>NC_138106.1:82245974-84840974 GCF_964146895.1 Miniopterus schreibersii | reverse complement strand
AGGTTTTCTTAAGAAAAGTCTTTCACTTAGTGAAATCTTTCAGATTACAATAAGGGAAATAGTGTAGTAGTAATATAGAGAACGTGTTTTTCTTTTTCCCCAACACTTTTTTTTTTAAAGAATAGTTTATTGATTTTTAGAGACAGAGGAGGGAGAAACATCAATGTGAGAATGAACCATTGTTTGGCTCCCTCCTGCTGTAGATCGAGCCTGTAACCTCGGCCTGTGCCCAGACCAGGGACTGAACCAGCAACCTCCTGGTGCACAGGATGATGCCCAACCAACTGAGCCACACCAGCCAGATTGTTTTTATTGTTTATACTATTACAGATGTCCATATATTTCCCCCCCTTTACTCACACCCACCCATCAATTGGTCCCCCTTCCCTCTGGCCAACATAACACCACACTAATGTCTGTGTCCATGGGCTCTGCATAGATGTTCTTTGGATAATCCCTTCACCTTCTTTCATCCAGTCCCCCTCCCACCCCCCGACAGCTGTCAGTCTGTTCCATGCATCCATGCCTCTGTTTTTATTTTGTTTGTCACTTTATTTTGTTCATTAGACTCCACATATAAGTGAGATCATGTGAATGTTTGTCTTTCTCTGACTGAGTTATTTCACTTAGCATAACAAGTTCTTGGTCCCATCCATGCTGTTGAAAATGGTAAGATTTCCTTCTTTTTTGTGGCTGCATAGTATTCCATTGTGTAAATGTCCCACAGCTTTTTTATCCAGTCATCTGCTGATGGGCACTTGGGCTGCTCCCAGGTCTTATCTATTGTAAATAATGCTGCTGTGCACATAGGGGTGCATAGATTCTTTTCAACTGGTGTTTCAGGATTCTTGGTTATATTCCCAGAATATGTTTTAAAATTAAAGGGGCTATAGTATGTTTTCAAATCTGGAAAAAGCAATGACTTATCTTTGATATTATATCTTTTAAAATATTAGGCTACTAGTGACAGCCCTATGCCTTAGCATCTTTTCCTTTTTTTCTCCAACGATGTCTCCCTTGTGAACATGTCCTCTCTCCTAATTTCTGTTTTAGTTTCAGGCCCATGTTTCTAACTGCCTTCAAGAGTTCTACATTTAGATGTTTTCACCTTGAACTTTATAACCTCTCCAAACCTGTCTTTTCACATCTTAAATTTTTTTGAGTACCTAATTGGGGTGAAAAATAACATGGCAAGTTTTAAAATATTTTGACAGACGTGGCTCGTCTCCCACGACTGAGGAGGGCACAGCATCCTCCACTCTCCCGGGAGGCGGGCGACAGCGGGCGTCCCAGGGAGAAAAGGGTCCTGGTTCATTTTTTTTTTTTCTATGTAACTTTGCGTTTAGGGAGTAGCCAAAAAAAAAACACAACAAAGCAAACCAAAAACAATCAAACAAAAACTAACAACACTATTATAAAGTCTATTTTAAAGTCTCATTAAATGCTAAGGTAATAATTAAAATAGCAAATTCGTAATTAGAACATTCACCTTTGGTGCCTGTGTTTGAACCGGAGCTGAAACTGAACAAACAGAATTACTTTGAGGACCTTTGACAACAGATTGAGTCGCACGAGGTCTGGAATAAACTCAAGTAACATTTTTAAAAGTCTAAATAGATTATGGGCTGTAAATACGAACCAGTGAAACGACACGAAATGGAAATGGTAAAACTGAATTCAATATTTCTGTGTGTGTGGGAACAGGAGGAAGCGGTGGGGGAATAAAAGGAGAGAGGGGCACAGGAACAAGTATTTCTCTACAAAAAATTAAAACTCTGGATTTTTTCTTGGTATTTTGTACCAGAATATTAGTTAACTGTTAAGTCACTAAACACTCTTCTTTGAATTGTTTGACCCAGAGTCATGTGACATGTACTCCACAGTTCTTTTGTATGTTAATTTTTTATTTTCTTTGGAAAGAAGTCCTTGGAAAACTAACTTGACTGGGCAACAAATAACACAAGCTTTTAGAATCTTGGAATCCATCAAATGTAAAGGAATCGAATAATTTTAGCATTAGTTTAGAATTAGGTATGTCTTTAGAAAAACTTCTCCTTAAAATTTTTACTCTGGGGTCATATTTGAATGGACAGTTCTAGGAGAAATTATTATAATACTTTTGTTGTCATTTTTCCAGGATTGTAAAAACACACATAGATAATATTATTCTTGCTTTTCCAGAGGGATCTGGGACTAACATTTGTGAAATCGCTTCAAAAAGACATTAGCTAGAGGAGACAAAACAGCTAGTTTTAAATATCGGAGCAGATCCATCCAAACAAAAATTCTGTTCACAAAATAAGGGTGCTTTGTAACAAGTTTATTTGACTGTGGAAATTTGAAAAATGTGCTATTGCTTGGGACATTTTAAAAACCATGATGTGAAAAAATATGGTGCGCGTTGTAATTCTTTCTAATTAGAAACCAGGCAAGCCCTTAGGTACGAGTCACAGGGAGCTGCCCCGAGTTTTTCCCAAGCCTAACAAAAGAGGGAAGGACTTGCCGCGGCTTGTGCCTGCCAACCGCGTATTGTTCAAGGAATCAAAATAAAGAGGCGAAGGGGTCAAGGGTTAGGAGCTCATATTTCCACTCTACATGACCCCGTCTCTGGGCCGGGGGTGCTCTTGTCATCTGTTTCTGAAGGTCTCTCAACACAAGACTCTCCTCCAGCCCTTTCAGGAAAGGGCCACGTAGACTATGCTGATGATTAATGAAAGGGCTCGCAGGAGACCTTCTTAAAATGCTCTGGACAAAAGGGTCCTCGGAGCGAGGGCTTGAGAAGAATACCTGCAGACGCCACTGTCTCAGGGACTCAGCGGAAAGAACTGTGCTTCCACCGAGTCCACCTTTACAGCGTATCAAATGACCTGATTAATGGCATGCCACTTTCCATTCTTGGTACAGGCTGTCACCAGGACACTTAAACTTTCACACTTCATGGAATTGGCTGATTTTTATGTTATTTTCATTATTTCAAAGTAGGATTCGGTGACTGCCGGATTGAATCCTGAGATTTCACTTGGTTCACAAACAGTGGAAAGTTGTCATCATGTTCTAGCAACTAAAATTTAGATGTATAAGACAATTTTAATTCAAGTCTGACGAGTTAGAAGATAAATTATTAATATTTTCCTTGTGCAACGATAGATAGCTGAATAAAAAGCACACAAAAATACTTCACTATATTTCAGATCTTGTCATTACCCCATTCTCATTGGCTGCCTTGCTAGAAATTCCTCGAGAGATTATCAAACACATTAGTAAAAATAAAAAAAGTGATTTTAAAAGATTTTTCCCCCAAATACTTAAGCAACAGTGAAATTAAACATGCTGTGGCTATTATTTGTCCGGTGGTTCAGGACAGTGAAATAAGACACAGGCTCTACTTCTAAGAGCTATCAGGGGTCCAATTCTGGAAGCCCTGACGCCTGATGCCTGACCCACAACCGTACTGATTAGGAGAGCGGTTCACCAATTCCGCACTGTTTGCACTAATGAGCCTGCAGAAAACTAGGAGCGATCAGTTAAAGCTGCTGTTAAGCTGCTCCCCTCACAGTGTATTAACCACATGACTCTCCTTACTACCCTCCAACTCAATCTAGCATCTCGTGAAATAGTTGGCTTCTGGTTATCAGAGATTTGTTGTGAAAGAGGGAAGGGAAGGCAGAGAGGCCGCATTTGTCTATGACAATGAGTGTAAAATGCTTCCAGCCCAAACTGGTAATTTTAAATAGTGCACTCTATTAAATCCCACCCCTTCACTCCGTCTACAGGAATCTGATAGGAATACGCTTTACCCAATGCCTCTTTTCCTTCCATTTTCTGTGCTCACCAGCTCTCCAAAGCAGAGTTCAGGCTCTCTGACCACTGATGTGCAACCATGAGACTGAGGCAATCCTGGCCAACTGAAGAGAAACAAAAAAGAGTAGAACACCTTCAATTAAATTTCATGAAATTTAAAATTAGATAACTAGGAGCAAGACAGTTTCCTTCTGTTTTATCAGACTGTGTACCCTCCAAAATAACCATTGTTATGGAGACGTCATTTGTGTGTTTTGAAGGGTAAGACAACACTTTCCAAATAAACTGAATTACAATTACAGAACAGCCTTCGTTTCTGAGAGAGATAATGCAAATTTTCAGGAGGCTGAAAAACTGATGGGAAGGGAAGCGTTGACAGGATACTCACACACAAGTAGAGGAAAATAAATGGCAAAAAATGAAATTGCCAAAACTGTTGAGAGGAACTCTGCTTATTTACAGGGGCCAATGGTCAAATTTAAAGTTTTAGCTTGTGCCCTCCTTTTCCTCTGAAATGTTTTTTTTATCTCATGCAACTAAGTGCTTTCTCTGCTTTCTCTGCCACCCAATCTCTCCTCCACCATTTTCGGTCTCCCGCCTCCCACCTGTATCTTTTTCTCCCGTCTTTCTATTGTAGGTTAAGAAGGTGGCAGTGTGGTAGGAGGGGCAAGAACCTGAGCGCTGGAGCCAGACTGTCCCTGGGTCTGACACTGGCTGTCTTATTTATCGGCTGTGTGAGCTCAGACAGATTCCTCAACCTCTCTGTGCTCTGTTTCTTTATGTGTGAAGTGGAGATCATGATACCTACACTACTGGCTTGATGAGCAGGTTAAACTCTTAATTGATGTAAAGTGGAAACGCAGTAAGCGCTGTATTATTGCCAGAGCCATTTCTCATATAAGGCGGAGGGCAGGTGTTCTTTTTCTTTTTAAAAAAATTCTCTGAATTACCTTGTCTAGTGTCCAGTAGTCATTGCTCTTGAATAAATATCAGAAGAAGGAAAGAACAAAAGTGAGTACATAGCTACGGTCAGAAGTTTTGTCGTTTGACAGCGTTTGACTCTCTCAGGCGGCCTGAGCCTGAAGGGCCTGACGCTGAAGCACAACTTCGGAAGTCAGCGGGCCTCCGGGGAGAGCAGAGGGACACGTGCGACTTCACATCAGCAATATGCATGCCCTAGTGTGTTTCTACGTGAATTTCAGAGTGACAACCTACAGTGGTTTCAAGGTCTTAGAACTGAGTCCGTGTGATATTTATATAAGCAAAAATAATTTTACATTATAAACTTTAGATTTGGAAACTAAATCACTTGTTTCTTATGAAGAAAGAGTTAATATTTTGCCCAGAGGGAGGGCCGGCCAAGTTTCACCTGAGAGACAACCTCTATTCTGCCAGGGAAGGGACTTTCTGGGTGTGTTTAATTTGGAATTCAGCCGTGATGTCAGGCGGAGGCATTTTTTGTGCCAGTGCCTCTGCTGGAGTCACTCATGGCACCTTTATCAGTGGACCATCTTATTTGTGTGTCATAATCACTGCCTCACAGAATTAGATAAGCAACTGTAGAGATTTGAAAAAGAAATTTGCTCCCTTTATCTGCAAACTGTTGGCACCTTTACTTTTAAGTACTTTTGCTTTGTGCAATAGAGGTTATTAGTTTGAAGATTTGAATTAAACAGGTTGTTGAAAACGTGGAGGTGGGAAGCTAAATGCACAAGCTAGGGCTGCAGCCACTGGCCACAGGAGTTAATACACAAATATGCTCCTAGAGATTGTTTTTCATTTTAAAATGCAGTCCCCAGCAAAATTCCTAATTTCATTTATTAATGGCAAGTGATGCCAACAATTAAGGAAGACTGTGATCATTATTTGACCAGCTACTGGCTTATTTGAGATGTAAACGGAATACCTTCCATGAACTCCAGATTGACTTTCCACTTCGTAGACTTTAGCGCCTGTTTACTGGTCCACCTTCATGACACCGACAGTGCTGTATCATGCTATAAAAAGGAGCTCCCCGCTCAGGAAACCCAAGGTAGTGTCATCTGGCATTTTGGCATTCTCCTGAAGAATTAGTGCCTAGGGGAGGCAAAACAGAACATTAGCAAGGATTAATCGATTTTCGAGTAAGCCTTCTTTCTCCTTCCTCTCTCTGACCCAGCTTTCATGTGTTAACCTGCAAATTAACATGTTGCGTGTTTGTGTTAAATTATTAAAAGTGGTGTTTTTTAGTACCTATCTAGTAGATGATTGATGATGGCTTCACATTTTTTCAAAAGGCCACACCACATTTAAATTTCTATAATATTGCTATTGTTAGATGGGTCAGGTACAGAAACCGGGGTACAGAAACTCACCAAGGCAGGAAGCCCTGGATGCCTAGCAAGGGGCCAAACTGGGAAAACAAGAACCTTGTCCCCAGGGTTACCTTTCCTTCCCTAGAATATTGCTGGTTGTGGTTTTGGACCCCTTGACCTTTCCTCCCTAAAGATAACATCTAGGCCTCAGTTGTATTTCAGCTCCAGGCCCAGAAAAGCAGCAAAACCAAACAAGTAATGCCACAGTTGCCTCAGGATCAGCTGCAATGACTAATGACCCCCCTGGCACCGACCAATCAGTAGAGGCCATGACCCTGAAAGAGCCCACCTGGAAAGCTGAGGAATATTCCATGGAGACCTTCCCCTGAGACGTCCCTAAGATTTCCACCTGCAAGAAAGAGATAAAAATGCTCAGGACAAAGGACCCAGTGTTGGCTCCCCACCAGGGGAGCACACAAGTGCCATCTCCGTCCCTCCTAGGGCACCTCAGGAGACTTGCAGCCAGGGGAGCAATGGGCAGCAGCAGCTCATCCTGGGCTCGCCTCCTGAACCTGTCTCCAAGGTGTGTGCAGGAGGCAACCTGTCGATGTGTCTCTCACATCAATGCCTCTCTTGCTCATGCTCTCTCTCTTCCACCCTCTCTGAAAAGCAATAGAAAAAAATGCCTTCGGTGAGGATTAAAATAAAATAAAATAAAATAAAGTTTATAAACTGCGGTTTGTCCATCTTATAAACTGAAGCCTGTAGACTCAGGCATTCCAATTCAAGACCTCATGCAAAGTGACCATAAAATGAATTGAATAAACATACTTCTGGAATCATTTTTAAGAACTAGGCAAGATGAAATAAATCATTGTCATGACCTTTTCTTTCACTGAAATAAAAATATTTTTATTTCTTGCTTGTTGATATGGTCACATGCTGAAGGTACTTTTTCTGGTTGTAAATTGCTCAGAAAACCAGTGATATTACAAAGGTTAAATTTTTTTTTCTAAATATATCAACTATTGCCCTTAGTTAACCATTCTATGAGTTATCTCTCTAACTCTCTCTCGCACGAAGACTGGTGGAATCTTTTTCCTAATTTAATTCAAACAAGCGACACTAATGCAATTGTCTGATTCCCAAGTCCTTCAGTTAGCTGCAGAAGTTCCTGGTTAAGTCAAAGCTATTATACACATAAGTTGCCATAAATAACGATTCATTGAGAAGAATGTGGGTCATAAACATAAAGAATATAATATAAAAGACAGTTTCAAACATATGTTGCTTCATTTCTGTTCAAATAGTCTGGATAGCCTGTTAAGATGCTTCAATTTCCTGTAATAGAGAGTGAAATGAACATTTTTCTACAAAATGTGTCCCTCTTGGTTATTTAATGTAGCAGAACAATAGCAAAATAAAATACCAGCAGAATATCTGATAATTTTTTATTGAGGAAAGAGGGAAGTTAGGATGAAATGTAGGAGTCTTCAAGGTAACAGGAAAACACAGTTACAGCTTTCCAGGCCCACCTCAAGATCCTCTCCCATTTATCAAAAAATCTCCAATTTTCAAAAGCCCTCTAAAGACCTCCTGGGACTATAAACAAAGGCCATATTGTATCCTTGGCTGAGGCTTGTTAAGTGGCTCATGAATAATACTAAATGCATCCTCCCCATAAATCTCCTTGATGTAGGACTACTGTTACCCCGCCACAAACTTCACCGACATTCATCATAAACTTGGGAGATGGGAGATTCGCAACATGCATCCAGATATCTGCTTCCCATAGACGTTATTCTTTTGAACAGAAAAATGCGGGCACTTTTTTTTTGTCTTTAGTGCAATGAGTTGGAAACACTTCTAATATTCTTTGGACTGATCTTTCAGAGCAGTAATTTAAGGTAATGAGTCATTGGAACTTACATTTGCAACAGCATTTCGTTCAAGAATGTCTGAAAAAAACTGAGCATTGTGAAGACTACACAGAGCTTCTGGGCCTCATATCCTTTAACCCCCCTCCTTTTTTTTTTTTTTTAGAGAAAACCACAAGTAATATCTTTCAATGTCTATGCAAGTTGACAACAACTTGCAGGTGTTCTTTCTAAAGAACAACCTATTTTTGATGATCTATTTGTGGCAAAAATAAGAAGAAATGAATGTCAAGTAGGACCTGGTGTATCTCAGAGATGATTCCGGTGGAGAGAAAGGGGAGTCTAAGGAGAAATCACACATCTGGGGCTTTCGGTGATTAGCAGGATTTAGTGGTAAGTTCAGTGCCACTGGAAGGAGCATTCCTCGTCTTTTTCATTAAAGTGTATTTATTGTGTAAAACGGTATCATTTCAACAAGGAAAGGACATATTTCACATCTCACACGGAACACGTGACTCTCAGGGTGAGCATGAGCAACGCGGAGACTTCAGTAGGTCAAAGAAGTGAAAGATGTTTAAAATGTGTCTCATCTACTGTCCTGTGATTCGGATCTACGAGGGAAATGTTTTAATACCTATGTAATAATTGTTGTGTTGTGGTTCTTTCAGGGAACTATGGATAACTTTGCTCTTCAGGCCGTTAATGTTTGCATAGGGGCTGTGGCTTTCTGAATGCCTCAATTTTAGTGCCTCTTCACCGCGAGTGTAAATGGAGCTGAGGCTTTTTATTTAGACAGGTGCATGTCGGCCTCCGGTTGTATATGCAGATACATTTTGGTTAATTCTTCTAGAAGTCAGACAATGTAGCTTGTCTGCTTGTCAGTGTACTGTAAGCTAACTATAACATTTTAGAGCAAAACAAAGACGGCTTCAAAATTTAATATGTTCTAACTGTAACAACTTCAAATAATAATGAAAACATATTCTAGTTAAGACCAAGAACAGTAGATTAACCAACTGAAAGTTGTTTTATTGTTGGTAAGCATTTCCAGACCTGGGGTTAGAAGGTTTAGGTGGAGTTATTTAAGAAGACGTTTGAGTCATGGGAATATCATCATCATCATCATTATTGTTATTGCTGTTATTTATTGTACACTAAGAGAATTTATGAATGCTAATATATATATATATATATATATATATATATATATATTTTTTTTATTTGAATTAGTGATTGAAAAGAGGACTACTCTTAGTTCAATAGAAAATAATTCTCAGGCATTTCCCCTCACACTGACCATGCATAGTGATTAGTACTTAATTTGAATTACTAATCTATAGTGTTTATATAGTTCTATATAAGAAAAAAAATTTAGAAAATTGAACACTTGTATTTAATAAAATAACATAGAATTATAAATTAAATAGACTAAATAAACTACAAAATCATAAATTAAAGAACCATAATTATGCCCTCCAGCTCCCTTTCTTCAAAAGAAAACTTGTTCAGGGGAAATCTTCCAAACTTATGCTCATGGCAATGGGGGTCATATTTTGCATCATTGGACAAGTATGTCAAACTTGACATGCAATGTCAGCTGCATTCCAAAAGAAAAGAATATTCTGTTGATACAGCTGTGGCAGGATATGCTTTCCTTCCTACAGAAGCAATTGCTTCTTTATTAAAAATAATGGAACTGTGGAAGACAATGTCCCAACAAACTTAAGGTGAATCCAGCACATATTTGAATATTAACACAACAAAAACAAACAGTTTGCTTGCTGCATTTGTCTTCTTAATATTTTTTGTGTGAACCCCTGTACATGCATGAGTATGTTTGTGTTTATTTACATTGTAACCTTTGGTAAGTTATTTGTCTGGAAGTGGTAATAATGTTATTAAGGATGCTATGGCTGGATAGTGTCTATTTCCCATCAATAACAGCTAATAATTGGCATTTAAAAAGTTCTCATTTTCTTAGAGTAGAGGGATGGCTTTTTCTTCTGCAAAGGTCTAGGTAGTCAATATTGTAGGTTTAGAGGCCATGTTTTCTCTGTTGCACCCATAGGCAGTCACAGACAGTACACGTATGAAGGAATATGACCTGCTGCAATAAAACCTTACTTATGGCTACTGAAATTTAAATTGCATACAATGTTCACATCACAAAATATTGTTCTTCTTTCAATTTTTTTTCAACCATTTGAAACCATCTTTTTTTCAACCATCTCAACGCATAGCCAGTGAGATGAACAAATCAAAACCAAGCACTAGGCTGGGTTCGGCCAGTGCGTCAGAGTTTGCCAACTCCTGTCCTAGAGAAATGTTTGGACAAAGACTTACTCTACAATTTAGTTCATTATGTTAATTTTGATGTAACATTTTGTTCATCTTGAATAATCAGTTTATACATTTCTTTCTACTTCGTTTCAGAGATTTATAATAATAATAATTTTTTGAAACGGGAGAATGGAAGAGACAAGCAGGTAAGAAGAGGTGAGAAAGTAAGCCCTTTGTGGTAAAAAATCAAGACAGCAAAGTCATCTGAATTTTTGTTTTTCAAGCAAAAGCTGTTTTCTGATATTTGATGGTCTCTCAATGAGGGCAACTTGGTGACTCTCTGGAAAAATACAAAAATCATGCCTTCCCTAAAGTATTCATTGTTGTGTGGCTTTTTTAAAGAAAATTTACATAATCTGAAAAAAAAAAAACAGACCAATAGTCAGTACATTACTTCTAAAAGTGTAATATTAAAGTAAAAGTTTATTTTTACAAAATAATATTAAAATATGACAAATATATTGATATAAAAGAGGTTCTTAATAATTATGTAAAATCATTATTGATACATTACCTCTAGAAGGAATTCTTTTTTTAAAAAAATATATCTTTATTGATTTCAGAGAGAGAGGAAGAAGAGGGAGAGAGATAGAAACATCAATGATGAGACAGTCATTGATCGAGCCCGTGACCCAGCCATGTGCCCTGACCAGGAATCGAACACCAGTCTCCTGGATCCTAGGTCGAAGCTCAACTGCTGAGCCACGCCCGGCCGGGTTGTAGAAGAAATTCTTAATAACTTATTGTTTTAGCTTAATGTGCTTAAAAATTCCATTTCACTGACTAGATATTCCATCATATTAAGAAGTCAGTATTTTTTTTTAAGGCAGGATAACGTTTTGTGGTAAAGTTAATAAAAATAGACTATGTTTTAAAGATGCATAACAAAATATAGGTGAAATAATAGGATTTCTGGGTACTTTTCAAGAATGCCAGGTAGGGGAGTGTGTGGGCATACAGTTGAAGCCCTAAGTTGATAATTATTGAAGGTGGGTAATGGTTCCATAGTGTTCATTACGCTATTCTTTCTCCTTTGTCCTAAGTTTGAAATGTAGATACATATATTTATATATATATACTTATATGTATTTATATTTATGTAATTTTATAAATATCCTCTCAGGTCTTTTTTTTTCTATAAAGATCAGTAATAAAGTTTAGCCTGGCTTTCCTTTTTGTTTTATTGAGGCAGCATAGTTATTTGAGACTCACAGCTGAACATATTCTCCTCTCACCCTTTCATCTAAAGAAGACAGCAGACAGCATCAGAAAACAATCCCTCTTAATGTGTGTTTGAGCTGGAGTGTCTGGTGAAGAGGGGTCCTAGGTTTGGAAGAAGCAGAAATGGACTCTCCAGATCCCAAGGAGGATGCTGAGGAATCTCTGAACGTGGAGCAGACCAAGTGAGGAAAATTCGGAGGATCCTGCACTTTGACCAGGGGTTGCTGGTGGTTGCACTGGGGTCTTGAGCCCAGGGGGTCCGTGGTCACTTAGGTAAGCCACTGCAGGTTACCTCTGAGTCAGCGAAAATAAGAGAGCAGAAAGCACAGTGGCAGTGATGGCCACCACTGTGACGTCTTGCCCAGTGTCCCCTTACCAGTTCTTTAGGACACCAAAATGATCTCCATCTTATAATTCTGTCATGATCCTAGAAAGAAAGGCGGGCCCTTTCAATCATGATTATTACTAAATTTCCTTCTACCCATGCATGTGGGGGTCTTGGAAAAGGTTTAATTGATTTAGAAAAGAAAAACGTCGTATTTATTTGATCCAAATTTCATAGATCAAATTTTATAATAGCTACAGGGTAGTAAAATGAATTATTACATGTTGAGCCAGTTAATAAATGTGCACTATATTTAGAGTCTCTTTTGTAATAATTGTATTTATTGTCTTCTTAGAATTTGTTGAAGCAGTTGGGAGTATGGTCTTGGAAGGTAGACATAACCATCTCTTGCCAGCTCCGTGACCTAAGACAAGTTGGTTAACTTTAGTAAGCCTCAGTTTTTTTCCAATGGAAAATAGATATAATTTTACCTACCTTATAGAGTTTTTTTGAGTATTTAGTTAGGTATTACAGTTAAAATGTTTAATACAATAGTAACATGGAAAAAAATAAATATTCAGTAAATGTTAATAATTATTATAAATACAGATGTTATTTCTTTAGCATTGCTTTTGAAAAGCTGCAGAAGAATAATAAAAATATTATGTACAGTCTTATAGTATTTGCCTCTCCTTCACACCAAAAGATTGGTCTGCAGGGGGAGTCACTTAAGACAATGGTGTTTTCCAGTGATTATTATCCTCTAAATAATGTGACTGTTACTATTTATTGATTTATTAATTTTAATTTTGCACATATTTATTAAATTTATATTAAAATAGGTAATAATTTAACTCATTTAATCCACTCTCACTCTTCCTGATTTTAAAATATCAACTTCGTTTCTCCCTCCCTCCCTCCTCCCTCCCTTCTTCCTCCTTCCCTCCTCCCTCCGTTCTTCCTTCCTTCCTCTCCTCTTCTTCTTCTTCCTTCTACTTCTTTCACTTTCTTTAGAAACTATCTAGATATTTCTCTTTGTATAAAAAGCATGCATATAAGAATCATTCTTAGGCGAGACATGCTTATCAGAATCACTTCTGAAGAATTTTTATGGAGCAGCTATCAAGGTACCACCCAGCCTCAGTGAATCAGAATCCTCCGGGACTGAGCTCAGGTATGTGCACTTTTATAAAAGCACACTTGATTAGAAATCATTTTTTTAAACTTATTGATACTTTCTAATCTATAAGATGAAATATTTCTTTCGCTCAAGAAAGTTTTCTTCTATTATGTCATTATTTAACTGTTTTCTTTTTGGTCTTTTTTTTTTCCCCTCTGGAATGCCTATAATTTTTAAGCTTGACCCTCCAGTCTCTCTTCTCCAAATCTATAGTTTTCTTTCTTAGTTTTCTGATTATTCTACTTTTTACTATTTTACAAGAAAAAGTGCACTAAACTCTGTGCTCTTTTACTTACAATGATGACACTAGTAGTTTTGTTCTCTTTTGTGAAAAGATAGTTAAATTATAATTCCCAATGTATAACCAATAATAAATTATAACTGAGAATTGTGTCACTGCAGCTGCCATCTAATAAACCCATGTTTGATTGAGACTCTATCAATGAAACCTGAGTATCTGAAATCTTTTTTAAATACTGGGGGTGAAGGTTGTGTGATGATATCTTATCTCTTATCTTAAGGTGTAAAGAAGTAACTGGGGAGACTTGAGGGCAGGACTGCCAGAAGGTTAATCTTTTCAGGGACTTTTGAGGCCCTTTTAGAAGGAATTCATCTTGGGGAAACAGAGAAACCGAGGACAAAATGGATTTGTTGTGGAAGGCAGTGAAATGTGAAAATATTTAGATTATACTGCCCTTCTTTACTGACAACCCTGACTGGTTTCCTCATGTTTCCTTTTCCCCCAATATACACACCATTCACCACTAAGGCACTTAAGCCAGAACCACAATAAGTGGAGGCAGTAACTATATACTTCTACAGCTTGTGAGAGCACAAAATTCAAAGCCGTCAATACACTGAGATTCAAGACGTGGGCAAGAATGATTGATGTGACTTTGCATGAAACGTGCCACTGTTTTCGAACAAAAATGAACACAGAATTCATAATGTGGCCTTGGCTTACGAATGGCTAATTATCAGCTTCTATGGCCTTGGGACCCTGTGTCCAAGGCTGTCTCAGTGATGGGACTCTGTGCCCATGCCATGGCTACTTTAGTTTTTGTGGGGGCAGCACTCTCAGCAGGAAGTATTGGCAGCTTTGATGGAGACCTTGGTGAGCATCACCAACTTCCGGAGCGGCTTTGCTACCTTCAGTATCCCTGGCAACAGATCACTAATCAGCTTTTGAAATTAAGCAAGAACCAATCAAAATGCCAGCTGATACGCAGGAGACAACTCTGGGAGATCTCCACAAAGAGATGAATGGATATTTTGAAGGGAGACTGAGAACTTCCTAAAAAGAGGTAGGATGCAAAGTCAGAGCAATAGTATTTATGTTTTTCATCAGTATGACTATTACTGTAACCTCTGGCAGGTAGAGCCTCAAGAATCACAACCATACTGTGAAAAGATCCTGTTCTTGGTGCTTAAGGTTGAGTCTATCTGATGCACGCTGAAGATGTTAGATTTGGAATAAAAACATTAAAGACCAAAAAAGACATGCACATGTGAAATTTACGAGACTCTCTGTTAAGGACAATAATCATCAACAGTCAATAGTCATTTTCCAGATTTAAACACAGTTCTTTCCATAGCTTAAAAACAACCAAAAATTTCCCCAGTTCATACTCGAGAGTCTAATTCTGCTCATACCTGGGGCAGTAGGGAAGTCCTCCAAGAAGCCCGGGGATGGGTGGCCTATAACGTTTGGCTGGTTTTGATGAAAATTAGTTTGATATGATGCACAGATGAAAGAGCAAATGGGTTTTCTTTCCTTGATGAAAGCAGTGAATTCTGAAATTATGCACAGCAGGTACAGATGGAAGACACGACACAGATTTCAAAAGATCACAGTTTTATGTTGAAACATTTGTTTTTTCCATTTCCTCACAGCCTTTCTGGGGGAGAGGAAGAGTGTAAAGTAAGCATATTAATCTTTATTTTATAGGAAAAGGTAAACGATGAAAAGACAATCATAAATCATGCTGCTTACTCTTCGTTTATCCATTCATTAAACAAATATTTATTGAATCCCTACTATGTGCTGGACACTATGCCACAGCAGGTTTTTAACCTTCCTTGGTTTACTGAATAGAATTGTCTAATCAGGGTCATTTCTAGGCAATTATGTGAAGCAAGCACATTTTCTATAGACCTTGCTCTTCTCTCTTCCAAGACTCTGCTTCTTCCATTCCTGGGCTTACCATTCAATAACTCCACCTTCTAGCACTTGACTTTCTCCTATGAATTATAATTTATTTTAAGCATTTTCTTATGAAGACCTAAGTCTTTGAAATCCAATGCTAGCATAAAGCATTAAGAAAGTGTGTGTGTGTGTGAGTGTGTGTGTGAGTGAGTGCGTGAGTGTGTGTGAGTGTGTGTGAGTGTGTGTGAGAGTGTGTGAGTGTGAGTGAGTGTGTGTGAGTGAGTGTGTGTGTGAGTGTGTGTGTGTCTGTGTGTGTGAGTGTGTGTGAGTGTGTGTATGAGTGTGTGTGTGAGTGTGTGTGTGTGAGTGTGTGTGAGTGTGTGTGTGAGTGTGTGTGTGAGTGTGTGTGTGTGTGTGTAAAGGTATTTTAGAGTGAGCGTTCTAGTCGGAGGTCTGAAAATCATACAATACTGGCACCATTTTCTTTAACTCCAAAATCAAATTTGTAACCTTCTTTCAAATACTTGGGAACAGAAAACATTTATATTTTTTTGGTTTCTTAATAGGAGATATTCAAGAAAACCTTTCTAGAATGAGTTATTAATTTAAATGTATTCATTATTTAATACTTGAGTATTTACTCTGTGTTGTTCTAGGGCTTTGGGATGTAGGAATGAACAAATTAGACAACAAAAATTGATACCCCATGGAGGCTATATTCTGGCGGAGGGTAAGATGACAATAAAAGTAAACCTCACAAATAAGTAAATTATGTGGTTTGTAATCATGTAATAAGTCTCAAGTGAGAAAAAATAGAGTAGCAAAAGAAAATCTGTGGGTGCTGAGGGGTGAAAAAAATTGCAGTTTTAAAAGTAAGATGGCCGGAGTAGACCTGGTTGGAAATGTGACAGTTAAGCAAACACTTGAAGGAAGTGAGGAAATTTTCACTCGACTATTTGGAGAAGAGAATCCTAGACAGAGTCTGTGCAATAGCCCGAGGTGGGGAGTAGGTGGCACGTTCCAGGGGGAAGGAAGAAGGGACAGCAGACAAGGAACGGAGTGAGCAAGGGAAGAGAAGCAGGCGCTGAGCCCAGAGGAACCGTAGTGCGGGGCCTTGTAAGACACTGTAAAAACTTTAGCTTTTATTCTGATTAAAATAAAAAGACATTGCAGGGCTCTGAGGGACGTGATCCGACTTGTCATTTTAAGGAATTCCTCTGGCTCCTTGGATGAGAGTGAAAGAGAGAGAGCTATGAGAGGCAAATTTAGCAGCTGAAGAAATTGTAAGTTTCTTTGCTCTGTTTTCTCTAAATGGGTAACTCTGACTGCCTCCAATAGGCTCTCCCCATATCAAGCAGAAACATGGCTAGAAAACTCTTACTTCTTTGTTGGCAACAATTTGATAACTCCTGTGCTTGAGGTAATATTAGTTCCCAAGCCCCAAACCAAAATAATTAAATCAGACTCCTGTGGTTGAGGCTCAGCCATGAGTTCGTTTTAGAAGCCCCTCAAGTAATTCTCATGGACAACCAAGGACATATGCTGGTCAGTGGGCTACAAGTTCGAAACTCTAACATCATCTTCTACCTACAATTTCCAAGGTCATCCAGCCATTTCCATTTATTTCCAGGCAAGTGGGAAGGAAAAAGGAACAGCGTGTCCAGGGCTAGTGCCTTTTAAGCAGAAGTTGACTGCACCCTTCACTTCTCTTCACATTTCCCCTGTGAATAATAAATATTTTGTTGATATCTAGTCACAGAAGAAGCTGGGAAATATAGTTGAGTTGGGCATCTGTAAGTGCGTGTTGTGCGGGAATGGCAAACAAAATGTTTGTCATATTATCTCAGTATTGCAAAGGGGATGATAAGTTTTGGGAAGACTTGGTATGGGCCAATTTTCTTGGCATCTCTAACCCTCCAACTATAGGTAAAACTGAAGTCTAAAAAAGCTGAGAAGCTGAAGCACCTGAGTTCTAAAAGGTTTTGTCTTTCTTACCCATTCTGTGTAAAAGTAATATTTGAAGGGAACTCCATTGAGTATGAACATAAGCATTCGATCAATGGATTGTGTCCATAGTTTCTATACTGACACTGATACAAAAAACCTGGGATATCAGAAGCAAAGGGGAGAGTCCAAAAAGAGGGTGTCCTGCTGTAGTGATAACCTTGGCCTACGTAGCCTAGTCAATCTCCCCTCTACTGGGCACCCATCATTGTGGGTTTTCTTAAATGCAGTGGGTTGGAAATAGAGCACCAGGGTCTGAATCTGCTCTTTGGGTTGTCTGTTACAGAGCATTGTTAACAAGGAGGCTAGAGAGCTCATGTACAATCATTGGGAGTCCTGATAATAGTAGCAAGAAAACTAGATGCTGACGCAGAGAATGCCACCCCAGATGAGGAGCAGAGCTCCCTGCATTTGTTCTGCACACAAGCACAAAGTAACACTCAGCGGAAGCAACTGAAGGAGGAGAGGAAAGAAAGCGCGGAAGAGGAAAATAATTTTCATTTTGGAATAGCCAACGTGAGGTACAATTAAGAGAAAACAAATCTCACGATCCAAAACTCACAGCTGTTTTGTTTAAATCTATGATTGTAACAATTGTTTTTTTAATCAGAGAGATTAATTAACTTTCCCAAGGTCACACAGATTCAGATCCAAGAGTAGTAACTTCATCAGACTTTGTTATTTAATCTTGCTTGATTGGTTTTATTTTATAATCTAACTTTCCCTGAGTCTATAAATTATTCTTTCAACTAGACATTAGTTATGTTGACTGCAAGGACTCTGAGCATTACAGTTCACAATTCTTTTTATATAACGTGCTCAAAGAATGTTTATTACATAAATGCATAAAAGAAATAATGTATAAAGAAGTTCCACTCATCTCCATACCAATGAGAACATATCATTTTATAACTCACACTATTCTTACAGAATGGGATATCGAATGGTGGGAACTTTTAGAAAATGTTTCCCTCAGGGGTAGTCAGGTTATTTCTTGGGGTTTATTTCTTCAGCACATATTTTCCCATTGATTCGGAATCCTTTAAAAGTACCTTCTCTTATCTTCAGCTGGGTGAAAAATGTCTTGATTAGAACTAAATGGGTGCAATTCTCCTAACATAACTGTGGACAACACCTGCTGTCATTAATTTTTCTTATTAAATTGTAACAGGTGAAGCAGGCTGGAGCTTAGTGGTAGCATTACTGCAAAGAGGCAGGCCAATTCCCGGTCTAAATACCAAACTACATAGGATGTAGAAGAGCTTTAGGCCCTCAAATGAATATTATGATAGTCTATGACCCTGGTCATTTCATGTGGCGCATAGCGGTGGCGTTTTAGAATTTTTCCAGCATTTAAGGTGCAGACTTTAATGGAGAGCTGTTCTAGTCTTATATGGATTAAGATGGGTGGGTGGGAAAGAGAGGTTTCCTCTATGTTTTTTAATGATATAAACAGGTCCTTGAATTACGATGTGTTGTTCAACACTGGTTTGTTATAACATTGATAAGATACCATAGAAACTTAACTCTTGTTTATATCAATTAGTCTATGGTAAAATCTTTTTCATTATATGTCATTTAAATTTGCAGAATCTATTGACATTAAGTGGGGACTTACTGTACCCCTAATACACAGAATAGTGCCAGGAACATAGTAGATACCCAATAAAAACCTGTTGACTTAGTGTCCAAATCACGTGATCACTTCCGTCCGTGGGAGGGTCAGGGAAGATAAGGGTGGAAAGGGGCAGCGAGTGTATCTGCAGTATAGCTTAGGACCTAAAGTTTAATCATGCCCAGGCCATACCATCTATCTGAAATCAATGCCCCCCTTTTGACACCCAGCCTCCCCTAAACCCCACTGACACATATTCATCCTTCTAGGTCCAGGTAACATCACACATTTCTGTTAGTGCCATTGCAATTTATCCACCAGGGTGTGATTTTTTGTGTTTTGAGTTTGTTCAAGAGCTATGTCCTCTGTGGAATGTAGCACTTAACACCTTTTATTCTTGGCTTAGTGTTTTATCTTTTTGCCTTATTTCTCCAGCTTGACCCAAGGCCTGTGCTCACCTCCTTACAAGCCAACATACCAAGCAGGAGGTCATTACGGAAGTTTAACACTCTCTTACTCTAATAATTGACCCAACTATATTATTCATTGCAGAAAAAATACTTTTAAAATATGTTTTTTCACCTTGGGGCAGGAATAGAGTAATAAAAATGCCAGTGCTTTTAAAGCTTAAAACTGTTGCTCTAAACAAAAAAGGCAAACGGGACAACTGTATATTTTAAATATTCTCAGAGAAAAGAGACTGTAGTTTCAAGAAAATGCTGGGAAATAAAAGGTTGTCTTATATTCTATACCTCGTGTTCTTATTTAAAAAGCCAGTAATAGGAAGAGAAGAAGAAAGATAGGGAGACAGGAAGGGGGACAGAGAGAGAGAAGTGGGGAGGGAGAGAGAGAGGAGCGGAGGGGCGGGGGAGGGGGGAGAGAGGACGCTTAGGGTAAAGCTATTGTGGTATTTTTGGAATGAGTAGACTGCTCTGATAATTCGGGAATTTTTAAAGTTTTCTCACTTTAAGTATTAGAATGAAGAGGTTTGTGAATTTTATTAAGGAAGTTGATACTTTTTGTTTTTAAAGAGAAACAAACAATGCCATGCTTCTAACAGCAAAACAGCCATTTTCGTAATTGCCTCTCCTAGTCTCTTTAAAAGTGCAAAAGATGTACCCTTTTACTCACAAATCTGGCTGGAGAGAATGCTAATTTTTTTTCCCTGCCTCAGGTTTATTTGTACAAATAGCAGAGACGGACACCAGCCCCATGCAGACAGCAGCTCAGGGGCCACACCAGTTCTTCTGTCCTCAGATCATCAGACAGAGGTCTCTGCTCCGGAGCCTCATGTGGCCCTGGGTACACTGGGGAGCCTGGGCCTGTAAAATGTTAATTTAAAAATATTTCTTAGCACTCTATTTCTATCAAAATTGATTTACGAAGTTGGAGTAATGCTATATGAAGGTACAAAAGTAAAATGTTAAATGACACCTACCAAGTCCCCTGTTTCTGGAGTAGGGACCCCCTTGACATTGACAGTTTCTCTATATTCACCATCTCTACAGATACCAGGAGTAGAAGCTCTTCGATTAGAAAGTTATTGGTCATATTTAGAGATATTTGACTTTTAAATTACTAGTCAACAATTTTATATGAAAAACCAGTTTCTTATATCAAAGTTTTAAACTAGTTACATAGATCAAGCACTTTGCATTAGGACATGAAATATTATGTTAAACAAAATCTAGTGTATCTGAAAAGTATGACACTTGCATATTAGAATATTTCCTAAGTGATACCAGGCTAGATCCCTGACAAAAGTATTAATATTTGATGCCAATCATTTTTCCACTAACAATCTACGTCCATCCTGTGTTAATCTGAAACTACATCTGGTATTTGGTTATTTATTTTGGACTGGTGATCTAGAATTTATTTTAGTTGTGTATCCTGTTCTTCGTAAATGTTCAAGTGTACACTTCCAAGATATCTATTCTTAAAATTAAAATACATCTACTTTTATATGAAATATAACCTATACCTCTTAAAGCCTAAAAGGACTAAAAATAATGAAGGCGAACTTCTGTTTATGTCTATTTTAACCTAAACGTGTTGACTTGCAGAGGTGCTGTTACATGTGCACTACTTTAGAAACCACTGATCTAAAGACTATCATATTCATAATAACAACTGTATATAAGAAAAAAAGACACAGGTTAGTAACTGCGGTGAAAAGTGAAGAAAACACTAGATATTTCCGTGAGGAACGGTGGCAGGAGTGACTGGAAAATGAAGACACAACAGTGGCGTAATGATCACCATATACAAGTCTAAGATGTCCTAGGACCTGGTTTCTTATCCCGGATCGTGTGATTCTGTGGGGTGATGGGTGTGTTTTCATAACTGTAGAATGAATAGAGGCTATTATATAACACATTTTCAAAGATTTCCCAGTGTAAAAGCTTAGTTCAGAAAAATGGCCAGTTCTCTGCAGACGCTGCTTCTCCTCGAAGGACCGTGAGACACAGTGAGCTCCAGCTTCGTTTGCCTTCTGTGCCTCTCTCGTGCTTCATGCTCGTGTATCAGAACAACATAATTTAAGCACAGCCTTGGCTGAGAATTTCCTCATTTATTTTTCAAAAGCAATGCTTTAAAAAATGCTTCCAGGAACATTATAAATCACATATTTCTCTACTGAGATACTTAACTAAATCCAGAGGCATTCTTGCTTTTCAAGTAAACATGAATTTTGTCCTGTTTAAACGTGTTCCTAGAATTAATACTATAAATTATCTTGCCTTTTGTCACTAAATACACACACATAAATACACACACATTTCAATATGGCTATTATTTTAGAAATCGACTGTAACTAAATACTTACGCACTTTAAAATATTTTTTTAATGAATGAATCATATGAATTCCTTTCAAGCCATTAAGTCCACACTATGAATACAGAGCCAAGTGGGAAACAATATTTTGTACACATATTGGAAAGGAAAAATAAACGAATCTGTTTATAAAATAAAATTGAAGACATTTTGTTTTCTAAGATTAATAACAAGCGGGTTCTCCACCGCTGACGAACAGCTATACAAATTCCCGTTTAGAAAAAGAGGCCCAACAGCAGACGCAAGTGACTATTTAGATGCCTCACATTTCATTATCTTCAGAGGTAGCGCATTATTGCTCCAGAGAAGAGAGCTCTGAAACGGCCAGGCCCAGCAGGCACCTGGGCATTACGGGGGGACCAGAGTGCCGCTGCATCACTGAAAAATGCTCTGGGAACATTCGAGCACCAGGGGAGAGAGTTTTCTTAATGTGACAAAAAAAATTCTTCTTCCTGATCCTCCTATATGATCATCCCAATAACATGACCAGTTGCTATTTTACTTGCTGTCTACGTAACCTCATGCACAGCTAGGAAATAATGATTTAGGACTTGAAATTCAAAACATAACGGTGTTCCTTTTTTCATTCATTTTACTCGACACCCCTGCAGAGTTGATGCAAGGACTGGGCTCCCTTTGAAGTCAGCTTGCATCATCTTTGATGGGGTATAAAGCACCAGGAGATACTGACTGCAGTTTTGAGCATCTCAATTCCCATCTCAGATGATGCCGACACATCTGTCATTAAATGCAAGCCATGAGTAAATCCTTGGAAGAATTGCCAAGCAGTTACAATTGGCAGGTATAGGCTACAAATGTCTACTATGAAAGAAGAGAAAAGAAAAACATTAACGTGTTCTTAAAGAATTTTATTTCATATTCTACTTGGGTTATTTGTATTGTGGGTGATTTTATAACATATTCTTGTTACTTGGTTTACTTTTAATGTTTTGTAAAAAGTTATGTTAAAGAAATATATTTAGATGCCAAAAATATTTGAGACCTTGAAGGATGATCTCTTTGTTTAAGTAATAGTAAAATAAATCGGTATCTGTGGATGAACACTAGTCATATTGGCTTTTTAATAAACTTTGTTCTCAACAACAATAATATGCCACAGATTGAAGATGAGAGTAATTTGGAGATAAAAGAAAAGCAAGGTCTTTGTGAAATTCTGTCTGCACTTGTAGGCACAGCTACAGGTCAGAAAGCTTTGGTTCTCATCTTCTACGTGGCATACAGGAAAACTGTGCTTCTCTACCCCGCTGATGGTGGTTTTTATCCATGTGACAAGTTCTGGCCAATGAAATGTGAACAGAGGGCTGGGTGAAGCATTTGATTACTTGAGCTCTCTTCTTGCTCCTCTGTAGAGATGACAGTGGAAATGTATGTGCCACAGACCAAGGTGCAAAAACTCCAAGTAAACACTGGACTGCAGGTGTGTGAAGAATGACCCAGGAGACTGCAGTGGACTTGTCTGATCAAAAGTTTAGTTTTTGTTATGTTAAATCATTGAGATTTTACTGTTACTCATTACAACAGCAAAACCTAGCCTATCCTGATTGATACATACACATATAAACTTTACAATTTATATATTTAAAAATATATGTGTGTGTATGTAAATATATATATGTATAAAATTTAAAGAAAAATAAATAGTGATTAAAACAATTCAAAATAAAAGACACCAAAAATTTGTGAAATATAGTTGATCCTTGAACAATGCAAGGGTTAGGGACACCAACCCTCCCCCAATCAAATATCCATGGATAATTTTTGACTACCCAGAATCTTAGATTTCCCTTGGTATAGTGGGGAATTGGTTCTAGGGCCTTATGTGACTATCAAAATCTACGAATGCTCAGGTCCCCTATATAAAATGGCATAGGTCAATGCATATAGTTGGCTTTCCAAATCCACAGACTCTAAACCACTGATTAAAAAGCAAACAGGTTTTTATTGAAAACAATCTGTGTATAAGTGTACCTATGCAGTTAAAACCTGTGTTGTTCAAGGGTCAACTGTACTCCACATTTTTGTCACTCCACATTTGGTCTCAGTGGAATATTACATATAGCAATGCAGTAAACGTCTCTAAGCATCTATAAACACATTCTACTCTTATTAGGATAATCACATGAATTTCTATTGCCCTTCTGAAATTGGAGTTTTCAAAATCATTGTAGTTTTATAAATAATTTAAAATAAACTTTGATTGTTAGGAAAAAATTCAAAGGAGACTAGTAGATAACAACTTTGTAGGTGCTTCAATGAGCATTGTTTACTTTAGAGAATGCCTAGTGGCTCTGGGAGCTGGATCACAGGTTATAAGATGGCTGGGAGTAAAGAGGAGGATTCTGGCGGAAAATATGTGTAGATAATTCTTTCCTGTGTTGCCTTATGACTATATATCACAACAAGATATTACGTTCCACTAAGTTCTACAACATTTCCATTAAAAACACAGTCTAAATCCTAAGAGGAACATACTGACTACCAGAAACATAAGATTCTCAGAGGGCTTAGCAAACTGTATGCTAAATTGAGACAGACACGTTAGTTTCCTTTGAATCAGTAATTTCCCTTTATTTTTTCCATCTGATTTTCAGTAGGTCACTCTTAAGTCAAAATTTAATTTTATGTGGTTGAAGTGGGAGAGCCAAAATGAAATTGCATGCTATAGGGGAAAAAATTAACCTACTTTTAATAGCCCCTTTGAAAGACACTTAGAAGACTTAACTTACTTCTATAGTATGTGGAGTATCTGAAGAATGAATTATTATATCCTTGTCAAATGCTAAATAGCATGCTGTTAAAAATATTAGTCACACGGGGGGCTGCTTGACACTAATGTCACAGAAAAGCTCTGGTCTATATGATCAGGCCGAGCCTGCAACTTAATACGATGGGGCCATGGAGCTCTCCCTTGCCGAGGAGCCGCAGAGGGCTGGGAGCCGGGGCTGCTTCAGGTTTCCTCGGAACGTTGGCAGGACTCTGCCAGCTGATGCTTTCCACCTGCTGTTCCAACCAGCTGAGGGGCCTGGGCCTGTCTCCCTGCCGGCATCTCCCGGCAGAGCTCAGAGGAGAGCCTGAAAGAAATGAAAAGCCATCATTTCAAGTGAGGAAGACTTTAAAAAAAAATACATCCAAGAAATGTGAGTTGAGATCTAGACTAGAGGTTGTAAAGAAAATGATCCAAAGAATTTCTTTTAAAAGACAGGGTTGTGTGTGTGTTTTTTAAGCCTAAAAAATAAGATTAGAAACTGGCTTGGATGAGCCCAACTGTGATTAGAAAAATAAATCTTTTGTAGTTAACTCGAGAATTTTTTCCCTTTTTGTTCTTTGACTTTTCCTTGCCGGGAAAGGGGCAATCTTTACCTAATCAGAGCAAAGCAAGAATCACTGAGCCAGTGGAAGCATCATGCAGGTGAAGGTCAGGCCAATTTTCCCCCAAGTAACGCTGCTTTATCACTCATGGAACAAAGATTGGGGCCTTTCTTTCCTTGGTCCTTTTGTGCTTTCCCTATTACTTTAGCAGATCTGAGCAAGCCAGAGGTTCTCCATCCAAAAGTTCCGTTTAGTCGCATTCATTTCAAATCCTCCGAATTTCACGTTTTGATGTTACAGCAACTTGAGGATGATACAAAATCCAGGTGTTAGGCAGGAAGGCAAAGTTACCTAAAGGCAAGGCAGGAACGCTGGGGCTGATCCGCGGGTCCTCTGCCTTTTAGCTCTGGGCGGCGAGCCAGCCCCATTCCTCCAGCCACCTTTGCTTTCCACGCTTCTGTCCTTCGTGTGCCCCCAAAACGTGAATGCTGCTGGGGTACAGGTGGGGTAGTGTGGCACTCGACGGCCTGGCTGAGGGTCAGGTTGAGAAGCCAGCTACAGCTCCAAGGCCCTCCCGAGGGACGCGGGGTGCCCCAGTGCATCCTGCAGTTGCCTCTGGGTAACTGCCCCAGGCCAGGCCCATTTACTCTCCCAAGCAGATCTGTTGTTTCCACAAAGGGAATCGATATGAAGAAAAGGGGAAAATGTCATTTTGCACAGACGAAGTTAAGAATGAGTTAATGATTGAGAAAGTCACCTTATTTTAAGAGTATAGCGTTTCGTTACAAGCGGCACCAAGGCACTGCTTCTTGTCCTGACAGCGTGGACTGGGCTCCCCACGGCCCTGGCTCCTCGCCTGCCCTCGCCCCCCCTTCTCTTTCCACTGCTCCTTACTTGCCAGGTATTTCTCTCTCCCTTTTCCCTCTCCTCCTTCCCCGGAGTCTAGGAGAGGGAATGGCCATTTTCAGACTGAGGGACGCCATTCCCCTCAAAGCAGCTTAAAGTAGGTTTTTAAAGCTAAACATTTCACGGCTTTGTGGACATACTGAAAATGTTATTTTGAGAAAACTGGAAGGACTCTCTAAATTCTAGTGGCCTGAGTTCTCTAGGGATGAGTACATTGGGGACCCTGCCCTTTTCATTCCTGAAAATGTAGTCGTTGCGTATCTTCCTGTGTGGCTATAGTACGAAGCGGAAAGCACTGTGCATATAACTCAATGATTTCTATCTTCGAATTGACGTAAACATAAAAAGGCTGCGCCTTTCTCCATTTGTTTTTTCATCCCTGCCAATAGGCCCATGGAATTCTAATGTCCTGACGGGCCGGAGGGAGGGGAGGGTGGTGCATGGGCACAGCGAGGGCAGGAGACAGACGATTCTGCCCCTGCCCAGGGGTTGATCTGACCCACCAACTGCTCCTGCGAATCCATCCCACCCAGGGCCCCCGGCAGCACCTCCCCTGTTCCCGGGACCAGCTGGCTCCCTCCAGACCCTGAGCGCACAAGGCCCTGATGCTCCCCAAAGCCCCTGCCTGCCCCGCCTCATTCCCGCCCCTGCCTCTTCTTCCATCTGAAACAGGAGGAAGCCCGACCGCCAGCCTTGCAGCCAGCTTTGTTTTCAATCAGCAGCCATCGCGCCACGGGTGACTCTCACTGGCCGCAATGCTGCCCCGTGCAAAGCTCTTAAATCCAGCTCTGGACACTGTCCCAAGGCCAGACAAATGTAAGTTCACTTATGAGAGCCGGGAAAGGAAGAATTAGGAGATTAGCTGACGGATCGTATAACCCTCCACAGCAAGGACAGTGTCTTCTTTTGTCGTCCACGGCTGGTGAGTGGTTTACCTGTTACTTGCTTTCACTCTCAGTCCCTCGTCACATTGCATTTTCATCCCCTGAGACACACAGTGGATTGTGGTGGGGCTGCGGAGGGGCCAAAGGATACGGCAAATACGACTAGAGGGGAGAGGTGGCTTACCTCACGGGAACACACTTTTAAAGCCACTGTACGCTCTGCGGGGACCAACATTCAGATGGAATCATAAACACTCTGTATTCATTAGAAAAGACCCAACATTTTTGGTGGTACATTATTTGAAAATTGGTTCATATTACTTTCCGTCTTGAAGGAAAAAGAATATTAACAATCGCCGGTTTTGCCTTTACCCTGGTGTGTACTTTAAACCGCCCATTTCATATCAGCGAACTTTCCGGACACATTGGCTCCCCATTCTCCAGAGTTCCATTTGTCTTCCAGCAGAACAACTCAAAAACACATTTATTTATTATTTTTTTAAAATTTGGTAACATCCTATTCTATCACAAATATGGCTAAACTAAAAATTCTTACTTGGTAGCTTTTTATTTGATTCACAAAGCAGTTTTCAGAAGACAGTGATGTACCGGGCTCCCCGTCGGGCGCAGCAAGCAAGAGAACGTGTCTTATCTGCTCGGCTGGTGTTTGCAGGTTCAGTTAACCAGCCTCGGGATGCCCGCCCCTTTTAAGGGCTGTAGAAATTTAAATGCGATGGGTGCTGTATGGCGGTGCTGCTGTGCCAGCCAGTCGTTTCCCTGAGTAGAGGATCAGGTCACAATGACTTCAGGACGTCCATACAAGCAGTAAGAGGTGACAGGCAGTCTATTTCTGGGCCATTGAATGTATCTCTTGAGATTTTCTAAGCAAGAGGCTAAAGGTCAAGTGACTTTAACCACCCCAGAAGTTCACTGCCAGAAGTTGTCTATTACTACTAAGAAATTTAAATATGAATTATTAAAAACTAAGACAAACAGAGAAATTTTGTGTGTGTGTATCGTTAGGAAATCAAGCCAAATATTTTAAAAGATGAATTCATGGAGTGCTGTACATTGTACTATAACTTAGCATGTATCATCTCACTTAATTTTTCCAACAACCTTGTAATGTAAGGGCCTATTATCTCCTTTACACAGTTGAGATTTGTGAGGCTCAAAAGAGCTTTGTGGCAAAAATGCTTTGCACTATAATCTGGAATCCTCAAATTAAGTATTATTGGGTTACAAGCTCTTGATTTAGCCAAACTTAACTTGTTGTTCTCCCCCACCCAAACTCCAATTTCTTTTGATGAAAGCAAAGATTATTTAAAAAAACATGGCTGCCCCAGCCTGGCCAGCGTGGCTCAGTGGTTGAGCGTCAACCTATGAGCCAGGAGGTCACGGTTGGATTCCCAGGCAGAGCACATGCCGGGTTGTGGGCTCGATCCCCAGTAGGGAGTGTGCAGGAGGCAGCCGATCAACCATTCTCTCATCATTGACGTTTCTGTCTGTCTCTCTCCCTCTCCCTTCCTCTCTCTCTGAAATCAATAAAAACATATTTTTAAAATAAATAAATAATTAATTAATTTTAAAAATAAAAACAAAGGCTGTCCCAAGGGCTACTGGAAGACTACTTCTCCAAAAGTGAATCTTTTTAGTGAGTCTAGAAAAAAAGTAATAACAGTTTATTAAGTAAATAATTAATCCCATAAATCAAAGAATAAATATAACAATAGACATGCTAAATAAACATCTGAAAGAAACATTGCGCTTCACTGGAAAACATTTAAGATTTGTCTGTCAACTGCCCACCACGCTGAGATTCTTTCTTGATGACATTGTCTTGTTTATGCCACTTACTGGCCATCCCCTGTTCCCGACACTCATTGTCCACATCTGTCTCCTCGAGGCCGGCCCAGCCTCACTCCTGCTGTGTGGACAGGCACGCTCCGCTAATTTCCGTGAAAGGGAAATGGTCAGCTCTCTCCTAGTCCGTGGGTCAGCCTTCCCTAATATTCCTGACCGCCAGCACTGTGCTGGGCATGTGCAGCCTGCCCTCGCCATTCTCCCCACCTGCCTGAGGTTTCCCTACTCTACAAATTCCCACTTTTCCCTGCTTGTTGTTTCCAGGAGAGATTCTCTGATAAGCAGACATCTAACTTCATATTATATTAAAACTGCTTATCATATCAGAGATATAGTGGATGTTCAATAAATAACTATTTTTTGTTTGTTAAATTGATATATAAATAATTTTATGGATCCTAAATTTCAAATTTTTCAAACTACAACCCAATGCTCATTAATACTAGATTTTAGTTTTTATCCAGGCTTTTCTGAGCTTCCCAAACGCACTTGCACTTTTAATGCACTCAGGGCATTAACTAGATTTTATTTGCCTTCATTGAAACAATTTCTTCTTGTCAGCTTCCGTGACATAACACTCACCTTGTTTTTATTCGAGTTATTTCATTTATTCATTTATTCAATATTTATTGAGGATCGACTATGCTTCTCCTATCTTTTCTCATGTTACAAATACTATATTTTTTAGCAGGACTCAATAGCTTTATACTTACTTAAAATTGTTCCAGATTCTGACCCTACATCATTTCTCAGTCTTAGTTTCCAAAAGTATACAATTTTTTTTTTGGGGGGGGGTGTTTGTGTGTGTGTATGTGTATCCCTGGATATATTTATATCATGTCAGAATTTATTGATCAACAATTATTAGGCAAATGACATTTTAAACCAAAATAATGACCTTTGGTTACTCTTTTGTTTAAACTCATAGGAAACCCGCATGTATGGCTTGCTGTTGTCTCCCCTGGCTAACATCAAAGGAGAACCCTGTCTATTTTACCATTTACATGTAGGCCAGTTCAATTAAACAATGACTGAGGTTTTCTTGAGTTTTTGAGAGAGGATATTTCAATTTAAAATATTGGAGGAAAGAGCCGTTTGCACAGGATATGTGTTTGTGGGAATGTGTGCAGTCCTGGAGGCGCTGGCACCTTGTGGCGGGGCTGAGAGAGGCGCCTGTCTGAGGGGCGCCAACCTAGAGAAGACCCGAGAGGCAGAGAGAGTAGACTCACCTCTGATGTCATCCTTTGAATTCCTGAATCTAGCTTTGCTCTCAGACTAGTTTGTATTATTAATCATGTAAACCAAGAATTATCCTTTCTACATCTTTTCTTTAAACTTATTTGAACTTTTAAATGTTATTTCTTTTGTTTTCACTTGACGCTAATATGATACAGATAGAATGTTTATAAAATTTTGAATACAGTAGGAGTGAATTTTAGGCCTTAAATAAATTACCTTCTCCAAAGTCTACTACCTAAAATACTGATGCAGTCCTCAGGTTTATTCTATGAGAAATAAATGTCACTACTGTTTATGTTTGGGTCACCCACATTTTGGAATCTCTGCCCATATTTGCAATCATTTAGACTCCAGTGGGTCCAGGGAATTCTAAATCATAAAATGGGTGGGGGGGAGGTCTTTTTAAATGTAGTAGCTTATCCTCAGCGATGTTCCCAGAAACAGGGATACAAATTACCACAAAAACACTGAGCCTAGATCAAGGATAGCTCTGCAAATATAAATTTACAGTAGAACTAGACTTCTGCCAGCTTCCTCGGATTTCTGTTATAAGGTGGATTAGGTAGAATGTTTACCACATGTGTTCATGGTCTCACTGCTGAGGATGCCTTTCAGCAGATTAATGTGTCATATAAAAATGCACTCAGCCAAGTCTTCTTGTGGAAATCTCAGGCAGAACAGTGTCTTTATGACGAACTGAGTGCTACTTCCTGTTTAAATGAAGTTCCCTGCATTTTGAGGTTCAACACTGGGGCCAAACTTCAAGGTGTATTTTGTTCATCTTTTTCTAAGCATCTGAGGTCTGCACACATATTAAGCTTTTATCCTGAGGACGCTTTTTCAGATCATTGGTGGGAAGACTTGGTCTGTCGTATGACTGCAGACAGCTGTCTCCAATTTGCCAATAGTTATTAAAGGCTCAAATCAGGGGATCTCAAATCCTTCCCCCATTTCCCCCTTTTTTATTTGTAAAAGGCTTCTATGAGAATTACTGCACATGCACAAAAAAGTCCCATTTAGAAAATAGCTTTGAACCCCCATTCTGTACAGTAATGGTCCATAGAACAGTATTAAGTCAGTTTCTTTAATAGGGAGAGTGCCTTTTCCATTTTTGAGGAATCTGCCCCTGCTGAGATTTGAACCAGGTACCCTTGGATCTAAAAGCATTGGCTTCACTCTTTAGATAAAGTAAAATCTTCTCAAAGCGGGCACGGGGAGATCTCTTTGACGTTGGAGCCATATCTTTGACAATTTTATTTTTTTCTGGGTAACTTTCTTTGTGTCTTCCCTCCACCCTTTGTTTTATCTGTCCTGGAATACTTTTGTATCTGACCATTTGGCCAGTGTTGGTGGTGGCCTTTAAAAATATGCATATGAATCTCTGCATCTAAGACCAGCATTTAAAATCTAGTAATGACAATGCTGTTAAACTAAATAATCTGTAAATGCCAGGTCCCAGGCTTGGGCTGCAGAATCTTTAATATTCTCCCACCTTTCAGAGTTCATGATTCTAAGTTATCTGTGTCAAGCTAAAAATGGAAATATTTTTTTCTCTGAAAGAAAAATTGAAACATAGTAGTCTGGATTTGGTATCCTCTGTGTATTTCTTGATGGTTGCCATTTTGCCAACAAGGCTTCTAGAATCCTGTTTCTAAAATGTACTGCGGTAATGAAATAAAAGTTTAATTTTCTAAATCTTCTGCAAGTTTCATTATATGTACACTAGCCAAAGTCTAATGTCCTGCAATTCGAGATGTAACATTCCAGCATTTTTTGCAAATCTCATCATTTTCAGTAAGGTTTAACAAGAGAATTATAAGTACTTATGAGCTTTCGTAAGACTTACTTATTTTAGTCTCAAAACTAGATTGTGTTCCAAATGTTTTCTAAACAAAATAGAACGTGGAAATCTCCAATAAGTAGGACAGATGGTGAAACAGGCTCTAATACTGCAGTAACCAGAGTGATTTTTCTCTCCCCCTTTGTCATGGAAGAATTCCACTCCAGATTACAACACCCACAGGAAACCAGGGTGCAGATCCTTAGTTGCCTTCGTTTCATCATTAAACATGTCTTAAATGCTCACAATATGTCAGGTGCTTTATGGAACACATATGGATTAGTTCTTGCATAGAAAAAAATGTTTATCCCAGGATGACACTGGACATATGCAATTACTCCCACTAGAACCATATGTATAACAAAAAGGGTTTGGGGACAAAATCGAGAATTTAACAAGGCATGTTTTCTTTCCATTGCAATGTCAGTCCTAATTTTTCCCCCATAACTCTCTGAGGCCAAACTGGTAACAATCTAGATCTGGATTTGGCAATTTACTCAGGGTCAGAATATGCCAAAATTTTGTTATTTAATAGGATTTTTGCAAATCAAGAAAGCTTGTGTGGATTCTTTCTTGGACAACCAACTGCAATCTGGACTTAAATTCTTGGAGTCACCTTGCCTTTGTCCTTGAATGAAACCATCAGCAACAGCTAGGACCTTGAAGTTCAGAGCTGACCTGAAATCAAGCTGGGAAGTCTTTGTATCAGAGAGTAGTGTCAGTTTGATACTAGATTGGAAGTCAAGTATCTAAAAATGAACACTGTAATTATCCATAGTTTCCTTAGTGTCAGACACAGTTAAATATGATACAGGCATATAAATGGCTAGCAAAGTGCTTGCAACATAGTTAATCATTCAATAAGTATTTGTAGAACAAAGGAAGTTCCAAGAACTGTGGTAAGAAAAACATAAATTATGATTCCAGGCCACATGAAAATGAAATTAACATTTGAAAACCAAGTAGATTCATAATTGAGAAATATGGGCTCTGAATCACTGCTTCCTTGACTTAGCCTTTACATGTCAAAAACAGATTTTCTGTCAAGGCCAACGGTAGACATTTTTAAGTTTTAGGGGCAGTAAGAACTTTTCACTGAAGCGCCTCCCCTGATTTCTCCCTTTTGTATTGTTTTCTAAAAGGAAAGAGAAAAACTTAAGGGAGAGTTCACAATTTCAGTAATAGAGATAAAGGGCTTAAATGCTTTGTTCTGCTACTTAGAAAATTAAAGGTTTATAGTTCCTTTCTAGTTTCTCTGGGATGTGGAGAGGAAGGCGCTGGATGCCTGAGGAGGTCAAACAGATATCGCTGCAATAACGCAGAGGACAGGAGGGGAACATCACATTTTAGACTTCTTGCTTCTACTTGAAAAAGCAAACATAAAAGTTGTGTTCCATTACTTTAAACAATCCTGAGGACTCCAGTGGAGAATGTCGGTCGTTTTTAATATGACTGTTTTCCTGTAGGCAGCACAAACATCAGGATGGGAATTCTCTCCGGGCTGTGATTACTGCTTTCTCAAATGTGACTCAACGGAGGCAGCACCTTTTCTTCCCACCTTCGATTCTGCATTAAAAAGGCATAATTATCAGCAAACGTGTTCTACAGAAAGATGAAGAGAGGTGAAATTAAAATTTAAATTCTATAAATGATTGCCTTCCACTGTGTCTTCCGTTGATTCCTTGCGCTGGCATCCCCTGCAGAGCACCCCGCACCCCGAAGGAGGGAAGATCCATGGGGTGCCCCCAGAAGGCACCCCCTCCCCCCACCATCCTCGCCTTAATCATTCCTTCGTCTCCAGGCTCTGCCCTGCTCCGTGGGTGAAATCTCAAGCAGATTCTGTGACCTTCCCTGGACAATCTTAGTCAATAAGTCCTATAGGCAACTTGGTACAAACAAGTTCTCACAGGTATTATGAAAATGTCCCGAGTAGGGGAATATTAAAAAATAACCTGAATTTCTCATAAAATCGCAGCTCCCCCCTTCCCAGGTGTGCACTGCGGTGGACCAGGGCGGGAAAGGGGGGGGCTGCGTCCCGGGGGGGCCGCAGCTGAGGTTTCCGATTCCTGTGCGATGGAGGGAGAAAGGGGAGCAGAGGCTAGAATCAGAGAGGATCTCACTTGGCGATTTTAATCTACCCCGCGATGGTGTTCTTAGGCTGGAGGGCCCCCCGACCAGGCCCCAAAGACTCCGGGAAGTCCCCTCAGAAAGCCCCTTTCTGCCCGGCCGGGCCCGCGCGGCGGTTAGGGCGCCGACCCCCCCGACGGGTCGGTGGTTCCCTCCGGGCGGCCCAGGGCATCGCCTGGGTGCAGGCTGGGCCCCGCCCTGGTCGCGGGCACGCGGGACACAGCCGGCGGGCGCGTGGCTCGCACTTCAGTGCTTCTCCCCCCTCTCCCCTCCCCCTCTCCCCTCCCCCCTCTCTCTCCCTCCCCCCTCTCTCCCTCCCCCCTCCCCCTCCCTCCCCCTCTCCTCTTTCTCTCCCCCCTCCCCCTCCCTCCCCCCTTTCTCTCCCTCCCCTCCCTCCCCCCTTTCTCTCCCTCCCCTCCCTCCCCCCTTTCCCTCCCCCCCTTTCTCTCCCCCCTCCCTCCCTCCCACTCCACCTAAGGTCCAGGGAAGAGACCCTTGGGTGGGCCAACAACAAGCGCGAAGCCCTTTCGGGCGGCGCCACCTCCCTCCCGCTGGGCCTGCGGGAGACTCGCGCCTCCGTCGGGCTCGGCTCCTTGGGGGACAGACTTCAGTCGGGAGACCGAGGGTGGAAAGGGAGCGGGACCTGACGGCAGCAAGACACTTAGGACGGGAAACGGAGACCTCCGCTCCCCCGGTGGCAGGTCCCATGGGGCCCCCAGAGGTTAGGGGACCCGGCTTAGGGGGAAGAGGGGGAGGGAAGGGCCCTGGGTGCTCCTGGAGGGACAGCGCTGGGACCTTCGTTTTCGGGGTTTAAAGGCGGGGCTTTAGGGGGGCCTTCGGGGCGGAGCGATGGAGTGCTCCCCAGCTTTACGCCGGGACCAGAAGGAGGCTCCTGCTCCTGACCCGCCCGTCCTTGGGTGTGGCTGGAAGTGGCCCCCTGGGTTTCTGCTCCCGCCCCCCCGGGGGGGTGCTGGGGGTCCGCCGCCAGCGCCCCGTTTCCCGCCGCGCTGACCCCCAGCCTTGCAAGGTCTCAGGTGCGGGTCGAAGGCCACGCGCTTCCAGGAGACGCGGGTTAAGTCCCGAGCGGTCCCTGCCCGTCTGCCCTCCCCCACCCTTTCCTCGCGGGAGGGAAGATTCAATACTCTTTCTCAAATAAATTTTTTCTTCAGAAACAGCCGTTTTTCTTGGCTCCTCCAACCTTTAAATAACTCAAAAAATATATAAATATTTTTAAATCCTCACCGGAGGATATTTTTTCCATTGCTTTTCAGAGAGAGTGGAGGGGAGAGAGAAACATCGACGTGAGAGGCACAGACACTGGCTGCCTCCTGCAGGCCCACTGAGCCGAACCGCCCGGGCTCAGGCGTTTTTTTAAGCTAAGAACTAGAAAACTGTTTAGCTACCTCCTTGTACAGGTCTTGCATGAGGTACTTCAGCACTTATCACATTTGTTTCCTAACTTTGGCTAAAACTAAGAAAGACTTACTTTAACATCTCTTATGACGTTAACAACCACCTGTTATGATGGTTGGTAATTAATTTACACTTATTTTCTTTTTTTAATTTATCTTTATTGTTGAGAGCATTGCAGATGTCCCTGTTTCTCCCATTACCCCTTTCCACCCTGCTACCCCCTCCCCAGGCCCTCACCAGACCATTGCCTGCGTCCATGGGCCGCGCATATACGCATATAAATTCTTTGGTCAACCTCTTCTGGTCCCATCCCCTTCCCTCTGGGATCCCTCAGTCTGTTCCACGCTCCTACACTGCTTTTCTTATTGGAAACATCTATCAAAAAAGTGAGGCTCTTGCCTCTCTGAGGTTGAGATTTTAGGGGAGAGAATGAGGCCAGTTAGGTAAGGAATCTTGTCAAACGTACTGCATCTCAGTTTATTACGGCATCTATTTATTCATGTTTCCAGGTGAGTACTTATCTCAATTAAGACAATTTTAAACCCCATTATTTAATTTCACGTAAGTTCAGGGACAAAGACCCCGCCATTCTCCAGACCTGGGTTTGGGCTCTGTCCCTGCCCGGCGGAGGGCTGCCTGCGTGTGGCCCAGGAGCGGGTGCGCAGTGCCCAGCGGCATCTCTGCCTCGGCTGTGAGACAAGCACTGTCTCTCCTCGCCTCGCAGGCAGGGCTTCACGGCTTAGTCCACTTTGGAAGTTGGTTGGTTATCCTTTCAGCTTGTACCAGGGAATATTAGTTGTAGAATAATGCATCACTATAAATTAATACTTTAATTAATCCATTCAACAATTCTTTTATTTTTATTTTTTAGTTTAATTGTAGCAGTATGTTTAATTCAAGTCCAACCTATGAGGTCAGTATTGAGTGAATTTTATAATTCATCTTTTAAAATCTTAAAATCAGTAAATCTACTAAATCATTCTTAAGGGACCTGTCCAATCATAATTTTGGCTTTTATTGGTAGAAAACATATTTTAAGGTGGAAAAATAATCATTATGAAGCATAGAGAGCTTTCAACCATTTCTTTAGAAACACATCTTAATAACAGCAACCGCTCATCATGTTACAGAACAGAAAGGATCACTTTACTGTGGCGCACACAGTCCTGCCAGTTCCTGATGCCCCAAATAGTTCTCTGAGACTTTTCTGCTTTGTTAAGGCCTCAGGGGAAGCAAAGGGGCCCTAGGCTTGCCCTTCTGGTGACGAGCTTCATGCGCATTTGCTTGTCAGTAGGCACTGTTGCTGATTCTCTGCAACCTCCCTGTCTTGCCCCAGTGAGTGGTGACCCTGGAGCCCAGGCTTCAGGCCAGTGTCTACCAGCTGGCCCGGCTCAGGGCAGCTACTTTTGTCTGTGTCCGGGAGCTCCCGTGGCCCTGGTTCACTAACTCTCCCAGCAGCTGGCCTGTGTTGTCAGGGGCCTCTTCACACATCTTCTTAAATTGGGGCACTCACCCAGCCTCCCTGTACACGTGCTTTGCCCGCTGGTAGAGGTTGAAGATGGGCACTCAGGCTTTGGGTTCAGAGTCCCTGGGGGACAGCTGCAGACCTCCTCAGGGCTACAGGGTTCAGGGTGACAAGCATCCTCTGTGATCAACAGCATTTCTTCCAGACTGAACCCTAGGTTGGCCTGCACCTCCTCCAGCCGCAGTACTTTTTCCCACTGTCAGCTTTTGTACTTAGCCAAGAGCTTTTCGGCCGGCGGACGCTGCATCACTCTGATGTTAAAATGGGAAGTTGCTGCCTTATTCTTTCCACACAACTTTTAGCAATCACAAAGGCTGCTCCACCCGGGAGTTTCACAGCAGTGACCCTCGGAAGACTAAACTCTATCAACTTGGCAGTTCCTTCCTCTGCAAGAAATTACATGGGCTGGTCCATCCCTCCTCCTTTGGTGCCAGTGTAACGCTCACTCTTGGCACATATTTCTGCAAGTTCCACCCTAAACAGGTTCATTCCCAAACTGTGAGTGTCCCAAAGCCAGCACGACAGACCAAAGCACTAGAGCCGGAGAGCCAAAACTGGGTGGGAAGGTCCCATCCACCAAGCAATTCGTTCCAGTTTTGGTTACTAAGCCCAAAGTGTTCCTGAATTCCTTTACATTCACATGGGAAGTAGTTGTGCCAGAGGCTTGGTTTTGTCAATCTGAATGTTAGCATGCGCGCTGAGGTCTGGGTACAAGGGATCTCTACTGGCCAGTGGAGAGATACATTTTCACAGGTTTCACAGCTATAACATCTTGTTTTATAGCCATAGGAAGAAGAGAATATCCACAGAAATCCACGTGTCCTAACCTTGTCTTTGCCAAATCGAAGAGAACACCACCAGTACTTCCTCTGTAGTGTTCATCGAGGACCCCAGCTTCTGCGAGTCTGAAGCGTTTTGCAGCCAAGCCAGAGTGGAGCTGCTGTTCCATAGCCCCTGTAGGAAGCCTGTCTGCACGTCCGTTTTCACCGGGGTTTCTCCATAGGTGGTGCTGTGTGGTCACAGACGCTGCGCAGGGCACAGCCCTTGGCCAGGGGATGGGGACCTGGTCAGGGCGCTGGTGTGCGGAGAGCTGGAGAGCTGGCCAAGCAGGGCCCATGCCATCCTCCTCTCCTCTGCAGCGGGGACCACTTGCCACGTCCCTGGGGCCGCGCTGCCCACAGCCTGGACACCCAGGTTCTATCTCAGGGGCCCCAAGAGCATAGGAACCGCACCGCGATGCCTGGGACAGTCGCCTGCCCTCAGTGTCGGGCCTTGGGCTGTGGGTAAGGCAGCAGGTTCAATTTCCTTACCTAATTTCATTTCTGAAGAATGTTGGGAACTTCAAGATGCATAAGGAGAAATAAGACAAGTACAAAAATTTAATGTGATACATAATCTTGGAGTGTGATTAAGATACTCAAGAAAAAATTCTGCAAGGCTCTCCCTTTGGAGCAGCCTCCCCCCCCCCCCCCAGGGCCCTGCTTTTGCCTCTGTAACTTGTTTCCTGTGAATATTGAAAGAGATTCACTCTGGGTTGTGAAGGGTGAGGCACTGAGGCCTTCGAAGGCATTTCTTTTCATCTGGGCCTTGAACATGGAGTAGGAGGCTACAGTAGGAGCCGTGTCCCGCCAGACTGAGAAACAGCGTGCACATAGTGAAAATATCGGGCTTAGTTTTAGTAAAACCTTGTTGTATATGACATATGAATGAGAAAAAACTAAAAGGGAAGGCTTCAGCCAGGCTTGGGAGAGTCATAAATGCCAGTGTTAGAAAGATTAAACTTTATTCAATTAGGAGAATGCGTGAGGGATGATATTGAAATTTCTGAGGAAGAAAATTAAATAATTGGGTCAGGTATTGAGAATGGTTAAACTGGTAACAGAAAAGGTAAAATAAATAAAATGCTTGAAAATGGAAAATGGAAGGTAAAAATGGATTTAAAAAGATGATTTAATCAAGAAGCAACGAGTTGCTGCATGAGTACAGAGGCAGGAGAGGAGAGCGCACTGAGGCAGAGTGGGTAAGACTTGAGCACTGCTCTGACGCGGAGATTAGAGGGGGAGACTAGTCATTATGACTTCAGGGTTTATACCCTGAAGGTGTAATTATCCAAAACAGGGAAGAAGAAGCTCCAATACAAGAAATAACCGGTGACATAAAACCAAGTGTGATTTTTGATGTTCACAGGAGAGAGCCATCAGGGGCTGGGATAGTGGGAAAAGGCCTTCTTTGAAAGCCGTGAAAGTGGAACAAGAATTCCTAGTAAAAATGTGGGATAGGATGGAGCTGTCTGATTAAAGGGCTCTGCTGTTTGCCTCTTGGTTTTCTAATGAAATATGTTGTTACAGGGTAGTCTGTCCTTCAGACTGTAGCCAAGATGATTGGGAGTAGGAGGAAGTGAGGTTTAGGTTCACTTAGATTGATATTTAAGCTAGAAGGAAGAGACTTCTTAAAACTGGGTCTTTTTTTTCTTTTTTTAACTTATTTTTAATTAACAAACAGTAGAATTCACTATTTTTGATGTATAGTTCTAAGAGTATTGAGCAATTCATAAAGCCATGTGGCTGCCACCAAAATCAACATATGAGCCCGGCCGGGCGTGGCTCAGCGGTTGAGCGTCGACCTAGGATCCAGGGGATTGGGGTTCGATTCCTGGTCGGGGCACATGCCCGGGTTGTGGGCTCGATCAATGACTCATCATTGGTGTTTCTATCTCTCTCTCTCCCTCTCCTTTCCTCTCTCTGAAATCAATAAAGATATATTTAAAAAAAACAACAACATGTGGAACATTTCAATCCACCCTCCCCCCAAATTTTCTCACGGTGCCTTTCTTCCATTATCAGTAAGACCCGCCTCTACATCTGACCACGGCACCCACACACCTGCTTTCTTCCCCCATAGTTTCTCCTTTTTAGAAAGTTGTGGGAGGCACTCTCCCCAGTCATAACCCCTGGTCATAAAAACTCGCCTTATTGCGCTACATTATATGGTTGTGCCTAATCACACAGAGAGCTTCTGCCGGCTGAAAACAAAAGGCAGTCAGAGATGCAAAGCAGGAAGGAAGCTGATTCAAGGCACCTTCGCTGCCTGGCTGTGGCAGGGGGGTCACGTGCCGAGACCTGAAAGAGGCCTCCGGGGGCAGGGAGCAACCCCTCCCTGACGGGCAGCAGGGAGCCGGACACCTGCGTCCTGCAATCATAAGGAGCTACATTCTGCCAACAGCCTGAGTGAGGTTGGAAGTTGCTTCTTCTCCAGAACCACCGGGTAAGAACCCAGCCCAGATGACACCTTGGTTTGTCCTTGTGAGATCCTAAGCAGAGCTCAGCTGAACCTGCCCCGGGCTTCTGACACAGGGAGATGTGTGAGCTGATAAGTGGACGTTGTTTTAAGCTGATGATTTTGTGTTAATCTGCTAGGTAACAATAGAAAATGAGTAGCCGTACAAATAAAGTCATAGAGCGTGTGGCCTCTTGGGACTGGATTATTTCATTCAACGTGATGCGCTGAGACCCATTCATTCTGCCGTATGGACCAGCGGGCACCATCCCATTTACGGAATGGGCCACGGTTTGCTAATGTATTCATCACCTGAGGGCCATTTGGGCTGTGTCTGGTTTTTGGAGATAGAAGAGAGGCTGCTCTAATCATTAGTACACAAGTTTTGTGTGAAAAGAAGTTTTCATGTCTCTTGTGTAGCTATCTGTGAGTGGAACTTCTGTGCCACGTGATAAGTGCCATGTGAAAATGTGGGAGAAGCAGACAAGCTGTTTTCTAAGGTGGCCGTGCCCCATTGCATTCGCAGCGGTGACATGCGGGAGTCCCAGGGGTACCGTCAGAGTTGCTCAGGTTAGCCCTGCTAATAGGTGTATAGCAGAATGTTCTTATCAAATTTCATTTTAAATGTATTTATGACAAACTTCAGAGGTTCTGCATAAATTATCACATTCGTAAAACTGATATAAACATAGCGTATTTTAGCTTCTTCACTTGGAAATCATACTTTGAAAACGTGCCACTGGCCCAGACGCTACATCTTCAGACAATGACAGTTTTCATTGAGATACTAAGAAAGCAGGTTTGGACTGAGATCCACTTGTTTAATTAACGTTTACTGATATCAGCTGCTGGCTATGTGCCAGGCACGATGCTGGGTGCTCTGGATAAAAGATGAGAAATAGGGCCCCGCTCTCGAAACCCCTGTGCTCTGTGAGCAAACATGCGTGGAACTGTAATGTAGCCTGGTAGACGTCATGACAGGGCTGTGAAGGTGCTAGAGGGTCATGGGTAGGGAGCGATGGGTTCAGCTGGAGGGAGCAGGCTGGGGAGGTGATGGGACATGTCTGCGGGCGTGCAGGCTGGGGAGGAGATGGGACATGTCTGCGGGCGTGCAGGCTGGGGAGGTGATGGGACATGTCTGCGGGCGTGCAGGCTGGGGAGGAGATGGGACATGTCTGCGGGCGTGCAGGCTGGGGAGGTGATGGGACATGCCTGCAGGTGTGCAGGCTGGTGAGGAGATGGGACATGTCTGCGGGCGTGCAGGCTGGGGAGGAGATGGGACATGTCTGCGGGCGTGCCTGCCTGAGCCTGGACTCCCTGGCCGTGAACATGAGTGGTGGACAGTGACGGACATAGACCGCCGGGGGCCGGATGGAATCATTTAAGCAACCAAAGTTTGAGAACGAAGAGATGTTTTCTCTCAAATTCTTTCAGATTTCTAGAAACCTTTCCAAATAACTATACTGGATGTATAAACTTCAGGACGGCATGTGACAAGATTCTGTACATTTCCAGTAGGAGGGATTCTCATTCTTACACATGTGTTTTCATGGTGGAAACACAAACCTGGGCACAACAAACGTGCTTTGGAATTATTTTTTGAGGGCCATGAGTAAACATAGTAAACAGGATATTTTGACAGAATCTTTCTCACCCTGATGTTGTCTGTATTGAGAAGTTAGTCAGTCATATATGTAGTACGTGTGTGTGCATGTGTGTGTGTGTGTGTGTGTGTGAATAAGGCAGAGTTAGTTGGGAATGGTTAGAAATAAAACCTCACGAGGGCCAACTACTGTGCTTGTAAGTGGCCAGTGCCTCGATCTTTGAATCTCTTATTGCAGAACAATCTACCTAAATTCTAACATGAAGAGTACAGTACATGCTGAAGAGAATAAAAGAGACATTTGTAGTTGTCTCTCTAGCAAATCCAGGGTTTCTGTATCCAGGGCCAGAGCACATGCGGCGGGATTGTACGAGTGAAGGACAACTGTGAGCAACATTGTGCCAAACAAGTTGGGAACTGCACATAATTGAATAAGCGTCGGGTTAATCACCCCATCACTGAAAAATCATTGTGAAAAGCATTCTCACACACAGTGCCTGAGTTCTAAAGGAAATATTTGGACATTCTGAATTTTATTTGATTTTAAATTTTAGAAGAGTTTTCACTGAGGTAACATTTACTTTTGAGGTGTGTAATCTGGGCTTGGCAGGTTGTAATTCAGTAGCCTTAGCTGCTCACTGCCTGTGTATGAATGGTGCTGAGACTGCAATCCAGTATCTTCCACAGAAATGTAGACATAAGCACAGGACAGCTTTCTCTGTTCTACTCATAATAGCTCCCTCGCGGCCCGGATGCAACCAAAGACGCTAGACATGTAAATAAGACGGCCTCTGAGCGCGGACAGAATGTGATTGGTGTACCCACAGCAGAAGTCAGTGCATCTGGGGCAACTGCAGAATGTGCTAGAATGTGTCCAACGCCCTGAAGCGTTTCTAAAGCTGCCTACAGAACATAAGGGCTGAGTCTAGAGAATATGACTGATTTGTGCCCAGCAACATATTTTCAAAATATGAGGTGCATTTTCTTTTGTTTGTTTGGGGCTTTTTGCAACCTATCAGCCTGAGCTGGGTTTTGTGAGAGCTACTGAGACACCATATTGCAATTTTTGAGAGCTCTGCTTTTGATGGCTTGCAATAAACCACACAGGATATTCCCATTGGGAAAAAAGAAGTTGTAAACTGTCACGAATATTATCATTTACATGATTTGGAGCTTGGGGATCTCTTGTTTAGATTTTTAACTCCAGATAATCACAGATTTTTCTGTTTTGGAAACAACAATTTGAATGTAAACCAACTCAAAGAGGCACAGTAAGGCAATTTCAACAAACTAATTAATTGATATAAAAAAAGTTTCACGTGCTCTGAATTTTTTTTTTTTTGAGTGTGATTCAAGAACACACTTTATCTGCAGAATCTGAAAAGTAGCTTTATTGATAAACACAGAGTAGAACTCAACTATCTGTCTCTAAGATGACATCAGCCAGGTAGCACTGTGAAAATATTTTAACACTCATCCAAAAGAGGTAATTAGGAAGCGTCAGATCAAAACATTGATTTAAAAAGTTTATAAAAACCCAAACAAACAAATTGGTTCTACAAACAAGAAAAGGATTTTTATTTTCATAAAACTATTAATTTAGAATTTTAAATGATAGAATTAACATCTCTGTCATGTTCAGAGCATACAGAATAGTGGCAGATATCAAACTTTTTAAAAAAATTTTTACTTATTGATTTTTAACATAGAAACCCACACCCGAAACCTATATGTTCATATTAACCATTGTCACCCCAATAAATTTAATAAAAAAAAATTATTGATTTTTAATTTTTATTTATTTATTTATTTATTTATTTATTTATTTATATTTATCTTCATTCTAGGATATTTTTCCCGTTGATTTTTAGAGAGAGTGGAAGGAAGGGGGGAGAGAAAGGGAGGGAGAGAGAGAGAGAAACATCAATATGAGAGAGACACATTGATTGGTTACCTCCCCGGGGCTGGGGATCAAACCCAAGACCTTTCAGTGCACGGCCCTACACCCCTCAAACCTCTGACCCATACCTGCCAGGGTTATTAATTTTTAGAGAGAAAGAGGAAGACAGAGAGAGAGAGAGAGAGAGAGAGAGGAACATTGATTCGTTGCTCACTTCTTTATGCATTCATTGGTTGACTCTTGTATGTGTCCCAACCTGGGATCAAACCCACAACCCTGACCTTGGAGCACAGGGACGATGCTCTAACCAACTAAGCCACCTGACCAGGGCCTTCAAGCTTTTTTAAAATTTGTTTTTCCCTCCAAACAAAGATATTCTTCTTGATTTTTCTACAAATGCTGACATCTTATTAGAATTACTTTCAAAGGGAAGTATATGCTTTAAGAGCAAATAAACCAGATGAATAATCCATTTGACCATCCTGTAAAAGTAAATGTAACCTGTCTATAAATAAATATCCTATAACTTTTTATTAACAAAAGTAGAAATATATACCTATGGACATTTTTAAAGACTCAGCCTATCTAATTTTAAAAATCTTTGTACATATCCTTTATTCAGTTTATGAAAGTGTTACGTTATATGTTTAAGTCAATTGTAAACCACCACCACTAAGTGGGAAACATTTTACTGCTCATTAGTTTAACAAAGATTTATCAAGGACCAGAAGTCACTCATTCTCGCCGCTCCACTGCGCCCCTTCCACTGGGCGCTATCGCCGTCTCTCACCCGGGCCACTGCGGCAGCCTTGGAATAGACCCTCTGCGCCTGCCCTTGTTTCTTACTCTCAGAGGGCAGCCAGGATGGTCCTTTTCAAGTAGCGCTCATCTTTTGGCCCTTCTCTGCGTAAGCTTTAGGTCATTTCCCATTTCATTAAGAGTAAAAGCCAATATCTTTCTGCTGGCCCCAAACACCCCAGATGCCCGTTCCCACCCCCTATCCTCACAGCCGCTCTGACTCCATCTCCCGTCTCTTCCCCGCTTGCTTATGCTGTTCCAGCTCCGTCGCAAACTGGGCCCTTCTCAGAGGGCTTCGGGTTCCCTCCCGCTTCAGGACGTTCCCACTGCTGTTTCCTTTGCTTGGAAAGCTCTTCCCAGCTGTCTGCGCGAGTCACTCTCTCACTTTCTGCAGGTGTTGGCTCAAATGTCACCTTCTCATTCAGGACCTCCTCGTCCATCCCAAGACTGTGGCACCTCCCTACTCCCCACAAATGCGCAGATTGTATCTGCCTTGCCTCACATGAGTTTTTGTTATTACTTAACACTTACCACAAATAGACTATGTATTTTACTTACTAATCTCATTTATTGTTGGTCCATCCACTGGAATATAGATGTCGTGGGGCAATGCATGTTCTCGTTCTATTTATTTATTTATTTTTTAAAAGTTTCTTTATCTTCATTGTTGAAAACATTACAGATGCCCCTATATACCACCACTGGCCCCTCCATCCCACATCCACCCACCCCCAGGTCTTCCCAAGACCAATGTCTATGTCCATGGGTTATACTTATAAACATTTAAGTTATTTGATTCAGCTCTCCCCATCCCCTCCCCCATCCCCACCTTCCCTCTGAGATCCCTCAGTCTGTTCCACATTTCTATATCTCTAGATCTATTTTGCTCATCAGTTTATTCTGTTCATTATATTCCACATATAAGTGAAATCACATGTCTTTCTCTGACTGGCTTATTTCACTTAGCATAATACTTTCTAGTTCCCTCCATGTTGTCCCAAAGGGTATGAGATCCTTCTTTTTTATGGCTGCATAGTATTCCATGGTGTAAATGTACAAGGTTTATATCCACTCATCTAGCGATGGGCACTTGAGCTGTTTCCAGATCTTAGCTATTGTAAATTATGCTGCTATGAACATAGGGGTGCATAAGTTCTTTCTGATTGGTGTTTCGGGTTTCTTAGGATATATTCCTAGAAGTGGGGTCACTGGGTCAAATAGCAAGTCAATATGGGTAATTTTTTGGGGAACCTCCATCCTGCTTTCCATAGTGTCTGCACAAATCGGCATTGCCCCCGGCAGTGTACTAGGGTTCCCCTTTCTCCAGCACTTCGTCATTTGTTGATATGTTGATGGAGCCATTCTGACAGGTGTGAGGTGATACCTCATTGTGGTTTTAATTTGCATCTCTCTGGTGACTAGTGACATTGAGCATTTTTTTATATGTATCTTAGCCATCAGCATGTCCTCTTTGGAGAAATGTCGATTTAGGCCCTTTGCCCATTTTTTAATTGGATTGTTTGTCTTCCTTTTGTTAAGTTGTATGAATTCCTTATAAATTTTGGATATTAACCTTTTATCAGATGTGTGGTTGGCAAATATGTTCTCCCATACAGTGGGCTCCCTTTTTGTTTTGTTGATGGTTTCTTTTGCTGCGCAGAAGCTTTTTATCTAGTTCCATTTGTTTATTTTCTCCTTTGTTTCTCTTGCCTTAAGAGATGTATCGCCAAACATATTGCTATGAGAAGTCTGGAATTTTCCTGCCTACGTTTTCTTCTAGGACTTTTATGGTTTCACACCTTACACTTAAGTCTTTTATCCATTTTTAATTTACTTTGGTGTATGGTGTAAGTTGATGGTCTAATTTCATTTTTTTACATGTACCTGTTCAATTTTCCCAACACCATTTATTGGAGACGCTGTCTTTACTCCATTGTATGTTCTTGCCTTTTTTGTCAAAAGTTAATTGATCATAATGGCATGGGTCAATTTCTGGGTTCTCTGTTCTGTTCCACTGATCGATTTGTCTGTTCTTGTGCCAGTACCAGGCTGTTTTGATTACACTGGCTTTGTAGTATACCTTGATGTCTGGTATTGTGATCCCTCCAACTTTGTTCTTCTTTCTCAAGATTGTCATGGCTTTTGGGGTCTTTTTTGGTTCCATATAAATTTTTGAAGTGTTTGTTCTAGATCTGTAAAATATGTTGTTGCTATCATATTTATTGATTTCTGAGTATTGTACCAGCCTTCCATCCCTGGCATAAATCCCACTTGGTCATGGTGTATGATCTTTTTAATATATTGCTGGATCCTATTTGCTAATATTTTGTTGAGGATTTTAGGATCTATGTTCATCAGGAATCTTAGCCTGTAATTCTTTCTTTGAAGTGTCTTTATCTAGTTTTAGAAGTAAATGCTGGCCTTTTAAAAAGAGTTTGGAAGTATTCCTTCCTCTTGGATTTTTTGAAATAGTTTGAGGAGGATAGGTGTTAATTCTTCTTTGAATGTTTAGTAAAACTCCCCTGTGAAGCCATCTGGGTCAGGGCTTTTGTGTGCTGGGAGCCCTTTGATTACTGCTTCAACTTCCTCAGCAGTTATTGGCCTATTCAGGCTTTCTGACTCTTCCTGACTGAGGTTTGGAAGGTTGTATTTTTCTAGGAATTTTTCCATTTCATCCAGGTTGTCCAGCTTGGTGGCATATAGTTGTTCATAATATTTTCTTACAATCCTTTGTATTTCTGTTGAGTCAGTTGTTATTTCATCTCTTTTGTCTCTGATTTTCTTTATTTGGGTTCTCTCTCTTTGTTTCTTGACGAGTCTGCCTAAAAGTTCATTGATCTTGTTTACCTTTTCAAAGAACCAGCTTTTGGTTTCATTGATCTTCTGTATTGTTTTTTTTAGTCTCTATGTCATTTATTCCTGCTCTGATCTTTATTATTTCCTTCCTTCTACTTTGGGCTTTTCTTGTTGTTCTCTAAGTTTTTAAGTTTTACTCTCAGAGAGTCTATTAGAAGTTTTTCTTGTTTTTCAAAGTAGGCTTGTAGTGCTATGAACTTCCCCCTCAGGACTGCTTTCCTTGTGTCCCACAGATTTGAAGTTGTTGTGTGTTCATTTTTATTTGTTTCCAGGAAGTTTTTTATTTCTTTCTTGATCTCTTTGGTAACCCATTCATTGTTTAAAAACATGCTATTTAGCACCCATATGTTTTAATGTTTTTTAGTGTTTTTATTGTAGTTGATTTCTAATTTCATTGCATTGTGATCTGAGAAAATGCTTGATATGATTCCAGTCTTCTTGAACTTGTAAAGACTTGTTTTGTGTCCTAACATGTGGTCCAACTTTGAGAATGTCCTGTGTGCACTTGAGAAGAATGTATATTCTGCAGCTTTAGGGTAGAAGAATGTTCTGTAAATGCCAATTAAATCCATCTGATCTAGTGTGTCATTTAGTTTCATTGTTTCCGTGTTGATTTTTTTTCTGGAAGACCTATCCAGTAAAGTCAGTGGGGTGTTAAAGTCCCTTAATATGACTGTATTGCTGTCAATTTCTCCCTTAAAGTTCTCTAGAAGATTTTAAAAATAAATTTAGGTGCTCCTATATTGGGTACTTATATGTTTATCAGGGTTCTATCCTCTTATTGGATTGATCCCTTTAGTGTTATGTAATGAGCTTTCTTGTCTCTCCTTATGGTCTTCATTTTGAAGTCAATTTTGCCTGATATGAGTATTGCTACCCCAGCTTGTTTTTCATTTCCATTTGCATGGGAAATTTTTTTCCATCCCTTCACTCTCATCCTGTGTGAGTCTTTTGTTCTGAGGTGGGTTTGTTGTAGACAACAAATAGTTGGGTCATGTTTTCTTATCCATTCAACCACACTATATATTTTTATTGGGGTATTTAATCCATTTACACTTAAGGTTATTATTAAAAGATACTTCTCTACTACCGCTTTGTTTCTTTATGCCTTTGCTTCTCATTCTCTCTATTTCTCCTTCTAATTATAGTAGTTCTTTTAACATTTCCTGTACTGCTGGTTTTGTGGTGATAAACTTCTTAAACCTTTTTTTGTTCAGGAAGCCCTTTATTTCACCATCCATCTTGAATGATAACCTTGCTGGATAGAGAGGTCTTGGTTTCAGATCCTTGTTTGCATTACCTTGAATACTTCATGCCATTCCCTTCTGGCCTGTAGAGTTTCTGATAAGAAGTCAGCTGACAGCCTTATGGGAGCTCCTTTGTAGGTAACAGATTGCTTCTTCTCTTGCTGCCTTTAATATTCTCTCTTTGTCTTGAATTCTTGGCATTTTGATTATGATGTAGCTGGGCATGGTCCTCTTTGGGTTCTTCTTGCTTGGGACTCTCTGTGTCTCCTGAACTTGTGTGACTTTTTCCTTGACCAGGTTAGGGAAATTTTCTGCCATTATTTAATCAAACAGATTTGCCTATTGAATAACCCTTGCTTACTTTCAACTTCCTTTGGCACTCCTATAAAACGAATATTGTTACATTTCATATTGTCCCACAGCTCCTTTAGACTGTCCTCCTGTTTTTTAATTGTTTTCTCCTTTTGGGTTATGTGAAAATATTCAGATATTACTTTATCTGTTTATTATTTGACTCCTTCTACCAGGATGTAAGCTCTTTCTCCTCACAATGTCTCCAGAGACTAAAAACCATTTTTCAAGTACTCCTGAAATGTAATAGGTGGATAGTAAGTTTAACTGAATGAATGAAAATAGGAAACCATTAAAATCTTTTAACTTACTTATATGAACTTGGAAAAACAGGTGTCAGAGTATCCTGGCAGAGAGACCCTGAGCATCTACACTGAAGATAGAGAGAACTGACAGCTGGAAGATATTTCATTAAAGAAATCAATGTGGCCCTATCACTGTCAAGAAATGGAGAATTGCAGTGAAATCAAAGGAGAGTACCCCAAAGATCACTCACTCTGTAATTGTCATTGAATGAGTCAAAAGTAATCTTGAGAAAGATTCCAACTGGATGAAATAGTTAATATGGGGTATTAACAATTAGCAAATGTTACTCTGCGGTTGGGGATCATTCTGTGCACAAATTTGTTTTCCTGTTGTTAGCGTGGCATATTTTTGCAAGATTATTGTTGCTTTTATTATTGTGCATTTATTTGCAATTGAAGGCCCATAAGAGGCATGGACTGCTCCCCTGGAGTAAATTATGCACTTTGGGGAAGTTTGTATCTTATCTTTGGAGCCATCAGGGTCCTATGGAGTAAACTGCTACTCTCCCATTCCCACCTCATTTGCACACATGTTTCCCTCATGATAACATAGCCTTAAAGAAAAATCAACTCTCTTTCTCTTTCCTAGCCACCACATCTCCCTGAACAATTTACCTGGAGAACTGACTGATCAGTGTACCTCACAACCACGTTTTACTCTTAGAAAGTATTAAAAATCTCAAAGAACTTTGGTTTATGTGAGTTTTGCTATTCATATTCACCATATTAGAAATGGAAACTGTATGCTTGTAAGAGAATGAGACTGAAAATTAAATACTATTATCATTAAACAGTATTGCTTTGAAAATAATTTTGACCTCACAGATACCTTAAAAGAGTAGCAGGGACCCCAAGGACCCAGAATCACACTTGGACAACAACTAGTATATGATAATAGCTAGCATTCATGTAGATCTAGTCAGGCTGCCCGTTGCTTCTATGAGGGGAAAAAAAAATTCCATATTCTTCATAGAGGAGGTATAAGGGTTGGATGCAGTAATACTAGTAAAAGTTTCTTTCACAAGTATAAATTCTTATGCATATGTAAGAACAAATTTTAGAGTTATTAAGCTCAGTCAAAACTTAAGTTTTGAAAATCTGACTTTTTTTTTTTCATTGGTTTTTGAAGTTTCTTCCTTCTATCTTTCTGAACTATGGGTGATAAATTTTCAAAAATCACATCTAGGGTCATTTTGATTAGCTGGAAGCAGGAAATAGTTTGGCATATTTACCAGTAAAATCTAAGAGTTTTTGCTCATAGTGCATTGGTTTATGCTTTCTTCTCAGACTCAAGTTATAAATCATGAAATATCAAAATGCCAGCTCATGTGTCTCTCACAAAGAACAAGATAGCATCATTAACGCCAAATGCAAACTGAGAGTGCCATCAATCCATTCAAATCCTGTAAAGAAAGTTTGTTGGCAAGACGGACTAATATTCCTATAAATTACAGTATCTAAACTTTTCTTGGTGTTTTTCATTTACAATGCTCTCTTCACACTCATGGTATGGTCTCCACAGTAATTCTGTGAGGTTACAAGTTATTTTCCACGTCTCTGTTTTAGAGAAAGGAAAAAGAGAGGTTTAGGGAATGTCTTATTTTTTCTGTGGTTGCTGTACAAATCACCATAGATATAGTGACTTCAAACAACACAACTTTACAACGCAATTTACAGGCCTTTAATTCAGAAACCCAAAATGGTTGTCACTGGGCTAAAGTCAAGGTACTGGCAGGGTGGCTTTCAGGGGAGAATCCATTTCCCAGCTCCAGAGACTGCCCGCATCCTTTGTCCCACCGCCTTTCCCTCTCTCTTCAATAGCAGCAGCTCTGAGCTGAGTCCTTCTCAGGTTGCCCTTTCTCCTCTGCCTCTGACTCCTCATTCCCTCTTCTGCTTCTAAAAGACCCTCTGCACCCACCGGGATAATCCAAGATAATCTTCCTATTTTAAAGTCATCTGATTAACAAACTTAATTCCATTAGCGAACTTAATTTTCCTTTCCCATGTACCCTAATACATTTATAAATTTCTGGGATTGGGACATAGATGTCTTTGGGGGAAAGGGGCATTATTCTGCCCAGAAGAAGAAAGATGAGCAATTTGCCAAGTGCACCAAGGTAAAGAGGGTGGGTTCCGGCTCCCACCTCGCCCTCTGACTCCCTTGTTCTTCCAAGGCAAGCTGTCCTTGCTCTTACCAGTCTCACCAAAGAATGAGGGGCACTAGTACCGCTGGAAAGGGTTGGGGCAGAGAGCAGTGGGCCGTGGAATCGGCCCCACTCACGAGGGATTTGGGGCCTTTGTGGAGAGGTTGTAGGCTAGAGAAAGGGTTGTTTGCTAAAGCAAATAAGAACTTGGATCTTTCCTCTGTGTCTACATTTTGTCTTTATTGATATCTACTCTTTATATTCTCTTTGTTTCCTTAAATCATCAAGATATGGAAATGACATAATTTAAATGTCAGGATATGTTTTTATTTTAAAATACATTGTTATAATACCTGTTGTCTGTTTAAACTATATTTTCTTACTTAAAAAAACTGCTGTTTTTGTTGATTTCAGAGAGAGAGAGGAAGAGAGGAGAGAGAGACAGTAACATCAGTGATGAGAGCGTCATTGATCAGCTGTCTCCTGCACGCCCCGCCTGGGATGGAGCCTGCATCTGGGGCATGTGCCTTGACCCGGAATCGCAACCACCTTGGCTGGGCTATAGTTTCTTAATTTTTAATTAAAAAACAAATCTAAAATAAATTGTTTTCTAATTCTGTAACCCAATGTCTGTGTTAGACTAATAAACTTTTGTTTTGGTGTATGAAATGATTTTTATTTCTGTGAACTGGTGATTTTTGATATAAAAAACACACACAAGTGTTCACTAATCTTCTTTATTTTACACAAATGTGATATCTTGGAAACGGAAGGCATTCATCTAAATGAGTTGGCATGAGTCTACTCAGCCAATTAAATATATTATTGGATATATTCTGGGGAAATTGGAAACACATGTTTTGATAAGGGGAAAGGAGAGAGGAGAGCAGACCATGACAACGTGGGTGAGGATCCAGGGAGGCAAGCATTTTTGCTGGTGGTAATTTAAGAATGTTAATTACTCACTCTGTGCTATGGTTTCCTCATTTATAAAATGGGATTATGATAGTATCCTATTTTAAGTGTTGTGAAAATTGAGTTAATTTATGTAAAGTACATAGAGCACTGCTTAGAGTTTTATATATACTTAATTGAATTATTTTAATGTGCAGCTGTTATAATTATTATTGTTATTTATATTCAGGAGATTGCCCTAGAGGAATTAAAGGGTGAAACGAAGGGGTTTTAAGAAAAAGCACTGCCTAATTCATGATTTTTCCTGTAGTTTAACCTGTTCAGGTATTTAGACTGGAGATGTCTGTGTCTCTATTAACACGAGAGAAATGATTTCTTCTTTTTTTTGTAAAGGAATATGCCTATAACTATACAGATCTCTATCTATCCTAAAGTAAAAAAGCTTCTACTTGAACCGGAGACCCCTGCAATCAGTATGTTGTTCCTGCTCTAACACCTGATGCCAGAGGGCTCCATCCAGAGGGTGGCTCTCGCTGCCTTTGTGGCCTCACCACCTCCTCTCTTCTCAGGCTCCTATCAGTCTCTTTATCACTATTAAATCCCTCTCAAAAGGTAACTACATTTAGGAATATTGGCAGAGTAGAGGCAAGCTATGGAATCTACTAAGACTTAGGTCTACTAAGACTTAGGTTAAAACCTTCCCAAGTTATTGAATCCAGCTGTCTCAATTCACTTTTATCTTTAAAATGGGAATAGCCAAGGATGAAGATCACTCAGCACAGGACCTGTCACGTAGTGCCTGCCAGTTAGTAATTTTTATTTTTATGTGTATTTTGAAATAAGTAAATCACAAAACATGTGAAAAAATTAGTGTTATTTTGTGTACCAAATTTAAGAAATGGTCAAGAATTGTGTAACTTTATAGGGTCAGGTGGCGCGCTGGCAGGTGGCTCCGTTGGTTGGAGTGTCCTCCTGTGCGCCACAAGGTTGTGGGTTTGACTCCCCGGTCAGGGCGCACACCTAGGCTGGGGGTTGATCCCCAGCTGGGGAGCATAGAGGAGGCAACATATTGTTGTTTCTCTCTCACATTGACGTTTCTCTCTCTCTCTTCCTTCCTTGCTCTCTGAAAGAGATAAAAACATATCCTCAGGTGAAGATTTAAAAAAACACACAAAAGACCTAAAAAAATAAAAAATAAAGTGTAGGTGGAGAGTTAACTGAACCTTGTGTTTGTGTATTGTCACTTGGCAGCATCACTTTCTGACAAATAGATACAATACGCACCATTATTGGTCATGCTTTACACGTATTAGAAATTTTCTGAATAGTTTTGGTAATGATTGTCTTATTAATTTTTAAATTATCAATATTAAAATTTTCTTTTTTATTCCTATAACAATATTGCTTGAATTCCCCTTAAGCTGTGGTTTTAATGCTGTTGCTAAAAATATAAAAAAGCTTGGAAATATGTTTCTATGTGATAAAACACTTTGAAGAAGATCTAGAACCCCCACACTACCTGGTGTTAGATTTAGGAGGGAGCAATCAGAGTAAGTTTAAAGAAGTGGTAAAAAAATAAGACACTTTTGATTTAGAGACTTCATTTAACTGGGAAAAGAGAATTTTAAAAAAAAGGAACAAAGAATGTGTGACATGACCTGACAAGATAAAAAAAACAAGTTCAGTTGCTCCTAAGCCACACTGGCTGGAGATTTATGCACATCAGAACACAGCCTTCACATTTATTCATCTTAAATCCTGTGCCTTGAATTGTGAGGCCTTCAGAAACACATCCCTTTCATAACATTGGACCGCTTTGCATTTCTACATTCAAGTCCCTTTCAGTCACTGTGTGTTGGTGGAGTGTTTAACATGTTTAAATAAATACTCCTTGTAAATCTTGCATTTAGGAGCTAATGACTTTTAAAAATATATATCTTTATTGATTTCAGAGAGAGGAAGGGAGAGGGGGAGAAAGAAATAGAAACATCAATGATGAGAGAGTCGTCATTGATCGGCTACCTCCTGTAGGCCCCCAACTGGAGATCGAGCCCAGAACCTGGGCATGCGCCCTGACTGGGAATTGAACCACGATCTCCTAGATCTTAGGCCTACGCTCAACTGCTGAGCCATACCCGGCCGGGCCTAGTGACTTATTTTTAAGAGACCTCTGAGGTGTCTTTCTAAATGATCAAAGAAGTGCATCCTGTACGAAGAACCACATATTCCCCCTCAGCTCCACTCTCCTGGTTGAGCTGAAGGAAACTCCCTTACTGTTGTTCACGTGCCTGGCCAGCGTTAGAGATGCTGGGTTGGCAGAGTCCAAAGGTTTGTCAGATACTCTTCAGGTATACATATGTGACAAGTCAGGGCCTCCGTGTCCAGCTCAGCTGTGACACGTCTGAGGCCTGGGACACTTCTCAATTTCTAATAGGGCAGACTGCGTATCCTCATCAACTTTTCATGCCCTTGACCCCTGGATACCTCCACCAGAGACAGCAAACTCTGCATAGTGCTTCCTAGAGACTCGTGGGGATTGCAAATGTGTCCATGACACCACTCTCCACTTGATAGTTTTTTGTAGTCTTCAGCATTATGCATGTGGCTGGCCTGGGATATCCTCCGCTCATGGTCCCCAAAGTTAGCAGAGGTAAAAGCTCTTGGGAGAGCTGAACAGAACCCCACCTGAGGTCTTAGAGTGCATCAGAGTCTGTATACAGCTAATTTATTCTCTCAACATATTTACTGATGAAGTCATAGTTGTGCCTAAAATACTTTTTGTCAATACATTTGCAATGATGCAACAAAAACAAACAAAATAAAACAAACTGGACAGAGAGTTTGAACCACAATTTGCTCTCACTTTAAAAATGAGCTACTACAATTCTTGAAAAATTGGAAACAATAAATATTCCAAATGGAAGCTATTTCTGCCAAATGCTATAAACATAATATATGAGAAAGGTTTTCTCAAATTGCTCAGTATATATGCTCAGCATATATTTCTTATTCTAAAGGCTGTTTAAATAAATACTGCTTGGAGAGCTTATATGAATGAGAGCTTTGTTGTCTAAGCTGCTTGTTTTATGAAGTCCATCTCTTTGTCAAGGCTCACTTCAAATATATACCTTCTACCTTGTTCTCCAGCCCCTGACACCAGGATTGTGAATCATATTTATAGACATAAAAATATAAGACAGGTTTTGTTTGGTTTATTTCTACATTTTAGTTTATCAGATCGATTTGAACCTACAGTCTTTAAATTAATGAAAACTACAGAAATGTAAAAAATTATATCTCTGGACAGTTTTTATGTTCATTTGAATTATGTTTCTTTTTTATAACAAACAAGAAGGTATTTATTTCTGAACAATGCACAAAACAATACATGAAAAATTGATGAAGATACACAGTCTGCCCTATTAGAAATCGAGAAGTGTCCTAGGCCTCAGACGTGTCACAGCTGAGCTGGACATGGAGGTCCTGACTTGTCACATATGTATACCTGAGGAGTATCAGTTGGGAAATATAACTTACTAACTTTTTACTATAAAATTTCTAAATATGGGGAGAAGGTACATGTGCTCACCTCCTCCCACAACCACATCAAAATTACAACTAAATTATAGAACAACCACCTCTGAGAACTGCAGACAAAAAAGGGGGAGTTCTATGGAAAGTAATCTCATGGGGTGATATCATAAATTCCTAACTGAGCAGGTCACAGTGGGTAGTCATGCCCCAAGTCCATAACTTCTTTAGTGAACAGTCTTAAGCCAGCCTTGTCCATTGTTCTTGTGCATCTAGGGTTAACACACTTTTGAAATACCAGAAGTAATATATCTCAAAGAGGTATTAACCCTCAAGAGAGAACATAATCTTGTTAACTATCATGTAATTCAATACCTGCCTTGTTTTTTCCAATCTTCCTTTCATACCTTTTTAAGTTTTTAATGTATAAAAGAAGCTGCAAAACTTATTCTCTGAAGCACCTTGCAAAGGTGGCAGGACGTCTGCAGCATTGGGACCCACAGGACAACTGCTACATTAGGGAGATGTAGCAGATCTACCCATCACATAAAAAGAAACACAGGAAGGCAGCCAAAATGAGCAAACAAGGAAACATGTCCTAAATAAAAGAAAATAACAAAACTTCAGAAAAAGAACTAAACAAAATGAAGGGAAGCAATCTACCAGACACAGAGTTCAAAACATTGATTATAAGGATAGATGAATTCATTGAGAACTTACACAGAGATAATAATCATATTAAAACACAGTCAGAAATAACGAATACAAGAATTGAAATTAAGCATACATTAGATGATTTGACAAAATCCAGCACCCATTCTTGATAAAAACTCTCAGAAAAGTGAGAATAGAAGGGTCATACCTCAACATAATAAAGGCCATATATGACAGACCTAGAGCCAACATCATATTCAATGGGCAAAAACTAAAACCATTTCCCCTAATGAAACGGAACAAGACAGGGGTGTCCACTTCCACCACTCTTATTCAACATAGTCTGGAAGTCCTAGCCACTGTGATCAGACAAGAAGAAAACATAAAAGGCATCCAAACTGGAAAGGAGGAAACAAAACTGTCATTATTTGCAGATGACATGATATTGTACATAGAGAATCCTAAAGCTCCCCCCAAAAATAAATATAGATGGAATCAACAGCAGATTAGATGAAGCAGATAATGAAAACAGTGATTTGGAAGACAAGGTAGCAGAGACACCCAATCAGAACAACAAAAAGAAAAAAACATTAATGGTGATTATTTAAAGAGCCTCTGGGGAAACATCAAGCATACCAATATTCACTACATAGGGGTACCAGAAAGGGAAGAAAGAGATCAAGGGAAAGGAAAGATATTTGAGGAAATAATGACTGAAAACTTCCCTAATCTGGCAAAGAAAACAAACATACAAGTCCAGGGAGTGATGCGTCCCAAACAAGATAAACCCAAAGAGGCCCACACCAAGACACATAATAATTTAAATCCAAAAGGTTAAAGACAAAGAATCTAAAAGTAGCAAGAGAAAAACAGTTATCTACAAGGGAGTTCCCAGAAGATTGTCAGTTGATTTCTCAACAGAAACTTTGCATTCCAGGATGGATTGGAATGAAATAGTCAAAGTGATGAAAAACAAGGACCTACAACCAAGATGACTCTACCAGGCAAGGCTATCATTTAGAATCAAAAGATAGATAAATAGCTTCCTAGACAAGCAAAAGGTAAAGGAATTCATCACCACCAAATCAGTATATCAAGAAATGTTAAAGGGGCAGCTTTATGAAGAATAAGAAGAAAATAAAAAGATAAAAAACATGAATAATAAAATGGCAATAACTACATAACTATCAATAATCATCTTAAATGTAAATGGATTAAATACTCCAATTAAAAGACACAGGGTGGCTGACTGGATAAGAAAGCATGACCCATACATATGCTTCTTACAAGAGACACACTTCAGATTAAAAGACACAAACAGAACATAAAGGGATGAAACAAACAGATATTTCATGCAAATGGGGGGAAAGAGACAACTGGAGTATCAATAATCATATCAGACAAAATAGACTTTAAAACAAAATCTATAACAAGAGATAAAGAACATATATAACAGCCAAGATATGGAAGTAACCTATGTGTCCATTGAGAGACAATTGGATAAAGAAGATGTGGTACATATATACTATGAAATATTACTTGGCCATAAAAATGAATACCATTTGCAACAACACAGATGGACCTAGAGGGTGTGATGCTAAATGAAATAAGTCAGAGAAAGACAAATACCATGTGATTTCACTTATATGTGGAATCTAAGAAACAAAATAAATGAGCAATCAAAACAGAACAAACTCATAGATACAGAGAACAAATCTGATGGTGGCCCTATGGGAGGTATGTTGGGTGACTGGGTGAAAAGGTAAAGGAACTAAGAAGTACAAATTGGTAGTCACAGAACAGTCATGGGGATGTAAAGTACCGCACAGGGAATATAGTCAGTAACATTGTAATAACTGTGTATGGTCTCAGGTGGATACTAGAATGATCAGGGGGATCACTTTGTGAATTATATAAATGTCTAACCTCTATGCTATACACTGGAAACTAATATAATGTTGAATGTCAACTGTAATAGGAAAAAATGTTTTAAAGTCTTCTAATTAGGAACTTATTTATGATAATGACAATTTCATCTCCTTATTGTCATGAGTGACATTTCAATAGGTACTAAATCTTAAGGGCATGGATGCCAATCAAACAGACTGGATACTGACAATTAGAATTGTCCCTTATAATAACTATGATACCTGCTCTGATACAGCCTTGATAATTGCTCTTCATTGTGGTTTATGTTTTTCTTTTTCTATTTTTTTTGTTTTGTTTTTTTCTAGATGAGAATCACATAAAAGAAATAGGTGATTGACAGTTTTTGCCTTTCTATCTACTCTCTATAGGACAAAATACTTGGTTATAAATTTGAGCCTTCAGTGTAACTGAAAAACTTTCAAAAGAATATCAATTTTATATTAATTCAACCAAGAAATGTTTGCTGGATAAAGGAATTTGTTCACATTCTTCCAGTGTATGAGACATCATTTACAAGTCATTGTGCTGGTCAGAACACAGTGACATACAAGAGTAAGCTTAAAAAGTGCAAAATTACACCAAGGAAGCACACTGCCCATGGAAATTTAACTTGTGGCCACCAGACACACTAGCTCAGGATCCCTCACCTGAATAAGTAGCTTTTTTTTTTTTTTTTCCCCAAGGAGAGAATAACCATGTTAATCATCAACATTTTGCCAGACACTGCTGGGCCCATTTTATATACCTTATATTAGAGCTGATCTTCTGCTACTAAGTTACCTTATAGAACCAGATTCATTATTATCACAATTATTCCTGGAATTCTCTTACCCCAACCTCACCATTGAAACTAAGAGCCCCATCTCTTAATAAATCCGGAACCAGTTTTTTCCATCAGCTTTGGGCCGAATTATTTTTTCTTTCATTGATTCACAGATTAAATAGTTGTCTTGTCCTTAAAGAGAAATAATTATCTTAAACACTGTAAAAATAACAAGGTGGCAAGATGCTTGCACCACAAGGGATGCAAAGAATCTGATGCCCACGGCGGGAAGCACAGATTCCCGCCTCTCAGCCAGTGCTCACTAACACTGGACATGTCCTCTGGATATTGCAGTAGGTGGACTCTCCTACGACTTTTGAAAGTTTTTTTTTTTTCTTTCTCCACCTCACTCTTGAGAACCATATGTGTAAAGCTAAATTTGTTTTGCCAAGAATTGAATATAGACATGGTGTTGTTAAACTATATCTATAATACTTTCAACAATCCTGCAAAGTAGAGTGCTTATTCTCATTTCAAAGGTAAAAAAGTGGAGGCTAGGAGAGGTCAGATGACATGCTGCATATCCTGCAGCTGGCAGAGCTGAGTCTGAGAGCCATGGCCTCCAAGGACATCGTGCTCCCATTGGTGCCTGGAAGCCCCCAGATAGTGCTCCAGACACAGTACTCAAGCTGGGGCTATACTGTTTACAGAAGCTCCCCGGGGCGCCTCCCAATCCTGGGAAGCCCCATCTTCAGATATCCTGTCCTAAGAAGCCTGTTTATGGACTGGAAATACTGCTGAGACATCTGTCTGGCCCGTAGGGTTTTCATCTCTCTAGATACAGGGTCTGAAAAAAACAAGAAGTATTAGATAATCCAGGCTTAGAGCAATTATATATTTGAAATAAAACTTTAATATAAAAATCCTAGCTATTAAAATTCTGTGCTGTTATCAGGTTATCAGTTATTAGGTTAAATTACATGAAATTGCTAGTTTTATGGGTAAAAAATGTTGATTATAAGCAATTTATTGCAGTCCAACATAAATTTATCACCATGAGTTTTATAGCAGAAAAAGGCCTTGAAACAATGTGAAATGTTCTGTGGTCACTTTATGAAATAGAGACTTCTGGTGACTACTCTTATCAACCTGAGTTTTGTTTTGTTTTGTTTTTCCTTTTCTGTCCATAATAATTATCAGAATTTGGAGTTGCCTAGTCTTTTTTTTTTTTTTCTTCTTGTTTTCCTTTTTTCTCCCCCCAAGTATGCTTTACTCCCATCACCTAGAAAAGTACCTGAAACATAAGAAGTACTCAATAAATATTTGTTGAATAGAATAAACTTGATGGCTTGAATTATTAGATATATTTTCTATTTGGAGTGTTGCTATAAAACATACATTTCCAATTCCCCAATGTCCCTTTGAAAAAGATAAATTAATTCATTTCATTAGTGATATTGTATTGCCTGTGGCATGACTTGTCAGCGTGGCTACAATAGACTAACGATTGGATCTCGAGTTTATTTATCATAGAAACAATGTTTCTTACTGAACTGAAGCATAAATAATGGTATATCAGTATTTACATTATAAATACTGTTTTAGGGTTTGGTAGTTGGTCATAAAAATTCTCTCTGGGCTGAAACAGCTAGTGGGTAAACACTGCATATACCACATCTATCAAAATAAGAGTGCAGTGGTCCTTTGTCAAGCAAGAGCAAACACTGCATACAATTTTTTTTTTTTTTTTTTACACAATGAGAAGGAAGCTATTCAAGAACCCTAACTTTTTCATGACATTCAGAATCTTGTGAAATGATAAGATTAAAATAATCTTTAGGTAGTGTGTACCAGTAAGAAAATGAAATTCTATTAGAATTTTCATTCAGAAAAGAAAATTAGATTTCTCAGATAATATTAAGGGGTAAGACTGATTTAGTAACTGTGGTAAAAAAAAAAAAATGGGAATAGCAAAAGGAGTTGCCAAGAAATACAGCTCTGGCTGCTGGTATTCCATCAGGCCAGCACTCTTGACATCACCGTGCAAAATGACCTCTCAGAAGTATAAGAGATAGATTTTTATGAATCTGCTGTATAAGTCATTACTTTTAGGAGAAAATACAATTTGGCTACAGAAATCTCTTTCTTGTCCAAAAAACTTATTTTTTAAAAATAGTATTTTGGTTAATTGAAAATACTAAAAGATCTTCCTGTCCTCTCTACTCAGACCATGGAGGTGCCAATCCAGTGACTAATGTGGTTAAAGATGTCACGGTCACAAAACCACCTGGTGGGTAGCCTAGGGTTGGAAGGCCATCCTGAAGCTTCTGGTTTTCTGGTAGCTAAAGAGAGCAGATTTTGCAAACAGCCACCCACAGGAAGTAATGGTGACCTGTTTTGGATCCACTAACATTAAGAGTTAACTGTTGCAAGGACTTACTTAAAATATTTTAAATTTCCTCTTAAGTGACAAGCCTTTTGACACTTAGGGATTTTGGATATTGGTTCCCTATCTGCCTAGAATATTCTTCCCTTGGCTAATGCCTACTCATCCTTCCAGGATTCTGTTCATATGAGTTAGGCAATAGGCGGTTTACAGTTGTTCATATGGAAAAAGACATGCAGGTTATGATTATTACAATAGCTTTATTAACTCTGTTTTGCATACTCACAACTGTAAACCAACTTTTGCCCACCTGTATATCATTTTTTCATTTATTTATCTTTGCCTATAAACAAGGTAAAAGTTTATTTTTCACTCGAGTTTCTGCCCATGGCTATCAGGACAGCTCTGCTCCAGGAGACCCTCAGGAACCTTCCACTCCTAGCCTGAGGCTTTCATCTCCCTATCCAAGATGGCAGCACTGCTCTAGCTGGCAGCAGGGAGACACTGCTCCAGGTGGCAGGGTGGAGAACCGCGCCCCAGGTGGCAGAGTGGAGAACAGTGCCCCAGGTGGCAGGGTGGAAAACAGTGCCCCAGGTGGCAGAGTGGAGAACTGCGCCCCAGGTGGCAGAGTGTAGAACAGCGCCCCAAGTGGCAGCGTGAACAGAGCCCAGGTGGCAGTGTGAACAGCGCCCCAGGTGGCAGGGTGGAGAACAGCGCTCCCGGTGGCAGGGTGGAGAACAGCGCCCCAGGTGGCAGGGTGGAGAGCAGCGCCCAGGTGGCAGCATGAACACTGCTCCAGGGGCGAGCACGCAGAACAAGATGAGGAGGCCCAGGGCACACGCCAGCCCTCTCTAGGAAAGGTTCCTGATTTCCCGCGTGCCCGGGAGTGACGGGGAGCATTGCACCTCTGCTCCCGCTCCTCCCCGAATACCTGCAGCCAGAAGTCGGCCACGCACCCACTTCTGCAACCCCAGCTCCTGCCAGCGTAGCTAGTGGCGCCCAGGACACGGCCCTGCACACGGCCGGGTTTCCCTCCCTCCAGCCCTGGGCGCCCCCAGGACCACCCGAGACCCAGCGGGACCAGCCCTGTTGCGGTGGGAGCAGAACAGAGGAGCCGGCGGACAGCACCGCGCAGGGGGCTTGAGGGAAGAGCGCGTGCGCGCCAGTCCGGCCCCGCCATTCCTCAGCACCCCAGCCTCGCATCTGGTCCGCACCTCTCGCTCCTCCCGGGGCCTTCTGGGGGTTCGAGTTCCCATTTCTAATGTGAGGATCCTGTTCTCTCTAGTGCAGGGAGTGGGGGCTCTCCAGAGAGCCCGCCGAGGAGGAGAGCCCCCCTTAGGAGGAGAGCCCGCCCAGGAGGAGAGCCCCCCTTAGGAGGAGAGCCCGCCCAGGAGGAGAGCCCCCCTTAGGAGGAGAGCCCGCCCAGGAGGAGAGCCCCCCTTAGGAGGAGAGCCCCCCTTAGGAGGAGAGCCCGCCTTAGGAGGAGAGCCCGCCTTAGGAGGAGAGCCCCCCTTAGGAGGAGAGCCCGCCCAGGAGGAGAGCCCCCCGGAGGTAGAACTCACCTAGGAGAGCCCGCCTTAGGTAGAAGGTGATTTTTGTCCTGTGATTGCGGGCCCTCACTGCCTTATGCATCTTTGGGTGGTTCTCTGTACGAAGTCAGTTCTTTTGATCCCAGTGGTCTAATAGTACAAACCTTTTCTGTATTGTGGCTGAAATTCTGCGGCCTGTAAGAAAGAAAATCCTTCTGCGAGTTACTTTACAGTCCAGTATACACGATAATGCATTCTTAAAAGAATAGGCATATTTAGAATATGATGTCTTTGGGTTGTTTTTAGGAGGAGTGTTGTGTGTGTTTTTTTTTTATAATTCATTATTTTAATTTTATTATTTTTTCTGAAAAACGTTCTTGCCACCCTCTCCCCAACCCCCACCTAACAGGCACAGCTGCGAGTGTGCCCACACACATACAGACGCACACACGCCTTCCTATCCCAGCCTCATAGCCCCCCTGCATTCCTCCACAGCACCTCATCTGCATGTGACCGTTCAGTCCATAAGGCAGGTGAGCCTTTCAGTTTTTCTTGCATCCCCAGAATCTAGCGGAGTACTTGACACATGGTGGATGCTTTATAAATATTGCTGAAAGCTTGATTCTTTTGAAGTTGTTTCTCTGTGTTTTTCTTTGAACCGGAGTTTACAATAGATACAGATACGCCTTGTTTTGTTTCTGGCCTTAACCCTACACTCCTGCCAAATGAACCATTTGCCATCTCCATTAACCACTCAATGGCTGCCAGCTGCCCCTGCTGCTTTGGGGTGGCTCTTCTGTAAGGTTCATGGCTAAAGCAAGTTCCTCGGCACACAAGTTTCAGTCCTGTACAATGAGCATTTATTGAGCATCTGCAACGTGCAGACACTAGATGTAAAAATGAAGAAGGTGGACTTATCTTTTAAGATCTTTGAGTCAGGGATGGGGAGAGAAACAAGCGGATAGATCAATATGGTGAAATATGCTCAGTGCCACAGCCAGGACGCTGTGGGATTCAGCATACACTGAGGGAAGGGGGTTTCCTCATTGCTTGTGACTTGTCCTGGGCCTTGTATATTCAGTGATTCTCTCATGGGAAGCAAGTGCTCTACAGATTGAATCATGGGAATATCAGGTGGTGATACAAGTTCTTAAATACATTCTAAATTTTGGGTGTAGAAGGAAATTTATAGATCTCACTTAGTCTGGGTTTCTTTTCAAATGCAGAGTCCTGGCTCTAATCTCTTACTGGGGCTATTGCCTCAGCAGCTTTCTTTTTAACAAATGTTCAGGTATTTCCAACACTATAGGACCACAGACTAGCCCTGTCTTCCCAAATATCAACATTAACCAGTTTGTTTTGTAGACACTGTACTCCACCTAACCACAACCTCATTTCACCCTTTCCTCACTACTTTACAGGCAATTTAATTTATTGTCGTAGAAATTACTCTCATTTTGAAGATAGTCTCACTTTAAACAAAAAGAAGAATTCATTATATTTGGTGGAATATATACCTTCTAAGCAAAGATCTCATTCTCTCTATTGTTTTAGGCAAAGAAAGGAAATGCAAAGCCAGCTCTAGGGGCCGGTGCACTGCACGTTGCTACCTCACTCCTAATGACCAGTCAGCCTCTTTGAAATGCTCACACGCTGGATGGGAGTTGTTAATGAAAAGCCTAGGAAACGGCGACCATTGGTTTTTAGGCAGTTACACCAGTAGAAAGTGTCCCTCTGTGTGAATCTGTGCCATTTCTGTTAGGAGCATTTTAGCTCTAACTGAGAAGCCTTCTGCTATTACCCCCACAGGATTCAATCTTTTATTTCCCAAGCTTTGTTTAATTACTTATTTTGGCCCTTACTCATATATATTCTACTTAATAATTCCTTGAGGTATATTGTGTTGGAAGGTAGACTCTGATCACTAAGGGGACCTTATCTCTGAAAATATAGAGTAAGGTCAAGTTAGCAGCCCAAGGTAGAAACCCTGAGGCCTGCCTGCCTGCTTCCCACCAAATTATAACTAACATTTGTATATTACTTCATACATTCAAAATGCATTTTTAAAAATTTTTATTTAATTGTTACCTTCCCTGTGAGTTAGTTGTTATAACTCTTTTCTATAGATAATAAATTAGGGTCCAGGAGATGTCAAATGACAAGCCAAAGATCACTCAGCAAGTAGAGGAAATAAATGCCCATCTGAAGGAGGCCCCACCTTCAAATTTCACGATCTCCACACAGCTTCTAAATAAACGCACAGTGTCACTCCTCGCAGGCTGTGTCAGTCTCCTCCAGGCCAAAGACTGCATTGATCTTTATACCCACACTCCACAGTGGCATAAATAGAGTTTAATGCATACATTTCTAGGTTTGCCTGAATGTGTTCTTTGGGAAAATTTTTGTTTAGTAGTTACTTTATTCTCCTTTAAAAAAGATATGTATTTTACATTACAAGCTTAATTTCAAACTCCAGAAGGAAACAAAAAACAACAAAAAGGCAAAACAAACCAAATGACAGAAAAAACAACACACAGCATTTCTTCTAAAACAAATGCAGTGACATTTAAGCTTCAATTACACTTCTCGCTGCCCTGCGAGCAGCCGCGCCAGGGCCCAAGGCCTCTTGCTGATTGAGAGCACATTTTGAGCTCCCCCCATTGTTCCTGGCAACCCTGCTCCTGTGTAGCAAGCAGGATATTCAACTTGACAAGGCTCTTTCTTTCTGGATCAGAGAGGGAGCAAGGTTCTTGTCAGTTTGAATCATGAGTGCACACTTGGCAGAGCCGAGTGGACAGACACAGTGGGGGAAGGTGCCATGTGCACACCATCCGTGGCTGGTCATGTGGGCCTCTCTCCATCTCCCAAATAACTCAACTGGCTTCAAGCTACCCTGCTCTGGGAGGGCCTCATTACTATTTGGCCAGCTGATTCCCTTCTGACACTAAATTTCCTCTTTATCCAGCTTCAAAATTTTACTTTAAGGCTTCATCTCTCTACCCATATTTTTCTCAGAGTTGCAGCTGAGAATATCCAATTCTACAATTCTCCAGGTACACTGTTTCAAAACACATTTCTAAGGATGAAAATGCCTTTTATGGAGTTCACATCAAAGGAATTTTAGAAGTCATCAAAGAAAACTAAAAACCTAGTATACGCTGCTCTAAAAATAGTTTGTCTTTATTATTATTTTTTCCAAAATGAGTTTAAAAAGAATGACAAATATAATTAATGAATGATGAAATCTGGAAATTGTGATTATGTACTGAAGAAAACAAAAGTGTCTTATTACTTCATTTCTTTATTCCTAAAAGTCCACACTTCACTTGTGCTTGTTTTAAGAGGAAAAAAGGGAAAAAAACTGTACTGGTTAAGGATCTTAACATGCTGAAAAGCAAGTCACCTGATGCAATTTTTCATTTCATTGGCATCAAAATGAACATTTCTGGTTATTATATAAATGTAAAATTTTAACCTTTGCTGTTTTTTAATCATAAAATAGCAGTAATGTTTTGCTTTCAAATACGTGTAAATCTTTCTTTAGAATATTTTTATGGCACTGGAATCCATCTCTATTTGTGATTTAATTATAAAACTTTGTAACCTGACTATCCGATCAACTTGCTAAATATATATATTTTAAAATAGGTAATTAAGTGAGATAGAAAAAAATTAATAATGTTAAATTTAGTCCAAACACTTATCTTGTGCTTTCAATAATCTCTTTCAATTATGTTTGCAGCCAAATCTAAAACTCAGATAATACATGTAACACCCTTCATGACAAACTCAATTTTTTGTATAGTTACCTAAAACTAAATGAAACTTCCCCAGACCTCCCCATGTATTTCTAAATCTTAGCTTGCATTAAGAATTTGCAACAGGTAATAATTATAAAAATATTGCTCTTTGGGGCTGTTGGCTGTATCCTTTTGCATTAAAAAAAAAAATTGGGATGACATTGGTTAATAGTATCATATAGGTTTCAGGCGTACATTTCTAAAGTACATGATCTGTATATTGCATTGTGTGCCCACCTTTAGCACTTTCTAATTGCCTCGTTTTAGTCACACTCTGCTTGTTCCCTTCACCAGAAATTTACAGGGGAAATGTGTTATTATTCTAATACTGACTTAGCTACCCCTTGGATGTAGCTTTTTCCCCCTGGGGTTACTTTATGGATTGCTCTAATGCATTAAATCATCATTTTCATCACTCACTCACTGATAATTATTCTTGGAGAATTTACTAGCCTGGATGGTAGCTCGCAGGGCCCTGTGATGATATATTTTTTTCAGTTGTAGTTATAGTTCTAGCCCTAAAAGATTTCTCAGTCTAAAACCACGAATATAATCCCAGCATCAATGATTAGTGATTATTCATAAAATTTGGAAACATACTTAATATATCTGTATATGCAGCTTATCAACTAAAACTGGGAATACAAAGTATTCAGGATAAAGGCGAGTTGGGAGCTGAGCCAAAAGATAAGACCCAGAACAGTCAAGCAGAGATAAGAGTGCAAAGCAGAAAAATTTAGCAGGATTTTTCCGCCCCTGGGGTCTTTAGGGTAGTGAAGATCTCTCCTGCTATAAACAGATGTGCAGGGAAGTTGTTATTAAATTATTCAGAGTTGAGGAGTGTTCATACCAAGTAGATGGATGCAGCTTTCTTATTAATCATGACAAGAAAGTGTTGCTTAAAACCCACGTTGTGCACTAACCCTGAGTATGAAGCCTGAGGATGCGATCAGGCTTTCTGAGGCACTTTCACCTCTCAGCTTCCGAGGAGGCTGAGAAAGAACACCTATGGCAGACTCCCTCACGCTGACACCGTCTGATACCAGTGGAAATATGTTGGGTGGCAGGAGCTACCAGCTCCCCAGGATTTTAAAGAGGACCCACATCATTGAATAATAACAGTATAGCCGGGGGAGGTAATGATAGGGAAATGTGGGAAAGGAAGTCACAATCAGAGAAATCGCATTCCCTAATGCAGTCGGTAGATTTCCGAGTACAAGTTGATGCAACACTGCGCTTAGCTAAAAGTTCGATTTCTTCTTCTTTTTAGTTTATTTGTTCAGTTGTAATATATAGCTGTGTGTCTCATAAAAATGTGGAAAAAATGTTAAACTACTTCAGAGATGAACTGTTTGTAGTGGAGGCAATAAGGAACATTTTTAAATGGAATATAAAATCACCTGTGGAAGGCCAGGCTTTGAACTAACTGGGCATATTGACATGTGTTATGAGTTAGTGATCTTGTGATTTTCAAATTATGCTACTGTGCATAATAGGGCGTTTTTCGGTCGACCTCACTAAACCAGATCTGTCATCTAGAGGAGAGGAAGGCAATTCCAATTTCATCTCAATAAGCTCATATTAAAATGAGGAAAAACAAATGTGACACAGCTGCAGTAGCCTGGCCAAGTTAAAATGCTTACAAATATTTTATGTCTGTAATATAAGACTGCTTACTAACAGGAGAATATTACATGTAAAAGAGTTCCAGATTGCCTTTGATATAAGTAGGTAATAAAAATGCTATAGGGTTAGTATTTATGATTCCTGTGGGTTATAATAGCATGCTTCCTGTGTTATTACTTTAACAGACACCAAGTACATATATTGTGGTCACTTTCCTTAAATAGCATGTAAAACACATGCACAATCAGCTAGGACATTAAATCAGCAATTTATCAGAACTTGCTACATATCTTGAAAGTAATAGTTTATATAAACATGTACTTTTTCTTTCCTAAAGAGAACATCATGCATGCTCCAGATCATGCCATGTTCCTCTACCATGTAAATATGTAAAATTAATAAATGTCATGTTTTAGTCAATACCACACAATGCTCTTTATTAGAGGGGAGAAAATAATATAACTGAGTTAAAAGTAATATAACAAATGATGAATTTCTGAGATTTATGAATAGTGAAATGACACCTCATTTATTATACAAAGTTAAGGAATTTCCCCTCGGGGAAAAGAAAGTGTAACATAACTCCACTGCTGCATTTGAAACAAACAAACAAACAATGGCTCCTAAAGGGAATGGTGCAATTCTCATCATTTCAATCTGCTTTGGTAATTAGGAAATATGGGGGCAAATAATCCCAACGCTATAGTACATGAACTGGCAAAGGGACAATTATAGTGATGTTTTGGTTTTGAAGTCAATATAGAATTTTAAGTGTGATTCTTTAATGAATATTACTTTCAGAGACACACCTGCATGGACACTTGTAATGTCAGTGCAGAAGTACTGAGGTTTTCCTGTAAAGGAGTTTCATCAGCTGAATCCCAATCACCCACCCTAGCCGGCCGGTGGCCTGCTGCCCATTAACTGGGTGTATTTCTGGAGCTAAGTCCTGCAGGGACTGCTGAAGCCGGCCAGGTTTCCTTGCAAGCCCGCAGACCTTTCTAAGCAGGTGAGGTCCTGCGGCCTCCCTTCCACCGCGATGTGTGCTGGCTGTTCGACCTCCACGCTAGGCCGGCCCGTCCACAAGATTTCCTCTTGAGAAAAGGTGCTGAAACTATTTTGATAGAAATGAACATTTTTTTTCATCCAGCCCATATTTAGAGTGAATGCCCAGTAATTATATAACAAGTTTTATAGTTTGGGGTCAGATATGCCCAATCGAGATGGGATGGTAGGAAGAATTTCCAGATGGTGTCCAGGAGTCCTGCCCTTTTATGAACATGCTCTGCATAATCCTCTCCCCATTAGTGCGGTGAGGCCTGTGAATGCGGGATACCACTCCCATGACTCTTTTCTTTTATATGTTAAAAATCAAGTGATTTGGGCCCTGGCTCAGTGCCTCAGTTGGCTGGAGCGTCGTCCTGTGCACCAAAAGGTTGCGGGTCCGATCCTCCACCAGGGCACATACCTAGGTTGAGGGTTTGATCCCCAGTTGGGGCACATGTGGGAGGCAACCGATAGATGTTTCTCTCTCACATCAATGTTTCTCTCTCTCTCTTTTCTCTCTCTAAAAGCAATAAACATATCCTGGCTGAGGGTTAAAAAAAGAAAATAAGAGAATAAGTGATTTCATAGGTGTGAATAGGGTCCTTCATCAGTTGATTTTGAATTAATTGAGAGAGGCATCATCCTGGAGGGACTGAACAATCGGGTGAGCCTTTTCAAAGAGGGTCCAGAGGTGAGAGACAAGAAGCAGCGGGACTCTCTCCTGTCCCCTTGGAGAAGCAAACCACTGTGGTGCGGACAGGGTCGCATTGGCCTCAGGCCTCACAGCTGCAAAGAGCTGAATTCTGCGAACAAGCAGTGAGCTTGGAAGAGGACTCCAAGCAGCGTCACTGTACCAGCAGCCAACACCTTCTACGAGTCTTGCGAGACCCTGAGCTAAGGAGCCAGCTGAGCTGGGCTCAGACTCCAGACCCACAGAAACAGAAAAATAATACAGGGCTAAGGCGCATCGTTTCAAACAAGTAGGTGTGGGGTACAAACTGATCTGTGACACAGCCAAGACAGTCCACAGTTCGCTATCTGGGTTTATTTGCACTTACTCCCAGGAAAATGCCTGACCAGACTGAAGTCCGTGCCTTCAATTCTGTGTTCTAAGGAGATAAATAATTGTTGGAAAATTCCTTCCTTCTAATTACTTAGTAACTTTTCCCTAGCTCTCATCAAGAAATCTGGATTAGTTTAACTTTTATATGTAAACTTTTAACTTCCCCACTTGTTTAACATTCCTGTAACACATACTTTTAGTTCTTACGAAGTTTTTTGGTGTTTGTTTTTTTTCTGAACACACTTCAGTTTTCCTGCATATCCTGTGTTGACTTGCATGGATCCAAGGCCCCACGAGGGCTTGCCACTGATGACTGGATAGAGGCACTGGTCCTGCTCTTGTGTTTCCTGCATCTTTGCAGACTGTGTACAGGAGACCATCGAATTTGTTTGGCTTTTGGTCTGTTTACCTGGTGCTTCTTATGATACCTCTTGGAAGTTGCTGTCTCAGGTTCAGTTGGGTGTCCATTCTGACTCGCGTCTCTTGTCTCTGCCATTGAAGCCTAGGGAACATATCCCAATTTCAATTCTCTAGTTTGTTTTGGAACCAAAAGAACCAGGCAGGTACTGACAGCTTGTTGTTGCTTTTTCTTTTGTTTCATTTTGTTTTAATTGTGGTAATAAACTTAATATAAAATTTACCACCTTAACCATTTCTAGGTATACAGTTAGGTAGGGACAAATATATTCACATAGCTGTGCAACCAACCGCTAAAACGTTATTTCACAAAACTGAAACTCTGTGCCCATTAAACGAGTTCCATTTTCCCTCCACCCTCTTTATGTTTATATAATATAAATACTCAAAATACTCATGTAAATAAAATCAAACAGTCTTTCTTTTATTGTGACTGGCTCACTTTGCTTAGCATAATGTGCCCAAGGTTTATCCATACATTAGTCAGGGTTCTATATTAGGGTTCTCCAGGGAAACAGAGCCTATGGAAGATATATCTATATGTTTATATCCATATCTATATCTGTATCTATATCTACAAAATTTAAGATTGTGTGGTAGGCAGAATTCCAAGATGGTTGGTCTCTAAGAGCCCTGCTCTGTCACATACATGACCTGTACAATGCTGTTTTTAAAATACTTTATAATGGTAAAAATGGAGCAGAAATACCTTTTTGTTTAAAGAGGAAAAAATATACTGCTCTGGTCATGATTTAGATTATTTAAATAGTCCCTCAAAGGTGCACAGCCATGACTTTTGAAGCGTCCATCACTTACCAAAGCTAAGCTCACACTGTAAAGATACGTGAGGACACAGAGCAAGCTGCAGCCAAGCTTGATCTTGCCTTCTGTCTAGTGTGACTTCACTGCGCCGGATCATATGTCTCTGCGTGATGAAGCATTCCCGTCACCTGCCACTTGGCAGCACAATGACCCACATGTATTCAAGTGGCAACGGCGAGGCGAGAGGGAAGGAGAACCCGTGAATGAAACCGCATTGGCACAGGGACAATGGTGAGGCCAATTAATTCTGGAATTGCCCATTCGTCTAATTTCCAGCAACATGATCTAGCACTAATACAGTCACATTCTAAACCAGACAAAGTAACTATGAAGAACGAGAGAGGAAGAGGAGCACGCCACAGTCCCGCAGAGAACACCACTGCCTCCAGCCTCCCTTCCCCTCCCCTCCTTTCCCCTCACCCCTCTCTTCCTTCCCTTCCTCTCCTTCCCTCCTTTTCCCCTCCCCTCATTTCTTCTCCTTTCCCCTCCCCTCCCTCCCCTTCCCTCTTCTCCCCCTTCCCCTCCTTGCCTCCCCTCCTCTCCCCTCCCCTCCTTTCCTTTCCTTTCCTTTCCTCTCCCCTCCCCTCCCTTCCCCTCCTCACCCTCTTCCTTTCCCCTCTCCCCTTCCCCTCCTCCCCTCCTTTGTCCTCTCCTCCTTTCCCTCTGCACCCCTCCCCTCCCCTTCTTTCCCCTCCCCTCCTCACTCCCTTCTCCTTCTCCTTTCCCTCTCCCCTCCCTCCCCCCTCCCCAGGCCTTGTTCTCTCTGTCTCTCAGTGTTTTGTTGTTTTATTGTGAAGTTCCCTTCCGTACAGCCTGGTCTTCTTCCCTAACTCCCTGATTTGTCATGGGGAATGGTTTAGTGGTTTTCTTCTTTCTTGGAGGGGTGGTGCGGGCGGCATGTCATTCTGCAGACTGCCATGGGAGAAGAAAGACGGCTGGCTGTGGGTGGCAGTCAGGGCCTTCCTTCAGGTAATTCTCTCAAGCAGACGCCTGAGACTCCCATACCGAGTGCTGGGGCCAGAGGACAGCAAGGGCTCCACTAGCGTCGGGCCCTGGGAGGGATGGGTGCCCGAGCCCCGGGTGGCACACTGTCTGCGCCCTGACAGACAGCCTGCTCTGCTCAGGGCTCCCGCCCCCTGCCCAGGGCTCCATCGGCCAGGCCGCGCCCTCTGCCAGGCACGTAGGGCTCTCGCCTGAGTTAATGAGATGAGTTTAGGTTCCAGACTTGCAGATCCGCAGCTCATCTGCACTTACCAGTGAGCGAGACTAAAAAAAGACCAAGATATAAAAGAGAGAAAAACTAATCTAAATAAAAGTTAATTTTGGAGACAGAAGGAAATATTAAAATAGTTGTAATTACTATTCTCATAGAGATTTTAAATAATAATATTATATCCACTAAAATGATTCAACAAGGTGTAAAATAGCACTGAAAAATTTCCTGGAAGTGAAACCTAATTCTCCATGACTCACTTTTTATCTTTTATTTATTAAGCTGACTTTCTAACCAATGTTTTCCACTTCAAAGTGCGGTCCCTGCGCCAGTAACATTAGTATCAGCAAAGAAATTGTTAAAAATGCCAATTCTTGAGCCCCAACATAGACATAATACATTAGAAACTGGGCTTGGATTACAGGAATCTGTCTTATTGAACCCTGACAATAATTCTAATATATGCTGAAGTTTGAAAGCCGCTGCTTGACTGCATGTTGGAATCACTTACGAAACTTTCAAACCTACTGGCTCCTGGCTCATATCCAAGCAACACTGATTTAATAGCATGGGGTGCAACTTAGGTTTCCCGAGTTTTAAAAACTCCTCAGGTGATTCTAATGTGCAACTAAAGACAAGAACCAATGATTTCTATCTATTCGGCTCAAAACAATTGGAGCCCTTTCCAGATATTCTAAAGATAAATTCCTATTTCCAAAGACTGAATTCCTAAATCTAAATTCCTAGTTCCAAGTCAGAATTCATAGAACTAGAGATAGATTCCGAGTTCTAAAAGAAAATTGTTTTTTTTTAATTCCAAGATCTAAAGATAAATTTCTGGTTCCAAAGACTGAATTCCTAGCTCTCAAATAAATTTCTAGTTCCAAGTCTGAATTCATAGAACTAAAGATAGATTCTTGGTTCTAAAAAAAAAATAATAATAAATCCCAAGATCTAAAGATAAATTCCTAGTCCTGAAGATAAATATCTAGTCCCAAAGACTGAATTCCTAGTTTTAAAAGCTGAATTCTTAGATCTAAAGATGAATTCCTAGTTCTGAAGATCAATTCTTAGTGCCAAAGAATGAATTTCTAGTCTAAAAATAAGTTCCTAGTTCCAAAGACTAAATTCTTAGATCTAAGATAAATTTCTAATTCCCAAACCTGAATTACTAGATCTATGGATAAATTCTGGTTCTAAAGATAAATCCTTAGTTCTAAAGATCAATTATTAGTGCCAAAGACTAAACTCCTAGATCTAAACATAAATTCCTAACTCTAAAGATAAATTCATAGTTTTAAAAACTGAGTTCCTAAATATTAAGATAAATTCCTACTTCCAAAGACGGAATTGCTATATCTAAAAAGTTCTTAGTTCGATAAATTCCCAGTTCCAAAGAATGAATTCCTAGTTCTAAAAAAAAGTTTCTAGTTCCAAAGACTGAATTACTAGATGGAAAGATAAATTCTCAGATCTAAAGTTAAGTTCTTAGTTCTTTTATAATGACTTTAAATATTTTATATTTTTAAAGTGCAATTGACATACAATATTATATTTGTTTTAGGTGTACAAATTCTTAGTTCTAAAGATAAATTCTTAGTTCTATAGATACATTCCTAGCTCTAAAGATAAATTTCTAGGCATAAATATAAATTTTTAATTTTAAAGATAAATATTTAGTTACAAAAACTGAGTTCCTAAATCTAAAGATAAATTCTTACTTTCAAAGACTTAATTGCTATATCTAAAAAGAAATTCTTAGTTCTAAATTTAAATACCTAGTTCCAAAGAATGAATTCCTAGATCTAAAGAAGAATTCCTCATTCTAAAGATAAATTTCTAGATCTAAATTTAAATTCTTAGTTTTCTATGATTTTAATTTTAATTAATTATTATTTTTAAACATATCTTTATTGATTTCAGAGAGAGGAAAGGAGGGGGAGAGAGAGAGAGAAACATCAATGATGAGAGAGTCATTGATCAAGCCTGCAACCCAGGCATGTGCCCCGATCTCCTGGATTCTAGGTCGATGTTCAAACTTTGAGCCACGCCTGGCTGGGATTAATTTTTAACTTTAAATTAAAGTTGACATACAATATTATATTTGTCTCTAATGCACAAATTCTTAGTTCTAAAGATAAATTCCTAGTTCTATAGGCACATTCCTAGTCTTAAAGAATAAATTCCTACATCTAAAGATAAATTCCTATAAAGTTAAATTTCAAGACATAAGGATAAATTCTTAGTTCCAAAGACTAAATTTCTAAATTGTAAGATAAATTTCTAGTTCTAAGGATACATTTCTAGTTCCAAAAACTGAATGCCTATTTCCAAAGACGGAATTTCTAGATCTAAAAATAAATTTCTAGTTTTAAAGATAATTTCTTGGTTTTAAGGGTGAATTCTTAGTTCTAAAGATAAATTTATAGTTCCAAAAATTTAGTCCTTAGATCTAAAGATAAATTCCTAATTCTAAAAATAAATTCCTATTTCCAAAGACTGAACTCCTTGTTCTAAACATAAATTCCTAGATATAAAGTTAATTCTTACTTTTTTTTTAACTTTAAATAATTTTTCTTTTTAAATTACAGTTGACATAAAATATTGTATTTTTTCAGGTATAAAAATTCTTAGTTCTAAAGATGAATTCATAGTTCTATAGATATATGCCTTGTCCTTAAAACTGAATTCCTAGATTTAAATATAAGTCCTACTTCCGTTATCAGTGGGGAGAGGCTCATGTCCCCACTTGTTGCTTGTGGCATTGGAATTCTTGAGATATACCAAGAAAAGGAATTTTCTGAGACTCCCACAGGAAGATGAGATATCGTAGAAAGTTTTAGTTCTGTGAAATCAAACCTCTGAGTTTCTAATGCCCCATTTCTCTTTGTTGGGCGAAGAAAGAAGTGTAGCTGTGGCTTCAATAGGGCTAGAATCAAAGCCATTGTCCAGAGGTTTTACTCCATATTGGAGCAGTGTCCAGTCCACCATCAGGCTAGCTTAGTTTGTGTTTGCAGTTGCAGTCCATCATACCACTGCACATGGGGTCCACAGGGTCACATGGCTGTGGAGGAAACACAGGTGGATGCAAGAGAGCCAAGAGAGAGCCAAGAGCCAAGAGCTCCATGAAAGTGAACTCCTTTGTTTAAGGGATTATATATACTTAAATTTTTGTGGACTTGCAGTGACCTTCCCATTCTGGCCAATGAGCTCTGGTTTGACTGACAGGCACTTTGCCTATGTCACTCCAACTTTACTGTGCATGTATCTATCTCCCCTTGTTGGACACCTTCCCCCAGTGTACTGTAGGGAATGGGCCGGTGGTTCCCTGGGGTGTACAAAGTTGCAGCTTTCCAGTGAAGCTGCCCAAATGACAGGCCTATGTCTGACCTTCCTTTTGCTTCTTTTTATATTTTTAATAATTAGCTCACTACAATGGTATCACTTCTAAAGATAAATTCCTAATTCTAAAGACTGAATACCTTGATTTAAATATAAATTACTAGCTCCAAAGACTGAACTCCTAAATCTAAATTCCTATTTTTTTTTAATGTTTTTTTGGATTGATTTCAGAGAGAGGAAGGGAGAGGGAAACATCAATAATGAGAAAGAGTCATTGATCCACTGCCTCCTGCATGCTCCCTACTGGGGATGGAGCCCACAACCCAGCATGTGCCCTGACCAGGAATTGAACCGTGGTCTCCTGGATCATAGATGGACACTCAAACACTGAACCACCCTGCCAGGCAAATTCTTATTCTTAAATATAAATTATTAGATCTAAAGATAAAATCTAGTTCTAAATATAGATTCTTAGTTCTAAAGATAAATTCTTAGTTCCAAAGACTGAATTCTTAGACCTAAGATAAATTCTTATTTCTAAAAATACATTATTAGTTTCAATAAGTGAATTTTTAGATCTAAAGATAAATTTCTAGTTCTAAAGATAAATTCTTTGTTTTAAAGATAAATTCCTAGTTCTAAAGATAAATTTTTAGTGTCTAAGACTGAATTCTGAGATCTAAATATAAATTCTTAATTCTAAAGATAAATTTCTAGTGTCAAAGGCTGAATTCTGAGATCTAAATATAAATTCCTAGTTCCAAAGACTTAATTCCTAGATCTAAAGATAAATTCCTAATTCTAAATATAAATTTCTAGTTCCAAAGAGCTAATTCCTAGTTCTAAAGATAAATCCTTGGTTCTAAAGATGAATTCCCATTTCAAAGACTATCTCTTAGATCTACTGATCAACTCCTAGGTCTAAATATAAATTCCTAAAAATAAATTTATCTAAAGATAAATTTCTAGTTCTAAAAATATATTCCTAGTTCTAGAAATAAATTTCTAGTTCCAAAGATTAAATTTTTACTTTCAAAGACTGAATTCCTAGATAAAAATATAAATTCCCAGTTCTAAAGATAAATTCCTAGTTCTAAAGACTAATTCCCAGTTCCAAAGAATGAATTCCTGTTTCTAAAGATACATGCCTACTTCCAAAGACTAAATTCCTAGATCCAGAGATGAATTCCCGCCCGGCCGGGCGTGGCTCAGCTGTTGAGCATCGACCTAGGATCCAGGCGATCGGGGTTTGATTCCCGGTCAGGGCACATGCCCGGGTTGTGGGCTCGATCAATGACTCTCTCATCATTGATGTTTCTATCTCTCTCTCTCTTCTTCTTTCCTCTCTCTGAAATCAATAAAGATATATTAAAAAAAAAAAAAGAGATGAATTCCCAGTTCCAAAAGCTGAACTCTTAAATCTAAAGATAAAATCCTAGCTCTATAAATTATTAGTTCTAAAATTAATTTCCTAGTTCCAAAGATTGAGTTAGATCTAAAGATAAATTCCCACTTCTAAATATATATTTCTAGTTTGTAAGAATGAATTCTTAGCTCTAAAAATAAATTCCTAGTTCCAAAGACTCAATTTCTGGAGCTAAAGATAAATTTCTAATTTCAAAATATATCCCTAGTTCTAAAGGTAAAGTCCTATTTCTAAAAACCATTCTTTTCCATTGATTTTTAGAGAGACTGGAAGGGACGGGGGGAGGGAAGGAGGGGGAGAGAAAGAGAGAGAAAAAAAAATTAAAGTTTCACATCAGGTTGCCTCCTGCGCTGGCCCCAACCAGAGCCAGGGATTGACCTGCAATGCAGGTGTGTGTCCTTGACCAGGAATCAAACCCTCCACCCTTCAGTGCACAGGCTGATTCTCTAACTACTTGACCACACTGGCCAGGGCTAGAAATCAATTCTCATTTCCAAAGACTGAAAACCCAGATCTAACAAAGACACTAAACTTATGACTTTTATAAAGACGAATTACACTATATATATATAAACTGAATTATGATTTAATTACCTCTCAACATCTCTAAACAAAGTAGAGATTTTATAAACAGGGATTTGTTGTCCAAGGTAAGGGAAAGAGCAGTGCATCTCAACCTCGGCAACACATTAGAGTCCTAGGGAGTTTTCAAACCCCTAATACCCAGGCTTCATCCAAGACCAGTTAAATCCAATTAAATAATAACCTCTGAGTGTAACTGAGGTATCAATATTTTTAAAATTAAATTGGACATGCAGAATAATCAAAGATTCAGTGGTAAGATCTCCTCAGAAGGTTCCAAAGGGCACCTGAGGTTGAGAATCATGGGTTGGAGTGTTAGCATCACTTGAGGTAAGAAAGAAATTTACTATGAGTGGTTTGGCATTTGGTGGCTGGATGCCCCTGTACAAGTCACCCAATATTTTAATACTATATTATTACTGACAGGAAAACATTTGATCCCTCTGCAAACTGCTGCAGAAATGCTACGTTGAAATAGCTTATGTTAGTGCAGAGGCCTTCAGCCAGCAGTGACGCTGTGTTCACAATGTCTGGAAACATTCTGGTGTCTCGGCTGTGGCGGACAGGGAGTTTTCCACTGGCATCTAGTGGGTAAGGGCCAGGGAAGCTCCTAAATATCCCACAATGCACAGGGCAACAAAGAACCATCAGGTCCAAAATGTCAACAGTGCTGAGGCTGAGAAAGCTTATTTTTTTTTGGAAAGCCTACAGGCTTCACCTATTTCAGGGGGGGAAATAGACCAAAGGTAGAAAGTCCATTACAAAGAATAATTTGCTTGGGGGAAAGTCCAAATCTCCAGAACTTCCTGATAGACCCAAATACTCTCAAGACTATACCTTGTTCCTAAGAAAGGAAACTCAGTCACATAGTGGTTTGGAATTGACAAATTATCAATTACTACCACAGCATCTGTTTAAAGTTGGCTCCTGTGTTTCTCAAAGTAAATTCAAACTTGCAATATGAAATACATTCTAAAATAGAAGCCCTATCACTGTGTAAATATATTTAGATCAACCGACAAGTCACCTAGAGGATTTTTTATTTTCATGCTTTTGTTTCCTTGGCCCTGAGTGCCCTTCCCTACCTTCTATCCAGGCTGGTCTGGGTACATTTTTTTAAGTGAACACTGAGCAGTCCTGTCCTCCAGAAAGCCTTATTTGCCCTAAAAGCTTAATACTAGAAGAAGGGTCTCTCCTTCATGTTCTCAGAATACTCTGTGCACACTTCTATCATACTACTCACATAAATATTTTTAAATAAGAATCTGACTTCCTAATAAACCGTACTTAAAGGTAGAGCATTTGATCTGTAGCTCAGGACCTAGCAAGACCCTAGTATGTTGTAGGTACCCACGTTTTTGTTAAAAGAACAAATGAATAGTGATATATTTGCATCAGGAAAACACTATTTTGGGTTAGCTCTTCTGCAGGCAACTTAGATCTATCATATCAAGAACAGTTCTGAAGTTCACTCAGTGACAGAAGCCCACACGTACTCATTTATGGGTGCTTCTTCCTGCCTCTCCTAATCACTCTCAACCCTCATTTTTAGAGCTCAAAGACTGAGCACAAATAACAAATTGCTTCTCTTCTCTGTATAAAATACTGTGAAAACCTAACCAACATAGAACAGCAAGAAGCCATAGAGTTTAATGTGTTGTTGTTTTTTTCAGGATCATTATTAAAGAAAAAAGACTTTCATGGAAATACATTGATTGTTTTAAAATATTTTCACAAAGAAAGAAAAAAGACCTTGAAACGTTCACCTTCTGAGAATAAGTTTGTCAGCTCCTTTTAGCCATACCTGCCAAGTCCTAGCTCTTGGCAGTCCTGAGACATCTTCAGTCATTTGTGCCTATTCATTTTGATTAAGAGAACTGGAGGAAGAACGAAAGTGAGCGAGCCCTTCCAGAAAGGGCTAAAGAAAGTGTGTCGTTAACATTGTTCTACCCCCAAATCTAGTCATCAGCTTAATTGCTGAGACTGAATTGTCCTCATGAGGTTTTCACAGTGACTGCTTCATTGACCGCCTTGTTCTCCAAAGAAATATATGTGCAGACTCTGCAATTCCCCATTATTTCTGGGGAAAGATCACATTCATTTGCTACAGGAAACAAATGTATTGAGTTCAAACTATGTATTTTTGGAGAGTTCTGGAGAATCGTCCCTGCAAGTCTCAGAATGTTTCCCATTCTTTGAGTACCTGACAGTGACATATCTCGGTGCGTCATTTAAGGCGTCCTATCAGGGCCAGCAGCTAGTCCACAGACCTCTCATAAAACCTCTCCCCTCACTTATGTTTAACAAAAATAGCAAGGCCACCGAAATGCCGACTAAAGAAAACAGGAGCCTGCCAGCTTGAAGTGTGACTCACTGAGGCCGGCTGCGCCTCCCCGGGCCGCGGGCCTGTGGCTGGGATTCTGTGAGTTCCCTTCCAGTTCTCCCAGATGCTTTTGTTTCCAGGAGGAGGCGAGAGTGGAGTTTCGCGTTTGGAGCTGAGAGCGCAGGTTCCTAAATATGTCCTGCGCCATCCCTACTGACTTGCACTGTGCAATTAACACCGATAGCATTCTGTTCTCTGAATTCCCTCTAAATCACCACCGGATCCAGGTTAGTTCTGAGTAAAAGGCCCTGCAGTCTTATTTCAGCTGATTGCACACCACGACTATCTCTGTGTGTGCATAAACACACAGACGCAAGTGTACTATTCCAGAAGCGGAGTTTAATGGTTCAAGAAACCACTAATTGTGTGGAAACAGACATCATAGAAAGAAAAAGGAGATGCATTTTTCAAAGTTATATATATACACACACATACACAGATGCAGGTGAGGGTGTCTCACTGAGGACAGAAAAGTGACAAGAATGAAGGCTTGGCGGGGGCGGCAGGTTCCCACTTGTGTTTGAGGGGTGGCAACCACTGGGGTTAAGGAAACACACGATGTTCACTGAAGCTTCTCCACAGTGTAGGCGAGTCAGCTACCTGGAATCAGGGTGTTAGGCTGCATTATGTAGATTTCTCATTTCTGTGAAATTTTAGGATTCTATGAATGAGGTTTTACTTTGGAAGTCGATTTTTAATTTTTTTAAAATCCCCACCCGAGGATATGATTGTGGATTTTAGAGAGAGAGGAGGGACAGACAGAAAGAAAGAAAGAAACATTGATGTGAGAGAGAAACATCAATCAGTTGCCTCCTGTACATACTCCGACTAGGGATCAAACTGGCGACCTAGGTATGTGCCCTGACCGGGAATAGGACCCGAGACCTTGTGGTGCACAGGACAGTGCTCCAAGCAACTGAGCCACCCCACCAGGGAAGAGGGTTTTTTCTGTTGTTGTTGTTAGATTTTTTTTTTTTAAACAACGCATGTACCAACCAAATTTTTTATCTGATGGTGAAGGTGTGAGGGCTGGAATCTTTGTGGTCCTTCCAAGTATGTTCAGATTTAAAAAAAAGAAATTGATACTCTGATCCCTCTTTTTCATTTTTCTGATTGACAGCCCTCCCTTTAAATTCTCTGAGGCACCACTGACCCATTAGAAATTGTGTTCAGAGGTTCAGTAAGGGAAGACAACTGTAGAAAATGTTTACAAAGTAAGAATATGAAAAACTAGGTGCTGAAAGTTGCTCAACCTCTTTCCGGAGGCAGCACCAAGAGAGAACATTCTTTCCAACTTTCTAATTTGCAAAAAGTCAGCAAATTAGGTAAGGGAATGTTTTAAAGTAAAATCATATCAGAGATATGTATCTGCATGAGGAGAATGACTTGTCTGATTAGTTTATTCCTGAGGCTCAGTGATGACTTGGATACATAGTATCAGTCAAGCAGTTTGTTCATGGAAAAATATTATCCCACGGAAGGAGATATCTTCAATAATGTTAATTTGGAAAATAAAATAACAGTGACCCAATGTACAACTTTTAAATTATAACTCTCTATTCCAATGTATAAACTTGGTTGCAGATCATAGATTCTAGTCTAGCTAAAGTGATAGGTGATTATTAAGAAATATTAGATACCCAAGTTGAAAACATTTATTTGTAAAGCTATATGCACCCCTATGTTCACTGCAGCATTATTCACGGTGGCCAGGACATGGAGACAACCAAAGTGTCCTACGATAGAGGACTGGATAGAGAAGACGTGGGACATGAATACTACTCAGCCATAAGAAAAGATGAAATATTGCCATTTGTGACAATGCTAAGCGAACTAAGTTAGATGGAAAAAGTCAAGAACACAAGATTTCACTCATATGCGGGTTATAAACCTGAAAACAACAAATGAACAAAGACAAATGAACAAGCAAAAACTCAAGGTCACGGGCAACAATGTGGTGGTTAACAGAGGGAAGGGGGGCGAGGGAAGGGGTAGGAGAGGGTAAAAGGGTCAGACATGCTGACAGGGGCTTGACTCTGGGTGGTAAGCACAATGCAATATACAGATGATGTATTATAGAGTTGTACACTTGGAACCTACTTAATTTTATACACCTATATCACCCCAATAAATTTAATACAAATATTAGAAATGTAATAGAGCTTTTGGAAGGGCTGAGGGAATAGACTTTAGGTTCAACTTAAAGTAATAATTCCAATAATCACACCAGAGAAAGGCTACTGTCCACACCAGAACCACAGCACTTTTCCTGAAATCAGGCTTTTTCTGCTGCCAAGTCCAGAATTATGCTTGATTTCAAGGCAAGAAAGCTGTCAGGCCACTGACAGGCGACCTCAGGTACCTCCCTCTGCCACGCCTCACCCGGTGCCCTGGCCCGTTTCCACAAAGCTTGCCTGCAAATTAATCTCACACAAGTGCACCTGACCAGTGGGAAAAACGCCTAACATGAAGGAGAAGCACGTCGATTTAACAGATGTGCCCTGGACAGGTGCCGCGTGCGAGGGACTGCGGATGCGTGAGAGGGAGGTGCGGGGGCTCGGAGGTGGCCCAAGGACAGAGTCCCATCCTGTGAGCTCCGTGAGACACAACTCACGACCGCGCTGGTCCCTTTGGAAAGGTTTCCTCTTAGCGCGGTTCCATTTGGGATCTGAGGGCCAGGATAAGCCAAACCAGGAGATTCGGAGGCCTCGGGGCCCTCTGCTGCGGTCAGGTTTCCCCTGAGGTGTGGAATTGCCTCAGCACATTTTCCAGCTCCCTGGAAAGGGCATCGTCTTCCGTTCCAGTGTGGAGCCCTAACTCATCAGTTCAGGGCCGTTGGAACAAAATGTTTGCTCTCAGTCGCCTTAAGGTCTGGATCAGGCCAATGGAAACTCAGGGGTTTCTATCCACAGAGCTTTGGGCCTGCTGACCTTTCCAGTTGGCTTTTAAAGAGTTCGGCCCAGAGGGCCCATATTGGTGTAATTATATCAGAATCACCCCCCCACCCCACACAGACTTAATGTTCTCTAGACAGTGACTACCTGGACATTCTCTCCAAACCTCGGCAGCTTCTCCCATTCGAATATGGAAGAAATCACAGTATATAAGCATATAAATGATGATGTAAATAAAATAATATAAATATACACAACTACTATATGACATATAAATATACACAAATAAGCATAATGTAAATAATGTAAGAATACAGGAAGTTTGAGTCTAAAGTAAAATTTATCTTTATACTTCATAAATGAGACATATCATCCACATTTCTGCTTTCCAGAGTATGAACACATTTTAATGGAATGTTTGAGGATCTAACTCAATTTTAGCAGCTTTTTTCTCCTTTGAACCAAGAATGTGAGGTAAACAATTCATGCAACTAACAGCATGTGCTCAAGGTTCAGGCAAGCACATAATTGCTTAATGAAAATATTTAGTAACATTAGAAAACACTTACCTGGATGCTTTCTTTTCCCATGGCTATGGATGGATTTATGCGAGAATACTCACACACCCTTACGACTGCTCCAACATTTCTTTGACGGTTTACATCTTCAGAATATTCTCTAGTGCTTACCTCACCTTTTCCCAAGCAAAATCTTCTCTCCGTTGGACCTGCCTCCCCCACCTCCATGCCAGGCTCTCCAGAGCCTTTGATGTCCCGCATGGCTATAGCCACTTTTGATCTTTCGGTGTGGTGTTTTTGGTTGTTGCTTCTGCCCAATCTCTCCCTGCGCCGCTTTCTTGTTCTTGCTATTGCTCTACTTGTTTATGTTCCTTTAAAATAAGTTTTAGAAGGATATTCTTGTACATACTGCTCTCCCATATAAACTCAGTGGGCTGTCACCCAATGGGCTGGCAGTGGGCGTAGGGAAAGTGAGAGCACGTAGGCTTCCTGGCCACCGTCTCAGGGCAGAAGGCCGCAGTTATGGAACCTGATACAGCACAGTCACAACAGACGCCCTGTTAGCCGACTCAGGTCTGACCCACTGTGGGCTGAGAGCCACTATTGTCCTGGTTCCTATAAGACCGGCCCAGGACTTTCAGAGGTGCCAGTTTGCGGTTTGTCCCCCTGGGTGTAGTGCGTCCCCCTGTACGCCCAGCTGGCTGCCACGGGGAAGACAGTCTGTTTCTCTGTACATCAGCCTGGCCGTCAGCTGAATAAAATAAATGTCTCTTCCTCCTTCAGCTCCATGGTCTTCTTCGGGTTGTCTGGATCTAGAGTGAACCTCCCTGGCCCTGAGTGGCCACTGCAGTTGGGGTAGTCGTTGGCGTTACAGGGGGCCAGTCCTTTAAGTAGCTGATATGGTAGAAAGAGTAGTATGGTCCCTACATGGCTAAAATGGACACATCTTTTCTTCACAGGCTGGGAAATTAGACTTGAAGGGCTGTTAAACAAGTAGGTTTTTAATTCTAAATTTTAGATTATCATCTAATAATACTGAAAGGACACAGGAAGAAAACTATTAATGTTTAAGAAAGTTTTTAGAGACTTCACCAAATAAAATATGTGCATCTACACCCAGACACTTCTGAGGAAAGGATGGGGCTGTGGGATGTAGGTGTGGCCAGTGTGGCATTTAAGCGGCGGTGAAATGCAGCAAATACTGTGGAGACTGTTTCTCAGCCAGGAAAAGAATGTTCATGTGATCTAAGGATCATGATATTTTTTACCCATTTATATTTCATTTAACAGAATAGGTGCTCAGTGAACAAAATAGTTTTTACTGATTTATTGATTTTTTAAAAATTTATCTTTATTGTTGAAAATATTTTTGATAAGAGAGTTTCTGGCTATTTAGCTCAACTACCAAAGAATGTAATATTACCTTTAGCTCCAGAGGGCTTTCCTAGAAGTATCAAAAGCAAGAGAGGTAAAATAAAAAAAAAGAGAGAGAATGAGAGAAATCAGACAGAAACAGAGACACAGACAGACAGGGAGAATTCAACTTAGCTGTTTAGGTTTGCAAAGGCAAATATATATATGGCAGAGCTGTTTTCTGGGCTTTTGTTCCTGTAGCAGGAAGTGATTTATTCTGTCTTAGATCAAGAACATCTTCACAGAAGAGTTGTTTCCTGAACATGGTTTCTAAAGTAGTATTTCTCAATGTCTAGTTTAGTGATTGTCAGTTCTTGCCTGAATATTAGAAAATAATTACTGGGAAAGTATTTAAATCACACCAGTGTGCTGTGCTTCTGGACTCTCCTCCAAGATCCTAGGCTATTCTACTGTGCAGCCTGGATTGAAACCGCTGGTGCAGTGCCCACTACCTGTGTCAGAAATGTCGAGCTACTCACGGTCTCAGGGTGGGGGGTACTTTGTACCTCAAATGGTGCTCATACAGCTGGAAGTCTGAAAACTTTAAATAGTACACAGAATTTTACTAGTTGGATTATAGATGGTGAAAGAGGGCATCCTAGGGAGGGGCAACTGTGTGTGAGCCCACGGATGTGTGAAGGTGAATGGTGGTCGATGAGGCTGAGGAATGAAAGAAGGGCCCTGTTATAAAGTGTCGCATGCCAGAGGAGTCCAACCCTTGCCAGGCTGGAGACAAGAGCTACTGAGATTTTTAAAGGCCCAAGCAGCATGCTCAGAGGTGAATTTAGAAAGATCATTCTGGTGGAGTGTACAAAAGGACTAGAGAAAGCAAGACCAACATGGAGGCGACTGAAAATGTTCACGTGGTGGATGGAACAACAATGAGAAAACAAAAGCCCCACATATATTTAAAAAGAAAGATTCATAGACCTTGAAGATCTATTGAGAAAAGGAAGCATCTAGGAAGACTTCCATGTTTGCTCATTTGCCTTTGCTTGAGTGGCAGCAGCTGCCCCTAGTAATTAAAGAGAATAACATATACCCAACCCACGTCCTCTCTGAATGTTAAATAAACATATATGAATGCAGAGAAACCAGGACAACAGGTAGAAAAAATGAAAACACTATCAATCAACAAACGAACTTCCTTTAGGTGTCAATGAGAAATTTAGTTCACTGGTTGGAGAATGTTAGGGGTAATAGCTGCATGCAATATACCACCTAAAATGAGATCTAGATTTGGGTATACAGTTTTGAAAATACAGATGAAGTCTGGCAAAACCAAAAGGTAAAATCAGCTCTTTTCTGACAACTCCATGTTATATTAAAGTGACTCAGAACTGGTGGAAACAGCTCTGATAGGAAAATCAACCTCTCATGGCTTCAACTATATCAGAGTCTCCCGAGTTAGAATGAAAGACTATTTTTGAGTGTTTTTGTTTGGTTGGGTTACATTTCATAATTGAATAACACTGTGTGAAAAATAACTAATAAAATTGGTTTTTTAAATGCTGTGAATGTAAAATATGAACAGACTCATAATGTGCTTAAGGAACTATAAAAATAAAAGGGTGGATTAATACCCTGTGAAACTTTATCAAGTTAATTCCAATACAATGAGAAACAAACACATATGTATTTTGCTTAGCTGTGTGGGAAGGGAACTTCACATATCCCTGCTTCATAGGTGATCATTGGGTGTGCAGAAACACAGAATGAAAAAGTGGCATGACATTAAGGACAGAGTGGGGGAATTAAAAATGTAGCAATTATGGCTAATTCATGTGTTATTTTCAAATTCTTACCATTTGTTTAAGCCTTTTAAGGATTCCCAAGTGACCTCTATGGTATGAAATAAAATTATCTAAAACTTGGAAAGTAATTTTTTTGAAGAGTTACAAGTACACAAAATGATAGTCACTGGAAATTGGAAAACTTCCATAGACACTAGCAAAATAAGTAATGTATGTAAGCATTTCAACAGATCAAAAGGTTAACTCATGCACAAACTATTTAGTTAAATAAAATTATTTTAGTGAAAACAGTCATCTTTCTAATGAAAAGAAAAAATCACGCTCAGTGAAAAGTTTTCTAAAAAATATGAAGAAAAAATATAGATTATTCATTTTTTCCTCTACACAGAGACAACTACTACTACTATTTTAGTTATGCATGCATCAAAAATAGTTTTGGAGGTGATCTGCCTTACCCTTTTTGCACAACCTGCTCTTTTTCTTCTAAATAATGTGGTGTGTGCACATTTTAATGTCAACAATTTTAAAAGGTTGTAGTCCCTTATTATTAGATATTAAATTCTTTCCATCTAAAAAAATATAAACAAAACTGCAATTATCACCCTGTAGATATACATCAGATACTCATCTAATTACTTTATTAGGATAACTTTCTAAGTTAGTAACCTCAAATTACATAATCAAAATGATGTCTAAAAAGATATTAATACATAATTCATATTCATATTGTTACTGGAAATGTTAATGTTTAAATTCTAACCAATTTCATAGCTGAAAATGTCTGCTTAACTTACTTTTAATGTTTTTTTTGACATTTGTATATGCTTTTTTAAAAAAATTTATCTTTATTGTTGAAAGTATTACAAATGTCACCTTTTTTCACCCATTGATCTCTTCTACCCTGTACTTCTCCCCCTAGACCTTCACCACACTATTGTCTGTGTCCATGGATTATGCATATATGCATATAAATTATTATGTTAATCTCTCTCCACCCATTCACCCACCCACCCCTGCCTTCTCTCTGAGATTCTTCATTCTTTTCCATGCTTCTATGTCTCTGGATCTATTTTATTCATTGGTTTATTTTGTTCATTAGATTACACATATGAGTAAGACCATGTGACACTAGTCTTTCTCTGGCTGGCTTATTTCACTTAGCATAACACTCTCCAGGTCCCTCCATGCTGTCTCATAGGGTAAGGGATCCTTTGTTTTTACAGCTGCATAGTATTCCATGGTGTGAATGTCCTAGAAGATGCTTGATGTGATTTCAATCTTCTTGAACTTGTAGAAACTTGTTTTGTGTCCTAACATTGGTCTATCTTTGAGAATGTCCCATGTGCACTTGAGGAGAATGCATATTCTGCAGCTTTGGGGTAAAATGTTCTGTAAATGTCAATTAAATCCATCTGATCTAGTGTGTCATTTAGGGTCACTGTTTCGTTGTTGATTTTTTGTCTGGAAGATCTACCCGGTAATGTCAATGGGGTTTTAAAGCCCTCTATTAAACTGTATTGCTCTCTCTCTCTCCTTTAAAGTCTTCCAGAGTTTTGGTTGTTGTTGTTTTTCCCCAGCCTATGTGACTCTTTTGTTCTGAGGTGGGTCTCTTGTAGACAGCATATATTTAGGTCTTGTTTTCTTATCCATTCAGCTACCCAGTGTCTTTTGATTGGAGCATTTAATCCATTTATATGTAAGGTTATTATTGATAGGTGCTTATCTACTGCCATTTTATTTCTTTATGTCTATGATTCTCCTTCCGTTTATTTCAACTTATTGCAGCAGTCCCTTTAACATTTCTTGCAATGTGGTTTGGCGGTAATAAATTCCTTTAGCCTTTCTTTTTCTGGGAAGCTCTTTATTTCACTATCTATTTTAAATAATAGCTTTGCTGGATACAGTAAGACTAATGGTTTCAAATCTTTGTTTTGCATTACCTTGAATACTTCATGCCATTCCCTTCTGGCCTACAGAGTTTCTGATGAGAAACCCGCTGACAGCCTTATGGAAGCTCCTTTGTAGGTAACAGATTGCTTTTCTCTTGCTGTCTTTAAGATTCTCTCTTTGTCTTGGATTTTTGGCATTTTAATTATGATGTGTCTGGGCACAGGCCTCTTTGGATTCTTCTTGCTTGGTGATTCTCTGTGTCTCTTAAACTTGTGTGACTTTTTCCTGCACCAGGTTAGGGAGGTTTTCTGACATTATGTCTTCAATCAGGTTCTCTAACCCTTGTTTACTTTCGACCTCTTCTGGCACTCCTGTAATGCAAATATTGTTACATTTTATGTTGTCTCACAGCTCCTTTAAACTTCCTCCTGTTTTTTAATTGTTTTTTTCTTTTTAGATCTCTGAATGATTTTTTTTTCTACTCTGTTTTAGAATTTGCTGATCCAATCCTCAGCTTCCCCTAATCTGTTGTTCATTCCTTCCAATGTTCTTTTTATTTTTATTTCTACTATGTCATTCTTAATTTCCTTCATAGTTCCCATATCTTTCTTCATGCTGAGCATCTTTATGATCAGTATTCTAAACTCTATCTCTGATAGATTGCTTATCTCCATTTCATTTAGCTCTTTTTCTGGAGACTTCTCTTGTTCTTTCATTTGGGGCTTGTTTTTTGTCTCCCCATTTTGGCTGCCTGTTTGGATTTGTTTCTATGTATTAGGTAGATGTGCTAGGACTCCCCATCTTTTGGATGATCTCTGGTGTAGGCCAGTGTCAGACAGTGTTTGTGACTAGCCTCGAGTACCGTTTGAAGTTTACCACACTCCATAGATTCTGGTTTCGTCTGCTGGGGCTGGGTGCTTTGGACAGGATCAAGATGTGCACCAAGGTCTGCTTTTCCAAGCTCTGGTTCCAGAAACAAAGACTTAAAGCACCCAGAGGCTGTTATTCAGTCTGTTAATGAGCCTCAGGCCGTAGAAACTCCACAGGGGTGGAGCCAGAGGTTTTCCAGCAGGGTGGGACTGTTGCTTTTCCCCCCAGGCAAAAGCTGCTTGGAAGGTAAATGTCTGCCTGAAAAAGATGTCCTTTGTTGTATGTGGGAGTGACTCAGCACCATGGTCCAGATGGGTGACCTCTGAAATCTGTTCCTCCAGCCAACCCAACTCTCCCCCTCTCTGGATTCTCCTCACACTGCTCCAGTCCACTCTGCCCAAGTGAGTGGCTGCACACGACACTGTGCATTGGCCCCTTAAGAGGGTGCCTACCTTTCCTGCTGTCTCTCCCTGGCAGACAGAAACCTGGCTGCTTTTCACAGCCAGATCTTATGTGGGTATCTTTCTCAGTTCTGGTGATCTGGCCTGGGGAGCCCAGTTTAGGCCCCAAAGTTCTCAGTGGGACCCCCCACAGCTGAGATATCCCTCTGGACCTTCAACTGCTGTATCTAGGAGCCCAGCCAGCCCTCTTGCACCTCCCCACTTCCGACCAGTCCCTATGTGGTCTCTACTTCTCCTCCTTGGTTATGAGGGTGCTCTCCAGCTCGTCTTCAGTTGCAGTTGATTATTCAGGGTGGGGTTTTTTTTCTATATTTTAATTGTAATTCCAGTTTGGTCCTGGGAGAGTGTTTGTGTAGCTTCCATTCAATTTCCTCCACCTTGGATCTCTGTATATGCTTTTATACCTGATTCTGCTCACGACTGTAATTTCTATATTTTTATTATTCATTATAAGTGTTTTCTATAATTCAATATATTAGTCATTTCTTTGGAAAGTTGTCCCCAACCTTAAAATTGTAAAACTAACTTACTAAATTTTCTTTATATTTTATTGTTATTTTCTTCCAATAAAAATTTTAATTTGTTTGAAATTTTTGGCATTAAGTCATTTTGGGGGTGAAGAAATAATACAATATTTTAAAATAAAAAACAAATTATTCCAATGTCATTTATTCTTTAATCCATCCCCCAGCCTCTTCCCAACCCAATGACAGAAGAATGACAATTTTATTACATATTAAATCCTTATATATACTTTAGTCTTTTTTGGGAAACTTTAGTGTATTTCATTGATTCCCCCTCACCCCTTTATTTTTTTTTGTCAGGAACAATTTAATTGATTATATTTTTATCATAGGTTTCTAACACCTGGTAGAGTAAATCCTTCTTGCTTTAATTTTTCAATTTGTCTTCTGATAATACTCACACATTTATTATTTTAATGAGCTTTAAAATAATTTCTAAGATTTTTCTCTCCAGTTCAATCAGGTATTAATTCAGATTCATTATTTTGATAGGTTATTTTTTAGAAAATTTATATTTGTACAATATAGAGTGTCACCATCCAAGAATATGGCATGTGATCCTATATTTTATTTGAGTGTCAATAATTTTTTTCATAATTACTGGCTATTTCATGTTAAGTTTATTCCTAAGTATTTTATGTTTGTTGTGTTCATTTTGTTGTAGTTATTGCTATTTTGAATGGATTTTTGCATAATAATTTTTCATATTCATTTTGAAATTAATTCTCTTACTGTGAATTCTTAATGTTTCTGAAAATTTTGTTTTGATTCTCTTGGATTTTTCTTGTATTTTATTACTTGCAAATTATACTGCTTTGTCATTTCTCAAAACAAAGTAAGACTATTGCTTCTAATATTTGTGGGGCCTGAAGGAAGAGAACAAATGGAAGCCCACTACCTTATATAGTAATTATTTAAAATTCTAAAAATGATCTGACAATTATATATATTCTTATCATCTTGTATTGACAAGTATGTGACAAAAATTCTTTGTTTGACCAAACTTTTATCATGTTCCTGAAACTTCTAGGCATATCTGTGCACTTCCTTATAAAATCTAGTTTTTTTAAGAAAATTACCAAGTCAGTTTAATCAGAAGCTCCACCCACAATATTTGATCACCCTCAATATCTGATCAGGTTCCTATCCCCATGTAATGTTTGGTCACCCTGGCCCATATTCAGTAAGAAACGTGTTAAGTCAGTTTAGTCAGAATCTCCCTTACCTAAGATGTTTCCAATTACAGTTAACATTCGATTTTTTGGAACTCAATTTAATGGACTTCAGATTTAAGAAACAAAAGTTTTGGTCCACATGTCATATGTGAAAATTAACACCCTGTTTATTTTAAAATGCTTTTAATCAAGATTTGCTTATAATTAAATTAACAGGTTATTTTTTTGTTATTAATTCACTGTTATTTTTAACAAATTTTAGCAAATAGGCCATATATTGGAAAAAACACTGTACTAATTTTGCGGACATAAATCTACATTTCCATATGGTGGCAGAAGATGATTTGACTTTGAGGGGTGGGCACAATGCACAATATACAGACCTTGTAACATAGAAATCCACACCTGAACCCTATACAATCCTATTGACCAATGCCACCTCAATAAATTTAATAAAAATGTTACATATCTAAAACTATAGTCGACATATTTAAATCCAAGAGCCACTTCTTATAAACAATGTTCTGCAAATTATTAGCGCATGATCACACCACATCATGTGCAGTAACTGGCTCTTTTGTCCACTGGCATGACTTTCCGCGCAGTTGTAATGTCTGCCAGCCAGTGTTCCCACACGCGCAAAGTCACATCCCAGCCGTGTGCATCTGTTTACTTGGGTGACTGGTGAATGCACACATTTTCTAGACCTATTTAGTATAAATTTAAAATTACTGTAATACATATAGAAAACTTTTCTGTAAAATGAAATTTTCATACATACTTTATTTTAATTACACAAATGTGTCTATATAAATAAAAACAGGTTAACTAATTTTTCAATTTTTAACATACACATTCAGAAAACCTTCTTTATTATGTAACAGACTTTGGGTTTTAATGGACACCCCCTAGGCCAAATTATTCTGTTATATTGAGGTTTTACTGTAGTAACTTTTCACCCATGCCCTCCTCCTCCCCCTGGCTATAATTCCCATTTGCCCATAATCTAGTTGGAGTTGAGCCCTCTCTCCCTCCGTCACTGTAAAATCTCATCACCATGCCCTTACACCCACCTCAGTGGTCTTAAATAGAGTTGCCTTATCACCTTTAACAAGTATCATTGAATATGTTTTCTATTTAACAATACTTTTATAAAAACAAAATTTAAAAAATACTTGTGCCTATGAGTCTGTTTCAATGTTGTTTGTTCATTTATTCTGTTCTTTATATTCCACACATAACTGAAATTATATGGTATATAATTTCATTTGGCATAATATCCTCTGGCTGACTTATTTCCTTTAGCATAATACCCTATAGGTCCATCCATGCTGTGGTAAATGGTAAGATTTTATTCATATCTTGGCTATTGTAAATAACACTGCAGAGAACATAGGGGTGGGGAATTGGAGAACTGAGAGAAAAAGATGAAGGGATTAAGAAGTACAATTTGATAGTTATAAAATAGTCATGAGGATGTGAAGTGCAGCCTAGGGAATATAGTCAATAATATTGTGATAACTGTGTATGGTGCCAGGTGGGTTCTGGAAATATTGGGAGGAGCACTTTGATTGTGTAACCACTATGCTGAACACCTGAAATTAGGCAAAATAATACTCAAAGTAAAGAAAGAGTAATAATATAAGCATATTCTTTAGGAATATAGTGGTAAATGCCAAAAGAATGAACTAAAAGTATTGAAAGTGGCTCTCTGAGCGCAGAGATTTGCAGGTAGAGAGAGATTTGCAAGGCAGGAGACTGATATCTTTCTGTGTACTTTTGTGTTTTTGAATATTTAAAACCTTTATGTATAAACAATAAAAATAAAATTATTTCTTAAAAGAAAAATATACTTGTAAAGCAAATGTTTTCATGAGACTGGAAAGTCATTAAAATTCCCAAGAATAATTGGACTTTATTGTTGCTTGTATCTGGGTGTTCTGGTGGTGAGTCAGCAATGTTTGTTTGAGTAAAAAAAGAGACATGCATAATTAACAAAGTCTTATATTTCTCCATAAAATTATTTATATCACCTCTATTTTAGCAAAATCACTAATCACTATATAACTGAGATGTTTCACATAATTTGTGTGATGAATGTAAGGCTAAATTAGACAACCTTTCTTTAGGCATTGTAGTCCTTAGTTGTCATTACTTTCATTTTGGAAAAATAAAATCACTCTGCTAAATTTTACATATCACATGTTAAAGGTTGAATCATGTCCTCCCCAAATTTGTTAAATTTAACCACTTTAAATTTGTTCCTCTGTACATCAGGATGTGACTTTGTTTGGAAATAAGGCTGTTTCCAATATCCCTAATCCAATATGACTGGTTTCCTTATAAAAAGGGGAACATTAGGCACAGACACACACACAGGGCAAATGCCATGTGAAGATGAAGGCAGAAATCGGGGTGGTGCATCTACAAGGCAGAACAGAGATTGCCAGCAACCGCCCGAAGCTAGGAAGGGTGTTAGAAAAACCAACCCTGACCTCAGGCTTTCGGGCTCCAATACTGAGATACAATACATTTCTATTCTTTAAGCGGCCCAGGTAGTGGTCCTTTGTTACAACAGGCCTAGCAAATAACACACCATGTTTGAGCTTTAAAAGGGATAACTTATAACTCGCTTTATTTTAATCTTATTTTTTATTGATTTGAGAGAGAGAGGAGGGCGGGGGAGAAATTTGTTGTTCCACTAATTTATGCAATCATTGGTTGCCTCTTATATGTGCCCTGACTGGATATCGAACCCACAATCTTGGTGTATTGGGACAACGATCTAACCAAATGATCTACCGGCCAAGGCTATAACCTGTTTTATTGATAAAATTAAAATATTTTGTTTTCTCTAAACTGCTCTACTTATATCATGCTTTCGCCATCTTTTAAAATATAAAATTATACAGTTCTTTAAATACGTCAATGCTGGGACATTTTATAGAAGACCAAAAATAGCAGTATGTTGCTCAGTTCTTTCAAAGTGCTTTTCAAATGAGATGAAACCTTCGCCTAGTGTGGCCAACAACTACTCTCTATAGAAATTATATCTCAGTAAAAATTTTATTACAATAAAACCTCACAATTCTAGGGTTCAGTTTCCATTTGGCTGCCAATGCCCTGGATCTATATTTAGCTTCAAGCATGTTACATCAAAACCTACATTTATACAAATACAAGAAGAATGTGAACTGATTAATATTGTGAAACGTTCCTCAGCCTCTGTGTGCAGCTGTTGTAAGTAATGCAATGAGTTTGTAAATACCTCTGGAACCGGGAATTACAACATTAAAAAAAAGCAAAGAAAGAGATGGTTGGCACTATTGAGACACAAATTAGCATTGTGCTAGAAATATTATACTCACAGTGTATGAGATAAAAGATTTTACAGGTTAATTAATTTGTCTTTTTTTTTTCTTCCCTAGGTGCTCCAGCTACAAAAATCCCCCTTGAACTGTGAGGCAGTGCGCATCTCTTAGGGCCCAACCCGCAGCTGCCGGGGAGGCCGGCTGCAGTCAGCAGGAGCTGTGCACCAGGGCTCTCCGTGGCTCCAACCGTGTGGCTCTCAAGGGCAGGTGTCCAGTGGTGTGGCGCCAGAGATGAGCACTGGATTCCCCCTGACAGAGGGCCTGCGTGTGAACGAGTTCGCCCTTGTGAGTTTCCGATTCACAAGATAAAAGGGATTCCAAAAGTGGGGCCCAGCCCAGGAATCCCTCGTCTGGAGTCTGTGCCGCTCATTAGAGTCCTGCGTTTCTCAGGGCTCGGTTCTGTCCCGTTCCCCGTCCTGGTCTCTTCAACCTGAGTTTGTCATAGTGCCATTCAGAACGGTCTCCCCAATTACCTTTAGAGATTAAAATTTAAAAAGCTACATATAAAACTCTGTGTCCTCTATTGATTTGCTTCCAAGTTTGTTACGTCAGGCAGGTATTTTCCAGAGGCTGTGGAGGGGGCGGGGGAGAAGTTACTGCCACTTTTACTAAGGACGCAATATACTTTTTTTAGTTGTTTTTATTCATTTTGGTTTGTTTTTTAGGAAATCAAGAGAAAATCATGCATTTTCTGTTGACTGTTTTAAACATTCCTGGTTACCTTTTACATCTAGAAATATTTAGGGCTGAATTTATAAAATTCATTGTGTTCGGCGTAACAAGGGAAATTTAAGCACCTTAACTAGAGGATCAAATTTTATGTAACAGAGTCAAATAACAATGTATTTAGACTTGCAATATAACAAATTATTTCAGGGTGCCATGTTTATTTATTTGTATTTTAGATTATGGCCTAAAGCATTTACGTAATTATAATCAAATGACATTGGAATTAGGACTAGAAAAAACGACTGGAAATGAAAGTGCAGACTTTTGTCTGCCAGCTGAATAGTCTTGGTCTGAACCTCTTCAGCTACTCGTGGCTCCACTATGACAACTCAACAGTGTCACCGTGAACAGGATATACTTCAGGTTGGGGAGCAATAGCATGCAAGTGCCACACCGACAAAGCCGACTGGTTTAGTTTAGATAGTGTTGGGTAACGGCTCCTATGTAATCATTGTCATGTGGCCTGGTTTTTATCTTCTTTCCTTTTGCTGATAAATCTACTCTCCCTTTAGGTGAAGTTATCCAACTGGGTTCCAATGTAAAGAACTGTATACCTGAGAAAATATGTAGGACCTGAGTTTAACGTCAAAGTAAATTGATAGTCACTGAGCAGAACTCAAGAAGCGAGGATGAGTAACACATGGACCTGGGAGCTCGAAGAAAATCCGGGAGCGTGCCTACAGAAGCATCCCATTTCGATACGGAAAACACCATAACCTGCTAAATTGGAAACAAAACAAGTGTAACAGTTCTGAGAAAGAAAGTACTGAGTTAGAATTTCTGATTGGTGAAAAATTACCCTGAAGTTGATTTTTGTTTCAATACTTATTGATTAGAAACCCTGCTAGAATACACATTTAGTGCTTCTCCAACCTTAGTAAATAGCATACAGACATTTTCCGGCCACTGAAGATTATGTGGTAGGTTTGGGTCATTCTGTGCACTAAGCCACTTGGTCCTGTGCGGGCATACGGACAGAGTAAAACTTCATCTCTAAGGACTGTACATGGCACAGTTATTACTTTGGATAAATTCCAGCCTATTTGCTGCCATTTGATAATTTTTTCTAAGAGTCTGGTGTAGGCTGTTTAAATCTGCATTTCTTTCATAAATGGTTTTGCTGTGGAATCCATGCTCTTTACAGATTTAAAGAAACCCCTCCAACAATTTATTTCTCTCCTTTAGACAATCATATTTTCTCCTTCTACTGGGTCATTCCTTGTAATACACAAACATACTGTTATTTTGTTCACTTTAAAATATTTTTAAACTCAATTCCCTGTCAGCTGCATCTCCTTTTGTCTGAAATTTTCCTATGAAACTCCTTCAAATAATGGTACATATGTGCTGCCTTCAAGTCCTCTCCTCCCATCCCTTGTTATACTTTCCAGTTTTGCTCTTGTGCCCACAAAATCATCCCCACTTAACTTTTCAGAGTCACCTCTATGTTACTAAATTCATCAGTCAAGCTCTCAGTCCCCTTTGTACTGGATCCCTCATTGGCATTCACAGAATCGATTCATCCCCACGTCTTGGTACATTTTAGTTTCTTGATTTCAAAATACCACACTTTATTGGTTTTCATCCTACCTCACTGCTCACTCCTTTTTCATCTTCTTTTGCTCAATTCTTCTCTTCTCTGAGCCTCAACATTAGAATGTTTTCCCTACCCACACTTATTCTCTTGATGACCTTATCCAGACTCAGGACCCTAAATATTATTTGCAGGTCAAGAGCTGCCACGTTTATATCTCCAGCCAAGACCACTCTTCTGTGGCCCAGATGTGTGTATCCGACCCCGTGCTCCGCATCTCTACTTGGAGGTGTAATAGACAGCTTGGCCTTTACAAGTCCAAACCTGGACTCCTGGTCTTCCTGCAAAAACCTACTCTACGTACAGCCTCAGGGGGTGGCAATGTTGTTCTTTCTGTTGCCAGGCTGACCGAACATCCCAGTTTGCTGGGAACTGAAGGGAGTTCTCAGGATGAAGGATTTTCATTGTCAACAATGGAAAAGTCCTTAGCAAACCGGAATAAGTTGGCCAGTCTACCAGTTGCTCAAACCAAAAACGTTAAGGCCATCCTTCATTCATTCTCCCACACTGCATGTCTAATATGTTAGAAAATCCTTGTTGAGCCCTGGCTACCCCTAGCCTAGATTCTGAAGCAGCCCTTCATTGTTCTCCCCACTTCCCCCATCCTCCTATCATGCACTCTCAACACAGTTGTCAGAGTAGTCTTTGTAAAATATAAGCCGGGTCATGGCATTCCGTATTCCCCTAGTTCTGTAATATCTTCCCATTTCAGGGTCCAAGCCAAAATTTGTAGGATGGCATAGAAAACCTGCATGATGTGGCTCCAACTCCTGCTCTATAAGCCCCCACCCCTCTCGTCCATCCCTTTCTTCTGCTCCTACGACTCCTTCCCAGACCCACTGTGCTCTAATCACATTAATGTCCCTGCTGTTCCCCTTTGCTGCACGCAGGCTGCTACCCCAGGGCTTTTGCTCTGGCTGCTCTTTCTGCTTGGAGCCTTCCCCACATATCTCCGTGGCGAACTCTTTCACTTGCTTCAAGTTTTTCTGATTGTGCTGTTAAAATTATCCTCTCCTCTATTCCAAGTCTCTCTTTCTGTGCTCTTTTTTCCCATAATGCTTTTCATTTTTTAATATTCTATATAATTTACATCTTTGGCATATTTAGTTTTCATTTTCTGCCTACCCACGCTAGATTGTGAGTTCCAGCAGAGAACTCTAAAAATCCTTCTCAACTGACAAGTACCAAGTACTCTGAGCAGTGCATATCACAGGAAGCACTCAATATATATTTATTAAATGAACAAATGTATTTATTTAACGTCACCTCAGTCAGTACCTTGTAAATTCCCTCTACATCCCTAGCTTTATCCCAGATGCTTAGAAAAGATTCCAAAAAATTTGAGAAACTCACCATCCATTTGGAGAGGTGAGATATGATATATTGTTATGGGGGTGATTAACTATTATAACATATGATAATAGCTACAAGCCTGGTAAGCATAAGAAAATCTGAGTTTCTTTTTTGTCTTATCTGAAAAATTAATTATTTACTGTAGGAATTACCTAGAGTCCCTTTCAACTTGAAAGTTATAACATTTTATAAATTTACAAATTGTTAATGTAAGGGAGCTATCGAATGCAGATGTGTATGACCGAACCATTAGAAAGACCAGTAACATCAACAGGTGTGTTGTGGGAGAACCTGAGAGGGAAAAAGTATTATAGCATACTTGACAAACCAAGCAGGGAAAGAACACAAATAATAGATATTTTCAAGGGGAGAAGCAGCTTACTCTGAGCTGAAAGCTGAGTGGGGAGACCTGAGACCAACAAGGGACCCTGGGCAAAGTTCTCAGAGCCTCCAAGGGGAAGGTGAGAACAAGGAAATCTGTGTGTGAACTTGGGGGAAGCAGAGTGCTGGTGAGTAGACCTTGAGAATGAGTGAAGTATTCAGCAGCCCCCTCCCCAACCTCCTCTGATTCTCAGAAGGACAGATACTCTGAGAAAACTGGACAAATCAAATGTACTTGATGACAGGAATAGAATGAAGCTGAAGCTGAACAGAAATAACTGGGAGAAAGAGAGGTCAAAGTATCAGAGAGTGGGAGGGAGTAGAAAGAAGAAACAGTTTCTAAAATGTATCTTAAAAGCAAAATATAATATCTAAAGATGAAAGCTCCATTCTGGTAGGTGAGGCCTGTTGACATTGCCGGCTATGTATAGGGCTAGAGACTGAAAATCTTCCCTAATAGACTTAAATCTATAGAGATGGACTTTTTTTTTTAGCCCGTTTGGTAACAACAAAAGAGCAAACCCTTAAGCCATAGGTCTTAGTCCAATTGGGCTACTGTGACAAGAAACCTTAGATTGGGCAGCTAATTAGCAACACAAGTTGATGTCTCACAGTTGGAGGCTGGAAGTCCAGGGTCAGGGTGCCAGCATGGCTGGGTGAGGGCCCTCTCTGGTTCTAGCATCACTGCGTCCTCACTGGGTGGAAGGGGCCAGGACTCTCTCTGCAGTCTCCTTTATAAGAGCACTAATCTGATACACGAGGACTCCACTGTCATGACTTAAGCACCCCCCCAAAGACTTCACCTCCCAATACCATCATTTTTGGAGGTCAGGATTTCAATATATACAGTGGAGTTAGGGCACAAACAGCTACAGTTAAGAAAGCTACAGCATTGCTTACTCTCTTTCTGAGGAGCCTTTTTCCAATAACCTAAGAAAATCCATCTCATTTAAAATGTGGGAAAAAGAATACAATCTAAATGCAATAAAAGTTATTGCAAAAAAAGTGATGCGTTCCAACAACGAGAGCACATCAGAAAGAAAAAGTGGCCTCTAAAAAGATGGAAACTCCAACATAATGCTTCATATTAGAAGTTTTAAAAGCATAGCAAAATTATGAAATTCAAAATCTGAGAAATTATATGGTAGATGATAGGAATATGTGAAAGCAGGATTGACAAATACCTGAATTGGAAAAGAATAAGAAAACTATTCTGAAAAAAAACCACAGTTAAGCATGACTTTTTGGAGAAAGAAGAATTGATTCTATAAACAGTTCACACTTTCTGTGTACATGGGACCAGAGCAATCAATACCAAGATACAGCCTCACAAAACTCTTAGACTGTAAGGAAAAATTGCCTTTGGAAATCCAAACACCCCCTGTCACCACCACCAACCTATGCATACAAATCAAGTAAACAATATGGGAAAGAAAATGAGAGTAGCACCAAATTCCTCAGCAGCAACACTTTAAGCTATAAAACAATGAAGTAACATTTTTAAAGTATTCAAGAAAAGAAAACGCAAGCCAACGTTTTTATACCCAGCCAGATATCCTCTTGGTACAAATGCTGCAAAGAGTTAGGAACATGCGGTACTTAAAAGAATATTATTCTGATAAACTTTTCCTGAGGAATCAACTACAGAAAGAACTTCAGAAAACATAATATCTGGAGAGCTTCTTTATTAGATGTTCAAGGACTGGCAGTAAGCATTTAAAGACTGAAATATGATGATGAAAGTGACAAAATATAGTGTGAATACTGTACAGCCTTATGTTTGATAAGTGATGCAAACAATTTAAAAATAGAAGGGGTCGAGTAAATGGAAAGTAGCATAAACTTGCCCATTGACATACTAGTACTAGCAGTGAAAAGATATCCTTTAAAACTGACAAATGAAGACGTGAAGCTTAAGGACATTTTGCTCAAGAAACATCAACACTAAGATTATACTGAAGAAGAGAGAAAAGGAAGCAGTTACTTGATGGCATTAATATTGATAATACAACAACAGCAAAACCCTAATGATTTCAGAACAAAGTTGTGAACAGAATGAACCAAAGAACAAAATAGATCTAGAGACACAGAGGCATGGAACAGGCTGAGGAATCTCAGAGGGAAGGTGGGGGGGAGGGTGAGGAGAGATTAACATAAGAACTTCTATGCTTATGTGCATAACCCATGGACACAGACAATAGTGTGGAGAAGGCCTGGGGGGGGGGTGCAGGGTGGAGGGGGTCAGTGGGGGGAAAAAAAGGGGACATTTGTAATATGTTCAACAATAAAGATAAATTAAAACATTTAGCCCAGCCAGGTGTGGCTCAGCTGTTGAGCGTTGACCTAGGATCCAGGCGATCGGGGTTCGATTCTCAGTCAGGGCACATGCCTGGGTTGTGGGCTCGATCCCCAGTCGGGAGTGTCCAGGAGGTAGCTGATCAATGACTCTCTCATCATTGATGTTTCTGTGTCTCTCCCTCTCCTTTCCTCTCTCTGAAATCAGTAAAGATATATTTAGAAAAGAAAAAAAAGAAAAGAAAAACATTTAAAAAAAGCATTACAGAGAGGTACTAGTACAAAGTTATCTGTTAGAAAAAAGGCTTCAAATGTTTGTAAACAGCAAAGGAAAGAATAAGGGAAAATGTAACAAACAGCTAAACAGTGGAAAATAAATATACTCATATACACTGTAAAACATAACACTCTGTTACAGAGTGGACACCAAACACATTAGCTATCTCAATACATGTTAGCGCACTTAACTTACATAATATAAAGGAGATGTTCAGATTGAACTAAAAAAGCAAAATTCAACCTTATGCTGCATGCAAAAATACCTACAATAAAATGAATTGAAAAGGCTAAAGATAAAAGAATGCACAAAAATGTAATAAGTGAAGGCAAGTAAGAAGAAAGCAGGGACCATAATCTTGATCTAAAACAGGTAGAATTCAGGCCAAGAAGAATTAAACTATACAAAGTAGGACATTCTATAATGCTAAAGGCTACCATTCCCAGTGAAGATATTAATATCTGTTCACCAAATATCAGTACAGCTTTCATAGAACAGAAATAATAGGAGATAAAAGCAGAAACAGACACATAATAAAAAGAGGAAACTTCAGCACACCATGCTCAGATCTAAATAGATCAAGGGGATAAAATGTTAGTGAGAACACAGAAGACCCAAAAACCATAAGATAAAGTCTATAGATATATAATAAGCACTTTATCCTGATAGCACAGAATATACCTTGGTTTCAAGTGTGTATAAACATCTATTAAAATCAGCTATATATTAAGTTACAAATAACTCAATAAAATAGAAATACAAACAACGTTATTAGGCAATGATGCAATGAATCCTCAATTAGTAGTAACAACAACAAAATTCCCCTCCAACGGGAAACTTAAACGAAGTTAGTTCCTAAATCAGAAAAAGACAAGTACCCTATGATTTCACTCATATGTGGAATCTAATGAACAAAATAAACTAACAAACAAAATAGAAATAGTCTCATAGATAGAGAGCAGACTGACCGCTGTCAGAGGGGAGGTGGGTTTCAGGGTTGGGTGAAAAAGGTGAAGGGATTAAGCAAAGCAAACAAACAAAAAACCTCACAGGCCAACAACAGCATGGCGATTGCCAGAGGGAAGGGGGTGGGCAGGGAGGAGAGGGTGAAGGGAGACAAATGGTGAAGGAAGGAAGTTTGACTTGGGGTGGCGAACACACGATACAACATACAGAAGACGTATTATAGAACTGTACACCTGAAACCTGTACAATTTTATTAACCGATGTCACCCCAATAGATTCAATAAATAAGAAGAGAAAAATGCGACTCAATATTTCAGGAGTTCTAGAAATGAATAATGAAGAAATCACAATGTATTAGAATCTAACAAAAATGAGAATGTGTTCGTGGAAGCCTTTCTGTGCATAAAGGAATAGAGAGAACCCTTCCTGAAAATCACCATGACTGCGGCTGGAGAACGGACGGGACGGGGGCGTAGAAGCTCAGAGGTCAGGTGGCTGAGATTAGAAAGGCGGCAGTGGAGAGGGAAAAAGTGGGCAGACTTTAGATTCTGTGTGTGTGTCATAATCTAGGGAACTTGGGAAAGACTGAAGGTAAATGGTAATTGAGAGCAGGACACAAGGAATAGTCATGGGCTCATTGCACAGACCAGGGTGTTTGAAAATGCCAATTAGTGAGAAAAGAAGACTGAGAGAAATTTTAGGTGTGGTGGTGGTAGAAAATAATTTACAAAATAAACTACAAAATAGATAATTCATAGCAGAAGAAATTCAAAAGACCAAGAAAATATGACTAAGTTTAACTTTATTCTTCATCAAAGAAATATATACTAAATAAAGATACAATTTTTAACCTATCAGATTAACAAATTATTGATGAAAGTGGTGCAATGAACACTTTTATACCTTGCTAATGTTTCATAAACATTTTATCTTTCTGATTAGCAGTATAGAATTATATGATCTATGATCTATAATTTCATTTCAAGGAATGTGTCCTGAAGAGCTAGTTAGTTATTTGGACCAAATCTATGAATAAGAATGCCAATCACAGACTCATATATATTAGCAAAAATTGGAGTCAAACACTAATTTTCATTATGCAAATTTTAAATAACATGTTAAATAATTATACTAAAATAAAATAAATGTCTACAGAGTTATCGCTAATCATGGTTTTGAAGGCGTACTTCAAAAGGCGTTTTTGGTTTAAATCAATGGATAGTTCTTTGAAGCTAGCAAGCTATCTGCACCAAGCCTCATTCTGAAAACACAGACACAGTAAATCACATAAAAACAGGCAACAGAAATGTATCAAGGTAAAGTACCATATAAAGTTACAATATAAAAAATGAAAGAGCAGCATAACATTTCTAAAGACAAAATTTCTAAAGAAAACATGTTATAATGACACACTTAAAAAATATATTGCATACTGTCTAAAAATAAGTTAAAAGCCATTAAGAAAATTATTCAAGAAAGAGAACAATAGCAGTAAACATGAACTAGAAAACTAGGAGTGAGGTAACATCAAGTGACAGCACATGAATTCTACAGAGAGACTGGGATTGTGGGTTCTCGCGTGAATGGGAAGCCTCGGCCCTGAACGCTGCGGAACTCACACCCACAGGCACCGACACAGGCACAGGGCCAGAGAAACACTTCAGAATGCTCCCAGGGCTTAGAGCTAAGTGGCAGGATTATGGATGATTCAAATTCTCTTACATTTCGTATGGTTTTTGTACTTTTTATACAATGAATATATATTGTTTCCATAGGATCTCACGTGTGGAAGATAAAAATAATGATTCATTTCAATTCATGACGTCATCTTTTGTTCACGTGAGGTCATTTTTTCTTGCTCTTTTTCAGTTTATTCTCTTTATTGTCATCACTACTTCTATTCCCCTTCTTTTCCTGAGAAACCATTGTCCTGTCATTAACTCATAGCACTTTGTTATATGCATTTAATAATTTGTTATTCAATGTTAACAAATGTTATTAAATACATATAACAAACTCACATAAAATATAAGACAGAAATATATCAAGTTAAAGGACCGTACAAAGTTAAAATAAGAAGAATGAAAAGGTATAGCATAGCATTCCTTAAAAAGGAAAATCATGCTATAAATGACACAGTAAAAAACATGTCACAACTAATGCATGTGATTTCAAAGTAAGCTAAAAAACACCCCTGCTGAAAAACAACATAAACATAAGTTAGAAAAACTCAGAAATCAGTGACAGAAGTAAAGAAAAATTAAAATACTATAAAGAAAAAGTCATCCTAGAAAGGAAGGCTAAGCTGGTAGAAATATAAGAGCAAGCAAAAATATCACGCCTTAGGACAATTAGAAAGTAAAGAGGAGAGAGATGTAAAAATCAATAGTAAACGATAAAAGGCATTAAAAATATTCAAGTAAGAAACAAATCATAGTGGTAGGAAAAGTGGACCCAACATGTGAATGTAGGAATCCCTGAAGAACACACCAAAGCGAGGGGCCATGTAATATTAAGAACTAGAACTCAAAACTTTTTTTAAAACATATACACAGATTTGAAACTACATATTGAAAGAGTACATTTTGTAACCAAAAATATCAATCTAAAAAAGGCAACAACAAAACAAATTATAAAATCCTTGTACTTCAAAAGAAAAGAAAATATCCCATAGGTATGTAAGCAAAATATTTCTGAAATAAAATTAGATGATCAGAACTTTCGACAGCAACTTTTTAACCACCCCCTCAAGTAAGTAGTATATTTAAGATATTCAAGAAAAGAAAATGTAAACCAAAGATTTTTTTTAATGTAGCAAAATGTATCTTCAAGCACAGAGGTCAGAAGCAAATAGTTATCAAAGTGGGAGAGCTCAGCTCAGAGAGCACTGTTACCATAATCTTTCAAGCAGAATCTACTAAAGAATCAGCCTTAGGCACTCGAAATGACCACAGGGACATGTACATAAGAACTGGTGCTGAGTGTTAAATACACAGTTCTACAGTACTAGGATCATAAAGGGATTAAAAGAAAGAAGTAATATGTACAATTAATATGATCTGACAATATAGTTACAGCCTAAAAAAATGGGGGTGTATGAGAAATTTTTTTAACTGTTCAATAATCATATTTTGTGATGGCAGGTCCATGTTATTCTGAGCCTGTCGTATGCATAAAGTGATATAAGGTGGTATAAAGCAAAAGGATACAGAATATTCAAATTCCACGACATCCAGTGTCCTTGCGAACGGAATTCCTGGTGCAGAAGCCAGGAGGTATTGCTGTTACATGGAAGAGGTGAAATAAAGACCCTCTAGCCCTGAATTAGCATCGGAACCCTGAAGGTATCTTATTTTAAAAGGCTCTATATGTAATTAAATTTTCTTCCCACTACCCTGAAAAAGCCAAAGCAATGCCCAATGACCCCCTCAGGCACAATGGGATCCCTAGGCCCCAGAGATTTGTGTTGGAAGAAAGAAATGTCTTGTTCACAGTATTTGGAATACTAAGGACTTCCCTCCTGCCTTTTCTGCTTCCCTTCCCTCCCCGTCCCTTCCCTTCCACTCCCCTTCCCACTCCCTCCACCATGGAGAAGGCCCGGCAACTTTTAAATAGCTTAGATTCTAAAGAGGCAAATTACTGCCCTGGCCAGTGTGGCTCAGTTGGTTGGAGTCTCTCGTCCGTGGAAGGGCTGCAGGTTCGACTCCCGGTCAGGCCACATGCCCAGGTTGTGGGTTCACATGGGGAGGCAGCCCTATCCACCCATGTTCTCTCTCCCTCTCCTTTCCTCTGGCTCTAAAACCAATAAAAACATAACCTTGGCTGAAGATTAAAAAAAAGAGAGACAAATTACCTTTCCCTTTTCTTTCATTTAGATAACCATTTTGAAAATATATTTGTCTTAAAAATACAGTTCTTGAACTTATTTCATTCCAAAAGGCTGTTCAAGAAGTGATTTGTTCAAAAACCGACTCATTTTTCCCCATTAGAAATAATTAAATTGAATTAATTTGTTCCAGACCCCAAATGAGTTTGTTTTCACCTTTCTTATATAGAGTGCATCTCTAATGTGTTGTTTAGTCTGTAAACAAACACTTCCTTTCTTATATTTATCGACCCACCCCCTACTAGCCTTAACCGAGTGACCTTCAGCATCCGTTCCAGGGCGTGTCTGTCGGGCCAGCACGAGGCGTCGTCACTTTTTCACGTGTCACTGCCTCCCAAGGGCTGTCACGGGCTAAAGCTTCTCCTTTATCCAAATCAGCTTCCGGTTCTACCTCTCCAGTTGCCTGGGATCGGGGTCTCTCACACCCTTATCAGCAACATTATCACTCTTGATGGCCCCTTTATGTGTTAAAATTGTGCTAACTGTCCATTCCACCTGCAACAAATGCACAAAAACACACAAATATTCACAGCGTAACTTCCTGACACACTGGTGGCATCCGCTCCTTTGTGTGTGGCCTGAGACACTGTGTCACCCCGAGGCATCATCATCAAAGGGCTGTCAGGGTGAGAGCCGAAGCCTTTGTTCAGCAACCTAGACGTTGTCCTGGGAACAGCTTGGCTGGGAACCTGCTTGTTCCAGATGGGGGACAGTTGAGAACAGAGGTGTGACTGTAATGAATGAGAAACTCTGAAAAACTGGCATTTTTGTTGTTTAGCCTAAAATGTTGAACACCAAACAAGCAACTGAGGTGAATTATTTGGTAAAAGAAAAGCTTATGGACAATTGAAATAGTGTTGACAGAATAAAAACAAGAAACATTGCCTTGAAAGGTTTTTTTCTATACATAATTATTCAGAACATGTGTTCCAGCTGTATCAAATTCTGGTTCTGGTTTTGGCAATCCGAACAATAGTACATTGTTTTGCTTTAAAAGTTTTCTACAAGAATCAAAATGGGTTTTCTATCTTCTTAAGGGGTTCCTTGACATAGCTTAGATTTTTATTTTATTCTTAACACAGTTCTAGCTCTCTCCGCAGATTCTCTTAGTTACCAACTTGGTACCTCGCAATCTCCTGTAAGGAACAGAACAAGAGCAAAGGGTGGCCAAACATCACAGGCTTGTCCCTGGGGCAGCTTCTCCAGGCAGCTACAGGTTTACACCCCCCGGGGCCAGCAAAGGGCCCAGTGCGTGCCCTGTGAAGTTGGGGTGCTAGCAACGGTGCGTGCCGTCAGCCACCTGGGAACAGGCCACTGGCCAGGCCGGGGTGGCCGCTGCAAGGGGGTGAAACTGGGGGTATTAACCCCCTGAACCAAGCAGCTGACTCGTGCGCTCGCTGCCCCTGGCTCTCCTGGGCTCTCCTGGCTGCCCCGCCCCCGCCTGGCCACTCGGACCCGCCCCCCGCGCGGATGATCCGCAGCGCGCTCGGCAGCCTGGCCTCGCTCTGGGCTCTGCTGGGCCCCAGCTGCAGGGCTGGGGCTGGGACTGGGCGCGGGAAATGCCCCTACGAAACTCCCCACAAGTAAAAATCACTCGCCTCCTGTGTGAGTCTCAGCAAATTCTTTTTCTCAAGATACTGTAAGGGCCCCACCCCCAGCACTCAGGGGGAAAGAGGGTGCCATTTTCCAATAACAAACGGAACCCCACTCTCAGGCGGTCCGGGTCCACTAATTATTGTCTACTGCATTTGAAAGCAGCCGTGGAACTGCAGGTATTACTCGGTATGTCCTTAGCCTGTTTACATGCTATTTTCTTTGCTACTATTCTAGAAATACTGAAATTTTCATTTTACTAAAAAAAATACATAGACAGGGAGTTTAGATGTTTGAAATAAATCTTTAGCAAATATTATTTCTTTTAAAACTAAATGTAAATATTTAAAACTCACACTTTAATAATAATAACAATAATATTATGTCAAAGCTTTCCTTTGGGTTACATGGTTTGTATTAATAACCTCACATTTCCACTCTTTCATGATTATCATTTTCTATCATCATTTTACTGGAAAACAAGTCGTCTCATGTTTCAAAGTACAAGCTTTTTAGTGGGGTCCCCTCAACAATTATTTCTGAGAATACCAGAATGCTTGAATGTTTCACAAACCTATCCGGCTTGCCCCTTGTTAAGTTAGCCCTCAACTCACTTTTGATCACTCTTGTAATTTTATTTATTTCTTTACAACTGCTTCTCCAGGTTCTAAGTGCAAACAGGTGATATCCCTTATTTTCCTAAAATATAGCTAATATCAGATATAACCTTTTCCTTACACTTCATGGAAGTCTTAGTGATAAGAAAAGAAACTTAAAATATGGAAAACAAAAACTTTAAATTACCCGCTGGGCACCACAACTCCTGGAGACCAAGACAGAAACCTTCCTCAAAAGATCAAATCTGTCTTTACATGTGTCATTTGTCAACAGCCAGGCTACCTCCCTCTAACCAAGCTAATTGCCTTTGTCCCTAAATAAATTCCCTTCAATTTTCTCCACCCCAGTGAAAATCCATCAGTCATGAAATGAATTCGGGTCTCAGAGAAATCCCCGAAATAACTGTAAAAGACTGCGGGGGGCAGTTGGGCAGGCCTGCGATGGGGGACCACGGCCACATTTTGCGTCTCTGCTGCAGTGTGCCCCCCACCACGTCTCCAGGTGGGATATTTGAACGCCAGTGGTCACTTTTTTACTGCACTCAGAATGAGGGAGAGAAAGGGCTGCTCATTCCCGTGGATGAACATTTCCTTCGCTAGGACTGCACAACACGTCCGGTTACAACGCACTGGTTGAAACTTATCCAAATGAACCGGTTAGCCTCAGGGCCATGTGCCTCCCTGGATAAATTTGAAGTTCTTTTACTGAAAAGGAAGAAGACGAGTGTTCAGAGTCAGCAACAATTCTCTGCCAAAGAGAGTATAAAATTGAGGTGCTTCATCTTCAGCCCAAGCCTCCGGGCCACCTCTCCCTTATATACCAAGACCCCAGGAAAGAGGCTTCCTATATGATTATGTAGAAAGTCATAGCTCCTTATAGTCTCAAGTCTTCCATGCCACAGTCAGGTCTTTATCTTTCAATAGCGAAGGGTGAATTGGGAGTTTTGCCAAATGAAAGATTTATATGTCCCCAAAGACGAACTCCTCTGTCCTTTCTCCAATTTAACAGGACAAAAATGTTGGCAGCTTTCAAAACAGTGTGTGTGTGTGTGTGTGTGTGTGTGTGTGTGTGTACATATACACAAAAAGTGCGTGCATGCCTCTGTATGAGGCAATAAAGACTGGCAAGTATTTTAACTGTTAGCCTCTTTGTTCTGTGAGATCATGCAGATTTAAAGATTTTTGTGTTTGCCAAGTTTTCTGCAAAAAACTTTTCTCAATTATAAAAAAAATTGTAATTACAAATCTATATATTGATTCCCAATAAATGAATGTCAGTGGGATATTTCAGATTCAGAAGAAAGAAACTGACACCCTTAAAATGCAATATCAACCAATATATAAGTAGAAACTATAAATTGTGGGTTCCTGGTAAATAAATGATAACTGTGAGTAACGGCCAGACAGCATTCCTAAATTGTGTTTTAAAGGAAAGGATTTAGCTTCTACAGTATGTGTGTGTAATAAACTTGCAGTTTAAAGGCTTCTTAAGTGAGTCTCTCTTGGGTGTACTGAGCTTTGTACGCTGACAAAATACAGGATCCTCCTTTCCTATATTACATGTTATTATCACTAATATATGTGCATTAGTGCCCTTGAAAATTTATTTTCAACCTCTGTGTAATATATGTGTGCTTATTTTTGTCATCTGTGAAAGCATTTTTTTTGATTAGGCAAAAGTACAGTATATGTATGTGCTAATATATGTATATTTATGAGCCTTGTAATATATAACTTTGTATATAAAACACACGTTTTTAATATATAAATGTATATGAATAGATATGCATATATGTATATATATATTCATGACAGAATGCTATTCAGATAAGAGCTGAAACTATACGCTTATGGAAGCCTTGGTCTGCATGGTCACTCACTTTCATCCAGGTATGATCGTGGAAACATTTACCAGCGTACCATGACCACCAACCAATCGGAATAAATATCTATTCAATCAGGAAAAATTTCTAAAAGTTACACATCTCAGCCAAATTTCAAACCTTTTTCTAAAGTGTTTTGTTTAGCCCGGCCGGGCCGTGGCTCAGCGGTTGAGCATCGACCTAGGATCCAGGTGATCCGGGTTCAATTCCCGGTCAGGGCACATGATGGGGTTGCGGGCTCGATCAATGACTCTCTCATCACTGATGTTTCTATCTCTCTCTCCCTCTCCTGTCCTCTCTCTGAAATCAATAAAGATATATTAAAAAAAAAAAAAATTTTAAAAAGTGTTTTGTTTACAGCACAAGCCTAATACATCTGTCTAAGGAGTTGGGAGTAGTTTTTAACAGTGAAATAGATATTTCTTGAAGGATTTTCCCATTCCATCACTAAATGAGCCAACGGACAATGAATGGCCAGCCTTTCTCTTCATATTCACAGGCTGCTCCCAGACCTCAAAAAGGTCTCTGCAAGGAGTGAAGCAAAAGGAACACCAGAAATCTAATGTATTTTCCAAGGCTATACATATATATACATATATACATATATATATATATATATATATATATATATATATATATGTATATACACACACATATTTCCCTTGTGTTAACATGATACATTATTTTAAAAGTAAAAGTTTTTTATTATTTGTCAATATATTGCTGAAGAAAAAGGTTAATCATTTCTTTTTAACTGGAATGATGAAGCTAATTAAGTACTGGCATCACAAACTCAGTCTTTTGTTATACATTTTTCAATGTTAGTTCTGAACATTAAATTTAGTATAGGTATTAGAGTATGCTTTTCAAATCACATAATGTAATTTTTATAACCTGGTAAGGAACCTGCACTTACCCATTTTCCTTGAGGTGTCATCTGTGCATCTACAGTCCCATGGGCCTGGTGGGAGCCGCGCTTCTGCACTGAAGAATGACAGAAACGTGGCCCCTCCAAGTGCATTGTTACTTCAATAGCACTGATAACTCTGCTACGAAATTTATTTCTTCCCAGGAGATTCATTTGTTGTTGCATCACTCTCAATTACCAGAAATGTAATTATCTGGAATGCATTTTTTCACCAATATAATGTATGGATCTTTATTTATTTAGGAGTAATGTTGAATGAAAAGAAAATTAAGAGTTGTTCCAACTCCCTCACTTTACAGGTAAAGAAACTGAGCCTCAGGGAAATGAGGAAATTTTAACTGTCTGAGATATGACTTTTGATGATTAATACTTAAAAGATAGAATTTTGATCTACATTATTTCCACATGAAACTGTATTTTCAGTTCTTTTGGTGATTAACTTTAACAAATTTTAATGTCTTGAGATATATATATATATATATATATATATATATATATAACTGTTGTTATTGTATTTTCCAATCTCTCTCACATATTATTCACATTCCATTTTTTTGATGTAGATGTAAAAACCAAGGTGTACTCTACACAGTATATTTCAGTGTATTATTATTCTCCACTTTCCTTAAGTCTCTATGACACTTCCTTCCTTCTAAAAATACCTACAGAGATTTCAAAGAGAAATGATATACCAATTGTTAGATTTTATAGAGGTTTTATAGTCAGAAGAATATTTCCATAGCTATAACTGGCATTAATTTAATTTTTTAATATTTGAGACACTGGGAGACTCTGGAATTAGAAAACTGTATTTAAAGTAAATATGTGCCTTCAACACATGTAAGTCATGTAAGCTAGGATCTAAGATGCACAGAAAATGTGTGAGTATGTACTGAACAAATGTAAACTGTATATGCATACAACACCCATGCAAGTACACACACACACACACACACACACACTCTCTCTTAATGTAATGGTCCTGTAGAATTAAGCCAAGGGAGCCAGGCTTCCTTCATGCTAATCCATGTTTTCTAGCTTCGTGGGGGCTTACATTATTTTCTATTGAGCTTTCTTGTCTGCTGCATTAAAAGAAAAAATCAGAGACTAATTTGCTAAGCCACAAAGCCTAGCCTACTCAACCCATTTTAATCTGTGGACGTGCTGAATATGAAAGAGAGACTTAAATGAAAATGTGAACACTTTCTTTGGATCATAAAATTACTAATAGAATGTAGATTCTTTTTTTCTTTTTCTTTTTGAAATTAATACTCTTATGCGTGTAGGTGTGTAAACATTACAGGCATAAAGTATCTCCATAATAGACTTGCATAAAATAGAACTTAATGTGTGCATTTCAAAATGCATTCTTGATATGGTCCGGCAGTAATTCTTTTTCTTGTAAACTGTTATTATATTTGAAATCATTATGTGCCTTAAGCACCTGGTTAGTCTGTCGCTTAAATTCTGTGTCAGCCAGGTGTCCTCTTAGGCATCACATGAAGATGGGAGCTCGCCTAAGTGTGAAATAATCCTGTTGCTTCTATCTGAGCGTGAATGAGCCCAGGATTAGGCCAGATAAAACACTCAAGCTAACGTGCCCAAGGTGGATTATGCAAGGACAGAGGATTTAGTGAAGAAGGGTCCACAACTTTTTGTTAACACAGAGAATGTGGCTTTTGTAAGTGACATTTGTGGAAATTCAGCTGGGGCTTTAAACGCTGTGCCCTTTGTGGTGCACTTCTCTGCATACATTTGCTTTGTCACTGGGAGTGCTAACTTTGGGAGCCATGCTGGGCAGGACTCACGTTCATCTTGCCTAATGAAAGGCCAAGGATGTACTTTCACTCAAACATTCTTGCTTTGTCTTCTTTGAAGTTTACTAAGCTCTCCTGAAAGATGGGAAGTTTATTAGGTTGTTATTATGATGAGCACAAATTAAATATCTGTCCCCTGGGGCGTGATAATCTTCAAGAATAAACTGTACTTACTATAATATTTACTGAGTACTAATATACTTCTTGCTCTTTAATATCAAAAAGACGACATAGCCATGAAGGTGTACTAAGGGATCTCCTTAATTTAACGTTATGCTTGTTTAATTATTAATGTTCTAATGCATCTTCTCAAAGTGACAAGTTATATATACAGCTGATGGGTTTATAGGCAAGACATGCTTTAAGGGATGCATTATGAGTATAAGATTTTGTGCCAGAACTTCTAAATATCATAATTCTGTGCAACAACTCTCTGGACAAGAGTTTTTCCTACATTCAGACATGTTCCTTCAGCTCCAGTTTTGCTATTTGTTTTAACATAAGAGCCTTTTAAATGGGGAGGGAAATAGACATTTTATTGCATCCATTGGTTTTAGTTTGTGATAGAACAAATTAGTGGCACCTCTAACTTAGAGATGAAAGGATTATAGAGTCCATTATACTCAGTTCTTTCTACTGTATCATAATCAATTTGTTAAGCATCTGCATGTTCTCTGATCAACCAAACGATGGGCTTCTGGATGTCAGCGATGTTTCTCACACCTGCTTTCACCTGCAGCACTGTAGCATATGCTCAGCTTCCTCAGTGTTTCTGTCGATGTTGTACTTAAAGTTGATGATGAAGTAGAAATGACCAAAAACCAGGCAATTCTTGAGGTGTGGATATAAAATTATTACTTGAACTAATCAATTTTTGATTGAGAGATGAATTTAATACAACTGAACTTTCAAGAATGAGCTTGACAATCACATCTTTTTCACAGTTTTGTTTTGCTAGAATTCATTCTTAATAAAGAAGTATTAAAGCGTGTTTTCCACTCTATGGAAATGTTACATGCTCATATATGGGAAGAAAAATATTCCTACTCTTAGAATAACAGCATGTGATTTAAGATGGAAAGGAGCGTCTGGCTGCTTCAGAGTCCCTTTCCCACCAGTCCACCAAACGTAATTTTTACTAAGACAATCTTTTATTAGGTACGTATTTTATGAGATTTATATTAAAATGTCTTAAAACTTGATTAATAAATTTAAAAATTAAATCAAGCCAGTAGAGGATGATAACAGATGAATGACTTATTCAATATTTATTATTTATGACATGTAAGGTTGTATTAGGCAATTACTGAGTATAAAAATAGCTCAACCACTGTAGAAGGATATTGGGGGAAGATTTGTCAGGGAAACCTCAGAGAGAGAGAGAGACTTCTCACATTCACATTCTGATATTGGATAACTCAGTAGCAATTTTTCCAGATAAAAAACACCATGATTTTCTTTAAGCTACCAGACAATTTGAGCCTAATTCGAGACCAAGTACACGTAACTATAGGAACACTTAGTATGCATTTTTGCAGGCCAATCCTCCTCATGGATCTTTTTCCCCAACCACATCTTCTCTTCAATTCGGTTCTTTATGTTATTAGTATCCTTCAGTATAGCCAATATTTATGTAGGCTTCTTTATACCCCGTGGAGTGAAACAGGAAATGCATATATAAATAGTGATATAACTGATCAATCACTATCAATCAATTTAATTTTATTCATTCTTTACATTAAATTTTTTTATCATAGTTCATGAAGTGTGATTTGTATACATCTTCTCAGGTAACTTAAAATGCATGGCAGTTTAGCCAGATAGTTAAATAAACTTTTTATATAGCTTTTATATGTTGCTGAATTTATAATGTGGTTCTCAAAGAACGGTCAATTGATTAATGTCTACAGAGAGTGTAGCAGTTTGGGGGAACATTATTGTACAATATTTTTATATACATTCAGGAATTTGAGAAAGTGAGCTGATTAAGATTTTCATCACAATCCTAGCATTGCTTACTCATCTTTATTACCATTTGGAGAGGTACTGAAAAGAATGTGTTTACCAGTTCACCTCAGCTGCATTTATTTACCAAGAGACAGTTCGTCTTGGTTAATTTTTTTCATATTGTATGTTTCACATATATTAAAAACTGTATTTTAAAATTTTAACTAATAGGTTGTGTTAAGTCTCCACTTTTTAAACATTATAAAAAGCTCAAAAGTAGGTCATTAAAGACCAAATTCTTGAAAATCAAATAGCAGTGCTAAGAACAATGCCATAATTTTAAATATTGGACAATGGTCCAGTAAAATGACACAATGTAAGCCTGCGTGTAGGAATAAGAGAATGTGTTATAATGTGTGTTTTTTAATCCTTACCCAAGAATATTTTTCCATTGCTTTCCAGAGAGTGGAAAGGAGAGAGAGAGAGAAACATTGATGTGAGAGAGACACATCAACTGGGTGCCTCCCGCACGCGCGCTGACGAGGGCCAGGGGTGGAGCCTGCAGCCCGGGTAGGTGCCCTTGGCCAGAATCTCTCTGAGACCCTTCAGCCGGCGGCCGGTGCTCTAACCGCTGAGAAAAATGGCTAAGGCTGATAAGAAGTCTTTAAAGAAAATGATAAAGAAAACTGGAAATAAGATATGTGACACGTAATAACCGAAAACTGGGTTTTATTCAACCAGCTAGAGGCCATTAAGATCCTCAGGATATTGCCCGGCGGGGTGTGGCTCAGCGGTTGAGCATCGACCTAGGATCCAGGTGATCGGGGTTCGATTCCCGGTCAGGGCACATGCCGGGGTTGTGGGCTCGATCAGTGACTCTCTCATCATTGATGCTTCTGTCTGTCTCTCTCTCCCTCTCCTTTCCTCTCTCTGAAATCAATAAAGATATATTTAAAAAAAAAATCCTCAGGATATTGCCTGCTATAGAATATGGTCAAATGATAACATAAAGCTATGAAGCCTTTTATTCCACTTTTAAAAGCAAAATGACATCACTCATAAAACAATCAGATTTCTCCAAAACAATCACAAATTCATGCTTTTCAGCACTAAATTGATGAATTTTTCTGCTAAAATAGGAAGTGGTTGAAATTTACTCTTTCCTTTCTAATGAAACCATTTGCAAATCACACATTGCCAGGAAACCCATAAAACTACCTGCAAAGTGACAAACATTAAGCTGAGAAAAAACAAGGTAAGCTGTTGGCCAAATTCCTTCATCAAATGACACGGTTTGGCTTTGTATGTAAGGAGCACACAGTCAGAAAGAGAAATAGTATGTTGATATATGTGCAAGGAAAGATATGTACCCAATAGCTTACTGCTATATTCACTTCTGAACACCCCAACGACAAAAGAACACTTATTTCACGAGCCATGCTGTAGACGAGAGAAGGTGCTTCAGGTTCACTTCTGAGGGGGCACAGCGATGCCCACGGAGAGGCCTTGCTGAATGCACGGAGCAGCAGTCCCAACCCACACGCTGCTTTGCCCACAAACTGCTTCATTCCCAGACACCAGTTGGTGGTTAACAACATGCCTCCTGGTTTTGATTTAATGCTGAAGAGAATGGTGAAAAGTGTGGTCAGATGACACGAAACATTTGAGAATCCCTGTTAAATGTTAGGCTCTTATAGTGCCACATTCGAATTATTGCCAAAACCTTTCTAATTAGTTTCTGAAATAATTCTTGACTCACTCCAATCCATGAGTCAACAAACTTTGTCTGTAATGTCTTTGATTGTAAATACTTTCAGCTTTGCAGGACATATGGTCTATTCAAGTTGTAGCTGCTCAAGTCTATAATTGTAGCACAATATGGAAACAAAAAGTGTGGCTGTGTTCTGATGACACCATGTTTGCTAAAAGCAAGCCGTGGGCTGGATTTGGACCACGGACTATAATTTGCTGACACCTGCTCACCCATCGGATTTCCTTTCTTCCAGGGAGATTGGTGTAATGTGGAAGCTTGATCATAGTCACCTCTGCTGACCTTTAGGAGTTCTTCTCTTTGTCCATAATTAAGGCCTAGATTCTTTAGAATGATATTCAAGATCCTTCTTTATTTGACTTTTCTCTCCCTTTTGAATCTTATCTTAGGAAGAGTCTTTCTTCAACATGGGTCTTGTATTAAAGCTTAACCAAACCATTTATAACTCCTTCAATGTACCGCGGTCTCTAGGCCCCTGTGCCGTTAGAGGGAGTCTATACCTTGAATATGTTTTGACTATCGAACTTGGTAGTTATACTGCTATTATTTGTTTACATGTCTGGCTACTGGATTACAGAGTGAGCTCCTCAACAGAGTAAAGTATATTAAATTTATTTTTGTAAAAACAAAACCTAAGATGTTGCCTGGCCAATTCTAGAAACTCTAAAAGTAGTTATTGCAAAATAGTCAAATGATTAAAGCTCATCCAGTAGTGAATTGATTAACCTGCAAAGTAGGGCATTACTTATGCTCAGAGAATTGAAATACAAATCTGAAGACAACCCATGTGGAAAAGAAGTTTTAGAGTAAATTTTAAATTTAAGAGTCTGGTTACAATAGAATAACACTTTCTGAATTTAAATCTAACTGATTATTTAACATACTTGTATTATCTAACCTTTTAAAAAGTGTTTAGCAAGCATTAAATATTATATTCCACTTACATAGTGTGATTTATTAAGGCATTCTAATTGCATGTGCCCTTTCCCCTACACAGTCATTCAAGAGATAATTTTAGTAAAGCTTCAAAAAGGAAAAAATGGGAAGGGATTTATTTCTATTTCTAGTCAAATTGGGGTAACAGAGACTGGATTTATAATCCCATCTAAAATAACAACAAAAAGAATTGGACAAAATATATGAAACTATAGTTCTCAAAATATTGCTTATCAGACAACCAAAGACAGTGATCCCTCCCTAAGAAATGGGAACAGCTTGGCCAAGGTGGCTCAGCGGTTGAGCGTCGACCTATGATCCAGAAGATAGCAGTTCCATTCCCAGTCAGGGCACATGCCTGGGTTTGGGGCTCGATCCCCAGTCGGGGGCATGCAGGAGGCAGCCGATCAATGTCTCTCATCATTCATGCTTCCATCTCTCTCTTCCTCTCTCTATAATCAATAAAGAGATATTTAAAAAGAAAAGAAAGGAAATGAAAAAAAAAGGGGAGGGGAGGGAAAGGGAGAAAGGAAAGGAGAAAGGAAAGGAAAGGGGAAAGGAAAGGAAAGGGGAAAGGAAAGGAAAGGAAAGGAAAGGAAAGGAAAGGAAAGGAAAGGAAAGGAAAGGAAAGGAAAGGAAAGAAAAGGAAAGGAAAGGAAAGGAAAGGAAAGGAAAGGAAAGGAAAGGAAAGGAAAGGAAAGGAAAGGAAAGGAAAGGAAAGAAGGGAAGGGAAGGGAAGGAAGGGAAGGGAAGGGAAGGGAAGGGAAGGGAAGGGAAGGGAAGGGAAGGGAAGGGAAGGGAAGGAAGGGAAGGGAAGGAAGGAAGGGAAAGGAAAGGAAAGGAAAGGAAAGGAAAGGAAAGGAAAGGAAAGGAAAGGAAAGGAAAGGAAAGGAAAGGAAAGGAAAGGAAAGGAAAGGAAAGGAAAGGAAAGGAAAGGAAAGGAAAGGAAAGGAGAAGGGAAGGAGAAGGGAAGGGAAGGGAAGGGAAGGGAAGGGAAGGGAAGGGAAGGGAAGGGAAGGGAAGGGAAGGGAAGGGGAAGGGGAAGGGGAAGGGGAAGGGGAAGGGGAAGGGGAAGGGGAAGGGGAAGGGGAAGGGGAAGGGGAAGGGGAAGGGAAGGGAAGGGAAGGGAAGGAAGGAAGGAAGGGAAGGGAAGGGAAGGAAGGGAAGGGAAGGAAAGGAAAGGAAGGAAAGGAAAGGAAAGGAAAGGAAAGGAAAGGAAAGGAAAGGAAAGGAAAGGAAAACAAATGAGATGAACATTACAATTGCCCCCCCTTATCATCTGGACATTTTTACCGTAGGGAAGGGGGACAGGAAGGAGGAGCTGTCAGAGTCCTCAGCTCAGGAGAGCTTGCTGGGCGCCCAGGAAGCTCACAGCCACCTTAGGGGAGAAAAGAGGACAGGAGAAGTGACAGCTGCCCAGAGAACTTCAAGAAGCAGTTAAAAAAACAAGGGAGAGATGGTCCTGATGCTCAAGGAGCTTCAATCTTGAACCTTTTGAGGAGGTGTTACAAGGCTCTGCAAAGACTTTTCGGCAAAGACATTTAAATTTAGACACCTGCATTTTTAAGGGCAAATTAAAACATTTGTTAGCTTGACAGATACAAATCCCTTTTCATTGATTTATGTACACAGTCTGCCAATGCCTCTTATTTGCTTGCTGTACCCAATGGAAACATGGCTGGCCTTCTAAGAAAACGAGCTGGTACCAACACCATGTCTATGGAATGATGCCCTGAGGCAGATGCGACCTTTCTCCAGTAGGTAAAGTCCTATATGGCTCATCTCTTATGAATTTCACATCAGGTGTAAGAATTAGCCAGCTGGGAATTTACTACAGAATCAAATATATCATCATAGGGTGTTTAAATCAAGGAATAGCTTGTTTTTTCAGTGTTATAATCCCCTCCAGTGAGAGCCCATTTTTATTAGGGTGCTGTGGCTTTATAAGCTGTCTAGCAAACTCAAGGTTAGGATTACTAGTTATTCATTCACTAAGTTTATTTTTCCCATTCACACTTCCACTCTTTTGTTTCGTCAATAAATTCTTCCAATTCTGATTTTACTTTGTGATTTTACTTTTCCTACATCTCCTTTTCCTGCCCACCGGATGCCCTTCATTATTTCCTCTCTTGTCTTAATTTTTCTTTCCCAACTCACCTCCACTCCCACTGTCCCCCACCACTTACAGCAACCTTACTCGGGGTTGTTTGGGGGGAAATCTGCCCTCAGAAAGAGATGAATAGTTGTGACAATACATATGTTGAACAAACACAATTTGTGACTAATCAAAGTTCAACTTTATCTTTGAATCTCACGATCAGTTTAAAATTTGTTCATTGAGACAAATGTTTTTCTCCCCAGATAGAAATTTGGGGAGAGAGCCAGTGGATTTTGTGCTCACTGCTAGATAAAGTCTTGGTTCAGTAATTAGATAGTATCTAGTAGAAGATAATACTTCAGTTTCTTCCCAAGTTAAACCTTTCTTTCCCTTTCCACAAGCTAGTTAGTGATTGACCGCATCATTAGAGCAGGATTAGGGTTCAGTTTCCTTCCTTTTCCCCCCACTTACCTTCTTTGTCACGTGGTAGCTGCTGTGTTAGGCCATTTCAGGTTCAAAAAGAAATGAAGGTGGAAAGGTGAGAGACAGGGCTTTTCTTCTTAGGCTGAATGGCTTTTCACTTTCTGGGTCTGGCAGGTGGCAAGTCAACCCTCAGTGAGGATTTAAGGGTTCTGTGGAGTTTCCTGTTGGTGGGATGGCCCTCGTGAAGTTCTGGCCCCAGGTGGACACGGCTCTATCCTGAGTGGTCCATTGCAACTCCTTCTGCAGGTGCTGGGGTCCAATTCCCCTCCACCTTCATGCTGCATCTCTTAGGTCCTTGTTTTGAACAGGGCCCAAGACAATACTATATCTCTGTCTTTAATAGGTAATTTGGAGTAAGAAAAAGTTTCAGGCATACCTTGCATTTGCAAGGCAAGTGTTCTCCTGTAAAATCTTCATATAGGCATCCTTCTCATGCGCACTCTAAAATCCAACACAGCCTTTTGGCTTTGGAGTTGAAACTTCAATTTTGAACCCTGTGACGCTAGTTAGGCTTAACATCTCTTGGCAATCATTTGTAGCTTAAAAGCAATCACTCCTTAAGACATTCAAAGTATTCTCTGGCTGTAGAATTTTGGGTCTTATTAAGCAAGAGTGAGCATTTTGCACAGGCACACATGCAAGGTATTCAGAAAGACAAAAATGCCCCCAGAAACCTGGAAACCATTTCACACAAGCATCTGCAGTACACTTTAGCTGTGATATTTACCCCAAAGCTACTCAAACTAAGAAAAAAGGGATGCTTTCATTGCTTGAGAGGAATAGAAAATCTACCCCCACCCTTCTCTTTCCCAGTGAATACTTGGCCTGTAAGGACCATGTTTTCTTTAGCATCCAACAAAATGATGGCAAGCTTCGTCAGGGAAAAGAGTTACAGAGAAGAGGTGTCCCAAGTGCAAGCATTACTCTAATGCGCGAGCAGAAGGTGTGCCCTCTGCCCGATGGGGCTATAATGCAGCCACACTTACTCACTGACTGCCGGTGACTGGAGCCGCTCAGGTAGCCTGGAACAAGACAGAAGCCACATCCAGCACCATCTGATGGGTGTGGACCAGGACTCTGGCCAGGAGGCTGTAAGAAGTCGGAAAAACCATGGAGCACTTAACCTGGATAGTGTCACGGCCTAGACACTGTCCCTTTCCAAATATAAACAAGCAGCGCTGCCACTGGGAATGAATCTTTAAAAGGTATTGGTTCTAGATGAAGGCAAATTACCGAGGCAGAGTGCGCCAGGGAAATGTGATAGGAAATGGGGGATTCGGGAAGCTACTCAGTGTTCGAATTTTCTATTTTAACCGTAGAACACTGAGAACTAGAAAGTGTGTGTTGAAAGCATTCTTCTGACGCTGGTTTGTACCCATTCCTGTCCATAGAGGAGGGAACGCTCTCGAAACTTCTATCCTCAGTTTGGACAAGTGGACAAGTTTAACAGCTTCACCACGAAAATAAGAAAGAACATTGTAGCCTGGCCGGGCGTGGCTCAGCAGTTGAGCATCAACCTAGGATCCAGGCGATCGGGGTTCGATTCCCGGTCAGGGCACACGCCAGGGTTGTGGGCTCGGTCAATGACTCTCATCATTGATGTTTCTATCTCTCTCTCTCCCTCTCCTTTCCTCTCTCTGAAATCAATAAAGATGTATTAAAAAAAGAAAAAAAAGAAAGAACATTGGATTGTGTTCTTCATGGGATTCTCATTTAAAACTCCTTCCCAATCCTACTGATTCAAGTTTGCTTTTATCAGACACGGTTGAAAACGAGGACTTGTGTCCTGTGCAATGCTGGCACTGGCCCGGGGGTGTAAACACGGGTAAGGCATTCGTTCAACATGTTCAAATCCTTACCCAGGCTAAGGCAACGCAACTACTGTGCCCAGATCTCAGGATGTCAATAACAACAAGAGGTAAAGAAGTTGCTGGAAGTGTCTGCATGAGTATCCGCTTGTTCTTCCCTAATCAGCCTAAGCCAGGGAGTCACTGTAATGACCAGAGCTCTCTAGTGGGAACTGGCTCTCGCTTTTGGGGAATGAAAATGGAGGCGTGTAAACAAGAAATAAGATTTTTAACTTGCCCTACTAGAGACCCCACTTACTTAGAAAGTGCTAATTGAACTTGCCAAAGGTTATTTGGTTTGTTTTCTTGTGTCCTGGCTAAAACCAGGCCGCCTCCCCAGCTGGAGAGGGCACCTTGCTTTCTTCCCTGCTTTTTCTTTCCTCTTCAGCCCAAGGCCAGGTGCAGGTCAAAATGCTACCAAGACAGAGCTGCTAGGTGCTTCGGGACGTTTCAGGACAAAGGCTCGATGTCACAGGTGTAATTATTACTAATATGTCCTGCTGATGTCAGCTTCAGGTGTGTGATCTCCTCCTTCCCGCCCCCACCTCTCCCGCTCACTTTCCGCATAGCATCTGAAACAAAACACAGCCCGTATTTCAGGGAAGCCATGAAAAGATTCTGAGTGAGGGCTGATTCCCAGGACCCCTGTTCATGCCATCCTTTGCCTCCAAAATGTGCAACTCAAATTCTTTGGCATAAGTAATGCATGTTTGATGTGATGAAAGAAAATATGAAGCCTGGGATGATACGTGCATAATGATACAGTGTAAAAATATTTCAGTGATTTCAAGCTACCAATCAGTGTGTTCTGTACAGTGTACCTTAATCTTAATTGGCTACCCTATTGTATATGCCTCATATTTTTAAATGTGTGGTGACTTTTTTCATAACACTAATTTTCAGTCAGACCTGACACTATACATGGATTGTAAATATTTCCAAAAATGAATATAATACATAAAATGCAATTTCTGAAGGTTAAAATCACTCCACTGGATATTGAATAGCATAGCAGAAATGATCTTAAAGATCTATATACTTAGGCACCACATTTTAATTTAAACTCCTGTTATTACAGTAACTAGTCACAAAATGGTCCCCTATTTATGCAACACGTTAGCTGTAATGTTACTTACACTGAACAGGCAAGTGCCTTCTAATAATGTATGTTTACTTCATGAACTTGTGGCAATTACATTGTAATTATGTCTTTGTAGGTGCTTTTTACTGACACGTAGAGCGCCAGTGGTTTGAAATGTAATTGCGGTCCTCCGTACCATTTAGCAAAGCTGAAAATTGCTGAAGGTTTGTAAATTACCTACATTTAGACCATAGGCAACTAGGCAAATTAAGTGACACAGGAAGTAATGCTACAACAGAAACTGGTAACAAGTATAAATTCAAGGTAGACTTTCTTTTCTAAATTAGAAGTTGTTCATAGAGTGCCTTCTAAAACATAAACAAAAAAGAAAGAAGAAACCGCCGCTGCTTATTGACAGCACAGATCAGCCTTTTGAAGCGCATGAGAAACGAAGGCCGGCCTGCGGTGTGTTTCACACTGTAAAGCTGTGCGAATTAGGACTGTGGCTGGCAGTCCAGCCCTCAGGGCCCGACCGTGGGGCCGGGCCAGGCACTCCGCAGAGTGTTCCTGAAACTACGCAACGAAGGGGGGCAGACCTGACGCTCAGAGTTTAACAGAATTCTGTCACTTTTTATTTCTATAGCCCTGTCCACGTTATTTAATCTTGAGGCTCAACATTTTAATTTTAAATAATGAAAAAAATAATAGCCAGCTTCAGAGGGTCCTGTGCGGATCCAGGTGGGTAAATGCACGTAGGCCTCAAAACCCCGGCGTTCCCCTAGCCTGTCCTCTCGAGAGGTGATGGGTCAGCTGTTCTCAATGTGTTGGGACAGGCTTCTCGGAGCTGTGCTGAAGCAGCCACTGGCCTGCAAAGCTGACACAGATTCCGGTTGCCCCAGGGATTAAGGAAAGCCAGCAACGGTCGTATACTGAAAAATGCTCTCTATTGCTTCTGACGCAGCGTCCCTTAGAGGAGACACGTCTCCAAAGACCAACAACACCAGTTAAGGAAATTAATTGTGAAAGTATTACTCTGTCACTCCGTGCCTTCAGGCCAGGCGCTTATTGATGGCAAGGGTTTAGGTTCGGATAAAACCATTTCACCCGTGCAAGCCCTTTCCATTAACCGGGAAACGAGCATCCAGGCTTGACAGCTCTGAGGGCTGTGCTGTGCAGAAAACCATTCTTAGAGGGTCATTTTATTTAACTGTAAGATTGGAGAGAGTCGGTGCGGGGCCATGTTCTTAAAGTACAAATGATGAATTAATAATATGATAAAATTACATGAAAAAGTAATGTGAAAAAAATCCCCCACTCATACGACGCATGGATGATACCAAGTAATGCTTTAAGCTGGGAACCCTGTGGCTGTACAGAGAGGCACTGGCCAGGCATCTGACACCGGTGTCTAACGGGGCTTGTTTCTCATGGGGTCACCTCAGGCACTGAACCTGCCGCTCAGAGTCACAGTTTCCTTTTTGAAAAAATAACCATAATTAAGAGCTGCCCTTTCTCCTCACAGTGTGAGTTTATAAATGAGACAATGTAGGAGGAAAACACTTTATCAAGCACCTATATTGCATAGGACTGATTTTTCAGGCAGGTTTGGTCTGGAAATTTAAAACACTGATATTGTAGTTCTCCTTCCCATACATCATCATTACATTTTCCATCATGTCTAAGGTGTAAGCGGATGTTGGTTTTTGTAGCAGAAAGGAAAAAACACACAGCCACATTCACACAAGCAAAACGGTGGCCAGGGCCCTGTAATGTGTACAAAGTGTTCTCCGCAGCTGAAACCAACAGGAGCCTGTGGGTGGAGAGGAGTGAGCCGGCCTCAGCTGCCCTCACAGAGGAAGCGGGCCGGGCCGCAGTGCCCGTGGCTCGAGTCTGGCCGTGAAGGGACCGTCTCGGGGCGTGGAGGAGCCGGTCAGGGTGGATTTGGGATTTCACAGGCCTTGGAAGAGGGAGGTGTCAGGCCTGGGGCACACAGTCGCGTGGGGCTGAGACCATGGTGGCAGTGAGTTCACGGGACAGCTAGCGGAGCAAGACACGGATTAGAAGCTCCGTGAAACAAACTGGCTTCCAGCCCACCACGGGCATGTTCAGGGGCTCGATGGGGCCAGAAGTCTGTGCTCTGATCTGAAGCCTTTGATCCAGCTCAAAATGAAACACTGGCTCAGGGTGTTCCCGAATCTCTGGAAACCTTTGGCCAGTTGAGGGAGGAATTTAATTTCTCTGAAAATGAAATGGGAACTTTTCCTTGTGGGTCTAATTCTAACAAAAGGCCAATGATGCCAGAGAAGCGCCACCCAAGGAAGGACAGAGGCGGAGGCTGCGACGTGGCATGGGGTGGCGGGCAGCTGGCAGGGAGGGATCCAGAGGGCAGGCGGCCTTGCCAGCACACGTAGTGCCTACCTCGCATCCTCCCTAGATTGTTGTTATTAGACAAACTCCTAAAGTGAAAGCGATTTTACTGTAAGTGGCCTGCTGGGTGGGAAGGGTGGACATGAGAATAGGTTGGAGACGAAAATAAAATTTACTTGAACAGCAGTTTACGCTCATACACAAGTGGGGTCCGTTCAGCATATACTTAGAGCCACGTTTTACAGAAGGGAAGTCAAGACTGAGAAAAGATAGGTGGCTAGAAAATGGGTTGGGGCAGTGCTGGGAGAGGTCCCCTCTCAGTGCCTCCCTCAGTGTCTCACTGCTGAAAAGCCTGGACTGCTGTCCGTGGTCAGGGGCTGCGCTGACCGCGGTCAGCCTGTGAGCCGAAGCTGTGACGCAGGGAGGACTCCTGGGCCCAAGGTCCAGAAGCCTGGAGAAATCGAACTTAGGCAGGAGGCAGCTGTTTTCAAAACTTGGAGGAAGAGTTTCTTTCCTTCCCCTCTTCTTATTATAAATAATTATTTCTTCCAGAGAGATAGCATGTCATATTAGCAATATTTATTAAATAATACATGACGCCCCGTCCTGAACCCGATGGAAACGAGCTAACTTCAAAACACTCACTAAGAGGAAGGAAGCGTTACTCCTGTCTCATACAGGAGGGCGCGGGCAGGCAGAGTTCAAGCAATTTGTCCCAGGTCTTAGAGGTGGGGTTTGGAGAAAGCAGAACTCAAACCCAGGTGGTCCAGTTCTGGAGCCCACTCTTAACCATGTTGTAAATACAAGACCAGCAAAACTAACAACACATCTAACAAGGATATTGTAATTATATATCAGCAGGGCTTTAAAATCTTATTGGTGGACCTAAAGAGAATTTAAGCAATTAGAAATATTCACCGTCTTCTTAGATGTGTTTCTCAGGACAGGCTAACTCTGTCCTCGAGTAATATAGTCTGTGGCAGGATGCAGCTAACAACTGGTTCCTGCCTTGTTTTTGTTTTTTTGTTTGTTTTCAAGCATGTAAAACGTACTCACTAGCTGAAAGATGGGAATATCTCTAGGTCTACGCCTTCCCTTCCCATCCCTCCCCTCTGGCGCAATATGATTCCGACTCTTAACCACCTGGCCTCCAGTTCACTATTAGGGACTCTGGCCTAATCTCTTCATGTTCAGGGTTCTCTCCAGTTCGGTGACCCCCCACTTTCTAGCACATTAAATTGATCCTTCCCTGTGGGACTTGCCGGCGTCCTGCCATTGATCTGTTAGTACATTAACCACGCAGCTATATTTCTGACTTATTTATCAGACTCCACTCCATACAGTGTGCCATCTTCATTCCCAGTTTGATGGCTTTGACCTCTCTGAACGCCCCGCCACCTGTTTTTGTGCAGACCGCCCAGTACGCATGCTCTAGTCCATGCCCCCTCCCTGGTTTACCTTCTCTGACGGCCAGGCCTCACTTGTTTCCTCTCCCTTGCACTCCTGGAATGTGATACCTCTCCATAGTGTGAACATAAATTTGTGCTTAATTGTATATTTTATCACCTTTATTATTGTTTCAAGGTAGAAGTCATATCTTCCCAACTCTACAATAGCCCCCTTGAGGGCAAAGACGTTCTCTTTACTCCTTTCCCGTGGCTCAGGTTAGTCATCAGTAGAACTGCGCTGGGCCGCACGGACCAGAGATCCAGCTGTGGTGACTTGAACACAAAGGATTTACTTATTTTTTTCATGTAAAGAGAAACCTAGAAGGAGTTGAGAGCAGACATTGGGTCAGTGGCTTAAGAATATCCAAGCTGAAGTCCCTGGAATTCCTCTTGGTCTTTTCCTCTTGGCCTAAGGTAGGTTCTGAAGCTCCTGCCATCATGTCGGAGCTCCCAGCAGGAAGAGGAAGGGAACGAGACAAGAGAGTCCCACTTTGAAGAGCTTTCCGGAGGCCGTACCTAACTTAGGTTTATATTCCGTCGACCACCTCTCTTTCCACAGCAAGCCAACCCCACTTGGCATAAGACCGTCTCCTTCTGACGCACCCACAGCACGGCATCGCCAGGCTTACTGTCTCCACGCAGGGCTGCTCCTCTCCAAGCCAGTGGAACGGCCTCTGTGTCACTCTATTATTTGGCCCGACTGTAAGGCCTTTCTGCACTTGGCCCAACTCTACTTGCCCAAACGTACCTGCACACACCTCCTTTACGCACAGGGTTCTCTCCAGTTCGGTGACCCCCCACTCCCTCCTACTTCTGCGTCCGCCCTCATGTGCTTCTCTTTCTGCCTGAAATGCTCTAATATCTCACCACCCCATCTCCCCTCCGATTTCCTTGAAAATCTGGGACCTGTTCTCTCAGGTGATGCCGGTGCGGCTGGCAGGCAGCCCGTAGATCTTCGCGGCCTTAAGAGTTTGCCACAGCCGAAGAGAGAAAACGTACCGAACGCCGTCTCCCTTCCCAGGCAACCCACAGCCAACAATGAAAGTGAGGCTAGAAATCATGGAATTGGCCTCCTGGCCTCCACTGGGGACAACCGGGAGGGGCTCTTCCACCTTCGGGGCTCCTCACTGGGGGGGGCTGAAGCTCCCGGTGGGGTTGTGTTCCCCTCGGCCTGACTTCTCCCTCTGCCCACTCTTGCTTTTCCCCTTCACTCCCCAAAGCATCCTTGGAAAACACCTCGTGCACGACCTCCGTCTCTGGTCCTGCTTCCTAAGGAACTCAGCTCGCGACCCTTCTTGTCTCCACCCGTCTTAAAAACTGCCACTTTCACTGTTCCCATAAACACCACCTAAAAAACTCCCCGCCAGCCTGGGTAAAGCGCCACCTCTCCCACAGAGCTTTTTCTGCCACTTTAGTTTACACCATTTCCTCCCACCCTGAAGTCTTAGGGCCTCTGTTATGACGCCGACGATGATTCTGACGGTCACGATGGTGAGAAAATAATCAGCACTACACGGCTCAGTGGCTATTGGGTACATAACTATTTACATTTACAGTTTGTCTTTATAAAATATATTTAAGATGATTAATATGGTTACATAGTTGGTAACTCAGGACACCAAAAAGCAGGGAATATGACATATATTTTTTTTCTTTTTTCCCCCCAAAGTAAATTACATTATGCTATTTACACAGTAGCAAAGGCACTTGCTGATCAACAGTCAAAACTCAAAAGCCTCTGGTTATTAAGTTTCAGGTCGGAAGCACCTACATGTCGGGCTTGTTCGCGTGAGAAACAGTGGTCTCCAGAACATTCCTGGAGGAGAGGAGCTCTCAGGCCTGCTGAGCGACTCCAGCCCGCGGCCATCCTCTCTCAGGCCACCCAGCCCCTTCCCCACCCGTCGGGCCCAGCTCTCCCAAAGACCGCGTAAGCTTAATTCTCTGCCCATCGCCTTCCTTGAGGAATGCCTAGGGTGGCTTCTGGTTTTCTGACTGTACCCTGGCGGACACCACCGGCGACCACTACAGGCACCTTAGGGAGCATCTGTAGCACACAGGACTTTCCCGTCCCAGGCCCGTTGCCCTCACTCTGCTACTGTTTCAACTGATAAACACGGCTTGTCAACAACAAGAAAGAACAATACCAGGGACCCGTAGTTCAGGACATGTTTTCTGTATAATGTTACTTGAAAAAAAAGTGTTTATTAATGCTAGAAGCAGAAAACTAAAGGTAAAAAATACAAACGTTGCGATCTACTTCTTCGTGTGGATAGAGAACAAAGAATAACCTACCGGATGGCTACTCATGAGAAAACTGCTGCGCAGCAACGTGGGTTTCCAACAAACCTGGTAACCTGTTTGTCTCCCCCTTTCTCCAGTAAATTGAACTGTCTGAATTATTCATGAGGGCTATTTTAATGGGATAATTTTTCTTGCAAACGCTGACGCTAATACTGAGGGATACCTCTAGGTGTTCATCTCGGGTAAATAAGGTTCCTGTAACTCGCTTTCCTGACACTTCCCCTTATTCAAATGAACATATATGGAAGTAACTAATGCGGGCCAGTTTTTTTACACTTAATGTTTTCAATATGTTTCTCTCCCTATATGTATAGTCAAACATATGTTTGCTCAAGAATTAGCCAGGATGGTGAATTAAATGAAAGCAAAGCCGAAAGTTAAGCAATTCTCAGGTGAATGCAGGCAGGGCATTAAGAGGAAACTTAGTGTCCACATTTCCGAGCTGTGATGACAGCTGAGAGTGACGCTGGGAATTGCCCGGCCTCCCTCCTTGCCTCCCTCCCTGTCCCGGCGCGCTCACTCCCTGAAATGTGCTCTTAACTCTGGATGCAGGTTGCAGGGGGTGGGGAATTCCCTGAAACTTGATGATTTTTTTTCTGAAAAGAAAGTTCATAACATTCATCAGACTCTCAAAGGTGTTCCTGACTATTCCATTACCACTGCTCTGGGAGCAAGAATTCACGTGTTACACAGAAGTGAGGCTCCAAAAGCCAGGATTCTCTGTATTTCCTGTGCTGGGCAAGGATGCAGGAGATGGGGTATTTGCCCTGTTTCAAATTTGGTATTATGAAGATTCACATGCGACACTCCAGTACTTAGAGAAAATTATACTCAGTAGGTTAATTATACTTTATTGATTAATGCTGTTAAATTTTTACTAACATCTGAGAATTTTTTTTCAGGTATCTCTAGGTCTGCTCTTGCTTTTCCCTAAATATTACCTCAAATCATTTTGTGGTTTTTGTACTGACACGTGTTAATTAAATATGGGGGTGATCCTCTTTAACCTATTCTGTTAGGTGGATGGTGCTAAAATACATAGCAGTCTGATTCTGCGAAGATGCAGTAGTGCCCAAAAATGATGTTATGTAATACAGTTGAAGACACTGCAGTTTCTAGGATAATACAACTATTTTTATTTTAATCACAAATTTAATCACAAAATTAAAACTTAATATACCTTCGGAGAAATAAAATTCTAACAAAATACTCATTCCCCCACACAACACAGCTTCCTAACATCTCTGACAGTTGGGCAATGAATCCAACAAGACTTTTGAGACACTGAGGTGACCGCCACTGCTGGGATGTGTCCTGGGGTGTTTTCTGTCAGAGGGATGGACAGTGAACCTTCCCATGCAGACTGGGCTGGTGTTTACAGATTTGCCAGGGTGTGCATTTCGTCCCTTTGCGAGCGAGTGCCAGCCAGGGACGGTGCCCTCCCTGCTTCGGTGCCCTGGGCCAGGACCCACTCCCATCCTTCACAATGATGCCACTCCAAACATCTGACCTTTGCTCCCTCCTCATCTGGACAAGTATTGGGGGTGAATGTACAAAAGATTCAATAGTGAATTTGGTGCTGAAACTCAGATGATTACATGGAGAATGTAAGAAAAAAAAGTTGGATTTGGATTCAATTTTTAGAGATGTGATAGGAGGCTTGTGAGACCATATGAGATTCCAAAAAACATTCAAGTCATTTGCAGTCATTTGAAAAAAATTGTTAATTTTCGCACTGCAGAGTTTTCACAGACAAAACCAATGAGATAAGAATCTCATTCTGGGCAAAAGCTAATCAGGGCTCCAGGTGCCAGGAATGTAAACCTGGGAGCAGTGGAGCCCAGCTGCCTGCAAGGACCCATCCCAGAGCCTCTCCCCCACCCCCTGCACAACACTCCACTACCTACCATTCATTCTAGAGCAAGCACTTCTAATATCCAAGAGAGAAAGCTGGCTGTTGTCATCAGTAGTGAAACTCGGCTCTCTGCATTTTGCTTCGTTACTTTATTTCAATAAAAACAGTCTATAAAGTAATGTGTTTGGTTTTAAAAGAGATTACCTTTTTTTGGTCATAAGAATACTCCTGTATGTTGAGATGAAAATTTAACAAAGTGGCTAAAGAGGAAACTGCATTAGATTGAAGACTGAAGTTCTTATTAGATTAAAGATTGGAGTCCCTGGTTATGCTATTTTAAGCTTTGAGATTATAGAAAGCAAAACAGGGAAATTTCTGGGATTGGATAAAAAGTAAAATGATAAATAAATGCATCTTTTCCCAAGGTGGGTACAGGATAGTTAAGAGTCAACAATTAACATGATAACAATAACAATGAGGGGATTTGTGGTCTCCGCTCTGGCGTGCCTGGGGAGTCCAGAAAAAGGGAAGTTACCTGGACAGTCCAAAAGTATCTAAGTGTAGATGCCAAAGACAATAGGATCAGTTAAGGTAAAGACTGACTTTTGTCAGGAAGATTCCCGCCTAGGGTATGACTGCTCACCACGACCTTTCTAGCTTTTAGCTAGAAAGTTTTAATTTCAGACCATCCTATGTGGTTACTTTTGTTCTCTCAGCTTAAAAGGCTGCCATACAGGCCTTCCCTGAGCTTGTCAGGTTTAGTATGTTGCCCCTTTTCATCCAGTGATTTCAGGAAACACCTATTGATACAACTATAATTAGCTAGTTATTAATAATAAAAAAAAGGAGCAAAGAGAAGGCCAAATATTATATGCATGTCGTGTGGGCAGCTTCACCAGGAAGCTGCAAGTTCACATTCCCCAGGGAACCACTGGCCCATTCCCTGCGGGCCCCTGGGGGGAGGGGTCCAACAAAGGGGAGACAGATGCGTGCACAGCGAGTCGGGTGTCATAAGGAAGGTATTTGCCTCAGTCAAGCCTGGGGAACCATGATTTGGCTAGAGAAGTCAGGGCCATTGCAAGCCCCTGAAAATTTGGGAATACATAATCCTGCAAAGGAGTTCTCTCTCTTGGATGTTGGCACTCTCCTGGCTCTCTGGCACCTTGGGCTTTGCTCAGGCCGTGTTTCCTCCGTAGCCGTGTGGCCATGCGGACCCCACACACAATGGGCTGACGGACTGCAGCAGGAAACACAAACTAAGCGAGCCTGACGTTGGGTTGGACTTCGCTCCAACATGGAGTGAAAACTCTGGACTGGCTCTGATTCTACCCTATAGAAGTCACAGCTACACTTTTTCCTTGGCAGGACAGAGGGAAGTGGGCCTTGGAAAATCTGGGGTATAATTCCACGGAAATAAAGCTTTCTACAATATCCCATCCTCCTGTGGGAGTCTCAGGAAATTCTTTTCCTCGGGATATCCCAAGAAGCCCACCAACGGCCAATGAAGACCTTCCCGCACCAATAAGACTAGGAGGTTGTAGGGGCGTAAGACAGGCGCGGGAAGGAGAAGGTAACACAGGCTTCACTAATGAACAGAGCGGTGCTGAGTCCTTGGCAAATCCGGGGAGACAGAAGAGAACATGTCCCGGGATTGTCCCACCAGAATAATGGGACAGATGGGCTATTTATCTACTACTCTTAAACCTCGCCGTTGCCCATGGCTCCCAGCACCTGTCACCCCAGCAGCCCTGCCTGCGGCACTCAGCTCACCCGCTGCCGCCGAGACAGCCCCTGGGACAGCTGCAGGTGTGGGGGTGCGACACCGTCGGTCTGTGCAGGGAAGGGGGTCGAGTGGATGTGGGCGGAAAACCTGCAGCGACTGTGACACTGTCTCAGATTCCATTCTGTGGTGAGAGGACTCCCCTATCTGTCGTTCTGTGTTGTTTTAACAGATTAAGTTTAACAATGAAAATAAACAACAAACAGGCTGCAGAGAACTCAAGTGCACTTGGGAAGACAGAGGAGAGTGGGTCTGGCCTGACCTAGATTGGGAGGAATTTAGAGGTCGGTCCCCTGGGAAGGAAGGTCTTACAGGGCTCAGAGTACCTAGGATGAGCTGAGAAAGTGTCTCACCTCTTCACTTTAAAGCACATTACAAAGTAGATGGTAGCCTTTAAAAAGTACCTGTGAGCCCAGACTTAGCAAAACTGAGAAAACAGTTATGATGCAAATTGTTAGCTAATTAGAGTTTGTAATAGTTAAGTAGTGAGAATAAAATGCAATTTGTACATAAAAGTTTCTTTTGCATTAATCTCTTGCTCTGTTGAGGGTTTTAAGGTTTACAGAAAGCAAAATTTAAACTTACAAATCTTCGGCAATTATTTTATTGCCAGGTAAGTGAAAAAAATACTGCATAAGAATGATTCATCTTTGAATTAAGCCCAAATTCTGGGTTTATGTTACCCCAGTCCTCCCGTCTCTTGAAACCTCATTTAATTAGGAACATGGTGTTCAGAGAAAATTAATTCACATCCAAAAGTCATACTCCGGCACCTTCTTCATCAGCCAATCTTCGTGCGTATGGTTTCGGAGTGGTGGCAAATCTGTTGGAATGATTTATACAGAATAAAACAATCTAAAGGTATCTTAAGCAACATGGACGGTATCTCATAGTACAGATATCAAGCAATAAGGCAGTTCAAGGTGGATAATTGTCATATCATGGCACATATGGCTTTTCCCATCCCTGCCCATCTCACCTCCGGCCACTCACTCGTGACAGCCCAAGCGGCTGCAGACTTACTTTATGCCTGCATCCGTTCGGTTCCTCTTTGGGAACAATAATGAATTTAGCTTACTCTTCGTGAGCAGTACTCTGCCAAGCACTGCAGCAGTCCCTTTCCCTTCAATATTGAATGTATTCCTCGCGGGACTGATAAGGCAGACATTATTAATCTGGTTTTACTGATGAGGTAACCACACAGCCAGAGTCACACAGCCTGAATGCAGAGAAGCCAGGAGGCAAACTTGGATCCTCTTGAGCCTAACACCTCAAATCCGTTTCATAAACTCAGCGCCTGACCCAGTCCTTCCAACATCACTGAAATAGTATTGCACCAACAGCTCCCTGTTTCTATCTTCCCTGATTATAATATTTCAGAAATGTACTTTGTACTAAATTCTATTGGTGCTTAGCTCACTACGATTTGATTTTTTGCATAGATCGCCTCTGAAATATTCTATGGAAGGCACAAGCTACAGGTGGATTTTTATTTTTTTTCCTAAATATGTCTTTTATTAATTTCAGAGGAGGAAGGGAGAGGGAGAGAGAGAGAGAGAGAAACATCAACGATGAGAGTCATTGATCGGCGGCCTCCTGCATGCCCCCTGCTGGGGATGGAGCCCAAAACCCGGGCATGTTCCCTGACCAGGAATCGAACCCTGATCTCCTGGATCCTAGGTCGACGCTCAACCGCTGAGCCATGCTGGCCCGGCTTTGTTTTGTTTTTAATCCCAAGAACAGAAGAAGGAGCCTGGTTAGCTGATGATGCATGTTCAATAAAGTTCTGTTAAATGGATGAGTGAATTATTATTCTGATTAAGCCTCATCCAAAGCATGTCCAAAGAATCCCATTAAGACAGATTTTTGAATGTGATGGTGAAACTTGGGCAAACATTTCTGTCCCTGAGATGAACATCCAGCATCTGATCAAATAGACCATCATTATATTCCATTTGAAAACAATATTTTTCATTTAAAGAGATCACAGCATGTATCATTGCTTTTAAATAAAAGTTAAATAAAATGGTTAGTTCAGCTGGTTAGGAAATGTGCTTCAAGTTTAAAACCACATATCATTGTTTATACAGATGATTATTTGGGACGGACTTCAATAGACTCACACTTGGCGAGCAAAGAAGAGTCTTTGGCAAGAGCACAAGCGATCAGCAAGAGTGACTCATATTTTCCAGCCAAGATCAATGGGTCCTAATCCATGAACACAGCCCTAAGTATCACCTGATAGAAGGGATGACAGTGCGGTTGTGGGTAAGAAAGCTATGGAGTATTCATATTTAAGAGATTTTTTTCATGTTATAATCTCTTTTTGCACGCAATAGGAAAGCAGTGCAAATTTAGATTTCCAATTAGTTTACCCTAGGTATTAAATAAAAAAAATACTTTTGAGTAACGTAAATTATTTTTATTCCCCTACTTCAAGCTGATCTTTGCACAATTTGATTTTTAAAAGTCCTTGGCAGCATCTTAGCAATAAGCTGTTTTAAAATGCCCATAAACTGTTTCATTTGGGGGTGCATTATAATCATTCCAGTAAATCAAATGATTGCTAGATATTTAGTTTTCAAAGGGTAAGTCAGTGCATTAACCACAGAACAGTCCACAATCAACTATGTTAAACTAAAAATAATCTGAATATTTCAGAAAAGTATTTAGAGTTAAGTGTCTCTTAGTTTAAAAATAAGGTTCAGAATTTGTTCTTCCTCAGTTCATCAGAGTATTTTTAAGCCTGTGCTTGTTAACAGAATTGTTTTGTCTATGTATTTAAATTTATTGTGCAGCCCTTAATAAATGATATGTTCTAATGCATCGCTGTTGATGGAGAAGGGAATCTAGAAGTTGCATTTTGAACCGTATTATGCAGTCATTAGTTTCCTTTTCTCTTCCCTTCTTGGGTATCTTTCTCTTAAAACTTCTTACTTTTTTTTATCTATCAATTTCTCTTTCTTACTCTAAGATCTGTAAGACTTTCGAGGGTAGAGACCATATTTCATTTTTCTTTATATTCCAGGGTTCAGTCATGAATATTTCTCAAATAATTGAATGAATGATAATGAAAGAATGACAGTGCCAAGGGTCACCTCATAGCGAAACTAACGGAAAAAAGCTGAATGACCCTGTTTACAGCATTGTTAGTTGAAGTGACACAGTAAAGTAGATTTTCCACGTCATACTTTTAACTAGTAACAGTTTTTACATCTAATATTCTTTTTCTGGAATATTAGAATATATCCTGGAATAATGATATAAAGGCTATTAATTGTACAGCTTTGCTGAGGACGGTAAAATGGACCCAAATAAATGCAGAGTGTACGCTCTTCCTGGACAGAGAGATCCAATGCTGTGAAATGTCAGTTCTCCACAGATTAATGCATTTCATAAAGCTTATAGTAAGATGTTTTATTTTTGGAATTTGAGGGGCAAATTTAGAGTTGAAAGGGAAAATGTAATTGCCAAGAGTATTTTGAAAGAATAAAAGAGCAATAAGAACACCTCACCTCTTGGATGGCATAACATGTAACACAGGCCCACTCAGTTAAGTAATGCAATACTGTATTCCCACAACGGAGACAAAGTAGGAGCAGGAACACCAGTTAAGGATTAGTACAAAGGCCCGTGTTGGCAGCCTCCTCTCTGAAAGCCCAGATCCTTACTACTTTGCTGAATCTATCGGTTTCTGCTAAGTGTGTTAAAATAATCCACTATGAGTGTAGATTAGTCCATCTTTCTTTGTACTTCTGTCGAAAGTTGCTTTATATATTTTGAAGCTATGTTATTAGATGCATATAAGTTTGTGATTATTATGTTTTTTCTTTTATCAATGTGTAATTTTTATTTCTATTATTGCTCTTTTATTTAAATTTGACTCAACTGATATACTGTTTTGTGGTTAATAATTTGCAAAATGTATCTTTTTCCATCACTCTATACTCAGTCCTTCTGTATGGTTTTGCCTTAGGAATGTTCCTTGTGAGAACAACGTAATGTATTTTACTTTCCTTTTTTCTTTACAAATTGATAATTTGTTTAATGGAACGGTTTTATTTTTTAATGAGATTACTAAAAGATCTGTAGCTATGCCTGCCAACTTATTTGCTGTCTTATTATTTTTAATATGTATATAAAAACAAGTAAATGTATTATACATACATATATATACGCACCATGTATAACATATTTTTATTTTTCTATAATGATTGGGAAACTATAGATTTTTATTTATAGTCTTTTAGGGATTATGTTTAGATTTTGAAGATGCATGAATATCATGAATATCTATATTTAACAGTGTTCTATCTTTCCAACCACAGTAAGACTTTTAGCATGCCTTACATTTCCATTCACAGCCTCTATCCCACCTTATTATTGTTCAGAGTTGTAGTTCTGCCTTCTTTTAATTAAAAAAAACAAAAAAACGCTAATGTTAGGTTAAATAGTTAATATTTAATAAGTATCAGACACATTTTGTTAACGTTAGTACACACTATAATTTCATTTATTTAACACCATTCATCTTGTGTGTATTTTTATTTTACCAGAAGTTCATTTTTTTAATAATTATTGAGTAATAGCCTTGAGTTGTTTTTAAGGGTTTGTAGATCCAGGCTTTGATTCAGCAGACGGTTTGCTTAGCTTCAGATTGGAGGTTGTGCTTGTTCCTTCCACATCCGTAGGCCTGCAGCTCACCCAAAACCACTTGCTAGGAGAAATTGTCCAGCCTCCTTTAAAACCAGGAGAGCTACACCCAGTCCCTGGCCACACACAGTAGCCTGATTCCAGCCCCTGCTGAAGGATGGCAGTCTTTCCTCTTGCCCTGCAGGGACCAGTTCCTGACCACCTTTCCAGCTCTCGACTCTGAGTTCTGATTAGTATATTGCATTGAGGACCCATTTCTGGCCTCAAAGAGGTTTACCTTTATTTGAGCCAACTATGCTTTTGTTTTTTATTTTTAATCCCTGCCCCTTTTAAAATTTTTTATCCATCACTGCTATCTTTGAAATTACCCTGATAGGTAGATAAGAAGGACTGAGAAAGTAGGAGATTATTAGGTGCCTTGTTTTATTAACTTTCCAGGTAGGATATTGTAGACATAAGTAGCCTTCCGGGGTGTCTGAGAAAGGTGAACAAGGGAACAGAGCCCCTAAGTCTCAGGCCTCTCCATTCCCGTTACAAATCCTGTTTTCTACAGCACTTTTTTTTTTTTTGACTCTTCTACTTATTTTTTCAAATGAGATAAAAGATTATTTGAAAATAAATCTAGTATTCACACTTTCAATTACAACATATCAAGACAGCCTATGCTACTGTCTGGTGGCTTAAGTGGTTGCAGGCCCTTGTCCCTCAGCCTCAAGGTCAAGCTTATGAAGGGCTGAAACCCATCAGCTCGTGACTGCTGTCCAGTGGGTTGACGCAGGAGACGACCCAGAATGGCATCCTGACTTCTGTCCATGCACCCCTTAGAGCAGCATGTATTTTCCCTCGCTTATTCATGCATTTGATAAATAATTGATGAAGACACACTGTGCAGCTATCTCCAGTTTCCCCGGGGAGACTCAGTGCTCCACCCAGGGTAGCATTTGTCTCAGACAAAATTTCTCAGTTTGGAAAGATAATCTGGGTTCCTCGGAATAAGTGCCAGCCCTGATTGAGTGCTGCGGTGGCTTGAGTCACCGAGACAGAGCCTCCTGCCTGTCTCTTCAGTCTCTAGGTGCTTAAACTGTACCATGAAAGCTTGCTCGCTCTAAATGGAGTGGTCGGGGGAGTCTTAGAAAGACATGGCTACTGCTTTCTCTACTCAGAGTGTAATGGGCACTCACAAACCATAAATTCTGTACACGAGCAAAAACCATAGTCCCCTGAGGGAGTGAGGAGCCTGGAGTGCCGAGTGAGGGCTGCGGCCATGGGGATGTCACCACTCCCTCCAACTCCCTTTCTGCCTCTTCACTTGGCCCCTCGCCTCTTCCTACCAGGCTCATTAAGGGGGGAAACTTGGAAAACAAACAAGCACTGCAATCATTTCTCTGGTGGGTTTGTGAACTCTGGAAGAAATGTAATTTCTTAATTAAAGTGTAGAAAACCAGGCATTACATATTTAAGATATGACAAATATGCCCATAAAGTCTTTCAAAGTTTGATAGGTACCAGATCCCTTCTATGTTCCAAGGCTCCCAGAAGGGTAAAAAGTAAAGAAATGCTGGGATAGGATTCAAAATATTGCGGTCTATTTAATGTAAAAATTACAGGGTGTGCGTCTCTCCCCAAATATTGTAGTACATGCCTTGGATTTCATTTGTTTATATTTCTTTGGAATCTTGCTAATATCAGAAATGTAAATGTGAGCCACTTCGGGGGCCTGGCATGCTCTTCACGCACACGCACACACACACACACACACACACACACACACCCTAGAAGGGATCTAGCTATAATGGCACATTTTTAGGGTTGAAGCAATATGTTTTTTATTCTCTCCTTTAATTTTTTATAGTTAATCAATTTTATAGCAATTTTTAAAAACTGTTTAAATTTGACATGTAACATTGTGTAAGTTTAAAGTGTACAATGAGTTACTTTGATACATTTATAGAGTGTATTATGATTGCCAATATAGCGATATTTATCACATTACGTAATTAGAGTACAATACTATAATACATTATACTGTGCTTTACGAATTTATGGCGTATTGTCTATTCATTACAATTTTGTACCCTTCAACACCATCACACTTATCTTCTCCCAGCCTTCCCCTGGTAACCACCATTGTACTTTTTGACTTTCATAGGTTCAACTCTTTCAGATTCCATATATAAATGATAGCATAGAGTATTTGGCCTTCTCTGTCTGACTTATCTCACCTAGCGTAATGTGCTAAGTCCATCCACATTTTCACAGCTAGAAGGATACCTTCCTTTCTCATGGCTGAATAATACTTCATTGTGTGTTTGTACCACATCTTATTTTATTTATTCATCTGTTGATGGACATTGGGTTGTTTCCATATCATGGATATTATAAATAATGCTTTGATAAACACAAGGGTGAATATATTTAGTCAAAATCATGTTTTCATTTCCTTTGGGTATGTAACCATAAATGGAATTGCTGGGTCATATGGTGGATCTATTTTTAACTTTTTGAAGAACCCCCACATCAGTTTCCATAGTGGTTGGATCAATTTACATTCCCACCAACATTCCCTTTTCACCACATCCTTGCCAGCTCTTGTCGCTTGACTTCTTGGTGATAGCCATTTAAACATACATGAGGCGATATTTCATCAGGGTTTCATTTGCATTTCCCTGATGATCAGTGATGTTGAGATTCTTTTATGTCTGTTGGCCATTTTGGTGTCCGCTTTGGAAAAATGTCTATTTAGTTCTTCTGCCTAATTTTTAATCAAAATTTTTTGTTATTATTAAGTTAATATTTTGGGTATCAATCTCGAATCCAATAGATGGCTTGCAAACATTTTGTAGGTTAGCTTTTCATTTCTGTACAGAAGCTTTCAGTTCGATGCAGTCCCACTTGTTGATTTTTGCTTGTGTTTTTTGTGCTTTTGGCATCATGTTAAAAATATTGCCAAGACCAGTATCAATGATCTTCTTCCCTATGTTTTTTCTAGGAGTCTTATGGTATCAGGTCTTATGTCTAAGTCTTTGATACATTTTTAGTTAATTTTTGTGAGTGGTGTGAGATAGGGGTCTAATTTAACTGTTCTGCGTGTGTTTCTCCAGCGTTCCCAGCACCATTTATTGAAGAGACTATCCTTTCTCCATTGAGTATTCTTGGCTCCCTTGTCAAATATTCATTGACTGTGTACACTAGGATTTAATTTGGGCTACCTATTCTGTTTTATTGGTTTATGTGTTTATTTTTGTGCCAGTATCATATTGGTTTTATCACTATGACCTTGTAGTATAGTTTGAAATCCAATAGCATTGATATCTCTGGCTTTGCTCTTTTCTCTAGGGATTGCTTTGGCTATTTGGGATCTTTTGTGGTTCCACACAAATTTTAGGATTGTTTCTTCTATTTCTGTGAAAAATGACTTTGGTATTTTGATGGAGATTACATTGAATCTCTAGATGGCTTTGGGTAGTATCACTGTTTTAATATTAATTCTTCTGATCCATGAATGTGAGATGCATTTCCATTTGTTTGTGTGTTCTTTAATTCATTTCAGCAAAATCTTACAATTTTCATTGTACAGATCTTTTGCATCCTTGGCTAAATTTATTCCTAAGCATTTTATTGTTTTTAATGCTATTGTAAATAGAATAATTTTCTTTATTTCTTTTTCAGATGCTTCAATAGTGTAAAGTAATGCAATTGATTTCTGTATGTTAATTTGGTATCCTGCCACTCTTCTGAAATAGTTGATTAATTCCAAAAGTTTTTGACTGACTCTTTGAGATTTTTTATAAATAAGATCCTAACATAAGCAAATAGTGACAGTTTTGCTTCCCCTTTTCCAGTTTGGATGTCTTTTATTTCTTTTTCTTTCCTTATCACTCTGTCTAAGACTTCTAATTCTATATAGAAAGGAGTGGTGAGAGTAGCCATCCGTGTCATGTTCCTTAACATATAGAAAATGCTTCCAATTTTTCTCCATTAACTATAATGTTAGATGTGGGTTTGTTGAATATGGCTTTTATTATATAGAGGTATGTTCGTTTTATACCCAATCGGTTAAACATTTTTATCATCTAAGAATGTTATATTTTGTCAAATGCTTTTTTATGTGTCTATTGAGATAATCTTATAATTTTTATCTTTCATTTTATTAATGTGGTGTATTACATTCATTGATTTGCATGTGTTGAACCATCCTTGCATCCCCGGGATAAATCACACTTGGTCATGGTGCTCTTGAATTCAGGATGCTATTTTTTGTTGATAGTTTTTTCATCTATATTCATCAGAGATATTGTTCTATAGTTTTCTTTTCTTGTGGTATCCTGATCTAGTTTTAGTATCAAAGTAGTGCTGAATTCATAGAATGAGTCTGGAAGTGTTTTCTACCCCTCAGTAATATGGAAGAGTTTGAGGAGGAGGATGTTAATTCTTCTTTAAATGTTTGATAGAATTTTCCAGTGAAGTATCTGATCCTGGAGTTTTTTGGAAGTTTTTTATTACTGGGTCCATTGTTCCACTTACTCTACAAACATTCACTTCAGTTCAGAATTTCTTATTCTGTGTTTTTGAGTAATGTACAGCTTTCTTTACAACAACAAGGTACAAATGTTTTACCCTTTTAGTTTTTGTACAACAGTTTTTTAAAAACTAATTTACAAACCAAATATGATCCAAACTACAAAATCAATAAACACTGAAGTTGTCAGCATGAATTGTTTGTGATGGATTTTGCTGCTTTGATGAAATTGAGTTACCAATTATATGAACTAGGAATTACATGCATATAACAGCAAACAAGATTTACAAAGGTTTAGAGAAATAGAGGTTTATTTTTTTCCACATAGTAAGAAGTTTGTAAATAGGCAATCGCTGGCTTTGGTTTAGGGTTCAACAATGTCAAGGATGCCGTATCTGGAAATCTTGTTGGTTTTTCCTTCATGGCTGTAAGATAACTACTGTAGTTACTTTTATTTTTAATAACATATTTAAAACATTGATAGACTAATAAACTTCTCAGTATAATAGTGCATAACTACATACAAAACAAAAATTTTTAAAATTATTTTAACAAAAAGTTATTTTCTGTACATTAACAGCTACTTTTTCTGCTAAATAATTGATTTAAGCTGTTGGCTACCAGACAGACCCCACTGACATTTTCATTACTTCAAATTGATTAATAAATCTGTCATTAACTCAAAACTGGGCAGTCTGTGGAATGAGACTGTTAAGAGACAAGGAGCACTGAATACACATTCCTCCTTGTTGACAGTATGCTTTTGGGTATGTCTCAGCCTAGAATTCATTAAAGTGTATCTTCAGGGTCTATATATACCTGATTCATGTGTTACTAGGAAATCAAGTAAATACTTAGGAATCAATGCATGATTGTATATGGATGGGATAGATGGCCATTGGGAAAGAGGGTACATGGAAGGACGTGTGCAGGTACCCTGAGCAATGCCTCTATAGTTAAGACGTGAGAGGGGGGTGGTCCCAGAGACGATCAGGGACCAGGCTGTGTGAAACCCATGAACAGTTTAGAAGACTCTGCATTTTATTTCCAGTGGAATAAGAAGCCTTTGAGGGTTTTAAACAGGACAATGATGTGATTTGAAATACGTTTGGAAAAGTTAAGTATATTCTCCAAGATCACAGTGCTTCTAAGTTGGTTTTAGCAATTTGTACTACAGATTATTGCCTCACTTTTGATATTATTGTACAAATCAAATCTTAAATTGAAAGCTTGGGTTTGTACCAAAGTTTGCCTTTGCTTAAAGAGAGTCTATTGTATCAGTAGTAACATAGTTTGACTCTCTGAAATATATTATGAAACATGAAGACACAGAAAAAAGATATAATGGAAAACAACCCTCTATTGGAGAAAATGAATTGAAAAACTTTACTACATTGAAACATTTAAGCAAAATGATGTCCCAGAGTAATTCAGACATTGATTTATGTTAGTTACATTTATACAGTATGAATTGCAATATAAATTATCAAAATTAATGAGTTTTTTTCTTACAAAAATTTTGCATATAATAAAAATTGAGCTACTCACTATGTACATAAATTCATTATGAATATTCAATATATCTTCTAGTTCACTACCATGTATATGATTAGATAAGCTGAAAACCTCATGTTGCATTTTCTCCCTGGTGAGAAGAAAACTCATGAGAGAAACTATCCTCTGTTCCCACACAATTTGCAGCTTCGAGAAGAATGGCTAGTTCTAAAGCAAAAGCTCATTCTGTTTGGAAATTCTATTATTACTTACACGGAAATCATTTTATTGTAGTCTCTTTTGTCTCTTTCTTCTGAGGGAACAGAGATAGGGCACTTTCATGGGGGAAAGCAGCTATCTCAGAAGCAAGCTGAGCACTTATTTATTCCGTGAAATGATTACTTGTATTAAAGATCCCTATTTTTCTTTGCTTCTTTATTTTTCTAAGAAACAAAGAAAATAAAACTTTCTAAGTGGAGCAGATAGTGCATTAGGGCTGTAAAGATGATTAATTTGTTTTATGTTCCCTTAAAAAAACCACAAATTTACTTGATAACTGCTGATATTCTTTCCTCTTATCTAGATTTGCATTTGGCCAAAACAATTCTTCATGCCAATAAATATACTTCTACAGTATCATCATTTTGAACAACTTTAAAATATTTCATTGTATGAATGCAATAATATTCATTTAAATGAACCTCCTTTGTTGTACATTTGGGCTCTTTTTCATTTTTTATTCTGATTAAAAAATATAATCATATGATTGTGTAAAGTGCACAATAATAACTAATTTCACTCATTTCACAAATATCCAACAATCTATTTTCTCCCACACATTTCAAGTAATCATTTCCAAAGACAATTCTGACTATATTTAAAACTCTTTAAAATTTTGAAAGGGAACCTTAGTTATTTGATCAAAAGAAAAAACCTCTGGAAAAAAATAAAACTCATGTTTTCTTACCACCTTCTGCCTCACTGCACACCACAACTTCCCTCTCTTGACATTCCAACAACAGTGGTTGCCTTTCAACTCCCTGTATTCACTGTGCCCTATCCTACCTCAGGACCTTTGCACATGTTATTTCTCTGCTTGAAATCTGCTTTCTCCCTTCTTATGGTTAAGACGTGTTCGTCATTCAACTTTCACCTTAAAGGGCCCTTCTTGTGAGAAGTCATCTTTGATCTCTTGGTGTTACATTCCTCTGTTAGAGGCCCTCATATCTCCCTTACACAGCACTTGCCCCAGTTGCCACGTTTGTATGATTTCCAATATCTCTCCAGAACTAAACTTTAATTTCTTGAGGGCAGCAATTGTTTTCACTGAGAACTCAGAACTTAGCACATTGACAAATATATAGGTAGTATGTATGCAAGTGCGCGTGTGTGTATGAAGTATTTATCAAGTGTATACTATGTGCCAATGACTATGCTCATTGATGTACCCATATGAATTTTAAAAAATATGTTCTTAAAATACCTTTCTAGAAGTGAAAGCAGCTTACTCATTGTCAATTTGGTTTCAAGAAATATTCTATCCATTTAAAATCACAAGAGCAGCATATTTTAAGCTGAGAGCCCTTTGCCCTGAACTCCCCACGATACTTATAATTGTAATCTCTCTGATTTTTATTTCTTTTGTTCCCAGTAACAAAGAATATTTATTTTTATTGATCATTTATACTCACTGTGTAATTTCTCAGATTTAAATTCTTCATCAATATTTTACAAATAGAAATTTATAGATTCCTGAGATTCCACAAATTTCTACTTGGCGGTCTGCAATACTTTTCAAATTCTATGTTTTCATCTGGATAAAAATATAGAAAGAAATTATACAGCAATAGTCTAGCCATCTGGAGAACCAGCATAGAATGGAATCCCATTAAACGGTGTTAGTGCCAACGCTTGCATTTCAGCACAAAAAAATCACTTAAAACAACTTTACTTGTCAGCAAGGAGAGCAGGATGAGGGCAGACGGGGCAATGGTCACATTTCTAAACCAAGTGGAGGCCAAATGGTGCCGCGATGTGTCCATGAGCGATGATGCCCTAGTTAGCTTAAAAGGAAGGGGAAATGGGCACAATGTAAAAAACTAGAAGAAGTGCTATAGTCACACTCTAAGCAGAGATTTCACTTCTGTGAAACATCTTCCATATTAAATTGTTATTGTTGGCTTGCATTTTAAGTGTTTTAATAGAAATTTTATTGGCATTGAATTAAAAAATCTGGCTTTATTATATAGTATAATAAGACTTTTATATTGAGTTTTACATTTGCTCTTATCTACCAATATATACTTTATTTTAATCAACATTAGGACTCTTGAAGAGTATTTTTCTTCTAAAAATGACTTTATTACTCAATTGTGTGAAACAATCATAGACCAACATAATTTCAATTGATATCTACAACTGGCACTTATCAATGAAGTGTGAAGAAATACATATTGTTGTTAAGATGACCATAAAATGTATTCTCAAGCCATCAGCACACTTTGGAGAGTGAAAGGGACTGCCCTTAATAATTATGCCTCATCAGTCCTGTGTAGACTGTTGCCTGGCCACCCTAAGCATATATTTAGCTTTGTAGTAACTCTTTTGTCATGTAACAAGCAGGGCAGAGAGAAATTGAGACTTAGCTAGTCCAGTAGTCTGGTAGCCAGAACAGCACAATAAGTATGGGATTCTAGCTCTTGAGATTTGACTCACTGAATTAAACAAAAAGAAGCAGTAGAAGTATCTTATGGAACAGTTATAGCTAGAAATGGGTAGAAAGCACAAATTAAGTCATTATGTACAAAACCAAGTAAACTGAGAAAAGAGAAGGCAAAACTTGGTGTAAATTTTTAAAATAAATTAGACTCCAAGCAATTCATTACTGTCCCTATACAGAGGAACTGCACCAAGAATACACAGTACACTTAAGCAACATACCTTCAGCTTGTCTTTAAATATGACCTGTGAACAGGATGCCTTCCAAATTCATATCTAAGGACTTGATTCCTTCATGAACTTTAGAATCATATATTCAACTCCCTATTTGGTATATAGGAGACATCTCAAAATTAACATGCATTGACTAAGTCTGCAAAGGCTGCCATATCAAAATACCATAAATAGAATGGCTTAAACACAGAAATTTATCTTCTCACTGCTCTAGAGATTGGGAAGTCTAAGACTAAAGTGCTGGCTGATTAGAGTCCTGGTAAGAGCTATTTTCCTGAATTGTCAACTACTTGCTGTGTTGAGAGAGAGTGGGGGAAGATTAAAGATGGCAGTGGACTGAGTGGAAAGCTACACTGACCCTCTCCCAGGAACAAACTGGAATTACCACAAAAATATAGAGAAGCCATCCTGAATAATCAACTGCAACTGAAGGCAAGCTGGAAAGCACCCTCATAACCAAGGAGGAGAACTGGAGACCACATAGAGACTGGTGGGAAGTACAGAGGCATGAGAGTGCTGGTTGGGCTCCCACAGGCAGCAACTGAACATCCAAGGGGGTATCTCAGCTGTGGGGGATTCCTATTGAGGACTCTGGGGCCTAAACCCCAGGCTATGATTCTCAACCAAGAGCACCAAAACTGAGAAAGCTTTCCACATAACATCTGGCTGTGAAAGGCAGCCGGGTTTCTGTCAACCAGGGAGAGAGAGCTGGAAATGCAGGCACCCTCTTAAAGGGCCAACACACAAAGTTTCATGTGCAGCCACTCACCTTTGGCTCTAGCAGAAGTGGGGCAGAGTGGACTGGAGCTGTGTGAGGAGAATCTAGGGTTGTGGGCTCTGGGGACAGAGATCAGAGGGCACCCCTCTGGATTCCTGTGTCCAGTCATTTCCCCCATACTGCAGAGGCAGACATTTAGCTTCCAAGCAGCTTTTGCCTGAAGAAGAAGCAATTTCCTCACCCTGCTGGAATACCTCTTGGCCTACCTTACGGAATTTCTACAGCCTGAGGCTCATTAAGAGACTAGTAACAATCAGCCGCCCCTCCCTGTGGAGTTATATATCCTGAGAATACTTCTATATCATTAAGAGAATCAGATTAATCAGCCTGCAGGCAGAGGCAAACTTGAGACTGCTTTGAGTCTTTACCTGATCTGCTTCTGGACCCAGGCCTTGGAAAAGCAGACTTTGTGTATCTTGGTTCTGTCGAAGTGCACCCAGCCCTAACAGAGGGGGCCTCAAGCCATGGGTTGTTAATAGCTCCAAACAGGGTACTCAAGGCCAGTCACAAACAATGTCAAACACTGGCCTGTACCAGAGACCATCCAAAAAGAATGAGAGTCCTAGCAGGCCCACCTAATACATAGAAACAAACCCAAATAGGCAGCCAAAATGGAGAGACAAAAAAAACAAACAAACCCCAAATGAAAGAACAAGAGAAATCTCCAGAAAAAGAGCTAAATGAAATGGAGATTAGCAATCTATCTGATATAGAGTTCAGAATACCGATTGTAAGAATACTCAAAGTGGGAAAAATGAAATGGAAACTATGAAGGAAGTTAAGAATGGCATAGCAGAAATAAAGAATACATTGGAAGGAATAAACAGCAGATTAGAGGAAGCTGAGGATCAGATTAGTGAATTAGAAGACAGAGTAGAAAAATCAATCAATCAGAGATCCAAAAAGAAAAAACAAAAACAAAAACCAGGACAGTTTAAGGGAGCTGTGAGACAACCTGAATGTAACAATATTCACATCATAGGAGTGCCAGAAGAGGTAGAAAGTAAGCAAGGGTTAGAGAACCTGTTTGACGAAATAATGGCAGAAAACTTCCCTTACCAGTTCAAGTAAAAAGTCACATAAGTTGAAGAGGCACAGAGTCCCAAAGAAGAACCCAAAGAGGCCCAGTCCCAGACACATCATAATTAAAATGCCAAAAATTCAAGACAGAGAGAATATTAAAGGAAGCAAGAGAAAAGCAAGCTGTTACCTACAAAGGCGCTCCCATAAGGCTGTCAGCTGATTCTCATCAGAAACTCTACAGGCCAGAAGGGAATGGCATGAAATATCCAAGGTAATGCAAAACAAGGACCTGAAACCAAGACTACTTTATCCAGCAAGGCTATCATTCAAAATAGATGGTGAAATAAGGGGCTTCCCAGACAAAAAAGAAGGCTAAAGGAGTTTATCACCACCAAACCAGCATTGCAGGAAATGGTAAAGAGACTGCTGTAATTAGAAGAAATAGAAACATTGCAAGAAATGTTAAAGAGACTGCTGTAATAATAAGAAGAAATAGAGAGAGAAACATAGGTATAAAGAATTAAAATGGCAATAAATAAAGACCTATCAGTAATAACCTTAAGAACTTTAACGGGGAGATCAACAGCAATACAGTCATAGCCGTGGACTTAATACCCCACTGACTCCACTGGATAGATCTTCCAGACAAAAAGTCAACACAGAAAAAAGTGACTCTAAATGACCCACTAGATCATATGGATTTAATTAATATTTATAGAACATTTTACCCCAAAGCTGCAGAATATACATTCCTCTCAAGTGCACATGGGTCATGCTCAAAGACAGACCACATGTTAGAACACAAAACAAGTCTCTACAAATTCAAGAAGATTGAAATCATATCAAGCATCTCAGATCACAATGGCATTAAATTCAAAATCAACTACAGTAAAAACACTCAAAAACCTTCAAACACATGGAGGCTAAATAGCATGTTATTAAACAATGAATCGGTTCCCAATAAGATCAGGAAAGAAATCAAAAACTTCCTGGAAACAAATGGAAACGAACACACAGCAACCCAAAATCTATGGGACACAGTGAAAGCAGTCCTTAGAGGGAAGTTCATAGCACTACAGGCCTACCTCAAAAGCAAGAAAAATTTTTAGTAAACTATCTAACCCCACAACTTAAAGAATTAGAAAGCTCCCCTCTGAGGACAGTGGACCAGGGCTTTTGTTTGTTGGGAGTTTTTTTATTGCTGCTTCGATTTCATCAGTTGTTATTGGCCTATTCAGGTTTTCTGATTCTTCCTGATTCAGTTTTACATGATCTCACTCGTATGTGGAATCTAATAAACCAAGTAGACTGAGGAACAAAATAGATCCAGAGACATAGAAGCATGGAACAGACTGAGGGATCTCAGTGGGCAGGTGGGGGTGGGGGAATGGGTGGCGAGATTAACCAAAGAACTTATATGCATATATGCATAACCCATGGACACAGACAACAGTGAAGGCCTGGGGTAGCAGATGAGGGGTGGAGGGGGTCAGTGGGGAAAAAATGGGGAGATATCTGTGATACTTACAACAATAAAGATACATTTAAAAAAGAGGGAGAGGGATGGGGAAATATATGAGCACAAGGGAAGGAGCTCCGGTATTTCTTCTTATATGGACACTAATCCCACCATGAAAGCCCCACCCTTATGACCTTATCTAACCCTACTTACCTCCCTCAGACCCTTATCTCCAAATATCATTGCATTTGGAGGCGGGGGTGACTAGGGCTTCAAATATGTATTTGGGAGAGATACAAACATTTAGTATATAACATATGCCAAACTTTTTATATACCCTCCAACCTAAACTGGCTTCTCTCCTGGGCTTCCTCACTTGGGTAAAGGCAAAATTAAAAATCGTTCACCCCAAACATTTGGATCTGGAGTCATTTTTGATGCCGCCTTTTCTCGCACACCTCTCGGCTCTTGCTGAAAAATAATGCTCACACTGAACTAAAATGCCTGTGAGATCTGGGGTTTATCTAACTCTGATTTTCTCATCATTTTTGGCCATGCTCTGTATGTTAACTGTAATTTTTATTTTGCCCCATAACCAAAATGTTCATAACGAAGCCTTACTTCTGACCTAAGTAGGTGCAATACTCATTTCCAAATATTTCACCATGTTTTCTCAAGCCATCTATCAATTGGCCAAATCTCATAACCCTGATGCTGTGAGTTCTTGCATATCTGAAAACGTGTACTTTTGCCTTTATTCTTGAGCAACAACCTGACTAAATATAAAAGTCTTGAATCACATTTCCTTCCTGGACATATGTTTAACATTGCTTTACCGTCTTCCGCTATTGACTGTTGCTGTTCAGGGATCCAAGAGCAGTTTAATTTTCATCATTAGTAGGTAGCTTTTTTTTGTTTAAATTGGGATTCTTTTTTTTTTCTTTTAATCCATGAAGCCCAGTAATTTTACAAATACACAGCTTAATGTTAGCTATTCTGTATCAATTATTTCTCAAATACAATGCAGTCTTTGATATTCAGATTCTTTTGTATCAAATATTGTCAGTTCCAATTAGCTTGTATTTTTCAACTGTAAGATGTAAGTGCATTTCCATCCTTGGCATCTGTCTTCTATATCTATTATCGTTTTCTGATCTCATCCTTTTAAACTGGTCCGCATTCAGCGCGTCATTCTGTTCCATTATCTGTCTTCCACATCTCCAGCTGTGTTTCCAGCAGTGTCTATTTTAATTTTTGGTTCTATTTTAATCATTTAGGTAAGCTGAATCTAACAGTTTACTTTCCTCTCTTTATTTTTTCTTGTGTTTATATCTTCTCTGTTCTCTTTTCAAAAATATGCAATGTTTTCAGTTAGTGCTTCGAGACCATGAACATACCCTGTTTGCTTTCTGGCATATTTATTTTGATGTAATTTTTTCTCCTGTCTCACATATTAACCTTCTTCCTCTTTCTTTCCCCTCTCTTCTCCTCTGGCATTTTACTCATTTTGGCCTAACTCCCTGATTGTTTTCTTCCAATTATTGCTCATTCGGAATGTGGCCAATTTTATCTGAATCAGCTTATACATAAGCAAAACAAAAAGCTAAAACAAAATACACTCATGTAGTGACAAAGTGTCATGAGGACAACGCTGTACCTACTCAACACCTGTATGTGACAACGCTCAAACCCACATCTGTAGCCTGCGGGCGACCACTCATCCCAGCTTCCCAGGAGCTTTTCTGATGTCAGCACTGAACATCAGCAAGAACACCCATAGTTCAGGCAAATAGCACGACTGGTCACCCTCAGCCTGCGGTGCCTCCTGAGACCTAACTGGCCATCTCCACATCATAGCCCACAGATGTCTTGGGACCACCAACAATTTACTTTATATAAAACTGCTCTTCTACTTGTGTTACCATCTCAGTAACTTCTACCACCATCTATCCTGAAGATCATGCCCGACACCGAGTCTTCATTCTTTATGCCTTTCTTCCTTCCCTTCCCAAATTCCACATCGGTCTCTACATCAAAGTTCCCACCTGGATTTCCTACCTCGCTCATGTTCCATTTAACCCATTTCTATGCTGAACTCAGAGGAGTTATTTTCTAAATCACCAATTTCATCATTTCACTTTAATGATAAATGCTTGTCACTGTTTGCCCTCTTTGCTAATAGAATGAAATCCATACTCTACAACTTGCCCCATATTATATTTCGTTGCTTGTTTGCTCATAAAGTCATTTGGCACTGGAACATTTTAAACCAGTCAAAAGCCAAACCACCACAGTACATGTCGAAGTATTTATAATGAGACGAAGTGACCCTAAGGTTAATTCCCCCAGAGGTGCTTCTCTCTAAAATGATCACCTAGAAATAGTAATGGATAATGCAGTGAGAGCTTAGATAAAAATTTAAATTTAGAAAATAAAATTGGAATTATGACTTTTTAGATCCCAATTTTTGTTTTCCATGTTGTTAGTGCTGTAGGATTTTGGGGAGAAACCCTCATTTATTCAGAAGTTCATCCTTTGCTACCCGTGGTACGTTAAAATGAACTTCAACTTTGCTTCAAGAAGGGTATGAAAACATTGCTTATAAATATGAATTGTTGTTTGTTCAGAGCACAAAGTTTGAAGTTTATTATATTAAAAAATAAAATACATTTACATATACTTCTTTGCTCTTTTCTGTAGATCATCTGAGATGTGGGAAAGAGTACATTAGAAAAGAGCTTAAAGACTAACTTGGGGGGACTGAAAGCATATCTTCCCACTTTATCTTCCACATTAAGATCGAAAGATCTTTCCAGTCAGGGCCTGGGATGAGTCTTATTTAGAATAGATGCCTCTCTGACATAAGTCTGGAAGCTGTTACCTCTCATGTCACACCAGGCATCCCAAGACTGACAGTTTTTACCTTATAGTTGTGTGAAAAGTGGCACCTTTAGTCCTAGTTGACATGCCCACCATTTCAGAACACCCTGAAATTGTACCCATCCTAAATATACCTTCCTCCCCACCAAAATTATACAGAACACAGGGAGGCAGAGTGAGCCGGCCAACCATGCTCCCGTCTTTCTTCCATCTGTCTCCCATTTGTTCTCTGACAGGAAAGGGGCAAAAAGAAACAGAGAGAGAGACTGGTTTGGAGATGCTTTAGATATTCCTAAGAGCCCTTGGGTTAAAGCAGCTCCCTGAGAATTAAAACTAAAGAATCCTGATCAAGGTTTTGAAACTCACACTGAATATATGTATAAAACGGGTACACATTTTTACTGAGGTATAATATCAGGATTTGATTACTGCTCAAGAAAAACCAAGTCAAAATGAATCAAGCTTAGATAAAATGGAATATTTTACTAATACTCTTGCTTAAAATATTAAAATGTTCATCACATTAAAGTTCATGAGGACAACTGTAGTCGAATAGTATCTCCACGGGCTTTAAAAAGGACATTGAATGTCTTCTAATAGCTGGAAGTATTGTGTCAGTTGACAAAAATCTTAAAAACCAGAGAAATTACATTTTAGTTTTGTAGGTCTCATGACAGGGTTTTGATAATCAACAAGGACCCATTTATATTAAGAATGAGGGTAGGCCGATATTACAAATCAGTATATTGAGTAATTGTGATGTCAGCCAAAAATTATGAAAATGATTTCCTTTTCAACTGAGTTTTTCCAATCACCTGTATGCTTTCAACTGACTTTCTGAGGTGAAAAATTCTAAAAACAACCCTGAAAAATTGATGGTGTAATCATTCATTCTGCTATATAATAATCTAACCTAAAATTTGGTAGCTTAAAACAATCATTTCTTTGCTTCATACTTCTGTGTGTCATTGGTTTAGGCTGCACAGTTGAGCATTTCTTTGCTGGCCTTGGCAGCTCTCAAGCACCTGAGATCAGTGGTAGGTCATCCGGTGGCCAGATCTGGCTGGTGGGTCTGGGGGTCACTCAGCTGGGACAGGCACCTACTTCTTGTGGTCTCTGATTAACCAGTGGACAAACCTGGGCTTTTCCATATGGAATCTCAGGGTTCTGAAAAGCTGTAAGAAAGCGCAAGCACAGTGACTTTTCAAGCCTCTGTTGTGTTTCATTTCTTACATCCCATTAACAAACCAAATCACAGAGCCAAATGCAGAGTCAAAAACAGAGAGGTAGTTCTCACCTACTAGTGGAAGGAGCTGGAAAATAGTGCCGCAGTTAGTATTTTTAAAGTCCATAACACAAAGTTTGAGTTAAACAAAACTGGACAAAAGTCTGATACATGTAAGACTCTTCTATACAAAACAAAAGTTGAATAAGACGGCTTTGTCCTCTGGAAGCCCACAGACTAGGCGAAGAGATGTGGCTCTAGACACACCCTGAAAAAATGAGTGCTACGTCTGAGCCCGAGCTGTTCGGGGGGAACCCAAAGCCTCAGTTAGCCTGACTACAGTAATAGAAAAATTTTCATGGATGAAATAACAAATGTGCTGGGTCTAAACAGATGACATTTTAGGTAATGAGATAAAGAAAAGATATTTTAGACTGAGGGTATTAATCACATAAAATCACATAGAGATGTGAATGTGTATGCAGTGGTTAGTAAAATTTTATTTCCCATAATTTTTCAATGTTTCACCAGGTAAATTTCATTCTTATCTGTATCGGTTAAAAATGGATTTGTCGGCTTATAAGACAACACTTACAGTAGCTTACACAAATAAAGACTTACTTTATTCCCAAACCTGGAGACAGGTTGTCTTTAGATATTTTTCTGTCTCGCTTTACCGTTCTTTAGCATATTAACTTTCATTCCCAAGTTCGTTGCCTCATGGCTGAAGGTGGCTGCTGTACCCTAGACACTGTGTATCTTCACGGCAGAAGGGAGCTGGGTCAAGCTTGGCCACTGTAGGGGAAGAAAACGTTTTCCTCAGCACTGCTAGGGGCCTGGCTGGGTCTGAACGTTAAACTGACAAAGACAGATTGACAGGAGAAAAATAAACAAGTGACACAAGAGCCTTCATGAAGAAATGAGGACCCGAGGAAGCCGCTGAATCCGAGTGTTTCCTCGTTATTGATGAGGAGTGGACAGTTGTGTGGAAATACGATCGGCCGGGGAGTGTGAAGCAGGCGCAGCAAACGGGGCGATTCAGCAAAGCCTGCTTGCTCAGGGCCTTCTCAGCGTCCTGGGCCTTCGGGGACAGGGGTGTTCCTTCTTGCGTAGCAGGGAGGGCACCTCTCTCCTGAAAGTTTTATGACCTGTTTCAGGGGGAAAGGTAGGGGAAGGCCAGAGCAACCTTTCGTCTCCTGCTAGCTTCTCAAGCTCCTTCAGCTTGGAACAGTACACGGGCCAGGGTGACACATTTTGGGAAGCGTGTCCTGAACTCCGTCACCAGCCTCATCTGTGCCTTTGTATCGGGAAAGCGATAGCTTTCCCCAGCCTTCCCCAGCAGGCTTTACTTGCGTCATTGGCTAGAGCCGGGTCCCATACACTCCCTCGACCACACTGAAAGCTGGGGAATGAGAGAACAAAAATCTTATATTTGGCTTGAACTTTAAATATAATTTGTTGTTGTTGTTGTGACCCTCAACCCCAAAGAAAAAGCATTCCGTTAGGGCAGAAAAAGGGAAATCCCCTGCCGTGTTAGGCTGTGATACCCTCAGGCCCCGTGACTATGCCTGCTTTCTCTGGGACGGAACGCCTTTCCTTACCTTCGTCGCTTCATCAGTGAGCAGAGGCGCCCACTCCTTCTCATGTATTTTCTTCCCAATGGACTGGTAACTCTTTTAGATCTGTATCACATAAAGCTGCCATTAATTACGTTCTTCAGTTGCTTGCTAATGGTTGTGTGTATAAAATTTCTCTCCTCAGTGAAAATGTACCTATTGTGAAGAAAGATAGAAACTGCACATTACACTTTCATATTCCCTTTAAGGCCCGAATAGTACTAGGCTCATACAATAAATGCCAGTTAATCAAAAAATATTGATTGTTGTTGTTCCGTTATTGTTTAGCTTCATGAAGGTTTTGCTTCCTAGAGTCGATTAACTCTCCTTCCTACACCCTCTTTATGCAATGACACAGTTCACTGAAAAAAGGAGCTTTAACCAACATGTAGGTATTTATGTGCATTCCACGCGCTTGAGTGCAGGACAGCCACCTTTCTCCCACTCTGGTTTGAATGGTGCACTCTCCCCCTACCTGGTTCTAGAAAACACAGATCAAGGCACTCACAATTATCGCTTGGCCTCAGTTACTGATATAGCAATGGGCATCCAGCCTGAGCCAGTCCAGCAAGGTTCAGTTAGGATATTATGGTCAAAATATTCAGACAGAAAGGTATTCTCTTACTTTAGAATTGAAGCTGGTGGCATATAGGCCTAAAACTGTTTCTTCCATGGAGAATTCATGCCTTCAAGAACTAAGGGTTTTTTATTTTATGTTTTTAAATCTTTCTGCATAACCGTTCTTAGCATAAAGAACGGTTAGAATAAATTCAATGCAGAGGAAAGCAGAGTCAAGGCAAGGAAAGAAAAACAGTTGAGTCCTGACGATATTTGAATTCCAGGATCTAGTCATCCCTGAAGTCTAAACATTTTAATTAAGCAATACGTTTTCTTCTGACAACTAATTCCCATTTGACAGTGAATCCTCCTTTTGGCTTAAGCTGCTTAAAGTTGGATTTCTATCCTTGCAACTGGCCATGGCATTTAGGTCGATGCCTTCCCCCCCTTCATTACAAAGTACCTATTGGTACTGGCGCTCAGCGTCAGCTGGCAGGATGGAGGCCCCATTGTTCTCAGGGTCAAAAATGTACTCTAGTTTTGGCTTTGGCGCTCTCTAGCTATGTGGACATAGGCCAAAGTGTTGGATTGTGTGTTTTCAATTTGGCACTGCCACTCTCATTTAAGGATGGGAATTACATTTTCCAGAGGTCCTTTCCCTGCACTGTTCTGAGTTAGAGTTCATCAGGAAAGAAATTGGTGTCAGATTCGAAGGTAGAAATGAAAAAGAAGCCATCACTATTGAAAGGTCATGGCAGCCAGATACTGTAAGGGACAGGTTCAGAGGTCACCAGTGGCCCCAGCTAGTCACTGCTCTTCTCCTGCTCCAACTTCAGCTATTCTTTGTCTCTGCTGGCCCTCCTAGCCCACCATGGCCCAAGCCCAGCATTATACTCTTGACTGTGACATTACTGAAGCACATAGTCCCCAGAGGGGACTGTTTCCACGGACCCTTCCATAAACTCTCAATCCTAATACAGCTTGAACTACCAAATGAATCCAGCTTCTCAAATTTTCCTGCAAGCTATCCCTGGTCCTCCTGGGCCATATTTCATTTGGACTTGGTTATTGACCATATTCCTGATCTTTACTCCCCATTTCCAGAACTGCACTTAAATAACTCTCCCCACATCTTTAAAATACCTAATTTCTATACTAAATTCCTTATTCCCAAAGTACTTGTAGTGGTCCTGTTTTCTTCATGAACCCTGTTTAAAACAGCCAGTTATTTACTCTCTTAAGCCTAGTTGCTTTGCCTATAAGAGATGGTTGTCCTGCCCAACTCACACAGCTTTAGTGAGAGTCCAGTGATAATGGGCCTGGTATGGAAACTCCAAATGTATGGCATTATTGCAACTGGCTTGTTGGTCCTGGGAAGCAAGTGCCTTGGCTCCAGCATACAGGACTTTACTACCTTTCTTTCTTCTATAGACAAACCCTCAAAAGATAAAAAGAAAGAAAGAAAGCAGTTTCTAATCTCAAGCTAAGTAAATGCCTTAAAAGTAAAAAGAAAGAAAGAAAGAAAGAAAGAAAGAAAGAAAGAAAGAAAGAAAGAAAGAAAGAAAGAAAGAAAGAAAGAAAAGCAATTGCAATTGAAATTCCCTCTCAACAGTGGGCCTATTTCTTTATTCTTTAATTTTTTCTCCTTTTTTTAGTTTTATTTATTATTTTTTTATCTTTATTGTTGAGAGTATTACAGATGCCATCCTCCTTTCTTTCCCCCATTGCCCCCCTCTTCGTTCCTGCCCCACCCCAGGGCTTCACCACACTATTGTCTATGACCACGGGCAGTGCATATATGCATATTAGTTCTTTGAATAATCTTTCCTCCCACCCCATCTACCCTTCCCTCCAAGATCTGTCAGTCTGTTCCATGCTTCCACATCTCTGGATCTATTTAGTTTGTCAGTTTATTTTGTTCATTATATTCCACATATAAGTGAGGTCATGTGGTACTTGTTTTTCTCTCACTGGCTTATTTCACTCAGCACAGTACTCTCCAGGTCCATCCATGCTGTGCTAAAGGGCAAGAGAGCCTTCTTCTTTATAGCTGCATAGTATTCCATGGTGTAAATGTCTCACAGCATTTTCATCCACTCAGCTACTGATGGGCACTTGGGCTGTTTCCAGATTTTACCTAGTATAAATAATGCTGCTATGAACATAGGGGTGCATATATTGTTTCTGACTGGTGTTTTGAGGTTCTCAGGATATATTCCTAGAAGTGGAACCACTGAGTCAAAAGGAAGTTCCATTTTTAACTTTTTGAGGAACGTCCATACAGTTTTCCACAGTGGCCGCCCCAGTCTGCATTCCCACCAGCAGTGCACTAGGGTCCCCTTTCCCCACACCCTCGCCAGCATGTGCTGTTTGTTGACTTGTTGATGGAGCCATTCTGACAGGTGTGAGGTGATACCTCATCGTGGTTTTAACTTGCATCTCTCTGATGGTTAGTGACATTGAGCACCTTTTCATGTGTCTCTTGGCATCTGTATGTCCTCTTTGGAGAAGTGTCTATTTAGGTCCTTTGCCCATTTTTTAATTGGATTACTTGTTTTTCTTTTGTTGACTCGAATGAGTTCTTTATATATTTTAAAAATTAACCTGTTAAGGGGTTAATTTTTCTCCTTTTTATTCTTAACAATAATATTGAGTTTTGCTTATTAATCACTGGTTAACATTAAAATATACCTTTTCCCTGTTATTCCCACCTAGATCCTTCAACTCTACCACCTTCCATTTCAAACCTTTTAAATTCTCTTTCTATTTTTTGCATGGAAGACACCAAAAGAATAAATCAGCAAAAACTTCAATCAGATAAATAGCTACTTAAAGTGTTCTTAGAGATGTATTTATAGACATAATCTTGTCCTTTTTATCTATACAAAGCCCTTCTATATAGTTAATTGAAAATAACACATTATATATATATATATATATATATATATATATATATATACCAGTATATATACTTAAAGCTACTGCCTTGTCATATGTATAAAATATATTTAATATATAAATAATAAAATGAAATGTATGTTACTTCATATATCTTTTAATATATAATAAAATATATTTTATTTAATATATTTTTTCATACACATATGTGAAAGCTACTGCTCTCCTTGATTTTTTAACAAGATCTTTTTAATGAGTAGAGACATTTAAACTGAACACTGGTGCTATGGAGAAAGATATATTTTAACTGGAGGTTTTGCTCCGGATGGAGAATTTCTGTTCTCGTGCAAGCACCTCTCTTTGCTTGTGATAAAGTATAAAGTGGGCATTCACAGTGAATGCTTCCTCCCTATACAGCAATTTCCATCAATGTATAATTAAAACTGGATTTCCTTTTCCTTTTTGGTTGGTGGGAGGGTGGGGCTGGTAAACCTGGTAAAGAAGGGGGAACAAAGAGAACTTTCATGAGTTCCCCTGCAAACAGTCTATCAGTTACCGTTCCTAGTGTTCGAATAGCTGCAGCATTCTAAAGAGGTTCTGGAATAAAAAAAGTCAAGCAGGGGGTCCAAGAAAAATTCAACCCGCATGCCAACTAAGGGAAAGAAAGAAAAAGGCAAGGGGAAAAACCCTATCTTTTGTTGTAAAAGGAACTAATGAAGCTGCTGTTAGAACTGTCCACAGTGACACAACAAGGCTGTACACCCACACACATTGTTAGGGTGCCAGTCATCCCCCATAATGGGAGCAGGAAAAGCTGTGATTTAAAGGAGGGGGGAGCACACGCTGCTGTGGAGTTTAACTTGGGAAATCTCAGCGAGCGCACACTTTGGTGTTAGCTCCCAGAAGTTAGTGCAAAAATGCATAAGGTTGTCTACTTTGGGCTTAAAGAAGAGATGGGCTGATGGGGGGTAAAATCCCATTGTCATTATAAATTGCTAATTAAATAATTATCAATTAGTTGGCAGACAGAACTCATTCCAGTGTATTCCTTAGAGAGAGGACAACAAAGAAATACAGTAATTTTGTTTTTTTCCTATTCAACATTCTTGCCTAGAGGTGCCAGATAGAGATAACATGTGATAAAATCTATGTTAGATGTCTCACATAGGCTATTATACATTACTGATCAAAGATAAATACCAATTATAGCATGTAAACATGGATGTCCGTAATTCTAGTAACATGGCATTAATTTCACCATATTAACTAATTGACTGGGTCCTTTTTCAATGAACAAGGCAATATACTATATATTTTCAAGTAAAAAGAAAAAAATCTTAACACTAAATTTTCTAAGGTGTATAGAAAGTGTTTTGGAAAATAAGATGCCAACCAACCGATATCATTTTTGAAAGCACAGACTGTGTCTCTGCATTTTTAATTGAAGAAATGTTTTACTTAAAATGTCTAGGTACAGTCATTCGCTAATATTACGTAGACAATTTTTTAAAAGCTAGTCATTTAAAAATATAATTAGGAGAAAGAAACATTCAAAACAAAAATATATTACATATAAACTATATAACAGATATACATATATGTATATATGATTTGTAATTTACCTATATATTTATATCATATATTAGTTAAATATTCTACTTGTCTTACATATCTATATCTTTTATTGTGAATATAGGACTTCAGGAAAAGTATTGGTAAGATCCTTATATTTTTCAAATGAAAAATAATTGTTTGTTTCTCAGGGGATGAGATCTTTTTTGACTTTTAGATCATGGTTTTGAGCATAAATAAACCCAAAGAGCATGCTGTCTGGAAAGGTAGTAATTGAGTTCCTAAGGAATTCAGTTACATTTAAATATGAATGTGTTTGTAGCAGTTCTGTTATATATGTAGATTATTTCTGCTTTTCATAGAGAGATATGAAGCTCTAAACGTCTCCCGTTGTCTTCTCTGTTAACTATGAATTAGAGAAGGGTTGTAAGTTTACTACAAACTTTAGAAAATAAGCAGTATGTTACAGAAAACAACAAATACATAAAATAAATTTGTTTAGGTAGCCATTGAGAAAAAAAATGTTTCTATTAGAATATATTTTTACTGTAAATATGCATAAAGTTTATTTTTTTAATGAATATAATCACATTTTAAGGTTTGACTTTAAAACCAATCATTTACTCCTGACAGTCATCTTGATTACACAAACCCAGCCCTCCTTGTTACATTCAGTTACCACAACAGATAAGAAGGTATGTCTTATAAGCAGCCTGATGCTTCTTCTAGCTTACTTTTGGGAACTTGGAAACAATTGATATCTCAAAATCTTAAAAGAGCTTCATTGTGGCAAGGTCTTTAATTTGATTTATCTTAAGAAATACTTAATGGTTAAAGGTGCTAACTGTGTTGTTTTATTGAATTCTTGTTCATGATTCAGGATTGATCCACCTCAGCTTTCCAGCAGGGAGCAGTTTTCCAGGGATTCACAGCAAGACTCCCAATCAATAGGTTAATAGATGTTGGGCGTTGTAGGCAGGGGTGATACGGCTGGCATTTCTGAGGCCTGATGCCCATGAAGACAAGTCCTGATGATACTTTTGTGCTGGAAACAATGTCACCCTGATTATCTGGCACATAAAGTTGTTATGTGTTAATATGTCTGTAAATGGATCATTAATTTGAATTATTTTAAGGGAACTAGTTCAAATTTCTTTCCTTTTTTTTGTTTTACTCTTCTTTAAATTACTTGTCTCTATAATTTTTGAAATAGCAACTGATCCCTTGATGTTAACAGTAGTGTTCAGCTCTTTTGTGTTTTAGTACTCCCCAATTTTAACAGATTATAACTACGTAAAATGTTAGCCCCACAAATTAGAGAACATTTTGCCTAAAAAATGTTTATTTTATGAAAGGATCCCCTTCAAAAGAAGGGTTGTTGAAATAACAGAATCAAAGAGAGCAATTTAATCTAGAAAACATGTTTATCTAGTAGTCTACATAATGCAACATGAAATATAAACTAGTTAAGCAAATAATGGATAGTTGAATTTTGTTCCTACTGTACTTAATAAGTCTTCTCTTTTAGAAGCCTGTAGAAAGTCGGCAATCCCTCCAGAAGCCTATCGAAATGTACCATTTATGGACATCCCATGGGGACTAAAGTGGCTGACTCCAGAGCAAATAGATTTGTCTCACCCAAAGCTTCACATAAATATGTTGATAAATAAATAAATGTAACATGGAAGTATCACTAAGTAGAATCTCTCCTTGAGGAAAAGCTTGATGGTATACATTATTTCAAATAATTAATGCTGATTTTACTATACAAATTGTAATAGGCAATTAGGCATGAACAGAGCAAGAACAATAGGCCTGGTACAGAAGTTCACCCAGCCCTGGGTGCCTTGAAACAGTCAATTGTAGGGTGGGATCTCACCCCCAGGGTTACATTTCCTCCCCTAGCACATTGTTGGCCATACCATTTAGACCTCCTGATCTTTCATATCTCTGGTCGTTTGGTTCAGACACTTCCTTGACCTTTCCTTCCTTAGCATTTCCTAATCACGTGGTAGATTCTCTTAGAGGAAGGACAAGAAGACTGGAGAATGGCCTCATAGGAGTCCTGTACAAGCCCTTGCATGACCACTCCCTTAAGCATTAAGCCCTCAAGACAATGAGGTTCTGATCTGCATCAAATAACCTTAAGGACACAGCCTCAGGTCTGTTGACCACAGAGTCAAAGTTTCAGTCAAACAAAAGATGACATTTAGGCCTCAGTTACATTTCAGCTCCAGGCCCAGAAATGCAGCAAAACCAAATAAAGCAACACCATGGCTGATATCAGGATCAGACACAATGACTAATGATGACCTGGTGCCAATCAATCAGTAGAGACCAGGACCCTGAAAGGACACACCTGAAAAGCTGACGAATATTCTATAGGAATACTCCCCTGAGACCTCCAGGTGAAGGCCCTGAGGGTAGAGGACCTAATGCCGGCTCTCTCTCTGCAGCATGCCCGAACCTTTCTCCCCTGTCTGTCCCCCAGCTGTGTTCTCTTTGACTTTCTTTTTCCTAAGCTCCAAAAGCCCTTCTTTTGCCTCTGTAACTTGTTTCTTGAGCCCACAGAGCTCAGCTGGCTCACTGTTTCCACCTCTGTGACTTTCTAAATAAACTTTTGCCTATATTTGAGTCTTGCCTCTGAATTGTTTCTTAGCCAGAACTTAAGTATTGAGGTTGCTGAACTGAGGTCCCACAGCTGGTAACATTCTGGTGCAGGTTTGCCTCTAACAAAATTAAGGAATCATACTTACCACTGTATCAGTCACAGAAGGTTCTGTTTGACTATTTTCTGCTTTTACAAACTTTCATTTATTTATTTTTTACAGAAGACAAACCCAACCCAATGAACAATCTAAAGTCTCTGATGTTCCAAGAATTGCCTTAACAAATTCTATGGCTCATATATCCATACTGGATGTATCCAAACTTAGGTTTCATCATTGGCTGATTTGTTGGATTCTTAAAATAAAGATTTGTAATTGATACACCTGGGACATCAGATAATAATTATTATTGTGTTCAGACAAATTTTGCCAGAGAAGACAGAATGTACATTAGTAAAATGAAACAGCAGATTGGAATACAATATTATTTTCGTTGTCTTCCATACTCTTTAAATCTGTTAAATGTATTAGGTTAACTTGAAAATACTTCATGTTTGAAGGAAACTAGATTTTTTAAAAATTGCACTGAGAGATTTTCTGTTAATTAAGTTGTAATCAGTTAGTATTGATTATTATGTGGTAGACAGTTAGATAGACACGACCAGAGCAAGGACAATGGGCCAAGTACAGAAGGTCACCAGGGCGGAAAGTCCCGGGTGCTTAGCAACAGGCAAAACTGGGGAAACAAGGACCTTGCCTCCAGGGCAACCTTACCTGCCCTAGCATACTGCTGGTCCAGCTGCTCAGACTACTGCTGGTCGAGCTGCTCAGACGCCTCCTAAACTTTTATATTGCTGGTCATGTGGCTCTGACCCTGTCCTGACTTTCATTCCCTTGGCATGTCACTAGTCATGTGGTAGACTCCCTTGGAAGAGAAACAAGGAGCTGAAGACTGGCCTCACGTGACTCCCATGCACGACCACTCCCTTAGGCATTAACCCTTAGGGATAACATCTAGTTCTTAGTTGTGTTTCAGCCCCAGGCTTGGAAAAAGAGCAAAACCAGACAAGTGATGCCACAACTGCCTCAGGACCAGCTGCATTGGATAACGACCCCCTGTTCTGGTTGACCAATCAGTGGAGACCACGACCCTGAAAGAGCACACCTTTAAAACTGGTAAATATTCTGTTGAAACCCTTCCCCAAGACTTCCACTAAGATTCTCACCTGCAAGAGAGAGATAAAAACACTCAAGACAATGGACCCAGCGCTCACTCTCCCTGTGGGGAGCATGCCTGGGCCTGGCCCTTCCTCCTTCCCTTCCCCCACAAGGGTGCATCTCCTAAACTCTAAGGGACCCCATGAGACTTGCAACCAGAGGAGCAATGGGCAGCAGCAGCATGTCCTGAGCTAACCCCCTGAACCTATCTCCAAGGCCCCTTTTTTCTTCCGTGACTCATTTCTTTCCTATAACATTTTAAAAGAACCAAAGCAGCCAAACCTAGGCTCTCCTGTTGCTTCTATGCTAAGCTCTTCCTTGTTCAACTGTCCCCAGCTTAATGACTGTTTCCTCAGAGTCACCTGGACTCATGCTGTAACGTCTTTCCCGCACCAAGTGAAGCACCCATGCACTACTGTCTGGTCCTGGGTAGACCTGCTTACGGTCAGACCCCTTGTCCAGTAACAATTAGCCTTTTCTTTTTAAATATATTTTTATTGGTTTTAGAGAGGAAGGGAAGGAGAGAGAGAGAGAAAGACCAATGTGAGGGAGAAACATCCATCGGTTGCCTTTGGTATGTGCCTTGACCGGGTATCGAACCAGCAAAATTTGATGCACCAGACATGCTGCTCATCCAACTGAGCCACTCCGACTGGGCTGCCCTTTCTTTTATGAATAGGATGTTAGTGATAATGGTGGCGATGATCATGATATAATGTGCACAGAAAATGATGGAAATGTGTTCTTTTGATCTGAGGACGACTCTTTTTTTATGCTAAATGTATACAGGTTTACAGGATGGCCTTGTAACAGCCAAGAAAAAGAAAGTAGCAAACATTCTGAACTTCCCACTAATCTAAAAGGAGGCATTTTCTCATTCTTAAATTACCTGTTCTGTTTTCATGTTTGAAATGCTAGCCAAGCCTGTCCTGAACTGAAATTGTTTGCTGAGAATAAATGCCATTTTTTAATGTCTATTATACTTATCTCTAGGAGAAAAACAGTCCTTTTGCCAGTTGCACATTTTTAAAAATCACGTCTAATTTGAATAAATTAACATATTTGTCAAAAACTAATTCTAAAAAAGGAACGATAACTAGGAAAGCAATTTAATTGAGTGTTTTATAAGAAGAGGGGAAAGTCTTTGTCATTCACAAGGCACCTCGGTTGATGTGCTTTGTTGTAAATTTGGGGGTTGCTTTAATTTCAAAACATATTTTTTCACTTAATAAGGGAGACAAAAGAAACTTTCAACCAGCATCTCCAGTTTGTTATCTCAGACTGTTTTGGCTTCTCAAATGTGAGAACATGATTGTTTTTATTTCCAGGAGGAGATAATAACACTGAAGCAATAAAAAAGAGTCAAGGCGCCTGCACAGCACAGGAAGTTCACAGCTAGAGACTTAATTTCCCACACAATGTGCTGTGCAATGGGCCCATTAACATAGATGAATAGGCCCTTTAAAGGGCTTTCCCCTCCCTCTCCTCCTTGCAGATATGCAGCTGCTGCTGAATGGTGATATGTTAATAAGGTACTCGCTTGCCTATTCTTCAGGTACTCCGGCTTTCTCTACCTAGGTAATCTCCACAGAGGAAAAGCTATTAGGGGCTTGTATCTGCCACCACACCTTCAATTATATTAACACCTGCACCGATAATCCTCGTAAGGTAAACCAGTAGGGGGCCTATGGCCTTAGTCCACTCTTTTCTCCCTACAAAGTTACATGGTGCGGGGTGGGGCGGGGGAGAAAGGAAGAAGTAGAAGAGAAAAAGGAAAGTCACTTTTATTACACATCAGTGGGAACCTTCTGAAAAAGCTTTCATGCCTAGGAAATTGTTATTTCTTCAAACAGCTGACAGCCTGCAGAGGAAACTCTTAATGGAAACCCAGCTCCTGCATTGTTATGCATGGCCCTCATGTAGATTCAGGGGGGTGGATTAAGTTCGCTTCCAAAGGGTCTATTGTGTGTAGCATTAATTTGCAGGGCTCTTGATATTTGAGCTTGAAGGTTTATAACCTCAGTGTTTACTTAGATGAGCTACATCCTAAATTTGCTTATTTCCGTCTGCAGTCTCTTATTTTCTGGTAAATGTTACATTTATATTTGTTAGCAGCTAGAATGTTGTTATAAATCTTAAGGAAATAATTACATTCATTCATTTTAAAGCTTTGATCCTGGGTCACCCTTTGCTGCCATGTCTATAGAAGATTATATACATAAATTCATTTCTCAAGAACCTTTATGCCACCCAGTTAAACTGCAGCGTGAAGACAATATAGCTTAGAATGAATGCTTAATTATAGCCTGCTCCTAAGTGGTAACTTTCCATGAAATTAACGTAGCTGCCCCTTGTTTCTTTCACATAGCAATATTATAAATACACCAATCTGTGCCTTTTACTTCCAGATGAACAAATCCACTATAGAATGGATCATCATTTTTCTCTGTTACTGTTTGAATAATTATTTGTAAAGGGTTAGTTGCAATTTTGCATATTTAAAAAATATTCCCAACTTGCTATTTTCAAACAATTCTGTGTTTTGAAGGAACCCTTCAGAAGTCTCATCTTTCAAGATTAAATTGCGAATTTACATTCAGAAATTTTCTCAGCACTACCCCTAACCCTACTCCTCTTTTTTTCCTTGCAAGATTGTGTAGACAGTTGCTACCATGAATTTAAAATTCAGTATGAATGTCTGGGGCATGGGGGAAGCATGCCCATTGGAATTTACTCTGGTCTTAATCTGGATTTAGGGCCTCTATTGAATAGAAGTACATTATGCTCCAACAACTGAAGTTTCTATTATTTTAAAACCTTTTTAAAATAGAAAACAACATCAATACATGTCGAATATTTTCTTGCACTTTTTCTGCTTTTACTTAGTGTTTTAGATGTTTTACAGATAATTTTAATTGCCGCTATTCATGGAATTGTACTTGTTAGCATTTATATTTAATAGGTCTTGTGATATAGTGGTGAGATTGTTTATTTTCTTGCCCATCAGAGACCAGAGCCCTAGTTCTGGCTCCAGCTGACCTTGTGTTGGTCTCCGAAGCTCTTTGGGTCTTCTTTTTCACCTGTAAATATTAAAGTGATGTTCTGATTTCTAAGGTCTCTAAGCAAAAAATTCTATGATTCTTACCAAAATATACTACTTTCTTATAGAAGCAACTGTCAATAAGCTGATATGTGGACCTCCCCTAATCTCAATAATTAGATTTCCAGATCTTCATATAATTCCCAGGACTGTATTTGTAATACTGTTTATAACTATCCCAATTTTTCACCTACTATTCATTCTTTTTATTTCAAGGAAAAGCTGTTCTTAGGAAAACTCTGACAGACGCAGGTGAAAAATATACTGGCTCGCAGTCCTGAAACCTTGAAGCAAGCTCTTGAGATCTGATTACACTTAGCTTGGCAAGTAATCGTGAAAGATGGATCTTATTACCATCGGGTTGTTTGCTGTTTTTGTTTGCACCACGCAGTTCTCCAGGCTGTTCCTATGTATCCTGAAAAGAAATCAGTCCAAACACAGAAATGAAGTGTTTGACTTAGCAAATATTTCTTGAGCACCTATTATATGGCAGTCACTGTGCTAAATATTGAGCATACAGTTATATACAGTTATATACAAGGGCCCCTGCCCTTGAGAGGTTATTTGGGAAACAGTGCCTATCATATGCATGTATATAACAAGTGCTAACTGAATGAATGAATGAATGAATGAATGCACATATGAATGAACGAAACATACCCTTGACGCACTTATGATTTATGTTAGTCAGATAAGATATATAGGTTCTGTTTAGCTCATTTTAATAGAAATTTACTGAACATAGGTGCCAGACATGGGGCCTCACTTTGGAAATTTTTATTAGAGAAATAAAACACCAGTGAAAGTTGATCTAGTAAGGCAAGGACCATTATATGGATTATACTCTTAAGCACTTGCCAAGAGACATGAATCCCAACTGCTATAATGTGTGCTGAAGAGTGGCTCGGTGTGCTTTATTTAGTACAAGTTTAATCTTGCTCCTAAAATTGGTATAGGAGTTATATATAAAGTTACTACAGCATGGGGACAAAAACAAGAAGAAAATACTAGGACCTCAAATGCCACTCGTAAGCTGGATAAAGCACTCTTTGGCTTGGTACATAGTGCCAAAATGAGGAAAGAACATCAATTTTTAGTTACCACGTAGTGGTACTAAAAGTGATAATGATGATAACTGTGACAGCTGTCTTTATGCTGAGCTTACTAAATACTAAATGCCCTGAGAGCTCCATATGCATCACCTGATCAAATTTTCCCATAGTCTTTGGCGGTGAACATTACTCTCCTTAATTTGCAGATAAAGAAGCTGAGGTTTAGAGAATAAGATAAATTGCCTAAGCCACAAAGGTGGCCATTGGTGGAGCTGAAATTCAAAGTCAAGTTTCCCTTACTCCCCAGTTTTTCCTCTGAACCATTGCATTACTGTTATTCTATCCTTGCGGTCAGAGCTCTCTAGCTATTTTGGGTCTGCTAGTTGCTAACTGTTCTTTCTGCAATTTCTTAGGAGACTGCTGGGCACAAACACTAATTGCAGCTTAATATAAGAACAGCTTTCAAGACTGCAATCCATCAAAGAAGATTTTCTTAAGCTCTTTCAAAGTTTAGAAATATAACTTTTTCATGGCGATAGCTGTGGAAATTTTAGAGACTTCTCATATAATACCAAATATGTGTCTGTTTCTTAAAGTGTATACATATATGTACATTCTTAATAATATGTATACTATCATTACAAGAATAACATGAAGGAGGTGGCAATGCTTAAATGATGGATTTATGGAACTTGCGGTCTGACCTGTTTCGAGACTAACACCTGCGTGCTATCATTACAGCAAGAAGTATGAGAGTTTCTAAATCTGAATGAGGAACATAAAGGACACATAATTTTTTTATTCTCCCAAAAGGCAAATATAACACAGGGAGGGAAGAATGGAGAAAAGCAGCTGCAAGGAGGCTGGGATAGAATGTCTGAGCCTCGGCTTCGACAACTGTAAAAACATATTTGATCACTGATGTCACTGCAGGACAGGCTGATGCGATGCTCCGGGCTGCAGACAACACAGGCTCTCCAGGCTTCTGGAGCTGCCATTTCTGGTTTATTTTACTGGTGAGAACTTGCTGCCACAGTTTGTTTACATTTACAACCATATATTAGTAAATTGGTATACATACGAAGAAAACTTGACATAGTTTTAGTTAAAATTTTTGTTGAAGATAGTAATTTGAGTTTAGAGCTTCGTGGGTTTTTTTTTTTTTGGAATCACAAATCTAAAGTTGGTAAATGTTATCAAAAGGAAGATATAGGGGTGATTTCTATTTCACTGTTTCAGTTACAAGGGCATACAAGTGAGGGGAGCATGTCTGTGAAGCTCAACACGTGAGCCTATCTTCCCCGAAACATAACCATTTTAAAACATACTTTTGCTTTTTGCCTCGATGTGATTTAGTTGAGAGAGAAGGTGGTTGGCGTGTGACAGTTATGGTAACAAATACCTGCTACTGCAGTAATTGTGCGGCTTTAAGGCAGAACCTTAACCACCGGGCCTGACTGCCCTTGTCGCAGACAGACAGACGTGAGAAGCCTGCTGTCCAAGGTGGTGGTAAGAGTTCAAGGGAGTATGTATGAAGCGGTGAACGCAGCTTACACCGAGTGTTGAGTAAGTGGTGGTCAGGTTTTAGTAATGAGTTGCCTGGGAAATCAGGTATCAATGAGGAAGAGATATTAGTAATAGAAAGACAATGCAATCCATGAAAAGATGATTTAAAATGGTGAGTACTGGGAGAGGAATTAAACATGTCAGAAGCCAAAACATTGAAAGAAAAGGACTCTCAGTAGAAACGTTTGTCTATATGGTACCAGTCTTACTTTTGGAATTGTGTTTTCACAAATAAGCTCAGTGCCCCAGAAGGGAGAAGAAAAAAAAAAAGCAAGACTACAAAAGTATGGGAAAATTAAACAAAAACATGAAAATTAGATTAAATATGGAACTTCTGTCAAAAAGCAGTTGGACAATGGGAAGAGAACAATATGATAAAACAAAAACCCTGGGAAGTCTTGAAAAGAAAAACAAAGAAACATGGGGGAAGACAGAAAATAAAGGGTTCAAGCTACGTAGGTTTAAGCCAGTAGAACACACACAACTCTACTTTTAATTCTGACAGCAAAAAAATAGCTGAATTGAGCAGATTTACTATAGGAAAAGGGCATGAATGATGTTAAAAATCAGGGATTTTTTAAATTCTTAAGTTCAAACAGAGTGCTGTATTTAAGCACGGTGTATGTGTCTGTGTTTCAGAATTCACGTGGACTTGGGGGTTTTGACGTGGAAAAGTCACTTTATTTCCTTGTAAGATCACCTACCTACATGCTAGAAATGAGAGGTAAAATTTTCAAATTACAGGTACGACAATAGACAGAGATCTCATCTGCTTAAAAAATATCTATAAGTTTCATTTTGCTGAATGGATAAAACAGTAGCAACAGAAATATTTTAAGTCGTACTTGAGGCCACCTAAAAACTCTTTGGGGATCAATTCCTTCCCTTCTATGGCAAAGCAGCGCGTGTACATGTGCATCCACCACAAATCTCCAGGCAAACAGCCTGGTTCCCGCTCCCTTGTCCCTGCAATGAAGCATCTGCTCACTATTTTTTTTTGCTGCTGTTATTTCTTCTCTGAACGCTCCGATTCAAAACCATCATCCTACCACCTTTTTAGTTGTTAAATCTTGCTGTCTTTGTGGCTATATCTCTGTGCGCCAGAGAAAAGAGCTCTTTCACAAAGTACATCTGTGTGTCCTTAGCACCGAGGCCCCTGGCTTGCAGCTGGAGGCAGCTCTCTGCTCAGCCCACCGTGGAGAGTGACACAGGCAGGCGACATCGTCACTGAACACTAATTTCTATCACATCCAGGAAGACTGTGATAGCCATTTCGGAGCCTCTGCAAGACACAAGAGATGCAAAGGTAATCCTTCTGTTTCTATACCCAGTTTTTGCAGGAATCAAGTATTTCCATCTGGAAGGGACAATTGGGCAAGAGGGGGGGAAGGGTAGACTCAGTGCCAAAATTAATAAGCCAGTAAATAAATTCATCAACCCGGGAGGAAATAAAGCACAAATACAGAAAGAGAAGAGCCTCTGATGTTTTTTTAAATGAAATTCTCATGCAGAATGAATCATGCTTTGGGATCAGTATAACAAGGGGCTGTGCTAGCGAAGTTCTGTTACGCAGGAAGTAGGCTGCAGGCTAACTCCTGGTCATGAGAGGAGGAGTCTTTGTCTTACTGGAATGTCCACGTTAGAAAGGACTTTAGGGATCATACAGTCTGTCATGAATGATCACATCTAATACTTTTCTTTCTTAAAGGGGTAGCTGAAAAGTTTTGGACAAGACCTCTACAGACAACTGGAAGCACAGTGTACCCAGGTGGTGGGTCTCGTCTGTGACAATATATTTTTCTGACTGTCCAATTGAATATGGCTGTAAAGGGAATACAACCCCATGTAATTTCCAGCGGTGACAATTTAATCAGTTGTATAAGAGGAAGAAGCAGAGTCCCCTCATTTTCATATTTGCATATTTGATTTTTGCATTGGGGAATAGAGGTTATGTTTTTCTATTACTCTCATTCAATTTTATGAGCACATTTTTAAAGTGGAAGGAAATACAGAGTCAAACTGGTCTAAGAGAAAGGTTGCATTTTGGATATAAAGAAGCACTGGATGCAACGTGCTTTGTGAAATATCTTTTCCTACAAGGAATCTATATGCCGAACATGGCTTGCTGGCTCCCAGCTTCTGCACGTGATGCATCTGCTATTAACATTCACAAACCCAACCTGAAAATGAAGGCAACTGCCTGGAGAGCAATGCAAAATCATGAGGACTATACCATAATATGCCTCCTATTTTTGTTAATGTTTTTTAAAAGGTAAATCTTAATAACTGAATCTATTTCTGAGCAAGCAGGGCTTCTAAAATAAATGCTTTGTATACAAGAGGTGAGTTTTTATGAGGTTATAGAAAAGCAATAAATTAGCAAAACTCCATTGTTTTTGCAATTGACAGAATAATATTATTGACCATAATGCAGTAGCAGATTATGGGATAGGTTTTAAGATAAATAAGAAAGTAATTTGTGGTCATCAATTACCCTTGTGTGACTTACGAGTATTTAAAAACTCTGTTCACAGTGGTGTTGGATTTGAATTACTGGAACATGGATAGCTATTTTTTTAATGCATCAATGCATGTTAGCCTCTACTTGTAAAAGCCCCAAAAGTATGCTGGGTAATTTAAGAAAAATAAAAATAAAAAAGGATAGTATTCTACTTGTTTAGTGATTTAGAATTTCTTTATAAAAAGTGAGCTCTGAAGCCAACATTTCATTGGAGAGGAAAAGAGGAATGATTTTGATTCTATATAATTTTACAAAAAGAGAAAAAATATTAAACAAAAGTTTTGAAATGTTATATGCATTAAAGTTTATGTATATATTCACATACTCATACGGATATGTGTGCATGTCTGTGTGTATATGTATATACTGTGGCTAACTGTTGCTAATCCGAGTCTATGAGAAATAACTAAACTTGGAATTCTGAAAAGATAAGCCATAGCATTTTATTAGAGTAGAGTGGATTGTCTTTTTCTCTCATGTCCATGAACAGTGCACCAGTAGCAGTGTGCAGACATGTATAATTATCAGATGAGAGGTATGAGATGCTTTGGGGGTGAGTATGGATTCCCATTAAATTCAAGCACAGAATATGGCAAATTTTGAATATATTCTTGTTTATTTCAATCTTCATTCTGATGATCACACTTTCAAAGAGGGTGCCAATATAGGAATATGTGATCCAATGATTACGTATTCAAATTAACCCAGTTTCTTTGAATGTGTTCTAATGATTGAATGATCCCCCAAACACTGCAACTCCTCAGGGAAATATGCTGATTCCTCAGCACATTTGCTCAAGGCCTGGGGAGTACTAGATCTGCCAAGGAGTGCCTTGAAGCATGGAAACTCTGCTCTACCTAAACACAAGTCCTAGGTTTTAATCACCATGGCTAGGTTCACACGAAGGCAATTAATCATATGATTGCTTTCGCTGGGGCCCAACCTCATCAGTATCTTTCCTTCAGGCCAACTGACAAGGCTGGATATAGTCAATGACTTAAGTGGATTTGATTGCTTAAGAGGCACAACTCTGAGTACAGTTTCAAATGCAGACTAGGAATATTCATTCTCAGTCTATTTTTCGGAAGTTGCCATGTCACAATCAACACTTTAAATGATTAAGGTAAAATAATTGTTCCATTAAACAGTTAAAAGTTGACAGGTAGCATCAGAAAGAGACCAAATGATAAAGATCTGTTTTATAGTTAGTTAAGGTTTTTATTTGGGGGTATGTGTGTCTGTTTTGTTCTTTTGGGCAAGGGTGGGGGGCAGGCCTCAAAACCTAAATAATATTTACTTTGAAGTTTGAAAGAGATAAAATTGCCTAAGGAATGTAATTTGTAGTTCAATGGGCAACTTTAAATAAGGTTAGAAAGGTAGGGGTGTGTGTGCCTGTGTGTGTGTGTGTGTGTGTGTGTGTGTGTGGTGTGTGTTTGTGTACACGTACAGATACATATATGTGCACTTTTTAGGCTTATTTAACCTTGTGACTTCACTAGTCTTTGCTGGACTTGGTGATATATCAAATGTAAACTTGGAGCTTTCTAGCATCCCCTTCTTTGTAATCCTGACGAGAAGTTTCTCCTGGCAGGATAACAGGATTTGGTTACTCTCCATTAAAATTATTTCTTTATTAAAGAACTTTTAATGCTGTCCTAACTTAAAAGTTGAGTGTGAGTGCAAGATCTGAACAACAGAATTTTTCCAATGGGTTTGTCATTTCTCCAAAGCACTTTTGCAGATAATCCTAAATATTCCTAGAGACAACAAGAGACAGACCTGCCCCAATACTAGAGAATTCTTTGGCTACAAATCTAAAAGGTTATATGGCCTGATAAGCCTCACTGGAGCTTATCTCATCCTGGAATGCCAATGTCCTTATTGCTATGAAAAACTTGTTAAAATTATGAGGTTGGCTCCCTAAAAGATTTCTACAATTTGGAATCCAACAGTTAATTTTATCGCCTTCAATAAGAGAGAGTACACTGATGGAATTTTAGTCTTGTTCATAGTCAAAATCTCAAGTAAAAGCACTTACACAATTTAAATGGTGATCTATTTTAAAGGTGTTAGAATGATTTTTCGTGAATCAGAGAAGACTAACAAAATTGGTAAAAACTTATTTCCGAATTTCACTTTTAAGCACCAAAATCCAGTGCTTTCTTATGTTCAAAAACTTAGACAAATGATAGAACAGTTTATCTGGTGACTTGGCAAATTGTGTCCCAACCAAAGTCAACACTTGTCCTGGCTCGAAAAGCACAGTGTTCTGAGAAGCTGGGTGATCTGCTGGGTGTCAGGAGCAGAGGTAAGGTGCCCAGGGCTCTGAAGGGACCCGCTTCTCTTCCCATCACTGAGGGAACAGGCCCGATGGAGTTCAGACCCTAGCTGCCCCTGTATTCCACAGAGCCTATCCATCTATTTCTTTCCTTCTCTTTTTTTCTGTTCTTAAAGAAAAACAGACATGTGTAAACAAATCTAAAGAAAAGAGTTATGAAAACTTCTGGTGATATGGAGTTTGGCTGCAGCCTGCTTGAGGGCTGACTGAAAGAATGTGCCAGCGCCCCCTCCAAGTGCTGCTGGTGGCAGTGGAGGAGCCTGTGTCTCCCCGCAGCCCAGGGCTCGGGCTCACTCTCCTGCTTCAGTCTATTCTTGGCTGTGGATTTCCCTGTGCTCTTTGTGCACTCTAAGTTTAATTTTGCATTTTAAAACTCAATTGGCTCATCTGTTAAGCATTAAGCAGCTCCCTTTTGAGCCACAGGGGGAGCCCTGGGAAAACCCACAGCTGCTGGAACATGGAAAATGGGTTTAAAAAAACAAAACCATTTTGAAACTTGAAAGCATTTTAGCAGCCGTGGATTTCCCAATCCTTACCCCCCAAATGGTTCATCTGTTTAACTTTTATCTGGTATTGGAAAACACAAACCAGAGCATTAAATAGCCCTCAAATGACTTTTTGTTTAATACAAAATGAAAGTAAAAGCTAAGCAAGCCATGTGGGAGAATCTTTCAGAGAGCTATGGCTTGGAATACCTGCAAACACATTCTCCCTCCAGTTACGGAAACTATTCTGAAATCCAGGCGTGCCTGCTGGAACCATAACTTCTCCTCCGCTCACTTAGACACCCCTTCCCTCGCTAAGAAAGGAGAGACAAGTCCAAAACAAGTCCAAATCCCAGCTTGTAAAATTACAATCAAATTGCTGGAAAAGTTAATAGGATGTGGATATTAATGAAACGCTCAATCAAGATTTTAAGTTTCATAATGATTTGTCATTGACTAAAAATTCAGGTTTGATTGCAATTGGATAGATAAACTTAAATTATATCTGTTTTTATCATGTTCTCCAAATATTCCCCAACAAACCTAAAGTCTCCTTTTGGTAGGGCTCCAAATCCCATAGTGAGATACCAATTCCTTTGAATGATGGTAAGATAGTCCTATCAAAATAAGAATATTCTGCCAGACCAGCATGGCCCAGTGGTTGGGTGTTGACCCATGCTCCAGGAGGTTCTCGGTTCGATTCCTGGTCGTGGCACATGCCTGGGTTGCAGGCTCGATCCCCGGCAGGGGGTGTGCAGGAGGCAGCAGATCGATGTTGATGTTTCCCTCTCGTCGATGTTTCTCTCTCTCTCTCCCTCTCCCTTCCTTTCTCTCTAAAATCATAAAATCAAGAAAAACGTGTTTTTTTTTAAAATTGAAAATAAATAAAAATATTCTTTGAAAGGGTGACAACTACAAATCTGTTTTTTACTATTACTTCCTAACACAGGCAAAAGTTCCCCATGGGAAAACAAAACAATGTAACACTGAGTATATAGAAGTGAAAAAGTTATGCTTCAATTATGGGATGCTGCTGAAGGAAATTTCTTTGGCCTGGATGGAGCCTCCAATAAGAAACTCTATAACCAAGGGATGGAGGACATAGCCAATGGAGCATGGGCATGAAGAAAAACCTACTGTGTATTGTGTCCTTTCTAAGGGCTAACCTGATTGAAGGGAGGACTGGGAAGCCCATGTGTTGAAAGAGGAGCACTCACAAGGAAGCTGGAAAGATACAAAAGAAATTCTTCACTCAACTTTTTTGCCTGGTTTTTGCTTTGATGAAAATCACCAAATTCATATATATATATATATATATATATATATATATATATATATATATATATATGTATGCATATGTATGTGTGTGTGTGTGTGTGTGTGTGTGTGTGTTTTTAACTATATCTATTGATTTCAGAGAGAGGAAGGGAGACAGAGAGAGAGAGAGAGAAACATCAATGATGAAAGAGAGTCATTGATTGGCTGCCTCCTGCACGCCCCCTACTGGGGATCCAGTCCAAAACCTGGGCATGTGCCCTGACTGAGAATTGAACTTCAATCTCCTGGATCATAGTCAATGCTTAACCACTGAGCCCAGCTGGCTGGGCTCATACACACTTTTTAGATCATAGGGACTATGGCTGTACAATCAGATGAGTAAACAAAGTCTTACATATGATTCATCCAAAGTCTCTTATTATATTGGTCAATGTCAGATTCAGGAGTAAAATTATGTAATTCCTAATTCCCAGTCCAATTTTTATCTTGGGATATCTTCTTGGACATATCAGTGTTGCTTGTGGTGGGGATGAAGTGATTAGTTTGTGAGGAAGACCTTGATGGAACATTTTCTACTATGTACTTTTAAATAAACACTGTATTTTCAAAGTCTTCGATTTTGAATTTATTTCATATTATGTTCTTTTCTTTTCTTGTCTCCCCCTGTCTAGTATGCCTATAACATTAAAAAATATATTGATATGGCACTATAGTAGGGAGTTGAATATATTCTATAGATCACTCAAACTTTTTGAGGCTTTGCAACAGGATTCCAAATAATTTTTAAAAAGTGGGCATATATAAGGAAATGGTAAAATAAATTTGTAGTGGAAAAGTAGTTGCATGATAAATACTCAAGCCAAATACATATACTGACAAATTCTAAAATTATGAAGAAAGAATCTAATACCATCTTCGGTTCAAAAAGACTAGAAAAGATGTCCATTTTTCCTATCATCAAACTCATATATTAAAGTTTCAAACTGAAATAGAGACTAATTATAATAACATATCTGTATACATAGACTGGAGAGGGAGACAATTCCTTTTTTATGTTGCCTTTAATTTTTTTTACTAAGGGAAACAAGCCTTTATTGACCATCTACTATGTGCCAAGCACAACGCTAATTAATTAATGTGATTTTATGTGTCCAGGGATAATGTCAGCGACCTATTTTCATGTGGTTTCATTACAAAGTCATTCAACTCCTATTTACTTCATGCCTCATGATTTTCAGCCGCTAGCTGCTGTTCAAGTGTGGAGAAGGGCTATGCAAGGCTCACACACTGATGGAAGAATTTAACTACTATGTCAATTAGGGGCTAAAAACTATAGTTTGCAATCATCTGGTACCCTGAGATTTAGAGGAAAACAGTACTATTCTCTGCAAGGAAATGAATCCATTTTAATCCAACTGAACTCAGAAAGGACATGAACTGTGGTTCTCTGAAATGGGAAGGTAGAACTAGACTTTTACAATGGTATCTGGACTCTTCTTTCTCTTCATCTCTAATTTTAGCTTTTATCTGAATTATGGCCACATTCTCTTTTCAATTCAGAAAGTTTCCTCCATATCATAAAAGTGGAGAGTAGAGGTGACGTTGTGGTGTGGTCAGCAATTCCAGAGGGAAGGGTGATCTTCCTCCTGGCTTTAATATCAATCATGGTCAGTGTGGCTCAGTTGGTTGGAGCATCCTCCTGTGCACCAAAAGGTTTCAGGTTCAATTCCTGGTCAGCGCACATGCCCAGGTTTCGAGTTCCATCCCCAGTCGGAGCACACGTGGGAGGCAACCCATCAATGTTTCTCTCTCTTTCTCCCTTCTTCTCTCTAAAAATTAAAATTAAAATAATTAAAATAAATAAATAAAGACAATCCTAGCAGGGGTTCTGATTGCCATGTCTTAGGCAGCAGGCCTACTCCTGGACCAAGCACAGGGTGGTAGCTCTATTATGGTCAGCCCAGAGTACCTGCATGCTGTTATGTCCTGGGATTGAGCCTCACAGGAGTCAATTGTTTGGAATAAAGAGACAATGAAAGTGCAGAGAGGTTAAGTAAATTGCTCAAGGTGACACAGCTAACACCTGGTAGGGTTAGAATTCAAATCCGAGACATGTTCTTCCAAAATCAGTGCCATATTCCTGGTGTCTCTGTTTCTACATTTTTGTTGTTGTTAATTCTCACCCAAGGATATTTTTTCCATTGATTTTAGAGAGAGCGGAAGGGGGAGAGAGGAAGAGAGAGAGAGAAACATAGATGTGAGAGAGATGCATAGACTTGTTGCCTCCTACACTTACCCAGACTAGGGCCGAGATCTAACCTGCAACCCAGGTATGTTCCCTGGACTGGGCATCAAACTTGGGACCCTTCAGTTCGAGGGCTGACACTCTAACCACTGGACCACACTGGCTAGGGCTGTTTGCATTTCTTTATTCTCTGTGTGATTTTGTAGATTGTCACTCTGATCACACAACATGTTGAGAACTCACTCCACCAACCGTCTCGAGCTTTAAATGGAATCACTGCTAATGCTGAGTTATGGAATCACTCGTGCGCTGATGATGTCACATCTCTGAGTTCGCCATCCTTAAAACTGCTACTTTCCTATTTTTTTGTTATATGAAATAATAAATCTTTTATTGTTAATCCACTTTGGTTAGATAGCCTGTTATTTGTAGCTATAAACGTTCTAACTGGCACAGGACTATACATTGTGTTATTATTCTTTGAATAATTAATCTTGGATGAGTCCAAGGCTTATGGAGCATATCAATAGGCAGGAGCAGTGCTCAGGATGATCAGTGACCCTCCAAGAACATGGGTTCTGGGACGAGACGTGAGAAGATATACAGTAAGATCGTGAGTTCTGTTTTGGACTTACTGCTCTTTATACATCTATCAGCTAGAGAGTACATATCTGAGTCTATCATTCAGAGATAGCATCTGGGTTGACAAAGTACATTTAGGAGTAATTTGCATACAGCCAATCCGTGTTGATGTGAGAATGGGCGAGTTTAGCTGAAGAGTCAAGTTCCCAAAAATATTTTCAAAATATCTATATTCTTGGCTTGCAGTTAATCTTTCTGTTGATTCCACCTGCTCCAATGTTTCTTTTTTTAAAACATTTCAGCATTTTTTCATCTCACCCAGAATTTTAAAAGCTTGAAATAAAGAATAAAACTACTTTGTTCACAGAGAATAGGTCACCTTTTCCTTCTCATTCCTATCTGCCCACCCAGTACTTTATTTCATAACTATCCCTCCTCTTTTTAACATTCTCTCTATTATTTTCAGTTCTTCATTGTTTTTCTCCTCTTTTTACAGATTTTGTATCTCAAAATCCCAAAGGGTAATACAGTAGAAGAGCTGGGATTTTTCAGATTTGGGGAGGAGACAAGGGGAGAGGAGAGGAAGGACTTGGGAGAGGATGGGGGGAGATCTGTAGGAAAGATATGAAATTGATAATTTTTATCCCCTCATGTAGGATTCTGATGCAAGCATAGAATATTTTAAGAAGACAGTTTCCCACTAAGAGCAGAGAGTTAAAATAGGGCCTGTGCTTGTGGTGTCGTTGGTGAGCCTATCTTGGTCGTACAGTGCTAGCAGGGGCAGGCTGGGTGGCTAAGGCGGGAGACGGAGGCCAGGCGGCAGCCAGTGGACTAGGCCGCCCTCGGGGAGCCGGCCGTGCGGGAGAGCAGAGGGGCAGAGGCTGCCGGTGCGGTGGAGATGCAAGTCCGGTGATGTCTGGAAATGAATGAGGGGGTGTGCATCCCAAAGCTGGGAAGGATCGGACTTGGCTGTACAGAAAAGGGGGGAGTGTTCAGTGTGTGTTCAAATAAAGCAGCAGGGAACAGGATCCACAACACGGGTGGGGGACTCACCTTGGACACATTCTGGATCCAAACAGGAGAGAAGGGGAGCATGGATTTAGATGCCATGCTTGTCGCTCCCCAGATTTCAGAAACGTTAAGAATGTTACCGTTCGTTTTGATTATTTTGTGGTATTGTTATATTTTCCCCCCTTATACCTGTTCTTAGATATCTGGGACTCCTTTGAAAATCCTGATCTATGATTAAAAAGAAAGAGCTGTCATTCCAATGTCTTTATATGACATGGAAAATAATAGTTCAACTAACTATTTGTTGTAATAATAAAGACCAGAAGCAAAACCAAAGGCCGGGATCCTAGAGTCTTTCATGTTGACCTCTCTTCTGTGATGCACTTTAAAATCTGTTTTACATCAGACGCTGCAGGAAATAGAAAGAAGAACCTGGGAAAGGAATATATCCTGCTAAGGTTGCCTAGGGCCAGGGGGATTGGTGATGTTACTGAAGAGAAACAAACAGCAGCTGATGAGGGTGTTCAATATGAGTAAAAATGCTTTGATGTCAGATGACTTTCAAAAAGAGACAGAAAGATGCAGATTTGAGCAAGAAAATATCCAAACAAAACCCAGCTTGACCAAACAAAGTTATGTCCAGGAAGGAAAGCTGCAAGGGTGAATGTGGTAAAGCCACGAAACATAAAAGTATTCATCCGTCTTTTATTAGAATTCATGGTAATCATTAAAAGAAATTTCTTTGGCCATATGAAAATTTTAATTAAGCATCTTTTATAAAAAAGAACATGTGGTAAATTTAGAGGAATAACCTTTAACACAATAAATTATTCAGAGCCTACTTTGGGGTGAATAGTCTGTATTTCATTAAATTTTCAAATAAATATTCTCCTTTTGCTTTGTGAAACCTCTTAGTATATTATTATGGCTTTTCTAGCTTCCATCCCCTTTTCCACTCCTGTAATTGCTTTCAAAACTGTTATTAGTGTGATGTTATTTACCCTTTGCTGACAAGGTTAAAAGCGTTGTTAATTGACCACCAGTTTAATGGATGCGGCCTGGTAACAATTACAGTAATGAGTAAACAACTGTCCTACTACAAATACAGCGCCAGCAGAACCTGTCTGCACGCACCCACATTTAACATGCTCTACTGAAAACTATCCCTCATGTGATGCCACACTCAACAAAAGGGTCGTATCTGGGAGGTCAAAAGACATGCCCAAAGTAATTTACCCACGTAATACATAGTTGTTCAGTTTCCATAACCCTAATTTTCCCTAAAAAGAAATTTAAAGAACTTGAGGGGATGGAGCTAGTGAGAAGGAGCAGATGGGCACCCAGCCTTTGTGTCCGCCTCGTAAACAGCACCACGTCATTCAAGATTCACTGCAAGCCCAGGGCGATGCTTGGGGTCTTTCTGAATCTTCTTTTCTCTAGTAGAAGTTATTTCTCCCTCCCTGCACTTCCAATCTGGGGTAAGAAAAGAGAGTAAATCCAAACCACTGTTTATTACCAATCAGTTAAGTTATTTATTGCATTTATGTATACTTCTAAAATATATTTATATTTTGATTCTTTGGCAGGATAAGACATTTCTTTGCATTACATTGTTGTAATAATCAATGCTATGTTTATTTGGAAGAAATTCATAAAAACAGCGATTAAAAACTCAATAGTCTGACTAGATATTTTAAACTTGTGAATAAGTCACAATTAAAAGAGACCTAAACTAAAAAATCAACTTTAATCTCAAAAAGTATACATTGGTTTTGTTTTTCTGAATTCATTAGGAATTTTCTACTGAATAAAATAGAAGAAATTATTTTGAGAAATTGTTTTACTTCTTTAAATGGATTCAACCTATAAAAAAGGTGATGCTGAGCTGATTTTGAAAAATAATCATCTTTCATGTTAGAAAAGTTTAAATTGCCAGTTTAAGCCTGTTAAAAATATTTTTATTACATTCTTAGTAATTTCCCATGGAAGCATTTCTAAGGGCTCAGCAAAACATTTACAATTTTATAAAACCTTTTAAATTAATTTATAACTTAGCTATGAGCTTCTTTTTGGGAGACCCAGAACAGTGGGTGACCTTATATCCATAATGTGTGTGCTTAAATGTTTTATTACAACAGAGTGAATTAGGGTGGAATTACTTACCTTTCCAAACCAACATTTCTTTTAACTGCAATCTGTTCGGTACTTTCCTCAAACGAACTTAATTCCGTTTTATGTAAGTGCAAGGTTCTCTTTGTATGTTCTAGCCATTTTCTTTTATTTTTAACAGTAGAGTGGCTTCAAGCAGGAACTATGAGAAAATATTGGCCAAATGTAATAATTCTCTCGGCATTTTATATCATCAGATGTTTAAAATCAGTGTTTCCTCAAAATCTTGATTAGTGAGATACAGCATCTCAATTCCTTTTGTATCCAATCTTACATCCCCTTAGTGTACGTTTATTTCTCAGCTGTTACTATGACAACCAGCTGTGTGCAGGTGTGACCTGACAGCACATTGCTACAGCCATACCTGTCTTTTGCTTTCTTTCCCAGAGCGTCTTTACATTTATTTTTAGTTCCATTTGTTTTCTAAGAGATGACTTAAGGGCTATGTATTGTCCTCTGTGTGGTATTTCAATCACGTTCACATAGAAGCCAGGTAGAGCTCTCATTGCTCATTTCTGATTAGAATTTAATTTTAGCTCTGATCTCCCAAGTTAACCCAAGGGTCACAGACAGTTCTTCTTAATACCTAAGTAAACATTTGCCTTCACTTTCACAGTTTATTGCCTGAAACAGCCTGAGTGATTGCTGAGTTGGGTTCCTCCTTGAGATATTTCTCGTGTAAAAGACTGCGTGGCCTTTTCAAGTAAAATTTTCATGAGTACTGACAAATTTCTATGTATCAGGATGTGATACTGGAACTCCGTCTGCCTCAGGTTTGGCTGAGCTCACGAAAACTCAGCGGCACCCTCTGGCGCGGCCCCGTCGGGTCACATAAGCCTGGCGCAGGGCGGGTGGAAAGGAGCCTTGTCCGTCAACCGCCTCCGGCTCCAGCACACTGCACACTCGGACTTAACCAGACAGAGGTTAGGAAAGAGAGAGTGGGGGCTGCTGCTGAGAGAATCGTTGATGGGTGTTGGGCAGCACCCAGCCCTCTGTGGAAGGATAAGGAATGCTTCGAATTTACCTAAAGTATCGTGTAGAAGAAACTTTACTGAGACAACCCAGACAGCTTGACATGTGGCCCCTAGAATATCAGGCACACTCCTGAGAAATTTCAAAGATGAAAATTGTATGAAGCAACTTTTGCCATCAGAGTAAAGAGCTATAGTGGATGGTAAAAGCATTTCCACTGACAGAGAGCCAACGATGTGCACTTCTCAATGTCAAAGCTAGATTGGTAGGGAGTGGTCTTGAGACTGACATTGATACATGACATTCACTCCACTGACTGTCACACACCTGTAAGCTGATTACATGTATGACCGTTGGTGGAGTGAATGTGTTGGGCATCAAAACTATGTACATTTTCTATGGGATTATAAACTTAAAAATATATGATGTAATATTACTCAATTGATCCAGGTTAAATATTTCTACTAATGCACATAGTACAAGCATGTTACTTTGGGGGAGTGGTAAAAGTCCCTTTAACCTCTAGGAGGGTGTCTTCTCTCCAGCAGTCTAGGTCATCACTGTAAAATGACATACAGTAAAATCACTCTTGTCAGTGAGAATGAGATTCTTGTTTGTTTGGCCAGATTGTCCAAATGTTGGGAGAGCAAAGAAGCCACTGAAACTTGCAGTGGGAGAAAGTGCCCTTCAACTATGAAATGAGTTTTTTCATCTGTTGCAAAGAGCTCCTTTTCTATAATTGGTTCCCCTAGGAGTGTGGTTTCTGTTCAGACCCTTGCTATGACTGACTACATGTAAACAAACTCATCCTAATGGTTTAATCCTAGATATTATCAGCACACATATGTTCATTCTGCTACTCACAGCCATATTACCAAAAGCTTTATAGATAAATTAAGCAATCTTCATTCATTGCTGCAGACAAGGTACTGTGGCTATGACAGAAATTTAGCACAATTTATAAGTTGACAATTTTAAACACAATGAGCAGGTCTGGATCATAGGAAAAGATCTGGGTTTGGGTGAGACGATCTCTGGAAAAAGTCCAGAGTCCTAACAGGACCTATGATTGAATCACAAGTCACCAAGATAATGTGCTTCTAATGGAATCAAGGGGACCAGTGATGGGTGTCTCCAAAGGAACCCACACAATATTTGTGAAAGAAAGAAGAAGACTTAACATCTTCTATGGCCAGAGGTACATCAACACCAGTCAAGAAAGTCTTCTCTGGTTTCTTAATTTCCCTCAGGTCTCTGCTTCAGTAGGAGAGAGGAGGAATAAAATCTCAAGCTAGGACAATGCTGAGGTCAACCATGCTCCCTGCTTTCCCACTGCAGGCTTCCCACCAGGACTGGAGACAAGTGAAGGTGAGGCAGGAGCTCTAACATCAAATCAAGCACCAAGTTTGAACTGTTGTGGGACTGTATATTTAGTTACTGAATTAAGTCTGCATTATGATTCAAAGTGACTGAAGGACTTCTTAGCCTATGAGATTGATCAGAAAAGTGACAGATTTCACCCCAGCAACTGGAAAGGCTAACCCCACAGCGTGCTGGTTTGGGGTGGAAGGAGCTGCTTCCTGATTGTAGCCTGTGCATCTCATGTCCTCAGTGCTTGCCTTACATATTTATAGATCAATTTCCTTGCTGTGCTACTCACATTGTCTCTACCAGAGGTTGGCAAACTGCAGCCACAGGCTGGATCTTGTCTGTCACTTGTGGTTGTGAAGAGTAGGAGAACCTGCCCCCCAAAAATGTTACTGTAGGAGTTCAGGACACTCTACTAGAAAATATGCACTTTGATGTAATGATTATTTTGAATTGTAGGCACTTAAAAAACAGTGAACACAAGGAGAAACCTTCTCTGAACTCCCCTTGTTTACCTAAGGATAAGCCCTCCAAAAGAAATTCCATTGTCATAGATCTCCCCAGGAGTTTCAGCAGCCAGGGAAGATTGCTTTTATCCCAGGACAGGAGACCAGGCAAATCTGTCACAAACTACCATATCTCCCATACTTCTTAAAAGTCATTTACTCTCCCCTAAGTTGCTTACATTCTTCTCTCTTTTTCTTATTAAAGTGGTATTTAATCCAAACACTAAGTCACCTCTAAGAATGACTCACTTTTTCTGGGTATCACCATGTGCACATGAAGTATACATGTTAATAAACTTCTGTTTGTTTTTCTTTTATTGATCTGTCTTTATTACAGGGGCTATCAGGCAATAACTTAGAAGAGCAGAAGCAAATCATTTTCTTCTCCTACAGTTTTAAATGAAGTTTTATTAAAACACAGCTACTTACATTCATGTATGAATTATTTTTGGCTGCTTTCTCAATACAACAGCAAAGTTGAGTTGTGTGACAGAGACTATCTGGGGCTCAAGTTTAAAACATTTCCTATCTGTATATTGACAGAAAATGTTTTGTACCCTTGATTTATTATATCTTTCTCAATTTTTAGTCACCAAATTGACACCAGGCACTAAACTGGTCCAAGTCCACCTGTGACTACTTGAGCCAAATTAAGCAGAGACAGGGTTGAATCATATGTGAGCATTTATTCCAATAATCTGGCAGTATGGGAGAGCAGTAGGTCATCCTGAAGATTCCAACCTGACCCACTTTGCCCGCTGGCTGACTATATATGGGTGAGGGAGAAAGCTACATGCAGCTGTGCTTGGAAGAGGGAAAGGGAAGTGTAGGGTCTGCAGTCTGGCCTTCAGGGGCTCGGAAGTCTGATAACAAGTTGGCTAATCTTTTATGATGTTGCAAACAGCTCAGCCCATTCTTGGGGCCAGAGAACGGTCAGCGTTCCTGAGGGGTGGGGGTTAGGGCACAGGCCCAGCAACCAAGTTTAAACGTGTCCTGTCCTTGGTCTGCTCTCAAAATGGGTATATGTCTTTTCTGAGTAAGGGACCCATCTGGGCTCCGGGGTGCCTTATTTTTTTACATCCCGTTTCATCCTCTGGTTTCCCAGGGTCTGTAAGAAAAACTTTTATCTACACTTAGTAAGGTGAGTAATCATTAAACAACTACGGCTCTATTCTTATTACGTGTCTTTCCCCCATCATAATTACCTCATTTCTCCCACTGTCACTGTGAAGTTGTCTATTTCACCTGTTGTTTGCATTAATTTTTCTTTTTTAAAGTATGCTTTTATTGATTTCAGAGAGAAAGATATAAACATCAAAGATGAGAGAGAATCATCAATCGGTTGCCTTCTACATGCTCCGTACGGGGGGATCGAGCCTGCAACCCGGGCGTGTGCCCTGACTGGGAATCGAACTGTGACCTTCAGGTCCATGGGTCGATGCTCAACCACGGAGCCACAATGACTGGGCAATATTTACTTTAAAGTTTCCAAATCTGTGTGGCAAACGTTTGTGACTGTTGTATAATTTATGGGCCTATGACTTCATTGGCATCCAATACATCTCCTTATCCCTTTTAATGAACTTCATCTTGAATTCTTTTTCTTCCTAACCTCAATATCGGTGATCTCAACATTGGTAAAACTGATTTCCTTGAGTTGGTACTTGCTTAGTACTTAATTACCATCAATTAATTTTTAGTCTACTACATTATTTTTTAGATTTTTATCTTAAAAAAGCTGCAATTACCCTTTTTAAAACCTTTGATTTAGCTCATTTAATCCATTTATTTCTGAATTTTCCCATGCCATATTATTTTGTTTTATATGACCTGTACTCTTCTGCCCTGTTGCTGTGTTTTTCTGATCTTCTTTTAAATTGATCCATCAAGATTGCTTGTTTTTTCTTCATTTGTGAGTTGAAGTTGTAAATCCTATATCTCTCTATCTAGTGTATGTTCTTAAAACCTTCACATACATATTTGAACTCATTTTTCTGCTGTTGCTCAGATTTGGCTGTATCAACTACTTTCTACCATACGGTGGGAACCTTGACTACCTTCCTTCATGCTCCTCACTTGTCACCCCTAAATGCTGTAATAACTTGAAGTATTTGAATAATAGTATGACTTATTTTTAAATGGTATTACCAGTTATTTATATTCAAATATTTATTTTATGAAATTATTTTTCTCTAGTCTAACTTTTTCCAACTTTTTCTTTTTAGTGGCCCATTACTTGATTTGTTAATATACATTCTCAATTTTTTTCAGTGTTCATGGTGATAAATTTTATGTCTTTGTATGTATGAAAAATGTTTATTTTGATTTTTGACTTTAATGCCTCCTCATCTCAACCATGCTCCTTTAAACCAATTAACTTCTCTATAAAAAGCCCCTTAACCTTTCACCAGGGAAACATTAAGAATGTGCTGTTTTCTGCCAGAACCCTGAATATGACAGATTTCATATTTTGAAAACTAAAGAGATTAAAATACAAACCATCTTCATTATCGCTTTAATAATTTGTCTGAACACTAATAAACGTCCACGAGGTATAATGCATGCATGCATATGTTTTACACACCAGAAAAACAAAGTGCTCGTAGAACTTATGTTGGTTTACAAAACTTGCAACTAACCTAAAGAATGAATTAAACATGAAGAGAAAGGGACCTAAGTGTATAAAAGTATGAAATTTAATAAATAAATAAGAAAACAAATTTTAAAGATGAACAAGGAACATGATCTGAAAACAAAGAAACAAACAAAACTGTGGCAGGCAGTTAGACACACATGAGCATAGCAAGGGCCATGTGCCAGGTACAGGAGGTCACCAGAATAGAAAGTCCCAGGTGTCTGGCAATGGGCAAAACTGGGAAGACAAGGACCTTACTTACGCCCAGGGTAACCTTCCTCCCCTAGCATATCATAGGTCATGCTGTTCAGACCCTCTCCTGACCTTTCATATCACTGGTCCTGTGGCTCAGGCCCTCCTGTGGCCTTTCATTCCCTGGCATGTTGCTGGTCCAATGGTAGACCCCCTTGGAAGTGGAACAAGGGGCCCAAGAGTAGTCTCAAGCGACTCCCAACGGGGTCCTTGCAAGACCACTCCCTTAAACTCTAGGGATAACATGTAGGCCTCAGTTGTGTTTCAGCTCCAGGCCCAGAAAATCAGCCAAACCAGACAAGCTACTCCATGGATGACATCAGGCTCTTGAATTTTAACCCAGAACTACTGAATCAGAATTTTGGGGGGTGGGGTCCAGTAATCTGTGTAAGCCTTTCAGATGCCTCACTCAGGATGAAGTTTAAGAAGTGTAAGTAAAGGAGATTTATTGGCTTACAAACTTGAAGTTTAGAGTTGGATTCTGTGGCTCAGTGTATTCTTCTGCTTTTCTGTTCTGCCTTCAACTTGGCAGCTTCCTCCTCCTGCTTCCTTGTGCCTGGCTGACAGTGTCGGAGCTGTAGACTTTCTCACTTACTTGAGGAGGAAAGAAAGAGTAGATAGCATGTGAGAGCTACTTTATAGAAGCAGGAAGCTTGTTTCTCAAAGCCCACACATTGTTTCTCCTTGGGCCTCACTACCCAGTTGGAGTTGCAGGACTGTCCCTGAACAGGGCCCAGGGGACGGAGGAGTGCCGATTGCTGGGGGCCACACGCCTCTGCCCTGGACACACAGAGGGAGTCGTGCCTTTCCAAGTGGATGGGATGCATGAGGATGGGTGAATGCCTGAGTTCAAGTTAGAGTTCAAGCCACGAGAAGAGAAATAAATGATGGGAAACCAACTACAAAGCCAATTCAGCACCATTAAAGTGTCAACCTTCCAAATTTCCCATAAAATTAATTTTAACAAGTTATCAGAATACCTATTTTAAAAGGTTAATGTATCTTAAAATTTCAATAGAAAAGTGTCCAACATTTTAAAATATAGATGGCTAATGAGGGAGGACCCAACTAACAAGATTTAAAATACACTGCGAAGTTTCAGTATATCCAAAATTGTATATCCAGGATAGCTGTTGATACAAGAACGAACAAATAGATTTAGGTGGTCGAATAAAGTTCCAAAATATATAAATAGAAACAATATATAAAAAATATGGCATTTCACTTTGTTGTTTCTTTGATAAATACATTTGACATAATTGGCTACCCATCTATATAAAAGCAGTTAGGTCAGTTCATTATGTCATTTACAAAACTAAATTCTAGTTTAAAGAAATCAATGTAAAAAACAGAATACTGATAAAACAATTAGGAGAATATTTGTATAACCACATGGTGGGTAGACCTTCAAGAACAATAAAGGAAACATTCAGGAAAAGATTGAGAGATTTAATTACGAAGAAATTTAAACATTCTACATGGAAAAATATACCATAAATAAAGCCTAGGAGCAGATAAGGCTGAGATAAAATATCTGTGATATCTACAGCAATAGCAAATAAACTGATGGTAAGTGCATAAACAAACCAATCACATTTGGCAGTGATGTAAGCCAGCAAGTCACAGAGGGGGAGATGCCAGCGAAAACAGATATCAGTACATGAGAAGATGTTTAACTTCACCAGTAGTCAGGAAAATGAAAGTAGAAACAACAGTGACAGATTATATTTTTAAACTCATTAGGTTGGCAGAAATGTGTGTGTGTTTAATATATAATGTACAGTGCTGATTAGTATGTGGGAAAATGGGAATTCTGATACATGCTGGCAGAAGTGTGAAATGCTACAAACCCTTTGGAGCAGATTTAGTGTATCTACTACAAGTGAAACAAATGTATAAATACACACTATACACACTTTAACCCTATTATCTCAGCTTGGTGAATCTATCAGCTAGAAGGAGAACTCAGATATGTAAGGCTAGGTGTTCCAGAATGTTTATGGCAGCGTTCTACGAGTGGCAGTGATAAATCAGCAAACCACACTGTGGACTAACAGGAGATTGGTTGACTAAGCTAAGGTGCGCTCATGCTGTGAAATGCTATGCAGCCACGAAAAAGAAATGAATTTATTCACCATTCACTCAAGCATTTAACATATACCTGCAATGTTCATGTTCTGTCTTGTGTTGAAATTAAAGCAAGTTCTAAAGGAAAGTGTATGTTTTGTGACCCATATACTAGTGAGGACGGAAAATAAATCAGTAAGCAAATAAATATTACAGAGAATAATTATATACTGAAAAGAAAATAAAGCAGGGAGGTATGATAGGAAAGGATAGACACGGAGATAAACTGAGACCTGAAGAAACTGAGAAATAAAATAATGAAAATAATGGAAAATAATACAGGGTGGAGCAAAAGTTTTACAGTTGTTTGTAAGGAAAATAATACAATAAGTAATAAATAGTAATACAAAAATAAACTCTTTTGTGTACTCACAGCTGTAAACCTATTTTCCCCACCCTGTATTTTAGGCAGAATGCACGTCTTCTTTATAGCTCTATCAATCCAGTGGGATGTTCAGATTATATTAAAAAGAAAAAATTACAGAAAAATATGACATCATGTCATCTCGTTTTTGTTAAAAAAATTAGTAAAGTCAGTCTCCAGAGGCCATATATATATAGAAGAATACATCCTGCTGTGTTAACAATAGTTAACACAGGAGATGGTTATGGGGGTGGGGGTATCGATATTGTTTAATTTGTCTCTGTACAGGTTTATTTTTGGCTCATAATAGCAAGGTGATTTTTATTTTATAGTTTGGAGAAAATACTGTAATCAAGATTATCAAATCATCAGTTTTTTTTTTACTATGTAGATTATTTCAACTTTGAGATTTATTTTTTTGGCAAAGAAAAAATACTCATTTATTTGATTATTTCCTCCCCATTGTTCTCTCTAACGGTTCTTTATGGAACACTTGTGCATTGATCAAGCAGCCTGGTTGCTCCGAATTTCAATTAATTATTTCAATTAATTACCCAAGACTTCGGTAGGCCGATCCCTGCTCACTGTTGTGTTGAATATGACTTTTCAAAGCCTGAGCCGCTTGCACCTCCAGCAGTTTTGTATCAGTATTTTTGGCTATTATTTTTCTGCTTTCTAGTTTTCAGAATTTTTCTCAAAGTTTCTAATCACTTTTCCCCCCTCAGTATCCTGTACCTTTTTTATTTATTTTTTAAATCTTCGCCTGAGGATATTTTTTCCATTGCTTCTCAGAGAGAGTGGAAAGGAGAGAGAGAGACTTGGATGTGTCCCAGGGATTGGCTGCCTCTCTCACAAGCCCTGCGGTGGCCGGGGATGGAGCCTGCGACCGCTGTACGTGCCCTTGGCTGGATCAAACCCGGGACCCTTCAGGCTTCGCGCCAATGCTCCAGCCACTGAGCCAAACCGGCTAAGGTTCCTGTATCTTTTTTAAAGAATTTAAATGTCTTGGTCCCTTCAGGCTGCTTTGACAGAATGCCACAGACTGGTGAGTCATTAAAAAAAAATAACATTTCTCACACTTCCGGGGGCTGGGAAGTCCAAGATCAAGGTGCCAGCAGGGTTGGTGCCTGGTGGGCGCCCGCTGCCTGGTTCACGGCCAGGCGGCCGCCTTCACGACGAGCCTCGTATGGCGGGAGGTCCAAGGCAGCTCTCGGGCCTCTTTCATCAGGGCTCTGATTCCGTTCATCAGGGCTCTACGCTCAAGACCCAATCACTTCTCAAGAATCCCATCTCCTAAAAGCAACACTGGGGGGTTCAGACTTCAGCCCATGAACTTCTGGGGGCATAAACTAAATCAACGTTGTGCTGGGGAAGGGTATAGGCCCCGTTTATCATCTTGATCCAAACTCCTAGTCTTTCCGCCACTTTAGAGTTTACATGTCAACCTTGCTGGGTAAATGTAAGTACTTGCAAAACCACATGTTTTTAGAACACAGTTCCTTACATTTCATGAATTCAGAATATTATTTATACCAGTTCCCTGAGTTTCAGCTATTTTAGTCTTTATTTTCCTCTCAAAACCATTGGTTTTGAACATAGGCAACCGTGATTGCTGAGGGGACAGGCAGGCCCTACAGCTAGTGTTGGTTCTTTCATTCCCATTTCAACCAGAACCGCCTAGTCCACAACCATTTTGTATTGTATGCATCTGTTTACGGCCCTGCTGAAAAAAGGAGACAATTATTTTAAAAAGAGTTGGAACAGCATCTTAAAAACAAAAACAAAAGTGGTTGGAATTCATGAGTTTATCTTTGGCTCTTTCCCAATATTTTCCTTGATCTCCTTTTAGTTTCAATTCTCCTGATGAGTTACCTTCCAGATTCAAACAACCACATGCGGTCCCCAGATTCTAAAACCTCTTTAGACTCAGCCTTCCAATAGTTATGTCCCGAGCAATCCAAATTACCTTTCCCTGGTCCCCCAATAAAAATGCAAATCCCACTATTGCATCAGATCTTACCAAGATGTTACAGAATTACCTGATTAAAAATTCTGATATAGATATTAAAAGTGGAGAAGGAATCCTCAGGAAACACATTGCACTTTAAAATTGGATATTATCCTAACTTATCTCGTGCTTCTAGAAGATGTGCGGGAGTGTACGTGTCTGTGTGACCTGTTCCTCTCCCTTCCCTTGTTGCTCAGTGATGGGACGTATTCTCCCTGCTGAAAGAGTGGACTACACCACACCACACACCCTTTCTATGTGCACACTTACTGCCCCTCAGGTGGATCAAGTTCTTGATGAAGTTTCCACTGGTCTGTGGTAAAAAATAAATTAAAACCACTATAGTGCATTTTCATAAAGTCAAATAGATTCAGTTTGCAGAACTATAATTTATTCTGTGAATTTTGTCCTGTTTTAATTAATTACTGGAGAAAAAATAGTCTTATTTCTAATGTCCTGATCTTGGTGAAGCAGGACTTCCTGTTACAAATCTCCCAATTAAAAAACTAAATCCAAAAAATCCCAAAGCCTTGCAGCACCATATATTCTGAGACCTTTGGAGGAAAGGACATTTTTGTACTCTGCACTTTATCACTGCTGAATAGTAAAGTGTCTTTCATACTACGATGCCCACTACTTGGAGAATTGAATTATGAGGTATATAGAGTAAGTCAAGCTTTTAAATGCTATCCTTAGAGTTTATGCTGTTGTTGATTAGTATCAGCAGAAATCTTATTAAAATTACATGTGATAAATACTACTTTATGTAAATATCTGCACAGTGCAGGTCTATCATTACTCTCTATTCTTTTTCCAGTTGGAATTTCATAGGGAGTTACTTACTTGGTACCAGAGAATCAGCAAGATGGTCTGTTTTCTGCCTCTACACTTCTCCACATCTTCATTTCTGGAAAACAATTCCTTAAGGCATGTTTAAAACTTTCTACCATCTTTCTACAATGGGTTCCCAGTCATCAAAATTGGGTGTCCTCTTATTCTAGCTGACTAGTTTCTTATCTATAGTTATATGTAAACTGTACTAAACTTAAGGGGGTCTAATTTAAAATTTTTATGACTCATTTGTCACATCCAACAGTGTTGGAAGTAATTTAATTTTGATTACTAGGAAGTATTTCATTTCATTCTTTGTCTTTCATTCTCTGCACAGCCTGTCATCTCCTCGTGTTGGAAACAAGACTTCCTTCCTCCCAGCTCCCCACTTTCTGCCCCATGGAAGTACATGGCAGGGATTATGTCTAACATAGACTGCCATTTTAAAGGAAGGGGACAGGAAAGATGTGGTTATTGAAATAGTAGCACATATATCTTGACTCTTTATGCCAGTGCATTCAGGAATGGCAAAGATATTTAGCATAGGCCAATATTGGTGAAAACAATGTTGGAGGTTCAAATGTCTTTTTTGTCACTTACAGTTAAATAAAAATTCATATATGCAATTTCTGCTACTAATATAGCTGGCCTTTGATAATTAATGACAAAAAGGGTAAGACTATGGCGTGGATGCCATGGGAAAATGTGGTGCCTCAGTGCCCTTAAAACATAGGAAAAAGACCTTGAGTGTTGAGAGTTTGGATTCAATTGTCCTTCAGTCTCAAAGGACCTCCCACTAAATCGACTCAAGCTCTGTACCAGGCCCTTTATTGCTCCCATTCTATCGCACATGTTGTCCCTGAAATTACTGATGATCCCCGGGACTCGCTTATACTTTTCTATTTGTTCTAAATCAGAAAGATATCGTTTGGACTTGTTCCCAATAGAAATGTCTATGCAGTCATTGACATTGGCATTTTGCAGTGTACCTTTGTTTTGCCTAATATATACCCACTGGCCGTTAAGCATGAGCCTCTTGATAAACAACTTCTACCTTCAACTTCTGAAGTCTTACTAATGGCTTTTTAAGAATACCTGAGCTTATACCATCAAAAAGATGGTATTTTCTGACAAAAAACTACAATCATGATTGTCATAAGATATAAAATGAACATGCCTCAAAGACTTTAATTAATGAGGGAACAGAACTGATGCAAAGAAAACTCAAAGTGCCACAGGTTTATGGTGAGATAACGTATTCTGAAAAAATGAATTTACAAATGTATCTAAAACTGGGAAAATTGGTCACTATTCACAGATCGATATGCAGTGGTCAAATGCATTTCATCAGACACAATTTTTATTTTTATAAACAGAAATTATTTGTAATACTATTAATTTTTTTAGAAGTTAACATCTATCTATGTAGAGTTGTAAGAAACCCTAGTTCAAAGACAAAATAAATTCCACATTCCCGTGGGATCAGTTAATCTCCAGAAGGCACGGTGTTCCATTGAGGAGATATCCATTGAGGAGATATTCACCTGTTTCAGTGAAAAGACACCCAGCAGTCTCTTTTTTTCAACTATTTCCTCCTCCTTTGTCATCTTAATAAACTCAGAGAAAGAGTGTTCTTGATCACAAAATAAGGGTGGTTCATTGGATTTGGCCTGATTAGTTGCATACATGCATCATATGCCCTAATTTACTATGTATTCTTTCTCAAGATCGTTTTGCAAAATCCAGAGTCATACAGTCTTAAACAATCAGGAAACTTACTTCTTCCTGGAAGTTGTCATGAGGAATCTCAGATTGGGTTTTGATTTTAAAGACTTTTATTATTTGCCATCTTGAAGGTAGGAAACCAAACCCCCAAACATCTTTACAACAAATTTCACCTGCAGTATTTATACATTTAGAGAATTTTTCTCTTCTTCAAGTCCCTCATTAGGTTCTTTAGCCTGTCAATAAGTAAACTTTCTTACCACTCATAAGGCTGGGATTCTCTAGCCAGGTTCCAGGGAAGTTTCTCTGAGAGGACTTTGCAAATACCATCTCCTTAGGTAAAGTTAATCATATTTCCTAAGATGTGGCATGTCATATACTTGATTAAATAAGCATCATTCTCAACTGCAAACACTCTATGTAAGAACATGTTTGATAATCAATTTTTCCAGTCATATCTTGGTAGCAATGAGGATAGATTCTTACTATCTTGTAAATAACCAAATTAATATGAAAAGTCAGAAAAACTAAAGAATTTCTGAGGGGTCAATGGAAATCAGAGTATATTTTAAAATGTTTCATTTTGGTTTGCAAAAGCAGAGCCTATCAAATTATCATGTTTCAATAGGGTTTGGGTTAGAAGTATCATGAATATGTTTTATTCTTGACTCAGCCCAATCTGAAAGTTGTCGAAGTGATGTTATCACAAGACTTTGCCCAAGAGTCTCTTATCTGAATTGTCAATAGTGTGGAGTACCTGGTAGAATTCTTTCCTATGGTGTTCTGACATGGTCTTTTTTTGTTGAAGACAAAAACCCTGATATCTTATAGAAGAGTTGTCACACAGCATTAAAGTAAAACAAAGACTAGATGACAGAAACTTAATGGCTATTGTTAATTTCTTACTGAAAAAATTTAAATGGAAAAGGACTAATGAGAGTTTATAATATGAATATGTAAGTGACCAAAAGTGTTGGTTGTTTTGTGAAATGCATAACTTCATGGTACAGCAGTTCTGAATATAATTTTAGACAAACTATCTCTAGGGTTAACTAAGTCCATTTTAAAACATCAGTGAATGTTATGCCTGACTTATTAAAAAGATGATTATAATTTTTATAGATTATGATACTGAGACAGTATATATATGATATACAAAGAATACACCTAAAACACGAAGTAAAGAGATTCAATAAGTAAGGACTAGGGCCTAGGTATCTGTATATTTATACAAGTCTATGAGTAAGTCTGATATATGTTCTCAACTGAGAACTATTGGCCTTGAAGATACTAGGTTCAAATTAAAATTATAGCCAAATAAACAACTTAAATAAGTACAAAATTATGACCAATAACACTATACTGTAGTCTAATATATTCAGGCAAATCACAGGAATTATCACAAACATAGGAAAAATCAACAGATTTGATAAGACCTTTGATCAGTATTTACCTGAACATAAAAGCTTGTTATAGACAGTGAGGATTTCAGTACAGTTGATCCTCATTGCTGACAAATTCTACATTTTTGAATTTTTCTACTTGCTAAAATGTATTTGTAACCCCCAAAACAATCCTTATGGGTGCACAAGTCCCAGCTGAGGTCAAATAAGGAGATGCTGTACCTTCTTGTTTTAGCTTTTATACTGACAGCAGGTGTCTCTTTCAAGGTCAACTGAATGCTGTGTTTTTCATCTTTGTCTCCTGGGACCTGCAGCATTTCTATCAGGAGTTGAAGTATTTGCCTAGCCTTTTAAAATGCAGAACCACAATTCCTTGTGAAGGTGAAGGTTGAGAGCCTACTTCAGTCAACATTTAACAAACATTATTGAATAGGTTAATATTTGCCAGGGAATTTGTTAGGTGGTAGTGATGCAGTGGCAGGTACATTCAGGACAAGTTCCTGGTGCCTGCTCTCATAAAGCTTTCAAATGAGTAATACATATTAATTATATTAATAGGTAGGTACGCACTAAGTTAACTGCTAATTATGCAAGTAAAATTATTCTTTACAGTGGAAAATAGGAAAACCTGAGCTCCATTGTGGTGGCGATGATGGTGCTGTGGGAGCAGAAATCAGGGGAGGCTTCACAAAAGAAGTAGATTTTTGTTGTTGGTTTTGTTGGGATTCTACTATGTATGGGAAATAAGCAGCATTCTAAACAAAGAGAATTCAAGAGCACAAAGCCTGGAGATGAGGGTGGGTGGGGGTGTGGGTGGGGTTATACGGCAGGCTTCGGTAAGCAAGAGGTGCCAGGAAGGCTGGCACCTGCAGACTGAGGGAGCAGATCTGAGAGATGGCCAAGCGAGCCGGAACCAGATTGTGCAGGATATTATAGAGCGTCAGAGGGATCTGCGTCTGTATGCTAAACTTAACTGATAATTACTGAGAGCATTTAAGCAGAGATTGAATGATGAAGTTTATAATGTAAAAGCATCCCTTTGACAGCCCTGTGGTGTTCGGGTTACAGTGCAGAAAGAGCAGAGAGAGGAATATCCTTAGCAGGCTCTCGCAGTACTCAGCTATAAGGTGATGGTGACTTGGATTGGAATGACAGCGTTCATAGGAAGAGCCGGGGTGGACCGGAGGGATCTGAAGGCAAATTGGCAGGATTTGCTGATGGATTAGACTTGAGTGTGAGAGAGGAAAGTGCTGCGGTTAACGAGGGATGCTGGTGTGGGGAACTGAGTGGATGATGGAGCCACTGCTCGGGTCTGATGAAGAAGACCACAGCAGTTTGAGGCCTTTGAAATACCAAGCGGCCCGGCCGGGCGTGGCTCAGCAGTTGAGCATCCACCTAGGATCCAGGCGATCGGGGTTCGATTCCTGGTCAGGGCACATGCCTGGTTGTGGGCTCGATCAATGACTCTCTCATCACTGGTGTTTCTATCTCTCTCTGTCCCTCTCCTTTCCTCTCTCTGAAATCAATAAAGATATGTTTAAAAAAAAAAAAAAAGAAATACCAAGCGGAGGTGTCCAAAAGGCATGCCTGGCCTGACCACATAAATCCTTGAGTCTTTTCTCTACAGATGTAAACTGAAACCATGGGCCTCCATGAGGTTTCTTATACAATAGAATTAGAGAAAAAAGAGGCTTTAAGACTGAGTCTTGAAGAATCCCCACACAAAAACCAAGGAGGGGAGATAATATGGAAAAGGAGAATTAAAGTGAGCAGCTGTACAGAAGAAGGAAAGAAGTGGAGTGACAGGACAGAGACGGGGGAACGACGCCTGGGGTAGAGGGAGATCTCAGCACGCTGGACCCGTGGGAAAAGCGAGGTGAAGACAAGCATCAGCCTGGGTCTGAAGCCCATGGCTGCCCTTGGGTGGCTCCTGGCACGAGAAGTTTCGGTGACGGTAAAGGCCAGGTTTCTGGGTGTTTCCGAGTCAGGGGGAGTCGGAAACCCTGGTAGACAGGAGTTTGGTTGAGAGTCAGGGTAACCCTAGGAGGAGCAGGCAGGTCGTAGGTGTCAGAGGTAAATGATTAAACACCAGGCGAGCAGGGCCTTGAGCACATTTAAGGGGAATCGAGGCAGTGCCCTTGGGCAGAAGTGTTCACTAGAAGGACGACCTGACAGAATGGAGAGACTTGGGAAACCACTTGGAACCGAAGCGGCTTACTGAGACCCTGCTGAAGCTCGCTAGGCCCCTTCATTCCTGGTAGGTATTTTCTTCTCGGTGAGCTTTTTGAAACACTATCATCTGTTGTGATTTTTCCTCACGACAAGTAAATGCACATTAATTTCTAGTTCTATCTGTATAATTTTGTATGACTTTTCTGAAAGAGGACTTCCCCTAATTATGTGAGGATCCGCTCACACACAGCCCTTTTGCAACTCAGTTTTTGATCAACTCAATTACGCTTTTTAACAAAACTTACTAAAATAGCATAGTGGAAGGTGCAAGGGGTTTCTTCTGCTGTGGTTTCTAGATTTTATTTTCCTCTTTCTAAAGGTCTGTGATGTTTGCTTGGGTTACCTCCCCTTTAAGTAGAACGAAGTACAGGAACCCTCCGGAGAACAGGTTTCCTGGAAGTGTCTTTCACATACAGAGACCATCCTGTAAGCTCAGCCAGAGCTTTGAAAGTAAAGTGCTGCGGCCCCGGTGCGGTAGTTTCAGGAGCGAGGCGCTCAGGCTGCCAGGGCCTGCTGGGGCCTACGCAGCGGGAGGGCTGGAGAGAAAGGCCACTGGGCGGGCTCATCACGCAGCGGGGACAGCCTGGGAGCCTGACCCCAGACGGCGGCTGGTGTTCCTCAGAGGACAGGTGTCAGCAGAGACGTGCTGTGCCCTGGACCCCCTCTACTTGACCTGTACGTTCAGATAGCCTTATACTGAGGAATGAGGGATGAACTCGATGGTCTGGATGTCCTCACACGGGCGACAATGTTCCCAGCCACCTGGGGCACAGCAAAGGGACACTGCTTCGTGTTCCAGGTGCCTCGAATTGCGGCAGTGCATCCACGCCAGGGAGCAGCAGGAATGGCCCAGGAAACCTTCCACATCTACCCACCTCTCTAAAACTTCCCTTTCTCTATACTTTATTCATCTGGGGCCTTTCTGAAATTTTACCGTATCCGGTCATGGAGACAGAGGGAACAAAAAGAGTATTTTCAGGGGCACTTCACTTTGGAAGGTTACAGTACTTGAAAACTATTTGAGGCTCCAAGTAATGTATATTTGGATTTTCAACTGCCTTTGAAGTGGGAGGAAAAAGCCATTACTGGAATATTTATCTAGAAAGGCAAGTGATATATTTTAAAATATATGTATCAAACGGAGAGGCTGTATCTCCCCCTTTCCCCCTCTCCCTCCTGCTCTCTCACAACCCGGCTGCCCGTCAGTGCCAGCCCTTGAATGCAGCTCCCCTGGCCCTGGGCCCTCTCTTTTCCGTCTCCACCACTCTGGGGTATGTGCTGTGCCAGGTCCCCAGCTTAGCTTTCCACCTTCAAGGTCTACACCGTTCCGTCACGCAGTAAGTGTTTAGTACATTTACTAAATAAATGGATACTTTGTGAACTCTTTATATTTAATAAATAACAATACTATATAAAGTGGCTCTATTACAGTTCTCTCCCAGTTTTATTGAGGTACAGTTGACAAAGAAAATTGTATATTTTTAAAGTATACAATGCAACCTGTTGATTAGACATATGTATACATCGTGCAATAGTTACCACAGTCAGGTGAATTAATACATCTGTCACCTCACGTAGATATATAGGGTGTCCCCCCCAAAATGTATACACACATTTTGAATATTATAAAGGCAATGTTGATTAAAATACAGTTCATTTTCAAAATTGAGCTATCAGCTGTTAAAGTGAGTATACATTTTTGGGGGACACCCTGTACATATTTTTCTTTTCGTGGTGAGAATGCTTAAGGTTCACTCTCTTAACAAATTTTGAGTATACAATACCTATTGTTAACTAGGCGTATATTAAATTACCAGAACTTATTCATCTTATAACTAAAGGCTTATACCCTTTAACAGCATCTCCCCATTTTCTCCACACCCAAACCCCTGGTAACCATCATTCTAACTTTTTTTAAGTTTCTCTATATAAGTGAGATCATATAATATTTGTCTTTCTCTGTCTGGCTTGTTTCACTTAGCAAAATATCCTTCATATCCATTCATATTGCCACAAATGGCGGGATTCTCTTCTTTCTCATGGCTGAATAATATTATATCACATATTTTTTATTTTTTCATCTGTCAGTGAACATTTAGGTTGTATCCATACCTTGACCATTGTGAATAATTCTGCAGTGACCAGGGGAGCGGAGATTATCCCTTTGAGATAGTGATTTCATTTCCTTTGGATATATACTCAGAAGTGAAATTGCTGGGTCACACGACTGTTCTCTTTATGTTTGAGCGACCTTCATAGTGTTTTCCACAGTGGCTGTACCAACTTACATTTTCACCAACAAGGTGTACAAGGGTTTCCATTTCTCCACCTTCTCACCAACACTTGTTTTCTCTTGTCTTTTTGATAAAAGCCATTCTAACAGGCGTGAGGTGATATCTCATTTTGATTTTGATTTTCATTTCCCTGATGATTAGTGACGTTAAGAACCTGTACTTGTTGGCCATTTGTATATATTCTTTTTTTTAATCTTCACCCGAGAATATTTTTTCCATTGCTTTTCAGAGAGTGGAAGAGAGAGAGAGAGAGTGAGAGAGAAACATTGATGTGAGAGAGACACATCAATTGGTTGCCTCCCACACGCGCCCCTACTGGGGCCAGGGGTGGAGCCTGCAACAGAGGTAGGTGCCCTTGGTGGGAATCAAACTCCAGACTGTTCAGTCCGAGGGCCGACGCTCTAACCACTGAGCCAAACTGGCTAGGGCTGTATATATTCTTTGAGAAAAAATCTACTCAAGTCCTTTAGCCATATTTTAATTAAATTGTTATTATTATTATTTGCTATTGAGTTATATGATTTTTATATATAATATTTTAGATATCTACCCATTATCAGACATATGGTTTGCAAATTATTTTCTCCTATTCCATAGGTTGTCTTTTATATTATGTATTTTTATTAATCATTAAACATTTTCTTAATTATCATGTTATTATAACCCTAAAAACATCGACTATATCTTTTCTCTTTGTTAAATGAAGTGAGCTGCTTTTCCCTATAAGATGTGCATATGTTCTGAAATCTCAAAACATGGTGCAAGAGTAGACACACATGCTTTCCATTTTGAAGTATTGCACAGTTTATCGATTTAGTTTAGTTAACTACCTGTTAATTGAGGCAGGGCCAGAGGAATTAATAAGGAATCTTTTAGGTCTTTAACTTAAATAAACTTAAAAGAAAGGGAGATTTATAATCTCATATAATTGAAATTCTAGGAGTAAATCAGACACACTTGGATCCAAGGTATCAAGTTTGCTGTTTGCAGCCACTCCTGACCTCCTGTCTTTTCCTCTCTCCCTTTTGTTCCTCTCATCCCATCCCTTGGTTCTGCTAACTTTTGTATGTTGGATTTGCTCTTCATAAGACTGTTCCCTTCGGGGCTATTAATATGCAGCATTACTTTGGAATTATAATATTATAGTATATTTTATATATTTATGAATAATAATGTAATATAATCTATACTATGATTAATTGATTAACATTATACTTTGACATAATGTATAATATTATATAATTAAAACAGCAATATAATTATGTTATAATATACATATCTTATGTAAAAATTTCTACACAATTTAACATTGTATTCTGAGCAAAATTTAATTAAATTACATTAATTTCTGCCACTAAGTTTTCTGTTAAAAATTTTTAATAGACCCATTTTATAAATTATCTGATAAATGTAATGCTTTAAATAAACATTTTATCCTTGAATGAACATTGCTTTTTAAATTAAAATATGTTAATTTCTTTTTGGCTTATCCTTAACATAGACATTTTTTTCTCATGAGTAAATTTTAGAGGAATGTAGAGGCTGAAGAGTAGTAATACGCTGTTCTCTTTATATGGAAAGAATAGATAATGGTGACCTGCCATTAGTCGGGGCACTTACGGCCGGGATAGGTTCCGCAGGGTCCATCTGCTTTTCCGTCCAGGCTCCCCAGGCTCCTCAGGACGAAGGTGTAATCGCAGGCTGAGAACAGAGCGCGCTAATGAGGGTGACCCTGACCTGCTGAGAACAGTGCTCTGACCCCTGGACCCAAACGGAAAGAGAGAAGCTGGCGCAGTACATTTCAGAGTAACTTTGGGATTAGTTCTGTGAGTATAAAAATAAATGAGAAAATAAGTTCTACTCACAAGTAGAGAGACTTGGATAACTGTGTGATGGTTGAAGCATAAAACTTAACTGAAAACTGTTATACATTATCAGCCCTGTTAACTAACATCAAAATTACCTTTCCTTTAATATTTCCCTAGTTAATAAGAACCAAATCTTATTGCTATAATTAAGGCTACTAAAAATGCTTTAAGTCATTTTCTTTTTAAAAGATGCATTTATTACCTATTTTATAGGTCTATTTGAAACACATATTGCAATTTTACTATATTCAGAAATTTCAGTTGAAATATATTGAATATTGAGATATATTTAGATTGTAACTGAATAGTGTTAAATAATTTGTTTCCACTAGATATTTTGAAGACCCTTTTCAATCTGTAATTAGACACCAACTATGAAGCTTATCTCTACAAATACTATCATTCTGAATTATTCTTGAAAATGTTTTACTACAATACTTGCATATAAATTCATTAATATTTTAATTACCTGATGGTGTATGGAAGCTCTGCTAATATCAGAAATTGTAACGTACTATTTCCTGGATACAAATTATCTGAAAAGATACAGAATAAAATAATTGTTTATTATTATTTTTACTTTGATAAGAGACAGGGGTAACTTTTATAATAAATCATAAACACTTAAAAGCAAACGTTTGTTGGTCATTGAAGTAAGAAAGGCCACTGCGAACTGCTAAGAAAAAAACGTAATTCTTGTTTTTCGTTTTTAAAAAATAAAACAATAACTGCCCCAATGAGGACTGGTTGTATTATGGAGAAAAGGCACTTTTGACCTTAGACATCAACTTCAGATAAGACATTAAACCAGAGTCCTGGTACTTTCTGAAAGAGTGGAGGCACTAGCTTCAGTGTCCTGGCCAAATTTCAACTTGGGTAATTAGATTCTGTTTCCTCTAAAGGCCCTTGGTTGGTTCAGTCCTGTGAGGAACTTCTGCCTGAGCAGATGCAGCATGTGGCACAGCTCCGGGCGATGGGTGCGGGAACCTGCCTGGGAAAGGTGTGTTCTTCACACATCTGCCTTTTTGTAAAGCCAGGTCCTCCCGTGTCACCATGGGAACGGGGGCTCTGTCAGTACACAAAAATCATTCCTGTTACTGAAGGAGGCAACGATTATTTAATTTTAATGATTCAATCATATAACGAAAGCCACAATACGTAAAACAAAAGAATAACTTTTCAGAGAAGAAGAAATGATGCAGTAGGTGCCCCTTCTGTGTCTCTAGGGGCAGCCCAATTGATGGACACATTACAGTGACTACATTAAGGAAGCTGTGACACCTGTGCAGAGATTTCCAGTCACCTCTAACTACTCCAGGTCACTACTCACAATACGAAGAGCAAAATTTAGAAGTCTCCCGAAAGAGGGTAATAGCAGGGCTTAGTTCCTGGTGGATTACAGCCCACATTATGGAACTACTGCACATTTGGCACAATTATGCACCACTGGCAGCCTTTTCTCAAAGGAAGCCTCATGTTAAATGAACACTTAGAATCATTTTGGAACTCATGCATCTTGCAGCTAACACTGTGCTAAGTTAAGCATCGAACACTGTGCCCATCTGGTAGAGAAAGAATATGAGAGCTGCAATATCATCAGTCCTTCCCCTTAAAAGCTTTGATTTCATTAAAGGTGACCTGTCAAAGTGCTTTAGAAAATGGGATACTCTACAAAATGTGCTGAATGGGACAGAGGAGCATTCAGTACATAAATTACTGTCTTACCCATTGTTGTTTTGAAGGTTTTCCAGGATCCTGCAGGTTGGCTGTTTGCTGCTTTGCTGTCCCGTGAAGCCAGGCTAGAATATATTCACTGGGGACTAAAGGGTTGAGTACTACATGTTTGCAATGAGCGGCACCGGCCACCTCTCTCCGGTGTGTGATTGGGATGCTCAGTTTCCAGAAGAGAATTTAGAAGCCTCAGAAACAAAACACAGGTTTCAGTTCCCTTCCAGAACTAAACATTTGGGGAACTGAATGCCAAAAAATAAATATGAATTCGTGTCACACTGTCACTATTCTCACTACAAAATTGTGCTTTAAAAACACTCCTGCAAATATTTTACAAAACTATTTACAACCACACACCATGCGCTCTAGCCAGTTTGGGACATGGTACAAAATGTAAATCGAGCAAGTGAGACCTTGTCAAAGAAAACCAATTAGGCAAAGTTCAAATTGACTTTTACTAATCAAAAATCCTCAGAGATGGTTTATTTAATTAATTTTATTGAAATGATTTATTTTTTTCTTAATTCATGATGCCCTGAAATTAGTTATCCAGCTTCCAAGCCAAAAATAGAAATAGCCGATTACAACAGGGACTACCAGCACCCAGTCTACGAATATCTGTGAAATGTGACAGCGGATTTCAAAACTATAGCAGCCCTTCATTTTTATGATTTCTTTTGCCGAGAATAGATTCCAGGAGGGAATATAGAAAAATAATCTTGGTCATCATACTTTGTTTCTTTATTATCTCCATGTATTCATTTTCAAAATACAGAGTTGAAATTATCATACAATGTGACATATATTGTACACAAGTTTTCTTTTGCAATCTGCATTTGGGTTGTTAGTCTCTTTCTGAGTTTATTTAACCATTCGATAGAAATAAAGGGGAAAGTTGAACTTCCAAGTTCAACAGATTCTGAGCATATTGCTCTTATATAACAATATTCTTACTTCCGTTAATTCAAATAGAACAAATGATCCCCACTGAGCAAGGCTCTATTTAAAAATTCAGAGGACTTTATATTTTAGAATTAGTTTAATTTAAATTAACTAAAGTGAGTTTTTAAAGATTGATAGTGTTATGGTGAATTTTTAATTGTTCTGCGAATGAGCTTATCTAGAACTTCGTAATCCCCAAGGGTTATAAATAGGTTACATTATACTCCACAAAATATTTGGGTTTTATTTATTCCTATTCATCCCAGGAGAGTATAAAGTAATACAAAACAGAACAACAACAACAAAAAATATGTGGCTACTTCAGTTGTTTGCTTTTCTCATATATTTATGTATTAATTTTCAAACTACAGACCCAGTCGCCTTTAACTATGTTGTAGTTATAACCTCCTTTGTTGTATTCATAATTTTTATTTCAAACGTTTGTGTTTAGATTATCACATCTATTTTTTGCCTTATGAATGCCTATTTAATCTTTCTCCAAATTGAAACAAATTTATATTACTATAATTCAAAGTTAGCCCATAAATGCATGCTCACTGTACACATTTTATATATGAAGAATTTAATAGAATAATAAATAGAAATCCCCTCGAACCCCCTTTACCCTCATTAAGTTGTCCCCCTTCATTAAGTTGTCATCTATCAAGGCACTGTCAACATGTGCCTTCCATGTGCAGAGTCCTGGGGACCACTGAAGGCTGGGCCTCTCCTTTCATCACTTTGAATGGGAGTGTTTGTAGCGGTTATCCCATGCATAACCTGCCATTGTATGGTAAGTGTGTTGGGAACAGATAAGTTTTCTGTTTAGGTCACAGGATTTTTAACTGATAAGAACTACTCTGAAGCCCCATGCGCAAAAGAACATAACTTAATGTCTGAACCTGAACTTGAACTCACAATGGGATGAGAATTTGGGGGCATTAGCGAAGAGGTGGAATTTTTTTGCGTGTAAGATGAATGTGGATTTTTTTAACCAGAAGGGAGATTGTGGCAGGTGGTATCTTATAAAATCAGTCACAGTAATATTTCTGGCCCCACAAAATTTTCCAGAGCCTTCTTCAAGAAGTACAGTCTATTTCTCATCTCTGAAATTAGATGAAATGTTGTGACTGTTTTGATTTAATAAAATTGTGGCAAAAATGCAACGTGACTTTCAATGCTAGGTCATAAAGTCATAGGGCTTCCACCTGGCTCTCTGCCTCTTTGGACACTCACCCTTGGAATTCAAACACAATGCTGTAAGGAACAGCGGCCGCACCCGAACGCCGTGTGTAGTGTGCTGCCTGACGGCCTCGGCTAGGGCCCGGCCCCCCGGCGAAGGCCGCCCGGCTGGTAGGCGAGCGAGTCGTCGGGTGATTCCAGCGCCCAGCGCTTAAGCCATCTCTGCTGACGCCACGCAGGGAAGAGAGAAGCGGGCCCCGCCGAGGCTCGCATAAGCTATAGACAAGTTTATGACTAAATAAATGTTGTTTTAAGTCGTTGGTTGTTGGAATATTTTTTTTACACAGATAAAGGATAACAAGAGTAGATCACAAGCTCCTTTAAATAGCTGATCAGAGAAGAATGGAAAGAAATCTGGCATAGCTCCATCTAGATGACTGACTTGGAATGTGCTTAAGTTTTAATAACCTAGTTTTGGGGATATTGGAATACTGTATTTGGTCATTTTATTGCCACCATGGAACCAGAGGAGCCTAGAAGTGTGTGTGTGTGTGTTTTAAAGTGAAGTTTCCCCAGAAAGAAATGTATATTCCCATTTTAAGTTATACTATGAAGAGGTCAATGCTGAGGGAGGAAATCAAGACTCAAGACGTTAATGAGTGCCCTGGCCAGTGTTGCTCAGTGGTTAGAGTGTTGTCTCACGCATGGAAGGGTCATGGGTTCAATTCCTGGTCAGGGCGTATATGGGAGGCAACCCATTGATGTTTTTCTCTCATTGATGTTTCTCTCTCACATCCATGTATGTGTGTCTCTGTCTCCGTCTCCTTTCCTCTCTCTCTAGAATCAATGAAAAAAAAAACCAAAAAAGATGTTAATGCATGAGCGAGCCAGTGAGTGAGTATAAAGGAAGGCTTTTCCCTCTCTTTAGGGTCGGGAGTTACTTTGACCCAGACTGAAACACAAAGATGCCTGGGGCCCTGCTGGTGGTGGTAGTCTTGGAGGTGAGCCTCCACTTCATGTGGTGAAGTTGAGTCTCCTCTACTAATAGTTGGGGTGAGATGCCTCTGGCTTCTTGAAGTCAGGAGCCATTCCAGAGAGAGCACTGGACTTTTGCACAATTGCTCACTATTTTGAACTTCTCTTTTATTAATTTTAAACCTTCAGCAAAGTTTCATGAAAAGTTATCTTCTGATTTTTGCTCACTGAGCCTACATGAAATCCAAAAAAAAGACTTCTATGCTAGAAAAATGTAGCTAAGACTATATCAGTGTCTGATACCAGAGAAATACCAATACTTGTCTCTAGTGAAAAGTGGTACATACTAGAGTGGCCATCTCACACCCTTTATCAAAGGCAATGGAAGAATTTGGTAGCATGATTTAAAGACTGGACCTAAATAATCGAGAAGCCCTGTAATCAAGTCTGATTAGGCAGCACTTTAGGAAATTCTTGTAGAAAGTTAATTTACATCAATAAAGCTGCTGAGGAGACTTTCCATGCTAATATGGATTATAATAGTTAAACACACCACTTCCAAACATTTGACCATCTGTAATAACATCTCTCAGTTCTCTGTTAAGAATGATATCACTCTCACTGAATTGGTAGGTAGTTAAATGAAAGATTGTACATGTATTGGCCTAACTGAGGCCTTCTCCTTTGAACAGGCATTAAAAAATTCCCATAAATGTGTCCAATGTAGCAAAATTATGAAGCACTCAGAATAAAATATAGAAAGTACTATTTTCCTAACCTTGGGTTTGGGAAGGATTGCCTAAACATTAAAAACAAAGAAAGAGCCCAGCTGGGCGTGGCTCAGCGGTTAAGCTTCGACCTAAGATCCAGGCGATCAGGGTTCGATTCCCGGTCAAGCCGCATGCCCGAGTTGTGGGCTGCAGCCGATCAATGATTCTCTCTCATCATTGATGTTTCTCTCTCTCTCTCTCCCTCTCCTTTCCTCTCTGTGAAATCAATAAAAATATATTTTAAAAACAAAGAAAGACACTATCAAAAGGAAAAAAATTAATTTGACTTCTATCAAATTAAAAAAAAAAATTTTAATGTTAAAAAGTAAGAAATAAAATAATAAAATACATCAACAAAGAAGTGGATAAGAGCTCAGTATAATTCACTTAAAATCAATATAAATAATAAAGTACAAAAATATGTTCAACCTCACTAATAAAGAAATAAATTTTGAAATGCTTCCATTGAGAGACTAATGTATTGGCAAAGGCAGTGTTGGATAGATTGTGATATATTGGAGCTTTCTGACTTGGATGGAAGGATCATAAATTGGTAAAAACATCCCAGACTCTAGAATTATTCTAGAATCTAGGTAATAATTTGGTAATATGAAAGGAAAACGGCAAAATGCCTCACTAGTTAACACAACATTCCACTTATAAGAATGCATTCTAAAGAAAAAACAGAGACAGAAAAAAATTATATACAATGATTTTAGTATAGTTTAGATAAAAAAAATACAATAGTACAAATTAAATATAGTACAGTAGTACAAATATAATAGTAATATACTGATGTTGTATTACACTCTCATTACAAACTACTATAGTGATGAGATAAACTATTAAGCAACAAATTTCTGAGAGAAGAAATAATTGGAAAAAAGAAAAAAAATATGGCAACATTCCAAAATATGCATGAGAAAAGAACCGAGATAAAATGTAACAGAATAAAAGTGATTGATAGTTTAGGTAATTTTTTTCTTTTTTACTTTTTCTACATTTTAGAAATTTTTACAAATTATTTTGTTTCTTCAAATTGGCAAAAAGATTTAAATATTAGAATTAAGCATGTTAGAATAATATGCAAAAGATAAAAAATTAAATTTTCTCTTAAAAACACTTTAATTTTCAGATTAAATTTTTATTTAAGTGTACTGAAACTTGTTCAGCTGGGATCAATGAAGCTCTTATTGTATGGTTTAAATACCCCAGGTAAAATTACAATTCATGAATAAGGAAAAGCCCATTCAGCTGATAAGTTCCCACTGGTAATAAGAGATCTGAGTTTTTGTATCAAAGTATATCTGAAAAGTGCTCAATTAAAAGGTTACCTGAGTAAAAGAGTCAAGGTTGGAGAGCATTAATTTTGTTCTAGTTTCCATGACAACCATTTTCTTTTACTATATGCTCAGATGATGGCTCATTTGGAACCTTCATTTTAGTATATCTGGACTCCCCACTTACCCCACCTCCCATATCAGAGGAATGGAAAAAGTAAAAGCAAAAAAAAAAGTCAAATACTTATATGTATATTTAACTGGAATCTTAAAAAAATATAATCTGCAAGCAGGGCCCAATGCCAAGGCATTTTCCCTCAGCTGTGATTTCTTCGCAGGGAAAAAAAAGAACAGGAGGACCCAGCCGCCTTTGCCACTGCTACAAACACCCACATCCTTGGCCATGAAAACCCCTGATGCTGATTCTGTCCTCAGTTGACAGAGCTCCATAGAAACGATGCCACAGTGCCCACCCCAAATCCAGAACAACTGCTGAGCCCCCACAGAGCTGGAGCCACCATAAACCATCCAGCAGTGCCCTCATATCCACCCATAAGTAAAGGTCATTCCCCACCCAGGTCAGTCCAAAAGTTTGGAAAAGTTGACTGCTCCCGCAAATGTACAGACAGACATCAATGCAAAGCTATGAAAAAAATAAAAAGTAAAACAAAACAAAACATGATGCCACCCAAGGAACACATAACTTTCCAATAACAAACTAAAATAAATGAGATTTACAAAAATGCCTGGCAAGGAACTCAAAATAACTGTTTTAAGGAAACGGCAATCTTCAAGAGAACACAGGCAACTCAATAAAAGTCAGGAAAGCAATGCATGAACAAAACAAGGAGTTCAACAAAGAGATTGATCATAAAAAAGAATCAAACAGAAAATCTGGACCTAAAGAATACAATAACTAAAGTAAAAAACATAAGAGAGAGCTTCGATAACAGACTCAGTAAAGCAGAAAAATAATTTGTGACCTTCAAGACAAGTCATTTAAAGTTATCCAGAGGAGAAAAAAGTAAAAAGAATAAAGAAGAGTGAAGAAAGCCAACAGGTTTTATGGGAAACTAACAAGTGAACCGGTATACATATTGTGAGATTCCCAGGAGCAGAGAAAGAGAAAGGGGATAGGAAACTTATTTGAAGAAATGGTGGCTGAAAATTTTAAAAATCTGGGGAGAAAAGTAAGCATCCAGATTAATGAAGTGCAAAAAATTCCAAATAGGTTGAAACTAAAGAGATCTACACTAAGATGCATTATAATTAAATTGTTAAAAGACAAAGAGATAATTTTGAAAGCATCAAGAGGAAAGCAACTCATAATAAAAGGGAAATTCCATCAGGCTATCTCAGCAAACTTCTCAGTAGAAAGTTTGCAGACTTGAGAAAGGGAAATGATATATTCATAGTACTGAAAGAAAAACAAAATAAAACTGCCAAACAAGATTATTGTAACTTCCAAAATTATCCTTCAAATATGAAGAAGAAATAAAGATGTTATCAGATAAGTAGAAACTGAGGCAGTTGGTTATCACTAGAAATGCCTTCTAAGAAATGCTAGGGGAATTCTTTAAATTGAAATGAAAATGCACTAACCAACAACACAAAAGCATATGAAAATGTAAATCTCACAAACAAGGATAAATATATAGTCATATGCAGATTAGTGGAACACTGAAAAGGTAGTGTGTAAACTTCTTTCAACCTAAATGAAAAATAAATAAAAATTAGTTAGTGGATGCACAATACAAAAAGAAAAACTGTGACTACAAGAATGCAAAGAGTGAGTGGGGAGAAGTACAAGGGAAGTGTTTGTAAGCAACTGAAATTAAGTTGTTGTTAACTTAAAATGGAAAGTTATAACTACAAGATATTTTATACAAGCCCTTAGATAACCCAAACACAAAAACCTAAAACAGATACACAAAAGATAGAAAGAAAAAAACAAAAACAAATCACTACAGAAAATATCATCAGATAACAAAGGAAGGTAATAAGAAAGGAAGATGGGGGAAAAACAACCACAAAATAAACAAAAAAGCAATAAACAAAATAACATCTTGTGTTCATGAATTCGAAGAATTAATAGTATTAAAATGCCCATACTACCCAAAGTGGTCTACAGATTGAAAACAATCTCTATCAAAATCCCAATATCATTCTTTACAGAAATAGTAAAAACAATCCTAAAATTCACATGAAACCATGTAAGACCCTGAAAAGCTAAAACAATCTTTAGCAGAACAATAAAACGGAAAACATCTCATTTCCTGACTTTAAAATACACTACAAAGCTACAGGAGTCAAAACAGTATGATACTGGAATAAAAACATACATACAGACCAATGAAACCGAATAGAGAGCCCAGAAATAAATTTACAGATCTATGGTCAACTAACATCTGACAAGGGAGCCCAGAGTGCGTGAAAGGGTAAAGGATGGTTTCGTCAATAAATGGTGCTGGGAAACTGGATGTCCGCATGCAGAAGAATGAAATTTGACCCTTACTTCACACCATATACAACAATTAATTCAAAATCGATTAAGGAATTAAATATAAATCCTGAAACCATAAAACTGAAGTAAAAGTCTCTTTTACGTTGGCCTTGGTAATGACTCTTTGGATATAACACCAAAAATATGGACATAATAGCAAACTGTGACTACACGGACACAAAGAGAGAGTGGGGAGAAGCACAGGGGAAGTGTTTGTAAGCAATTGAAATCAACAAATGAGACTATGTCAAACGTAAAATCTGCACTGAAAAAGAAGCAATTTTAGAAAATGAAAGACTTCCTACAGAATGGGAGAGAATTTTTGCAAAGTGTATATCAGATAGGGGTTAATATGCAGGTCATACAAAGAATCAGATAATAAAATAACAACAAGATCTGATGAAAAAGAGGCAGAGAAACCACAGAGTTAGCTTCCTGAAAAGACTTTCAAGTGGCCACCAGGTATGTGAGAAGATGCTCAGCATCACCAGCCATCAGGAAAATGAAAATTAAAACCACAAGAGACATTACCTCACACTTGTCAGAATGGCTGTTATCAAGCAGAAGAGAAAAGAAGTGTTGCAAGGATGCGGAGAAAAGGGAACGCTTGTACACTTCTGTTGGGAGTGTAAATTGGTACTGACGTTATTTCAAACAGTGTGGAGTTTCCTCAAAAAAATTAAGAGTATCTAAGCCTCATATGATCCAGCAGTCCCACTTCTGGGCATATATCGGAAGGAAATGAAATCAGTATGTCAAATGAAATGTCTGTACTCCCACATTTACTTTAGCATTATTCACAAGAGCCAGGATTTGGAAAAGTCCAACAACAGACGAAGATAAAGGAAATTAACATATATATATATACATATATACACACACACACACACATATATGAATATTGTTCAGCCTTAAAAAGACAATGTGGTGCATATATACATAGATAAAACAGAATATCACTCAGCCTTAGAAAAGACGGAAACATCTCTTGGTGGCATTGTGGATGAACGTGGAGGATGTTATGCTGAGTGAAATAAGCCAGCTGTAGAAAGGCGAATACTGCACGACCTTACTCATGTGTAGACTCTAAACTAGTCGAACTCATGGAAGAAGAGAGGGAATGGTGGGAGGGGAGATGCTGGTCAAGGGAGCCAAAGTTTCAGTTACACAAGACGAATGAGGGCTGGAGATCTAATGGACTGCAATTTTACCATAGTTAGCAATATTTATTTTATACTTGAAATTTGCTAAGAAAGCAGGCCTAAGTGTTCTCAGCACTCAAAAAACTGGTCACTATCTGAAGGGATGGATATACTAATTAGCTTGAGTTTGGAGATTATTTTATGCACATGTGTATATTAAATGATTACATTATATACCTTAAATATATACAATTGTTAATTGTCAAGAAAAGCAAAAAATTAAATACCAGTATATTAAATTTTACATATATAAAATAAAAAGATCAACCTTTACATATATGTACATATTCGTGCATATGAAAAATCAATTTTAAAAAATATCTTTTTAAATTAACTATTATTTAATCCGTGGCTAGCGGCTGAGTTGGTTGGAGTGTTGTCCCATACACCAAAAGTGGGAGAGTTTGAATCCTAGTCAGGGCTCATACCCAGGTTTCGAGTTTGATCCAACTGATTGATGTATCTCTCACACATCAATGTCTCTCTCTCTCTCTCCACCCTTCTCTCTCCTTTCCTCTCTCTAAAAAGTTAATTAAAAATTGTTCTTTAAAGTGCACATATTTTATTTTTATTTATTCATTTGTTTATTTCACAGCCCAATTATTTTTTAATTTGTAGAATGCATTAGTTGCTTTGTGACAGAAACTATGTAACAAAATTCTGCATGCTCTTTTCTAAAAGGTTAATATAGGTGGTGCCAATAATATGAAGCCTTACCTCAATAAGCAAAAAATCCAATTAATAGAATCCAAAATAACTATATTTTATTTTATCTAACCTGCCAAAGTTGCATTAATTTACAAATATATTTTTGTATATAGTCTATAATTTTCTGAATAAGTCACAAAAGCCCTCATAAGTGAGAAACTAAAAACTGTATCATTGTGTCTAAAGATATATATTTAGGCTACATGACTAAGAGTATATTTGTAATTAGAAAATGCACTTCGAGGTAATCAAAACTATGTTACATGGGATTTAACACGTCCCATTTCAAATTTTTAATTCAAATTTTTATTTTGCAACCATGAGATATAAAACTATTTTAACCTAAATACATACTTAAGACATTTTTAAATGCCTAAAATATAGTTATTTTAGATCTCATTAATTGGAATTTTTAGTCATTGAGATAAGGCCTCACATTGTGGGCATTTTTAGGAGCCTAAAAGCCAACAGCTTTTTTCTTATCAAAGTATGTCAGAAAAGGAAAGCTAAGGTCAATTAGAGACCTTTATTATTTATATAGCTCAAAATGGAGAGTGTGGTTTATATCTGCAGGCAAATGAAATATCACTCCCTAGAATTAAATATATTTACCTATCTAAGGACGGGGTTAGTCTAAGGGTGACCTTGTCCTGTCTCAAATGTATGGCTTGGTAAGGAAGAGCTAAATTTATGCTTACCCCGGGCACCTTCCTCAGCTTGCTTGACACTGGTATATTTAAAAGTTTTTATCTGTTTTATTATAACTACCACTACTGACTAATTAAAAGTTTTACATATGCAAATCATTATAGTTAGAGATATTTCTTCTACTTGTCCAAATAATTTAGTAGTATGTGTTTCAAATAATTAATAAAATATTAATAAATGATCCGTATTTATTTATTATGGACAATCAGTAAAAACTAATTCTTAGGTGCCTTTGGTGAAAATTAGTTTGTATATCTGGAGTAAAGGTATTCATCCGAGGTAGGAAAATATATGGTAAATTTTTGCAAAGGAGAGTCCTGTGATTGTGAAGTATCCCATTTGTGATAAAGGCTGTTTACATTGTGTGTGTGTGGATTTTACTAAGATAGCGATCTAAACACCTGGAGCTGAAAGGTAAGGAGAAGAACTGAAACACATGTCTGAAAAGGCAATTTTTGTAGTAAAAAAAATGATAAAATGTAAATATGACTGAAACTAGTGAAAATGATGAAAGTGGCTTTTAATATAACAATTCTGAAGGTTTCCAGACCCTGTATCTATTGCATAGTGTATCCTGACCTCCTAGATCCATGACCTCTGCTTTCTAACAAAATATCCTGTCCCCTCTCGCCATCCACGGCGCCACGAGCTCACTCACACTGATTTAATACACCGTCGTCTAATGGATGTGATAAAGTTGGCGTTTATATCTGTCAAGGGACCGAGGAGATGAAAACTAGGCAGCACCAAAAGGTGTAATTTTAGGTTGTTGGATACCCCTGCATTTTTCTTAATTATTTCTGACATTTTATCTATTTCACCATGAGCTCCCTTGGAGGATACAGATAAAAAAATGTTCCTCCTGACCCCGAGGAGGAAATACATCTTCTCTTAATAAATCCCACCTGAAATCACAGAGGGGCAGGCAAGAAGGAACAACAGTTAACATTTATCACCTGTTCTAGTTCATTTGCTAAACTCTTTTTTGAACCTGAAGCACACTTTCTTTTAGGCAGAAACAAGATTTCAGATAAAATGTGAGGGTCTGAAAAAAAGAATTTTGGATAAACTACGTGATAATTTGTTCAAGGAGAAACTGAAAAGTTGAAACGACATTCTCTGCCTGTCGTTGTTCTCAGCTCTCGTTTATTGGTGTATCCCTAGCACTTGGCGTACAGCAGGTGTTCAGGAAGCATATCTTTCTTTTTTTAAATCCTCAGCCAAGGATAATTTTTTCCATCGCTTTTTGGAGAGAGTGAGAGAGAGAGAGAGAGAAACATCGATGTGATTGGCTGCCTCCTGCAATGACCGGGCTGGGCTTCAAGCCTGCAACCCAGGTACATGCCCTTGGCCGAAATCGAACCCAGGACCCTTCAGTCTGATGTTCTAACCACTGGCTAACACCAGCCAGGGCCAGTGTGTATATCCTAAAATACTTTGTTTTATACGGCTTTTAGATTAAGATACCATAAACCCTTCCCGAATTCAGTGAGTTAAACCAGGAGAACAAGTGCGAAGTAAGGCTGACCACAGAGCCTCTCCTGCCTGCCACACCTAGTGCCTCGTGAATACACTCTGTGTGTGACAGAGGATGTTCTTGAATCCATGGTTTAAAACTTAAAAGAGATAAGAAAGTATTGAGGCAAAAGCAAAAAGGCATTTCTTAAAAATGGTCTCTGCTTGTTTTTCTTGGCTTAGGAGGTGGTGAAAGATGGCAGGACCTCTTCGGTGGTGGCCCCGGTGACCCACGTCCCTGGCGTTAATGTCCATGAGCAGCCACCCGCTGCCTTTAGCTAGGCATGCGATGTGCAACCGCCAAAATGCAGTGGGAATGGCTTTGTGTTACTGTCAAGGCCAAATCATAAGACCTGTCGCAGCTAGTGGCTTCCTCCTTGCTGTCGTAGGAGGGGCACTCTTGGGGACACCAGCCCCGTGCAGGAAGGCCGGCTCTCCTGAGCCCGCCATGCAGGGAGCCCCGGGAGTCGCATGAAAAGCCCCAGGAGGGTGCAGAGATGGCCTGATGCAGGGAGCCCCGGGAGTCGCATGAAAAGCCCCAGGAGGGTGCAGAGATGGCCTGATGCAGGGAGCCCCGGGAGTCGCAGGAAAAGCCCCAGGAGGGTGCAGAGATGGCCTGATGCAGGGAGCCCCGGGAGTCGCATGAAAAGCCCCAGGGGGGTGCAGAGATGGCCTGATGCAGGGAGCCCCGGGAGTCGCAGGAAAAGCCCCAGGAGGGTGCAGAGATGGCCTGCCTCACAGCGTCCTGGGCTCCTCGGCGAGGCGCCAGACGCGCAGCTCCCTTGAGCCTGCAGATGACCTCGTTCCCTGGTGCCCTCTGACTGTATATATGTTAGGCCCCAATCAAGAACCACACAAGTGAGTTCAGTCGATTCACAGGACTAGACTTTTGGGTGGGTGGTTATATAGCAACAGAAATCAGAGCAATTTCTTCAAGGTCATCAGGGTAGAGTTCAGCTATATTTAAGGGTGCTAATTTATTAAAGGGGGTTCCAGAAGTTTGTAAAATAATCTCTTACATTTAAAATAATGAATTAAACCATACATATGAATAGTTATGCTTAAACTGGGAATCCATTACAAAACCTTTTGTTCGGTCTTAGAGTGGGGAGGGGCTTTAACTGCTGTGAATCCCAATACACACATACTGTGCTCTTCAGGTCCGAAAGTATAGATCAGCAAGCTTTGGCAGGCATAGGTATTGGTGAGTTTATGCATAATCCAGGACATTTCTATAATTCTATTTAATATTTTAAACCAGAGATATAATTAACACCTTAGTTTTAATAATTTTCTATTTCTGTATGTCATCTTCAGATTTCAATTTCTTCTAGTATTTTCTTTAAATTTATTTATTTATTATTTTTTTTAATATATCTTTATTGTTGAAAGTATTACAGACGGTCCCTTTTACCCCCATTAATCCCCTCCACCCGAATCCATCCCACCCTCAGACTTTCTCCATAACAATGTCTGTGTCCATTGGTTATGCATATATGCATAGAAGTTCTTTGATTAATCTCTCCATACCCACTCCCCACCCCCACCCGCCCCTTGAGATCCCTCAGTCTGTTCCATGCCTCTATGTCTCTGGACTTATTTTGTATTTTCTATTAAGATCTCTTTGTAAGAGTTTCTGTTAAGAATAGCAATCTGCTTTTGAATACGGCTTCATTTTTTCTGTTATGTGGTTGCAAATGCAGACCAATTGAGATACAAAACTTTTATTCTGACAGATTACATGAGGGACAGAGACCCAAATGATGACATATGTGCGAACAATATTTTAATAATTACTTCTTTGTGTAGAGTTTAAAACAAAACAAGACAAGTAGGTTCCATAAGAAATTTGAAATTAGAGAAGAACCAGAAGAAAGAGTGTAACTTATTAAAAATATGTTATTCAGACTAATTGATTTTATTTGGTTCATTCAAACATTCACTATTCCACTTTCACTGGGAGCCTGTTAACTGTTAGGGATGGTGTGTCGTCCAGAAGGTGTACCTGGAAAGAAGTCAGAGGAAGCCTTCTTCTCTAAGGAGGTCGTACTATAATCATGGTGGTGCTAAGAGGGAGTAAGCAGACAAAAGAAGGTCAGCATAGACCCGCTTCAGGATGTCAAATACCCCCCGGCCGGGTGTGGCTCCGCCCTTGAGCATCGACCTAGGATCTAGGAGATCGAGGTTTGATTCCCGCACATGCTTGGGTTGGGGGCTTGATCCCCAGTAGGGGGCGTGCAGGAGGCAGCTGATCAATGACTCATCACTGATATTTCTCTCTTGCTGATCCTCTCCCTTCCTCTCTCTGAAATCAATAAGATAGATTTTAAAAAAAAGATGTCAAATATGGAGGTATGTTAGGAATTCTAGGTAATCCTCACAGAAATGTTGATAATATAATAGTGGGGGAAAAAGATATTAGTTGAGCCATGAGGTGACTCATTATTAAAAGCAGACACTGTGGCATGTATGTATATATGGATTTTTATCTTTCCCTTTGTATGTACTTGTATTTAGGCCAGTAATCATATTATATTTGTTGTGTTTTTTTCTTTTGTTGTAGTCCTTTGTTCTTTGACCATGGAAGAAATTGGCAATGGACAGTAAGGTAATCAAAGTCTTAGGACTTCATTCTGGGTATTTATTTTTCAAGTTCCTCCAAAAAGCAGTTTATTCATAACCCTTAAATAGCTTGATAAAGTAATTGTGCCAATCAAGCAGGAAAAATTTATTTTCTTTTTGATAAATTGAATTTATTGGAGTGACACTGGTTAATAAAATTATATAGGCTTCAGGTGTACAATTCTATAACACATCATCTATATATTGATTGTGCGTTCATCACCCCCAGCCAAGTTTCTTATCACCATTTATCTACTCTTCCCTCAGGTAATCACCATATTGTTGTCTGTGTCTATGAGTTTTTTTTCTTTATCCCTTTACCTTTTTGACCCAGCCCCCTAACCCCCCTCCCTTCTGATGGCTGTTAGTCTGTTCTCTGTATCTATGAGTCTGGTTCTATTTTGTTTGCTTATTTATTTTGTTCATTAGATTCCACATATAAGTGAAATCATATAGTATTTGTCTTTCTCCGACTGGCTTATTTCACTTAGCATAATATCATCTAGGTCCATCCATGCTGTCACAAAAGGTAAGATTTCCATTCTTTGTTTTACAGCTGAGTAGTATTCCACTCTATAAATGTACCGCAGTTTTTCATCTACTCATCTACTGATGGGCATTTGGGATGCTTTCAAATCTTGGCTAATGTAAATAACACTGCAATGAGTATTTATCTTCTGGTTTATAAACTCTTTCTTTAGCTATGTTTAAACTATTAATAAACTTTCCTTCAAGTTCCTAATATAACTTACTATAATTTTTAGTTCTGGAATTTCTATTTTTTTTTTTTTTGTAGTTTCCCAAAAACATTTTCAATTTTCTTTTTTATCTTCTTAAACATATAACTGTTGATATGTTATAGTGTGTATCTCTACTGCATTATCTCAACATCTTGTGAATGCAGTTCTTTTTTATGCCTGCATAGTATTCCATGATATAAATGTCCCACAGCTTTTTTATCCACTCATCTATGAATGGGCATTTGGTCTGTTTCCAGATCTCAGCTATTGTAAATTGCACTGCTATGAACATAGAGGTACATATATTCTTTCTGATTGGTGTTTAGAGATTCTTATTATATATTCCTAGAAGTGGGATCACTGGGTCAAATGGAAAAGTCACTAATCATCAGAAAGATGCAAATTAAAACCACAATGGGGTATCATCTCACACCTGTCAGAATGGTTCCATCAATAATCAACAAGTGACAAATGCTGGCAAGGGTGTGGAGAAAGGGGAACCCTAGCACACTGCAGGTGGGAATGCAGAGTGGTCCAGCCACTATGGAAAACAGTGTGGAGTTTCCTCAAAAATTAAAAATGAAACTGCCATTTGACCCATCAATTTGTTTTCTTTTGACATGTTTAGGGTGAATTCAGATTGAGGGTCAATCATTTACATGAAACAGTAGAGTAATAATTAAAGCCTTTAGATGGGATTTATACTTGTTTATGATGGGTGGCTAGGGCATTTGCCATCCAAATACTTAATTGTACTCAGAGGTTTTATATTTTTAAGCTGGGCTTTGGCCCTTGCCTGGGGGAGCCTACTCCCCACTTGTCTTCATTCCAAGGCAATAGCCTTCCGTGGCTCTATGTTAGGGGGTTCCTGAGTCCACTATCAAACCATTACTCTTTGCAGATACGGGGACCCGGTGTTCATCTTCCTAGTTTTGAGGGTGTTAGAGGATTTGCTCAGATTATTCGCTTCTCAGCCTTTCAGCAAATACCTAGCGTGGGAAAGTGATAACCCTTCCAAAACAGTGCCATCCATCTGCACGCCACCTTCTCCTCATTGTGGCCCTGTGAGTCCTCACTGCCTTTTTGCTCTTCTGATGTATTGAAGTTGATTTGAAAAAGTGTTTGATCCAGCCTTTCTAGTTTTTCTCAGTGGGAGGGTTGGCTCAAGTTGCTTATTCCAGTATTATTTAGAAGCAGAAGTTCTGCATTCGTATTTTTTGAATTGTTATAAAAAAATTAAAGGAAAAGCAAAATAAGAATTGGTTATTATTTAAAATTTTCTCTATATACTTTTTTCACTAGGACGTTAAGATTTTTCTTTCCACAAGGAAATGTTTAGTTGTTTTTACTTGCTTGTCCACAGGTCCCGTCTCCAGATCTTTAGGACACAGATTACATTGAGAGTGGCAAAACTTCCATGTTTGATATAGTCTGTTCTTTAGTTAAGAACAGAGCGGGATCATTTGCAAAATTATTTCTTAGTAAATTATATTTTAAAATTAAGTTTTAGGGTTCTTCAGTCATATACAACAGGAAGTAATTATGGTTTGCAAGAACCTTGAGCAGTTCTGAGGATCTCACAAATGGTACCCAATGGGTGGACTCTCAGAGGAGTACTTTGGTTGAAAATGCTCCAAACAGTTTTTACACATTGGGTCTCTCTGCTTAAAATACTTGCTTTGCCTTGGAACTCTATCAACAAGGATAAGTATCACAACATTTTTATCATAACCATTTATGTAGTAACTTCTTATTTTTTTCCAAGCACTGTTACAGTTGCCTTAATACTACATAGTCATGACTACTATATAAGATAAATAATATACTTTTCATGCTGCATGGAATTTAAATAACTTGCCTATTTATTTCCCTAGTGCCAGAGAAATATGTGTAACATTGGTCTCTCTTTAGAGGAAAAAGTAGGCTTAAAGACTTTAAATAATATTTATAAGATCATAGGATTAATAAAGGGCAATCCAAGATTTTCACTTTGACTTAAGCCTTTCTTGAATGTTACAATATCTTTTTATATTTGGAGACAGCCTGTTTTTGTGAAATTCAGAAGGAAAAGTTATGATTAAAAAGTAGGCTTTCTCTATTGACCTTAAAAGAATGATATAAACCTGAAATCAATCTTGCTGCTGTGCTGTTTTTGTCACCTCACATCTTCAGGATTGTGATCTGTCTTAGGTTATAACTATCTTATAAAAATATCAATAGTTTTTTGAAAATGTATGTGAAAAAATAGCATAAAATATGTATATTTTGCAGTACAGCTATTAAATAATATTACTGGACATCAAGAGAATGAGATCTAATGATGTGGAATAATGTTAACCATTGAATAAAGTAAGTCATTATAAGCTCATTAATAAAGCCATGCTTTTTTTCACACTTCAACAGTTCTCTTTAGGGAAATTTCTAGATTAAAAATAAATTTTATTATTTTAGCTGAAAGTAAGCTTCTCTCTCATCACAGGAATTACATAACCAATTAGAAGTGCTAGTTCCCACTATTGCTAGAAATCTTCCAAAGCCAAACTAATATGATCTAACCAGGCTCATAAGAATATGTTACTTTCTCTGTACTTAGCTGCCAAAAAAACTTCAGTTTCCCTCATCTAGTAGCTAAGTATTTTTTTATTTCACATGATTTTCCCCCATCTATGATGAGATAAATTTGGTAATGATTGAATAAATAATTTCAATAATTTTTCACCTTATTTATTTGGCATTTTATTTATAAACTGATGCTTGAAAATCTCTACCTAATCAAAAATTATGAGCATGGTAACTGCTTCTCTTAGTCCCTTCCATGAAATTATACACAAGTCATTTTATCAAAAGTTCCTAAGTCACATACTTTATTTTTTCATATTATTGAATGACAATATTTTAATTTTAACAGTTGTTCATCCATGTTTTAAAGTTTTTGATCCTAATAGAGTACAATAATATATTAAAATTATTCTTTTAAAATTACAGTAAAGTGAGATTTTTGGACAGGTATACATATTCAATTTATTTTCAAAATCTGCAAATGTGAATGACAGAATTTCAGTATACAGTTAGATGGCAGTGCCTTTTCTAAAAACGCAAATGTTGAAAATTCGTAAACTGTTAAAAATGTAAAACTAAACTGCTAAATGCAAAGTTAATTAATAATAATATATTAATTTTATATTAAAAAGACTTTTGTGAAATAAAATAATTGCTGAGTGTGGGGGCCAAGTGTTTTGAAAAGATGAAAGGTGCTTGACCGGAGGTGCCCTGGCCGCCTTGGTGAGCCTGGCGGAGCGTGTGGGTCAGGCTGGGGACAGAGCCGCACCGCGCTGGGCCAGGGGAGGGGGAGGCAGAGCACGCCACGCTCTTCCAGGCGGCCAGCGAACGCAATGCCACCTGCAGGGGTGCTGGTAAAGTTAGGGACTATACCTGCTGAGGGACCCTGAAATTCTCAGTTTCTAAATGTAGTCTAAACATACATTTGAATTTTGTGGTATAAGATATTTTATTTTCATTAAAGTGATATTTTTCTATATTTAGAAGATAGTGATTTTGTTGTCTAGCAATATTACATGAGACTAATTGCATGGAAATCTTAGCATTTTATTTTCATGAGACAGTTATATTATTATACTTAGGTTATTTCTTAATCCTCACAGCTACCCAAGGAAGGATAATTATCCTCTTTGAAAAGTTTCTTATTGGTTTAGGTAAAGTTCCCTTAGACAATATATTAGCAGAAACATTTTCTAAACCAGATATTTTTGTACTAAAATTTACTCTTTTGCAGTTTACCGTGACACAAAAAATACTTTTGTCTCCCCAAACCTGAGAATACTTTCAAGCAAGATGCTCTTTTTTATAAACAGGGATTATTTAACCAGTCATCACTATAAAGTGAATCTAACTTCAGTTTTGTTTTGTTTTTCCTCCAGAGGTGCTCACTTATTTCTTCTCTTTTATTTTTAATTTCTTGTTTATGAAGCATTTGTAAAATGATTGAGGAGACAGCTGCATGTGAGTGAAGCCTTATGTCTTATTGGAGATAAAATGTGTAAACTTAACGTCAAGAGCATCCTGCTCTAATCTTAGTGGTAATATTTTGGCACCAAAAATCATTACATGTATTATTGAGCACCGTAGGATGGCTGGCTAGGCAGCCTATGAGAAATGTACCTTTGGTCTTTCACATATTTTTTTACTATTTTTGTGGTCCTTCATGTCGCTTTCTCTTTTTCTCCCAGTCTATTTCATTCCAATGGCTCATTTTTTTCACAGTTGAATTATTATTTTAAAAATATGTTAACTGATCATATTTTTAAAATATTTTACTTAAAATTCTGAAGAATAAAACTATAACATTAAATTATCAAGTGAAAGAGTTAAATTTTAGGAGCCTTTTTAGTGCCCCATCAAACACGTAATATAAGTGTCTGCTTAATCTACTAAGCTATACATTTCTTGAGTAAAATAAATTAAGTGTATTTATTTTTGTATAAACCAAAGTGTGTGTGTGTGTACTCATAGACACGTACAAGCAGAAGAATACCTTTGTGCATCACTACTTTTCCACATATACTAGCAAGTGCTTGTAAATGTTTTTGAACGAAAATATAATCTATCTTGTCTGACTATCCATAAGGCAAGTTTTAATTTGAAACAATTTAAGGAGGACTTTGAGAACACAGTTAAGCTTATTACCCTTACAATACACAAAGCAAATAGCTCACTGAAGTAGATGACTATCAATAAAATTTATCAAAGATAGCAGAAGTTGAATAACCACACATCTTTCAGTCAGTTCCACATTAATTTAAGATTAAAAATTAAAAAGCAAACCTAGGTTTGTGAGGCATCATTCTCAGGCTATTAGATCCAGTGTTAGTTGCAACATGTAAATTAAAGATAATTAAAATTTTTAGTATAGCAATTTGTTAACAGCACTCATGAGGAAAGACTGATACAAACTTACAAAAGTCAAGGCTTTCTTTTGTTATTTCAAAGTTATACACCAACAGGAGGTTTTTAAAAAACATGCAAATGGGAAAACTGTACCAACTAACTACTATATTTAAGTGAAATCTATTTACCTTTTATCCAGTCTGAATAGGTGCTTTTAATTATTGCTAATTGTTTAAGATGCCTTTGCATGCCCCAGAAGATTCAGTCTGAACAAATTTAATTTCTTTAAAATCTCCTCCAGTTACTGGCAAATACAGTAAGAAGCCCCATAGGTATGGCAGTAAAATAGTCATAAAGGCAGAAGCATTTAAATGAGTAGAACAAGGAAAGTCTTCCCCAAAGAGGCAGCAAAGCTATATGGTTGGAGATGCAAGAAGCAAACATGAAACACAGCTGAAGCATTTCAGATGACTGTGAAAACGGCTATGTTCACTCGCTAAAGAATGCGCCGGGCAGGCGAAAGCATGTGAATAGCCCTTTCACAGGTCACAGCGTCCATTCAGCCTGGGGACATTGTTATTACCCCGCAGAAATAGATGGGCCTAATTAATATTCCGAACATACCTGGGAGAACATTCTTAAGGAAATCATCCTCTGGTGGTTTGGAAATTTAAAGAAGAAAGAAAGAAAACTGAACAGTAAGCATTAAAAATTGGATATAGATAACAAAGTCAACTGCTCTCAAAGTTTAGAGCCTGCAGCAAGCAGGAGTCTTGTTTGCGTACACTTCTCGGCGTAAATGGCTGTGCCTCCTGAAATCAAGTCGAACAGTAGTTGTGTTTATTAGCAATTATAGTCTTGCTCTGTTATCAAATAACAGGCACATACTAAATACAGAAAGCTTGTCAAGTTCACCTAGTAATAAGTAATGCAGCAATTAATGAATTTGGTATTTGTTTAATGTGAAATGCATATAGTGAAAATACAATATCAGAAATAAACACTTAGTATTTTTATTAAAAAATGGTTATGTCACTTACTGAGGAAACAACCACCTACAAAGAATGTTTGAAAGATATTTCAAAATATTTTCTAAATAAGTTATTAATTTAAATATTAATTTTCAGTATAGGATTAAATCTAAATTTCTCAAACACAGCTATGATATTATAAGGTATGACTTTTAAACTATTTTTATTTTGAACATTTTATATTTAGTGTATGTTGTGTAAGATTAACTATAAAGGTACTTTTAAAAAATCACTGTTGCAAATAGGTATCTAAAACCATAATTAATTTAGAAATATAAGAAAAATATGGTATATGACAAATTGTGTGTTAGTTCTATATTCTGTGTGTGTGTGTATATATATATATATGCATATTTATACATAAATAGCATATATACACATAGAACACAAATATCTACACATACACATATTAAAGGAAGAACAGAGAATAACACTATAAAATATTCAATAAAACAAGAAAAAGGAACTTATTAAAAATTTAGTGGTTAAAGTACCTATCCTATTTAAAACCTGCTTTTAACAAGTAATTCATTCTAAAATAGGAGTCAAGTGTTTAGTGCCCAAACCTCATACAGTACATGGAAAACAAAATCCCTATTGAAATGAATGGGCCCATTCATTTCCGAGACACAAAAAGCTGTATTTTCTTTGTTTTGCTACTTTAAGGCCCCTTGGTAGCATTTTTCCTCTTTATGGTGCTTTAGGTATAGATGCTTCTCTGCTCAAAAATCATGGAAAAACTACAAGAAGCAAATGCCTAACTGTGTAGCAGATGCAAAGTGCTCCTTGGGATAAATACATTAAGGACAATTAACGGGCATCACACCCCGGCTCCCTTTCCGCCCCCTCCCGCAGCGTACACCTGAGGCTGTAAGCGCTGTAACCAGAGCGAACAGACTCCAGGTTCAAAGGTAACCCAGGAGAAGCTGCTTCCTTGCTTCGGGAGTGTTCCCGATGAAAAGAACAAGCAGAGTAGAAACAAAGCCGGGGCGCAAATCTTTCAAGGGGCCATTGTGAAGGGCCCCGCCTTGTATTTGTGTCTGGCTGCAGGTATCTTCCAGGTGGGGTGATCCAAGGAGGATTTCGCACCACTTCAGAAGGTGCTAAACGCAGTGGGGTTCGGTCTGGTTCGGCTTCGGACTCAAACAAACCAAACCAGCTGTGAAAACAATGATGAGAATAGCAAAGAAATTTAAACACATTAGATATATGATAACACTGAAAAATGTATTTGTTTCCTATTGTGAGAATGACGCTGTGGTTTCAGTTTTTTAGAAGTATTTATAGATGAAATTATGTGCCATCCGGAATTCCTTCAAAATAATCGGAATGGAAAGTAGAAGGTGGGTGAGGGTATTGTGGTGATTTTAAAATGTGTTCCCAACTCCTTGGGTGTTCATTACTCCTTCAAGACGTGGGGCTTGATTTCTCCTTGAGTGTGGGCTGTGCCCTCTCGTGCATTTCTTGCTCTGTGGGGACACAGTGGCCACGCGAGGACATTCCAGCAGCCCGATGTGGTGACAAGGTGAGTCTTCCTGAGGAACCGAGGCTCCTGCCAACAGCATGGGAGAGAATCGCCTTGGGAGCGGATTCTCTGGCTCTGGTCACACACTTCACATGACTACAGGCCAAGCCAACAAGTTCGCCCGTTGTCATGAGTGACTCTCAGAGCCACCCAGCTCAGCTGCTCCTGAATCTCTAACCCACAGAGGCTATGACAATAAATGTTCATTGTTTTAAGCTACTAGGTTGTTTCGGTTTGTTTATTTTCTTTTTGTTTTGTTGTTTCATTATTTTGAAGCAATAGATAAGTAACACTATTTGGAAAATCATACTCTGTTGATTTTTTTTGTTTTTTGTTTTATGTTTTTATTGATTTCAGAGAGAGGAAGGGAGAGGGAGAGAGAGAGAAACATCAATGATGAGACAAAGTCATTGATCGGCTGCCTCCTGCACGCCCCCGGCTGGGGATGGAGCCCACACCTGGGCCTGTGCCCTGACCGGGAATCGAACCCCGATCGCCTGGATCCTAGGTCGATGCTCAACCGCTGAGCCACGCCAGCAAGGCTCGTCTGTTGAGTTTTTGATGCTGAAAAATAAAAACATGAGGGATTATTATAATATTGCATCTACCTTCATGTATATTTTAATAACTATAATATAACATTTTAAAACTGATTTTTATTTTTGTATTTTTAAAGATATAGTTTTAAAAGAAACTATTGAAATTTTAGCTAAAATGTAGGAGTTTTTAGTTTCCTTTAAAAAAAGCCCTTTAGACCCCCCCTTGCTACCTTTCTTCTGATAACACTTAGACACATTTGGATTAACCTCATAATTTTCTAGCAATTTCCCAAAAGATAAATTTTAATGGAAAAAAACACACTCACAACAACATGTAGGGCTATAAAATAGAGACAACACTAAGAAGGAACTTGGAAGAGCGATTTGGGCACCTCCTCACATCATAATCTTTATCACTCTCTCACAAATGAGCACACTGTGTGAGGAAAACAGTGTGTTTTCTTGGCAAACACAGTTTCCAGATAAGACCCTTTGGGCTCTGACGGTAGCAAAATAAGGCTATAACTATGAAAAGATATTATCTTTAAAGATTGCTGTGATATGATTACCTAAATATCTAAAATGAACATCATCAGTGAATATATATTTAACAGCCTTGAACTAAGTGCTAAATGAAATTGAAATTCATTTTAACTTAAGGAAAAGAAATATTTTGTTTTCACAGAGTGAATTCTAAAGGGATTAATTTCTAAAGTTTGGAGTCCTTGGCTTTTATAAATGTAAGCTCTGTAGATCTAAAGTAGAAAGCATATGTGCTTTTTATTATCAACTGTAATTATGCATTTATAAAGAAAAATATACATATTAGAAACATATCATGTTTGATATATTTTATTAGGTTGATTTCTTATATTCCCTGTGAGGGTTTTTTTGAATAATTATAGAGGAAGAAACAAAACTTGAGAGGCAAATTCTTTTGTTAGGATTATACAGGTAAGATGAGTGGTTCCCAGGGTCAGATTTGAGCCTGTCTGAGCGGGAGTCCCAGATGGCGCGGGACAGGGCCACACACATGGCTGGCAGGGCGCTCAGTTCAGAGCGGACAGAAGGGGCCAACACAGCCTCTGCCCCCAGTGCACATGTGCCTTCTGAGAACACAAACCTCGAGTGGCGCGTATTAGGGCGTGGAGATATCAGGAGTGGACTGCGTGGGCTGCTGTAACTGAAATGGAAACACAGCAATTAGGGATGCACGGAGTTGAAGAAATGTTCATGGAGGAGGTGAGATTTTAGGCAAACTTTAAAAGAAAATATAATTTAGACAGAAAGAAGCATGTGGAAACGATTGGTTGACTTAGTCCCATCTCCAGCCACCTTTCAGTTGGAGGAACGTCATGTAAGAGTTTTGAAAGATGACACTGAAGAGAAGATGAGCTGTTCCATTGCTGGGAAGTCTGTGGTCCTCCTCAGACCCTTTCCTTTGTGCTCCTTGTTGGGCTGCCGATGGGATAACTGGAGCCTCCAGGAAAGCATCTAAAGTGTAAGGATCACTCCCTGGATCTGCTCAGCCGAGGACCACCTATGACCACAAACACTCCTCATAGATACAGAGTGATCGTCAATATTCCTGGTGAAAGAAACAGCTCTGGCAATGCACTCATTTGGGCATCAAAGTTTACACTTTTATAACTAATATTATTTGAATATAACTTAGTCCGAGTCCAAGTGAAACCTTTGACTAGTACACCCTGCTGGGGCGCCCGAGGGAGTCAGGATCATCGCTTCCTTCGAGGTCTGTCCATCTCTGTGTCGCAGGAACTGAGGGCGGCCACTGGAGACTGTCCGACTGGGTGGGGAGAGGCCTCGGTCACATCGGTTTGGAATGTTAATGGGACCCCCATGGAATAAAATCAAAGGTGGGCAAGCAGCTGTGGAGGTCACTTTGAAGTTAGTAAGCTAGTATTTATTGTTTTTAAGAATCAAATTCTGGTCAACTGTAATTGAAAAATGTTTTTGAAAAGATTTAAATTCTGTGCTCAGCGGTGGGGATTTAGTCTAGTCTGTGGGATTTTCTTAGTTCTGAGGCATTTGGAAGGAACAGATGACAACGTAAAAATTCGTTTTACATAAGATAGGAAGAAAAACCCGAGCCGGGCTGCTCCGACTGAAACGAAGGCACCTGCAAGGCGTGCGCGTCCGGAGGGAAAGGGATGCTTTCCCCGTTGGAGCGGCGGCGTGTGAGTGCGTCCTACCCGGACTGGGGAGCTGCTGGGAACGGGCGCGGGGCCCAGGGTGGGTCTCTGTGGAGCTCTGCAGTGAGAAGTGATCAGACCAAAGGGGCTGACCTGCTAAAAGTGCAAAGCTAGGACTGCAGGCATCAAGCCCAGGAATGGGACTTCCCGTCAGAGGCAGGCAGCGGGGTCAGGGAAAGAGGAACGCAAACAGAGAGGGCGGAGCAGTTAATAAGGTGCAGCGTCAAGAAAGCCGAAGGAGGCTGGTTTGGGACTCGGGGACACAACAGCCGGGGTAGGGCTGGCATCCCGGAAAACCCCTTGTGCCAGGAGGCTGGGGTGATGGCAGGAGAGCGCCCTCCGGCCAGGCGAGGGTGGCGCGGAGTGGACATTCAGGGCGCGGCGGGGGCGCAGGCCATGAAAGGCATGAGGGAACAGAGCGTGCTAAGCAGAAACGGAGAGAGGGAAAACGCCTGGGCTCGTCCCAGTGGAGCAGGATGGGGCCAGCTTTCATCTCACTGCTCAAAACAGCGTGTACTTTAAAACTTAAGAACTGTTTCTGGAATTTAATATTTTCTGACCACGGTTAACCTTGCATTGCCAAAAAGTGAAACTGTAGATCAGGGGAGATTATTGGATGTCATTGTCAAATCACCCTGTTAATAAATAAATGTGTTTTTAAAAATATAGGGAGATAGGAAAATATAGTAAGATAAATTAAAAATAATAACTAGTCCTAAATTTAATTGTGGATTTAAATACCATTATTATTTAAATAAATTTAGCTGAATGTTGACATCAGCTTTCTTAATGGAATTTATAGATTACCATTAAAATAATTTATGGACAAAAATAGGACAGCAGAATAAATTATTAATTAGAAATGTTCTACACTGCATAAGACATGAAATAAAAATTAGTAATATCAATTAAAGGTAGGAGAAATGTCCCTGACCTGGAAAATTGGAAATCCACTTCTTACCCTGACTATGCCATTGACAATTGAGCAGATCTTGACCAAGTCTTAACCTTTTGAGACTTCAGCTTTCTCATTTGCAAAATGAATAAATTGAATTAGTAAGGCTTCTTCCAACTCTAAAATTTCTTCCCTTTAATATTTTTTGAAGTCTTTATACTTTAGGTGCACTGTTTAATTTTATTTTATCTTGTTTTACTGAATGTAATAATGGATTAGGGAAGGCAAAAAAATGCACAGAAACCTCACAGAAAAACAGGAACATAGGTATCTCTGGTTTTCCAACATTTCTCTTGAAATAATAATCTTTTTACACTTTAGTAAACTTAAATTTACAAATATTTAACTTCCCAAACTTTATGAAATTGAGAATAACAATGAGCAGTACTTGACATTGCATCTTACCATAAAAAATAGAGGCTGGAAATCTTTTCAGAGCTTCTAATTTTGACATTTACAAAGCGGCATTTGGTTTGCTGAGATCTGTGCCTAATGTGTCATATGAACACTTTCTTTCAGGATTTCAACACGTATATCTCAGTGAGAATCAGGAAAACAGAGTTTGGTGGAAATGAAAACTACATATTTTAATATCATTCTTCACTTTTTCTCCAAGTTTCCAAGGAAAAGGTTTGATTCTAATTTGACATGCATTCGGGATGGTTTGGAAGGGAGGTGATGAGTTGCCCATCTCTGTTTCAGATTGACAGCTGGAGGGCACTCAACAACCACAGACCTGAGGCAGCAAAGTAGAACCACGACTGGAAAGAAAACAAAAAACCTGCATCAGGAAAATTTCCATTTTACTCTACCAGCTGGCTTGGCTTCCTGTTTATACTCTTTTCAAGTACTTGAGTGTGTGTTTTTTCCTTGTGTTTTGTAAGCTTTGTACTTATTTACAATACTTTTATCTACCTCTTGCAAAGAAGTAGAATCCAAGAGGGCAATATCATTTTAACCGAATTACTAAACAGAGCTGGTAAAATCAATAGGTTTCATAATATCTCCATCAAACTGTAAGTTCTTTTCTTAATAACAATGTAAATTTAATTAAAATATTTTGACTTCATTGATATTTTTTACTGCCTTCCAACTTAGTGGCATAATTGTAGAAAAACTGAACAGAACTTCAATGAGAGAAGAAAATAACTACTTAAAAATGCTAGACATTAGAGCAGTTATTGAAGATAACTCAATCTATATAGTTACAAAACTGATATTCTCCAAATGTTAAAATAATTGATGTAACAGCCACCCACATCCTCCTGCTGAGTTTTACTTAACTTTCTGGATAAAAGATATTATCAATACCAGCTCCCCAAACATGATTAATAGAGAGAATCAGTGAAACCAAAAGCTGATTCTTTGAAATGGTCAGCAAAATTGACAAAACTGTAGCTAGACTAAGAAAAAAAGAGAGAAGATAAAAATAACTAAAATCAGAAATGTAAATGTAGACTTTATAAAAATAGTCTTACATAAATCAAAAAAGTATTAAGAGACTAATCAACAATTGTACACCAACAAATTTAATAAAGATAAATGTTTGAAAAATAATATTAACTTTTCATGGTAGAAATGCTCAGCAAATCAGAAATAGAAGGAACCTTTCTAACATGATATATGACATTGATGAAAACCCACAGCTAATATATTAAATGGTGAAAAGTTAAAAACTTTACTGCTAAGATCAGAAACAAGACAAGGGATGCCCACTTTCACCACTGCTATTCAACACTGTAATAGAAAACTTAGACCACTTAATTAAGAAAAGGAAATAAAGGTATCCAAATTAGAAAGGGAGGAATAAAGTTATCCCTATTTGCAGATGACATGCTTTTGTGCATAGAAAATCCCAATCACAAAAATACTATTAGAGCTAATCAAAGCTTCAAGGTAAAAGAACAACATACAAAAATCAGGTAAGTTTCTATACATCAGCAATGAGTAATTTAAAAAAAGGAAATTAAGAAAACAACTCTATTTCCAAAGTAATCCAAACTAATGAAATACCTAAGAATAAATATAATCAAAAAGTAAAATATTTGTATACTGAAAAATACAACAGAAAATATAGTGAAAGAAATTAAGGAAGATCTAACTAAATAGAAAGTCATAACATGTTTGTGAATTAAAATTAAGATGGAAATACTTCCCAAAGTAATCTACTGATTCAATGTAATCCTTATCAAGACTCTAATTGCCTTTTCTGCAGAAACGGAGAAACCTGTCCTCAAAATCATATTGAATTACAAGGGGCCCTAAATCACTAAAAACAATAAGAAAAAAGAAAAACAAAGTAGAGAACTCACTTTTTTTTCTTTCAACTTTGAAACTTAGTACAAAACTACAGTAATTAAAACAGTGGGTACTGGAATAAAGATAAACATATAGACCAATGGAATAGAATTTAGAATTCAGAAATAAATCCAATACCTATGGCCAATTGATTTTGACAAAGATGTCCAGTCCATTCTATTTGGAAAGTAATTGCTTAAACAAATGGTGCTCAAACAACTGAATAACTACATGCCAAAGAATTACGTTGGACCTCTTCCTCAATCAATATATAAAAATGAGCCCGGCCAGGCGTGGCTCAGCGGTTGAGCATTGACCTAGGATCCAGGCGATCGGGGTTCGATTCCCGGTCAGGGCACATGCCCAGGTTGCGGGCTCTATCAATGACTCTCTCATCATTGATGTTTCTATATCTCTCTCTCCCCCTCCCTTCCTCTCTCTAAAATCAATAAAAATACATTAAAAAAAAAAAAAAAAAAAATATATATATATATATATATATATATATATATATATATATATATATATATATATATAAATGAGCTCAAAACAGATCAATCACCTAACTATAGGAGCTAAAACTATAAATTAAAATAAAACATTGGAGTAAATCTTCATGACCTCAGATTTGATAATAGAGTCTTAGATTTGAAACCAAAAGTATAAGCAACAGAAGAAAAATAGGCAAATTAGACTGCATAAAAATTAAAAAACTTTTGATCAAAAGGGAAGTATCAAGAAAATGAAAAGACAACTTATGGAATGGCAGAAAATATTTGTAAATCCTACATCTGATAAGGGGTTGATATCTAGAATACATAAAGAACATTTACAGCGCAACAGCAAAAAGACAACTCAGTTAAAAATGGGCGATAGATTTGACTAGACAGTTCTCCAAAGATGTGTCCAAAAAGCACATGAAAAGATGTACAACTTCATCGGTCGTTAATAAACAGCAAATAAAAACCATACTAAGAAACCACTTTATACTCACTAGGATGGCTATAACCAGAAAACAAAACAAACAAAAAAAACACAAAAAAAAAAAACAGAAAATAAGTGCTGGTGGGAACTCTCATACATGGCTGAGGCAACAGGTTACCTCAAAGAGTTAAACGTAAACTTACCATATAACCAGCAAGTCTATGCCTAGGTAAATATTCTAGAGAGATGAAAACATATGTCCACAAAGGGACTTGTACAGCAATGTTTATAACAGCATTATTTAGAATAGAGAAGCATGTCCATCAACCCAAATGTCTATCAACAGATAACTGTATAAAAAAATATACCTGTGATGGAATATTATCTAGCCATAGAAAAGGAATGTTGTATTGTTATATACTACAACTTGGATGAACCTCAAAAACATTAAGCTAAGTAAAATATATGAAATATCCATAATAGAAAAATTTATAGAGACAGAAAATATATTAATGATTGCCAGGGGGTGTGGGAGGAGATTGGGGAAATAATTTCAGAATACAGATGTTCTCCTAAGGCAATGAATATGTTTGGAAACTTGAGAGAAGTGGTGGTTGCACAACATTCTGAGTGTGTTAAGTGCCACTGAATTGTACACTTTAAAATGGTTAATTGTATGTTATGTGGATTTCACCTCAATATTTTAAAAAAGAAAAATCTATAGGGATGTTTTGAGGACCAAATGATATAATGCATATACACTACTTTAAGCACAGGGCTTGGAACATAAATGTAACCTATAAGAATAATTGTCATTTTAGTTCCTTTTATTATTGTAACCTCATATCAATATTTTTATCAAATATTTGTCTGGCCCAGCTGGCATAGCTCAGTGTTTGAGCATCGATCCATGAACCTGGAGGTCACAGTTCGATTCCTGGTCAGGGCACATGCCGGCTTGTGGGCCTGATGCCCAGTAGGGGGCGTGAGGAGGCAGCCAATTGATGACTCTATATCATCATTGATGTTTCTCTCTCTCTCCCTCTCCCTTCCTCTCTCTGAAATCAATAAAAACAAAAAATGTCTGAAGATATAGATTTGTATGGATACATGGATGGCACAATGTCAGACACAATCACTAATCACTACTAAGGTTTAAGAACTTTCAATAGATTCAAAAAGGATGGTAAATTTGGAGCTAAATGTAAGAATTTATCTTGAGATTAAAAATATTGCCAGTGGGGTAAATCTAATAAGTATAAATACATAAACTTGTAATGATTTGGAGACCAACACACTCAAAAGAATCATCTTTGTCATGTCTATTAAAAATGCTGTAGTAGTCTTTGGCTTCATTAATTAACATGGAGAATCCATACTGAGGGAAGAGAGTTTTCCCAGTTATGGGGTAGCTCAGACTATCTGAATGTTGTGTTCATATCTGGACAGGGCACTTATGGTAGATTTTTATGGACTGGAACATATTAAAAGTAGGGTCAAGTAAATTTTAATAGGGTTGGAATTTTTCCATAGGAGGATCATTGAAAAAAAAATTAAAGATGATTATTCTGGAAAAAAATAAAAACATGATTTTGTTTTCATCTTTTCACATATGTAAAGTTCATTTTGTGAAAGATTAGTAACCTCATAGTTCTGGTAAAAGACATAGGTGGAAATAACAAAGAAAAATCATATAATTAATATGAGAAGAAAAAAACCTAAAACTCATCATTGACTTCACATCCGGTATCTTACGCGGTACTAACTTCCTATCACCTGAAATAACCCAGCGGTGGCTACAGAATGCATGTCAGGGATGATACCTTTGCAAGTATGGAACTTTGGATATACTACCATTCCCCCAAATGCTAACTTTTCCTATCTTAGATTGCCAATTTACATACTCTCCTTAAGTATTCATTTTTTCCCACTGTAAAAGTAGACAACATATATCACAAACTTATAATTTTCTAAAAGCACCTAAAAAAAGTCTGATGGCTGTGTTATATTTCCATCATAACACTGGTACTATTACCTCATTATTTCAACCATGAATTCTACCTTGCATATAATGACAGAAGGTTGTGTCCAAATTGATGACACATCCAGACAATTGAAAGGAGATAAAGCTACAGTGCCAATAGTGGCAGTGCTGTTCTCATCTTTGATAATTAGACTATTTGCATGTTTGGAATTATTTTGTTCAAGATCTTTTGTACCAGGGAATAAAAACCAGCAATGTACCTTAGTAGATCTTCACCCAAATGGAGCAATACCTGAAGTGCAAAGTATCCAAATCTGAATAATAGATGTACAAATGCAAAGCATTAACTTTATTTAGAATAGACTGGACTATTATGAACAATTTTAGGACTTTTTCATTGGCAGATACTCAACAAAATGTCTTAAATTTTTTATCATCTCCTTAGTAGAGGTTGAATGCAGTTTCATGAAACCTGTAAAAATCTGTTAGGAACTACCCTCAGATGCTGACTATGCGTGCTCTCGTGGACTATTGGAGACTGTAAGGCTTGCAAGAATCACAGCAGCTTGCCACGGGAAACCGGCATTCTTTCTAACTCATGCTTCCTGGTGTTTTCTTCCCCCTTTACCGCCCTATTGTCTTGTCTCTTCATCACTTATTTATGGCAGAACCTTCCAATGTGTCTGTTCTTATCGATCACTTGGTTTAATGATTCACTACGTTGCATAGAAGATTTAGAAGACTTTATCTGTTTTCATTTATTACTTATTCCTAGTATTGTGAGAATTAATGTTTAATTTTTATTCTTGTTTTTAAAAGATAGGGATGCCCTCGGAAAAAGACCTACCAGAAAGCAGGCCTAGTATCTTATGTTATCTTTCCTAGAGGCTAACGATAGCTAAATTGTCAATAGATACGGAAAAAGATCACAAGCTCTGCTAACTACAAGTTCTACAAAGATGTGAGGGGGACTGAAGCTCCTCTGTTGAGCATGAAATAACTTGCCATGTGTGTGCACGGCTGGCAACATGGATGTGGAAGAAGGCATGAAAGGGAATGCAGTTATCAGAGCCTGTGGGTGGAGCTTGTAGAGTTCTGTGGGGAGGACACTTCTAAAGACAGGATGTCATTTTGTCCTTGCTGAGAGCCAGTTGTGCCAGCCTCTTCTAATGTTTTTCAGTTTTGATCCAGTTTGTGGTTTAGAGCATTAAGCCATGTCAGTTTATGTTTTGACAAATATAAATTTTGTTTCATAATTTAGCTGTTTTTATTTTTTAAACAATTTCCTTAAAGTCAGAGGAAGTACCTCTTTGAATTCTTTACAGCATCTGGGCCCAGATCATAGGAGGCTGGCCTTTCTTGTTGGAAAGTGAGCTGAGGGACCAACAGGACCAGCTAATTTGGACCAACAGGAAATGATAAAGATTGGTAGGTTCCTTAATTCCTTCTCCTTGCAGGAGAAAAACTTGCTAAAGTGGGTAGACGAAGGAAGCAGGGTGTCCTCCTGATGAAAATGTTTCTCCAGCAAATTTGGGTCAGAGAGTTGGGGCTGATGGCCACTCTTTCCCTGTGTCCAGAAGAATCACCAGGCATTTCACCCGAAACTTTACTGCCCCTTGCCTGGCTGGGGTGTGTAAGAAGGAAAGGTGCCCTGAGTGGGAGGTGAAAATGTCGATAGAGCCAGGCCAAGCAGGAAGGCCGGTGTTATGGGCTGAACTGTGTCCCTCCTCCCCACAAGCTTACACATTGAAGTTCTAACTCCCAGTTCCTCAGAATGTGACTATTTGGAAATAGGGTCTTTAAAGAGGTAATTAATTTAAAATGGCATCATCAGGGAAGGGTCCAATTCAAGGGGACTTGTGTCCTTATACGAAGGGGAGATTAAGACAAAGACACACAAGGGGAGACCACGTGAAGGAAGATACAGGGAGAAGATGGCCATCTACAAGCCTAGGAGAGAGGCTCAGAAACACCCCACCCTGTTGACACCCTGATCTCAGATTTCTAGCCTCCAGAACTGTGAGACAATAAATGTTGGTTGCTTAAGCCACCCAGTTTGTCATACTGTGTGGTGGTAGCCAGTGTAAATTAATATAGCAGGATCCCCAAAAGGGGCTTAGTATAGAATTTGATACTGATTAGGAGAAAAGGAGATAAGTTACCCAGAAGACCAAGAATGTCAGGTGCCTCCATATTTCATTTTATATCTCTACGTTTGCCTAGGGGTTGTGTAGAAGAGTGGCAAACACTTTTCCGAGGGCAAAGTGAAATAGGCACTGTCCTCTAAGGAGATGTTTTAGTGTCTGCTCATGCCAAGCATACGGCGCAGAGGATACATGCAATTGAAGGTGAAAATTAAGAGAGAGCTAAATTGGTCTGTATAAGAAAGACATGAACTGTGAGAGTCCAGAACACAATTTTTTATGTAGAGTCAGAAATCTGGGAGGTGTAGGAGGGTGAGAGAGAGAGGACCCAGTGGTGAGAGGAGAGGGGAAGAGGCGAGGAAGCAACATGCGGTGGCTTTGCGCTTGACCCTGCCTAGACCGTCTGAAATTTCTCAAGGGATTTCTCTATAGGCCTTGATGTGAGTGGATTTATTTTAGAGACTACAGAGAAGTATTGCACCAGATGACAAGTTTGATGCCGGCAAAACCAGAGACTGCTCTAGGGTATGACTCGCCATAGATCTCCATTGTTAGGATTATCTGGGAAGGGAAAAGAGATTATATTGCAATTTAATGAAACCCTGGTTTCAACGGGTGGGATTGAGTAAAATTGTGGATGCCAGGAAAATATGTGGACTTTGTACAGAATATCTAGGTGAGCCTTAGGGGTTGGCATGGAAACCTAAGAGCTCCTCAAAGAACTCAACTGGCTTTGTGAACCAACCAGAGGGCAGCCTTAGCTGTTACAGGCAGCATGTTACTCCCCACGGGATGTCACTCTTTGGCCGAGACCATGGGAATCAGCAGTTTCACAGACATAAAAACAGTTTTTTCTCTCTTACCACCCTTGCCTACCCTAAAAAATAAACTACAAAAAGAAAGAAAACTTTATACACTGTTAAGGAGGGGGCATTATTATTAACAGCCCCTACAGAGCTATAACATACACCGCTCTTCACCGTAGACCCCTGCAAAGCCTCGGGCTGATGGCAGCTATCGGACATTGGTGGTGGTACCCAGAAAAGGCCAGTGTCCTATAGTATAGAGTAAGTGTGGCGTCAGGGGCCACCAGCGAAAGAATAAGGTGACAGGGCAAAGGTGATGGAGCAGGGTAATTTGAGAATGGGCTTGTGGTTTGTGGTCACAGCGTCTGGCTTCATGTGGTGCCCAAAGTAACTGTGAGCTGGCCCTGCCTGTGGGCCCGCGGGCCTGGGGAACAGGAGTAGCCGGATGGGAGAGCTGTAAATCCTGGCAGCCTGGCAGCCGTGCCCACTAGAAGGGAACTTGTTTTTTGTTGTTAATCTTCACCCAAGGATATTTTCCCATTGATTTTTTTAGAGAGGGAGGAGAAGAGAGAGAGCGTGACATCAGTGTGAGATAGACACATTGATTGTTTGCCTCCTACATGCCTCCCAACCGGGGGGGGGGGGGGTCAAACCAAACCTGCAACCCAGGTACGTGCCCTTGACCAGGAATCAAATCCATGCCCTTTCAGTGCAAAGGATAACATTCTAACCACTGAATCACACAGCCCTGGGCAGAGGAAATGTGTTTTGAGCAACAGCGAAACACCCTCTAAGGACTCCTGGAAATACTAGGGTGGGTGTGTGCTTTACAAAGGACTCAGTCTTGTGTGATGCATGTGAGGGCAGGAGGCAGCCAGCTTCCAGTTATTGATGTTAATGTGATCTCATTTGCTTCCCTCGACTGGTGTGGCCTGGGGAAATTTTGTTCTCTTGTGTGTGATGGGGGGCTTCTGACTTTTAAAAGAGAAGTGACATAATGAAAGTAGTGTTTTAGAAAGATTAAACTCCAGCTCACAAGGAAAAAGAAATGACTTTAGCTGTAGGAAAACATTAGTTACATTGCTTTAAAAATTGAGAAAACTCGCTTGTAGGTTTTAAACAAAGCTATCCTATTTAACATGCTGATTTACATACATACCTCCAAAAAAAAGAAAAATGCCCCAAACTTTGGAATAACTCACAGAGGTCTCCAAAACTACTGCTAATTAAGGTCCTCGGAAGTTCTTTGGCTTGAGACAAAGCTAACATGATTTAAGCTCTAGCCTGTGCTAACGTCTCTGCATAATTGTGAAGGTCTTGTTTCCATGTATGTGGCCAGCTTCATGCTTCCCGACCTGGTCTCTGAATCCTGCTGCTCAGACACAGGCGAGAGGCTTCTTGTCCAGCTAAGTAGGTAGGGGGACAACACTGGCTGCTCCCTCTGCAGGAACAGCGCAGACAGATAAAGCAGCTGGCGCCTAAGTCCTTTAATCAGGTCTAAATACTTCTGTTTAACTGCCTCACACAGGATACTTCTGCTCTCTTTGTCTCACCTTCACTATGTGTAAAATAAAAAGGTCTAAACGATTACGAAGTCCTTCTCCACCTTAAATGGTATGAGTCTAAAAAAATAACTACATAATTACTCAAGAATCACTCTATTTTCCTGTATTGACTAAATCCTCATGTACTTGTCTCCCAGGCCAGACTGAAGATTCAAAATTTCCTTTTAATCTAAGCAAAATTACTCCATCTTTCAAAATAGGCAGACATGCCTTTAGTTCTTAATAAAGGGAGCAAGAGGAAAGTGAGAAGCAACTTTCCCTGAATGAAGGCTTCCGTAGGAGAAGTGAGCTAATCTTTCCAAGAGGACATGGCCTCTGCCACTATGCACACTTAACATTCATATTATTGTTAAAATTACTACATAAATATATACACATCTATTTATGTTCTATATTTGGAACACAGCTGATGAACCATAATTTCCTACTTAGCACCATTTCTGTCAAGGATTAATAGCTATTGCAAGACTGCATTTGAATACGGATGAGATGACTTACCCAAGAAAATACTATGTGCGCTGTGGAGCTGGGAGTGTGACATCAATGTGTGAAACAGAGCCTTCTGCAAACTTCCACGCTCTGTGGTGAGCCAGTCGGCAAACAGTACCAGGGCTGAAAGATCAGTCCGTCTCATGCAATAGTAGTTTTTTTGCATTAAATATATGAAAGACTTCCATTTATCCAAGCTTAGACATATCTGAAAAAAAAATACAGTATATAAAATAAGAATTCAAAATACTTATGAATAATTATTTGGTTTGTCAATACTCAAATTCGTATCTTACACAGCACAGGATTTCACAGAATCTCAGAGAGTATGCTGTAAAAAAATAAGGAAGGAATAAAAGGGAAAGGAAGGGAAAAAGGCAGGAACAATTATGAATGATGGTAAAGAAATCACAGGGTGGTGGTAAAACAGAAATAATATAATCATGGCTTAAATAGACTATAAATTTTATTTCATGAAGGAAATAGTTTTCTAGGTAATTTCCTATAATTTTACAGGAGAGAGGGAAGCAAAAGACAACTAGTATTTATTGACTCCACTAAGGACTAGGCTCTGTTTATTGAATAATCACAATAATCCAATGAAGTCAGTATTATAATTATTTTTTAAATAAAACATAGCAAAATGACTTGAGAAAAACTATAGGGAAACTCACCTTTGGACGAGAGGGCGACATGAATACATGCAGACACAGATAAAGACAATGGATTGCTTACTACTGGAGAAAAGATAATCGAATCCTAGGTTAGCTATTCTCCCCCCTAAAATGAAGAAATATTAGAGACAATTAAAAGCAAGCAGAAGAGTCTAAAGTTTAAAATGACCTTTTGGAACAACATTAAGTGGCTACTAAGGAGAAAAAATAATAAAGTACCTGGAAATGATCAGGCAAATATAATTCAGTGAAAAGACAGAAGATTAATTTTCTCTCCCTTATTATTTTCTCTTTCTTTGTTGAAGATAATATTATGTCCTCTGGATAATTAAGAAAAGATCAGTGGCAATGTTGAACCGAATAGACCAGACGCAGAGAATATAACCAAATTTAAAAAGAAAACAGGAATCAGAAAAATCACTTTTCAAAGTCTTTACAAAGTATTAATGAAGCAAATTTTAAAGTCAATTATATTAGTAATAGTGGAAGCAGAAGCATGTAGTCATAGCAAAAGTTTACATGAAAAGTAGAACTTATGATACATATACATACACACACACAGGAGAGAAGCAGCAAAGTGCTGTAGAGGAGAAGATAAGGGTGGTTTAATTTAACTAAAGAGTTTTCTGATAATTAGGCCATTTATTCTATGACACCACATTAGAGTAACAATTTAGTTTATTCCTAATAACTTTTTAATGATAATAAAATTGTTTCTTTTTTATATTATAAAATATATGTTTTGCTTATTACACAGCAAATATTCTGTAAAACATATAATCAAATACAGATAAGCAAAAACAGCTATATATTAATCGAGCTAGGTTAGGTTTTGTCAAGGTACCAAATAATCGCCCAATCTCAGGGGCTTAAAACAAACAAACAACAGACAAAATGTTTATTTTTCTTACTCATGCAATATTGCCTATTGTGAGTTGCTCTGTTAGCTTCTTGGGCTGCCATAACAAAATACCACAGTCAGGTGGCTTAAACAACAGAAATGTATTTTCTCACATTAAACATTTGAGGTCAAGGTTTTGGCAGAGCTGGTTTCTTGTGAGGCCTCTCCCCCGGGCTTGTAGACGGCCGCCTTCTCACTGCCCAGTCTTTCATCTGCTTGAGCACAGAGGGAAGGGGGAATCTGGTTAGCTGCATCTTCTCACAAGGACACCAATCCTATCAGAGTTGCACCCTTATGACCTAATTCACTTTTAATTACCCTGCTAGATGCCCTGTATCCAAATAAAGTCACATCAGGAGTTAAGGCTTTGCCCGGCCAGGCGTGGCTCAGCGGTTGAGCGTCAGCCTAGGATCCAAGAGATCGGGGTTCGATTCCGGTCAGGGCACATGCCCAGTTGTGGCTTGATCAATGACTCTCTCATCATTGATGTTTCTATCCCTCCCCTTTCCTCTCTCTGAAATCAATAAAGATTAAAAAAAAAAAAATAGGAGTTAAGGCTTCAACATTAATTCAGTCCGCATAGTTGTCCCGAAAGTCACATGACCATACCAAATATCAAAGGCCCGCAAGAGATGCAGTCCTATCATGTTTGTGAAGAGAGGAAAACCAGAATATTGAAAAATACTTCAAAGGACTATCACAATATTCATAATTTTTTATTGCACCATTGTTTCTATAACTAATCTAATTAATAATGCTATATAAAAAACATTATATAAAGCTTTTCAGCCCTAGCCAGTTTTGCTCAGTGGCTAGAGCATTGACCCTTGGACTGAAGGGTCTCCAGTTCAATTCTGGTCAACCCATGCCCATGTTGCAGGTTCCATCCCTAGCCCCGGTCGCAGCACATGCAGGAGACATCCAATTGGTATGTCTCTCTCACATCAATGTTTTTTTCTCTCTCTCTCTCCCTTCCACTCTCTCTGAAAAGCAATGGAAAAAATATCCTTGCATGAGAATTAATAAAAACACAAAACAAACAATTTCCAAAACATATTCTTCCAGTATGAATTTCACAGGAATAATCCTTGAAAGTGGAATAGATGTACTAAAGAGTTTGACACATTTTGAGCATTTTATTATGTCCTGGCAAATTCTCCTCCTGAAAATACTATAGCATCATCTCCATTCCTTAAATCTTTATGAACATTAAACATTATTATTTAAGAATAGAAGGAAAATCATAGGAGAAAAAAGTTGAAGGAGAAAACTTTTGACAAGCACACTGTTAAAAATACCATTTCATTCCTTTAATACAGTTCCTTTTTTTTTCCAACAAGGCTTATATCTTTTTGCTTGCATATGTTTTTGATGATATAAAAAATGTCACTCTTTTGGTTAATATTTTCTCAGTGAAGCATTTGCCATTCAGTTACACACATTTTACCCATTCTAAATTATTCATTACTTTAAGGAAGAATTCTAAATTCTAATATATATAAAAGTTTGTACACACATATTGGTCAAAGATTCCATACAAGGAATTGATAAGTTGCAGCATCTTATCCTGACCAAGTCCCAAAGATCGGGGTTAAAAAGTAAATGTAATGTTGTCTATCTTTAAGCCAGTTTTAATCATAAAATTATAAACTCACATATCACCAACTAAAAGCATATCTAGAATATCAGAAAAAACACAGCCTTTTTCCAAGAATAATATTAGAATTTGAAGGGTGGATAAACATCTTTGATCTTCACCTTTGCTCCTTTATCTCACCAGAAGCCTGAGTTAAAAGTGGATAGCCCCTGAAGAAGCACAAATCCCTGAATCTACCAAGTGCTGAACTTCCTCCCGGCCCTCCTGTGCCCTGTAGTCTTCAGCTGGGTCTAAGCTCTTGCCTCAAGCTATTTACACCATGATCAAGCTAGTAATTAGCAAAATGTTTAATATAATATAGAAGCAATTAGGAGGTGATAACATGCAATTAAGATGTTTTCAGATTAAAGATTTTATAGTGCTCTTTTTCTTGAAAAGATAAAGTGCCCATCTCAAAATGTCAAACTGCAGTGATTTAATCTGAATTATTTTCAATTAATATGCATGTATTCTTGCGATGTGTTAACCGTTGTTATTGACATTGATAAATTAAGCTCATCCCAGCTGAATTTATCCTTGAGTCTCTCTATATTTCCTGAATGTCAGCTTTTTATTCGTATTTTTTCTTTGCCTACAAGCTGTGCTTGATCTAACTCTAAGTCCCTTGATTCATCAGTGGGATTACAGCGACGTGTCAGTTCTGGAAGAACAATAATCTGAAAGGGCATTGTTATAAATAGAGTGTTAGAATATAATTGTTTGTCATGTCATTTCTCCTCTTTAAATTCCCTTGAGTCCTGTTGAAGTAATTTAGACAGCTAAGATGACAAGAGTCTTGAGACTGTACTTATAGAGTTGTCCAACACATCTTTAGCCTATTCTGCCTTTTGAGACCATCTCATTTGCAAAGTAGGAAATGCAAACATCAAATGCATTTTGACTACAGTGTGGATTTAATTTAAGAGTTTACAAAGGCCACTCTTCGTACAGTGCAAGCATTATGTCTCCTAATTCATTTTGTACTTGTTGGGACAATGGCTATTAAATGTCATTTAAAATTAATTAGAAATTGTTGTGAGTCAGCACAGTAGCTATTGAAGATAACTTAAAGGAATTAAATATTTAATGTATAGAAGTTGGTTTTGTGTGTTTTGTTTTGTGGGGGGTTTTTTGTAAAGAACATGCAGATAAATAGGTTGGGAGTAAAATATTTAATTTTTAGCTAAAATATTTGGAAAGCTATTATTTTATATTAACTTCACTATTTGTAAATTAAGAATAATATTAATAATTATAGTAGTAATATATGTGCCAGTTAGTGTGATAAAATTAAAAACAAATGTTATATTTCTTTTTAAACAAAATGTACAGAAATGCCTCAAATTTAAGAACTATCATTTTATTAAAAAGCATTTCAATTTATCATAGGTTGAGCAATTAAAACTGCATTTTTACAAATTATGAACAAGTGTAATGTAAGAGGTAACAATTCGTAGAGTAATAAATATGCCTTATGCCATGATGGATTTACCTAGCAAATGGGCACATTTTAGATTTGACTGAATTTTTTTTTACTTATCCAAGCTGACAAAAATAAAAAAAATTAGCATTTTGGCAAAAAGTGTTATGTTTATAAGGAGAGAATTTAACATTTATTTACTTGTTAGGTTTTGTGAGTTTGACCATGGCCTTTGGAGTGGTGTACATCCACCTAGGAAAGCTAGATAATCCCTTTAGGTATACAAACAAAATATTAAAACTTTAAATTCTATTTACATTTCATCTAAAAATAAGAAATATAGTAAACTTTACTAATATTTAATATTTAATTGGCGTCCCAGTCCTCATGCGTCCTGTGTCAAGAACCCACACTGCACGTGTTATATGCTTGTGCAACGTGTCCTGCGACAAGAGAGGAGATCACAGCACGGAAATACCAACGGAGAAATCATCAAGGCATCTGTTTGCTTTTGTTCTATCTCCATACAGTGCATGGTTAAGTGGATTTGTGGACTACGTTTTTGTTTTAATTAAGCGAGCCCTCAAAATTTACAAGTGATTTTATAATATTCCTACAAAGAAAATGTAGCCGAACATATTCATCAAGTAAATTTCCACAAAAATCTTTGCATAATTGGAAATGGGACTGAAAAATTAGCATCCTGATTTAATAAGAGGAGCCAATAATGCACTTTTTCCATTCGGGACACTTACTGACAATCATTAAATATGTATCAAAATAAATTGGAGCTAAAACTAGAGCTTTGCCTGGCCAGTGTGGCTCAGCTGGCTGAGCGTCATCTTGTGCACTGAAAGTTTGCAGATTTTATACCAGGTCAAGGCACATGCCCAGGCTGCGGGCTCGATCCCCAGGAGGGGTGGCGAGGGAGAGAGCCTATGGATGTTTCTCTCTCACATGAGTGTTTCTCTCTCACATGGATGTTTCTCTCTCACATCTATGTTTCTCTCTCTCTCTCTCCTTCTCCCTCTCCCTCTATGATCACTAAAAAAAATTGACCTTTAAATAGCTGTATTTTAAGTTACTAAATTAAAACAGTTCCGGTAGTGGACAGTAAGGCATTGCTTCCGACAAGCATTGTTGAGTGACAGGTAAGGCGTACAACATTAACAAACAGTATGGTAGATATTTAAAAATCTTGTTTACTCTAGACAAATTTTATTCTAACTTTGAGTAGAGCATGCATTCACAGAATGAAATACATACACAATAATAAAATATATTAGCTCAATTAGATAAGTATCAATATTAACCCTAAATAGTCATTTTTGCAAGTATTTTGCTAAATCAAGCAAAGAAATGCTTGATGAAGCTTAAAGTGAAAAAGAAAAAATAAAAGTTTTAGAGGTCACTATTATAAATAGTGGTTCTTTTGCTCATTCAATATATATGTGACCTTAAACACACACACGTGTGTATAAAAATGAACTCCTGAACTCACATATAAACTTGGGGGGAAATGCACTTTCACTCAATACACCTTTATTAAATATTAAGTTACTGTAGTAGGTACAGGATAGAAAATATGCAGTAAAATTGCTGCAAAATTATTTTAAAGAAACTTATGATATGCTGGCCACTGCAACAAAATAGATGGACCTGGAGAGCATTGTGCTGAGTGAAATAAGCCAGTTGGAGAAAGACAGGTACCATATGATCTCCCTCCTAAGTGGAATCTAAGGAACAAACTGAGCTGACAAGCAAAATAGAAACAGACTCATAGATGGAGGGCAGGCTGACAGCTGTCAGAGTGGCTGGGGTGCTGTGTGCGGAGTGGAGGGATTGAGCAAAAAAGAAAAAAAAAGAGCAAAAACCTCATGGACATAAGCAACTATGTAGTGATTGCCGGTGTGGGGAGGGTGAGAGGAGGCGGAGGAGGGTGGAGGGTGAAATGGTGATGGAAGGAAACTCGACTTGGGGAGGTGAACACAGCACAGTGCACAGATGGTGTGTTGTGGAATCGCGCCCCTGAAACCTGTACAATTTGGTTAACCAGCGTCACCCAATAAATTCAATAAAGAGGAATTAAAACAAAAAATGATATTGAGGTCAATATAATAATGGAAATTATGTATTAGAAAACATTTGATAATTACCCTGTTGTAGAAAATAAACACTTATTTTTTCTGTATAAATTATAAAATTATTCATAGTTATAAAGTGCCTTTATTATTATAAAAATATATGCATGAACAAGAATGTAAACTATGCAACTGGCATCTTTGCAGGTGAAAAACTGTCATATTGGTGATTTATATCCACTAGACCTCAGAGAACACAATTTCTTTTTATTTATTTATTTAATTTTTTTATAACACTTTATTAAAGTTATTGGGGTGGCAATGGTTAATATGAAATATAGGTTTCAAGTGTGGGTTTCTGTGTTACAAGATCTGTATATTGCTCTATGTGCCCACCACCCAAAGTCCTATCTTCTCTTGTCACCATATATTAAGACCCCCTTCACCTCCCCCAGCTCCTTCCTTCTGGCAACCACCACACTGCTGTTTGTGTCCACAAGTTTCAGTTTTATATCCCACATGTGAATGAAATCATAGGGTTCTTAGCTTTTTCTGACTGACATTTCATTTAGCATAATATTCTCAAGGTATACAGCCCCCATTTCTTTATAAAACTACAAGTGCCTAGAATAATTCCCTGCCCATGGTGGGTGCACAATAAATGTTTGTTGAATAAACACTAATTAGCCCAGCATTTTCTACATATTACCCAGTCATGCCAGTCACCTTCTCCCTGTTCTCAACTTCTTTCTTAGAGAACCAATTACTTCATGGCCATAGTTGATGGACAACTGACAAGCTACCCAGTTTAATTCTGTCTCTCCCCCAAACGAGACAGTGGCAGTTCAGGGTATGCAGGGGGAAAGCATCTAATTAATGCTTGGTGAGATCCCTGGGGACCCAGATCAGGTGAGATTATGAGCACTTGGTAAATTTAGAGTATTATAACGACTAAACAGGATTTTGTAAATGTTGCTTTAAGAATTCTGCTTAACAGTATCCTTAGTAAATCAATTCATGTAGACATTAGGGCCATGCTTGGCACTGGGCTAAGTGTAACTGGAAGTCCAGAGATGGAGAATAGGCGTTAGGACTCTAGCTATCTAATTTTTTAAGTTTATTTTAAGCAACCTAAGCATATAATGTTATAAGGAAATCACCATTACCTTCATCAAGGAAGAGCACTCATCATACACTAAAACTACAGCTTCTAATATTTGTATAATTTGAAAATAATTTCTCAGATAATATGGGCCATAAAAAGGATGCTCATCCTTTAATTAGTATTCTGAAGATTATCAAAATTATAAATAATCTATTATTCAGGCCACAATGATTTTAATATTATGTTTGTTTGTAACAGGTCAATACAAAGTTAAGTTGCCCTGTACACTAGTCAGCATTTGTAGCTCATTGTGGTTAAATAAAACAATGAGAAAATAATACTTTTCTTCACCAAATAAATTTATTCATATATATTACATATATTCATAAACACTTAAGAACATGCAGTTTTTTTTTTTAACCCATCAAATGTTTCACTTATCAGTAACTAAGCTAAGAATCTGCAATGAAGATTTTAAAAAATCTTCTTGATCAAATTTAATTCTATGGGGTGATATAAAGGACCCACTTACAATTCCAACCCTTTAGGGAAAATTGAAAGAAGAGTTATAACAACTGTGTGGTTTAGTTACAACTGTTTGCTGATAAAAGACCGATTTTATTTCAGGGCAAGTAAAAATTACAGACAGCGGCAATGCCCCAACTAGCACGCAGGCTTTATTATGTTCTCCCTAGACGTACGCATGTGTTTATGAAAGGTGGGCTCCCTGCTTTACAATGCGCAGAATAACTAACTAATTTTGAAAATCCGATCTTAAAAAGCCTAATTCAAGGGGAAACCCTCTCAACCTGACAAAAGGAATTATTACCGGAGATTAAACTGCTTGATGCTCCTCATTGTTCTAAGGGAGTCAGGAGGGAATATTAATTGAGATGTGCCATGGATTCCGGTGTGTGTTCCACTGAGGTTCACAGGTTTCCTGGTGGTCCTTCCAGCAGCAACAGCACAAATGAGTGGAATAAGAAGGATCGTTCTGAACCACGGTCGTTAAGCCATTGTTCTGTTTGGCACAAAAGGTAATGGTTGGTTGATTTGCTTTATTTCTGTGCTGTTCTGATTTCCCCCCATACACCCTAATCTCCACCACTTCCTCTGTGAGTCATCAGCAGCTGGACCCAGGGAGACCACAGGAACTGGCTCCTGGAAAAGAGCGCTAATGGAGCTATTACTCGAGTTCAATTCTCTTTAAGTGTGGTAAGAACCGCAAGTTACAAGGAGATAGAAAAAAGAATTATTTTGCATTTTCTGCCTTGAAGAGCCTCCAAATCATGCTGACCTTTTTATATTTCTGTGCAGGCGCAGGACAGATATATTTATCTCAATAGTTCTTATGAAGAAATTCAACTATATGAAAAAAATAAGCACATTTAACATTATTAGCCGCAGTAATTTAATTATGTTTGCAGGAGTTTTTCGTTTATTGGTTTTTGTTTTTCAGTAGTCTATGTTCTTTTGCAAATTTTAAAAGCAATATTTTAATACCCTTTTTGGCCATATAAAATCCATCCAACAGTTTATGCTAGTTCTACATTGGATACAGTTACTATTATAACCCCATTAGATACAAACACCCTATTTTCTCACCACACAAGGGGATCTTGAATTAGATTCACAAAGAACAGCTTGATTTATAGTTGTTTTCTCTCCATCCTGTTTGAAAAAGAAAACTTAGCATGGCATCGGGCTTTGATCTGAGGGAGTTCCCACAGTCTGCTGGCAAAGTCTGCCTGGCTGCATATCCAAGCCAGAGATTGGGTTGGGATTTTACTAAAGAGGAAGATGTTGGGTACACCTGAGACTGGTTATGGTTGTGGGCTACGTATTAAGACTGAATAAAAGAGCCCAGATCTCAGACTTCTACTACTATTTAACTCCTAATACGGAATCTCAGATTCCTTCAAGTAAAATAAGATATTTTAAAATGCTAAAAATTATTAAAGAAACTTATTGGTTGGCCTTGGCCGGCGGTTGGCTAGACTGTCGCCCCATACGCCCAGGTTGCTGGTTCAAGTCCCAGTCAGGGCACATACAAGAATCAACCAGTGAATGCATAAATAAGTAGAACAACAATCTCTCACTCTCATTAGTAAATAAACATTTTAAAATAAATATTTAAAAAAGAAAAATACAGCTTATTGGTTAGCACATTTCTCCTACAGACTGTATAAAAGAAATTTGCAACAACCACAGGTGATAGTGCCTCTTTGTTGACCAGAAGTATTAGATGAGATCTCTGAGGGCAATTATGCAAGGGGAGAGAGTATGCAGTCGCAGTGCTCAAGTGTAGGAGGTCCCTCTCTCCTCTATGTTCTCTCTACCCATACAGACTTATTTTTTTTCCATTAGCTGTTACTGTAAGGTACCCAGTATCTCTTTGCTCCCAGTCCTCCTATCTGTCTTCTCATCCCATGTGTTGAACACCTACTGAAACCAACCCATGATTCATCCCTCAAGGTCATGCTTCCTGAAAACCTTTGGGCACTCTTCTCTTTCCTTACCTAACTGAGCGGTAAAATTTTGGAAAAAGGTCTAGTGATTTGTCCTACTTATAAATATTTTAAGTCAACAAAAGACTCCAGGAGTTTCAAAAGAGGTCAGTATAATTCTCTCATACATCTACATTTAAAAATCTACTTCCCCTGAATGAGATTAAATCTAAATTATTGTACTGATAAGAAAAATGTTTTTTGCCTTAGTTATATTAGGAATGGGAAAATTTTAAGTATTGTATATGTTAGTATTCATTCCAAAAGTGTATTTTCAGTATATTTGGAATGCCTTCCAAAAATATAATGTTAATTTTCTAGAAAATTTTAATTATATCTCTCTAAATTTAAAGAAAATCTTTTGGGAGTTGAGAAATATTAGGGTATTTAAGATTCAATGTTTATAAATCCCACATCAGTCTTTAGCAATATGTGGCTTTAAAAGTAACCACCCCAAGTCCTTAAAATAAATAACTCTTTTTTTTTTTTTTTTTTTAATGTGTGTTTTACATTTTAGGGCATTGTCAACAGTCATGATTACATACTAGGAAATATCACCATACCTGGCCAACTAGTTACCCCTTCTCAAAATGAGTGACAAATGGATGACATGGTAGACAAGCAAAGTTTCACCAGTTCCAATGTAAATCAATTTCTATTTAGGAAAAATGTGATTAAAATTTACTCATGCGTTCTGGAGAAATTCACTAAGTTTTATAGCATTCTACTTCAAATTAATCCCTGATTTACACCCATGTGTTTTCATTCATTATCTCTGGTACTAGGATCACAATACTTCCCCCATATGTTTTATGTTTCATTCATACAGGATGTATTAGTTTTGCATAATAAGACGTCTGAGTTTCCAGTCTTTAGATACATAAAAGGTTGGTATAATCCTGAGGGCCTTCCAGTTACACCCACTTTTAACAGATTTATTTGTTTTACAATAAAAATGGGTTTCTTCTTTAAAATTTTGAACTCTTTTCAATTGCTTGTTTTTATACTATCAATTATATTTATAATAATATTTGAAAAGCTCTGTAAATATAAAGTTGCCTCAAACACCTTTGTTGAGCATGAAATATAAAACAGATCTCAATAAGAAATGCTAAAAGAGCTGTATATTTTATGACCTGATGAGTAAAAATGATAGAAAATGACTCCATATTGATCATTAATTTTTCTTTCCATTACTCACTCATTTTCTGCCCCTTAAGCCAGTCCTGAAAAAAGGTGCAGCTGGGGTCCCAGCAGAGCCAGAAACAGGGCCGGTGTCCAGAGCTTCTGTTCGTGCTGGAGCCGGTGTGACTCAGCATTCAGGCCAGATTAAAGTCTGTTAGTCCACGTGTGGAGCCCAACAGGGCTGTGTGTCATGTGGGCGCAGGGCGAGCGCATCCCTGTGCCACAGGAGAGCCAGGAAGGCCCAGCATGTGTGTGAGAGAGCAAGGAGAACTTCCGTTGTTTGGAAGTTTAAATATTCACGTTTCATGTGCTTGCAGTGGCCACACTCATCCTGGCCAATTACCTGTTTCCATGTGTGATTGATGGTCGAGCACCTCCTGTGTCCCCCAGACCTTAATGGACATGTGTCTATTGTCCAGTCCCTTCCCTCATTAACCAGCAGGGAATAGACTTGGAGAATGTCAAATGCAGCTTTTGGCAAAGCTGTATAAATGGCATGCCTATATTGTCTAGTCTCCCCTTTCACTCCTTTCCTGTTAAATAATAACCAGGTTGTTACAACGACATCACTGATATTTTCTCTAAGCTTTCCTACCTCAAAGCTTCGCCCATGAAGTTTTTTCTACACTAAAATGTCTTATGCCTTTATCCATTCGTTACAACCTCGCAACAGAAAGTGTGAAGAAAATGGATCCCAGTCTCTAGTCATTCGTGATCAAACCTATAATAGAAGAGAAAATAGAAGCCATCTCTACCTGCTGGTTGTTTTGTATCTGTCTCAGCCAGCTGGGGTTGAAGACCAGTGGAGTGGTTCTTTGAAACCCACGCTCTTCACTATCCATTCCACAGAGAACCAGGTATTGGCTCAAGCTGTAGGCAAGTGGTTTGGTACTGGTTTCAATGATGAGGTTGAGGGTAGAGTGGAAAATTGGAGCTGGAAGTCTGGGTAATGTAAGAAAAAGTACTAGGAAACTGGGTTATCATCAATGGGATGTTCTCACAATGATTGCCCTTACAAGCCCTCTTTACTTGGCACCAGTTATATTTTTTTGGATGCTCTGGAAGACTGTATAAAATGTGAGACTAAGGAATATTTGGTCAATAAGTAATTTGGGGATTGAATAAATGCTGAATAAATGTAGGAGACAATAATAACAAAAGAATAAAGTTATAGAAAAATTGCATATTTATTGCATTTTAGAAGGAATAGAGCACCTTTAAAATATATTGAGATTTATTGGTAATCAAATATCATTCCAAATTGTGAAAAACACTCACTTCACCCACTATACACTTAGAATGACAATATGACATATAAAAGTATTACCTGAGACTGTTATTTATAACTAACAGCCATCTATAAAAATATCAGTGTATATAAAGTTATATCCTAAAACCAGAGGAATCAGAGAACTCTTCTTACAGGAAAGAACAATAAAGATGTTATTCAGAGCATGAATTCTAAAGTCAGGAAATTCTGGGTTTAAATCTTCACTCTACAGCTATTAGAAATGTTGCCATCGACAAATTATTTCTCTCGTCCAAACTTCAGTCACCGCATCTTTGCAATAGAAGCAGTGCTGGCAGAGATTATACAGTGATTTACTCAATGTCTGAACAGAGTTGTCAGAAAAGTATTATTACTTCTCAGAACCCTACCAGTACCACATCAATGTCGACATTACATTATAATGTTTGTATATTTAGATTACAGTTTCTACCAAATTCGTGTTACAGGTTGGGTCTACATCCGTCTCGGCCTTGGGCCACCACAATGCCTCCAAACTGTCTTTCAAATGAAGATTTATTTGAAGTCACCAGAGTGATGACTTTACCAAAATGGCAGCATAGGAGATCCCAGTCTCTGTTTCTCCCATAAAGATCAACAATTAGACAGTTATCCACAAACAAAAACAGCTCCAGAACAGCTCTGGAGTTCACTTAAGACACTTCAGCTATGCAGCAGAACCCTGAGAATAGCTGTGCAAAGAGGGAAGGAAAATAGCTTCCTGCTGCTTGCGTCACCACATCCACCAAGCCTGCACTGCTGGCACCAGCAGGGAGCCCCCTGCCACAGAGGCCCTCACTGTGAAAGCAGGTGCTGCGTGAGTGACCAGCTTCCCCAGGCTTTGAGGGCACCACACAAATTCCCACTTCAGTTTTACTCCACCCGGCCTGGCAAAGTTGAGACTAGATGGCCATGAGCAAGGAAGAAAAGCAGGAGCAGCCATGCAGCACGAGCGATCAGTTACCAGTGAATTGCTCTGCAGATAAACCCAGAAACTCACCACTGAAAAAAACAATGGCTACCACAGCCACTGTGGACAACCTGTAGGCTTCACCCCAGCTCCCAGGAACCACATTGGCAGCCAATCCAGGCCTCTATGGCTGTGCAAGTAGAAGACGCCTGCCTAGACCCCCACGCCTGACCCCCCACTATGCACTTGCACACCACCAGCCCAACACCCACCCCCAGCCTCCAGCGCACGTGCATACCTGGAAGAGAGGCTGTGCAGCCATGGAGTAACACACCAAAGCCAAGGCTCCCACAGCTGCTCGTTGGCCTGGATGAGGCCCTGTCTTCTGTTACTGGCCAGCATCACTGCATGCACCCACAGCTAGTCCCTCCAGCTATGCACCGACAGAACCCTGACTCAGACCCCATCATTAGCCGCTTCTGCCAAGCAGCCACAGTAGTGCCCACTGACAGCCAGGGCCCCCATAGGTGCCAGTGCACTCACAGTTAACCCTGATTCTTACTGTTTGCATGACTCCCACCACTATACGTGGTTCTGCAGGTGGCCCCTGATACTACATGAGCATCTGCAGCTGGTTCCCACAGCTAAGTGTGTGCACAGCACCAGCTCTAGCTAGACTTGGAGGCATCAGTGAGGATCCCAACAACTAGGGTTCTAGTAGCCACTGTGGATCCACTTCAGCACTAGCCATGGACCACGCAGCTGTCAATGTTGTGAACCCCACAAAAGAAAAACACTGCCAACCAAGAAAACTTTACCCAGCAAATGGACCCTTCGGAAGTGAAACTGAGAAAAATACTTCCTAACAAATTCTGAGTTCATCACCACTAGACCTGCCTTACAAGAAATGCTGGAAGAAGTTCTTTAAGCTGAAACAAAAGAATGCTAATTAGTACCATGAAAACATATGAAAATATGCAATATGTAAAGGTAAGTATATAGTTGGATTCAGAATACTCTAATACTATAATATGGTTATGTGTTAACCACTTAACTCTAGTATAAAGGTTAAAAGACAAAAGTATTAAAAATAGTTATAGCTACAATAATTTGTTAATGGATACATAATATAAACACATGTAAATTGCAACAGCAAAAACATAAAAGCGGGGGGGGGGAAGTACAATTTTTATGCAATTAAAGTTAAGTTGCTTTTTCCGTAGGATGCATTATATAAACTCCATGGTAACCACAAAGCGAAACCAGATTCAGAAAAGATAGAAGGGAAACAAAAGCACACCACTTATGGTAAACCACTACAGAATCAAGAGCCCAGAAATAAACCCTTGTATTTATGGTTCACTAGTGTGTGACTAGAGAGCTTAGAATATTCAATTGGGAAAGATTGTCTTTCTAATATATTGTGTTGGAAAAATGGATTACCACATGCAAAAGAATGAATTTGGACTCCTACCTTACAACACGCACAAAAATTGGTTTGAAATGGATTAAATGCTTAAACATAAGACCTGAAATCAAAAAACTCCTAGAAAAATATATAAAGAAAAAGCTCCTTTACCTTGGACTTAGCAATACTTTTTTTTAATGTGGCACCAAAACCACAAACAACAAAAAGCAAAAATTAATGTGTGACTACATCAAACTAAAAAGCTTCTGTACAGCAACAGAAACAATCAACAAATGAGAAAGCAACCTACAGAATGAGAAAATATTTGCAAATCATATGTGGTTAATATCCTAAATATATAATGAAGTCATACAAATCAACTGTAAGAAAAAATCCCGACAACAGAAATAGCAACAACAACAAAACCCCCAAAGAATCTGATTAAAAAGTGAGCAGTGAAACTGAATAGATATTTCCCCAAAGACATATAAATGGCCAACAGGTATATAAAAGGTACTCAGCTTCACTAATCATCAGGGAAATGGAAATAAAAATCACAATGAGATGTCACCTCACACCTATTAGAATGGCTATTACAAAATACACAAGAGAAAACTGTTGGTGAGGTTGTGGAGAAAAGGGAACCCTGTGCACTGTTGATGGGAACGTAAATTGGCAAAGCCACTCTGGGAAACAGTATGGAGAGCCCTCAAAAAATTAATAATAGAACTATCATATGATCGAGTAATTCCAGTTCTGGGTAATATCCAAAGGAAATAAGAACAGAATATTAAAGAGTTATCTGCATTCTCATGGTCATTGCAGCGTTATTCACAATCACCAAGGTTTAGAAACAACCTAAGTGTCCACTAACAAATGAATGGATAAAGTGTGGTATACGTAATTGTGTGTGTGTATATTTATATATATATATATACTATTATATTATATACAATATATTACAGTATATAGTATATATTATAGTATATATTATGTATACTATTACTAATATACTATTATTCACTGTGTATATATATATGTGTGTGTGTATATATATATATATATATATATATCTGTGTGTCCCAAAAAATCTATACACACTTTGACAGCTAATAGTTCAATTTTAAAAATGAAATGTATTTTAATAAACACTGCCTTTATAATTATTCACAGTGTGTGTATACATTTTGGGGGGGACACCCTACATAATGGAATATTGTTCAGCCATGAAAAAGAAGAAAGTTCTACCATTTGCAACAACATTGATGGACCTTGAGGACATATGCTGAGAAAAATAAGTCAGACAAAAAAAATAGAAATCCTGTATGACCTCATGTATATGGGGAATCAAAAAGGCTAAACTCTTAGAAACAGAGTCATAGTGGTTACCAGTGGCTGCAGAGTGGGGGAAATAGGGAGATGTTGGTTAAAAAAAAAGTTACATAATAATTCAGCAAGTTTTTTTTAAAAAAATCTAACTTTTTACAAAAAGGATTTGAGGATAAAGAATCACCGTTTTCATAAAGCCTTATGCACTGGTCTGAATGTTTGAGCTTTCCCATAATTCATCTGTTGAAGCCTATTGTCCAATGTGCTGGCATTAGGAAGTAGGGCCTTGAGAGTGGAGTCCCCATGAACAGGATTAGTGCTCTTATAAATGGACCCCCAGGGATCCCTCACCCCTCTCACAATGTGAAGAAACAGCAGAAAGGTATTATCCTGACACCAGAAGGCAGGCTTTCTCTGGCCACCAAATCTACCAGTGTCCGATCTTGGACTCCTCAGCCTCCAAAACTGTAAAAATACATTTCTGTTTTTATAAATTAAAAAAAGTATTTAATATATCAATAATATTGTAACAACTATGTACAGTGCCAGGTTGGTACTTAAAATATTGGAGGTCTTCTTTGTAAAATATGATTGTTTAACTGCCATGCTGTACACCAGAAACTAATACAAAATAATTTTGAATGTTAATTGTAATTGAAAATTAAATAAAAATTTAAAAAAGGATTTGAAAAGACATGAAAAATGTTTACAAATGATTTAAAGAAAAGTACATGTGTTTATCATAAGGTCCAGTTAATATTTATTTAATGAAATATTAATAAGTATTTTAATTAATTAACCAATCAAATAAGGTGCATTTACAGTAATAAAATAGAAGTGTTGGATTAGTGCTGAGAACACCCTACTTTGAATTTAGGTACGGCCCTTTATTACAGTGTTTAGGGACAAGCTTCATATTTCTTGAATCTCAAGTACTCTGAAAAATAAATAATTTAAATTTAAATGAGATGCCGTATGTGAAAGTACCAGGTTATAGTGTCCAATCAACCAGTGGCACTTAAGAAAGTTTTAATGATACTACCTTTATATAGACACACAAAATATTTCAAGATTATTTTATTGTGTTTTTTCAACTTTATAGGTCTCGCCCACAAAATGTATATTCATAAAGCTAATGAAGCTCTATACAAATCATTTGAGATCAGCTATGTCAGCATAACAGGAAATAAAAATTCCTCAAAATACAAATGAGACAGGATAGCATGTTTTTGTTAGATCCTTTTATTTTCCCAAAGTAAATTTATTCTATATCTATTGAAAATAATATTCTAATAAATTTTTAAATAAGGGCCTTAACATGGAAACATACTTTATCTTATATTTTATTAAAGATCTATTTAATGGGTATGTATTAGTTTCCTGCCATAACAAAGTAGCACAGACTGGGAGGCTTACCAAAACAGAAATTTGTTCTCTCAGTTCCGGAGGCTAGAAGTGTGAATCAAGGTGTCACAGGGCCCTGTGCCTGCTGAGACCAGGTAGAACCCTCTCGCCAGCTTCTGGTGGTAACCGTCAGGCCTTGGCGCTCCTTGCACAGAGCTGCACCACTCCAGCTCTGCCTCTGTTGTAGAATGGAACTCTCCTTGCTTGTCTGTATCTTTTCTTCTAAGGCTACCTTTATAGCGGATTAGGAGCCCCCCCCCAAAAAACACCTCATCTCAATTGCATCTGAAAACATCTGATTTCCAAATAAAGTCATGTTCGCAAGCACACGGTATCAGAACCTTGATGCATCTGTTCTGGGATGCAGCCGAACCCATAACAGGCACCTTCTGTTTCACAGGTTGCACAGTGTTCAAGGCCGGACGACACAACAGTAAAAAAGACAAAGAAAAGAAGTCTTGTAATAATGGAAATAGCTGTTTGGGGAGAATTACATTTTTTTCTGTTTTGAGCCTTCCAAAGTGACTCTTTATGTATAAACACATAATGTCTCTCCATCTATTTAGATACATTTAGATTTTTAAAAACTTTTTTTTAAATTTATCTTTATTGTTGAGAGTATTACAGGTGTCCCATATCCCCCCTCCAACTGACCCCCTCCACTTCACTCCCACCCCCTCCCTAGGCCTTCACCCCGTTATTGACTATGTCCATGGGTTATGCATATATGCATATAACTTCTTTGGTTAATCTCTTCCCACCCTCCATCCCCTTCCCTCTTCCCTCTGAGATATGACTGTCTATTGCATGTCAGTGTCTCTGGATCTATTTAGTTAGTCAGATTCTTTTGTTCATTAGCTTCTTCTTAAAGAAAACCCTTCTACTTTTCCTGTAGTGCTGGTCTGGTGGCAATGAACTCCTTTAGCTTTTCCTTGTCTGGGAAGCTCTTTATCTGACCTTCAGCTCTAAATGTTAGCTTTGCTGGGTAGAGAAATCTTGGTTGTAGTTCCACGTTTTTCATCACTTTGAATATTTCTTGCCACTGCCTTCAGGCCTGCAAGGTTTCTGCTGAGAAATCAGCTGACAGTCGTATGGGTTCCTCCTTGTAGGTAACTAATTGCTTTTCTCTTGCTGCTTTTAAGATTCTCTCTTTGTCTCTAACCTTTGGCATTTTAATTATGATGTGTCTTGCTGTGGGCCTCTTTGGGTTCCTCTTGTTTGGGACCCTCTGTGCTTCCTGGACTTGTAAGTCTATTTCTTTCCCCAGGTAGGGGAAGTTTTCTGTAATTATTTTTTCAAATAGGTTTTCAATTTCTTGGTCTCTCTCTTCTTCCTCTGGCACCCCAATAATATGAAAGTTGGACCTCTTAAAGTTGTCCCAGAGGCTGCTTATACTATCTTCATATTTCTGGATTCTTTTTTCTTTTTGCTCTTCCGGTTGGGTGTTTTTTGTTTTCTCATGTTCCAAATTGCTGATTTGATTCTCAGCATCCTCTACTCTACTGTTGATTCCCTGTAAATTATTCTTCATTTCAGTTCCTGTACCCTTCATTTCAAATTGGTCCTTTATTATGTCATCGACTTTCTCAATTATTTTCGTCATACTCTTACTAATATCCTTGAGCATCCTTATAGCCAAAATTCTGAACTCTGTATCTGTTAGCTTGCTTGGATATATTTCATTTAGTTCCTCTTCTAAAAATTTCTTCTGTTCTTTCCTTGGTGACATGTTTCTTTGCCTCCACATTTTGGCAGCTTCCAGGTGTTTGTTTCTATGTATTAGGTATTCATCAACTCTGTGTAACTTTCAGCATAAAAATTCTGTACATGCTCCGATAGATTAATACATAAGTATTTCTTTTTGAGTTGTCGTATACAGTTTTGCATTTCTAATTTCAACTTCCATGTGTTCATTGATAGTGTATAGAAATGCATGTGGTTTTTCCATGTATATCTTTTGTCCTGGGAACTTGCTGAACTCACTTATAGGTTTAAGAGTTTTTTGTAGACTCCTTGGAAATTTCTACATAGATAATCATGTCCTCTGCAAACAGGGATGATTTTTTTTCTTCCTTTCTAATCTATATATCTGTTATTCCCTTCCCTTGCACTATTACACTGGCTGGAACTATGAGTATTGTGTTGAATAAAAGTGGTGAGAGTGAATATCTTTGACTAATTTCCAACTGTAATGGAGAAAAATTTAGTCTTTCGGCCATTAGATATAATGTTAGCTGTAGAGCTTTTTTGGTAGATGTTCTTTATCAAGTTGAAGTTCACTTTTACTCTTATTTTTCTTGATTGGATTTTGGATTTTATCAAGTTCTTTGTAATGTATCAATTGATATTATGATGTGAATTTTTTTTAACCTTTTAATATGGTGAATTACAATGATTTTTTAAAATGTTGAGCCAGCCTTGCATCCCTGGAGTAAATCCCACTTGGTCATGGTGTATAATTCTTTATATATGTTGCTGAATTCTATTTTATAAGACTTTATTATGCCTACATTAGTGAGGAATATTATTCTCTAGGATTTTTAATTTTTGTTTTTTGGTACTGGTTTGGCATCAGAGCAGCATTAGTTTCATAAAATTAATTGAGAATCGTTTCTCCCTTCTCTTATATTTTCTGGGAGAGATTGTGTAGAAACAGTTTTTCAACATTTGATGGAATTCTAGTAACACAATCTGGGCCTGGCAATTTCTTTTTTGGGGTATTTAAAATTAAAAGTTCAGTTTTCTGAAAAGTCATAGGACTATTTATACTGTTCCATATTGGGTGAATTGTGATGGTCTGTATTTTTTTAAAAAAGTGTTTCATGTAGTCTGGAGTATCAAATATGTGTGCTGTATTTCTTCATTGTCTTTTTGTTGTGTGCAGAATCAGAACAGTCATCCCTTGTTTCATCCCCAGTGTTAGTGATCTGTGTCTTCTCTTTTTCTGTCAGTCTTGCCAGAATTATGTCATTTGATTGATATTTTAAAAAAACAGCTTTTTGTTTTATTGATATTATCTCTTTTTCTGTTTTGAATTTAATTGCTTCTGTTTTTATCTTTATTATTTTTTTCCTTTCACTTGCTCTGGGTATATTTTGCCCTTTTTCCAGGTTCTGTGATGGAAGCTTAGCTTATTGATATGAGTTCTTTCCTCTTTTTTCAACATAAGCACTGAATATTTTAAATTTCTTCTCAGGACTGCTTTAGCTGTGCCCCACAAACTTTGATATGTTGTATTTTTATTTTCACTCACTTTAGTGTATTTTTTATAATTACCTTGAGACCTTTTCTTCCATTCATGAATTATTTAGAATTGTTTTGTTTAGTTCCCAAGTGTTTAGTGATTTTTCTTCTGTTATCTTTGTGTTAATGATTTTTAGTTTAATCCCACTGTAGTTAGAGCATGTACTCTGTGTTTCAATTACTTTAAACTCTTTGAGGTTTGTTTTATTTCTCTCCTCTTTTATCACATCAGTTATGTCTCTTGATATTAAAGTATGTAAAAATATACTTTAAAACAACTTTTAGTGATTGTGCTCGAGTCTGTATGTACATTGACAATAATCTAAGTTCACCTTCCAATAACAGTATACCGCTTCATGGTACAGCAGCTACCCAAGAGCAGAGTATTCCCCAGTCTCCTTGCTTATAACACTGCTGTCATTATTTCACTTACTCATAAGCTATAAATACTGAATATTTTATTGGTATTATTATTTAGGAAAAATTATTATCCATTAGATCAATTAAGAATTAGAATAACGAGATTTTATTTATCTTCATTTATTCTTTCTCTGATGCTTTTCCTCTCTTTATGTAGATCCAGTGTCTGACCTATATTATCACTGCTTTCTTTGAAGAACTTGTTTTGTTTTTTATTTTTTATGAAAGTCTTTCACCTATATGTTCTTTTTTAAAATTTAAAAAATTTTTTAAAATATATATTTTATTGTTGACAGTATTACAGATGTCCCCCATCTTTATTCCCCTCTATACTCCCCCCCCCCCCCAGGATCTTCTGAAGAAATTTTAACATTTCTGGCAAGTTACATTTACTGGCAGTAAATTTCTTCAATTTCTGTTTGTCTAAGGAAGTATTTTTTCATTAATTTTGAAAGATAATTTTAATGGACACAAAATTCTAGGTTAGTGTTTATTTTATTTGAACACTCAGCTTTGCTTTCACTCTTTTCCTTGCATGGTTTGTGAAGGGCAGCCTGATGGAATTCTCAACATTGCTTCTCTATAGGTAAGGTGATTTTTCCATCTGGATTCTTCCTTTTTCCCTCCCTCCCTCCCTCCCTCCCTCCCTCCCTCCCTCCCTCCCTCCCTCCCTCCCTCCCCTTTTCCTTTCTTCTGCTTCTGGTTTTCATATTATGTGTATGTTACAAATTCTGTAATTGTTCTACAGTTTTCAATAGTCTGCTTTGTTTTTGTTTTTTTCTCTTAATAATTTAATTTTAAAAATTTCTATTGACATTTATTCAAGCTCACTGATTCTTACCTTGCCTGTGTCTAGTCTACTGATGAACTCATTTTTTTAAAAAATATATCTTTATTGATTTTAGAGAGAGGGAGGGAGAGGGAGAGAGAGAGACAGAAACATCAATGATGGGAGTCATTGATCGGCTGCCTCCTGCACGTTCCCAACTGGGGATCGAGCCTGCAACCCCGGCATGTGCAATCTCCGGGATCCTAGGTCGATGCTCATCTGCTGATCCATGACAGCCAGGCTCAAAAACATTCATTTCTGTTACAGTGTTTCTGATTCAGGGCATTTCCTTTTTATTGTTTCTTAAAGTTTTCATCTCTCTGTTTACATTTTCATCTGTTCTTGCATATAAAAGACTATAGTGTATAAATGCCTATTATATGGGACAGATGATGTCCACTTTTTCTGTGAGAGCCCTTAGAATTGTAATCATAGTTATTTTGCATTCCAATCTGATAATTCCAACATCTCAATCATCTCTGAGTCTAGTTCTGATGCTTGTCTGTCTCTTCACACTGTGTTTATGCATTTTCATTTTTTATTGAAAGCTAGACATGATGTACTGATGAAAAGGAACTGTAATAAATAGGTCTTTAGTATGAAGTTTTTGTTTATCTGTTTACTATAACCATGGGTATTAGAGGCAAAATTATTTTGGCCTCTCCTATATTCTTTGGTTTTCTACACATGTTTCAAAATATCTTTCAAATGATTTAACCATACTTTGTGGCTAGCCTTTTCACTCTGAGTTATCATGTGATCAGCATGTGATTAAATATAATTCACATAATGTTTTTCTTTATAGTTAGTTCTTGTTTTGCCTATTTAAATATTCTTGCTCTGGGCTCATGATGAGTTACTACTATATTCTCTTTTGAATGCTTTATTTTGTTCCCATTTACATTTAGCTCTACTATCTGCCCAGAATAGTATTCTGTGAATGGTGTGAGATAGTAGTAAATTTTTACATTATTTTTATACAGATAAGAACTTTCTATAATTTATTTTCCAAAATGAGGAGTGAAAGGTATGCAATAAATAATTACATTGGACCAAAATGTCCCCCATACAGTATATTGAAAAGACCCACCTTTCCCACTGCTTAACAACACCACTTTAGTCATAAATCAAGTGTCCTTATATGTGTGATTTTGTCCATCCTTGTGCCATTACTATCCTAGTAATATACCATGCCTTAAAATAAGCCTTGATATACTGTAGAACAAGCTCGTTAATCTTCTTCAAGTGTATCTTGGCAGCTCTTGTTTCCATGTATACAAACTTACAATTAGTTTGTTAAAGTCTATGAAAAAAAGTCCTTTTGGAACTTTGTGAGATACACTGATTTTATATATAAATTTAGGAAAAATTAATATCTGTACAGTGTTGAGTCAAAGAACTTATTCATGAATGTGGTATATGTCTTCATTTGTTTAGGCTGTCTTTTATTTCATGTAATGTTTTATAATTCTCTGCATTTTTTCATATATTCATTAAGTGTATTAAGTAGTTGATATTTTTGATGGTGAAATTTAGACAAATGTTATCCTTTTAAAATTATTTTAGTTTTGTTGCTAGTATATGGAAATTTATTTGTATGTACTGATTTTTTTCTTTTAATATTACTAAGTTCTCATATTAATTTAAATCATTTTTGTGTACATTATTTTGGATTTTTTATGTAAAAAGTTATTTATCTGAGAGTAATGAATGTTTTGCTTCTTCCTTTCTAGTGCCTCTTTTTTTCTCCTTGATATTATGTACTAGCTAGATATTCTGTAATTTGTACATAAAGGTAGCATTTCCACTGTTACACAAAGTAATGAATAAAATAACGAGAGCCCAGCAGGCGTGGTTCAGTGGTTAAGCATCAACCTATGAACCAGGAGGTCAAGGTTTGATTCCCAGCTGGGGCACATGCTTGGGTTTCGGGCTCGATCCCCAGTGGGGGGGGGGGTGCAGGAAGCAGCTGATCAATGGCTCTTTGTCATCATTGATGCTTCTAGCTCTCTCTCCCTCTCTCTGAAATCAATGAAAATATATTTAAAACTTAAAAACATAAAATAAAAAGTTATGAGAAATTAAATGACTTCATTCAAGATCACTGAAGTCATGAGTGCATCTCACTAGTGTCCACTATACCACACCAGCTCTGTCAACCATGACTGCAATATTACAAAATTAGAAAGACATGAAAAGGACAGTTAACATACTGAATAGTGACCCTCAACTGCTTCCACCATCACAGCTCCCACCATCTCGTAAGGAAAACGTTTCGTTTCTTCCATCCTGAAGTTTCTAAAGGTAACTGGAGTCAGCAAAATCAGAAGCCCCAAAATGAACCAGCACTTAGACACATTTTATTTTCAACCCTTTTAATGTTACAACTTATCTTAATGCAAATATTTTTGTTTGTTTTGTTTTTAGTCAGTTTTAACAGTTCAAAATTATCTTTATTGAATCAAAATTTACCTCCTTGTAACTTTTTTTCTGAGAGAATGGCATGACATTGAAAAAAGATATTAGTGTTTGGAATTAGAGACCATGTAGTTTGCAGTGGGGTCTGCTGTTTGAGGGCCTGTAACCTGGGGCTCAGGCATACGCTAATCCTGTCTGAAAGTTTCTCTGAGACCTGGTTCACAAGGACTGGTTTTGGGGCAAAAGCTGCCTCAGGGTCTGCAGCTGGATTCACTGACAGAGCACCTGTTACCAGTTGTGTAGACAGTATGTCTTCTGCCAAGTCCCTGGGAGAGCACCTGCCTGGTCACTAGATGTGTCCTTGGACAGGCAGAAACTGGCCCTGGACTGTGGCTGTAAAGGGCTTAAACCAAGCCCCAGGGATGCTTCCGGATGAACAGTGGGACCAAAGTCTACAGATCTGTCTCTAGTGGCACACATGACTCCCAATAGATCTCTAGGTGGGCAGGACTACTCACGGACCATCTCTGAGAGGGGCTGGAGCTGTCACAGGGCCATTTCAGGATCTGCCCTTCAAACCAAAGTTGGTTGGCTGCCTCCAGAGGTGCCCACAAGCATGTCTTTCAGCACCTCCCCAGGCTGGGAAGACTGCTCATAAGCTGTGGCTGAAGGACTGAAGTCCAGTTCCAGGACCGTCTCAGAATCTAAAGGTAGACTGAGTTTTGCGGGTTTGCCTGCAGGGGCCTCCAGATCCCAGCGGAGCGGGGCTGGAACTGGATCACGGACTCACTACATGGTCCATAGCCTGGGCCAAAGACTGTGGTCTGCTGCCCAAGGCATGATGAAGCATTACTCCTTCTGGGGCCCTTGACTATGGTGCTGGCAGCTGGACCAACACCAAATGGGGTTGTTACTGAGTCCAACAGGGGATGGAGCTCTTTCCTGGTGCGTAACTGAGGCCACAGTCACCAAGTCAGCCACTTGGGCACAGGCCTGCCTTCCCCAAAACAGCCCTCCTTGGACTTGGACTCCGCTGGGTTTGAATCTCCTACCTGGATCCCAAAGCTCTCACAAAGACACCTTTTTTTCTGTAGATGCTGACAAATTATTGCTATTGAGGAGGCATATGAGTGAGAACCTTTCTGTTCCACCATCGCACTGACATCAATCCCTGTGGAGGAAACTTAAATGCATAATAGTAAATGAAAAAAGCCCATCTGAGAAACTGTGTACTATATGATTCCAACTATATGACATTCTGGAAATGGAAAAACTATGAAGAAAGTAAAAATATCAGGGGTTAAATATTTCCAGGGGTTAGTAGAGAGAGTGGGATGAATAGCACAGATAATTTTTAGGGCAGTGAAACCACCATGTATGATACCAGATTGATGGATACATGTCATTATGAATTTGTCCAAACCTATGGAATGTATAACACAAGGACTGAGCCCTAACATAAATAATGAACTCTGGGTGATAATGTAGCTTTATCAATTGTAACAAATATGCCAATCTGGTGGGGGGATGATGATAGCGGGGGGGGAGGGGCAGTATGGAAATTCTGTGCTTTCATTTTAAGTTCATTCTGTGAATGTACAACTTTTCTAAAAACTGAGTCTATAAAAATAATCTAGTTCAAATGTTTATATGAAATGTTTCTTGTGCATTTTCAAGATGGTAAATACATTGAAAATTATGAATAATATGTTTCCCATTATTGAATCACCCTTGCATTTTTTTTTTTTTTATTTTTTTTACAAAACCCAGTTAGATGTTGAAACAACGGTACTTAATACATTGATGTATTCAGAATTTTTCCTTGGTTCCTGGCTATTTTACTGAACAATCGTTTCTCGGGAGGTTAACTTTGTTTTCCTGGGCAAGAATCAAATTGTTGGTCAATAAGAAGTGTTACTCTTGCCCGGCCGGGAGTGGCTCAGCGGTTGAGCATCGACCTAGGATCCAGGCGATTAGGGTTCGATTCCTGGTCAGGACACGTGACCAGGTTGCAGGCTAGGCAGCCGATCAATGACTCTCTCATCACTGATGTTTCTATCTCTCTCTCTCTCCCCCTCCTTTCTTCTCTTTGAAATCAATAAAGATATCTTTAAAAAAAAAAAAAGAAGAAGTGTTACTCTTCATTCTTAAGATTTGTATACATTCTTGGTTTTTATAAATAATTTTATTGGTTAGCGCCTTTAGAGAACATCACGTAATAATAGCTATAACAGTGGGTATTTTGTTCTTTGGTGGTAATGACTTCACACTTGTTATTATTTCACCTGATGTTTTATGTTTATTCACATGTAACTTAACACCATATATTTTTTACCTATCGATATATTTTTTACCTATTTTCAGTTTAGCTCTGAAAACAAATGATGAAGTTTTAATTTGTTAAAAAAAAACACACGAAAAAACAGCTTGGCTGGGCATGGCTCAGTGGTTAAGAATCGACCTAAGGAATTGGTTTGATTGCCTATCAGGGCACGTGCTGGGGTTTCGGGCTTGATCCCCAGCAGGGGGCTTGCAGGAGGCAGCCAATCAATGACTCTCTCATTGATGTTTCTCTCTCTCTCTTTCCCTCTCCCTTCCTCTCTCTGAAATCAATAAAAATATATTTAAAAAACAACAACGACAACAAAACAAAAGCAAAAACAAAAAATCTCTCAAACAGTTTTAAAAAATAAAGCCTTCTGGTCCGTGAATGTTGGAATGAACCCAGTAGTGAAACTGTATCCCATGCCTTGTGGACGTTTCTTTGTTTGTTTCTTCAATTCTACCTATTAAGTTTTTTGGTTTTTTTTTAATCTCTTATTAAAGATTCAGAGTATCTATATTTTGATATAAATATAGTTCACTTTACCACGATCCTCAGATTTACTTAGTGTGTGCCTGGCATTTCACCTAAGGGATGCTGGCTCCGTGGGGATGAGTAAGTGCCTCTTTCCTGGACACAGAGAGAAAGTCCCAATTGCTGCCCGCTTCCTAGGGAGGGGTCTCACTCCTGGTGCAGCACTACATGTTTTTCTTAAGTTGCAGACATTAAAAAATAAAGGGCAGTAACATTGCAGAAAATACAAAAGTCAGGTAGGACACCCACTTGAGCACACTGCAACCCAAATGAGGAACAGTGGTAAAAGGTAGCAATGACAGGCCAGACTAGGAATTGATTGTTTGCTGAAGAACACTTGTGTGGTAACTGACATAGTTATTGTTCTAAACTCTATTTTCCTTGAACCTATTCTCACACTCTGTAATACTAGTGTTGGGGCACCGAGTAAGTGTGTGCCTTGCTGGCTTTGTTGCACATAGTCATATTTCAGATGCTATATTTCAATAAGCAGTACATTTGGGTAAGCTTAATCATGACCTCTATTTTATATTTTTTATTTTATTTTATTTTTAACATTTAGTGGTTTTTTGATTGTGGTAAAATATACATAACATTAAATTGACTATTTTAACCATTTAGTGGAATTAATACATTCACATTATTCTTCAACCATCTCCACCATCCATCTTCAGAACATTCTCGTCCTTAACAGAAGCTCTGTCCCCTTAAACAATAACTTCCCATTCTCCCCTCCCCCAGCCCCTGGTACTCACCACCCTACTTTCTGTTTCTATGGATTTGACTCCTCTAGGGACCTCATATAAATGGAATTACACAGTATTTGTCCTTTTATGTCTGGTTTATTTCACTTAGCACAATGTCTTCAATGTTCGTCCATGTTGCAGCTTATGTCAGAATTTCCTTCCTTTTTAAGGCTGGGTAATAATGAATCATTAGCATATACCACTGTATTGACTATATTTTCTTAGTTTTCTGTATTCTTGATAATCTGGCATTTGGGACCTTGATTCTGGGAAATCTGACTCTCCCAGGTCATGCTAATTCCTAGATATAGCAAATGATTCCCTTGTGAGTGCACATTTGATATTTAAACCACCTACCCAGAGCCCACACCCCCAACCATCTCCTTTACCAAACTCACACACACCAAGCCAATACTTCCCCTGCCTTAAATCACCCACTGCTGGGGGCTAGACAGCTAAGGCACACCATTATAGGCCAGAGACCTCCAAAATTATTCAAACCGTCAATCCTTAGCTTACTCAGGGTTCCTACTCACTCTCCCACTCACACCCTCCAAACACAATAAAGGCTCTGGGCCCTACTTTCCCTTTTCTTCTCTCCTCTGCCTGCTGACTGACCCTGGTTCTTCCCCCCATGGCTCTGTCTGGTGTGTTGGGAGACGAAGATATGAGCATCTTTGTAATATCAGGCACAGCCAAACTGTTCTCCAAACTGAGATACCAACTTGCACCCTGAGCAGTGGGTATCGGGACTTCTTTTGAGACAGAGGAGCTGACTCCCATCCCTCAAATTCATCCTCATGTCCCACAAGACACCCTCTTGGTCACAGCTCATGACCTCTATTTTATTGTGTAATAAAAGCAGTGACTTAATTGTGTTTGCAATTCCTGTAAGGCATGTATTTACAATAAAAGTTGCTTTTGTTTCTATTTTCCTCTCCTCTTTGTTAAAGCATATTTTTGATTACTATAAAAGAAAACAAAATATGGGGCAGAAGGCTCTTCCAAAAACTGCCACATGGAGGTACTGAGCCTTTGAGTGGTCGTTAGACTGAGCCCAAAGCAGGCTCTTCCCAGCTGGTAAAATCTGAAAGTGATTGATTGTTGAATGAAAAGAAACTCTGTCTCTGTTTATGTGACAGCCGTGCATTATCTCAGCTCCCAAATCTCACTGTCACCATCTGAATGCAGCTGGTGAATCAGAGGAGACAAAGTCCGGTAAATGGGAGCCGCGTGCTTCATATCGGTTTAAGGACAGTAAGCATAATCGTCATCTCAACTTAGCTGATGTTAGACTGAACAGGAGTGAGAGTTTATTCACTCCTAGGCCATTCTTTTCACTCCCTTCAACCTCAGCCCATTCTACATCAAAATGAAACTCAGCCAATAAGGCTTCTGGACAACGGTTACAAACAAAGTCCTACAACATAGAAACACAAGTGCAGTTTTGAATAATGAAAACTGTGGCCAAAAGTCCTAGGAATCAGTCTAGTCAGGTGAGGATTCTGAGTTTCCTAACTGGGAAAGAGACAATAAATTCTCACCAAATTAATAAATAAGGAAATAAATGTTCATTCCTTTTTACCCAATTAGGATTTTTATGTTATTTTAGCTAACATTCTGATATGATAATTGCAGCTAGAAGATAAATAACACACCAAGCAGGGGAATTCTTTAAGGAAAGCAATTATTTTCTTAACTAACCAAATATTTCTGGCATCTTTGCTGGCTGCATCCAGAGCAAATCTAACAAAGACCATGTTTATTAAAAGCCCCTCTGGTTTGTCCCAGATTACTTTTCAAGATCTAGTACTTGACTCCCCTTATTATTTCCTCTTTACCATGTTTTCGCTCACTTTAAATTCTCCATTGAGACTGCTTACCAAGTAGATTATCCCCAAACTCTCACTTTAAGTTGAAAAAACCCAGTATATTCAATAACCCTAGAACAAATATAATTTATAAAAATAATAATTTGCAGTGCCAGCTCTTTGGAGGGAATTTTTTCCCTCCTCTGTGAATGTGTCTAATGAGAGAATGTGTATCAGGAGGGGAAAAGACCATTTGGGTTCCCAGATTGCTTGCCCTATTTAGCATTATTTTTTTTTTTAAGTTGCAATTAGTATTAGCCTTAAGAAATGAATGAAAATTGGCGATGAATGAAAAAGTTAATAGATGTTAGTAGTGTAATTAGCAAGGGTCTGATCTTGCAAGGGTGGTTTTACAACTGCAGTCTTTGGAGGACTTGCACATCTCAGGCCTGTGTGCCTGGAGCTTCACGCTACATGCAAGGGGAGGGGTTCAGTGGAGAAAAAGCAACTGCCACCTCCGCCCCATGGTGATGGGGACTCGAGGAAACGATAAGAAGTCTCAGCCTCACAGACATAGTCTGTCTTTTCCCCAGACAAGTGAGAAGAGAGCACAGTAGAAGTTTAAATGGTCTATGGAAGCAGACAGAATATAATTGAGATGATATTTTATCTCAATACAAAAAAATGGAACCACTTGGTGTGAGAAAAGAAACAACTAAATATGTTGGGGGGAGAGGGGGAAGTGATCTATTTACATGAAAAAGTAGCAACATTGTTATATATGTAATTAGACAGACATGAGCAGAACAAGGACAATGGGCTAGGTACAGAAACTCACCAGGGCAGAAAGTTCTGGATGCTTAGCAAGGGGCAAAACTGGGAAAACAAGAACCTTGCTCCCAGGGTAACCTTTCCTACCTCCCATATTGCTGGTCGTGTGGTTTGGGCCTCCTGAATTTTCATATTGTTAGTCATGAAGTTTAGACCTCCTGACCTTTTCTTCCCTAAAGATAACATCTAGGCCTCAGTTGTGTTTTAGCTCCAGGCCCAGGAAGCAGCAAAACCAGACAAGTGGCGCCATGGCTGCCTCAGGACTAGATACACTGACTAATGACCCCCTGCCCTGGCATCGACCAATCAGTGGAGACCACAACCCTGAAAGAGCACCCCTGGAAAGCTGATGAATATTCTATTGAGACCCTCCCTTGAGACTTTCCCTAAGGTTCCCACCTGCAAGAGAGATAAATATGCTCAGGACAAAGGACCCAGCTTGTGCTCCCCGCTGGGGAGCATGCCAGCACCATCTTCATTCCCCTTCTTCCTTCCAAGGGGACCCCAGGAGACTTGCAACCAGGGGAGCAATGGGCAGCAGCAGCTCGTCCGGGGCTCACCCGCTGAACCTGTCTCCAAGGCCCCCTTCTCTCTGACTCCCCAGTGAGCCAGAGCAGCCCAGCCCAGGCGCTCCGTTGCTTCTCCTCGGCCCTTCCTTGTTTCGCTGTCCTAAGTGTGTTTTGCTGCCGTCAATGAATTCTTGCTTGCTTTTCTACACTTCGTCTCTTGATTGAAATCTTTCTTTCAAGAAGACAAGAACCGAGGTCTCTTCATCTCCCTGGTAACCACAAAAATTTTCTTTTGTGAATTTTTTGTACATTTTTCCCAGAGGGCATCTCTTTCCTGGGGTTAGTCTTTTGTCTGAGTGGCACAGAAAACACCTAAGTTTTCAGGAAAAGGTACTGGAAAGAAGTCTAGAAAAGAAAATACAAAGGACTGGGAATAAATAATGTAATTAATATTTACATTATTTATCAATAATTAATATTTTGTTCTGAGATAAGTTTTCACATAAAACTTTACAATTGGAAAATATATTTAAAGCTAACAACACTGGGTGTTGGTAATGGTGCCAAGAAGTGACACCTCTCAGACATTGCTCCTGGGCATGTAAATTGGTAAAATGTTTGTGTAGGGCCATCTGGTAGATTACAAATATAAAGTATTAAACATAAAATGGTATTTAACCCTGTTATTATAACACAAGATAATCTACCATAAAGAAACCCATATGACTAAAATAATGTATGTAAAATATATAGATATTCTTTTCAGCACTGCCTAAAAATTTTTTTAAAAAGGGAACCAAATGAAATAACCAGTAATAAAGGATAGCCTAAACAAGTTATGACAAATTGATACAATGGAATATTATGTACTATTTTTAGTAAAAGAGTTTATCCTCAGGGGAAATTATGCAAAAATAAAATCATACAGGAAGAAAAGCACAAAGTAATTTTTATTACATTCAAATTTAAAAGTGTTGACTGTAGAAGTGAAAATAAACTACATCAATAAAGAAATGGAAATCTTGGGAAAACTAATCATACTAAGTATAATATATAAAAATCTTGATTTATTTAATATATAAAGAGCTCTTGTAAATCAGTACAGAAACAGTCAACACCCAACAGTAAAACGAGAAATGTTCATAAACAGTAAAATTTTCATGAAGACATGCAAGCTGTTGGTTAGGATTCCCAACGTTATGATTCTAAAACTCTAGTTAAAACAATGAAGTAGCACTCTTTCACCTATTATATTGATGAAAATTTAAAAAGAAAAAGGTAGTGTACAAATCTAGTGAGGGTGAAAAAACAAAATGCAAAAATGGCTTCATTTAATTTTCCACAGTAAAGAAAATGGTAACATAGTAGGAGACCCATATGATAAGAGTTGTAAAAAATTAAATGTGTCTATAGTTTCATCCCACAATTGCATTTCTAGGTATTCCTCTTGCAAAAATACCAGCATATATCTTAACATTTCTATGAAAGAATATCTGCCTTAACATTGTCAGAAAAGCTTAAAGATAAGCTAACAGTATACACAAGTAAGTTGTAGTAGCACCTTCCAGTGTGATGCAATGTGGCCATCTGAAAGAATAAAGTAGACCTATATTGCTGATATTTGACCCTTTGGGGGTCTGTAAATAAATGAATTGCTAATGAAAAAAAGTGTTCAAACTGTCTGTGATACATTTTCATTTGTATAAAGACCTGGAAAGATACATGGAAAAAAGAGCTTATGATGGGAAGATGATGAATTCTTCACTTTACTGAACTTTGTTTATGTAATTTTTCTACCATGATCATGAAACTGTTTTTCAACTTAAACCTCTATGGTAGAATTATTAATATATAAATAATCCTTTTTTCTTAAAATATATACTTTTATTGTATATTATATTTTATCATACATAATATTAAATTATGTTATACACTATATTGTATTTTTAGTTAAGTATTGAAAAATTGAAACAGATAGAACAAATATTAATAATAATTAACATCTCTGGTGGATTTATGGTGAATTACTTTTTGTGGGCTTTTCTTTATATTCTTATTTTTGTAATCAAATAAACATTTATTTGTAGAGAAGTTCTTGGCAGATGCTTACATGGCTAGCTGTGGCATTGTCAGTATGCTAACACAAGTCTTTTATTTCAGGGAACTTATCTTAATTACATATTTAAGTATTTCTTCTGTTCCAATATTCTGGATTATTTTCAATTTTTATTTATGTATATATTAATTTATCTTACTTCTCTTCTATAACTATCATTTTTTTTATAATCCTCACCTGAGGATATTTTTTCCATTACTTTTCAGAGAGAGTGGAGGGGGGAGAGAGAGAGAAAGAGAGAGAGATGCCGATGTGAGAGAGACACATCAATTGGTTGCCTCCCACTGGGACAAGGGATAGATCCTGCATCTGAGGTACGTGCCCTTGGCTGAAATCGAACCTGGGACCCTTCGGTCTGCAGGTCGATGCTCTAGCTACTGAGCCAAACTGGCCAGGACAACTATCATTTTTTCTAAGACTTTTTAGCTCCTTTTGAATTTCTATTTAATTTTGGTTACCTTTAAATATTCCTCTATTATCTTACAAAATTATAATTTTTTTTGTTTTTAACTATTTTTTTGATTTTATTTTTCTTTTCTTCTTTTGGGAGTTCTGGAAGACCATACTTCATTTATTTTATTGTGTTTCTATTTTCTCCCTGAATTTTTGCATTTCTACTTTGTGCTCTTCTGTAGAAGAGATAATTACTTAATTATTTTTTAAAATTGGGTAATTTATTCCTCATATTTTTTATAAGGCCAGTTGCAACATTTTGCTGGTGAGTAGAGTTCATCTGTTAGAAACAACTTTTCTTTTATAATTATGGTGATTTTGTATGGTGCCTTTTTTTTTTTTAGAATTCATGTTCTCTGAATCTGTAATCATGTACCTTTTCCTGTTTGTAACAGATCTTCTTGTGTTGCTTGTTTGTTTGTTTGTTTGTGGGTTTTTTTGCAGTTGTCTTTTTAAAAGCCCATTGTTAAAATAGCTGGGTTTTCCTGGATCTGCTATTTGCAAGAAGTTCCCCTTGAGTAGAGAGGCCTGTTAGTAGTATCCCAGATGGTTGATTTTCATAATGCAGGTCTAACTTCTCTGTTGCCCCACACTCCACATCTCTGGAGCCCCACGTTCTTTGTTTCTATAAACCGAACCAGTCTAGGGCTCCTGCTGCCAGCAGTTCACCTCCTTTCCTGTTCCTGTTGTTCAAAAAAGGGATATACGTATTTCAGCTTTGGGTATGCCCCTCATAGTTAACAGTGTACATGGGCCAGTGCTTCTGAAATCTGTCATGACCCCCCCCCTCAGATTCCTGTTTCTGCTGCTTTCTCTTTCTCTTCCTCTTACGAAGCTGTTTGTTTAATTTTTTTAATTTTTAATTTTTTACTTTTTGAAATGATTTCAATCTTGCTCTCATAGAATTTCTAAGTGTTTTATTTTTTATTATTTTAAAAAATGTGTATTGAATTTATTGAGGTGACATTAGTTAATAAAATTATATAAGTTTTAGGTGTATAATTCTATAACGAGTCATCTCTATATTGTATTGTGTGTTTACCAACCCAAGTCAAGTCTCCTTCCATCACTATTTTCCCCCTATACCCTCTTCTACCTCGCCCCATTTCCCTTCCTCTCTGGTAATCACCATACTGTTTTGCGTATCTGAGGATTTTTGTTTGTTTGTTTAGTTGGTTGGTTTTGTTGTTGTTGTTAATCCCTTTACCTTTTCACCCAGCCTCACAACCCACCTCCCTTCTGACAGCAGTCAGTCCATTTTCTGTATCTATGGGTCAGTTTCTATTTTGTTTGTTAGTTTATTTTGTTCATTGGATTCCACATATGAGTGAGATCATGTGGTACTTGTATTTCTCTGACTGGCTTATTTCAATTACATTAATAATACCCAGGTTCATCCGTGCTGTCATAAAAGGTAAGATTTCCTTTTTTTTTAATTTTTATGGCTGAGTAGTATTTCATTATGTAAATGTACCACACCTTTTTTATTCACTCATCTACTGAAGGGCACTTGGGCTGCTTCCAAAACTTGGCTATTGTAAACAACACTGCTGTGAACATAAGGGTGTGTTTATTCTTTAGAATTAGTATTTCAGGCTTCTTTGGATATATTCCAAGAAATGGAATCACTGAGTCATAGTTCCATTTTTAATTTTTTGAGGTAACTCCATACTGCATTCCACAGTGGCTGCACCAATCTGAATTTCCACCAACAGTGCATGAGGCTCCCTTTTCTCCACACCCTCACCAGCACTTGTTGTTTGTTGACTTGTTGATGGAGCCATTCAGATGGGTGTGAGGTGATATTTCATTGTGGTTTTAATTTGCATCTCTCTGATGATTAGTGGCGCTGATCGTCTTTTCATGTCATCTGTATGTCCGTTTTGGAGAAGTGTCTCTTCAAGTCCTTAGCCTATTTTTTAGGCTAATTGTGTTTTTTTGGTGTTGAGTTTTATAAGTTCTTTATAAATTGTGGATATTAACCCTTTATGAGATGTATCATTTATGAGTATATTCTCCCATTCAATGGGTTGTCTTTTCATTTTGTTGATGGTTTTCTTTGCTGTGCAAAACTTTTTTAGTTTGATGTAGCCCCGTTTGTTTATTTTTTCTTTTGTTCCCCTTACCCGAGGAGATATATCAGAAAAAATGTTGCTATAAGAAATGTCCAAGATTTTATTGCTTATATTTTCTTCTAGGATTTTTATGGTTTTGAGTCTAATTTAAGTCTTTAATCCATTTTAAGTTTATTTTTGTTTATGGTATTAGAAGGTGGTCTAGTTTAATTTTTTTTTTTTTTTTTCATGTATCTGTCCAGTTTTCCCAACACCATACTCAATGAGCAAAAACTGAAAGGTTTCCTTTAAGATCAGGAACAAGATAGGGATGTCTGCTTTTACCACTCTGATTCAACATGGTACTAGAAGTCTTAGTCACAGGAATCAGACAAGAAGAAAAATAAATAAAAGGCATTCAAAATGGAAAGAAAGAAGTAAAACTGTCCTTATTTTCAGATGACATGATATGGTATATAGAGAACCCTAAAGATTTCACCAAAAAACTACTAGAACTGATAAATGAATTCAGTAAAGTAACAGGATAAAAAATAAATATCTGAAAATCAATTTCATTTTTAATCTCCAATAATGAACTTTCAGAAAGGAAAACTGAGGACATAATCCCATTTACAATTGTATCAATAAGAATAAAATACCTTGGAATAAATTTAACCAAGGATGTGAAAGACTTCTACTTGACAGATTATAAGACACTGAAGAAAGAATTGAAGAAGATACTAATATGTGGAAGTAATACCATGTTCATGGATAGGAAGAGTTAACATCATTAAATGTCCATACTACCCAAAGCAATCTGTAGATTCAATTCAATTCCTATCAAGATACCAATGGAGCATTTCACAGAACTAAAATATTCCCAAAATTTATATGGAACCACAAAAGAACCCGAACAGCCGCAGCAATCTTGAGAAAGAAGAGTTGGGGGAATCATGCTACTTGATGTCAAACTATACTCCAAGGCTCTAGTAAGCAAAAAAGCATGATACTGGCATAAAAACAGACATATGGATCAATAGAACAGAATAGAGAGCCCAGGAATAAACCTGCACCATTATGGTCAATTAGTATTTGACAAAGGAGGCAAGAACAACAATGGGGTAAAGACAGTCTATTCAATAAATGCTGTTTTGAAGCTCTTTTATTATATTTTCAGATTTCCCATAGTTGACTTAAGGACATGATTATAATTTAAATTAGCTAATACCTAAATGTAATAAACATTGACTTAAAAACTTTGCATTGATGTTCACCATTCATTCTTTTATAGCTTAGGTTTGCAATTCATCTAAGGCAACCAGATAACTAATATATCTTCAAGAAAAATACATGGACACTTTCTCAGATCCTGTATATTTAAGAATGTGCATAATGGGCTTTATTTCTCCTCAAAATAAGAATGCGAATGAACTTCATTTCCTATCAAAATGCAACTGACCCTTGAACACCATGGGGGTTTGGAATACCAAACCCTGTGCAGTCAAAAATCTATGTTTAACTTTGACTTTTCAAAACCTAACTACTAATAGCCTTACCAATAGCATAAACAATCAATTAACACATATCCTGTATGTTATATGTATTATATACTGTATTCTTACAATAAACTAAGCTAGAGAAAATAAAATGTTATTAAGAAAATTATAAGAAAAGAAAATACCTTCACAGTATTTACTGAAAAAAAAATTCATGTTATTCACGGGTCAACTATATAGAAGGCAATATCTGCTGACTTCTTGCATTTAAGATGATGAAGGAGATGTATCAGTTAAAATCAAGTTTTCTTTATTTATAAGTAACCTAGCTTATTCCATGGTGACATCTTTGTTTTAAAAAATAGATTAATTTTATTTAATATGATTCTGTTTTTTCTATACCCACAGAAATTTATCAAAATCTTTAGACTCTCAACTTCTGCTAATTTTCACCTAGTCTTTTGAATCTATTGATTATATTGGTGGTGGCATGGACAGCTAAATGCATGGTTCATAATGTTACTCCACTTAACATTTATAAATTTATTCAAATAAGACTGCTAAACCTCAAAACATTTATATAATTTCTATTTAAAGTAACCTTCTCTTATGATAAATACTTGACACTTGTAAATGATTTATTTTTCCCAAACCACTGTAAGTTTTTCGATTTCAATAGGAAAACAAAAAAATTTGTAAAGAACCCAGAAAAATCATATTTTGTCTTCACAAATGAATTTATGATGACAATGTTCAGAGGATTTCATATTTGACCAATGGCCTTATTTTGAAGTTTATTTCAAAAGATTATTCTTAAATTTTTCTAATTGCTGGAATTATTATTAAAGTAAACATACACCTTCTCAAAATTATTCTCTTTACAAATAATTTTATGAAGGTTTTATGTTCAAAAATGCATATAGAATGCAACCCCCATACTTTGCAGTTATATCTCAGGTAAAATTATACAGAAAACAAACTATTTCATACTTACTGAATCAGATTCCTCTAGATCCTATACTATTCAGTCTTTCAGTAAAATGAACTGATTTTAGTTGCTTAAAAGAGTTATTCAGCTTCCAAAAGTGCTTGGCTTCCTCCCAGAAAGTAATTTACACAGTGACACTTCATGGGTGATAAAGTGATATGAAGAGATACTTATATACTCACAAGAGCGTACATCTGCTAATAACTGGAATTGCCTCGGGGCCTCAACAACTTCTTCTGAGTCTTCAATAGTGAAAATTATCATTGTTTTAGGGTATACCTGCTTTTTAATGTAGTCAACTAAAAATTGTCCGGTAGCATTATATAATTTCAAAAACTCACAGAAAATTTTCTAGGAAACTAAAAATAAACATATTTTATACCAAATTGTACATGGCAACTATATGACATTATTAAAAATGCAAATTAAGAAACAACAGGCATTTTTGAATATAGAAAATAATTCTTTGTGCTTAAATACATTTTCAAAACCTGACACAATATTTTAAATTGAAGCCCAATATTAAAAAAACAAAGACTTACCTGCCTCTTGTCTAATAATGAATTTTAATGTCTTATGGCCACATAAACTATAATCAGTTACAGCTGATATATAAGTTACTTGAAAATTACGAAGGGTGTATTCATGTTTAAATTTAACTCTTTTACTTTTTTTGTACTAGGAAGTTATGTATTTTCTCTTTTAGACAGATAAGCTATACCTATTAACTCCTATTTCTGAGATCTTATTTCTTCTATTAGTACCCATCTTTTCTTTTTAAGATAACTTTAAGCTGGTCTGGCCAGTGTGGCTCCATCGTTAAGTGTCTACCTATGAACCTAGAGATCATGGTTTGGTTCCTGGTCAGGGCACAAACCCGGGTTGCAGGCTCGATCCGAAGTAGGGAGCAGTGCAGAAGCACCTGATCAATGACTCTCTCTTATCATTAATGTTTCTATCTCTCTCTCCCTCTCCCTTCTTCTCTCCGAAATAAATAAAAACATAATAAAAAAAGAGATAACTTTAATCTGTTTCTCTCTACTGGGTCTTGTCTACCTCTAATTCAAGCATGTAGTGTTATCCTCTATCTTGAAATAACTTTCACTTGAGTCATGACCCTGAATAGTTGTTGCCCTAATCTCTTTAGGGGTTGTAGACTGGTAGAGGAGAGAGAGATTATTCTGAGTTTATATGCTCTATTAAATATTGCAGTCATTATTCTAAGAATAATTAAAGCATTTAAGATAGGGATGACGGCGTGCTGGAAGTGGAAGATGTTATGTGACAAGTTTTGGCTCTTGTACAAATGGTCCTTCCCATAGTATAGGGACTACACTTAGGGTAGGGAGAGTGGATGGTTGGAGACACTTTTAGAAACTAAAATTTCTAAGATTTAGTGATGGATTGGAGATGGTATGATTCTTCAGTTTCTGGCTTAAGAAATTAGACAAATGGTATATCTGTTCCATTTGAATTGGAAATTTATTCTTTTTGGAGGAAAAATTCTAGAAGAAACATGAGTTAGAAGTACTGTGGATACATGTAGGTGGAGCCGTAGAGTAGGTAGCTAAATTTATAGACTTGAAGCTCAAAGGTAAATTCTGGGATAGAGATAAGTATTTAGAATTCATTTGGTTATAGTTACCAATTAACTATAAACATGAATAAATTTTATCAGTAGATTGAAAGTGACATGAGAATAGGGCTTAAGACCAAGCATGGAATAATTACACAGTGTACAGTCAATCCAGGAAGCTGTCTGCAACAGAAGCTTATGTATAGCCAGAGTGAAGAAAATGAAAATGGTAAGGTAAATCAAGACAAGGGAAGGTAATTTTCTATAGAAAAATGTTAACAACAGTGCCAATCTCACTTAGAGTTAAAACAAAATTTAAAAATTTCCAGTTCATTTTGGAACATTGGAGATCCATGTGGATCTCGGCCAGAGCAATTTTGGTGGAGTCCCTTATAAACAACAGTACGAAAATTATGTTCATGTTGGTCACCAATGATCTACCAAAATCAGTTTTCTATCTTTAGTCTTATTTCTCCTTGGCCTCTGTTGATAATGTTGATTTCCTCTTATCCCTTGGTTACTGTTTCCCTTTAAAGCCATACATACCTCACTGCCTACTTTTCCTTCCCTGGGCTCTGTTCTGGTTCCTGCCTAGTGTTTGTTTCTCTGTTTGGTTCTCTCTTCCACAAGTCTCTCTTTCAACTTGACTTTGTATTTGCAAAGATACCTTGAAGATCATAGTAATTGGTTAGAGTGACCCCAGCACTGCAGGTGGAACACATACAAGTGACGGAACAGCCAATCTGACACTGATAATGTTCTAAAAGTGTTTAATTTACCTGCAGAAATACATTTGCAATGTATTTTTCATTAGTTCATAATTTGTGGGCAAAACTGAATAATGGAAGTTGTTCTGATAAAAATCTTAATAACATAAGTGTCCAACTTTGAGAAGGCCCAGAGCATTCAAATCAACGAAGTTTAGAACCACTGACTTAAGCAACATTTTCTTTCAGATTTGCAATTATGTGATGAAAGCAAAGTTCAAAAAATAGATGTAATTTTGTATTTAAGAGGAACAAGAAGAGAAAACATGATGTGGAGCTCCAAATCTTTGGCAGACATAACTGTGCCAGCCCTTCTATGTTTCCTCATTTAATCTTCACAAACCTCTTTTAGGTAAATCATATAATCTTTATTTTGTTTCATTTCAGCAAATTGAGACTGATTAATCACTTTTACTCAGGATATAAAATGATAGAAATAGAATTCAAATTTAGTTCACTAAAACTTCTAACTACATGTTTTTACCCACTGTTATAACCAGTAGGGTTTTTCATAGTTACACAATATCTCTAAAGACCAGAAAGTTAGATGATCACTTTCAGATCCTAATACTTTATTTAAAAATTTTATTATAATAGAATTTCCATGAATCATACATTTAAATAATGTAATTTTGTTATATTTGGTAACCTCGTATCTGTGTATACTTTGAAATGAAATTTATGGTTTTCTTTTGAGAACAGAGATAACCACAGGGTTCACTGAATTTCAAAAACAATGAAGTCATGCACTAAACTTTGGCTTTGAAATCGCAATGCAAATTATCCCATAAATAATCTTCTGAAGCCATTAAATTCTCAACATCAGTTTTTAACCTTTCAATGTCATTAATGATAGACTCTCCAAAGACCAAGTAGCTTGTGCATTTATAGTGACTAATAATATGGCCTCTTAATATACAACATATAGAAGAAAGGGTTGTGATGTCAACTTTCCTTATTTAAAGATGCTTTGTTACATCAAGATTCCATGCAAAGAGAAATGGTTATTATTATGTGACTCACTACTCCCAAGAATCAGGCATTACAAATTATATGACAAATTTAGTTTATTCCTTAAGCAAGAAGTGAGGGGAGGAAAAAACATATCTTAAACAGGTATGATTATTTTTGAATTCACTTAGAGCATAATTATCAGTAGATATTCTTTGAATATTTACCCTAAGATTTAAAATTGTGGTTATAAATGCTAATTTTAAGTTAAAAATTAAATCAAAAGAGACTGAGATAATGGCATTTCTTTAGAAAAGACAGTGGATAAAAATTAGAACTTAGTTTTCCTGATTGGAGTATTGTTATTGCTTCAAAGCTCCGGTGACTTTTTTTCAGTTATATATATTATTTTACATTTTTTCTGTACTTAATAGAAAATAAGTGTTTTCTAAAATTTATAAAATACTGAATTTAAAATTGTTTATTTATTTGTTTTAAAATTTAGAGTAATGGACTAAATAACAAATTGATCAACAATGCTTCCATGAATGAAATCTGTATTACATTCTTGAAACTAATGACTTTTATAACATCAATGGGTCATTTAATTGTTTCTGTCTTTGAGATTTTGGAAAAGTGTTCGCTTTGTATGCATACCGTTTCTTTAGCGACAAACAATAATTATGTGTTTAAAGTGTATTGTAAATTATTACAAAAGTGTTTAAAATATATATGTTTTAATTTTTGCCATTGTAAAGTAAAACTAACTATTTCAGGTTAAGAATAATTTTACATTTAGGGTCTATTATAATTTATGACTTCACAGTACTTCTTTGTTTTGCTTTTATGTTCCCCAGTTACTTTAAGGAATGTGAATCCCGGTAAGTTACATTTATTTTGAAATAAAAATGTAGTTCAAAACAAGTTTCATTGCCAGTGGAAAGTTTCCGAAGGTGTCTGTATTTTTTTAGGAAGCTGTGATTTATTTACACATTCCCTCTCTGTAAGCCACTCTGTTCTATCATAATAAAGCCTACAAATAAAGGATCTGCTCCATGAAGAAATGTTGATATAATACTAAAAGTACAAACACAGTACTTGTTTGTCAAAAGTGTTTCCAAAGATTATTTTATCAAAGTAAAAATATAACACTTAATTGCAATTTCCATTATGCACTTGAAATTTTGAAAATATTCATGGAAGATTACAATAATTGACATTCTTGGTTAAGCATTGCTATATGTCAGTCAAAGGAACTTAAATTTTTTTGTATGTGATAATGACCTTGAAAAATAACCTGGGTTTTTACCTAATATAATTATTTTCTTATTGAATTGACTACTTAAGTCATTGGGATTATTTTTGCCATTTATCCAGATATTCTAATTTTATTTTCTGAATTTAGAGAGGAAAGTCATAGAACCAATTTCACTTTCAAATATAAATCAATACATATAATAATATACATGTGTATGTGTGTCTGTATTTAAGACATGAGTAGTATAATAGGCCTATTGTTTCAATTCTAAACAAGAAAATAAACTAATCTGAGGAATATTTACAGTATTTTTTTCTTAGAGTTACTAGCTTATCATTAAAATTTTCAGTTCAACTAAATTAAAAATTCTCCTTTTTATGTTGCATAACACAGCCAAGCATGACTATTGTTGATTAAATTTATATCATTTTAAATGTGATATTTGCATAAAGTCATTAGAAAATCAAAGACTAGTGGTAAGTAAAAAGGGCAGAGATAAATATAAAATCTTCTTTACAAACAAATCATAGCTGAAATGTACAAATGTGAATTCTTTTACAAAACTTGTTTGGCATGTGCAAAGTTTTAAATAGCTAGCCTAGGTAAAATATTAACAAGGAAAAGTTGAGAATCATGTAAGATGCAAAATTACCTAGCACGGGTATTGGAATATGGTAGGTATTCAATAAATATTTGTTGACTCAATTGAAAGAAGACACATTAGTACTTAGGGAGAAATATTTGTATGGATTTTGAATATAGATAAATGGTAAAGTTTTAATATGTTTGCATTTTGAGAGTTCAGTGGAGGAGATTTCTTTCACTTAATTTACTTAACTTTGGTGTAATTGATTTTTCATAGAATTCGTTGTAGTAGCAATTGTTCCCCAGGGTGCCAATTTTGAATCATGGCTATGCTTAATTTTTAAAAAATCAACTAGCTTAGGCAAATGCATTAATCTAGGAAGAAAAATATCAAAATATTTCCTTTTAGACTGATATCTAAATGCTGTAAGATTTTCTATTGCTGATTTAAAATTAGGCACTTGAAAAACCAATACTATTTAGAGCACTTATGCCTCCTAAAGTCATCAAAGGTATAGTTAAAAGTACCATTGAAGGCAATACTGAGTGCAGTGGATGGACACTGAATGTGCTCTGAGTGACTGCGCTCGGGGATTACACTGACTGTTTTCCAGAATGAATAGTGTCCAGAAGTGGGGTTCGTGTTTTTGTTTGTCTGGTACCCTCATCGGCTCAGACAGCAGCAATGATTCATTATATCATGAGCAAAGCAACTTGGGCAAATCACAGTGATGATGAATAAACATAAAACATTTTATATATACATATATTTATATATAAAACACTTTGTTAAAAGAAATCAGAATAGGGGCTTCTGCCAGTATTACCTAATTTAACTCTCACGCACTGTGGTACTAGAGCCAGCTCCTCTTGGTCCACAGAGATAATTATTAAATGATCAGAAATGTGACTGAGCTTTGCTAAACACAACTAGTATTATAAAAAATAAATTATGAAAACTTACCACAAAATCAATGACACTAAAAACAAAGGTAATAAGTGCTCACATTTCATTAATTCTTATTTTTTTACTATATTTCACTCGTATCTTTGCTTTTGAGGATTTTTCTTTTCACAATTATTGCACCTGTAGAGGGAAATAATAGTATATAAATAAACTCATGTAATGTGAACACGCAGCAGACGCTGTGGCAGCTCCGCCCTGGAAGCTTTCCTTGGGCCCAGAGCTGTGGGCACTGACGCCCAGCGCAGGCCTCAGGCCCAGCGCAGAGCCAGCTCCACAGAAGCAGAAACTGCAACGCAGAGAACTTGACCGGTTTGCCCGATGCCACTCGTCTGTTAAGTGTTAGGACCGACCTGTTCCGACCGATTCTACACCAGTATTTTGTCAGTGATGCTTTGTGGTCTAGCAAATACTAACAGCACCTCAAGGGCCAGCTTCTCCGAGCTCTTCTGGGCGCCAGGTTCCCCGAGAAGTGCTGACCTGCCCTATCCTAGCCTGGGACAGTGACCGCCTTGTCCTCAGTGTAAGATAAGTGACCTGGGCCTTGGAGACTTTGTTTCCCTTCACTTCTTCAAAGGTGAAGCCGGAGCTCCACTCCTACAGCTTCTCCAAATAACCTTCAACAGGTGATTGAAAAACAACAGAAAACGAAAACTGGGCGAGAAAGAGTCCACGCTGCAAGTTCCCTAACGTTGCATCAGACGGAGGAGTCTACTTTTAGTTTTGCTTTAATTCATCCCTATGTTTGCAGAATCCATCTATTGCCTTTGTTTCTTTTTGATGCTGGTAAACATTGTTCTCCTGCACCCTCCACTCTGTAGGTAAAGTCCTCCCTTAGGATTTCCTAATTTAAACATGTTCTTTGAAGAAGAGGGGGCCAAATTATAACATAAATGAAGGCATTACAAAGAGACTTGAGTCTTATTACAGAAGCATTTTCAGGAAGCACAATATTATTTATATATGAAATATGAGTGTTTTTTTACTCACTTTTTCAAGCTATTTAAAGTAGTTTCCTTAAATATTGAATTTAAGTAATGAGAAAGACTAAAATGTGAAATGATAAATAATATTATTAAAAGTTATTATTAAAGAAGCAGAACGTTTAAAAAGACAAGTTCTTAGTAAAAGAGAGATGTGGAGAAATAAAAGTAATGAGAGGCAATGAATAAAGGAGCACTGAATGCCATAAGCTAAATTACTATTTGCAAGAGAAAAACAAGGGAATTGAAAGAAACGGAAACTCAGTCTGGTAACAGCAGAGGACAGAGGTGGTGTCTGCAGTTTCCACAGCGGCTGCCGTCCAATGAAGAGGCCGCTATTTTGGATTAATACCTTTTGTTTTAAATTACATATAAGCTGATTTACAGATGAGGCATGTTCAAATATTTTCTGAAAATATACATTTACCCTTTTGTTTACACAATATTTACACATTCCCCAGATATTTCATTCATTACTTATATGGAGCTAGAGCGGTAGAAAAACTTACGTTTAAGGGAAACTTAATGCCTGAAAAAATGATTTTTTACTTAACCAGAGGCAGTGTTTGAAAGCAACAGAATCATTACCTAATGGAAAATAGAGTTTACTTATTGAATCTATCTTTTGATTACTAATTTCATGTCATTTTTATAGTTGAAATTCAAGTAATTAAGTTCTGATTTTTCCATCTTTAAAAGAATCATTTTATTATTGTCAGGAAATGATTTTTTTAAAAACTATACTGTGTTCCCCCCCCCCCCCCCCAGAACTGATAGAAAAAAATCTTCGCAAATGAACTGTGAAACCTCTATGAATATTTCACTTTAAACAAAATTTCACTAAAAAATGATATCTGGAAAATATAAAAAGCCTTGAAACATTGAGAAACTTAGGAAACACAATTTGCAACAAAAATAAATTAGACTGATACTTGAAACTTAGGAAAAGATAGCTAAACAAATCCCATTTTTGTGATTTTTCAGATTCCCAAATCTATTGTTCAGATGCTTCAATGAAAATGGAACAAGTACCCTTGTACTGAGGCTTTATATATACTAAGCTGCTTTATTTGTGTTTTTGTTTATTTGTTTTTCAGGTGGTGCAAATGGAAATGAATGACAAAGACCATCATTTTAATTTGAAAGTTAAGACATTGACTTTCATGTAGAACTGAAATTCTGATTGTTTCTAATTATTCAAAATTTTTGATTTACATGATGCTCATTTTAGTTTAGAATATCATTAAGTCTAAAACTGCCACAAATAATACATTCATAAGTAGAAATATTTCTTTAGAAAGTTGACTTTAATAGCATTTTCAAAATTATGATTTTGTTTTTAAATTTTTTTCCTAAAACAGTTTTTTAAATTGACAATATTAAGTTTCACTCACTCCGAGGGTATAACTTTCTGTCAGGATATGTATTGTTTATGTATCTTTCGATGTACAAGCCCAAAGTATTTTTTTTTTTTTGTATAATTGAAGACTTTAGTACTATTGAAAATAGTAAGCTGTGATGCAGATTCAAAGAACATGTTTATTTTAACTGTAATATCATTTTATTATTTTTTACATTGATTTAAAATATTTGATGATGCTAAATTAACATAATTTAAAATATTAAAAATAAATGAATTTGATTTTTAAAATAAGAATAGCTTATTAGGGATTTTATTTACTTTATAAAATATTATTTATTTTTTTCAATATTTTTAATGTATTGACCAATACTACCGATAACTAGTTAGAAAATATGACAAGAATACACTATCAGACTGATTCTCTTTACACTTTCTTAAACATAAAATATTTTCTCCCATACAGTGCAGTTATTATTATTAATAAAAGATAAATTATTATTAACTTTTAACAAAGTGGTTCTACTAGTATATGTAGTTCTCTTTTAATTAGTAGCTGAATAAAATAAAATTTGTACAAATACCACATAATTTTATATCCACAAATGGAATGAAAACTATAGTCATTAGAGTAGATAGGCAGAGGAAATAGAATTGTGCAAAACTGCATTAATTCAATATTTTTATTAAGCTAGTTAATGTACATAGAGCCTTTATCTGGTTGAAAACAATCCTGAGAAGTCAGTGCCCAGGCTTATTTATTCATATTATCATTTGCAGATATACTTGAAGATGACTGTACTTGAAAAAGAAATAGTGGATTCTGCAAAGTGGAAAGGAGATTTTACAATGTAGGGCTTACCCACCAGAGTCAGCCGTTTCACGATAAGTTTAGATGTTATGTGGTTGCTCTAAACAAGAACACAAAGCATGATTCGAAAATTTGGAAGCAGGAAGAGAGAAGAGGGGAGGGAAATATTCTCAACTGCTGCATTTGGTTCAGGCGACAAAGGCACACCAAGTAGGTGTAATATTTATCAAAGACACTGTCTTTTTGTTATAAATGTTCATTTACGTATTTTCACTTGTTTTACTATTTTCTGAATGCAAAGGAGTAGTTAAAAAGCCTTGATACATTAACTTATTTCCAACTTGATGAACTTATTTGCCATTCATTTGTCAAAAGTGAAATGATTAGAGTACTTAGAAAATACCGCTGACTAGATTTTTACATAGTACATCTTAAACAAAACTGTATATTTTATTAAATATCAATCTTACTGTAAAGCTCTTGTCAAGCACATTATTAATACAAATAGTTGCTTTCAAAATATTGGATATTTTTAAAAACTGAAACCCTTCTTGTGAATCTATCAACTGTATTTTAGAACTGATGAGGCCTTAGAGGTTACTGAATCCATCCCCTTATTTTCCTGAAGAAGGAGCTGAGGCCAGAGGAACGACATAATGTACCCAAATTGAATAGCTACTCAGAGGTACTTAGAGGATTTCCATCCCCAGAAATTAGGAAAAAAAAAAAATACCCTGTAGCATACATTTCCTTTTACTTCTCTCATTAGAATGACTCTGAATCTGTGGAGCTGTAAAACACCTATGGTAACAGAGATGTCCTGTTGGGGACAAAGTAGTAAGGCTGGCTACATGTAACTCTGTGTGCGTGCGTGTGTACATGTGTGCGCGTGTGCATGGGTGTATGTGTATCTACGTGTGGATCTCTGGGGGTCACTGGGCTTCTTCAATCTATTTTCTCAGTCACCTTGTTTATAGGTTTAACTATGAATGACAAACAGTTCTTTTCATTAGCTTATTTTGAAGCTTAATTTACTTTTAGGGATTTCTTTTTTATTCGTCCAGATAACTCTTTACCTACAATAATATAAAAAATAAGAGGTTAAAAAACAGGGAGGAAGCATATTTGCAGTATGTTCCATAGTGTACCAGAGCTGTGCTTCACCTGCCCAGAGACTGTGTTCTGAAGAACAGAAAATCATCTCAGAACAACCTGGTAAAACTTTATTCTATACTGTGACCCCCCCCTATTGCAACCATCACTGATGCCAACACATGTTCTGCATAAGTAGAGAAACACAAATTGAACTCAAAATGCCCCGAGAGTATTGTCCTTCATCACACCCTGGTGTCCCGTGTGAGGCTGAATGAATAACAAATGATCGAGCTATTAAGATACTAAACAAAAGTCATCTAGGTCCATAATATTGATGTAACAGCATCTCAAGTTGTATTTGCTTTCGTTAGTTGTGTAGAATAATCTTTCTACCTTTAAAAAATAATCATACTGAACTTGGTGGTCATTTGTCCCAGGAATTTTAACAAAGGAAACCCTGCTGTAGCTCTTTCAGTAGCTACATATGTTCAATGTTACAGGCGTGCTGCAGATCTGTGACTGTGAAGCTTCCAGGAGGTTTTTGGTTTTGGTTTTTAGCAAGTCTAGTTCCTGATGTTGGCTTTATAAGTTGTTTTCATCATAAAGTGCCAAGTTTACAAGTAAAATGGAGTATGTTCAGTAGCTGAAATTTTATAACGTCTATAGCTGTACACCCAGACCTCTTTTCAGTATGGTTAAAATCTAATTTTCAAATTGACTTGAGAGAATATGAGTTAAGGAGTATGTAAATAGCCCACCACAGAGCCCAGTCAAGAGGGAGTTTATCATTGTCTTTGCATATGTGACCTCTGGCCCAGGTGCTTTGCTTCTGCACATATACATGCGCCACATGTGGGGGGGTGTTCACAGGGACTGTAGGAAAGAGTCTTAGTACTCTGCTTTCATTCATATTTCATGCATATCCAAATTGTCAGGTTCTAATAAATCGCAAATAAAGAATCTACCATCGCCCAACATTTATAACAGTGTATCTACACTTTCTTTAACGTAGTGGTCCTGTAAGATAGTGTTTGAGATGCATTGATGTGACCAGACTCCAAAAGCCCCAAGATGCTGCGCCAGTTTCCATAGTGCAGGCAGATGTGATGTGAGCACCCGATTATAAGCACGTAATTTTATATATTTCCAATCATCCTCTATGTTGGAAGATACATCCTCATTTTAAAATTACTTAATTATTACCTAGGCTTCCGGTTCACTTTCTAAAATCTTTTTATAAAAGGAAAATATTGTTTCCCTCAAATTCACACAGATAGAAAATAGAAAGACTAAAGCACATAAAGGCCAAGGGCTGCGATTTGCAGGGGATAGGTTCTGGTTGAATGAGATCTGGGACGTGTGCCAAATTAATAGAAAAAAATCCTGTTTTTCCTCTCCAATAGCCACAATGTTCATTATTAAGAAAAGCATATGAACCACAGGATTTGATTTTAATAACACCAATGTCTTCATTAATCTGTACCTTCCATTTAGCCTCATTATTGAGCAAGTGCTGAATTAATGCAGCACGTATTATTGTTGGACTTCCCTTGCAAAACCCTCCTTCCCTCTTTATCATTCAGTCAAGGACAATCAGGTGTGTGTGCCGTGATTTTATACAGGCCCGGGGCCCTCAAGAGCTATTTTCGCATCTTGGTCTCAGAGGAGACAGTGGGCTTGGGGTGTCTACAAAGGGGTGTGGGACACGGAGCTGCAGATTCATTCAAAACCATAATTAATGTTCTGCCCTTTTAATGCCGCCATGTCAAGAAGGCCTCTCCGTCACCTGCAACTGAGATGATATTTCCTCGATGGTGTCTGGGCCTCCTTCTAAATCAAGAGTGGTGATAGCAACACCGCTTTGTATCTGCGGAACAAATAGTGGCCTTTGTCCAGCACAAGTCCCTAAACAAACTTAATCTCGCTAACACTGTGACAGATGACATTTAGATGTCCTTGTTACCCTTAAAATGAGTTTTATTGACAATCAGAGAACAAAAAGAAGGCCTAGAGAAAGCCCGATGTTTTATAGGCTTGCTAACAACATCTTAGAGCAGAGGGTAGGAGAAAGCCTCAAGTTGCCCCCATTTTCCCCTGCTTCGCTCTGTCACCATGACAACTGATATAGAAATCACTTAGTGACTCCTAGAAAGAAAACACAGTGACACAGTAGCCCTTGTATGGCGAATCAAACTAAAGCCTTCATTCAAATGGCTATTCAGCTTGGGCATTCATGTAGAGGATAGGGTGGGCTTTACACAGGTAACGACAAGCGCGAGGCCAGCAAACCCTCCAGCCACGGCCGACGCAGAGTCTCTGTCTAATTGATGCATCCTCAATAGAATTGATCCATTTTAAATTTGTTTTCTTTTACTTGAAACATCATTAATGTAAAGGGCAACATTAATCAACATCGTGGAACTTAAAAGGGCATTAAAGAGTGATCCTTTCCCTACCAACGAGAACCTTTTCAAGTAGTTGTGTGCAGGCGCCGGCTCTGGGCTCTTCATCCGAAGGCAAATCTAGAGAGGCCTCTACTGGCCACTCTCTCTCTGTGCAGTTGTCCCCGCGGAACCGTTCTGGAAGAGCCAGGGGGAGAAGGGCTTTCAGCTTGTACCGGGAAAGCTGCTCACAGGACGGATCACCAATGAACACACTGTACAGAACACTGAATAATGACACTTCTGAGGTTGTCATGTCTAACTGGTTGTTTCTCAGGCAATAAGAGGACCATAAAGCTCTGATGAATGAGCTGCTTTAACATGCTGAGATATTTTAAGATGATTCAACAATGAAATAACAGGTAATATTTTAAGATAAATTTGTACATGATACTCTCATGTAAGTTTAAGATTTAAGCCATTCTAATAAGAAGTTGTATTTCTTGGCATTGTGTGCAGGGAGGTGGGGGCTAGGTGGTGCACACCGCTCACACACATACCCAAATAGCTCCCTCAACTAGCAGAAAACTGAAATAAAATCTTCAGATAAAAACTAAAGGATCCAAAAATTATTTTTTGATTAATTGCAAAGCAAAAACTTACTGCCAAGATTTCCTACTTATAGTAAAGAGATATGAACCAAATAAGAGTTCTCAAGTGCTATTTAGCATAAAGCTATCATTGCAGCATGATTTTTATCAAATTAGGCCAAGAATAGTCTCTCTGCTCTTTATAGTAATTTTGGGGGACAAAAGAAAAAATTATTCTTTTTTACCAGAAGTTTAAATTATTTGACAGTCCCTGGAATAAGGATATATATGATCTGTTTCTGCCCCGGTAAGTTAGGGCTTTTGTTTTTTTCTCTGAAAAAAATGACCTCTCCACACTTGTCATTTAACTTTGAAAGTTTTCAGAAGGTGAAATCTTAATTCTGCTCTTGTTTTTCACATTTATATTTTTATATTCAATATTACTTAAAATTCGGTCATACCAAGAGACTACTGAAATTGCCCTTCAAAAATCACATGATTTGCTTTTTGTTGCAATGACTGATATCTTTTATTTTAGGATTCTTCTTGGCATATTTTCAGTAGGGTCATTTCAGATTTCAAATGGTTTCATGTTTATTTGTGGTAAAATTTTAGTCAAGCACGTTTTCATAAGGCAGTTTGGTTAGCATGGCTCAGTAAATTACCTTCTGGATTATGCAGGTAACATATGATCTTTCAAGTAAATTCTGTTAGATGTCTTGGGATCACTACCTTGTAGTCCCAATAGTGACACCTACTGGTCGAAAGAGAACCAAAAGTAGTTTTAGTTTTCTTTCTGTTTATTGTTTTGGAGAATGCTACCAGGGACTCTGTTGGTATACATGTTCCTTATTTACAAGTATTATTTTAGGTCTTTCAAACATAAAACTATACATTTCCAAAAATTTATGAGGTGAGAGAAAGAACTGAAACAGTATAATGTAAATAACTGTGAAACAAAAAAGTCACTGGCAGAGAAATGTGGTCTAAATTAACACCAAATAGTGTATAGATATGCAATTATAATAGTTTGGGTTCTTATATAGCATAGAAAATAAAAAAACAAAATTTTGCGATAAACTTGCTAAAAATTCCTTAAATGTTTGTTAAGTGTTTTATGAGCAAAGTTGATCCGTGAACCAAAAGACAAATATATACTGCATGGTAACCCAATTGTCAACTGCCTTTGAGGTTTTATGCTGTTATAACTAGAAATGCTCTTCCAGACATGGATTTATCACATAGGGAGAAAGATCAGAATCACATGGGAATCAGATAATTTCTCAGCTGAGTTAGTTCTCTCCTGCTTTGCAAAACTCTGGACACTATAGGAATATACGCTGTGCATCAGACAGAATCCAACATTAAAAACAAACTTTGCCAAAACAGATCCAGAGCTATTAAGAAAAGATAATGGTCTTCATTTTTCTGTGAGGCTCCACTGGTGCTCTTTTCTAAATTATATTTGTTCTTAATTTATGTTATCGCATAGCACATCAGAGAATTTCTTTTTCTTCACACAGCACATGAAGAATTTTGTAAGACACTGCTTTAGATAATTATCTGAAGGCCCCTATAACACCTAGATAGTCTTTTTTGATGAGTAGCAATTTACTTGTTAAACTATAAAACATAGTATTGATAACTCTGGAGTTCTGCAGTCACATAAAATAAAAATGGCAGAATAGCAAGTAATCAGTTTCAACCAGGTTAAACTGGAATAGTCATTTCAACGCAAAATGTACCTATTTCTTTTAGAAAACTCAGGATCTTTATTGATATTTCAGGTTACAACAAAAAATGTCTATTGGTTCCCCAAAATATTATTTACCCTTGGGGACAGTGGTCAGGCATATGATAAACTAGCAAATCATTTGATCCATGATACACATTTATGACTACTTTTGTGATATCACTGTGAGGAAACATGTGAGATGTGTCACAAATTATGTGGTAGACAGTTATATTGGTGTCTTTGAAACCATCTTTGGCTCTGTTGTGCGCCTTTGTTTGTACAACTTGAGCACATGCTTCAAAATGTCACCCAGATTACAAGCATGCAGGGAATGAAGTATTACTTCTGTGTCAATATCCAAAGCACGCTACTTTATTTCATTAAATAGTACATCAGCCAGTTGTAAATGGAAAAATTGCAAAATTCCTTCTTTTTATTTCTTGCAAGAGATATTTCATTAGGTTGTTATTATAATCTGAAAAAATATTTGATAATCATTTATGACAATGAATATAAGGAAACAAAGGACTTTTAAAAATCACATAAATTACAACATAAAAATCACAAAGCACAACATTTATGCAAAATTATGTGCCCAACACCCTGGGAATTAGTTTGGATACAATGTGCTCAGGGTGCAAATAAGAACAGAAATGAAAACGAAATAGCCACGAAGATTGGGAAAGTTTGGTTTGGGGGTTGGGTGTTCCTGGGTACCTGGCCTAACGATTCAGCTCATCGTTAGACACGACCACAGAGAAAGGCCTTATTTTGCCTTTAGAGAGTTCATCCAGAGACTGCACGAGGGATTTGCACAGAGTAGAGCTTCGCAAACCCCGAGGGCTGTCAGAGGGAAATGGCATCCAGGAGGACAGGGCAGGCCGGGCACCCCTCCAGCAGCAAAGCCACGCGAGAGAGCCAGCGGCAGGCAGAGGCGGCCACGCCTGCCAGGAGCCGGGAGCCGCCTGTGGGAAAAGACCACTCAGCCTTAGCATCTGGGCCCTGTGATTGTTATCCAGAGACAGCGTGGTAAGACAGAGGGGAGAAACAGCATCCCATTAAACACACACACACAACATGGTCTCGGCACTCGGAGACCGGCCATAACACTGCCTTACATTCGAAAACTTTCTGTGATGGAAATTTTTTAAACAAGATTTATTCTTAGTTATATATTCACACTTCATAATGAGATGAGCTTTAGGAATTACTTTTCACCAATAGCTTAGGGGTTTGTTGTATTTGTGGCTATTTGCAGATGCGTATAGTCCACTCTGAAAATTTTATTCCCTTGGAGTAGCTTGTTGTAGTGGCTGATAGAATCATTTAAAAATTAATCCTTAGTCATGGATAAGCAAGCTACAGTGAGTTTTGAGGCTGAACTGTTTTCTTCTTTTGTATTGTGTCACTATTTTGAAGATAAACTTATAAAATAATTGGTAAATTCTTATTCAGTATGTACTATATAATAAACATAATGTAATATACATAATTATTTAATATATAACTGTGACATTATATATAATGTTATATAAAATATTACTTATGTATATATTTAAGTTTGATAATGCCTCTTCTAACATAAACACTCTCAATTTATATCTGAACTAGAGTCTTTGAAGTTTCCAATGTGACAACGTGATTATACAGATTTACTCTCTATTGAAATATGGAAACAGGGTAGGGAGGGAATCAAGAGAATTTGACGATTGGAGACACCTTGTGGTTAGTGCAAAAGCCTTAACTTTTCAGCAATATATTTATTTTTTGAAAATTATTATTATTGTAGAAAGTAAGTAATAGCCTATTTCAAGTCTTCAGCAAAAGGGTCGAAAAGTATTTTTCATTTTAAATATTCTGCTCTGATATCAAGAAGAGAAAACAGCTGTTTTAAGTGTCGATGGCAACATGAATGACCTAAAGATAAATTTTTCATATTTAAATTCATAACAAGTCAATTCTATTATGCAGGTTAATGAAGAACATTTGGAATAACAACCTCACTTATTTACAGTGGATTTATTATGAAAAGGTTTATTTTCCAACAATAGAATTAAATTTTCAGTTGCCTTTGGGTGACTAAAAACTGTGCATTTCAAGGCCATAAAATCAGGTGCTATGTGTACGTGTTGCCTGAGATAACGTGTATGGGTCAGTCGATGCTGTAATACACACGATGGCATTCACAGAACCACGTGTAAGCATATTCCATGTGTATGTAAACCACAGTAGATGGGCATTTAATTTTTTATTTGTACAAATAACAAAGTAATTTAGGCATGTCTTCCCTCTAATGATGAGATGAAGGCAATGTTCGAGGGAGATAAAATCCTGTAGGCTTGCAAAACCACATATAAACCATCCGTGTTTTGTTTATTTTTGTTGTTTTTCATTCTCACACACACACCAAAAGATATTGGATTCTGATAGTTTTAATAGATTATTTATTTTAGGGTTTCAAATCATTCCAGCTTAGTTCCACATTTATAACATTTCTATATGAACTAGAAAATCATGGTGGAAAGCGCGTCTTTTATAGGGCAGGTCTGCGCAGTGGTGGAGGGTCCTGTGCGTTCAAACAATGCTCAGTATGGGAAAAAGGAAGAAAATAAAGGAATAAGTAGATTCTAAACATTTTATTTCACTTAAAAATGTTAAATGCTCAACTGAGGTGTAATATACTTCTCCAATTTTTACAAAAACATAAAATAATTTATGAACAAATGCAAAAGATCAATTAGAATTCATAAAAAAATTTGTGCTAAATGTTGTTTCATTTCCCATAAAGAAAACAAATATCTCCAGGAAGATGGGCATAAAATCAGACCTACCTTTTCACAAGCATTTAAATTATTAGACTAAAAAACTATAATATTTAAAGCAAGTATTTCCTTCTAAAATTATGACCGAACTCTTTGTACATATTTGTTACTTTTGTTATCTCTTTTTCTCAGAATGTTTGTTTATTTCCTTGCCTATTGCCTTTTTAAAATTTCATTTTCATTGCTAAGGTTTGCATTTGAACAGCTTCAATTTTCATTCTTTTAATTACATTTATACGATGCCTTTACCTTTTAATAGCTCTTTTTTCCCTTAAGTTTAGCTGATTACTTAATTAGGTATTCTTTAACACCACAAAATATATCTTAAGATGTAGTATTATATACAGAAGCATTTCCCCAAACCCCAGGGTATTAAAACAACTGAATTTCAACTCACAATTCTTTGTGGCAGAACCAGTTAACCCTTGATAATCTTGACATTTTCAATTCTAAAAAGGAAGATCGTGCTCATTTACTAAAGCCAGCACGGTTTGCATACTTGACTAAATACACAGCCATGATTCCAGGGGATTTCCCCCTCTAAGATCCCAGCTGAAGCTGCAGAGGACAACTTAGCCTCGCATTCCCTGCGTTCATGCTGTATTCTTTACAACTGTCCAAATTGTATTAGAATTTGCTTATAATGATGTTATATGATGTCCTTGTTGTGATACCTGCGTTTGTGGAGAACTTAATATTGATTTACTGTGTCTTTTGCCCATCTTTGAGCAGCCTAGATAGCAATTACAGCTGTTGGTGGTATCTATTTTGTCTTTTCATAATTGTCATTTCTTGTTCTACTTAAGATTAAAATATGAAAATTGTACCAAGTGCACATCAACTGTGCATTAGCCAAGTTATCAGCAATACCCTTGAAGAACCATCATTCTAACCATGGCTCTTTACATTGCCTCTGTATTTTATTTATGAAAATTGCATGCTACAGTATAAACTTGAGCAAGGAATGCGTGCGAAGGTGAGCTTTCCTGACCTGACATCAGGCCCTCATCCAGCCGGCTGCTATCTTCCTGAGAAATCACTGGGGCTTTCCCCATACCTGCAGCCTCCACCAAATGCTTTCTCCCCCCTCAGACTGGGATTCTGACAAGCTGGGCCTTTGTTAGTTTTCAACTCTAACTTTAAAAAGCCTCACAGTTTCTGAGCTCTCTCTACTACTCTAATTTTAATCTATATTTCATAAATAATGTGATATTATTTTTACAAGAAAATATATTTTTTCATGATAGAACCAACTTGAAATGAATTTTTCCTAATCGCAAGTGCGTCTTCCAGGTATAGATTTCTTCAAAGGGCTATTAAGAGCTGTTTCAAAATTCAAAAAGGTCTCATTTGAAGACCAAATACACTGGTGTAAGGGATAACACTGCCTGGGCTCCTCTCATTAGGAAATTTGTCAAACAGAGAATATGAAAATGATTTTGAAATTGATGGAGGGAAAACTCTTTTTGCAACTAATTTGGGATTTTTTCTGGTCAATTTATATAAAACACACAGTTGAAGTAGCTGAAGCATTTTATGATTCTGTCTTGACTCAATAAACCTTGAACTGCTAGCGAAAGATTTTTTTTATGTTGTGCAATGAAAATAAATATGATATTTCAAGTTGAAACTGGATAAATATTTGAATACTTCCCCTGCACACACACCACGCGCACACACACACACACACACTTTCCTACCAGCAGACTGAATTCACCTAGTCCCTGAAAGGCATTCATTTTAAGAATCACTATGGTTTTATTTTTACTACATCTGTTTGGAGACTTTTTAAAAATGACTATGTGCAAGGAAATAATAAAGGCGTCTGCAGCCTCCGGCAGAGGCCCCTCCTCGCGCCCGTGTCGGCGTTTGTGGGTGTTGTTATTGTTGTTGCAATCTAGCTAATAAAGGCTTTCTCTCACACAAGAGAATTTTGACAGGGTTGACTCCAGACAGCTTTCCAGCTGAGGTCTGGGGCCTTGCTGAACCTTCAAAATTTTCCCATTTGAGCTGCATCAAAGTGAAGGAAATTCAAGGATCACTAACGTCTCAGATGGTAGCACTTGCCCTAACAACGAAGGTTCAGGAATTCTTTGGAGCAGGCTGAGGTCATCTTTCTCCCCCTTTCTCCTAATGCTTTTCTCTATTAATCAGAGCTCAGAGCTCAGATTGGTCTTCAACTTCCTCCCAATCCTTGCTAAGCCTGTCATTTCTAGCTATTATTTACTTTAATGGACTTTGGCTGATCCCTTATGAAGCTTTGGATCTGAGAATAATAAGGCTGGAGAGTGCGGGCCACAGACATGGGCGTGGGTCTGCCTGCAGATTAACCGTGGCAGATGGGCTTTATTGCGGTTTCCTGTGTGCTGAGTGCTGATTGAGAGGCTTTAATGAGAGAGGTGGTGTCTACACAATGGTGGCAGCCACTTCATTGCACTTCGCGTCTAAACAACCCCATTTTTCTAAATCTTTGGGTTGTGAAATTTTAGGAAGTCAGAGCACAAGAACAAGTACAAAAACAACTGTAAATAACCATGAATGTTAATCCAACACTAATTGGTCCCTTCTTTCAACATGAGTCCATTTTGCTCAGTTTTTAAAATTCTGGGTAAATTAATACCAAAGGTGGCTAAACAAAATGCTGTTGCATTAGGTGGCTTCAGATGCTGCAGGGAGCAACGTGTCTTTTCTGCGTGTGCTTTTCGCTTGCTTGGGGTTTGGGGTTTGCATTTTGTTAAATATAAGCTATATTTGATTATGACCACAGACAACAAAAGATTAAATTGGAATTTGTATCAATTGCTTTGAGAGTTAGCACGTGGAGAACATTTTTCTGAATCGAACTGGAGAATACTAAAAATAATAAAGTCAGGGCTATTGTTTTATCCCTTGCACAGTAAATCAAAGATTTTTTAGCCTTTATTTTCTACATTTGATTTAAGTGTCTGCTCACTTGCAAGTAGCTGTGCAATTAAAACGTTTCTGTCGTAGGTGTTAACTAAAGGTCTTTTACACATTTCTCATTTTTACGATTTTACTTAATTCCTCCCTTTCACCAATGGATTAAATCACAACTATTGATTCTTTTCTTCCTTTGGGCTTTACCCATCTGTCTTAGGCTTTCATCCCGCTCCCCTTGGTCTCAGAGGGGTGTTCTGAAAATGAACCGCCAAAACCTGGAGAAGACTCTAGGTCAAGTTTGTGTACAAGAGTTTAAATTTTTAGCGACAGTCCTCTCTCACGGCAGCCTGAGAGTTTCCCCACAGTGCTGCACAACGAGCTCCACCAATTATCCTCCCCCTTTGAAAACCATTATCGAGTTTTTCAAAACTTCTTTCATTTCACTGTTGTCATTCAGTGAAAAGGAAACTAACCACCATGTCAAGACAACTCTGCTGCCTAGCAACGCGGAGCCACATTTTAATTCTGACTTGCTTCGGGTCCTGACTAATAGAAAGTGACTATGTTAAGCCAGTCACAAGAGTTGTTTGTCACTTCTGAAATGCAAACAAAACTATATTGTTTTCCAAAGTATTGGGTGTGATTGATGTAAAGATTTACAGTAACATCATTCATTTTCCCTTGTGTTTTAGTGGGATTGATGTCATATCTTTTCATGCTTTATTAAATGCTTTAAAAGAGCTCAAAAAAACATGACGCTTTTTGTCCTATAAAGAGTTTAAAGGGGGTGTGTGGGGTTTTTTTTTTTGCCAGTGAACTAGACTCCAACAACTTGTGAAATTTAATGAATCTATTCAACTAGTGTCAGCCACATCAATAAATAATTTAATAAGAAACCATCATCCATGAAGGAGAATGCAGTTCAAACAATTAGAAAGGAACAGACCAGACCAAGGTCAACATTATGGGGTGGGAGGAGGAAAAGCTAAGCTTTTAAGTTGTAAGTCTTAGAGTTCGATTTATCAAATTTTCCCACAGCTCTGTATTATTGGCTTTTGGGATGAAAAACTGAAGGTTGCTGCTGGTGCAATTTTAATTGTGAATCTCCCCAGGCACATAGGTGTAGATGCCTATAGTCAAAGGACAACATATTTAAATCACCTCAATTCATAAAAAATGGTTGTTCAAATTGAGAACTTGTAGCTGTGCTTAAAAGTAATTCTGGTGCAATTGACTGGAAGCCAATTAATGGAGTAGAAATGTATTGCTATTGTATTTTAAATGTTCTCTACTATTACCTGACACTTCTAGTATTTTGTATAAACATATAGATAAACTTGATTTAGTAGATACCTTAAGCTATTCCAAATTATGTGATTTGAATATACATAACCTAAAGCTGAAATAATTTCTTCAAAATTATATATCAGAATATAAAAGAGAAATTACAAGCATTAGTTATAATTACCTTGTGATGTTTCCATATTCTAAGCAGTGATACAGTAAAGTTAGTTATTAAGAAAATTATTTTTAAAAATATAGCTGAGAGAGATCAGAATCACTCAAAAAATTAAGCTAAATGTCATTATCATAGAAGGGGGGTAGAAATGCCTTTTTCTTTCAAATCTGACTTCAAATGATTATCCTTTTCATAAAACTTTACTTGTATTCAAAAATCAAATCCTAGTATTAGGTAGGACAAAAACATAATTTAAAATGCTTTAGATCATAACAGATGTATGTTTTGAGATGAATAAATTGAATATGAAGAAGAATAATTGAGGTTTAAAAAAAAAGGAAGTTATTTACTTTGAAATTAAGTAGAAATCTTAAGGAGCCTTCATGAACTTTAACAGGCTTACTTCATTAGCAATATTTCGTCCAGCTGGCCTGCATTGACATTGGCTATGAACTCGAAGGGTATTGGTTTTAACTGAAACAGGAGCAGTTTAGGTTCTGCTTAAGAAGGATATCTCTGCAACTCATAGTATGGTAGCTCTTGATGTGCTGAAATACGCCTGGCCAAGGGCCTTAGCCCTGACACTGCATCTCATCTCTCCACTCTAACAAGGGCACATTAGCTACCCTCCGGAGCCTTAGTTTCTTGCCTACAAATAAGAATCTAACTTGTTTTTCATGGGCTATTGGGGTGGCGAGGGAGCATCTGGCTCTCTGAAGGACTCAGCCTAAGCAGCAGTAATATCAACAGCAGCAGCAGAACGTGCTGCTCACAGGCTCATTGTGGAATTAGTCTGCCGTGGTTTAAATTCAACTATCTGCGTGACCTTGAGCAAATGACTTATATTTTCCAAATATAAAATGACGTTAATATTAGTACCCATATCTTAAGGTAATTGTGGACATTAAATAAAATATTGCATACAAATGCTTAAAACTTGACAATAATGGTAACTATTCAGCAAACAAATGTGAGTTCATGTTATAATTGCGTCTGTGTTAATTTTCTCTTTCCTCGGCTATTAAAAATAATAACAACTTGGGTCCTCACATGTTTTTTGTGATAAAACAAAAGGCTCTGTTCCCAGATCAGTAACCAGACCACTTAAACTAACAAATTCCATTCTGTAACAGAAAGAGCAGAAAGATAAAAGTAAACTTTTTACCCATTGATTATTCTATCTGTATTTTTAATCAAATGCCATCGTGAAATACAATAGAGTGTTACTGTTACTGTGGTATGACTTGGCAAATAGTCATAATATTCTAGCTCCAAATCAAAGATGCTTTGCCAACTAAGTCTAATTCTTTTATACAGTCAATTACCATGGGACAATAGGTGGCACAAAATTCGATATTTTGAAGCCCGGTCTTCATTTCCTCAGAATTTCCAGCAGAAGGACACGTTTTTGATCCAAATGCAACCTGAGAGCTTGTATTATTTGTCCTATACAGATTTCTAAAATTCTTATTATTGAATTGGTTCACGACATTTGAAACTTAGATTTTACATTAAAATGAACATTCCTAAGCTCTCTTAAAAAATCAGGACTGAAGAGTGAGCCCTTTTTAGTGGAGGCAAGCAGCGGTTGAACGGCCAGGGGTCGTTTCGGTGAGGTCTGAGCTCTGCACTCTTGTCCACTCTTGCTCTCTCATAGCACAGCCATCTGGACTCACAGTTCAGCTAGGCGCCTGGCCTCCAGAGGCATTTTAGATTTTTAACAATAAAATTCAAATTAGAAACTGTGAAAACATTATTAGCTAAGTCCAACATTACCTATAGCATTCTGGGCCCCATGCACTTTATAATTTGACTACTTGTCATCCATATCTTTTTAAGGTATTTGTTTCAGCTGCTCTTGAAAAGCGTTAGGGACAACTTCTCCCTAGTCAGAACTGAAAGCAGTTAGAACTGGATTTGAAAGACAGCTTCTCTTCAGTTAGCGTCGTCGCAGATGCAGCTTTTCTCCTGGCTGGCCGGAGAAGACACGGAGTCCTCGGGTGGGACCCGCACCGGGCTGGGGCAGCACGCAGCTCTGCAGTCGGCCTCAGGGGCGCAGTGAGGGCCGCCTGCCCAGGGAGCGCTGCGGCCACCGGAAGGTTACGGCCTTTCTGTGTCTCCTGCCCCGTCCCACCGGACGCTTGGTGCCCAGAGGCAGAGGTGACGCCCTGGGAAGCCTGGCCAGTGGCTCTTAGAGAATTCTGCTGACAGCTTCCCTGGCAGGAATGAGGTTGGGCAAAGAAAATTAACTTGTTGTGAATACATATGTGTACTTGTACAATCATTTATGTATTTCTTTTACAATTTTTAAAAATCATTTTAAGCCCAGTTATAATTATAGTGATGAAAATAAGCAGAGCACTTAAATAATGCTTTCAAACTTTTTCACACTTTTCTAAATACCTTGGTTTGCATTCATTTGGTGATATTATTTATCCTGATTGTTTAAAAAGGAGGAAAAATGGGCAATGTGAAACTGAGTACTTCAAGGTCCACTTATTTCTTCACACAAGTGCCATCAAATGTCATTTGCAACAAGGTGGATTCAGCAAACATACTAATTAAAGAATAAACTAACTAACTGCATAAATAAAAGAATAACATGAAAGTAGAAATTTCTGAGCCTCTTACTGCCATAGATCTGAACTTCTTACTTCCATCAATACAAAACGTACTTTTGGTTGTTTTGTCAAAAAGCAGGAGTGAGTTGTGGAGCGTGGATGGATGTGTTGGTGTAGTTGAGTGGAATCTGGAGTGTTGATAGTGGCCTTGGATGGGATACATTTATTTGCTTTCCACTTGGGGAACTGGCTTCTTCCTTGTTTGCATAGACCCTTAACCATCAGAGCAAAGTATCTGGCCCACATTACAAAATGTGTTAAATAGTTCATTACTTCTTTAGATGTAGACATTTTGGTCATTTCAAAGTTGAATTCTCAGAATATAAAACACCCATAAGCAGTTAATAAAAATAATTCTAATTAATTATAGAGTTTCAACCATTATTTGTTTGTTATGCCTTTTTATAGGTATTCTTTTTAAACTTTATATAACACTTTTTTTACTTACCAAGAAGTTAAAAGAATCTGCAAAAGAAAATTTCCTCAAAGGAAAAATACTAAATTTTCATATGATGTCTAGCTGCATATTTTTTTAATGCTCTGTTCGTTTCCTGTCAAAAGATGTTAACTTCAAAGAAACATTTGGTATCACTGAAATAAAATATTTTTAATATTATTTTCTAACCACAGAAATTGTTTTTTGATACATGTGGCCGTTGAATTTTATTGCTAGACTATTTAATCTCACGTATCATGAAAGATACCAACACAGAAAGAAAAAATAATAATCTTGAAATAAGGAAAGAATTTAAGAAAAAGTTTGAACATTGAGTCAACAGTTTGGCTTTCTAAGCTTAATAACCAACCCTACATATATAATTCCTTTTCCCCAAATTTTATCTAGACAGTTTATTCAAATGTAACAGTGAGGTCTGGCTAATTTATCAAGTGGAAAGAAAAACAATAAAATACATGAAAAGTACTCATAAATGGGATTATTATATTAGGTGAAGGCTTTTTGACAGCTATGACATCAATCCGACTAAAACACAAGGGAAAATGAACGATGTTACAGTAAATCTTTCCATCGGTCACGCCCAGTGCTTTGGAAAACATGAAGAGTTATGTGGGTTCACAGATCTAGATCTGGAAGGAGTTTGGAAACGGTGTAGTGCAGCTTTGCAAACAATGAGGAGGCAGCTCCTCTATTATTTCCCCACCTCAGCGGGTTGCTGTTTGGCCCTTTCCATTAGTGGGAAGCTCTTTTCTTTTTGAGGAATCCTGTTTCATTGGGCCATTCCAGTTCTATTTTGAGGTGAACCAAAATTCCCCTTCTCTGGCTACCTAGGACTGGCTTCGGAACTCTCCCTTCAAGGCAGGTCGAGCAAAGGGCTCTGCAGAGCCACCGGTCACAGCCACGAATATAACAGCGGACAGGCCGTTTCACACGAAGTGCATTCGGTAGTCGCGAGTGCGTGTGGACCCCTGGGCTAGGCTCCCCTGCGATGGGCCGAGGCCAGGACATCGCGTCCCTCCCTCCGCCGCCGCCGGGAGAAGAGCGCTGTTCGGGGAAGGAGTCGGCAGCGCTCACCGCGCACGGAGAAAGTCAAACCCGATGAAATCTCGATTCCACGCGGCTTCCCGGGCTGCAGGGTCGCGCCTCGTTCCCGCACTCCCCGCACACTCAGGACGATCCAGTTTCCTGCTGAAGGACAGAGGCGGCGACGCGCGTGGCCGCAGCTCAGCGCGGCTGGGGACGCGCAGGGGCAGGGAGCCTGCGTTCGCTCCAAAGGGTGGATCGGGGTCGTTACGGCAAAGTGACTGCTCCCGTAACAAGATACAGTGTCCAGACTGTAAATGCACTTTAAAAAAATGAAGTAATGAATTTGCTCCTTTCCAGGAAGATACCTTTGCCAAAGCAAGTTTCTATCTACAGGTGACAGAGGGACAATGACAGGAGGTTAACTCTAAATGGGCTTTGAAATATTTTTAAATAATAACCAACATTTTGAAACTATTTACTATCGATAGGGAGTTGGTAAAGTGAATTTTAGGTCATTCATATGATAAAATACTAAGAATTCAGTAAAATGAGGTTGTAGAATATTGGATTGTATAAAATGAACAGGCATTATATAGATTGTTAGGAAAATCAAAGCAGGTTTTAAAATACGCAGTAAGGTCCCCACTTTCTAAAATATACATCTACATATGCAGAAACATATATTGAAATATATGTAAAATATTAGTGCTTCCATCTCAGAGTAACAAGGTTAGGAATGGTCTGAACTTCTCTTTAGTGTCTTTATTTAGATTTTTTCTATAATAAAAATGTATTATTTTTATGTAAAACATGGCTATTACCCAGTAGGGGGGGAAAACAAACTCTTTAGTGGTACCAAGGACCTTTTACAAACTTTCACTCCCCGTTTCTTCTTCACATATAGATGAAGTAGTAGAATAGCATCGAGATGCTTCCACTAGTCCTTAGACCAACAATAAACATGGCTGTTTCCATCCTGGTTTGACTGTCGCTCAGTCCACATCACATCAATTCTGATCTGAAAGTGTTTCTCTAGTTGGCTAAATTTCTCCTACAAACTAAAGGTTGGTTGTAACTCTTCTACCTCTTTTTACAAATATATGCAAAAATACATACATGTGTACGGTTTAGGTATGATATTCTTCAATAATTTATTTTGTTTTTGTAATTCTATAAATGAATAACTATATAGGGTGTGGCCAAAGTAGGTTTACAGTTATGAGTACATGAAACAAAGTTTATTCTTGTCTATTACTTACTAATTACTATATTTTTTCCATATGATCCACTCTGTATACTTTAGATATTTATCATTGTTGCAATTGCCTCAGTCCCATAGAGTTCCATTCTATAATCAATGCTTTTAAGTGGAAGAATTGGCCGAATATTTTTCAGCCTTATTTTACCTAATTTTGTTCAGATTGAAAATTTGTTTCCAATTAGCAAAGAAGTCAAATAGCAAGAAATTTAAATATTTTATTATATAAATGTAAAACAGTGTTTTATATTGGCTTTGAGATGTTACCAATTAAAAGAGTTCTCATTTTCAATAGATTTTTAAAACAAAATTATCTAATATAAAATCATAAATGGAATTCTTTCATCTAGTTCCAAAACAATTTTAGAAAGATAAACATTTTTAAATAATAAGATTCTTCATGTTTTATTAGTGTCTTACAAATGAGCATCATTATCCAGTGATAGCCATCACAGTTCAAATGTTGCTTCACTCTTGAGTAAGGAATTCTTTTTTGGACATTTATCAAAAAAGCAGCCATAAATCATCATTGTGTTCCTTTGTAAGCAAGGAGTAGAAGCAATCCATAGTTTGTGCCCCAGCAGTTTCATCTTCTCTTCATGTTGTGGCAGATTAATACCAGCTTAGCCCAAACATCCAAAGTTATGCTGTTGGCAATGTTGCCATCTGTTTTTAATGAATATCTGGGGTCCATTTTTCAGTTAAGCTTCTCTTATTGTGTGTGTATGTTGCTTTTTCAGAGCTATCTGCATAATTGCTTAAAGATTTTACTGCAAAATTAATATCCTTGCTGTGAACAAGGGAACAGGGCAAAAACCAAAATGACAGAGCCTAAGATGAGGTGAAGAGCAAATCCAGTTTTCCCTTGCACCATAGAAACCTCGGCAGCACTGGCTTTATCTGGTAATCCACATTTAAACTTTAACCTGTAGGGGGGCTCTTTGTGTTAGATAATGTAAGCATAAAAGGAGGCCGAATCACTAATCAGATTAATCATATTTTGTAAGACTCAAAAGCTTCATTAAAAGGACCTGGTATCCAAGTTACACATTTGTGTTGGTGGTGGTGATAGAGGAGGCGCTTGTCATTAACAAACAAACAAAGGGTGACGTGGAGATGCACAAATGTCTGTAACATCTAATGAACCTGAAGCAAATAAGACCAAAGGACCACATAATACCTTTAAAAAATTGCATCTTCAGAGAATCGGCACATGTATTATTTCACTTTCTTCATACTTAATATGAGAAGGCAATACTGGATAAAAGCTGTGATTGTTACTCTAACATTTTTCATACTTGGAACGGTAGTCTTTTAATATATTTGCACTAAATGTGCCTATAAACTTTATATCATATATAAGTAATATTATAAATGTAACATTTAATTTGTATAAAGACTACCAGTTGGTGATCTATTATTCCAAGTCATTTCCCAAAGCATTTCCCAGAGTCGAGTGTTCAATGAAAGAGAAGAATATTTGATGGGAATAAATACCCTTCCCAGCAGCAAAGTGCAAGGGAGGTCTCGCATTTTATAAAATCTGGTGCAAGGAGGTACAGTCACATATTTCTTTTGTTTGTTGAAAAAGAAGGAAGGAAGAAAAATATGTCACTAAACTAAATTTTTGCAAGCAGAGCGAATCTTTGAAAACAAGGCAATGAGTTCTGTGGCTGACAGTCTAGAGCATGACTAGGTAATTGCGGGGAAAATGCAATTGCATGTGTAACTTTATGCACATCAAAAAGTCCTCTTTGAAAACTCAGCCCTTATACTTTAAATCAACAAACAGTGTTCAGCATATGGTATGTTTCACAAAAGCTTCCTAACAAAACTGCTTCCATAACATTCTTGGTGAAAGAGCATGCCGAGCAATAGCTATCAAAATTGTTTCATGCGACCTTGTGGAGGATGCCATGTGATTCTGAGCCTAATTAGGAGAATGAAAACATTACATGGGTTCCACTTTCTCAGCACAATATACATCATCCTAAGGAAACATCAATGTATAAGACTATATACTCACACCTGTGGAACTCGACCTTAAAATGAACTATTGAAAACAGTGAATCAAAATACACAAGCCTTTGTAACCAAGTCCTCAGATGAGGAAACCTAACCAATAAAATGACAGTGTGTTAACAGCCACAAAACCAAGCACGAAACAGAAGCAACAGCAACACCTTGCTTGACATGTGACGAGACTACATCTAATTTTTTAATTGTGGGCTATTTTTAATTGTTTTGCACAAGGTCCAGTTCTACTAACAAATTTGTAGTGTGAATATTAGAAGTAATAGTTCAGCGTGAACCATTGATAAGTCTTTCCCATGGTCTCTCAGCAATATAGATAGGCAACTGTGTGACAACTCCAGAATGGTCAAATTTGAGACTTTCTGCGTGTATAAATATATGTATCTATTATTCATTATGTATAATAATGAAAGCATATCTCTAAGTTAGCCTCAATATTTTAATAGTGTGTCTTGCCACGAAATATAAAAACTACCTTTCGACATTGAAGTCTAAGTTCTTATCTGTGTAGCTGTAATTCTCAGGGCTTGTGTTTTTCTACTTTTATCCCAACCTCACAAAATATTGCTCTATAAGATTTGTTTAGATTTTGTAAATGCTTTTTATCTATAATTTCCAGTTATAAAGACCTACACCATTACATTAGTTCCCAGAAAGAAGTAAACTCTTTCATCGTGTTAGCACTTGTTCACGGTGTTTCACCATCTCCTCAAAACAAACAAACCCAACCCCCCAAAAGACCGCACACACACATATCAAGAAAAAAGAGGTGACAATCAGTCCTTATTCTTTTAAGGATCAAACATCAGAGGCCTTTAGCAATTTTAACCTCTGGTGAGCGTATGCCAGTAGGGACAATGAATGAGGCGCTGGTGACCTGTCCCTCAGGTAGGGGCGTGGGCGCCTTCGAGAGCAGCCAGGCCACCTGCGCGGCCCTGCGAGTCATCCTAGGGTCCTGGCTGCCAGGGTGCAATCTGGAAAATGGGGAAATGACCCGAGTTCTCAGGAAGCCCACTTACTGTTTGCATATTCAGTGATGCTAAATATATGGGCAATATTTGAAGAAAAATTTCCTTCTGCAAATATAATATTTAGAGGCATGGAGAGCAATACAGACGAAAGCCTAAGTGCGGCTATGTGGGCTCGCTCGGTGAACGCAGGGTCATGTCTGCCGCACAAAGAAAATCAGAAAGTTCCTGAGCCTGGCCGGCGCAGAAAATACAGGGAGCAGTTTGAATCACTGCCCCTCTAAGCCTCAAGCTGTTCTCAAATTGACAATTTTGCCTAAATTAGGCATTTATTTGATTGATTTTTTTTTTCTTCCTTCCCTGAATTAATTGTGACAATTTTTACCTTGTCTCAGCATATCAACTCGGTCATAGGAACAGGAGGCTGGAGATTCAACTCTTGGGTGATTAGAGTTCTTGGGCCTCCAATATGCAAAACATTTAGCAGATTCACAGAGCGAACAGAAATACAGATAGTTCTGTATTTTCGGATCTTTCTCGATGAAATTCTCAAGGCCCTCTTTCAGGTGAGATCATTTTTCTCCCAAGCGGAAGGAAAAATCTTTACAATGCTTCCAATAAAAATAAAACAAACACAAAATAAAACAACAAAAAAACCTTACATGACTGCTTCTAAGAAAAAAAAAAAATCCCCTTTGGAATAGAGAGCAGCTGCAGAGACATCTGTGGGCTGAGCAGAGTCCTAAAAGAACAATTGCGCATACATCTGTGGAGACGAAGTAGTGATGGATAAAATGTGAATTAAGAGCTCACATTCTGTAGAACTGTTGTAAATGTATAAAAATAAAATGAGGCTTATAAAACATCTTTTTTTACTCACCATCAACTACGGTGAGTTAAGATTTGACCATAAAAGAGCAAAATAAGAGCTGGATTAAGAAAGGTCAGCTGCGGGGGCGCACGCTGCTCAGTGTTTCCTTTCTGCGGGGCAGACCTAAGGGCACGGTGACGCTCTCAGCGGATGCCGCGGATTTTCATTTGACCAGCTGTACTGAGAGCGACGCCGCTGGTACCCAGCTCGCCACATGTGTCCTATGCCACTACTCATTCGTTCCTCAATAACCCAGAATATCTTTTCAAGCCTTCACAATGTGGTTTAGCAAAATTTGAAGTGGACTGCAAAAAATGAAATACAGTAGAGACATCGGAAAATCACATAACAAAAAATATATTGAGATGCCATCGACTTCTATCTTACTTTCCAAATAAATTTTTCAAGTCCTGACCAGCAAAGAGGCTTGGCCAAAATCACATGGATAGTGGCAGAACTTGTTCAAGAACGTAGATATTCTGGCTTTTAATCTAGAGTTTTTTACATTATACTCCTGGACGTATTTTACATTATAGTCTTGGAAATATTTTCCTCATTTTGTAGAGTAACATTATGTTTTTAGACACAATCTGAATACTAATTAGATTTCAATATCTTGTAATCAGGGAGCAGACACATGTTATTGAGTAGAGTTTTAACAAACCTTAACATTCTGAAAATTTATTAGGCTATTTCAATTGTTCCAGATCATAGGAAAAGATGGAAATCTTCCTGAAATATTTAGTGTACTTTCAAACTCCTCTTGCCAAAAACTAAACAAGATATCACACAAAGGACATAAATCAATCACACTTGTGCATGAGGTTACAAAACCTTCCTATCCACCATTAGCAAATCAAATTGAGCAGTATATTATAGTATAACATAACCAAGGAGGTCTTATTTCACATATTTAGGGGTAGCTAATCTGAAAGAGAAAAGTAATGGATCTTGTAGATGGTGATAGACTGTAATCTTTATTTCTTCTCAAAACTATTAAAAAATCATAAATTAAAAAATATTTATTTCACACGATAAAGACTATCTTAAAACAACAGACAACACAATTTTTAAATTATGAAATTCTGAATTCACTTCTATTCAACATTTGCAAATATTCTACTTAGTTGGTATAAAATATAACCACATTACAGGTATAATTATTACAGAGGGACAAAAACAACACTAGTTTTACATCATATGCTTTGTACTTGGAATGCCCAAGACAATCATCTGAATCAACAGAAATAATATTAGTAATAATATAAGAAGTAAAAGAAATAGTCATGAAACTAACAATTATTAACAACTCAATTCCAATTTAGATTTAGAACCTGACAAAGAGAAAAAAATATTCAAAATAACAAAGAAAAGTATGATATACAAAGAGAAAAAAATTAACTGCAGCACTAACCTAAAAATAGAAAATTAAAAGTTTTACTGTTAGCAAGTGAAGGCTCAAATATATGTAGTTTTATTATCACCCTGAATTAAAGGACTTAATTATATAAAGAGTTCTGTTTTCCTAGAGTTAATCTATAAATTTGTGTATTATTTCTGTACCAGAGGGATTTTTCTTCAGGATTTTGCAAACTGATTCTTAAATTTATTTGGAGCATAGAAGCAGAAAGATATAAGAATTGCAGAAGTGTTACTGGAAGGCTAATGGGAAAGCCTGGAAGTGTACAGTACAGGGTGGAGCAAACAGAGGTTTACAGTTGTTTGCATGGAAAATTATACAGTGATTATCAAGTAATAATGCAAGAATAAACTCTGTGTTTTGTGTGCTCACAACCGTAACTTATGCTAAGGTCAACCACAGGAGTTTATTTCGCCATGGGTTCTGCTAAAACCCGCAAGGCAGACAACTTAGGAAAGGGCATCGGATACCTGTGCTCTTGAGAGGAAAACTATAAGAAGGTGGCAGAAATGTCTGGAAAGAGATTTCGGATTTTCCAGGAAAATAAATCTATTTTGGTGTGCCTGTAACATTCATAGCCAATATAAAATGACAGTTAACTAGTATAATAATTGTAATGATAATTTATTATTTTAAATAATCATCAATATTATTATATTATTTTTTCTACACAAGTTGTCCCACTCATATCAGTATTTAGAATTCAGACTGTTAGCACTTTCATTCTGCTGCATATTAGATGAAAGTGAGTGTTTAAAATGATCTGTTAACCTAACCACTCTGCTAAATGAAAGGGTCTGTGGGGAAATATATTTTATTTTCCAGTGGCTGGCTTTTAAGTAGACATTGGAAATAAAATTATTACTAAAGCATAAAATATTTATAAATATATATATATATATATGTACAGGGTGGAGCAAAAGTAGACTTACAGTTGTGAATATGAGAGTTTATTCTTATATTATTTATTAAGTATTTTATTATTGTCCATAAAAAAACTGTAAACCTACTTTATCCCTACCTTGTATGTGTGTGTGTGTTATTTTTGAAGGTTTTCTCTTTTATTTTAGCAATGCCTTTTTATACAAAAGCAATAGAAAAATAGTCTTAAGAAGTTTACAACTGAATATTTGAACAGAATATCTGTATACATTATTATTTACAGCAATTTTTTTTCATCCTCACTGGAGGATATTTTTTCCATTGCTTTTCAGAGAGAGTGGGAGGAGGGGGTAGAGGGAGAGAGAGAGACATTGATGGGAGAGAGACACACTGATTGGTTGCCTCCCACTCTTGCCCCAGCTGGGGCCCAGGAATCAAGCCTGCAGCCAAGGTACGTGCCCTTGGCCTGGGCTGAACCTGGGCCCCTTCAGTCAGTGGGCTGATGCTCCAACCACTGAGCCAAACCAGCCAGGGCTATTTACAGCAATTTTACATGGCAAATAAACTGATTGTAAGTTGTTCTTTTTAAATCCCTCTGCTGCTTTAATTTTAATGTATTATGAGTAGAAGGCTACCTGACACTATTTACAAGTACCAAAATTAAGACTATAATTTACATAAAATTCATTAATTTATAGTTTGATTTAATATCTTTAACTATTTAGTGCTCTGTATAAGGAAAATACCTACCTTGGCATATTGATAAAAGGCCAAAAATTAATTTTCCATAAAGGTATTAAAGGTATTTGATTCTGCAAATACTTGGTCAGATACCAGTGATAAAAGCTAATGCTAGGTTAGTCACATGAACATACAGTTAAACCCAAACAACGTACAGTTGAACTAAAACCAACCATCTGAAAAACAGAAACTTAATGTCTAAAAGATTTGTGGAAAATTAGTTAAAGTATAATTATCAGGTTAACTTGGAGCGTGGTAGGAATTATGCAATTAAATTTGTTGCAGTATTACTTCAAGTTCAACCATATATATGTATATATATACACACACACACAGAATATACTATGATTCCATCATTACATAATAACATATGTAACAATAAATGATTTTATGTAATATAAATGAAGTTTGACCAGATGAATTTTAAATTATTTGGAGTAGGTAACTTCTTTCCTTACGTTTTCTCTTTTTTAAGCCAGAATGTCTATAATTGATATCCTGTTGTATTTTCAAAGTAGATAGCTTGTTTTTTTAGTTTTAAATGTTCACAGATGGAGAGAAAGAGTTTCTCAAGATGGATTGTACCCAGAGTCTCATTCATATCTAATTTAGATGATGAGATTTGGGACTTTTGAGTTGATGAGATTTTTGGACTTGAATTGATGCTTTAATGAGTTGAGACCTTTGGGGATGAATGTATCTTGCATGTAGAATGGACATTAATCTTTGAGGTCAAAAGGTTAAATATTATAGTCAGAATAATATCCCCTCCCCAAAGATGTCCATGTCCTAACCCTCTGAACCTGTAAGCGTGTTAGATTATATGGCAAAGGGGAACTAATGTTGCAGGTGGAATTAAGGTTGCTATAATCAGCTGACCTTGAAAGAAGGCCCAATATAATTACACCGGTCTTAATAAGTGGAATAGGGAGGCAGAAGAGAGAGAACTAATGCTACGGAACTGTGAAGAGACTTAGACCACTGTTGTTGGCTTTAAGGAAAAAGAGAGAGGGCTACAGCTTAAGGAATACAGGCGGCCTCTCGAAACTGGGAGGAGCGATGGGGAGATTCTTCCCTAGAGCCTTCAGGAAGGGAGACAGCCCCATCAGCCCCTTCATCTTAGCTCAGCCAGAACCATTTTTTGACTTCTGACCTCCAGAACTATAAAATAATTAATTTATGTTGTTTTAAGCAGCAAGTTTCTAATAATTTTTTATAACGATAGTAGTAAACTAGTATAGATTTAAAAGGTTTCATGTATCTTCAGACACAATGCTGGCTGTAGGAGTGAGCTTTTGGAAGAGGGGTCGCCACGTTGCTTCACTGCACAGTAAGAAGAAACTCTTACCCACTGTTTCCTAACTCTAAATGTAAATATTTGGGCATCATTACTTTTATTATCTGGTGTGGCAGGTTTTCAGAGTTTACACATTTAAAATAAAGTGTGAGTTTAGTGTATGACATATCCACACAAAAGCAAACATTTCTGTTTACTTAGTTTTGACTTTCCTGGGAGCAAGAATTTTTACTTTCATAAATTAATTCATTCAACAAATACTTATTCAGCACTTAATCTATGCCAGATATTATTCTCATATTTAAAAATAGTGTATTGAGTACAAAAGGTGAATTTCTTGACTTCATGGTCCTTTTATTCTAATGAAGAAAGAAAGGTATAGACTATAACTAAGTAAACGGAATTATTTGTGATGAGAAGTATTAAGGTAGAATGACCTATTTGTAGTGTGAAGTGGGTGCTTCAGAAAGACCTTTGATATATGAGAGTCAAGCTGATCTCTGAAGGGCAGGAAGGAGCTAAGGATGAGAAGACATGGGGGAAATAATTAGAGACAGAGGAAACAGCTAGTGGCAGTGTCAAGCTACGAGAGCTCCAAAAGCCAAGAGAAGGGAAACAGTTTTGACTGAGCTGAATATTCTTGAGAATTCAAGAAAGATAAGACAAAAGGAACTGGTGGATTTGGCAACTTAAAGCCCATTAGAAGGCCTTACTACACTGGGCAGAGGGGAAATGTTAAGATGAAGAACTGGAGACATCAACTATAGGCAATTTTGTTCAATAAATTTTGCTAGAAAATTGGGAAATCAGACAATCACAGTGGGTGATGTGCGGTCAGACAAGGTTTCTTTTCTTTTCTTTTTGTAGGAAATACTGAAGCATCTTGTAATTGATGAAACGTTCAATGGAAGGGAGAAAACAATGATGCAGAAGAAAGTGGGGGTTGTAGGAGCAAAGCCCTGGATCAGGCAGGAGAAGAGCCTAGAACCCAGGTGAAGAATTTGGCCTTGATGGGAGCAGAAAGAGAGCACTCATCCAGACTGATGGGAGGGGAGTCGAGGGACGGGGCAGACGCTGGTGTGCCAGCTGGTGGTTCCTTTAGTAGGGAGACCAAGTTCATCTTCCGTTACTTCTACTTTCTCAAGCATATGAGACATGTTCGTGGCGTGGCAGTAAGGAGAGATCGAGTAGAATATTGAGAAGAGAGCTGAGAGGTTTAATGGCTTGGTGACTCACCAGGCCTAGGCCTGCGCTCTTACTGTATTTTAATGGCTCTCTTTACTCAAACCTCATGAGGATGAATTTGTTAAGTACAAATGAATACTTTCTGCAATAAGAATAAACTTTAATAAACTATTTTTACATTATCTCTCTCTCTGTGTAGGCATTTACTCTATAAGCAGATACAAAATACTTTCAAGTGAATATTAATGCACTTTGACAATGTGAGGAAGGTGATCAGTCACATTAATAGGAAAAGCCTTTTTTTAATTGGGGTCCAAACTTCAAATAGCTGTTTAGCTTGGGCAGCAGCGTAACTCTTCCTGTGTGACATCATTAACATTCAGGCCATTATGAGTTCAGGTGCAGAGCAGAGTTATTTCACAAGGGGCAATGTAAAGCAGAAAAAGTATATTATCCATCACTCACGTTGGTGGCTCACATCATCACTGAAATTTGTGTTTTCCATTAAAAGTGGGCTTTCTTTTTATCCCCACGTCTCCTGAGGGAGAGCTTCAGGGAAACCAAAGTCACAAGGAGAAAGGCTTTTTCATAGTGCCTGTGTCCTCTCCTGACGGGAGCAGCAGTGTTCAGGCTCCGAGAAGTTACAGATATATTCTGGGGGCCCGTTTGCTCTAATAGACCCCTCCTGTTCCTCTCCACACTCCAAAGATGGATGTCTCAGGTTTTCTGCTTCTCCAGACCTTTGGTCATAAAGAACCTCATTCTGTAGCCTGCTGGAAACACTCCATTTATTAACGAAGCTCTACCAGTGATCTCAGAATCATGCGATCTGTCCCGACGGAAAGTTAGTAGCTAAATACAGAAAGATAATAAGACCCTGAGTCCAGAGCCATGTTGTAAGTAAGGCAAGAGTGTAGCAGGCTAGGGCTGGCAAAGCACAGGGCCCAGCTGGGGTTGGGGTGGAAAGATGCGTATCTCGTGTCTCGTGTTGAACTTCTAGTGCGTGATCTGGACTAGTCAGCGTCAGAGCCGGGTGATGAAAATTGGCACAAATTAGATCGCATGAAAGCCTGCGTTGAAGACAGAAAGGCAGAGCCCTGGTCTATCACTTAATCAACAAGCTTCAGATTTCTTTTTCACTCTCTGTCTTCAAATGGCCTTTCTTGGAAAGAGCTTGGAGAGGCCAGAAATAAGGAGACAGGGCCAGTAACAAAAGGAGGCTCAGATTTAAAGTTCCCACCAGCTTCATCTGCCACAGACTGGAGCCTTGGTGTAAGGACAGGGTGAGTGAGACATTCGATTCTGTGGGAACAACGTGTCCCTCCAAACAAGCTCTGGGGGAAGAACAGTGACTGCAGATGCCAGGAACATTGGTTGATGCTTAATTGAAACATTCTAATAACTGCAGAAAAAGGAGTCACTGTAAGAACTGACGTTTTTTATAAAGTAGTTGTTAATAGGGTTTCTTCTGTAACATAAAGCTCTGTAAACTGGAAGTCAATTTGGCGAGCCACTGGCTTTTTAAGCTCATGTAAGCATTATGGCTGTTATGCCTCGCTAGAGAAAATGCAAACCTTGTGGAGAAAGAGAGATGCTTACTTTGAAGTTAGCAGTGACGATTACTAGTGACAAACTGGTAGCTTAATTAAGAGGCCTGTTGCTGACTGTGTTAATAAATTGGCACAATTTCAATCCAGAAAGACAGTGCTCCAGGGAATACATCTCTCTCTCTCTCTCCCCTCCCCTCCTCTCCCCTCCCTCCTCTCCTCTTCTTCTCCCTCCCTCTCTCTCCCTCTCCCTTCTCCCGCCTCCTTTCTACATAAGATGGCATAGAATACATGTACAGATGTTTGATGCCACTCATTTGGGGAACAGAAATAAGAATTCAAAATCTCAGAACCCATCTTAGAGACTTTGTTCAGAAATGGAATAGATTAAAATGACCGCTTGTGACAAACTGTCAGAGGGAAAGGGAAAGAGGCCATTCCCATAAAACAGCAAAATGATATGAAGTGACCGAGCCTGATGCCTTGTGAGTTTGTGAATGTCATGGACAAATTCAAACATGGAGGCATTTGTATAGATCAAGTAAACTAGTGGTAAGCAAAATTAATCGAGTCAACCAAATTACCCGATGTTAGTTTCCACAGCCAAAGACATAAAGAAAAAATGTTTCAAAATGAAGACTCAATCGAACCACAAATTCAGAATAAAATGTTATAATGAGCCATTACTCTGACACGAATATATGGCTTTGTTGTAAAGGCTTTTGTTGTAGCTCTATGAAAGCGTTTCCTGGATTACCAGCAAGTAGAATTGTGTTTTATTAGGACCACATTGCCTCCCATTGTCTCCGTTTGGGGTTTGAATGCTGTACATGGGTACATGGTTTTGAATGCTGCACACATTATGATCAAAGTATTTAGCATCATACACTTCACCCCAAAATTTTTAACATTCTATTCACTTGTCTTTCTAGTTGACATAAAATGTAATTTTCACTTGCACAAGGCTAATGCTGAAATTATATTTGTCATTATTAAAACCTGGCTAATTTGACTTAATCTGGTTTAAAATTTGCTGTAGAATCAAAAATCTCAGGTCTACACAAAAACTCAAAATTTATTTAGTCACACACACAAAAATATTGAGGCTCAGAGAAGTGACAAGAGCCACCCAGTAACCCCAGCTACTTAGCATAAAGAGAAGTGGGCTGTACGCAGATTCCCTGAACCCATGACCACACAGAAGGCTTTTCACAGGAGCAGTGGCTGCTTCGAATCAGCTAATGATTTAAATCATTTTACTAAAGTTGAAACAGTCACTTAAAGTATTAATAATAAAAATGGTTAAAACATACATGCACTTCTACCAATGAATTTATTTCAAGACTTAACGTTGATAAAAATGTACAGTGTTGAACGAATGAAAGGACATCTCCAGTCCCGAAGGCAAATCGCAGGTTCCCGGTGTTTCCTTTTCCCTTCTCTGCTTCTCCCCTCCTTCTCCCCTTCTTCTCCCCTTCTCCCCTTCTCTTTCTGCCTTTGTCGCCTCCTCCACCGTGACTTCCCCCTCCTCCTGTATTTTCCTTTGGGTATTATGGTGGCTTTAAAATGTCCAAAACTCTTGGACATTCTTTCCTTTAAGATGGAGCCTAACCTCCTGGCGGCTGGACTAGGCCATTCTCTTCTGACGAGTAACCACGTGTGGCTTCGGACACCAGGCCACACAGGCGCTGCAGCGGCCCCTCACTCTAGTTGTTGGATCGCCTGCTTTAGGAGAAGCTGGGTGCCAGGCAAGAGGATGCTCAAGAAGCCCCCTAAGGAGGCCCACGGGCGAGGCACTGAGGCCTGCAGCCAGGAGCCCCTGAGTGAGCTATCCTGGAAATGGATAGTATGGCCCCCAGTCAGGCCATCAGATGGCTGCAGCCCATGATGACATCTTTTTTTCTTTTTTTTTTTAATATATCTTTATTGATTCAGAGAGAGGAAGGGAGAGGGAGAGAGAGAGAGAGAAACATCAATGATGAGAGAGTCCTTCATCGGCTGCAGCCCACACCCGGGGCACGTGCTCTGACCAGGAATCGAACCTGGATCTCCTGGATCCTAGGTCAATGCTCAACCGCTGAGCCACACCCAGCTGGGCCCAAGCTGGCATCTTGACAGCAACTTCTTGAGAAACTCTAGGCCTGAACCGCCCAGATAAACTGCTCATGAAATCCAGACCTGCAGATACAGTGAGATAAGTATTTGTTTATTGAAGTCTCTAACTTTGGAGATAATTTGTTATGTAACAGTAGACAACTAATATAGGTATGTGACTTTATCAGGTAAAATTGTCTTCCTAAAGTTAATTAGGAGGCTTTCTTTAAAAAAATGGAATCATGTAAGTATCACATATTTTCTGTACAGAAATAGAAAATTCAAACAAACAAATATGAATAAGAGAAACTTATAATTGAAGTATCTCAGACAACAATTATTCACATTTCAGTGTAAATCTTTGAAGATTTTTACTAAGTACTTAATTAAATTTTTAAAAGGCCACCAGGTATGTATATGTGTATATGTATATAGTAAGAAATTAAGAACATCAACTGTGGAACCAGACTGGGTTTGAAACCCTGTCCCCACCACTAACTAGCTGTCAACTTGAGTAAGCTACTTAATTTCTCTTTGCCTTAGTTTTGTATCTTTAAAATAGAAATAATAGGAGAATATCTGGCTCCTAAGCTTGTTGTGAGCTTTAAAGTAATGGAATTAATACATGTAAATGCATTAGAATTGCACTCGAATCATGGAAATCATTCTATACATTTTTACTATCATCATTACTATGTTGTCATATCCAATGAACCTTTTTCTGTTCCATGGTTTTCTATTTTTAGCAGCCTTTGTCATAGTCTATCACTCCCTACTTGAAACATCTCTTCTGTTGTTATTTGTTTCAAAAAAATCTTACATTTCTTCCTACCTAGCCAGCTGCCCCTATCAGTGATCTTTGCTAGTCTCATTCTAAGGTTTGGAGACCGCAGTGTCTGTCTTTAGCCCTATCTGTTCTCTTTCCAGACTCTCTGCTTAGGAGTTCACTTTTAGTCTGATGAATGATCTCTATTCACCAAGGTCCAGCATATTTCTAGGCCCCTTGCATTCATTTTGTTTGGAACTCAGAAAGACTGTTAACCTACACATCCAGGATTATTTGTCTGTTTTAATCTCATGAAAGATTTCTTCAGTTTGGAATTTAATTTTTGCTTCTGTTGTATTTGTTCAGACTTACTTATTAGGAATTCCAAATATTTGTCTCTTGATGTCCAAACTCTATTCAACCATTGTGTCCCCTGTCATTGTTTTTGTCTTTTGTCTTTCTACTGCATTCTGGAAAGGCTCTTAAATTTGCCTTCCACCTCATGATTTAGTTTTCCTTAGTCTCAGTTCTGCTTTTTCCTGCTTTGAATAGAAATCTCTTATTGTGATAATATAGTATTAGTCACCTCTCATTCCTTCTGCACCCCAGCTATAGTCTTTTCACAGCAATTGCTATGTTAAAATCTCCTTTTATCACATTTTATCCATCAAAGGCATATTTTGATTAAGAAAGCAGCATACATTTCTAAGACAATGTCTGTTTCCCATAATATTTTCTTAAATATTTTGTCTTGGCTTCTTACGTGGTAGTTTATTTTAATTTTATGTTACATAATCACTTTCTTTCATACATTTGTTTCTCTTTGTTTATCCTTGAACAAAGAACCTTCTATGTTTGATATTGAACGGAAGTCAACTTGAGTGGATTCCCCTCGTTACTCTTTAATGAGAAAATCAATGTTAGTTGAGTCCCCTGTGTTGACTGCCAGGGCTGGTAAACTTGATCTGCAACTGAATGGGGGAGGAAACTCAACCAGTCCAAGCAGGGGCACCACACCTGCAGTGCCTGCTCTGGATTTACCTCCTGTGGTTTTCTTTTCGGTCCAGCCTCTGCTCTGAGTACATGCTCTCACGCTTTATTCTTCGATGCATCTACTAACCATATCTGGAAAAGTCCCATCAGAATGAGTAGAATCTCCCCTGACCCACCCCCCTGAATGTCTCCTCACCAGGGTGACTGATAGATAGCCTGTGGCTCTCCTGGCCCCAAAGGTGGACCTGGGACCGTAGGTAGACAGACTCACGAGCAAAGTGTGCCCAGTGGCTCTCTACTGACTCCAGCCCTCCACACTGAGGCTGTTTACTTGCTGCTGTCTCGAAAGGAAACGCTGCTGTTATTCTTTAAAGCTCCTGTTCCTCTGGTTTCACACAGTGGACCCCCTTACCTGGTAACGATTAAGCAAACTCAGACAGAAGAGAGGCTGCGCCCCCAAATGCGCGCACGCAGAGCAGGTAACTCTGCACCTGCTTTTCTCTCCCGCGATGCTCAGGCTTTAGGCCAGAGGAAGCGTGCAGAACGCCTCCTTGAGCTCTCTCTTCCCAGCCCAGATGTGTCCCGAGAACCATTTATCTTCTTCATTCCTTATGTCCTAGGCATCTGAAAATATACTAAACCCAAACTTGCTACATGGCTGTAAAACTTTATCTTGTCGGTGGGAAGTGAGTTATAAGACAACATTTGCATTCAATCCAGTCAGCCTCTGAGTCATCAGATCTGACTCAGACTCAAAGGAAATGGTGTCACTCACACCATTCGGGAGTGATTTTAGGTCCCACATATTGCCTTGAAGTAAAAGGCAGCTCAGTAAAATTTAAACAGAAGCTGGTTTAAGATTTCAGAGAGTAGTAGACATGGTCTTAGTAAATTTGTCTCCAAATTTTCAATGTTTGCTCTTTAAATTTAAGAGAAAGAAAGGGCAGCAAGAACTTCAGCCTAAAAATGTAATTGCCATTAACAGGAAGAGGCAATTCATACCATAGGTTAAATTTAACTTAAATCAACTTGGGGAAATTGCAAATCTAATGAAGCTAATTCATTAAGGAACCGGACTAATACAGGACTCAATGGCTCTGTAATTGCTAAGTCCATTTTCAAACAATCATAAATTAATTACATTTTGCATTTGTCTAAACCCCAACTTTGACAATTGATAGAGTTGAGAAAAGCAGCAAATCATTTTGTCCGCCCTAATTGCATTATATTTTTGCTCTTAATGATAGCTGTTGTCAGCAGTTATAGCTCTGGGAATAAAATGCATCTTGCTTTATTTTAGCTGTGTGTATACAGTTCGTGCCGAATGATTAATCAATGTCGATTGCAGCATTAATGCTGGTGCGCATTAGCGTCATACCTTTCCTTTGTCACTGCATCTAACTGGAACGCTGTACAAGCACCCCGCTTGTCTTCCTATTATATTGCATGCCATTAACAGTGACAAGAACTGCTGTATTTATCTTGATATATATTAAAATAAGCAAGAGGATAATTGTAAAGGCTGTGTTGCAATTTCACGGCACGGCTGTCAGTTACAAACTGTTCAATCTGCACTCTTTTAGTTCCGAATGTCAGAAAAAAATGTTGTCATTGAAATACAGTCATTTAATTGCTTGCTCTCTCTTATTGCTTTCAGCGCTATATGTGTGATATGGGCTCGGTGATGGGAAATTTAAGTTTAAAAAAATAGAAGCCGGTGAAGGCTGGTCAGTTCATTTTTGTTTTATATGGATGTTTAATCTCAGCACTGAATGGCAGGAGTAAGCCAATGGCGAGATTGACAGAATCGTTTTGCATTTGCTGGCTTTTAACTAAAAAAGCTGTTTGGTTTAATGACATTCACTTCGATATCACGTGATAAATACTGGGGAGCAATCATGGAGCCATGAGGATGCTACTTCATTTTCAGATAGAATTTTTTACTGCCAGGGCTCTTATTGTACATGAAATATAATATTCTCCTTTCTTTTTCTTTGATTTATCAAAATAACCACACACTGGGAGAGTTGGTTTTTGGAAATATTAGTCATAAATGAATGTGATACTAGATATATGGAGCACCTGATAATAGTTTAAAATAATTGCTGAACATGAAGTCCTTTTACGTCCGTCATAATGAAGAGTCCCTGTGGCTGTAGTTTTCTTTTACTGCAGCAAGAATTTTGTATTATGGTCATGAAATCTTGATCAGATAGTTAACTGATAAGAATACAGGTATGAATGGCTGGAGAGAGAAGAGGGTAACCAAGAATCCATATAAAAGAGATCCAGAAAATAACCTAAGATAATTAAAATGCATAGGAGCAACACTGGTTGTGGATGAGTTGTGTCATAGTTTTCTCTTTTTCTTATAAATAACAAAGTTAGTTCATCCAATTTGCCCTCTATTTGTATTTCCTATTTCCATAAATTTTTATTAACATGATTTTAACTTAGTTTCCTAACAAACTTTAACACTGAGTCTTTTTATTTTATCTCTTGATTAACTTAAGCATTAGCTGGGAGGTATCTGGAGGGCAGAGTCCATGCTTAATCACCTTTTTATATCCATCAACTAATAAAACACACTTTGTAAGTCAGTTGCTAAATAACAATTTTTTGTACAAAATAAAAACAACAACAAATGAAATTAACTTCATTAACAGTTTCTCTTTGTTTCTAGCAGATAATGCTGTATTACAGCACTTTTGCTATTTCCCACTATTCAACTACCTTTATTGCTCTAGTTTCCCACATATTCCGGCATCATAGCCATTTCAGAAGAATCATAAAAAGTTTAAATGTATCTCTTTTTCTCTCTAAATGCATTATGTTCTCACTAATACCTCTTTTAAAATTGTTAACTAATTCAGCTTTTTAAGAAAAGAATCACTTTAAATCTTGCCAAACCTCTGCTAAAACTGAAAATTAATCAAAAGATTCTGTGACAACGTTTAGGACAGTTCAGTTTCAATTTTGTGGTATTTTTGTCCTTAGTTGTTAGGTCATATCATTCTTTTGAGGTTTATTTTATATTGAGGGCCCTCTGAAAGAGAAGGAAATGCGGTACTTGCAATATATGTGTATTTGTGTGTGTATATATATATACACACACACATATATATAAATATATATATACATAATCTTCAAAAGTAGAGCTGGTCAGTGCGGCCAGCAGCGAGCGTGCTCTGTTTTTCAACAGTCAGTGGAACGAAGTACAGCCAGCGAGGGAGGAGGACGCCAGAGGTTTCGAATACGTTACTGTTTGCTCCTCTGCTTTACATATGATGGCATATTAGGTTATTGGTGGGTGAACTGGGGGTAATAAGAGGCTTCTACATGTGGCAGGAAAATAAAAGGAAGAAACACCCAGGCCCTATATCCCTATATGGCAAAAGTTTTAACAGAATAGTGGAGGGAACAATGGATATGATTTGACATCCCAGTGAACCGGTTAATGGAAACTACAGGGAACTAAACATGACTCAAGAGTTGTCATGAAAAGGCGGCCGATACAGAGAGCATCTGGTTTTATTAAATGTAAGACTGGCTCTGGCTTTTTCTTCAAATCTTAGTTTGAAAGAGAAGCAATGTCACCTCTTACCTCCTGTCTAAATACGAGCAACCGACAATTCACATTTTCTTATTTGTGAGAATAGCTACCATGTCTGTGGTACTCGAAGGCAGAGAATTCAATAACTGTACAACCATTTTCACAGAACAGTCCTTCTCAGTGTTTTAAAATGTAACTTAATTTATTGCCTCTTGAACTGGTTAGCTTTAAAATGTAAGATTCCCCAACGTCAAATAGGATTATCATGAATAATGTTTTTGCCTAATGTCCCCACCACATGACTTTTTTTTCTGAATACGCCTAAGAGGTAGAGTTTCCAATATTACACTTGAGTTTTTTAAAAGCAGACCTAGCTCATCTTTAATGCAAAGATACGATCATGTTCATTTAACCATTTAAAATATCTACTTCTGGGGAACTTCCTCAGTGGATCGGATAAATAGTTACTTGCTGATGAAGTACAAGGCAGTGGTTAATCATCTGGCCCTCAGCTGCAGGGACCGTGGGTTTGAATCCTGCCTCTGCCCTTTAGTGAAGGTACATGTAATTTTTCTAAGTGTCTCTGTGCCTCAGTGTCTCCATTTTTAAAGCAAAGTAAAGAAAATAATATCTACTTCATAGGGATATTTTGAAATATATGTATTTCAAAGATAAATGCACAAATAGGAAACACAATTGAAAGCACAGAAACTAAACAAAATATTAAGACTTAGAAAAAAATTTAAACTGAAAACATAGGAAATAAACTACGTATAACCCTAGATACAAAATAGCAGTAAAAGTGTAATTTAAGAATATTTGTAAACTAAATGCATTTGCAAACCTTGCTTAAATGGATAAATTTTAAATTTTAGAAATTTTTTTTACATAAAATTATGTTAAAAAATATAAAATCTTAACTCAATAGCCAAAGAAGAACTAAAAAATTACATCAAAGACTATCGTTGTCTACCTGCCACAGAAGATCAAATCTGCCCAGTTTCACAGGTTAAGTTCTTTTCACATCGTCAAGGAAAATACACTTGGGCTGTTACTGACACTGATTCAATCATAACCCTTACAAATAATTTGAAAGAGGGGCACTTTCAAATTATTTGTAAGAAACCAGCATAACTCTGAACGACATTAAGATAACATGTATAGAGGAAAGGAAAGACCATTATTATTTCTGAATATTGATCCAAAATAATAACTCTTGAAAAATAGAGTCTAGAAATAAAATATAACAATACTTGAGAACTATTTTAAAGTTTATGTCAAATATTATAGAATGAAATGTGCTCATATAGTTCAAGATATTAATACATCAATAGAGAAAATTATGATTAACTTGATAAGCCTTGAAATAACAATTCACAAATATTTTATACTTTTCTATGAGTTAAAAAACCTTATAGAAAAGTATAAAAAGATTTAGAAATATTTTTCTTTACATATATACTTAGAAACATATGTATTCTAATGTCATCATGATTATTATTAACATTAAAGGCATGATAGTAATTTGAGAAACTAGACAAAAATACACACTATTACCCATGTTATTCAATATTGCTCTAGAAATGCAAGTCAGTGTAACACATTATAGGACAAAATAAAGCTATATCTATTTTAACAGTATGTTGTAGAAAACAGGCAAATCAATGGAGCAAATAAAGAGATAATAAATAGATTAAAGTTCATATTGGGATTTTGGATATGATAAAGGTGGTATTTAAAATTAATGGAGAAAATATAGAATATTTGTTATGTTATTGGAACAACTGTATACCCATTTGAAAGCTTTATTCACTTCTTACACCAAAACATATCTTGGCTGTGTCAAATCTTACTCGTAAGAGAGATAATTACATAAGTAAAAAAAGAAAGCATGGTTGAATATTTTTATACCCTTCAAATGTAAATTTTGCTTCTAATCATGTACCCCAAATCATTAAACATAAAGAGCTGTTAGTTTCAACTACATAGAATTCAAAACACCTGAATAAGTAAAGCAAAACAAAACGAAAAATGAGAAAGATTTAATATTTAAATGAAGTTAACAAGAAAAGAGTAAAATTATTATTATTATTATTATTTTATATATATCTTTAATGACTTCAGAGAGAGGAAGGGAGAGGGAGAGAGAGAGAGAAGCATCAATGATGAGAGAGTCATTGATCGGTTGCCCCCTGCACCCCCCACTCGGGATCGAACCCACAACCCAGGCATGTGCCCTGACCGGGAATAGAACCTCGATCTCCTGGATCCTAGGTCGATGCTCAACTGCTGAGCCACACACACTGGCCAGGCAAGAGTAAAATTATTTTTAAATAATACAGGCAGAAGTTCATAGCAATAGAAAAATGGTCAAGGCTTAAATATAGACAATTTACATAGGAAAAATGCCAGTAAAAACATATAAACTGATCTTCAAGCTTACAACCAAATCCGTGAAAATTAAAACAACATTGAAATGTCTTTTTTTTTCCATATAGGCAAACAGTAAAATGTTTCTTAATACTTAGAAAAAGGAATAGGCATTCTTATACACTAAGGATAGCAATGATATTGTGTGCAATCTCTCTAGAAGACAGTGTGTCATTATGTATCAAAACACGAATTATTCATTTGCTTTGACTCAGCAACCTTGCTTATAGGAACGTACCCAAAAGAGATAATCACACAGCACCATCTCCTATGTTCACAAGGACATCCCACACAGCATCGTCTACAACCTAGAAATTGAAAACAGTGTGTATATATCATACATTTACTTATGTAAATTTGTTTATTAATATCTAGATATCTAGTGTAAAATGTGTTGAAGGACTCCGTCAAAATATTAAGTCATGGTAGCCATTCTGACAGGTGTGAGGTGCTATCTCATTGTGGCCTTAATTTGCATTCTCTGATGATTAGTGACGCTGAGCATTTTTTCATATGTCTATTTGCCATCTGTGTGTCCTCTTTGGAGAAAGGTCTCTTCAGGTCCTTTGCCCATTTTTTATTGAGTTGTATAAGTTCTTTATGAATTTTGGATATTAACCCCTTATCAAATGTACCATTGGCGAACACAAGGTGTCCCAAAAAATGTATACACACTTTAACAGCTGGTAGCTCAGTTGATGTTTCTATCTTTTCAGATTTAACCCATTAGAATTAATAATTATTCCAAGTGTGTATTCATGTTTTGGAGACACTCTGTATGTTCTTCCATTCAATGGGGTATCTTTTCATTTTATGACTGTTTCATTTCACTATGCAAAAATTCTTTAGGTTGATGTAGCTTGAATTGTTTGTTTTTTCTTTTGTTTCCCTTACTTGAAAATATGTATCAGAAAAAATATTGGTACCAGATATGTTCGAGATTTTACTGACTATGTCAACAAACAACAAGTGCTGGCGAGGGTGTGGAGAAAGAGGAGCCCTCGTGCACGGCTGGTGGGAATGCAGACTGGGGCAGCCCCTGTGGAAAACAGTGTGGAGGCTCCTCAAAAGATTAAAAATTAAACTGCCTTTATGAGCCAGCAATCCCACTTCTGGAAATATATCCAAAGAAACCCAAAACACCAATCAGAAAGACCTTATGCACCCCGATGTTCATAGCAGCGCAGTTTACAATAGCTAAAGTCTGGAAGCAGCCCAAGTGCCCATCAGTAGATGAGTGGATAAAAAAGCTGTGGGACATTCACACCATGGAATACTATGCAGCTGTAAAGAAGAAGAATCTCGTGCCCTTTGGGACAGTATGGAAGGACCTGGAGAATATTATGCTAAGGGAAACAAGTCAGGCAGCGAAAGACAGGCACCATATGATCTCCCTCATTTGTGGAATCTAATGAAAAACAAGGAAAAATAAACAGGCTCGGAGATGGAGAGCAGGCTGACAGTTGGCAGGGGCGGGGGGTGTTTGAGGCTGCGTGGGAGGGCAGAGGGATTGAGCAAAAAAGAAAAAAGAGTTGCAGAAGTTTGAATGATATAATACCACTTTTATAAAGCTAAAAACCACACAAAACTTCATAGCATTCTTTAGGAAAAAGCTATGTGGAGGGCTGAATGGCAGATGCAACATATTGACAATGCTCTCATTATTGTTGGGTGGTGCCTTCACGGGTGTTTAATTTATTATTATGCTTCACAGTTTATATTTGTACATTTATATGTATGAAATTATTGCATAATAAAAACATTTTATGCACAAAAATTATATTAAGGCATCAATCTGAGTGTTAAGATTCAAGGTGATTGTTTCGTTTATTATTTATAATCTCATATTTTAAATTTTGGTTTGGTTTGTATTTATTTTATAGAATTCTGCACTTAGGAGGTGCTAGTATCACACTTAAAAAAACTAAAATATTGCTGCCCATTTACTTAGGTGTCTAAGAAATGTCTTTTTTGAAAAGTAAAAGAATTTATTTTAATTGACACATTTTAGTCAAAACTTTTGAGTTGGTAGTACTATGGAAATGAAACCTGAGTTCAGCACTTTATCTAAAAGGTCATAACAGCTTTAATTTAGACAATTATATGCAAGATATACATATGTAAAATTATATTGAACACCGAAAACTAACAGAATGTTGTATGTCAATTACATCTTAACAAACAAATAGCTTAAAAAAAATAAAATAAAATGAAGTAATTTTATCCCATATCCAGAGCTAATGACAGTATAATTTAAAACTAGTTATCTGAGTATATTGAAGATTAATCATTTCATCAGTGTCAGAGTGTGAGAAGAATCTTACTGTTCTTTATGCTCAAATTTTATGAGACTTTTCTGGAAGGTCAGCTGTATACTTCTCATTCAAATCTTACTTTTTGTACCATATGCAAGGGTAGAAATTGTTCCCAACTTTCAAGATTTCTTTTAGGTTATGATTGTTTGTATTAAAGCACTAAAAAGACTTTTAAACATCAGTGAAGGGTCTCATACTTGCCCGAAAAGCCATTTCTTCATCCTGAAATCCTAAAGCTCCTTTTCTGGTAGCACATGCACGCTGTTCCCAGCATGTAGAGAGTAAAGCATTTCTAACTGCTGTCCAATATGCGGTTAAACTTCTGGGTGCGACGATCGGATCCACAACATTTACCTTTTCTGGGGACACACCCGTCAGTGTCCTACCTTGGTAATTGTATTTATACATAAATGTGCAATATGTGCAGAATACGTATTTACTGAACTGTTAGCTTTAGCTTCTCTTGATTCAAACCATCTGCCCTTCCCTTTTCATTTTAGCCCGGGGATTTCGGACAGAATATTTTCAAGGGTTAGTGATCTTGGGTTTCAATTCTAGGAGCTTGCCGTCTCTCCGCTTTCTTTTTTCAGTAACTAGTGAAAAAACTATTGCTACTCTGCAGCTTCTCTGCTGGTAACTGGGAAAACACCGCTAACATGATTCACTGCAGTGTGTTGACTTAAATTTTTTTAATTAGTCAAAATGTGAAATGTACTGATTACGTGATTCACAAGAAAAAAACATTAAATAAAAATCACATTTGACTGGTTTTAGCATATTAGGGCATATATTTTCATTTACATGCAAAGAGCATCTGAATGTTAAATAAGCCACAAAATATGTTCATGGTGAAACTAATTAACACTACAACCAGGAGCACAATTCCCGTATGGGTTAATTTCTCAATGAAACTCAAAGATACTTTTTGACCTAGTATAATGCTCCTTCTGCCAAGGTTAAGAGAAAGATATCACCATAATTGGAGCATATGAGTCCGTATTAGCCTGATTTAGGTTGGGGAATCAAAGATTTGCACAAGGATGGGATTCATAATAATTAGGGTGTAAAACATGCATGCGTAGGGGCTTAAACACAGCATGAATTAATTATTCAGTGTTGTTCAGTCCATTTGGACTTATAAATTACAAAAGGTCATAAAGAGAAAATTTTAACACTTATTCCCTTTCTAGTCCAACAGCATAAAACTTTTCAAAACTCAGTCTTTGCAGAGCATGGACAGTTATATTTAAAATTATGAAATAATAAAACACAAATGAAAAGGTAGGTACTTACCATACATGTGAGGGCAGAGAAGAATCATGTACCCTTTGCCACGTCATCTAAGGAATCAAGAATGCGTCAACTGGAAACATCTGAGATGCTGCTCCCGTGCATATGTCATCAGCCTGGCTCCACATACTCTTTTTTATTGTTATTCATTTATTTATTTTTAAATCTTTATTGTTGAGAGTATTACAGATGGCTTCCCTTTTCTTCCCATTGCCCCCTCCACCTAGTTCCTGCCCTATCTCAGACCTTCACTGCCCTATTGTCTGTGTCCATGAGCTATGCATATATGCATATAAGTTCTTTGGTTAAATATACTCTTTAAAAAAATGCTTAAATTTCACATATCACTCAAATAGTTTTTACTTTTATTTCTGTAATCTGTATTACAATAAATTAATGTTACTTTGCCTAATTTTACTTCACTGTTAATCGGTGATACAAGTTTCAGTAAATTGACGATTTAATGATTTCTATGTGTAAATCTTAGTAGGAAAAAACCCCCCACAAACTATGAAAAGCAAAATAAACTTGGAGACTGTGGTAGGTTGAATAATGGCTCCCCCAAAATGTCCACATCCTAATCCAGAAACCAGCAAATGTGTTACCTTATATTGCAAAAGAAATTTTGCAGATGTGATTAAATTAAGTCTTAAAATGGGGAGATTATCCTGGAACATCATGGTGGCCCAATGTAATCACAGAGTTCTTTAAAGAAAGAGTCAAGCCCTGGCTGGTGTGGCTCAGTTGGCTGCGTGTTGTCCATGGATTACCTGTTCGATTCCCCATCAGAGTACATGAACAGGTTGCTGGCTGGATCCCCAGCAGGGGGTGTACAAGAGGCAGCTGATCCATGTTTGGCTCGCTCTCTCACTTTCCCTTCCTCTTTCTCTAAAAATCAATAAAAATATTTTTTTGAAAAAATGGTCAAGAGGCTCAAAGTAAGCTACAAGGCTATGCAATGACAGAAACAGACATAGAAAATGTGATGTGATTCAAGATAAAGAATGTGAGAAACCTCTAGAAATGGAAATGACAAGCATCCCTAAATGTCTCCAGAAGGAACACAGCCTTGCCAACACCTTTGATTTTAGGCCAGTGAAACGGATTTTAGCTTTTCATTTACAAATGTGTATGGTAATGAATTTCTGTTAATTTAAACTACTACTTTGGTGGTAATTTGTTGCAACTGCAATGGGAAATTAATACAGACTAGAAGAAGCCAACAACCCCACATACTTCACTGCATTAGTGTATAATGAATGATACCATGTCCCCCAAATAAAACAGTCAATGTAAATATAAGAACTAGAAGAATTAGTGTAAGCCTCAAGAGTCTATGTCTTTGTCATTAGGGAAATATTTAAACTAAACTCAACACTTTTTCTAGAGTTAGCATTAATTTAATTCAAATCAACAATATAGAAAGGAACTTTTTGAGCAATGCATAGTCTATTGAGTAACTTAAGAACAGTGATTTTCAACCTTTGTATCTCCTGGAACATATAAACTAATTACTAAAATTCTGTGGCCCACCAAAATATATATGATATCTTTTGCCAATATGACAAAAAAATAAGCATAATTTTGATTCATTCACACTGGATGGATATTGCTGGGTTGTCTGTTATCATTTTTTTATTTGACAATCTAAGGGAAAAGAGGTCAGTGTCCCAGACTAAATAGTCAGGTACTGCATGTTTTAACAATTCTTGTGGCACACGGGTTGGGAATCACTGCTATGGAGGATAAAACCATGAAAGAACACAATTTTCTGCCTTTAGGAAACTCAGTTTAGAAGAGATAGATACAAAATCCACTTAGAACAAGAAATGACACATGGAATTTGTATTTAAATAAAGTGCTGAGATTTTATAGCTTATAGGACCCAATTTACTGAGGAAGGATTTACCACGATGGTCAGGTATTGCAAAATGCGGTGATGGAGAAAGAAAGGAACAGGCAAAAGGAAGAAGGATGGAGAGCACCAGTGTGGAGGAGGCAGAGGAGTGTGTGAAGAGGGAGGCCGTGCCAACAGTGTATAAACATTAGTGATTCAGTTAGTTTTGTTGAGCTTTTATGAAATTCTTTACTGTTGGATTTCATTCAGCTTACAAGCAAGCTCAAGTCTCTCCCAATCTAGTTTTATATTTGCTAGAGAGACTTTAAATTCTTCTAGTGATTTTTAAAAAAATATACATATTTTTATTGATTTCAGAGAGAAGAGGAGAGAGGGAGAGAGAGAGAGAAACATCAATGATGAGAGTCATTGATCGGCTGCTTCCTGCATGCCCCCTACTGGGGATGGAGCCCTCAACCCAGACATGTACCTGGGAATCGAACCTTGGTCTTCTGGATCCTAGACTGATGCTCAACTGCTGAGACACGCTGGCTGGGCTAGTGACTTTTTTTTTTTTATTCCTCTCTTCTTTGAGCTTCCCTAAGTACTCCTCCTTAGTGAGAGTGTGTCCTACAGCTCTTTCAACTGCGATTCACTGTCTTCATACTGGAGCCCTGTTGAATGATGGCAAAGTGTGGAGGTGGGGAGAGAAAGTTTTATACTCTTCTGATTAAATCAGTCTTTTGGCCCTGCTGGGCGTGGCTCAGTGGTTGAGTGTCGACCTAGGATCCAGGTGATCCGGGTTCGATTCCCTGTCAGGGCACATGCCCGGGTTTCGGGCTCAATCAATGACTCTTTCATCATTGGTGTTTCTGTTTCTCTCTCTCTCTCTCTCCCTCTCCTTTCCTCTCTCTGAGATCAATAAAGATATATTTAAAAAAAAAAAATCAGTCTTTTGGTGTGGCTGAAATCTTTATGACTGTTTCTTCCATAGTATAGCTATTTTGTCACCCTGCCCCCTACTTCTATTTTCTTGAAGGCCTAAACCATCTTTTTAATCTATTTTTCTCTTCACTTAGGTGAGACAGAAAAGCTAAATGGAGCAGAAATGAGAAAAATGTCCTTCTCCAAACTGGAGAACTGACTAATTCCTTTCCCTTGGAAAGTAGGGCTTTGTTGTGGAGAAATTGCTGGGCATATTTCACAATAATAACACTTTCCCTCATCCTGCTGAAGCCATGAGGGAATATTTCTCAGATTTTTGCAATTTACTGGAAATAAATGCCTGGAAATTGTGGAGGTTCCTCTAAGACTGTGGCCAGTCTTAGATTCCTGGTCAGGGCACATGCCCAGGTTTCAGGCTCGATCCCTAATGGGGGTTTCTCACTCTTGTGCTTAGTCAGCTTCTAGCAGTTTGTCAAAATCACAGTATCACTATAGGTTTGTGTCACCTGCAGTTTCTGCTTCAGGCAAGTAGACCTCAGCTGTGTCTCTCTGGATGAATTTCTCTCTAAAATGTAAAGTAGTGGTCTCCCTGCAATCTCAGTTCTCTAATAGGTTCAAGTTTTTAACAGAGGTAAATTTGTTTAGCTTTTTCTTATTATAAAGATGGAAAGAATAACTTCCAAGGTCTTAAATGTTGTAGTTAAAACCGAAAACCCTTTACCTGACTTCTTTAACTTTAAAACATTGATTTGTAATTTTTTTTAAATACATTTTTATTGATTTCAGAGAGAAGAAGGGAGAGAGAGATAGAAACATCAATGATGAGAGTCACTGATCAGCTGCCTCCTGCATGCCCCCATTAGGGATCGAGCCTGAAACCTGGGCATGTGCCCTGACCTGGAATCAAACCACTATCTCCTGGTTCGTAGGTCAGCGCTCAACCACTGAGCCATGCTGGCTGGGCTGATTTTCATTTTTAGATAGAATGGTAATGATACCATTATAATAATATGATTATTATTCAACAGGAAAGGAGTAAAGGGAAGACTAGACAATATAGGCATACTATTTATACAACTTCGCTAATTTAACACTCTCCAAGTCTCTTCCCTACTGATCACTAGGGGAACTGACTGGACAAAGGCAGTTTGGAAGCATGTCCAGTAAGGTCTGAATAATGCCAGAAGGTGCCTACCTGTCTGCCAGTCACACGTGGGAACAAATTAGTGGCCAGTATGAGTGTGACCACTGCAAGCCCTCAAGCATGCTCTCTTCTCTCTTGGTTCTTTACTCTCTCTCACATGCCAGGTTCCTGACTCCTGTTGCAGGGAGTGTGCTCCCCTGTCATCATGTGGCTCATGGCTATGTGGAATTCCACAAAATGGACTAATGGACTTTAATTAGGGTGGATGTTGAACTACACCCAGCTGCAACACAGAATGGAAGCTCTGGACACTGGCCTTGCTTTTGGCTCTACTGGAACCTCAGCTGCACCTTTTCCAGGACTGGTTTGAGAGGCATGGACTTTGGAGTCCAAGGAATGAAGCTCCATGCAAATAAAGCCTTCTACATATCTTATTCTCCTATGGGGACTTCTGATTTCAGCAGTACCCTAAGAACTTCAACATCACTCCCATGACAGAAGGAGGAATTTGATTCTCCAGCAACAGTAAAGACTATTTCTACCAAGATGGTTATGCTTAAGTAGACTTTAAATAGAGTGAAGCTTAGAATCAAGTAACAGTCTTGGAATGAACATACAGCAAAGAAATAGTGGGTAAAGACTGTGAGGCAAGGAGGCCAATGTGGCCAGAGCTGAGTGAAGGGAGTGGGGGAGACATGCTGAACCCTGACCCAGAGAGGCAATGAGAAGCAAAGTGTAGTTCCTGGAGGGTTCTGCTCAAGATGATGGTGTAGGTAAATGTGGCACTCAGATCCTCCCTACATTAAAATTACAACTAAACTACAGAACAACCATCATTCATAACCATCTGAAATCTAGCTAAAGAGAAGTCCTACAACTAAGGATATAAAGAAGAAGCTTTATGAGACTGATTGGAGGGGCAAGGCTCAGAATAAGCTGGTCCCATCCCCACATGTGTGAGATAAAAGTCGGGAGGGATATCTTGGATGCAGAGGTCCCCTCTGAGGATGGAGGGGTCCCAGCCCCACACAAAGACCCTTAGCTCAGGGATCCAGTGCCAAAAGGAAAAATTTCCATAACTTTTGGCTTAACAACTGGCTTAGATTTTGAGTGAGACTGAGGGCTTCTGGAGTCCCAGGCATTACCCTTAAAGGGTCTGCGCACGGACTTGGACTCACTATCTCAGAGTTCCAGTGCTGGAGCACCAGCAACATCCAGGGAAAAACTGAATAATCTGACATCAAGGTGAGAGCTGGAAGGGCAGCTTTCTCTCAGATAGAAGAGCTGGCAGAGGCCATTGTTCCTTTTCTGAGCCCTCCCTGAACAGAGCCACCAGGCAGGCACCAGACCTCAGTCTCCATTAGCCAGGCTAACACTGTTCACTCTGCCCTGGTGATTTCCTGAGACCTCACCCCACCTAACTTGCAGTCCCACCCAAGCCTTTACCAGTGGTTTGTCCATACAAAAAGCCTGTCTTGGCTCATGCTTGGAACTTTTCTAAAAATCTCTCAAATAAGCAGCATCTGGCCTCAATATGCTTTGTACCTTTTGCTAAGTGACCCCAAGCCCAGTACTAGCAGTAGCTGACCTTGGTTTGCAGCTTGGCCTTTACTGGGTTCCTTCAAGCCCAGCACAAGTAGCAGCCATCTGCAGTTCTCTTTGTAGTTCATGCTAGGTGGCCCTGGTCATGGCACAGGTGACAATTGACCTTGGTCTACACCTCCCGGAAGGCCCCAGAGACAGCACACCTGGTGAACAGCTTCAGAACATGCTGGAGCAATACCCAACAACTCTACAAGTGACACACTCAAGGGGTAAACTTGGCAGGCACCAGAGTCCCACTTAAGAAATTTCTGCTCTATGGGGTTGACCCCTGCACAGCTGTTCTTACACCATGGTCACAGCCAGTCCTTCCAGGCAATAAGCCTGGGGGTAAATCCCTCCTAATGAGGTGCCAACAGCAATCAAGGCTCAACCACACAGGAGGGTGTACACAGCCCACACAGGGGAAGCACCTGGGGTATCCAGCTCTGGTGATCAGGGAGGCTCTGCCACTACTTCCTACAAAACACTTACTACATAAGGCCACTCTACCAAGCCCAGGAGGGATAGCAGCTCTGCCTAATACATAGAAACAAACAAAGTGAGGCCGCCAAAATGAGGAGGCAAAGAAATATTTCCCAAATTAAAGAATAGAACACAACTCCAGAAAAATAACCAAAATGGAGACAAGCAATCTAATAGATGCAGAGTTCAAAACACTGGTTATAAGAATGCTCAATAAAATTAGGAGAAGAGTAGATAAACTTAGTAAGAATTTCAGAAAAGAGATAAGTAACATAAAAATGGAGACAGAAAACAAAAAAGGATGCAGTCAGAAATGAAATGAAATGAAATGAAATGAAATGAAATAATGAAAGAATACATTACAGGAAATGACCAGTGGAGTAGATGAAGCAGAGGATCAAATCAGAGATTTGAAGGACAAGGAAGCAGAAAACAATCAGAACAGCAAAAATAAAAAGAATCCTAAAAACTTAGGTTAGTATGCGGATCATCTGGGACAACTGAAAGTGTGTCAATATTCACATCATGGGTGTACCAAAAGGAGAAAAGAGGGAGCAAGGAATTAAAAACCTATTTTTTAAAATAATGATGGATAACATCCCTAACCCGGTGAAGGAAATTGACATACAAGTCCAGGAAGTGCAAAGAGTCCCAAACAAGATGTACCCAAAGAGGCCCACAACCAAGACACATCATAATGGAAATGACAAAGGTTGAAGACAAAGAGAGAATCTTAAAAGCAATAAGAGAAAAGCAGCTAGTTACCTACAAGGGAGCACCCATAAGACTGTCAACTGATTTCTTAAAAGAAACTTTGCAGGCCAGAAGGGAATGGCAAGAAATATTCAAAGTGATAAAAATCAAGGACCTACAACTAAGATTACTCTACCCAACAAATGAATCTATCATTTAGAATTGAAGGTCAGATAAAGAGTTTCCCAGACAAGGAAAAGCTAAAGGAGTTCTTTACCGTCAAATCAGTATTACAAGAAATGTTAAAGGATCTTTTCTAAGAAGATGTGTGAAAAAGGTAAAGGGATTAAGCAGTACAAATTGGCAGTTACAGAATAGTCATGGGTATGTAAAGTACAGCATAGGGAATATAGTCAGTAATATTATAATAACTATGTATAGTGTCAGATGGGTACTAGATTTATTGGGGTGATCACTTAGTGAGTTATATAATGTCTAATCACTGGGTTGTACACCTAAAACGAATATAATACTGTATATCAACTGTACTTAAAAATAAAAATATATTTTAAAAAATGTATAGGTTCTTTACAGGCAATTGTAAAGATTTTGACTTATACTACATGATAAATGGAGTTTGGGTTTTAACAGAGTGATGGGCCTTGAAAGCATCATTCTGGTTCCTTCAGAGATTAGATTAGAAGAGAGAAAGAACAGCAATTGTAGTAATTCTTGGGTAGTATTATGGTGATTTTGACCAATGTAGAAGTGGTAGATATAGTGGGAATTGCTCAGATTCTCGACATAAGATTAAGGGCAACGAGGCTTTCTGAACTAGAACTGAGGTTTGATAAAAAACATGGAATGAAGCAGGACTCCATATAAATTTCCCCCAACTAATTAAAAAAAATTGCTTTGCTCCAGATGACATGATGGTTTTCTAAACTACTTATTTGACTAAATCTTCCTTATGATTAAAGTCATTGAACACCTACCGTCCATTGTGTCTAGGCCAGTTTGCTCAGTGTGGCTTCTAAGTGTTCTCCCAATTACCATGCTCTGGCATGTGGCATTTATCTAACTCTCTAGCCCCAGCCACATGTTTCCTTGGAACTTTTGTGTCAGTCATCTTTGACATTGTATAGCAATGTCGTTTGTTCTCAGGTCTTAGCATATTTATATGGCCATTTATTTTATTATAATCCCCTTTTTTCATTCCACTTCAGATGCTTAACTTCTGCTGATACTTTAAAATTCAGTTCCGGTACTACCTCCTCTAGAAAATCTTCTCAAACTATTCCTTTCTGCTCACACGTCCCAAGTCGAGGGAGGCTGCCAGTGTCTCCAATGCTCTGGTGATGCTGTGCTTCCTTGTATTGCATGAGTCAGGCTGTGTGGTACCCTCTCCAATGACTATCCTGGGATAAAGGTGAACAAAGACCCTATAATTTTTTTTAATATGTCTTTATTGATTTCAGAGAAAGGAAGGGAGAGGAAAAGAGAGAGACAGAAACATCAATGATGAGAGAGAAATGCTCGGCTGCCTTCTGCATGCCCCCAATAGGGGACTGAGCCTGCAACCTGGGCTTGTGCCCTGATAGGGAATCGAACCACGATCTCCTGGATCCTAGGTCAATGCTCAACCGCTGAGCCATGCTGGCCAGGCAAGACCGTATAACATTAATCTGTGTGTGATGATAACAGCTGACACAGTCTTCCCGCTCAACATACAATATTACAATAAGAACTAATACTATTTATTATTGTTGTTAATTTTATTTTGGTTTAAATTTTGGAGTTTAGAGAGCTTCAGCAAGTTTTCAAAAGTACCTCTAGCATGTAAAAGAAAATCCTTTCCATTATCCGTGGGGAAAAATTAAGGTGAATTACTAACCATCACTCATTTGGCAAACACATGGTGTTCAATGATTATAGATCATCAAACAGTTTTAGGAGGGAAGGAAAAACTCACATGTGCTCAGTGTTTATAGAAACTAAAATCTTAGACACTATTAGTAGATAAAAGTCTATAGGCGCATGTTCTGCAACATTTTCATTTTTCCCCCTAAATATTAATGGGTCATTTTATTTTAGAAATTTTAAATCTCTAGTGCTGCTTTTATGCTCACAGTTGAAAGTAAATAACCATGACAAATCTGGATTTTCTGTTTATCTTAATAAGTTTTCATGAATCAAATAATCCTATGAAACAATGGAGGATTGCAAAGAAAGGCAAATAAAGTCCAGTTTGTATTCACCGAGAAGTAGAGTGGGTCCATGACTTGGAAAAAGAACTACTATTCACTAATGAGAAAACAATAAGATAAAATTGGGCCACAAAGACACAATCTAGGGCAGGCCAGATTAAATTTATGTTTAATCTTCAAAATAAAAGATTCGGACATTAGCTGGCAAAGCTAGCAGTACAGGCAAAACTTGGGTGTTGGAAATAGGTTAAAATCCAAAGAAAAATTCTTCAGATGTTAGAAACAGAGCAATTTGAAAAAAAGTGTGCCTTAATGAACAAAACATGTACACAGCGTACAATAAATGTTAAAACCAAATATGTTGTAATACTTTACATCAATAGCTAGTCTGTTTTTTTCAATAACAAAGGATATGTTTTTATTTATGTATAGTTACAAGGCTCCAGAGAAGAATCACTATGTTAGAATGCATTGTACTATATGAAATGTCAACTTGAACTTTAAGGGTTCTGATTTTGTAGTGAAACCATAAGTATAGGACTTGAGTTTCTTTTAAGATTAGGAAATATATATTTTTCTTATAGAAAGATTGAGAAAAAAGGGAGGGGGGACTCTGACATGAAATTTCTTTGAAATCTGAACACTTTGGTGCTACTCATACGATTCAGGACATATAGCGTTCTCTTTTCCAAAATTTTTGTTTGAGGAAATAAGGAAGAGTTCGGAAGATGGTTTACAAAGATGTGCCCAAGAAGCCCATCTTACAGGCTTCCTTTGTTTTTAGTGCCCTGGCACCAGTAGACCCTTAGGCAACTCTAGAGTTAGGGGAGGTTGTTGGGTGTTTGGGTGGGTATGAAGACACACAGGGGATTTTCCCGTCTTCTGCACTGGCTGTGCGCACTGATTATACTGAGACAGATCTCTGTGCCCAAGGCATCTCTAGAGCAGAAACTGGGTCATTTGGATATACCTTATCCAAAAGCATAAAGGTATATTCCTTTTGTGCTTCCAAGAAATTAATAACAAGCAGCACATTAGATTCCTTAACTAATAGAGAAGTTGCACAAAATTAGATACACATTTACTGACTAACAGGAAAGTTCAAACATTTGTCTATTTGGAATAGAATCTAGTATATTAATGTGTTTAGAGAGTGATCTATAAAACGCATGCATATTTAATTCTACTTACTTTTAATTACACAAGGAAAATATGAATATGTTATTTGAGTAATATTTAATCAATAAACAGTCCACTTTGATTAATACCATAAATGCAGCCCCAGAGCAGAAGTAAATATCGTGAGCACTTTTGAAAATCACACATAAAAATACATGTATATCCTTTGTGCATTTTATATGACTGGTATCATTCAATACATATTTTTTCAACCTGCTTTTTTTCTTTTCCCGCAGAGTTAAAAAATCTTTTCATATCAGGGCATCTAGATGCAGCGTATTCTTTTTCACTTAGCTGCTGGGTAGCAGTGTATGCAATGGGTTACCTGTAGTTCACTGAAATGTTTCCATATTGATGGGAGTTTCGATAGTTAGATAATATTTTCCTTTTCTCTGTCCTCTCTCTTCTTCCTTCTCCTAGTCTGCTTTTTGTGTTTTGTTTTGTTTTGTTTTGTGTTACCATGTCTCTCCGTAATAAAGCTGAAAGAAAAAGTTTCTGGGTTAAAGGATGTATATAGTTACGTTTTCATGGATATTTCCTAATTGCTCTCCAAAAATCTGTACTGAATTATACCTTTACCAGCAACATATAGTAATACCAATACTTCCCCACCCCTAACAATGCTCCAGATTATCAAGCACAAAATGAATAAATATGTATCTCACTGATATCCACATTTACTCCATTCCATGGGGAGTAAAACTGAGTATCTTTTCAACTGTTTATTGGCCGGCCATTTGTACTTCCTTGCACTATATAAATATTAAATCAACAAATGGTCAAATCACTGAATGGAGCAATACCTTTAGAATTCCGGAGGAATTAAAGTCAGCCACTGACGCCCAGGAAATGAAAATGTTTCCCTGGCATTATGGCTGTAGGCATATTACGGTAAGCAAGGAAACTTAAGAAAGGGCTGCTTTATTTTTCCTATGCACAGAGAGGTTATATGATTCCCAGTTAACAACCGGGCGGCATCTGATGTGCGTTTCCAAGCCCACTAGGTGTGAAACTCACCCCTGCCACCTTTGTTTTCCATTTTCTTTGTGTGGCATTCTAGATTTAGCCCCGGTAGTTTAGGATATTACACCACCGTGTATTGTAGGTAGTTGTAAGTTAGTTTCATGAGTGTTGCTTGTATGTGTATGTATGTGTGCGTATGTACGTATGTGTATGTGTTTGTGTTTGCATGCTAAGCTTTTTTTAATCTTTTAAGAGAATTGTATGAAAGTTCAGAGTTGAATTCTCCTTCACCCCCTTTTTCCTCAATCTCCCCATCTTCTTTCTACTTTTCAGCAGTTTTCTTCTTTTTTCATCTCTTTGTATCACCATAACATGCTTTTAGAATCTTCACTTACACTAAGCACTTAAAGTGTTACCTCTCCCCCACAGTCCTTTATTCTAACAGCAATCAAAGTCTAGCTAAATGACAGAAATTCCAAGTGACAGGATTGCTGAAGTCAGCTAATTAGAGAAAAACGTGCTGGACTTCTGATCGGCAGGGACGGTCCTGAAGCGAAGATCTAAAACAGTACTTTGGCTGTTACTCAGTATTGAATTAATTGGATTTGGCCACCTAATTGGCTTCGGCATAGCTAACGTATTTTGCATGAGCTATTTCTTAAGTGCGATTTTTAAATTTAATCCTCATAGCACCCCAGTTCTCCTCTTCCGAGATATTAAGAAATTGAGGCTTAAGCAACACACATAAAGGAAAGTATGCATTTTTATAACTAAGATAGAACTAATTTTCAAAGCTAACATTTGTTGATGGTTATGTATAATATCAGGACACCTCGGATGGTCATGAGATCAAGGAAACTTTGTAAACACTCCCAAACATTAAACGTGTCCCAACACTAAGTAGACATGTGACAAAACTGAACAAAGGCCATTTCCAAATTACTCAAGCTCTTTCATTTTAGCACATTTATTGGGTTTCTTTGACATTGTATAAAAAAGGGGGGAAAGTATAATATAAAAACCAACAACATACTAAATTGGAAGGATCTTGATCTTGAAAGATCCAGCAGAGAAAAGGAAAGTGCCATAAAGCATGTGGCACAGCTGATGTCAAATCTCTTCATATAAGGACATCGCTATAAAATGTAAATATCTTCAAAGGATTAACCCTTCAACATCGTGGAAATATGCACGTTTTCAAAGGGGGTGAGGCATTTTCTAATCTGAACATCTTTAAAGGGGAAAATCAATAAATGGCATGAAAAACTTCAAAGCAGGCCCTCCTGTCAATGACAGAAGTTCCCCAGCAATGCAGAGGCTTTGAAGGAGGACTCCCAGTGCTGGGAAACCTTTGAAGTGGCTGGAAACAGACATTTATAATTACGGAAAGGTGCAGTGTCCAGCAGGGATCGTACAAAGGCCCGTCGGAGGTAGGTACAGACGGAGCTGGGAGGTGGCCGGGACACTGACCTTGCACCTCCCAACCTAAAAGCTTTTCAGGTCAACTCAATAATCGTATGTAAAACGGCAAGTGTGGAGTGAGAACAGTGGCAAGAGGTGAGAAACCAAATTATTTTAGATCTCACATTTCAAAAAAGAAAAAAAAAACCAACACCCCAAAGCGGATCTTAATACATACCGTCTGTGTTGCGCTCTTGTGTAGCTACCGATCTATTTAGCTGCTACCGACACCCAGCTTTCTCCAAACAAGTTTTCCACTGGTGCAAAGTCTCAGAATCAGCCCCTTTAAGTCCCTTATTCCCCAAACTTAGGATCCTGAAATCTTTGTTCATGTCGTTATGACATGTCAGACGATGTTCTAAAGAATGAAAATGATTAAAATCTATGACTTAGCAATTGTTTAAATTGAGATCAAACTATTCGGAGCCAATGGTTTGGTGTCCTAATTTCCAGAACTCAATTGAAGACCTTTTTGATGCCATATAGGAGGGACTAACACTAAACTGAGCGTTACAAGCAATCCAGGCAAAGCCATAAGAGGTCCATGTTAATGTTTTCTTCCATGGGACTGGTCCTGTGCTCGGATACTTCCTGTCTTCATGGAGACTGCAGTCTATGAAGGGACACAAGCATTGACCAATAATCAAACAGTAAAATATAAATTAAACCGTGATGGGGGCTTTTAAAGAAAGGACCTAAAGGACCAGGTTTATTCTGAACAGTCAGGTGTGCTCCCCTGAGGAACTGGGGCTTGGGCTGAGCTCTAAAGGGGGTGCGCGTCGTCTCTAACCAGAACTTGGGGGTAGATGGGTGCCTCGGGGCAGTGTGGCAGGTGCAGCCAGTGCCAAAGCCATGTGAGAGGAGAAGATAAACGACACTTGTACGTAGAGGGAATGAGCTTGGAAAGGAAGAGCCAGACGATGCAGACCTTGTCAAGGACTTTGGTCTTACTTCTAAAATCAATGAAAAGCCTTTGAAGAATTTCCAGCACCGACGGGTCAGTTGTACATTGAACAAGTCCGTTTTGCCTGAGGGTGACCAGTAAATCGAGAGGGGGGAGCCCACGTGTCCGAGAGGAGGCCCCTGAGGAGGCCTCTGCAGAGGTCCCGGCGAGAGATGACCGCGGCTTGCACCAGGCTGTGGCAGTGTTGGTGATAAAGACGAGGGTGACAATTTGAGAGACGTTTCAGGTATAACATTAAAATGATTTACTGTTGAAAAAAAAAAGGGTAAGGAAAAGGGAGGTGTCAAAAATGATGCCCGTATTTCTGCATTTCTTTGGGGCCATTGGCTGCAAAGGGAAGCCCTGGAGGGGCTCAGACCGGGCGGTAGGACCCTCAGGACGCGGGCATTTCTGAGAAACACCGGGGGCATGTCAAGTACCATTTGGGTCTAAGAACCTGGAGGAGAGGCCTTCACGGCCCGTAGAGCCCGGCCTCCCCTGGTCGTGGCCCCCGCCCCTCCCCGCGCCCCCGCCGCCCCCTGCCCCCCCCCGACCTCCACCCCGAGCCTGTCACCCACTCCGCCCGTGGGCCGTTACACGCGGAGCCGCGGCAGTTCCCGAGGGTGCCCGGTGGCGCGGCCTGCGCCCCTGGGGACCCCCGAGCGGGCCTGAGGGCGGGCGAGGCGCGCGGTTGCCCCCGGCCGGCGCCTGGGGGCGCGGGTTTGGTCCCGATCCTAGTTCCGTGGGGGGAGGGCGGCGCCGCGCCGCGGTTCTGTTTGCATCTCGCTGATGTCTGAGAAACGCGGGTCCTGTCCCTTCACGCGCTCGTTACACGGCGGAGCAGGGGCTTGCTGGGCGCGTCTGTCAGTCTCTCCGTTCGCTCGGAGGCTGTCGGTCCTTCCCGCGGCGTGAGCGCCCTGGGGAGCCCTGCACCCCGCCTGTCTTCAGCCGCGTGAGGGGGTCGGCCCCCGCCCGGGGCCTTTCTGTTCCCCTGCTGTCTCGGCGAGAGGCCTTCTTAATGTTATCGTAGCCCGTTTATCCCTTCCATTCAGCCTTCTTTGTGGTTTTTTTCTATTTAAGAGACCTTTGGCTACATTAGATCCATGAAAATATTTTCCTAATTGCATCTTAATGCTTACTGTTTTATATTTTAGGTTTAAATTTACAATCCACTTGAAACTGATTGTTGCCCCTGGACGTGGTAAGAGTAACAATTCATTTCCCCCGCAGGTACATGCGCTTCGCCCGCCACAATCTGCTGGAAAGGACACGCGTTTGCCGCTGTACCCGTGTCCCCGTTACCACAGAGGAGGCGGCCACGCGGCGCGGGCTCAGCCGGTCCGCCTGCTGTGCTCGGCGCCCCCCGAGCGCCGGGCTCCCCGCTGCAGCCGTTATTTAGTACCCTCTCTTTCCGTGGAAGACAACCAGGCTTGTGGTGTTTTCAGGTTTGCAATGGCTGGTTTGGGCCTCTGAAGGTCCACATAAATTTAGAATCCGTTGACCGACTTATAAAGACGATCGCTGTGATGCTGGTGAGGAGGGACCGCATCGTCCTCTGGTGCGGCGCGAGCTCCTCAGGGGCCTGCCGTGAACACCAAGGTTAGCGAGCGCAGAGCCGTGGTCCTCCAACGCTAGCACACGTCAGAATCACCTAAAGGACTTGTGAAAACATAGGTCCCCGGGTCGTTGGACCCACCCCCTGTGTTTCTAATTCAGTGGATCTTGGGAGGGCTCAGGAATGCGTGTTTCTAACAGGCGTGCAGGTGAGGGCGATGCTGCTGGGGTGCTTGGAGAAGCTAAGCTGCGGGTCACCGACCCTGGCATCACAATCCCTGTATTTCCTGCTATTTGTCAAATCAACTCACGGTTAGCGGACATCCCCAAAGGCCAAAACCTCTCATGAAAGATTACATTGCAATATCTACAAATAAACAAAGTGAATGGACTGCGGTGCACCTAAGCAGTAATCTTGTTGTGACTGATTAGGATAATATGATAGCCTGGACCTGAGTTGATTTAATCAGAGGGAAAATCAAAATGTGGGTGAGGGAGGTGGTTCTTCCACTGCAAAACACATAGGAGTGCTGACTCAGAGAGCGTCGCTTACTGCCTTTTTCTGCATTGTCTCAGCTGTTCCATGAACATTTATCATTTTAAAAATCTATAATCAGTGCAGCTGGCATGGCTCAGTGGTTGAGCATCGGCCTATGAACCTGGAGGTCACGGTTCGATTCCTGGTCAGGGCACATGCCAGGGTTGTAGGCTGGATGCCTGGTGGGGGCGTGTGGTAGGCAGCCGATCAGATTCTCATCATACATGTCTCTCTCTCTCCCTCTCCTTCCCTCTCTCTGAAATCAATAAAAACATATTTTTAAAAAAATCTATAATCTGACCAATGATTATTTCCACCCTGATACCCACTGCATTTCTCTGCATTAATACCATTTACATTTAGCTCATAGAGCAGACTTATCAGTCCCCACACACATATATTTGATATGTGTTTTTTCTTCTTTAAAAATACAGTGGCAGCTTTCATAGCTCTCACTATTTAATCACTCACTTTTATATTTATATTTATATTTATATTTATATTTATATTTATATTTATATTTATATTTATATTTATATTTATATTTATATTTATATTTATATTTATATTTATATTTATATTTATATTTATATTTATATTTATATTTATATTATTTATATATTTATATTTATATTATTTATATTTATACTTATACTATTTATATTTATATTTAAATTTATAGTATTTATAGCTTTGGCAGAAGAAAGAACAATGAAGAAAGATTGCAACTTAATTATTTGCCTCTTTCAGACTTACCGTTTGCCCAGCCACCCACTGCTTTCTGCCCAATCAGTACCCTTTAATACACCTGTCCTAATATAACTATACTATTAATAACAAACTCTACACACAGGAGGAAACCCTCAGAGAATAAAAATACAGTGTTTGTTCCTAAACTGAGTGTCATGGGTGCATAGTCCACAGCACCTGAAGACGTCCAAGTCAGAGTGGTGCCACAGTCGTCTCTCTTGTGCCACTTGAGCTGTTTCTCAGCAGGACGAGAGGAAGTAATTCTCACTCTAGTTGAGAAAAAGAAAAGCATCCTCTCTGCCATAGGTTTTTTAAAAAGTCCATAACCTGGAATATCATCTAATCTGAGAGGTGTCTTAATGTACCACATTTGTTTAAAAAAGCTAGACCCAGAATTCCAGAGGGTGTAGGGCCTGAGTCAAGTCCGCACCTGCATGGTCCCAACCCAGCTGGAACCAGGCCTGGCTCCCAGCCAGGGCTCTTGCCCTCCACCCTGCCGACCCCTGGCTGGCCTCTCCTGCCCTGGCTGCTGGCAACACTACCATCTTTTGCATACATACGTCACTCCCAACAGTAAGCAACATGGATGGTAGAGGCTGTGAGAACAGAACTCTGGCAGTTGGAGCCGTTTTTTGAGGGATTTCTTCCTGATTTTCCTTCTCCATTTCCTGGGTCATAACTTTCCTTTCTGCGACTCCCCAGGTCAGGTATTTGAAGTAGGTCATGTCACATACCTTCCCAGCCCCTTCCAACAGCAACTTAACTCTACTGTTAATCGACGTGGGCCAACTGTTACATCCATGAAAAACCTATCCGCAAAACATGGTTGCAAATTCCATGCCGATTTCCTTGACATGCCTGCAAAGTCTTTCTTAATTCTCTAGTTTACTTCCTCTAAAGTCCCCCTCAGCATTCAACCTCCCATTAAATCTCTTTGAAGAAACTCCACACTTTAACACTATAGCTCTTTTGGCTACATTTTGGCTAAAAAAAAAAAAAAAATCAATTAAAGATAAATATCAATAAAAAAGACACCAACAAGATAGTAAAGATAATTCATGTTCATCACATATGCAAATGTTTAGTGTGAAAGTGTTTTAGCTTAAAAAAGAGGGCATACATTTATTTATATATTTATTAAGACACCAGTAGACTTTTATTATAAGATTTCAGATTCTTGATGTAAAATGCAAAATATTTTAAGTTCAGATATGCTTGTTGAAAGTCATTCTTTGGGAGACTGTCAATGCTATAACTGATTGCAGCCAATAATCACTGCAATTAATTAGAAACCTTTTAATTCATGAACAACTCAGTTTTATAATATCTGTGTAGACAGGAAACCAGTTACCTTGTTTGCTGATTTTTTTCTCTTAAATATCAACCAGCCTTCTGGTCATAGCAATGTCATAAATAGTTTATGTTCACATATATTATCACTGTATTAATATTCTAAATGTTATAAAACAATGCTAAAAATAAAAATAGGGAACAGGGTTTATGTTGGACAATATTTTGCTCTTAATTTGTACATCATAATTCTTTCCCTCATGGTCCATATTGCTTTCATAGAGCTGGAATGTGCATGCCCAAATGTTAGAGATGAAGCTAGAGTTCAATACGTAAAATATAAATACCAGGGACCTTTCTAAAGTTGTTAAGTAGCTGTGACAGGGCAGAACTTTCTGGATTTATTTGCTAGTCAAGAAAGAGCTGGCTGGTATGTTCCGGTTAAGTGAACATCCATCACTAGCCATACCCTCTGGGAGCACATGGCAGTGCCACCGGAATGTGCTGCCATCCGTGGGTGCAAATGCACACACACCTGGGGCCTGGGAACAGCCTGATTTTCTTACCTCCTCATGACAACATCCTGATTTGAGTCTCTACTTTAGTTTTTGTTCGAGAAAAAGCTATAGCTTTCTGTGGTCATTATACCTCATCATTTCACTTGAGCCAAAGAGAGACATGAAGGAAATAGGTATTTTTCAAGAAATCATCAGATTCTGTGAATCAAATTTAACTCAATATGTCACTTGTTTTCAGATTGTTTTATGTTTCCTATAATATCACAACACTGCAATTGATAGAAAAACAGCTGAGAAATGAGATCTGGCACATTCTCTATGGGATAAAATATACTTAAAAATACATTTAACAATTACTGATATTGAAATGCTAAACAGCTCAAATTTTTCATCTGGATTAGAAAACAAACTTCTTATTGACTGCAAATTTTTCTCAAGATTATTATTATTTTGTAATTCAATGTTGTTCTTTGCCTCTTTATAGGGGAGGCCTCATTTATAAGTTGGTTGACCAAATAACAGCATAAGTGTTACTTTAAGGAAGCCTGATAGCTGATGAGATTCAAGACTGGCAACTAGATACATTAAGGTTGATTAATTAACAACAAAGAATTTACCACAGGATTTCTTTAAGAAATATGCATGCATAATATGTTCACATTTACTGAAATATGATTACACATAATTTCAGAGAGGATGGGCACAATAGTAAGAATGACTCTGTTCTGAAATGGGAACTTGCAGGGACATGAGAAGGGCTTCGAAATTGCAACCTTATTCTTGTTTCAGCTCTGTGATTGGTTGGGATCTTTTCAGGTAAACTGTTACTCCTTGAGAAAATGCTCAATAAGCAATTGCTAATTTGAAAGTCAAATGAAGAAATTTGAAACATTATGCATTTACATCAGAAAATGTTTATAGCTCTAAATAAGTAGCTAAGTTTGTTAGAGTGTCATCCCAATAGCCAAGGTTACGGGTTCAATCCCCCGTCAGGGCATATGCAAGAATTAACCAATGAGTGCGCAAAAAATGGAACAACAAATCTATGTCTGTCTGTCTCTCTCTAAAAATCAATCAATCAATCAATTAAAAAAATATTTATACCCTAAACATTAGTAGTTCTGTTATTTAAAAATTATTTTCTCATTTGGAAGGAGTTTCATAGTGTGCTTAATGTGTTGTACCTTTGCCCATATGTGATTGTAAAATAACTGCTTTTACCTATAAATTCAATCACTAGTTTATATTGACATCATGTGTACATATCCTTCCGGTTCTAAGAGACTAGATGTTTCCACATGCCTACCAAGCCCCTCCTCAGGCCGTGCCTGAACAATTACAATAGCTTCCTACCTACTACTCACCCCTCCCAACCTCCATTCCAATGCACTCTCCCACCTTGCCAGGTTAATTGCCCCAAGATCCTTCACATAACACATTTTAATACATTTTTACTTATTTTTATTTTAATACATTTTTAAACAAAATCATAATATAGATTGCTGGAATTTTAACCATTCTGAGTTATAAACTATTTTCATAAAGTCATCAGACACTAGGGTGGAGGAATATGCACCAAAGAGTTACTCCATAAACGCTGAGTAGCGGGATGCATACTGTTTGGATCTGGTCCTGACGCTGTCCTTTACAAATTGTGTGACATGACTACTTAAGTCATAGAGCATCAGTGTCCTCTATTCGTCAATGGGAACAATAGTACTATGTATACCGTAAGGTTATTCTGAAAATTAAATTGATAACTTATGTGAAGCGCTTAGCAGAGGAGCTGGCACCTAATAAGGCCTTGTGAATGTTGCTATAGATTGGCTGCTACAAGTATCAAAAGGAAGTTTTCCTCTAACTCTTCCCCGCCACCCTCCCACCTCAAAACAGACATGCGTCCTGCTCCTCACCTATAGGAGCGTCCCTGTACCTCACGGAGGAAAGAGCGTGGTGAGTTGGCTGCGCGCAGAGCACATGGAACTTACTGGGATGTGAGGGCGCGTGGCCAGCAGGAACTTTGAAGCCAAAGTCATTCACTCGTTACCTTTTTGAACCACAGAATTTTCTTTCACAAACTGGTAATACTACCTACCTAGTGAGGTAGTTATAAAGGTCGGCCAGTGTTCAGTAAAAGTGGCTAATATTGTTGAGCTAGCTACTTGCTCTGAGCCTCAAGTTTCTCATCTGGGAAATGGGAATAATTACACGTGGCTTGCATGAAAGTTTGGAAAGTTAGCAATGGTAATAATGTCTAATATTTCTTTAATGCTTATTAAGAGTTAGGCACCGTGCTAAGCACTTTATGTAGACTAGACTCAGTAATGTATACCCAGGGCCAGACACACAGTAGACAATAAAGGCTAGCTATTGCTGTTGTTCATAATCGTCTCATAAACCCTTATGCCATCCATGGGAAATAGGTGCTGTTCTTGCTCAGCTCAGCCCATTGTGCTAAAAATACATATTTTTAATGTGAAATTCCCTGTCGGATTTGTGAAATAATATTTAATTTAATATTTTAAATCAGACTGAAGTCAAGCAAAATATGTTTTTCTCTGGTCATTCATTCCTAATTTTATCTTTATGATAGAGAATTGACAGTTTTTCAGGCCATGGAATTGGTTAAGTGAGAGCCACACAGGAGAAAAGATCAGAATGGAAAATGTGTTATAATCATAGTGGACAGGTTTGTGGAATATGGTGGAACAGCTCCTTTGAAATTCCTAAAAGTGCTGCCCCACAAATATGGGAGGTGGTATTGGAGGGTTTATTATACTAATAAATATTTAGGATGCATTTCTCTTCTTTTTCCTCTCCCCCCTTTGTTATTATCTTATTGCCATTATTTTTATTTCCCCCTTATGATAGGTGTAGAGCTGTGACAAAGTAACCTGAAAAGTATGGCATTATAGTCAGATTTGAAGAATCCCTTTAGGTCCCTTATTTGTAATACATAATGATATTTATAATATTTATAGTTCATTTATGCTTGATAAATAATTTTTGAGTGAACTTTGTATCCTACAAAACTTTTTTTTTTTACTTTTCTTACTTCTTACTTTCTTTACTTCTTTCTTACTTTGTTTCTTTTTTTTTTTTTTTAATATATCTTTATTGATTTCAGAGAGAGGAAAGGAGAGGGAAAGAGAGAGAAACATCAATGATGAGAGAGTCATTGATGGAGCCCACAACCCGGGCATGTGCCCTGACCGGGAATCGAACCCCGATCACCTGGATCCTAGGTCGACGCTCAACAGCTGAGCCATGCCCAGCCGGGCTCTTTGTTTCTTACTTGAAACAAAATAGGGAGAAAATTAAGGTAAAAGTTGTCCTTTTATGTGTATATTTGTGTGTTCTCATTCATAGGTATTTTTAAGCTAATTACTTCAAAATTCCGCAATTCACCTCAGAGACACACACAACGGAGCCTGCTATACAACTTAATCAATACATATTTGAAATGTCAATGATCAAATAAATAAAACATTTTGTCAGCCACACTTATTTTTCTTTAAAAGTGTGATAAAATAATATCAGTTAAAATGTAATATAAACAAAAGTGTATTAATAGTTACTAATTGTAACTCTGAATAGCTATCCATGTAGTGATTTTAAGAATACAGCATCCTGCCAGGCCCGAACACTTTTGTTGAATTGTCATTTCTAACTGTTCAGGGATTATCATTCTAACTTTGCCTATTTCAGTTAGTGCCTTATATAAACAAAGAGTTGGTAAATAACTTTAATCACCCTTTAGAAGAAAATTATCATCATTTAAACCTAACAATGTGAGAAATTTGATTTAAGCCATAGTATAATATATTGTAAAAGAATACTTTTTAATATATAAAAAGTACGTGTTCTCATGGATTGTTTTTTCTTTCTCATTTAACTTTGCATCTAGAAAATTGTTTCAGATATTTCTTTCAAACTGGTGCTCATTTTCAGAAAAAGTATTGCTGTCAACTCTCACTTCAATAGATAGTTCTTTTACATATTACATATCAGTGTCTATATATTAACAATTTTAAAAGAAAATTTTCTAGTCACCTCTTAAGAAATAGAAAATTAAAATCTAAATGACTAAAGGCTACAAAAAGCAAAAAAAAAAAAAATTGTTCAAGTTCTCAAATTGAGATAAGACAGACCAGCCATGATTTGAGGTAAAGCGTGGACTGGCAGAGGTCCTTTGTGCCATTGTTCAAAACCATACAACTTATTATATTGAACAAATCACCATTTCTTTGAAGTTTAAATAGTGTCATGTTAGAAACAGTTTGAAACATCAAATACTTTTAAAGTATTTCAGATCATTTTGCACTTTTATTTCAGAAGAAAAAAAATATCTTCTATTTAGAGATTCTAGCAAATGGCTGAGATAATTTTTTTTTAAGATTTAATGTGCAGAAAAAGTGAAAGGCTTTTTTAGCATATCGAACTATTATTTTTCTTCAAAATCATTAAAGTTTTTCTCTATGGAGTCTCCAGCTCAGTGATATCCAAATTATCAGAAAAATATATGTAAAGTTACTGTAGGACTTTGAAAACAAAGATACTAGAGACAAACCCATTTGAAGCCTGCTGGTGGCTGAGGCCTTTTACATAATCTAGCTATACTTGGTGCTTTGTCATACCAGAGCTTTCTTATCTAGAAAATATTTCTATCATGCAAATGACATGCCCAAAAGAAGACGGTAGCTGTACACAAACAAGGTTGGGGTCCTTTTTCAATAATTTTAAAATCCCCAAACTCTAACAATTCTATGAGTTCAAAATGCAGGTGTCCATTTCCATAAGTCTCAAAGTTAGTGAGGGTTAAGTCTTGGGAAAACGCTGAGTTAGACTCTGGGAGATACCTACAAGGACTGACATCCACGGCATATGATATCCTTTCGTGTCTTTTTCTTGTTCCATGAAATTCACTCAAGTGAGTCACAGCCCTACCTTTAGGAAGACACTTGGTTCTCTGAGGATGAATCATTGCCTTTCAAGGAAATCTAATTATGGTGTGCAAGCTGATAATTGCTCAAGGATCAAGAAGGGCTGGGGATGGAGGACAATGGTCATAGAGGAGAAATATTGGAGCAAAACAGATACATTGGACAAAATAATGTAAAAGGAAAGTTAGGAACAAAATATGGCTTGGGGGGGTGGGTGGACAGAAGTTTTGAAAACCATCAAGGTGGGAATCTTACCATGGTAAAGATTTAACTGAGATCCCCAAAAGTAATTAAAGTCAATATTTTTTTCTTACATTACATATTTGGGTGAGGAGGTGAATTGGGAGTAGAACTGGGTTAAAGAGATGTAATAAATATATTTAACCTACTTAATCCTTGTTGATATTTTGAAAGGTAGAGAAATTGTGTAGAGAAGCATGTCTAACTATCAGGAAAAATTACAATGGTGTGATTTTAAAGATGGATCCAATCAGGTTTCAAGGAATGGCGTATTATGACTGCCTAGCCTTTATCAACTATACAAGTGATAGTGTTAGTATTGTGGATTTTGAATTTTAAAAAAGGCCTCAAACCATTCCTTAGATATTTTCATCTTAGGGTGACAGTGAGGAACATCAGTTTGGAGGGTGGACAGAAGTGATGGCAGGTTGGATAAGCAAAAGTAGGCTGCCCACATTCTAAAGACGAACTGAACTAAAAGAAGGGCTAGACTGCTTGGAAAGAGACCAGGTTCAACATCTCCACGTGGGATTGCTAGGGCCCCATGACTCCCGACATCTGGGACATTACATAGTAGACAGTCAAGTATGATTTCGGGATTCTATCTCCGAAGAAAGGATAGTTGATTGGATTATTGATTATATTAGAAAAATAAGGGACCTGAAAGGGAGGCAAAAGATGATAAATTCATACTCGAACATGATGTTTTTGAAGATATTCTAAACGGAAGTGGCCAGTAGGAAATAAAATATAAGTATTCAAAATAGTTTGTTCTTTTTAATGATTTTGGAAAGTCTACTTTGGAATGAGAGTTGAGAAAGTAGAGAAAGATATAAATGTAAGTATTAGCTCACATTTAATAAGAAAGAAAGAGAAGAAAGAGAGAACAAAGAAATACTTTTTTGTTCTGTTCTGTACTGATTTGATTTGGGTGTCGTGATGGCAGGATTCTAAAACGGCTCCTAATGAGCCTCCCCCTTGTATAACCCTCTCCCATTTAAATGTGAAGGAAACCTGTCAATCCAATTTGTCATCCTTGTGATCGTTGTATTTTATATGGCAAAAGGAATATTATCCTGGGTGAGTCTGACCTACTCAGGGAAATCTTTTGAAAGCAAAGTTGCTTCAGCTGATTTGAGAGGAAGAAGTCAGAGAGGTGCTCCCCAAACAGCCTGGGGAAAGCAAGCGTTCATTCTGTGAACTGCTTACGGGGCGTGAGGTCAATGGCAGGGAACTGGAGGCAGCGGCCACGAACAGCCCCTAGTCACTAGCCGGCCAGCGAGATAACAGGGATCTGTTTTCAGAAGGTTTACAAACTCAAAGAGCTAAAATTTGCCAACTTGAAATAGAATTCTAAGCCTCAGATGAGACCACAGTCCTGGCCAACAACTTGATTTCAGCCCTGTGAGACCCTGAGCAGAAACCAGCCCTCGCCAAGCGGGGCCCCTGACTCACTAACCGTAAGGTAAGGAACGTGTGTTTATTTTAACCTGCTGGGTTTGCGGTCATTTGTCATGCAGCAATAGAAAATTAATACGAGTGCTCTGTGTTGGCTTTATTTTTATTATATGGTGGAGGGCAAGGAAAAGGCTCAGAAAAAAGAAAGAGATTAAAGATGTTGAGGAGACATAGTGGACATTGTAGCGCTGTGAACCTGGGCATGGGTGAGCCTTGGAGGAAATGAGATAGAGAATATGTTTTTGGTACTTTCATGTGTACTAGAGGATGTTGAAGGGTGGGGTGGTCATAGGTAATTAATTCTGGTGGCATTTGTATTCTTTATCAAGTATGAGGGGGGAGATAAGACTCAGATGAGAAACTCATGGCAGAGAAATGATCTTTGGTATCAGGTCTCTAATTCTGCAGAGTCAGACACCTTCCTTTTTAGAGAATCCTGTAGGAAGGGCAGTTTTCTCCATTCTGAAAGGAGGTTGAGGAGTTGAAGGATCAAGTTCTTAGATCTGGACTATATGGCAGCAGTTCATTTTGGTGGCTTATTTCAAGACTTCATGGTGGATGTGGGGAGTCACTTCATTAGCATATTTTGGGTCCCATTTTTTCTCAAAGCTTTGAAGTACTGAACTTCATCAGAGAGAAAAAGAAAAAAAGAAAATTATATGTAAGGCACTGAACAGGTGATCTCCTTGTATTTTGTTCAACTTCATTTATACTTTTCTGTGTTTTTTTTTTTTGGTTACTCTTCATCCAAGGATGTATTTTTTTCCCCATTGATTGAGAGAGAGAGAGAGAGAGAGAAATATCAATGTGAAAGAGGCACATCAATTGGTTGCCCCCTGCATACACCCCAACCAGGGCCAGGGATCAAACCTGCAACCCAGGTACATGCCCTTGACCTGGAATCAAACTTGCAACCCTTCGGTGAGAGGGCCATTGCTCTAACCACTGAGCACACCTGCCAGGTTAATTTATACTTTCTGTTAGAAAGAATTTGTTTGGTAAGAGATTATTTCTTATCTGAAAATCTGATAAAACATTTTCATAAAACATTGATTATAATGCTAATTTAATTATTTGATGGTTATAAATATACTCTGGTATTCTATTTCTTCTGTTGGTTTGTTTTTGATAACAAACATTTGCTTCTGTCTAACATTCAGGAGACATTTGTTCCATGCCAAAAGGTTCTTCAAATCTGTTCCATCCTAATTATCTATGCTTAGGAGACATCTGTGTGTTTACAGGATTAATATGTGAGAAATACTCTTATGCTCTGGCCCAGTAACTGTTGTAGCCACACTGCCAATAATAACCCTTCTTGCTTCAGTAAGTAGCTGGTGATGACACAGGGAGTTAGGTTGGTCGGATGGGGTTCAAATCCTGCAGAAGAATGGGATTTACATCAGCTACGCAGACCAAAGATTTCCTTGGATTTTTTTGAACAGGATCAAATGTCCTCCGAGTTCTTTTTCTATTATTTTCTATTATTTGTTTACCCTTAGGTGCATCTCTTGGAAACATATTAAACTTAAATTTTTAAAAGAAGAATCTATGAGTATTTTTTAAAAACTTATCTTTATTGTTGAAAATATTACAGATGCCTCCCTTTTCTCCTTTAATGATCCCCTCCACCCCGTATCCACCCCACCCCCAGGCCTTTCCCAGACCAATGTCTGTGTCCATGAGCTATGCTTATAAACATATAAGTTCTTTGATTAATCTCTCCCCACCCACTCCACCACCCCCACCTCCCTCTGAGATCCCTCAATCTGTTCCATGCTTCTATGTCAGTGCTTTTTAATAATAAGTGAATCTAATTCTTGTTTTCTCCACATATTTGGCAGATTTTATTCTTTTTGCCTCTACTGGTATTATTTGTGAATGTAAATTAGTAGTCACATTTTACCACAAAAGTGTAACTGTTTAACACTAAAAAAATTATTTCAATTGAAGATTCACTTATTTACTACAAAATATTTTTTGAGGCTTTATTATATGTAGTCACTGTTCTAAGTGTTTGGAGTATATCAATGAACAAACAAAACCAAAAATCCCTGCCCCATGGAGCTAAGTGGTCTCTATTTTATCCCTCACAATAGACCTATAATGTACGTACAGAGAAGAAAACAGTAACATAGGCAAGAGCTTTCCCAGACAAATTGGGACAGTCAAGATTTGAATGGTCATGTAATCTGACTCCTAAAACTGCACCCCTAATCACTGCATTAAATAATACTTAAAGTTGAATGTTTTTACAACCAGTATGTTTCTTTTATATTTTTATTAATTTTGTATTTTAATACTAATAATATTGCTTATTTTCATTTAATCAAGTTGATAATGTATTGCCCAAAGCAACCAAGCTTAGATTTAAACATTAAAAAAATTGAACCCCATATCAAGGTCATATACAAACTTAATAATATTTACTTATTTGTTTACTTATTTATTTTAAATATGATTTTATTGGTTTTAGAGAAACAGGAAGGGAGAGGGAGAGAGAGACAGAAACATCAATGAGAGAGAAACATCAATCTGCTGCTTCCTGCACGCCCTTCCCTGGAGATCAGGCCCTCAACCAGGGCGCGTGCCCTGACTGGGAATCCAACTGGTGACCCCTTGGAGCATGGTCAGACTCTCAACTAACTGAGCTACACCAGCTGGGCAAACAATAATTATTAATAAAATATTGGTACATTTTATTATTTATTCACATATTTTAAGAGAAATGGAATTTAACAATCTTGATTTTCTTAGATACAACAGTTAATGGGCCCAATAAACTCTTAGGAGAGCACAGAAAAGTCATCCTTAGTTAAATACAGATTTTGAAAGATATGAGGAGACTTGTAAGAGTCTGCCTATGACTCACTGATGGTCATTAAAAAGGAAACATACATGAAACTCTCCTTTTGAATATACACATATTTGTTGTATATTTAGTGCATTGAGCCTTTTCATTGCAGTTGAAATGAAAGGCCTGAGGTTTTGAGAACAGAACCCAAGTACACTGGTTGTTCTTACAGCTGTAACACTGTTTCCTGTTATGTTCTCCCGTGCTGATAGCTGATCATGGATTAATTTTAGTACTTCTACTTTAATATCCTCATAATTTTCTCTTTCCTCCCTCCCAGTTCTTTACCGTTCTCTGTGGCTTCCTCCCTTTGGGGCTTAGAGGCATATGTTAGACATACAGCTTTATATACTGTTTCATGAGATGTCCTGTAGTTTAAAATATGTGTAAAAGGCTCAATGCACTAAAATAAGCTATAAGAAAAAAAGAGTACATATAGTAATTCAACTGAAAGTTAATAGAAGGGAAGAATCAGTTTTTTGTTCCTGCTCTGTACTAGGCACTTCTCTAATTACATATTATTATTTATTTGTTGTTATACATATGCTCATTATATATTTGTTGTTAATACTGTAACACCATAAACTACTTAGTATATTTCATGAAGAATTAAATCAAAAGTCATGGATGTTGCTCTAGGCTTATTTTTTATAATATAGTATTTCAAATTGACATCCTAATTAAGTCTTTGAAGGGAATCCTTTAATATATTTTATGGTAAATTTTCAATTTCCAGAATATTTTCTTAAAAAATATGGTCAGCAAAAAAAAAAAAATTGTTCTTAAATTTAAAGTAATTGTTAATTCAATGGAGCAAAAAAGAATAAAGTTCATGATGCCTCTATTTTTTATTACTTCATCCTCTGTCTCCCATCTTATATCAGGAGTTAGTTATCAAAGATAGAGAATATCAAGTGTCACCAAGTCGAACATGGCACTTCAAACTCAGGAAGAAGAGAATTAGCAACTTTCTAAATTTATGCACTCAGAATAAGCTTTTTAAGGTTTCATAATGCAGTGTTAACTGACAAGCAAATACAAGAGACCTAGACCACTTACAAGGCCGAGTTAGATGGCATAATTCAGCCTAGCGCGTATGCGCCTCTCGCTAGAAAAGGCAAGAGAAAAATATAACTCTGCTCAAGGACACCCTCTGGGAAAGCTCTCCCACGTTTGTACATGCTGTCTGGTTAGAGTAGCCCAAAACTTGATACTTTTATTTCCAACCTTTGACCCTTGGACATCTGGAAACGCAATTTGAGCCAAAAGAAGGAAGTTTGCTTTTCTATTTCAAAAATGTTGGGGGGAGGAATTTATCACCTAGCATCCATTCTGCTAGCAAAGCTACTGGTATTTATACACTTGTAAGGAACTCAAACGCGGAGCATTTAGTTAGAAAACATCTCTCAGAACCTTGACAATATCAGTATGTTGTTATTTCTAATGATGAGCTTAGACATGGCTGGGATGAGCAAAATAACCCAGCACTTTGATGCTCTTTGATGTCCAGATTTAATAGACATTCTCTAATTCCAGAATTTGAAATATGGTGAAGCATTTTATATCAACATCCACGTACAACCCATCTAGATTTGGTGTTACGTTCATTTTAAAGTAGTTTTTATTTGTAATAAAATTTTTAATCATTACATTATGTTTTAAAATATAACAGAACAATAATTTGATTTATCATTGCACCTTTAATTTATTTGGATAACATTAAAATTAAGAAGTATGTCACAAAATATATAAGAAACATATTTTTCTTTTTACATAAAATTATTTGTAGTGGCATATTAAATTTTTATTTGATCACCATTAATATAGAGTCACTTAATTCTTGATTACAAGACAAGCATTTATCCACATAAAGATATGTCATGGTAAATGGAAAAAAAACAACATAAACTATAGTTTGATAGACACTTGAGCTTAGTCATTTAGACATTTCTCACTGTGCAGTCTTAGAAACCTTATTTCGCTTTTCTGAGCCTAGTTTCCTCATCTGTGATAGGCGTTTTCTTGGGAACACATTGCAGGATTATTGTGAGGAGAAACACTGATTTATGCAGAGCACAGAGTAGATTCTCTATAAATGCCATTATAATAGTTACCCTTATCAACTTTGTTATTAAAATGTTGGAGAGTTTATCCAGCATGACTAGATAAGTTCCAGAAGTATTCATTGCCCAGACAAATCTAATCTATGACTGTAATCTTAATAAGTCTCACAGCTCCAGGGGTCATGACGGCAACGTGAAAGGAAACTCTCTTCCCTCTGTGCACAGAAGCCACACACAGGGATAATTAGATGCTGGTCAGCTAAGAATAAACAATAAATAATTCTCCTGGCATTTGATTAAATCATATTGCAGTAACCATATCTACTCCATTATGATTATTAACTACCATGTGGCAAATGTTAATCATTAGTAACGGGTCTATTCATGACATACTGAAAAGTGTTCTTTTAGCACCGTATAAAAGATGCTTTATTACCGTGCAGTTTGCCAAAATGAATTGACTTGGAAATAAAGCAATTTCTATTTGCAGTTTATCCATTCCTTTTATGAAACTGACTCAGTGCTTTCTGGTTTTTGTTTTGCTTTGTTTTATTGTTTTGCCAGGATTTCTTTGCAAGATTTTGATCCATGCTAGGAATTTGTACTTAGCTATGTGGCAAAAATTCAAAATATTTGTGCATTCCCCAAAATGTAAGTACATCAAAGAAGCACCATCCTTGAGTTTTTGATGTTATCTGTCTTAACAGGAATTCATTTATATTCTTATTGACCAATGCCTAAAATTTTAATCTTGAATATACTCTGATGCTAGCTATTACTCATTTTTATTTAAAGAATAGTTTAAGACATAAATGCTTACTATAGCCTGTATTTTCTGGTCTCTACACCAAAAAAAACAGTTTGTATAGTTATATTAATTCCAAAATTTATAATTATAATATTTTTAAATCATTGAAAATAACTAACTAAAAAGTCAACACCCCCATGCAACATTCCTGTTGTTTTGCAGAAGCAAATGAATAGCTAAAGTACCAGTTGCCAAACATTCCCCTGAATCTGAGCTTGCACATACAAGGGAGGGCAAGTAACCAATTTAGTTTCTTTACAAAGCTCATGCATTCATTTCCAGCATCTCCAGACTTTAATATCACCATAAGAGTACAGAAGCAGCATGTCTTGGTTCCTTTTCTTGATTTTTTCTTTCTTTTAAAATCTCGTGCCTGGTTTTCTTTTCCTTTGCAGTTCACACAACATAGAACTTTCTGAAAATATACATGCAGTTTCCATTATCTATGGATTCCACATGAACCAAGGAGAGAACAGCCCCCCCCCCCGCATAGTATCTTTCCTGTGTGGTATTGTGAGCACCTGGCCTTCCCTCTGGCAAGCCCCTGGATGAGTTCTTTGGGCACTGGTTTATTGTCCAGGAAAGCCATTTCAGCTATGACACACTGAAGTAGGCCCCTTCTAGATGGCCACCTGTCTTCCCACGTGGCCAAAACATGGGATTTTCCTTTCCCATGCAGAAAAATATTTTTACAAGCATTCCTGGTTGTGTTTTGAGGAAGAATCAAACACGGGTAAAAAGAATTGCTGTACTTACAAATGTAAATGAAAGTGTAGCGTGTATGTCGTTTCTGGTCCTTCCAGTCTAGTTCACCATTGACCGGAAGCAAGCAACAATCATTTTGTCAAATTTAGAACCCAATTAGATCGTAGACTGAAAATTTAGAGCCAGCTTCTAGCCACCGGGGTTCCATTTCCTATATTCAATATCAGATTCTCTGCATTTATCAAAAAAGTAACCAAACAATAGGAATGATGGTATTCTATAATGTGTATGCTACTTACTACATCTGTGTGAACTTGTAGTTATTTTTGATAATGAGGGAAATAATGCACACTGTTCTAGAACAACTTAAACGAATACCTATAGCCACATTAGGTTGAGGTCATAGCCTATTCTAAATTTAATGGCAAAAGCGGTTGACTTCTGATCCTGTTGACTATTGATTCCTAAATATTCTTTGCTCTGGTGGAAGAAATTCCAGCCAGGATAGAAACAACAATTTTGCCCTTCTAAACTGTTTATGTTTTTTAGGTATGGGTAAAGCGACAAGATTTATTATATGGGCTGTGATGGTTAATTGTATGTGTCAGCTTGGCTAGGCCACAGTACTCACATATTTATTCAAACATTCTTCTATTATTATTATTATTATTATTATTATTATTTAAATATGTCTTTATTAATTTCAGACAGAGGAAGGGAGAGAGAGAGAGATAGAAACACCAATGATGAGAGCGTTATCGATTGACTGCCTCCTGCACGCCCCTGTTGGGGATTGAGCCGGAAACCCGGGCATGTGCCCTGACCAGGAATCAAACCCCCATCTCCTGGGTCATAGGTTGATGCTCAACTGCTGAGCATGTTGGCGGGGCTCAAACATTATTCTAGATGTTTCTGTGAAGGTATTTTTTTTAGGTGAGTTTAACATCTAACTCAGTAGACTTCAAGCAAAGCAAATTACTCTCCGTAATGTGAGTGAGCCTCATGATCAGTTGAAAGTCTAAATAGGAAAGGACTGACTGCTCTCAATGAAGAGGCAATTCTGCCTGAAGACAGCCTTCAGACTCGAACTGCAGCATCAACTCCTCACTGGGTCTCCCACCTGCCAGCCTCCCTGCCAACCATGGATTTGCCAACCTCCACAATTACAAGCCCCAATTCCTTAAAAATCTTTCTCTTCATGTCTCTATTATCTATGATCTATCTATTTATCTATCTATTATTTATAATTATCTATCTATCTATATATCTATATCTATCTATCATCTATCTATCTATCTACTACCCATCCATGCTATTGGTTCTGCTTCTGAGAACCCTGATTAACACATGACCTATCCAGTCTTTTCCACTGTTTCATTGTAGGCTACACCATTTTTAACTCCTTAGAAATCCATCACCTACAGTATAAGATTGTAAATTCTGTTCAAAGGGAAGTATCCAAGATACTCAAAGGTGCACTTGAAAAAAATAAAATGGAAAAATTACAATTTTATTTCATAACAGTAGCCACATGGCATAGGTCTATTTAAAGTTAATAATGACATTGACCACATGGAATCCACACTCAGCAATGTTGCCCAGAATTCAACTGTTTGATAGTCATGATTATTTCCTAAATGAGAACTCGGAAGGAAGGAAGGAAGGAAGGAAGGAAGGAAGGAAGGAAGGAAGGAAGGAAGGAAGGAAGGAAGGAAGGAAGGAAGGAAGAAAGAAAGAAAGAAAGAAAGAAAGAAAGAAAGAAGAAAGAAAGAAAGAAAGAAAGAAAGAAAGAAAGAAAGAAAGAAAGAAAGAAAGAAAGAAAGAAAGAAAGAAAGGAAGGAAGGAAGGAAGGAGGGAAGGAAGGAGGGAAGGGGAGGAAGAAGGGGAGGAAGGAGGGAGGGAAGGAGGGAAGGAGGGAAGGAGGGAAGGAAGGAAGGAAGGAAGGAAGGAAGGAAGGAAGGAAGGAAGGAAGGAAGGAAGGAAGAAAAGAAAGAAAGAAAGAAAGAAAGAAAGAAAGAAAGAAAGAAAGAAAGAAAGAAAGAAAGAAAGAAAGAAAGAAAGAAAGAAAGAAAGAAAGGAAGGAGGGAAGGAAGGAGGGAAGGAAGGAGGGAAGGAAGGAGGGAAGGAAGGAGGGAAGGAAGGAGGGAAGGAAGGAGGGAAGGAAGGAGGGAAGGAAGGAGGGAAGGGGAGGGGAGGGAAGGGGAGGGAAGGGAAGGGAAGGGAAGGGAAGGGAAGGGAAGGGAAGGGAAGGGAAGGGAAGGGAAGGGAAGGGAAGGGAAGGGAAGGGAAGGGAAGGGAAGGGAAGGGAAGGGAAGGGAAGGGAAGGGAAGGGAAGGGAAGGGAAGGGAGAGGCGAAGCGGAAAGAAGGAAGGAAGGAAGGAAGGAAGGAAGGAAGGAAGGAAGGAAGGAAGGAAGGAAGGAAGGAAGGAAGGAAGGAAGAAAGAAAGAAGAAAGAAAGAAAGAAAGAAAGAAAGAAAGAAAGAAAGAAAGAAAGAAAGAAAGAAAGAAAGAAAGAAAGAAAGAAAGAAAGAAAGAAAATAATGGAATGAAAGAGGAAAGAAAAGGGAAGAAAAAATGAAATTGACACTTCAATAAAGTACATGTACAGCCAGAACTAACTGAACTAACATTATTAAATACTTTAGGAAAACTGACTCTTGAAATTTTCAACCAATCTAATATTTTTAAGTGTAAAGCTAATGTATAAAGACATCAGAAGATTATTGACATTGTGTTCTTCAATGCCATCAACACCAGAATTATAATAACAGGAGACATGATGTCCTTGTGGTCATTAATTCTTGGTCTATATCCCTCTTGATACACACACGCACACACACACACACACACACACACACACACGGAGAGAAGAGAACACTTGTTAATTTAACAAATACTTATTGAGCACATGTTAAGTACCAGATACCATTCTAGGCACCAGCAATGCAATGGCTAACCAGAGAAATAATTTCTGTGGATAGAGATTTTTACAGTCCAGTAGGGAATACACAAAAACAAAGAGAAAAATCACAGGACAGTTGGAGAAAGTGTTGTGGTTGGAAACAGAGTATATGTGGGAGCATGGTGGAGAGACGGCTAATCTGGTCTTTGGGGTCAAGAAAGAAAGTTGAAGAAAAGAAGGAAGCAGATGTTAGGCCAGTAGAGAGGAAGGTAAGAGTACTGAGGCATGTTTCATTGATGAGCTCCATTATCCAAATCCAAATTTCCCCCATTTCTGTATAAAAGCTCTGCATTATCAAGAAATTGCTTCTATTCACACTGCATGTGGGAATCCAGTCTTTGTATTTATGTGCCTGACACATTTAAAAAAATAAAATTTAGTGCATAAGTGCTTAAAAGTTGGCCTGATGCTTCATTCTGTCATTTGTAACTCTGTCCACAGAAAACTATTAATGATATAGGCCAGTGGAAAGGAACAAAGGACGTGATTATGCAGACATTATTAATGCTTCATTTTGGAGTGCAGCCAGAGAGATAAGTACAGCCACATACAGACTCTGCATTTACAAAACCCCCGTCTCAGTGCCATGACTAGAAACAGCAAAGGCAGAGACGTGAGACCAGCTTTTCCCAAACTGTGCTTTGTGTGGCATCCATATGGGTTCTGGGAAAACAAAAACAAAAATCCCACAAAGGGACCCGATGCTAGTAATATTGCTCTTCTAAAAAGCATCATATAGGTGGGCTCAAATATTACATAGATTTAGATAGTTATTTTTAGCCAAAAGTTGCCTGAGGTAGGTGTGCCACCTCAGAGAAGGCTAGAAAATGGATGCAAGATAAAGGAAGGCATGGCATTCAAACTGCCCACTGTACGCAGGGAAGCCCTTCCGATAGCCACCTCATCGTATGTCATTCTGTGAATGAATGCTGATTCAAAATATGGATTTATGATATATCTGGTGCTTTCTGAATATTAAACATATACATTAAATCTAGTGTCAGCCCATGAAGCCCTTAGTTTTTTCTGTGAGACCTTTTGCTTGTCCCTTTATGCAAGCAGGCATTAGAGTTCATCAGTGTTTGATGCTTGGGAAATACATGAAAATTTTAAAGTTTTGTAGTCAAATAAGTTTATGAGATGCCTTTCTGAAAATCTGAATGAGAATAACTCACTGGTAGATAATTACAGGGAATCAGTCAGACTAGGGATCAGGAGCCCAGCTGTCAAAGAAGTAAGCTAATTAAATATTGCTGGTTTTATTAGAAGTGAAATACCTCTTTTTTCTTGCAATGCAAAGCCACACTTAAGTAAAAGTCATGTGATAAAGTGAAAGAGCTAATTAGCTTGTGCACATGGGCAATAGAAGAGTTTCTACTCTCTTTTTTTTCATGTTTAAAGAGAACACATTTCTGAAAATGGAGTTCCCACTTGGAACCTCACAAAAAGCTGGCCTTTCTTATTATAATGAGAGAAGACGGAAATAGATTGTAGAGTATGATATTTCCATTGCCGTATATTAATAGATTATCAATCCATATTACATCTTAAAATAAATATACAACATGTTACTGCAGGCAGTGGTAGCACAGTTTTAGCATATTGTAGGTACTCCACAACTATGTGATGAATGAATGAGCGGATAAGGCAAAGAAATACAATGGAATGGATGTAAGAATTGGAGTCTAAAAGTCTTGCTTGGATTCAAGTTCTAGGTCTACTTGCCGTAGTCACTTAAAGGCATTTCTTATCTCTGGACTCCAGAATATGTTTGTAAGAATAAAAAGAGATTATATCTAACTTTATAAAGGTGACCTACTTCTGTTATTGCTATTATTGGTGTACATAATCAAATACTAGTGGTCCAAGTTTGTTGAAAAGAAGTTTGAATTTAGCGTAGCAATGTAAAGAAAGGTCTTTTTAGGAGGTGACGATTATGGAGGAATTCTAGTTAGGAGGAGCCCCAGTTGAATTAAGAGTGTCTCTTACAGCATTTTACTTCCCTCCAGTACAGGATACAGTTCAGGATTAGGTGATCCATTTCGTTATCATGGTTTAAGACATAACATCTGAATGGCCACCAAATCCCTAGTCTGCAACTGTGAAAACCTGGAGGCTGTGGCCTCTCCTTCCCACCTTCCAAGTCTTACCAGAATTCTGTCAGTTGGCTGACTGTAAACATGTCCCGCAGGGAAAGAAGGCATTCTGGGGAATAAGACTGTAAGAGGAGGCAGCCGTCCTGCTGGCCCGGTGCTCTTCTCCAAGCTGTGAGTGCCCCATTCCCTCACGCTATTTGGGGCACTGACCAGTTGTCCTCTCACTCTACATCTAAACTAGATTTCTCAACTTTTGCACACTTTGGGCCAAATGAGTCTTTGCTGAGAGGGCAGGGCTTCCTGTGCATTGCAGGATATTTGGCAGCATCCTTGAACAGCTCTACCCACCAAGTATCAGTAGCACCTTCCCAGTTCTGACAAACAAAAAATATCTACAGGCTTTGCTAAATAGCACCTGCAGGACAAAATTGCCTCTGGCTGAGAACCACTGTCATAACCTTAAAGTGACTTCATGATTCAATCTCTTAACCTCATACTTTGTGTTATGGACTGAATGCTTGTGTCCTTGCCCAAATTCATATGTTGAAATCTGTTAAAAGGTAAACTGAAGCACCTTAAAATTTCTAATAGTTTGTTGCAGCATACATCAGTTAGAATCGAGTGGCCCCAAACCAGAGTGGTTAGGAGAGCTCCACCCACAGGAGCCAGGGGAAGGGGATTTTTGGTACCAAGGACTTGGGAGCACAGCAAAGATATTATTGAATTGGCTATTGCTTAAGCAACCACCTAATTTGGGGAGAGCTAGTTGGCCGCCTGTGATTATTGTTCTCAGGTTCTGTTCTCTCAGACTTGAGCTCACTGAATCTGATGTAGATGTTGCCTTACTTACATGGGTGACCAAGGCATTAGAGCCACCCCATCTAATGGCAGCCACATTTCACTTTAACAGTTTGGATCCCCAGTGTGCTGGTATTTGGAAATGGGCCTTTGGAAGGTAATTAGGTCATAGGGTGGAGCTCTCATAAATGAGATTAGTGCCCTTATAAGAAGAGGTGGCTTTGGATGGCGGGCACATGGAGCAATATACAGATCTTGTGGCATAGAGACCCACACCTGAAACTTACATGTTCATATTAACCATTGTCATTCCAATACATTTAATAGAAAAAGAAATAAAAATTAATTAATTAAAATAAAATAGAAGAAGAGGTGGGAGAGCTAGCTAGCTCTCTTTCCCCCATTTGAAAATAGAAGGAGAAGTCGGCAGTCTCTTAAGCAGAAGAGACCTTCACCAGAACTGGATGATGCTGGCACCCTAATCTTGAACAGCCTCCAAACTGTGAGAAATAAATTTATATTTATAAGCCACCCAGCCAATGGCAGTTTGTTATATCAGCAATAATGAAGACACCTTGTTTTTAACATAACACCCTCACTATCTGACATATGCTACGTATCTGTGCACTCTTTGTCTTCCTATCACTCCCCGTTTTACTAAGAAGCTTGATGAAAAAAAGAACTTTATCTTATACATTGTTTTATCTCCATTTTCTACAATAGTGCTATGTATACAATAGGTGCTCATTCATGAACACTAGAAGATACCACAGAATGTTTTCACTACTCTAATTAGTCAGTAGGGCCTGAACAGCTTCCAAAAGTCATTGACTTAAAAACAAAACAAAACAAAACAAAACAAAAACCCAAACTGCCAGGATGGGACTAATAACTAGACACAAGCATCATTTTTCAAGTAATTATATGCAAGATTACATTGTGCTTTTTAATCATCAAATGAAAAATTGGTGAACTTAGCATATACTCATATTCTATTCACAAAATATAGAATATATAAGGAATTATTAGAGCTTATATGTTTATCAAAATTAATTTATTTGCCCTGACCAATGTTGCTCAGTGGTTAGAGCACCAGTCCGAGCACAAAGAGGTTGTGGGCTTGATTCTCGGTCAACGGCAAGTACCTGGCTTGCAGGTTAGATCCCATGTCCCAGTTGGGGTGCGTTTGGGAGGCAATCCAGTCAATGTGTCTCTCTCACATCGATGTCTCTCACTCTCTCTCCCCCTCCCTCCCTCCCTCCCTGCCTCCCTTCTACTCTCTCTAAAAATCAATGGGAAAAATATCCTCAGTGAGGATTAACAACAACAAATTACTGTCTTCGTGGATAATTAAACTACCGAAGTCATAGGTGCTCCCCTCCTCAGGCTTGTTGCACATCAGTTGCCCCATGGGGCTGTGGCATCTGCTTACCACTTCCTTGACATCACAGCTTCTTCACTCTGTAACTTCATCTCCATGACTCCTGAAGTCACTGAATTGAGCCCTGGTCCAGAGGTTCCAGGTGGAAGACACAACTACTAGCAAAGTCCTCCTCAGGCTGGGAAGGTGGCCTTCTTCCATTGACCTGTAGGTTTAAAAGAGGCCTGCAGGGGGCAGTGATGGGAGAAGAGGCCCTTTACTCATCGCCCACCGGGTCATCCGGGCAGTCAGTATGAGTCAATGTGACATTCCAGGCAGAAACCACAACCAAGTTAGCTTCCATAAAGGAAAACAGACCAACTGGTTAAAAAAATAAGTTAAGAAATATAACTACCAAATCCATTTAATAACAGACTCTGGTCCAGAAAATGCAGTAATTATCAACTTCTAATTATTATTTTTGAGCATCTGTGTTCACCATATCTCAGAACACCAAGAAAATGAACTTCTATTTGTCTCTCTTCAAATACAAAATGGTTCAGTGTTATGATAAATCAGGCAACACTAAAATTAATAACTATCAGGTGCAGTATATCATTATAGTAATTTACGATGCACAGTATAGCTCCTCTATTGTGATAAATTATCTTCCTAATGATGGCTCTACCATATTATATCAACTAACAGAATTTCACAGAGTAACATACCTCGGAGTTACATGATTTTTATTACAGAGAATTATATTAAGACAGATGGTTTGGAATTCTTTTTCACATTCTACATTTTTCTTCTTCTTGCAGGTAGCATTGTCATATACTATTATTATTATTGTCTAATCCTGAGTCTTCAGCAAGGGTATCAATAAATAAAAGATTGAACCCGGCCGGGCGTGGCTCAGCGGTTGAGCGTCGACCTAGGATCCAGGCAATCGGGGTTCGATTCCCGGTCAGGGCACATGCCCAGGTTGCGGGCTCAGTGACTCTCTTAATCACTGATGTTTCTATCTGTCTCTCTCCCTCTCCTTTCCTCTCTCTGAAATCAATAAAGATATATTTTAAAAAATAATTTAAAAAAATAAATAAAAGATTGAGAAGGCTTTGTTGCTAGTCTGAAGTACAGAACTCTTGGGTACCCTTAACATCACTGTGGGAGACAGACCGTAAGGTGTTCCCACGATACCTGCTTCCTGCCGAGGGTCAGCAGGACTTCTAACCAATGGAATGTGGAGAAGATGATATGTCACTGCCACTATTACATTATGCTATGTGGGCAAGCTCATGGGATGTCACTCCTGTGATTCCCTTACATTATTTAAGGCTCCGCCTCGACAGCACACTTGCTCTAGAGGGCCACCTGCATTGCTGCGTTTGGAGAAACAAGGTGCCATGCATTTTTAAGCTGCAAGGGAAGGAATTCTGCCAACGGCTTGAGCGAGCCTTTGCAGTTGTTCTGATGAAACTACGAACCCAACCTGCACCTTGATTCCAACCTTGTGGGACCCTGAAGAATGGAAGGCAGCTTAGCCAGACTCCAAATGTGGGAAATGACAAATACATGCTGTTTTAAATCAGTGTGTGTGTGGTAATTTGTTACATAGCAGAAGAAAACTAACACAATTATATACTAAAGGGACCTGGTCCTAAACTTCTGGTCTAATGTTATCTAAATGGAATTTCTTTTGAATGGTATTAATACAGTTTCATAGCCTATCTGATATTTTTGGAGGGGAGTAGGGGCCCAGAAAAGTATGTTTCTGAAATCTTAACAGTTCAAGAAACATTCACTGACTAACTGCCAGACATTTATTATGTATATAGTTGGACAACATATATGAATAAGATATTTTTTCCAGTTTTGAAGGAGATTATAGTGTAGTGGAGAAGAAACAGGTATTTCAACACTTATATGCTATTTTCATAGAGTAAGGAAAATGGGGCAAGAAGGGGTGGTGCAGGTATAGATGACTTTGATGAGAGGATCCTGAAATGGAAATTGTCATCCAGGAAAAAGGGAAAACATGCCTTTTTGAACTTCTGTGCACTCTTAAATTGATTAATAGTAATTATAACAGCAACAATGAAATGAATAATATTTATATATTCCTTACTAGGTATTGCTCAAAGTGCATTATTTAATTAATTCTCAGACAAATCCAATAATAGAAACATTAACCTCATTTTACAGATGAGGATACTGAGAGTTTAAGGAACATTTCATCAGTGGCAAAGATGGGATTCATTTCCCCTAACTGCTCCATAACTTCTGGAGCTATGCTCTTCCCACTTTAATATGCTGTCTTTTGGGAAAGAATCTCTTGACCTGTCTCTTCCCTGCTCTTCTGAATCTCATGCTCCCTGCATTTCCTTCAGGTCCCATGGTTTCCTGATAGTTAAAGCACCAATTCTGCTCTACTACAATCACTGTGAGGCTTATTTGTTACCCTGAATAGAATGTAAATTGTTTGACAGCTGAAATTGTCCAAATCATCTTTTGGTCTCTTGTTTCTATCACAGGCCCTGAAATAATAGTGCCCAATAAATGGTGAATAAATGACTGGATATTTTAAGGTCTCTGTAGGCAGAAAGAGACCTCATTTTTACTGCCCATGAAGATGATGTCTAAGAAAGATAACCTCCATAGTTCTTGGAGTTTGACCCATTCTTATTTATACTCACTTTAGTAAAATAAGCAGATGAATAAATAATGATAGGTGAATCGGTGTGTGGATAGGTAGATAGATACATGGAAAGATGAATGACTATCCATTGTTTTGAGTTAATTACATTCTAAGTAATAGTATTTTCAGGCCATTTCTGGACCAGTCATGTGGGACAATGAGGTTAAAAAAATAGGCCTTGCTGGCTAGTTGAATTGTGGCCTCCCTGAAAAATTTTCACATCTTAATCCCTGGAAACTGTGAATGTGACTTTATTTGGAAAAATGGTCTTTGCAAATGTAGTTACATAAAATATTTTGAGATGCGATCATCCTGAATTAACTGGGTGGACCCTAAATCCAATGGCAAGTGTCCTCGTAAAAAACAGAAAACAATCACATAGAGGAGAAGGCCTTGTGAAGACAGAGGTAGAGATGGGAATGATACAGCCACAAGAAACACCTGCAGCCACCAGGAACTGCAAGAGGCCAGGAAGGACTATTTCTAAAACCTTCAGAGAGATGCACAACCCTACAGATGCTTCCATTTCAAACTTCTGGCCTCATGAACCATGAGAGAATAAATGTCTGTTATTTTAGGCCATCAGCTGTTTGGTAATTTGTTATGGTGACCCTAGAAAGCTAATATACGGACAATAATTCATTCCTATAAAAAGACTCATAATATTATTTTTCTTGGCAAAAAACTGAAAGTCATATTTTAGACAAACCTGCACTTCAGGTCTTTGAACCCTGTAAAATTACATTTTTTTCTGAGAAAATAGTTAATACACAATCAGTTCTCAAAGGAGTCTTTGAGCTAAATCAGGACCTTTGGTTTTGCATCAGAAAATGTACCTCATGGAATGACAAGAAGACAAATGTTGACAAAATATGACTTTCTTTGTGCCTAATCTTTGAAGAATTCTGTTCTTTCTGAAATTGAGAAGCAATGGTCAATAACCAATTTCCATAGATAAGATAGAAAAAAATCCTAACCCCAGACAAACCATAAAGACATTTATCATTCTCTGAACCTTTTTTACATTATTTTCAAAATAAAAACATGCACCTGTAAGGTTGTGTGAGGATTAGAAATAACATATTGAAACTCAAAATGAAATTAAAACTCAAAAAATATATTGAAAATCAAACTGAAATTGAAACTCAAAAAATGGCACTTCTTAACAAAACAATAATAGTAGAAAATATACATAAACATTGTGCTGTGTCTAACAACTCTTTAATTATCCAAGTCAGAAATCCACTAACGGAGGCTTATGAAAACATTTTTCAACACCTCTGGAGACCAGCAATGAGATTCTTCCTAAATCAGCCACTCTTACAGGGAAAGCAGCCTTTCATCTAAAACTTAACTTCTAATCATTAAGTGCCACTGGGTTTTGCTTCTGGAGTTTTGACACTAATTGTTGGTACAACACATCACATTTCAACCACGATCTAGATAGTGGCAGCCCTCATTTTAAGGCTGTGGTAAAGAAACCAATGAGGTCTGATTTTGGAAGTCCTTTTCAAAGTCCGCTCCCTATCTTGTAAAACTCAATTTACAAAACTCAATTGGTCCTTTGATTACTTTCTCTAATCCAGTTTAAGAGCTTAAAATTCTCCCAAGTGGCCCTTAATTAATCGCTAATATGAATGCACAAGCATGCACTTGGACTGTATGTATCTGGAAGTTAACAAATGCATCTGGATCTTGGGATTTGATAATGACCTTCCTTCTGTGGATGACTGATTGAAACAATGCATATAGTAGTTGTTTATAAACTTCAAATAAATCTGAGAGGTATATTGATCCATCTCACTGACTCTTATCCTTTAACTTTCACTTTACTAATTCCTCTTCTTCAGAATACTCTGCATGGGAGTGAGCCAAAATCCACTAAAAGAGTATAATAAATAAGAATATCAATGATCACTTCTACATTTACTAAAGTTTAGTCATTTTACATTTTTTAAATGCTAATTAGGTTATTGAAGATCAGATAGTTTCTTAGGGAATATCTCCTAAATAAAGTTTCTTCTCAAGGTCTTCTAAGTTGTTGATACATTTTTGCTTATTGTGAGCCATTGAGATATAAATAACAGCTTTCTCTTATCTAATTTGTGTGTTGCTTGTTTGTGATTCATTCTAATGCTTGCATCACATACCATTCATTGTAATATATCTTTCCAAAAGCAGCAATTGGAGCACTATTTCACTCCAATCTTGCCAAATGTATTAGCAAAAGCAATTACATAATGGATTAATCACAAATATCTTGATAATCTGTAAGAAGAACATGAGAATTTCAATTTAAATGATAAAGTTAAGAGAAAAATTAAAGTACCTTAATAATAAGTATATATACCTGTTGATATTTATAATCCAATAGCCATTCTCCTTCACGACTTAAAGGCTGTGATGTCCAACAGGAAGCCACTGGTCACATGTGACACATGTTTATATTTAAATTAATAAAATTAAATAAGATTTAAAGTCCCTTTCCTGGGTGCACTGACCATATTTCAAGGGCTCAGTAGCCACATATGCCTAATGGCCTCCATACTGGATGGTACAAATATTGAACATATGCTTCATTGCAGAACATTGTACAGACAGGGCAGAGCTGACTTAGAGGAAAAATGGTGTCTTTTTCCATTGACTTTCATTATTTATGTTAGAAAATGAGAAACAGCATTTAGGATTAAATTATTTCAAATTCCCTTTGGTGCTTAAAAGAGTCTGTCCCCCTTCAAATGTACTTTTCAGATTGCACACTGCAGAAATGACCCCCGAAATTACAGCTTCCATGGTCTTGCAGACACCATAATTGTTTCCTAACAGTAGTGTGTCAAATGGCATTAAACCATTCACAGTTATTAAAAGACCCTCAACAAATTTATATAGAAATGCTCCAGAGAGGCAACTGAAATATCGCCCTTGGAGTAGCGAGCTTTTTCTTATTTACATACACATACATGTTATTTTGGCATTGTCTTTGATCAGTTTGAAATGAAAGAGCCAAGAGGCTCTCTTTCCTGGAACATACACACACACAAAAGAAAACCTCTTTTGTCTTTACCCATTGTCACCAAAAATAAATAAATGATACAAATGGTTCTTTTACTGGTTTTAAAAGTAGAGCTGGAAATTATGTAAAGTTGGGCCTCGTGAATTATTCATGTGCTCTGATTGAATGGGATCATTATCTCTGGCCTTACAAGCTAATAAATACTGTCTAATGCCTGGATACTGTTTTGATATAATAGTGTCAGGAAAAAGAAAAAACAACTGATTTTTTTTTCAAGCTTGGGCCTAAATTAGGGAGGAGCTCCCTGATGAGTTCATTGCAAGAAGTGTGTGTGTGTGTGTGTGTGTGTGTGTGTGTGAGTGTGCACATGACTGTGTGTGTCTATCCACAAATACAAAACATCTTAGACAATTCTGTTAGTCAGGTTTCTCTCAATCTTTAGACTTGCTACTTACGAGTTGCAGAATGGCTGCTACGTTTCTCTCCTTTCTCTATTCTTATCCCCCATATAGTATGTAAGTGTATTTTAAAACAATGCAGATTGAGGTTCAGTAAATAATTATGCTATCTAACCGTTTGCCAGTGAACAGTTAAATAATCTTAAATTATAGACCAGAAGGTTTTCCCCCAGATTGATTTCAACGAGTGAATTTGCTTGAGTTTAATATCACCATAAACCAGGAGTGTGGAAAGCCTGAATTAAGGTTGTGCTCCTAAAAGCAATTGCAGAAGGATGTCCATTTGTTTGAAAGCACGGAGGAAAATATACTTGACAGCTGGTTTCAGAGAAAAAAAATTAGAGGTGGAATATGTTGCAAAAGACTTTTTTAGGCTAATAGTTACAGAAATGTAGCAGAATCTGTTAGACATCACAGAAAAATAGCACTATTGACCATGATGATTTGTTTAACAAAATACACATTGCCTTTCCTCCCTTTAGAACACTGCTTTTCTTCAAGTGATGTGGAGTCTCTTAAGGGTATAAGCACATAAACAAAGAGCCTGTTAGCAATTCAGTAGTTTGTAAAATTTACACAAGACCAAAAGTCTTTCCTCTGAAACAGCTGGCTTGGTCTTACACAGAATGTGTAGGTTTTCCAGACTGCTCTCCTCATCTACCGCGAGCTAACAAATCATGCCTTTTAATTACGTGTCTAACAGGAATGAAAGCGTGTGAACCGTCTCCTGCAATGGGGTGTGAACACCGCCTCAGTAAAGCTGCGCTCGCAGGGCTGCCTGTCTTCTTCTGTCTCATAGAGGAGGCAATGGAGGGCCAGTGAGGTTTTTGAAAAAGCAAACACTTTATTAGCCAGGGTAGCTAATCCTTACCTGTGATTTTAGTGTATTTTTCTTTGAAACGGCCATGGGCTTTTATTAGTAGATCGAAAAAAACAAATTTGCATTTGGAGCACAAAGAGAAATGCCTGGGGTGGGTACACTATAGTTTCGCGTTTGTGACCTTTGCTATTTCTACCTTTGTCTTTTAAAAGCAGGGAGTGTCCCTCCAAACGGGGAGGTTCAGGCTTGTCCTGCTCTTGCCCCCGGAAACACACGCTGGAGTTTCTGGGCAGAGCTTTCACCTGTCGGCGGGCGGGCGCAGGCCCCACGGTGCCCGCGCTCCGATTCCACAGGGCCGCGTGGCTGGCAGGACATTCGCGACGCGCGGTCCCCAAGCAGGGCCTTTGGCACTGGGCTCCCCCTGCGCGCTTGCACTGTCACAGCTGCACACAGGACAGACGCGTGGCTCAAAGGCAGCGCCTGTGGATACACCTGCGGGGCCCAAGGAGCATCGCTGGTGTTCTCAATAATTTGCTGTTAGTTTGGAGGGAAAGTGAGGAGTGCACTATTGAGTGATAAAAATGCATTTTATGAGGAAAATATACACAATATATATTTTTGATGTTGGATTTAAAAGGGTCACACAGAGCTGTAGAAGAGCATGCAAGAAAGGAAGCAGCAGCATGGGCTGGGAAACTTCCAGGTCTTTCCATACTCATAGTTGTGCACAACTGTGAAGGAGTGATGGATGTAAAAAAAAAAAATTAGATTCAGAGAGAGGCAGGAAACAATGTGGTTCTGCCCTGACTCTGATCGACTTCCCATATAATTTTACAACTGTTCTTTGTTTTTCTCTTATAATATGGAAATTTGGTGGACAATTTATAATCAGAGTTCCAACTTGATGCAGGATTTTCTGTCATGAGGCCCTGGATTGTTCCCTCTGGCAGAGTAGCTAATGTTCCGTTAGCACTGCCCCTCCCACCACACCCGTGAACCATGCCTTTGCCGGGCAGCCCTCTGCTTGGTTCTCAGAAAACGCTTATGCAGAGATATGCATCCGTATTTAAAACGTGCACATTTATAATCCAATGTTAAATCTGCAGATGCATGTATACACTTAGCACCATGCCTCAGCTCAGTGATGTCTGGGCCTGCCCCCGTCACTGCAGAGATGGGAGGCTTACTCTCTCTTTGCTGTTTTACCTTCAGAATTTTGGGTTCTGTAATGTGCTCCATTTTCTGCCATTTATAGAACCTATGATTCCAAGTTTATCACTTATATTCCTCAGCTGAACACTGCACTTCCTCTCCCCTCAGGGCCCAGGTCACACATCCTGGCCTAGGTAGGCCTTCCTGATACCACCTCCTGAACATCGAGCCCCAAGTCTAAAGAATGAGGTGGGAAACGGGGCTTGTAATAGCTCTATCATTTTTCTTTCACTCTCCTTTGTCCCCTGCTATTAATATCTCAAAGAGGAGTTAAATAAACTGATTTTGGTATAAGCATATAATAGATATGCAACCAATAAAAATACGGACACTAATAAATATCATTGTGGAAGTAGGTTCATAACCTAAATAAACAACCCACATCAGAAAACAGTAGGTACCGTTTAAACCTACCTTTTAGTTGAAGCATATGTGCATCTGTATATAAAACTGTAAAAAAGAACATAAATGAACATAATGAATATGCACGCATGTATGTATTTATGAGCAATGGGGTTACGGTTGCTTTTTAATTTTTTTGTTTATTTATTTATTATTTTTTATTGATTTTTAGGGAGAGAGGAAGGGAGAGGGAGAAAGAAAGAAAGAGAAGCGTCTATGTGAGAGTGGAACATCAATCAGCTGCCTCCTACATGCCCCCTACCAGGGATCGAGCCTACAACTGGGACATGTGCCCTGACCCTTTTGATATTTGGGACAATGCCCAAAGGACCAACTGGGCCACACTGGCCAGGGCTATAGTTGCTTTTTTAGTTTAACCTTTTTGTTCACCTATATTATTAATTTTACAACAGTGAATAAGAATTATTTTTGTATTAACATAAAAATTATTCATTTTTTTAAAGTGTAGAAATGTGTTTAACTTCTATAGTCATGTATTTCATATTTCAGTATGTGATAGAAAATGCATTTGTCAGCATTAGTTTGAATACTCAAATGAGCCACTTGTGTTGGTAGATGCATTGAGCTTCATGGGAAAATCCAGATTTTAGTCACATGCTTAGCTATTTGTATAAGCTTGTAAAGTTGCATAACATGTCAGGTAAGGTTTCCTTGTATGTAAATGGGAGTGCTGTATTAGAGACTGGGATTATCACCTCAACTTTAAACCTCTATGATCATTAAATATCACATATAACATTTGAATTCACTAAATAGGTGGACCTTAATATTTGGGGAAATAATATTTCTCACAGGTATAAGGTTGCTAATGTGCATGGATTAAAAACTATAATACTTATTATCATGAAGCTCAAAATAAAAAATAATAGCAAATACTACTCGAATACCTATTATGTTCCATGCACTGTACAAAATTATTTACATAATATAAATTCTTAAATTTTCAAAGCAGGCCATGAGTTATAATTATGCTCACTGTTTAACAGGTAAATACCCCTATGAGGTAAGTCAGTGAGTTTCCATTTTTATAAGAAGGAAAAATAATAAACCATAGTCCAAGAAATCAGTAGGAATTTGTCCTTTCAATAGGTTAATTTTATGTAGAGCATTCACTAAAGTCAGAAATTTTAAAGTTTTGCTTTTCATTTCCTTATACAATGAGTAGGATATAATTAAAGTTGTGAGCCTTCTAGCTCTAAAATTAAATCACTGTTTAGAATCATATTTAGAAAATGTAGCGTCAGGAAGAGTATATGTTTCATGTTCTGGACTGTGAGAGAGGAAGCCAGCAGGATGCATTGTCACTTCAGCTGCTTTAAATCTGTCCTTTATCAACCATCCCTGCCTGGCATCGGCGCTGCAATGCCCAGCGTGCCCACTAGATGTCAGGGGTAAAGTCTGGGTGTGGCGATCAAGGTGACCCCCTCCTAGATGGCCTGTCTTCAAAAAGAGTGATTCCTTGCTGTTCTCTTCAGTCTGCCTTATGATACGCACTAAAACATGCACGGCCAGATCTTTAACTTGGTGAGTCCCCGACAGTGAAGAACAGGTCTGTGTGGGCCCTACCCCTAGTATAGTGCGCTAGCTGAAAATGCTCAGGAAATCCTTGTCACTTGGATGTTGATGGATTCTTCACAAATTTTGAATTGATTGTGGAGCGATTCCCTTCTCTTCTCAATTTGTGTAATTTTGATGGTCTAATTGGGCTAGCCTATGGCAAGCACACAGAAGTATCCTAAGAGCCTATTAGTGGAGACCTTTAGTTGACTGTGTTCATTGTGTATATACTTGCATGAGAGATCTGAAATAGTCATGGCTGTCTCTTCCTTGGTTTCCTCTCTTTAAGAAAAGGGGAGAGTAGACGAGTTTCTCTACCACTTAGCTATTAAGAATAATAAGGCAATTAGCTGCCTTCAAAGAAAAATATAATTCAATATTCTAATGAACAAACCTCTAAATTGAAAGATTATCTTTTGATTAGAATTCATGTCAAAATTAAAGCTTGGGTTAGATGGTTTATCTCAGATCGAGAGTCAGAGATGGCCCTGGCCAGGTGGCTCATTTGGCTGTGCATCGTCCTATGCACCAAAAGGTTGCTGGTTCGATTCCTGGTCAGGGCACATACCTGGGTTCCGGGTTCGATCCCCTGTTGGGGCACGTACAAAATGCTACCAATCCATGTTTCTCTCTCACATGGATGTTTCTCTCTCTCCCTCTCCCTTCGTCTCTCTCTAAAAATCAATTAAAAAATATATCCTCAGGTGAGGATTAAGATATAAAAGAGTCAGATGAAGAAAAATTTAGCAGAGTAGGACATACTCTCAGAACAGAACCCATAGCGGGTCTTTAGACAGGGCTTGTAATCAGGAAAGCACGGGAGGAGCGCTGTGGAGGTCTAGGTAGGCGGGAGGTGAGCATCACGAAGGTCTGCCACAGGTATCTGAAAGCCAAGTGTGAGGTTTGGAGCTGGAAGACCGGGTTTTAGCCTCGGGAAGGGCTGGCAGAAGCAAGCTGCTCAGGGAGGAACAGGACCAAAATGTCAGCGATGCCTAGGTGAGCAAAGAGAAAGGGACAGGTACCCAGGCAACGAGGCAGCAGCCCAGCTTCTAGACCCAAGTTCATGCTCATAGCAAGGCAGCCGCTAGCAGCCAGAGCAAAGGCATGAATGGCTACTAAGCCGGCAGCCACTCACCGACACAAGGTGCATTCCGTCGGCAGGGAATCGGGTTGGTCCCACAGCCAGCACAAGCGCAAGCCTCTGTGAGTGGCCTGCGCGTGTCACTATTGGAAGAAGTCGAGTTAGGGGATGAGATATTCTTGAAACTTACCAAGAACCCTCTCGCTGCTAAGCATGATGGTAAACTCACTAACAGCAGAAAACCTGACTCCCGAATTTAAGTCAAGGCAGTTGGGTAGATAAAATGCACAAAAATATTTTACCCTAGTCTAAAACTAGGATATCTTTTTTTAAACAACCTTTTCTGTGCTTCTAAAGTCTGAGGAATATCCCAATGATGCGGTAGGAAGAAATCGGCTAAGGGTTAGGCTCCGTGCCTGTCGGTGTTACGATGGCTCTAGAACTTCCAGGCTGCACCAGGCTCCTCACACTCACCCAGCAGTCAGGCGGGAGAAACTGTCTTCCGTGAGGCGGGAAGTGGCCCCAGCGTGAAAACTGGAGTCGCATCATCTTTATTCCACCATTTCCTATTGAGATGCAAACTAATATATTAAAGTGAGATAGAAATGGATTTAAGTCTTAAATTTATATTTGGTAAGTGTGAGATTTCTGGGAACTTATCTCTTAGAGACCCAGTTTTCTCAGCTGTAAAATGGAAATAATTGGATCTAACATGAAGGATCATTGTGAGGGCTAGAAGGTGTCCGGCACATGGTACTCAATAAATGACTGTGATTACTGTTCCAGTGGATCAGTGTTATTACTCCACCAAGTTCGTATGCACAGAATCATTAGTGTGCAGTTAGTATTGCTAAACAGAGGGATTATATTACACGATTAAAAAAAATTTTTTTTAACCCTCACTTGAGTATATTTTTTCCATTACTTTTCAGAAAGGGTGAGAGGGAGGGGAGCGAGAGAGAGAGAGAAACAATGATAAGAGAGAGCCATCAACTGGCTGCCTCCTGCATGGCAGACTGGAGGTGGGGAGTGAACCTGAGACCCTGAGGTACTCAGTCCCATGTTCTAACCACTGAACCACACCAACCAGAGCAACAGGATTTTTTAAAGATATGTTTTTATTGATTTTAGAGAGAGAGGAAGTGAAAGGGAGAGAGAAAAAATCATTGATCTGCCACCTCCTGCATGTGCCCCTCTAGGGATTAAACCCACAACCAGGGCATTTGCCCTGACCGGGAATTGAACTGGTGACCTTTCCGTGCATGAGATGCTCAACCAACTGAGCCACACCAGCCAGGGCACATTACAGGGTTGTAATGAGCCTGAGTTACTTCAAATAAAGTTTGCTTTCCCCTTCCTTAGGATGGGTTTACTGGAGATGCTACAGAAAGTTGAAGAGGATTATTTGTAAAACCAGCTGGCATTTTACCTTCCAATAGGACAATACCAAGTCCCTGAAATGAACCATTTAAATTCACTGAGGGACCCAGTAGGTCTGGCAGATTGCTGGGCACAGTGCCAGTCATCAGTCCAGGACCACTCCTGACACCACTGAAACTGAAGAAAATAATCTGGTGCCCGTAGGTTGCCTCTTTACCTTAAGACTTCTTCTCTTGAACTAAACAAACCCACCAGTTGCTGAGCAATTATGCATGGAAACTAAATGGAAAACACCTCCAAATGAACAGGGCTGACTCTGCAGGACACTAAAAGCCACCCTAGAATCTGAGTGGGGCTAAAATCCAGTTATTTCATGTGCTAATAACCACAGTGACATGGAATTGATCCCACATTTCCCTTTTGGGCCTTGATTACTGCACACAGGGAAAGCCAGGGTGTCTGCCTCTCCCCTGTTCTATTTCCTGTGTTAACAGGAAAACATAGTTCAGGGAAGTAAAACTTGTAAGACTAGGCTCCTCATGGTAGACAATAGGTTATTGTCTAAGTCAATTTGTTTTTTAATTTGTAAAAGGCAATTGATTAATTTATAAGTTCTGTGATAATTTATTTAGCATAATCTTTAAGAAACTGCTGGACATTACCCAGTGAAACTCAAAACAACTCCAAGTGAATTAAACTCTGAGAATGGTGTGACTTCATGCTCTCACACCCTACCTCCAACACAACACACACACACAAACATGCATACACCTTTTAGGTTCCACACAGGCACATCACATACTTTTCAACAAACCAAAATTATTTTCAGTACCTGGCTAACTGGTATTGCTAGCATTCAACTGGGAAGAGCTTAGCGTTTCATGCTTGACATAAAACATCTAAATCTTAGAACTCCCGGAAAGTGAAGTCTGAAAAGACATTTTGCAAAAAGATACCTCAGGCAAGTGACTTTGCATTTCTTTTATTTATCACTAGGTGGCTTTCAAGTCCTAGAGCTATTATTTTCAAATGTGTCACCCTCTGTAGGTTGCCAGCCACTGCCCCAGATTCTTCATGCTTTTAAAAAACCTAAACTTCTTTCATTACTAACATCACTCAAAGCAATTCCTTCAGCTTCCTGGTTCCTGGCCCTAAAACGTCTCTATAACTGCACTCTTTGAGAGTGAAGTGATCCTTCCCCTTCGAAGGCTAGCCCTACCACTCACCCTCCGAGGGTTCTAGCCTGTTCCCTCTGGCTCTTTGCCATGAGCTTTCGCTCACACACTGGCTAACGGGCAGGGTTACCTACATGAGACCGGCGCGATGAAGGATGGGGTCCGAACAGCTCTGATGTGGGACTTATGCTCCTCTACCCCCAAATAGGCTCTTGTCCCATATTCCTTTTCTCAGTTTATGGCATCACCACATCCACCAATTTCTCAAAAAAGAAGCCTACAGCCCCCCAAATACCTCTGAGTTGTGTGATCCATACTGTATATCAGATGCTTTTCAAAGTGTTTTACATATATCTGTTTATTTAATCCTTTCAACAACCCTATTGGCTAGGTACCATGAATACATCCATTTTACAGATAAGCATAAATGAGGTACAGAAAAATTATATAACTTTTCAAGATCATAAGGCCAGTAAATGTGCCTGAGCTCAGAGACTGCTTATGGCAGTTATAGTCACTTAGTACATGACTCCTTCCTTCCTTCTGCATCCCTCTAACCAACATAAACTCCTGCAGTCCACCCCATATACCTGCCATTTCACCACTGACTTAGGGCACGACTTTGCTGCTAATAGACTTCTAACTGATCTCTCTGCCTCTAGTTTTTCGTTTCTCTTCTTTCTGGTCCATTTCTAGAAAGCATGGCTCTGATTATTTCCCCAAGCCTTTCAATAACATCCAAGAGCTTCCCTTTTACATTGAACTAAAGATGCCTCCTCAGCCTAACAGTCAATGTTCTTAGCAATTTTACTTCTGTATGTCTTCTTAGGCTTATCTCCCAAACTCGAAGTATTTGCTTTTCCCATGAGTTTTAATCATGTGCTCGATTTCCTCTTTATCATTGGTCCTAGACCAATGGTGTAAAACATATTTCACTCCCAAACTGGGTGGGATATACTGTGCTTCTAACTGCAGGCTCTATACTGTGCTTCCCCTAAGCCAAAGCCTAGGAGTGGATGGAGATTGCAATTCTGCTTCCAACAGAATTCCAGGCAGCTGCTCTGGGGATGACTGCTATTCCTTTCCTTTGCCTGGAGCACTTCAAATTCAAAATACAGCTGACCAAAGCAGAGTCCAGGCAGGATAGTGTGTTTCCTCCCCTAGTCGCCATCAGCTCTCAGTTCCCAGGGACGACGGGTCTGAAGGCCATTCTGATTTCCTCTCTCCTCCTCTGATTCAACACTCGCAACACCCTCTTATGTACTCTCTTGTCTCTTCCTCTGATGTGAATCTCTTTGGACCACTAATGCATTATCTCTGATCAAGAATAACCTTCCCCTTATCTTGTACTGTGCCAGTAACCAGGAGGGCGTTCTAGCTTGACTTAGCTTTTTCTTAAGTCCCATTAATTCCCTCTATTGAAATTCTGTCTTCCCTTTGCTCTCAACACCACACCAGGGGCGGAGGTCCGGGCCAACAATCTGCTAGGGATCAAGGATGACAACTCTTCCCTCATATATCCTCTAGCATGAATGTCCTTTACCCACCTCAGCAAGGTAAACCTGGTGACACTCTGTTATATTTCAAGGCTCCCACCTCATTGCCATCTTGCTGGAGAAACCCTTAATCCAGACCATTTAATAAATCCCCCCTCCCAACTCTCTTTTTAGCCTTACATTTGTCCCAGGCACTACATCACGCACTTTAATCTTCCTCTTGAGCCTATCATCATATTGAGCCTACTTCTTCAGATATGGTCACTGAGGTCTAAGGAGTTAAGTGCCATGATCAGGGTCATAGTGAGTTCCCATGCGATCAAATTCAGGTCCATCTGACTTTTAACTCCTGTACAGTAACTTGTAGAATGTTTTCTTTTATGTAGTTACTTGTCTGCTACAGTGATCTCACCACTTTCTTTCCTATAAAGGCAGATATCCTCTCTTCCTCCCTTTTGTATCCATTTGCAGCAACTAATAGAGTGTCTTGAACATAGTAGAACTTCAAAAAATATTTACTGAATTGAATAATTTACAATAAATTATTTGAGACTAACAAGGAACAGGTCAGCCTTTACACTTACACGTAAAGTGAGTTTTCAGGCCTGATTCTCTCTAGTTATACAATATGAATCCTCCCTCCCTCCCTCTCTCTCTCGCTCTCTGTCTCTCTCTCAAAGACACTGGATTCAGAAGTTGGATGCATTTGACAGTTGAAATGAGATGCACCAAGACAGGGCTAGAGCACCTGCATTTTTATGTCACTGATACCCTTGGCCAATTCAATTGGAACTCAGTTCTTTTTTTTATATATATATCTTTCCAGTAGAGGCAACAAAGAACAGGGGTAAAAATGAGCAGAAACAGTCCAAATTCTCTTAGCCTAATTTAGAATTTGTGAAAATCCAGAGGGAGAGAGAAACTAGGTCTCCAGCTTCTTTGTTCCTCTCAGTAGAAGGAAAAAATAAGGCAAAGAAGACTATTTTAATGGAGCAAACGAACAGCTGAAGCCACATTGATCCGGAAGGTTTCTCTGGCTACTTAAGGGAACGCACCAAATTCAAGTACTTTGGGAGCATTTTTCCAAGTGCAAGCAGCTAGTTAAAATTTAAGAAGAGGCTTGAGTTGCTGTGACTGAAACTCTGTTTTTCCAATTACAGACAATTTTCACCTGCGCATTAAAGGAGGGCTTCTATGCAACTCTTGGATGCAACCCCGTTCAGTTAAATAAGCATTTATTGAGTGTCTTTGTTGTGCCAGACTGGACACTGTGTTCCTGGTTTCTTTCAATTACCTGTGTGTCCTGCACAAAAATAAAACTGTTTCTTCGGAACATCCTATACTACAGATGTTCACACTAATCTTGACTGGATTTCACTTTAATGAGCCTACGTTGATGACATTTTATTCTGGAGCTTTGAAGTTGTGAGGTTAGGGAACTTGTGCAAACCAGTGACAGAAGCAAGCAGACTGCTGAAATTCCTGCCAGGGAGAAGGGCGCCCCCTTCCTCATTCGCCTTCCCCTGTGGACTCCTTCGCTTGTTAGTACATTGTTTGATTTTACACTAAGAAACATTGTACCCCACTGCTGCAGTAAACTGCGCCCCAAATCAATAAAAAACGATCTAAGTGTTAATGTGGCATTATGCCAAAATCCACTTATTTCACGATATACTAAATGTTGGGCTTAGATTTACTGAAATCCCTGTGAGAGGCTGCCTATTAAAACACAAGGATTTAGTAGGTAGAGCTGTCAGAGAAACCTAAAGAATCACAAGTGCTCAGTTGCATGTGTATTTCATTGATTTAAAAGGAATACATATTAGATAGGTCTTCGCTTTGTGTATTCACATAGTTGGGTTTGTGATATTAAAATAAAAATAAACATATAACTGGTTAACCATGTTCCATGAAAATAACTAAAAGCTGCAATCTACTCTTTCAAAGCTCAGAAGGGTGAAAGTCTGCCCAAATAGAATGACTTTGTACGATCCCTATTGTCATGTCCCATCTAAACCATTGTGCGTAATTGCTATGGAAATGTGAAAATGCCTCTTTTTCCCTCAACTAGCACGCGATAACCCGCTCGGTCTCTCTCAAGTTTGCTGCAAAGGATGCCAGTTAAAGCGTCCAATGAGGCCCTCAGACGCTAGTGTATCAGCCGTTATCTGTTCCAATCCTGGACCAAAATAACACATAATATGCTTGGAGCCGCTGCCGCTTGTGAATGCTAGTTTGCCTGCATGGCATATGCCCGGAGAGTCTCAGATGAGAGGTGATTGCACAAAACTGTGATTGTGAGATGACTTAGCAGAACCCGTGATGATGTCCTAATGGCCTCCCGCCGGGGGAAACAGGAGTAATTGTTTGTCAGGGGAGGGAACACATCTGTAAGAAGGCATCTTCTGCAAACCAAGCAGCCATGTGGAAAGGGGAAGTGAGAAACCTGGTGCCAGGAGAGACAGTGGAGAAAACGCACAGGCTGAGCAGAACCGAGCAGCAGCGACAGGGGTAGGCACAGGGTCAGGAGGGGCTGGTTGAGGAAGACTGAAGTTTTGTGCTCTGGAAAACAATACAAACAGTTATTTTAAAATGAAATGCCTGTCTGCTAGAGTTACTAGTTTCTTTTGGCAACTTCGAATTATAATGAAGATGTAAGACCCTGAAATGCTAGAGAAGGAACTGGAGTACCAAACCGGGGGAAAGCTTGCGTAATTGTACATTTTCTAGGAGTGTTTTCTAAGCTTGGGCATTCTTTCAGCAGGAGTCCTTCAAATGGTATATTTTCTATCCAATAACTTCCTTTGTTCTTTGCTTATCCTAGTGATCTAAAATGAACCAGTGTTTTAAAAACCATACTTTTAAAATCAAGGCAGAGCTACTGAATGTACATGCATTGGGAACATCGATGTCACATCGAACAAGCGAAGGATACTCACAGCCCTGTTTGCGGCTGCACGAAGCATCCTCCATTTGATCAGAAATAAGCAAGGGCAAGGAAGCTAATTAATGCTGCAAAATGCTAATTCCCTCCACCTTTTATCCTGGGTCTAAATTATGATTTTATCTAATTTCTGAGGAACTGAAATGTTCACTCCAGAGGAGGGTGTCATTATTAAAATATAAATCAATGCCTAAAAGCACACTGGCCTATGGGAAAGACTGTAAAAAATGGAACGCCCTCAACAAACAGCTGTGCTCCTGACCCAGCGTTTTGTTTGCTTGCTTGCTTTCCTGACTGCCTACCAGACTGCATCGACTTGGGTACTTCTAGCAAATCTGAACATGTTTCCAACAACAGATTTTAAAATATGAAATTTTATAACACACTTGCTATCTATCATTAAATGAACTAAATTTTAGGCAAAGCAATGTTCCCTCCCCACCTCACCTCTCAAGGCTACTAATACAATCTGCCATTAAGTATCAGATTAAACATAGCTGGGTGTGGTTTTTAGTTTAAAGGTTTAGAATAGTGTTAAGGAATTTTTACATCACCATGAGGACCATGAGACTTGGGAAATGCTATGTGTGTAAAACTCTATGCACTAAACTTGTCTCTAGTTTCTGTTACTTGGAAGGCTTTTGGCCATCAGCAGCCACCGGAAACCAGAGGGATCAGTAATTTTCATGATGGAGTTCATGTTTTGGTGAATTCTATGAGGAAAAGAAAACAGAGGAAGCTGGGAAGTGGAGGAAAATACAGACCCATGCTTGTATCATTGAAAAACGCATACTAAGATACAAGAGTTTGCTCAGGACATAGGCCTTTACTGCTATGGAGTAAATCCCAGGCAAGCTGGAACAAGCTTGTCACCCTACAAATTGCAATTCCACATATAAGCCAGATCGCATCAAAATGCAAGGTGAGCTCTCATTGCCTTATAATTTCTCACACTTCAGCATCTCTGGTTGCCTTTAACTAAAATGTCTTGAATCTTTGCTAATACCTACTGTAATACCTGCACATTTCTTCACAGTTTCAGTGGTCTATTTATTTCTGTCATTGTTACTATTAGAACTAAATCCAAGTTTCAAAATAACTTCTATGGCTTTTTTTATGTTGAAACCATCAGAAAGAATAATTCTTCCATAATGCTGAATGGCCATATTCTTTCGAATGCAGTTGTTATCTAGACATACAAGGATAAGAGATACACGTCTCTGCCATGGTGGTCATTACATGCAAACTATTATCTTCCAAAACCAGCAAGTCGGTGCTCACTGGTGGTACATTCATTATACTACAGATAACTAAATTGTATTTGCATTATTAGGATAAGAGTCTCAATTAAGAAAGATTGTAATATATGTTTGAATTTGTAATAACATCACCAGCAAAGGCAATACTCTCTTCTTTCTATCACCATTTATCAACTTTTCCTTTATAACGATGTAATATAAAATAAAAAGATTCTACAAAAGTGTGATTCTAGAAAAGTGACATTTTACAAAAGTGGGACCTGAGTCTCCTGATAAAGCTTTTCTGACATTCCTGTTACACTGTGGCAGGACTTCTGTATGGCTAATTTAGAAATAGATATTCAGAATGAATAACTGACACGTTCAATCAGCACAAGTAAGTGTCTGAACCTGAAAGGTGAACCCAATCTGTTCATGGGCAGAATCCAGACAGCCTCAGTGTCAAATGATTTCTGCATACATACTTGAGACATTGATGTAGGGACTCATTTCAGGACCCGATGAATCCATGAGAATAGAACTAAAATATAAAATCCATATTCAGTAGAAGCACATACACATGCATACTTTTAAAAAATAGCTTCCAACACACTTTGAAACATCATAAATAGGAAAGCATATAACCCACTTTTTCACAAGTTCAAAGCATTCCACTCCAAGCTCAGAACTAGCAACAGATGCTTCCTCATAAGCTATCTATTCAGCTCTGCTTTTGACTGCTCTTAACAGAGACCAAGATATGATCTTGGTACCACACCAGTGGTGTGGATGGATCACTTGTGACAGATCCACTGGCTGCAGCTTGTAGTAACTGAGAACTTACTGCCAGATTAATCTCACTCAAATACTGTTTTCATCATGTCTCTTCACAGACTCATATCTTCAATGACTCTACACCGCACATGGCATGGAGTCTAGACTCCCCGGGCTCACAGTCAACTGATCCCAAACTACTTTCATTATTTTGCCCTTTTAAATAATTTCCGTCACTGTGAAAGTATATTACCACATTGTAGCAAGTCTGAAAATTAAACTTTTCTCTGATAAATTCTCATAGCTTTGATATCTCTCTTCTCTGAACAGCACATGGATGACCCTATATTAGAGCTTGATCTGTAAGTGTTCTGGGTGATTACGCTTTTGTCTCTTTGCTTATTTTCAGTCACTATAGATGGCGAAGTGCATAGTAAGTGCTCAAAAACAAATGTTCATATCTTTATTTTCCATTACCCAGGTGATTATTTTACAACTTAGATATATTTAGTGGATGTCAGTTGTTTTAAAGTTTTATTTTTGTCAAATATGTCAAAAGAATAAAATTCTGAACCTGTGAGGTCATCTGCTTCAAGCTTGCAGATAGGTTCTCTGAAAAGAACAACCACCTCCCTCCTAAATTAAAAAGTTTACCTATTCTTATAATCCAGGACCTGATATGTCAGGTGAAGTAAAAAAAAAACTTTTAATGTAAGAATTTCAATGTCTTTGAAGATCGAATTAGGTATGGAAGATAATTTATGGTTTGAGGCGGTAAGAAATGGTTGAAAGTAATATTTTACTCTAACCACCATCAACTGCATGAATAGCAGTAAAATAAAGTACAAATTAGTTACTTGAAATGAAATGTAAATAAAGTTCTCATGTACAGCTCAAAAAAACCCTTTTCTCCCCCAAAATGTTGTTAGCAGAACAAAAATTAATTGTTAGCCCCATCAAAATGAGGAAAATTAGGAGAGGAGGAATCACTTCCAGAGGATCACAAAGTTTATAAAGAGTAGAACAGGGAGAATAAAACTAAGTGTACATTAACAAGTAAGTGTATTGAATGAATGAGTTATTTTTTACTTTAAAAAGTGTCACATGCAGGGAAGAATCTGAAGAGAGTAACTCTGTGGGTAGATCATGTGCTCTTCATCCATGTGTTCAACTCAACACATTAACAGGTTGCCTGTCATGTGCCAGTCACTGCGGTTGACATGAGGATTTAGTGAACACAACACAGTCCCTGCCTTCAGGCTGCTTTCAGTCTAGAAAGAGTCCAATGCAGTGAAAAGCAGTCACTGCGCTAATGTTGAAAGGTGCCTACAGGGCCATCTGACCCTCTCTTAGGAAGTGAAGAAGCCTTTGTGTTCGTTAGCACATATTTACTGAACTCTACCATCTACTGAGCACACATCTACTAAAGGCCTTGGCACTTTTCTAACAGTAGGTATTCATGGTGACAAATAATAATAATTACTTTGTTACCCCCAGTGAACAGCTAACAAAGCAAATTTTGGACTAGATTTTTCATCCCTTGAGGCTGTTGATGTGCAAAGATGGGTCCCACCCCCAACTCCTCAAATCATTAAGTTCCAAATGTTTGGCATCCCCCATCAGGCAGTCCTTCTGGTCTTAATGTCAAATTTCACTTGCGTAGCCCAACACTTGGTATCAAAGTGAGAAAAAAGGGGTCATCACAGTCCCCATCCAGCCTCTCCTCTACTTATTTATTTTGGGAGCTACCATACTTAATGTTCTCCACCAACAGCTTAGCGCTTTGTAGTCTTCTACCTGTTCACCCTAATCTTAATCATTTTGTGCAGAACTGGATCAATACCCTTTTGGGGGTGACTAATCCAAAGCAGAAGCATTCAAGTCCTGGCTGGAAGAGTATTAAAATGTAGCAGAAACAGAAGTACAGGCAGCCTGTCATTCAACTTCACAGGCTGCCCTACAAACAGGACACCGGGCCTGTCTCCCTATGGGTGCCTGCTCTCCCGCATTTAGTCTGAGAGCCACATGGCTGCGCAGCCAGAGACCTTGCTCAGCTCTCTCAGCAGTTACTGAAGCATTTGCTACACAGTTCAATATCAAGTGTTTATTTATACTTGTAAAAGAAATAGTCTGCTGCAGGCCAAGCACAGGAACTATTCACAGGCTCCTGCCAGTTCCTCTGGGAAGACCAGCACCTGCAGAGGCACAGAGACACTCCCATCTCAGTCCATACGCATAGACATCCTATCGCACGTATGCACTTCCTTGCCAAGCTCTGTAATTCACATCTTATCATTTGGTGGGCTCGAACCCTGGCCTCATGTAGCATGGCAAGCTCAGGTTCTGATCTGTCACCACCTCAGAGGTATCTACATTCTGAGAACGGCTGCACCCACGCCCTATTTTGGCTTCTCCGTGATTCCAGGTGAGGCATTCAGCTAGTGCAGTTACGGCTACCTGCATGGACAACCCCCATGGCTTTGCGCATGTGAATATATTATGGTCATATTTCAATTTTAGGGAGATAAATGAAGCTTTACCATTTATTAATCATTGCTAACTAGAGTGTCCAAAACCTCAGAGTAATTGTAGGCCAGAGACAGGCTTTGAAAGTGGTGTAATTTTTAATTAAAAAGGATTGGCTACTGATACCCATAACAACTTGGATGAATCTCAAAGGAATTAGGCTGAGTGAAGAAAGTCCTTCTCAAAATATTCCCTACTGTATGATTCCATTTCTATAATATTCTCAAAAAGACAAAAATATAAAGATGGAAAAAAGATCACTATTTGTTAGGGGATGGGGTGGGGGAGGAATGACTCTAACCTTGTGGGGGAGAGTTTTTGGGGTGATAGAACTATTCTGCATCCTGACTATGGTAGTGGTTACATAAATCTATAAGTGTGCTAAAATTTCCTAGGACTATATACCAAAAGAACAAACCAATGAGTGCATGGAAAAATTGATGAAATTTAACATCTAGAGTTGGTAATAATGTTATAGTAACAATCAAGTTCCTTATTTTGATAATTCTAACATGACGTCATTGAGGGAAGCCAGATGAAGGGTCCACAAATTGTGGCAATTTCTATGAAAGACTAAAATTATTTCAAAATAAAATGTTTTAAAAAGTAGGAAACAGTAAGTACATTAGAAAAAGACTAAGTTTCAGTGATTAGATATCTGTAGTCTTATTTTTACATGAAGGTATGATCAATACAACTTAATAAAAAGAAGCAACTCCTGGGGACGTAGTTAACCTGTGGAACTGCAGAGTTCTCTTCTGTCTTTGCCTACGCTACTTGGGGTTTGGTTGTTAAGACAGAGTCATCACTACCTATACCTTATAGTAATATGTACTATTATGAGTTCTGCCTATAGTTTAGGGTTTTCTATTACCTAGCAGAATTTCTAGGCCTGAATGTTGGATTTAAAGATCCAATTGCCTGCTAGACACCTTCCCTTAAAGTCAACAAGGCGAACACTTTACCAATTACCATTACTCCCTCACACCATCTCTTACCCCTGCTTCCTATCACTGCAGCTGCATTTTCCTATTGCTCTTTCCTACCTCAGTTGGTGGGGAACAGATATAATAAATAATCTTGTAAGTCATCCTAAACAACTCTTTTATTCCCAACATCCAATTTGAATGATGTCTCTCCATTACATCTCTTAGATTTGTGCTGAATTCTCTGTCTTCATCCCCATTGTCACTGCCAAGGCATTTCCTCAGCTGTCCTGGTTTAATGGGCAGACTGTGACTAGAATCCTTAATTCCAATGATACGATGCTCAAGTGCAGTATATCAGGGCAATCTTTGAACATGCAGATCTGATCCTACTCTTCGGAACCCTGTTGCCTACTAAACTAAAATCCAGCCTTCCTTGTAATAAGGCAGACTCTCAAAAATTGTATTCCTTGCCTACCTTTCTAGCCTAATGCCTCAACACTCTCTTTTGAAGTGTACACCTCAGAAACACTAACTACTTACAGTACCTTCCAGGATACCAATAGTTCCCTGTCATAAACAGTTTCCTCTGCCCCCAATTCTCTTCTTACCCTCTTCTACTTGTGGAACCTATTTATTCCCAGACCCTGGCACATTTGACTTTCCCTGAAATCCCACCATAAGAAATAAGCATTCCTTCATTATCTTGTGTATATTTCTATTACTTAATATATATTTATATGCCTACCTTTTCTGCTCTTTTTGAATTTTGAATCTAAACCATGATTGTTCAGGCTTGTATTCTTGGTGCATAGTATAGAATATTGTATGTCTCAGTAAATGGATGGTTGAGTAAATAAATGAATAATTAATAAATCAACCAGTGTTTACATGTCTCTTTAAAGCTATATATTTAACAGTTATATAAATAAAAGCTATATAGTAAAGTGCTTAATATCAAATGCACTTTAACATAAAGTACTTATTTATCTACTGCTTTTATAACTAAACATAAATAATAAGATAAGCCAGATTATGGTTGTTAAGTTGGAGCTGTTGAACTCTACAGTTCTTCTCTGGAGAAAATAAATATTTTCAGTGTTTTATGTAGTCAAAGGACTTTACCCATAAAAAGAACATTAATGGACAGCCGGGGGCCTGGGGAGGGGTGGGAGATGGGTGAAGGGGAGTAAGTGGGGGACATCTGTAATACTCTCAATAATTTAAAAAAGCATTAAAAAGAGCATAAAAAAAATAAATTTAACCTTCTTTCTACTTTAAAGTAAAAAAAAAAAAATTAATTACCAGACTTGGATGTTCACTGGGCTGCATCTGTTTTGAAGAAGTCACATTTGCCTTCAACCCATCCCAGTTTCGGGGAAATAATGTGTAATGCGCTGATAATGAATCAATAATATGTTGATACTGTGCAAGGGGATTAATCAAGAGCCCTCATTCTCTTTCAGGACCATTTCAAGCTGCCTGCAATCAGCAGAAGCAGGCGAGCTGAGGAGCAAGCCAAGCGCACCCTTGAGAGGGCCAATCAGGCTGTACACACAGATCTCCACAGTGACATTCAGGGAAAGCCTCCCGGGCTCCAAGGCCAGAAATGCACACGACCTTGGGTTAAATACCAATCTCCTCATTCTCTCTTTGGGTCAACTTGAACACGTTTAAATTACTTGACCTTGAGTTGCTTCCTTTGTAACTTACCTTTTTCTTTATACTCAAGAGAAATACCTAATTAAAATAAAAATTTTCTCTCCATTTGGATATAAACGCTCAATTCTTACCGCTGACCATTCGATCACTTCTTGCTTCCTCATTACATACAGAGTAAATATCAGCTTCATAGAATAGAGAAAACCATTACAGCTCTGATTAAAGTGACCCTAACAATCTGGTGTTGATTGCCTCCTTCGGGGAGATTTCACTGATAAATAATAATATAAGGACACAAAAGATGCTGTTTTAGCTGCTCTTCTGGAAAAAAACAACAGTACTTAGGAGTAAGGCAATATAAAAACTGATGAAAAAGTTGTTCTTGTTTTTATTTTCCCACTTAAAATTATATGAAAATAAACATTCAATTATAACTCTTTAATTTTACACATTAAAAAATGTGTAACTAGACAAGTTAAAAAAGACTATCCCACTACCACCAACTTTGTTGTTTCCAGGATGTAATTCAGTTCAACTGTCGTAGAAACTGTCCCCATCTTTACTGGCTGCTACCCTCCAGGGCCGACTTCCCATCTGGACCTGCAGTGCTCTCACTCAATAGTAAATGTTCCCTTGGCCTGACACTGTGAATTGCACAAACCTCTCATCCCAGCTAGAAAAGACTTGCACTGTTGGCCTCTCATGCCATATACTAGCCATGAGCATCCCTGCTGAATACTTAGCAGGTGGCAGGACATCCCCCATATTCTCTGTAGGTCCATTTCTAACCATCTCCACCCTACTCTGTCCCCCCAGGAGGCTCACCAGTAAGAACTGCATCAAAGCACAACCATATCTTCTGTTTTCTGGCTGAATTTAGCCAATCGGGAGCACCCAGAGGGGAGGAAGAAAGGCGTCAAGTCATGAGATTATTCCCACAGTTTCTTTCCTGCAGGGCCCCCTCCCTCAGCCCAGGTCACAGCACCTACCTGGTGCCCTCTCACTGGGTGACAGCCGCTGTCACAGGCTACACTATCCCTCGTGGTTTCCTCACATCGTTCTGCACAAGTGGTCCCTTTTTAACTAATTCTCCTGAAACTACCCATTTTCTTTCCTGTCTGCACCCAGACTAATGTGTTGAAGGAAAAACAAAGGGTAGAATATAAAGTGCTGGAAAAGTAAACTGACGTCTGGTCTGTCTCATCCCCGTGGCGTCTCATTTTCCAGAATCGCGTTGGCGGGCAGTGCAGACTCGGCTCGGACACGTTACGGCCTGTACACCACGCTGCCCCCTTAGTAAAGTGCTCGCTTTAAAGTGCCCCATTCAAGCTCAGCGGCAACGATGGCACGTGTCATGCTGCATCTCACAAGTACAGAGCACATCGAATGGCTTCACTTGGCTCTTTTATCCTTTTTTTAATACATCTTTATTGCCCTCAGAGAGAGGAAAGGAGAGGGAGACGGGCAGAAACATCAACGACGAGAGAGTCGTCACTGATGGGCCGCCTCCTGCACAGCCCAGCCGGGGACCGAGCCGCGGCCCGGGCCTGTGCCCTGACCAGGCCTCGAACCGCCATCCCCGGATCCTAGGTCGGTGCTCAGCCACTGAGCCACGCCGGCCGGGCATCACTTTGCTCTTTTGTGATCATTCTTAGCTCCTAAAGTATGAAAGTGGAAATGTTCTCAAGAGAAACTTCCAACGCACTACTGCCCAGCTGAACCTATCCTTAGTGAAGACTGATGTTTCACTCTGTGCCTCGGCTGCTCTCATCCGCTAAAAGCTGCCTAATAGCACAGAGCTGGCTCGGTCTACTGTGGAAGGACTTTATCTCCTCCCCAACTTTTAAAGTTACATTTCAAAAACCTTCGCATAAGAATGAGCTCATCATTAAGGGGTTAAAGCATAATTTTAAAAAAGATTAAAAACATGACTCCAATATAAATATAAAATGGATACATATCAAAGATTTTCATTAATTAATGAATGCAGAAACCAGAGAGATGGAAAGCCTGCTTAAAAGGAGATGCCACCTTCAATGTCTAAACACCCTTAATATCTGATCAAATTCCTCGTCTTCCACACCCCTCCAGGTGATAACTGCTCTGCTCACTCTGGCCTGCCTTCAGTAAAAATCCTGTTAGGTTAGTTTAGCAAGAATCCCCTCAGCCTTGATATCTCCTCTTAGTAATTTTCCATCCATTGACACCCTCCCACCCCCTGTTCCTTGGCTATGAATTTCCACTTTTCCTTGTATTCGGAGTCCAGTACCTCTCTCACCTACTGCAAAACCCCATGGGAGTAGTCCCTTGATTACACTTTTCCTTACTATTTTTTAACTTGTCAGAATAATTTATTTTAACAATAATCAGTCAGTCAAAGAATGCTGAAATGGATTTGCAAATAAAAAAAACCTGCATAATGTCCTATAGAGTAATTAAACTACAGCATTTGGCATCATCTTTTCTACCAGCCAGAAACACACAAGTTCATGTGTATATGGAAAATAGTAAAAAATGATTAAGTAGCAAATGGTTACGTCGATACAGCTGCATTCTCCTATAAAATTAAATAATTCTCTGGTGAGTGTGTTAAACAATGACACCGAAAAGTCATTCCAGCCATCCTTTGCTTTATTTACAACTTTTGGGTAATTTCTTTAACAAAAGATATTAACACTATGAGCACATGAAGGTGGGCTGGATGAGGTTATTAGTAAGCCTTCCCACCAATTTTTTTATATACTGAAATCAAAATGAAGGCAAAATCCTACAGAGGCACATCATAGTAAAATCTCCATTGATATTTTCTTAAAAGTAAAGTAGTGACTTCCTGTGGCTTCAGATTTCTCGTGCTTTCCCACTTCTCTCCCTATCTGTCCCAGGTCAGAACGGGCAATGCACACGAAGCTCATGAGAGTCTTCTTTTCTAGATAATGTTGGTGGGTTTCTTTCAGGTTACTCCCACGGGGAGCTAAATTTTCAGAGGCTATAGCTTTTCTTCTATCTGTGCTGCCTCGGCAGCTTTCTCACACATGGCAAACTAAATTTCTAAAAATTTGATTTCTCTAGACACAGAATTTAAAACCTGCTTCCAGAAAGAGTTTAAAGTTCTTCTTATTTAGACTACTCTTAAAAGTTTCCAAAAATGTTCCCCTCTGGAGTCTTTTTGAATGTTTTTAACATTGCAGAATAAGTCAGTTTAAAAATACAGGATTTTCCCTCAAGAGTAAAGGTAATAAAGCTCAAGAAAATGGAAATAATCAAAGTAACGATGGTGAAAACTGAGAAAATATTCCACAGAAAATGAAAAGTAATAGTTACAATAAGTACTCACCATATGTCAAGAGCCATAGCTTGTCTTAATAGTGATTGTGTGCCCTGTGGCTCCATGAAGGAAAAAGTAGCAACCCCAAACTCACAGCTAAAAAGTGTGCATGGGGATGTGAGCCTCCGCCCAGCGCTGTGCCAGGCTGCCTGCATCAGGCTCCCTCCTTAGGAAATAATATATCTGCATTTTATAGCTGTAAATTATAGTGGCACCAAGAAAGCCACCAGTTTATGAATGCTCATTGATTCTCAAGTGTAACACCTTCTCTGCCTTGCTGAATCTGGAAATCATTTCTTCATGAAAATAAAATGACAATCTGATATATTTCCTCACCATTAAAAAAAACTTAGCAGCACAGTCTTCCGTAGCTTTTTGATGTTTTTACAAATACTTCATTAATAATGTGATTGTAACAAAAATAACAAACTTAAAATTCTCTCCCTTGCAGAAAAAGGAAGCTCTTTGTTTCTTCCAAAATTTTGATGTCATATCTAAAATGTTTTGCTTTCCTGCAAAAGCATGCTTTTTCTCAGCTTTTACCTGCTGTGAGAATTATTCCTACATTATAATTAGTTCAGAGAAATTAATGGCAAGATTGCTCTTCAGATTTTACTTTTTAAAGCTCATTTACATGATGGCCTATGATGACATGGTTATTAACAGTTTTTTAGGCAATTAATTAGGGTAGTAGAGTTGTTAGCACAAAATGAAACTAAGAGGGTATGTTAGTGACCTTCCTGCTCGGGAGGCCTGGTCGCGGCCATAAACCCACCCCGACTGGGTGAGCAGTGCGGGTGCTCCTCTCACGCGCCTTACTTCGCAGGCACTGTCCTATTTGGTTTGCTTTGCTTTCGTCGCAAAGGGCAAGGCTTTGGTGTCCTTCAAACTATTGCCATGCCTTTGCCCCTGCCCCTGCCCCTGCCCCTGCCCCTGCCCCTGCCCTGCAGACTGGACACGGCACCGGCGGCCTCCTCTCCCCGGGGCCTGCTCTGGCCGCAGCGGCCTCGCCCCGCAGGAGCACCGCCGTGGGAGCGGGAGCGCGAGCAGCCCGTCCCGGGCCTTAGGGCTCCTCCACCGGCCCAGGCGCCCTCCGGCTCTTTTCCAGAGGCCCCAGGGCTTTCCGTGAGCTCTGACCTTCCTCTGGGGCTGCGGCTGGCGGGCCTGGACCGGGCGGGAGCGCAGGTGCCCCGGCTTCCAGGCTGGGCCAGGGACAGGCCTCTGCCCCCCACGCGCGCTCCCCGCCACGCGCGCTCCCCGCCGCGCGCCCTCCCCCCACGCGCCCTCCCCCGCCACGAGCGCTCCCGGCCACGTGCGCTCCCCCCACACGCCCTCCCCCCCACGCGCGCTCCCCCCCACGCGCCCTGCCCCCACGCGTGCTCCCCGCCACGCGCCCTCCCCCACACGCGCCCTCCCCCCCACACGCCCTCCCCCCACGCGCGCTCCCGGCCACGCGCCCTCCCCCGCCACGCGCGCTCGGAACAGCCCCAAGGCAGGGAGCCTGGCCTCGAGGACAGCTGGCCCGAATGTCGCCTGGGAGCTTTGCCTTCGTGGCAGGGCAACGGGCCGCGCGGGCTCCGGAGCCGGGATCAGCCTCCCGCACTCCTCAGTGCCTCGCGCCTGCCCCACCGCCGCTGGGCAGGAGCTGAGACGGGCGCTCTGGGCCCTCGCTCGGGAGCCCCCACCCATTTCTGTTCGTCACGTTCACCGGGCTGCAGGTGTCCTCGACGGTTTCCTGCAGTGCGGGGAGATGGTATGAGCGCTCAGCTCTACCCAGGAATAAGGCACAAAACTGTAGGACATTTAAAGTGTACATCGTGACGATATGATATACCAGCCACAGCGTTTTAACTAAAATTTATAAACAGCAAGGTTAGAGGAGAGAGAAACTTGCTATTTTCAAAGCTGGCTGTGCTTTGGCCTGGCTGCCCCATGAAACAGTTTGTTTTCAGGACCTTGGCGGGGGACAGACTCACCCAGGCAATCTCATGGTAAGCCATATAAATGTCCAATCACTATGTTGTACACCTGAAACTAATATAATGCTGTATGTCAACTACACTTTGATATTTTCTTAAAAATATAAAGAACACTTTTATTTGAAAATAGATAACTTTATGGGCCTTTCTGTTAGGTAAGGCGAGTTTCTGCCCCCAAACTCTTTCACACATATGCGCAGACAAACTTGCAGCATTTGGGTGGAAGATTTCTAAATTACTTTGCTTAAAAACTGATTGGAATCTTGAATGTCCCTTCAGTAAGACCCTGAAATTGGGGGAATCGGGTCGAGGGAAGGGACTTCAGTGAGTGACAGAGGTAAGTTCAGTGAGAGCGGCCGCGAGGTGGACACAGGGAGAAGCTGAGCGGTGGGCTCACCAGGGTGTGTTCTGTTTGAGCTGCTGGCTGGCCTGCTCTGGACTGTGACCCCCTCCAGGTTTGCAGATGTCAGGGAGACTCTGTTTGTATTAAAACATTGGCTCGAGCTTTTAAACCCTCATGTCCATTGAGTGTTCCTAGGGGTGACATGATTTTGCTGGCAGTGGGCAGTTATGCCCTGTGCCTGTCCCCCTTCCAGGCCGCGCTCTCTGGGAGGTGTGCGAGCGTGAGCGGCTTCGGTGAATTTGCAATGGATCGCGTGTAAATAATAACCACAAGAGGCTGTAGGCCACAGCCGCTCCCAACCTCTTAACCTTCCCATGCCGCCTCTCCAGAGGGTTAGGGATGAATAATTTTTAATTAATTAATTAATCAGTGAGCCTTCCAACAATCAATTCTGACTAATTTTCCTTCCACTAAACTGGAAAAAAAAAAGAGAAAGAAAAAAATGTCACTGCTACAGGTAAATTAATGCAGCAGTGGGAAATATTAAAGACCAAGAAAGGGGGAAATAGGCTAAAAATACATTGTCTTTCCTCTGGGAAAATATTATGATTGATTTCCTCCTGGCCCTCCCTAGGTGTGTGTATCTCACTATCATAGGATCTCAGATGGGTCAAAATTAGATCACTAATATTGAACCACATACCCTCTGTCACATACAGGAGTTAACCTTCCGTGTATCTTTAATTATCTTTTAAAATCTTTAATGGACTTTTCCTTAGAGGCAACACAGATAAAGTGGAACAGAAAAAAGTTAAAACCTCTTTAGAAATAACACATCAAAAATGTATGTCCTATATTGGACAAAACCTAAGTAAAATACAGTATAGGTCAGCAAAACATTTTTGGCAGAAAACTGTTATAGCATTTCAAGGTCTCTGCCAGTAGAGTTGTGGTTTGGAAAGTTAAATGCATAATGCACTCTCTTGAACTGTACTTGGGCAGCATGGTGCAAAGAGCTAATTTTTCTATTTTAAATATTCTTCAAATATCTTTAATTCTCAACTATCCATGATATTTCATAAAATCAAGTATACTTTGAAATATTGCTCATTAATATTTATTTTCAACTGTATCACCCTCAAATCTCAACAGTAAATAAAATAAACAATAATTATTTATAGAAAAATTATCTGTGCAATGAAAATCCTTTGTTTTACAATAATACTCTAATTTAGATGCATAGAAAAAAGTATGCCTTATAATATATGACAATACCACCACCCAAGCCAGGTCAGTTTATAAAATCCCTCCTTTTTATAGGCATTTCTATTCAAGTAAACATACAAACATTTCCATGCATTTATTTTATATGGAAATTATTTTAAATCATGAATTATTGACACAATATACTTCTACTTTATGCAAGATGTTTTCACTAGAGAAAAAATATTTATGGTTATACTACTCAAAAATGGAATTTTTTCAATTCCCAGTCATGTTTTACTCTTTTGAATTTAATCACTTTAATATTTGGCATTTCTGTGGCCCAAAAAGACCAGAATCATTTAAGATTTAATGAAGAGCTATTTACCTCCTAAATCTTCTCCCCTTGAGTAATGAAATAATTACCCTCCCATAATCATGGAAATGGGAAACTTGAATCTCAAATTGAGCTGTTGTGAGAAGGGTTACTGATGCCGCATAGGTGATCACCATGGTAACATTGGGAAGAGGCAGTGATGTCAAGCCAAGAGCGCAGTATTTCTATTCCCACAAGAGCCCAGCCGGGGACTCGAGATGAACTCTTGCAGGGTCTCAGGAAAGTGACTGAAAGCTAACATTTGCTGGGGCTCCCACTGGAGTACACACATCACCATTTTATATCATTCTCAGAGGAAGATGATTTTAAAATACAACAACATATTCTCAATAGTTTTAATTAAAATTGCTCTGCAACATTATATCACTATGATGTGTAAGTAGGTGTGTGTATGTGTGTGTGTGTGAACTTGCTGTACATTCAAATGAGGCTTACCCCTGAGGAAGAGCATGATGGGGCTAGGCAGGGAATTTACCGTAGCTTTACTCACATACCAGAGATAATTAAATAATTAGACATTCTCTAAAATATCAGAACAAGTTAATTCATTTTTAACAGCACGGATTGGGAAGGTGATTGCATAAATCCTAAGGAGAATATGATTTTCTTGGAATTGAAGAGGAATAATTAGTGTCACTCTGGCTCTGGGGTATGTGTGTGTGTGTTTAAAATACATATTATTTTAATTTCAGGGTATACAGGAAATACTAAATTAGACTAAGTGTGGAAGAGACAAGCCAACATAAATGTAAAACTAATATAAAATATGTATACAAAATTTAGCATTATAATTTTTAAGTGCATCTAGTAACTTAAATTGGGATTACTTATAGTCATTCTAAGATAAAGAGTTTATACAGTGAGAACATAACTAATAATTGTAATCAGCACACTAAATGTTTATATGCAACTGAGTGCTGGTAAACTGCCTGAAAATTACTTGTTCACTTAAGTAAATAAACACTGCCCTTGTAACCTTGTTTATGATTTATTTAACAACACTAAATAAATATTTTAAAGATATATAATAATTTATATGTAATATAGTAACATATGTAAATATATAACAAATACAATAACAAATATTTTCTACATACATCCCACCAATTTCTTAACTCATTTATCAACAAATAATTATCAAGCACCTACTATCAAGTGCTATGAAAAATGTTGCTGATATAAAGAGGAATAAAAATAGAAATGACCATCTTTGAACTTAAGCTTACTGGTGAAAGCAATAATCAAATATTAACACAAACATATGTTAAATGACAATTGTAGCAAGTTTTTTATCAAAGTAAAACATATCAAGGTTAATAAACTACAATAGTAGAGCAATATGACCCACAAGGAAAGATCACAGTAAACTTCCTTAAGAAAGTAAAGCTGTAATTGCAAAGGAAATACAGACACATGCTGTTTCTGATCCTCCATGGTGTGGAGTACAGTTTCTGCCCCTATGCGAACGCTATGAACTTATGTATTTTTTTTACTAGTGAGGTTGGACATTTTCCAATAAGTTCTTTTTTAAAGAGTTGAACCTCATAACTTTTTTTTTTTTCCGGTAATGTTCTCTCACTCACCTACCTCAGCCAAAAATTCTTTTGTAGACTTAGAAGAAATGCATGAAAAAACATTATCTAGCTAAATGCCACATTTATTTATGATTCCACAAGTATTTGCTATTTACTTACATGTGTGGGTTGAATTGTGTACCCCCAAAAAAAATTCGAAGTCCTTGTATGCCCTCAAAAAAAAAAAAGTTAAAGTTGAAGTCCTAAGCCCCAGTGCCTCAGAATGTGGCCTTATTTGTTAATAGGGACATTTCAGACATAATCAGCTACGGTGAAATCATACTGGTAAACAAGATGACTGGTGTTCTTGTAAGAAAGCCATGTGAAGACAAAACACACACACACACACGCACACGCACACACAAGGAGAATGCCATGTGGTGATAAAGGCAGAGAACTGCAAAGCAATACATTTCTGTTGCTTTAAGCCACCCAGTGCATGGTGCTCTACACAGCAGCCCTAAGGAAGTAATAGTAACAGACACTATTCTAGGCACTTATTAGATTGACTGACCCTACAAGAAATGCAGTGACATAAAAAGCATGGTCTTCGCCTCACAAGAGCTTCCAATATATATGTATATAAACTAACTTGAGGGCAATGAAGAGCATGTTACTTTTTGATGAATACATGGTAGAAATTCCAACAGTTATATAAAATAACAAATTAAGAAAACAAATCACAGATAATTGAATTTAAATGAAGTATAGGGACTCTCTGGGGCAAACATCTTTAAATCTGATAATCTAAATAAGAACCCAAATGATGTTCCAAATAAAACTTAGTTCCCCTCATAAGAAATGAACAGAATTAAAGCAGGATTTCTGACCACATCAACACCAAGAAAATATCATGTACAATTAAAGGGGTTTATACACACATACATAGAAATTTATTCAATTACAAATCTTCCTGCTTCAAGAGATTGAGGTCAAACACTTTAGGTTGTATGAATAATGTTGTAGTAATTTAATTGCTAATTCCATTTTAACATATTATATTAAAATAATAGACTATAATGGGAATGGTATGGGAGTAGACATAATAAAATGTGGTAATTTATAATGTAAATAAAGGCAGTGAGTGGCAGACACAATGGGCCAAATTCTGCTCTTGGATAAACCCACAAGGGTCCTATTAACATTAGAATTAGCTGTGTACATTCATATGAATGAGATGATTTTCAATTGCAATTTTTTCCCTGAATGAACTACTGATAGTAATTGATATATTTTCATATAAATCATATTAAATTTATATTTTATATAAGTAAAGGAAATAGATGATACATAGATGATAGATAATTTCACAGTTTTGTACTACTCATGCCTGAAATTAGTGAGTTATTTTATATCCATCAGTTTTACTTTTTCATTGGATTTTGTGGCAGATTGTAAAAAAAAAAAAAAAGACCACAATTCTTCTCTCCCTCTATATATGCCTTTTGAGATGCGATTTGGTACCTTCTCCCTTCAGGAGGAAGAGTCTTTTTTTCCCTACCTCTTTCATCTAAGCTTCGCTTTGTAACTTGCTGTGGTCAATGGATTATTAGGAGACACATGAATAGTGTTTGCTTATTGAGGATTGCCATTTTTTTTGCTGCTAGAAAGCCTTCAGCCACCATCTCAACAAGCCCAGGCCAGCCTCCTGGAGGATGAGAGACTCTACAGAGAGAAAAGTCCCAGCCTCCCCATTTGAGGCCTTAGATCACCCAGTTCCAAAGAAGCCAGCCCAGAACAGAAGAAATGTCCGGCCAACAGACAACACCATGAGAAATTATTTTATTGTTTTAACGACTTAGTATTAGAGTACTTGCTAATACAGCAAAAAAGAACTGTACAGTCATGCATTGCTCAGTGAATGGAGTATGTTCTGAGAAATGTGTCATTAGCAGATTTCATCATTGTGTAAACATCATAGGGTACACTCACACGAACCTAGATGGTATAGCCTGTTAGATGCCTAGGTTCCATGGTATAACCTATTGCTCCTAGGCTACAAATCTGTACAGCACATTACAGTACTGAATCCTGTAGGAATTGTAAGACAATGATAAGTATTTGTGTATCTAAACAGGAAATGTACAGTAAAAATACAGTATAGAAAATGGTACACATGTATGGGACACTTACCATGAATAAACCTTACAGGACTGGAAGTTGCTCTAGTGAATCAGTGAGTGAGTGGTGAGTGAATGTGAGGCCCAAGACATTACTATTGAAGACTTTATAAACATTGTACACTAAGGTGACAATAAATTTATAAAGATATTTTTCTTTCTTCAATACTAAATTAACCTTAGTTTACTGTGACTATTTTACTTGATAACATTTTTTAATTGTTTCAACATTTTGACTCTTGTAAAAACAGTTACCTTTAAACATAAACACATTTTATAACTGTACAAAACTATTTTCTTTCTTTATATCTTTATTCTATAGGATTTTTTTCCATATTTTAATTTTAATTTTCTACCTTTGAAACTTTTTTGTTAAACACTGGGACACAAACACACACATTAGCCTAAGCTTACCTAGAGTCAGAATCATCAATATCAGTCTTTCACCTCTACAGCCCCACTGGGAGGTTTCCATGGGCACTGGCAAGCATGGAGCTGTCATCTCCTATAATAAAAATGCCTTCTCCTGGAACACCTCCCAAAGGACCTTCCTGAGGCTCTTCCTGAGCAGGTGTCACTCTTTTCAGAAATATGTTCACGGGTGGTGTTCTTGTCTTGTTTGTTTAATGCACCATGAACATGCCTCTCTATCAATTAAAACTAATGTTGGGGGTCCATGTTTTCAAGAAGGTCTGCAAAAGCTTCTGCTAAACACTTAGCTGTGAGTTTTCTTAGGGGTTCTCCCTTTTCTTCATCTCTTCTTCTGCTGTGTGTTCCGGTTCTAACAACTCCTCATTAGTCAGGCCTCAGGAACCGCCCCTAGGAGCCCCTCAGTGTCATCTTCACCCACAGCCAGGTTGAAGTTGTTTGCCGTTTCAACCACAGCTTTCTTGACTGTTGCAACCTTCTCATCTCTGGCAAACACTTTGAAGTCATGAGTGAGCCTCTTGAGCACCTTCTCCTAGATTTCACTCGTACGCTCCTTGATGACATCACCCCAAGACTAAGCATGGTTCTTAATGCAGTCATATACATCACAATCCTTCTAGAATTGTATCAGTGTCTTTTTTAGTTGCGGTAATAGTCTGAATCAAGGCCCCTTCATGTAGTAAGCCTTAAATGTTACTATAACTCCTGGATGAATCAATGAGGTGGTGTTTGGGGATAGAAACATCACTGCTATATAGGGATGAAGATTACCAATAAGAGGCAGTGAATATGGATATCTGGGAGCATTATCAATAATAAACAAAATCTTGGAAGGTATATTGTATTCCAAACAGTACTTCTCCATTTGACTGGCATAGCAACTCATATTGGAGAAGTATGGGGTCATTCATGACTCTTTTTGTTCCTTAGTAAACTGGCAGTGTGTGCTTATATTAGAAAGCCCTGTGATTGTCACTGTGCCAGATTAAAAAGGGTTTCAATTTATAGCTGGCAACATTGCCCCCAAGCAAGACTGTTACCTTGTCCTTAAAAGTCTTGAAACCTGGCATCAACTAGGCCTTCTTATGGATAAAAATCCTTTCAGGAAACTGTTTTCATAATAGGGAGTTTTTATCCATATGGGATATTTGTTCTGGCAAGTAATTGTACTCCATGATCAGTTTTGTCTACAGTTTCCAAAGATTCCTCAGCTGCCTTTACATCAGCACTCACAGGCTGGCCGTTCACTTGTACATTATATAATAAATAGCAATTCTTGAATTGTTGAAACCACCCAAAGCTAGCTGTAAGCTTAACATTGTAATCAGGACCAGTCTTTTCTTAACATCACAACATTTTTACATTGGCCATGATTGCCATGGTGCTCAGAGGGATATGATTCAGTGTCTGTTCTTCAGTCTCAGTCATTAGAAGTTTCTCCATGTCTGAAGTAGGCCTTCTCATCACCTTCAGTAGAGAAGGTTCTTTAACAGACTTACTACTTTGTTCTTCTTCCTCAGGATCATAGCCATGGTGCAATGGGACATGCCTGACCGGCGAACAATAACCGTCACTAACTTTCCATCTCTTCATCTTTAATCCCTCTTAATTTTGTCTTCAGGTTTATCAAGTGATATGGCTTCTTATTGGCAAGATTAGCAGTGGGTTTTGTATGCTTAGGGGCCAACATGAGATTAAATCAAGCACAAGAGGAAATGATGCAGTCAAGATGGGGATACACACTAGATTTATGAGGCTGCAGCTGGCATAACATGCAACTGTTCTACACCAAAGATTTCTTCATAAATAAAAAATGTACTATAAATAATAATGTTAGTATAAGTATAGTATAGGTTACTATATACAGGGTGGGACAAAAGTAGGTTTACAAGTAGTTCTTGTCAAAAATAATACAATAATTAATAAATTATAATACAAGAATAAACTGTTTCGTGTACTCACAACTTTTGCCCCACCCTATAAGTATACTATAGTAAATACATAAACCAGTTTATTATCATTATCAAGTATTGTGTGCTCTACTTTTATATAACTGGAAGCACAGTAGGTTTGTTTACACCAGCATCACCACAAACCCTTGAGTAATGTGCTGGACTACAGCATTATGACTGCTATGATGTCACCCGGTGACAGGAATTTCTCAGCTTCATTATGATCTTATGGGACCATCATTGTATATTCGGTTTTTCATTGACCCAAACTTCACATGACTATAGTATCCCCTTATCTGCAGTTTTGTTTCCCATGATTTCAGGTACCTGTGGTCAACCATGGTTCTAAAAATACTAAATGAAAAATTCCAGAAATAAACAACTCATAAGTTTTAAATTGCACACTGTTCTGAGTAGTATGTTGAGATCATGTGTTGTTCCACTCTGTCCTGCCCCAGGCATCAATTATACCTTTGGCCAGCATCCATGCTGTATGTACAATACAATAAGGTGTTTGAATTACCGCATATTATACAATATTGTTATAAATGACCTGTTTAGTTATTAGTTATTGTTGTTAAACTGTTACTGTGTCTAGCTTATAAATTAAACTTTATCATAAGTATGTATAAGAGAAAAAGATAGTACATCTAGGATTTGGTACTGTCTGCAATTTTAGGCATCTATGGGGGCCTTGAAATGTATTGTCCTCAGATAAGGGGGGGTCTACTGTAATATGTTCAGCTCTAAAAATCAGTACATGTAATACTAACAGAGTGGCTACTATGTATTAGGCATGGAAATTTTGCATATTTTTCTAAAATTTTCAACTTAAATATAGTTCATTTTAACCTTCATTTTATCAACAAGAAAACTAATCCAAACATTGCACAGAGTTAATGGATTAAGCTAGGTTTTAAACTTATATCTGGCCAAATAAAAAATGGCAGCTATTTTTATTTCACCATGCTTTCTCTTTGAAGGAGTCAGCTTAACCTCCCCATGGTGCACTTACCAAGGAGTAGTTTTGAAGAAGTCCTTTGTTGCTATGCCAACAATTTTCCACATTTATTAACTTCTATTCACCTTTCTGCTTGAGTCTATTGGTTCAATGAGTAAAGTTTTCTTTAACCTAAGACAATCCATCGATGTCTCATAGAATCCCCATGTTTGTAGATAGTAAGTATGTGATGTCAGAAATTATCTTTTGCTGAAGATAGCAGCAAAAATGGGGTGTGTCAAATGGAGCACTTGGTGCAATCCAAGGACCTTCTAGGAGAGTTGGTTATGTTGATGAGATAGAGCATAAAACAACGAGAAGAGATTTGGTGGCTATGGATTCATAGCTTGAGGTAATATTACAGATTATTGTAAAGTACACAATACGAATGCTAACCAATTATGGAACACTTTCATAAATTTGATCAAGATATAATAAGTTGAATCTAAGTACTAACCTATCACCTGCTACTAAGAAGCCTTTCTAAGAGCAAAACTAAAGGTGATCAACACAATAATAGATGGGGGTAGGGTAAGAAAGGAGGACAGAGGGGGAGAGAGAGGAGAGAAGCCAACATTAAAAAGTTGAAACTTGTTGACTAGTCATGATCCATCCTCAGATGGTTAAGAAAGAAAATATAGATGGAGAATTGGGGAACACCATGTCCCACCTTTGGTATTGACACAGCTGACAAGTGCATGAATGAAAGTGGGGACAGTCAGGGAGAGGAGGGGATCACAGCATCTCAAAGTGTCACTAACTGGATAGCCTAAAACAACAGAAATTTTTCTCTCACTGTTCTTAAGGTCAGAAGTTCAAAATTAAGATGTCAGCAGGTCTGTCCTTCCTTTGGAAGGTCATTCTTTGCCTACTCCAGCTTCTGGAAACAAACCTCTGCCTTGGTTGTTATGACTCCAAACTCAGCTTCTGTCCTTATACCACCTTCTTCTCTTGTGTATGTTTCATATCCCTCTTCCTCTTTTTTGTAAGGGTGCATGTGATTGGAGTTAGGGTTTACCTAAATAAACAGATGCCATCTCCTCTAAGAGACCTTGTGTTAATTACCAAATTGTGTCAATGACCATTTCTTTGGCTTTTATCATAAACTATGCATATCCCTCTCATGAACCCACTACACTGCATTATATTTATCTGTTTATGTGCCAGACTCTACACTAGATTGTGAGCTCCTCAAATTCAGGGACTATGTTTGGTTCATCTTTTTAACCCCAATACCTATCATGGTGCCTGTTTGATAGTGTTCTCAGAAACATTAGTTAAGTTGAAAAAATAAAATATCTGTATAGGAAAGACATTAAATATAAAAGGTGCCTGGGATCAGATTAGTACTCACAGGATGCCATAAATTTGGGAGGTGCATGAGCATCCAGAAACTGATGCTCATGTTGTAAGACCAAAATGTTGCTTAGTAAATAGAATGGATACTGTTAGTTGTCTATTTAGCATCAAGTTTAGTTTTTTTCCTCCCTAATCAGGACTCCATTTCCCATTTGTGCATCCCCATGCCTGGCAACTCCCAGATATAGGGAAGGGCATAGCTATGTTAATCTATTTCCTTTGCCAATGATTGATTCAGGAATGTCCATGAGGCTTATTTGGGACCACTTAGATTATTCAGGATGGCTTTTAACAGCTGATCCTCTCTCCCCATCTGATGTTGTTATGGGTGGATGCAAAGCTCTTCTTACTGTTAAAGCCATCTCATCCTGCTACATCAGCCTGAGGATAAAGTTCATACACAGAGGAAAGATTAATCTTGAGGAGCCTAAGGAAACTGAATTAAAGTTGCATCCTATCTCTGTACTTTCAGACACAGATGTAGTCAATTAGATGTCTTAGTGCTTAAGCTAATCAGAGATAGATTTTTTTATATTTGTGTTTGAAATGTCATAATTGCATGCATCAAGTAAGAATGAAATCAACAGAGAAAAAGACTCACCCATATCACTCTTGTCTTTCTGGTCTTCTTGCCATTCCTCCAACACTCTGTTATGGGTTGAACTGTGTTCCCTCAAAATTCACATGTTGAAGTACTGGCCTCCAGCACCTTAGAATGTGACCTTATTTAGAAACAGGGTTGTTGCAGGTATAATTAGTTAAGCTGAGATGAAGTCATCTGGAGTAGGGTGAGCCCCAAATTAATTATGGCTGGTGTCCTTATAAAAAAAAAAAAAAAAAGAGCCCAGCCGGGCGTGGCTCAGTGGTTGAGTGTCGACCTAGGATCCAGGCAACCAGGGTTCAATTCCCTGTCAGGGCACATGCCCGGGTTGCGGGCTCAATCCGCAGTTGGGGGCATACAGGAGGCAGCCGATCAATGACTCTCTCATCATAGATGTTTCTCTCTCTCTCTCTCTCTCCTTTCCTCTCTCTGAAATCAATAAAGGTATATTAAAAAAAAAGAGGAAAAGAAAATTTGAACACAGGTATGAACATGTGTCATCTGAAGATTAAGTCAGGAATCAGGATGATGCTTCTATAAGCCTAGGAATTCCAAATATTGCTCTGGAAACAACAGAAATTTGAGGCAGGTAAGTCAACAGGCCAGCAACACAGCTGCCAACCTCATTCTGGCTTCTGAGACCATTGCCTGGAAGAGCCAGGTCAACCTCCTGTGCAGGGAGGACCCCTTGTCACCCTTCTCAGTCACATCCCATTTTCTTGATACTCTTCTAAACTTCGGTGTTATTTTATAATAGATCATTAGAATGCACTTCTTTAATAAAAGCCCCCAGGAAAATGTAATCTCTCTTGCTTTAATTTTAACTATATGAGGAAAGAGATTTTATCTGTTTTATTTATTGTTGTATCCTCAGGGCCTATAGCACTGTCTGGTACATAAGAGCTCTCAACAAATATTTATAAAATGAATGATTTTTAAAAAGCATTTTACAAAAAGAAGTTACTTGCAATGATATCAACAGGTAGGTCACATACTTACTTTAAAAATATAGACATAGAATTTAATAAAATCATAGAAGTGCATTCTGAGCAAAAAGCACAGTGACTCTCTGCAATTACTCAAATATATCCTATAAAATTAAGAGCACCTAAGTAAAATAAGCAATATACTTAAGCGAAATATTTAGGATATTCACCAATGCCTAATGTGATGGGCAATTCTATTGCAAAGAATTCGCAAAATGGTACATTTGAGGATTTTAAGTCCAGTGACTTCTATGGTCCTAGGGGGAAAGTGCACGTATTTCTTCTTGTGTATCTATTAAAGTGGCAAGAATGGGTGGAGCTCTTTAGATGAGTATCTTTTTGGTCACCATGCTGTCTCCTCTTGGTTCTCACGGTTATGCTACAGGATAAAGTTAACACAGGGCTCACATCCCCACTAGGATTGTCAGAAATACCTTGTGGCATCATAAACCATCATCTGGCAGAACATCTGGTGCTGATTACAGCCTGGAGAAATGTACAGATGTGGTGGCCAGCAACTCACATGGCAATTGCTTCAATTATTTAACCACATATGGATAGAGTGCCTCGTGCTGATTTTCAAAATGTATTACTGCAACACCTATGTGCACATAAAGACAGTCGCCTCGTGCATGCTGCGAGAACCAGTGAAGCACAGCACTCTTAGTCACAGAGGAAAATATATTATCATGTGTTAACTCATCTGATTAGTAGTACATGTCAATTACATTGGTGTTTTGCCTGAAAGTCAGGATAAAATTTTATGCTTGCCATAGAGAGGCAAACATATTTTCCCTTGGGTGACCGAAGGAAAAATGCCAAGAAATGCATTTTGATTAGCATGCTCTATTCATGGACTTGTTTCTGAGGCTTTCATTTCTTTAAAGTGAACTGGCATGTAGAAACCTTGTAAATACCAAGACTTCTTAGAAAGTTCATTTGCTGATTTATTAGGGGTGTCAGAATAGGTGAAGTTGCACTTGAATTTTATATAAACAACATTTTAGATAAGTGTGTTTTTGCACTACTAATGTTATGTTTTAAAGTTACAAATATATCTTTAGTCCCCAATTTTTTTTTATTTAGAGCCAAGCTCTTTCTTCAGTGTATGAATTTGGTGATGACTTTAAAGTAAGAATTTGAAACTGTAAAGAAGTCAGCACAGAATCCTTCAGGTTTCTGTAACCCCTGCATCCTGCCCTTGACAAAACAATCTTGGCATCACTATATCTTATTCCAAAGTCATATTTCTAGCATTCGTATTTATGATTTTATGATTTTTCCCAGGGCATTGTAATTGGTGTTTTATAGAAGCAAGGGTTTTGATATATATTTTTAAAGTTCTATAATGTTTATATTTTGTAATTATTATAAGAGCACAACAAACAGATACAGGTTTGGAAACAAATATGACTCACACACTCAATTAGTAGAGGCAGAAATGTAGGTGCATCCTAAGAATAACCTATTAGAACGCAGGGGCATTGGCTAATGTGTTTTAAAGCTGGGCCACACTGCCAATTTGCTAGGACATTCTCCAAGAAAATCAAGCATTGGAGGACAATAATGTTTCTTTTGGAAGCTTTTATCCATAAGAAGGAATAATTTTTATATTGCTACAAACTAGGGATGATTTGGAAATATCTCCAGCCTCTCAAAAAAGGCTCTAGAATCAAAATCAATACTGAAATGTGTGCCAAGCCATTGTGCTCCTTTTATCAAGCTTCTACAAGATATATCATTGTGCCTTTGAAACAATGAAAATATTGGCATTTTCAGAAGTGCTGATGATCCAAAAGCAAGACACAAATTATGAGGTAATTTTCCCTGACAGAAGAATGGTCCTCTTAAGAGAGCAGAATATAGCACATGTGCTATGGCAGTTACACGTTCATCACGCAGGATGCTGACTCGCACAGAGGAGACCCTCAAATAAAAGGTCAGGATGAATGTACTAAAGAGCAATACCATGGTGTCAAAGCCAACATGTCCCTCGCACCTTCAATATGCCATTACCTTACCTTGATTTTAATGAAGATCATAGGAGACTATTGTCATATAGCCCTAAATAGCTTATTGCCTTGAGCAAGTGCCTAGGAAGAAATTAAACAGAGGTGACTCAATGGCGGAGATCCATCTATAGTATTTAGTGCTTGTCTGACTGAGATAGTTTTTTTGTTTTTAATTGAGCATCTTCTGTGGGAGTCTCTGATAATATGCTCTGTCTGCTGTATCATTTAAAACAATATAGCACAGCCATTTGGTTTATCCGTAAATGTAACCTTCATTTTTATTCAGCATTATGGTGACTTGTTTCTCAGTTATTTTCTGTTCCCCTCACTCCTGGCTTGCCTTCCTTAAGTCACATAGCTGACATTGTCAGTGTTTTTACTGAGTACTCGTGGCTCATGTTGTTCCAGAAGTGGCCTTTCCTTAGGTTATGTGAAAGGACTGGAAGTGCTGGCACCTTTCCATCTCTGGGAAACAGGGTTTGGTAGTGGAGAAATTCCAGAAGCCCCACCTGGCATGGAGTCAAAGTGAGATCTTAAGGGTGATCACTGCATAAGTTTTCCGGTTGCTCAAGTAAGGAAATGTAGTCATCAGAGTAGAGGGTGATTTGTTTTACCCACTCATTTCAACATTCTTAAAATGTTTCATCTTCAACTCAGCTGGTCATGTTTCCCTCACTGATTCATAAACAGACCTCCTAGATATGGAACAACCTTTAATTAATATGCACTGCTTTCTCGCTCAAGGATCAGTCAGAAAAACAGAAACCACTCTAAGTTTTATACAGACTACTTTATCAGGAAAGATTGTTAACACAGGCTGAAAAGACATCCAGAGATTTACAACAGAGAAATGTCCCTACAAGCTCTAGGGCTGGAGGGTAATGAGAAAAAAGGTGCTTTAGAATGCAGAGCAGATGAATGGCCAGTGCAGGCCAGGAGCGGGATGGTCTCTGCCTGGAGACAGAGCTGGGGAGGCAGGAGCCGTCCAGCAGGATCTAGTGGCACAGAGAGAACTTAGCCATGGAAGAGACGACCAAGGAAGCAAAGGTTGGAGGTGAAGGGGTAGGGGATATCTTGACTTCTCTCACCCTCCCATGGTTAAGACCATCTTGTAAGCCTTGGAGTCTCGGGAGAATTGAAAATGTATTTCATGTGGTAAAAAAGGAAAGGAAAGAAAGAAAGAAAGAAAGAGAAAGAAAGAAAGAAGGAAGGAAGGAAGGAAGGAAGGAAGGAAGGAAGGAAGGAAGGAAGGAAGGAAGGAAGGAAGGAGAAAGAGAAAGAAAGAAAGAAAGAAAGAAAGAAAGAAAGAAAGAAAGAAAGAAAGAAAGAAAGAAAGAAAGAAAGAAAGAAAGAAAGAAAGAAGAAAGAAAGAAAGAAAAAAGAAAGAAAGAAAAAAGAAAGGGAGGGCGGGAGGGAGAGGGGGAGGGAGGGAGGGAGGGAGGGAGGGAGGGAGGGAGGGAGGGAGGGAGGGAGGGAGGAGGATAATAAATCTAAGTATAAATAAATGATGACAGGCACAGTTGCATTTTGGTGGTTTTCAAATAAGGTGCAGAACCAAAGATTATAAAAGATAAGCCACTGGTTTACAGGAAGAAAATATGAGATCTTTTATTAGTCATCTTTAAGATAGGAAATTAAACTCTTTTGTTATTTAATATTTGGTTTGACCCAAGCATTGCCACTTAGTTTATTGGGGGGGGAGGGATTTAATTCATTTTCAGAGTAATACATATGTATCTAGTAGGCAGCACAACCTAGTCCAGGGGAATAGCACCAAGCTAAGCGGGAGGAAACCTGTGCTTTAGTCCAAGCCACACTATTTGGTGGGTTTCAGTTTTTCCTCTGTAAGGTGGGGATGAAAATGAGAAGAAATAACTATCAAAGCAAAGTACAGAGTAGAGAATGTTTTATTATTTTTGCCATCTTATAATGCACTTACTCTTTTCCTAGTAATGTTCCTGGAGAAATTAGGGGGTCCAATTTCCCCAGTACTAGTGGGCATGGGGTGGCTTTTGCAATATCTTCAGAAAAGGAATTTTCTATTATTTGCGCAGGAGAATGAGATGTGGCAAAAGACTTTATTTGCATGGGGTTACATTCCTCGGGTTGTACAGTCCCATGCACCTTAACCTAGTCCCGAAAAGGTACAGCGGGGGTTTCAGAAAAGCCAAAAGCAAAGCCAGCGTCCAGAGCTTCCGCCCCGTGCTGCAGCTGGGTCAGCAGAGCCTCGGGCTAGTCGAAGTGCATTCGTCCACTGTGTGGAGCCTCCCTGGCAGGGGGTTATTTTCTACGTTTATTTAAATGCATAGCCCGTGGACATGGACAGTAGTGCGGTGATAGCCTAGGGTGGGGCAGAAGCCAGGAAAAAGGGGGACATCTGTAATACTCTCGACAATAAAAACTAAACAATTAAAAAATTAAAAATAAATAAATAATGTATGTGGATGTAATTTATAAGAATTTTGTGTACACATTTGGAGTCCAAAGTTTAGTTATTTCCTGTGAACTTTATCACTATCAATCTTTAAGCCCAATTAATTAAAAATGTAAAAACCTTCATTGGTTCTTCGGTCAATGTCAAAAACAAAGAGCGTGAGATTTTTATCCTACTTGCAACCTAAAAAGTTGGCCTGCCCAAGTTTTCTGGATATTGGCAGTAGACAACAGACTCCTGGTTCAGAGACTTTATTGCTTAAGGTGCAGCAGGTAGGGCAGGGTGAGCTTCATGCTTGCACGGGGTCCCCTTGCTCCTCTAGTGCCACAGGCACAACGCTGAGCAGTCCAGGGCGAGGCGGCATATTCGGTGGGTCTGTGTCAGAGCTGAGAAGCTCCAGTCTTTTATCATAGACATTAAGCCAACTGCCCGACCTTTGGCCTGGAAGTAAACATTTTCTTACATTGGACAAACCTGTCTTCCAAGGTGGTTTATTATACAAATATCCATGAAAAGACAATCCAGAACTCAAGATGAAATGGGACACAAGAAGTCCAAGGCCACCTGTCACTACTTGAGCCAAATTAAGCAGAGACAGAGTTGAATCATATGTGCGCATTTATTCCATTATTGCCAGCAAAAGTGGGAGAGCAGTCGGTCACCCTGGAAATTCTGCTCTGACGCCCCTCACCAGTTGGCTGCTTATATACCAGGGAGGGAGAAGATAACGACATGCAGCTTCGAGCTACAAGTGTAACAGAAAGTGTAACAGGGAAAGGGGAGGGGAAGGTCTGCAGTCCGGCCTTCAGGAGCTCAAAGTCCGATAGCCAGGTGGCTAATCTATGATGTTACAAACAGCTCAGCCCATTCCTGGGACGGGAGAATGGTCAGCGTTCCTGAGGCAAACTCGAGGAGGGGGTCAGGGTCTGGGCACAGCAACCAAATCAAACTGTATCCTGTCCTTGGTCTGTTCTCAAAATGGATTTCTTTCTGAGTAATGGCCCCCCAAGGCATCTTTTCTTTTCATAGCCTTGTTTCAGCCTCCAGTTTCCCAGGGTCTGTGAGAACACCTCTTATCTATAGTCAGTAGGGTGACTGATTATTAAACATCTGTGGCTCTATTCTTATGACCTGCCCTTCCCCACTGTCAAAGATAGCTGGCTCCTCTGCTCATGCTGTTACCGGAGAAATGCATGGATGGTCTTTCTCCGTTGCTAGTGGGAGTGGGGTTCTTGGGATGCTGCTGGAGTAAGAATTTCCAGAGGCCCCCACGGGAGGATGAGATGTAGTAGGAAGCTTTATTTGTATGGAATTACATCCCTCGGTTTCCAAAGTCCCATTTCCCTTAAGCCAGTCCTGGAAGAGGTGCAGCTGGAGCCTCAGCAGAGCTAGAAGCAAAGCCAGTGTCCAGAGTTTCCGCCCCATGGTGGAATTAGATCTGGTACAGCATCAGGCTAGTTACAGGCCACCGGTCTGTTGTGTGGGGTCCACCTGGCTCTGGGCCGCGCGGAGGAATGCAGGAGTGTGAGAGTCCCACAGGTCAGGAGTCGAGGGCAAGCAAGAGAAAGCATTCCTTTGTTTAGGAGATCTTTTATCAAATGGCATGCCCATACTATTTGGCCTTCCCTTCGCTCCTTTCCAGTTATCAATAACTGGGTTCATTTCAACAGTATCATTACAATGTGCAAGACATGGGACACCCAAAGAGAGAGGTCTCCTCAGCTCTCAGTAGCCCATATATATGTTCTTAATTTGGGAGGTGGAGAAATACATTCTGTGTCTCCTTTTGTTCAAAGAAATCTTAAAATTTCAATTCTTCAAATTAAGTATATATTATTAATCATATTTAGCAATAGTAGTATATACATCTAATTTTAAAAATATACATATATATGCCAGGGATGAATTACTCTGCCGATAATTTTTACTAATAGAACTGTAAGATCAATAAAAGTTTGAGATATCTATTACATTAAGCACTGTTAGATTGCAAAGCAATTCAAATGAAAATGGCTAAGATCCCCATTAATAGAAATGAGAGTAAATCAGGGAAAGTAGGCATTGGAATTAAGTAGATCTGGGTCTTGTTCCCATTTCTGTTGTGTAACAAAGTCAGGCAAACTAATTTCTCTATGACTTAGTTACCTTAACTTCTGAAAAAATGTATATATTTTAAAATGAATAACATCTGCTACTGCTGTTAAAACAAGGTAGAAAATTAGTGTTTTTAAGAGCACAACAAAATCTCAATTGTAAACAAAATAAAATTATTAGAAAAAGATTACTTGCAACTTTAATCTTAATTTTATCTAAATAACATTTAATTAAAAGAAAGAAAGAATATAGATCATGTATTCAGTAATGTCTGTGATTTCTAAAAGTAGCAAAAGGTAAATTCTAAAAGTAGCAAAGGGAAAATATAACTTCCTAGAACATATGAGAGATTTTAAAAACTTTAAACACAATAGAAAAAGATTTTAGTTAAAGCCATGTTTCATGGCTAAAGGTGTAAGTATAATCCAAAATTTTAAATAAATATTTAATGAACTTCCAAGTTATCAAAAATGTAATTTGCAAAAAACTGAACAGAAACTACTGTTCCCACTTTTGTGGTAGGGAAGCCTCTTTAAGACATGAATTGCTTCCTTTGCCTTATCTTTCCCACACTCCTCCCCAATGGATTTTACATGGCACTTTTTTCATCTTTAATTTCTAGTTCCTGATTGTCAGTCTCATAAGCCCCATGCCTATGACATCACCAATCTCTTTCCATAGAGATAGCAGCTGGTAATGTCTTAATTAAATGCACTGAGAGTTTGAACATTCCAAGAATAAATAATCATCCTAGAAACCCATCTAAATACAAGTGAAATAAAATATATTGTGCATAAATAAGTTATAGACAAATATGAAGTAATGCGCAAAAGATAGATAACACCATCACTCTTCTGATGACGAGTGTTACAGCAATCACATTTTTAAACATTTAATATGAAGCAGAATAAATGTATTAAATATCAGCATGTCACCTCTAAACCCAATGAACTTATACATTCTTAACTCACTAAGGCTCTCAGGACTTGATTTTGAAAACATCAATTATTAGTTTTCTTTTGAAAAACCTGTAGAAGATATAATAAATATTACATAAATTTTTTGTAAGTTAATTTGGTGAAATTCATTTCTTATCTGTTTGCCAGATTGTTTTTAAGCTTGTGTTTTAAGGTAAATATACCAGTTTTAACCAGAAAGACAGATAGTGGCTCCCTCCAGTTAAGTCACCATTAAAACCACTACATAAGCCAAACTGTCTGACAGACAGTTTGGAAAAGAACTGAAATTTGTAAAGCATTCATTTCATTTCATATTATATATTATATATTGTATATTATATATATAATATTCCCTTTTGTTTATTATAAAAATGGGCCTTCTTTAAAATGAATTTACTGAAGTGCTTTTTTTCAAACTTGGGGATCTCCAAGTTCCGGGAACTGAAATGGTTCTTCGTTTTGCGGCTCTTTCATTCAGCCTCAGCTCTGAGTATCTGTTCAGTCTGCAAGGCTCCCGATCTAAACATAATCAAGATCACGTGACTGAAGAACGGGCCAATTGTATGCAGATCCAGGATCCGTCAGTGCAAAGCTAATGCCCTCCTTGTTGAAAGCATATAATCATTTTGAAGTATCTTCTTTTTTTTTTTTAAGAGAATGTCAAAAAAAGCAGAGTTTAATTTTATGTGCCTGGGAGTAGCTCTCTAGGCCTCAGGCAATACAAACGCTGCTATTACTGGGGAGTAAAAGCTCTGAATAATTAACAGACATCATCAGCCTTACAGTTCCTGCAGAATGCGGTAAGTTCCTTGCCTGAAGGCTGCTCTCATCCCAGTAAGTCTGTTTACCCTGTCCAAGATTAGATTAGTTTAATTATTATGAAAAAGGCTGCTAAGATCTTACAGCCTAATTATGCAAATGTTTCTAAATGTTCACAAAAGTAATTTATTTATTTGGAGATAAATGAATCTGTTTTGTCATAAAACAGATTGCAGTCCTGGCACAGTACAAGCAGGGTTATGTAGCCTTGGGCAAATCTTTCACCACAAATATCAGTAGGATCCCTCGATTACAACATTTAAAAATACATAAATGCTTTTTAGCAGGTTTTTATTGTTTTTGTAAATTATAGTAATCCCAGAAAGAACTATCACAGGTTTAATACTCACCAACCTTGTTATGAAAACATGGTTTCTCAGCAGAAGCACTTAAAAGATGCTAACAGCTAAAACATTCCTGGTAGACCTATTAAGGTACACCTGTTTTATTCTGCTTAGAGCAGACAGCTCCACAATACTGCTATTTCCCTCCTTCTTTGTAGCAGCGCCGTCTAAGTAGCTCTTAAAAGAAAATATTGGTAACAGAGAGTAGAATATATGTATAGATCACATTACCTGCATTCATTTTGCCCATGAAAAGAGTATTGCATTTTAAAGAAGTTAAACCAATATTTCTATCTGAGAATGACTTCTGAATCAGCTTTTAAATAACAATACTTTGATATATATTCATGTGCCACATAACGACCTATTGGTCAACACTGGACTGCATGTAAAGTGTGGGCCCCATAAGAGCCCAAGGGAGCTGAAAAATTCCCATCACCTAGTGATGTCACAGCTACAAGGTCCTAGCACAATGCGTTACTCACAGAACTGTGGTGACGCGGGTGTCACAAGACCACCACCCGCCAGTTGTATAAAAGTAGAGCGCATATAATTATGTAAAGTGCATAGCACTTGATAATGATAAATGACCATGCTCTTGGTTTTTGTACTTATTATACCATAATTTTATATCATTATTTAAAGTGTACTCTTTCTGCTTACAAAACAAGTTTGCTGTGAAACAGTATGTTGTGTTCGCCTGCAACAGCTCCACACTCTCGTGCTGACGGAGTTTCTTGATTACATAATTATCTCTCGTGCTTGATTTTGTGCAGTAACGTAGTGTGCATGCTCGTGGCCTAGGAGCAAAAGGCTGTGCCATCCAGCCCGGGTGCGTAGCAGGCTAGACCATCTAGGTTTGTGCAAGAGCACGCTCTGTTTTTCTACGGTCATGAGCACATCTCAGAATGTGGCCCCCTCCTTACATGGCACATGATTGTTCAGTTTACCTGAATCTTGCAAACTTGGAAACACACATTTTAATATACCAAGTCGTGAACTCTAATAATTTCATAGTATCACAAATATCATTAATATTCTTAGTTATGTCTTAAAATAATCCAACTGAGGTCAGTTATCCAGAGCTTCAAATTTTGACATAAAAAAAACTTTTACAAATTTGCACAAGTTTAAGGATTTCTAGCCAAAAATAAAACACACACACACACATATATAATATAAAAGTGTTTAAAATGTAAAATTATATACATTAATTTTAATATATAAAATAAAAATATTATATAAATATCTATAATTTTCAAGGAGTGGGCCAGGGAGTTGGTAAGGGAACTGCAGTGTATATATGCTGTTCTCGTTTACCTGACATTCATTACTTCTTGTGGGGGTTCTTGATTCTATTACCCGAAAGGGGGCCTGGCCAAGAGCAGGTCTACGTAGGGCTGGCCAGTAGTGTATATTCTTGACTTCCTGCAGGAAAAATTTCACATTAGCGTCCAGGTGACAATGAGGGAACATTTATTAAAGCTGGGGACAGTAAAACAAGAAAGGGCTTAGCATAGAAGAAGCAACAGGAGAGCCCAGGCTGGGTTTCCTTAGTTTTCTGGGAAGCCAGAGAGAAGGGGGCCTTGGGAACACTAGCCTGCAAGGAGCTGCCGCTGCCCATTACTCCCCGGGGGCAAGTCTCTGGGCTCCCTTGGGGTTTAGGAGATGCAGGCCTGTGGGGATGAAGAGGGGAAGAAGAGAAAGGGGATGGCAGGGGCTGCTCCCAGAGGGCGAGCTCGCACTGAGCCCTTTGTCTTGAGGCTCTCTCTCTCTTTCTGGCAGGTGGGAGCCTTAGGGGAGGTCTCCGGAGGGTTTCAGCAGAATATTAAATCATTTTCTAGGTGTGCTCCTCCAGGGCTGTGGTTTTCACTGATTGGTCAGGGGCAGGGCAGGGGTCAGAAGCCATTGCAACTGGCCCTGGTGTCGCTCACCTGGTTTTGCTGCTTTTCTCCATCTGGAGCTGACATATGTCTGAGGCTCTAGGGACAGACTTTCTGTATCTGCTGTAAATTGCCGTCAGTTTGTTCTGCGGTGTGTCTCAGGTTCCTTACTCCACGGGTCCTGGCTTACCCAACTGGCTCGTTCCACTTTTGGGTCCCCTTTTCCTGCACTCTTGCATAGAGCAAGGCACACAACCCAATTTAGGCCGATCAGATTCTCTGCCAGGACTCTCTGCGAGATCAAATAAACAAGAAACCATTTTTCAGCTGAGGTTGTTAAGCTGGCTTGATGTGGGCCTTTGGGGTGACAGTGGGAGCACCTTGGCTCCCTTGCTCCTTTACGAGAGAGTCTGTCTGGAACATAAGCAAATGGCAGGGGACATGCTGAGTCCCTGGGTCCAGCCATGGCTGAAATCAGATCTGACCCAGGACATTTCAGATACGTGCGTCCATAAATTCCCTTTCCTGCTCTCAGTTTTAGCCAGAGTCCTGCTGAGAAGAGAAAGTTTGAAGTTCAAATGAAATGAGCTTAAAAACCAACATCAATTTTTTTCTTATGTTTATGATTTAACCATCAGTTTTAGATTTAGAGTGTTTCTAGAGGTGTGAATCATCTTCATCTCAACTAAGGCTACTAAACACAGCAACTCAAAAATGTTGTCAACTTTGCATGTACCAGACAGCTTCTTTTCCTTTGGAAACCTGAGGCACAGGGCTCTTTTTAAGGCCTTGGTCAAAAACTTGTCCTTCCGGTCTTCTGCATGTCCTGTGCCTTTAACCACTAACGATGCTGTAAATGTGGGGAATAGATATCAATAGCAGAAACCAACACCTATATAAATATATGTGAATTTTTTTTTTCCAGCCAGGGTTTTATTTCAGGAGAATATAGTTGATTTGAAAGAGGTGTGCTAGAAATAATGGAGTTTAACTTTTGTGTGTGAGTTTTAAATTAACTGCTATTTAAATAAGCAGGACAATTGATCTACAGGGAGATTCCAGCTGAAGTTCTCTTTGTGTATTAAATGATGAGCTCCACACACTTCTCTGATATCACCATCATCTTGGTTATTGAAGACATTAGGAGATGCTTGCTGTCAATTAAATGACAAGTGCACCTGCTTTATAATTATTCATTTGGAGCAAGATTATTAGCATATTCCTTAAGTCATTTACAGATAATTTGACTTAACATTAATAATTTTTTTTGCTCTTTATAACAAATTAATGAGATATATAAATATATGGGTGCACAGAAATTCTAGGCCATTCAAATAGTTAGGCTACAAATATCTACAATTTGTGGAACCTGTTTATACAAGAATGAGCAAAAGTGGGTTTACAGTTGTTTGTATGGAAAATAATACAGTAATTAATAAATAAAAATATAAGAATAAACTCTGTGTTTCACATCTTCACAACTGTAAACCTACTTTTGGCCACCCTTGTATTTATATAAGTAATAGTCGAGACATATTAACAGTTATGATATTTAAGAAGTTTCCTAAATAATGTAAAAATAATTACAGTGAACAAATTAATGCAGACTTCTTGTTCAGTTGAGTAATCAGCAGAGTCCTTCCAACTACCAGTTAAAGACAAGACCATGAAATTAGCCAGAAAAAGAGCCTCATGTGTTGTAGACCAAAGTAAAGACTGAATTTTATTCTCAGTGAGTTGAAAAACTGTTAAAGTGTTTTGAACATATCAGTATCACTCTGCCTTTAGCGTGAAGAAAAAAGAAAAAAAAAAAAAAAGCTATGGAAAGACGAAGGCAGAGGGACCAGTTAGGGAGCAATTGCAAATATCTGGGCAACAGATGATTATGAGCTGGACCAGCTTGGTAGCGAGGAAAGTGATAAGAAGTGTACAAATCCTGAAAATATTTTTAGAGTCAGCAGGATTTATTTGTGGATTGTATGTTGACTATTTAGAAAAATTATGTAAAATTTGGAAATAATACAATAAGTAGATGGTATGTGACTTCAGTGTTTTATGGGAGCAAAGGCTCACCTAAATGTTATGTAGGTATATGGGTTTTGTCTAGATTAAAGGTCCCAGGCTTGGTGAAGTTACATGTTAACTTGTAGACTTCTGTTTAGTAGAAATGAAATAACTTTTTCTAGTGGAAAACATAGCCTTAAAAGTTATAGTTTGTTACTCTGTGAGATATTAATCAATTTTATAACTAATCCAGCAATATTTCCTAATATTTCTCATTTAGCTTGCTTACAAATACTTCTTACTGGGTCCCTCATAGATGTCTTGGACACACATTCATTTTATACTTGCATGAGAGCCATGCTTTTTACTTTAGAAAGTTATATTTTCACATGAGTAAGAGAAAGACAAAAGTCAAGGTTGACATCATGGTTATTGTCTGATCATTCAAAGGAATGTAGTTACTATCTTCTGAGTTGGAAAGTATGCCAATGAAGCAGAATAAGAAGGAGGGGGAGAAAAGAGAGTTTAATTTTAAGCATTTTTAAGGTGGAATCATTTAATTGACAGAGTCAGATATTTAGGTGAGAGACTCGGGCTGGAGAAATAAATTTGGAAGGGATCATATAGATGATATTTAAATCCATAGACTGCATGAGATTACTTAAGCATGAGTATAAATAGAAGAAAAAATATCCAAAGAATGATTCCCGGGGCATTCCAGCACTTAGAGATTTATATTATGAGAAGAAGCCTGCAAAGGGCACAGATAAGGAGCAGCCACTAGGGTAGAAGAAGAAATGATGGAGTGATGTCCCCGTAGCCAAAAGAAGAAGCTGCTCCAAAAAGAAAGTTGATAAATTATGTCAAATGAGGCCAATAATATTCAGTAAAATAAGGATAGAAGTTGTCCATTGGCTTTGGCAACCTGAAACCTTGAACGGAGCTGTTTTGGGCCATAATGAAGAAAAAGTCAAATTGATACAATTGGGTAAAGAAAAATAGTAAACAACAGAAGGATATAGCTTCTAGATAGGATAAATTGGGGTACAATCGTATACACAGAATATAAATGAACAAACTAGAAGTAAAAGGGAGAACATAGGCGGGTCTTATAAATATAATAAGACATATAAACAAGACATACGAGTACCTACTATGTGATTTCATGTATTAAATGTTCAAAACTAAGGAGAACAAAATACTATTCACAGGTGCCTACAATGAGAGTCAATCTATATATAAAAGCAAGAAAACAATTACCCTAAAAGCCAAGGTAATGGTCCTGTCTTGGGAGAAGGAAGAGAAATGTGACTATGAAAGGGTACCAGGGCCTGCTGGGGTGTTGACAAGGTTCTATTTTTTATCTTAGGTGATGGTTACAGGACTGATCGCCTTATAACTGTCCATATAGATTTTTCATCTACATTATGTTTTCTGCAGTGTTTTACATGTGATATATTTCACAATAAAATGTTTAAGAGTGAATAGAAAGTATAGGATATAAGATTTAGACAATCTTTCCAAGAAGATTTTTTGTAAAGGGAGGGGAGACAGAAAGGGGCCAATGGCTGGAAAGAAATGTGGGTGCAATGGGAGATAGGGCCACATGTTTGCAAACTGATGGTAACTATCCTTTAGTGAGGGGAAGTTGATGACTTATAAGAGAGAGAGCACAACACAGGATTAAAGTCTTTGAGTAAGTAAGAGAAACAGTGGATTTGGCTTTGGATAAGAGGTATGGTAGTTCGTACATATAATAAAAGAGAAGGTAAAATTTGTGAATAAAGATGCTCGGCATTTGGCAAACAAAATGATGGCAGCAGGTAGGATGTTTTCCTGGTTGCTTCTGTTTTCTTAGTAAAATAAGAAATGAGTTATGTAGAGAAGCAGGAAGGGTTGAAGTTTTTAAGAGAAAGGAAAGGCATGACTCGTTGTCTAAGGGGCAATGGAAACGAAAGGTTTAAGGAAATTCCTAACAGTAAGTCTGTCAGGCTGCACACACAAAGGGTCGCCTTGAGGTTCGTGGTCAAGTATTTAATGTAAAATGGTCAGTGACGTCATGTGTGTTTCTCTAGCAACATCAGCTATGTAGACACGAGCACTGGGTAGCTTAAGAGGTGGATTTAACCAGAGGTGGGATTTTGCTGGGCAGATATTGTTTGGGAAGAAATTAGCAAGGGAGTCCACTCAAAGCAGAGTTCTAATGGTAAACTGTAGAATCCAGGGTTGATTAGGGGTAAGCGACAGTGAAAAGGTAAGAGAGTCAATGATTGGAGGTCGTTGTGATATTAAGGAATGAAAACAGTATCAAGAGAACATATATAAATATATATACATATAAAACTACAATATTAAGCTAATATGTGTGGTGAAATACTGATTTAGGAATAAATAATTAGAGTACAGCTTTTACACTTTCTCATGTGTTCTTTCAGCCTCTTCAAACCTCTTTCTTTTTTCATCCATCCCTTCTTGAAGCAGAATTAATCGAATAGGAAAGAAAATGTATGTGGGTGGGGGTAGGGGTTGGGGTGCTAGTGAATAAAGAAAAGAAACATAGAAAAAATCTCCCATTAAAAGGAGTTCCTGTGTCCTCATGGATTCAGACTAATGCATTTCATCCTGTGCAAACATAAAGGGAGCTATCTGTCTCAGGCATCACGTAAGCCACGACCGTTGCCCCTTCTGGGTGGACAATGAGACTTTCTTTCTGTGACTCCCCACAGCACCTAGTACAGTGCTCATTACCATTAATAGCTTATTAACCATCAGATGGCAAATGCAGAGGGGAAAAAGTTGTGCCGAGATAATTTTCTTACTAAAAAATTGCTGTTCTGCTGCAATTTGTTAAAACATAGGCCAAAAATAGGTCCAGAATTCTCAATTACAGCACAAGCTCACTCCTCTAAACTCTGTATTCTCACACAATTTCTTTAAAAAGTGATATCTTAGAGATAAGAAAGTGAGCTACATATATTTGTCCTATTTACTTAAATAATGTAATCACTGTCTGTAGGACTTTTATAGAATCCTTTTCAACACTGTGATTCAAAAAAGTTACCCTGCAAAAGCATATTTTAAACCTGATGATGTAAAGACCACAGAATAGCACCATTGGAAGACTGTGTGAAAGTTTCTTAGTGTATCAGGCAACGAGAATATTCACAAAATCAGAGGTAGAATTAGCCTGCATGTGGTTATTAGTCAGGATGGTTCTGTAAGAGACAAGTTTATCTTTAAGGTAAAAAATATGGAGGGAAAATGATATCTTAAATTTTTGCTTTTTTCCCATACAGAGTGGAACTGTCTAAATGAGAATGTTATACCAATAGTAGAACAAAGAAGTTGGGGCCTAACTCCACTCTGCCCCCAGGGTACCTACATCACTTGGAATGATGTCACACGGTGTGCCTGAATGTCCATACTTTTATTTCCACGCTGAGTGACGTGGTACCTCCATTTCTAGAGACTCTCTGGGGTCAAATTTTGCTGTAGGTGGGGGAGCTGGATAGATCGCACTTTTCCTGAAGGCTCTCTCTCTGCCGATGTTTGAGATATGCTCACCCACACTGCCAGACAGCAGACAGAGCAGGAGCTCTGAGCGCTGAGAGCCGAGTTCCTGGAAAAGCAAAAGACAAAAGGCCAAGTGCTGAGGAACATGTCAGGAGCCAGGGGTGCTGGACAAAAGGCAAGCAAGCTAGGGTCGGGATCTGAGCTGTAGCCACATTTCAGTGTAGCCTAGATCTCACTAATGGGTCTTGTGAGATGTTATATTAGTAACATTCAACATATGGGAAAAGAAATGTTTCAAAATAAGAAAAATAATGGAAGGTTTTCTTATCATAATGTACTTCTAAAAATGCAGAGAACTGCATTTTATTCTTCTTACAAAAATGCTATAAGTTTGTTGAAGAAAAAGTAAAAAATAGCAAAAAGGAGAGGAAAAATAATTTTATAACCTACCACCAAGAAATACATGTGTGTGTGTTTTTAACAAAATAGACTTGGTGAAAATATTTTACCTGTTATTTTTTTGGCCTCAATATATTTAGAATGCCATTTTAAAATATCATTATATTTATCTAAAAAGGCAACTATACAAAGGGAGAAAGTATTTGAAAACCATCTACCTGAAAAGGGATTAATATCCAAGATATAAATGGAACTCATATAGGTCAACAGCAAAAAGAAATCTGATTACAAAATGGGCGAAGTGCTTGAATAGACATTTTTCCAGAAAAGATACATGAATGGCCCACAGGTACATGAAAACACGCACAGTATCACTAATCTCCAGGGAAATGCAAATCCAAACCTCAGTGAGACATCACCTCACACCTGTTAGAATGGCTTTTATTTAAAAATCAAGAGACAACAAGTGTTGGTGGGGATATAGAGAAAGGAGAACCTTTGCACACTGTTGTTGGGATTGTAAATTGGTGCAGCCAATGTCGAAAATAGTTTGGAAGTTCTTCAGAAAAAATAAAAATGGAACTCCCAGATGACTCAGCAATTCCACTTCTGGGTATATATCTGAAAGAAATAAAATCACTATCTCGATGAGATATAAACACTTTCATGTTCACCGCAGCATTATTTACAATAGCCAAGACATGGAAACAACCTAAGTGTCCCTCGACAAATGACTAGATAAAGCAAATGTGTTGTGTATATACAATGGAATATTATTCAGCCATAAAAAGAAAGAAATCTTGCCTTTTGCATGGATGGACCTTGAGGGCGTTATGCTAACTGAAACAGGAAAAACAGAGAAACGAAAATATTGTATGATGTCACTTATATGTGGAATCTAAAAAGGCCAAACTGAAAGAAATAGAGTAGAATGGTGACTGTCAGAGGCCGGGAGGGGGGAATGCGGAGATGTTGCTGAAAGGGTACAGACTTCCAGCTGTAAGATGAATAAGTTATGGGATCTAATGTACAGCACAATGTCTATAATTAGCAATATTGTATTATATAGTACTTGAAAGTTAAGAAAGTAAGTCTTAAAAATGCTATCACCACAAAACATAAATGGTATTTGTGTGATGCCTAAAGATGTTAGATGACTAGATGTTGGATGATGGTTAGATGACTAACCTTATTGTGGTAATTATTTGGCGTTACACGTGTGCATCACATTAAACTTACATGTGTCATGTTCATAATATCTCAATAAAGCTAAAAAAGAAAGTATCATTCTTTTAAAATATTACATATGCATCTTCTTAATGCTGAATGAATCAAAGTATTCTGTTTCATCAATATCTTATTGTTAAATATTTAGGTGGTTTACTATTGTTGCTTACATCTGTGATGACATTACTTATTTATTTATATCCTCACTGGAGGATATTTTTTTCCATTGCTTTTCAAAGATAGCGGAAGAGAGAGAGAGAAGCACCGACCTGAGAGAGACACACTGATCGCTTGCCTCCACAGGTGCCCCGACGGGTCAGGGATAGAGCCTGCAACTGAAGCATGTGCCCTTGGCCAGAATCAAACCCAGGACCCTTCAGTCCACAGGCCGACGCTCTAACCACTGAGATAACCAGCTAGGGCGGTGATGACTTTTGACTCCAAGAACTCAAGTTAGACAAAACTTGCAGGTGATGGTCACAGTAGTCCACACGCGTGCCCTCACTTCAGACACCAGCCACAAATTTGGGGCTGTCTTGCTACCTTCACTTCTGACCAGCTGGCTACAAATTTGTGAGTTCCAACTAACCCTTCAGGTTCCATAATTTCCTAGAATGTCTTACAGAACTCGGGAAAAGGCTATACTTTTTACAATTTTATTATAGAGAAAGAATACCAATCAGAACCAGTAAAAGGGAGCGATGCTTAAAGACAAGTCTGGAAGGTTCCAAACAAGAAGCTCCGTCACCCTTAAGGACACATTACCCTCCCAGGACATCAGTGTGTGACAACACACAGGTTATTGCTAAATAGGGAAGTTTACGCAAGTTTTATTGGGATTTCATTACATAGGCATGATTGCTTGAGTGATTGGCCATGGAGTTAAACTCCATCTCCAGCCCCCGCCCCACCCTAGGAAGTCAGGCTCATTGCACAAGGCTCAAAGTCCTAACCCTTTAACCACATGGCTGATGTTTCTGACTTTTCCAGCCTCCATCCTGAGTCATCTCATCAGCATAAGCTTTCCAGGGCCCCACCTTGAATAATATGCACTCTTATAGCTTGGGAAATTCCAAGAATTTCGAGATTACCTTTTAGGAACCGGGGACAAGGGCCATTCAAATTCTTTACTACATAGCACCTCAACTAGAAAATTAAGCTTATCACACTCCTCCATTCTGAGCTCATTACCACAACCAATTCCTGTCAAACTCATCTTTTTTGTTTTTATTTTTATATTTTTTACACCTAGTTTTATTTCTATCCCTTCTTCCCATTGCGCTCCCTCCAATATTTGTTATATATATCTTAAGACATATATTCATCCTTATAAAATATATAGTGATTAATTTATGTAAATGGCATAGTGTTAGTCTATTCTTGAACTTTATCTCAGCGTCACTGTTTTACTGCTATGTATATGGCTGTATGTGTACACAGTTATAGCTCTTAATGACTGTGTGGCATCCCTTAGCATTCATTTATCTCTATTTACTTATTTATTCCTGGAGTCATAGATAATCTAAGCTGCTGCTAATTTCCTTTTTCCATAAATCACGCAGGGCTGAACATATTTCTATGTGTCCCTTTAAGTATTTATGCAAAAGTGACTCTGGAGTATACGCCCAACAACGGGACTGCGGATGCAGGTTGGCGCAGTGCCACCGACTCTACCAAGCACTCTCCAGAACAGCAAAGCCAGTGACGTAGGAGGGTCCCTATTTCTATACTTAATAATCCTTAACAGTGTTGCATTTTTTAAGCTTCATAATTTGACAGTTGCACGGTGGTATTTTGTCATTACTGTAATTTACGTGTTTTGATTACTGGTGAATTAAAACATCTCTTCATATTCTTGTTAGACAGTTTTCTCATTTTGTGAATTTCCAGTTCATATCCTTTGCCCATTTTTGAACTAAATTTACTCTTTTCTTGATTTGCAGGCAATTTTTTGCATATTTTGTGTATTTATTTCTTGGTGTTTTATATATTACTAATATCTTTTTCATATCTATAACCATTTGTTACTTTTGCTTAAGGATGTGTTGCATTAAAGAGAGATCTTTCATTTTAGTTAAATCAACTATTTTTTTCTTTTTATGATTTGTAATTTTGCAAACTTCCATAAAAAGTATTGTTTTATAGAAGAATAGGGTATTTATAGAAAATAGGGTATTCTATTTTCTTCTGTTGATTTTATAATTTTCTTCTTTTACATTTAGGTCTTTTATTCATATGGAGTGCACCTTTGTAAAAGATAGAAGAAAATGATTCCAACTTTCCCTCCATATAGTGCACCAGTTTTTCAATACTAATTTCTAAATAATTTATTCTTTCCCCATTGATTTGTGTTACATATCAATTCCCATATATCCAAGTATATTTCTGAACCCTCTGTTCTGTTTTTTGGTCTGTTCTGTCCGGTATTGTGTCTGTACTATAACTATAGTATGTTTTATTATCCAAGGGTAACTCGTGATAAATTTATATTTCTTCAAATCATTTGCCCACAAATATTTGACTTGTCATTTTATTATAGGTTACCTTGCTATTGTTAATAAGTGGCATTGTCTACTATATTTTCTAGTTAGTTATTATTATTGCCAAAGAAAAAAGCTATGGATTTTTGTTAGCTGATCTTGTATTCAACAAGCTTGGTCAATTTTCTCATTAGAACCAATTGCTTCCCTGTTGATCTCTTGGGTTATCTACATAGCTGAGCATATTACTAGCAAGTAATGAATTTATCTTTTCCTTTTCAGTTTTTATGCCTCTCATTTTTCCTTTCCAATTTTATATTACTGATGTTGCTATAACAAACATCCTAAAAGCTAAATCTTAAGCAAAATCTTATTTTTTCATAGGATATAAATGTATTTATAGAAGTGGGTTTTCTGGTCAAAAGGAGTTTGTTTCACCCTGGCTGGGTGGCCCAGTTGGTTGGAGACTTTTTCGATACGCCAAAAGGTTGCTGATTCGGTTCCAATCAAGGTACACACCGAGGTTGAGAGTTCAGTCCCTAGTGTGGTTGTTTATGGGAGGCAACTGATCAATGTTTCTCTCTCACATCAATGTTTCTCTCTCACTTCAATATTTCTCTCTCTCTCTCACTCTCATCTCTCTCAAATCAATAAACATATCCTAGGGTGAGGATTCAAAAGAGAGAAAAAGTTTGTTTCTTTTTAAGGCTTTTAAAAGTTATTGTTATAATTTATATAATAAATTTACACCCAAACATTAGTGACCTTCAGAGGAGCAAATCCAGCGCAGAGGCAGATCTCGAAGCCAGAGGGATTCATGAGCCACAAGAAAGAGCAGGCAATGACTGCCAAGCATTCTGTCTTGAAGGATGTGATGAAAACCCCTGGAAAAAGGCTTGTTAGGAAAAGGGAACTGACATGTTTATAGGTAGAGTAAATGGAAACTGAATAGGAAAAGGTTAAAGATGCAAAAGGAAAAGCACAATTAATGGAACAAAGCCTTTTAGGAAGAGGTGGTGTGGGAATAAAGGTGTAAGGGAAGAATTAACTTCAAAAGGGAGAGGGGGTGACTTTTATTTCGAGCAGGGGGATTGTGGATAAATCACCTCTTACAAATAGAGCTAACAGTATTTTTTTTTTAATGTGAAAAAAAGATCTATTGAATAACTTGCGATTGAGAGCATTCTCCAATTGGTCCATCCATCTCTCAGAAATATCAGTAATTAGTCATCATAAAAAGTGTCACTGACAAAAGATGTCTATCTGATAACAGAACGGTGATTGTTTTCTTTTTATTAGTTCTATTTGCATATATAATATCATTAATTTTGCTACACATTTGAGTGAGGGAATTGCTAGTGCATAAATCAGAGTATCTCCTTCCTCAATTCCAGGTTATAAACCAAGTCCAAAAGGCCCTGGGCTGGCCCTGACCACTGACTGATAGAGTCCTATGACTTTCTGCACTGTAAATTGACTCTGATGATAAAACTAGCCACCACATCCTGCTGTTCCCCGAGGCTCTCTTTTTCGCGTAGTACATCCAGCCTTTGTGATAACCTGTAATCCTAGAGGATCAATATTTGACCCCCAGCACTGTATCGGTGAATGACCTGCTCAGTTGCAGTGTCACAGATGGAAGCAGCTGTGTAACCGCACTGTGGCCTCTGCCGGTACACACCAGATTCTACACTTTGTAGAAGGTGAAGGGGACAGACAGGTAGTCGACTGGTTGAACTCACATAATTAATGTAATGTGCCCCGTTCGGTGGGCAGAGTGAGCTCACTTGCTGATCTGACCCAAGGAGGGGGCGAGGCAACTGCAGCAGGGGCGGGGCAGCCGCCCTGGTGACTGAGGGTTAGCAAATGACAGTGCCAGGCTGGTGCCAGGACACGGTGGAACCCAACACAGATGAGAAAGGGCGGGCTGACTGCCACAGAGAAAAGGAGATGTCTAAGAATAAACCATCTGTTTTTAAGTTTATCATAAGGTTGGATGGATTCGTCGTCAGTCTGTGTGAAAGACATGCTCTGATTGTCTTCTGATGAACTCTTGGGTATTTTGTTGGAAAGTAAAATTAGGTAACAATTTACTGGGCCTGAGGTTTATAAATGCAAAAATACTCAGTGACAGAATGCCATCTCCCCCTTCCATGGCTCTTTAAAATTTTGTGCTTTTGTTTAACTTAAGCTACACGCACTCGGACGTTTTATATTCACAAGATCGAGCTTTTTGGTTCTCATCTGCTTACATCTGGAACAGGAGCAGATGGTCCCATACCTTCAGCTGCTTTTAAACTCTTGCTTGATTTATAGCCTAAAACTTGCCTTGGCTTTAAGTGGTGCTCCTTCTTCTGGCCTCCCTTCTGCTGCTTTGGTTTCTATTTCTTCTCGCCGTGCACTGCACTGTGAATGTTAAAGCCCGTGACTCAACAAGACAGTCGCAAAATGCAGAAGTCAGAAGCTTTGGAAGAATTATAATAAAACGTGACTAAAAGTTATTCCTACGTTGTGGAATTATTGGTGAGTTTTCTCTTTATACTTCTATGTACTTACCTTCTTTATACTTATTTAATATTTATTGAAATATTCACAAAAATGTGTTATTTTTATAACAGGAAAAAATAATACTATTTACACGTTTATGACTGTGGTTACTTGTAAACTGTTGCACCTGAATTTCCTTTTTCTCTCTGCAGGGCTATGACGGGAGTTTTGAAGAAAGCTAGACTAAGCTGAAACTTTTAATTCCCACTTTTAAGATTAACAAAAGATTGCCTCACTTCTGTAATTAATTTACATACATGTGTGGGGGGGATTATACAGCTATTTATTTCAACATTTCCTGATTCCAAATGCAATTGGAAGTAAAGCAAACAAAAACAGTTATGCCGACAACTGAGATTCAAGAGGAACAATTCTGCTTACCAAACCAAACTGACTTCCAAACCGTTCCTTCCCACCCACGCTAATCTTAACGCAACTCAATCCACTAACATTCTTTCAGTTTTATTTTTCTAGAGTGGTAGGTATTGTGGTCAGCATTCTGACTTAACGAAGTAAAAAATGTATCCAGTAGGAGCAACGTAACTCTTACTCTAATTTTAAACTACTGCTAATTTTCTTACCGGAGAATTTAATTTTAAAAACAATTAAATTATAGAATGAAGACATTTTGTGAAAGACTGAAGATAGCGTGTTCTTCTCTCTCTACCATTCCTAAATTCAGTGGAACCATAATATCTGAAAACTATAAAGTGTTCATTTAGACATTTCCTTGCTTAGAAACACATCCCACTTCTTGCCCAAAGTCCACGCAATTGGAGTATTCCTTGTTTCTGTGCTAGTCAGCTCTTCCTGCACACCTAGCTTACAGGTTTTATTTCTTGTATTGTAGCTTAAGAGAAATGTATGTATCAATGCTACTGCACACTGAGAAGTAACCTAAGGCAGTAACTGTCCCATAGGATGAATGTTCATTTCTGGGAAAGTCTTTATCTTTTAGAGAAAAGAATTGCTCACAGGAATCAACTTGGCAGAGAAAGAGTATAAGATGATAAATCAGTTATATAGTATCCCCTGGAAAGCAGCAGCTCTGACCACCTCACCCATTACCTCACAAGATTATTGCAAAGATAAAAGAGAAATTTAGATGGAGGCATTTTGTAAATTCTAAAGTGCCATGCAAATATTGTTGTTTTGCCTGAATAACTTACATCAGGGCAATGTCTGGAACTGTGTGAAAATAGGCCAGTTGCCTGACAACCCAAGTTAAATGCTTTCTTAAGCTGAGTAAATTCATCACAGTTAGAAATACACACTTTTGTAAACTTTTTCATTATTTTAGTATTAGAACTCAAGAAATGTTCTACAAAAGAGATGATAAAGAGATATTAACCTGACTTTCTATCAGGAAATTGTGCAGTTCAGAGGGGAAAAGTCATATGACAATGTGACTTATTTCTAGTACTCTTCTGCCTTTACTGTAGGTTGCTCCAGTCCAGCACCAAACTTAATGTTTTCTCCTTTATTTCTCTACTCTTTGTGTTTGATATTTGTCATTCAGATTGCATTTTTCATCATATGGTATTCACAGTTGACTGACTTATTAATATATTTATTTATTATTTTATTATAATAGTAACATTATAATAATTGTGCTTAAATTGATAGCAACATGTGCAATTTCCCAGGTACAAGGTTTTAAGAGAGTAAAACTATCCACAACTTCCGTGGACAACAGCGGTACTGATTACAGATCATTCGAACAAATGTTCTTTGATTCGGCTGTTATAACCCTGTCTGTCTCTGCTAAAGGGGGGAAATAAAGCAAGTGATATAATTCCCCATGTGCTGAAACCTTTCAGCTGGGAACAGCTTTTTAATGGCTTTTTTTGCAGTCAGCAAGAAATGTACATTTATTCAACTGAAAGCAACAATGATGATAAGAAGGAAAAAAATGTTTCCAACTCTTGTTTCACTGCATGATTTTCAAGATGGTTTTGGGAAGTTTCATTTACAGTCTCTAACAAAGCAAATCAAGAGATACATATATTATGTACGTACCGAGCACAACAAAGTATGAAAAGAAATAAAATGACTACATCAGATAATATAGCAGTGTCTCTGCCCAGACAAGGCCTATTTTATTCCAAATCATAAAGAATTTGCTGGCAAATGTGAGGTATTTATTCACCTTTGGGAAAAAAAAGCTTCCAGTTCAATTCAATATAATAAGTCACCTAATGATCACAGCCTTTGTAACAAAAGAACTAGCAGGATGTTGCTGATGTGCCAGCGCCGCACTGGGGAAAACATCACCCCCTCATCTGCAGGATGGCTCCTCGCTAATTACACCCCACAAGATGTAAACCCAGGTTACGTCTTCATCACCGACATCGGGGATGCTGGAAAACAGTGAGCTGGCTGTCAGGCTGAGTCATATCCAGAGACCATTCTGATGCTGATCATCATAGGGTTTAATCTCTTTTCTTTAGTGGACACTCTCCGAAACACTCGAAATTGAACTTGTACAATACATTTACATTGAGGTTTCATTTGAACAGGGATTGGGTTCTAAAGTCAGCAAGTGAGACAGAAACCAGGTCGTCAAAATTGTGCTGCTCTTAAACCTCTAGGGGTTACATCCTTGTAAAGTCAAAAGGCCCAGAATTTCTTCCTTCGGATTCCCTTCGCATTTTAGTTATGGCCTCTCCTGGGATAGTGGAGATTAGTCTAATTTGAAACGGAAAATTCTCTCCCTTTGTCTTTGCAGAGCCTATGTAATTGGATTCATGGGATTTAAATGAATAAAGTGCTCTTACACTCTCCTGAACCTTACTGTGCTATGCTGAATATTTGAGTACACTATTTCTCCTTTAATCGTCAAAATAACACTTTGTGAAAGGATCGATGGGCCCATTTTCAGATGAGGAAACGGAGGCTAACAGAAGTGAGGTAACTTCTAGGTAAGTGTCAGGGTTTGAATTCAAACCATATTGATTCCACAGCTGGTACCCTTTATTCTAGACTATCACTCACCCCGAGAAATCTAAGAAAATATTTAAAGTATGGCTGCAGTTGCAATATGAATAATAGAGCTGAACCCGACCTGGTCATTTGAATAATTTTTAAAATGTTACACCAAAGTTCTCTTTAAGCAAGAAAACAACAGTATCTTAGGGTTAGAAAAAATATCAGTGGGTGGTCTGGGTTTCTCCAGGTTATACCATCTAACACCCCTACCCTCTAACATATCCCAGCTCATTGTTGATTCACTTTAGCCCCCACCTTCTTTAAGCCAGGATGAAAAATATTTCCATAAGAATCTTCCTGTACACCTTTCTATCATACCAGTGCCCTCCTCAAAGATCTCCAACAGCTCTCTATTTTCAGTCTCATAAAGCTTTGCTCTTGATCTTGGGCTTCAGCAGTCTCCATCATTAGTAAGCATCTATCCATTCAAATTCATTTTGTTTCAACTTCTCACACACTTCATCTGCTGTAGATAAAATTTCCTCATTTGTTTCCTTTTTTCACCCCATTTTTTTGCCTAAAAATGTCAATAGAACACTGAAAATATTTAAAGTTTGTATTTTTATGCCCCACCCCTGCATCAGCCCTCCTACCCAGAAGAGTACAGTTTGATAGCAACTGTAGGTTAGTTGTAGTAAACAAGGAAATTAAATATATTTTGCAGTTTTATCCGTGGTGTTTTAACTTTCTGTCTCCTTTACATTTCTGTTCAGTGTTCTCTTCACACTCCATGATCTGTTCTTACTCAAAATCACCATCCGCCATGGAAGATTTGTCCACCATTTAAGCCTCACCTCAAGTCTATATTCCTCATGAAGCCTATGCCCTTCTTAGGCTTGTCTTCTATGAATTCCTACATGACCTCCTCTTGTCACAGCAGGAACTTGAGTATGCCCAATTCTTCTTTATCCCTAACATCACCTAGAAAAATTCAGAGCATTTGAATATCATGAAGTGATTAAAACCTACTAAGAAAACTTTTTTGTGGAAACAGTAAGTGAAAGATTTACACTGAAATATTTAGTCAACCTTATGAAAAATAAAAATGTTATTAGTACACAATAAAAATAAATATGCAGGCCAGAATGGTCCATTAGAAATATAATGTGAGTAATGTGAGCCATAGATGTAATTTTGAATTTTATAGTAATAAAATTTCAAAAAGTAAGAGGTTATATTAGTTTCCTATTACTACTTTAATAAATTAGCACAAACTTAGTGACCTAAAACAAAATAAATTTGTTTCTTTGTTCTTGAGATCAAACATCTGAAATAAGTCTCAAGGGGCTAAAATCCAAGTATTGACAGGGATGGATCCTTCTAGAAGCTCTGAGGGGAGAATCTGTTTCCTTGCCTTTTCCACTTCTAGAGGACCCCAGCATTCCTGGCTCATGGCTCCTTTCTCACATCAGTCTCTTCTTGATCCCATGGTCATATCTCCTACTACTCATTCTGATCTCCTCCTGCTTTCTTATAACGAACTCTTTCTATTTTATCAGGCCCACTGGGATAATCCAGGGTAATATCTCCATCTCAAACTTCTTATTTTACAAATGGCCAATAGATATATGAAAAGATGTTCAATTTCACTAGCTATTAGGGAAACGCAAGTCAAAACTGCAATGAAATACCACCTCACACCTGAATGGCTGTTATCAACAAGACAGGTAATAAATATTGGAGAGGCTGTGGAGAGAAGGAACCCTCATTCACTGCTGGTGGGAATGTAGACTGGGACAGCCACTGTGCAAGAGAGTACAGAGGTTCCTCAAAAAAATAAGAATAAAGTTACTATGGGACTCAGCAACCCCTCCCTGGGTATCAACCCCCAAAATTTGAAAACACTTTTTTGCAAAGATATGTGCACCCCTATGTTTATTGCAGCATTATTCACAGTGGCCAACATGGGAACAACCAAAGTGTCCTGTGATAGGGGACTGGATAAAGAAGGTGTGGCCCATCTATACTATGGATCACTACTCAGCCATGAGAAAGGATGATATACCGCCACTTGCCACAGCATGGCTGGAACTTGAGAATATCTTGCTAAGAGAAACAAGTCAGTTAAAAAAATGCTAAGAACCATAAGATTTCACTCATATGTAGGATATAAAACTGAAACTCAGAGACACAGACAAGAGTATGGTGGTTACCAAAAGGAAGGGGGTGAGGGGGTAGTAAAGGGTAAAGGGGGCCAAATATATGGTGACAGAAGATGATTTGACTTTGGGTGGTGGGCACACGATGCAATATACAGATTATGTATCATAGAAATGTATACTTGAAATCTATATAACCTTATTAACCAATGTCACTCCAATAAATTTAATTTAAAAATCCATTTTTAAAAAGATCTTATTTTTAAATTGATCTTTAAATTGAACTTTACATTGGTGAAGTTCATTCCCATGTAAAATAACACTCACAGTTTCTTGGGACTGGAACCTAGACATTTTTGGATGCCGTTACTCGGCCTATCACAAAAACAAATTAACTTAACTTTAATAACATATTTTATTTAATCCAACATATGCAAAATAATATTTCAACCTGCGATCAATATAAAAAATTCACATTGTTTTTGTTTTTAAACTTAATTTGGTTAAAATTAAATAAAAAGTGAAGTTCACTTTCTAAGTGGCACTAACTATATTTCAAGAGCTCAATAGAAATGTGTGACTAATGGTTACCATATACGGATGATCAATACTTTCTATGTGTGAAGGTTAGAGGACTGGGAAGTTAGAGTGACCACAGTCTACACAAGGCTGCCTTTACTTCTGATACCAGCTGCTACAGTAACAGTTTTGGTTTATTACAGAGAAAACATACAGATTTATATTAGACAAGGGAAGAAATACATGTAACAGAATCTGGGGAAGTACCAATATGGAGCTTTTATTGTCCTTTCCCTGTGAAGTCATCAACAATATTGATTTCACAAAATCCATGTGTAACAATACACATGGAGTAATGCCACCCAGGGAAGCTCTACCAAGCCTCCTGTTGACATTCCCCTGGGGCTCCACCACATAGATGTGACTAGTTGCCCATGTGGCTGATTTCAGTCTTCCAGCCCCTCTAGAGGTCAATAATACATCATGATGCAAACCCCCCACCCTAAACAGCATTGTTACTAGCTGGCTGGCCCAGGGCCCCCGGCAAACAGAGACACTTGAAGGAGTGAGTCATGACTTTCCAAGGGTTTAGAGGTTACTTCCTAGAAGCCTAGCAAAGGCCATGACCTTTTCTGAACTAGGTTAAATTCTTTACTATATAGTCTCTAACAACTGATGTGATGAAATTTGATTTACTGAATTGATTACTTTGACATCATATAGTAATAGCAAATGGAGATCTATCTATCATCTGTTATTTTAACAGATAGCCAAATATCAAATGGCTACTTACACTTTACAGTTACCTGATTTTCTAATGCAAATACTTTCCTTTAGGTTTTCAATGATTTAACTTAGGGATGTACAAGTAAATCTATTTGTTACCCTAAGTCATTTCTTTGTTTCTGTTTGTCAAAGTGGCTGATTCACACTCCCTAAACACAAAATAAGTACCATTTTGATCTGCTTAAAAAAATCAGTGTCCCGTTCTTGAATTATGACACTCTATTCAATTCATACCAGAGATAAAACATAGCACCACTGCTTCTCAGCAGTAACTACCCTGATGGTATCTATGTGGCTGAAGTTATCCCATAAATCAGGATTTTCAGCAATCGCTTCTCTAGCTTTTCAGGAGGACCTATTTGAAATAGTTTACTTGGTTATTACAAATCTCATAAAATTTCAGAAATGAAAAGAAACAAGTTTATACATAGATAAGCAAATTAAGACACAAAATTAAGAGATAAATTGTCCAAGATGACATGAAGGGTGAGTGGCAGGAATATAACTTGCCCTGTAGTCTTCTAATTCCCGTACAGTATGAGTATGTTTCTTCCTGCTACATCACGACCCTTCTGAGCATATGTTACTGTGTGGATACAAGTGCAGTTATGGACGTCAACCCGCGTGGCAGCTTGCAGTGGATGCCTGAAACACTGCTGAGAAGGCCTCTCTGGCTGCCTTGGGCCCCTGCAGCAGAGTATTATAATCGGTGAGCAACGCCATGGGACTGGGAGGGGAAGGAGTGGCCAAGTATTGGCTACATTTGCCATCCTCAATGTAATCATTACAACTCAAAGGTAGTACTAAAACCTCAGTTATTTTCACAATCTGCCTCTGACTTGGGAAACTGTCTTTCGAGGCCTCAGACTTTTCATATGCCAGGGAAACTACAATCATCACAGTTTCTTCTGGTTTTAAGATGTGGAAATAATCACTTTGTGCATGGGACAAAATTAAAATTGCTTTCCTCTATTGAAGTAAAAAGGAAGAGAGGAAAAAGTAATTGTACTTTCTTTTTCCACATTACTTATAATGATAATGCCATCTTATAAGTAATAGTCTTTTTAAAATATTTTTGTCACAGTAATATAGTTATAGCTACCTTTTACTGAGTGAACCAACACACTTTAAATAAATCAACTCTTTTGATACTCACAATAATTTGATGAAATAATGTAAGAGCTTATTTCTAGTCTGCCCCTCACCAAACCTCCCCTCCATGCATGCTCCTGGCATTCCTTCATTGACAGGAAGTCTGCTCCTTCCTTTGAGTCTGGCCTGGCCTGGATAACTTGTATGAGCAGTTGAATGCGGTGGAAGTAAGTCTCAAACTCCCAGGATCATAAGAATCCCAGCAGCTTGTCCCAGAGCTTTGAGGAAGGCTCCCTCTGGCGTGGCTGAGTTACCACTGAACAAATGTGACTCCCTCCTTGGGACTGCCATGCTGTAAGGAATCCCAAGCCAACCATGTGGGGAGGCTACATGGGGAGAGTGGCCCAGCCCCACTCTAGCCCCAACACCAGACCCCCGTGTGAGGAATCCATCCTGTACCCACCTTCAGCAGATGTGACATGAGGGACCCTAGTGAGCACTCAGAACAGCCCTTAGGTACATGGCCCCAGTCCTGCCGTCCCAGCCACCACCGCCATGGAAGCTTCCACAGTGATGGCCCCAGTCACAATGGAGCCTAAGTCCTGCCTAAATTCCTGAGCCATAAAACAGAATAATAAAATTGCTGTCATTTTATACTACTAAGCTTTAGGTTAGTATGTTACATAGCAATGCATCAACTGAAATTAAGAAGGCATTCGATCAGTTTTACATGAGGCAACTGAGACGCAGAGAAATTAATTTATTTCCCCAGGACACAAAACCAGTAAATGGTGGAGCTGGGATCTAAAACTAGATCTAGACTAAATCCAGGGCCTATGATCTTAACTACTGTACTGACTTTTCTCCAGTTTAAGTTAAAAAAAATTCTGTGAAGCAGGGAGTAGAATCTATTATTCATAGGAGTAAATCAAACCTCCCAAAGTTTAAAAGCCTTGTCCTTTTATGGTATCTAAAAAGTGTATCTAGTTGGTGGCAGAACCAGAGCTAAACCCTGGTCCCCTTACTCTAAGCTCAGTAGATGTTATGTGTGGTGGTTGTTTTTTCTACTATAAAAATATCTGACTGTCTTGCCAGGTAACCATATACATACAGCATTGTTTCTGCATGCAACTATTAAAAATGTACTGGACAGATCTTAGAGCTCACAAAATTCACACAATTTAAATACAGAAATATAGGTTATTTCCTTAAGCAAACTAATCTCAAAGCCAGTGTTTAGAGAAGTAATAGGAGATGAACTTTTTAGGTAATAATTCTGCTTTAACTAGAGACTCATAATTGGAATGCCTGAAGTGTTATTCAGAAGGGAATTGCATTAATCCAGACAAGATGAATTTATTTAGAAAAATTAAAAGGTAACTTCTAATAATGTCTGAAGTAATTATACCACAATGAAAAACAAAATGTACAGGGTACTTTTTTTCAAATGGCAGCTGAGATTCAGCAGCATTCTTTTATAAATGAACAATAACCATAGGTAGTTTCTTACAGGGTAGACCTACGTATGTATTAAGTTTAATTTAAAACTTATTTGTAATGCACAGAATTGAATTTGCCTACAAAGAAGGAATTCTCTGTTTTGAGAGAAACTTCATATGAGCACCTCAAACAATGCTTGTTACATAACAGACAGTCCTTGTACGTATTTGTGGAATGAATGACACTAGCCGACTTTTACTTCAACACTGTATATTAGAATAGTGTGAATTGTTCCCTGGAAACAGTTAAGTTAAAGTAAGACTTCCACCCAAAGAAAGCTGCTGTTTTAAATACATCGAGCAGGATTTGTGTGGCCTAACGCCTATCGGGTTCATCAACCCTAAGAGCCCCCTGAGATGGGAGGTGAGAACCACGCTCTCCTCCCACGGGCTCCGCTGTGCTCTTTAAGCAGCAAAGCTGGGCCCAGTTGCATTTCCCAACACACCAGCCGTGTCCTGTCTGCACACTTGCTGTCTGCTCTGCTGGGAGCGTCTTTCTCCAGATGTTCACACGGTCACACCCTGAAGGATGAAACTTTCCGCCCACATGTCTGCTACTCAGAGAGGCCTCAGCACCCACCTAAAATGCCACTGCACTCCCTTCCTTTGCTTCATGTTTCTCAACAATCCTTGTCCGTTCCTGACACTATTTTGCATATTTACTTGTTTGTTTATCTATTTATTGTTCATGTCTCCCACTGGGACTAGGTGCCACAAAGGCATGGACTTTGTTGTTCCAGCCTGGGGCTACATGGGACATCGAGAGCAGTTCCTGGCTCACAGGAGCGCTCAGATTTATTATACAGAATGACATCCTAGTAAGGAGTGCCTGCCCTGGCGTTTGTTCAGAACAGGAAATCAATCCCACGCACAGGGATTTTGTCCAATACCCTTTGCATTATGCATGAAGCGATCAATTGCCACTCAAGCCATTTTGAATGAAATAAACTAAATCAAATAAAAATTAAATGCAAACATCAATACTTTGTTAAATTTAAAATACTATTATACTTTTAAGTATTAATAGCTAATATTGGCATGAAAATAAGCAAAAACAGCTAAACTAAGTTGTTAAATGGGACCATTAAAGAGACAAAGTACCACTTGGGCTGTTTTTGAACAAAATAAAAATTTGTGACTATCAGCACATTGGCTGCAAATTAATTCCTGGTCATGTAAAATGGGCACCGTTCTCGCTCTCTTCACTGATGCAAACGTCTATCCTCTGAAAGCTAGCTTAAAGGGAACCAGGGCAAAGAAGCATTCTCGTTGTTGTGGGAATCCTCTATTGTAAGTTAATGTTACAAATTATGATGATTTGTTTTGTTGCTTTGTAAAATCAAGTGGATGTTATCACAGAGAGGGGAAAACATCTTCAGAGGCACGGAGCTCGCTCCTCTGCATCACTGCGGGTTTGACCTCCTCGCTGTGGCCATAAACAGCAGTCTATATGCATCTAATCTACTCATGAGTGTTCCTAGTGATGGGACCCTGGCGACCTTTCCCAGCAAATTATTCCAAAATCTTATCGACCCTACATTTAAAACGACTTTCCTAATGTCTAACCTAACGTCCAGTTTCAGGTTGTTGCACCTTGTTACACTGCCCTTAATGACTTTAAATAATTCATTTTCCTGGAGGTTGTATCACCTCCCAGGTATCTATGCTCTACTATGAACATTTGTTCAGTCTGTTCTCTAAACATAATTAGGCAAATAATGTTCCCTTAACCTTATTCCCAAGACCATGCCCTGCAAATGCCCTGTGGACTATATCACTGCAGCCTAGATTCCAGCCCTCTAAAGAACCAGAGCGACTACCTTTTTAAATTAGCAATTAACGATGCAGTGTTTCTTCCTGGCATTGGGCAAAACTATCCCCTAAATCTAGTCATCTTGAGAATGGAAATAAATCAACTAACGTGACAATATTAGTGAAGGTAGATGACTAAAATGGCCTTAATGCTCCTCTCAGCATGACTAAATCTTAAATGGGTTTCTTCCTGACTATAGTGCTTTGACTTTCCTTTTCTTATAGCATTTCCTTTAGAAAACTTGCCTTATAAATCCTTCCTCCGCCCTTCAAGATACAAATCTCCTACATCCCAGAAATGCCTTTTGAAAGGACCCAGAAGTGATCCCTTTGAAAGGTACTGAAGAAAGAAAACACCCACCTTCCGGTCCTTGAGGGAAGAGGGGAGCCTCACAGGTTACTAACCACATTGGCCAGTTTCCCCCAATAGCCTCTAGCACTTTCTCGTAGCTCATCTCAGTGCTTAAGTCTCTCCCGCCACTTGTTTCAAAGGAGCTGAGCTCAGTTTTCGCCAGGATTGCAACAGTCTTGAGTGAAGTCGTCCTGCCTGTTAACTGGCCCAGTGCGACTTTTCTTTTACATCCGCAGGGGTAGAGGCATCTCAGCCGCTATAAAACTCTGAAGTATTTGGGCCGCAGTAAATCCTCGAGTCTTCCCTTGGTCCATCCCTCACCCCTACTCCAGGGCAGTCTCCATGCCACAGCTACAGTGAGCATCTCAAAAACCTAAGTTCAGTTGTACCCTTCCTTGGTTAAAGCCCTGCAAGAGCACAAGGAGGCCGGCTAGCAGACTGGTGTCGTCTCCAGACAAGGGATCGTGGCGATGGTGTCTTGGCTGGGGTGGTAAGGATAAGACACTGAGAAATTGTCAGATTCCAGGTGTGCTTTACAGATGGAGTCAACGGAATTTAATGACAGATTGAGTGTGGAGCTTATTTATTATTCAAACAAATAAGCATGTGCCCTAGGTTTTGGTGTAAGGGGTGGTGTAAAGGGGAGTGCAACTGAATGGAATGAAGAAAGAATAAGTTTGGGAGATATGAAACAATAAGGAATATATATATATTAACCTTTGACCTCTGTTTCAGCTAATATTTGTGCTTTGACCCAGGTCCCCGATACAGAGTTCCCAAACCCCTTGTGATTTCCTGAGCGCTAGGAGCATCCGACACAGAGCTCTGAAGTCTTCGGAATTCCCTGGGTGACAGGAGTGTCTTTTTTTCTAATGAGATGACTCTTGTTGGGCTGCTGGATGGGGGGTGGTTACTGGAAAGAATCAGGTGTGATTAGAAGCTTGGAACTTTCAGCCCTGCCGTCTATCCTTCAGGGAGGCGGGAGGGGCCGGAAAGTGAGCTGGCTAACAGTCTGCCCAGTCTATGTGATAAAGCCTTCACGAAGCCCCCTGAAATGCAGGTTTGGAGGGTGGCACAGTCTGACTCCATAGGGACAGAAATTCTGGACCTTACCCCATGTATCTCTTCATCTATTGTTTGTCTATATTCTTTATTATATCCTTTATAATAAATATAATGTGTTTCCCTGGGTCTTGCGAGCCATTCTAGCAAATTACTGAACCCAAGGAGGGCACTGGAAGGATCCCAATTCACAGCCAGTCAGTTGGAAGTACAGGTGACATCCTGGGATCTGAGACTGGCACCTGAGTCGGGGCAGTCTTGCAGGATAAACCCTTAACCTGTGGAATCTGACCCCAACTCCAGGAAGATAGTGTCAGCGCTGAATTGAATTGTAGGGCACCCTGCAGAAGCTGGAGAAGTGGTCAGTGTGGGGAAAACCCGAACATCTGGTGTCAGCAGATTCAGTGTGAGAGTAAAGGAAAACAGAAGTTTGTCCTTAACAGGATAATACAGTCCAAAGTATGATCTGAGGTGCCAATTGATCCCCTCTTCTTTTTTCCTTTGTCTGTTTTAATCTTGTCCATTCTTCTAAATCCAGGTTAGAAATACTCTCTGTTCTTAACCAGCTTGACTGGTGATTACAATTTAAATTTGTATAACAATTAGAGTTTTCCATTATCCAGTTGATAGTTAATCTTAATCTCTGTGATTAATTTTGATTAATTTCCATGGCTAATTTTATATGCTCACACACATCGTAACTAGATTTCAAAAAGTCACCAAAGGCAAAGGATTGGTTTATTAACATTATTTTAGCATTTATCATGGAAAATTTTATTTACTTTTATTTTATTTTTTAATCTTTATTGTTGAGGCCATAACAATAGACCCCTTTTAACCCCACTGATCCCCTCCACCCCACATCCATCCCACCCCCAGGCCCTCCCCACACCAATGTCCCTGTCCACGGGCTCTGCTCATAAATGTACAAGTTCCCTCATTAATCTCTCCCCATGCACACTCCCCTCCCCGCCTTCCCTCTGAGATCCCTTCAGTCTGTTCCATGCTTCTGTGTCTCTGGATCCACTTTGTTCATTAGTTTATTTTGTTTATTATATTCCACACGTGAGATCATGTGGTGCTTGTCTTTCACTAACTGGCTTATTTCACTGAGCATAATACTCTCTAGTTCTCTCCATGCTGTGCTAAAGGCTAAAAGGTCCTTCCTCTTTACAGCTGCATAGTGCTCCATGGTGTGAATGTCCCACAGCTTTTTAATCCACTCATCTACTGAGGGGCACTTGGGCTGTTTCCAAAACCTAGCAATTATGAATTATGCTGCTATGAACATCGGGGTGCATAAGTTCTTTGTGATTGGTGTTTCGGGTTCCTTAGGATATATTCCTAGAAGTGGGATCACTGGGTCAAATGGCAGGTCAATTTTTAATCTTTTGAGGAACCTCCATACTGTTTTCCATAGTGGCTGCCCCAGTCTGCATTCCCTCCAGCAGTGCACTAGGGCCGCCTTTCTCCACAACTTCGCCAGCACTTGTTGTTTGTTGACTTGTTGATGGAGCCATTCTGACAGGTGTGAGGTGATACCTCATTGTGGTTTTAATTTGCGTCTCTCTGATGATTAGCGACGTTGAGCATTTTTTCACATGTCTCTTAGCCATCCGTATGTCCTCTTTGGAGAAGTGTCTGTTTAGGCCCTTTGCCCATTCTTTAATTGGATTGTTTGTCCTCCTTTTGTTAAGTTGTATGAGTTACTTATATATTTTGGATATTAACCCTTTATCAGATGTGTCGTTGGCAAATATGTTCTCACATACTGTGGACTCCCTTTTATTTTTGTTGATGGTTTTTTTTTGCTGTGCAGAAGCTTATTTTGATGCATTCCCATTTGTTTATTTTCTCCTTAGTTTCCCTTGCCCTAGGAGATGTATCAGCAAACATATTGCTATGAGAGATGTCTGAGATTTTGCTGCCTATGTTTTCCTCTAGGATTTTTATGGTTTCATCTCTTACATTTAAGTCTTTTATCTATTTTGAATTTACTTTGGTGTATGGTGTAAGTTGGTGGTCTGGTTTCATTTTGTTGCATGTACCTGTCCAGTTTTCCCAGCACCATTTATTGAAGAGACTGTCTTTACTCCATTGGATGGTCTTTCCTCCTTTGTCAAATATTAATTGACCATAATGGCATGGGTCAATTTCTGGGTTCTCTGTTCTGTTCCACTGATTAATATGTCTGTTCTTGTGCCAGTACCAGGCTGTTTTGATTACAATGGCTTTGTAGTACAACTTGATATCTGGTATTGTGATCCCTCCAACTTTGTTCTTCTTTCTCAGGATTGCCGTGGCTCTTCAAGGTCTTTTTTGATTCCATATAAATTTTCGAAGTATTTTTTCTAGATCTGTGAAATATGCTGTTAGTATTTTAATAAGGATTGTATGGAATTTATAGATTGCTTTGGGTAGTATGGACATTTTAATGATGTTAATTCTTCCAATCCATGAACATGGTATAATTTTCCATTTGTTTATATCTTCCTCTATTTCTTTTTTCAGTGTCTTGTAGTTTTCTGAGTAAAGACCTTTACTCGGAAAAGTTTATTAACATTATTTTAGCATTTATCATGAAAAATTTTAAATATATATATATGTGTGTGTGTGTGTAAAAAAATGCCAAATAACCATATTCTCATAATTTAGGTTTAACATTTAGGGATTATTAGCTATTTTGTTTCCTCTATATAGCAATCAATTTCTCCCCTGCTACCACTGGCATTTGAAAGTAAAAACCAGATATCATATCATTTCATCTGTAATAACTTCAACATATGTTTTTAAAAAGTAACAGGTTTTTCTTTTAGTGAACAGAACTACAACACTATAATAAGGCCTAGAAAGTTAACAATAATTTCCTAATATTAAATGTTATTGTGTCATAAATAATTTTTACAGGTTTATGGGTTCGATCTGGATAAAATAATGTTCACACTTTGGTGTTGGTTGATAGGTCTCTCAAGATTCTTCACCTCCGACTCTCTCTTCTGTGTGTGTGTGTGTGTGTGTGTGTGTAATTTATTTAAGGTCATTTGTTCTATAAAGTTTCCCATAGTTTACATTTTTGCTGATTTCATCCATGTGGTGTTTTCTGTACTTTCTATCATATTCAAAAATAGTCTTGTTATCACTATGACACACCTTTATCCTTTTGCTAAAAATTAAAGGAACATGAAAATATTAGGGCCTAAGCTATGCCAAAACAACCTTCTGACCCCAGCAGAGGTTCTGTTTTAAGAGTCACCCTTTGTCCCCTGTGTTCTCCACAAGGACTTGCCTTCTCAGGCATCTGACAGTTGCTGTAGCCCATACATTGCCTTTATGTACAAATGACCAGCACTCCAGTTTTATCTAATTTATTCCTTCAAAAATACTTTTATTTTAACAAAGTGGTGGCCTTTCTTCCTTAAGTGCCTAGTATGGAATAAATATTGCACAGTGTTTCAAAATAATACCCATTTGCCTCCGACATTATTATTTTATCCCTAGTATTTTCAATACTTACTTTGCTAAAACCAAAGTGCACGTAAGCACTGGAAGCTGTATTGGCAGGTTTAAAGAGGAACTGAGCTGAAAGAACTTGAATTGTGTGTCACTTCTCTCCAGTTCTTCTTGTGTCATTCAGAGGTCCTTTTGTGAAATATTTAGAACAGTAAGTATAATTTACTTTTTATACCAGCTGAGAAAGAACAACAGGGGGCTTATATCTAAATTAAAATACATCTCACCCATGTCTATAAAATAATCAACAGTGCATTCAAATGTGGGCAACTCAGTTTTGGAAAGAGAAGTTGAGAAACTCCCATTCCTAAAAGCAGGGAAGCTTCAGCCAGTGAAACAGTTATTTTCCTGTAAGAAAGACATAGTCCATGGACACAGGCAATAGTGTGGTGAGGCCTGGGGGGGATCAATGGGGGGAAAATGGGGACATCTGTAATACTTTCAACAATAAAGATAAAATTTTTAAAAAGACAATTGTTTTATTAGTTTCCTGGGGCTGCTGTAACAAATATCACAATCGGGGTGGTTTAAAACAAGGTAAATTTTTCCTCCCAGTTCTGGAGGCTAGAAGTCTGAAATCAAGGTGTGGGGAAGGCCAGGCTCCCGCTGATGCCTCTAGGAGAGAAGCCTTCCCTGCCTCTCCCAGCTTCTGGCGGTCCCAGGCTGTCCTTAACATGGACAGCATAACTCCACCTTCACATGGCCGTGGTCTCCTTTGTCTCATGTCCTTTTCTTATAAGGATTAGGGCCCACTCTAGTCCTGCATGACCTCATCTTACTTGATTACCTCTGCAAAGACCCAATTTCTAAATAAAAGCTCATTCAAAGGTACCACGGGTTATGACTTCAACATATCTTTTTAGGGGATGCAATTCAACCCATAATGTTACTGTCCCTCGAGATCTATGAGAATCAGTACAGCCCGGGTTCTTTCATCCTCACCCTGCGTAAGTTAGTACGAACCTGGGACAATTGAGAGAATTCCTGTTTACAAGGTTGGTTGGTAGCACTTATCCATACGGTAACTAACCTCTACAAAAAGCCACCAGTTTTAACACTGGAATAGTAAAAGGCAAAACTACACAAGTTATCTCTTGGTTCTGAAGTTGTTTTGATCAGTGAAGGCAGATTTATTAGTTTTATGTAGATAATGCTCTCCCATGGATAATTACCCAAATAAAGGTGATATGAGGCAGCCTTCCCCTGAAATTGTCTCATACATGATAAACCAACATTCACCTAATTTATCGGAGGCAAGTCCTGCTGTTTGGTTTTTGTTTGCATATGTGGTTCATTGGTTGGTTCTGTTTTCCTAAAGTACTTCTCACTATTCAAATGAAGTTCCCTCTTTACTGCTCTAAACACATCATAGGCGGAGGATGATAATTTTCCCTCTACTCGTCTAGTCTACCTTCTTAGCTGAGACCCCTGCAATAAAAAGGAGATTAACAGGAGGAAAACAAACACGTTTGTTGACATGTCTGCCTCATGAGTACATGGAGACACCCAGGGAAAAGTGAGGAACTTGCTGAACTGGCTAAGAATTCAGGCTGAGATACCATGTCCGTAGGGCAAGGGCGGGGTGGGAGATGTTGGCCTCCTAGGGAGAGTGAATGCTTTTTGGAAAGGCAAATGAGCCCTGAGAGGAAGGGTTGGGAGGTATGACAGTCTGTGACAAAGTTTACCTGGCTGTGCCTGGACTTCTAGTCTCCTCTCCCTGACGAATCAATCCCTGCTTAATGGAAGAGATTTATGACAATCGAGTTCTGTTCGGAAGATCCGTCTTTAATCAGGTAAAGCTTGTCGCTATATTTGCTGTTTTCCAAATGCCTACAATTCAAAATACCCAATAAGCCAAAGTGGCATATGTTGGGGGTGCATATCTGCTACCTTCAATCTGAGGACTCCTTATAGTTACCCACTCAGGTCAGCAGGACCCTCTACGGGGGGTTGCTCCAATCTCTGAGTTCCCTGAGCTCTTCCCTCCTCTATGGTAGCCTGGGGACCCGCTCAGGCACTCAGAGTTTGTGTAAAGGTTTTTTTACACTAAATACATTTGAGATGCAATAGATGCAAAACAAGCCTTTTTGGAGCTTCCCTTGTGTGGCCTTTGAGAGTAACACTGTCCGGCATCGCTTCCCTGGGCAGCTCCACAGCCGGGGAAGGAGGCAGCGGGGCACAGGGCCGAGAAACTGCGCGAACAGACTGTCACAACCGCGCCTACCTTCTGTTCGCGTCCCAAAAGCTCATTTGTCTTTTCCCCCATTCAGCCCATTTTCTTCCCATAGAAGCTTTTTCTCTCCACTCCCTCTCTCCATTAAGTTGGAATGTAAACCCCTATCTCTAGTTAGTCAGGAAATTCTCCTTCTGTGCCCTCAGAGGCCTATGAACAAACTTTGTTTTTTATCTAGTTAATTTGTCTGTTATTAGTTAACTCACAGACCCCAACCTAGCCCACGGTAAAGGAAAGTTGTCCTGAACAGGAGTGAATACAGATAAATTCCACTAGAACTAGAGTTTAGATACATATCAAAGAGAGTCAGGCTGAAAAAATATATATATGTTGAAGACTAAGGGACATATTGGCAGGAGAGCCCTCCCTCATAGAAAAAAGGGGGGGAGGGAAATCAGGGAGAGACTCATAGAAAGAGAAAAAAAGGGAAAGGATTTTGCTGAACAAGTTCTGGCTTATGTATCTTGAACCACAGGGACAAGTGCACCCTCTCCAGTTTCCCAAGGAGCTGGAGCTAGGAGCTTCTAACCTAATGGCATTTGAAGGGCTGCAGACTGGCCCTGCTCTCCACGCCTCCCTCCCCTCCCAGGCAGCTCTTCTGCCCTGACCCCCCCCCCCCCCCGGCTGCCCTCTTAGGCCCTGTCCCTCCTGCACCCCTCCTTCAGCGAAGCTGCTCACCCTGCTTTCTGTGCCCTTCTGTCGTACACCCATTATTAATACCAGCAGAAAGAATCAGTTTTACTAACCGTCCAAGGAAAATTGATTACTCTTGCCTTGTTTGCATTAAAAAAATTAAAAAATAAAAGGCAAGGCAATTGACTTCCCCTTTTCTCCTAATATATCCTGGCCTTAAGTAAAGGTTGTCTCAGTGGCCCTCAGGTAATGCGGAGCTCTGTGTGGTTAGTGAGCACCCTTCTCAATTGCTTCCAAGGCAAATATATTTGGCTCCAACCTCTGGAAAGTTAATCAGTTTATAAAAGTGTCAGGAAAACTGCATTAAAATCAAACCTCAGTTGAATACAAATGGAAGAGAACACCTTTGATATTAAACAGAATCAATCTCAAAGGCCACAGAGTGACCGCCACTGTTATTAATAATTAACTATGATATTCAATTAACTTGTGTCACACGTGTCACAAAAAATCTTCATATATGATGAATATATGTTAGGCCTTGATGTTAAGACTTCTTCTCTCTTTCTCTCTCTGTCTCTCTCTCTCCCCCCCACCCTCTTTCCATTTTTTTTCCTTTCTCCCTCAGTTCTTCCCTCTTTCTCTGACTTCTTGAATTTTATCAAGAACTTCTCATTCATAATTTGCAGGGATGAGTGCAAAATTAAAATGTAGGCCCCCTTGTTCAAAAAGCCAGGAAAAAAAAAGTATCATTAAAAGTACTAAAATGTAATGTTTCCCTTTAAAAATATTCCTACTTATCTGAGAGGATAACAGTGATACATGAGTAACAACATAAACTTACAAGTTATAAAAAGTATTTTATTTCAAAATGGAATAGTGCTCCTGTTAATATATATAATATAACATAATAAATATAACTTGAGTGTATAAAGCTGGCCTCCTGCAAGACAGACCATGTGAAAATGGCCCAGCACAAGAGGGCAGGGACACATCCTTCTCTGGCACAGATCAAGTACAGGAGGGTCTGTGTCTATTCACCCTCCCCCTAGGATGGCAGATCTCGGTGTCACTGCAGTGCCACCCAACAGGACTGATTCCCTTAATGGAGGAAGAGAGGGCTGAATCCCTGTAGCTCACTCTGCGATAAGGGTCCGACCACCCAATCCTGATCCCTCTCCCTGCTTAGGCCTACCTGGTCTCCTGACTGCAAACTTGGGCCTTGGATCTGGGTCCCTACAAGGGGTCAGAGGAGCATAAGGAGAGTGTCGGAACGTAGGAAGAAGGAGTGCGGCCTTGGTGCATCCCAGCCAGAGGTCTCTCCTCTTGTAGGCAGCTGAGCAGCACCCTGGGAGCAGAGATGGAAGGAACAGTTTCTGTGTGACCATGGAGAGGGTCTTGTTTCCCCCACAACGCCTGCAGGAAACGTTCCCCAGGCTCAGCTAGAGACAGATTGTTGGGAATGGCATGGTTTCAGAATAACTGTGGCGAAGCTGCCAAGGTTAAGTTACAGCATGGCCTGAGTGGGAAGGGCTCTGTTTTCCATGGGAGATGTGCTATTTACTGAAAGAGCAGCAAGAATCGGTTAACATGTGATGGCAACGATCAGGAGAAAAAGTCTAGGAACAGATATCGAACACCTTTGACCCGAGAGGAAAACTATAAGGCTTTGATTTGATTTTTATTGATATGAGATTATTGACATGAAGGCACCCTGTCTTGACTCAAAATGTATTTATTTACTTATTGAAAATTATTTACTTTTAAATTACAGTTGACCTATAATATTATATTCTTTTCAGGTGTAAAGCATAGTAATTATACATTTTTACACCTTAGGAAGTGATCACCCCAGTAAGCCCAGTACCCACCTGACACCACACATAGTTCTTGCAATATTATTGGCTCCATTCCCTATGCTGTACTTTATCCCCATGACTATTTTCATAACTGGGACTTTGTAATTCTTAACCCCTTTCACTTTCTTCATCCATCCCCCAACCCCCTCCAGTCTGGTGACCATCATTTTATTCATTCTATCAGTTTGGTTTTTTTCCTGTTAGTTCATTTATTTAGTTTTTTAGATTCCACATTTAAATAAAATCATATGCCATTTGTATTTCTGTGTCTGGCTTATTTCACTGAGCTTAATACCCTAGGTTCATCCATGTTGCTGCAAATGGCAATATTTCATTCTTTTTTATGACTGAGTAATATTCCATTGTATATACATACCACCTCTTTTCTAACCATGTTTCTATTGATGAACACTTAGGTTGCTTCTATAGCTTAGCTATTGCAAATAATGCTTCAATGAGTATTGGGGTGCATATATCTTTTTGAATTAGACAGCCAAAGTTGGTCCTAATCCTTTGCTAGAATGTCTCCTTGAAATTTGAAAAGATGACAATCTACTGTAAATAGGTGGAGGTGTCAATTATGCTTAGACTTAATATTGAGGAAAGGGGTGATTTTGTTAGAAAAGATTTATTATGTAAGTCCAGAAAACCTATTAGCTGGCTTTGCTCCAAGAGAACTCTTAGAAGTTATTTCTTTCGCTAAGGCAATGAGAAACCCTCTGGTGAGGGGGCATCAGTGTGAAGCTCAGTCTGAGATTCTTCTCTCAGGACAGGATTGATGGTAGAAAGTGCTGTTATGTAACTGGGCTGTCTAGCATCAATTAGGGTAATAGAATTCCAGAATAACAGTCTAGAGAGAGTACAGAAACAGGTAGGCATTATTCCCTGTGACGTACAGTCAAGCTAGAACGGCAGTCACTGGGTCTGGACCTATAGAGACCTATGGCAATGGCTAGGGAAAGCCTGATCATGAAACATCAAGTGATTATACAAATGAAACTGCCCGTTATGGGCTGAGTAATTTCAGACTCAATAAATCCAAAGGTCAAGCAGGCATAGCAGCAATCTATTATATGAAAGTGGTTCATTTGAGGTCAGACCCCAGCAGGTCTGTGGGGTATAAGTTCCAGGAACAGGTGAGCTATATCTCTTGCCACTTACCTGTGTGGTTCTAATTCCTCTCCTTCAGCTCACCCCTCAGGGTAGGGAGGGTTCTCTATGACCAATTGACAGAAGACAAAAAACAAATCAAGATCTGGTTAACAGATGAGTAAACTCAAAATATTCATAAAAGCTAGAAATGAATATCTGCAACTACAAACACTCACATGGATGGTCCTAATGTACAGTGGTGAGGGGAAATTCTTCCAGCATTGTACACTCGGCCCTGAACTCTTTTAGGAGGGAGAAGTGGCCTGACATAAGCACATATAGAGACATCCCTGGGGAGTGGCAGATGGCTTGATTTGCTAGTCTGTGAACTGGGTAGATTGAAATTCAAATACAGGAAATAAAGGGTTCTGGGAAAGAGGAATGTTGTAGAACCTAACAATGATCAGAGAACCAGAGTAGAAGGAGCAGTGGCCTTTCTTGCCATTACTCCCAGTGACCATCTTGGGTAAGGCGTGCTTCCTGTCCCTAAAATTTTAGGTAGTGTTAGAGTAGATGTCCAGGTTACTAGAATGGAATGCTTTTTCCAAGAGATGCATGCAGTAAGGTAAAGCAATGCCTACCACCTGGTCATTTTAGGCTTCTTTTGCTGGTAGAGCAGCAGGCAAATAAAATATTATTGTACTCTGAGGGAAGCTGACACTGATTATCAGGAGGAAATAGGTTGGTGCTACATAAAGGGGGCAAGAAAGTATATGCTTAGAATTTAAAGGATTTAATGATACAGCTTTTAGTGTTCTGGTGCCTCTTGATAACTTTAAATCAACAATTGTAGCAATCATGACCTGACATGGGAAAGTAAGCAGGAAACCCCAGAGGTATGAACACCTAGCTTAGCCACTGTGCTAGCAACCAAGGCCAGCTGAAGGCTGGCTGAGAGCGAGATAAGCAATGATTGGGTGGGTTGTAGAAGAGTGAGATAATGGATATAGTTTACAAATTATGGCCTAGAAACCAACTGTGGCAAAACTACAACTCCACTTTTGTCTTTGTTTTCTATCATTTTTTTTGGTTTATTTTTATTTTTATTATTTCATAGTTTCTTTATTGTTGAAAATATTACAGATGTCCCCTTTTTACCCCCATTGATCCCCTCCACCCTACATCCACCCCACCCCCAAGCCTTCCCCAAACCAATGTCTGTGTCCATGGGTTATGCTTATAAATATATAAGTTCTTTGATTCATCTCTCCCCACCCACTCCTCCATCCCAACCTTCTCCCTGAGATCCCTCAGTCTGTCCCATGCTTCTATGTCTCTGGATCCACTTTGTTCATCAGTTTATTTTATATATTACATTCCACATATAAGTGAGATCATGTGGTACAGTGGTACTTTGATTTTTGAACGTCTCTGTTGATGAACATTTCTGTTTACAAACGCCTTAAACCTGGAAGTAAATGCTTTGGGTTTCGAACATAACTCAGTGGTCAAACATGCCACATGGCTTCTGCTGAGGGCAAGATCCTGAGCCCTAGCTGTCCGCTGTTGATCCCTCAGTTTTTGAACTTTTCAGAACTCGAAAGGTCATCTGAAACGGATTACATTAGGAAACTGAGGTACCACTGCACTTGTCTTTCTCTGACTGGCTAATTTCACTTACTATAATACTTTCTAGTTCCCTCCATGCTGTCCCAAAAGATAAAAGATCCTTCTTTTTTACAGTTGCATAGTATTCCATGGTGTAAATGTCCCACAGCTTTTTTATCCACTCATCTACTAATGGGCACTTGGGCTGTTTCCAGATCTTAGCTACTGTAAATTGCGCTGCTATGAACATAAGGGTGCAGAAGTTCTTTGTGATTGGTGTTTCAGGATTCTTAGGATATATTTCTAGTAGTGGGATCACTGGGTCAAGTGGCAAGTCAATTTTTAATTTTTTGAGGAAACTCTATACTGCTTTCCACAGTGGCTGCACCAGTCTGCATTCCCACCAGCAGTGTACTGAGGTTCCCTTTTTTCCACACCCGCGCCAGCACTTACTGTTTGTTGATTTGTTGATGGAGCCATTCTGACAGGTGTGAGGTGATACCTCATTGTGGTTTTAATTTGCATCTCTCTAATGATTAGCAACATTGAGCATTTTTTCATATGTCTCTTGGCCATCTGTATGTCCTCTTTGGAGAAGTGTCTATTTAGGTCTTTTGACCATTTTTTAATTGGATTGTTTGTCTTTCTCTTGTTGAGCTGTATGAGTTCCTTATATATTTTGGATATTAACCCTTTATCAGATGTGTCATTGACAAATATGTTCTCCCATACAGTGGGCTCCCTTTTCATTTTGTTGATGCTTTTTTTTGCCCTGCAGAAGCTCTTTATTTTGATGCAGTCCCATTTGTTTATTTTCTCCCTGTTTCTCTTACCCTGGGAGATGTATCAACAAGCATATTGCTATGAGAGATGTCTCAGATTTTGCTGCCTATGTTTTCCTCTAGGATTTTTATTGTTTCATGCCTTACATTTAACTCTTTTATCCATTTTGAGTTTACTTTTGTGTATGGTGTAAGTTGGTGGTCTAGTTTCATTTTTTTGCATGTACCTGTCCAACTTTCCCAACACTATTTATTGAAAAGATTGTATTTACTCCATTGTATACTCTTTCCTCCTTTGTGAAATATTAATTGACCATAATGGCATGGGTCAATTTCTGGGTTCTCTGTTCTGTCCCACTGATCAATATGTCTGTTCTTGTGCCTGCACCAGGCTGTTTTTATTACAATGGCTTTGTAGTATAACTTGATATCTGGTATTGTGATCCCTCCAACTTTGTTTTTCTTTCTCAAGATTGCTGTGGCTATTCAGGGTGTTTTTTGTTCCATATAAATTTTTGAAATGTATGTTCTAGATCTGTGAAATATGCTGTTGGTATTTTAATAAGGATTGCATTGAATTTATAGATTCCTTTAGGTAGTATGGATATTTTCATGATGTTAATTCTTCCAATCCATGAACATGTTATATTTTTCCATTTATTTATATCTTCCTCTATTTCTTTTTTCAGTGTCCTGTAGTTTTCCAAGTACAGGTCTTTTACATCTTTGGTTAAGTTTATTCCTAGGTATCTTATTTTTTTAGTTGCAGTGGTAAATGGTATTGTTTTCTTAGTTTCTCTTTCTGAGAGTTCATTATTGGTGTATGAAAATGCCATCGATTTCTAGGTGTTAATTTTATATTCTGCTACCTTGCTGAATTCATTTATTAAATCTAGTAGTTTTTTGGTGGAGTCTTTAGGATTTTCTATGTACAATATCATGTCATCTGCAAGTAATGACAATTTTGTTTTCTCCTTTCCAACTTGGATGCCTTTTATGTTTTCTTCTTGTCTGATCTCTGTGGGTAGAACTTCCAGTACTATGTTGAATAAGAGTCGTGAAAGTGCACACCTTTATCTTGCTTCTGTTCTTAGGGGAACTGGCTTTATTTTTTGCCCATTGAGTATGATATTGGCTGTAGGTTTGTCATATATGGCTTTTATTAAGTTGAAGTATCATCCCTCTATTCCCACTTTGCTGAGACCTTTTTATCAAAAATGGGTATTGGATTTTGTCTAATGTTTTTCTGCATCTACTGACATGATCATGTGATTTTTGAAACCAAGAACTGGTTTCCGTTCAAACTTTCAGTTTGTTTATGTGATGTATCATGTTTATTGATTTGTGAATATTGTAACAGCCTTGCATCCTGGCATAAATCCCGTTTGGTCATGGTGTATGATTTTTTTAATACATTGCTGGATATCTGATTTGCTAATATTTTGAGGATTTTAGCATCTATGTTTATCAGAGATCTTGGTCTGTAATTCTCTTTCTTTGAAGTGTCTTTATCTGGTTTTGGAATTAGGCGAATGCTGGCCTCAAAAAAGAGTTTAGAAATGTTCTTTCCTCTTGGATTTTTTGAAATAGTTTGTGGAGGGTAGATGTTAATTCTTCTTTGAACGTTTGGTAAAATTCCCTTGTGAAACCATGCGGGCCAGGCCTTTGTGTGCTGGAAGTCCTTTGATAACTGCTTAAACTTCATCAGCAGTTATAGGCCTATTCAGGCTTTCTGACTCTTCCTGATTGAGTTTTGGGAGGTTGTATTTTTCTAGGAATTTGTCCATTTCATCCAGGTTGTCCAGTTTGGTGGCATACAGCTATTCATAGAATTTTCTTACAATTCTTTGTATTTCTGTTGGGTCAGTTTTTATTTCACCTCTTTCGTTTCTGATTTTGTTTATTTGGGTCTTCTCTCTTTGTTTCTCAATGAGTCTGGCTAAAGGTTCATCAATCTTGTTTATCTTTTCAAAGAACCAGTTCTTGATTTCATTGATCTTTTGTATTATTTTTTTAGTCTCTATGTAATTTATTCCTGTTCTGACCTTTATTATATCCTTCCTTCTATTTACTCTGGGCTTTTCTTGCTGTTCTCTTTCTAAGTTTTTAAGTTGTAGGGTTAGAGAGCCTATTAGAAGTTTTTCTTGTTTTTTGAGGTAGGCTTGTAGTGCTCTGAACTTCCCTCTCAGGCCTGTTTTTATTGTGTCCCATAGATTTGAAGTTGTTGTGTGTTCATTTTCATTCGTTTCCAGGAAGTTTTTTATTTTTTTCTTGATCTCATTGTTAACCCATTCATTGTTTTAAAGCATACTATTTAGCCTCCATGTGTTTGAATGTTTTTTAATGTTTTTATTGTAGTTGATTTCTAATTTCATGCCATTGTGATATGAGATGATGCTTGATATGATTTCAATCCTCTTGAACTTGTAAAGACTTGTTTTGTGTCCTAACATGTGGTCTATCTTTGAGTATGTTCCATGTGCACTTGAGAAGAATGTGTATTCTGCAGCTTTGGGGGAAAATGTCCTGTAAATGTCAAATAAATCCCTCTGATCTAGTGTGTCATTTAAGTTCACTGCTTCCTTGTTGATTTTTTGTCTGGAAGATCTATCTAGTGAAGTCAGTGGGGTGTTAAAGTCCACTAGTATAACTGTATTGCTATTGATCTCTCCCTTAAAGTCCTCTAGAAGTTTTTTTAAAAAATAAATTTAGGTGCTCCTACGTTGGGTGCATATATGTGTATCAGGGTTATATTCTCCTGTTGGATTGATTCCTTTAGTATTATGTAGTGACCTTTCTTGTCTCTCCTTATGGTCTTCATTTTGAAGTCTATTTTGTCTGATATGAGTATTGCTACCTCAGCTTTATTTTTCATTTTCGTTTGCATGGAAATTTTTTTTCCATCCCTTCATTCTCATCCTGTGTGAGCATTTGTTCTGAGGTGGGTCTTTTGTTGACAGCATATATTTGGGTCATGTTTTCTCATCCATTTGCCACCCTACATCTTTTCATTGCGGCATTTAATCCATTGACATTTAAGGTTATTATTGAAAGACACTTATGTACTGCCATTTTATTTCTTTATGCTTATATTTCTCATTCTATTTCTACTTCTAATTACAGTAGTTCCTTTAACATTTACCATAAGTCTGCTTTGGTGGTGATAAACCCCTTTAGCCCTCCCTCCCCCCTTTTTTTTTGCCTAGAAAACTCTTTATTTCACCTTCTATCTTGAATGATAATCTTGCTGGATAGAGAGGTCTTGTTTTCAGGTCCTTGTTTTGCATTACCTTGAATACTTCATGCCATTCCCTTCTGGCCTGTAGAGTTTCTGATGAAAAGTCAGCTGACAGCCTTATGGGAGCTCCTTTGTAGGTAACAGCTTGCTTTTCTCTAGCTGCCTTTAAGATTGTCTCTTTGTCTTGAATTCTTGGCATTTTAATCATTACGTGTCTGGGTGTGGGACTCTGCATTCTTCTTGCTTGGGACCCTCTGTGAACTCCTGAACCTGTGTGACTTTTTCCTTCACCAGGTTAGGGAAGTTTTCTGCCATTATTTCTTCAAACAGATTCTCTAAACCTTGCTTACTTTCAACCTCCTCTGGTACTCCTATAATGTGAACACTGTTACACTTCATGTTGTCCCACAGCTCCCTTAGTCTGTCCTCCTGTTTTTTAATTGTTTTTTCTTTTGGGGTCTCTGATTGAGTGATTATTTCTACCCTGTCTTCTAATTCACTGATCTGATCCTCAGCTTCCTCTAATCTGCTATTTATTCCTTCCCATGTATTCTTTATTTCTGCTATGTCATTCTTAATTTCCTCCATAGTTTCCATATATTTTTTCATGCTGTTGAGCATCCTTATAATCAGTATTCTAAACTCTATGTCTGATAGATTGCTTATCTTTATTTTATTTAGCTCTTTTTCTGTAGATTTTTCTTGTTCTTTTGTTTGGGGCTTGTTTTTTGGTCTCCCCATTTTGGCTGCCTTTGTGTGTTTGTTTCTAAGTATTTGATAGATCTGCTAGGATTCTCAGTCTTTTTGGAGGATCTCTGGTACAGGCCAATGTTAGACACAGTTTGTGACTGGCCCTGAGTGTCCTGTTTGGAGCTATCAACAACCCTTGGCTTGAGGTCTCCTCTGCTGGGCCTGGGTGCATTTGGACAGGATCAAAATGCACACCAAAGTCTGCTTTTCCAAGGCCTGTGTCCCAAAGCAGATCAGGCAAAGACTCAAAGTACTCTGAGGTCTGCTTCTGCCTGAAGGCTTATTAATCTGATTCTCTTAATGAGCCTCAGGCTGTAGAAGCTCCACAGGGTGGGGCAGCTGATTGTTATCAGTCTCTTAACAAGCCTCAGGCTGTAGAAACTCCTTTGGGTAAGGGGGAGAGGTTTTCCAGCATGGTGGGGTAATTGCTTCCCCCCTTCATGCAAAAGCTGAAAATTGTCTGCCCGAGAAAGATCTCCTACACAGCCTGGGGGAATGACTCAGCATAGGAATCCAGGTGGGTGCCCTCTGATCTCACTCTCCAGAGCTCACAAACCCAGACTCTCCCCACACAGCTCCAATCCACTCTGCCTTCCTTCTGCTGGAGCCCAAGGTGAGTGGCCGCACATGAAACCTTTTGCTTTGGCTCTTTAAGAGGGTGCCTGCAGTTCCAGCCACCTCTCCCTGGCAGACAGAAACCCATCTGCTTTTCACAGCCAGATATTATATGGGCACCTTTCTCAGCTCTGGTACTCTTGGCTTGGGAGCCTAGCCTAGGGTTTAGACACCAGAGTCCTCAGTGGGAACCCCTCATGGCTGAGATATCCCTCAGGACCTTCAGCTGCTGCCTGTGGGAGCCCAGCCAGTCCACTTGCGCCTCCACACTTCCTACCAGTCCCTATGTGGCCTCCAGTTTTCTTCGCTGGTTATGAGGGTGCTCTCCAGCTAGTCTTCAGCTGTTTTTCAGGATGGTTTTTCTGTTTTAGTTGTAAATCCAGATTGGTCCTGGGATAGTGTCAGTGTAGCTTCCACTCAGTCCACTGACATCTTGGATCTCTCTGTTTCCTATCATTTTAAATAATATTTTATTTTTGAAACAACTGGCTGTCACCTTAAAGAATTAATGACCAAACATAGTAAAAATAAAGTGGAGCATGACAGGCCCTGTCACTGTACTCTCCATTTCCCCTCAGCTCTTACTGTTCTCATACAGCTTCTATTAAGAAGAGCCAAAATACAAGAGCCCAAAGCCCCGTGTCAGTGCCAAGAAGCCACAACATGGGGAAAGCTAGAAGTGATAGAGAATTAATCTCCCCAGGAACAGTATACAGCCAATGATGGATGAATGTGGAAGGAAATGTCCCAGCTTCCTAATACTTCTGATAAGACAACTCTCAGGTATGAATGACACAGTCCTTTGGAGGTCCCCAGTGGGACTGAGCTGTAGTTCACAATCTTAGCAATCTGCTCATAAATGCACCTTTCTTGTCTTTCTTCCCCTCACTGACTCACTTCCCTACTTTCCTACTGATTTCTTTGGATCATTTGCCAAACCAATTACTTTAACTCAAACCCTTATCTCAGGGTATGTTTCTGGGGAAACCAACCTAAGCCAATCTTGCAGAAGCACAGGAGGACTGGCAACTCACACAAAAATCAATTGAAGGATATGTACTTGAAAAGGCTGTTTTCCTTAGAGAAATGAAAAAAAAAAAAGTTTTATTAATTTTATTCTTAAATAAAGGAATATAAAATTCTATCATTAATCATACAAGATCAATTTCCAATATGTAGACCTATTAAGAGATATTAGAATAGTAAAAGATTAATGTAATTTTTAAAAAATATATCTTTATTGATTTCAGAGAAAGGAAGGGAGAGGGAGAGAGAGATAAAAACATCAAAGATGAGAGAGTCGTCACTGATCAGCTGTATCCTGCATGCCCCTAATGGGAGATCGAGCCCGCAACCTGGGCATGTGTCCTGACTGAGAATTGAACCCCGATCTCCTGCATCCTAGGTTGATACTCAACCGCTGAGCCACACCCAGCTGGGTGAGATTAATGTAATCTTTATTGGAGTGGTCTAACCAAAGGAAAACATTAGATGTGTTCTTAGTCATAGAGGTCTCTTATGGGAATAAGAGAGGCATGCTTATTTAAATATCTGATTTACACCTCATTCTTTTGTCAATCAGGAATATTAATGACTTGGATAATTGTTGATGAGGCTGAAGACTTTGACATTAATCATTGACATAATATGTTTCTAAGGTTTGTTATAAAGCACTTTTCTGTGTTATCCACAATCTGCATGTTGTCAAAATAGTGGTGAGAAGTGGACTCTATTAGATAATGTCTGGTTAGAAGACTCACTATTAATCACCCTTCACTCATGTGTTTCTTGAGGATTTTCTTTTTAAAGGAGTATGCTTTCTACATGATAAAACTGGCTTGCAGTACTTGTAGCATTTGTCCTAGTTCAAGAGGTTCCTCACCTGATAATCCCAAATGCAGGCCTTACCATCACCCTGATGCTAAGTCAGAAGGAATGGACATGCTGAAGCACAAACGTGCAATAAAACAAAGAAAGATCTGTAAAAGGGGGCAAGGACCAAATTGAACAGTATTAGAGATAAAACAACTACAGTATGGAAGACAGACAAAGGAGATCCAGTGTATATATAATTTCTGCACTGAAGGAAAAAAATAGATGAAATAGAGAAAAATATTTGAAGATAACATTTAGGACAAAGTTTCCAAAAATAACAATAACTGAATCTATAGATGAAAACCTCTTTAGAAAACAGTGATTCAGAGGATGTCTTACAGACTGAAAAATCAGACAAAAGAGACCAATGGAGAATTCAAGAGGGAAATTTCAGCTATAGGGATGAACTTCCTGACACGCTTGTGACTGAAGAGGTAGGTGTTGCCCTGGCTGGCGTGGCTCAGTTGATTTGAGCATCTCCCCACACACTGAAAAGTTATGGATTTGATTCCCAGTCAGGGCACATACCGAGGTTGTGGGTTTGATCTCTGGTTAAGGCACACATGGGCGGGGGGCCCACAACTCAACGATGTTCTCTCTCTCCCATTCCTCCTTCTCTAAAATCAGTAAGTATATCCTGGGGTGATGATTTTAAAAAATTTGGTATTTTTCACACTTCCCAGATTTGATACAATTCTAAGACCTATATTTTCCACATTTTGAAAATCTTGGCAATCCACTTGCTCCTCCGTGTGCCTAACATCTCTGTCCTGGTCCAGGGCAATAGAGTTTGAATTACTGTGTACTTTTTATTTTGGTCTCATGCCCCCTCAAGGTCTTTTCCATGGTATAGCCAAAGTGATCTTTCTAAAACCTGACTAGGTTAAACTTCACAAGCCCTATGATCCTGGAAAGCAGCAATGACTGAGAAGTTTCCCGCCCTTCTGTGTCCCAGGATACGGCTCACTGAGAAGAATCACTCTTCAGTGCATGGCCTAGATAGAGCTCACAGATGCCCCCTTGCTTACCTATGACAAAGTCAGACACAGATATTCCAAATTCCCATGCTTTGCTTCATAAACGGTTTGCTGAACTTTTTGTACCCACTGATCAATCTGGATGAAATACCTGCTAATTTCACTCGACCAAATTTTCATTTGTTAAGCTTCTCTGTTTCTCCATCCCTGAATTTTGAACCATCCTCAACATAAGCCAACATGTGACCCTTCTAAAGTCCTCCTCCAGGCATAGGCTGACCTCGGGGTAAAAGTTTCTCTGACCTACTATCCATCTAACCATGCCACTTGCCACGCCTGACTTTTTCTAGTCTTGTTCTATCCTCTCTATAAGAGAAGTCTTTTGTTTTCTGCCTGACCCTCTGAGATACTTGTAGATGCCATGGTTGGAGCATTCTTCCTGTTGCAATCATTCCCCTTTCCCTGTTGCAATCCTCTGCCTCCTTTACTGTAATTATCCTTTTGAATAATAAGTCTCCCCTTATCTAAGTCTGGGTTTGTTTTTATTAGACAAACCAGTCTGATCATTCTACTTCCCTATTTAAAGCCTTATTGGCTTTTCACTGCTTTTAAGATAAAGCCCCAATTCCCCTTGCTTGTAAGTCCCTTCTTGGGCTAGTGTATCCCACACCTAAACCTCTTTAATATCATCTTCTTCCTCTCCTAAACCTCCTCCCTCGCTATGCCCCTGTCTCTAAGTTCAAGCAGTCTTGCAAGTTTTTGCTTTCTCTGAAATTTAGACTTTCCAGCATTCCCCCTCCTCCTGCCCTCAACCTTCCTCGAGTTATCCTGCTTATCACTGAGGCCTCAGGCTTGATGTTCCTTTATCCAGACCATGGCTCATAGCTCATTTCCTTTCCTTCTAATTCAATAAATATGACTACTCATTAATATTTTAACATTAAATACATATTAAGCAATTCATTTCCTTTCCCACAATAAATAGAAAGTGTTTCATTGCATTTTTAAACAGACATTTAAGCAATGTGTTTGCTATAGTAGTTACAGGACAATCATAGAAAACAAATGCCCAAATCCAATTAGTGTGCCATTAAACACTTGTCACACAAGACAACAATAATGATTACAACTTAGTATCCTAGAGGAAATACAGAAACCAAGAGGCATTCAAAATATTCCAATATACTGCAGAGAAAATCAGCCGCATTCATTTCTTTGTAATGTCAAATATATAACCCTGAAGAAGTAAAAAAAGTAATAGAATCCTTCAAGCAATACATAGTACTTTTGGAACTAAAGTTTCAAAGCTGATGTGTCTTTTTTCCAAATTATTTCTAATTTTGAGATTATGGAACTCTTTTCTCTACCTTTTTCTTATTTTTCAAGTGCATGAAAGAATTCCCTGTAAATATATTTTAACTGCACTTAACAGCAAATTGTTCCTTCTATCTAGATATTCATGTTGCCTCATGAAACCAAAAACAATTCAGACCTGTCCTGCCTCTAACAGGAAGCCACATTGTAAGGCCCTATGCCAAAGAGCAGGAAGGCCCCCAGTGGACGAGAGTACCTAAGGTAACTTAAATACGGATGAACACGGGAACAAATTCCCAGGCTCTCTTGCTCTCTTTGTTGAAACCCATTCTCTTGGAAAATCGTTTTCTTTAGCCATTGGACAACAAAATGCATTGTCAAGAAATTTTATAGCAATAATTATAAAAGATGTCCATTTGAACCCATTGAGGTCTCACTGATTTTATAACACCCAACAGACCTCCCTGCAGGAGAACTATATTTATGCGAGCAATATATGCGAGAATTGAGATCATAAAATTAAATGACCACATAGAACTGTCATTTATATGATGAGCGCCTACATATGTGAAGGCTGGTTTATTTTGCAGCGTCGGGTTGCGCTAAATGGTCCACTCTCAGTGAACGTTTTTAATCACGCATTTCTTCACCCTTCTGCAATATTACACTTGAAGGACTGGTAAGCAGTTTGCGATGAAATGCTAAATGGTCACTGGCACTGCTATTCTGACGGAAGAACTCACTAAAATAGAAGCACAGTACATATTGTATGCAATTGTTTTATGAGAGACATTATGGTTACTAGAATAACATTTCACCATTACCAACTGCTGAGAGAGAAGTCATTAAGATATTTGGCGAGCCAGCGCAATTTTTCAACAGAGCTATAGCACAAGACCTTAGAACAGCCTCCGTAGAGGGAAGCTGGCTGTCTCACAAGGAAAAAAAAATCAAGTCTCAAGCCTCTGTTGTGTGATTTATAGTCCTTTATTTTCAGAGTCCAATGAGGAAGTTGCTGGATGTGTTAGGAGTGCCAGGAGAGCAATAGGGAATGCTTGTGTGAGATACACGTATGTTGCAGATACAAACATTTCTGGTATATGCGTTCATGATTGTGTGTGTAAAAGATTAACCTCTGTGATAATTCATATGACCTTGTCAATGTGTTAAAATCCACCTTTTACCAGGCAGCCACCTTTGCCTAGAAATTAACTTGTTTAAACACAGTTATTTTTGGTGTGTGTAATAAAAAGACGTCCATGGATGGGGGAAAGGGCAGGGTAGAGGTCTGCCTGCGGACACTTAACCCGAATACAGGATAAAGGCAGTTATTTGCTGTGAAAATGTAACATTTCCTGCCATGGTGATTGGTGGTAAAAAGTAACGATGACGGTTTACAAATGTTTTGCATATAGACATATACATACATATGTGTTTGTGTAAATTCACACACATACGCACATGCACACATATGTAAGATAGCTTTTTGATGGTTAAACTGATAAAGTTTACCCCCCACTCCTGCCGAGGCCACTCCTGCTGCTTCTAAATCATTACATCAGAAAAAGAAACCAGCATTCGCCAAAAACAAATACACTAAATACACTTTGGCTGCTCCACAACAATAACCAAAATAGACGAAAATGGAATTATGTAGTGAAATTCGTGACCATGCGCAGACAGCCGGGGAGCAAGGCCGAGCCCTCCCTCCCTGGCCCTGCCACGGTCCCGTAGGTAGGTGGCGAGCTCCCTGGCGCAGGGCTCCGGTCAGCCAGCTGCCTGAGCACAGCGAGCGCTGGGGACCTGACGCGGGACAGTGACACACAGTATCTAAGGCTACCCAGGAGGCTGCATTACAGTCCTCTGCATTCAGTGCTTTTGGCGCCATGTGAGAAGGCCTTGAGTTTCTCACAACGGTTATAAAAAAGAAAAAGAAACGATAGTCAATCCAGTTAAAAAAAACAAAGCCAGCAAATCAACTGAATTTCTTATTCTTTGATGTTCTGGTGCATATAGAAACACCCAGAGTATATGTAACGGGTATAATCATCACGCTCTATAGCTTATTTTTCATAGGCCAGTTTTTATCTCCCTGGTTACTGATAATAAATCTCATCAATAGCATTAAGATAAATGTGGGTATCACCTTATTTTTAGAAAAACAATTTTGGGCAGCACCAAGGTGAAAGGAAAGATATTGCTCTTGATAGAAATGATCTTTTCTAACAAAAATAAATAAATTAGACCCGTAACTGCTGATCCTCTAATAATCCCCTTTGTTCCAAGTAAAGTAGCATAGTATCTTATGCAGATGGTCTAAGCGTGACCTATGTTATTTTTAAATAATACGTTTCTCCTTTTACCTCATCTTTTATATCCCACCATAGTTGCATTACTCTGCAGTGGTAGCCAAGGTAGACTTGTCCAGTCCAACATCTGGGCCTAGATATTTAGATTCTGGGGTAAAGAAGGAGCTGGAAAGTATTGTCCTTTCTTTCTAATTCACTTTGTCTATTCCAGACCCCACCTAGATTCAGGTATAAATCAATCACCCGTACACACAGGCCATCCCATCATGTTATGTAAAAGCGGGAGGAGTTCACTCTAAGGAGAGAAATGTAGAAAACATTTAAAATCTTTTTTCTTTTTCTTTTCTTTTCTTTTCCTATTTTTTTTTTTTTTGCTACTTCTCCTTTTAGTAACTCCTAGCATTATAAGTGGCACATGGCAGGTTGTATTTGAATGAATGAATGAATGAATGAATGAATGAATGAATGAATGAATGAATGAGTGAATATACAGATGAATTCATTAATCACTAACTGAAATAAATGAAGGAAAGAATAAATTATTTGAATATGTCTATTTGGATTACATATTTAAATTATAGTTTCCTATTACATTTCCTATATTAAGCACATATGTTTAGTTGCCTTGCAGTAGAAAATGTTTATGAGAATATTACATGTTTCGCATATACAGGCACTGTAGACATTATTCACATGTGATAAAAAATATATCAGCAGAATGCAGAAAACTTTAGAGAAAAATTTCGGCCCAGAAGGTACTCTCTTTGCCAAACTGTTAAAGATTTTTTTTCATGGCACAGCAAACACCTTAAAAATGCTGAACAACAGCATCTTTGGATAAAGATTTTAACAAAATACATACTTCACTTCAAAGAGAGCTGTGAAAACCTGCCTGGTAAACAGAATAGCTTTATTTTTCCAAAGTTTTCAAGGCTTGTGACCCTGGGGGAAGCTTAATTAAACTCAATGAATAAAAAAATTAAATCATAAAAGTTGAATAAGTAAAAACATAAAATATTCAATTATGATTGCCTGTGGGGTTTGTTTTGTAAATATTTTATCCACAGTCCACACTCAGCTTCCTCTCCTCCCTACCTTTTAAGGCTATCTGGGGCATAAACCCACGCTGCTCCACTCAGTCGCTTGACTTCCTTTTAGTCTTCTTATAATTTATTAAGTGATGTTTTTAGAAACATAAGTACTTCAAGTTTTCCTTCTCAGAATTGCTGTAATTGGAGATATAAAAGAGACCCAGAAAGGCATCGGTCCATCCTTTGGGGTTTTTGCCACGGTTGTTTCTTTATGGAGTTGCCTCCAGTCCTGCCTCAATTAAAAGTCCCAGTGTGATGTAACTCTCCCAGGATGGAGGGAATTTGTTTCATTTAATATACAGAAACCTTCAGGATTGAGTGGTTCTCATTTATGTTATGTTCCTAAAATAATAAGTAGACATCAGAGTTCATCTCGTTCTTTTTCTACTGTGTACTTGTTTATGAACTGAGAGCTCAAAGTGAACACTGAACAAGGTTTTAAGACATTAAATATTAATTAGTCTCCAAGGACAGAGTATATGTTGAAAGGAATGACCGAAGGTTTGGATTTGTATTAATATGATATCAATATTGTTTGTAATCAACATCTTGGTAGTCATTCACTGTATTATCATGACATTTTGGTTCCAACAACAGACTTCACAGTTTTCCCAGTAAACTCAAATTATCAGGAAGTGTTAGTATCGGATTCATCTTCTATGATAAACACAAGTATATTTCTTTACTCTGTAGAGATTGACCCAAAATTGGAGCATTATTTCCTTTTATTAATCAAATCATACTTACAGGCCAATGAGAGCATATTTAAAGGACCACTTGCACTGGATAAATTTACACTGGATAACTTATGATTATCATAATTTAGTTTGATTAAATGGGAGAAAAATAAGCAATAGTATAATTACACATAAATGACTTTAAGGAGCATGCTATAGTCTTCTCTTTTAACAATCAGTATTTGATAATCATTTAAAGGAATAAAAGTGGTAAGTGAAAGTGGCAAGGGGAGTGTTCTGAAGAGTGCATCTGAATTGTGAAATACTATTTCATATGCCAGAGTAGGAAAAGTGGAATACTAATTTGGTGCAACTAATTCATCCATTTCTAATTTACACTCCACTGTGTCATTCATTTACGAGTGCTTAAAATATATAGATGCCTAACGAGATGGCTCTTGTTCATCAGGACAATTCGTGACACCAAGATACTAATGCAATTGTCCCCAAAGCAGTACACTACTACCATATTGATTTATGTGTTAGCTCCATGATACTTTTAAACTCATAGCCTATCGCATGAGTATAATATAAAATTCAACTGAGAATTCAAAGTTTAGCTCAGAAAAAATATCTCTGCTACACACATAATTGCAAGTTAACATTTGAAAAATAAGAAAATATTTAACAGAACAAAACAGAGTTAATTGAATAATCATCCTCCAAAAAATAAAAATTAATATTTTTATGTGGCCATTGGGATATCACAGAAAAGAGAGGGGAAAAACTACGCTCTGAATGTGAGCACTCATAAGAGCTAAGCTGTCATTTAAATTAAATAAATTAAGGTGGGACTGTTTTTCTGAAATTTGTGGATTGATTTTGACATTGAATCTGAGAACTTGTTATTTAAATACTGCAAGATGGAAAATTCACACTTATGTGGTTTGAATAAGAGGCTCTTAAAAATGATAATATGAAAAAATATGTATTCACCTACTTAATAAACTAGAGACATCACATCCAACGTGAGAGATCACTATGCATACAGTTTACTGTGTTTAATGTCGATATCCATTTGTAGGGAGATCCTATGTTAAAACATTAACTGGTGCATTTGCTCCCATTCTACATTCATAGATTCCTTCATTTTTACCTGAAAACACCTTTTAAACCTTTATACCACCTTCTGCCAGCAGCCACAACAGCTAGAGCTGAAGGCCTCACCATGGTTTCATATTATCTGAGTTCATACACCAGCTTTGTAAGTTGAACACAGAATAATTCCAGTCAAGCTATTTAACATCTATGTGCCTCAGTTTCCTCACATACAAAATGGGGTTGTCGAACAAGTGAGATTATATGCATAAATTGCTTATAATAGCACCTGCCACACAGTGAGCATTGAATATTACTCATTACTAGTTGTTACCATTCTCAAAATTCACTAGCCCCAGGATCTAAACAGGTCAAGGTTGTTTGCTGTTTTTACCCACTCCTAAAGACTAGGTCGAAAGATGCCATAGTGAGGAGAAGAAGAGTAGACTGAGGAATCATGCAGGAAGTATGGGAATGAGAAAGTGCCAGGGAACCCCGTCTCCGGAGGGAAAGGCAGAAACCAAGGCAGTCTTAACGCATAGGTGACTGTCACCGAGATCTTTCCACACGCACTCTCTCATTAACTTCCTCCAACTCTGGACTGTGATGATACTTACTCCAATTCTGCTTTCAAGAATGAAGTAGTAGCCTGGCCGGCGTGGCTCAGTGGTTGAGCATCAACCAATGGACCTGGAGGTCACTGTTCGATCCCCCGGTCAGGGCACATGCCTAGTTTCAGGCTGGATCCCCAGTAGGAGGTATGCAGGAAACAGTCGATCAATGACTCTCATCATTGATGTTTTTATCTCTCTCCCTCTCCCTTCCTCTCTCTGAAATCAATAAAAATATTTAAAAAAGAATGAAGTAGTAAAATCTAACAAAGACACATTTTTTAAAAAATTAATATGTAATGCCAAGATTTCTGTCTATGCCTCCTACAATGAAACAGGGCGCCCAGGCATATAAAGAAGCCCTGCATTTAGAATCAAAAGACTAAATTTGAATGGATTCTGCTACCTACTAGCTAGATTATCTTGTCGAATCACATAGCCTTTTGAGACCTTAATTTTTTCATTTGTAAAATGAGAAACACTGCATTTGTAACCTTACAGAATTATTTTATGAACTGAATGACATGATAAATGTGAAAGCATTTTTAAAACTGTGGAGTGTTCTATAATTATCAGGCATACATCTATAACCATATGTGATCTGCCCCCAAACCACCTCAATATAAACTCAGTCTCTCCTGAGAAATGATCACTTATATGCAAAAAGGTAGCTTTGAAGTTTGGCGGTAATACTAGGTAATTGTTTTTAGCGAAATTCTTTATTACTTTCTACAGAAAACCTGCATATATTGTGTAATGGCAAAATGGCTCATTCCAAAGTTTCTAAAGGGAATAATTAGAGAAAATAGCAAAGAAGATGCCATAACTTATTTTGGTGTTTGTTTGTGCTTTTTTCTTAGTTCGAGTCCATTTCTTAATAAATGGACTTCTAAGATTCTAAGATGCCAAACACACATACAAATCCTATAGTGTGTGGCAAACAATAATTATAGTGTCCAAAAACAAGTGCCCTAATTGAAATTATAGAAACGGATTCAATATATATTTGATGTATTGACAAACTGAAAGATAACCGAATAACAGCAACGTTCCTGACGCAAGTCCTGACAGTGACAGTGGCAGAAATAGCTGCCTCCTCAAAGAAGCCAAATTGATCCAAAAGGACAACCCTAGAGCAGTTTTTCACATTTGATTTAATTTTATTATGTGAATCTGTACTTATGAAAGTCAAATGTACCAATAGAGGTACATTAGTTACAATTGAACTTTCATCAACACATTATAATCACCCACAGTCCATAGTTTACCTTAGGGTTCAATCTTTTTTATTTTTAAATAAACATGTCAAGTATTTTCTTAAACTTATTAGTTAATGCTGCAGCTAGTAAGATATTACAAACAATTCAAAGGAGAACTAAAAAAAACACACAGATATAAGCAATCAAGAATACTGAATTTCTACGTTTTATGCTAACATAAAATGGTTTGTGCTACCATATTTTTTCTATTTATTTATTTATTTTAAAATTTATTTATTGTTGAAAGTATTACATATGCCTCCTTTTCTTCCCCCATTGATCCTCCCCACCAAGCATCTGCCCCGCCCAGGCCTTCTCCACACTATTGTCTGTGTCCATGGGTTACGCATATATGCATGTAAGTTCTTTGATTAATCTCTCCCCACACAGGGTTCACTCTTGATGCTGTACTTTCTACAGGTTTGAACAAATGTATAATGACATGCATTCATCATTATGGAAATACAGAGTATACTTCCACTGCCCTAAAAATCCTCTGTGCTCTTCTTATGCACCCCTGCCCCCCTCACCTGTCCCTCCAGCCCCCCACACAAACAGCAATGCCTGGTAATCACTGATCTTTTCACCGTCTCTACAGGTCTTCCTGTTCTGGAATGTCATAGAGTTGGGATCACATAGTATGTAGCCTTTTCAGACTGGCTTCTTTCCTTACTAATATTCACTTAAGGTTCCTCCTTGAACTTGCATGGCTGTTAGCTCATTTACTTTTAGTGTTATATCATATTCCATTGTCTAGATCTACCACCTTTTATTTAACCATTTACCTACTGAAGGACATCTTGGTTTTGTGTAGAAACACTTCAGTCTTCCTCCTGTGTGTCTCTCCTTTACTTTCCTACTACTACCACATGCAACATTTATGACCTTCTGATCACCAAATGTGTGTGCATTTTCCCCACACCAAGCAATCATTTTAGACACCAGCAGGGTGTCCTACAATGTAACTGAATTCTGACACTTTTTCTAAATATAGCATCTGATACCACAGGTTAAGGGCTCAGTCCCACAAGACTCCCCCCCACTTCAGATACCAATCTCAAGTACTCATCCCTAGGTTACCCACACTTCAGTCTGCCTTCGCTATAAATTAGAGGTTTGCATAACCTTCTCCCCCTTGAATTAAATTATTTGTGAGAATAGCTGATGGAGCTCAGGGAAACACTTACTATATGCACCAGTTCATTAAAGGACACAGATGAACAGCCCCATGAAGAGATACATAGGTCAAGGTCTGGAGGGGTCCTGAGTGAAGAAATGTCTGTCCTGGGAGTAAGGGTGTGTCACCCTCTTGGTACATGGATGTGTTCACCCACCTGGCTCTCTGAACCCTGTTCTTTTGAGATTTTTATAGAGGCTTCATCATAGCGACATAATTGATAATGAACTCCATTTCTAGCCCCTCTACCCTCTCTGGAGAATGGGGTGTAGGGCTGAACATTCCAAGCTTTTCACCATGGTTTGGTCCTTCTGGTCACTGGTTCCCTTCCAGAAACCATCCAGGATAAAGGATGCTCCAGATGATCTTATTGCTTGGGAATTTACAAGGGCTTTAGGAGCACTGTTTCAGGAATGGGCAAGAATGCCAGGAAGATCAACTATACACTTCTTATTCTAAATCACAATATCACAAATTACTTCCAAGTTTTGGCAATCCTGAATAAATCTGCTGCAAACATCCATGGGCAGGTTTTTGTGTGGACATACATTTTCAACTCCTTTGGGTAAATACCAAAAAGTGTGGTTGCTGTGCTGTATGGTAAGAGTATATGCAGTTTTGTAAGAGACCACCAAGCTGTCCTCCAAAGTGGCTGAACCATGAATGAGAGTCCCTGTTACTCTGCATCCTCACAAGCATTTTGTGTTAGCATTCTGGATTTTGGCCATTCTAATAGGTGTGTAGTCTTATCTCATTGTTATTTTAATTTGCATTTTTCTGATGACATGATGTTGTGTGTCTTTTCATATGCTTATTTTCCATCTATATTTATTTTTTTTGGTGAGATTCCCTTAAGGTTTTAATTTACATTTCCTTGATTACTTGAAATTGAGCATCTTTTCATTCATGTATCGGCCATTTAATTTTTTCTTTCCTGTGAATTACCGATTAATATGCTTTGCACATTTTCATGGGGAAGTTGTACTTCTGTTGGTCATCTGTGCACTGCAAATATCTTTTCTGCCTGTGACTAATTTTTCTACTTTGCTTACAGTTTCATTTTGTGCAAAAGTTTTAGTTGTAATGTAGCTAATATAACAGAATTTTCTTTTATGATTTGTGTATATTGAGTAAATAAATCATTTCTTGTCTGAAAGTCATAAAGATATTATTCTATTTTTTTCTTAAAAAGCTTTAAAATATCTAATTTAACTTTTCCAAGCTGATAAAGAATTGTCTGGCCTCTTTCCAGTCCCGGTAGTTTGCTGGCAAATCCTGCCATTCCTTGGCTTGCAGCTCTCTGCCTCCATTGTCACAGAATATTGTCCTCTTAGTGTCTCTCTCTTCCTCTTATAAGGACACTAGTCATAATGGATTATGGGCCTACCCAAATGATTTCATTTTTATTTGATTACATCTGCAAATTACCCTTTTTCCAAATAAAGTCACATTCACAAGTACTGGAGGTTACAATTCATCATATCTTCTTGGGAGACAATTTAACCCACAACATTAAGCATATGCAACCATCACTTATATATTGAATTTAATATTTAATGCTGTATAAATGATATATACATATATATATATTTCAAATTATATGTGTCTTTGTATATCCAAATATATATAGATAGAGATAGATAGATGATAGACAGATAGATGATAGATAGACAGATGATAGATAGATAATAGATAGATGTAGATAGATGATATATAGACTCATGTTTACACATATTTCTCTAATTTTTGCCTTGCACCACCTCAAATTCTGATCTCCGTTTGGCTTTCTTTCTTTAAATTCTACATAGCAATTTCTTCCTTTGAATTGGTGCTATATCTTGATTATATAAGCTAGTAAAATTCAGTGTAATAGCTCAGGGTACCATAGACTGGGTGTCTTATAAGCAACAGAAATTTCTTTCCCACAGTTCTGGAGGCTAGAAGTCCAAGATTATAGTGCCAGCACGGTTGGATTCTGGTGAGAGCCCTCTTCCCAGTTGCAGACTGCCAACTTCTCACATGGCAGAAAGAGGGCTATAGAGCCTTCTAGGGTCTTTAACCAATCTCATTTCTGAGGGATCTACCTTCTTGACCTAATTATCTCCCAAAGATTCAACTTCCAACATATGAAACTGCTCAATATGAATCCTCTACAGTGGGGATTATATTTCAACATGAATTTTGAGGGGACAGTAATATTTAGTTCATAACAAATAGCACAAAGATCCCCAGCTTCCTATCCTAATAGCAACAAAGTGCCTTAACATGAATAATCTTATAACATAATTTCTCAATAAAAAGAGTATGGAGCTCTTTTTGACTACCAAGAAGATCTCCTTATCATTTGTGGAAATTAGTTTTAAAAAATATTAGGTGCTTGATACTGATTAGTAAGGAATAAGTCATAAAAGTCACCTGCAATAACATGTCAGAACTTTGTAGCAAATGAACAAATCATTATCTCCAACAGAAAAATTAAATAACTGGGAAGAAAAACTCTTGAAATGACCTAAAAATGCAACATGGAGTATAGCATACATATGTGTATTACAAATTTGCAAAATATAACAAATTAGCTATTTATAAATAAAGATTCTGCATCATCAGTAAATATGTATGGAACACCTATTATCTGTATGATCCATGTGTCAAGTTCTTATGTAAAACATAATACTCATTTTAAGTAGCCTGTATTAAGAGTGTGTGTATGGGTAGGTAGAGGGGGGGAGATACAAAGTATATGTGCAAATTTCCTCAATGATCAGCAAATTAGTACATTCATTGTGTCTATGTTGTCACTATGCCTCAAGCATTGTTTTTATTGATTTGACAATAAGTGTTAATTTCATTAGTGATGGATAAAACACCAAAATCAATAAGTATTATACTCTATTAAGGCTTGTTATTTGCTCCTAATGTTATTTGTGGGTCTTTTCAATATCTCTTTGTGTGGTAAAGCGAAGTTCTCTCAGAGGACAGGACCCTCAAGCCATTATCTTAGGAATATATGTGTCAACAGAGAAGCAGTGGCCTATTTCAAGCATCAGTAGTAGGTGTTCATCAATTTCCTTTCATTTTTACCATGACAAAAGTGCTATTTCTTTGCCTCACCTGCTGGACCATGCCAGCTGGCTAGATACCAAATCTCGAAAAGTACCAATTAAAATAAAAATAGCTAAGTCTGGATTAAGTAACAAAGAGCAGATTTGGAACAGTGTGAAAATTTATAAGTGATCATTATCAACAGCTGCAGTCTACTTTGCTTTGCCTATGATGACTCATTGACAATAGTCTAGTGGTAGAACAAAAGGCGGAAAAGTGAAAACAAACTTTCAACCCTCTTAGCGATAATTAAGCTCAATTTCTCACCAAATATTTTTTAAACTAACTAATTTAATATATATTGATATCAAACTGAATCAACATATCTGTCCTTAAGTTTTTCCATTATTCAAATACAATTCAACAATAATAATCTGTGATTATATGTGATTACATGGAAGAAAGTTGTTTTTAAAAAATTAACAAAAATGTACTTACTTAATCAGTTTCCTCATCTGCAAAATGAGGAAATATGTCTAAATCAGAAATGCACAGAAAGTGTCACTCTCAGTTCCCACACTCAAAGTAGAAATTGAGCATGAGATTTTTTGTGATCTGGGTTATGTAGAGTCCTCTCTGTCAGGCTCTGATGTACATTATCTTGTTCCTGGGACCTGTGGTCTGAAAGAATAGAACCATCTACCCTTCCCTCCACATATTCAATAATGAAACATCAATTGGCAGTCCATAGCAATGCAGGAATCATACAGAATCAGGTATTATGAAGGTCTCTAACTCTGGAGTTGGGAATTTCCATATTAGACCTGAATCGATTCCCTGTGTGGGAAACCTTTGTCTGCTATCCTTTATTACTCTCCTTTCCCTCTGCAAGGTTCATCATTTTCAGTTATCTTGCTTGAAATAATTGAAATGGATGTTAGAAAATATGCCCTCTCTGGAGCTGTCCATTTCTAATTATGCAAGGGTACAAATGTAGTTTTGAGTTCCAAAATGTCAAAAGCTTTTTGGGTTAAAACTCATGATTTCTTCAGTAATTTAATTTCTCCAGAAACTTATTCTCTTTGCTTTCAGCCATTTTCATATCCCAGGAACCACCCAAAGTTGTTTTGATCCTGATTTGTTTTGTTTCCTAAGCCCCATGACTTCAAATTTCAATGTAATTATGGTGACCATGAGGTCATCTGGAAATAAAGGTAGAAAGACCATATCTTAATCTCGTCTGTGCCCTGAATTACCTTATCAAACTAAAAACTTTAAGTTTTTTTCTTCTTCTTATGGCCTTTAAACATCTTACTGTTGATATTTAGAAATAAGTTTTCTAATCCTGTTAATTTTGAATTCTGGACCTTTTAGGTACTTCTTATTTATGCTAGCAAAACCTGCCAATTCTCTCTTAAACTTATTTTTTTATTGCAATACCTTATCAAAACTACCAATAACCCAATAACAAACAACACATACTAAGGTGTTGATTTTTGTGGTTGTTGTTTTACCCAATATTTCCAAGAGCTGCTTTCTTATTAGATAAATGACCTTTGCCTCTTAAGTCACTCCAGGTAGCAGTTTACCAAATGGGCTGTCACAAAACAAAAATGAATTTCTATCTTTCCTGCCATTGATGATGGTCTCACCAGCTGTCAATGTCTGTATTAATCTGGGAAGTTAATTTGATTCTTTAACAAACAACTCCAAAAATTTCAGAACTGTTAACACTTAAAAATATACTTTTTGCTCATGTTACAGCCTTGTGTGGGTTTGGCAAAAATCCTGAAAAGTTTCTTAGAAGTTTGACTAGGTCAAATTTAGGACTAAGGATTTAGTCCTTTATTCCTAGTCACATAAGAGTAAAAAGGAATATGAAAAATCTCACAGAACATGTTATGGCCCAGAATAAGTGCATAACTTGTGTTCTCTTACTGTTGGCCATAATTCAGTTACCTGTTTTCACCTAGAGGTGGGAAGAGAAGCTGTGAACAATTATTTCCTTATTTGACTACAAAGTAAACCAAAATAACATAGTTATCTCATAGCTTTATAGCTGCTATAAACACTTTTAATTTTTTATTGTGATTATTTTTTTAATTTGGTCATTATTTTATATTTATTCTTGAAAATGCATTTTCACTGAGTATAGAATTCTAGGATGGCAGTTATTTCTTTTCAGCAAATGAAAATCACCATCCATTTATGTATTTCTTCCATTGTGACCACTGAGCAGTCAGATGTCAATCTAACTATTCCCCTTTAAAACAATCTATTAACCTTCAATCCTTGCTTTCAAGATTTTCTCCTAAGGTTTTTTTCTCCCTCATTTATTTTATGTATGTATGAATTTGAATACTAACTGATATTTGATATCAAGAAATTGTTGATAAATTTTCATCTATGTAAATGGTATTGTGGTTTTGTTTCAAAAAAGATCCTTTATACTTTAGAAGTATATCCTGAAATAAATGAGTTTAAAATAATATGATATCTGGGATTTCCTTCAAAATAATGCATGACTGGAATAAGGAGAAGAGTCATTTCTAATTTTAAAAGCTTATATGAGTCTATGAATCATCACCTGAAGTATTTAGAAGATAGTTACAACTTTATTCATTTTAGAGTAATCAGTTTTTCCAAATTGTTAAATATATACATTTCAGTAAAATCTTGAGATTATTTTTTAAAGATTAAAAATTATATTCAAATTATAAAATATGTGCTCATGATACAAAAGATCAAACATGTAAAAATCTTTGAGAGAAAAAAAGCAATAATTTTAAAACTCAAAAAAAGCCAATGTTAAATTCTTATATGTTTTCTTTTGGTAATATTCCTATGCATGGACATAATCCAAACATAATTAGGATCACGCTATATATGTCAATTTCCCAGCTAACATTATATATGTATTTTTCCATATTATTTAAAAATCTCTAATAATTCTTTCTCAATAAAACTTTACAGTTATAGTCACATGGGTCCTGCACAAATAAAATAATTTCAAGGTCTTTGCTGAATATTTTTTAAAGTACTGTTATAAATGGTGGAGGTGGTAGGGATTGGCTGTGTCTACCTATTGGCTATAGGTAACATAAATTTTAAAAGTTTAACAAGGAAATAAAAGTTTTAAAATTAAACTTATTTATTTTAGTTTTCAGTTGTTTCTCTTGGATTTTCTACACACAAAATGTAAATCATTTTTTCACCACCCCAATAATTATGTCTTTATTTCTGCTTTCTTTCTTTCTATGCTGGCAAAATTTCCAACACATTGTTAAACAATAATGGTATTAACCATTATATTTTTAAAATATATATTCTAAGTTTCTTTATTAACATCAAATAATGTAAATTGAATGCTTCCAAAGACAAGATGTCATTTCAGTTTTTGTCAGTCTTCAAGAGATACAGAGTCACAGAAATCTCTGGCCCAGGATACTATCAAGAATTCTGGCATAAAAGTCTCTTTCATGACACCTTGGAGGTGGTCTGTAGCTTGAGGATGAAGCTGAACATCTCTTTTTCAGCCACTGGCTACCAAAAACTTATTGAAGTGGGAAATAAATGCAAACTTTGTACATTTATAACAAGAGTATGGCCACAGAAGTTGCTGCTGATGCTCTGGGTGAAGAATGGGAGGGTTATGTGGTTAGAATCAGTGGTGGGAACATCAAATAAGGTTTCCCATGAAGCAGGGCATCTTCACCCATGGCGGTGTCTACATGCTACTGTGTAAGTGGCATTCCTGTTGCAGACCAAGGAGGACTGGAGAAAGAAAGTGCACATCTGTTTGAGGTAGCATTGTGGATGCCAATATGGATGTTTTCAACCTGGTCATTGTGAAAAAAAGGGGAGAAATATATTCCTAGTCTCACTGACACAACTATGCCTTGGGTCCAAAAGAGTTAGCAGAATCCTCAAACTTCTCAATCTCTCTGAAGAAGATCATTTCTACCAATATTTTGTGAAAAAGTCCCTCAACAAAGAAAGTAAGAAACCTAGGACCAAAGTACCTAAGATTCAGTGTCTTATTACTCCTGAGTCTTATAACACAAATGTTGACTCTTGCTCTGAAGAAAGTTTCCCAAAAAACATAAGGAAGAGGCTGCTGAATGTGATGAACCTTTGGCCAAAAGAATGAAGGAAGCCAAAACAAAGACAAACAAAAAAAAACCCAGGAACAGATTGCCAAGAGAGGTAGGCTGTATTATCTGAGAACTTCTACCTCTAAGTTTGTGTCCAGTCAAAAATGAGATTTTCTAAGAATAACAAATATGGGGGGTGGATTAAAGATGGTGGTGGAGTACCACCACCCAGAACCAAAATGGAAATAAAACTAATTTGGGAAACATTCACCCCTATTTTCCAACTAAACACTAGCTGAAGAGGAGACTTTTAACAAGGAAGGGCAGAATCCACCTCAAAACTGGTAGAAAGGGCAGGGTCATGAGAGGGGCTGGCCCAGATCCCATGGGAGGCAGGCCAAGAAACGGCTGCTACACAGGGTTCTCCTTGAGAGGATTGAGGCCTGAACCTCAGGTTGGGCTCCCCAGCCTAGAACACCAGAGCTGGGAACAGTGGCCTACTTAACATCCAGCCATGAAAGGTGGCCAGGCTTCTATCCACCAAGGTAAGATGGAGCCTGCCAGAGACAAAACCACTTTTTAAACTTTTTATATTTTTAAAAAAACAAAACAGGATTTTTATTTGCAGCCACTCACCTGGGGCTTTGGTGGATGGAGGGCGGTGCAGACAGAAGTTGCCTGATGAGAGTCTGGAGTGGAAGGCATTGGGAGAGACGTAGAAGAGCAGTGGCTGGAATATCTGTGCTCAGTCATCTCCTTCCCATACTGCAGAAGCCAGTTTTCCTGAGAGGTACAAACCCCTCCCAGCAACAACAGCCTTGGGAAAGGAAATTACCCCCCTCAGGCATACAGCTTGCTCCACCCTCAGGTATCCTGCTTGCCCCACCCTTGGGAATACAGCTTGCCACACTCTGCATCTCCACTCCTGCTAAGGAGGCGGCAGCAGAGGCAGAGACTACGGGTCTGGGCAATCTCAAGGGACATCAGTAACAGGCTTTGGTGTGGAGCCATTCCCTCAACTTTCCCAGGAACGTGACTGTGCTTCCCCCTCACAGGAGAGCTGATAGAAACTCCCAGCTTTAAGCAGACCCACCAGACTGCACATGAGGGGCTCTGCCTTGCCAAGGTCAGGGAAATATTTCAGGATAGACTCACATGTATGGTTCTGATTTGGGGGAACACACCCATCACCTTCTCTGAAATCTGAACAGCACCTCCCCCTCACAGAAGACCCAGAGGTCTGATCCTCCTGATCCACCAAAAGCCCTTTCAGAAACAGTCTTCTCAGTGATGAAGTCTGGCAGCTGACCGGCAGGAGAAGGCAGGCAGACGCAGATCCCGAGGTGCCTTGGGCTATTTGCTGACCTGTCCCTGGGAGCTGTGCTGCTAACAAGCCAGCCTCAGAGTGAAGCTTAGTCCTTCTGACGTATAGCCAACCACTGTGGAGGCAGCCACAAACTGTGGATCAGCTGAAGCTTCAAACATGTTGCTGAGAGCCAACTGTGAACAACTGACAATGGCTAGCACCAAAGTACCTGCTTGGAGACCTGGAGATGGCACACAAAACAGCCTCAGTAAACATAAAGGCGTGATCCAAAGGAAGATCCCAGCAGGCACTAAATTCTGCCAGACTAACACAATTTTGCTTTTTTAAAAAAATTATTTTCCTTTTTTCTTTTTTATTGCTTTGTTATTGTCTTTTCTTCTTTTTCTCTATTTTTTCTTGCATATCTTACTTTTATCTTTCCTTTTCTTACTCCATTTTTTTCTTTCTTCTTTCTTTTCATAATATTTTTCCTTCTTTTCTTTTATACCTTTTTCCTTTTTCTATACTTTATTCTTATTTTTCTCTCTCCCATCTTTCTTGTCATATTCTTTTTTATATATAATATATCTTCATTGATTTTAGAGAGAGGAAGGGAGAGGGAGAGAGTGAGAGAAAAATCAATGATGAAAGAGTCATTGATCGGCTGCTTCCTGCACATCCCCCACTGGGGATCGAGCCCACAAGCCAGACATGTGCCCTGACTGGGAATCTAACCATGACCTCCTGGAACCCAGGTTGCTGCTCAACCGCTGAGCCATGCCCAGCCAGGCTCATATTCTTTTTATATCCCTTTTTTCTTCTCATATTTTTTTTTTTCATTTCTTTTCTCTTATTCTTGTTCTCATTTCTCTTTCCTAATTCTCTTTTCTTTTGTGGTTGCTTTTGTTGTTGTTGGGGTTTTTGCATTTTTTTGTATCTTGTTTTGTTTTGTTGTGTCCTGTTTTGTTCTTTCAGCACCTGCACAACAGTTCACACTCTGTGGTTGTGGTTGAGCCTCACAGTCAGCCAGTCTGAGAGAAGCTCCCACCCACAAATTGAACAACAATCAACACCCCAATTACAACAGGAGACCCCAAATAACCCACACAAGGGACATTCCTAGAGCATCCATCTCAGGAGATGAAAGAGACTGTACCACTGGGTCCCACAGGACACTTACTACATAAAACCACCCTACAAAGACTGGGAGTCATAGTAATTCTATCTAATATATAGAAACAAATGCAAAGAGAGAGCTAAATTGGAAAAACAAAGAAACAACCACCAACTGAAAGAAAAGGAGGAAATTCCACAAAAAAAGAGCTAAATGAAATGGAGACAAACAATTTATCAAACATAGAGGTCAGAGTAATAGTTATAAAGATGCTAAAGAAACTTAGTGAGAACTGCAAGGAACTAAGTGGGAAATACAGAAACTTAGAGGGAACTAAATCAGAGTGAAATAGGACCTAGAAACCATGAATCAGAACCAGTCAGAAATTAAGAATACCATATCTGACAACAAGAACACACTGGAAGAAATTAAAGATAGGTTGGACGAAGCAGAGGATCGAATAAGCAATTTGGAAGACCAGGTAGAAAAACACCCAATAACAGCAAAAAAAGAAAAAAGAATTTTAAAAAATGATGGGAGTTTAAGGGAACTTTGGGACAGTATGAAATGTAACAATGTCCATATCATAGGGGTACCAGAAAGAGAAGAAAGTGTGCAAGGGATAGAGAACTTGTTTGAAGTAATAATGGCAGAAAACTTCCTTCACCTGATGAAGGAAAAAGTCACACAAGTTCAAGAAGTACAGAGAGACCCAACTGAGATGAACCCAAAGAGGCACACACCAAGACACATCATAATTAAAGTGGCAAAGTTAAAAAAAAGAGAGAGAGAGAGAATCTTAAAGGCAGCAAGAGAGAAATAGTTACCTGCAAGGGACTAAACTAAAGCTGTCCACTGATTTCTCAACAGAAAGATTTCAGGGCAGAAGCTGATTTGCATGATGTATTCATAGTGAAAAGCAAGAATCTGAAAACAAGACTACTCTATCCACCAAGGATATCATTTAAAATTGAAGGTGAAATAAAGAGCTTCCCAGACCAAAAAAAAATGGCTAAAGGAGTTCACTACCACCAAATCAATGTTGCAAGTAATGTTAAAGGGACTGCTTTTACAAGAAGAAGAAAAAGAATATATAGAGAGAGGAACATAGGCATAAAGAAGAAAATGGCAATAAGAAAGTATCTATACTTATTTAGGTCAATAATAACCTTAAATGTAAATGGATTAAATGCTCCAATCAAAAGACACAAGGTAGCTGAATGGATAAAAAAAAAACATAGCCTGAGTTGGTTTGGCACGGTTACAGTGTGGACCCATGAACCAAAGGGTCTTGGGTTCGATTCCCAGTAAAGGGCACATACCTGGGTTGCAGGTTCAATTCCCAGCCCTGATGGGGCATATGCAGGAGGTAACCAGTCAATGTATCTCTCTCACATTGATGTTTCTCTCTCTGTCTCTCCCCCCCTTCCACTCTCTCTAAAAACCAATGGGGAAAAATACCCTCAGGTGAGGATTAACAAAAAAATAAGCTACCTAGGAATTAACTTAACCAAGGAGGTAAAAGACATGTACCTGGAAAACTACAGAATTTTGAACAAAGAGATAGAGGAAAATATAAACAACTGGAAGAATATACCATGTTTGTGGATTGGTAGGAATGCAGGCTGGTGCAGCCACTGTGAAAAACAGTATAGTTTTCTCAAAAAATTAAATATGGAACTGCATTTTGACCCAGTGATCCCACTTCTGAAAATATATCCTAAGAATCCTGAGACACCAATCAGAAAGAATATCTGAACCCCTATGTTCATAGCAGTGTTATTTACAATAGCCAAGATCTGGAAACAGTTCCAGTGCCCATCAGTAGATGAGTGGATAAAAAAGCTGTGGGACATTTGTATAATGGAATACTACGCAGCTGTAAAAAAGAAGGATCTTCTACCCTTTGGGACGATATGGATGGACCTGGAGATTGTTGAGTTAAATGAAATAAGCAAGTGAGAAAAAGACAAATATCATATGTTCTCACTAATATGTGGAATCCAATGAACCAAATAAACTGAGGGACAAAACAGAACCAGAGGTATGGATACATGTCAGTGGCAACAGATGTGGGGGGACTGGAGAAAGGAAAGTGAAGGGATTAGCTATATTCACAGCCCATGGGCACAGTCAATAATAGTGTGGTGAGGACCTAGGTAGGTGGAGGCAGGTGCTTGGGTGGATGGAACCAAAAAGGTAAAAATAGGGGACATCTGCAATAGTGTAAACAATATATTTTTTTACAAAAAGAGTAACAAATATAGAAGATCAGACATCAAAATAAAAATTTGGGTACAACAATGGTTCCACTCTGTCCACAGAATCAGATTTAATTTTATCATTATATTTGGGTGAATGCCTGGAGAATTTGAGAGTTATCCCAAAGGCCTTACATTCAGAAAGTCTTTGGGGGTGCATTCTAATGTTTGCTATAAATAATGTGGAGATAGATGCTCAAATTAATTCATGGACTGAGCCCAACTACTTCAAGCTTTTGAGAGCTATAGCAGCCCACCACAAAACATCAGCCAAGATTTTTAAATGATGGACATTTGAAAACAGTTTTTTCTCCTGAAGTCATGTGGCAGAGAGAAAGACAGCTACACAAAGAATAAATGGAAAACTCCATAAAGGCATAGCAATCACTCCCAAATTTCATATTCTGGACACTGAGGTGAGTAGCCAGACATGGGATCATAAAATAAAGGCAGATATCACTTTTGCAACTTATTAATGGCAAAAGGACCGTTATCATGTAAGTCAAAGAAAGGGTTCCATAACAGTGAAAAATTAGTCATGTCCGACCAGTCATGTTTGTCTGACAGATGACTGTTGAATTAAAAATTGAACAACTTACTATTTATTTTGTCTTATAGAGAATAGAAGTTAAAAACAGAAAAATGTAAAAGCCGTTACACCTAGTCTGTCTCTATTAAGTATTAGAAAAAATGAACAAGAGAAACAATTACATACACTATCTCTTTTTGGAAAAATTGGGTCTGGTCCTAGACTGCACAAATGGGTGATGTTAATACTAATGTAAAAACTAATCTTGAAATTTTTTATAGAACAAAGAAAAACTTCTGACTTTTTATGAACCAAATACAACATTGGTACCTAAATGTGATAGGTTTCACATACATGCAAATAAAAATAGCTATAAATCCATCTTCTGAAATATTAATGTAAAATGATCCTGTAGGGTGTGGGTTTTGTATGCCTTACTGATTGAGTTCATTAAGGTTCTTAAACATATTCATATCTAACTTACTCTTTAAAAATTATTCTCTAACAGTTTGGAGGTCACCCACAGAGATGCCAAACAAATTCACCTAAGAGAGACAAATTGCATCACCAGAGAAGTGAAATTTATGGGCTGCTTAGCCCATATAACATGCTCCTTGGCTCTCAGAGTGAATCCTAAGTGGCAATTTTAACTGCTAACTGATTTTTTCCTCCTGCTTTGTATTTGTCTTTACTTTGATACTGATTTGCATATAATCGACAAGTTACTCTCCATTGATGGCAACAATGATTGGGAATTTATTCTACGGTCTTACGCAAGAGTCGACAAACCTACTCTTGTAAAAGACTAGATGGTAAATATTTTAGGTTGGAGAGTCAAATAGTCTCTGGTGCAACTATTCAACTCAGTTATTGTGGTCTAAAAGCAACTATGTAGTTAACATAAATGAATGAGCATGACTGGGTCCAGGAAAACTTTATGTATAGGCACTAAAATTATAATTTTTTAAAATATTCATGTGTCAGCAAATATTAGTTTGATTTTCTGTCAACAATTTAAAAATATAAAATCTATTTTTTGTGAGTCATTCAAAAATAGGAAGTGGGCTGAATTGATCCATAGACTATGGTTTGCCAAACCTCTTGTCTAACCATTTGGTGATAAGTGTTGAATGATGAGAGACAGATAAGAGAAAAAAAAGTCTAGTACACTTGTTGATTAATTTTCTAGTTTGAGTTTAAGTTAATTTTAAAAGTCTGTATTCATTAGGAAGAACTGTGTGTTTTTATATTTGTGTTTATTTTTGACCTGTGGCTGACGTTGTACAACATGTGTCTGTCTGTCTATATGCATCTTTAACAATGTATTTCTTGTTGTTAATCCTCACCTGAGGATATATATATATTTTTATCTTTACTGTTGAAAGTATAAATGTCCCCTTTTTGCCCAAGTGACACCACCTCCACCCCTTCCTTCACCCACCTCCCTTCCCCAGGCCTTCACCACACTATTGTCTGTGTCCATGGGTTATGCATATGTGCATATAAGTTCTTTTGTTAATCTCCCTGTCCATTCCCTCAGATATCTATCGGTCTGTTCCATACTTCTATGTCTCTGGATCTATTTTGTTCATCAGTATTTCCACATACTAGTGAGATCCTGTGACACTTGTCTTTGTCTGACTGGCTTATTTTGCTTAGCATAATACTCTCCAGGTCCTTCCATGCTGTCACAAAGGGTAAGAGATGCTTTTTACAGCTGCGTAGTATTCCACTGTGTAAATGTACCTCCACTTTTTTAATCCACTCATCTACTGATGGGCACTTGGGCTGTTTCCAGATCTTAGCTATTGTGAATTGCGCTGCTGTGAACATAGGGGTGCATGTATTCTTTCTGATTGGTGTTTCAGGATTCTTAGGATATATTCCCAGAAGTGGGGTCACTGGGTCAAATGGAAGTTCTATTTTCAATTTTTTGAGGAAACTCTACACTGTTTTCCATAATGAATGCCTCACTATTTTGCTCTGCAGAAGCTTTTTATTTTGATATAGTCCCATTCATTTATTTTCTCCTTTGTTCCTCTTGCCCTATGAGATGTATCAGGAAACATATTGTTATGAGAGATGTCTGAGTTTTTGCTGCCTATGGTTTCTTTTAGGATTTTTATGGTTTTAGGACTTGCATGTAAGTCTTTTATCCATTTTGAATTTATTTTTGTGTATGGTATAATTTGGTGGTCTAGTTTCATTTTTTTGCATATACCTGTCCAATTTTCGCAACACCATTTATTGAAGAGAATGTCTTTACTCCATTGTCTGCTCTTGCCTTGCCTCTTTTGTCAACTATTAATTCAGTGTAATGGCTTGGGCTGATTTCTGGGCTCTCTGTTCTGTTTCATTGATCTATGTACCTGTTCTTGTGCCAGTACCAGGTTGGTTTGATTACAGTGGCTTGTAGTAATATTTAATAACCAGTATTGTGATCTCTCCAACTTTGTTCTTTCTCAAATTCTGGGGTCTTTTTTGGTTCCATATAAATTTTTGGAGTTTTTATTCTGGATCTGTGAAATATGCTGTTGGTATTTTAATAGGGATTGTGTTGAATCTCTAGAGTGTTTTGGGTAGTATGGACATCTGCTGTTAATTCTTCCAATCCATGAACATGGCATATTTTCCCACTTGTTTATATCTTCTTCTATTTCTTTTTTTGATGTCCTGTAGTTTTCCAAGTACAGTTCGTTTACCTCCTTGGTTAACTTTATTCCAAGGTATTTTAATTTTTTGTTGCCTGGTAAATAGGATTGCTTTTTCAGTTTCCCCTTCTGTGAGCTCACTATTGGTGTATAAAACTGCAAGGGCTTTCTGGGTGTTAATTTTGTATCCTGCTACATTGCCAAATTATTTTATTATATCTAAAAGATTTTTGGTGGAGTCTTTAGGATTTTCTATGTACAATATCATGTCATCTGCAAGTAATGACAGTTTTGTTTCCTCCTTTCCAATTTGGATGTCTTTTATATTCTTCTTGTCTGATAGCTGTGGCAAAGACTTTCAGTACTATGTTGAAAAAGAGCAGTGAAAGTGGAAATCCCTGTCTTGTTTCTATTCTTAGGGGAAATGGTTTTAATTTTTGCCTATTGAGTATGATCTTGGCTGTGGGTTTGTCAGATATGGCCTTTATTATTTATTATTTATTATTCCCACTTTGCTGAGACTTTTTATCAAAAATGAGTGTTGATTTTGTCAAATGCTTTTTCTGCATCTATTGATATGATCATGTGATTTTTGTCATTCATTTTATGTGATGTATCACATTTATTGCTTTGTGAATATTGTACTGGTCTTGCATCCCTGGAATAAATCCCACTTGGTCATGGTGTATGATCTTTTTAATGTATTGATGGATCCAATTTGCTAATATTTTGTTGAGGATTTTAGCATCTATGTTAATCAGGGATATTGGTCTGTAATTCTCTTTCTTTGTAGTGTCTTTATCTGGTTTTGGAATTAGGGTAATCCTGGCCTTGTAAAAAGAGCTTGGAAATGTTTCTTCCTCTTGGATATTTTGTAATAGTTTGGGGAGGGTAGGTATTCTTTGATTGTTTGGTAAAACTCCCCTGTGAAGCCATCTGGCCTAGGGCTTTTGTGTGCCTGGAGTTTTTTGATTACTGCTTGAACTTCGTCAGTTGTTATCTTCCTATTCAGGTTTTCTGACTCTTCTTGATTGAGTTTTGGAAGGTTGTATTTGTCTAGGTTGTATTTTATTTTTGTCCACTTCATCCAGGTTGTCTAGCTTGGTGGCATATAGTATTGTTCATAGTATTTTCTTACAATACTTTGTGTTTCTGTTTGTTCAGTTGTTACTACACCATTTTCATTTTGGATTTTGTTTATTTAGGTCCTTTCTCTGTTTCTTGATGAGTCTGGCAAAAGGTTCATCAATCTTGTTTATCTTTTCAAAGAACCAGCTCTTGGTTTCATTGATCATTTGTATTGATTTTTTAATCTGTTTCATTTCTTTCCCCTCTGATCTTTACTCTTACCTTTCTTCTACTTACTTTGAGCTTTCCTTGCTGTTTTCTAAGTCTTTAAGTTGTAGGGTTAGATAATTTATTAGAGGTTTTTCTTGTTTTTGACATAGGCCTGTAGTGCTATGAATTTCCCTCTCAGGACTACTTTATCTGTGTCCCATAGATTTTGGATTGTTGTGTGTTCATTTTCTTTTTCTTCCAGGAAGTTTTTTATTTATTCCTTCATCTCTTTGGTAATCCATTCATTGTTTAATAACATGTTATTTAGCATCCTTGTGTTTGATGTTTTTTAGTGTTTTTATTGTGGTTGATTTCTAATTTCATACCATTGTGATCTGAGAAGATGCTTGATGTGGTTTCAATCTTCTAGAAATTGTAAAGACTTGTTTTGTGTCTTAACATGTGGTCTATCTTTGGGAATGTCCATTGTGTACTTGAGGAGAATGCATATTCTGTACCTCTGGAATGAAATGTTCTGTAAATGTCAATTAATTCCATCTGATCTAGTGTGTCATTTAAGGTCGCTGTATCCTTGTCGATTTTTTGTCTAGAAGATCTAACCAGTGATGTCAGTGGGGTGTTAAAGTTCCCTACTATGATTGTATTGCTGTCAATCTCTCCCTTAAAGTCCTCTATAAGTTTGGTTGTTTGTTTGTTTTTTTTGTATTTAGGTGCTTCTATATTGGGTGCATATATGTTTACCAGGGTTATATCCTCTTGTTGGATCAATCACTTTAGTATCATGTAGTTACTTTTATTGTCTTTCTTGATGGCTTTCATTTTGAAGTCTATTTTGTCAGATATGAGAATTGCTACTCCAGCTTTTTTTTCATTTTCATTTGTAGGGAAATTTTTTTTCCATCCCTTCATTCTCATCCTGTGTGAGTCTTTTGTTCTGAGGTGGGTCCATTATAGACAGCATATATTTGGGTCATGGTTTTTTATCCACTCAGCTACCCTATGTTTTTTTTTTTTTTTTATTGGAGCATTTAATCCATTTACATTTAAAGTTATTATTGATAGGTATTTATCTATTGTCATTTTAATTCTTAAGCCTAAGTTTCTCTCTCTCTTTAGTTCTACTTCTAATTACAGCAGTCCCTTTAACATTTCCTTCAATGTTTGTTTGGTGGTGATAAACTCCTTTAGCCTCTTTTTGTCTGGAAGCTCTTTATTTCACCATCTATTTTGAATGATAGCCTTGCTGGATAGAGAGGTCTTGGTTTCAGATCCTTGTTTTGCATTACCTTGAATACTTCATGCCATTCCCTGTCAGATTTTAGAGTTTCTGATGAGAAATCAGCTGATAGCCTTATGGAAACTCTTTTGTAGGTGACAGATTGCTTTTCTCTTGCTTCCTTTAAGATTCTCTCTTGTCTTGAATTTTTGGCATTTTAATTATGATGTGTCTGGATTTGAGACTCTTTGGGTTCTTGCTTGGGATTCTCTGTGCCTCCTGAACCTGTGTGAATTTTTCCTTGACCAGGTTAGGGAACTCTTCTGCCATCATTTCTTCTAACAGATTCTCTATGCCTTGCTTATTCTCTTTCCCTTCTGGCACTCCAGTGATGTGAACATTGTTATGTTTCATGTTTTTCCATAGCTCCCTTAAGTTGTCCTCCTGTTTTTCCATTGGTTTTTCTTTTGGGATCTCATTTTTCTCTACCCTGCTTTCTAACTTGCTGATATGATTCTCACCTTCCTCTACAATGTATTCTTTATTTCTGCTATTTCATTCTTAATTTCCTTCATAGTTACCATATCTTTTCTTATGCTGTTGAGCATTCTTACAATCAGTATCCTGAACTCTATGTCTAATAGATTGCTTATCTCCACTTCATTTAGTTCTTCTTCTGGAGTACATTTTTTGTTCTTTTACTTGGGGCTGGTTTTTTGGGGTTTTTTTTTTTGGTCTCCCCATTTTGGTTGCCTGTTTGGGTTTGTTTCTAAGTATTAGGTGCATCTGCTAGGACTCTCAGTTTTTTGGATGGTCTCTGGTGCAGGCCAATGTAAGATGCTGTTTATAACTGGCCTTGAGGACCCTGTTTGAATCTTCCAACACATTGTGGCCTGTTCTTCCCTCTGCTGGGGCTGGGTGTGTTTGGATAGGGCCAAGATGCACATCAAAGCCTGCTTTTCCAAGGCCCAGAAAAGCAGAATAAACAAAGACTCAAGGCACCCAGAGGTCCACCTATACCTGAAGACTGATTGATCTAAGTCTCTTAATGAGCCTCAAGTTGTAAACCACAGCAAGGCATAAACTCTACAGTGTGGGGCAAGAGGTTTTCCAGTGGGTGAGGCAAATGCTTCCCCTTACACCCCAGGCAAAAGCTGCCTGGCTGACAAAGGTCTCCCTGAGAAAGATGTCCTCTGCAGTGTGGTGGGAATGACCCAGCACAGGAATCCAGATGGCTGCCCTCTGAGCTCTATCTCTAGCTCCTGCAACCCTGGATTCTCCTCATACAGTTCTAGTCCACTCTTCCCTCCCTCTGTTGGAGCCCAAGGTGAGTGGTTGCACACTAAACTTTGTGCATTGGCCCTTTAAGAGGGTGCTTGCATTTCCAACTGTCTCTCTCTGGTATAGGGAAACCCTGCTGCTTTTTACAGCCAGATGTCATGTGGGCACCTTTCTCAGTTCTGTTGCTCTGGGCTGGGAAGCCCAACTTGGGCTTTAGGACCCATCGTTCTCAGTGGGAATCTCCCATGGCTGAGATATCCCTCTGGACCTCCAGATACTACCTGTGGGAACCCAGCCAGCCCTCTTGTGCCTCTGAACTTCCTACCAGTCTCTATGTGGTCTCCTCTTTAGGTCCTTGGTGATGAGGGTGCTCTTCAGCTAGTCTTCAGTTGATTACTCAGGATGATTTTTCTATATTTTAGTTGTAATTCCAGTTTGGTCCTGGGAGAGTGTAAGTGTGGCTTCCACTTAATCCAATGCCATCTTGGAATTTTCATGTTTTCTTTTTGCCCTTTCATAATTTTCTGCCCATTTTTCCTTTATTAGTATTATATTCTTTTATACTTATATTTTAAGGCTTTTACTATATAGTCATGTATCCATAGCTTATTTTATATTGATATACTAGCATACTTATGTATCATAAGTGGTATTGTATTTTATGTCTGATAATGAACTTTATTTTCCCCTCTACTTATTTCTCATCTATTAAAACTTTTACCTATTCAATTAATTTTGATAGGTGTATAATATCTCATTAATACACCCAAATACATCTGTTTCCAATTTAATTAATGCTGTAGTATCTGTGTGTGCACCTGTACACCTAGGTAGAGAATTGCTCAGTTCTACAAAAGGCACATTTTAAATTTTATCATATCTTGACAAATTGCATTCCAAAGTACTGATACAAATTTTAATTCCCACCAACATTGTTCTCCCAAATCTCTGGCAGTACTTCGCATTGTCAGATTTTAAAATTTTGCCAATCTAATATTTATAAATTGTTTTATCATTTTTGTTTTGCTTCACATTTTCCAACTAATTTGATTGAGCACCTTGATATGTTTGCTGGCAGTTCATGTTTCTTCTGTGAGTGTCCTGTTCATATTGTTCAGTCATTTTTTATTTGTTTTAAAAAAAATCATTTTTATTAATTTATAGGTATGTTCTATTTGTTCTGCAAAATAATCTTAGCCAGCTACTGCATTGAAAATGGCTTCTTCTAGGCTTTAATTTGTCTTCTCAGTCATTTATTTTGCTTTTTGTCAAACCATGTTCTTTCTAACTTAAAATTTGCATTTTCATAGCTTGTTTGAAAAACCCTTACTTCTCTTAAATGCATATAAATAGTCTTCTACATTTTTCTTCAAGATTTTAGATCTTCTTATTCAAATTTCAATCTTTAGTCAATTCTATTTTTTCCTATGGTAGGACATAAGAATCTTCGTTTATTTATTTTTTCTTATAGATAAACAAAATGTCCCCAAACTAACCATTGGACAAACTTTCCTTTCTCCCACTGATTCATAGTGTCAGTTCTGTGGTTTGCCAATGTCCCAGATAATTCTGAGTTGATGTATTGGATCTATATTCTAGTCCACTCATGTAATTATCCATCATTATATGCTGGCAGTATTTATGATTTAGGATGAAGAGTTGATAAAGAGAGAATTTTTTAACCAAGAAAAGACTCAGCCAAGTATTAATGGTCATCACATAGCAGATTTCTCTATTTTCAACCATCTGCCAATAAACTATTCCAGTTTTAGGAGATTACTTCATCCATTTGTATATCCTAGTGTATTTGCCAAAACCCTGGAATTGCTGAAAGAAAATATATTGTATATTCCCTCTGTCTTGGACACCTTCCCCAAGTAGCATTGTCTCCCCTCCCCCTGCTCCAGGCGGAGCCAGTACACCTTACATATTCATGGGTCCATGAGCCCTACACGTGTCACAGTTCACCAACTTCCCTGGATTATTCATTTGGTTTTCTTCCCTCACAAACATTTTTTCCTGTTGCCTGTGAACTCTGGAGTACGTGTCAGGACTGAAGAAACGATGAGCATAATATCAAAAATCTGGACGTGTATACTGAAGGGCATATCTGATAAACAATAAGCATTTATGCTTCAAAATTATATCTAAGGCAAAGAGTGAAGGCAGATTTACCTATCTCATTTAAATGCAAAATGAAATCTAACAGACATGAAAATTACTATAAGTATTTCTTTTTCACTCCTTTTTGGATTTACCTATTTGGCCTCTTTTATAATCTCTGACATTTTTTTGGCCAACTTAGTGCAAATATACCATCAGTCAAGCCAGAAACAACTAGGAAATCCTATTGTAAGAAAAAAATTAAAGGCTTTAAAATATTGTTGATTGAGAAACATAGAAAACATCATTTAAAAGCCTTTTAAATTACCATTTCTTCCATTGCTGCTAAATTTCCCTTTGTCTCATTTCATGCAGCTGGTCTGAATGATGACAGAGTGGTTTGTGATTATGTGGGTGACATTAGGCGCCAGCTGAAATGGACACTAAAGGAAGAATCCAGCATCCTGCATTGATAATTCCTGCTACATTTGGCACTGCATCAACTTTACAAATATGCAGCCCCTCTTCCCCCCCCCCCCTTTTTTTTGTAATTCCCATTGCCAATGAATGCTGCTATGGCAACGAAAGCCAAGGGAAGCCAGGGGTCTTGGCTATAAAAAGAGTTTTTACAGCATCATGGTAACTGGGAGCATAGTGGCAGACACACAGGCAACCATACACTGTGAGACATCCTGTCTAGGAGCAAACACTTCTACTGAATTTATTTACCTGTGCTGTCATATCATTTGCTACAGAATTCTAAGGACTCTTATTGCTATGATAGTTTTCATTTTCAATTATTGTATGGTTCATTCAAATCACACAGGTACAGTTCCAACTGTTATAAGAAGCTTCTTAAAATAGACTTTTAGAAACTGAGCACAGCTGTCAAAATAATGTTATCGTCTTCAAGAATCTGTTTTGAAGATAGTTATTCCAAAGAAATTTAAAAGTTATATTCCTATATTAGCACACTAAGTAGTTCATATCAGTTTAGTAAATCAAATATTCCATACTGCTAGCTTAATAAGATGGGGAGTCATGCATGAAATGACTGCCAGGTTAATGACATAGGGAACCATGCATGGCATGTATTTGCATATAATAGCACAGAATGTTCTCCTAAATCCTTTAAATTACTCATCAATTCTTAAACAGGCATTTAACTAAATCCTCACTCAGAATCAGAAGGAAAGGTTAAAAATAAACACCTACATATTTGAAGTGAATATGTGGGAGCTAAACAGAACCTAAAGGCTTATTTTTGGTTGGAAATTCAGGCCTTGAGGAAAGAGTTACAGATCTGCCTAAAGAAACAAATGCACATCTTGGGCCAGGGTAGGGCACACGCCTGCATCAAGTCTGTGTTCCAGCACTGCCTCTATCACATGCATAAGGACACATATCTAAAGTTCCACCATTAGCCTCAGAAATAAATATATACATATATCAGTGCAAAACAATATATAGATTGACTCTAGAATTGTATATTGTGTACAGTGTTTAATAGGCCCAATTCTGAATAAAATGAACAGGTTTTCTTTCACTTGAACTAGGTACATTCAAGATATTAAGAAACTCCCGAATCACTTTTTTTTTTTTTTTTTACTGGTTCTGTAACCTTCTACACAAAATGAGCACACTGCTTGCAATCAGAGCAGTTACTCAGAGGGAAAAGCACCCGTATCACAAAAAGGCTGTTTCCCCCATTTGAGGGTGATGGTCTACATTAATCCTCAAACATGCACACTGTAAAATGAGATGCACATGCATCTCCAATCCAAAGCCCATCCAATAAATAAAGAAAAAGAAAAAAATGCAAAGATGTAGGTAATTGCTCTTCTCTTCCCACCGTGTCTGATGATGACGGCACCTAAGTGTTGAGAATGAGCTCTACACCCAGTGCATCAAGTGAGTTATTCTGCAGCCCTCACAATAATCTTCAAGGCACAATTATTTCCATTTTACAGATAGGAAAACTGAGGCTCAAAAAGTTGGAGTAACTTGCTCAAGTGAGAGGTTAAAGCCAGGATTTGTTGTCTTAATTTAAATCCTATTTCCTTTCCACTAACCACACTCTCTCTCCAAGATATATCTATTAAGAAAGAATAAAGTAGGTCTTGAGAGAATAGGGGAAATAGGCTCAAGGATTTTTCTAGCGTGCTCTTGATTTGCTATGTTTCTTACATTGCCATCTCTCACATTCTGTGCCAATACAGAAGAGAGATGAATTCTAACAACTATCACTCCTTATGGTATAACTGATCTCTGGGAATTTTGGTTATTTTTAACTGATTTATTATAAGGTAAAATGTCAATAGGATGCTTTTTTTTTTTTTTTTTTTTTTTTGCTAACATATCTTTTAGCAGTTCTAAAGAATAATTCCAGAAATATCAAGCAAACACCACTTATTGACAACAGAAGCAGAAAGTGTCTGTGGGAATACTTATGTATGGTCAGTGGTTTGACATAAACTCCACAAAGCAAGGTTTTTCTCCAAGTACCACACTTCCTTAAGTGTTCATTCTGTTGGATTGGAAATGAGCTCCTTTCCAGGAAGATGGGTAGCTTTGCTGTCATATGAAATAGCAGTCCTAGCTAAACAAGTATGTCTCTGACTAAGGTGGCTTTGGCAGTCAGCTGCTGAAACATAAATGATTCCCAACACTTCACATTCATCCAATAAACGTAACTGTGAACATTTTCTAAGTTGAAAAATATAGTTTCGCAAAAAGTATGTGTTTTTTCCACATGACTCATAAGTTGCACACAAAGAAATGCATTTACAAAGAATAAAAACCAAAAATCTAATATGGAGTCAAATTAAGGAGAAACAAAAAAATGAGTGAAGCATAGTTTTTTTTCTCTTTTGGAACTCTAAGTCTAATGGGGAAAAAACCTCTCTCAGTTAATCTTCTAGATTCTACAATATGGAGACACTAGAGCTCAGAGAGATAAATTTAGTCCAGGAGGAGGTGTGGTACGGAGGTCATGGAAGCTTTCCCAGGTGACATCTAAGCTGAACATGTCAGGATACAAAGGATTTAATCAGGCAAGTGTAGGAGGAGGGACATAGTGTGTCAGTCACAGACTTTGGGGGGAAAACCAGGAAGCCACAGGAATCACATGATGATCAGAGATGTCTGCTTTGGCAATGGTCATGTCAAGAGCCAGGCAGTGTTTACCTCTAAAAAACTCTATAATGGCATAAATGTTGAAACTCAGTACTTAGTTATTTTTGTTTAAAGAAATATTTTCTTTTTGTTTCTATTTATTTATTGATTTGAGAGAGAGAGAGAAACATTTACTTGTTGTTCCACTCATTTATGCATTCATTGGTTGATTCTTGTATGTGCCCTGACTGGGGATGGAACCCACAACCTTAGCATATCAGGACAGCAATCTAACCTACTGAGCTATCCTGCATGTGGGAGCATCCACTGGCACACATTCTAATTGCTGCAGAAAGTCACCCAACAACAGAACTAATTGCCTCCAGCAATGCACTATGATCACGTGCTAATCATTCCCAAACATTGTTTACCAGCAGTGACTCTTGGATTTAAATATGTGGACTATAGTTGTAGACATGTAATATTTATTTATGTCAGCAAAATTACTACAATTTTTTTCCAGCATATGGCCTCGTCTCTAAAATTTGTTTAAAATAACAGTAAATTAAAAACAAAAACATAACCAGTTAATCTAATTATAAGCAAATCTTGGTTAAAGCATTTTAAAATTAGCAGGGTGTTAATTTTCACATATGGCATATGGACCGAAAATTTTTTCTGTTAAATCTAAAATCCTTTAAGTCAACGTCTGCAAAATCGAAGGTTTACTATATGAACTGTTGAGGTCTTGTTTCCTCAAAAAATATGAATTACCTAATCACCATCCACCCCCCACCCCTTCTTGGTTAATCTCTCCCCACCCACCCACCCCTGCCTTCCCTCTGAGACTCAGTCTGTTCCATGCTTCTATGGCTCTGGATCTATTTCGTTCATCAGTTTATTTTCTTCTTTAGATTCCACATTTAAGTGAGATCATGTGATATTTGTCTTTCTCTGGTGTGGGGTAGAAGGGGTGAGTGGGGGAAAAAGGAAAGATTTGTAATACTTTCAAAAATAAAGATAATCTTTAAAAAAAAGTAAATTAAATTGTAGTAAACAAATTTCACATAACCTCCTGCTCCTTGTATAGTCTAGAGATACTAGTTTCTTGTTAGTTTAATTTTAATTTTTTTCTAAGCTGTAAGTACATAAAATTGGGTTTTCTATAATCCTTGATTCATGCTTACTTATAATTAATTTATACATATCCTGCTCTCTTTCTTTCACTCATTTATTTATTTTTTTGTAACATATAACCACCTGGAAATCCACCACCCCAAAACAAAAGTTATGACCTAGATGATCTACATCTAATTTTAAACCAGCCTTTATAACCAACTTATTACCTCAAACTAAGTAACAATCATTCTAAACATCATTATCTTTATATAATAAAATTGATATAATAAATTGAAACACTATTAGTAATTAATCTGGAATGACAGTCATAAACAGGAACACCTGGTGACTCTTTTAATTCATTATAATGTGTTTCATTAAAATAGTATTCTGGCCCTTGTCAATCACTTTAAGTTTTCAACTACCTCAACATTTCACCCCACTGTACACAATCTTGTCAGCTAATTTCAGTTGCTACTCAATATTATTTTCATCAATGCCTTTTCTACTGAGATCAGCTAGAGTCTATTTCTGCTGTTTGCAAATAAGACCCTACCTAGGGAAATTTTCAAAACTTTACAAGAAAACAAATAGAAGAAATGAAACCTTAAAAATCTAAAAGAAGTTAGGATAACAGAAAAAAAGACAGGAAACAATAATCAGAAAACACAAAATAATGAATGTGACTGAGCTAACCCTAGCTATTAAATTCTAAGACTCAAGGAAAAAAAGTCTAAGACTCACAGATAAGATTATTTTTCAATTTTACTCTATGATATTTTTACTTACAAGATTCTGACCAAACACAAAATAATATTGAAAATTTGGAGATAAAAAAAATGAAATAATATATATATACCTGGAAAATTATAATTAAAAGCTTAACATTTTTACATGCTTTCTAAAAGAAATTACTAAACCTGTATTCCATTTCTTCTCACCTCTGCTCACATTTTTGTACACTGCATCAAATTATCATACTTATAATTTATATCAAATAATGAGGATCCTTGCTTTGTTAGCTGGAATAGGAACATTTTCATTGCTAAACTTCCCTAGCACCTCAAGTTTAATTGTTAAATCCTTCTTACAAAAACACTACAATACCCTAAAAAACTGGAACTAAATTGAGCTCAAAATCCTCTTTTCTTATACCTTCCACTTTGGAGTTCAGGCAAAAGAGAACTGATATTATATTAATAGAGCTTAGGAGAAAGAACATGGACTCTGAAAGCAGACAGGTCTGGGTTTGAATCCAAACTCTGCCACTGACTAGGCATGCAACATTGAATAAAGCCTTAGATTTTGCTGAGCCTAGGTTTCTTCGGTAGAAAATGAAAATGAACATCTCTACTTTCAGGGTTTTTATAAAGATTTAATGAGATAATTAATCAGAATAGTTGTTCTCAACCTAATTGGAATCACCTGGGGATCTTTAGAAAGTACTGGTGCCTGGGACCCTCCTCCAGAGATTCTGAGGCAATTGATCTGGAATGGAACCTGGACATTTGTTTTTTTAAAAAGCTATTCATGTGGTTCTGATGGGCAGCTAAGATTGAGAAACACTGATCTAAACATACAATCTAGCCCATATCATGGTATATAGAAGGCTTGTCAATATTGTAATAGGATGAAGATGATGAGGATGATGAGGATAAAGGTTATGGATTTCAGCTACAAAATTCAGGCAGTAAAATTCAACAAGTGTGATTATTTCTCCACAAAACTCAAGAGAGAAAAAAGCCACTTTACTGTAGATATTATCAGAAATTTTATTGTTATTTTCATGCCTCTTAACTCTAATCCTCTATACAGTCTATGAAACCAATATCACAGTAATATAGGAGTGGAAAATACTCAGAATGTTTAAGTGCTTTGCAAAAGGTGACAAGTTAAGGAGTAACTAAACCAGAATGCAAATTTCAATCTCTTTATTTTAAGTTTTGTACTATTTGTGTTATGCCACTAGTTGTCTACAGTGGGCAAAGGTAGAATTCTGCTTCTTCATAGACAGAGTTTACAGGAAATTTTCTAAGCTTGGAAAGTACTCCTAAAATCATGATGATTGGAACAAAGGGCACAATTGCTACAGTCACTAATGATCCTCATTAGCTTGTGAGTAGTTTAAAGCCAAAGACTGTATTTTATTCATTGTTACATCCCTGATGACTTGCACAGAGACCGGCACTTAATTGATGCTCAATAAATGTTTGTTGAATGAATATTAAAATGGTCTAAAACAAATCACTTTTTAACAATGTAAAAAATGTTAAAATAAAAATGGTGTCAATATATGAGAATAAAAACTCTAGTTTCATTATTTTCAATTAAAATTAATGACCATAAGAATTTATTCCAAGTGTATCAATCAAAGAAAATATTTGGAGAAGTTATTGCTTGCTTGCTCTCTCTCTCACTTTCTCTCTCCCCACACACAGATATACATGAAAACTAAAAGAATTCAAAAGGTATTATTAATATATAAGTATATAAAGGAATTACTTATATACTGATTTTAAAATTATTTTTACAAATTTTATCAGTGGGACATGTCCATGACACTCCTCCTTTTCAATTAAAGTAGATTGAAATGTGAGTTTTTAACTTCAAATATTATAAGATTTCCTAGAATTTTGCCTACACATAGGAAATAACATCAATATCACTGTCTATAAAGCTCTGACCAGCTATATTATATTATACAATTAGAAATTTGCTTAGGAAGAATACTTGATTTTGGAGGGCAAAATAGGTGGTAAGGACAGAGCTGGAGATAGGGAAGTGGATTATTACAATGGTCTAGATGTAGCAATGAAGCTCTGAACTGGGGGGAAAGGAGGCACTACTGTGAGAGCTTGTGAAGGGGTAAGTGAGAAAAACCTAACTGACAGGCCTAAGGTGTGAAAGACAGGAAAATCTTGAAGATGATTAAGAGATTATTTACGATGTTTCTCTTGAAAAGAAAATATCAAGAAGTAACAATTTGGGAAAAGATGACTTTAGTTTTATATATGAGCACTTTCAGGTGGAAGAACAGGAAGGAAGCTAGATGGGGCAGCAGAAAAATTTGAGGTGCAAGGTAGTCTCCCTGGAAGTTTCCACTGACCTGTGGGAAGTCTGAACAATGGGTTTTCTTCAGAGCTGTCTTGAATGAGGGTTAGAGGGCTGGGCCTTTAAATCTATAAGAGGTGTGACCGTGGGTCAGGTGGCTCTCTTGGCCGAGACAGTCCCTGGAGAGGGCTGACTGCTGGCTCTATTCTCAGCAGCTAGGGTGACAAGTCCTTTTTCCTGAAGAGGCATCTGAGAAGCACATCGCAGCATCCACAAAATTACAGACGCCCAGATTTAGCATATCTAAAGATGGGAGACAAGACTTGAGAAAAGATGTCAAAATACTAAAGAAAATATAAAAATTTTGTGAGGTAAAACATTTTCCAAGGATTGGTATTCCTATAGGTCAACCTTTTTCTGATCTAAGCTGGCCCTATGCATAATTCACAAGCATGACATTCCTCAAGGAAAAATCACAGACCATGGCCTCCATGTCAAGTAGCTTAAGAAATATATGGGGATTTGAGATGTGAAACCTTTTTATCCTTGCCCTGGCTGATGTGTCTCAGTTGGTTGAGTGCCCTCCTATGCACCAAGAGGTCACTGATTCGAATTCCAAGATGGTGGTGGATTAAGTGGAAGTTACACTAACACTCTCCCATAACTGAACTGTAATTACAACTAAAATATAGAAAAACCACCCTGAATAATCAACTGCAACTGAAGACGAGCTGGAGAGCACCCTCATAACCAAGGAGGAAAAGTGGAGACCACATAGAGACTGGTAGGAAGTGCGGAGGCATGAGGGGGCTGGCTGGGCTCCCACAGGCAGCAGCTGAAAGTCCGGAGCTGTGGGGGATCCCACTGAGGATTCTGGAGTCTAAATGCCAAGTTGGGCTTCCCAACGCAGAGGACTAGAGCTGAGAAAAAAGCCCACATAACATCTGACTGTAAAGAGCAGTGGTATTTCTGTCTGCCAAGAAGAGATGGCTGGAAAGGTAGGCATGCTCTTAAAGGGCCAATGCACAATGTTTTGGGTGCAACCACTCACCTTGGGCTCCAGTGGAAGGAGGTCAGAGTGGATTAGTGCTGTGTGGGGAGAATCTAGGGTTGAGGGCTCTGGGGATAGAGCTCAGATCAGTGTGTCTTGAGTGATTTCCCCATACTGCAGAGGACATCTTTCTCAGGCAGACATTTATGATCCAAGCAGCTTTTGCCTAGAGGGGAAGCAATTAACCCACCCATTGGAAAACCTCTCTCCTGCCCCATCCTGTGGGGTTTCTACAGCCTGAAGCTTATTAAGAGTCTGTATAACAATCAGCTTCTGGGTGCTTTGTCTGCCTGATCTGCTTCTGGACCTATGGTTTAGAAAAGCAGACCTTGGTGCACAACTTGGTCCTTTCCAAACACAAGCAGCCCCAGCAGAGGGAACCACAAGTGGTGAAGTGTGGAAAACTTCAAACAGGGTTCTCAAGGCCATTCACAAACAGTGTCTGACATTGGCCTGCACCAGAGACCATCCAAAAGACTTGGAGTCCTAGCAGATCTACATAATACATAGAAACAAATCCAAACAGGCAGCCAAAATGGGGAGACCAAAAAACAAACCCCAAATGAAAGAACAAACGAATTCTCCAGAAGAAGAGCTAAATGAAATGGAGATAAGCAATCTATCAAATATAGAGTTCAGAATACCGATTATAAGGATGCTCAACAGCATGAGAAAAGAAATGGAAACTATGAAGGAAATTAAGAATGACGTAGTAGAAATAAAAAAACATTGGAAAGAATAAACAGCAGATTAAGGGAAGCTGAGGATAGGATCAGTGAATTAGAAAAAAATCACTCATTCCAAGAACCAAAAAGAAAAAACAGTAGAAAAACAGGAGGACAGTTTAAGGGAGCTGTGGGACAACATGAAATGTAACAATATTCCTGTCATAGGAGTGCCAGAAGATCGAGAAATTAAGCAAGGGTTAGAGAACCTGTTTGAAGAAATAATGGCAGAAAATTTCCCTAACCTGGTCAAGGAAAAAGTCACACAGGTTCTGGAGGCACAGAGAGTCCCAAGCAAAAAGAGCCCAAAGAGTCCCACACCCAGACATCATAATTAAAATGCCAAATATTAAAGATAAAGAATCTTAAAGGCAGCAAGAGAAAAGCAAGCTGTTACCTACAAAGAAGTTCTCATAAGGCTGTCAGCTGACTTCTCATCAGAAACTTTACAGGCCGGAAGGGAATGGCATGAAGTATTCAAGGTAATGATAAACAAGGATCTGAAACCAAGACCTCTCTATCCAGCAAGGCTATCATTCAAAATAGATGGTGAAATAAAGAGCTTACCAGATGAAAAAGGCTAAAGGAGTTTATCACCACCAAACCAGCATTGCAGGAAATGTTAAAGGGACTGCTATAATAAGAAGTAGAACTAAAGAGAGAGAGAAACTTAGGCATAAGAATTAAAATGGCAATAGACAATTACCTATCAATAATAACCTTAAATATAAATGGACTCAATGCTCCAATCAAAAGACACAGGGTAGCTGAATGGATAAGAAAACATGACCCAAATATATGCTGTCTACAAGGGACCCACCTCAGAACAAAAGACTCAGATAGGCTAGAAAAAAATAAACAAAACAAAAAAATTCTGGAGGACTTTAAAGGAGAGATCAACAGCAATACAGTCATAGTAGGGGACTTTAACAACCCACTGACTTTACTAGATACATCTTCCAGACAAAAAAATCAAGGAGGAAACAGTGTCTCTAAATGACACAGTAGATCACATGGATTTAATTGACATTTACAGAACATTTCACCCCAAAGCTGCAGAATGTGCATTCTCCTGAAGCACACATGGGACATCCTCAAAGATAGACCACATGTTAGGACTCAAAACAAGTCTCTACAAGTTCAAGAAAATTGAAATAATGTCAAGCATCTTCTTGGACATTTACGCCATGGAATACTCTGCAGCTGTGGGAAAAAAAAAAAGGACCCCTTACTCTATGAGACAGCATGTTGGGACCTGGAGAGTATTATGTTAAATGAAATAAGCCAGTCAGAGAAAGACAAGTGTCACATCACCTTACTCATAAAATGAATCTAATGAACAAAAAAAACGATGAACAAAATAGATCCAGAGACATAGAAGCATGGAATAGAATAACGATTTTCAGAGGGAAGGGGGAGGTGGGTGGGTGGGGAGAGTTTAACCTAAGAACTTATATGCATATGTGCATAACCTATGGACACAGATAATAGAGTGGAGAAGGCCTTGGGGGAGGGGTGCAGGGTGGAAGGAATCAATGGGAGAATAAAGGGGACATTTGTAATACTTTCAACAAAATGATAAATTAAAAAATAAAAGAGGTCACCGGTTTGATTTCCAGTTAGTGACACATGCCTGGGTTGTGGGCTTGATCCCCAGTAGGGGGCATGCAGGAGGCAACCAATGGATGTTTCCTCTCCCTTCTTCTCTCTCTCTCTTCCAAATCAATAAAACATATTTGAAAACAAAAAATCGCCTTGTTATCTTAATAGACCACTCGAATTTAACCTATGAGATTTTCATCAAGCACCTATGACCTATGATCTGAAAAATAATCAGGCCAATCATATTAAAATGAGTAAGATGGTTCCATTTCTTGAGTGTTTTTTTTGTTTTGTTTTTTTGTTTTTTAATATATCTTTATTGATTCAGAGAGAGGGAGGGAGAGGGAGAGAGAGAGATAGAAACATCAATGATGAGAAAGTCATTGATCGCCTGCAGCCCGCAACCCGGGCATGTGCTCTGACTGGGAATCAAACCCCGATCTCCTGGATCTTAGGTCGATGCTCAACAGCTGAGTCAAGCCTGGCTGGGCTTGGGTGGTTTAATTAGTACCTAAGATTTAATATCAATTGGGAATTCAGGCAGCCAAGCATTGCTAAAAAAGATGAGAAATCTTTGTCAAATCTGCTCATATATTATGTGTGTCCATCATTCCCAAAAGGTGGGGACCAAAAAATTAGAGGCAGGATATATTTAAAGATCAGGGAGAAGGAAGGATGTGTTAGGTTACTTGCCAAGGTAAGGGACGGACATCTGAACAGAAACAGAAAAAAATGTTATTCTAAAAAATATCAAACCAGCTTGTACTATTTATTCCCATTCTTATAAACATTTTTACGTGTGTGTAATGAAAATAGAAAAAAGTAGATGACCTATACTGATGTATATGGTTGTTCATGAGGATTAAATGAATAAAAGCAAAAGCATGTCAAAAGGAAATGTGTATTTGATGCGACGATTTTTATCATAAAATAACCAACCAACCAAAGCTACATGTTTTTTTTGCATTTATGTACTTGTATTATTTGTGTGAGCTAGTTGAAAAACAAAATTAGTAACCTTATGAGAATAGGAGTGAAAAGAATGTGTGGTAATTGGCATTTTAATCATATCTTTGTTCTATAGTATTTCACCAGTTCCAATAAGGAAGCACTCATGTTATAAGTTGAAAATCATATAATAAAATTTATGCAACTGAACATAGGATATAACAACACATGGATCTTGTTCTTAAAGTCAAAATTTTAGAGCTACTTTTTAAATGCAAACCTGGGAGCCATTTAGAAGAATCAAAGCACCTCTCAGGAGCTTAATGTGCAAAAGAGCGTGGATGGTACAGGAATAAATTCAGGCTCTTTTGCCTACAGCAAGCAATGCAATCTTGGCCTAAGTAGCAATGTGAGCAGTCCTGTCCAAACAGGGCATTCAGAGCAGACCATATTTTTACAATGGCCAGGGGAAAATCACTAAAGAATAATTTCACGAATTTCCAGAGTTAATTTTGATAGAAGGATTTTGGTTTAGAATTTTGTCTCATAAAATACTCTATTTCATTTAGTGCTGCTCTATAGGAGATACTTAAAGATTTTTTAAAAAATGTATGTTATTAGATAAATATGAATAAGGAGCTTTTCCAAATGGGGGGGTTCTAACAGAAGAGAAAAATTATAATTGCCCACGGAATAATGAAAGGTACTGGATTAACCGATGATTTATAATGTACTAATTTAAAAGTCTCTAGAGGATCACTGTTAAATTCCATTAAAGGGTTTACGACTGGATTCTATTTTGTAAGTGAAAAAAGTGAACATCAGATGTCTGGATTATGAATAAAAGCAAAATATTTAAATATGTTAAAATAAATTAAAATCAAGCGAGCCACATACATAAAGATTACAGTAAATGTATTTCACTGTTCAGAAAAGTTAAACTTCATATCCAGAATGTCCCCAAATGTCAGTTTTTATAGCTCCCAACTTATTTCAATATGAAAGTTTTCTTTCAAAAATGAATTGTGCTTAATCATGTTCCATAGAGCTTTCTATATCAAGCATATCTACTAAATTCAGTGCTATTTTATTTATCTGGCTCTTACCTAGCTGGACCTCCAGTTTGGATGGATTTAGTGTACAAGTAAACCTATTTTCTTAAAAATGAGGCCAATACATAAGAAGAAAATTCTACTAGGGAAAAGCAACTATAATCTTAGCTGAATGATCTAAAAAAATTACATCCACTTTTCATGAAATGAAAACCACAGGACTTCATAAATTCCTCCTTTGTAGAGGACAACTCGGTGTATCTGAAAGCATGATCCATCTGTACAATATATAAAAACAACTCAAAACAGGCCAGGCCAGCCAGCCAGGGCGAGGAGAGACCCCACTGTGCCAGCCTGAATCCCGTACAGACAATTTCAAGATTATTTACTGCACCTTGGAGTTACAGGGAATAAAGGCAACTAATTGTGCATAATCATTTTCAAATGGCTTCCACATCAAAAATATCTATTAAATTCAGCACTACATGATTTATCTGGCTCCCAATCTATCCAAGTTTCTAGTTTTCTTTGATTTATTTTTTTTTGGTAACCTATGGAGTTCTGCAGTGTGCCAAGCACATTCACACACATTATATAATTCAGTTTCTAGCACAGACCTCCCACGTGGGTTTCCTTCTCCCCATTTTATAGTTGAATAAACTGAGGGCAAGAAATATTAAGCAACCTGTTCAAGGGCACACAACTAATTAACGACTGGCTGAGTGTGGAGCCTCAGTGAGTTTGACTTCAAAGTCCAGTGTATTTCCACTGTATCATGCTGTCTCCAGGAGTTCTGTTGAAGATAACTCTTCTTTTAGACATTAATAAAAATAAAAATGATTAGGCTGAACACTTATCTTCCCTTATTTCTTATGCAGAAGATGGGTGGGCAAATGAACCTAGTATGACCAGCTAGCAAAACCGCTAGTGATTCCGTGAAGACAATGCTGAGGTATTTTAAAGAATGCCCAAATGCACTGTATTTCATTGCATTTTTTAAAATTCTACAAATATGCATGTGTGCATGATTTTATGTAGTTACATAAATGGAATTCTCCTTATTCAGGCACCATCAGACACCTACCTTCACCAGCAAACTCCTCCAGGTCCGCTCCCCAGTATTTGGGAGTGTACAGTTGGCTTTCTGAGGTGCTCTATTCCTTGTGATGCTCCTCTCTATCTCCTTCCTTCCAATCTTCTCCTCAGGAAGCAATGTCCCATATTAACAACCTAAGAAATATCCTTCTATGTTTTTTCCATGTTCAGGAATATTTATACTTATCACTACATACTAAATCTAAAAATGTAAGAAGGCACACAAATATGCTCTTACAAATATTGAATCATATCTTGCCCACTCTTTCTCCACTCTGCTTGTCTCACTCAACAATACGCAGGGGAAACCCCTCCAAGTCATCTAGTATACTCTCTGGTTCATTATTTTTGTTGGTTTCATGATATTTAGCAATGCAGTAGTAAACATCTATGCATGTGTATTTTTATTTTCTGGTATTATTATTTCCATGAAGGAGATCCCAAGAATTGAATTCCTAAGATACAGTATGTGTAATCTGAATTTTAGCACATATTGTCAGATTATTTTCCAAGAAGGCTATAAACGTTCCCATTAGCAGCTGCAGTGTATGAAAGTATCCTTCCTCTGCATTCTGAAAGCAAGAGCTGTTTTCAAGTTTTGCCAGGTTGATGGGAATCAAGTCATACATTACCATTACCCTGATTTGCATGCTCCTTGCTACCAGTGTATTTAGATATGTTTTCATAAGTTCTTTGGGCACTGAAGTCTTCGCTTATTCTCTATAGCATTATTTTTCTGTCTTATAAGAGCATTTTTTGTATATTCTAGATATTTACTCTTTGTTCAGTAAGGTATGTGTTTTTGCTCATTTCCTGTTTTACAAAAGCCTATCATTTATCTACTAACTCTTTTCCAGGAGGCTGGCAGAAACTTTAAATTTAATTTAGTCAAATTAATCTACCCTTCCTCTTTAAAATGTCTGTGTTCTCTGCCTTGGCTAAAACCTTTCTCTGCTTCTAAGATGTCATAAGATTTTACATTTAGATTTTTAATTTAATCTGGAATTTTAAAAAATAGTATAGAATAGGGAACAAATCTTATTTTTTTCAAGATGAAGAGTGAGTTTTTGGCATGTTAATTAAATAAATATTTTCTACTGAATTGAAATTTTGACTTTTGTTGTACGCTAAATTTACAAACATACCAGCATCTCTTCCCTGAATTGTGTAGTGTAGGACCGACCCCATGCCTTCCCAAGAGCACGAAAGGGGCACCAATTTTCTTGTAGACTTTGTCACTTATCAATCACAAATTGAGTGTAACATGGAATAAGAACCATGAAAATACAAAAGAGCTTGGTAACTACCATCCCACACGAATCTATCAGCTATGAGGGGGTCATGGGTAATATCACATGCACACACAAAGTGTTCAGCCACAATACCAGGGGTGGTCTATGATGGGAAGACAGAAACATGGGAGAAGCAGTTAGTGGTACATGGTTTCATGTCAGGAGTGAGCACAGTGTAGAATCTAATGTGCAGAAAAAATTTTGGAGGCAGAGGAACTGATATGGTTCTTGAAATGAAATTAAATAATTGATACTAGAATTTAGGAACTTTGAATTTTTCTTGGCATTTAAATAGATTCCCTCATTTTGTTGGTATTGGAAAAATAAGATACTATTTTTACAATGATAACATCGTAGCTAATAACTGACATTGGAATTATCTATGAGGACTGCATACTTTAAAAATAATATTCAAGAATGATGGCTTAATTATTTACATTTTGGTTTTAAATACATTTGTTCATACTTTTTAAAATTATGATATTGACTTAAAAATTCTATTTTATGACATTTTTACTAACCAACGCAAGCAAGTATAGACGTCCTTCTGAATGGCGCAATGCGGCTAGTTTCCGCACATTCATTTATGCAGAATTCTGTAACACATGGGCACTGGGGGAGGGCAGGACTCAGGTTTGGTTTTTGTTTATGTTTCTTTTCACTTGTGGTGTGTGGAGACTGCTACCTATTAGTAGTAGGGGTATTCCATCATCACCCCATTAATAGATCAAGGCACTACAATGTTTCATTGCTATGGATATTGAATGAGGCCCTGCCAGAAGGCCTCCAATACCCTTAGGATGAGATGTGCTAAATTCCCAGATTAGGTGCAGCAGCTTTGGGGCAAGAATTTGAGGTTTTGTACTGGGTTTGAAGAGCCTTGATCAAGATATTTCCCCAGGGTGACAAACCTATAATTGTACCTATCAGCTTTAGGCTGCCTTGATTAATGAACCTTCTGTGATTTATCACCCACACTATTTTTAAACAGGTGCTCTCCTCATTGTAATAGACTAGAGGTTTTCAGAAATGACAACACAGGCTTGTTTCATTGATTTGTTTGGTGAAATTTCGCTGAGAACACATTACAAGCAAAAATAACCATCATTTTGTAGAGACCTGGGATTAGTTAATGTCAGATTGGGATGTTTTGCACCCAACCTTCTTAATGCTTTAAAAGGAAGTTTCTGCCTTTTTCTCATGTTATTCTCCTACCATCACATACCTACCCTGACATTCAAAGCACACTGTGTTGAATCCCAGATTTCTCTGTCCTTGGGGAATTTCTCAGATCCCAGGAAAGTAACCTAATGAATAAGAATGGAAACATAGCATACTAGAGAGGCTTGACAGGAAGTCACACACAAGACACACACGCAACATCGTCACCCTCTGAAAAATTATAAGCTATGGAAGAATATATTGTGCATCTAAGCTAAATGTGCAGATAGTGTACACCCAGGCACACTAACTTTACCATTTGAGCATTGTTTACAGTCTGGACCCACTGATTAACAAATTCTCTTTCACTGCTTTAAGGTTTTGTCAAGCATGTTTCTACAGCACACACTGTATCACACTGGGTGGCAGATGTCCAGGGTTGTAAACCTGGCTCTTGGCCACTTACTCACTGGATGACCTTTGGCAAATTTCACCACCTCTCTGGGCCTAAATTATCTCATCTATGAAATAAAGTTGATAACTATCTACTTCACAAAGTTATTCTGAAGATTAAATTTTAAAAATATATGTGGAGAGCTTTCGCAATTTTATTTTTTTAAAAACAACTAGAACACCATTTAACTTCTCCAGGGGCTACTAATTGTCTTAAATCGCAAGGACCTCTATTTGCCTAAAATCAATTAAAAAGCAGATTACTCTGGTTCTTATGTATTCATTAAAGCTGGTCAGATGGACAATACTTATCAGTGTTATTGTATGGATTAGTCCATAAACTGGAACAGAATAAAACCTTTGTTTTCAAAGAATTGGTCTGTGTGTCCTAGGTGATTTGTCATTAGATGTGGAACTCATTTCTCACTAGGGAAGAAATAAGTTCAGAGTAGGCTGGTACTATACCATAGATAGATGATGATAGATAGATGATAGATGATTATAGATAGATGATAGATAGATAGATAGATGATAGATAGATAGATAGATAGATAGATAGATAGATAGATAGATAGATGATAGATAGATGATAGATAGATAGATGATGATGATAGATAGATAGATAGATAGATAGATAGATAGATAGATAGATAGATAGATGATAGATAGATTAGATAGATAGATAGATAGATAGATAGATAGATAGATAGATAGATAGATAGATAGATGATAGATAGATAGATAGATAGATAGATAGATAGATAGATAGATAGATAGATAGATGATAGATAGATAGATAGATGATGATAGATAGATAGATAGATAGATAGATAGATAGATAGATAGATAGATAGATAGATAGATAGATAGATAGATAGATCTTCATGCAACCAACTGTTTAAATCTGTAGGCTAATCATTACCAAACCTTCAGCACATCAGAATCTTTTCAAGAGCTTCTTAAGAAACAGTTTCTTGAACCCTACCCAGACCTACAGAATCAGTATCTCTGAAAAGGTTCTCATGGTAGCTCTTATATGCAACTATATTTGCGAATCAAGAATCAATGAAGTTACTTTTCTGGGCTATGGCAGTTTGCCACAGTAAAGTTAGTATTTTTCCATTTCCATATTGTTTTATAGAAATGAGTCATTAAATCCAGGCAAGAATTGGGTGTTTTGTGTGTGTGTGTGTGTGTGTGTGTGTGTGTGTGTGTGTGTGTGTGTTAGGGGGGAATTCTAGGGGGCAGGGCTGTGGATTAAGCTCTATCTCCTAGATGGAGGACTATCAGTAAAAGTTTTTAAAGACCAAAGCATTGCCTCAAGAAAATTGAATTGATAAGATACACTAAAAGGGAAGAGATTGTTGGCTAAAATATCAGTTATAAAATTCAAAGCCTGAGAGATGACGACCTGATCAAACCAGAGACATTGTTGAAGCATATGTCTAAAAAGTATTATGAAAGGAAAAGAAATCTACTGATTGGAAATAGGGAAAAGCAAGAAGGAAACCTCAAGATATACTGAGGTTTTGATCTTGAGTAACTGGGAGAAGGTGATATTACGAAAAACAGAGACTGTGAATGCTTTGGGTTGGGACATAGGAACTTCCAGGTTCCTGTGGACATTGAGATGAATATGTTGAACAAGCCATTAGAAATGGAATCACAAATCATCTTACATCCTCGGGAACTTTCCTACCTGCTGGGGCCCAGTCCCTGACTCAAGGCTGCTCTTCCTTGGTTTTCAATCATACTTCCAAGAAATCTGTTTACTCCTAGAGGCAAAGTTCAAGTTAGGGGTAGTGGCAGAGGTCAGAGGAAAAGCCCTCAAAGAACAGATGTGGATCATTCCATCTATCCTATAAATGAAGCTTGGCATTTGCTCAGGAATCACCACCTCACAGTAAAAATAGTGAATCCACCTTCACTGTGAAAATGTGGGGCCTGTAATTAATGTGTACACTTGTCTTAAGGGTAGAACATCCAGTGTTTTCCGTTGCCTGTGCACAGAGATAGTCCTAAAATATTTGAAATCTAGCATTTCTGAGCTTGGGAATGGTAACAGATGAGGAGCCTTCATTTGTATTTCCATTTTGCATTTCAAACGGAAGGGGCGTGTGTTAAAAGCGGAGCCTGCTCAGACTTTAAAGCTTTCCTTACCTGTTTGGTGACGCCTGGAAGGCAGAAGACTTCCTGAGAAAGAAGAAGAAGAGATGGACAAAGATGAAGGGGGGGAGGAGTGCTGACTAATATCTGTGCCTTTTGAGGGTGCATGGAAGAAATGAGGAGCCTTAAAGTATCAGGGTGGAAGGAGGCTGCAAAGGTGATTTACTATTTTCCATCCCTCGACCTTGGCAAGGACAGGAGAGAGGTGAGGGCAAGGGAGACATGGGAGGCTATGCAGATGGTCCCAGAGAGATGGGGCTCTGTCCTTTTGTAAATGGTCACCTTACAGGAGACCCGCTTCCCAGCCTCCCTTCCTGGCAGCTGTTCAGTGCCTACTGTCGGATCTCGGGAATTCACGTCTCCTGTCGCCTGTCGCTCAGGGTTTATAATCCGTTCCTCTTGTGCTGTTAATGACAAACCACTTGTAAAGGCCAATTTAATTTTTACAAGATATAGTGCAAAACATAAGATGGAAAAATCAAGTACATAGACTTTGAGAAGTGTTTTCTTATTTCCTTTTTTACCATTTTTTTGTTCTACCCAAACCGTTGTTGCGTCTTTCTTCCTTGCCCTCATTTATCATTTTATTTCTCATTTACAGTGTTACTTTCTGTTTGTATTAATGGCAAGATAATATAAGTTTCCAAGCCTTTAGCAATATGTTTTTCGGAGCATTTAGAAGTTAAAGTAGGTGTCCGGTTAGGTTTTTCCTAGAAATACTAACATTAGGACGCTACTTGCCATTACAAAACTTATGAAAATTGCCTAGACTAAAAACAAGTGAGAAAGCCTTCTTGAAAACTGACTTTGTCACACTTACATTACAATCATCCTGCAGCCACAGCCACCGCATTCTGTTTCTCTTGCCAACCCACCACTGTCCCCACTCCCCGTCCTTCCCTCCTGTCATTCTGCTCAGCAGGGCTGCGGGCCCAGCCACCGCCGGCCACCTCGCATCGCCTGGCGACCTCGCCCAGCTCACCACTCACACGCGCAGCTTCGCTCCGTGTCCCTCTCTTGTCCCTCACGCTCACTTTCCCTCGCTACTGCCTAAGGCTCCCTCTCGCCGACCCTGTCCCCGCCGAGCTGCCGAGTGTAACCTGCGGCCCACTTCTCCTAAAGACATTCAACAGTGATTAAAAAGGAATGAAACAATGGAAAAGGGGATGGCCTGGAAGGTACAGTTCTTTCAGCCCAGGCTTACGACTGTCCATCCTTTGGCAGGGGGCTCTCTGAGGGTCTGCTGAGAACCGGGAACATTCTTCAGAAGGTGCACACAGCTGCGTCAGTGCAGGCCCGGTGCCCGGCGCCTGGCACGAGGTCAGGTCTCCTTCCCGGGTGAGCCGGACGCCTCTGGGGCCGAGTCAGCTGGAGGCCGTTGGCCCTCTGGCACCATCTGTGTGATTCCAGAGCTGCTCTTAGGAGCCGAGCTGCTCCCCAATGGTCAGCCCCCCTGAGTCACAGTGGGAACGTCTTCGGAACAACGCCCGAGAAACCTATGCTCGTGGTAAGAGAAGAGACAGTGCTGAGAAATGTGTCCACTGATTGCCACCCCCTGGAGCCTTGGAAACCCCTTTGTTTTCCACCTGGAAGCCTGCACCAGGCGCAGTCCCAGGACGACCTCTGCCGCCTGTCTGCGTCCTTCAGAGACGGCAGGGTTGACACCCGACCCCTTGTGATCTTTTCCCCAGTCACGGCTTTCTCAGTGAGGTCACCCCAGTTTTTAACTGCAAGGACTTCCACCCCCAGCACAACTCCCGGTTCTCGTCCTTGCTTACTTGCCCTTGTTGCCGTTTCCCAGTCCAGGACGCTGCTGGCCTATTGTTCTGTTTGTCTGTCTGCTTTCACTGAACGGGGGTGTTCTGTTTTGTTCGCTGATCTACCCCAGCCCCTGGAATGCTGCCTGGCACATCTGAGATGCTCACGCATTTGCTGCATTAGTAACTGGACGAAGAGATGAATATATCTTTGCACGGCCTGCCAGAAAGCTCAGAATAAAACACTCAGTTCACTGACATAACATGTACAGAAGCCTGCGACATTCATTACTCCTGCTTCACCTTATCTTTTCACCCTTTTGCCCTTTTTTTTCATTTCACAGTAGCATAGTTTGTATTTTTTGTGTTATGCATAATTTCAGAAACCCCTTCAAGTCTGTTTTAAAGGAAGCATGGACTTAATGCGATAGTTTTTTCTTTCTTTACTTTTTTCTCTTTTCATATTTAAAAATATTTCTCCCATTATTTTTTATTTCTCCTGCTACATTTTTTACCCTGTTATCTTATATATAAATCAAAAGTCCTAACCTGTCGGTAAGGGATCGGGGTGGTCTGTATACATATATGCATAGATAGACATCCCCGAGTCTGTGTTATTTTGCACATATGTAGCTTATGAAGGCTAAGTTTGTGAATGTTTGTCATTCTAGGAAGTTTTCCCAGACATGGAGAAATGTATGTAAATCTGTAGTAACAGCTGCACTATAAATTCAGTGATAACTCCTGCACAGAGAAATTTTTATTTCTAAACTTAACTGAACAAAATTTCTGCTTTCCTAGTATTCTAGTGAGAATGATCATCCAAAGGCTTCCCTCCCTTCTTGTGGGTCCCAGTGAGGTGTGTTTCTAAAATTGTCTCCAGCAAAGTGCCCGTAATGGCAGAAAGAGAGGGTGAGTGTATGCCAGCAGGACTTGGCTTTCTGTTACATTTTATATAAAGAGAGGCCTTTAAGTTGCTTCCCATCGACAGAGACGGACTGTCCATGAGCCTGCATCAGGGAGGGCAGGACTTGTAGCCCTGACCCAGCACCTCACCAGTGAGAACCCCCAGGCCTTAGAAATTCCATGAAGGTCCAGGAGCTCAGCAGCAGAGGATTCACTGTCTGGCCTAACTTTTGTTTGTAAGTCTCTAAATACTACTACTATTTGAAAATAATTTTTGAAAATGTCCTTCCTGCAGGACTCAGTCCTTCTAAGTCCAGCACCAGTGTTGCCTCTTCCACGACTATGATTCATTCTTTAATTTCCATAACACAAAGAACTGTATTTTCTCCTAAAAAACGAGTGGGCTAATATTCACTGAGATCGTAGCATGTAAAAGAACTGACTGAGGACTATAAAGTAAAGGAGCCAGTGTGTACTGAATTTCTGTAATATACCAGCATGTCCATATAAATGGCATTATTATGCTTGCATTAATTCCATGAGATTTCTAGGTTCTTCTTAAATAAGGAAACATAAAGCTAGATGTAAATAACTTGCCCTGACTCATACAGTGAGAAAGTGGCAAAGATAGAAGTCTGAGTTTGTTTAGTTTCAAAATCCATAATTTTTGTTATCTAGATCAGCTTTTCTGTCTCTATAGCATTTGCCTCTCATAAGGCAAGAAAAATAAATGGGCCTATTACTACTAAAAATAGAAATGCTAATCAGTGTTGGCATTGATTCTGGGTGTTAGTGTGTTTTATAAATGAAGAAATCACTTTTTAAGCTGGTTTTACTTCTTTGCAACAATTTTCCTCTGCACTGTTTTGCATCCACCACGAAGCAGCACGTTGTTAATAAATGAAAAAGTCCATGGAAGAAAACGTTGCTCCACAATTTGTAGTTACAGATCCTCTGGGCAGCCGGAGTTATTGCCAGACTCCTTAAAGTTATATGTGCATCTAGCATTGTTCGCAAGCTAAGTAATGTGTCTCAGGGAAACATATAATAATATATATTATATTATTTTTAAATGTATGAAGAGACTATACCCATTTTTAAATACAAATTCAATTCAACATTTTACTGAATTCAGTGTAGTTTTGAACCTTGAGAGTTTTCCTCATTTACTGGGCATGTAAAGTATACCTGATAACACAGACACAACCAAGAACTCTATTTTATTTAAGAAAGCAGTTTCAGTGCTGATAAAGGTCAGGAACTCCTCAAATTTTTTTTATAAAAAAGGGACTTTCGTTCCATGTGTTTTTTCAGAACTAAATTTCTTTCTGGGCTGCCCTGCGTGTTATGTCTCCGGAAACACTGTGGAGTGCAGAGTGAATCTAATCCCATTACTCTTTGGAAATATGATGAGTGGTTCAGTTTCTGATTTTCATAATCGTCTGTTCTAGCTGCAAGATATTATTGCCTTACAGGGACATCTGCTGGTAGACAAATAAAGGTCGGGGACAATAAAACACTGTCTCCTCCTGTCTGCCAGGGCATGGCTGAGGCCGCCTCCCTCGCGCATCTGCTTCCGAGAGGCCATGGCTGTTAACGTGCGGAATATTCCATCATTTCACGGCCTGTCCTCCCCAGGTCACATAAAATCGCCTTCATTACACATGTGCCTTGTTCCCACAGCAGATTCACACGTGGTATTTAATTTTGCCCCCAGACGGACCATATATTATCCTGAAAAGCTCAGGCTTTCTGGAAGCTATGCACTCTCGGGCAGATGGCATGGAAATCGCAGAGCTGGACCGCAGTCTCCACAGCAAGCTGTCACCTGTCCTGCTACCTGCCTCGGGACGCCTGACACAGGCGAGGCAGGGGCGAAGCCTCTTGCTTTCCGCTCACAAATTGCGGAAACAAAAGTAAAATAAATCTGAAAATGATACCAGCATCTTAAACCTCAAGCCTCTAATTTTCTCATGAGATGGGGAAAAGTATCTTAATAATTTTATCATTAAGTTGAAATGCTCCTCTTCCACTCAGCTACACAAGGCTTTCCAGCAATAATTGGCTGCAGCTAATTAATTACCACCTTTCACTTTAAAAATGATTACCTGGTGAAAGTAAAGGAACCAGTACTGCTATTTCTACTAACGTGAGCCATCACCAGAAGGATTAAAGAATTTATTTTCTTTCCGTGTTTCACTGAGCAAGGCCCACCCTCATGCTCCATCTTTGGAGAAGCAGAACCGTGTTAAATCATATATTGTAGACTTAAAATTAAATTGCCCATAAAAGTCAATATTACCAGCAGTAGAGCAGCAGCTTGTTCACTCCACTCCTTTAAACGTGCAGCAAGGTAACGTTAATGTGCTGATGGGATGGAAAATAAAGAGCAGTCAGTGCCTTCCCTGTGCCTTTTCCCTATTTTTTCTCTATATTTATATATGTGTATTTTTGAAGCTAGTAGAAGATTGTTTCGGTTAAAGCAGTCCCTGCCGAAAGAAATGGCATAAGTATTGACTAACTACAACTAAATAACAGCAGGGCAAGTTTGACAGGTGAACGCAGATTCTCAGAGTTGAAAGTTGAAGAAAGAGCTGATAAAGCTACTACGCCCACAAACTCCTCCAAGGCCAACGTGGGACGCAAACTCGGAGGGTTTTCACCGTCCATGAGTCTGTGGTCTGTCCTTTCCCCTCTTGCTCTAATTGTGTAAGAAGCACTTGAATTTGTATTAACATCTTAAACTAATTCACTAAGCATTAATTCATTTTTACTGATTTTATTCAATCGTAAATCACAGATTCTACAGACACAGCTTCAACGTGCTGAAGGCATCGTTTTGGCCGTTTCCCCCCTGACCAGAGAGGCAGCGTGATCCACACGGCGACTCTCAGATGTGACAAGAGGAAGGAAGACCAAGGCAAGAGAAGAAACCAGTGTTTCCAATGGGATCTATTTCTTTCCAAAAGCCAAAAAGAAAACACAAAGATATGCTAGAACCAGTACTTTGCCAATATTATCTCTGAAGCATTTCATAGCTTAACTGAAAAATAGTTTGGAAGGATTAATGCAAAATTTAATTGTCTATTTTATGATTTCTTACACAACAACTGAAATATTTTCAACTAAAGCAGAGTGTCTTACTGTTCCCAGTTTCATCACGCATGTGCCGCTATAATCTTTCTGAAGACAAAAGGAAAAGGGAAAAATAGAGAACCTCTTTCTAAACCCTGTCCTTTAGCAAGCACATAAAAGGCCAATTAAAGAATATGTTCCCCAGCATCGTAGGTACTATAGACTGTTAAATCCCATGTGATGTGACTGCAGAGGGAATCTGTACAAGTTAAGTAACATGAATATAAGGTAGAATATCTAGTTGTTTATTTAATTACTTATTATAGCCTGAGAACACTTCCCCCTTAATTCCACTACTGTAAAACTTAACAGTAAACTTATGAAGCTGGCTAGTTTTGTTGCTAGAGAAATGAGGAAAGAGAGGGGACATATTAAAAACAGTTAAGAGGTTTTGCACTAAACATTAGAAACCAAATACAATCTAATAAAAGTATTGAGCCATTTAATATATTTTGTGACATTAAAATTTGTTCAACAAATGACTATATATTTTTTCTTGTGAGAGACAAATTAATCATCATTTAGCATACACAGACAGGAGCTCAAAAGGAAAAAATGATAATGTGGGAAGCTGGAAAGAAATCCATGCATTAAAGAGTGGTACTAGTATTGCAAACAAAAAAATGTAGAAAAATTTTAAATTATTTACCTTTCTAGTTCAGCACAAATGTCCTACAGCTAATTATCATGAGATATTGCCTGGAAATTAACCAGTCATGTTGTGTTTCTATCTCCAGATTTACAATTAGTAATGCTATTAATGTGGCTCCTGTACTTAGCGTTACTAATTATATTGCTATGAACTAATGGTGTTAAAAATAGCAATAGCCATCAACTACCAATTAATGCTTAATGAGAGCATATAAACCCTGGCATTGTAATGAATTTCAAAATTATCGTCGCTTGTGTTCCTCTTGTAATCATGCAAAAATGGGTGTAACCGGTAACCACTGAAGTAGGGCGTTGATTGAGAACATAGTTACCACGTCACTGCAGAAAAATCAAGAAGTGAATGGCTCTTGGAAGGAATATATATTCCACTTTAACCTTATAATGCAGCACACACATTTTAGGAAAGAATCTTTTCTAGTTACAAAATATAAAATGCAATAGAAAACTAATTTGCAAAAACTATTCCATGATTAAAAAAGAAAATGTTAAAAATTTTGGAAGAGGAGCTTTTATGGGGGAACCATTGAACAAATCATGTATCCTAGAATTTATATAGGCAGAATATCCCAGAAGTTCAGTATGTACCAGAAGGCAGATGTAAGATAGTGTTAAAAAACTAAATTCAACTGAGTAAACTTTAAAGGCCTTATTAGCTTTATCTAATGATTGATTAATTGGATAGTATTCCTTCTAGCAGATAGAAAGGATCTCTGAAGAGCTGTACAAAATGAAAGACTTTTATAGGCAGAAGTGAGTGGGACAAGGAAACTACTAGCAAAGAATCGATTGTTTGTGTCAAAGTCACCTTCCTTTAGGGGACAGCAGGAGTCGATCAGCCATGTTAACTCATTAGTACTGACCAGGTAATTCCAAATTGGTTTAAGAGTCTACTTCTGGGAAAGGCTGAAACTCTAATTAGGTTGGGTATCAAGTCTTGGTCTGGTGACATGAGCTTAGCACAAGTGACTCCATTTTGGACCTCTTTTCTCTTTTTTTTAACAGTAGAAGTATCTTATATTAGCCAGCCTAAGCTAGGTTATGCTGCAATAACAGACACTCATGTCTTAACATACCAAAGTCTATTTCTTGCTCACCCTTCATGTCCACCACAGTTTCTTAGGGACTACTGCTCACTATATTTACTTGATAACCCAGGTCTAAATAGATTCCATCTTATCATGTACTCCTATGATCTTTAGGAGGAACTTGAAAAAGTTGTGCCTTAAGCATAAGTGACTTATATCACTTAGGAGAGAATTTCATCAAAGAAAAAAAATCACAGACTGCACTTCATTTCAAAATAACTAGGAATGGTTCCCAGAAACTGAAATATTACTGAGTAACCTCATATGTTTTAGGACTTTGGCAGTTTTAATGACCATAGCAAAAAAACTTTGTTTATGGAGAACTTTACTAGTGGAAAAACATTGGTGGAACACCAGTATATCTCTTTGAGTCTCCAGAAATATGTTCTTTGACCTTGTCACTAAAAAATCCATTTTCTACAGTGGGCTTGTGGTATTACTCCAATAATACAGTGTTGCAGAATATTAAATGCAAGTTCACCTTTGCAATTTCAGAAATATTCTTTAATATTTCATCTTGGCAGTAGCCTTTCTAACCCTTGGTCCCCGTCAAAACCATAATATATTTCAAGAATATGAAAGAGCAAAGAAGTCACTAGAGGGTGGAGTAAGAAAAAGAGCAACTTTTTAAATAAAGAGGCTAATGCTGTGCATGTGTATGTGGAAGTGTATTCTCAAAGCAGCACAAAAATATGCTAAGGCAGCCACACCAATAATGACAATCGGACATTGAAGAAAACTAAGGTAGACACTAAGAAGACTCACAGGACTCAACCACAGTGGTTACATACCTACACTTCATTGCAGGGAAATAATAATATATAGCACTAGAATTAAAGTAAAGCTGTAAATCAAATCCAAAGGCTGTCTCACAGCAGGGGGTCCAGAGAGGGCCCAGGTGAGCTCCAATTGTCCTCACTCTGCTGAATCATCCTAGATGCACTTTCTCTCTTGGATCAGGAACCTCCAACATGTGTATGGAATGTTAAAACAGAGCAAAATAACCTTTGAACTGGGCCTAAAGCAACATTATACACCAAAGAACCGTTTGCAAGGATAATTAGAAAGCAGTTATAATGACGACCAGTTCGGACAGATGACTACTAGACAGAACATTAAAAACATTGTTCAGCCCTGGCCGGCTCGGCTCAGTGGTTCAAGCATCAGCCTGTGGACTAAGGGTCCCAGGTTCAATCCTGGCCAAGGGCACATGCCTCAATTGCAGGCTTGATCCCCAGCCCCAGTCAGGGCACATTTGGGAGACAATTAATTAATGTGTCTCTCTCATGTCAATGTTTCTCTCTCCTTCCTACTCTCTCAAAAGCAATGGAAAAAATATCCCCAGGTGTAAGGATTTAAAAAACAAACAAAATTGTTTAATATTAGCATCACTGTGTTAGCTTATCTGCACCTATAGAATTTCCTTCCTTCTGTCATTGTGATGTAATTGTTCCCCTTCCCTTTCTCAAAAATTCTCTTTATCTTGCCCTTGACCCCTAATCAGAACACTATTTGGGTTTCTGCCTGAACCAGTGCTTTCCAATAGCTATTCTTTTTTATCTCAAAGAAGTGCTTGTTGCCTCTCACTTTGAAAGGCCTTTTATTTTTAGGTAACAACTCACAGATAACCAAATGGATGAAATTCATTTTATGAGCACTGGTTTATGAAAGGAGCTAAGAAGTGTCAGTCATTTTTTTTATTTCATTATTGTATGTGGTCAAATAAATGCTTCTATCATAAAAGTTACCAAAACAGTAAAAATAAAAATGTACATGTTATGTAGCTATAGGTAGCAGTTTAAACCTTTAAATATATTTCCAAAATTTGATGTTATTGAAAATTTTTATAGTTGGGAAAGAAGACATTGTAGTTTGAGAGAAAATAATAACCTAGCATGGATTCCATTGTTGTAAGTTATATCCATATCTAAATCACAGTAAAGTCCACTTCAACTAAAGAATATAAAATAATGAATCTTATTTCCTTTATATTTTAAACAGTCTCACTCTGTTATAATTGTCTATCTATATAGAATAGAAAAGTTAAAACTCCTACTTCCAACCAATTATAGCAAAGTTCTAAACTTTAAGTAAAAAGTTAGAAAAATATTAGAAAATATTTCTTAATCTTAGGATACAGAAAATATTTTTTTTAAATTAATGAGAAAGATAAATATATATGACCACATAAAAATTATAAACTGCATACCCCAACATCATATATAAAAATATCTGAAACATATATGACAAAGGTTAATATCTATAAAGTTGCAAAAGTGCTTATAAAGTGATAAAGATTCACAGAAAAGGCAATGCATGTGGGCAATAAGCATAAATAAGATTCCCAACCCCTGGTAACCAGGAAAACGCTGATTGAAACAACTCAAAGTACAATCATTTACCTTTCAAGTTAATAACAATGAGAAGAACTATAATATTCAGTATGAGTGAGTATTGCTGGTATGAGTGTGAGTTCATAAAACCTCACTAAAAATAAAAATCAGACGTATATACACACTTACTGTCACAGCAGTCACCTCTGGAAGCTCCCCTGGGCCCATACACAGGGGTGTGTGGAGGCAGATGTTGGTGGCAGTTTTGCTTGATTGCCACAAATACTGGAAAATGACCATAACAAAAACCATCACATCCACTTACAGAAGAGTGGTTAAATGGCTTTCAGGATGTCCACACTATGGAATAGAATGTAGTTATTTGGAAGAAAGAGCATTGTATATACACTTGCAAGGGTGCCCATGATATAGTAAATAAAAGACAATTTCACACTAATTTCTGTACTAGGATCTCATATCTGTTTAACAAAAGAAGAAGAGGAAGGAAAAGTGCCTATGAGTACAACCTGTATAAGCTTAGAAACCGATGTGGAAGGATCGCACTAGCGTCAGTTACATTTGAGGGCTGGGATTTGTGGGCTAACAGAAAAACTAGAATGATTAGCAGTTTGGGTTTTGTTTTGTTTTTAATTTCTTATATATTTCCCTAAGCATGTACCCCTTTGTAATTAGAAAAAAGACAAAACTCAAAAAAAAAGATAGAATATTTTGAATTCAGTTTTAAAAGCAAGTTTACTTAGCTGTACTTATTCTAGCTTTTGCACAGATTTTTCTCACCCCAGGTTAAATTTTGGGGGATAAAAATAAAAGAATTTCTATTTTGCAGTTTTAAGCATTGTCCTCCCTGTGCCTGGTAAAGATGAATGCAGCTGAAAATACCCACTTCGGCCTTCTAATTGTATATGCCAAAGACATTTGTCTCTGAGGGAGGCAGGCGACGCGGCGATGCTGGCATGTGGGCTAATATGCCAGAGTCTTGCCCTGGGTTCCCGCGGGCCTGCACCTGGTACGTGGCCGGGGCTTATTTTGCCCTCGTTTTCTCGGTGCATTTAGCCTGAGAAAGGTCCCAGACGCTTTCTCATCTGGCCCAGCTTCAGGAGAAGCAGAAGGTAGATGGACACTAGTGGCCATGTGTGGGGTAATATGTCCTAAAGGGAAAAGATCATCAGGAAAGGAGAAGTCCTCACAACTGCAGGTAATTTCTATGGAAGCAGCTATAAATGCATAGAGGGGCATGTGTGTGTGTGTGTGTGTGTGTGTGTGTGTGAATGTGTGTGTCTTCTCCTGTGTTTTCCCTAGGTTGGTTAACACAATAAAGGGTCTCAATGTACTCAGTCTGTCATTGGGAAAGACTCCAGAACAGTGTGTGACCTGTAGAGCTCTTGGGACAATGAGGACCTCCGCCTTCCCTCATTTCATACCACAAATTAAAATATTTCACCCAACCCTAAATGAACAGCTACACAAAACTGAGCCAAACTGTCTAACATACACAAATATACACAAATAAAGCTGTGTTTCTCTATGTAGAGAGAGGAACTACAGGCAGAGGGAGAACAGGGCTCTGCCAGTGAGTAAGGCACCAAAAGGAATTTGGTAGCTTCCAGCTGTCCAAACTGAGAAAAACAGATAATGATGTAATAGGGGAATTACTTACTCCACAATCTACATCGTTACAATGGATAATCCAAGCTGGCTAGTGAAAATGATTATACTAGTTTGGGGGGCCCACACAGGCCTGAAGCCTGGGCCGGCTGAGGCGGCTCCCGGAGGACTGGCCTCGTTTCGCATAGGGACACAAACGTGATTGAGGAACGTGCTGAGGTGGTTTTGTTCTTGTGTCTGTGGCCGGCAGGCATGTGGCCAGAGTCCCGGGGCAGCTGGGAGAGCTCCTGGCATCCGGTGGCTTCCTCACCCGCACAGGGGTTTCCAGCAGCTCCTCTCCCGGGGAGCACGCGGTTAACGCCTGCTCTACTCAATCCCTGCAAACGTATCTTTGTCTTGTATTATTTAAGAAAGTGTGTGTCCTCGGGATGCATCTGTTGGTGTCCTCTGTCAATCACAGTACTCCTTATTGTGATAATAATGCATTTACTATGTGAGTTTTAAGAAAATATAAACTGTGGTTTATTTTATAAGTAAGCTGAAAAAAGTCATTTATCTTTTAAAAATGGTTTATTTTCTTTTTTTAAAAATATATCTTTATTGATTTCAGATTGAAGAAAGGAGAGGGAGAGACAGAGACAGAAACATCAATGATGAGAGAGTCATTGATTGAGCCCACAACCTGGGCATGTGCCCTGACCGGGAATCAAACCCCGATCGCCTGGATCCTAGGTTGATGTTCATCCGCTGAGCCATGCCCGGCCGGGCTAAAATGGTTTGTTTTCTAAAGCAAGTAATCAACTGGAAAATTTTTTTTTTCATACACAAAAGCCAGTAAAATCATATTTACAAATAGGATGATATTAAAAATATTTAACAGCTAGTATGGCTTTGGCATGGACCATTCAGAACAGATGCCATCCATAAGCAATACTGGTGGGTAGCATTTGATCACCAGTCCTATTTATAACTACCTGTGAGTGAAAATTCAAAAATTTAAAAATGAACAATTTTTTTTTTTTTTTTTTAAATATGCATCTATCAATGACAGATATTGTAAATGTTTCTCTGGCAGGTTCTTCAATGGTCAAAAAACATTGTGCTAAATTACTTGTCTCCTCCCTCAGAGTTCCTAATATAAATAGAATTTATCAGCACAATACACTGGCAGCGCTGGGAGATATACAGCATTATCAATGCACTTAAAATTAGGAATTTGAATATTACCAAGCTTGCTCATTTTTATATATGTTTATATCTCACCTTTTCTTATGTAAACTTTGTAGAGACTATAAAATCTGATTAATAGGAATGTCACCGACTTCACTTAATAATTCTTGAAACATATTCAGGAAAATATGGCATAACTTGAGACAAACATATTTAAGTTATACTGAAAATATACTCCATTAAGTACTACATTTTTAAGTGATATAATTTTACTTATTTGTGCCCATTCAAAGCTAATTCAAATGATGTTCAGCAATCAAAGTCAATAAAAGATCTTTACAAATAATCTATAATCTTCTTCTTTCAGTCAAGCCATACCCTTTATTTTTCACTGTATTACTTTGCTATACACCTAGCAAATACCTAGCAAAATGTTTAGCTTAAACCCATTTTGAGTTTAACTTTAAAAAAATTATAATAATATAATCAGCCATGTTTTTACTTCCTTAGTGTTTTTAATAAAGATAAAAGTAAAAGATTCCAGTTTAATCTTTGTACCTATATATAATTGCTGACTCTTTATTAATTACACAAACACTGTGCTAATTAAAATAATGGAATTTCCTCATGTGGCAAATTCCAACCAACTCCAGAATCACAGAATAGTTTTTTGCACCGTGAGGAAGAGATTTCATGAAAAAATTGGGTTGGTCTATGTAGTTAAGGATTTTTATTACATTTCTTCAGAAAATGAAACTATTAAGTATATCTTAAGTCTCATGAGTCCTGCAGCAAGTTATCTACATTATTAGTATTTCTGTCTTTCACTGATGTTTCCATTTTATTTTACAATGAAATTGAATTTACAATTACAATTTATTTTTATGTTGTTTCTTCATGTCTGATTTATTATATCTGATCTTTCTATTGATATTTCTATTTCCACATTATTTTGCAATTAAATACATTACAGAACCTGGTATTTTCATTATCTGTATATGGGTTTGTGATCAAATGAAGTCATTAAAATATAATGTGTGGCTCCTCTTAATTAAGAAAATATTTTTGTATGAAGTTACACAGGTCATCTAACTCGAACATTAAGAGACACAAAAGATACACATCATCACACTGAATAACTTCGGCATCACAACTTTGCTGAATTTAACCTTTGAATTCAAATATCTATTCTCGTTATAATCCACAAGTATGGACATGTCAACAACAGTTCATGATCAGAAGACCATTAGTTATATTCACATTGCACATTTGCCTGTCAAATAGGTCATACATAAAGGAGGAATAATAATTTAAAAATATATAATAACAATATAAAATACTCATCTTTGCCAATAGTTACAATCTCTATTTTACCAAATCCTCCCCACAAGTGTTAACAAGCAGCAAAGTGGACAGACTCAGAGGTTACACCCTTGCCTTGCCCAGGCTCTGGAGGAAGTGCTAATGAGCACAAAATTAGCCAAAAGTTGTCAGCAGTTAGAAGAAGAGACGCAGGGGGCCTGTGGACAATTCGCAAACTAATCAGCTTCTGAGTAATTGGAATTAGGCCATCATCATTTTAAACTTAGTTACATTCTTGTATGCAGTTCTCCCTGAGCGTCTTTGTGAAGCTTTGCATCGCGCCTCTTTCCAATCTTGCCATGCAGATATGCCCACCGCTAAGCCTAAACAAAAGCCAGTAACATGAAAATTCAAAACCACATTTCTACAGCCTCTGCTGTGCCGGGGTGCAGTCAAGGTTCTAAGGGTGCTGAGATGGACAAGATAAATTTTCTTTCTTCGTGGTGCTTACATTCCGGTGGGAAGGCCTAAAATCAACAACTATGTGGTCCCTCGCAAATTACTCCATGGCTGAGCAATGTAACTGGAAACGGTGGCTACGGAGCGCTCGAGTGAGCTGAGAAGAAAACAGAAGATTTATAAACACGGACAGGGACAATACAGCGCTCATTCCAAGGCCCAGTTTAGAAGTGGAAAGAGGTTCCCTAGTCTGCCCCTGTCTCCAATGCAGTATTTCCTTCGCAACTTCTTCAGGAAAAGTTGCCCTTCTGATGGCAACTATTTTCCCCAAAGTCAATCATCCTCACCTACTAAAGAAATCATTCCTAAAATGTCATTTAATGGGCAACTGCCCTACTCTGAACCCTGTCACAGAAGAATCAGCTCCTTAGCTTCCCAGGCCCGCTTGCGGCCCAAAGCCCTGCTCACCTCACAGCGCAGCGCGCACCTCGGGCCCGCAGGGCCGCCTCCTTTCCAGGTTCACTCCGTAAGCTCTTTATTTCAACTCAACGCGTTTTGGGAAACTCAGCTTGAGGACCAACCCTGGCTTTCTCCAACGTGGTAAGTTCTGGAGCCAAATTCCCCAAATGGCTTAGCCTGCCTGAGTCACTTTCCTCATCTATAAGGGGGAGTGAAATAGCTCCTGCCTCACCGGGCTGCTGTGAAAAGAACAGTGAGCCCACGCAGGTACTTACTTATTTGTTTTTTTTATTTAATCCTCAGCTGAGGATATTTTTTCCATTGCTTTTCAGAGAGGGTGGAAGGGAGAGAGGGAGAGAGAAGATTGGTTGCTCCTGCAAGGCCCCAACCAGGTCCGGGGTACTTGCCCTTGGCTGGAATCAAACCCAGGACCTTCAGTCCACCGGCCAATGCTCTACCACTGAGCTGAACCAGCTAGGGCTGACATTTCTTTTTTTTCAAGTTCCTCTTGCATTTATTGACCTAATGCTAATTTTGTCTTTATATTTTCTGATAATAATGATGATATTTGTTAATTCTGGCACCGGAGAAACTTGCCAAGCTTTAAGGACACAGCCATGTCTCTTACTTCTTTAGTACTCCCAGCTACAAGGCTGGACACACTGTAAGTGTTCAAGAAATGTATACTTTTGAATTGATTAATCACATAGATGACTAAAACTAAAACAGGAATAACTGAAGAACTAATTAATCCTTTGGATATAGTATAAAACTGCTTTATCATAAACATAACTGGCCAGCTGTGAAGTCCAGCTACGACAAAACACACAAAAAAAGAGAAATTAAATAATTTAAATAAAATAGAATTCTTCACTAGAAATTTTAATGTTCCCTAAAATTTAATACCCAGACATTCAGGAAGAATAAAAGTGTCATAGAGGAAGCATAAGAAAAAATAAGTTCAATAAACATTAATTTAATAAACATTAGCTCTTATGACACGAAGCTATACTAATCCAACAGTGAATTCTCACACCTACCCACAGGTATTTGGCTTATAGTTGCTTGAAAATAATATGGTTTTCCTACAATGAGTGGTCATCATTTCTACAATCACAATTCAAAAACTAGACATCAAATCTTTGTGTTTACACATTTAGAAAAAAAAACTAAACAAAGGGAAAAATTAAATTTTAAGACGTGTAGAATTTTTCAGTTTCTAAAAGGTAAGGGATGTTTCATTTTAAATAATATATAAATAGATCCATCTTCCCAAACAAAAGTCATTCTGCTAAAATAATCCAAATGGATTTCCCATTTTATATTTAGTAATTAAACACCAAAACTGTCGAAAATATTTGGGGGACATTTTATTCATATAGTGATTCAAAGAAGACTGTGGATGGCCTACTCAGGCATCTCTGCACAGCAACAAATACTAGTCTATGAATCAGGGGATCTGTTTTCTTTCTATCTCAAAGTGGATATTGCTTGACAAATATTTATGTAATTATGAGACAAAATTCTACATCACTTATGCTCTAATCCACTTTTCTGTATATCATAGAAGTGTATGTACATTCAATACATTCACATTCATGACAATTACCGTACTTTTAGTGACTTGCTCACCCAAGTGCTCTTAACATTTCCCACAAAACTCTTAAGGCTCTCATAATGCTTTGTTTAAAATAATTATTTATAGAAAATTGAATATAGTGAGGCTGTCATCAGTTTCTGGCTTGCACATATCAAAGTTGGAGTTCAAATCCTGACTTTTCCATTTGCCAGTTATAGTACTTTGAAGTTACTTAACACCCCCAAACCTTATTTTTAGTGTTGTAAAGTGAAGTTAGCAATAGAATGTCACAGAGCTAGTGGAATAACTAAATATTCAATGTCTACTATCAACTTAAAATTAACTGCTTTCTGGTCTTAAAACTTTGAAACTTAAACATGGTTATAGAGTTTATTTTTATATCTGTCCCAGTACTTGGCTGACTGCTTGACATATAATATAGATTTAATTAATATTTGTTAAATAAATGCAAATAAAATTGGAAGGTGAATGAAAAATATTAAGGTAGGCCCATACACTCGCAGTGTTCTATCCTGAAAAAATTTTTTCAGGATGCTATATTATCCTAAGTATTATTCCATTTGGAGGAAGAGGAAGAATTAATAAGATAAGGGGTTCTATAGTCACTCGACTTTGGAAATTTGGACAAGATTGTACTGAATTTTGAGCCTATTCATATAAATTTCAAATTTGCTTACATAGACCTGTACTTGTCTTTGTTATTCTCATAAAACAAATAATTAAATTTATTGCTTTTCAGAATCCATCCAAGGTTTTAAAAAAACTTATCTTTGAACTATATGAGAATGAAGGACAGAGAATGAAGTATAGGAGAAAAGCAGAAGTGTCTCAATCTAGAAAAAGTTCTCACATGGATGAGTTATTACATTTTCAAGTTTTACTTAAGACACAAAATGTAAAGCTTAAAAATTTATTTTCTACACCAAAACAAGTAGAAATCACTTAACACCTCTTGTTCACATACCTTGCCATTTATTCGTTCAACAGATGTTTTCTTGTTAAGGCATTTCTGTAGAGCCCCTTGTCTATACAGCAGCAGATAGCGACATGTGACTATTTAAATTTAAGGACTATTTACATTTAAGTTTACATTCATTACAATTAAATGTAATTTAAAAACTAGTTTTAGTCACACTAGCCACATGTCAATCACTCCCTAGTCACGCGTGGCCTGTGCTTCCTGCGCTCTCCCACACGACCACCCCCTTCCCCCACAGTGCGGAAAGTGTCTCCTCCTGCAGAAAGGCTCCTAAGATGAGCACTTCTTAAGACAATTGGGGTCCTAAAAAAAACAGGTTGAGACCAGGTCTTAAAGCCAAAGAACTGAAGATATGCTGGAGGAGATGAAACATTAGCAAAAATCACTTTAATAAAAAACAGTTCTAATTTTATAAAGCCAAGTGCTCCAGGAATACTGAGAATGGGTGACCACAGAAGAGGGTATGTTCAGGTTTGAGTCTAATTTTGAAGAATGAGCAGATTGACACTTGCATCAGCTGCAGAGCTTTAAGTTCCCCACTTTATATAAAAAATAAAATCCTTAGAGTCGTGATTCTGTGACCATGAAGCGGCTTTGGAATCCATCTCACTAATGTTCCTCCTCACTGCATTAACGCCCTCATGGTTCTACTAGAAACATTTAAGGTGAATTTAATTTCCACTTAGGGATAGTTGATTGATTTGATTGTTTCTAAATAACGCTTATTTGTTGACTACTCAGGAAATACTGCACTTCTAAGTTATTTCAAACTCAAAATTGCTTCATGGAGATTTGCTATTTAACCTAGTTCACGTTAAAAAGCAACAAGTATAATGTGTTAAATGCAAAATCAACTTAGGTTCAGAGCTACAAATTTAGTTTACAAAATTCTTTCCTGAGATAAAAAGCATTTATATTAAAAGGCACAAAGATTTTTTGCTTGGTCTGATTAATCATCTCTTTATATTTTTTCTTTCCTACAACATAAGCACAGCTAAACATAAGGCTACAAGATTATGACGACTGAGAAGCTATTATGCTTGCCCGTTTCACTCGGTAGCTTTACGGACAAGCTCTAATTGAATACCACTGGGAGGCTTCCCTAGGTGTCCCAGGGAAGTGTAATAAGGAACCAACACAAGGTGGTGCTCTGTTCTTAAGAAACAGCCAGGCTTTGATTTTGTTCTAGAGGTTAAATATCCCTATTGCTTGACCAAGTTTTTGGAACATTTTAAAAACTGTTAATGTATAATTCTTACTTGAAAATCTCATTGCAACCATTTAAAAATAACTCTTAGAAAGCTATCCTAATCATAATTTCAACCACTCCAGGAAAATCCAATTTATCTCATTGTATTCAACAATATCATTGTGATGGCAGGAGGCGTTGGATCTCTCTGAGAGCTTCCTTTCATTTTCTCTGTTTGTGGTTCCTTTTGATCAAATAGTTCTTACACTATTCTTCGGGTTGTCTCAAGACTATTGTTTTTGGGAATTGATCAGGCTTTTTCCAGATAAAGGCTCCCAGGTTGACCTCCAAATGGTTCGAATGATTTTGACTTTCTTTCCTTCAAACAATCGATAAATAAACAAATTCTTTATTTTATTCTGCTTCTTATATAAGTGTGAACATTACAGTAGCCATATGGTTGTATATTTAAATATTTACCCAAAGACAAATCTCTTCCTCCACCCTCCTTCTAGGGAAACCTTGACCGCATAATTTGAAAATGTCACTTATGTAGTTAAGCACATTTAAATAATCCCTCTAGCTACTGGAGAGTGAATAGGCCAATACCACATTCTATTTAGCTGTAGAAAGGTTATTTATAGCTTCAAATCCCAGTGTTCTCTCTTTTCCCTTTTCCTGCTTCCATAGTAATTGACTAGACTGTTAAGAAGTTTAGAATACATGTTATATATCCCTAAAAAGAATGAAAGGAATGATTGTCACATTACATAATTTCACATATGCAAAAATCTGTTAATGAAATGGAATCTGCTACCCTATCCCATCAGATAGGCATATATTTATTTTTCATATTTTTCAGGGGAACTTTCCATAACTGCCTTAAATTTCTGGGATTTGAACTCAAAATAATTTCCACTCATAACTTTGTATTCTAAATCTTATGTAAAAAAGTGTATCTTGTTTACAAATGGTTAAAAATTTCTCAAGAAATCAAGCGGAGACAAGTTGCATATTTCTGAAATGTTTAAAAATAACAAAACAAATAAATTCAAGAAAACAGATGAGAAGTTCCACTTGTTTGGAATTCTATTCTATATCACATCTCTAATGAAAGTTTGCTGCCACTATGATAATGTCATAGGTTCAGCTCTCCAAAGAATGTACTGTCTGGTTACTCTCACATTTCTATATTTGGATTAATTAGAAACGGAAATGTGGATAGCATTAGCTTGGAAATTAAATGAGCCGCCTAATGGAGAAGCTAATTACTGAATCCATTTTGATGTTCTGTTTTACCAGTGAAAATTTAGGTTATTGAATTGAACAATATGTACTCAGGACTAGAAATGGAAATCAAGGCATCCTTGGGCAACATGGAATGGAACCAGTGGCTCTGAGGCAGACCTAATATTAGTCTTTTGTTAGAGAGAGTTATTATTGTTAATATTGTCACCTTATGACAAAGGCTCTAATATGAAGAGTACTTGGAATTCTTAAAAGCTTCCATTAGTCTCCTCAATATCCCTACTTCTGACTTCCATTAATGTATCTTTCCCACTGTGAGATTAGGCGGCTCCACCAGAAGCCATAATCTGGATGGATGTGCTGGGGAAGATTTAGAAAGGAAACTTCCATGAGCTTGAAAGACAAAATGGTCATTCATCTGGGTTTCAGCATAAAAATGGTTTTCTCTCCTTGAGGTTTCATTTTCTGAACAGAAATCTGTAGTGAAGAAAGACCACATTCACAGTATTGTGCTTTTTAAGCAACACACACACATACTACATATACAACCACAATGCTAAAGATAACAGGAGGCAGGTGATAATTTGGAAGACTTCAGCTCTCTTTGTTTTGTTATTTAAATAATATGCATTAGTACCATTAATATCTACAGCCATTTAAAAATCAAGGAGTGGTAACTGTTAATTCACTGAAGCACTCAGGTTCTTAGAAACTACAGAGAAGTTTGCAGCGCCATTTCAGACAGGCAGCTAATACTTACTGAAGGGTGATCTGATGATGCAGATCTTTTGTTCCATTTTAGGATGAAGATCCACATAATGTCTCTGAACCCTGTTTCAATAAAGCAGTATGTAGAAGATGCTGGCCCAGAGGGTCTTCATGGTCAAAACTGATACTTGTGCTACAGACATGGAATGTCCCAGCTACTCCAGGATCATCCCAATTTTCTGGTCTCCCTCCACCTCTCATGGATCAAATGCCGATATTCTCTAGAATTCTCCTCCAAAAGAGGAGATAAAACATGTGCCTAGTGTGTTTCCTATCAACCTTTATTCTGTGTTTCTTTTTCTGCATTCCCCACTCTTCCGAGGGCTTCCAGCCATACACATGCTGCGTGGCCAAAGGCTATCATCATGCATTCCTTCTAAGATCCTTGAGTCATAACGAACTAAAAAGGTGTTCAACATGGCATATGTACTTCATTGTTTAGATGAGTTAAATTATTTGTAAATTATGAATCAAACTCATTAATGAAAGTATGCATTTTTCTGTTTTACTCCAAATGCCATATGATATTCCATAACTGGAAAATTAAAAGTTGACTATGTGCTAATGTACTTTCTATCAGACTTGTGCAGCATTACTATATGATAATTTAAAAATATATTTCCTTCATTTTACCTATAAGAAAATAAGTCTGGAGAAGTGCAGTAACTGTTTATTTTTTAATTTATCTTTATTAAAAGTATTACAGATGTCCATTTTTTTCCCCCATTAACCCTCTCCACCTTGCACCCACCACCACCCTTCACCTCACTATTGTCTATGTCCATAGATTATGCATATATGCATATAAGTTTTTAGTTAATCTCTTCCTACCCACCCACCTCACCTTCCATCTGAGATTTGTCAGTCTGTTCCATGCTTCTATGTCTTTGAAACTATTTTGTTCATCAGTTTATTTTGTTCATTAGATTCCACATATGAGTCACATCATGTGATACTTGTCTTTCTCTGACTGGCTTATTTCACGTATCATAATACTCTCCAGGTCCCTTCATGCTGTCCCAAAGGGTAAGAAATCCTTATTTTTTGCAGCTGCATAGTATTCCGTTGTTTAAATGTACCATAATTTTTTTATTCATTCATCTACTGATGGCACGTGGGCTGTCTCCAGTTCTTAGCTATTCTAAATAACACTGCTATGAACATAGGGATGCAGATACTCTTTCTCATTGGTGTTTTGGGATTCTTAGGATACATTCCTAGGAGTGAAATCACTGGGTCAAATAGTAGTTCCATTTTTAATTTTTTGAGGAAACTCCATACTGCTTTCCATAGTGGTTGCCCCAGTCTGCATTCCCACTGGCAGTGTACCGGGTTCCCTTTTTTTCACACCCTCACCAGCACTTGTCATTTGTTCAGGCGTTGATGGAGCCATTGTGACAGGTGTGAGGTGATACCTCATTGTAGTTTTAATTTGCGTCTCTCTGATGATTAATGACTTTGAGCATTTTTTCATATGTCTCTTGGCCATCTGTATGTCCTCTTTGGAGAAGTGTGTATTTAGGTTCTTTGTCCATTTTTTAATTGGATTGCGTGTTTTCCTTTTGTTAAGTTGTATGAACTCTTTATATATTTTGAAATAACCCTTTGTCAGATGTATCATTGGCAAATATGTCTTCTCATACAGTGGGATCCTTTTACATTTTGTATACTACCCAAAGCAATCTATAGATTCAATGCAATCCCTATTAAAATATCAACATCATATCTAGAACATCAGAGCTAGAACAATTACTCCAAAAATTTATGTGGACCATAAAATACCCCAAATAACCACAGCAATCTTGAGAGAGAAGAACAAAGTTGGAGGGATCATAATACCAGACATCAAGTTATACTACAAAGCCACTGTAATCAAAACAGCCTCGTACTGGCACAAGAACAGACATTGATCAGTGGAACAGAACAGAGAACCCAGAAATCAACCCATGCCGTTATGGCCAATTAATATTTGACAAAGGAGGCAAGAGTATACAATAAAGACAGTCTTTTCAAGAAATGGTGTTGGGAAAATAGGACAGGTACATGCAAAAAAAAAAAAAAAAAATGAATCTAGACCACTAACTTACACCATACACAAAAATAAACTCAGAATGGAAAAAAGACTTAAGTGTAAGTTGTGATACCATAAAAATCCTAGAAGAAAACATAGGCATCAAAATCTCAGCATCTCTGGTAGCAATATGTTTGCTGATACATCTCCTAGGGCAAGGGAAACAAAGGAGAAAATAAACAAATGGAATTACATCAAAATATAAAGCTTCTGCACAGCAAAAGAAACCATCAACAGATTGTTATTTTTTTGTAAGATCCCATAGCTGAGACCTCCAGAGGTTTCAGGCACAGGAAACAGGAAAACAGGAGCCTTATCAAGATATGGATTCTGACATGGGCTGTATTAAACAAACAAACAAAAAACAAGAAACGGGGAAGTGGTACCATCATGGGTCATGGAAATTAGGCAAGAACCACTCCACAGGCTCAGGAGAGTTCAGAGTAAAGTGGTCTGTTCTGAGTTGCAGAATCATCAGTGTTGTTTCTTACCTGTTTTCTATATGAATGGTTGGAATGCTCTGGCCAGTCCATAGTAATAGATGTTGTATATGTATGTGTGATAATGCGTTATGCAGTAATTTAAAAGATGTTGGCGTCCAGCCGGCTTGGCTCAGGGGTTGAACACTGACCTATGATCCAGGTGACAGTTCGATTCCTGGCCAGGGCACGTGCGCAGATTGCGGGCTTGATCCCCAGTAGGGGGCGTGTAGGAGGCAGCTGATCATGACTCTCTAGTCATTAATGTTTTATCTCCTTCCCTCTCCCTTCCTCTATCTGAAGTCAAAAGACATATTTAAAGGGGAAAATAAAAGATGTTGGAAGTGTTGTCATGCCATTGGAAAATGTTACTGCTAAAGGAGTAATACTATAAAAGGCTTAATGCAAAAAATCAAGATAAGTGATATAATTTCAACTATGTAAAAAAATTACACAAGTTACAAAAATAGAAAATATCCAAAATGTGAAGAGTGGTAAGGATTAGGTGGTAAAACGAGGCTCCACATATTTGGTCACCTGCACCTCTCCCAGGTCATCTTTTCACTACCCCACCATTACAGCTGCACTGCTGTCCTTCATGTCCCTTGAACACACCAGGCATGCCACCCCCTCCAAACCTTTGCACTTGCTATTTCTTCTACCTGGAATGCCCTTCACCCAAGTGTTTGCATAACTTGCTCCCTGAATCTCTTCAGGCTTTTTCTAAAATGTGACTTGCCCATAAAAAGCCTACGTAAAATTTTAACCACACTCTGTTCTTCTTCCATGTTTTATTTTTCTTCATAGCTGTTAACATTACTTAACATAAAAGAATTTACTTATTTACTTTGCTTTTTTCTAGTCTCTTCCCAGAAGAGGATGGTTTCTAAGAGAAGATGAGAGGAGCAAGCTGAGGCTATATACAAGGGAGTGATTAAAAAATTGACCATGGAAATGAAGCTGATAAGGAAGGAAGTGAGGCTGTCTGGGGGAGGTGAAGGTGTCAGGCACTAAAGAGCAGAACAGCAATTGTACTGTACATCACAAAGAATTGGGGGCATCAGAGAACTAGAAGTTGAGCTTGGAAAAATAAGAACTAGTCAAGACTGATTTGTTGGGGACTGCGACTGCAAATGACATTGTCCCCTTCTTTGGGCAGAGAGCCCCCCTAGGGCTTTGGGAATGAAGCTTTTAGAAAGGGAAGAGAAGGGATGAGATAAAGGATGAGCCACTCTTATCATTTTGAGGCATATAACTGGCAGGTTATTGTTCATGCAGGTATGTGTCTATAGAGATATCCCTTCCTTTTGAAAAAAAATCACATTGAATGAGATAATATTTTGCAAACTGTTTTTCTTGCACTCAGTAATGGGTTGTAAATGTTTTCATGTTAACACATTTATATTTTTAAAACTAGATAATATTCCATTGTATGTAAAGATCATAGTATATTTAACCAGATGTTTTCCCTCATGCTTCACTCTTACAGATAAACAATCATGTTGTATATACTTGCATTTTTTAAAATTTTGCACACTTGTTTACATGCTTAAGATGCATGTCGGGAGTGGAATTGTATAGCTAAAGACTACATAGAAACTGAACATTGATATTAATTTATTAGAGAAACATTTATAGAATGAGTTTATAGAACCTAACAACTGCAAAGCACTATTGTAGGTCTGTGAATATAGTAATAAACAAAACAGAAGAGAACAGCGGCCTCATAGAGCTTCCATTCTGGTAGGAATATAGTTGAGATTGTTCTATAGAAAGTTTTATCAATTAATTTTCCTACTAACACCCTATCAAGGTGTTTATTACCTCACATCATCACCAGAACTGGATATTTCAAAACTTTTATATTTTCGGCTAATCACATTTTTTGCACATTTTAATTTTCAGTAATTTGCATTATTTTATTACTGAGAAGTTAGACATTGGGCATTGTATTTCCACTTCTGTATTGCATGACATTTGCTCATTTGTTTTTCTCTTGAAGTATCTCTCCTTTCCTTATTTTGTTTCTAAAAGGTCTTTAAATGTAAATGGTTTAACATTTTAGTAGAAAATGATTGGGTTGCCCAGCAAACAAATTCTCTCTCTAATTTTGAAGGATTCCAACACGCTTTACACCCTGAAAGCTAAATGGGAAATTACATTTTCTGTCGTCATTCTCTGGCAAGTAGATGAGGGTCACATTATCTAAGGATGGTCAGTCAGATGCTGCTGCTGGGGGTGCTGAACCCAGAGGAGGTGACGATGACAGAGTCTGCTATGGATAATCCGAGGTGCTGCGACAGGGTCAGCTATTGCAAGTCTTAACAATTCTTGCCCCACACCCCTTGAAAATTGCTGTGCCAGAAGAATCTTCAAAAAGTTTCAGTTTGCCCCTCACTTTTGGGGGTAGGAGGAAGTATATGGCTTATGCGGACAAATATATACGTGTGTGTGTGTGTGTGTGTGTGTGTGTGTGTGGGTGTGTGTGTGTAAAGTAGGAAGAGACATTCTTTGTAATATGTAAAACCTGTTTACACACTTAGTCCCTCTGTAAAGAATCAGACTCAATCTTTTCTGCTTTATAAAATACAACTGACTACAAATGCAAAAAGGCAGCTCTCCAGGGTTTATAGCCAGACGCTTAACAGGTAGTAAAGTGCTTCAGTCTCTGGTCCCTGCTCACTCCCTCCACTCTGCCAAAGTGGCTCGGTCACTCGCACAGCAGTTCTGAATGGACGACAGTGACTCAAATGTCCAATGACTGTGCGCACTATTTCTACAAAGGTAGTTTATTTTGAGGGCTCTGGAGATAGTGTGGAAAGCACAGATACACATCTGTGACTTTATTTCAGCTTGCCTCTTTTCTTTCTGTCTCTGTGTTTAAGACAAACAATAAATTTAAGGAACTTGACATAAAGCAGTCTATACAAAGGCAGTGTCTGGCAAACGCTGTTATTTATTGTTTGCTTTTCCCAAGGGCTGTGGATTAAAAAATGACAACTCCTAGAAAACAATGAGACATGGTCAGATCCTCTCTCTTCCAGACCTACCACCAGCTATGGATTGCTATTGATCTGCAGTGGAAGAAGGAGCTTCCATCTTTCCTACACTGTCTCCTAATCATGACATTTATTGGGATCAAATTTTTCTCCATTTATTTCTCACAGTAATGCACTGGTGTCTTCAGAAAAGAAGCTGAACATCGATTCCCAAAATCATCTTTAAATTTGTTATGAATATCTGGAAATAATGCTTTGAAGTTTATTTTTGTTAATGATGTTACAATCCCTCAATTCTTTCTTTTTAAATCATTTGGACAGATTCTAAGAGTAAGGAAAGGGCATTCAAAGGTAATATTTTTGGCTCAATGTTTTGAGAAGTTTCTCTTAATTTTTCATATCTGTTTTGTTCACAATTTTTGTTATTTAACACAGTCTGTTTCTAAGAACTAAGCTGTGGTCAGAAGAGCAAATATCACATGAGCTCTCTCTTCTCTTGTAGAAGAGGAAAGATATCTAGATATTTCATGATGAATAATTGCAGCTAAGAGTAATGAGGTAATTAGAACCCATATTATCATAAGCTAAAGATTTTTTAGAGATAATGGACATTGTACAAGGATGTAATCTTCCCTCTTATTGAAAATCAATTCTGCCTCTCTACTTCAAAAGATTGTGTGGTAGGAGCTCTGGCAAATTGACGATTGTTTTCAATGAGGAAACCTGGTGAGGAAATTGTTCTACTGTGAATGGTAACAAATTAAAACTACAAATTAACAGGAATCCACAGGAAATATTGAATATCACTTTAACTTTGTCATTTAGCTAGAGATAACTCCAAACTACAGTAGAAACAGTAGAAACAGGACTGTAACCACTGCCACACTCTCTGTTGTATTTTTAATACTAGGAATAAAACTGGACAGTTTGGCTTTTGTAATATTTTCTTATAAGATGAGCTACCTAAGTCTTTCCCTAAGATCATTTTTAAAAAGAAATTTTCATTTATTTACACAAAACTGTATCTTTTAAAGAAATTGTTTTTCAAGAAATATCCAATTTACGAGAATATTACACAGTGTTGTTTTGTTATTCACCTTTTACTTTTCCAGTTTCCACATTCTATTCAACACACACACACACACACACAATTTCATTACATAAAGGCTGTCCACATTTGCAATGAGAGACATTAAAGATGTGAGACACATTTTTTCTAATATGTCTACGATTATGAACAAAAGATATTTTTGCACAAATTTTCAATGGCTTTGATAGTCATGTGTGCTACAACATAAATTTTCTTTTATGTTAAGGCTTTTTGTTCTGTTTCCCAACCAAAAAGCAAGTGATCACCAACATTGATAGCTATATACCTTATATAAGAGCAAGACTCAAGACTATATACCAGTGTAATTTATTTCTCCAAAATCAAAATGGTACTTGCTATTTTACCATCTCCTCTCTCTCTGTCTCTGTCTGTCTCTGTCTTTCTCTCTCTCCATATATATATACACACATATATATGTATAGAAGTATATATGTATATATATGCACATATAATTCTTCTTCTACTTGGTAAACACTATTTTTTCTTAATTAATATTTTCTGACCATTCCATCAGTTAGTTGATGTCTCATCAGTCTAGAATTCTTTAACTTTTATCGTTAATTATTTTAGTTATCTGTGTACTCGGTCATTATTCTGCCTATTGGACATTTTACTTAATGTATATATGCATAAATAAACATGTATGCATATTCTATAATTATAGCCAATGACTTGTTTTAACTTTATTTGCCTTGACTATACATGTAACTAAAGCTATATCATTACTAGTGACCACAGCATTTGTTTTCTCACTTTCATTAGCAAAGTTAGTTATTTATTTAATTAAGAAGTCGTCTTCTGTTACAGGACTTGGATAAAGACAAATTAGAATTTCCACCTTACATTTCACACATGGAAACCATGTTAACAGCTTTGATCTAAGTAGAAGGCCTTAATTAAAATAAATTTTTACAATAGAGATGTTCACAAAGCACAATTAATGAACATGTTAATTATTTTTTCTTTGTTGTGGCTATATGCTGCGTTAGGTCTGTATTCGTAAAGCAGAAATCTTAAGGTTAAAACCTCATCTTAATCTTCAAAAATCCATAATTTCCAGCCTAATGTCTGACATATAGTAAGCATTCCTCAAAAGTTATTATTAAATTTTAATGGGTTCATCATATAAATATGAAGATCTGTCCTGTTTTCCTAATTAGAATATGAGCTTTGTAAAAACAATGGCCATGCTTTCTGCTTCTCATTGCCTATACTAGAATGTTCATTCCAATAAATAAATAACTGAATGATATCAAAGAAAATAAATTCCAATTCTATTTAGAGATTTTTTTAAATATATCTTTATTGACTTCAAAGAGGTGAAGGAAGAGGGAGAGAGAGAGATGACGAGAGTCATTGATCCGCTGCCTCCTGCACGCCCCCTGCTGGGGATCGAGCCCGCAACCCGGGCATGTGCCCTGACCGGGAATCGAACCCCGATCACCTGGATCCTAGGTCGATGCTCAACCGCTGAGCCATGCCCGGCCGGGCTATTTAGAGATATTTTAAATTAGGATCTTTAAAAGAACAAAGTCATAGAAAACAAACGTACACATAATGAAACACTGAAATCCTGACACAGTGAAATTTAAATAGCTCAGAAAGTTCTGTGGACATTTCCAGAGTTTTGCATTAACTTTTTCATTAAGAAATTGTACCCACTGAGTTGTCCCCGTAGACCGGGAATGGAGAGGAGAAGGGCACGGCTCTGACCCGGCCTGGCCTGCAGAGCGGACGTGAGCGATGCACAAGTGAGGGTCTATCTCAAACAATGAGCTTTTCAAGCCAGGAATCCTACCTACTTATTTATTTCTATTAACAATATCTAGCACGGTGCTGGGCACACAGCAGGCACCAAATAAACATTTATTAAGTAAAATTCTAATGAATCTATAACACAAATTTAGACAAAATACAGAATAAGCAAATAGGCGAGATACGTTGATAGATGAGAAGATAGATTACATAAGAGCATCTTCAGGGCACAGGAGGTGAAGCGGCTCCTCGCCATGAGCTAGCTAGCTGGCAGTGAGGGGGCACTGGGCACGGAAAGGGAAGGAAGAAAAAAGAGCCTGTGCCATCGCAAAGGTGTTTGAGAGAGCACGGCTCCTTTGGAAAGGGACATACAATTTAATATTTAGAAAGTTCAAAGGAGAAATGGGAAGAAGTTTATGTCAAACAGAGGTGAGGACCAGAGCAGAAAGTGAATGGAAAGGAGAAAAGACTAGAGTGAGAAAGACCAGAAACATGGTTTATGATGGTCTAGACAGTTAGTGATACATTGCTTTTGGAGTGTTTTTAATGGTCTACATTTTTTCTCTTTATTTAAATTTTTCCCCATCACCATTTATCCTCCCTACACCCTCTTCCACCTCTTAAAAGACACTGAAGAAAGAAATTGAAGAAGATACAAATAAATTGGAAGAATTTATGGATTGGAAGAACTGACATCATTATAATGTCCATACCATCCAAAGCAATCTACAGATTCAACACAATTCCTATCAAGATACCAATGGCATATTTAACAGCCCTGGAACAAATATTCCAAAAATCTATATGGAACCGCATAAGACCCCAAATAGCAATAGCAACAGCAATCTTGAGAAAGAAGAACAAAGTTGGAAGAATCATGCTACCCGATATCAAACTATACTAGAAGGCCATAGTAGTCAAAACAGCACTGTGTTGGCATAAAAAGCAGACATATAGATCATTGGAACAGAATAGAAAGCCCAGAAATAAACCCACATCTTATAGGCAATTAATATTTGACAAAGGAGACAAACACATGCAATAAGCTAAAGATAGTCTATTCAATACACGGAATTGAGAAAATTGGACAGATACATGCAAGAAAAAAATGAAACTTGACCAACTTCTTACAAATCAAACAAGAATAAACTCAAAATGGATTAAAGACTTAAATGTTAGACTCAAAAACATAAAAATCCTAGAAAAAAACATATGCAGAAAAATCCTGGATTTTTCTCATAGCAGTATTTTTTCTGATATATCTCCTCGGGCAAGGGAAATAAAAGAATAAATAAACAAATGGGACTAAATCAAACTGAAAAGTTTTTGTACAACAAAGGAGACAATCAACAAAATAAAAAGACAACCCACTGAATGGGAGAAAATATTTGCCAATACATCTAATATGGAGTTAATACCCAAAATTTATAAAGAACTTATGAACTCAACACCAAAAAATAATCCAATTAAAAATGGGCAAAGGACCTGAACAGACACTTCTCCAAAGAGGACATACAGATGGCCAAGAGACATATGAAAAGATGCTCAACATTGCTAATCATCAGAGAGATGCAAATTGAAACCACAAGGAGATATCACCTCACACCTGTCAGAACGGCTCCATCAACAAGTCAACAAACAAGTGCTGGCGAGGGTGTGGAGAAAGGGAACCTCATGCCCGCTTGGTGGACATGCAGACTGGTGCCGCCGTGTGGAAATCCTTGTGGAGCACAGGGGTGCGCTACAGCTGTGCATGGCAAAGGGCTCCCTTTCTGAGCTATTATTATGTACAACATACCTCCATAGCCAGAGAAATCTTTATCATCTAATTCTTTCTTATTGCTCCCCTCAGTCTCCCTAGAATTTAGATAATATTGTCAGATATAATAACCAATAAATTAATAACTATTTTGTTGGGTTAAGGACTTTTAATAAAGATACATTTTTTAAGGTTGTAAATATAATTCTGACTACCTACTTGCTACAAATATTTTTACAGTTCATGGTAATATTTATTTTCCAAGTTTATCATGAGATTAATATGAAAATAAGCTTTGAATGAACCTTATATAAGTTTGTGTGAATATAATTAAAGTATAATATAATATTCAGTCTGAGTAAACTGGAAACATTTTCAAGTGCCACAAGGAGGAGTCTCTCGATTTGAAACTACCTGAATTAAGCAGTTTAAATTATCTTTAGTGGCATTTAACCAGCAGACAGAAAGACAAGGAAACTAAGTCGATGTAGAAAGTTCCTGTGTTTGCAGCAATGGTGTTGTGACCCCTGGAGTAAAGGGGATCGGTCTGATGCCATCTTGAGCTCCCTGTGTGCGGGGCATAAAGGGAAGAGTCTTGTTGGGGGAGCAGGGCTGAGCCAGGAGCCAAGCGCAGTGAGAGCGGCAGGAGGGGAGGGAGCCTTTCGACAGCTGGGGGCACCGAAAGACCGGGGACACAGAGAGATGTTCAGTGATGACTCAGCCAAGGAGGGGAAAGGTTACGACACGTCCCAATTACCATAAATAGCCAAGAAATAATAACTGTGAGAATAAGCTACAAAAGGAGGGATTAAAGGCTTACTGGGATCTTTCTGGAATTGTTTGCAGTCCTCCTCAGACTTAGTCGCCCAACCATAATCATCTCAGCTGATCTGACAACTCCCACTTGTGTTCATGTAGCTCAGTACAAATATATGAGTATCATGTTTGCTTATTTTTCATTGGATTATAGTTTGTAAAGGGCCAAATTTCTACTTTAGTATTCCTCCACACTGACATGAATTTTAAGTGCAGTTACTTGTCATTAAGAGACAATACTTCACATATTGATTCTATTTTTTTTTCACTATCGTGGGTTAAGTTGAATTCAAAGATAAAGAGGATTTTTGGAATTTGGAAATTAATGAAAAGATCTGTATGTTTTAGAGATTTTTTTCATTGTTCATAGCAGATAGTTATATTTTAATAATAATAACTATTATTATTATTATTATATATAGAACACCAGCTTGAAATTTCAGAAAGTTTCAGTCATTTTATACAATTATTAGACTCCTAATAAAACATATTTCACTTAAAATTATATATTTGCAAATTAATTAGTTAACAAATAATTCTTGAGCACCCTGCATTTATAGTAAATTATCTGCCAACAACTCCATTTTTCAGACACAACTTTTGTTTCCTGTGGTTAAAGATTTTGTAATACAAAGAGAACACAAAGAGAGGAAGACATGCTCCCAAAGAGCCAGTTCAGTAGCTGCATAACTAACCTTCCCGTCTAGTTCATACAGTCACTGTTGCTCTCGTCACACTGAGTAATTTATTTCTGAGTGTGTGTTTGCTTTCCACACTGGACCCTGAGATACCCTGAGGGAAAGTTCACGTCATTATTTACAATACGTAGCGTAGGCCCTGGCATACGGTGGAGTTCAGAAGGAACTGGGGAAGGAAGGAAGGAAGGAAGGAAGGAAGGAAGGAAGGAAGGAAGGAAGGAAGGAAGGAAGGAAGGGAGGGAGGGAGGGAGGGAGGGAGGGAGGGAGGGAGGGAGGGAGGGAGGGAGGGAGGGAGGGAGGGAGGAAGGAAGGAAGGAAGGAAGGAAGGAAGGAAGGAAGGAAGGAAGGAAGGAAGGAAGGAAGGAGAGGAGGGGAGGGAAAGAAAGGGAGGGAGAAGGGAAGAGCGAAGCGGGATGCGTGGGAACGAGAGAAGGAGCGAAGGCTGCCATGCAACCGGCTTCCGTATTCTATTAAAATCAAGCAGTAATTTTGTGGGACAGGGCTCCATTGGATTCAGTGTCCTACCGGGGGTTACACAAAGAAAATGGTGTCTTACTTGTGTACATCACTTTATAATTTACATAATTCCTTCCTGCGCATTATTTGTTTCACAGTAACTCAATGAGACAGAAATAATTTGCTGTCTTCTTTAACAAAAGAGGAGACTAAGGTTCAGATAGTTTGAATGACTTTCCTGGAAATAAACAGCAGAATTATAATCAAACTAAAATCCTCTCCGTTATAAATTTCTCAGGAACACAATTCAAATTTTATTTTATTAAATTAGTTGTACATAACGTATTTCCTTCAGAAAAGGCCTGAGGCTTGCTTTGCGTGTGCCGAGGAGTAAGTTGTAACAACAGTGACAACAACAAGAGCATAGCTAACAACGGGGGGCGCCGGCGCTCACTGCTCCCAGAAACTGCCCTGCGGGTTTAAAGGGTTCTCCTGCTTAGTCCTCCCAGTCAGTGCAAAGGCCCCACGACCCTGCTCCCCTGATGCTGAGAAAAACGAGGTGCCAAAAGGTGAGGTAACTTACTACGGTCACAGAGTAACAGCAAAGCGGAGACCTGGTCTTTCTTACTTTCTACTTAAACATCTCTGGCCTTGATGTAGTCTAAAAATGCACTTAAAATGAGATACATCATAGTTAACTCATGATGTCAATCTGGAAAGTTTCTGAAGGCAGTTAGCTGTGCTTTTGGCAGAGCGCATAGCCTGTTTCATGCCTGCTTTTTCCCATGACACTGGGCTAAGTGGGGTGATGCCCAAGCTCCCCGGGTTCTGAACATCTAGGAGGAAAGCCTGCACACAGTCCTCACAGCACCCCAGTGGCAGAGCAGGAGAGGAACACTCACAGGGCAGAAGTCGGCACGTCAGTCAACAAAGTGGTCAATTAAGGGCAGGAGGAAGTGTAAAAAATAAGCTATCTATTCGACAATTATTTTAATACTCAATATCTATCCTGTCTATAGCCATTCAGGGTAAAGTGCTTTTAAGGATACGGTTGTGACCCTTTCTTTCCGAATGACTCCAGGACTTGGAAGGTGGGGCTCAGGCAGAGAGCAGGTTGCCGCGGTCACGTCTCGCAGGGAGGCCGGGGGAGACACGGGGGCCTGCAAGTGGGCTCCTGCGCTCTGGGCGAACCTGCTCCCTCGCAGGCCGGGACCACCAGGACCACCAGCACTGCAGGCTCATGAGGGCAGCGCCTCCGGCTGTTCCCCGCTGGCCCCTGGAGCACAGGCCACCTTTCCTCCCTCCTCCCTCTCAGCTCCTCTGCTTCTTGTTTTGATTAGCCTTTTCTGATTCCTCAGCTTTTTAATCTCATATTTAAACCCAAGAATTCTCTAAGGTCTAGCTCTTGACCCTTTGTCTTTCTTTTGCTGAACAACTGCCCCTTGGGAAACTTGCACAGTCTAAATGAGTAACTAGAACTTAGGAGACTGGGACCCAGACCCCTTCCTTCGGATTAGTCCCTTTCAGTGAGGTGTCTCAGCATCACTGCAAGTTCAGTAGGCGTAATTATGAAAAATAAAATATTCCCAAACCAGTCCTCTATCTGGAGTGTCCTTTACGGTTCTGCAATTCATCTTTCTTCCACAGCCTAGTCCCTTCAGTCTTTTTAAAATAAACATCGATGGATGAAACAGCAAATACATTATTTTTTTATGTTTTGTTCCATTCTTGGTCTAACTATTTATATCCAAATCTTTTGAATGAAGAGAGTTGAAGGAATAACTGATCTAAGTTTAACCAAAAATCCTTAAAAAGTAAGGGTTTAAAATATATTAAATAAGTGAAGAGAATAATTGGAAGAGCAGCTGGTATTTTCTCTTCTATATTTACATTGACAGTTAAATATAGGGGGTAATACGTGTCCCATTAGTCAAAAAATACCTTTGGAAGGTATTGAAATCATTATTTTTATCTATGTCTCTCTTTCTCTTTCTCTCCCTCTCTCTCTTATCCCAACTATTGCTTCCTGTGTTTTCAAAATTACTATGACTATTGAAAAACACTTAAGTGATGAACATAAACTTATAAAATATAATTTGAATATACTTCACTGTCTTGATTTTTGTTCAAGTGCTCACATAGGCTTGAGCACTGAACCCCAAAACTCCTGGGAACATTTTAAAGTTGAAAGCATGCTTCGGGGACTACCTCCTGATAGGCCACAGCAAGCTTGACGTCTTTTTTTAAAAGTACAAAATTCTATGGGTGTCATTGTTCTGCTCTGCAAACTGGAGCATTGGGCCAAACAACTCCTCTAGTACTTAAGGATTCTAGAATGATGTGCTTTTCAATCTTGTTCTCAGGATGGTCTCACGCAAATAGAGCAGTAAATGAATATAAATAAAAGAAGTAAAAAATGATTTGAAAAGCCCATTTTTAAAGCTTAAAACATAAATGATAAATATAGAGGTATTCGGTGCTCCTCCAGAAGAGACTTCAGAACCATCAGGTAAATACATTGTTATCTATAGACTTGTGAGATTGGTCTCAGCTACTTTTAGAATCTTCTTGAGTACTCAGTAGGGGGAAAGTACTTTTGTATATTTTAAAATTTGTCATCAACTTGAGGATACATTCAATTAAGGTGTCATGTCTCATCTCAAGTGGAAAAACAAAGGTAAAAAGCCTAGTGGTACAATAGCATTTAACAGCTGATAATAGTGTTTCTACTTGACTTCTCATAATTACCCAGATTGAACATGTTCGGCTTCAGAATTACAGGCAACCACTAATTATCTGCTCCCCATCCCAGAGTGTATATATTTTTTCATGAGCCTTTAGGGTTAGGAGTCAAAAGGAAGTACAGCAGTTTGTTTTATTGAAACTTTGGTTTGTGATATATTTTACAAGGCTGTTGGGCAACTAGTAATTCGAATTACACCACCACTAACTTGAGCTAATATTAGGTAAAAAAGAAATTTGCTATCTTAATTCACCAACTCTATGGACTTCAATGATGTCTGCAAATTAGAATTTTTTTTTCTTAAATATCACACTGTATTACATTTCTCATCTTTATTCTAAGCTTTACTTCTAAGTAAAGCCAATTTCTATAAAAATCTGATGACTTATTCCTGTGGGACAGGAAGCAACATATTTTCTCCAGCCCCACCCACCCATGGATATGAAGTATTGAAAGAGAAAGACACAAAAAATTTTTTAAAAGTTCCTGATGTATGAATGCAATCCCATTTGGCATTTTCTCTAAACACGATAGTCCAATTTTAAATTGCTGTTTAATTATTGTAAATGCCGGATTCCTATTTCATTGAATGCAACAGTAAGCCAAGACGTGGTAACTTGGCTTCACACAGGTGATGCACAATTGGAGGCTTCACTGGGAAGTGTGACTGGATCTTCTGTGATAGCAAATCCAAAAGTAAAGTACAGCCTCATTGCAACTGTCAATCCAGGGCTCCTAGTACAGGTTGCACATTGCACTCTGCACAAAGACTTCTTGCTAGGATTGTGAGAGGGAGTGGAAATCAGCCTGGGCTCAGCTCTCCAAGTCCTGGGCAGTGAAAAGGAGCTTGCACTTTCCTGCACTCCTCCTGACAAAGACCAGCTTTTGCTCACTTCTCCACCCAGAGAAGGAGCTTGTTCCTGAGGGGAACTAAGAAACCTTATGGGAAAGCGCAGGGCCTTGCTCTTTTTTCCCCCTCTAGCATAATTCCCTATCTGAAATTTTTATTCAATTTTATGCTCTACTGAAAAAGGAATGATGTCCTATTTGTCTTCATTTTCCTGTCATCCAGGCTCCTAGTAGACACTGAACGCATGTTTGTTAAATTAGTGGAATCTGGAGGCCATGGAGTAAGGAGCTTGAGTTCAAAGCTAAGGCTTTGCACAGCTGCAGGGGAGGCCACTTACATGGGATACTATGGAAATGGTACCACGTGGAGTTGTGTAAAAATGTTAAATAACCTTGGTCGGCTCCTAATTTTATAATGGTAAACACTGTCATTTTTTTAAGAATAAGTATCCCAATTGGCATGGGATAATGCAGGTTTCATGCACAGCATGTTACAATATCTCATTTATTCTTCACAGTTAGCAAGTAAAGATTTTGAGCACTATTTCTTAGATGAATTAACTGTGCACGCTTCGTGCCCCAGTCCCATGACTTGAAGAGCTACACTCAGGCTATTTGCTTAGCAAGACCTCTGTGAGAGCCACTGCACCTGGAGAGCCTGGACTGAAGGTTGTAAAGAGGATGTGCTTTACTTTTGATATGCTATCAGAGGAGACAAGAAAAACTGATTTCCAGAAGTTTAGGGAATGGGAAGGATTATCGTTATTATCAAATATATTCAGAAACAAGATATTTCAATTAAAGAGAAAATATAATGTCTGTATATGATCCTAATAAAGATAAACCATAAGGGGGAAAGACATTTGTTTTTTAAATTATTTTTAATAATAGTATATATATTTAAGGTGTGTGGACAATGATTTGATACACATACATACTGAAGTGATTACTACAGTCAAACTAACTAACATATCATCTCCTCATACAGGTGCCATTTTTATATGTGATGAACGTACCTGAAATCTACTCTCTTAGCAAATTTCCAATATTCAATACAGTGTCATTAACCATAGTGGTTATGCAGAAGATCAGCTCTCCAGACTGTCATCTTGCATCTCTGTACCCTTAGAGCAGCATCTCTTCATTTCCCCCCACACCCTAAGTAACAATCTTTCTACTCTCTGTCTCTATGCATTTGACTCTCCGATTTCACATATTAGTGAGATCATGCAGTTGTTGTTTTTTTCCTTTCTGTGTCGGGCTTATTTCCCTTAGCATGATGTCATTTAAAATACTGCTCACCAGAGATGTCTTTGATAATTGGAGGTAAAGGACATTTGAGTCAGTGGAAGAAGCATAGAAAAGGGAGAAGAAACCCTTAAGTTCATGACAGAGAGGTTGGAATGTACAGAAAGGGTAGTTGTGAATGAGTCTTAGAACAAACAATATAAAGGGATTAGCAAATATGTTTCAAGCTGGAATAATGAAAATGAACATTCCCCACCATTGGGAAAAGGCACCGCGATCTTATGCTTGTATTAGCACCGCACAGTCACACATGGCCAATGATGGTGAAATTGGGATACATCTGTGGGTGACAGAAAATAAGCATTACTTCAGAACCTGATTTTGTTTCTAGCTTCTCAATTAAGAAGAATGACCTTAAAACCAAAACTGGCACAGTCAACTGAATTAATGAGGGACAGAATTTGAAATCAAGTAAGGCGAATAAGCCATAGTTGTAACCTGATGTTAATACAAGCTTTAGATTTAAATACTGCTACTGCTACTTATTAGTTGTGAGAGGTTTAATAACTCTCTGGAGCTCTCTGCTCAGCAGCTTCCTCTTCTGGAAAATGAATGGCATGAGCCCTATAACACTGTTAGGAAAAAATGAGCATGTGGGAGGAGACATGAAATAACAACACTCAATTACTTTATCACCATGATTTGAAGCCAAGTATTTACCTCTCTCCTTCCTCTAAGTCCTGGAAAGAAAAATCTGTGTATCTAGTTGATACAGCTCCATCCCCTACTCCAAACCTAAACACTTCAGGCCTAAATAAATATCTGGTAAACAAACAAAAACATCAAAATAATACGAGAGCATTGAGCTGTTTTAAATGACTTTAATATCCTGGGTTCTGACTATTTACAGCCCAGGAAACAAAATCTACAGATATAATCATGAACAAAGAGTACTTAAGAATTTTGACAAATACGACAAATTTCTGAAACATAGAATAAGGAAATATTCTAATTTTTAAATTTTTATTAAATTTACTGGGTTAATAAAGTTATATGGCTTCAAGCGTACAATTCTATAACACATCATCTGTATATTGCATTGTGTGTTCACCACCCAGAGTTGTCTCCTTCCATCACCATATATTTGACTCCCCTTTTAACATGAAAAAAAAAGAAGAGCTGTGTGTACTTCAGGAAACCATGTTCTCTAAAGGAAGTCAAATACAGAAAGCAAGAGTAAGACATTTCAGATAACTGAATAATTGAATTTTAGCAAAAAAAAAATTTAAAAAAATCTCAAGATATCTTTTTAAACACACAAAAAAAATAGGCAGAACAACAAAAATCCATCCAGTGGTTTCCCCTTATCTGCGGGGAGTAAGTTCCAAGACTGACAGTGGATTCCTGAAACCACAGATAGTACCAAACCTTTTATATACCATGTTTTTTCCTGCGATAAAGTTTAATTCATACAATAGGCACTGTGTGAAATTAAGAACAGCAAAGATGAAACAGAACAATTATACCAGTACACTGTAATAAAAGTTATGTGAATGTGGCATTATTAAGTAAAATAAGGGTGACTTGAACCAAAACACTGTGACAGCCAGTCCGAATGAGGGGGCCTCTAGGTGACTAACAGGTTGGGTAGCATATAGTGTGGGGACGCTGAACAAAAGGATGACTCCTGTCCTGCGTGGGGCAGAGCGGGGTGGTGCAAGATTTCATCACTCTACTCAGAACACCATACGATTGAAAACTGACAAATTGTTTCTTTCTAGAACTTTCATTTTAATATTCTTGTACCTCACGGATAACTGAAACCTTGGAAAGTGAAACCTCCCATAAAGGAGGACTGCTGTCTTAGGGATTCATGGCTGTCTGAGTGACTGTAACAAACAAAGTTCATTATTGGCCTTACCAGGAGGAAGTTCTCACATGCTCACGCTATAATACTGCTTCAGATTATCTGCCTTCAAAAAGCTTTATTGATGATTAGAGCCATACAAAGATAGGAACCACATACAGGAGCAATATTAATCATTTTTCCCATCAGGCCCAGCCTTGCTGTGATGAAATTTTTCATGTCATACTTATAATTTCACTGTCTCTTTCCATGATGTCATGAAACTCATAGACCAAGAGGTACCTAAGGTGAGAATGCTTCCCAGTTCTTGGCTTTTATGTTCTCAAAAACTTGTTTCCTATCAGTTTTTCAAATGAAGACATAACTAAGCTTCTGATATAAAAATGGCCCAGAGGGGAGGGGCTGTTCTTAAACCATGTGAATCTAACATAGTGGTCACATTCTGGGACTTTTAGGCTAGAAATATTATTCAGGTATGTCATAGTTGGCCTACTAGTGTTAGTTTGTTTTGTCTTGAACTGAAAGTTATTTCTACAACTGAGGGAAATGAACTTAAAGACAGGATAAAAGAGCAATTTCCTGAATTATAGAATAGGTTGGAGCTCAGTAAATTTATCTCCATTATAGAGGGTATGTGTTCTCCTATTTGCCCAACAAGCTCTCTTTACCAGCCTGGTCTTCATCTCCAAAGTTAGCTAAGAACCAAGTGAGAGAAGTTATGAAGAGCTAAATCCCAGTGTATCACTAGGAAGTGTTAACATTAAGAAATTCAAAATTTCTAGGACTTCTATGTTTAAGATGGGATTTGATCCCACATGTTTACCTCTGTCCTTCCAAAGTAGCATGGAAATAACCATATCCATATAATAACATAAATATTAATGAATTATGTTGTGAGGAAGGTCCTTCTAAGCCATTTTTAAAGAAAGGTTAGCAAATGATTGTCAGGATATTATAGAAATTGTTTTGTAATTGAATAAAAATTTAATTAAATGATCTGTATTTCTTTAAAATAAAAATTATATAATTTTTAAAAATAAAAAAGTATTTTTATGCCAGGCCTATGTGGCTCAGCAGTTGAGCATCAAACTAAGATCCAGGAGATCAAGGTTTATTTCCTGGTTGGGGCACATGCTCAGGTTGCGGGCTCGATCCCCAATAGGGGGTGTGCAGGAGGCAGCTGATCAATGACTCTCTCCTCATTCATGTTTCTATCTCTCTCTCCCTCTCCCTTCCTCTCTCTGAAATCAATAAAAACATATTTTTAAAAATATTTTTATATTCCAATCTATAAATACTTATTTATGCTATTTGCATGGCAATAAGTATTAGTCTAACATACTAATTTGTGGCCTCCATTCAAGTCACAGTTGGTCCAGCTCCATCCCATCCACCTTCTAGCTAATAGGAGGGAGAAATAAGAAGGGCCTCTTTCCTTCCTTTACAGACATTTGAGGAAGTTATTCACAATAATTCCACTGATATCCCATTAACCAGAACTTAGTTGTATGCTATTCTTAAGGGATTCTCGGAAATATCCTTACTCAAGATGACTATGACCCAGCTAAAAATTGGACATTCTATTTCCACAGAAGGAAGGCAATCAGCAGCCTCTGGCCATGGGCCCAGCAAACCACAGACCAGAAAATGAAGCGTTTGGCAGAATAACAGCCTTTCTTTTACTGGTGAAAGCTACAAAGACTTTCTCAAGGAAAAGCCCATGCTCACTTATGGGCAAGCATTGTCTGAAGGAACAGTGAGGACGCTGAGGAAAAATGGAAGTCTAATAATCAAAGAACAGAAGTTTCTCAGAAATTTGAGGAGTTTGTCAGGTAGAACAATAGTAGGCTGAAAAAAACTAAAGAGAAAATGGATGATCTAAGGGACTTACATCTTTAATGACAGTTGGAGAAAGTAGGGCCATGGTTGTGTCAGCTTACTGCAAGTGTGTCAAGATTAAAAAGAACTGCTCTAATACTGACACTGGGGAAACTGGGGTATCCCTTTCCCCACTGAGTGCTTGAGGTGGAGTCCTTACACTATTTCGAGAAAAAGAATTTCCTGAGACTCGCATGGAAGAATGAGTGATTTTTATTTTTGTGGACTTACACCCCGGGTTTCCAAAGTCCCGTTTCCCTTAACGCAGTCCTGGAAAAAGTGTAGTTGGGGTTGCAGTAGAGCTAAGCAAATCCAGTGCCCAGAGTTTCCATCCCATGTTGCAGCCAGGTCCAGTTCAGCATCAGGCTAGTTATACTCTATTAGTCCATTGTGTGGGGGGTCCACATGGTTGTGGGCCATGTGGGTGAATGAAGGGGATCCAGGAGAGCCAAGAGAAACCAAGAGCACAAGAGAGAGAACTCCTTTGTCTAGGGGGTTAAATATCCCAAAGTTTGTGCCCTTGAAGTGGCCATGCCTGTTCTGGCCAATGACCTGTTTCCAGGTATGACTGACAGCAAGCACCTTCGCTAGTCCTCCCAACTTTACTGGGCATGCCTCTGTCTCCCCTCTGTTGGACCCCTGGGGAGTGTAAATTTGTAGCTTCTTAGCAAAATGCCCGAATGATTTGCCTATAATACTTGTCCTTCCCTTTGCTCCTTTCCTGTTATGAATAACTAGTTAATTACAATGGTATCAATACTCTCAGCTCATCAGGACCCTGCTGCATCTTGGAAAGGCACTGAGCTTGCCTGTTGAGAGCCTGTGCGTGTCTCAGCAGCTCTGCACGGTAGACGTGCTAGAAGCACAGAAAGGAGGAAAGCTGGGGCAGCTGAGACAGCTACTTATGGCATGAAGGAATAGAGAAATGTGTCAGGAAATGCTGATAAAATTGATGGTCTCCAACAGAATCTGCCGTATCTAATCTATAATTTCAAATGTGTGGGTAGAGAAAGCTTGGCTTTCCCTACTTCCGGCTTGCAGAAATGTCCTGTAACAAGAAGGGAAGCAAGTAGTAGCCAGTGTGTACACAGCACCTGTAATGGCAATACGCAAGCAGGCCGAGACTGAATCATGTGGGTGCTCGGAGGAGGCTGACAATTTGCTGACTCTAAATAAACATTGTGTAAATTTTAAATATTTACTTCGATAGAAGACAGGGTCTCTTGTCAGAAGGAGCTACTGGTAGAATAGCTCGATTTCCTCTTCAATTTGGCTCTTTGCTTTTCTGCCACTGTGCACTTTGGGAGACTTGTATCTTCCACAGGGAACACTAAAGCCCTATGGTTTAAAAAAAAAACAGCAATAAAAAAACATGTTCCTTGAGAAGCAATTGCTAGTCATCCCCTATCTCTTGAGCATACTCATTGAAGTCTAGCTTCCTAATGAATCCCTTCTACCATACCAAAGAATCCCTTGTATCAGAATGTAATGATCTTCCTAAAGAGAAAGCCAGCAAAGTGCATGTTTTCCCATATTAATGCATTTCCAGCGATATCTTAGAAGCCCGAGAGGCTGGCACTTAGCACTTGCTATGTAGACAGACTCTTGGTTTGTTTTTGCATATAAAACTCAAGTTAGGTCCTAGAAAAACAAAGAATAATAATATGTGACCCCTGTTTTCAGAAAATTCACAAATATTGCAAAAGAGATTTTGAGACTATTTTTCCTACAGAAATAAAGCAATGCACAAATTTATATCCTTTGTCTGTCTTTCAAATAATCTAAATTTGCTTGATCTTTTAAAACTATTGTTCTTTATGCTAATGCTTTACAGTATTACTGTCCTTAGCTAGTTATTGAAAAGAAGAGAGCGAAGGGAGAGTCAGACATTGTTGAGCATAATACGCTGGGAAGCAGAGGCCTGTCTCTTTCACTAGGAAGCTACAGCTTCACATTCCCCCTAGGAAACCACTAGTCCATTTCCCAAAGATCACTGAAGGAAGGGATAGAACAAAGGGTGAGGTAAACACATGCCCAATGAAGTCAGAACGGCACAGGGAGAGGTGTTTGACCATAGAGGCCTGTCAGTCTAATCTGGGAAAAACATCATTGCCTAGGGGGTCAACCCCATCAGAAGCCCTGGAAAGTTTAGGAACATAATTGGCTATTTTGAAAAGCTTCTGGTGTGAGGACCCACCAAGACAGAGGCAGGCCCCTAGGCCCCGGGGCAGGACAAAAGGCATACATGAGGGACTCAGTAAACTGCAGAGGGTGGAGGCAGTTCCAGGAATGAACTTAAATCGGTGGGTTTGACAAATACCAGGTGCACTCCAGCTTCAGGCACCTGTGGTTGAGAAACATCCTGAGCCCACCCTTCCTAAAGAATTTACAACCCTTGCAAGGACAATGATTGCTTGCTCACTGTAGCCCTATATAAGCTTGTTGTAAATTTAGATCAGGGTTCGAGTCAGAATTCCACTGCGTTGGATACGACTGAACCCCAGCTAGCTGGAATAAAAGTTCCTTTTGCTGTTACATTATCAGCTCTGGAGTGATTGTCTTTCTGCCGCATGGGGGATCTGATTCTCGGACATAACACTGGTTCCTCCTAAGCCTGGGAATACTTAATCTCAGGAGACAAAGAAATCTTTCTCTCCCTCCCCCCTGCTCTTTCTCTCTTTCTCTCTCTCTCTTTCTCTCTCTCTCTCTCTCTCTCTCTCTCTCTCTCTCTCGACCCGTTCAACTCACCACCCCATTCATTTGTGTTCTGCCTTGCCTGGGAGCATGTGACCATGCAGGTCTAGTGACCACCTGGGGCCCACAGACTGCACAGGCTCATAAGGACTATGAAGCAGGAACTCTGGGCACTGGCCTTTGCCTTGGCCCTGCTGAAGACACAGTTGGACATTTTCCATGGCAGGACAAAGAGAGATGGGGCATTGGAAACCCAAGGGCAAGTGCAGCCATCACCAATAAACCACCTTGGCACATCACAATCTCCCGTGCTTGGATCCTTGCAGTTCTTTCCTCGTGATCCCATGGAAGAGCCTGTTTCCAAACCACAACACAAGTGCTGTAGCTATTTACAGACATCCTGCCAAATTCTAGAACAACAGTTTTACTAATCAACTCCATTATTTCTGATGATTTTTGCTCACCTGCCTTCAGGTTGAGTATATTTTTTCTTCTCCAAATTTCCATTCAACAGTCTTTGCTGCTTTTCTCCTCAAAAAAGAAAAAAAATCTTTTTCTCTTCAGAATACCATTTTCAGGTTTTGAATTAACTATTTTAATTTTTACCTTTCCCTTAGAGGCTCATGGCATTTTGTCATCTAAAAGGTCACTTATGAACCACTGGAGACTCCAGAGAGAAATTTTCTTATTTGGAAAATAGAGTTTTCAACAGGAGAAAAAATGATAATAGCAATAATGTTCCAGAAAAATACTGTATCTCTCTGAAGGGTAGCACTTATAGACTTCAGAGCCAGCAAAATCTTGCTAAATACTCAAAGACAACTTTTCCAGAGTGAATTCATTTATTTCTAAAAGTGTGAAACAAAAATAATGCCAGCTCTAGCCTAGTTGGTGAGAGAAAGACTTGTTTATAGTTATAATGAGTTGGAACTAATTCTGTTTCACTGTTTCTGGTTTGCCATACCCAATTTAATTGTTAGGGGATGCGTCCCTTCTAAATACACTGTTTGCTTTGAGTAAGATCTGAGTGGGAAAGAGTCTCAGTTCACAGCCTATGGAATCTATTTGCATCTCCAAGGAAAGAGTCGTTTACTACTCTGGTTGTCATTTGTTCTGAGCACACCACAGAAGTGAATTCCCATCAATATTCATAGTCCTTGTAGCCTCCCGAGGCTCTCTATGCAATTGTGCTCCATTGAGTTCTAAATCTGTATTCCCGTATAGATTTAAACAAGAGACCTAGGGAATTTTGAAGTCTTTTGTTCTCACTCACAGTAATATTTAAATAGTCCACTGGGTATGCAAGTATTGCCGATTCTGTTATTGCTTTGCTACAGTCTACCACAAGAGATCCACCTTAGGGAAACATAACCCTTTTTTGTTTTTGGTTTTTCATTTCAGAGTCTGAAAATCTTTACCTCTGCATTTACTAGCTTTGTTATAAATCAATTTTGTTTCTTAAATTCACACAAGGTCAGGCATATTTAATTCTTTGCAATGCTCAGGTTATGTCCTATGCTTCTACTTCCACAACAACCCCAGTGTTCCTACACCTACTCCACAGGCTAAACCTGGACTTACCTAGATTCCTCTTATTAAACACCAAAAAATATTTGGTATACCTTTAATTATGCAGTGAAAAAATATGTAATTAGTTGCAAAGACCATAAAATTAGAGGAGAGGAAATTCTGTGGTATATGTCAAGTCAATCAGAAGTAAGAATTTGCCTAAATTAGCATTTTACATATGTATATTATTCTGAAGCTTATATTCGGCAAACTCTATGGATTGTGGATGTATATACAACAAGTGGATAGTAACACTCTCTTATAATTGTTATTGAGGGGGAGAGCACTCCCTGCCCCTGTTAGTCAGATACGAGCAGAGCAAGGATGATGGGCCAGGTACAGAAACTCACTAAGGCAGAAAACCCCAGATGCTTAGTAAGGAGCAGAAATTGGGAAAACAAGAACCTTGTCCCCAGGGTAACCTATCCTCCCTGAGCGTTTCCTCCCTAAAGATAACATCTAGACCTCAGTTGTGTTTCAGCTCCAGGCCTAAGAAACCAGGCAAGTGGTGCCTTGGCTGCCTCAGGACCAGCTGCACTGACTAATGACCCCCTGCCCTGGCACTGACCAGTCAGTGGAGACCAGGACCCTGAAAGAGCGCACCTGGAAAGCTGATGAAGATTCTGTTAAGAATATTAAGGTCTCCCTGAGACCTCCCCTAAGATTTCCACCTGTAAGAAAGAGATAAATATGCTCAGGACAAAGGACCCAGGGTGTGCTGCCCTCCCGGGGAGCTCTCCAGTGCCAACTCCTTCCCCTTTCTTCCCTCCGAGGGGACCCCCACAAGACTTGCAACCAGGGGAGCAATGGGCAGTGGCAGCTCATCCGGGGCTTACGCCCTGAACCTGTCTCCAAGGCCCCTTCTCTCTGACTTCTCAGTGAGCCAGAGCAGCCCAGCCCGGCTCTCCTGTCACGTCTTCTATGCTCTTCCTTGTTTCACAGTCCTAAGTATATTTTTGCTGCCATCCTGGACCCTATACCGTTTGGCTCAGTGCTGTGTAGCCCGTCCCTTTGGGTATCCCCATGCCCTATCCCCTTTCCTTAAAGAAATTCAGTTTTTCTTTATTCACTGTCCGAAATGGCTATTTAGCTGCCCGAGCACCACCAACCTTCACCTTTCCGTCCCCACCTGTTGTCGGGGGTGTGGGTTTCTTGCTATATCTTGAGAAAAGGAATTTCTGAGACTGGCGCGGAAGGATGAGATATTGTAGGAAGAGTTATTTCTGCAGAATCAAACCCCTGAGTTTCCCAGGTCCCCTTTCCCTTCGTCCAGCCAAGGAAAAAGTCCAGCTGTGCCTTTCATAGGGCTAGAATTAAAGCCACTGCCCAGAGCGCCCGTCCCGGGTCTGCACAGACTAGCTTAGCTTGTGTTCCAAGTTCCAGTTCAGCGCCCGTCGCTTGTGGGATCTGCAGGGCCACATGGCTATGGCGGGCACACGGGCAAAAAAGAGAAGCAGAGAGCGGAGAGCCAAAAGAGAGCCAAAGAAAGCGAACTCTTTTGTTTGAGTGATTATGTGTTCCCAAATTTTCACAGGTTTGCAGTGGCCCTGCCTCCTCTGGCCAATTAATTCTGTTTCCAGGTTTGACCGACAGGCACCTTCCTTACATCACCCTGACTTCAATGCACAAGCGTCCATCTCCCCGTTATCTGCAGGGAATGGACCGGTGGTTCCCTGGGGCATGTGAAATCGCAGCTTCCTAGTGAAGCTGCCCAAATGATCATGCTTATAACGTCTGGCCTCCTTTTTGCTTCTTTCTTATTGTTAATAACTAGCTAATTACAACAGTAACATAACGAGGAGAGTTATAGAAATGTTCCTTCCTTTCTTTTCATTGTGTCATTGTTCTCAAATGTAAATATACATCTGCAAGAATTTTTATTTAAATTGATACATTCAGTTAAAATTTCAAAGTCTGCTAAGTATGTATTTAACAACTTCTTATTTAGAAAATATGATATGCCATTGGTAAAACTAAAGAAAATGGACTTAAAATTTAGTGGAATAATAAAAAGATTTTTTTTTTCTTTTCACAGTGCTTGATATGTAAATAAGCAATGAAGAAATATAAATAAAACTAAAATTTAAAAAGCTAACAATTCATATAAATGATTAGTGGTAGAGATATTTACTTTCCTGCCACAATTTCAATCCAGAATTAATTAGCTTCTAAAATAAAATACATGGAAAATTGAGGACTCACTTGAATCTTAATGCAAAAAAATGGAAACTAATTTTTAGTTCTTTGTAACTTTTTGTAAAAATTCTATGAATATGTTGGTATAGATTATGTTAGGGAATAGAATTTGGTTCCTATGCTAGTTTTCCAGACAAATTTAAAGGAAGGCATCTTGGCATGTGTTTGCTTCTGTTCTAAGTGGGGTCTTTACATTTTACTTAGATTAACTTTCAAAGTAATTTTTATCTATAAATTAGTATTAAAATAAAAAATGGTAAATAAAAAATAGCAAATATAGATAACCTGAAAGATTATTGTTAAGACATTTCCCCCACACTGTAACAGTGGTATAAAATATGAACATGAGACTTGATAGGATCCACAGTAAAGTAAGAAAATGTCTGTTCATGACTCTCAGTTGAAGGGTAGCACACACCAACAGAATCATATGCTGTAACTTTAAAGATGGAAAAGGTTAATTTGTATTTTCTTGGTCTGAGAATTCTTTCCATCCTTAGAGATAAACTTTGTTGTTACCAGACATGGATTAAGCACATCTTCACATTGACAAAGTGTTCCACCAAGGCAAAAACGTTTGAAAAGACAAAACAGGAACTCTTGTCTATCTGAATACATGAACACTTCATTTTTTTCTGAGTCTTCCACTAGTAAAACTTTCCATAACTCATCAGAAATAAGAAAGGGATCACAAAAAGAATCTAAACATTTAACAATATGTCCATTGCCTTGTACAATATCTTCATTATATAATGGAGTAAAAAATGACATTAAAAAGTGTGTGCAAGGAACTCTTATAACTTCAATTTTTTTCACTTCGGTTCCATAGTAAAATCATCCTGCTCATAGACCTAAACCTTCTGGTCAACCTGAATGCCTATGCCTTGATTCTGAGCAGCGTGGACCACTGGCAGAGCTGGCTGGTGGAAAAATATAAAGTGATTCTTGATGGTAAGGTAATTAATGCATGAGACTAAATATCCACGGAAGGCCTAGATGCTGTTCTATAGAGGCTTTTAAAAAAAGTAATTTGTGTCATTTGCCTAGAATGGTTTAGAAAATGTAAACCAAAAAATTTGTGAAGGGAAAAAAAGTAGATAAGAAAGACAGAAATAAGAATTCATCTATTTTAATATAATCACAAAAGACACATATTATATGATTTTACTTATTTGAAATATTTAGAATAAGCAATTCCACAGAGACAAAATAGTTAATGGTTGCTTAGTAGTGGAGAGAGGAGAGGGGAGGGGAGATGGGGATTGACTGCTTAGTGGAGTTTCTTTTAGGGTAGGTAAAAATGGTTTAAAATTAGATTGTGGTGATGGATACACAACAATGTGAATATATTTTAAAACACTGAATTGTGTATTTTAAGTGGGTGAAATTTTTATGGTAATTTATATATTTTATAGAGAATACCAGGCATTTTAAAACATGTCTGGTATTCTCTATAAAACATATAAATAGACTAAAAAATTTTATGTTTTTTATAAGATTTAAAAATATAGATATCTAAGTTATTCCCTGTACTTGGAACTTCTATTTCTAACGGAGCCTGTTGACTGTCAGAACACAAGTCAAAATTGATATATTAAAACAAATCCCTGTAAAACAAATCCCTGTTCATTTCCAAATTAACATGGAATATTCCTCAAGTCACAGAGTGAGAACATGGAAATGATATTTAACACAAAAATATCTTAAGTGATGTTTTGGTGTAGTCATTTCTGCATTGTAACCAGGCAACAAATGTTTTGCAGTAAAACTCATGCGAAAGTTACTTGTAATGCAACTTTCAGGAAGAGGAGAGATATAAAGGAATCAAGAATGCAAACTAACAGTCAAACATTATGAACCAGTCTTGCACAATACCATAAAGTAGACACCCAACATATGTAGATGACTTCGGCTTTGGGGATGAGTTTAATCTCATAAACGACACAGCCTTTCTTGGATTCTATAAGCAACATGAGCATCCTTCTCACAGAATGTCGGTGAATGAAAGAAACACTGAAGTCTAATGACAATGTTTATAGATAAGAAAATAATGATTTAACCACTAAAGATGGAAGAAACTATAAAATTCGGAGAGCTAGATCTTGAAAAGGTTTAGAGGAAAGTCAAAGGTTCCTGGTTACTTGTCTGATTATCTTTCCGTCGATCTCATGCTGCATTATTTGTTAAGTCCATTGGGCGAAAAGGAATGTAACTAAACCTTAGTATAACTTCAGAATTGACCCTGTCAGCTATTTTTTCATTGCGTGCAGCTGCTTAAATGTATTGTCTTCAGCAAAAAGCAATGTAAGTAATTGCATAGCATAAAAGTAAATGTTAAATTATAATTAAATTATTCTGCAAACCTATCACACTAAGTTTATGGCCATTTCATCATATTGCAACAGCACGCAGAACAACAATTAGAGAGAAAGAAACGTTCTAAATTGAGATCTCAACTTTTGGAGAACTCGTCTCCTTGAAGGCATCTCTCACATTGTTTATGTCATTACTTTTCATTTCAGTTTTTCAACTGTCAGCTTTTCTTTTATACATACATTTAATGTGATTCTTTTTCTTTGAACAGATAGCCAAACCCTGGAAGATTCCAAATTAAAGGCCTCTTAGTTTGACTTAGTACAGAAATGTCCTGGTTTATTATTCAAGGTTTACCCGATGCTGCTGTTTCTCTCCGACTTTGCAATCATTTATTAGCTTTTCCTGAGGACAATCCTGTCATTTTTAGTAGAGGTTCATTTGACAGAGGCGAACACAGACCTTAATTGAGAAAATTATACTGACTGAGGTGGCAGAATAAGGTTAGCTGGGAGTCCAGAATATTGTCCAAGGTCACGTTAGCACAGTTTCCTATTTTCTCTCATCTCTCTGGTCTTCAGCAGAGAAACACAGCTATTCATTTTGAAAACCCCCTTTCCCCCCAACTGTTTTTCTCAGAGCCCCAACTTCCCACAGGAGCCAACACTGCTTATTTAGTGTTTTTTACTTACCCTAAATCAATCTGTGCAAGATACACAAACATGTGACAGCCATACCAATTACCTGACAGTGTCAGTGTGTACATGTGTGCAAGTGAGGGGGTGACTTATCCAAAATAGAGGTGCTAAGACAAATAAGATGCAGTTCCTATCCTTACAAAGCTCAAAGCCTACTGGGAAACAGAAGAATCTGACAATAAGCCGCAATTATGTATTTTAGAAACCCAAACACAACAATGTGAAATCTCAGTGCCATTGAAGTGTCCAGGATGTTCATGAGAGTTCCCAGAGGAGGACAGCCCAGAATTCAGTGACACCTTCGAGAGGAAGGGCCGTGGCTGTTCAGCTTTAGACTGGCGTGTTCTGTGAGTGAAAACTGTGGGAAGGGAACAGCTCCGACTCAGTTTCTCCACATGTCTCTCTCTCTCCCTTCCTTCTGAGCACTAGCACTATGAAGAGGTGAGGGAACACAAGAGAAATACTAGGCATACTCTGCCAACCTGAATTATTAAGATAACTGATAAGATTCTCAGTCGATCACTACTGACTGCAGGAAGACAAATGACTTCTCTCTCCATAACAATGAATAGAATGATAAAATAAGTGCTAGGGATATAGGACATATGGACGGCTCAGCATAGTGCCAGACATGGAGTAACTGCTTAAGGAATATTAGCTACTTTTAGTTCCTTTGGTATCTCAACTAACCATGTAAATAGCTGTTTTGTGCCACCATAATAGAATGAGCAGAAGGAGAGAAAAAGGAGGAAAACAATTAGAAAGTGTTGGCACTGATGTTTCAAGTGGAAAAAATAACTTGTACGCACACACAAATACTTTCTAGGTAATTGATACGGCTGTCATAATTTTGTATACTTGCAGAGATCTATTTGGATTAAGTAAACTCCTTACAACAATGAAACAGGTAGGTAGGTAGACATCTCCACTTTACAACTAAGAAAAATAAGGTTCAAAGAAGTTTAAGTAATTTTACCAGGTCACATAGCTCGTAAAAGGTAGCACCAGGACTGGATCATTTCTCCAAACTCCACTCTCGTTGTTTTTATAGTCTGTTCCCAAATTCAGAAATCAATAGAACCATGCTTTAATTTAACAAATATTTTCTGAGTGCCTACTATGTGTCCGGAACGACATATAAGGTGCTACAGAAAGAACAGTGACCTTTTATATATGGTCTCTGACCTTATGTGGCTAAAAATACAGAGGAAGATGGACAGGTAAAAAGGCAATTGCAAAGCAGAGACCCAGAGCAGCTTGGGAGCACATGGTAGGGTTGCCATGGAAGTTTAGGGAAGATTCTCAGAAGTGATATTTAAGCTGAGACGTGAAACAAGAGTATAAACAAACGAGCATGATGTAGTACAAGTGGGTGAGCGATAGAGGAGACCCAGGTGAAGGCTCAGAGACAGAAGTGCAAATCATGATTTTGAGAGTAAGACTCCACCGGAGGGTGGGACTGTGGAGCGGGCAGGTCATGAGGTTGAGAGACCCAGATCATGCAGCACTCTCCTGAGAGCCATGACAAAAAAGGATGGCTTTATCCCAACTCACAATAGGGAGACTTTGGCAAGTTTTAAGCAAGGGAATTAAGTAACTAGACCTATATTTCAAAATGAACCTTTTTAGTAAAGAAATAAATTATATTTTTAAAAAAAAGAAAATGACAGTCCATCTTCTCCTGAGCCTAACTTTTATAAAAGCTATTAGGCTTGTGTAAATAATTAGTAGGTGAATGGCCCTACAGTGAAATATAGTTAGGCCAGTGAAAACTGCTATGACTTAAGCCATCTTCAGGGCTAAACAGGCTTGGCTGGCAAGATGCTCTGGTGATGCTAACTGTGGAAGGCCATCTGTTTCATGACTGTTGAGGAGGTTTTAAAGAAACACATGCATTTAGTACTCAGTTGGAGTTCGGTGACAGGTTTCTTGCCATGGCTGTCTACTTGTAAGGAAAGAGTCACAGTTGAGGTCATCGAGAGCATGGCCATGCTCTGAGCATCCTGAAGCTGGTTCCATCCCAGTAGAGGAGAAAATGCCATTTTTTCAGTTCCAAACTGTTATTTCTGTTCCCAAGCTCCTAATCTGACACCGTACCTTCAGCAGATGAGTTTGCTGCCTAAGTCACAGAGAAATAAAGGCAATTTCAGTATATGAATTTCCTCAACTTCCTTTCCTACCACATACAAACGTTTTATTCCCCTCCCTCCCCCAATTTATTCTTTTTATTCCACTTGAAAGAGAAGATAATCTTGCCTCTTAGCTCTAATCCTTGCTCTTAATTCCCCTCCCATCCCCTCGCTCTAGCATTAGAGCCTCACTAAACCAACTGTCTCCTTCTCCGTTTTATCTTCTGCCTCTCCCTTTTTGCTCAATCGCTCCCCAAAGTCTCTTAATACACTCAAATCTTTCTCATCGAAAAGATTAAAACAAAGGTTTCCTTACATAAAGATGGATGTGTTGACTGGAGTTCAACTCTACAGAGCTCATGACTGGACCAGAATTGGAGTAAGAGGGGAAAGTGCTGAAGAGGGGGAGGGACAGCTGCTCCCTCGATCTCACACTCGCCTATTACCACTCTGTCTTCTGCCTTCTCTCTGGGAAACATCTTGGCTATGATCTAAACCTGCTAGTCATCGCCCCATCTTCCACCTTACAATTCACCCACTGAAATCTGGACACTAATCTTGTCATGGTTAGCTGCTTTTCTTGCAAAGATTATTGCAGACTGCCCATCGGTTGGACATTTTTGAGTCTTAAGTGGGACAGGATGGCTAGAGTGGCCTGGAACTGGGTTTTCCCTTCCCCCAGGTCAATTAGGTTCTGATAATACCCCACCAGGTTAGGCCCTGGGAAACTAGTTTCCCCTGACGGTGGGCCTGATTAAGAAGAACAGAGTGCTCTGGTGGGTTTCAAAACAGGTTCCTTTCCCCTTACTCCTTCCAGGAGCTCAAGGGCATGTCTCCAATATTTCCTGTGAGAGGCTATTTGAGCTCCTGGGGGGAGATCTCACATTATTGTGGGGACTTCCCTATGATCAAGCCCCCCTGGGGTTTTTAAAGCTCAGACTTGTTCACATTGAGCCTCTAGTAATGCATTGTCTACAGGCATGTTTTCCTGCCCTGGCGCTAGTTCCCAAGGAGGTTTCTGCTGAGCGTCTGCTCTGGTAGGCCACGACCCCTGTGTCTGTCCCTCCAACCTTAGAGACAGTGGCTTGCCTTAGAGACAGTCACTTCTTTTATGGACACAAGAAGAGTTGTTAATTTTTCAGTCTGTTCAGCTTTTTCCTTATTGTTAGGATGGAACAGCAACTTCCAAACTTCTTAATTGAAAACCAGAAGTCCATAAATTGACTTTTTATCTGCCATTTTCCCAGACTCTTATCAGTCTTGGTAATTTATCACACTGGATATCACCTACCAATAATGATACTTTGCTTTCTTCTATTGAATCCTTACAGTTTTCATGCTTTTACCCCTTATAACATCACACAGGAGTAAAAACTGGCATCTTTGTCTTATTCTTTGACTTGATGGAATATGTATACGTTTCTTTATTAAAGATTGCATTTTTAATGGGTGTTTTTAGTAGCTGATATCTTCGAGTTAATGAATTACCTTCCAAATTCAGTTTTCTGATTATTTTTATAATAAAGAATTGTTGAACATTATTTAATGATTTTTTTTTCAATTTGGTCCATTAATGCGATAAACTACACGGACAGATTTTTCTGGTTTTGAACTATCCTTGACTTTATATTAAGTCCTATTTGATTGTCATGGATTCTTTTTTAAAAAACATGGTTCAGTTGGGTTAGCTATTTTTTTAGTATTTTAACTATTTTCATAAGTTAAATGAACTCACAACTTTATCGTATTTACTCTCTTATCTGATTTTGGAATCAAGATTGTATAACTTTATAAAAGTAGTTGGGTAACTCTTCCACATTTATTACTTTCTTGGGCAACTTATAAAAGCTGGAAAGGTCGTTAAAATGCACCTATTAAGCACATGATGCCAGGACTTTTAAAAATTGTAATTTATTTTATATTTTTACTATTGTTAACACTGCTACAGATGTTCCCATTTCCCCCGCCTTTGCCACCTCCCCCCAGCCCCCCCTGCTCCCCCCCATCACCACTGTTGTCTGTGTCCATGGGCTAGCCACATATGCTCTCTGGCTAATCCCTTCACTTTCTTTCATCCAGCCCACCCCTCCCCCCTCTGACATCTGTCAGTCTGTTCCACGTATCCAAGCCTCGGGTTCTATAAACTCTGTCAATTAACAGACTCTCTTTTTTTCAGTTGAAAGATATCATTCCATTGTCTTCTGGCCTGTGTGTTTTCTCTGTCATCCTTACCATCGCTCTTCTGTAATGTATTGTTGGACCGGATTTGCTAATATTTTGTTGAGGACTCTGTCCCTCCTGTGTCTGGCTCCTGTCGGCAGTAAGCACACCGGGGGGGGGGGGGGGGGGGGGGGGGGTGTGTCTCCAGGCTCTCCCTGGCAATGTGGAAGGGGGTGAAGCAGCATGTGCTGCTCCTGGCTGGTTACGGTGGGAGGACTTTAGCCGGGGCAGTGACTGGGGAGACACCGTCTGAACTTGATCTGCTCTCCTCTGTCACATTTGCTGTCCCCCAAGAGCTGGCATTGCCCTTCATGGATCCTTTGCTCCAATACTGCTCTCGCCCCAGAGCATTTTATCCCTTGGTTTGGTTATTGAGAGTTTGTGGGGAGGGGATAGGGCAGGAGAGGGGAGCAGGGTTTGCTTAGGAGCCAGCAGCTGAGTCTGCGTGGTCTTGAGCCTCTCTGATGTCGCCCTGCTGACACCAGCAGCCCTGGACAGGTGCTTCTCTACCATAGTGAGGGGCAGCAGGCACCGCTGCAGGCAGTGTGGTTCTCGAAAGCCCTTCCCCTCGGGCAGTCTCCATGCTGTCCCTGAAATCCTTCTGGGCCCGCCAGCTACTGCCCTGCACACCAGCCCAGAGCCACCCCTCTGTCCAGCACCTTCTCTCAATGCTGACTTTCGTTCCAGACCCAGGCTTTTTGTCTTTTTCCCTTCTGCATCATTCCTGGGGCTGAACTGGGGGAGGAAATGAAGTAAACAGCCCACAAAGTCTGATCAGGATTCCAACACTGACCAGCAAGCTGACGTGGACTTGGCTTTATTTGTCTTCAGTTTGTTTTGCTGACACTAACAAGCAAGCAACGAAAAGGATTCACAAAAACAGGAAAAGGAACACAGCTCCCCAAGGCCTCTGTAGTTTCTCATGAAGGGTGCCCCGAATCCGGTCAGCGACGTGCAGTGCAGGGCGCGCCCGTCCAGCCAGAGCGGCGTGGGGCCGGGGCTCTGCCTTGGCCATGAGGCCGGGGAGGAGCCGCGGCCCAGACAGGGGCCGGCCCACGCACGAGGCCATCTCTTGCTGCGCTGTGCCATTTCCTCTTGCTCGGTAGAGCTGCAGCAGTCATCCCCGGCATGTGACCTAATCCTACTGGGGCAGAAACCCTAATCTTTTTCTTCCCCCTTCATGTTTGTTTCTTTTACCAGTCACTCGAGTGCAGTATCTCTAGTCCTTAATAAGCACTTGTTTTTGTTATTATTGCTTTGTCTTTTATGAGGGGCTGGAGAGCAGTAGTGGGTTAACGTGGTTAGTGTTAAATAGTTCACATCACAATTCACAAACCAGACGTTTGTTTGTGGAGCAGTTCACATCTGGGCTGTCAGTCTTGGCACGAATTTTACTCTACAGTTAAGAAGATGCACATAACTAGGTCGTGGGTTCAGTCACTGATCGGGGTGCATACAGGAGGCAATCGATCAATGTTTCTCTCTCTCTCTTTAAAAATCAATGAAAGCATACCCTCAGGTGAGGATTAGAAAAAGATAAAAACTTTTAAAAAGAAGAGAAGATGCTCCATAAAACCAGGGGGGAATCCAAAGGTCACAAGCAACTTAGAAGTATGGGGCCAATAGTAAAAGAAAATGTGGGCTAGTTGTCAAAATGAGGATCACACAGAGTTGAGTTTGTTCTGGTTGGTTGATAGAATTGTGAGAGCTTGGTAGAGTGGCTGATTATACAAAACAGATGTAACACAATATAGCATAACATAAACATAACCATAAACACAACATAACAAAATGTCCCAGCAACATCTGAGGTGACCCCTGACCTCTCTTTTATCAGTGCTGGGTCTGGGCAACCAATGAGTGGGCAGATCTTTCACCCGAAAGGGGTGAGAGCAACACTTATAACATCAAAGAACTGTTGAGAAAAACGCTCCGTGCAACATCATCAGCATTTTCATCACAAGCCTCTGGAGGTTTGGGATGACAAGGCAGCCACCCAGCAATATCTGTGACACAGGTTGGGGCCATCTCTCCCCTAATCCCCTGGTGTGTAAGAAAATACTTTCCATGTAGTGTTAGGAAGTTTTCTTCTGTATCTACATTCAATTTGAATGAGACTATTAAACTAAAGTTGCTTCATGTTTAAGAGCTGATTTTAAGACGCACATGAAAACATTTAAATGATGGGCATATACAATCAAGTAAAGGGTCATTACCCTCCTGTGAACAACCGATATGCAGCAATTAATGGGGATTTCTCAATTTAGAAATATTTTCAAAGAGCAAGAACTAAATTACTAAGGAGAAAATGAGAAGTTAATTAGTTACTTTTGACTAGTGCTGGGCTGGGTTGTTATGCAACCTTTTGAGGTCATCTTTAAAAACAGATTCTCGTGTGTCAAGGTGCTAAGTCCATCCGCTGTTCTCTGGGTTCTAATTAACTCCCATGCTGGTTTGATTAACACGGACATTTGTTTGTTTCCTAGTGGAAAGCATCCACTATATAAAGGAGCTCAAGTGAGTCACCTTTTTTAGCAGGTCTAACAATCACAAGTTTTTTTCCTTTGGTATCAAACACTTTTGTCTGGACTTTGAAATACGTGAATTTTGTTAGTAGTAAAAGGTTACGTAAGATGCATATTTTCTTTTATTTCTTCTCAAAAAGTCAAGGGCACTATTTGTTTCTATGAACAAAGGCATAAGAAGCAACACAAAACGGATCATCTCATTTACAGTCAGTTCATTACATTAAATCACTCAAATAGCCAGCATGTTTTTTTATACTTTCGATGCCCAGCTGGATGGCCTGTGCGGCACAGTGATTCCTCAGTTTCTTACCCATCTCTAGGTTCCCTCGGTCCTTGTCTCTCCATTTCAGCCACCTGTTCTAACGGCCTGTCCTGACATTATTGTCATTCAACTGTGCTCCGTAGCCGAAATCATCAGATCAAAGTCCCCACCGTACAGCCACAGTGGCCCTCTCCCCTTCCGGATGGAGAGGCGTGGTCATTGTCCAGTGGTCCTCAGGGTGAGTGGCGCGGGGTCACGCCAGGATACAGCCATTCCCCTCCCAGTCAGTGGAACGGTGTCCGCCTGGCCAGAGGCCACAGGAGCGGAGCAGCACAGACCCAGGGCTTCCCACGTCCCTGACAGCTAAGGAGCCTCGCCAGGCTCTCGGGCGGTTCTCGGCCTGCACGCAGGCTGTTCCCAGAATGCCCCCCCCCAGGGCGAGATAAGCCCCTAAGGGACTCTGGCTGATGTGGAAACTCGCCGACCGGCCTCCATCGGCCTTCCTCAGTGTGGGTAACGAATGCTGCCCTTCCCCACCGGTCCCCCGTGTGGTTTTCTCAGACTAGCCAAGGACTGCGTGGCGCTCCCTGGGCTGGAGCTCCTGTGGGCAGTGGAGAGCACAGAAGGCCATTTAAAGGACCATTTCAGTGACAGAAAAGAGAATACATGAAATTCTGAGCCCAAACGGCAGTGGTGAAAAGTGAACGATAGCAGCAAGAGATATCACCTGGGCAGAGGAGGCGAACTTAGTTGGGGAGTGAATGTAAAACAGAAGGGAAAGAAGTGTATCAGCCTTCTGTTGCTGCGTAAGGAGTGGCCAGCCACCCGGCGGCTCACGCGACACACGGGCTACCTCCAGTTTCCCTAGGCCAGCAGGTCGCACGGCTCGCTGAGCACGATGCCCAAGGTCTCTCTAAGCTTTCACAGCGGCAGCCAGGCTGCTTTTTCTCTGGAGACTTGAAGAAGAGAGGATCCACTTCCAAGCTTCCGCAGGCAGGATTCATTTCCTGCAGCCGTAGAACTTGGGGCAGAGGTTACATGTTAAGGTCATGAGGTTGGATTTCCTCATTAAAGGTCAGAAGATAGAAAAGAATGAGCCTTGCAGAGGAAAGTGGATTGGAACCCAGCAAAGGAAAGGAGAAAGCAATTAGAAATCTCAAAGTAAAATAAATATTATTCTGTATTTGAATTAAAATGACTAGAAATAGAGGAGGAAATGAAAAAAAGAGGGTAGTACAGAGCATGCCGGCCAGTGGGTTTAAGACTTGAGTATGCACAGGGTATCTGGTCAGGCTTTTTAAAGAAGCAGGTTCCCAAGCAGCACTCAGCGATTCTGCAGTGAGGGCCGCTAATCTGCTCTGCTGACAGGTGACTCCTATCAACATCCTCAGAAACATTGTTCTAAGGAACAGAAAAATATGATCAATATAGCGGAGTCTAACAGAGCCTTCTTGGAGATTATGTCACAAATACCCCCTATAAGAGACTCAAAGGGGTCTTGAAAATTCAGATCATTGGACTCTACTTGAGACCTACTGCTTCTGAATCTGCATTTAAACAAACTTCACAGGAGATTTTTATCTTCTGTAATTTTAAAAGAATATATTTTTTATTGATTTCAGAGAGAGGAAGGGAGAGGGAGAGAGAGAGAGAGAGAGAGAGAGAGACATCAACGATGAGAGTCATTGATCGGCTGTCTCCTACAAGCCCCCACTGGGGACTGAGCCCACAACCCAGGCATGTGCCCTGACCAGAAATTGAACCTCGATCTCCTGGATCATAGGTCGATGCTCAACCACTGAGCCATGGCAGCCTGGCTCCTGCAACTTATTTTTAAGACCAAAGTGTGGTCTGTTAGCTGGTGCAGATTCTTCTGTTTATTTGTCTGGAAAGAGATAAGTACAGAAATTGAAAATAAATGTTTATAAATGTTTCTAGAAGTTCCACATTGCTGTGACATCCAAAGGCATGAGCAGTGGTCTCGTCTCATTGAGTGGGGTGGAGACCAGATCTCCTGCTGTAATCCCCACATGTGGACTCACATGTGCCACATGTCACAGTGTTACAATGTCTGGCGTTTTAAGATTAATTCATCAACCAAAATTAAAATTATATTAAAATATAAGAAAAATAATTGTTTATATTTTTATATCTTGTTATTTTTATACTAATTTTAATTTTTAATCAAGTTGTTTTAAATTTTATAATTGAACATTATTAAATAAATTTGGAAAATAAAACTTGTGCTTATTTTTAACCTTAATTTATAGAGGTGAAATAAGCTTTACTTGACTTTCTTTTTTAGAAAATACATAATTTTTCTACATGTAGTCATAATAAATCATGTAAACAAATAAATGATGACAGTGGAAGTAATTCCAAAAAAATGAAGATTATAATGGATTCATAATGGTTTTACCACAAAGCATATGAAATTTCTTGTATATGAAATTTGGTTTTTAATTAGAATTGATGGTGAAATGCTAACCCGAAAGTATATTATTTCATAGATATACTGGCTAGGGAAGGATTAAAACCACAAAGACACATAACATAAAGAACATAAATAAATTAAAATAAAAAAATTTTTTGAAAGAGTATTGACTTCAAAAGCTGTTAATGTTCAATAATTCTCACCATTATAACTTGATGACTTCTTATAGAGTAGTACTTTGAACATGCTATGAATAAAAGTCTATGTTAATTCCCAAGATATAAGTAAAAGACTACATCAAAGATGTTTGTTTGAAAATGCTGGCTGTGTTTGTGGCTAAAATGGTAGCTTAAGTGCCAGTTTCCAACAATAGCATTGCTCAAAAATTCAGCACTAGCTAATGGTAAGAAGGGCAGACAGGCAAACCAAATAAAGCTAGTGATACATTTTTAATCACAATTTGTTGAATGCACAGATATTGCCAATCCCGTATTTCTTCTAGTATAAATGTAATTCCAATATGATACTGACACGGAGGGAGATTTTTTTTCTTCTCTTCTCTTCTCTTCTCTTCTCTTCTCTTCTCTTCTCTTCTCTTCTCTTCTCTTCTCTTCTCTTCTCTTCTCTTCTCTTCTCTTCTTCTCTCTTCTTTTCTTTTTTTTTAGCCTTATTGCCAACAAACACACTAGCTCTGAAGTGTGTGAGAGCCAGTAACTGTGTGTAGAAGTATTTTCTGATGGCACATTTCACAGGCGCAAGACAAGGAAAAACATTCTGGGGTTATTGCCCAGATTCCAGAGCTAAAGCCAAAAGTATTCATCAACACAGAACTTTCTTCATCAAGAAAGCCTCCTACGCAAAAGTTTTCAGCTGAACTAAACAGAAAGCTTGCTGTCCTACTAAAAATGGTGATTATGTATAGGCTAATGTGTTAACTTTGAAATTATTCTTTATTATTTTATAAATACGGAAGCTGATTATTTAAAAATTATTACTGTGTGATGAGTCACAATATTGATTAAGGGGGAAGGTCTATTAAAAAAATGTAAACTCAACCCATTTCCAGTTTGGTTCCAGCTTTTTAAAGATGTGGTTTTCCTTCCAGGCTTGCTTATTTGTCTGATGTCTTTGGTATTTTTAATTATCTTGATACTTCTAGGCAAGGAAGGAATCGAACATATTGTTTGGTGGCAGGTGAATCAAAGGGAAAAAGTGAAATTTAGAAGCCTGAAAGAACAGAATTTCTACAGGTTGTTATGATATGTTCCCTGATTTAACAATAATTGTCATTGAAATTGGCGATGGTCTTGTTGCTCATTTTCAAAAAGTTACCATCAAATAGCTCATGCAGTTTAAAAAATATTATGAATTTCATCTTCCATCTAAAGAAGAATACATAGAAATTTTCATACAGGGGAAATTCATGGCTCTGGAATCCATTTCTTTCATCCAAGTATGATTTAAATTTAACTACAACTTCACAGGATAAATTACTAAAATCAGCTCCCGATGAAGGATTGAACATAAACTTTGAAAACAGAGCATCACTTACATTATTTTGTAAAAACAATAACCTAAGCTTGCCAAAATTACTTAAATATCTTCTCTCATTCTTGCCAACATACTTTTGTGAGACTAGTTCCTGTACTTTAAGTGTTATGAAAGCATAATATAGAAAAATATAGATACTATTATCTCCTACAAGCACATTGTTATCAATATGCTCTAGAGGAGATAAATCAACAGGCAAGAAGCAAACTTTTTTACATTAAAGACAAAATTTTATGTATATGGTGTTTATTTAGAGTGTACATATAGGGAGTTGATTTTACTAAAAACATTTTTGTTCTTATATTTAGTTACAGTTGCAGAATACCACAGGACTGAGTAAAACAGCTGTACTCTACGTTAATCATTTACAAGCACATTTTCAATGCATTGTTTGATTTTTGTAATTCTTTTATTTTGTCCTACTTTATTTGTTTTGAGTATATTTATTGAAATATAATTTTATTTCTATTGAATCTTAAAATATTTGCTTTGTATTTAGTGTCTTGTTTTTTCCCTCTCATTTTAATTCCCAAATAATTCACATTTATTGTATTTTACTAAAGTATCAGCTGACGGAAGGTTTGCAAATAAAAACTGGTCCTTCACCTCACCCCTATGTCCAGAAGCACTGCTCTAGGGTATCAGTAGAGGCCCACAGAGAGCCTAAGCCATGGGGAACGGGGAAGGCAAAGAAACAGAGCCAGGCTCAGAGAAGCCTGAGGGAAGGGAAGGGAAGGGGCAAGCTTCAGAGGGAAGGTGGTGGTCCCAGAGGGGAAGCTTGCAGGCCACCACCTTCTCTTTGGTAAGTTCCAAGGGCTTTCAGGGTCCAAGGCTGTCATACTTCGGGGAGGCTGCGGGGCCATGATACGGAGCCCTTGGTGGTGTTAGTGGAACTAGTTTGCCTGATGACAGCAACGCTGACAGTAGAATCTCAGAGAAATACTCCCTGCAAGCCGTAAACATAAAGTGATAAAGAACATGAAGCTGTGGCCCTGGAAGCAAACGGCTCGTACCGAGAATGGGGAGAGAAAAGTGACCGTCAGATGTCATCAACTTCAAGGCAGGAGGGATTGTCCAGTGGCCTGGCAGTGGCACCACGGAACAGGGGACATTAATAGGAGACGTAGGGCAAGAAATCGCTTCATGTAAAGCATCCTAATGGACATGGCGCCGCCAGGGAAGGATTTGTGCTGCAGCTTCAGGAAACTAAAGCAGCGCCAGGGGGAAAATGCAGGCCGGAGAAGTTCGAGCAAGGTGGAATATTGCACCCCATGGACAGCGAGCAGTAAGGGAGCCCCGACTCGGCATTAATTCATGGGTATTCAAAGACGGTTACCTAAGGCAATAGGTGATTTATACAGATAAAAATGCTGAACTTCACAAGTAAGAAGCTATGGTGTTGCTGAAGGGAGAGGTGAGTAGCAAGGATTTTATTAGAAGGAAATTTGGTGCCACTAAGAGGATTACAGTGGGTAGAATGACAGTCCCCCACACTCCTCAAGGTGACCACGTCCTAATGCCCAGGACCTATGAATATATTACCTCAAATGGTAAAAATGGCTCTGCTAATGTGGCAGATTAAGGATTTTGAGAGGGAGATAAGAAGAGTATCCTGGATTATCCAGGTGGAACCAATGTTGTCAGGAGGGTCCCTATCGGAGGTAGGCAGGAAGAGTCAGACCAGGGGAGGTGCTGATGGAAACAGGCCAGAGGGATGCAATTGCTGGCCCCGAAGATGAAGGAGGGAGCCAGGAGCCAGGGGATGCAAGCAGCCTCTAGGAAATGGAAAGGCAAGAGAGAGAGCCCCCCTGAGAACCCCCAGAAGAAAGGTAACCCTACTGACACAGTGAAACCCATTTCAGACTGCTCACCTCTGCACTGTCAGGGGTGGATGTGCATTGTCTTAAGCCACTTTGTAATGATTTGTTTCAGAAGCAAGAGCTTAATTATAAAAATAAAACCATGGCTGCTTCTTTTACACATGCACACACACATACACAATCACAGAAGGTTTGTAAAGCCCTGCATTGCCGTCAAGACGGGAGCCCGTGCAAAATTAAACAGCTTTACTTACTGATTTTCTTTACATTTTTAATTTTCTATAAAGTTGATAGAATGAAAAAATGGTTTCACGTTAATTAGTTACAACAAGAAGTGCAAGGTCTCGCTATAACAAAAAATAACACTGAAAGGATGAGTGTAAAATAAATACAGCTGATCTCCTAATCCTAGCAGGATCGCTGGGGTCAGAGTCAGCGCTCAAAATTATCACTTAAGACAAAACCTCCCAAAGGAGATAATTTCCATGTGATAACATTAAAAAAAAAAGTGGAAATTGATGAAAGTCATTGCTGAGAACTTTTAAATCTCTTGGAAATCCATTCATTTCAAAACATGAGCAGGAATGTCACTCCAAAGGGAGAAACCAGGAGGCTTGGAGCCAACATCTGTTTCCCTCTGGCTGGAGCAGTGACCCCGTGGCGCCCAGGCGGGGCCTGGGAGGTGCCCACCGACCGCTCACCCCTCACACACGGACCTGCCGGCTCCTCATCGCTGCCTTGACAGCAACCGGTACTTCTTATTTACATGCTTATTAAAGTCACACAGGTAAAACGTTTCCGAGTGTGTTTTCAGAACACGTTTTATTTTAGTACTTTCAAATGTTTTGAGGATAATTGTTAGAGGGATGAGAGAAAAAAAAAAATAGGAGCTCAGTCTGAGAATAAAAATCTGTTTTGGCATTTTAATGTCTAAAGACTCCAGAGCTGCCAAATGTTTGCTAATCAAGAAGCCATGGAAATTCACAATCAGTCCCCCAAATATAAAACAATTCTATTCACTGTAAAAATATGTTTACTGCATTTACTTACCGGCTGTTTAGCACAAATGTGTTTTGTCCCAAGGTGGAAAAGCTGGCAATTCTTTAATTTCCAGAGTGCTGTAGATGCAGCTGTAGATGCGTGAGGCCTGTTAATGGCTCATCAAGGTGCCTGGTGCTTCCCTTTTGTCAGAAGCAACCTCCATTTGAAGTCTGCAGAGCCCTCCCCTGCCCCTCTGGCACCTTTGTAGCACTGTGCTCTCGGGGAGAGCGCAGCCATCAGGGCACACCCTGATTTTGCTTTGAACTCACTCAGATGCAAAAAAAATGTCAACATTTTTGGTAACTTTGTATTTTTTACTTTTTAATGTACCATAGTCTTCAAAAATAGGTGAGAGCATTGCAATTGGGACCCACCATCGTTAAAATATTTGTGACCCAGAGTAAAATGCCAACAATAACTACAAACTTTAACACTTCAAGTACAGACCTTATACTTGAAGGAATTTTATTGTCTTTTTTTAAAAGGCATTTTTCGTAGTGGAACCATAGTCTCAGTTCTGTGACTGGATCCCAAGTTCCCTTTTTAAGGGCTCAGTGGACTCACCCTTGCTGGCATAATCTCAGCCTCTCAGTGAATACGGAGCCGTCAGTGGAATGATCACCTTTAACCTATGAGGATAATGGCTCCCAAACCAGTCAAGTGACTCTGTTGCCATAAAACTAAGTCAAGATTAGGGCTGCCTTGGCTGGCTGGCATGGCTCAGTGGTTGAGGGTCAACCTATGAACCAGGAGGTCACCGTTGGTCCCAGGAAGGACACATGCCCGGGGCGCGGGCTCAATCCCATGAGGGGGCGTGCAGGAGGCAGCCGATCAATGACTCTCTCATCACTGATGTTTCTATCTCTCTCTCCATCTCCCTTCCTCTCTTAGAAATCAATAAAAACATATTTTTAAAAAATCACAGCTGCCTTAACTTCCCTTTTGGAACAAGGAGGTTTAGTCCTAAAGAGAGAGAGAGAAAAAAATGGTAAGAAGAGGAAATTTTCTGGAAGTCCCAATATTCAATAAATATTATTTGTGTGCAGGACTTTAGAAGGAGGGAAAGATCAGATGGGCCTTCAGAGGTGAAGTCTGTAAATGCGCTCCTGAGTGGCGGTGTGAGGACCCACCAAGACAGAGGCAGGCCCCTAGGCCCCGGGGCAGGACAAAAGGCATACATGAGTGACTCAGTAAACTGCAGAGGGTGGAGGCAGTTCCAGGAATTAACTTAAATCGGTGGGTTTGACAAATACCAGGTGCACTCAAGCTTCAGGCGCCTGTGGTTGAGAAACATCCTGAGCCCACTCTTCCTAAAGAATTTATAACCCTTGTAAGGACAATGATTGCTTGCTCACTGTAGCCCTATATAAGCTTGTTGTAAATTTAGATCAGGGTTCGAGTCAGAATTCCACTGCGTTGGATACGACCGAACCCCAGCTAGCTGGAATAAAAGTCCCTTTTGCTGTTACATTACCAGCTCTGGAGTGATTGTCTTTCCGCAGCATAGGGGATCTGATTCTCGGACATAACAGCGGGAGCAGGAGCCCAGGCTCACAGGGCTCCACCACATTCCCCGGGGCTCAGGTGTCCCCAGAGCAGGGACCAGCTGAAAGGAAGCTCAGGGTGCCCTCAAGGGGAAGGACCTTTCTCAGAAAACCAACTTTGCAGCTTCAACCAATTAAGCACCCTTTTCACTCACAGTTTGCCTGCCACCCCTTCTTAAAAGGCTTCAGAGAAACTGCCAGAACAACCACTGTGGAGTCTTGGGGACTGTTACCCAGGGTGGACATCGGGCTCATTCAGGAGTTCATACATCTGATTAGCAGTAGTCCTCTGAGTAAAATAGGAAGTTCAAAAACGTTTGATGAAATAGGTATTTGGGGTACTTATTCCTCAGACCACTTTAAACTTCACAGTAACCCTCTAAGGGACATAAACTCCTATTAAAGCCTTAATTAAGTTAAAAAAAAAACCTCTAACTGGAAATCATAAAAGCCCCCAGGCGCTGCTGACTCTGGGCACTACGACCTATCAAAGAATCTCTGGGTGGCAGAGGTGGGCTGGGCCTTCAGAGGGGTGTGCATTTAAGTGATGCATTTCCCAGGCACTATGTTGGTGCAAGAGCAAAGACTCTAGAACATTCTAAAGCACTAATCATTCAACAACATGCTGTGAATATTATTTTCCATCACTTTTTTCTTCTAGGCCTTGATCATCTGGAGGGTGGATCAGTCCCTTAGGCCTTGGCTCGGGGAGGTGATGATGGCAAGTTGTGTGGGAATATACCAGGTCAGTGCTGACAGGTCAGGAAGGAAGAGGGCTCAGAGCTAAACTAGCTTCCAGTTATAAGAGATGTAAGTTCTGGGGATCTAATGTACAGCATGGTGATTATAGCTAATAATGTCGTATTAAGTACTTGAAAGTTGCTGAGTAGATCTTAAATGTTTACATGGCAAAAATGAAATGATAACTATGTGAGATGGTGAAAGTTTTAACTGACAACATGGTGGTGATCATTCCCAATATATGAGTGTATCGAATCAACAGTGCGCACCTTCAATTTACACCATGTTGTATGTCAATTCTATCTCAATAAAGCAGCAGGGGGAGGGGTTAAATGGAGCGTAGGTAACATGTTCTGAGAAAGAAATATACACCAGGAGTGCAGTTAACATGTTCTGAGAAATATACACCAGGAGTGCAGTTAACATGTTCTGAGAAATATACACCAGGAGTGCAGTTAACATGTTCTGAGAAATATACACCAGGAGTGCAATTAACATGTTCTGAGAAATATACACCAGGAGTGCAGTTAACATGTTCTGAGAAATATACACCAGGAGTGCAATTAACATGTTCTGAGAAATATACACCAGGAGTGTAGTTAACCTGTTCTGAGAAATATACACCACACAGAAATACTATCTTCAACGGTGCCTTAGCCATCTGCTAATTATTTCTCCCCCAAATTTTCTTTAATAATCAACAAAAAAAATTTGAAAGATCAATGGCTTATTGAAGAACCAAATTTGAGTAGTACCCAAACTCAGACTCCATTGTGTGTGTGTGTGTGTGTGTGTGTGTATGAGAGAGAGAGAGAGAAGGGAGAAGAGGGGAGAGGACAGGGGTGGACCTGAACTCTTGTTGGGAGGAGATGCAGGCACCTGATGTTCCAACTGAAGGATCAAATGAGAAACTGTTTTGCTCTATTTCAGACTGATTGACGTTTTAATTATTCTACAGCTGGAAGTGTTAATCACACCAAAGAATGAGGGGATAATTCCCAGCTGGTAAAACTTCACACAATAGCTTAGCAGGCACCAACATGCAGATAGTTTAAATCATTTGTTAAAGAAAAAAGTATTTAAAGTCCCTTCACAAATTAAACCAGCAACAGGTCTTCACTTAAGAATCTCTTTAGCTATGGTTTACGCTTCTCATTTTCGGTCCACAGAGTCAAAGCACTTTATAATCCGAGGCAATTACAATCTTAAATAACTAACTTGAATAGTGTGAGGTGATTAAAAGAAATTAAGATAAATTTATTTCTGTTCATAAAATGTAAACTTTATTACTATTCAAACTTTTGCACTATTTTTATTAATACAAGCCTCTCAGAAAGTCCACTGTTGTATTTCAAAAGATAAATATTTACACCTGGCTAGCGTGGCTCAGAAGTTGAGCATCGACCTATGATTCAGAAGATTGCGTTTTGATTCCTAGTCAGGGCACATGCCCTGGTTTCGGGCTCGATCCCCAGTGGGGGGCGTGCAGGAGGCAGCCATCAATGACTCTCTCATCACTGATGTTTCTCTCTCTCTCTCTCTCTCCCTCTCCGTTCCTCTCTCTGAAATCAATGAAGATATATATATTTTTTAAAAAAGGTAAATGTTTACTTAAGTTCTTTATATACTTATCTGATCATAGAATCACCTAGAGTGCTTCTCTTTAGAAAAACTCTCTAGAGAGAAACTCAGAGCTTCTGAATTGATGGCTTTGGAATAAGCCATAGGAACCTGACTATCAAAAAAGACTCTCGGTGATACTTAAAATCAAACAAGTTTGGAAAATACTGGAATGTATATTTGGATTTTTAAATTAAAATTTATTTAGTGCTATTTGCATATATAGAAAATATCTGTATTTTCCCCAAATACTAAAAGATAGAGAAAACTACCAAAATTAATTAAAACACACCCTGCCAGTTTAGGTGATAAAAATAAACTTGAATTTTTTTCATCAAATTCTAATAAAGATTCTAGTTTTGACAGGTAATGAAACTTTTGACAGTCAAATGTTTTTCAGGTTTTTACCTTAGCTGTAAACCCTGAGAATGTGAATGTGCTTTCCTTTCAATAAAAGAAAGTTTTCAACAGAAAACACATTCTAAGAGAAATACTATTAACTTAGATATTAACATTTTGCCTTCAAAGCAAGTTTTTCTCTAGAGTTTCCCTAATCTGTATAAAAGTGTCAGGCTTCAAAAATAATTATAAAGATATTTTGAATCCATGTGAAATACACAGCAGCAGAGGCATGCCAGTGTCCCTGATTAATTAGGGGAAGTCTTCAAGGAGAGGGCTGAGCTCAACAATGCTTAATTCTATAGAGTGTTACTGTGCACCAGGTTGCCCTCCAAGTGAGAAACAACTTTGAGGTCACCATTACTATTATCACCATTATAATTCCCATTTTATAGTTAGGGAGATGAAAAGATAGTGAAAATAAATTTTTCAAGATTACACATTTATTAAGTTATTAACTAGCAATGGTATCTTTACCTCTATGCTAGACTGCTACTTCATTTTTCTGTCTCTCCTAAATATATTAATAAAATGCACCATCATTAAGTTGGTATCCTTCATAATCCAACAGCCTTTTTTTTCTAATTCTGTGATAAAAATCTAGAAAAACTGACAGCTCCCTGACAGGTGTGGAGCCTGATGGTCAGAGAGTGTCCAGGACATTCACAAGTGGCAGTTGTCCCTGCAGCTGCGGTTTCCATCCTGGAAGGTGAGGACAGATGGGTGTGTCAGTAAAACTTTCAGAACTAAAGGGTTAGGAAGATGTTCGAAGAAAGTCTGCCAGCTGTAAAATAAAGGAGTCTGGCTGACTCCTTAGAGATCTCTTAACTCACCTGAGGAAGCAGGGACTAGTGTGGAGGTGACCTGAGAGGGGCCCCTCCATACTCCACACCCGGTCCCCCCTTCCCGCCGCTGAGCTTCAACTTTTACTGATAACATGGAAGTGGATTCTCATTCTTTAACTTTTAAAGGGAAAAATAATTTTTTTTAATTAACATCGTTCTGCCTGTAAAACTTATGTTGTTTTATTTCAACAAAGTAAGCTTAGTCCTACTTTTAGAATAAGAAAATGGTTGTTTATGAGTGTTGTACATCCTGATTTTTTTTTTTTTTTAAAGAAAACTGTCTCTGCTCCAGGTCACGTAGCTGTTAGGCCCTTGGGTTGCTGATTTATAAGCTTGAGGTCAACATGCTGTGTCTCTTTATGCCTTGGTTTATGAGGCAGTTATGCAGGCCTCTTAAGCTATTAAGACATTATCATTGACGTTGCAATTTGTGTATATGTTTTATACCTCATTAAATTGTCATCTTGCTAGCTCACAGCAATAGGCTCTGGCCTAGGCTATAGCATAATCTCATAACATAATGAAAAATGTAAAATCATCACATAGAAAGTTGATGGTTGAAATATTTACCCCCAATCAATTGATTTCTTGGTGGTAGTTGCTTTAGAGTCAAATAGAAATTTATCCATGTCACAATTCAGGTAACTTCTAAAAGCAAAAGTGCATCAGTCTGCAGTAAATCTGTTTTTTTAAAAAGCTGCGTAAATGGCAATAGGATAGTAGTATGGGATGTTTCTCTACAAATTGTTGCAAGTTTTAGATTCTCTAGTAAATGGATAAATTTGTAATTGGTGCTACTTCCCACTTCTGCAGTTTATAATTCAGCAAGGCAATTCTTCCCTCTCAATCTTAAAATGTTATCACGAAGAGATGCCTCATATAATTCCAACACTAATGATTGTTTGGAACTTTCCCTGACCAGGTGATTGATCCCAGCCCTGACTCACTGCCTTGGATGTGGTGGAGAACAAGAAAGACCTGTTGCCTGAAAACAGCCAGTTCATTCACTTGAATTAATTGTTGCCTAAATAAAACTTACTACCCAAAGTCCTCAGGGGGAAAGAACAATTATGAAATTACAAGGTTCTCTAGTTATCCCTAAATACTTCTATTTACAAAGCTATCTATCTGTTTATTTAGGCCTAGGTGTGTGTGTTTATTTACTTAAAGAAAGGTAAGCTTGCAAAACATCTGTGGAGCTTGGATTCTTTATATGAAGTAAAAAACAAGTTTTCATAATTAAAAATTTAAATAGATCTTTTTTCACACTTAAAATATTGCATTGATAGTAGACATACAGAGAACTCCACTACAATTTCTTATAATATATTTCCAATCTGTCCATAAAGGGACAAATGTTTGTTCCAAGATTTTGACCTTCTAGTTCCTTCTGCCAACTACAACAATCACTTTAGGAATGTTCAGACTATGATAATTTTGTAAGGTATTAGCCACAGTTTATGGATAAATTATTATGTTCCAATCCCAATAGTCTAGCTGGCCCTCAGAGCTGGGTTTTCCTAACCCCCACCTGACACAAAATATTGGCTTAATTTTAAGGGTAGTGGGCGGAGGAAAGAAGTGAAGGAAATTTTCTTAGGAGGTATATAGAAAGCCAGGCTCTCAAGAACTCAACCTCAAATCCACCTTGCTTCAGTGCACCCATAGATTACAGCAACTACAAGATTTCTTAAATAAGTAATGGACTATGGCAACAAAATAATAGCATTTGACAAAGAATAAATGGCAACCTAGATAAACATAGGGTGTCCCAAAAAATGTATACACACACTTTGAATAATTATAAAGGCAGTGTTGATTAAAATACATTTCATTTTCAAAATTGAGCTATCAGCTGTTGAAGTATGTATACATTTTGGGGGGACACCCTATAAATCAGATTTAGGACAAAAAATAATGTATTTTTTGCAGAATGGTTCTTCTCAAAAAATGTTTTGTCATTTTTTCCCTTTTCTATTGCTCCTAATGCAGAGTTTTCCAACTAGCTTCAGACAGGGGCAAGGGTTAGAAGACAGAAGTTGGTTGCAAATAAAACACCTGTGGCTCCTTCCCAGCAGGATGGATCCCTGAGTGCCTGGTGTCCAGGACAATGTCAACGACATAGTCGCCAATCAATAGACACCTGCAAAATTAAAAATGAAATCTGCATCACGCTGAGGAAGAATGCTCCTGCCTTTCAAAAAGTCAGCCTTTCAGCAAGGTGACCAGAAAGGCCGAGCAACTGCCAGCGCAGTCTCACCTACCATCCAACCCATCTTATTTATTTTAACACAATCTCGCGAGGGTTTCTGGCAAGAGATTTGGTTCACACATCTCATCTATTTTTGCTTTTATAGTCAGCGTATGTATAGAGGTCAAAAAGTCCAAGAGAGTGTTTAAAAATACTTGTTTATGAACAAACTGGTATAATATTTTTCTTGACAAACAATTTTCCTATACACATTACAATTTTTTCTGAAAGGGATCTGAACTCTGAACTTAACATCTGCTTGCCTTTTTCTGTTGGCTGGTGTACAAAGAGTGACTATGGCACAGAATGTGGACCCTACAGGAGAGAGTCCCACAGCGCTGGGCGTGTGGATCTCAGACACGGCTGGGAGCGACGGTGACACCATCCGTCCTCTATGGCACTGTGATCACACCAACTGCTGCAACACTCTACTCATAAGCCCCAAGCTGACGCCCTCAAAATATTGTGTTACACGGGAATAATTACACACACAGCATCGCTGTGAACTGAATAACTTTAGGGGGGGAATTAGGAGTCATAGGACTGAAAGGCCAATATTTACAACTCTACTGCTTATAGTTTTCATCCGTGCAAACGCAGCTCGGGTTACGAGCAAGGTAAATGCAGGTACCTCATGTTCTGGACAGAGGATAACACGTCTCCTGGAACTGATGTGGACAATAAAAGACTGAGGAACTCTGCAGGCAGCGTCTGGCGAAAGTGACTAAGGAGAAGGGAGCCATAGGGATCTGTTTCACTTCTGAGCAGGTTTCTGAGAGGGAGGGTGAGGAGCACGGGCTCACATTGCTCAGGAGCCCGGTGTGGTTTTGGTGTTTGAACGTGAGTAAGAGCAGCAGGTTAGCACCAGGCCGGCAAGCCCCAGGCCAAGCAGTTGGTCGGTGGGTCAGAACTGCTGGCACGCTGCCCTCCAGCCAGTTTCCACCCGCACTGCTGTGCAGCACTGTGTCCACGAGGGAGAGCAGTGCGGCGACCTCAGTGTCCACGAGGGAGAGCAGTGCGGCGACCTCAGTGTCCACGAGGGAGAGCTGTGCGGCGACCTCAGTGTCCACGAGGGAGAGCTGTGCTGCGACCTCAGTGTCCACGAGGGAGAGCAGTGCGGCGACCTCAGTGTCCACGAGGGAGAGCAGTGCGGTGACCTCAGTGTCCACGAGGGAGAGCTGTGCGGTGACCTCAGTGACCATGAGGGAGAGCAGTGCGGTGACCTCAGTGTCCACGAGGGAGTGCATTATGTGATCTCATAACAAGGCCGGCACTGCAGTTTTTAGAAATGAAACAAAAGGTCACTGTACAACCAAGATGGATTCAATGGCAAATCTCCCTGAGGACTCAGTTACAAATATTTAAACTCCTCTGTAATGAAGTTAACATTGGTCCCAGGTTCTGGAGCAGAGCTGACCCCACAGATGGGATGAGTGCAAGAAAGAGGCGCTTGGGAGTGAGGGGAGTCCAGGTCAGAGGCCACTATTATTTACCCTCAACTTCTTCATTTTCTTCCTCTTTGAAGTTTGGACCATTTTCTATCACTTCATTTAGATTATGTCTTAATACAAAAGCAAATAGCACTTACAAAATGCCCAAGAGCAACTTGGTATAAGGGATATGCCCAGTCCCTTTAAAAAGAAGAAAAATTTTTTCAGACCCTGAAGACTTCATCCACATACCTTAATTTTAAGATGACTTGATAGATGACGAAATGAATGTTAATACTCATTTAGCATGCTACTACTTCTGAGTGATTTTTCATACTCCTAGCACCCTTAGAAAATTAAAAATTAAAAAAATGGATCTTTCCGTAAATATTTCATGAGGGTGTGGCGTTGTGCTGGGCACAGAAATAGAGCGGTGAGGCTGCAGTTAACACTCTCCAAGTCTGTACCCCTCCGACCCCTGGGGGAAGGGACTGGACAATAGACACATGCCCAGCAAGGCCTGGGCGATGTGAGAAGGTGCCTGACTATCAGTCATACCTGGGAACAGGGCACGGGCCACAGTAGGCGTGTAGGTGTGTCCACTGCAAGCACCGGAAAATTTGATATTTAAACTCCTGAACAAAAAGAGTTCCCTTCCCTTTCTCTTGGCTCCCTTGACCCTCTTGCCCTCCTGGCTCTCACAGCCATATGGGGCCTGCACAATGGACTAATGGACTGTGGCTAGCCTGATGCTGTGCCAGGCTCAGCTCCACATGGCACAGAAGCTCTGGGCACCGGCTCTGCTTCCAGCTCTGCTGAAGCCCCAGCTGCCCGTTTTCCAGGACTGGATTAAGGGAAATGGGACTTCACAACCCAAGTGATATAATTTCACACAAATAAACCTTTCTACCACATCTCACCCTCTGGTGCCAGTCTTAGAAAATTCTTTTCCTCAAGATATCACAAGAACCCAACCCCCAGCCCCCAGTGGGGAAAGGTCACCCCACGCCCAGGAGCATCAGAGAAATCCCACCTGTTCATCCTCCAATAACAGTGACGGGGTCTAGACATCGGCATGTTCTGAAGCTGATTTCAATAGCTAAAAAGTTGAAAGTCAATATGTGGAATGTAATGAACAAAATAAACTGATGAACAAAATGGATCCAGAGACATAGAAGCATGGAACAGACTGAGGGATCTCAGAGGGAAGGCGGGGAGGGGAGAGTAAGTGGGGAGAGATTAATCAGGGAACTTGTAAGTTTATAAGCATAGCCCAGGGACACAGACACTGGTCTGGGAAGGCCTGGGAGTGGGATGGATGCGGGGTGGAGGGGATCACTGAGGGGGGAAAGGGGACATCTGTAATATTTTCAACAATAAAGGTAAAGAAACTTAAATAAATAAATAAATAAATAAAGTCAGTTCCTTTTGGGGGGAAAGAAGTTGAAAGTCAATTCTTAACAAGCCCTTCTTGTGTCATGAAATTCTTTCTTTAAAGGTTTAAACCCATCACTGAGTGGCATCATACAGGTCAGCTGATGTCACCCTCACTACAAAGCTGCCTGGGCTTTGGTGAGCAGACCTGAGGAGCTGGTGGCAATGAGCTTCTAGCTGGCATTTCAGCCACTGTGGTCCGTAAAGTTCTTATGACAAAACACCTTGGGCCATATATCCCCGTGCTCCACCCACCTCATTTTGAAAGCATCCCCAGCTGTTGTGATGCAGTTACTACTGGAGGACCACTTTGCAAAGCACTGACATACATTTGAAATAGGTAACCTTTAAAAAGGGATGTGTATTTTTTTAGAAACCTTGTTTTACTCATATACTTTATTTGAAATTCTAAAATGCTGATTGAAAAAGCAAAAGCAAATATAGGGTTTTGAAATGTTAAGGTTTGCTTTCTCTACAAAAGAAAATTGATTTTGGGGGGACTTTCAATTTAAAAGATTGCTTTAGAAATATCATTAAAATATTTAGCAAACATATTTAGTAATACATTTTTAAAATATCTGTTTTCACTCTTCAAAAAATGTTTTTGATGATAGTGAAAACACTTAATCCACTCAGGGGATTAATTTCATGTAAAGTTTTATGTCTTAAGACTTAACTCATTTTTTCACTGGCATTGAACACAACAACATCTGCAAGCCATTAAAAGGAAATTCCTTTTGAAAGCACTATAGTCTGACTCTACTACATGATTTCCACTTGGAATAAAATCATTTATATCCTCATGATGTTTTAAAAGAAGCTATGACTTAAATTAGTAAGAATAAATTTTATTTTAGTCAATATACTATAAATCAGGTTTTACAATCTATTTTTCTAATACTTTACATGTTCTTGAACATCCAAAAGGATGTTAATTTTTATATTAAAGTGACTGTATTATTATTGTTATTAAAATTATCCTTGTTTTAAAAGGACATTCTAAAAGAGTAAAGAAATTCTTTGGAAAAAATTACTTCTGTCACCTATTTGAAAAGAATTCTGGATAACATCCAATCGTTTTCGCAATAAAATGTATTTTACACAGCTATACAGGGCCTTAAAAAGGAGCACATACAACAAATCCTGTTTCTCCAAACATTTCAAAACAAATTTCAGAGCTGATGTTAAAAGTCACTTATATGAAAGTCCAGTATTGATGTAGCCTGTGTACAATTAATATTCCTTAAAAATAGGAACCCCAAAATTTAAAAACATGGTCAACTATTGTTTTCAGTCTCCGGCTATTTTATATTTCATTATATTTTATTTTGTTTATTGTTGACAGTATTACAGCTGTCTCCCATCCCCCCTCCCCCCCGCCTCCCTTCACCCAGCCCCAGCCCCCCTCCCCCCGCCCCCCCCCCCGCCTCCCTTCACCTGCCCCAGCCCCCCCCCAGGCCTTCCCCACATTGTTGTCAGTGTCCATGGGCTATGCAAATATGCATATAAGCTCTTTGATTAATCTCTTTCAGTCTCCCGGTCCCCCCACCAGGTCAACTATTTCGAACCTTCTTTTCTTAACAAAAAATGGTACTAAAATGAATGAAGTGAACCCCCTTTTTAAAAAATTTTCTATTAAAACCCTTATATCTCTGTAATCTTGCAAATTCATGAATTTGTGCTCCTCTGTATTTGTATACTAACTGGTAACAAGCATGAAAAGAACAAAAGATTTAAGGAGAAAATGAATTACCCTCTTTTCTTACAGCAACAGAAATACGTATATCACTTCAAGAAATCAATCAATAGTTCTACAAGAAACCACTTAACGTTAGAAAGCATTAATAAATGTTCTAATCCAAAACCTTGCTTGCTGGCGTGGTACTCAGACATTTTGAAGTCTTTTAAAAATGCTCTGAAGTGTTTGACTTGTGCCCCTCTCACTGCCCAGTCAGGATGTACTACACATTTTAATTTAGGACTAGGAAATAAGTGGTTGGATTAAGGCAAGGGAGACAGTGGCCCCATATCATCAGTCACAATTTGACCTCGAGATGAAATAGGCAAATGTTGTACCCCACTCCCAGAAACATATATTAATTTCTTTAAAAATAAAGAATTCTAAGTCCCTTTTAACTGTGGACGGTTATAAAAACCCTATAACCATTCTACCATGGAGCAACATGGACCAATTTTTAAAGAGAATGTTTTAATTCTTTGCTAAATCTTATAAAGAGTCGTTGGAAACCCTCTTTCTTCTTCATTTTTCCAAGGAGAAAGGAACAAAGCAGTTTTTATGATAAGTGAGAAGTGTTTTATTTTACCTAAGGGATTCCAGCTTTTCATAACAACACCACCATCTGCTGGAATTTAAGAATATTATTGCTGAAAACTTTGAAAGTTCTGGATTGCATTTTTACAACTATTGTACATTTTTAAACAGCACAAAGTGACTACTTCCAAGGTAGAGTTTACTTGTAGTTGCAATCCCCTGGGGTACCAAAGTGACACAAACTAAGGAGGGGGAAATCGAAGACTAGCTTTAACTTCTCCCCCTCTCAATTAATTTTCTGGATCTCCCATCCCATTTATAAATATACAGAATAATCCATTCATTCAAAAAATAGCCATTGACCTTTGATTGCAGGCTAAGAAATATGCCACAAATTAAGGACATACAATTAAATAAGAAATTGTTCTCCAGGTCTTAGTCTCTAGGGGACCCAGATGGTGCCACCAGGGCCTTGGGGCTAGAGCCAAGAGCCTTGTCCCTTGGCCAGGCTGGGAACACTTGGGTGTAAATACTGGGGGAAGGGAGCTTCCTTGAGGAGAAAATGCGTGTCTTTAGTCTCAAAATTTGAGTTGGAATTAGACAAGACAGGGACGAGTAAGTCTGGAGAGTTCAACAGGTGGTATTTGGGAACAAAGCTTCCCCACGATGTCCCCTGTGTACATTCACACCTTTACTTCCTTAGTCTTCCCTTCACTTAGCTGATGATTTTGTTCAGCATCAGAGGTGAGGCTAGGAAACAAAATGTAAAATGAGCAACTACAAACACGATAAGGGCGATAAGATGTGTACAGTGAGGACTTTCATGCGTTTACCCAGCTACGACTCCGGCCATGTGCAGGCTCTGGAGATAAGATATCACCCAGGCCTTCACGGAATGGGAAAACATTTCTAAATAGCCCCGTAAATACCATGTGATAATTTTATCTAACTCCACATAGGGGTGGGGAAATGAAATGCCTGTAATGTTGTTGGGAAATGCCTCATGGAGGGATAGTCAGCCACAAAGAATTTGAAAAATAAGTTTGCATTTACAGTTAGATAAGCTTGAGCTCTGCCATCAGAGGGACAGGGATCGAGTTCATTTCCGCTCTCGTGTATGACCCTGGGAAGAGTCGCTCATTTCTCAGAGCCTTAGCCTCCTATCCTATCAAGTGGGGGTAATAGCCCCTCCTTAGAGGTTAGTTATGAGGTAAATGAACTGAGTGTCAAGCGCCTAGCACAGTGCCTGTCTTAGCTGGCCCTTCATAAATATTGGCTATTTCTCCTTCCTTGCCTCCTTTTTTTTAAAAATATACATATACATTTATTCATTGATCTCAGAGAGAGGAAGGGGAGGGAGAGAGAGATAGGAACATCAATGATGAGAGAGTCATCGATCGGCTGCCTCCTGCATGCCCCCCTCCCCCGGGGATCGAGCCCGCAACCCGGGCATGTGCCCTGACCGGAATCAAACAGTGACCTCTCGAGTCATAGGTCGATGCTCAACCACTGAACCACGCCAGCCTGGCTCTCTTCTTCATCTAACTCAAGTCAGCAAGCGAGGGCACTGACCAATCACATAAAATGCACAAGAAAAGCACAGTCGTCTGACTTAGTCCAGCAGGCTAGCTGGAGGAGGGAACTGCAAGTAGTCGGATGTCCATCTGGATGGTGCATCTATCTGTCAGTCAACGAATACTGATCGCCTGTTTTGTATGGAGCACACCTCAGGTGTCCCAACGAGTTCTAGGGGCTGTGATGAAAAGTGTGTAGGATACAGAGAGAACCAATAAAAGAGTGGCCACCTTTACCTGGTTAAGAGTTTGATGAGAAAGTCTTCAGAGGAAAGCACACACTTGAGACCCTCATTAGAGGAGTTGAGAGCTCAGCCTGTTTGTGCTGGGGATTGGGAGGCATTCCAGGTGCCTGAGTTCAAAGGTGTGAAATGTAGAGGGTGCATGGATCTTAAAGAGCCTTTAAATTAATGTAGGGAAAACTCCATCTCTTGGCTTAGCACATGAAGAGCAGTGTAAGACGTCAGTGTCGATGGTGTAACGGTGACAAACCCTGGGAGCCACTGAACAGGGCAGAGAAATGGATCACCCAGCCCACAGATAGCTTTTCCCTGTTATCAGAAGTAGAGACCTGCCCTGGATGGATCTGCACACACCAAGGGTCAAATTGGATCTTCTGAAGTAAAATAGCTACATAGAGAAATTTTAACAGAATGTATAATACTGCTGGTATATCAAGTTATTTTCACCAACCCTAGGGTCCTTTCACAGGCAGGTTACATAAAGTAAGCAGAAATGGCTCAAACTGAATTTTTGTCTAAACATATCTCCTAAGGTGTCCTATCACTAAATGTATTTGATCTTATCTAAAAACTTATGCATAAAGGCCTAAATTTGCCACCACATAGTATCCCTGTGAGCACTGTCCTTTTAGGAGAATCTTGTTCTAGCCAGTATCACATGCCTGGAAACCGCGGGAAGCTAAATGAGGCCTCTGATTTGTATCACGCATATAAAACAACGACCCTTCATGATAAATGGACATAATCCAGGGATCGAGAGGCTAAGAAAGTTTACATTCCAAGAATGATTGTTCAAGCCTGGCTTTAGAAGGGAGGTTCAAAACAAGTGAGACCAAACGGAAGGCATTTAAAATGGAAACACAGGGTGCTTTTTCCCCAACAGTTTTCCTGGAAGCTTGTGCCTGTCCTTCAGGCCTTGGAGATGCCTCATAGTGTCCATCTGACCAGCAAGCCTCTCCCTGTTTTCTGACCATCTGCTGTGTTGGGGTTCTCTGTCAGCTTGCAACGAGGTGTAGAGTTGCCATGGCCGGGCCTGGGCTTCGCCCGGGGGGGAGGAAGGCTTGGATCAGCCCGGCTTCGGAACCACCCTCTAACCTCGTCACTCCGACAGCAGCAGCTGGAGGGAGCTTGTCATTATCCACCTTTCCTCCACTGCAGTGCCGCAAATGTTAGAAGCGTCTGAGACAAAATTCAGAGCACTGATAAATTAACTAGGCTGTCACTACAAAGCCAAATAAGACAATAAATAGGAAATAAGCGGCTGAAAGGGTGCCCTCAAGCAGCAGAAATCCAGGAAGGCAGAAGGCACAGAAGGGGAGCAGAAAGGGAGACGCAGAGCAACACGCCAGGCACCGCGGAGGGCCCTGGGAGACGGAGTCTGGAAACACAGAAACCAAAGTAAGAATTAGCATCCTGAAGGACTCTAGGGAAGGAAAAAAAAAAAAGAATCAAATGAGAAAGGAAAATTAAAATACAAAAATTTGAAGAGAGAAAGGGAACCTTAAAGGGTACCGAGCTCTCACACGAGGCCACGGCACCAGAAAGCCCTGTCTTTTTGCCAAGACTTTGAAAGCATAAAACACAAAATATGTTGTCACTGGGCATTGTATTAAAGTTCCAGGAGGCTTTCAGATTATCATATTTAAATATCCTGATAAGGTATGCACATGTCACAGACTGGGATGGCTTGGCCTTTAAGGAATCAATAATTCAGAAACTATGGACAAGAACCTAACCCGAACGAGAGTGTCAAAGGTGGGCTCTGACAGATCTGTGCCATCGAGGCCTGCCCAGCACACCAGTTCCCTCCCTCAGGAAGAACACGAGTGGCTTTAGCACGTGCTTGCCTGTTGAAAGCTGGGACATCTCAGCTGAACATTGTGTGCCCAATTGTCAGATGAGCTACTCATGGATTTTCACAATTTTGTCTTTTTTATTAATTCTAAGTTTTTCGTCAAGGCTCTAGAACCGTCAGCTACGTGACATCTCCTAGATGACTTCCACTCCTTGGAACAATGCCAGGGGAAGCTGAGGCAGCTTAGTGAAGAAAAAAGCCAGAGTTTTTAAGTGTGACCACATCCAGGATACGACGAGACTTTTTTTCTAATACGCTGATGTGTCAGCACAAAGAAAACATGATGACATTAGTAGTTATTTTGCAGTTTCTATTCCTACTCAACATATTTTCCTTTAGACTTAAAAAGAGTTAAGCTAGTACCAAACTATGTGCAAGGCAATTGCTACATTTAATGTGAGATGTGTATAGACTTTAAACCTGACATTTGAAATTGCTTCTAATTGAAGAGCTGCAAGTTGTAGTTTAAATCATAAATCTTTCCCATGCACAACTCCTTTCTTGGAAAGCTAGCAGTGAAGATACCCCCTGCCCCCCACAGCAACCTTGGCTGTCTTCTGGGATAACAGCATTCAGACTTAACTTTAGGTTCAGTTTTTTAACCAATAGAGTGGGATTTCTATCTTTAAGGACTCTCCTCATCAACTCTCTAAATTAAATTAAGTCCACAATCAGTAGCTTTACTTCAAAACCATAGGCATAGACTAAGAAAGACATTGTAAATTGGCCTTACAACCTATCTGTTAAATATGTGAAATGAACCAGTCTCTCCTCCATTGCTTCCCAAGCATGGATTTCTCAGCTTAACCACTTGAGTGCAGGTATGGTGATTTTCCATGTCTCAATATCCAGCAGTTCAAATTCCATTTAAATACGGCATTTTAGCTGCTGGATATTATACTGCTGCGATTGAATTACAGAAAATATATACTAAGGATGCAGTGATTAAAATCGATATTTGACTTAATTACTCGGTAAAATACATGAATATTTTAATGTAACTAACAAAAAAAAAGATGCTTTGTTTGTAGTGATTTTCAAAGCTTTTATCTTTGCAGAAAACTCACTTGTTAGTGGTGATTGGGCCAAGTTTCAAGCTAGTAACTCTCTTTTTTTTGTTAATCCCAACCCAAGGATATTTTTTTTTCCCATTGATTTTATTTTTTAAAGAGTGTAAGGGAGAGGGGGAGAGGAAGACAGTGAGAGAGAGAGAAAAACATCAAGACATCAATGTAAGACAGACAGACACATCGATTGGGTGCCTCCCACACGAGCCCCCCACAAGGGACCTGAATCCAACCCGAGACCCTTCAGTTCACAGGCAGATGCTCTGACCACTGAGACCACCAGCCAGGGTATCAAGCTAGTAACTCTTTAGGAAGAATATGAAAGTATATGCATGAATATAAAATTAATAATGCAGTTATCTGGCTAAATACATTGAATGTTTAGCATATTCCCTCCTAATTAGTGTATCTCAATGAATCATCTTAATTCTTTCAAACCTAACTAAACATTTGGTAAGCTGACAAATTTTCATGGCACTGTACATCAAAGAGCAAATATATTATGTGACATATGTCGCCATTTTGACTAATAAAGGGAGAAGTGAAAAGGCCATGCCTACAAGAAGGAAAAGTATATCCCCATAATTATATAAAATTCAATTGACAAGTGCAACTAGAATTTGTTTTTTCAATGAGAAAGGATCTGCTTCTCAGAGTGCAGTTATTTTTGTCTTTTTTTTTTTCAAACTCAGATTTTAAAGTAGTGTTTTACATTCAAAATACAATATAGCACTTAAAATTCTGGTTAATTGCTTCAAACGTATGCCTCTAAAATATTCATTGTTGCCCAGCTGGGCGTGGATCAGTGGTTGAGCCAGGCGATCGGCGTTCGATTCCTGGTCCTGGCACATGCCCGGGTTGTGGTCATGATCTACAGTTGGGGGCATGCAAAAGGCAGCTGATCAATGATTCTCTCATCATTGATGTTTCTCTCTCTCTCTCCCTCTCCTTTCCTCTCTCTGAAATCAATAAAGATATATTTAAATATATATATATTCACTGTTTTCAACTAGATCACTTTTAACAGTAATTTGGTTTATAGTTTCATATTCTGCTCTTTCATTAAATATATATAAATACCAGTCACTCTAATTTTTGGAGCATAGAGCAATAACAATAAAATTTTAAATAAATTTGAATAATGATATATCTACATATACTAAAAACATTTTATTCAAACTGATAATATAACTCACAAATTTGAAAGACTACAAGCTTTAACATGGGGAAAAACATGAAAACAGAAACAGGAAAAGGCAACTTCATTCAACAGTGAAACTGAGGTCCTTATGACTTTGATTAAATTTAGCTTTCAATCTTAGCTCTAGAAATCATATTTCTCACTCTCTACACCCCTCATAGAGACTTAGCCTCTCTCCTGGATAATCAGCAACCTTCGAGGCAGCAGAAGACAATAGCTGAGATCTCACTAATGGTCACAAGATCTGGACCTCTAGCAGGCTAAAAATAATATCTTGACCTGGAATGACCTCTTGGCTACTTTTCCATGAGACCAGATACAGGGAGACCAGATAGATTCATACCACAGCATACCTCAGAGCTGTCCTCAATACCTGAAAAAGTGCATTATTACCCTTACCTCTCCCCTGACCAATCAGCTTCCAGGACTACCTCAACCCCCCTAGTCCATGGTGCCTTGTGATTTTGACCTATATGATCTGTAGCCTACATGCCATCAAGGAGTTGGGTCTTTCAGACAAAGCATTAGCTCCCCATACTACAGACTGGCCAACTCAATATTTTTCTTTCTTTATTGCAAACTCCTGCTTGTGCATTTCTTTGGGCCAGTGCCCACAGGCAGAGAGACTCAAATATTGGGATCCTGGCCACAGTAGGGGTTGTAATTTAAACAAAACATCACTCTGAAAACATATTAAACTTCACTTTTCCATGAAGTGGAATCTCAACTATATAAGAACACATCTGAGAAAGCATCTGAAGAACCTAAACAGATGTTACAAAGTTGAGTGACCACTTGCTGATCACATATTTACGGTTATTTTATACAGAGCTCTAATAAGCTTAGTTACTTGGTCCATCAGACTCATAGGAGGGGTAAATATAAAAGAGTAGATAAAGAGAAGATGAGAGGTATAATCATAGCTTCAGCAGCAAGAAAGTGTACCAGTGGGCTTGACACTGAGGGAGAAAACAGAAACTGAAAAAAATTCAAAAGTTTTACCATTTTCAAACTCTGAGAGTTTGGTCAATGTGCTAATTACTCTGGGCTTCAGTATCTTCGTTTTCCCCACAGATACCTCATATTGCCTCATAAGATTGCTGAAGAACAAACTAACTAATATATTTAAAGCACTTGCAAGAGTGCCCAGAGCGTATTGATTCCTCAATAAGTATTAGTTATAAAATGCTAAGAGTCTCACAGACAACTGGAATTAGAGGCAAGTAGCCCTGTTCATCCGGGTAACCCAATGGGCATCCTTTATCTTCAGGATGGGATGCTGATTCCATTGCTTCATGTGATCATTCCATAGCATTGTGGATTTTGGAAATTGCAAAACTCTTCCAAATGAAAGACTGAGAAGAGACTAAGTGATATTGTGATTTATAGTAAATATATATTTGGTCTTTGTCTCTATTTCTGGCACAGAGCTTCTAAAACCCTAGAAATTTCCAGTACTGAGAGCTATAAAAGTATCTTTTGTTATGTTAACAAGGTAACTTTGGGACCCCACCCAAGGATGGGGGCTGGTTGCCTGGGAAGCCAATCATGTGATTAGAGGGTTGGAACTTTCAGATTCACCCCTCTGACCTCCAGGGAAGGGGGAGGGCTTGGAGGTTGAATCAATTGCTGATTGCCAATAATTTAATTAACCCTGCCTTTGTAATGAGGCCTCCACTAAAAAAAAACAACAAAAAACAGAAACACACACACAAAAACCACCAAAAAAACCACAGGTAGTATTGTGAGCAGTAACCTTCTCTGGCTTGGTGAACACGTGGAGATGTGGGGAGAGTGGAGCTCCTAGAGAGGGCATGGGAGCTCTGTGCCCTTTCCCCATACCTTGCCCTTTGCATATCTTCCATCAGGCTGATCCTTAGTTATATTCTTTCATAACAAACTGGTAATATTTCTCTGAGCTCTGTTACCTGCTCCAGTGGCTCTAAAGAGGTTGTGGGAACCTCTGGTTTATAGCCAGTTGGAAGTAAAACTATCTTGTAGGACTAAGCCCTTAACCTATGGAATCTGACACTATCTCCAGGTAGATAGTATCAGAATTGAGTTAAATTGTAGGACAACCAACTGATGTCTGAGAATTGTTTAGTGATATGGAGGGGGGGGCACCAAAACCCACATTGGAAATTGGTTCCCAGAGCCTTTAGACTGCCTGATATGATTGCTGCACGTTTACTGTGTTCGTGCTGTGAAGTAAAGTGCAAAGCCAAGAGAGGCAACACATGTTACCTTAATTTGTATTTCCCAGAAGCAGACTCTGGGTTGAGGAAGAAGTCTATTTATTAGGGAGAGGGGCTAAGAAAATGGCAGTAGGGTTATGGAGAACTGAAATAGGGAAGGGAGAACAGTCAATGAAGTGAGTGCTTTCAAACAAGTTTTCCACTGTAAGTAACTGGAGCTTGATCCCACTGGCGATGCATGTGGAATAAGCACCTCAGAATCAGCCCACCTGAGGGGAGAAGGAGCGGAGATGTTTATGCATCAACTCCCATCACCCTTAGTTGAGGATGTCCTCAGGGACTTGCATTCTTCAGCACTTTAGTCTGCTGAGCAGGGCAGGTCCAGGTGCAAGAGAGAGTCCTTACACAGTTGGAAGTCACAGGGCTGTCTGACATTGCAACAGTAAGGCCCTAAGGGAATATGGAAGGAACACAGACAGCACCTTGTTCAAATCAACTCCTTGTACGATCAACTCATTGTTCAGATCTACCTGTGCCCCACATCAAGTTCACTCCATCCTGATAAAGCATCTTCAAAATGCTTACCAATACAATTTGGGGGTGGGAAGACTTACATAAGGGAGTTTAGTGGGACAAGTTCTTTCAGCTGCTTTAGTTGGTCTTAAAACCACAATTTTCATCATATTACTCCTTTAGGATACATTCTAGTTTCCTATCACTCTTAATCAACACTTCTACCAGTCTAAGTTGCTTGCCCAGACAGAGGGATCTGAGCTGCACATCCAGTTATCAATGAGCAACCACAGTGTCTCCTCATGATATTCATGGTATGCATACACCAATTATTACACGATTATAATAGTACAGTAACTTTTCCTTTGCTACTTGTCTATTGTCACAACAACTCTAAAATGACTGCAGTGATTATACCCTTGTGTTTAAAGGAATCTTAGAAGCATCATTCCCTTGGAAAACAGTACCTCTAACAGTCCAACACAAATTAACCAGTATGGGTTGTGGTGAGTAATGATAAAGAAAGAGCTTCTACTTCACCTTTGGTTCCCCAATTCATATGTTTTACCTGCCACAGAAAGAGCACCATAACATTCCCATTGGTTCTAAGCAACATTCTCTTAGGCTGGTGGTCTCTAAGTGATGTGGCAGATGGTAGGACCAACGGCTATCTTGAACATATGCCATTGTTACACCTCACTTGCTGTAAAGCAGATCATTTGACCTAAGATAATATGTATAATGCTTGATAAAAATTTAGAGATACTATGAGGGCTCACATATTAGAGCTAGCCAAGGTACTGTGGCATGGAAGAAAAACCTACTTAGAATATCAATCCCAATGAAGATAATTGCTGACACCTTTAGGATGGAAGTCTAATATTATCAACTCAAAGTCAAGTGACTGGCTGGTCTCCTCAGAGGAGACTAAATTGAGTACATAGGGTTAGCCTCTGCTGCTGACAGCTTGGGTTCTCAATTGTCACTATAGCTAAATCAGCCTTGGTGAAAGGCAGCCCATGCTGTCAAGTCCATACACAGTCTTCAGCTCTGCCGTTCCATTCATGGGCTTATTTTGTTACCATTTGGGTAACTGAAGATTGGCATCTACTGGCTAACTCCTTTTGTTAGTGTGATTATTCTGTGGTTGATGCCCTTGCAGGCATTGATCAGGGACACACTACAGATTCTTCCACATGCTTCTCCTCCGGATTGTTCCCTATCTTCTAATATTGCTTCTTTCGGACCTTTGACCACCAGCCTAGCTATTTATCACTACCCATGAGTCCCATATATATCCTCCCCTTCCCTATTTCTCTTTTTGTATGAAGTTGGTTACTAAGTGCTGCTTTAAGCTTTGCCTACTTGGGGAATGTATTTCTCTGAACTGTCTTTAAGGGCCATTGCTGAATAGGGCTTCAGTGTGGTGGCAGCAGTCCACATTTGGCTTTCATCAACTCAGTCAACCCATCTGAGAACCAGGATTGGATTTCTTCTATTCCTCTTCTATCATATCTAGTCTCAGGTATTCCCTAATTAAGGTCATAGCTGTGGGGGGGGGGGGGGAAGTGTGGCTTCAACAGAGACATAAATCATGGAGGTCTGGTCCCCTGTTTGTGTCACTCGTGCCCTTCAGACTTTCTTGCTCCCCTTATTTCCATCATACAATGGATTTCTGCTGTTCCTCCCATTTCTTAGACTTTTTGGATATGAATATATTTATCTTGTGATGGGCACCTCTGTTTACATAGTTACTTGATGTCCAATGGTCAGGAGCTTCCTGTCCTATAGTTAGGAAACAATGACAATTTAGAAATTATTTTTTAGCTATGGCTATTTCTTTGCAGCAGATGGCAGGGCCTTGCTTCAGAACCAAAGAAGTGAGTGCTGTGACTCTCTTATTGGAGCTGCAGAAGACTCTACATAGCATCATTATATACTGTGGATACCAGCAGTACACCTGGTCATCAAGCAAAGGGAGAAGTGGTTGAGTTAAGGATATTCATGGATTCATAGGAATGATGAATGGCTGGGATGGTGGTCAAAAGTCTGAAAGAAGGGTGCTATGACTCTTGCATTGGGGCTTAGAGAGACTCCACATAGTATCCTTGTCTACTATGCACCATGGCATCTGCCAGGTCATATGACCCAAGCAAAAATCAGCCTAAACCTGCTGCAAAACCCTCTCTTGCTCTGGACCTAATTCAAAATTATCAATCTTTACTTGGTTACTCAATGCATAGATTGGAGCAATATCACCAAAGTGGCATGTGCTCTCTTCAAACTCTAAAGAGATCCACTGAACACTATTTGTCTTTCTAAGTGATAAGAGGTACAAAGTGTAATATCCCTTACTTTGGAGTATATATCTCAGCATGATCCAGATCACCTGATCTCTAAAACCTTACTCAAAGGAGGAGGTAGTTGAATCTACTGGGTTTTCTCCCATGTTTTGAGACACATTCAAATTACTTACAACTTCCTGTTCACTAAATCTGATTAATATGATGTCATCAATGATTGGACCAGTAAGGTACTCTGTGGAAATGTCCGGATCATCTAGATCCCTTCAGATTATTTTGTAATAGAGAGCAGGAGAATAGACATAGCCTTGAGGCAAGATCACAAATATGTACTGCTGTCTATTAAATATGAATGTGAACTGATTCTGAAACAGGAATTTCTTATGGGGATTGAAAACATGTTTAGAGGGAGAATAGATACATATCCAGTGACAGAGTCAGTCTTGAATTGTCTAGTAAAGAGTTGCACCCTACACAGCAGCTACAACTGGAGCTACCACAAGGTTAAGTTTATGCTATTCCACTACCATCTGCCATCAACTATCTGGATCTATTTTGTTAGGGACTATACAGGTTCATTAAGCAGAGACAGACATTATTAGGATCACCATCTCTGAGTCCTTGAAGTCATTAAGGCTGGTATTAAATCTCTGCCATTCACTCAGCGTAGGGTTAGGATTGTTTAAGATATTTTACCTTGGTTTGGGGAAGGACACTTTCAGTGTCTTCTAATTGGCCTTTCCTATAATTATGGTCTTTACTCCATAGGTCAAGCAAACAATGAAAGACCTGCTAAGTAAATCCATCTCAATTAGGCACTCAGGTAATGATGAAATGACCATACCATGAGGTCATAGACCCATATTGGGTGCATTCTGAAACAGACTTGAGTCTTTATTTCTGGGCCTTCTTCCTTCCTCATTCTAACAAGGTCGCCTTAATGGTGGTTTGGATTCACTGGTGCCATTTCAAATCCTATATTCAATAGCTCTTTAAAAATCTAGATATTTCCCTTTTCTCGTGTATAGTTTCTCTAATAAATGTCCACAAATATCTTTACAGAAGAATTGAGGAAACTTGCTGTCTTCTTACATGGAGATCTGACCTTCCCTTCAAATGGCATGCCCTGGGACAGAGAACTGACTCAGGTCTGGAAACTGGGAATGGATCATGATATTTCCATTGGCAGCATTTTGCTCCTTCATGACATTACCTATCTATTGCTGTGTAACAAATTACCCCCAAACTGGTGGCTTAAAACAACAAATATTATCTCATAATTACCATGGGTCAGGAACCTGGGAGCAGCTTAGATGGGTAGTTCTGCCTCAGAGTGTCTCATAATGGTACAGATAAGACATTGGCCAGAGACTCAGAAACCTGAAGGCTCAACTGGGACCAAAGAATCCATGTCCAATCTCACTTATGTGGTAGCTGGAAGTCTTCAGTTCCTCATTGGCTGTTCATAGCATCACTTTTCAGTGTATCCACCTCAAGTGTGGACTTTGCTTTTGAGGGAAGGGAAAGCTGTTATCTTTTAGCAAGAGGAGTTTTTCTGGCTGTTAGAACCTTCTTTGCCAAGTTACAGGGTCCACCTCAAACTTGTCCAGCAGTGACCCCACCTCAGGTCACAGGGCCCCCGTCCTACTTACATGCTCTCTGCCTTTGCATAGGTGGTTGGTAGGTCTGGAAATCCTTTCTTTGTAACTTGACCATCATCATGATCTTAAGCACAGTCTGCTCATCAGTTGCATGGGATCCATGCCCTGAGTTAATTGATCTGAGCTTGTCATTTTCTCCCTTCAAGACATTGATGGCACTTAACAATTAATCAACTCCACAGTCCTTAATCACATTGCCCATATTACTCAAATGCTGAAGATACTGCACAAGCCAACATATCTTCTTTCTCCTGTATCCCATCTTAATTCACTCCAGCTGAGAGATTTGATAACTGTCACATCACTTAGTAGTTGTGATGCTTTAATATAGCGGGGTTAAACACGATCCCTTATCACCAACATTGGGCTCTTTTTTGCCATGTAGCTGGTATTTACTTCCAAATTCCCATTCTAATAATCTTCCCTAGAAAGCAAAGATTTACTCACTGAAGTGATTTTTGTCACTCTCAAGAAAAATGCCATTACTAACTGAAAAATTTCAGGTGGTTAATGTAGGAAAGATTAGAAGCCCTTTAAATAGAACTTAGGCAACCCGTCCAGCAGGAGGTTATATAAAAATTGCATTTTAGGGACACATTTTGGTGAAAGAGAGCTTAGAAATTAAGATGTCGATTAATGACAAAAGAAAGAGAAACCTAGGAAAGATAATGTCCCAATATATTTTCTTGGTTCAGACTTAAATACAGTGAATAGAAACCTAGAGAGCTTTTTGTTTGTTTTGTTTTGTTAATCTTCACCTGAGGATATATTTTCTATTGATTTTCAGAGAGTGGAAGGGAGGGAAGGAGAGAGAAACATCGATGTGAGAGAGACACATCAATTGGGTGCCTCCTGCACCTTCCCCAACAAGGATAGAACCAGCAACCCGCAGGTATGTGCCCTTGACCTTTTGATGTGCAGGCTGACACTCTAACCACTGAGCATGTCAGCCAGGGCCTAGGGAGCTCTTTATGCATATCAACACAGGATCACCCTTGGAAGAGATCCCCTTCATCTCTCAGATGTCTTCCAATTTACAACCACAAATGTATTTCTCTATAATTGTACAGAGAACATAATTGTCTATAATTCTTACTCTGCCTCCTCCCATCACTGGTTATTTGATAGACTCTCATAATTTTGAAGCTCATCTTTACACGAACCTTAGATAAATATTGTTACTATTTGTAACTGTGGTTCTACATACATAGTTAACTCACAGAACTATTTGTTTCTTGGACACAATATATAGTTCCTTAGTCTAGCCCAGAGTAAATCTAATTTGGTTCAAATGAATCTTGCTGGTCTTTCTTCCAACACACTAATACTTGAACTGTTATGCAATCTAAAATCTAGTTTACCTACCCATCCCTCTACCAGGCTAAGAAGAAATGTCTCCAAAATTACATATCATTTGAATGTGATCCTTTAATTTTATATTTTACTGAAATGTACTTACTGAGACACTTTTTTCTTTCTCCTTCCTCCACAAACAACTATTTATTGTTCTCCCTGTTTCTCCATCAAAAAGTTTAAGGACAATTTATCAGTCTGGTGGCACTCGCCTGCTTACACAGCAAATATTGGAGCAAGAACAAAGAAGCGAGCTTTCAAGAACTATAGATACAGGTAGATCTCCATGTTCACTGAGAATGACGTTTAGTATCGACTGGAACATAAAAGAGCACAATGTCTTAATTCTGAATCTGAGTTGCCATTCACAGCTGTGAGAAGATACAATATCCGAAACTGACCCCAGATCATCTTGTGAACAGGAAAGCAAAAATCCATTTTATCAAATACAGCCACAGCTTAAAAGGCTAGTCATCAGTACATTGACATCATGGAGCTCTCGTGTTTCCAGTACACTCTGGGTCAGCCAAGTGGCTTACACACAGGACCACCAGGAACCATTTCTACATTTCTGGCAAACAAAGACTATCTGGTGTCAGAGAAAATAATAGTTTAGTATCCAATAGGGAAAAAAGCATCATTTAAACACAGAAAATAAATATTGTCTTTTGAATGTACTCAGTAGCCCATCATTTTAAAATCATATTATACCCAATACAATATTAAAAAATAATTTAGAACATTTCTATACTGTTTTAATGTAGTGTCGATTTGAATATTTCTTTCTAAAATAAAGTTTAATAGATTTGTTCTGTTATAAAGTAGCACATTTCATTGTAGGTAATTTAGAAAATACAGAAGAGCTGGAAAACTAGCCACCTAGAGACAACTATTATGTTAATTTTTTTATATTCTTTTATGTTTATTATTATTTTGGGAGAACCTAGGAGGGCTTATTGCATAGTTATGATTGCATTGTTTAAATCTTTTTATGCTATATTTTATCTCATATTTATTCATGTTAGTATATTATTTTTCATAAACTCATTTATATGGCTCTTATTTTCTAATACCAAATTAATTTTAATTAAGTTTGTACCAGTTTAGGTAATTGCCAGCACAAATGAGATACCACTTTTGATTATTGCCTCCTCAAAATTATTTTTAAGAATTACTAATTTGGTATTGAAATATACTTAGGTGTTGTTATTTTCTTTTTGTGTATCACAATAGGTATCATTAGAAAATCACCCTAAAAGTTTTGGTTCATATTTACTATTTGCTAATATTGGATGAGATACAGTTAGGTATCACTGCTGTTCTTCAGTTGGTTTGAGAAAGGGTTTCTTCTTAAGTAAAGCACCGATAAGACGCCTAATCATTTAATAACAAGCTTCTCCTACAACACACAGGGTCAACGTCCTTCCTAGGACGTTGTTCAAAAGTTCACTGACAGCCCTCAGACATTCCAAATTGTCCAGATCCTTAAATTCCCTTTGAATTTCAGCTGTTCAAATAAACTCATTAAAAACTTCAAACAGTTTTAAGGAAAACTGGTCTATGTTTCCAACTGCAAAAGCCAACAGAAATTATACCAGAAACAACTATTTTACTCAAGCAGCACTGAAACTAAAACACCATTATTTATATGCTTATTTATAAGTTTTCTATTCATTGGGGCTATACCCACCAATTATTTTAAAAAACAACCATTTTTCAACATATAATTGAAAAATGTATAGTTTCTATTGTCCCTAACTGGCAAGTTATCCTGTGGCAAGACAGACATTACGCAGTTAGCACCATCACTCATGTCTCAAAAGTACTCTCTGAAATATTATTACACACAGAATCTGTTTACCTCCATGTAGGGCACACACACCTGTCTTTATTTGTTTAGTTGCCAAGATAAAATGCTATGAAAATGATAGCATACTTCCAAGTGAGACAGAAATGGTTAACTCTTCCTTTTATAATTGAAACTTGCCATCCTTAAGTGCCCAAATGTAATTATAAAGGAAAGAGATTTCCTCTGCTTACATACAGAGTACTATTTTATTGTAATAATTAGTCATCTTGAACTGAAACGAATTTACGTGTGCGGTGTGGCTGGCCAGCATCCATTTTAATCCCATTTCCTGTGTGAACAGCAATTCAGTCTATGACAAGGAGGCAGTTTTTCCACAGTGTCACCAGGTACAGAGCCTGTTGCTCACACAATATCCTCTGTCACTTGCCCTCCCTGTGAGGATCACAGCTTTTCCTTGCCTCATTAAAACTCAGGGAACATGCTGATGTAATTTTCAGTCACTCACTGGAGCTCACATTTTTAATTGAATTGGAGCACTTGGACTTAAAATTGCTAAGATTTATCTTCTGCCTTTCCAGGCTTATATTTCTTACTTATTTGTGCATTTCCCTATTTCATCCTTAAAAAACCAGTCTGACTTTGCATTTAAATTAGTATCAATTTTCATGGCTGAACCTGTGCATGAAGACAAAGGGAAGATGAGGAGAGACGTGAATGCAAATATTGCTGAATTCTTGGAGTTGCGTATACGCTTCCTATGAAGGTGGATACCGCAGGGAAAGCGGCCCACTTGGTTCTGTGTGGTCTCCTTCTGCTCATTTGTTTTATTTCTATTAACAAATGGTATTGTGTTTATTATTGCTGTCGTTACCAGATATTGAGTAAATAAAAACAAATACTTTTAAATGTGTGTAGGGTATAGGCACAATATACATGAATACTATGTTTCCCCTTAGGAAGTAAAATGTTATGGTTATTTTAAAGACTCTGAAGGGCTCCCACCCGACGCCTCGTAAATAACTACTCCCTTGAATTTTCGGTTCATCGCTCTTTGCTTCTTTCATATCACTTGGCCACTTCTGCCACTTGCATTTATTTACCTCCTTCAATCAGATACTCTTTAGTTTTTGGGAATATGTATAGTTGCTATGTTTTCACTTGTAATTTTCACTCTTGTTCCTTTAAATAACTGTTATATTTCTGAGGGGCGTGTTGTGTTTAGCTAGAGCTCATTTATTTCACTGTTCTGCAGTGCTCACCTATGCCCTTTACTGGTATAGGCACGTGGGTTATTTTCAGTACTTTGCTGTTCTAAACAGAGATGTTATAAACTTGTGTCTCTGGCAGTGGTTCCCACATTTCAGCTGCATCAATCACCTAGGCGGCTTGTTAAAAGGCAATTTTTTGGATCTTAACCTCAGTGTTTCTAATTCAGTAGGTCTCGGATGGGCTCTGTATTCAAGTTCTCCAGAGAAACAAACAAGCAAAAAAACAACAAACAAGTAGGAGATTAGATAGAAAACAGATAGGTTGGACAGACAGATAGATGATAGAATAGATAGATAGATGATGATAGATAGATGATAGATAGAAGATAGATAGATAGATGATAGATAGGTAGATAGATGATAGATAGATGATGATATAGATAGATGATAGATAGATAATAGATAGATGATAGATAGATGATAGATGATAGATAGATAGATAGATAGATAGATAGATAGATAGATAGATAGATGATAGATAGATGATAGATAGATGATATAGATAGATGATAGATAGAAGATAGATAGATGATAGATAGATGATAGATAGATGATAGATAGATAGATAGATAGATAGATAGATAGATAGATAGATAGATAGATAGATAGATGATAGATAGATGATAGATAGATAGATGATAGATAGATAGATAGATAGATAGATAGATAGATAGATAGATAGATAGATAGATAGATAGATAGATGATAGATAGATAGATGATAGATAGATGATAGATAGATAGATAGATAGATAGATAGATAGATAGATAGATAGATAGATAGATAGATGATAGATAGATAGATATAGATATGAAAGGGATCAAGATCCAGGAGAAGCAATAATCAAGGGGTGAAAAAAACCCTAAACAGAGACAGAATTGAAGCTTCAGATTCAAAAAGTTAAGTGACAGGCTAAAATTTTCATTTTATTTTAAATTTCAATACCAAATTTAAAAATAACCTACACACTGCCAAGCAGAAAAAGTAGCCCCTAGAAGAAAAAATCAATTACATATTAAAATTCTCTTCCTTACATAAAAGACAGAATGGCAGAAAAGAACAGCAATGTGTTAAGAATATGCCACCTACCTACGGGGTTCTTTGCAAATGAGTAAAAAAAGAAGAATTATAAGAAAGGGCTTGAGAGTGTCAAAAGAGTTATATGGTGAGTCATAAAATTAATGGAACTTTACATTAGGTTTAAGATTCTGCTTAGAACAGTTATTTTAAAAATTCCAAATATCTATAAAGAAGAGATTACTATAAATTAACAAATCTAAATCTGAAGATCATCAGAAAAAATCTTGGGGATGCTAAGAGAGGAGGTGAAGGAAACTGTCAAAGGCATCGTCTTAGCCAGAGGAAATACGTGCAGTCCGGGCCGGTCTGCTCAGCATTTCAGGGCGGACTCCTCCAGGCGGCCTTCCCGGCTGCGCTCGGCGGACTCAAGACCGTCACAGGAGCTTGGAGGCCCAGGTCAGGGGAGAGTCCAGGAAGCTTCTCCCCACCTCCGATGTCTTGAGGGGCATCTCTCACTGTAGTTACACCCTTTTCAGGGCTCCACGTCCCTCCAGACAGATCAGTCATTGTACAAACTTCAGCCAGGTGACCTGGACAAAGATAAAAATATATTATCTTTACATGAAAAAGAAGACGAGTTATGCCATCTTCCAAAATATAATTATCTAGATGAAATATTATGACTCAAAATTAAATATTTTATCTGCAAGTTATTCATATAAATACAAGAAAATCAATATTATTAGACACACAAAAATAAATATTATTGGAGATTTATTGTTGGCATTTTATAAAACATCTCATTTCCAGTTCCAAGAGTCTTTTCTGAGGTATTTATCTCTTACAAAAGTGTTTATCATATTTCAGGTTATTTTTCCTCTGAATATAGCATTTCTCTATTAATATGTGTTTATCTGTTCATTTTAGTTCCTGATTTTTAATACTATAAAAAATAATACATAATAATGCAGTAAGTATCCTCCAGTGTGTGCTTGTGTGTGTGTGTGTCTGTGTGTTTATACAAATCAATGCCGGTGATTTAATTTTATAGAAAGTATTTCCAAGGGTGAAATTGTCGTATCGAAGATATGTATGATTATTTTAAAGCTCAGCAGACACGGCCAGATTATCTTTCCAAAGGGGTTGAGTTATTTTACCTACCAGCAATGAATGAGAATAGTCTTCTGTTTGCATTCCTACCCCCAGAATATTTCGCTGGCTTCTTCATTTTTGCCAGCCTTATGGGTGTAAAGAGCTATCTCGCTTTTACTTCAATTTGCATCTCCACGGTTCCTAAAGAGACACGGAGTCTTTTAACACGGGCAGTTTGGATCTGTAATTCTGTGAGTTATCTTTTAGACCCATTTTTCTCTCAGGCTGTTTGACTTTTTTATGATAGTTCACAGAAGCCTCTGGTATATTATAAACTAGGGATTCCCAGTGTTTTTCATTTCATGACACTCAGAAAATTATATTTTTACATAACTTTGGGATAAATGGATTTTGAGTCTGCCAGTGACTGGGCTGGCCCAGCTTGGAGATTCTAGCTCCCTTACTGATAGGAAACCCAAGAGAATCAACATCTTGCCAGAAATGTAATCCATATCTAATCCAATCGGAAGGTGATATATGAGATTAATCAACAGGAGTTGATGTTATAACAATTTTCCAAATTCATTAATTATTTGCTTTGATTTTTACCCACATATTTTTTATGTTGTCTTTTTTTTTTTTTTATTCTCTCAAATTTTTATGTTTGTGTTGTGGCTTCTGGATTTCATGTTTTTAAAGAAATTTTCCTCCATCCCTGAATTTCACCATAGTTTTAAAAGAGTTTCACCCAAGATGATTCTTATTGCATATGAACATTTTAGAAGATACTAAAGTAAAAAACAAAAATATAAGATGCTCCCAACTTCTAAACAATTAGAAATATTTGTGCTTGTTGAAACAAAACCAATATGAAAAAAATGTCTCTGAAATACTTTGAAGCAAGCAATATTGATATTTTTCAAGGAAAGAAAAATGGTATCATCTGAAAATCCTTTCCCTGGGAATTAAGAAGTCTTTTTTCTAGGGGTGGCTCAGTCCTGCTGTAGCAAACCTCAGCTTCTCTGGATCTCAGCACTGGTGTTGTTAAAGAGGTGCCCTGGACTAAACGGTGCCAGAAACCATTTTTCTGTTCTAACATTCCACAGCTCTACCATTTTGCTCAGTTACATGTTGATCAGTCAGAAGGAACCAAATGAAATGCATTTGTCAGGATATTGCTGGCATTTCCTTTGGGGAAGTCTGAGGAAGATAATTCCCAGTGTTAGAAACTTAAATTTATTTTTTTCCTCTCTCTTTACAAGAAAATATCTTGATGAAAGGCTCCTTAGGACTACTTGAGTTCATTGGTGATGTTACCAAGATTATGGCCTTCCTCATGGGATTTTACAATTTATAGAAATTACGACCTCTGGGATATGTGTTAAAAGAGAAAATTCAGAAGAAACAAATTATGGAAAACTAGGAGCTTTTAGGGAAATTTTGTCAATTTTTTTCATGTTATACAACAGAGTTTCATGAGTCAAGATCAGGGTTCAAACTAAAATGAGACATCAAAGCCACACAGGGTAATTGGAAGTTGCATGTTTTAAGGGTCCGTGGAACTTGGGCTGATTATTTTTAAAAACTAAGATGCTTCTACACACTGACCAGAATTCACCCTTACTTGATTCTGATTTCATTAATTTTCCATCCGCTTAAAAGCTTCACTGATCTTTCTAAATGCCAGAATTTATTAATTTTATTACATGACCTAAGAAAAATATAAACAGAACATTATTTCTACAATAAAATTCTGATATATGCCCATCTATATTAGCATCTGAAAAAAACTTCCCATAATCATAGATGAGTTGCCTCTCCTCCCATTTCCTATTTAAGACATATGTGTCTTAACTGCCTCTGGAGGATCTTTCTTAGATTTATGACTAAATGAAATCCATTTACAAAAGGTGGCACAACCCTAAGAGAAAATTTACTTTTCAAGGTCTAACTTAGTCCTGATCCTTTCCCTCCAAGAGCTCTTTTCAGATCACCCAAGCCACAGTGTTGACTCTTCCTCTGAATTCATGAAACTGGTTGTCCACATTGCTCATTTGGAAATCAATCACAGATGCTCTTGTTTTCATGTTTTTTGCATCACAGATGCTCTTGTTTTTATGTTTTGCTTTCAGGCTTACATTTCTATTTAATCTTCCAATCCTTTATATATTTTTCACAAGTAATCACTAAGGTAGTTGAGGACAGAACTTATGCTCCAAGTATCAAACCCAACTCCAATCAGTTTAAATAATATCAGAGCAACAAGGGCAAAGCTGAAATTTGGGAAATATCAATGTTCCCCACTTTTAATTGTTTTTCCTTTTTAAGTAGCTTTAATTTCTTCCCATTGCAAATAGCTGGGAGAGGGAAGCAAATGTAGAAATGAAAAATATCCACAGAGAGTTACAGACTTACATTTTCTAGCATTCACCAGGGACAAAAGAGATCTTACCCTCAGGCTCCAATCAAAAAAATCCTTAAGCAGAAGACTGATTGGTCCTTCTTGGACCCCATTCTCTGCAGATGCAGGACTCTGAACCAGGCTGTTCGATGACTCAGCTGCAGTGTCCAACCTGTAGTTAGGGGAGAAAAGTTGACCTTTTCGACTTCTATGACATGGTTGCAAAGGATTATTTTTCAGAATGTTATTGCCTTGGGCAGATAAAGCAATAAGTGATTAGCAATATTTGATAACTACCACTATATTTTCACACATGAGATGCTCAAAAATCACTTATTGTTATCCCACTACCACACTACTAGATTTTTAACAACTTTGTTGAGATATAATTTATATACAATAACATTTACATATTTAAATATAATATTTTAGTATATTCACAAAAGACATTAAAAATATTGAGGTTTTTACCTTTCTTTCCCTCTTCATCTTTCTCTTTCCTCACACATGACCTATCTCATCCAAGCGACACATGTTGATAGCACATATATGTTCCTTTTTGTTGTTATCCTTTTAATGTTCGTATGAGCATATATGCATAAGCATACATAAATTTGCATTCATTTGAATACACACAGAACTTTCATGCAAATATAGATATACATATGCATTTAGCCTTATTTCAGTGCAAAACCGTGCTCCTGGCTTTGTTCTGGGAACTGACTTCACTTTACAGATTTTTGCAGTATTAACTGTGCAGAAACTTGAACATATGTATTCATATGTTTGCTTCTGCTATTTCTGGAAGGTTAGATTCCCAGGATTAAGACTACTTGGTCAAAGAGTTGTGCTTATTTTAAATTTTTATGTATATTAACAAATTGCTCTCCCAACATAACTTGCAAGTTTTCACTGTGAGTAATGGGCATTTAGAGCCTTAAAATGTTTCCAGTCTGGTAAGCATTGAAGACTATCAGTAATTGAACTTGCATTTCCTTAACTAGCAGCGAAGTGAAACACCTTGGGGGGCCACTTATGTTTGCTCTTCTCTGAACTGTCTCTTCATATTCTTCGACTATTTGCCTATTGGTTTATGTCTTCTTCTTTTTTGAGAATTGTTAAAAATCATGTTGTATAAATGTTAACCTTTTGACTTCATCTGTTTTTGCAAACCTTCTTCCCCAGTGTGAATCCACGTAGAATGTGTTTGGGCAATGCTATGAGATAGGCACGATTTACATCATTTTTCCTATGGAAGCCACGTTTGCCACGGTATGTGGCCCCATGTCATCACACTCAGCGGAACGGCCGCCACTGTCACGTTGGAGTTCTCGTAAGTGCCTGCACCCACTCCTGGTTCTCTCTTTGACTCCACGGGCATATTTGCTTATTTCCAGGGACTATCGTTGACTGGGATGTGATGACTTAAAAGGATGCTCTGGATCTATAAAGAAAGACTCCCCTTACCGTTTTTACAAGCTTCTTGGCTATTGATGCCTTTGTTATTCTATATGAGATTCAAAGCGATTTTATTCTCTTGTGAAAAAAAGCCCTCTCGATATTTCTGCAGGATCTACAGAGAAAGAGCATTTTTATTGCATATATTTTTCAGGAAGGTAATTTTGACCCTGGTTTTACTTTTTTTTCTTATGCTCATTGGAAAAACACATACAAACTGCCCTACAGGGAGACATCTTATTTGAGATAAGAAGTATATATAAATCTTTGGAATACTCCTGGCTATGTGACATTTATTCCTCTGTGTACACATAGAAAAGAGAAGCTTAAGTTTCCATAGAAAACAAAAGGAAAACATTTCATTTTATTACTCACCTTGCATCTCAAGAGAACAATCTTTCACCGTGCTTTGAGGTCAGTAATGGGGCTACAGTGGAAGAAAAGGGATTCGTCCCTATTTCATAATTTACATGTGTCTTACCCCAGCCGCCCCTGTCGCGGTCTGGCATCGCTTGCTGTAAGACACAGTAATACACATTTGGGATATGTTTCCACCTGAGACACGTGGGCAGATACCTGGACAAAGGCTCCTTCAACTCTGTACTGAGGACAAGTAAGAATATCTTTATTTTCTAACTTTCATTAAAATTACATATATTTATTTTGCAAACAGTTTTAAAATTTTGCAATACTTTGAAAACACTAAATTTAATTGCAAAAATATCATTTTGGGTGTAATGTAAAAGGCCACAGATTTGGCACTTTACAGACTTGGATTAAAATCCTGACTCGTCTGTGGGGCTTTGAGCAAGTTATGTGACATTCTGAGCTTCAGGTTCTTCATCTATAAAACATGCTGACTTTAAAAGCCACCTGCATAACTGCCAAGTTAAGTGGGACTGAAGATCCAAGGCAGCGCCTGGCAGCCGTCACATGCTAAGTGTTACTCCTTTTGTTACAGGTAGAGAATAGATAAGCCTTTATCAATGACAACTCTACTGTGTATCTAGTTATCTATTATCATTATGAATAAGGCCTCACCAATTTCTTTCTAACAAAGTTTTATAATTTGATTTTAAAATCCATTAACTCTTTCACTCAGGATACATCTACTGGTACTAACTATAAGCAGGTATTATCCTATGTAGTGAGGATATAGAGATAAATCAGCTGGTAAGTTCCCTTTTCTGGTGGAGCTTATATTTTAATAAGGAAACATATATAAAACAAAGAAATAATCAAAATAATCACAGATCATGAAAAGCACTGCAGGCAAAAGAGAGGGATGTGACAGACTGAGTCAGTCGTGTACACTAGGTGCATCTTTGAGAGTCAGTCCCACCTGAACAGTTTAAAAGCATTTATAATATATATGTTATTTTATTTCAAGTGTGAAATAAATAGGTGTTTCACAAAGTAATAATGTAACATTTTTAAATTGGGAAATGTAAAGAAATTGACTCCTTTAAAGGAATTGATTAAATAACCTGTAATTATTACATCAATTACTTAGTGGGTACTTCAATTCACAAAATATTTTAGGGGCCCTACTATGTTCTAATTACATAGTAGGTGTATGACTATAATTAGGTCTTAGAAAGTCAAAGATTTATAAAACTCAATGCATGTGCTCTAAAAAAACCACTGTCACAATGTGATTAAGAGTATGGTAGGGTTTGTAAAGTGACACAGCATCCCAGAGAAGATGCTTGAAAATGCACGCTCTTCAGCAAATGAGCATCTACAACGTTCTGACTTATATTTGTGGACCTTCAATGAAACTGCACTCGGAGAGGGATAGTATTATCTGTACCTTCCGTAACTACCACACCACTGAATCCTTGGAGTAGGACTTCAATGAAATTGAATGTCTTCTCTTTTCTATGTCTTTTCAAACATCATTTCTATTTCTTCTCTCACGATAATCAAGTGAAGACATTTGCTCGAAAAAAAGCTCCTGGCAGAGGTCCTGACTTCAGACCAGAGCGCTTTCTCTTTCACTCGGGGAGATAAGTTGCCTTCAGGTCCGAACAACTCTGGTCCTGCTCACAGATTCTCTGTCTTAACCAGGAAATCACCACTCACTCGTTTGCCTAAACCAAGCATCTTACCTGCGTGTCCTTCTCTGTTGCCACTGTGCACATGCCATTGGTCACCAGTGTCTCCTGGGTCCCACAGCCTCCGTGTTCTCATGGAAACTGCCTTGGATGCCCCCTTATTCCCTTTATCTGGGATTATAGAGATGGCTGCCTGACTTTCCCTCACATCATCAGTCCACACTTTACAGTCTCCTAGAGTTAAGTTTTCAATGGCAACATGTAACGGTATTAACATTATGTCCATAAAAAGTAATAACCCAAACCCCTCAGTGCCTAACCTCTGGCTACTCCGGCCTGGCTGCTCTGTGACCCTAATACAAGCTACTGCCCATCAGCGCAGGACGCCCAGCCTCTCACTAGTGTGAAATGCTCCTGAGCCCCGTAGCCACCTGGCAAGCTCAGAGCCCTCGGCAGAGTGGGGATATCAGCTGCCCGAGGACGTCTTCCCCATAGTCCCGACCAGAGGCTGCCTCCCCCGGCGCTCACATCGAGGCACGCTATGTGTGGGTCCTGCTCACTGCTTCAGCCTCTAGACACTGAGTGCCTCGGTGCTGGGAACTGTGCCCTGGGCATCTGGGTAGCTAGCCCAGTGCTTGCTGGAAATTTCCCAACACTGCATCTTATTTGAAAGTTCTCTTTAATTGTTTAAAAACAGTGTACTGGAAATGTCCCTTACCATCTTCCTGTGCACCGCTATCTAATGGCCGCTTCTTCATATTATAGGTATAGTCCCAAGTGGGATTTCAATTAAAAGTTCTGTTTAAAGGGATCAACATCCTTAACAATACAACAAACCTTTTGTGAATATTCAGGAAGAGTAGCATCGTACTGACTCTACATATATGGTCACAGCCCACAGGTCTTCATTCCAGCTGAGATAAAGGGCAGCCAAGAATATAAATGCGCACGACTTCACAAGCCTCAGGTGGAAAATCACTTGGGTGAAGCATGTGCTATTACCCAGGAAGTGTCTTACCCGGCCATATGGGAAGGAAAGGGAATCTAGGTTTTATGCTTTCTTCATCACATGGGAAAACAGATATTCTCACAACTCTCCAACTCTCCATCAAAAAATGTTGTGATAATATGAGGGTTTTCCCCGGGAAAAAAGCTAGGAAACAGTTCAGAAAGCAAATAGAACAATAAACCCACTTTATCCCGCCGATCTGGACCGGACTTGAATGGCAGGCACAGGACGCCCAACAATGTGAGCAGCACACTTTCAGGCGGAGGGGAAACAAGATGCCAGGAGATGAGCAGTTTCCCTTCTCTATTGTTTTGTTAAATATTTTTCTTTCATTACGTATTTATTCTTAAATATTAATTTCTTTCTGCAACTAAATGTTTCACTCTATTCCGGCCTTCGCTCTTCATCTCCCTTATCTATCCAGGACCTGACAGTATCCTATTTAGGATACCTTCTTGTGCTTTTCTATTTTTAATCAAAAAACCTTTCCTCCCACCATCAAAAGGAAAGACCAACAAAGAAACAAACCCTAACCCTTATAATAACTCTAACAAATCCACTTGCGGTCCCCTGGCTGCCTCAGTCTGGAAAACCTATCTCAATCTTTTCCCTTTTTAATCAAAAGGAGGGAGAGGAAGACAAGAAAAAGTAATAAATCAACGTATTTTGATAATGAATCGCTATTTTAAAAATACCAAAACATATGCTGACCCAAGCATGGCCTGTTTCCCCAACTCCCACCCGAGGAGTAAATGCGGCCGCCCCAGGCCACCCACACTTGGGCTGGGCCCGGGAACTGCCCGCCGGCGCCAGGCCTCGTGCTCAGACCTGGCTCCATCTCACCAGACACCTCGCACAGGTTCAGTGCTTCATTGCATCTTCTTCAAGATATTAATTGTCATAAAAATCTTGCCAACTCAGTGTGCGTTGTCAACAGGGTGCTTATGAGACTAGAAGTCAATTTGTTTGGAGGGGGAGGGCTGGGAGCTGGGCGTTTTCAAGCTCCTGCGGCGAGTGCAGTGAGCACTCCGAGGAGAGCCTCTGTAGGAAAGAGCTCTGTGGGTGGAAGGCTGTGAGTGCAAGCGCTTCATGAGCTTAGGTTTCCCGTCTCGCAAAACACCTGGTGTAACGGCAAATCAGAGGCTCTTAGTAAACAAATGAGGTAAGAAAATTGAGGCTATGTGTCATCAGGGAGATTGACAAGGGCTGTCCACATTAGTGACTGTGAAGGAATTTTTAAAGAGGGGAAAAAATGGGAGGCTCTGAGATATACTTCCCACTGGGATTTTTATTTAAATTGCATTTATTCTAATCACATTTAACATATATATATATGTGTGTGTGTGTGTGTGTGTGTATAATATATATATGTATATATATATTGTACATATATATATACTGTTACTATGTTTCTTTCTTGTTCCATTTTAAGTATTAGTAAGTTTTAGGATCTTTTGTTTTACAAATGACTGCTGAAGTGAACATTACTGTAGAAAAACACTACATTTGATTTTCTGAAATATTTGCATTTTTAATATCAAGCATTAGCAGTAGGAATCAAATTTAAATGTTCTTAGAATGCTCCCTTTGAGGGACTGTCAGTTTTAACTATAGTATAGTTTCTTTAAAATATGTTTTTGTAACACACATACATCGTTGGTTACAATTAGAATAATTATTTTCTCGCATTTATCTCTTTGAATGGCCACACTCAACAAATATTCATTGATTACTTACCTGACCAAGGCAGTCTCTGATATATTTTTTTAATGATTTGAAATATTATATTCTATAAAGGATGTGAGTTAACAAAAAGTGAACCAGTCTAGCTTACAATGAGTTATTTATAGTTCCCTATTTCATTCAGAGCTAAGTTAGTGAAAATTACTATGTAGGTCTGAAGTTTAAAAATGAGTTAATAAAGGAAATAGAATTCTGAGGTTTGGGATACATTGATATCTCCAACCTGAGATATGACTCACATTGAATGCAGTGTTCTGTGCATTATTATATTACAGCCAGAGCTCAAGTGATTTAGGATGATTTGTTTAAACAATTTACCACTTCAATATTGAGATAGAAAACAAACAAAAACTTCATCCCCTTACATCCTTACTTTCTTCATATGGTTTATGTATTTATATTGGGTGTGTATTTAATTCATGCACTATTTCAGCAAAATTAGCACCAATTACTTACGAGAAACTGCTCGGCACTGGAAAGCAAAGAGGAAGAAGCAGGGGGAAAAGCACATTTGAAATGCATTATATTGCATGGAGCTTTAATGAGGAAAGAAAGCTGTGGCACATGCCTTTTGGGTCAAGGACAATTTCATCATAATAATAAAGTTACCTGCCTCCATTAACTCCTTTGGGTAACCAACAAATCAAGCGCCCCGCTTTACACATATTTGCCAAATACTGCTGCATCTTCAAGTCACCTGTAGCCTCTTTAGAGCATCAAGTTGGGTTATAGAAAGAAAGGACAAGGGGAGGAATAAAGGAAAACAGGATCGCAACTTCTACATATGACAACAGGGTAGATTAAGGAACCTGGAAACGCTCAAACAATGAAACACGCAGAAATCCTGGACAACATAAAATAGCTCCTGTCAAGGAGATCCTCATCCATAAGAAAGTAAGAGGGAGCCCCAGGAGCTGATCTCAAGGAGAGTAACTCCAGAGACATGAAGACAAGCTGGTTCTGGACTGCCCTGGGGAGAGGCTGATCTCAGCAAGAAAGGGCTCGGAGGTGGGATGAAGCCCCAAGTCCAAGGAGCACAGGGAATCAGAGCCAAACTCCCTTAAAAATCAGGGCCCCCAGACAGCTGCCGGCTCGGTGACAGCTGAAAGTGCACAAGTGATGAACGAACGAATGAGACGTCTACCTGCACAGAGAGACAAGCCTGCTTGTGTCCCTCCACCGAGGCCTAACATGTCACAAAGGTTATCTGAAGAATTCATAAACAGAAGCCAGTCAATTCAGGGTTAGATAAAAAAAAACTGTAAAAACTTTGGAGACAGTTAGACAAGCATTGACTGATAAAACAATAATAATAAACTCTAATTTTGAGGATTAAAAACAAAGTAGAAATAAATGTGGGAAATAATGACATATAAAACAAAAGGGAAAGATTCAGAATTTAGGGTTTCTGGAAATAAATTTTTTAAAAAGAGTGTAGTGATAATAACTTTAGATTTCAAGTATTTAGATTAAATTCTAAGTATAATTATTAATATGGAGAAGAAATAAAAATTATAATAAAAGGAAATAAAGATCCAAAAAACATAGAAAGACAAGTTAAATAGAAAAATCCTAACAGATGATAGAATTAAACCATATATAAATAATCACAATGAATGTTAATAGAAGAAATTTACTAATTAAAGAGATTATTGGTTAGATTAGATATACTAAACTATATGAAATATAAAATATATGTAAATATGTTTAAATATAAAGATATGAAGACATTAAAAGGTAATAAATAAATGAGTGAATGAATGAATAAATAAATAAATAAATGGAAAAGAAAACATATCAAGCATCAGTAATTATCAATACAGACATATTCAATCAAGACAGAAATACATAACAAAAATATAACAAATAAAAAATACATTTTAGAATTTTAAAATGTACTTATATATCACAGAAGGGTCGGGAACAAATTATAACAAATTGGAAAAAATATAAGGGAACAGTAGTGAAAGCATCAAATTTTTAAAATACTACTATAATGGTACAAAGTGAGTAATTTTTAGGTTTAACATTTATATTAGAAAAAGATGGAAAGCTTGAAAGGTTTAATCCTCAACAGTTAGAAAAGATAATACAATGGGCAAAAGAAAGTATGGGGAAAGGAATAAAAATAAAAATAGAGTTTTATTTCAAGTTACATGGCAGGCCCAACACTCTTGTTGAAAATAACTAAAAAGGACTACACACATAGATAGAAAATTGTAGATGACAGATAGATAATTTTATTTCTTAAAATCATCAAATTCTAATAAGGAATCAACAAGCCAATACCTGTAGAGGAAAGCAAGCCTAACTGACTTTTGTCCCAAGGGCTTTTGCTCACCTAAGCATAATCAAGCCACATATAGGTGGCTTCATGGGCAGGGGCATAACAAAACCCAGGGCCCACTCCTACTACTAAATAAATAAATCTATCCATGTTCTCAAAAATGTTAATATTTCATCTTTATATGGTTATTCCATTCTATATATATATATGTGTATATATAATATTTATATATATAATATACACATATATTTTATATATATATATATTATCCAATAATCTGTCCATGAACACTTAGAATCTACATTGGAGAAAGAAAAGTCTTCAATAAATGGTGTTGGGAAAATTACAGATGTATGCAGAAGAATAAAATTAGGCTACTATCTTACACCAAACACAAAAAATAACTCAAAATGGCCTAAGGGCTTGAATGAAGACTTAAAACAATAAAATACATAGAAGAAAACATAGGCACTAAACTTATGGACCTTGGTCTCAGAAGTGTTTTTGTGAACTTGACCCCAAAGGCAAGGAAAACAAAAATAAACTAAATGAATGGGACTACAGCAACCTAAAAAGCTTGTGCACAGCAAAAGAATCCATCAATATAACAAAAAGGCAACCAAGCGAATGGGAGAAAATATTTGCAAGGGATACTTCCAGTAAGAGGTTAATATTCAAAATGCATAAAGAACTCATACAACTCAACATCAACAAAAAAAGCAACAATCCGATTAAGAAGTGTGCAGATGACCTGGATGGACACTTTTCCAAGGAAGACATGAAAAGATTATCAACGTAACTAGCTACTTGGGAAATGCAAATCAAAACCTCAGTGAGATACCACCTCACACCTGTTAGAATGGCCATCATCGAAAAGACCAAAAAAAAAAAAAACACACCAAAGACCCACAAGTGTCGGGGAGGGTGTGGAAAAAGGGCCCCTCCGTACGCGCTGGTGGGAATGTGAGTTAGTGCAGCCTCTAGGGAAGGCTGTTTGTAAAGGAAGGGAAGGGAAGACGGTTCCTCCGGGGCGCCTTTTGTTTCCCACTCTGGAGCTAAGGCAGCATGACCGGAACTGCAAATGGAGGCATGGAGCAAGGACATTTCAGACACGGTCTTACAGAGCTTTGCGTAAAGATCAGGTTTTATCTTATAGATGCTCAAGAGCCAATTTCAAGCCGGAGAGCACTGCATCCATATCTCAGAGTGATCTCCATGGCAACAGTGAGGAGGGCCGTTTGGAAAGAAGAAAGATTAACTTTGTTTTGCTCAGGTGGATGAATCCAGACTTTGTCTCTTTGCTCTGTGTCCCCAGTGCCCTCCACGATGCCTGACTCATAGAAGGCACTCAAAACACATCTGTCAATAACTGAACACCGAACAGGAAAATAAGAACAGTGCGCGGGAAGGGACAGGGAATGTAAGCATCTAGGGGACTTGGTGATCGATTGGATGCGGAGAGTGATAGGAAAGCATGAACCAAAGGGGCTAAGGGTTTTGGCTCGGTGACTGGTGGTAACATAACTGAGAGAGAAAATGCGCAGAAGGATCCGATTAGAGGCCTGAGAGTGGCTCCATTTCCACAGACTGAGTGTGGCGTGCTTGGGGGTATCCAGGGCAAGGACTGCCAGGAAAGCTGGAAATGAGCCTCTAGAGAGAAGGCTGGGCTAAAGATATATATTGTAAATGTTCAGTAATTGTTTCAATGTCCCGGATCCGTAATTCTGGATGTTAGAGAAGATGAATTCTCTGGTGTACAGTAAAAATGTCTGCGCTTCTCGCTCAGGGAATATGTTCCGCATTGCTCACAGGGAATTGTCAGTACTTTGGGGCTTTAGTGTTTTGGGAGGGTTTGTTTTTATATTTATTCAGTTTAGGTTTTAGCAGATTCAACCACTGCCCACCATGTACCCCATCCCTGCACCCCCACACGTATGCTCGGACAGAGACCGTCAGTGAAAAATGCTTGCCTGAAGCCACTCAGCAACCTTTGAAATTTGATGGGAACCAGAAATAGCCCTAGAAGTTAACCGAGACCTTGGCATATTGTATCTGTGCTGTGAAAACAAATACAACTAATATTAACCCAACTGGTTTCAAATTTCCCAACTCTTCTGCCAAATATTTTGATAACTTTACCTCAAGTATCTTGGAACCCACGAAATCACTTGTAATTGAAACACCTCTGTCAAATCTCTTACTTTAGAACAGTTGTTTTGAATTAGAAAATTAAAAATGAGAGTCAGCTTCCCTCAGGTGGAAGGATATGTTGTATGTGAAACAATATTTTTCAAGGAGCTATTGTACACACAAGTAAACAAGTGTATCTACTTGGAAACGCATATGAATTGAGTACATCCTGACTGCCCTGAGAGTGGCTCTCTGTCAGCCTGTTCATTCTTCTATTTTTAACCTTCACCTCCCTCATCCAACATCATATACCTAATTGGGTTCTTACCGGAGTCTCTGTGTAACCAAGGAGACCATTCTATGATAGCGTTTTGCTTTCCTTCAGCCGCTGTAATTGCTTCTCAGGATTGTAGTCATCTGAAACCAGCCCCATTCTGTGCAGCCACTTGTCTGTGGTAATGGGATGAAAGTCAGCAAAATGTTTTGGGCATCCCTTTTGCATTCTTTTTAGACATTTAACCCAACCCCAGCTGGCTTGTGTAAATATCTGTCCCAGGATTAGTCTTCTGTGATCTCCCAATCTCAGTTCATGCAATTGGATCAACTCTCGCTGACATTCTGTTTTTCTTTTTAATCTTTATCTTCATGTTACTTTTCCCACAGGCTTTGCAACAATAAGCGTACATTTCTCTTCTCTTTTTTTTCCTTCTATTCAGCAGCTCAGGTTTTTTTAAAAAATAGTAATGAAATATTTTAGCATAACTATATACACAAATGGGTGGGAAAATAAACATTTCTCATGATTGAACTAGAAGTCACAGTCCAAATAAACAGTGATGTACAAAGTTCATTGAGTTATTTGCCCCTGATCATTTGGAGGGTCAGCGCTTCGGCAGAGTAGCCGTCATTTAGTATTTTGTTATTGAAGAGCATGCACTGAGGACGTAAAAACCTACTTGTGAATATTCATATAGGGCTTATCAAGAAATCATCTTGGCCCTTGTCATCTGAGCTAGTTTTAGGAAATAAAAAGTAAAATGTGAATACAAAGAATGATAACATGTCAGTGTGGAAAACGTGAAAATATCTTGAAAAAAATTGAATCACTAATCAGTACTAATAGTTACATTCAGGGGTTGGGAGCAGTCGAGGTGAAGGAGGGAGAGGAAAGGAGAGAAAGAGTGAGGCCGGTGGCAAGAGAGGAGAGTGTAAGTAAGAGAGAGACAAACATGAGATATTAAAAAGGTGGTAGCTTTATTGTACAAGAAATGAGTTACCTTATCAAAGGAAATAAAATGGAAAAGATGAAAGGGATATGAATGATATAAAAACATACTTCTATTCCAACCTAAACTCATCGTGAAATCTGAAGTTCCCGTAAGCCATTCCGAACGTTGCTGGTATTTGCTGACTGGATTCAGAGGTAAGTACAAAGAGAGTAGGCGATGTGATGATAGCTGTTAACAGCATTTGGTTTCTTATTTAAATTTCGTGCAGAATATTATAGTAAGATATTGGGAAATATGAAAGTAAAACCACTAACCAAGTCTTAATCAAGACTAGCAATGAAATAAATGAGGAATTTAATAACCATATTAGATTCAGATGTATTGCTCAAGTGAGAAAATAGTGAAATATTAACAACCACTAACAATGTGTGTACAGTGTTTGTTCATTAGGCATTTTTGTTTTAAATCAGCAGAAGAAAATTATTGGCACCAGAGTTTGAATTATTACAAAAGCCTCATATCGAGTCTTCCTGCTCCAGCAGTCGTCTGTCATGCAATGTGTTACAAACCTTTTAAATTTAAGTAATCCCATCTTTCATCTACTCAAAAACTACCAGCCATGGTAGAAGGCAAGGTCTGCTATGCCCTTCAGTAAGGCCTGGCCACACCCTTCAGTAAGATCTGTCAGGCCCTTCAGTAAGGCCTGGCCACACCCTTCAGTAAGATCTGTCAGGCCCTTCAGTAAGGCCTGGCCACACCCTTCAGTAAGATCTGTCAGGCCCTTCAGTAAGGCCTGGCCACACCCTTCAGTAAGATCTGTCAGGCCCTTCAGTAAGGCCTGGCCACACCCTTCAGTAAGATCTATCAAGCCCTTCAGGACCCAGCCTCTGGCCCTCTCCCTCCCTCCCAGCCACACTAACCATAGCCTTTCCTTAAATACTCCACCTATGTTCCTGTCTGAGGCTTGTCACTTGCCATTCCCCCATCTAGAACAATCTTTCCTCAGCTATACTTGTGTTTTCAACAGAGGCTTCCCTGACCACCCTATTAAAAATACCAATCTTGTCCTTCGTCTCCCCCTTCTCTGCTCTAATTTTCTCCATAGCACATAAGTCATATTTTATTTGTTTATTGGTCCATTTGACACAGAACACTAACTATCACAAGTGGACACTTCATAAATACTTTTGTTAGTGAATACTCCCCATTGTCAATGAATAACCAATTGTCCACCCTTCCATAGTACTTGTTATATGCCAGGCTTGCTTAACTATTTTTTGCATATATTAACCTGTTTACATCCTCCTAACAACCCTATGAGATAGAGTTGTAATTTAAATATTAAGTTTTCACATAATTTTTTTTCTATATCCACACCAGCAACTAGCAAGGTTGCTATATAATCTCATTTTATAGTCAAGGAAACTGAGGCATAGAGATTTTAACTATCTTGCCAAGAATAAACAGCTAGTAAGAGGTGCAGCCAGGATTCCAACCCAGGCAGTCAGCAGAGAGCTCCATGCTCTTAACCACCGAGCTCCACCGCCTCTCCACGAATGAATGAGTCAGGTCAACCCCAAAACCTGTGCGATGCCTTATGAATTTTGCAATCTGTTTATATACGTGATCCCATATGCTCTACAGAGAAAGTGTAGTGCCTTTGTTATTTTACTAGTAAAGAAAGGACTGTGTTTTCTCTTTAAGACAAATTCAACATAAATTATAAAACATCTTCATTTAATAATGGGTGCCAAGCAGTCCCCCAAAGGAAAAGAGATAAAAATGTATGAAGCAGGGTTCTCTCTTCAAGAGGCTTACATTCTTCTGGGTGAAATACAAAAATAACGCCTGACATTGTGACATAACAGAGGCTCATATAATTTCTGTGCCAAGGATATAACTAATCCTGTGTTCGGGTGAGTGAAGATTTTGTAAAGGGGAGTGGGGAGCAGCTTTAGAACAGGGAGATGAGGAACAGACCTGTGTTCTGCAGAGAAGGAAAAAGACATTCCAGGTGGAGAGGGACCCTGAGGCAGGCGCGGAGCAAGAGGGGGAGCAGGGGGCAGACAGCTAGGGACGCGGAGGCCCTGCGGCAGGCGTGGGGAGCGGCCAGAGAGAACACTGGGGGCCATCGCTCCAAGCTGCAAAGGAGACGGAGCTTTCTCCTGTACCCCTCGGGGAGCTATCTAAGCAGGAACATCAAATACACTGTCCGGGACTGCCGAGGACTGGCGGAAGCAAGGGCCGAGGAAGAACCTGAAGCTGGGCCTGGGAGCATCCTGGGAGCGGTTCTAATGTGAGCATCAGGAAGGCCGCCCAGGGCCGCCCCTGGGAGTCCCACAGCCTTTGCATCGAGTTGGCTTCAAGGCAACTTAGAAAACAGAAGAGCCTCCAGAGTATGGTGTCCCCGCTTGGGGAGCACCAAGGGAAAGAAAGGGAAGTGCAAAGGGAGCCACAAGACAATTATGATGACAGAGGCCAAAGTCAACTATTTGACCCCAGTGGGTCTGGGCGCTTGGATGGAAACTCAGACATTTCACTTTTTTAAATGTTCCCCGAAGAAGCGAGTTTTTTCATGAGCATTAAGTATTTCTTTGCGTTCTTTCCTTCCCATAAACACACTAGCACCCGGTGTGGAAACGTAACTCTTTAGTAGTTCTCTGAGGAAAGGACTGATGAGTTATAGTTAGGAGAATGTTAATCAGACATTTACCCTACACTTTATTTCAACCCAAAGCCCATTTAAAGTCAACTGCTTAAAATTATTGAATTGTTTTTTAACTTTGTGCATCAAGATATGCTATTATTCTCATAAGATGTTTCAAACCAAAAAAGGAGAGCAGCTGGGCAGGTAAGCGACACATCGCTGTTGACTGGGCACTATTTCCAGAACAGAGCCCTTATTTCCAGAAGAAGGTGGCTTCTTTTTGCTTAATGCCTCCAAAAAACAGTATTGTAGGATCATAATAGTGTCCTCTACTTTGGGTACTAAATTTCCTTTTAAAATGCTTTCACTTACTTCATTTCATTTAGTGCTCACAAAAACTCCATAAGTGGGTATCATGGCATCTGCTTCACAGATAAGAAAACTTTGGTTTTGAGGTCTTCAGACTTGTACTTGAAAACCATTTTCTAATGGCTAAAGTTATTTTCTTTTACTATGAACTCTTAAAGTGCATCTCTCCATCTTACTATGTGATTGAGACTCATTTTGTTATCTCAAATTGATGTACAGCAGTTTAAATGGCTTCCTCAACCACAAAACTAGCAGAGAGCATCGTCACAGTGCAAATTCAAGTCTTCTGAGTCTAAGCCAGTTTTTTTCTCCAGCATAACATCCCAGAGAAAGTCAACACATTTACTAGGAATCTGTCACCTCCATAATCAATAACTGATGATACTTAACATTGATACTTTAACCATTCATATTATATAAGGTGTGTGTGTGATTATTATAAAAATTAAAATTTAAAAATCTCATTAATTCATGTGGCTTCATTTAAGTCATCTACTATCTAGATGCTAATCTAGACCTTTTTTATACCTGGTACTAAAGTTTTTCTTAAACTAATACAATATAGAAGGTAAATTAAATAAGATTTTTATGTCTTATTGTTTAAATAGAGTTCCATGTCATTAAAATTTTAAACAACTTCTATTCTTCTACTATATGTAGTCAAGGCAGCATTGTCCAAGAAGCTTTTAGCAATTCCATGGATCTGACTTCTTGCAGAATTTCTACAGTACAAAGTATAATTATAAGCCATTTTGTAGTCTTAGCTAACTGTTCCTTAAAAATAACTTCTCAATCAGAATCTAAGCTCCTGGACAGCAAAGGAGTGTCTTTGTTTTCTCTAGAGTTCTGCACACCCCCTAGACTGGTAACTAGGCACAAGGTTGACATTTGCTGCATGTTTGTTGAGTTCTTAGCAAACTTAAGTTCTTACTAAATGTGGATTGAGGGTGTGCAGAAGGCTGGGGGAAGGGAGAGGGTCAGTTGATCAATAATGCAAGTTATAAATTATCCATTTAATGAAAAAATAGTTGTGGGGAAAGTGAAAACACTTAGGCTTTCTTGCCACCTTCTCCTGGCAAAGGCCCCCATTATGAAAACCTGATATAACACAGTCATAACAGATACCATGTTAGCTGACTAAGGTCTGACCCATCGTTGGCTGAGAGCCACTATTGTTCTAGCCCCTATAGACTGGCTTGGGACTTTCAGGGGTGCATTTTGTCTCCCAGGGTGCCGTTTGTCCCCCGTCTATGCCCAGCTGGCTGCCACCAGGAAGGGATTGTTTGTTTCTCTGTGCATTCAGCCTGCTGCAACCGAATAAAGTCATGTCTCATTCTCCTTGGGCTCCCCAGTTTTTCTTTGAACTGTCAGGATCCAGAGCGAACCTCCCGGCCTTGATCATTTGCATTACAATAGTCATGCAAAACTTTTATTTAGAAATAGCTTTCTAACTGTAGAAGTTATTTTATTTCATTGTAAAGTAATAAAATCACATTTTCTTATCATAATGTGTGATTCAGACTTATTACTAACTCAGATTGTCCTTGCATCTGACTAGTAGGTTTTATTACCTTTTTATTTTTTTAACATATGTACAGCCAAGTTTCAAAGATGCCTTCTTTAAAAAAACATTCAATTAAACTGTTCCTTGCACATCACTGAACTCAGCATCTCACAGTTCTTGTAACTATCCTGGAGCAGGGAATTGGCTTCTTTTATGAAGAGCTGAAAATGGAGAGCTGTCCTGTTGAAATCAAGGCTTGAAGCTCTGGAGAGAGTCTTGTCATTGCTTCCCAGTGCCCTGGACATCTTTGCTTTGTGGTGATTATGTTGTTTGAAAACTTCCAAATCAGCATTAAGACCAGAGCACTCTGTGTTCTCTCAGAGACACTTACCATGTGCCTCTGACTTAAACTGTACACCCCGAGGGCAGAAATGGAGGCCTCCTCTCACGCACAGAATATGACTCAGGCTCCAAATAATGTATAATAAAAGTGCTGACGGCACCGTCTCAGCACCTGTTAGTGTACCAACAGCATCAAGGAGACAGTGTCAGGGGAAATTTTTTTATTTATTTATTTTTTATTATTATTTTTTAAATATATCTTTATTGATTTCAGAGAGAGGAAAGGAGAGGGAGAGAGAGACAGAAACATCAATGATGAGAGTCATTGATCAAGCCCGCAGCCCGGGCATGTGCCCTGACCGGGAATGGAACCCTGATCGCCTGGATCCCAGGTCGATGCTCAACCGCTGAGCCACGCCCAGCTGGACAGGGGAAATTTTTTTAATGTTCATTTTTCTTGCATCATATTGTACACTTTCCTTTAGAACAGTTTATGCATATTTTGTTCAATTTGAGAACACACTGTTATAGTATTTCTTCTTTTAAAAAATATCTCTTTATTGATTTCAGAGAGAGGAAGGGAGAGAGAGATAGAAACATCAACGATGAGAGAGTCATCATTGATCGGCTGCCTCCTGCAGGTCCACTGCTGGGGATCAAGCCCGCAACCCAGGCATGTGCCCGACCTGGAATGGAACCTCGATTCCCTGCATCCTAGGTCGATGCTCAACCCCTGAGCCACGCCCGGCCGGGCACAGTATTTCTAAAGTTAGAAACCACTTGGGAAACGTGACCTTTTGGCCAATTGGTTTACTAACTTTCCAGTCTTTTTGCCCCCCCCCCCCTTATAAAAAGTGCTAAAGAAAGCTTGAGGGGGAAGGCACCCCTCATGCAGCCCTGACAGCATCCCCCTGCCTCACACAACTGCAGCCTCCTCTTGGGAGGTTGAGGTGCCTGTTACTATCGCTACCTAGCAAATCAACCCCCAATTTGATGAAAAATGTAACACCCATTTGATTAAACTCATGGATCCTGCGAGAACGGGGCAGGGACCTCAGGGATGGTTCCTCTCTGCCCCGTGTGTGGGATTCTGAAGAATCCAAGGCTGGGGACTCAGGATGGCTGAGGACTGAGGCCATCTGAGGACTGGGGTCATCTGAGGACTGGGGTCATCTGAGGCTCTCGTCTGGACATGGCTGGCGCCTGAGCTAGGATGACTTAGGGACTATAACTGTCACCAGAGGGCCTGCACACCACATGGCCGCCTCACTTAAGGTTGCTGACTCTCTTATCTGCGGCTCAAGGCTCCAAGAGATAGTGTTCCAGAGTCCAGAGCGAAAGCTGCTAGGCCTTTCGAGCGCAGCCTTGGTAGTCGCACAGCCTCTCTGCTGGACTCAGTCAAAGCAGATGCGAGCCCACCCGTATCCACCAGATCCACCAGGTCCACCAGGTCCACCAGATCCACCCAGATCCCAGGGACGGGAACCCGGCTCTACCTTTCGACGCAGGAATGGTAAGCCTGCGCTTCGGATGACAGTGTGCAAACAGAAGACACACGGTGGCCATTTGGGGACATGAAACCTGCAGCAAACGGACTCAGGCCTGTCTGTCTGTCTCCGCGTGAGTGGAACTTGCTGGACAAAGAGGCCTTGTCTGGCCAGGGGGCCTTTTCATCTCTCCCATCAATGCACCCTGACCACATTTAAATTGCAACAAATGTTCTCTGAACCTGAGTGTGATTGAATTAATCCCGTTAGGCTTTTCAGTGAGGTCTCAGAAAAACCTTCACTTCAGGCCCCAGATAATAATTCTGTGCCATTACGGAAATGCTGGTGAATGTCAATGTCCCCAGCGTCTCAGGTGCAGGCGCACAATCCCATGAGGCCCGTGCCTCAGCCCCCAAAGGCAGTGCCGCCCGCACAGACCCGCGGAGGGCGCTGCCCTGCATCCTGGTGCCCCAGGGGCTGGCCTGGCACCAGTCAGTCGCTGAGCTTGGGTTTCCTCGTCATTAAAATGAAGGCAGTGCTGCTGACGCAGAGGGACAAAGCGAGCACCCAGGCAGAGCCAGCTTAGTGAAACGCTCACACATATTTAGTACCAAATTCGGGTGCGACACGAGGCTCCGGGCCTGCAGCACCAGCACCGCTCTCGGTTCCACCGCGTGTGCTTCCACTAACCTAGAGCACGGGGCTTCTTAGGAGGGCAGCAGACTTCTCAGGAGTGGAAGCATGACACCCACCTTGGAATCTCTTTCCGCCAAATCCTGAACGAAATGTGAGCAAAGGTCCAACGTGCCTCTCAGACCACGAGTTGAGGTATCTGATTCTTCATGGTGAACGTACCTCTTAGGCCAGTGCAACAGATTCCAAAGACATTTGAATTCTGAAGGTGAGAACATGAGACACTCCCTGTGATGGATAAGAGCATGTGGCCCTGTATCCCCTCCCCGCCCATGTGGAGGCAGCTGGCTTTGATGATTCCATTTGCACTAGTATTAAAAATCAGCCTTGAGCAGAACTCAAAATGGGCCCTGCTGGTGCCCATTGGAGAGCACCGGTGCAGCTTGCAATCATCACCTAACGGAACAAAAAGCATTCTGAATCTTAGGCTTACTGCTGAGCTGTCTCTGTCTATCTAGAGGCTGCTCAAAAGGAATTACACATAGCTGTTTTTCAAAGAGTTTGCACATAGACACATACACAAACTGGATTCTGCTTTTGCTCCAAATAAGGAACTGGATGCAATTTGCTGCACAGTATTTTCTCCCCATGCAAAACATCTCTGCCTAGTGTTTACCTTGTTAAAATTCCTCATCTGCAAATTAACTATTAAGTTAACTTGAGTCAGCAGGAATACTATTTTTTATTTTCTATGCTTGCAATAAAAATATTTACAATAAGATCAACATACTCTGGTCTTCTCCCATAGAAGCTGTAATCCAGAAGGCAAACCTCCACCTACCTCCCCTTGGAGCTGTCTACCAAACTCTTTCCCTTAAAAGTGTGTTTACATTTCAGTATCTGGCCTTCGTTTCTGGGGTTCTGGAGCTCTGTCTTTGTCACGTGCATAGCACATTTGTAAAGGAGGAATTTTTGTTGTTGTTAAATATACTTCAGCTCCCTCTTCTCTACCTTTTCTCTCAAAAATAATATTTTGTTCACTTGGTCATCTCCTCAATAATTAGTAGTTGTCAGGGGCAGGGATTGGGAGAAATGGGGAGGGGGTACAAGCTTTCAATTCTAAGGTGAGTAGGTCTGAGGGGCTAATGTACAGCAGGGTGCTATCGTTGATTACACTGTTCCGAATCATTGGAATTTGCTGAGAGAGTAGATCTCAGGTGCTCTCGCGCGCACACAAAAGGTAACTGAAAGGTGATGAATGTGTTAATCAAACTGACTTCGGGAATCCTTTCACAGCGTATGCGTATATCAAACCATCACATTGTATGCTTTAAATAATTTTGTGAATTATACCTCAATAAAGCTCAAAAAATAATAATTAATAGTTGTTGATTCCCTTTGTTGTCTCTCACAGGCCATTAGGGAAGCAGAGGGATATTTCTGATGTCACAGTGCCTAACCCAGGTTTATAGCTGGTTCCTTTCTTCTGCGATCAGAGGCAGGAACTTGTCTCCCTTCCTTTCTCTACCTGTCTGGGGCAGAGGCAAATCAGGACAAAGTTCCCTTCTCTGTCCCAAATTCTGCTTTACTGCCCCTGTCTAATTCATAACACCCTGGACCCCAAGGGAGACTTTCTTAACTAAAATATTTTAACTAGAATGAGAACTGTAAACCTGTAGACTTTGATGGAGGGAAGACCATGTGTCTAGTTTAGCCATGTGTCTGAGCCCCGCAGGGATGAAGGCCCTAACCCCACATCTTCTCTCTGGTTCCCTAACTTCTTCATTTCCTCACCTCCAAAGCCTGTCCCTAAAGCCCTTCCCAGCCTTGTTTCCTTGTGAGGCACCACCCTTCCCGCAGGACAGTGGGCAGCCACCCCGTCCCCCGGTGGTGAAGTGGCTCTAGCAAATACATCTGAGGTCCTTTCCAGATGGCTGCAGCTCTCTCCGCCCCTGAGAAGGAGAGGAGTGAGCTCTGGGCTGGGGGAGAGGAGTCTGGAAATGCGGTGGTGCTTTTACTCCAGATGGTGGCTGATTTTCTCGTAAGTGTCTGAAATCAAACACAACCTGGCAACAGGGGGATTCATTTCCTCCAAAGAGCATCTTTAGTCTTAAATTTAACTTGTATTTTTCTATAACTAGTAACCTTGATCTTACTGCACGTGAAATTAAACCCTGGCCCTGTTGTGCTCCTCTGCTGCCCTAAGCTTTATTACAAAGTGCTTCTGTATTCAATGAAGATTCTTTTTCTGAGCCATTAGACAAGCGGTCCATACTCAGAACATATCTCTCTGGTCCACAAGGAATCTTGCATTTTACTAGGAAAGTGGGAGAAGGGAGTTGTGAGAATTTCAAGTCATCCTGCAGTACCTGAAGGAGTACCTCCAGCGCTTTCTGAATCCGTATTAGCACTAGAGAATTTGGAAGCTTTAAGTTGTGGCTTTTTCATTCCCAGCATGTTTTCCCTCCCTGTTGGACTCCTGTTTGTTCTGAGGTGGTGAAAAGCCCACATGTCCAGCATCATCTCCTAAGCTCAGAGTAACCCTGGAAGTCCCAGAATAGAAGAGACCCAACAAACAGGTGGAGCCCAAGCATATTTTTCTAAATGGCCTACCAAGGAAAGGTTGGAGTTTCTAAGATTGATATATAATCATATATAATCAAATATGAAATAATATAACCGTAGAGTCTGCCTTAAATCTAAATGTAAGCTCCCTTACAATTATACTGGCTATGTTTAAAGCTACCAGAAAAGTAGGTGCAAAGTAATAATGTTATTTCACATAAACACTTCACTTCTCAGAATTCAACACTGCGGTCTATGCAAAAGCCGGGGCAGGAAGCAGGGAGAGAGAATAATTTAACTGTATGCAGCACAGAGGCTCCACCTGCCTTTCCCACCCAAGAAAGCCATCGGCTCCCCCATATAAGTTCATTTCCTCCCTGTCCAGCAAGGTGAGAGGACACTGAGGAGCCAGTTCCAGGCCCTTCATCAAGACACCCATCCTATGTATACCGGCTCATTTCAGAAATCTGTACTTTTGTGGAGTTTTCCATTGTCCTTCCCATGTGAGATACGTTTATGAAATATTTAAAAAGTAACTGGATTATCTGCAAAAAATTGGGGAGGGGGAAATGAAAATATGTTAAACTGTAGTTCTTTTTGAGTGTGAGATTATGGGTAATCTAATTTCTGCTCTGTTTCATTACACTAAACTTCTCCAGCATACTCACATAAGTATTCAGTTCTTCAATAACATAAAAAAGAGAGTTAAAAAATTGAGAATGATTTCCTGAACAAATCTAAATATTTGTAGTTATGATATATATATGACATATCATATATGTCATATATATAGTATATCATACTTCTCTGACCATGGTAAAAATGATAAATAAGGGTTTCATAAGAAAGAGAGAAAAGAAGCATTTTTATTATAAAGTTTTCTGAAAAGAATTAGTACAAGATTGTTGTGTATGTATTATATAAAAAGTTTTTAGTAAAAAGGTAAAAATTCTTTCTAATTCTCATAATTTCATACCTAATTCTCTCTGAGGCAATAGAAAAATCAGAGTAATTGATTCTTACCTGTAAGCTTTTCTTTAAGCAATGAAAAATAGACTAAAATTAGCCTGATGCATTTAGCTACATTCGCTTTTTTCTTATCAAAGTCATTATTACTTTCAAATTGCTCACTTTACAAGAATGAAATGGGAATGGAAAAGCAGTAATTAGTTATTGAGTACTATTTGGGCCAAGTCGTATGTTAGATATTTACACACATTATTTTCTTTGATTTTTCCCAACCCCCCTGAGGACTATCCTTCCTTCACAGCTGAGTAAAGGGAAGGTTAGACAGATTAACTTTATTAGGGTCATGTAACTAGTAAGTAGAAGGGACAAGATTTAAAACAGATTGTTCTGATTTGAATTCTTTCCTGGAAACCAAAATGAAAATAAATAGTATATAAATAGTATTCTATTTTGAGATTAGAATCAAGATGAGATAGAGGCCGCTCGATCCATTTTTGCCTTGCTAATATTTTGTATTAAGTGCTTTTAGGTGAATACTGCTCAATTTTCTGTGTATCCTTTTATTTTCAAATTTAACAACGGCAGTAATGATAAGCTCAATTAACTCTTAAGTTTTTACCACGTTCCAGGTACTGTTTTAGGTACTATAAATGAATTAACTCATTTTAACATCAGAGCAACATTATCACGTAAGTACCATTGAGAAACTACGAGGTTGCTAAAGGCTCACAGTGGATTTCAGATTAATGGGTCAGAAAACTGGGACAGCTGGAAAACTGGGCTTACAAAACATCTTAAACTTTACAAGAAAGATACTGCAAGGATTAGCATCAGCTACAAAGTGAGCCGGACCCTCTTATCCTGGGGTCAAGACTGAGGCAATACAGCCAACCGCTCAAAAGAAATCTACGTCCTAATCTGTGCTCTGTGATACGTTTGATCACCGAAGTATCATAAACATTTATAAAAGAGAAACAAGCTTTAAGATTGTCGTTGTTTCTTAATATTAAATGCCTCTAGAGATCAGCAGCATTTAACATTTTTGTGTCTATAAACTCTTCAAAAGCAAAATAGCCTTCACAGACGACAGCCCCATGAAATTTGCGAATATCTCGAAGTAGCATAATGTTGCTTTATTGCTCTTGGGGGAGAGCTCAAAGAGTGCTTTTGTTGTGATAAATGTGTTACTTGGGCCTGGAAGTAGGTTAATCTTTATAATAAACTTATTAAAAATGGTTCAATTTGGAAGGAAATAAAGTTGCATTTTATATATATTTTAAACATTTTTTTGGAGTTTTGATATTGTTATATTTTGGTATTTAGAAGATAGTTGTATCCCATTTCTTTATTACATTTTAAAAAGTGGTTTATCAAGCATCTTACAATTAAATAGTTATTTTTTTCTAGTCACAAAGAAATGGCTTGATATTTGAGTGTTTGGTGATTATTTTTTTTGAGGAATTTAGAATCCCTGATGTATGGATTAATGATAATATTTGTAGGCATATCTTTTTCAAAATAAGTGATATTGAGTCCATAAATCTAATATCAGGAACAATGAAAATTAGAAACAAATGAGTGGCCCAAATAGCCTTCGTCTTATGTAAGAAATTGCTACATAAAACTTGGGTAAACTTCTGAAGATTCAATAAGTTGCATAAATATATATAAATGTGCACATATAATATTCTGGCCCCTGAATATGATAATATTTGAACTAGAATAAAATTAAATATTAATATATTATACATTACAAAGATAAATTATTTATAAAAGATTATATTGAAGGAACCGGGACATAAGTTTAAAAAAATAAATAGATCATTTTCCTATCTATATAAAAAGGTAATGTTTGTTTTTTGCTATATAATAAAAGGAGTGTTTTTAAGATGATTATCGGATACCAGTTTTGTCTTCTTTTGGAAACATTTAATATATTGAGTTCATATTTATATATAGTAGCTATTAGTTGTTCAAACTTGATATTCTTTGGGAGGAATCATTTCCTCATTGTCTTGTGTGTACACAATTTATACCACTTGTCCACTAGGTCATCATTGGACTATCAGAGTATGCCAGCCGGTTCCCAAGGCGACATTGTGGAACAGAAGCAGTGCCTGGGGGACATATGAAGGTCCAGGAACAGGGCACTTAGGGCTCCAGGAAGAGTTCAGCAAGGTTAGGATCAAAGGGGTGACAACAGTTATGAAGAAAATATTGAATATTTGAACAATATAGGTAACTCTTTCATGATGCACAATTTTTAACTCTTTATGGTGGTAAATAGAAAGGATTCCTTTGTGATAACTTGTTTTAGGGAAGGAAGTGGTCATGGGTTCACAATGATTAACAATTAAATGTTTATCATGGTATTTGATACTCATGCTCTTTCCCTCCAACATAAAGTCATTTAGTCAGCCAAGTAATACTGGTGGAAGCAAAGTATGATAAATGTGGTTATTTACTATTCCACAGTAACTTCTGTGACTGACAGCTAGGCTCAGATGGTGAAGTCATGTAGGGATCCTCTCAAAACCATGTTAGGCTTTCCAGGCTAGAGCTTCCCAACTGGGGCACAAGCAAGCTGGCACACCAAATGTGGGATCAAGGTGTGCCAATATTATGATCCTCAGCCTTTGAGGCAGGCAGATGGAGCTGGAGACAGTCATCTCAGAATTACCATTTTCTACTGTGCCACAGCTTGCTGAAGTTTGGGAAGCTCTGCTTTAGAATCATGTCTCTGACATTTAAGGTAGCCGATATTAGTGGGTGTTATTTGGCTAAATTATATCAGCCGTTCAAGTTGTCAGTGGAGTTCCTTATACTTTTTTAATTAAATTTTTTATTTTGAAATAATTGTACAGTTGACCCTTGAACAATTGTGGAGGCCAGGGGTGCCTACCCCTGTTCAGTCACAAGTCTTATGAGTATAACTTTTGACTCCCCCAAAATTAACTACTAATAGCTTATTGTTGACCAGAAGTCTTACTGATGACGTAGTGGATTAATACACATTTTGTATGTTATATGTATTATATAATCTATCCTTACAATAAAGTAAGCTAGAGAAAAAAAAAATGTTAAGAAACTCATGAGAAAGAACAAAATACATATACAATACTGTATTGTATTTATCAATATCAAGATTACATAATCTCTTTAAGAGATGAATCATCTATAAGTACCTACATCAAGAATGTCTTATATGATACAGAACACTGTAGGTTTTATACATATTAGTAACACTAAAAATCAAAAACCAAAAGATAATGTGAAAGAGAAATTTAAAATTATTTACAGGTATAATGATTCATGTATTGATAATGAAGAAGCAGCAGTGATTGCTTTATGTGTAATCAATACAACCTAGTGCAGTCAAGACAATTGCTTCAAGGTAGAAGGAAATCTCCAAAAAAATTTCCAATACTGTATACTTATTGAAAAATATCTGCATGTAAGTGGGCCTGTGCAGTTCAAAACTGTGTTGTTCAAGGTTCAACTGTATATTCATATGCAGTAGTAAAAAATAATTTAGAGATCCCAAGTATCCTTCACTCAGTTTCCCTCACTAGTAACATCTTACAAACGAGTCAAAATACAGATAAATTTCATCACTCTAAGGAACCCTCGTGTTCTCCTTTGTAGCCATACTCACCCCTCCCACACCATACCTAACACCTGGAAACCACTAAAGGGTCCTCATTTCCAAAATATTGTCATTTCAAGAATGTCATATAAATAAAAGCAAACAGTTGGTAATCTTTTGGGGTTAGCTTTCTTTTTTTACGGAACATAATTCTCTGGAGGTCCATCCAGGCCATTGCATGTATACATAGTCCATTCCTTTTTATTGCTGAGTAGTATTCCATAGTATGTATGTACCACAGTTTATTGTACCACTACCTTTTGCAGAGCATCTGGGTTGTTTCCAGTTTGGGAATATTACAGATAAACTGTTATAAACATTTGTGGACAGGTTTTTGTGTGAACATAAATTTACATTTTTGTGGAATAAATATCCAGGAGTACAACTGGTGAGTCAGATGGTAGTTGCATATTTAGCTTTACAATAAACTGCCAAACTGTTGTCCAGAATGACTTGTACCATTTTCCATTCCCACCAACAATGTATGAATAATCCAGTCTTTCTGCATCCTTTCCAGCATTTGTTCTTGTCAACTATTTTTATTTTTGCCATTCTGATAGCTATGCAATGATATCTCATTGTCAACTAAATTTGCATTTCCACAAAGGCTAATGATTTTCAACGTCTTTGCACATGCTTATTTGTTATATGTATATCCTATTCAGTGAAATATTCATTTAAGTCTTTTGCCTAGTGTCTAATTGAATTTTTTTTTTTTTTTTGGAATTTTTACTTTTGAGTTTCAAGGGTTTGTTGTATACTAATTGAGTCCTTGACAGATTTGTGGTATGCAAATATTTTTTTTCTGGTCTGTATCTTCTCTCTCCATCCTTTTAACAGGGTGTGTTAGGGTTCTCAAGAAAACAGAACCAGTGTATAAAGAGATTTATTGTAAGGAATTGGCTCACATGATTATGGAGCTTGGGAATTCCCAAGATCTAGATTCAACAAGCAGGAGAACCAAAGGTGTAGTCCCAGTCCCAGCCTGCAGGCTGAGAACCAGGAGAACCAATAACGGAGGCTCCACTCTGAAAGCTGACAGGCTCAAGACCCAAAAAGAGCCATGTCAATGTTTTAGTACAAGTCCAAAGGCAGAAAAACAAAAAAAAACAAAACAATGCCCAGCTCACCCAGTAGGCAGAGACATGTCCCTCGCACTCAGCCTTTTTCATCTGTTCAGACTGGATTGATTGAATTGGCCCCTCCCATATTAGGGAGCGCAGTCTCAGGTCCAGAAACGCTCTCAGAGACACACCCAGAATTACGCTTGATCAAATATCTGAGCACCCTTTGGCCCGGTCAAGTTGGCAAGTAAACAACCATCATAAAGTCTTCCACAGAGCAAAAGGTTTTAGTTTTGATGAGATCCTATTTATCAATCCTTATGTTTATGGTTAGTATTTTTCCTGATAATTCTAAGAATCATTGCCTCTCCCTAAATCCTAAACATTTTCTCTTATTATTTTTCCTAAAAGTTTTATTGTTTTGCATGTAAATTTCTGATCCATTTTTGGTTAATTTTTATATAAAGTGGGAGGTTTTAAGTTAGGGTTCTTATTGTTCTGGGGAGAGGAGACTATAAATGTCCAGTTGCTCCAGCTCCGTTCATTGAAAAGGCTGCCCTTCATCCACTGAATTCTTTTGCATGTTCATGAAAACAATTAATCATATTTCTATGGGTGTAACTATGGGTTATCTTTTCTACTTTTCTTTATGTCCAGTTCTCCACCAGTACCATACCATCTTGATTACTGTACATATTTAGTAAGACTTACTAGATAATGTACATATTTTTCCACCAATATATCCTCAGCCCCCTGTAAAGTGTCTGAAAAATAGTAGATATACCATGCATACATACAGACTTAGATATAAAACAGCTTTATTGAAATATAAATTAAATACCATAAAATTCACCCATTTAAAGTATTTGGTTAAGTGGTTTTTAGAAAATTCAGAGTTGTACAACAATCATCATAATATTTTAGAATGTTAACACCCAAAAAAGAAACCCAGTGCCTATTAGCAGTCATTCCCCCATCTATTTCTCCCAGCCTAGTCAACCACTAACATAATCTCTGTCACGATAGATTTACTAATTCTAATTGGGTATTATATGTAACAGAGTCATGCAAAATGTTGACTTATATTGCTGGCTTCTTTCGACAGCATAAGGTGCACTCATGTGGTATATATTAATAATTCATTCCTTTTTATGGCTGAATGATATTCCATTATATGGCTATAATACAATTGTTTGTCCACTTATCAGGTTATAAACATTTGGGTTGTTGCAGCATTTTGATTATTATGAATAATGCTGCTATGAAAGTTTATGTAAAAGTTTTGGTGTAGGAATATGTTTCCATTTCTTTTGGGTGTATACTTAGGAGCAGAATTGCTGGGTATTTTTATTATAGTCAGTTTAGTGGTTGTATAGTTATAATTAATTGGAGTTTTTATTTGCATTTCCCTGATGACTAGTGATGTCAAGCATCTTTTTTATGTGCTCACTGGCCTTTGGAGAAATGTCTGTTCAGTCGCTTTGCTTATTTGTAAGTTAGATTGTTTATATTTATATTATTTAACTTTAAGAGTTCTTTATACACTCCATACTCAAGTCTCTTATCAGACATATGTTTTGAAAATATTTTCCCTAATTCTCTGAGTTATTTTTCACTTGCTGGTATCCTTTGAAGCACAAAATTTTCAATTTTGATGTAGAATTTATCTATTTTCTTTTGCTGCTTGTGCTTCTGGTTTTATAACAAAGAAAGCTTTGCCTAACCTATGGTCATGAAGATTTGTTGATTTTTACAGAGAATCAACTTTTGCTTTTATTTTCTCAGTTCTCTATTTCATTATTTTTCTACTTTAATCTTTATTATTTTTTCATTCTGCTTTATTAGGTATAGTTTGCTCTCCTTTTCTAAGTGTCTTAAGGTGAAAGGTGTGTTTTTAATTTGGGGTTTTTCTTTTTTTCTAATTAAAGTGTTTACATCTATAAATTTTCCTCCAATAACTGCTTGCATTTTATCCCTTAAGTTTCATTATCTTCTGTCTTCCTTTTCATACATGTAAAAGTAATTTCTAATTAAATTTGTGACTTATTCTTGACCCATTTGTTACTTAGGAGTGTGTTGTTTAATTTCTACATATTTCTTAATTTTCCATATATTCTTCTGTTATTTATTTCTAATTTCATTCCATTGTGATCATTAAACATACTCAGTATGATTTTAATATTTTAATATTTACTGAAGTTTGTTTTATGAGTTCCACATGTGCATCTAGGAAAAATCTGTATTCTGCTAATTTGGGGTGAAATGTTCTTCCAATGACTGTTAGATCTAGTTGGTTTATAGAGTTGTCCAAGTTAAATATTTCCCAGTTGTGTTGTACAGTATGGACTTAAGGTGTTGAAGTCACCAACTCTTCATGTTAAATCATCTATTTCCCCCTTCAATTCAGTAGTTTTGCTTCAAATATTTTGGGGTTCTGTTGTTAGGGCATACATGTAAATGTTATATGTTCCTGAGAGATTAAACTTTTTATCATTATAAAATGTCCTTTATTTCCAGTAATATTTATTTTAAAGTGTATTAATAGAACAATGCCAGATTTTTCATGGTTAAGATATATCTTTTTTCATTTTTTTTTATTTTTAACCTATTTCTGTATTTGAATATAAAGTTTCTCTCCCATAGAAGGCACATAGTTTTCAGATTATAGCTTTAAAAGTTATGAGTTCATGGTTATGTAATTTTTATGTTGTCTGGCAATCTCTGTCTTTTGATTCAATCGTTTAATGTATTTATATTTTTAATTTTATGATTGAGCATTGAATTGATGTCTGCCAGTTTACATGTCTTTTTTGCCACTTTGTTTCTCCTTTATTGCCTTCTTTTTCATGAAGTGAATACTTTCTAGAGTAACATTTGATTTCTCCTAATGATTTTTTCACTGTATAATTTATTTTTCTTAGTAGTTGCTCTAGGGCTAACTATAGATACCTTAACTTATCAGAATTGACTTATATTGATATTGTCTTAGGTGCAGTGAAATATCCAAATGTTACTCTTATATAGTTCAATTCCTTCTTCTTTTCTTTGCTGTTATTATATAACACCACAATACAGCACGTTGTTATAATTATTGATTTATATAATTTTATGTCTTTAAAGAAGTTAAGAGAAAAATAAAAAGTATATAGTTATATAGTTTCTTATGTTAATTTTCTTATTTACCATCACTGGCTCTCTTCTTTTCTTCCTGTGTATTTGAGGTACCATCTGATGTCACTCTCTTACTCTAATAAACCTTTGTCTACCCACTTCCTTTGTGATATATTATCGAATTTTCTGTATGGTATAGGCTCAACTATATTGTTTTATGCAATTGCTTTTTTTTCTAATCCTCACAAAGGACATGCTTTTATTGATTTGAGAGGGTGTGGGGGGAGAGAGATAAACATCAATGTGAGAGTGGAACATCAGTTAGCTGCTTCCCACTTGCATCCCAACAGGGACTGAACCTGCAACCTGGATATGTGCCCCGGTCCAAATCCAACCCATGATCTTTCAGTGTATGGGATGGAGGTCCAACCAACTGAGCCACACTGGCCAAGACACAACTGCTTTTTAAAATTATTTATTTATTTATTTATCTATTTTTTAACACTTTATTAAGGTTATTGAGGTGACAATGGTTAATATGAACCAAAGGCTTTTTATCAACATGACCTTTCAAGGAGAAGTCAGCCATTGATTTGAATACTTTTAATATTTATTTCAGTTGTTTGTTTTTTAAATTTATCTTTATTGTTGAAAGTATTAGAAATGTCCTCCTTTCTCCCCCATTGATCCCCTCCGTCCTGTACCCCGTCTCCAAGGTCTGCACCCCACTATGGTCTGTGTCCATAGGTTATGCATATATGCACATAAATTCTTATGTTAATCTCTACCCACACTCACCTTCCCTCTGAGATTTGTCAGTCTGTTCCATGCTTCTATGTCTCTGGATCTATTTTGTTTAATAGTTTATTTTGTTCATTAGATTCCACATATGAGTAAGATTGTGTGACACTTGTCTTTCTCTGACTGACTTATTTCACTTAGCATAGTACTCTCCAGGTCCCACCATGCTGTCTCAAAGGGTAAGGGATTCTTCATTTTTATAGCTGCAAAGTATTCCATGGTGTAAATGTCCAAGAAGATGCTTGATGTGATTTCAGTCTTCTTGAGCTTGTAAAAACTTATTTTGTGTCCTAATATGTGGTCTATCTTTGAGAATGTCCCATGGGCACTTGAGGAGAATGTCTGTTCTGCAGCTTTAGAGTGGAATGTTCTGTAAATGTCAATTAAATCCATCTGATCTAGTGTGTCCTTTAGAGTCACTGTTTCTTTGATGATTTTTTGTCTGGAAGGTCTATTCAATAAGGTCAGTGGGGGCATTAAAATCTGGTACTGTGACTGCATTGCTGTTGATCTCTCCTTTAAAGTCCTGCAGAAGTTTCTTTGTTTGTCTTTATTTCCAGCCTGTGTGAGCCTTTTGTTCTGAGGTATGTCTCTTGCAGACAGCAGATATATGGGCCATGTTTTCTTATCCATTCAGCTACTTTATGTCTTTTGATTAGGACACTTAATCCATTTATATTTAAGTTTATTATTGATAAATACTTACTATTGCCATTGTATTTCTTTATGCCTATGTCTCTCTTTCTCTCTATTTCAACTTCTTATTATAGCAGTCCTTTTAACATTTCCCGTAATGCTGGTTTGGTGGTGATAAACTCCTTTAGCTTTTTTTGTCTGGGAAGCTCTTTATTTCATCATCTATTTTGAATGATAGCCTTGCTGGATAGAGTATTCTTGGTTTCAGATCCTTGCTTGATTACTTTGAATACTTCATGCCATTCCCTTCTGGCCTGTAGAGTTTCTGATGAGACGTCAGCTGACAGCCTTATGGAAGCTCCTTTGTAGGTAACAGATTGCTTTTCTCTTGCTGCCTTTAAGATTCTCTCTCTGTCTTGAATTTTTGGCATTTTAATTATGATGTGTCTGAACGTGAGCCTCTTTGGGTTCTTCTTACTTGGGGCTCTCTGTGACTCCTGAACTTGTGTGACTTTTCTTCACCATTTTAAGGAAGCTCTCTGTCATTATTTCTTCAAACAGGTTCTCTAACCCTTGCTTATTTTTGACTCTTCTGGCACTCCTAGGATGCAAATATTGTTACATTTCATATTGTCCCACAGCTCCCTTAAACAATCTTCCTGTTTTTTAATTGTTTCTTCTTTTTGGATCTCTAATTGAGTGATTTTTTTCTACCTTGTCTTCTAATTTCCTGATCTGATCCTCAGCTTCCCCTAATCTACTGTTCATTCCTTCCAATGTTGTGGGGTTTTTTTATTTTTACTATGTCATTCTTAATTTCCTTCATAGTTTCTATCTTTTTTCATGCTGTTGAGAATCCTTATGATCAGTATTCTAAACAACTTTATATCTGATTGATTGCTTATCTTCATTTCATTTAGCTCTTTTTCTGGAGATTTCTCTTGTCCTTTCATTTGGGGCTATTTTTTGTCTCCTCATTTTGGCTGCCTGTTTGTATTTGTTTCTATATATTGCATAGATCTGCTAGAACTCCAAGTCTTTTGGATGGTCTCTGGTGCAGGCCAATGTCAGATGCTATTTGTGACTTGCCTTGAGTAACCTGTTTGAAGTTTTTCATACTCTACAGCTCTGGTTTCATCTGCTGGGGCTGGGAGCGTTTGGAGAGGACCAAGATATCCACCAAAGTCTGCTTTTCCAACCCCTGGGTCCAGAAGCCAATCATGCAAAGATTCAAAGCACCCAGAGGTTGTTATTCTCTTGATGAGCCTCAGGCTGTAGAAACTCCACAGGGTGGGGCCAGAGGTTTTCCAGCAGAGTGGGCAATTGCTTCTCCCTCAGGCAAAAGCTGCTTGGAAAGTAAATGTCTGCCTGAGAAAGATGTTCTCTGCAGTATGGGGCAATGGCTCAGCACCAGGGTCCAGATGGGTGCCCTCTGAGATCTATTCCCCCAGCCAGCCCCTCTAGATTCTCTTCACACTGCTCTAGTCCACTCTGCCTTCCCTCCACCAGAGCTCAAGGTGAGTGGCTGCACACAAAACTTTGTACGTTGGCCCTTTAAGAGGGTGCCTACCTTTCCAGCCATCTCTCCCTGACAGACAGAAACCTGGCTGCTTTTCACAGCCAGATGTTATGTGGTCACTTTTCTCAGTTCTGATGCTCTGGGCTGGGGAGCCCAGCCTGGGCTTTAGACCCCAGAGTTCTCAGTGGGAACCCCCAGTAGCTGAGATATCCCTCTGGACCATAAGCTACTGCCTGTGGGAGCCCAGCCAGCCCTCTCATGTCTCTGTACTTCCCACCAGTCTCTATGTGGTCTCCACTTTTCCTCCTTGGTTATGAGGGTGCTCTCCAGCTCGCCTTCAGTTGCAGTTGATTATTCAGGGTGGTTTTTCTATATTTTAGTTGTAATTCCAGTTTGGTCCTGGGAGAGTGTCAGTGTAGCTTCCACTCGATCCACAGCCATCTTAGACACAATGGCTTTTCAAATCATTTATTTTAAACAGCATGCCTCATTCTGAAGAGAACACATACAAATCTAACAATTAGTTACTACCTTATCTCAGGTATTCCCCCAGGACTTCCCAGGCACTTGGGCTGAAACAAGGATAAAAATACATCCTTGCCTTCATTAAGAATATATATAATTATATATACAACTATGTATATATATAACTATATATATGTATTTGTACATGCATATACATAACACACATATACCAGAAGGTGGTGGATTTTAATATTCCTGGTGTCACAGATGCTTTGAGAAGATGATGGGAGTTGGTGGCAGTTTGAAAACTCATTTTCCCTTTGTAGCACTATTTAACCGCCGAAATTTCTGGATGACAAAACAAGCTCAGTCCTTTGTTACTTATGAGCCAGATGGAGCCAGTCAGAGAAAGAAGCCTGGAATAGGGTCTGGGACTCTGTTTTCCCAAGAGGTTGGCCTAAAAATTGCTTTGTCCCTCCCGAGGAAGAGCTGTGTGTGTGTGTGTGTGTTGAAAGGATAGTATTCTAGAAGGTCTTATTTGGCCCTGGAGGAACTGGGAGAGAACTACATAAAGGTTGAATTCCTTCTCTTCCTTGATGCCGTGAGCAACATTCTGCCAAGAAGAAGCAGAAGCACATAATGCCCTCAAGAGAAGGGTGAAAATTCTCTAAGTTTGTTCTGCAGATACAAGGACCTCTCATTCTTTAGGCAGCTGGAAAAAACAAAACATTGACCTGACACATGAAGATAAAAAGAGTCATGAGTAGGTAAGGGAAAAATACATTAAGGATAACTGGCAAGAGAAGACAACAAAGAAGAACACCCCAAAGTAGTTGCTGGGGAAATAGAATTTTTAGAATATACAGATGACAACTTTAGCAAAAACAACAACAACAGAAACCAATATTCAAGGCCATTTATTGTACCACAGAAAATATTTTTCTAGCATCCCCTCCACACTACCAAAGTCATTATATCAACTAAAAGTGAGAATAGTCACCTGTTTAGAACCAAAATTGGTAGCACAGAAAATCAAACAGAAGAAATATTTCAGAACACAGAGAAGAAACCTAAAGTAATTAAAATAAAGTTGTGGATAGTATCCCAAGAAAAGCTATCTGAAAGTAAAATTTTTGTAAAGTTTCAATTATTTTTCAGATGCTTTCAAGCACATCTGTGGACCGCATGGCATATAGAAATACAATTAAAGATAGAAATCTAGTTTAAAGAATGGTTTTAAATGAAAAAGACTAAGCATCAAGATGTCTCTCATTACCTGAAAGTTTTTCTCAGGCCATTGTCTGCTCTTACTCAGCCCGTCATACCTATTTCTTCTTGTGGTCACCTGCGGTGGTAAGAACTGCACTTACTGGTGGGTCAATTATAATTAAGGAATCTTTGCCACCAGAAAGGGGGTGTAGCACAGCTTTCCTGTCTTTTTTGATGGGCTTTCTCTAAAGAACACTGTTCCACTGCCCTTGGCTGCTTTCCTACTGCTGACTCCCAGGCATTGCATCCCATGGGGCAGCATGTATAGCTCTTCCCGATCACTAGAAAAGTCTTGGCAAGGAAAGTCTGAGTGTCTTCACATCTGAGTCTCTGTGTTCCCCATATATCCTTCATCACCTGCATTTCTACCTTCCACTGTGGCTTTCCTACAAGAGCAGGTCAGCTTTATCACAGCACTGGCTTTTGAACCCCTTACATATCAACTAAACAATCTATTTAAAAAGGCCTGGTGGGGGACTGAGAGTGGGGGGGAGCAATGTAGGGGGAGGGGGACATCTGTAATACTTTCAACAATAAAGATAATAATAATAATTAATAAATAAATAAAAATAAACCAAACAAAGCCAAAACATGATCACATTTTAATGGATAAACTTTTACAAAATCAGCTAGTTTTTATATAAAGATGATGACAATTTGGCTTCAGACATTTCCTGTTAACTCTTTGCCTATTGCTAGTGATGTTTATGGACCATGACAAGTGGTTTTGTTTGTTTGTTTGTTTGCTGTGCTCTGCTGAGCCATAAATTTAATCGAGTGCCCACTCAGGGAGGCTAGTGTGTGGCGTGAACCTCTTAACTCAGCTTAACTTGGTGGTTTCTAGACTTCGGGATTTCACAAACTAGGTTTTGTGGGGTTTTTTAAGTAAGGAGGGTAGATACAGTGAGAGAAACACTTATATTGCTAACTAATCACCTTAAAAAAAAAGATAACTGCCTCCTACCACCCCTACAATTTTCAAACTGAATGGCCATAAACCATCTGAGTTAAGAAGGGCATAATCTCTAAAAAAGACAGTTCTTTCTCCCTTTTTCTCACTCATGACTGGCAAAATTTGTATTTAGCCTCACACCAACCCCAGAGCTGTGGCGAGACCATTGGCCTGCCATCTAATTGAGGCTCCCAGCCCAGCCTCTCTGTGGCAATGACCCTGTTCTCTGCTAATTGCCGTGACATCAGAAACCTTCAGAAGTATCACCCCTGCACTATTTTGAGGGAAAGGGCCACTGAACAAGATCAATCTGTCTCTTAGGAATGTTAAGAAACTTAAAGAGATGTGACACAGGAAACAGAAGTAACACTTTATGGAAATGTTTCAAGCATAACTACCAAATGTGAGGGGCCCTCCATAAATAATGAGAGCGTCCTATCTGTTTACAATTTAATTAATAATGTGAATCCTAAAAGGTGATTGTCACTTATTCTTGATAATATCTTATGTGGTCATAAATACATGGGGTTGGCAAAAGTAGGTTTACAGTTGTAATACAAATAAATAATACAATCAATAAATAATAATACAAAAATAAACTCACATGCTCACAATTGTAAACCTACTTTTTCCCACCTTATATATATGATCAGTATTTTCAATATATAATACAGACATTAAAGTAAAATGACAAAAAAATAGAAAGACCACTTAGTATCAGATCACTTGACCTTCTCTAAGTCTTTCTTCTGAATGCCTGATACATAGGAAAGGCTTCCTTCCATTCTTTTCTCAGAACATAGGTTCCTACTTGCATTTTATATGTGATGCTGTTTTGGGTTTCAGTTTTTTAAAATGTTCATCCATTTATTAAGTGTAGTCTCCTGAGACTAAGACATAAATTTATGCTTTCATGCCAGTATCCAAGAATGGAAACAAATTAATGTCAAGCATATTACACTTAAAAGACTTCTGTGTTTTTTTTAGTTACAACTTCCAGAAAGAGGCCAAGGTTCAAACACTAAGAAAATAAATTGCTATTTATACTGAAAATTGCCTAATACGTGATCCAATAAAAGATAATTTCCCCACCACATTAATCTTATTTATGAATTAAGCCAGAAAGAGCTTTAAAGAGTGAAATAGATCTTCTTAGTCATATAATTTCACAAACTTTTTTGAATGAGAAAAAGATTGTAAAAATCCTACCCAAATACTAATAGTATCAATGACAGTACTACATTTCACTAAGTAGGCCTAACATTTGGCGTTGTTACCCTGACACCATATTATTCCAAAATTCATTTAGAACACAAAACCACAAAACTTACAGCGTAGAAAGATTATAAATATATATTTTTAGAAGGAAGAACAACATAAATGAGACAGTTGATCAGTTATTTCGAAACTACAGAATGCGTTTGAACAGAGGTGTATTCAGATAAGCACAGGAGGCCAAATGACTTCTCTGGCCTTTGGCAGGATTCAGCCACCAGGTGCAGGTCCTGGGCGCCCTGCACTTTGTTCTTTACCCAACCCTTCGCCACAAGTATAATCAGCTCCGTTTTACAGATGAGACAGCATTGTGACCACGCACATAAGTAATGTTTCACATTCACACAGATTTTTCTAGTGTCTCATTTGTTCTTTCTTTTTTATTTTATTTGTACTTTACTGAAGAATTCTATAGAGATTTGTCATTAAAGTCACATCCATGTGGCACAGCTGAGATTCAAACTCTGACTTCAAATCCACGTCTCTTTCACCACACCCCCCAGGCTCCAAGTAGAACTGGTTTTATATTTATGGAATAAACCAGAAAAAACACCTAATTTTTTAAGTTTAACCACTGACCTCTTCAAGTCAACAAGTTTTAACTTCATCCACTGTAGGTTTAACTGAAAAATGGCATGTAGTAAAAAACTCAGAGTATTTGAAGTCAAAAAATCTGTATCCCAATCATTTGCCCAATACCTATTAGGCAAAAAAATGTAGGGAAGTTCACTTAAATGTTCTGAAATTTGCCTTTCTTTTCTATAAAGTGGAATTAATAATAATAATAATAATAATAATAATGACACATCTGGTATTTCTATCTCACATTATTGGCTGGAGGAACAAAAGATATACATTACATTTTTGTGCAAGTTGTAAAAAACTGTAATGCACCAAATTAAGTTATTTGCATAATTTATTTCAAGAATGTCTCCCACTATCTGAACATTAAAAAAAAAAACATTCAAAATTTTAGTAGCATTAATCTCCAAAGCGGACCTAGTTCAAGTAAACGTTATAATCTGAAGTGTCTGCTATATTATATAATTTATTTTGTATTAAAGTGAATATGTTAAGTCCACTTGGTATACCTGTGTCATAGAGTACAACTAAAGGGCATTCACAGCATCTGTACATAGTGTTTAAAGAATCAACAGCTATTTACTGAGAATTCCATGTCATGAACTGGCTTGATAATGGTGCTTGATTGCACAGGTAACATGATTTTGCAAAGGTAAAAAAATTCAACCTCTAATATCTCTAAGATAGCAAATGGATAAGTCAGACAAAGAAAGGTCTAGCTTTAATATAATGTGAATAATGCTTAAATCAATATAGAAAATGGAAAGTTCATTGGTTCAACTCAATTCTGAACCTGTTTTCATTTCATATTCATATCACATGTAATTCTTTCTGACCCTTCAGAGACCATAATCTCTGTAACTATTATTTACTGATTCCTAAATAAATCCAGTGTACGCAAATTAATTCACAATTTTTTCATATAAACATCTCCAAACAGAGACTACTAGTCTGTTATGATAGACAACAACTAACAAGAAAAGCAAATTTCCTAGCAGGGAGGTGATTTAGAATGAGTTGGGATCATCAGACTTCTGCTCCATTTCTTCCTGCCTTTCAAACATTGTAAACCTGTAGGCCACACCTGAATACCTGAGTCAACAATTCTTTGAAGCATTTATGTATCCGAGGCTGCAAAATGACCTGAAAATTATATGGACACTCAATAGAGCTACATGTTTCCTGCAGTTAAAACAAAACAAAACAAAACAAAACAAAGTCCTATAGCAGCTGCCACCTTCAGGGCACACAACAAAACCTAGGACATTCTGTAATGCAAACATCCATTCAACCCTGGGAGATTTCCAGAGCAGATTGGCAATAGTCTTCCATCATATACAAAGGTCAAAAAATTAAGACTTAAAATTGGAATGTTTTTATTTAATTTAGGTGCCATTTGACCACAAATGCTCTCTCTGCATGAGAAAATTGAAGGAATAAATCAGGAGTCTTTCTCTTAATGGTTGTTTTCACTGGCCAGCACTTGGCAATATGAGTTAAGGCCCAGATTGAATTTCACTTTTGGGCAACTTCATTCATCATGATTCCAAAGGCAGGTAGCGCTGCCATTTCGTTCTGGCACCAAAAGAAATTGTCTAGTCCAGTGTGTAGAGGGGGAAGGAAATCACAGCAATGTTCTCTTGTAGGAAAGGTGCTTCTATCAAGATTTTTAAATTAGTTGTAATATATTTGGTAAAAGATTTGACCAAATGTAGCTGGTAGTAAAAATGGGGTTTTCCTAAAACACATGAATTACTTAGTGCCAATATTTCTTATGAATCTTGCTAGTCCCCATACACTAAATCCATCATGTCAGCTAAAACATTGGAGTGAAAATTTATTATTTTTATTCTGCTTTGAAAATTGATATTTTGGAAGTACTCAATCAAAATACATGGAATGCCTACTCTACCCAAGGCATTATGTGAGGTGCTAGAACTATTTAAATGAAAAGGTAAAATGCCAGCCCTCACAGCCTCTACTGTCCAGAATCCTGAGACGACAGACATAAACAGTTCACAAGCAGTGTGCTCAGTAGTACAGGTGGCTACTGGAATGAAGTGGGTAAGTATGAAACAGAAACACTTTTTGGTCCTCTGTGTGGCCCAGAGTGTCTTTGCAGGTCTCCAGGCCACTACTTATCTCTCTAAACAATAATAAGATTCTTGTGAAATTCTGGGACTGAATCCTTGCATTTAGGATCCAAAATCTTCACTCACTGAGTGCTTTGAGGCACTAACTTCAACTTTTAGGGCTCAATTTATATCTTGAAATTGGAAGGGAAGAGTCCCGGTCCCTACTGGGTTGTTGTGAAGACAAAAAGTGAAAATGTATAAAAAATGCATTATAAGAGAATAGACTGTAAACTGATCTACAAGTGCTATTTGTTGTGGTTGTTATTAATAAATCCTTTATAAAAAAGTAAGCATGTTAAAAGGAAAAGGGTATAAATCATGCAGAGCAGAACTTCCTGCCGGCCTCCCCATGAGAAAGCTCTATCTGAGCATGGTTTCAATCCATCCTTAGCCATGTAAAGTCAAATACACTTGACCCGATTCAAACTATGAAATTGAGTAAGACTGTCTTGGGCCTTGTCTTCAGGATTCAGGCAAGTTTTTTCATCCTTCTGACTCTCAGTTTCTGTACCTGGAAAATAGGAATAAAAACACTGTACAGAACTAGAGTTGTAGAGACCCCGAATGGCATGGAGCGTGTCAACCACGAGGCCCTGTGCCAGGTTCAGAGTGGGCCCTCTGTCAGTGACAATCAGTTACATCGGCAAAGCAATAAGGGCCCTGAAATGAGCATTCAGTCTGATCTGATTAACCAATCGCCCTTTACTACTGATGAGTTTTGCACACAAACTCAATCAGCATTTCATTTTGACACTTTTATTTCTAACTATGTATAACTTGTCCCCTGTTAAGGGCATTTCAAGCATCAGCAAGCAGGTCAGGAGATCCTTGTGCACAGGGACACAGTAAAGCCACTTCTGCACTAAGGCATACTTCTTTCTTGTTTCTAATGCGGTTTCCAGGAGGCTAAATGGTAACTGAGATACTTGGATGGGACCAAGTGTTTGTTGCATGTTAATTTCCAGAACATAATCATAACATGAGAGTGACTCCGTCGTCACTGATTTCTTCTAGGACCTGAAGAAATCGTGTGCCTTTTCCTAGCTTCCTTTCCCTTCCCTGAAGCAGGCCCTGTCTCCCAATCTCAGCCCAAACCATGCTTTCCTTTCTTAGCTCAAGGCCTTCAGGTTTCCATTTCTACACTGCAGTTTATTTTACAATCTTTTCTTTGCTTTTTATCTGGTAACAGGGTGTTGGTTAGGAGTTAGCTGAAAATAACAAAAATCACTCCGATTGGATTAAGCAGAAAGGGATTTATCGCCAGGTACTGGTGGGGATCTGAGAACGGGCTCCAGGGTAAGGACCCAGACAGCTCCCAGCCCTCAGAATCACAGTGTCCTCCGTGGATGGGAAAGAGCCCTGCCACCCGCCCACCCCGCGCCGCACAAAACAACTGCAGAGGCCAGCTGCCTCCACCACGCCCAAGCCCTGAAATGGAAGCCTGGCCTCCTGCCTCCCTCCCTTCACGGCTCAGACCCGAATCCAAGTCTTGCCAGAGCGATGTGGTTGGCAGAACCTAAACACATCCAAAAATCTCCCACAAGGGAATCTTGAAAATGCAATTTTTTGCTTTCCAGTCTCTGCAAAACACAAAGAACACCAGACAAGACCTGTAATGTATGTAAATTAGACCATCCTAGTAGCTGCCACAAGCATCGCAGAATATTTAACCATGCATCCTGTACTTTTCTACTGCTTTTGTAGAGGAGGAATCAAAGAAATTGCCACTAGAATATATCTTCTTTGTTAATAAATTAGTACAATTAACAGCTATGACCTTTAATCAAAGGCCTGTAGTCTAGGGCTTGCTCTGCCACTAGTTATCTATGGACTTGGGTAAATCCATTCACTTTTCAGAACCTTCGTTTCCTTCATGCAAAAAATGAGCAGATTAGACTCACCGTTTGCTGAGGAAGTATTATTTCTATAATATGCCAATGTCTACATTATTGTTCCTGGCATAAGTAACTTCTTATATTTAATTAAAAGTGATATATAGGCTCTTAGTATTTTTTATGAAAACAATGTCATTTCAGTTCATTCTAACTGGGTTGCCTACAGAGGCAGATAAGAACAAATAGCATGTTTTCCATGCTCAAAGATTTCTAGACTCAGTAGTTTAGCTAAAAGGCCCCTTGAGAAATTCTCATATTTTTTCCTTCCCAATTTCTCCAAGGCCCTTTGGAAATAATCAGTCTCTTCCCCTCTCTAAGTATCTCCCAAACTCGCACAGCAGATGCAGAGATGCTAAAGGGAGTAATTTCTACTGAACACTGTGGTGTTTGGGAAGCTGAGGCAGTGGGCAGGCCCTCTCGGACCGGCATGTTCTTGCCAGCAGGCCCTGGCCCCTGCAAGAGGGGTTTCCATGGTAACTGCAATATTTCACCCTTTCATATAGTCACCCTTATGGATTCTTAAAGTATTTCAACATCTGTTTTACTCAGTTTGGGCTGCTGTAACAAAATACCATAGACTGGATGGCTTCAACAACAAACATTTATTTCTTGCAATTCTGAAAACAGAAATCTAACGTCAAGGTTCCAGGATACCTAGTGCTTAGTGAGAACACTGTTGATTTATAGGTGGCCATCTTCTTGCTGTATCCTCACATGGCACAGAGCAGGGATTATCTATCTCATGTCTCTATTTTAAAAAAATGTATCTTTATTGTTGAAAGTATTATAAATGTCCCATTCTTTTCCCCCATTGGCCCCTCCACCCCACTTTCGCCCCCTCCCCAGGCCTTCACGGCACTGTCGTCTGTGTCCATGGTTATACATATGTGCATATAAGTTCTTTGGTTAATCTCTTCCTGCCCTACCCTTCTTCCCTCTGTTCCATGCTTCCATGTCTCTGAATCTATTTTGTCCATCAGTTTATTTTGTTCATTAGATTCCACATATCAGTGAGATCATGTGATATGTGTCTTTCTCTGACTGGCTTATTTCTCTTAGCATAATACTCATGGGTCTTTCATAAGGGCACTAATCTCATTCATGAGAGCTTCACCCTATGACCTGAGCAGTCCCAAAGGCTTCACTGCATATCACCCTCACACTGGGGGTAAGATTTCAATATAAGAATTGTGGGAAGGGGAGACACAAACATTTAGTCCTTAACAACATTTATTCTTCTTTTTCTATTAATGCTGTATAAAAGCTTCTAAGCCAGCATAATTTAAAGAGATCACATCATTATAAACAAATTGAATTATCTCATTATATGGTTTTTAAAAACCAATGCACCAAAACCCCCATTTAAACTACAAAACTGATCATTTGAAAGAAAATTAGATTATAGATATGAAAGTACCATTTCTCAGTACATTCATTTAGATTATCTATTACTTCCCAATATCATTGCAAACAAGAACTACTGAGTCTTTTAAGACAATGAAAACCGTTGAAAATGAACAGCTTCCTTTGGCAACACATTTTTAGTGCTCCTGAGGTATGCAAAGTCATAAAGAGCTTGCAGTTATATCTTTAGAATAGTAAGAATACACTAATTAAATTATCCCAGTTAAATTATGTTTAGGAGAAAAATTTTAACACTCCCAGTAAGCACTCTTCCTCCAATTATTATGAAAAGTCTTTACTTAAATTGTTAGAACTGTGCTAGTCATGATGTCTTCCAGTTTTTAAAAATCAAAAAGTAAATTAATTTTTAACCAATTCTGTGCCATTCTAGGTACCATCCCTCCAAAGCCAGTGAGAGTATCTCCAGTTTGGAAAGTATGTACTTATTCTGAGAGAGAATTGTAGCTTCAAATGCAGTCGAAAGGAATAATACAGAGAGAGCCCATGAACCCTCCAACATAACTTAACATTTTTAAAACCGTAGGACAGTGTCCCAGGATACTGACACTCACACAACCCAGATACAGAACAATCACCCCCACAAGGATGCCTCCTGTCACTCGCCTGCAGCAGCCCTGCCTGTCCCCTCCACCCGGCCTGCTTCCTGGCATCCGGCAGCCAGTGACCAGCTCTTGGCTTCTGGAACTTTGCCATTTAAAGGAGTCTGTGCCGTGCCGCCCTTTTGGTATTTGGGTGTCTGTCTAAATTGTTGGCCCCTCCTTATGGTAGGCCTTATATTCCATGGTATATTCCATGGTATAGGTGCAGCCCGGTGTGTTAGCTCTTCATTCCCGGAACCTCCGGACTGATTCCAGTTTTAGGCTCCTGTGAATAGTTGCCGTGCACACTTGTGTACAGGCTTCTGTGCGACCATGTCTTCATTCCTCTGAGATGTCAGGGTGCCATTACTAGGTCATAGGGCAGTTGCATGTTTAGCTTTTAAGACACTGTTACGCTGCCTGCCGGAGGGCCGTGCGGGTTGGCATTCCTGCCACGTCAGGTAAGCGAGGCGCTTCCTCCACATCCTCACCAGCATCTGGGGCTGTCACTATTTTTTATTTTTGCTCATCTGATAACTGTACAGCAATATCTCATCGTGGCTTAAATTTGCATTTCCCTGATGAGCTAATGATACCCAATGACTTTTCACTTGCTTATTTTCAATCTGTTTATCATCTTCAGTGAAGTGTCTCTTCATTTGTTTTGCTCATTTCTGATTCACTTGTTTCATTTTTACTGTTGAGCCTTGAGAGTTTGTTATGTATTCTAGACAGAGCCTTTGTCAGATACGTCATTTGTAAATATTTTTTCCAAGTAGGTAACCTGTCTTTTTATTCTCTTAGCAGGGTCTTTCACAGTCAAAGTTTTTAATTTTGATGAGGTTGAGTTTATCAAGTTTTCCTTTTATAGACTGTATTTTTTATGTCAAGTCTAAGAACTGTTGGCCTAACCTTAAAACTCAAAAATTACTTCATATATTTTTCTAAAATTTTAAATTTTAGGTTTAAATTCATGATTCATTTTAACTTAATTTATGTATAAGGTTTGAGGTTTAGATTGCTGTTGAAAAAACTCTTTTCTTCTTTGAATTGCTTTTGTACCTCTGTCGAATATCACTTGGCCATATTTGCGTGGGTCTATTTCTAGGTTCTCTCCTATTCTCTTCCAAATATCTCTCCTCTGCCAACACTATACAATTTTGATTATTGACCCTGTATAGTAAGATTATTCCCAGGTTTTTCTTCTGTTTCAAAAATTTTAGCTATTGTAAGTCCTTAATTCCATACAAATTTTAGAATAATTTTGTCTATATCTAGAAAAAAATCTTGGTAGTGCTCTACCTGTATATATCTATTTGGGAAGAATTAACGTCTTTACTATGTTGACTCTTCCAACCCTTGAATATACATTTAGATCATTTTTATTTATTCATTATGCTACAGTTTTAAGCCTACATGTCCTATGTTATATGTTCTGTTTGATTTATCCCTAAGTATTTCAACTTTTTGAAAGATTATAAATCCTATATTTTTAATTTTTATGTCCACTTTTTATTGCTAACATATAGAAATTAATGATTATCTCAGTGAGTTCACTCACTTTATAGTTCCAGCAATTTTTAGGGGTTTTTTGTTTGTCAGTTGGTTAGGTTTGGGTTTGGTTTTATAGATTCCTTTTCCAATCTCTATGCCTTTTATTTTTCTTTTTCTGTCCCCATGGTGCTGGCCAGCATCTCCAGTACTAGCACCTCTAGCACTGTGGCAGGGGCTCGATTGGACGTATTTGCGTTGTTCCTGACCTTAGTGGGAGAGTAATCATTTAGTACAATGTTAGCTATAAGTATTTTGTAGGTCTTCTTATTTAAACAAAAGACATTTGTCAATCTCATGCATATCAAATATCACAACAGATTGAATATAAGAGTAGGTTTGAGAAGTTATAAAAGTTTGCTAAACTTAAAAAATCCTACTCTTTCACTTTTTGTTTTGAAAATTATAGTAATTATTTGTAGAAAACAAGCTATGCTATTTTTAAATGAATAAATAAATATTTTAAATTTTATCAGTTTTAGTTTCTGATATGATAAATATTTACAGATATAACCCACCATGGCACAAAACTCTTTGGAGTCCTCAATTTTAAATGTATAAAGTGGTTCTGACACTGAAATGTTAGAGAACCACTGCTATAGGCTGAAAAATGTTTACATTTTACCAGAGTTGGTGCTAATTTCTGGTATTTGTCCTACATCACAGGGTTATTCCTAGAAACATACTTTCTATAAACATGTGTGCAAATCAGTTACAGGAACTTTTTTACATGCTTTTTTATAACTTTATTTTTTAAGCCTGTGTTGTTGACTATGAATATTCTCTTTCAGCTAATAAAGGCAACACAGCCAAAACCAGAAGTTCACTTCTAGAAACTTTACATAGTTGTACATATATTTGACAAATATTAAATGCTTGTTTTGTGAACTGGGTTTATAGTGGTAAGGAGGGCAGACCTTCATGGACTTTGGTTTTTGTTGCATGAAAAGGAAGAGAGGCTGATAATAATCCATCGTGTACACTGCAGGGCGGGCAGGCATGGAAATCTGCACCCAGCTGGGGCCTTTCTCCACCCAGGGCTAACCAGCCCCAGTGGAGGAAAGCCTCTCCTAGAATTACAGCCAAAGATAGAGGACCCTTTCCCAGATGTGACTGAGGACGTGTAGTTCACCACCAACGAAAGCACTTGGCTTCACTTTCCTCGACCCTTTCCTTCTGCTTGGCCTTTTACAGAAGGAAGGCGCTCTTACCGAGCTTGGGACGTTGTTGTCGAGGTTCCTTCTTATAAACACTAAGATCTGTGTTACTGTGCGAGAGCGTGTTACTGACCTCTACTCTTAGGGGAGTTTTAAAAAAAAAATTCATTTATATCAGGAAGTTATCCATCAACTTTCCCTTATCCTCTGACTGTTTTAATGATGATACAACAAACAGCCCCACATTTTTCTGTAAATAAAAATAGCAACCTCATGAAGAATGTGTTTCCTGCTGACTGTGAGAAACAGTGTCCTAGGGGGCGTGCTGACCAGTTTGTGTGATTTTAAGCCTTGTCTTAAGACATGGAAAGATGCTGGAAGCCACTCCTGCTGCAGCCAACAGGGCCAGTGTCACAGCGCGTGGGGCCCCCCCAAGAACAGCCGCGCGGCAATCCAGCAGCAGAAGGCGGCCTCGCTAAGTAAGCAGCTGCTTTAGAACATCCCATCAACCTCTCGTTTTTGAATTTGTGTGCATCCATTAGCATAATTCTTTTCTTTCTATTTCTGGGATAGCTTCAGGAGAAACACGTGTAAGTTCTTCCACTGACGATCTAGTCTGGCCGATGAGTCTTACCTTTGCAATACTTCCCTGCTCTGCAACCCCATCACCAAGCTCGCAGATGTGCTGGTGGAAGTGAGAAAATCTAAAGTGATGATAATTCGGCATAATTCATGCAACATGGAGAATGTTGTTAAAAATTGCTCTTAACTGATCCTTTTCCTTACCTTCTAAAACTAACACAGGCTTTCTCCTGCCTTTCACGTAGGCCTCTTTTCCCCAGGAGTACGGCTTTGACAAGGACTTCTCGCCTAACTGCATTTTCTCATATTGTCATTTTTCAATTATTTGGAACTCAGATATTTGTCTGACTGTACTTAGATGTGAAATACATTAAGTGATTATGGCCCCATGGTAATAAAGCTCAGTTTTGTTTTCTACTGATGAAGCTTCACTTTAGTAGCTACTATTTCAAAAATGATCTGAAGATAAACAAGTCCACGTTCCAGCAGTTACTCATGTAACACATTTGTTGAGCCCTATTCTGTCAGCCACTAAGCAAGATTCTGGATCTCTTTACATAGTTACGCAATTAATTCTCTGTAATCATCATTTTCATATTACACTCAAAGGATGCTTAGGATTCATTCTACTGTGGCCCCTGAGGTCTGAGGACAAACACGGGAACAGCACAAACTCCAAGCTATCTCTGCTGTTGTTCTCACCCCCCCCGGCCCCGGTATTATTTTGTGTTGGTTTCATGTGTACCGCATAGTGATCAGACAATTATATACTTTACAAAGTGCTCCCCTTGAGATTTCCAGTACCCACCAGGCAGTCAACAGGGATATAAAGTACAGCATAGGGAAAACAGTCAATGCTGTTCTCACTTTTTAAATATTGGACTTTCATGTAAGATTTCATGTAAAGAAAGTTGTAAAGCTGACAGAGACTTTCTCCTCTGCCATAAACAAACTAGCAAGATCAAAAGATACTTTCCTAAAAATCAACCCATATTTATCTACGACCAGTCAGTATATTAAGCAATAAATTGGTAACCCAGAGAATTAATTTAAATAGAATTGACCTAAATTTGAGAGTCGCAAAACTTTTTTTCATTTCAGAACCCCTTTAAACCCTTAACAATTCTTGAAGACCTCAAAGAGCTTTTCTTTATGAGGGTTTTATCTATCAATATTTTTCATAGGAGAAGTTGTTTTAATTTCTGAGGAAATTATAAAATATTTATTTAATAATTCATTTTTAAAAGAATAAATGCATTGCATGTTAAATATACATAAACCATTTCTATGAAAAAATAAATTTTTCAAAAAACAAAAAGATTAGTGCAGTGGCATTATTTTGTAGTTTGAAAATTTCCTCAATGTGTGTGATGATAGAAGACTTGGATTTCTGAATCTGTTGAAACATCACGACATATAGCCTCTGGAAGTTCCACTATATGCTCATGAAAAAATAAGAACAAAAATGGCAAATAACACCTTGGTATAATTTTGAACAAAGTTTGATCCTGTAGCTCCACTGGAAGAGTTTTAATGGACTCCTGAGAGTGCCCAATTGCACTTTAAGAGCGACTAATCTAAGAATTATTTTAGAAAATCATCAATCCCCTGAAAGTTATAGAAAACAATATATAATGGACAAGAATTTTAAAAAGAACAAATTTTTGTCATAAATAGAAAAGTTCAGGTATATAAGTTCCAAAACTAAGACTATTCTACTTGCAGATGATGATTTTCTGCATAGAAAATTCCAAGGAATCTACCAAAAAAACCTCATAGAACGATGAAGTTAATCCAAGGTTGCAAGAAACAGGACTAGCAAAAAAAATCACTCACATTTCTATATACTAAGATCGAACATAGACACCAGATCTGGCCAGAGTGGCTCCGCTGGTTGAGCATCATGCAGTTCACCGGAAAGTTGCGGGTTCGATTCCGGGCAGGGCACGTGCTCAATAGAGGACATGCAGGAGGCAGCCTGTTTCTCCTTCACATCAATGTTTCTCTCTCTTCCTCTCCCTTCCTCTTTCTGGAAAATCAATAAAGACATATTTTTAAAAACACACACATAGAAACCAAAATTTAAAACAAAATATTTATATTCATTCCAAATACAATATTTTGGTATAAAACTAAAAGAAACATGTGTAGGATCTGTGTGCTTAATACAAAATGCTCATGAAAGAAATCAAAGACCTATGTAAATAGAGACATATTGTATTGTGTTCATGGACTTGAAGCTATATCATAGTAAAGGTGTTAATCTCCTGAGATTGCGATATAGGTTTTATGCAATTCCTTTCAAAATCCTAGCAAAGTTTTTTTGCAGACATAAATAATCTTGTCTTAAAAAGTATATGAAAAGGCAAAGGGCCTATAAAGGCTAAAACAATTTATAATAGGAAGAATAAAATAAGAGGATTCACTCTACTCAATGTTAAGGCTGACTATAGAGCTCCAGTGCTCAAGGCTGGGTGGTATCACAGAAGGATAAACTGATAGAACAGAATTAAAAACCTAGACATAGTTCCACACAAATATTTCCAAGTGACTATGACAAAGAAGAAAAACCAATTCAATGAAAGAAGTATTGCCTATTCAACAAATGGAGCTGGAGCAATTAGTCATCCATAGGCGGTGGGGAAAAAGAACTTTGGTCTAAACCTCACACCTGCCTGGCCGGGCGTGGCTCAGCGGTTGAGCATCGACCTAGGATCCAGGCGATGGGGGTTTGATTCCCGGTCAGGGCACATGCCCGGGTTGCGGGCTCGATCCCCAGTCGGGGGCTTGCAGGAGGCAGCCGATCAGTGACTCTCTCATCATTGATGTTTCTATCTCTCTCTCCCTTCCTTTCCCCTCTCTGAAATCAATGAAGATATATTAAAAAATAAATAAATAAATAAACCTCACACCTAATAAAGGAAATCAACTCAAAATGGATTATGGACCTAGATGTAAAAAATAAAACTATAAAACTTTTAGAAAACAACCAAGGATAAAATCTTTGGAAATTAAAGGTAGGCAGAGTTTTTAGACTTGATACCAAAAGTACAATCATAACAAGAAAATTGATGTACTAGATTTCAAAATTAAAAAGTGTGCCCTGAAAAACACTGTTAAGAGGGTACACAGAGAAGCTACAAACTGGGAGAAAACATACCTGACAAAGCACTTGCATCAAGCGAGAATATGTGAGGAACTCTCAAAACTCAACAGTAAAGAAAAGTCAACTAGAAATTTTTTTCCTGGACAAGCGACATGAAGATACATTACACCAAAGCAGATACACTACTGGCAAATAAGAACATGAAAAAGACATACAACATCATTAGTTATTAGGGAAACACAAATTGAAGCCACAAGAGACATCACTACACAACTATTAAGACTGCTAAAATAAAAAATAGGAACAACACCAACGGTCGTTGAAGGTGCAGGGAAACCAGATGACTTACACATTGCTTGTGGGAATGTAAAATGGTACAGCCACTCTAAAAATAGTGTGGAAGATTTTTCTCAACCTAAACATGCACTCACTGCGCAATCTAGCAATTCTGCTCTTGAACGTTTCTCTCATAAAAATGGAAAATTATATTTATAAAATAGTCAAACATGAATGTTGAAAGCAGCTTTATTTATAAAGGGCAAAAACTGGAAACAACCCAGATGCTCTTCAATGGGTAAATGCTAAACAAACTGTGGTATCTCCATATCTCATTCCATGGATTGCTATTCAAAAAAAAAAAAAAAAATCACTGAAATACTAACAACTTGGATTGATCTTAAGGGAATTACACTGAATGAAAAAGCCAATCTCACAGTTACATAATGTGTGATTCCATTTATATCACTCCTGAAACAACATAACATGTAGAATGGATTAGTGGTAGCCAAGTGTTGGGGGTGGGGGGAGATGAGCCTATAAATGGTAACATGAGCAAGCCTGTGGTATCTTGGTTGCCAGGGCGGTGACATAAATCTACACAAGTGGTAAAATTGCACAGAACTAGACACACACACAGATGAGTGTGTCAAGCTGATGATCTCTGAGTAAGCTCTGTGCATTATACCAATGTCAATACCCTGGTTTTGATACTATACTATGATTTTGCAAGATGTTACCATGGGGTGAAGGTGGGTGAAAGTTCCATGAGACCACCCTGTACATTTTCGCCACGTCCTGTGAATCTATAATTACTTCCAAATAGAAGGTTAAGAAAATAACCAAACGCAATCTATGCCCTCAAAGCAGAGACCATATAAATACACATCTGAAGGATGAAACCTCAAAGCCTGTGAGTAGCTGAGCAGAGGGTCCCGTTACTGGCATGCAGGCCCTGGCAGGGCCCAGCGGGCACGGCAAGGGCAACACCATGGTGTGTGAAGCACCTGCCTGATGGGACTGAGCCAGCTCCTCCTGGAAGGGAGCACGCGGCAGGCTACTGGGTTCAGTTCCCTTGTCGGCTGTCCTCGCAGCCTACTGGAGGCAATTTTGTCTCACTTCAAAGCAGCTCTGGCTGACCTAGCCGCTTTCACTCAGCAGTTAGAGCATCAGCCCTCGGACCCCAGGGTCTAGCGTTTGATTCCGGTCAAGAGCACTTACCTCGGGCCTCGGCTGCAGGCTCGATCCCCGGGCTGGTGCGGGAGGCAACCAGCTGATGGGTCTTTCTCACATCGATGTTTCTCTCTCTCTCACCCTCTCTCTCTCTTCCACTCTCTCTGAAAAGCAATGGAAAAAATAGCCTCAGGTCAGGATTAAGAAAAAAAAGGAGAAAAAAAGCTTTGGCCAATTTTACACGGACCCAATCACATAATTATGCCTTCTTAGTTTCCTAGTATCCAGGTCAAATTCTGATGTCACCACTTAACATAATCAGACCAACAAATGTTTTTAAATCAAAAGGTCTGGTATCCTTTAAAGTTCATTTTCAAATGGGTCATTACTATGATAACTAAAGTCATTAAAAACTAATTATATAAAAATGATAAACTGTGGAAAACCAACATTAAATTAATGTAAATAAAACAAATATTGTTTTTAGAAACTATTGCCTGGCCAGTTAGCTTACATGAATACCAGCCTGGACTTCAGCACTGTTTTCAGAGATTAATGTATGCTCTTATCCTCAGAAGCAACTGGCTAGGGCATACATTTGGGAAAAAATGCATTAAAGATCTGTTTTGTCTAAAAAAGTTGACATCAGGAATTAAGCTATTAGTTATTTCCTTTCTCTCTACCAAAGGAGTGTAGAAATGCCCAAATGTCAGGAGCTGCTCAACAAAGCGATGGTGTTAACCTCCAGAGGACGATATTAAATTCCCTAGTCCTGTCTTATTCTTTGACTGATGTGAAAATTCCCAGTCTCTTCTGAAATTTTAATGATGCTTCCCTTTAAAAGGGCTACTGGCTCTAATCCACATCAGTTACAAGAAGTTTCTTAGAAGTATTTTAATTCAATGCTGTGTAAAGTTTGCGTGCTGATGTATACAGGCAGCAGGCATTTCTGCATTCATACACAGCATGCTGGTGGAGAAACTATGCCACCTTTAGACATAAATATATATTTTGAGCCTGAAAAAGGCCACACCGTGGCTAATGTTAATTGATGTATAATTGTTACACCACTGGTAGAGCATGCATTTGGAGTCACTGTTTCCTCCATTGGCTTCAGCAAGAATGTTTGCATTTTTGGACCCTCTGCATCCTGATTTTGAATACAATACATGTCAACTGACTTATCCCAGCATTCTGATCCCGCAAATGTAATATAGCATTAAAGTTCATCTCCTTCAAAATTGCTTTAGTTCACCCAAAAGCTGGTACGAACATAGCTAACAACATACTAGATACTGGCGTGGAGGCAAAGAAATGAAAGACCAGGCCCTTACCTTGAAAAGCTTACACTTTTTTGAATCCACAGTGTAAAATACAGAGCTCCTAGGTAGTGCTGTGCAGAGAGTGCGGCTTTGTAACAGGCTTGGGTTGGCTTTTACCCCAGGTCCATTGTCATGGCTGCCCCTAAAGGGTGCCTGGAAATCAAACAGACAAATACTAGAAAAAATGATTTGCATTTTTATATATGCATGAGTGTTTATAAAATCAGATCAAGATTATATCTCAGGAACGCCAGACGGAGTTCATCTGAACTGCGGGATGACAAAAGCTTTACGTGGCAAATTGCTGCGGGCCCAGTGCTAGCTGCCTTCTTTGTCACTTCTAACGCAAAACCTCTTTCACCATAAATGAAATGCGATTAGATAAAGTCTCCTCACAGGGCTTGGAGGTGAGAGTAAATGCACAATGAGAGAAATAAATGTAGCAGAACATGGGCTTTGGGTTCCTAATGGGTGCTTGGCGGTAAAATATGTGCATGCAAGAGTAATGACACTGTGTTACCCTCAAGAGCAGAGAGATCCCCGTCCATGGAAAAGAAAATGCAGTGAAGTGCCAAGAAACCCTTCCTAGGGACCTGGAGGAGACCCCCTCCCCCCGTCCCATCGATCAGCCAGGCAGGGCAGAAAGCGCTGTCCCCTGTCCCTGCACTTGATGCTGGCATCCCAGAGGGCGGGCCCCTGGGTGCAGTGTTGGCTCAACCAGCGATACTTTTACGGCATAACTGACTGGGAAGGATTCGTGTCACCCCAATATGTGACGGCCTAGAAACACTGCATTTGCTAACGTAATCACACATTTATCCATAAGATATATGATTCTTATATTATTTTATAATTTAAATTCACCAAGGGACACTGACCTCATAACAATCAACCAACTTAATATTTTAGCATAAAAAGTCATAAGTTATAAACAACTCTGATAATTCCTAAATTTATTTTACACTTTTGCTTTTGCTCCAGTGAAATTCTGCCTTATGTATATTTGAGAATTATTGATATCAAAATAGACAGTATGATGTCATTCCCAGTTTTTCAGGAAAAAAATTATTTAAAATGAAAATATGGCTTTTAAAAATCCTCTTAGAGTTGGCAAAGTTACATTATTTTGAACTGATATCTTAGAATTTTCACTGTTTGGTGTTTACACTTTTTAGATAATGCAAATATACAGAGAAGGGGAGATACATATGGCTACATATTAGCTATTCAACATTTGAACAGTTATCAAAATGTGTTTCAATATTGTCTCTGTCTACTCATCTACATCTCTTCAAATCATAATTTTAAACACACCTAGGCCATCTCCTTCTGTAATTAGTTGATCTGCATTAGAATTTTTTCAAATTATTTCTGCATTTCAGGGTAACTAAACAGATTCTTCAGGAAATGACGTATATTAGTGTCAGTGGCTCAAAATTCATTCCCTTTAATATTCACACTGGAGAGAGCATGTAGATGGACAGGGCGCTGAAATGCTGGAGGGCTGCTCTGTTGGTTTTCATTTCGCTTTCTTTTCTGTAATGAACACATAATCCAATGAGATTGTCTACACATTACAATCAAAATCAATCAAGAACCAAGTACTGATTTGTTTTGCCATATTTAACTACATTAAAAGCTTATCATTGTTACAATTTAATGTTTAACAACTCACTTTATTGCATATTAAATGCAAAAATCTATGTTAATGTAATGTTGAGATTGCATATTTTATATTAAAGGGGAAAAAAAGAAAATTCAAGGTTAGATCCTCTTAGCAGAAGTCAATTTCCTTTATTGGTTGAAGGATTCATATTAAATAATGTGAGTGGAAAACGTGGCAATTTTTTAAAGTAAAAATGTACAAAGCAGTTTAACATTTTAATTGCCTAGCTATATAAATACGTATGTTTTGTGTTTGCATGTGCATGTATATTTTCAATATCAGTTCAATTTCAGTTATAAAACACTTACTTGAATAATTTAAAAGCAATTTATCACTTTCTGTTGACTAAGTAGATAAAATATAATTCTGGTTTTCAGCTATAAAGGTTTGTTCGAGGTACATGGTGGCATAGTAAGAACCAGGAGCTGCAAAAGAACTGTTCAAACACTGGGAAAGTTTAACAGCGCAAGTTTAAAGTAAATAAACTTAAAACTTTTACAGATGGAAGTGGTAATTCGGTCGAGAATTCACCAGAGCACAGGGTAGTATGATCTAGACAGGATGAAATATATGATACCAAGAAACAGAAGCCTGGACCTCAAGGCCCCTCTGTATACTTATTTATTTTTTTGTTCTATTTTTTTAAAAATTTTTATTATTTTTTAAAATATATCTTTATTGATTTCAGAGGGAGGAAAGGAGAAGGAGAGAGAGATAGAAACAGATAGAAACATCAGTGACGAGCAAGGCATTGATCGGCTGCCTCCTGCACACCCCGACTGGGGATGGAGCCCGCAACCTGGGCATGTGCCCTGACCGGGAATCGAACCCCGATCACCTGGATCCTAGGTCAACGCTCAACCCCTGAGCCATGCCCGGCCAGGCCCCTCTGTACATTTAGAAAGGGAATAAATGTATGTGTGAAATAGCAAAAGGCTTCAAATGTTGTTCACTTCCCGGGCATCTTAGACACCTATTGACATAATGATGCTACAGGGCAGGCAACGAGGCAGTCTCGGTGACGCAAGACAAGCGCTCATGGCTCGTCTGAGGCGGCTCCTATGATCTGGATAGCTCACTTATGCTGGGGTTGCAGCCGAGTGGGCAGCTAACCCAGCCTGGCCTCGGGGAGGCCCTCACGCCCTCCGGCTTGGCTGGCCACTTAGCTGTCTGGGGTGGGCCACTCCACACTCTGATGCCCCGCAAGGCTGGCCCACACCTTCTTCAGCTATGCCGAGGAGTGGAAACGAGAAGGCTCCCTTCAGTCCTCTGCTGCTTCAAATCTTCTAAGACCCACTGGCCAAAGAAAATCACATTGCGGAGCCTAGAGTCCAAGTGGGGACACCAAAAAGCTGCATGACAAAGGCCGTGGACTCAGAGGGAGGGAAGAATCGGGGTGAACAACTCGTTCTACTACAATGGGTATTGACTGAGTAATTACACTGTTTCCAGAACTCGTGGGCGTTAAAATGTTTTTTATCATCTCTATTGATATACCAACCAAAAAGCAGGAGGTAGACTGTGTTACCATAGAACAGAAGACTAACTGTGTAGTTATAGATTCATGCCTTTATTCTTCCTTTTTATAACCACTTGTAAGGTCAGATATGTAACAATTTATAGCATTAGAATTATTTTGAAGTTTAATTTTGTCTTATAAAAATATAATTTTGATATTGAAGGAAATGTAAAAACAAAATTTCTGAGTAACTGTAACCTACTTCAGATGCCAAAATTCTTGAATCACTTTTGTAGAACGTGGTTACAAATAAGTGGTTGAATTATTTGTACTTCCTCCTTAAGTAGCTCCCTTGCAGACTGCAAGTTGTAATCCATTGTTTGTTACTATTGAGATTGCTATATATACTTAATAATAAATTATGTTTGCAGTTTCTTTTTTCACAAAACTAAATTTTTCATATATTAAGTTTTTTTTTACCGTTTTGTACAGAATTTGTGAATTCTTTCCAATATGAAAAGAAATATTTCAAAAAGTACATGAAATCTGTTATACATTTAAAATTAAATTCCAAACCAGGGTAAATATTTACAGCATCATAATTAAATTGTTCTAGATCCAAGATATTTAAAGTTTACCCAGGACATCAAGGATCTCGGAAGAAGAGGCTAGGTAAGGTTCCTTGGGCCCCGCTGATGCAAGAGAAGAGTTGCCCAACCACAGAGACAAGAGATCTTTGGGGAGTCAAAAGCACTAAATAAATGTAAAGATATTACATTATGTTATAAGGTTGGATGAAAGGAAAGATGAGGAAACGAGTGGCTGGTGAGTTTCTGTAAGGACAGATTTAAGACAAAAAAACCCACAAAACCCTAAATGGCAAAAATTGTTTAAAATCCTTTAACAGGCTCAGAACTATTAATTGCATCCCCCCCAAAAAATCTGGGTTCTCTACAAATATCTTTTAAAACTGCAACAATAAGCTATGCATTATTAGCAAAGTCTTGAAACAAATTTTAATTAAATATTGGATTTTTAAAATTATCCAGAGGAAAAAAGTATAATAACAGGGGGAAAAAAGTGTTTTGCAAAGACTACAATAAAAAGTATTTTGGATGGAATAAAATGAAGCCTTTTTTAGCAGCCAGGGGCCTGTGGATGAGGCACAAAGTATCATCACCAAATACTTAAAGTGTTAGCTTGAAACTTAAATGTAGTTTTAAGAAAATAAAAGAAAGCCCCATTTTTGTTAATAGATTGTATATATTCAGAATTTATGTCCGAAATATTTGTCACTAATTAGATAGACAAGTACATGAAACTATATGGGTTATGCACTGTAGGTACTATTATTTAACATTATTCTAGAAGTGTTCGTGCAGCTAGGTAAGAAAGAAAGTAAAACGTATAGAATTAGGAAAAAGTAGGCAACAAATTGCCTATGATATGACAGTGTACTAGGAAAACCCAATTTCATTAAAAATTATGCCAAAATAAGACAATTCTGTGAGATTGGGGGGTGTGAAATTAATAGGCAGATACCAAATGTATTCATATACACAAGCAAAAATCATTTAGATATTTTAATAAAGTAAAAGGATCCATTTAGTTCCACTTCCAGGAGAGAAGCAAACAGGGACAGGACTTAGCCTCCCACTTTAACCAACTAGAAAGTCACACACCATATGAAACAGCAGTTTTCAGACGTTGAACAACAGGCATCGTTAAGATTGTGATCCCCGAGCAAAGGGAAGCCGAGCGAGCTGAGCCCTGCAATTGCACCAGCTCACTGTGTGGAGGCATTTCCCGGACCGCAGTGCATGGAGGTGAAACCCAAACAGATCCTGCTCATTTCATTTAGTTGAAGAGACAGAAATAAGAGTTTGAGGAGACTGAGGCACCTGCAGTTTTCAAAAGCACAAACTTTCTGTTACAAGATAAATAAGTACTAGCAATGTAACGTACAACAGGATGACTATAGTTAACCTGCTGTATGATATATAAAGAAGTTGTAAGGGAGTAAATATTGAGAGTTATCACAAATAATTTTTTTCTAGTTTTCTTTTTCTATTTATTACATCTATATGAGATAATAAATGCCAATTAAACTTATAGCAATAATCATTTCACAATATATTAAGTCAAATCATTATACTCTACACCTTAAACATATACAGTGATAATATGCCAATTATATCTCAATAATCCCAGAAAAAAAGCAGAATATCAAAGAAGTGAGGTCCGCACAAAAAAAAAAACACAAAAAACATTGAAGAATTACAAAAGATTTCCTCTAGTCTGTGCCTAAGTCTTGCTCTGCATATGCATGAGAGGAAACATTCTGGGACTGAAGATAGAATTAATGGAAAGGAGTAGCTAGAAAGATTGCTGGAGATAACACAGGGCTGGGAATAAGTTGTATTCCACCAGCAAGAATGAGAAGACCTTTTAATACATGAGGCATAAGGTAGAGAAAAATACAGACCTAGTAGTAGGATTAAATTAGTCCTAGATTAAAGCTGATTGTAACCACTCTCTCAAAGCTTAAACAGCAAGCCTTGGAAAGATCCAACTGATTGCAACTTAACTGTCCAGCTGAGCAAAATCCAATACAATTTAAAGAAATATGAGAAAAATCTAACACACAAAAATAGAATATTCACAATACTCAGCATCCAATCCAAAATTACCAATCATGCAAAGAAGCTGAAAAATAAAAAGCATAACCCAAATAAAACATCAATCAATAAAAGCTGAACAAACACTGATAGGAAAGAACTAGCAGATGCCAATTTTAAAACAGCCATTACCTATATGCTCCATATTTTCAAGAACATAATGAAAAACATAATGTGATTATAAGAGAAATAGAAAATATAAAAATGGGCCCAAATAGAATGTCTGCAGAAGAAAATGCAGTATCTGAAATGAAATACACTAAATTGGGATAAATAAGACATTAGATAAGAAAGGGGAGAAAACGCTTGAAGTCATCTGGATAAAACTATTAATACTGAAGCCCAGAGAGAAAAAGAATAAAAATAATGACTGGAATCCCAGAAAGAGAAGAAGAAAAGTGGGAAAGAGAATTTTAAAATATTTAAAGAAGAAAAATTAAAATTCATGACAATTGAATTATACCAGATGGAATTCTTATCTACAAAATATTGTGAAGGGTGCTGGAAATCACAAGTACGTGGCAAATATATGGTCACATAAAAAAGTTTTTTCCTCCTTTTTAAATCTCCGTAAAAGACAACTGACTTACAACAAAAATCAACTGAATACATTATGGTATATATGATATGAGAAGAAAAATGCATCACAGCAGAAGCAGAAAAGACAGGAGGGGTATGGAGATATATTGCTTTACACTATATGTAAGTGGTATAATATTATATGAAGGTAAACAGTGATAACTTAAAGATTTATATTCTAAATCTTAGTGCAAATCTTCTTATACTTTAAGAAGTATAGGTAATAATAAAATTGTATTAAAAAATAAAACTTAATTCTATATATAGAATAATAGCAAGTAAGGTAGAAAAGGAAGGAAAATTAAGCAAAAAAAAAAGATGGGACAAATAAAAAATAATAACAAAATGGATTTAAAACCAATAATAGCAAAAATTGCATAAAATGTAGATGGCTTAAATATGACCAGTTAAAAGCCATAGATTTTCATGTTGTTTTTTAAAGGCACAAATATATACTGCCCACAATAAATCACTATAACTATAAAGGCACAGGGTAAAAATTAAAAAATTAAAAAAGATATTTCATAGAAATACTAATTAAAAGAAAGATAGAGTGACCATATTAATATCAAATAATGTAGCTCTAGCCAGTTTTGCTCAGTGGTTAGACCATCAGCCAGAGGACTGAAGGGTCCGGGGTTTGAATCTGGCCAAGGGCACGAAACCTTGGTTGCAGGCTTGATCCCCGGCCCCAGTCAGGAGGCAGCCAATCGATGTGTCTCTCTCACATCGATGTTTCTCTCTCTCTCCCCCCACCCCTCCCGCTCTCTCTGAAATGCCATGGAAAAAATATTTAAAGTAGTAGATTAGGTCAGATAAAGCAGACATAAAAAAAAAAAGTAGATTTCAATGGAACAATGTTGAAAATGATTTTAAGTGTAAATAGTAAAAAACATTTCAATTAAAAGGGTAAGATCATCAGACTGCAGGCAGAAAATCAGTAAGGATAGAGAAGAGCTAAACATTACAACCAACCGCTTTGACTTAATGGACTTAAACAGAACACTCAAACCCAACAACTACACAATACATATACTTTCCAAGTACATATAAAACATTCATAAATAAAAATAAAGATTATATTAAAGACAGACATCACTACAGAGGTCTTGCAAACATCAAAATGGTAATAACAAACATTAAGAAAAGCCCTATGCTAATAAGTCTGAACACTTGAAATGGCTTGAAAGACAGTAACTGTCAAAGTTCATTCAAGGTAACCCAAATAACCCTATATCTATTTTTTTAAATGGAATTTAAATTTTAAAAAATTTCCCCAAAGATAAATCTAGGCCCAGATGGTCTTACTGATGAATTCTCCCAAACATCAAAGAAGACTAATGCCAAATCTACAGTAAATCTGCCAGAAAATAAAAGAGGAGCCAACACTGCCTTACTCATTACCTTGATGCCAAATGCAGACAGACACCACAAGACTGTGATGTATTACTTTTGAGGTATCGGTGTATTCTGTTTAGGGTTTTTGCATCTGTAGTCATCAGAGATGTTGGTCTGCAAATTTCCTTTTTGGTGTTACCCATGCCAGGTTTTCGTATCAGTGTTATACTGGCCTGGTAAACGTGTTAGGAAGTATTGCCTCTTCTTCAACTTTTTGAAAGAGTTTGAGAATAGGTTTTACATCTTTGAACACTTGGTAGAATTCACTGGTGTCATCTCATTCTTTTGAATAGAAAGATTCAATGATAACAGGTAAGAGTTATAATAAGAGAGCATGATGTGCTGTTCTAAGCCTCTGATAATATATTAACTCTTTTTTTAATTTTTATTAAGTTTATTGGGGTGACATTAGTTAATAATATTATATAGGTTTCAAATGTACAGTTGTATAATATATCATCGTATATTGTGCTGTGTGTTCACCACCTGAAAGTCAAGCTTCCTTCAGTCACCATTTATCCCCCCTTCACCTTCTACTTCGCCCCATACCTCTTTCCTCTTGTAATCAGCATGCTATCGTCTGTGTATATGGGGAGTGGGTTTTATTTGCTTAATCCCTTTAATTTTTTCACCCAGCCACCCAACCCCCATCCCTTCTGATAGCTATCAGTCTGCTTTCTGTATCTGTGAGTCTGATTCAACTTTGTTTGTTTATTTTCTTCCTCAGATTCCACATATAAGTGAAATCATATGGCATTTATTTTTATCTAACTGGCTATTTCCCTTACCGTAACACTCTTCAGGTGCATCAATTCTGCTGCAAAAAGTAAGAATTCCTTCCTTTTATGGCTGAGTAGTATTCCATTGTGTAAATTACAATAGGTTTTTCATCCATTGATCTGATGAACATGTGCTGCTTTCAAATTTGTACTGTAACTAACACTGCAATGAATATAGGAGTGAATATATTTTTTCAAATTAGTTTTTTGGGTTTCTTCAGATACATACCCAGAAGTGAAATCACTGGATCATAGGCATTTATATTTTTAATTTTTTGAGGAACCTCCACACTGCTTTCCACAGTGGCTGCACCAGTCTGCATTCCCACCAACAGCACACAAGGGTTCCCTTTCTCCACACCCTCACCAGCACTTCTTGTTTACTTGTTTTATTGATGGAGCCATTCTGGCAGGTGTGAGAGGTTATATCATTGTGGTTTTAATCTTCATTTCTCTCATGATTGAGCATTGTTTCATATGTCTGTTGGCCATCTGTATGCCCTCTTTGGAGAAGTGTCTATTAAGGTCATTTTCTCATTTTTTAATTGAATTGTTTGTTTGCTTGGGGTTGAGTTTAATAAGTTCTTTATAAATTTTGGATATTAACCCCATTCAGTGGATTGTCTTTTCATTTTGCTGATGGTTTCCTTTGCTGTGAAAAAACATTTTAGTTTGTTGTAGTCCGTTTTGGTTTTTTTTCTTTGTTTCCCTTACCAAAGGAGATATATCAGAAAAACTATTGCTATGAGAAATGTCCAAGTTTTTACCGCCTATTTTTTCTTCTAAAATTTTTATGGTTTCAATTTTCACATTTAAGTCTTTAATCCATTTTTAATTTGTTCTTGTGATGGTGTAAGAAAGTAGTCTAGTTTCTTTCTTTCTTTCTTTCTTTCTTTCTTTCTTTCTTTCTTCTTTCTTTCTTTTTTTTGCACTTATTTGTGCAATTTTCTCAATACTATTTATTGAATAGACTATTTTTACCCCATTGTATGTTCTTGCCTCCTTTGTCAAATATTAATAGATCATAAAGGAGCGAGTTTATTTCTGGGCTCTCAGTTCTGTTCCATTAACTTATATGTCTATTTTTATGCCAGTACCATTCTGTTTTGATTACTATGGCCTTGTAATATAGTTTAATATCAGAAAGTGTGATTCGTCCCACTTTGTTTTTCTTTCTCAAGATTGCTATTGCTATTTGGGGCCCCTTATTTGTTCCATATATATTTTGGGGGTATTTGTTCTAGTTTTGTGAAATATACCATTGGTATCCTGATAGGAATTTCATTGAATCTACAGATTGCTTTGGGTAGTACGGACATTTTAATGATGTTAATTCTCCCTGTATGAACACAGTCTATGCTTACATTTATTTGTACCTTCTTCAATTTCTTCCTTCAGTGTCTTACAATTTTCCAAGTACAGATCTTTTACAATCTTGGTTAAATTTATACTTAGAGGGTTTTTTGTATGTATTTGCAAGTGCAAGTGTTTTTTAATTTCCCTTCTGATAGTTTGTTATTGGTATGTAAAATTGCAACTGATTTCTAGATATTTATTTTGTGTTCTGCTACTTTACTAAGTCCATTTATCAGTACTAGCAGTTTTTTGGTGAAATCTTTAGGTCTCTCTATATACATTATCATGTCATCTGAAAATAGTGACAGTTGTTTTCTTTCCATTTTGGATGCCTTTTATTTCTCCTCCCCTTCCTTCTTTCTCCTCCTCCTCCTCCTTCTTTCTCCTTCTCCTCCTCCTCCTCATCCTCCTTCTCCTTCTTCTTCTTGACCTTTCAACATTTCATGTAATACTGGTTTGGTGATGATGAACTCCTTTAGTCTGTGTTGTTGTTTTTTATCTGGGAAGTTTTTTTTCTGTCCTTTGGTTCTAATGACAGCTTTGCTGGGTAGAGTAACTTTGGTTGTAGTCCTTGCTTTTCATCACTTTGAATATTTCATGCCAGTTCCTTCTGGCCTGAAATGTTTCTCTTGAGAAATAATTTCTGACAGTCTTATGGGAGCTCCCTGGTAGATAACTAACAGGCTTTCTCTTGCTGCTTCTAAGGTTTTCCTCTGTCTTCAACTTTTGCCATTTTAATCATGATGTGTCTTTGTGTGGGCCTCTTTGGGGTCATCTTGTTTGGAATTATCTGTGCTTCCTGAACTTGAATACCTTTTTTTCACCAGGTTAACAAAGTTTTCAGTCATTGTTTTTTCAAATAGGTTCTTGATCCCTTGCTCTCTCTATTATTTTTCTGATACCCCGACCATGCAGATATTGTTATGTTTCATGTTGTCCCAAAGGTCCCCCTTAAACTATCCTTATTATTTTATAATTAGTTTTAATTTTTTTTTTTTTTTTTTTTAGAGAGGTAAAGAGAGAGGGAGAGAGAGAGAAAAATCGATTTGTTGTTCAACTTACTAGAGATCAAACCCACAATCTTAGCATATTGTGACAATGCTCTAACCAAGTGAATTACTTGGCCAGGGCCACTAACCTCGTTTAATTTTTTTTTTCTTTTTGCTGCTCTGATTTGGTGATTTCTGCTCTCTTTTCTTTCAATTTGCTGACTTAATCCCTTGCTTCATCCCACTTACTGTTTATTCCTTCTAGTGTATTCTTCTTTTCAGATATTGTAGTCTTCATTTCTGACTGGTTCATTTTTATGGTTTCAATGTGGTTTTTGATCCTGTTGTAGTTCTCACTAAGTTTCTTGAAGTCCTCACTAATTTCCTTGAGCATCCTTATAACCTTTTTTTTTTTAACTCTCTATCTGGTAAGTTGCTTGCCTCCATTTCATTTAGCTCTCTTTTTGGAGATTTCTCCTATTCTTTCATTTGGGGCATGTTTCTTTGTCTCTCCATTTTGACTGCCTCTGTGTATTTGTTTCTATGTATTAGGTAGATCTATTAAGACTCCCAGTCTTGGTAGGGTGTCCTTATGTAGTAGTTATACTGTGGGATCCAGTGGCCCAGTATCCTCGATCACCTGAGCTGGGTGCTCTAGGAATGTCCTTTGTGTGGATTGCATGAGCTTCCTGTTGTAATTGAATCTTGATTTATACTGGCTTATTTGTGCATGTGTTTGACCCTCAGGTTGGCTGACTGAGAGGATCAACCTTGATCACAGTGTATGAGCTGCTGTGTAGGTGCTGACTGCATGAAGCAGAATTCCCCTGGGCAGGTTCTGTTTGCATGCCAAGATCTCCCTTTGGATATGCCGCTTGTGAAGTTAATTGGATTGTGCTCTGATGTTGCCTAAAGCTGCCCCCTGGATATGTTGGTCTGGGAGCTCTTGGAAGAGACTCTGGTGTATTTCAGTGTTAGACACTGCCTGTGACTGGCCCTAGGCAACCGGTTTTGAGCTACAAAGCTATTCACAGTTTGTGGCTGCCTCTGCTAGGCCTGGGTGGCAGTGGGAAGAACAAAGCTGTACACAAAGGCTGGCTTCCACCAGCTCTGAGTCCAGGGGAAGGTCAGCAATAGGCTCAAGGCACCCGAGGGTATGCCTTCCCTTGCCTCTGCCTGATGGCTGCCTGTTAGGCTCAGTCACTGAAAGATCCTCTGGCAGCACTCAAGTTGCATGAATAAGGTTCTCAGTGAGTCACCAGGTACGGGTGAGTGGTGTTTACCAGATTGATACAGGTTCAAACTCCATGCCAGTGCTGTCTGAGGTTACTCAGCAAAAGTCCCAGGGCATACCAAGTCTCACTGCCCGGTGTCCGCAAACCTTTGTGGTGGGGTCAGGGTGAAGAAGTCATCAGTGTGAGGCCAGTTGAGTTTATCAGGCCCAAAGAGACCAAGACTTGACTATGTGAAGAAAAGGCTTGGCACCAGTCAAGTGTGTGAGAAAAAAATTGCCCCTGTCTTAGAGCCACACAATTCAGTTGTCCCAGATTCTTCCAGGAGCCTAAGCTCAGCAGAGCAAGGCTGCCAGAAGTCAGAAGGGTGGGCCAGTGGATCTCCCAACAGGGGGAGTATGGGTCAGGTTTAGGGAAAGGAAGGATGAGTAGCCCTCACCCCAAAACCACACAGCTCAGTCACTGACACCTCTTTAGTCTGCTTGGATCTCTACACCTTGGCCCAGACAGCTGACTCCTTAGCGGGGCATGAGCTCCATGGGGTGGTGAAATAGGGAATCCAGACGGTGGGGCTATTGCTTTCCCCCAGGCTGATGCCACGAGAAGGAGAGTGCTCCACTCAAAAAACATGGTGCCTGCAGTCTGAGAGAGGGACTCAGCACAGGATCCTGGCAGCTTTCCCTTTAGCTCTCTACACAGTGCCTCAAACCCCAATTTTTCCTCACAAGACACTAGTCCACTTTGCCCTACCTCCACCAGATGGAGTGGCTGCAAATGAGATTTTGTGTGTTGGCCCTTTAAGAGAGTGCGTGAGTCTTTAGAAGACTTCTGTCTTTCTCTGGTGAACAGAATCCTTGCTAATTTTCACAGCCAGATGTTATGTGGGCACCTCTTCCTGGTTCTGGTGCTCTGGGCTTGGGAACCTGGCTTGGGATTGAGACCCCATGTTTTTCAGCGGGAACCTTTGCAGTTGAAATATCCCTCCAGGATCTCAGCAGCCTCTCATGTGAGCAGGGCCAGCCCTTTTGGTTTCTGACTTTCCTACCAGTCTCAATGTGACTTCTTCTGTAAATCCTTGGTTATAAGACTCATGTTCAGCTAGTCTTCAGTTGGTTATTTAGGTTGATTGTTCTACATTTTAGTTGTAATTCTAGTTTGGTCCTGGGGGAGATGAGTGTACTTTCCACCTTCTCGCCAACATCTTGGATCCTATATGCATAAAATCTTAGTCTGCCATGTGATATTAGTACTAATATTGTTTTGGTTTTTGTTTTTTATCATCCAGATAGGGACATAGAAAGTTTCTTATTCAAGGTCACAAAGCTAGTAAGTAGTAGAGTCTGGACTTAAGAACAGACAAGTAGCATGACAGTCTGGTATTATGTACCCATCGGAAGTTATTCTACCTCTGAACATCATAAAGGTGTCAATTCTTTTTTTCAAAATTTATCTTTATTGTTGAAAGTATTACAGATGTCTCCCCTTCCCCATTGATCCTCTCTACCCCTCTACCTGTCCACTGTCAATTCTAATTTTGGAATGACAGATTTATTTCTACACTCATATGAAAAAATAAAGAATAATAAAAACTCTGAAAATAAGTGAAATAAAAGAAGACTAAGTTCATGGAACATAATTGAGGTGCCAGAAATAAGCCTAAATTCCAAATGAATTTATTTGTATATAAGTATATATAAAAGTAGCATTATGTATCAAAGAAGAAATGATGGATTTGTTAAAAATTATGTTTGAACACCAATAGCCATATTGAATGACATAGTATTTGATCTCTACTTACTTCTTACATCAAAATAAAGTTCATGTAGATTAAGATTTTAAATGTGAAAGTGTAAACAAGAAAAGTAAAATATAGAGAGAATTTACTTATGAACTTAAAGCATTGAAGTCCTAAATATGATACAAAACTAAAAGCTATAAAAGAAAATATTGAGCCCGGCTGGGTGTGGCTCAGCGGTTGAGCGTCGACCTAGCATCCAGGCCATCGGGGTTCGATTCCCGGTCAGGGCGCATGCCCAGGTTGTGGGCTCAATCAATGACTCTCTCATCATTGATGTTTCTATCTCTCTCTAATCCTCTCCTTTCCTCTCTCTGAAATCAATAAAGATATATATATATTTTTTAAATTGATAATTTCAATTATTTAAAAGTTTGAAATATCTGCATGGCAAAAAACACCATTATCAGTAGTGACTGGCATGTGAAAAAATAGGTAAAATATTTGCAACACATCACAGAAAATAATTGACTAAACTAGAAACTCTTACAAATAAATTAACAACCCAACAGCAAAAGGAACAATGGACAAACTAATCAGAGAACAGAAATTTAAATAGCTCTTAAACACATGACAATACAACCAATTTTATTTGTAAAAAAGTATGCAAATTAAAACTAAAAACCAGAGTCACCCCAATAAATTTAATAAAAAGGGAAAAAAATAAAAAATATAACACATTTTTTTGCCTACCCAGTTGCCAAAGATACAAATACATGTACACTGTGTTGCAAAGACAGGAGGAAACAAGCACTCTCATACATTTTTGGTGGGCATATAAATCTATAAGGCATCTATGGATGGTAACTTGGTATATCCATCATAACTGAAAATGTATGTGCCATTTAAAACAATATTTACACTTTTAGAAATGTTTTATGCACACACACATTTCAAAACTAATTTTGTACATGAGCACTTCTTGCACCAATATTTATAATAGTTAAACAGTTGTAATAAACTAAAGTTTATAAATGAACTAGCTAAATTAATTAAGATGTACCCATACAAAACAATACTATGCAGATGCTATGCATACATGTGTGTTAAAACAATTATATTAATATATTTTGAGAAAAGAATTGTATAAAAATGTATGTATGAATACATATATACATATATTGTCATAAATGCTTATGAAAACATTGTATACAGATTTATATTTATAATCTCTGGAAAATTACACAGTAAATAATTAACAGTGATTGCCTCCAGAGGAAAAAAGTCCCTATGGGACAAAGACATATCATTTTACCCATTTGGGATTTTATATCATGTACATAATCTATTCAATAATTAATGTGTTAATGAATTACAAAATAGATATAAGAAAGGCTTAGTAATTTAGTGTTTAGAGTCCATGGCAAGTCATTTGAAAGGTTTGGAAGTTTACCTTATGCATTTTAATATTAACCTGTCAAAAAGCAAACTAGAATGATTCTGTCAGAGAAGAAACACTGAACAGGATGAATTTTTGAACTAATTATTGTGGCTTTTCTTAAATTCTAGTTTTTAGTTGAACAGAGGTGGATTTGAGGAGAGTGTACTGAGAGTTGTTAAAATAGACTTATGTTATCACCTGCTTTTGAAATTTCCTAAAGGCTTATGCATACATGCATGTGTGTGAGAGAGACAGAGAGAGTGAGAGACAGAGAGAGGCAGAGACAGAGAGGCAGATAGGCGCAGACAGCAGGCACTGGAAGAAAGAGGAGTCCACAACTAAGAAGGCTCACAAGACATACACTTTCTACTCATTGCTATTCCTTTCCATTTGTAAACAGTTATTGGGTTTTCTCTCCTTCTCAGACACAGCTGCCTTTCAGCATATAAGGGGGTGAGTGCTCCTACAGGATATGGGGTGAGTGCTCCTAAGTCTGGAACAAAGTGTACTTTAAGGACCTTTGTATTAAAAGGCGTGATGTTATTTTAAGACACGTTTATTACTGCTTGACATCACCAATGCAAAACAGATGTGGGATGAGTATGGCACTGCCGAGGGAAGTGTTTTCAGGAACTGACATCTCTCCCAGTGTTCCAGGATCGCCAGGCCCCAGCAAAGGGAGGGCTCCTGGATCTCCAGCTTATTAGACTGATGGCCTGTCCCAGCACCAGAAAGTCCTTTCCACTCAGTCTACAAACCCAGCTGCAGTAGTCCTGACATAATAGGAACTTTCACCACCTCTTTTCCTCCAAGACCACTGTACTTGCATACTCACTCACTCACTCACATACACACACATAAAGTCACCCTCACACGATGTTGGATTTATTATTTTAAATATTTTTGCTCAAGTTTATCTCTCTGAGCTCTTACCCTTCCCCCACATGAAACAGCCTAAAACAGTGCGTTCCCCTTGCACTGCCCTGGCAGCCCAGGGTGGAAGCAGTCTTAAAGGGGCGTTCACCATAAGGTCCAGCTCAGCAGCAGGTTCCCTAGTGCAAAATGACTGTGTGACCTAAACAAGCAACAAGACAAAATAAAACACACATAAGAATATCATTACCATGTAAATAAATCCAATATGTTATGGTTTATAAAATTTTTGACACTTTTATTGTCATAAAATAAAAATATAATAATTTCTTTAAGTTTTTATTCTGGTCATTTTTGTTAAAAGTAAAAACATGGGTATGAACATTTTTTCATAAATTGGAGTGATTCATTTACCAGAATCATATATTGCTTTCCACATTCTCCTTAGCCTATATTATAACTGATGGACTCCTTGTGCCTCCTGTTGATGTGTTATCATTGTAACAGTTTTCTGTGCACTGATAAGTTCGATGCATTCCACCCTGAAGAGTGATACTCCCTGGGTATTAGGCTTAGCCTTCTCTATGTCTCGCCTTGTTGATCATCAGGATGACTTCAAATCCCAATTACTGTTCCCAGTTCACCTAACTTCCAACGCACCTCCAAGTTCATATTCCAGTTGAACATACTAACTTTCTAGACATCCCACCCACCTGCACAGCTGGCTCCTCCCCCTCACGCTCTCCTAACTTTGGTGAATGGCATTTTTACCAACCGAAACCCTGAGAATCGTTTAGCTATCTGCTTGTCTCCTACCGTAGGCATCTAATTTTTCCTTTACCTCCATAATCTAGTCCCTCTTCCCAAGTTCTGACATTCTTCAAGCTTTCATTATCCCTGATTTATTACATCACAGTAAATCCAAGTGCCCTCCCTGTCACTACTTCCCAAGCAAGTGCCCGGCTCTGTTCCCCAGGGTCCTCAGTGCTATATCTCACTCCCACCCAGCCACATGCCCTGCTTTGTAAGATTCTCCAGCGGTAGCTGATACCAGCTCATGTGGCCCACAGATCATGTTTGTTTTGCTAGCCCGTATAGTATTCAAAGTTCAAATGAACTGCTGTTTAAAAGAATTCACACAAAATTTCAGAGATTTTTAGCTTCTGTCCAAAGCCCAAATAACTGGCAGCACTGGGCTCTGCATCCCCAACATCGTGGCAACAGGCTGAGGCTAAGCACAGGGTGCTCCCTTGGACGGGGGCCAAGGCACTCTCCAGTCCCAACCACTCATGTGGTGCCTGCTTCCACTCATCAAACCACCTTCCCCACCCATTTGACACCTGATGGCAGAGCATGTCACTTGAGTCTACAGCCTCTGACTCTACCTGATGCTACTCAGGCTCTCCTGAGGCTTGATGTAATAAAACCTTTTAAAATTGATCCTCTGGATAAATCATAGCACCTCTCAGTTCAGGCTTCTCACATATAAGTTAAGAAGCAAAGACCAGTGGGCCTCGGTCTGTCAGTCTGCTAACTATAAGGAGGGGGGAGAAAATGAACACCGTGGCCTCCCATATCTTCCTCTGCACTCTCCCACTAGGGCTCGTCGTTGCCTGAACCCAACCAGAACCCCAAGGATAGATGGATGGTTTAGAAGAATTTAGAACCCAGAGTGGCCAGGGAACATCTAATTTATCAAAAACATAATCATGTCCCCTGGTTTCTCTAGAACATTAAAATTCACAGAGCCCAGGTCATGGGGACAAGAGGCAGAAATTCCACCAGTATGTTATTAAGCAAAACAGTGAGAGAAACCAGTTTCATCTCTACTCCTCAGTTCCTACACATATTCTGACTATGTAGATGGAACCAAATATCAGTTGCTAACTTACAGGATATTAGCCACATCCTATAAAATAGTACTGAGCCACACAGGGTATTTTTCCCAGCTGGCACTGTAACTGAGCCTTCTTCGGCCCATTGCACTGTTCTGTCAATACTTTTTGTGGGGTGTAGGGCACAAAGTAAGGTCAGAGTGAATTCCATGGGCGTGATTCCCCTGGTCAGAGGTGAGACTTTATGAAAGGCCATGGATACAGCAATCTGTAATCCATGAAGAAGCCAGCAGAAGCCCTGACGGCAGGGCAGGCAAATCTGTTCCTGGACGAGTCTGTCCCTGTTTGGACAAGTGCGGCCTCCTCCCTGATGTGCAGGCAACCAGCAGTTCCCTTAGTGAGTGGTGCGGAGCTCATTGTTGTCCTTTGCCACAGTCAAAGGACAACAAAGGACTCCCTTGGTGAGAGCAGGTGCCTGTTGTTGAGCCCACACGTGACCTCCGTTCCTGATGCCGTGGCCGATTCGTAGTGGACCCATGAAACAGACACCAGGGTGCTGGGCATAAGAGGCTGACCCATATCCACGATGGGTCAACTTGTCCACCTCACTGCTGAGCATCTTCTTCACAGGTGAAGCCCCCTAACAAACGTTTATGTGGATCACAAGTATTTTTCACTCCGTTCCCATGGTAAGAACTGTACACCTGTTCCCTAGGCCACTCTGTCACCGTCTTTCAGACGAGTTCATTTCAAACCCATGACCAGCCCATCAACATGAATCAAGCGGGTGCGCGCGTGGGCCATCCTTCCTCTTAGAACATGTTTGTGGACAACCACTCCTTGCACCCAGGTTTTCAGGGCCAACTCTGAAGGGGGCTGTAGTTGTGTGGTTGCCCCAGTCCCCCCATCTGGCTCCTGGAGAGTCCTGTTCTCCTGAGATGTGAGCCCTGAACCTATCCGGACCCCATCACCACTTTTTTTCTTTTTTTAAATATATCTTTATTGATTTCAGAGAGAGGAAGGGAGAGGGAGAGAGAGAGAAACATCAATGATGAGAGAGCCATTGATCAGCCGCCTCCTGCGCGCCCCCTGCTGGGGATCCAGCCCGCAACCGGGCATGTGCCCTGATCGGGACTCGAACCCAGATCTCCTGGATCCTGGGTCCACGCTCCACCGCCGAGCCTCGCCCGGCCGGCCCATGATAACTTCCAAAGTGTCTCTGGGATTCACGAAAGGTGAAGAAACAGCCCCGCGTCCCGCACGGAAGCCGCGCCGGCTCTGTCCCTGGGCGGCCCGTGCGCGTTTCGGGGGCGCCTCCTCTCAGCAGCGGGGCGGGCGCCCCGAGAGTCAGCTAGAAACTCACCCTCCAGAGCGTCAGAGAGGCAGCCCAGACATTATTTGAAAAGCGCATGTTCTTTAAATTAAACCTTGTTTTAGGGCTGCGTTCGCTTCCGTCCCGCTTCTGCTGCGGGGGAACCGACGCGGGAAGGGTCGCGCGGGCGGCGAGGGGAGCAAACAGCCCGCCCGGCTCCTGCAAACAGCGTCGCCTGTAACTCAGGAACCCCGACCCCCGCCTCCCGGAAAGCGCGCCCCGTTCACAGCCGCCAGCCCCAAGCTCAGGCCGCCTGGGCCCGGGCCCGCTGGAGCAGGGAGGGGGCGCGCTCCCGCGGGGCGCCTCGGGGCGGTCAAGGGACTTTCCGTCCCTGCCAGGTCGGCACCCTCCCACTCTTCCCGCTGTTCGTCTTCCCGCCCCCTGCGGAAAGCAGGCCCCGCACCCGCTGTCATTGCCTAACCCCCCCAGCCCCCCAGCCCCCCAGCCCCCCAGCCCCCCAACCCCCCCAACCCCCCCAAAACCGAGGCGCACGCAGCCGCCGCCCTGGCGCACGCGGGCCCCCAGCTGGGGGCGTGCGGACCGCGGGCGGCAGGCGGCTCTCAGGCCAGGAGAACCACGGTGGTAAAGGTCATCAGAGCTGGTTGCCTTCTGTGTCCCCCAGCCCTTCAGTTCCCTCGGCGCAGCCTCCGCTCGCGGTGCCCGGGACCCCGGCTTCAGCGCAGGCCCCCCGCGCTCGGGCGCTCGGGCGCTGGGCCTGGCCGCCGTCCGCTCCTTCCGCCTGTTCAGGGAAAGGATGCTGTTCACATAGCAGCCGGGGAGGTATTTCTCTTTTCCTAAACTTAGGCTTAAAGCAACCTAAGGTAAAGTATTAGGCAAATGATAGCGCAGGTGATGCATGAGGACAGTGGAAACGCCAAAATGGGAACGCCGAGGAAAGAAGTTTGAAAGCCCCGAGAGAGAGGGAAGAAATCGTATCTCCTTAGGACAGGACGCGCCCGGAGGCGGGACGCCCCGGTTCAGGGTTGCCTGTGTGGGGCGCATCTCCATGGCAGCACTGGCTCTCCACTGCGAGATAATTTTTTCAAAACTTGGCATGTGTGTGCACATGGATACATCTTATTTCTACTCTTTATAATCCCACTTGGTCCTGAGGTTGCCTTCTGAAATATCAGTGATCTCCTATTAAATATGTGAATCACTGCTTCCTGAACATTACGTGCTGAGTGTTGCTGCTTATTTACTTTCTGGGTTATCTTTGTTTAGACCCTGGGCTTAATAAACTCATTTTATTCAAGTAGCTGTGTCTGGAGATTTTGTTCTTTAAGAATAGAGGTAATTGGCATTTTGTGTATAGGAATAGAATAGCCTTTGTTAAACTTCATTAGGGCCATTCAGCTGAGATTAATGATTAAAAATTATATTTTGCTACAATTATTCACTTATATTCTCTTTTATGTAGTCCTATGCAAATTATATTATTTGTCACTTTCACATAAAACAACTATGTAGACAGATCAAGAGGAAGGGCTTATATCTATTTAGAATCATTTATTTTTTACTTAACTCTTTTCAAACACTTCTCTTACGGCATTGGAACCGTAATAGAAGAATTTGGTTGTTTAAGGTTCACCACTTTGTCAGTTTGTTACTTTCAAACATCCCACTGTATCTCCCAGCAACTATTAGAACTCACTTCCCTGGAAATGTTCCCTGTAGGTCACTAACCCTTTAAAATACCCCAGACACTTCCTAAGGCACAGCATGTTCCTTTCCTTCCTTGGATACTTAAGCTGCAGTTAAAATTGCTGTGACTTTTGAACACAAATAAATAGACAACTTCTAGAGTTGTCTTTGGATCCTTGTGATTATGTTTTCACTAATTCCCATGAAAACAAGGCAGCTTTGCCACATGTGCGTAAACCTGAAGGATGCTGAGCTCTAAGAAATGGATTTGTAATCACTGTAGAAGAAACAGATGCACACTTTGGCAGCTACCGACTCTTTCAAAGACCAAAAAAAGTCAGTCAAGTTTATTCCCATGATCGGATATTTCATTTTTTAGTACAAATTGCGCTTTGTGCAGTACTTTTGAAATCACAGTGAATGTGTTTTTTATATTGAGTCTATATTTAGAGTCCTGCAGCTGTAATACCCTGGGACCAGCAATCACTCTTTCCTCATCATATAGATATTTTTAAACAAACACTCAGCAACTACAACAGCAAACCCCAAGTTGTCATTAGATGTACGCTTTTTTCATTCAGAGGACAATCAGCATGTGGACAAAACACATCACGAGTAAAATATATATTTTTAATTATATTTTAAATATAGCCTTTTACATAGGGAATGTAGTCAATAACATTGCAATAATTATGAGTGGTGCCAAGTGGGTGCTGGAAATGTCAGGGGGATCACTTTGTAAAGTATATGACTGACTAATCATTATACTGCACACCTGAAACTAATCCAAAATAATATCAAATGGAAACTGTAATTGAAAAATAAAATTAAAAAAATAAAGTAAGACTGTGAGTAATAAATAAATAAATGAAATATAGCTTTTAAAAATAGCCTCTATTAAACAACAAATTTCTTTGTCTTTTTTTTCTTTTAAAACATCCAATCTGAGTTTTGCATTTATTTAAAAATGCAATCTTTCCTTACATGTCTATTATAACTTTGGGTTTTCAAATAGTTTTGCAACTTAAATTTGGAAATATGTCAAGGAACAAAGAAATATAGCTTTGGTAGTAGCTGGTGAACTGTTGGGTAAGAAAGTACTTTTTACATAAAAGAGAAATTTTATAATAAAGTCAGAATCATACAGGCATTAAACATATCCAAGTGCTATCAAAGTCTATCACTTTCTCCCCAAGAAGATTCTCTCCATCAAGCTAATGATGGAGACAAATGAAATAAGAACTCGGGACTGTGTGTCATCCAAGGGCTTAAGGCGAGGCCTCTGTGTGGACAAGCTCTCTAGAAAGAAATGTGACATAACAGATCTGGCATCCAGATAGCTTCCAAAAACTCTGCTCTTAAATCTTGTAGTGAAATTAAAACCAAATTTCAAGTTGAATTATTGGTTAAAATAGAAGAAAACCCCCAAGAGATGGAAATTGGCTCAACCTATGTTATTGTTGAGTTTTACAATGCCATTTTTTACAAATAAGAGACGATAATTTTTAGGGCTTGTATATGTTATTTATCTCCTGTTGAAAAGAACACTTATTACAGCAGATTATAAAAATAATTATAAAGAAGAGATAGTGCCAGTATAAATTATTATTCCAGTCATTAAAACCAAGCAAGAAACGCCTTACTTCATCCTACAAGAGAAAAGCCTCGATACGCAATGTAGCTGGAAAAGACGGGCCGGGGTGGGCCGAGCTCAGAAACCAGGCTACTCTGTAGAGACGTGGGCTGTGCCGTCAGGCCAATGTGTGCTCTGGGCCGCACACAGGGTGCGGCCTCTGCCTGTCTCCCTGCCCCTGTGCAAAGCAAGTTCATCCACTTTCCTTTCCACTTTTCCCTGCGTCTGTGTTGTCTCATCCTACACTAAACAGCGTTCTAACAGTGCAGATTCAGGCTGCATTCTTCCCGTTTAAATTGTGGACTGAACCCAGGCATTCATCAACCTCCCGTCCCCCAAATCTGATTACATTTAAAACTAATAATGGCAGCTAAAATGACACAGCTGATTTCTTTTGAGCACCTGTTATGTGCCAGGCACTCTGCTGCATGTATATCATTTAATCTTTAGTAACTACCATGTTATAGATAAACAAGTAGAGGCACAAAAAATGTAAGGAACTCGTGTCAGATCACAAAACCAGGGTTTGACGCAGCCAGGGTTTTGGTCCAGAGCCCACGCAGGGTGTCCCTATGCTGCTCTGCCAGTGGAGAGAGGGGAGTCAACAAGCATCTGAGCTAAATGAACGGTGTGAAAGGGAAGGGCTGTGATAAATAACCAGAACCCCTAAGCCCAGAGGAAACAGTAGTGCTGCAGAACAGAAATTTGAAACTGTTCTAAATTAATGTCAGAAAAATTAAACACCTGCATCCATAAAACTAGAATATACTGCTGTGAAAAGGAGCGATCAAAGAAAAGATGTTCTTGGAATGTAGGTCATAATGTTATTAATAAAATTTTCAAACAAACTGAATCACAAAATGAATGTTGCTAAAGACTGAATTTGTGACATGGAAGATAAGGTTGAATAAATCTCTGAGGACAAAAACAAAAACATAGAAATAGAAAATGTAAGAGAAAAGGTAACTCCTGATAGACAAAACAGTGTTCAAGGCGATAAGAAAATTCTAGAGTAATGCCAGTAGAAGAAAACTTTCTAAGCTCAGGAAAGATACAAGTCTTTAGATCGAAAGGGCCCATCCAGACCTAAGCAGGAAACAATAAGAAAAAGACACAGCTAGACGTTTACTGAATTCAATGGACAAAGAAAGAATTCTGAAAGCTTCCAGAATGTTAAAACTTGATTCCAACAAAGAAATGAGAATCAGACTCGCATCCCACTTCTAATCAACTGCACTGAGTGTCTAAACAAAACGAAACAATGACTACAAAGTTGAGAGGGGAAATTATAGATACAGATATGGATATCAATGTAGATATACTTAAAAACCAGAAAAAGTGTATCCACTGTAATAATAAGAGAACTGTTTCTAGGTAAACACTGGTAACCTGATTGCATTTGCTCTTTACTGCATCTAGCACATTCCTGGGCACAAACAAGCTGCTTAACCAATATTCTCAGCTTCGTGAATGACGTGCTGTTGGATGTAGAAGGGGCTGAGCAAGGCCACGAAGTGTTCATTGGAAGCTACATGCATTGCAACCACCTCATCTATGTGAACCACTAGCAACTCCGGCAGGAATTCTTGCTTTCCAGGAATTATTTCTTTCACACTCACATGTCATTAGTTAATTTACACATGTGGATACAGCTGGATGCATCAACTAAAAGCAACCATGGCACTGACTTGTGTCCCTTAAGGACATCTGGCCTCAGCACTGCCAAAGTGCACCCTACGTTGCATCATGACAAGCTTCGGGACCCAAAGCTGCCTTCAGTAATGTACATGTCAAGAGAACAGAGGGGAGCCTGGGCCTCAAGCTCAGCTGATCTTTAGGCGGATGGGCCTACCGAAGCCTGCTTCACACCTTGGCTGTGGAGAGCCAGGGTCCCCGAGGAAAGGCGGCTGGGGGTGCTTGCTCCTCTTATACCTTGTGTACAACTGCAGTTAATTTCTATCAACTCAAGTGATTCCTCCCATACTTCAAGAACCTGAAGAGGACATATTAAAAAGCATTGTACTACATATGAAATGCATATTCATTGTATCAAGTATAGAAAGCAGAAAGCAGAAATTTTTTAAATGCCAATAATTAAATTACCTGGGAAAAATCGCGACCATCATTTTAATGTGCATCCTTCCCATGTTTTACTGTAGAAAAACAAAACAATACTTCTTTGCCCTGAATGGAGTTATGTCAATAAACACACTTTTAAGTCAAAAGTTTTTTAGTACTGCATAGTTCTCTATTATATGGATGTATCAAAGTTCATAAAAACAAGATCACCATGGTTGGATATTTTGGATATTTCCAATAGAAGTAAGGCATTTTGCAAGAGCAAAATCGTAATAATTGACTACCATCTCTAAATAGCTTTCCAATTATAGCATTAAACTTTTCCCAAATAAATTTTTTTCTCCATTATAAAGTAACAGTTATATATCTTTAAATTATATATATTTTCATCTTCTAATAATCAGAATAAAGCCTGTTCATAGTAGAACATTTGGAAAATGTAGGAAGACATCTTGAAGAAAATTTTAAAAACCTCCTAATCTCATCACACACAAAAAACCATAACAACTATTAATATATTATTAAGTATTTAATTCTATCTGAAGAGTTAAATTTCACTTTATCTTCGGGACCAAGAGAAATAACTAATATACGCCTTGTTGCTTTTCATGTGGCCCTATTTCTTGTTTTCCTTCATCGTCTTACAAAATTACATCTTTGAGCAATGATTTTAGGAAGGACATGTGGAGATAAATTTTCTGAGTACTTGTTTTTCAAAACTGTTTTTATGTTTCCCTCACATCTAATACTTTGGGTGCAGAAGCCTAGTTTTATAATAATTTTCTTCAAAACAGATGAGACTTAAACTATATTTGGGGCGATGAAAGTGTTCTAAAAGTAAAAAGTAGTGAGTGGTTAACCAAAACGTGCACTTGGGGACAAAGAAGGATCTACTTACAGCAGAAAAAACTCCAAAATGAGCAGCAGAAGATACGGTCAAAAGGTAGGAAGAACGTGAAGATCCGAAAGTTAGGTAGAAATGTTGCCAGTTTATTAGAAATTCTTGGGAGGCATAAAGGATATGAAGTGAGGACTTCCAGCCGTAGCAGCACAATGCCTGGCATAGAATAGGAACTTAGTGTTTGTTGAGTGAATGGAGGAAGTTTGACATTAACCAAATTATTAGATTAAAAGTGTTATTACCACTAAAGAAAGGGGTAATGAAAGCAACGAGCTGTTCATCAGCCATGTGTGAATTTCAGGCTTGATGTACGAAAAGACAGCACACACTGTTTGCCCAAATATATGAAGTGTTCCAGTAACAGTGATGAGTTTGACACAGTTTGTTTATTCTATCATCACCCAGTTTCCTTTCTAGAAAATGTCAGAAAAATGTGAAGCAGCTCGTTTTCAGCTGGGAATATCCTAGAACATTTGTCTTACGAGTAGCATATCCTAACTTTAAATGTCTATTTCCCAGAAGTGAAAAAATGCATCAGGCGCCCAGCCAGGCATGGATCAGAGATTGAGCATTGACCTAGGATCCAGGCGATCGGGGTTCGATTCCCGGTCAGGGCACATTCCCGGGTTGTGGGCTTGATCCCCAGTCGGAGGCCTGCAGGAGGCAGCCGATCAATGACATCATTGATGTTTCTCTCTCTCTCTCCCTCTCCCTTCCCCTCTCTGAAATCAATAAAGACATATTTAAAAAAAAGAAAAAGAAAAAATGCATCAGGTTACTAAAAGGCCTATAATAAAGTCCTTTTAAAACTAGATTGCTGGTCTTTCATCTTTCCCCGCTTCAGTCTCCCTGTGTGGCCCTGAGGAAGCCAGTTAATTGGGATGTGTTCTAAAAGTTAACCTCCTAATATGGTGCCCAGCACATCTCAAGCTCTCAATAAATATTTATAGGACAAATACATTTATATAAGCACATTAATGGCAGAGAAGTAGTTCCATCAAACAATTTAGCCCTTGAATTTTTATGACATTTTTTACTCCCTGGGGGCGCTTTCACTTGTGTTGTCTGATAAGATACAAATACATTGTACGCAGATGAGTCAACTGTCATTAAGAGAAAACCTAACTCAAACTGGCTAAACAATAATAAACCACAAAGTTTCTAAACCTATTAAGACTTCCCAGTGTTGACTAACCAGGCAGCTTCATGATGTCATCAGGACCCTATTTCTCTGCTGTCCAGTGCCAACTTCATGACGCCGCTTTCCTCGGGCCACAGCGGCCCAGAGCAGAACTGGACAGCACCCGCCCTGCTCCCGCCCAGTGGGAGCGTCTCCCTTGGAAGCTCTTCCCGCTGATGAACGAAGAGGTCTCCCAGATTCTCTACCTGAGGCCTCATTGCCCCAAATCACATTACCTGTGCACCCCCAAATCCAGTCACTGGCCAAAGGGTGTGACTGCTCCAATTTTCATTAACCAATCAGAGTTCACTCCTGGACCTGCTGTGGGGGGGGTGTGTGTGTGTGTGTGTGTGTGTGTGTGTGTGGCAGGCAGGGGAGCAGAGGAAAACAGAACAAAATCAGAGTAATTTAAGCTGGAGGAAGGGAGGAATGGGCGCCAGGGAGACACTCGAGGACTCCCATTCTGGTCGCTCTCTTGCTGGCTAGTGTGAGAGCTCAGGCTAGACGGCAGGCTGGAGTCAGAGGGACAGGCTCATAAGACGCCAGAACTGGGAGCACCCGAGAAGGGCTTTCATTTAACACTCTTTTTCACAAATGAAGCAACGAAGGTCTCTGGTCTGAAAGGTTAAATACCTGGGCCACACAGGCAGTTAAGACAGAACCAGGAATAATACTCGAATTACATAGTGGCCAGTTGTTTGCCCTGTGCGGGGGACGTTCCTCTTCAAAAATAAGAATGATGACATTCCAGGGAAGACAGGAACACGTTGGTGCTCAGATACATCAATAGGTTAATGATTAAAACACCTATAGCAGTTACCGGGTGGTGTCGTAAATAAGATACATGAGTAGAATGGTAATAAATTTCCTAACTAAGTAATCATGAATGGGTAAATTCTGTTGTTATTTGATTATTGCCAGCGTAGTGTGAAACTTAATTTTTAGGAAAAATTCCCAGGACTCCCTCTTTACTGCAAAGAACTGACCATATTCTCTACGAAATGCTGTAACACTGATTCCACGCAAATCAAGAGCGAAGAGAATGGGCAGGATTTATGACAGCAGAACTTGAATGTGCATAAAATAGGAAAAGCACCAAGCGTTTTGTTTTGCAACAACCGCAAGCATTCCATTTGGAATTACAGTTTTTCTATTTTCAAGACCATTCTTAAATGTTCTGTATTGTCAGAGCCATTAAATAACATAAACTAAATGAGTCATGAAATTATATCCAAGAGGCTCTGATTTTTTAAATGTACCGCTGAGCCTTGAACAATGCAGGTGTTAGGGGCACGGAGGCTTAGGGACACCACCCACCCCCCCTTAGGCGCAGTTGGAAATTCAAGTATAATTTAGGAGAGCCTTCCAGATGGGATACTCAGATTCCCAACCACAGGTGGAAAATACAGTATATATTTTTCCTAGTCACAGAATAGCAGAAGGACAGAAATTATTTCCATGTATAAAATTAAAAGTTTATAGGAAAAAAACACCTCATCCTCACCCTAAATTGTTTTCCTATCTCTGGCATAAAGAACCATAGTCTACTTCCCGGAACTGCGACGCCTCTGTCAGTGATGTTAATCACTAACGTGTTTCAATCTCTCATGAAGCAATAACAGGATTCTAAGAAATGATCATGAAATATTCTAGAAATAAGTATGTGAGGTGAATAAAATTAGCCATTTCCAAAGAAGAAAGAAGTAAGAACACTATTTCTTTTAAGCCATTAAGACCTCTACTCAATTACATTTGTTATGATTCCCAGGCAGTGAGTTTTTTAATGCACAACCTTGAGTTGAGAAATATTTACAGGGAATATTTTATGTGACATGAAACGAGGCATAAAAATTAAGTCACCATGCAGGAGGGCACCCGTTTCCATTACTTTGAATTTAACTATCAAATAAAAACGTACATCCTAAGCCAGAAAACATTAACATTAATTTTCTCATTATTCATTTTCTGCAGGATATTTTTGTGATGAGATGAAAAAATATTTAAAAGTATACACATTAATCCTCTGAAAATACTAATAATGAAAATTTAAAGGTCAATCAATGGTACAAGTTAATCTCTACTATATTTATTTGGAGGCAAAAAAATAAATGTCAACTATAAATTAAAAATATGTCAAGCAGAGGGAGCAACCCCACCCCCCTCTACTCCTCTTGAGTTCATATGACTGGATTAGTAATAAAGTTGACAGAAAACCAGGTCAACAGAAGAAAAACTATTTAATATGTGCACATGGGAGGTCATAAATGATGTTGAGAGAAATGATCAGAGCAGGCAGCTTTTTATATTTTTTAGACAAAGGAACAATAATCTGTGAGGATTTGACAGGACAAAGAACATTAGGCTTGGGGCTCATTAGTAAGGAAAAGAAACAGAAAGAGAGACTGAGGCACTAAGTTGGTGAAGAGGTAACACGGTTTGTTGATACAGGCCTTTGGGCCCTGGATTCCTTCACTCTGGCAATAGGGTGACTCTCCCAGCCCCCCTGGAAGAAGGAAAGCACCTTTCATGTGAGGAGATATACTTCCTACATCTCAAGGAGATAAAGGAAGGTCAACCTGCCCTTCTTGTACCAGTTGCTTTTCAAGTAACTTTAATTCAAAATAAATAATATGCCACTGTGGGATATTTGAAGGCTCTTTGCCCTGGGTCCCAACAAATGTATCAAGGCAAATTAGTTGTTATTATAATATTTAATATAAAGGATAATTTTATAATATTTAATATAAAAGATAATTTTATTTTCAAGTAACTTCTGTATTCCTAGATATTTTATGCTATTTTGAAATTATTTCCAAAAAATTATTGCTTTTGAATTTAGTAGTTATTATATGTTGATATTTTAATATATTACATGTTGACAATTACATGTTTGTGTTTCAAGACTATAGTAGGATTCAGGCAGGAGAAATATACATTTGCAAATATAGTTCTTAATGTATATATAAACTCATGTAAACAGTTCCAGCTACTATAAGCTTTGCTTTTGAAAGCATTTTATGAATTATATTTACTATAATCAGCTTCTAAAAAATAATTTTATTTTTCAGTTACAGTTGACATACAATATTATGTTAGTTTCATATGTACAACACTGTGATTAGACATTTTATATAATTTACAAAGTGATCACCATAAGTCTAGTACCCATTTGACACCATCGATAGTTATTACAATATTAGACTGTTCCCCATGGTGTACTTTAGATACCCATCACTATTTTTTAACCATCAATTTGTACTTCTTAATCCCTCCCCCTTTTCCACCTACCCCCCCCCCCCGCCAACCCCTCTCTCATCTAGCAACCATCAAAATGCTCTCTGCATCTATGTTTGTTTCTGTTTTGCTAGTTCATTTACTTTGGTGTTTAGATTCCACATATAAGTGAAAGCGTATGGTATTTGTTTTTCTCTGTGTGACATTTTGCTTAGCATATGCCCTCTAGGTCCATCTATGTTGTTGCAGATGGCAAGGTTTCATTCTTTTTTATGACTGAATAATATTCCATTGTATATACGTACCACTTCTTTACCCAACTGTCTATTGATGGATACTTCGGTTGCTTCCATATCTGGGCTATTGTAATTGATAGTGCAATCCGTTATTTGCAATATGGATGAATATCTCTTCACATTAGTGTTTTGGATTACTTCAGATAAATACCCAGGAGTGGATTTCTGGGTCTTCCTTTGCCTCTTGTTATAGCCTCTGTTTTAAGTTCTGTTGTGTCTGGCATAGGTATGGCTACCCCAGCTTTTTTGTTTGTTTCCATTGTCATGAAATATCTTTTTCCATCCCTTTACTTTCAGCCTGTATGTGTGTATTTCGATCTGAAATGAGTCTCTTGTTGACAGCATATGTAAAGACCTTGTTTTCTTTCTTTTTTTAAAAATTGACTGTAGAGAGAAAAAAAGGGAGGGGAGAGAGAGAGAGAAGCATCCATGTGAGAGAAAAGCATTGATCAGTTGCCTCCCACGTGCACCCTGACAGGGAATCAAACCTGCAACCTGGTTATGTGCCCTGACTTGGAATTGAACCCATGACACTTTGGTGCACAGGGTGACACTCCAACCAACTGAGTCACACCAGCCAGAGAGTTCTTGTTTTCTTATCCATTCAGCCACCCTATGTCTTTTGATGGGAGCATTTAACCTGTTTACATTTAAAGTAATTGTTGATAGATATGTAGTTATTGCCATTTTACTCATTTTTTCCCCTTCTTCTTCTTAAAGAAGTCCCTTTAACATTTTTTATACTACTGGTTTGGTGGCGATGAACTCCTTTAGCTTTTTCTTGTCTGGGAAACTATTTATCCTTTGATTCTAAACGATAGCTTTGCTGGGTAGAGTAACCTTATTTGTAGGTCCTTGCTTTTCATCACTTTGGATATTTCATGCCACTCCCTTCTGACCTGAAAGTTTCTGATGAGAAATCATCTGACAGTCTTATGGGAGCTCCCTTGCAGCTAACTAATTGCTTTACTCTTGCTGCTTTTAAGATTCTCTCTTTGTCTTTAACAGTCGGCATTTTAATTATGATGTGGTTTTGTGTGGGTCTCTCTGGATTCATCTTGTTTGGGACTCTGTACTATCCGAGCTTGTATGTTTATTTCACCAGGTTAAGAAGGTTTTCCATCATTAATTTTTGAAATAATTTTTCAATTTCTTGCTCTCTCTCTCTCTTCTCCTCTATCACCCCTATAATGTGAATGTTGGTGTACTTGAAGTTGTCCCAGATGCTCCTTAAATTATCCTCATTATTTTGGTTCTCTTTTCTTTCTGCTGTTCAGATTTCCTGCTACCTCATCTTCCAAATTGTTGATTCAGTCCTCTGCTTCATCTAATCTGTTGATCCCCTGTGATGTATTATTTATTTTAGTTATTGTATTCTTCATTTCTGACTGGTTCTTTTTTATCATTTTATCTCCTTTTTTATGTTTTCTCTCTATTTGTTGAAATTCTTACTGAGGTCACTGAGCATCCTTATAACCAGTGTTTTGAACTCTGCATCTGGTAGTTTGCTTTTCTTCATTTCATTTAGCTCTTTTTCTGGAGATTTCTCCTATTCTTTCATTCGGAACATGTTTCTTTGTTTCCTCAATTTGGCTGATGCCCTATGTTTGTTTCTATGTATTATGTAGAGCTGTTATGTCTCCTGGTATTGGTAGAATGGCCTATGTAGTAGGTGTCCTGTAGGACAGAGGAATGCAATCTCCCTGGTCACCTGAACCAGGGTGCCCCAGGTGTGTCCCTTGTGTGGGTTGTGTGTGCCCTCCTGTTGCAGTTGAGCCTTGATTTTTATTGGCACATCAGTGGGAGGGATTTGCCCACAGGCTGATTGATTGTGAGGAATGGCTGTGACTACAGTGGAAGAGCTGCAGTACAGGTGCTGAACCTATGGAGCAGAATTACCTTGAGTGGGGCTCTGGTCCCTGCCAAGTCTGTCTTGGGTGTATCATTTTTTGAAGTGGTTGGGTGCTGCTCTGGTGTGGACTGAAGCTTGCCACCAGGTGTGTTGGTTCTGGGGCCCCTTGGTATGAGCTACAACGTGATCTGCAGATGCTTGACACTTATGCTGGACTTGGAGGTGCCTGGGAGACCCTAAACTGAAAACTGAGGCTAACTGTCATTAGTGGTGAGGTTGTGACTACTAAGCAAAAGTTATGAGGCATGCCAAGACCAGAGGCTGCTTGTTTGGGGGTTGTGAACCTTTGAGTAATTTTAGGAAAGACTGTAACATGAACTGAGATAGGCCACTTGTATGGAAAAGCCACTGGAAGGGGTTTGGGTAGGCTGCGAAGTTGAGTGGGTCAGGGTCTGAGGGAGTCACCAGGACAGAGCAGTCAGTGTTAGGTTGATGGAGACTCAGATATGGTGCCTGCAAGCTCTGTGGAGGGAGGGTTCAACAAAGGAGCAATGGCCTCTGCCAACACTTCTGTCTGGCAGAAAGCTGCCCCTCCAGCACTCGCCCTAAAGCTAGGCAATTCAGTTCCTCCCCTATGTCCCTGGTGCCCTTTCTAGCTGCTGCCTGAGCACTGGAGCTGAGAGTGAGTGAGTCCATCAATGATTAAATTCATGCATGGACCTTTTAAGAGGAATGCCTGGGCCTCCAGCACCCCTCTGTCTCATTCAACCACAATCCCTGCTGGTTTTTCACTTCCAGAAGTTATGGGGACTTAACTTCTGGCACTAGGACCCTGGGTTCAGGAGCATTGTGTGGGTCTGGGACTCCTCACTCCTCAAGAAGAGACCTCTGAAGCTGAGATATCTCTCTTGATTTTTAAATGTCACATGTGGGTGTGGGACCAGCCCCTCTGTATCTCAACTCTTTCTACCAGTCTTGAGGTTACTTCTTCTGTATCTCTTTTGTTATAGGACTTCCATTTAACCACATTTCAGGCTGTTCTCAATGATGGTTGTTCTGCAGTTTAGTTGTCATTTTTATGTGGTGGTGGGAGGAGGTAAGTGCAACATTTGCCTACTCTGCCATTTTTATTGGAAGACTAGTATAATCAGTTTTAACATTTGTTCACTTTTGCCAACAAAGGTTCTGTGTTTGGAAACCCAAATATACTAAGAAAGTAATATATTTGAACTACTTTTCTTGACGTTTAGCAGTCACTTTACTACTCTCAATTACATACCTAGCAAATCAGTTGCTTTAAGGGTCCCATGCTACAAATTAGGCAGCAGAACAAAAATAAACCACAAAACTCAGACCTGAAAAGGACCAGAAAAAGGAAAAGCAATTCCCACAACAGTGGGAAGAAGTAGCGTATGATGCAATGGAAATAATGTTCATCAACTCATTTCATTTTCCTCCTGCACATACAAGAAAACTACCCGTCCCAGCTCCCACACATCTGCATCAAATGTGGCCAGTAAGGAATGCCAATTCCAGTCCTCACCATTACACACCCATTAGGTCTCTTGGAGATCTTTCACACGCTCTCTTTACTCTCCACATGGCTAGATGTAAAAAGTGTTGAGGTTGAAGAGACACATGATGACAGAACCTTAACTCCTTGAGTTCACTGTTGGAGGAGGAACACACAGGATATTCTCCCCCCTTTCCCTACTAACCCTCATTGGTCTTTGCAGAAATAAAAATGAAAATGTATTGTGTTAAATACTGGGAAGTCATAATCCTAATATATATTATTATGTAAGAGAAGTTCCCCCTCAATAGGAAGCCCAGAATTTCCAGAAATATAGAATAGAGAGAAAGAAGAGAAAGATGCCACTCAAGAGTCAACTGTGAAGAAATAAAGCACCACTATCAGGCTTTTCAAATAAGCCCTGATAGGAGGAAGGGAGGTAATAAAATACCCAGTTGGGTGTCTCTCAGTGCAGGAGATATGAGTGCTTTCTCCTCACTTTTGAGAGTGCAGCCTGGGAAAATTGCACGTCCCTAACTAAATTCTCCAATTTAATGTGACACTGGAACAGCACGGTGCCACCCAGACAACAATTTAAGAATGATAAAGGAAGTTTCCATGCAGAGTGGTCTGAGCGGGGGTCCTAGTCTGCACCCGGCGCAGAGCATGCAGAAATTCCATGGACCTTCTCATGCAGGTGCCGGGAGGTCTGGGAAGCTCGGAGGGAAGTAGGGACCAGGTGAGGCCTGGGGTATGAAAGGGAAGGCTACAGATTTTTTCAGGTTTGCAAACTGAAGGTAGGTAAGGACTGAACTCCCACTGAAAAGACCCAGATGCGAGTGGGTACAGCGTCACGGTGCCCAGCGTGACGAATTAGAAAAGGGCAAGGGGAATAGCACCCCGCCTCAGGCTTCTGCACTGGCCCCTGTCTGAAGATGTAAACTGATCCCTGCAGCCACTTCCTCCTTTTAAAAGGGGGAGGGAGAGGTATATCTCCTGAAAAGTAAGAAACAACCATAAAAATGAATTTAGCTTAAAATTCACTTGCATATTTACCCCTAAAATACAGAACTATCCCCAAATTATTTTAAGCAAGAAGGGTCCAGAACATTCTGATTTAATTTTTTCTGCATTCATCAGTAGTGAGAGCTTGAGAGGAAGAAACTGATTATAGACAATGAAGATATATATTTGGAAAGAAAATTATCAGCTTAGAAAACTGATAAGAAGGTTAAAGAAATGGGTTTGGAAACAGGCAGGAATCACATGACGCCCTGAGGGCAGGAATCAGAAAGGACAGGAGCCGGCCTGCAGTGGGTGCAACTGAAGACAGCGCTCCTGGAAGTGAATGGGTGCCCACTACTGTCAGCTTTTGTGTTCTGAGAAGGGGCATCATGTTGGCCAAGCTTACCCCTCGGTAAGAAGAAGACAAGTCACTGCATCAACTCTTCCTCTAGATAACAGGAAACAGGTGATCCCTAAAAGGAAACTCTAAGGCTCTATTTTTTTGTAAGGTTCTATTTTGAGGAAGAAAATATTCAACAGCCCCAATGAAGTCACAAGCATCTGCCTTACCAGCTAAACATACCCAAGGTTTAAAAAAGGTAGTTTCTCTTATTTGTCTTAGATCACCTTCCAAGAGCTCATTTCACAGTACAGTACAGGACTAACAAAAAGACAATATTGAGCCCCTTCAAGAGAACACCGTCCTAACCATTGTCTTATTATTGGTGTCACTCACGGTCCTGGCCTTTGCCTCCCATTTCCATCAGGATATTAGAGCACTGTAGTCCAACGTCACTAGGTTTTCCAAAAGCTGAGTTATTGCATTTTAAATAACACGCCAAGGCCCAAGGAAAATGTAGCCTCCGCAGAGCATTCACACAGCTCCCTGTCTCCTACAGCCCACTGACCAAGGAAGAGCAACAGAACCCTACAGAAAGCCTTGATTATAAAATATTTGCCTCAATGTTTGTTCTATAAGAACCACAATTCGCAGAAACAGAGATGTGGTAACTGATAAACCCAGTTTATAGTAGCCAATGAAATACAACTCTCTCTTGTAAATATCCCCATTTATATAATTTCCATAAAAGCTTTTCTAAGTACCATGATTGGGTGTTTGCTTTAAATAGGTGTAGATTTTAAAACCAAATCAAGTGTTTCATTTTTTGCCTCAGAAAAAATAGTTTTTCCCAAAGGTAAATTAAAGTGATGTTGGTGGAATAGTGGTGAGGTCAGCTGCCTCCCACAGGTAAATTAAAATTTCTACCTTAAACCTCTATGCTTTACAAGTGGAGAACACTGCACCAAAACAATGCAGAAGACTACTCATGATTTTCGAGTATATAGGAACGTTTACTAAAATTAATCACACATTAGTACATAAAACAGGTGTCAATGATTTTTTTAATTGACATTATACCATAATGAATTTCATTAGATTTAAATGACAAAAATAAGCTAGAAAATCCTCTTATGCTTGGAAATTAAATGATGTACTTCCAAATAACCCTTGGATCAAATTAGAAATCACAATAAAAATGTTTTAATATTTTCAATCTAAGGTGTGAGATGCAGCAAATCTGTGCTTAAAGAGAAATTGGTGGCCATAAATGCATATATTAGAAAAAATCGGGCTGAAATTGATATAATATTAATCTTAAAAAGCTAGAAAAAGAAAATAATTAAATCCAAAATAAGTAGATTATAAACAAATTTCTTTAAAAAAACTGAATGAAATATAATAATTAGAAATTTTGGATATTTCTATAAAATAAAGAAATTAATATTATTATTAAACTGTTCATACAAAGATAATGCCAAATCCAAATATGCTTCACCTGTGAATTTACCAAACTTTTAAGAAAGAAATTATAGCAATTTTAGGCAGTCCCTTCCAGAAAATAATGAAAGAAAACATGATTGACCTAGTTCTTTATGTAGATAATTCAATAAAATCTATAAGTAAAGTTTAGAATTAGTAAGTAAATTTAGAAAAAATAGGGCTGAAATTAATGATATAATATTAATCTCAAAAAGCTAGATAAAGAAAACAATTAAATCCAAAATAAGTAGATTATAAACAAATTTCTAAAAAAACTGAATGAAATATAAAATCAGTATAAAAGTCAATTTGTTTCTACAAATTAGCCACAATGATTAGAAAAAAATTTTAAGTAACAATTTACAGTAGAGTCAAAAGGCTTCTTCTATTAAGAAATAAATGTAGCAAAGACCTCCCCACAAAAGTATAACAAAGACTTCTTCTAAAAAAAAACAAAAAAAAAAACACACTATAAAATATTATTTTAAAGGAATAAAGAATATTAAATAAACAGAAAAAAATTAATATTAATTTATTGGACCATAAAACAATTGTGAGTTCTTCCTGAACTAGTCTTTAGATTCAATGCAATACAAATAAAAATCCCAGCAGAATGTTTGTGTGTCAGTCTGATTCTCAAATGCATATGAACCTAAATAACCAAAAATATCTGAACAATCTTGAAGAAGAAACAAACTGAAGGAGCACTCTAACATATTTACTGGACAGCAGGACTTATTGTTGAGTATAACAATAAAACAATTTTCACTGGTGCAAAAATAGACAAATATAGGCCAATGGAGCAGAACAGAAAGTTAGCAGCAGATCCACACATTTGGAGGAATCTGATTTATGACAAGGATGGTGCTGTGGAGCAGTGGATAAAGACCTCTTACATGGTGCTGGAAGAATTAGCTATTCATATGGAAAATAATGAAACTAGAGCCCTCATACCACACAGCAAAATCAATCTCAAGTGATTATAGGCTGAAGATGAAAAGACAAGGACAGAGGTTCGAGGAGATGACATGAGAGAACACAGGTATGATCTTAGGGCAGCAAAAATTATTTAAGTAGGACACACAGAGCACTAACCACAGAAGAAAAGCTGGATTGCATAAACATTCACAACTGCTTTTCAGTAACACATTTTGTTAAGTGTGTAAATAAGCAAGCCACAAGGTAGAGAAGATAATTGTAGCATATGCAATTGGCAAAGGGCTTATACTTCAAATACATAAAGAACTGCAAATCATAGGAAAAAGGCAAGAAAATAGAAAAATGGGCAAGACACTGGAAAGAACCTTTCATAAGAGGATATCCAAACACACAACAAATATATTGAGAGATGCTAAACTTCATTAATCATCGAAGAAATGCAAATGAAACCCAAAATATGATGTCACTCTACAAACATCAGAATGGATGAAATTTAAAAAGACTAATAATACCAGAGATACTGAGAATGTAGGAAACGGCAGCCCTAGTCCTTTACTGGTGGCAGTGTAGACTGGGGCCGTTTTGCAAACCTGCCTGACAGTGTCCAGTGACGCTGAGTGAACACAGGCCACCCTTTGGAGCAACAGTCCCACCCCCAGGCGTATGCCCAAGAGAAAAGGGTGCATATGTTCATCAGAAGACATGTACAAGCATGTTCATAGTAGTATTAATTGTAGTTCCTAAACTGGACAATTCAAAGTCCCATCAACAGTAAAAATGATAAAAATATTCAATAATCCAGTGGAAATCCATAGAAGGGAATACAATAAAAACTTCAAGTAAACAACTTCAACAAAGAACATGAATGATTCCACAAGCATATATTGAGTGAAAACAGCCAGATCCTAACATTATTACGCTAGCAGGTAAATGTTAAAGGAATCGAGACTATTCTGGAGTTAGAAGCCAGAATAGTGTCATCTTCGGAAGCAGGGAAGAGGTGTTTTGGGGGGAGACATGAGGACTGCGGAGGGTTGGCAGTGCTGTGTTTCTTGACCTGGGAGGTGTGTATGTGGGCGTGTTCACTTTGTGATTGAGCCATACACTTATGACACGTGCACTTTTTTATATGCAGAAGTATATACTTTTATAAGGTTTCTCTTAAAATAAATACTTCCAAATTTTAAATGATGTTTTTCTTATGGTCTCCTCAGTAAATGTTCCAAAACAATCACAGACTCTATATTCTCTTAAGGCCATCATGATTTTAAAAATATACACTAGCACATGTTAAAGGTTAACTTGGAATGGTTAGAACAGGTCAACAGTGGGAAAATATTCAAAATCTCAGGCATATTAAGGTATTGGTAAATAAAATAACAAAGTTACATAATAGACATTGGCCCTAGTCGACTATACCCAAAGGATTTTTCTGTATAAATCTGCCAAAAAAATAAAATAAAATAATAAAAGAGTGTGATACTCTCTCCACAGGCAGAGAAACTCATGTATTAAAACTCCTCAGATTGACTTGGGCGATTCCCATATATTTCTCTTTCACTTCAGGAAGCAGCCATGGAAGGGAATGCGTATAAGAAAATAATGAAGAACAGTTGCATGTTTAGATACGGAATTAAATTAATGCAAAATAAAACCAAGGTGTTTTTACAATTCTGTTACTTTATAAACTATCGTCTCCACTAATGAAAAGGGGACATGAAAAAAATCAGAATATGGGAATTATTAAAAACAAACCAATTAAAAAATGAGAATTTTAAGCATTTGCTCTGAAACAATACTAATTCATTCCTGATATACAATAAGAAGAAATAAAATTTAATTACCCTCACAGCAAAAATCAACACGTTCAGACACAATCGTCTCTCTCTGCAGACGCATCCAGTGCGTTTGGTCTCCGCCTGGAGTTCAGCGCTTCCTACAGTCCTCAGTGGGGTGCACACACCAAACGCGGCTCTATTTCCAGGCTCCGGTGCTGAGTCAGGCAAGACGTGGATCCCTGGGGTAGTAAGTGGGGAAAGAATCAAAACAGAACTTGAATTCCTTCAGGCTGACTTACTCCACAGAAACATTTAGGGTAGAAGGAAGAAATACTTTACATGGTGTTTCACTCTGGTTTATTTTTGGCATTTGAGGGCTTTTGTTTTCATTTGTTTTTTAATTTTTGTATATATAAGGCTTAGAGGAAAGTTCAGCCTGCTAAGAACTGGTGTCCCACTTTCATATTTTTGGCTGATCTGATTTTTCCTGGGTGTTTATATGTTCGGCCAAAATCTAATTAAACAGTAAGTTTCTTCCTGGTTCCCATATTTGATGGAAAAATGATGAATCCATGTGATTTAGTAGACTAAATTTGGGATTAAATTCTTAAATGACTCTTGCATTTTCAAATCGCTAAATCTATCTTGAAGCTATTCTGCGTTCCTGAAACTTTATTTTATTACATTAAGACTTTGCCCTGAAGATTTATTGGTATGTTATGGTTGATTGTGGCATAAAATGTACATATATCTCCATGGTGCTTAACACTGCGAAATGTGTTCTCCATAAACCGCCTTAAAGCTTAAACTGGTAGTCAATGTTCACATCAGCTGTTCCCGGGAAGCCTGGTGAATGCTCTGCTGAATTTTACTGCCTCTTTAGAGTTTTTCTTCCCTTGCCCTGTGTCATACATTACTTGCTTTCTTAAAACATCTTGAACGGGAAGGGTACTGTCAGAACACTATTAAAAAGGTGGTGTTGCTGACGGGATACAAATGGGGAAATGAGAAGGAAGAAACAAGTAGCCAAGCAGGAGAGGTGAGGAAAGTATTAAATTAAATTTTAAGTGACAATGTGAGAGGACTCAGCTGCGTTGCTCCACCCCTAGTACTCTAACCCCAGAGCCCAGCAGAGTCGGTGCTCAATAGTTTAACTTGAATTCGTTAATGGTTCTCAAAGCAAAACACAGTGGAAAGACCAAGATCAAAAACCAGCGTAACCAATTACTCTCTGTATGACCCTGGGGAGCTTTCTTAATCTTCTGAGCCCCTGTTTTTCATCAATAAAAGGATAAAAATAACATCCACTTAAAACTTTCATTGTAAAAGTCAGAAAAGACAATATATGTAAGCCTTCCAGGACCTATCAACACCAGCAACCACCATCAATGGTTACGATGTTCTCCAAGCGAGCGCTTATGTACACACTCACGTAATTAGACATGTAAGAAACGGAGGCCAAAATACTTTCAAAAAGGAAAAGTCATTTTAAGCTCTGCTCATTTCAGCATAACTTGTAAAATGTCTACAATTGAACAGGTTTCATAACCATTTTCTGTTTTAAAAATGGCTTTCCGATGGCATAAGAGAAAAAGTCGAGACTATGGCTGCCAACTGTCACATCTGCACATCACGGAATGTCAAATGGTCCTTATGTTAATAATCATTGTCTCTATGGCCCGGTGAAATTGCCCTATTAGTTATCATTTATTTGAAGTAAGAGAAATTACATAGTTAATAATAGTGATACTTATACTGTTTAAAAGCATGACGGCTTATATATCTTGAAAGACTGGTATATGGGTTGGCATCCTTTATGAACTTAAAACAGATATAATTATTCCCTTTTAGTACCTAAGTCACATATTTTTTACCCCAATCAATATGGCTGCACGCACCAGGTTTGGCAGGAATAATCCAGTTCTGATCGTTACTGAGTCTGTCACCTTCAAGATTATTCATGGACCCTAGGAATTTATGTAGCTCCAGGAGACCAGGGAATGGGCCTGAACCTTGGTGGTCACCACTTTTACTACAATATCACTTACTACTGTTTCCTCTGGTCCTTCACTCTATCTTCAGACAAGTCACAGCGGTCCACAGCCACAGGGGACTCTCACCCACTGCTCCCCAGAATTTTCCCAATAAATAGACATGACCGCTCCCTTCATTTAGAGAATACATTTCCAATATCTCACAGAACATCACCAAAACCAAACCCTCCACCTCCCAGTTCCTCTGTCTTCACCCATCTCTTCCCCAAAGGACCTACCTGGGGCTTGTTTATTGCCTTTGAAACACAAACTAGTTTTCATTTCCCTTGGGACAAGATATCTAGGAATAAATTGGCAAAGCTATCTTCTAAAGATGGTGTGTTGGGTAATGAGAGGTACAGAAGGGAGAAAATTACGATTGATTCAATTTCCTATAGAAACAAGAACAAAGTTGAAGGTAAAACCTCAGTAGAGCATCCTTCTACATAAATTATATGGAAGCTATCCCCTGCCTGCGGGGCTCAGCCATAACATCGACCTAGGATCCAGGAGATCAGGGTTCGATTCCCAGTCAGGGCACATGCCCAGGTTGAGGGCTTGATCCCCAGTAGGGGGTGTGCAGGAGGCAGCCGATCAGTGACTCATCATTGATGTTTTTCTCTCTCTCTCGCTCTCCCTTCCTCTCTCTGAAATCAATAAAAACATGTATTTAAAAAATTATATGGAAGATAGAAAAGTCATCTTGACTAATTAGAAGATAACAGGGCTCACAGTTAAGACCTCTTGAGTCTATATGACCCAGAAACTCCACTTCTACGTATATGCCCAAGAAAAATGAAATCATAATTCCACACAAAAACTTGTACACAAACATTTATAGCAGCATTATTTATAGTATCCCCCAAATGGAAACAGCCAAATATTCCTTCCGCAATGAATGGAAAAACAAAATGTAGCATAACCATACAAGGGGCTATTATCCCACAATAAGAAAGAATGAAGTACCTATGCCTGCTACAACACTGATGAAGTTCGAAAACATTACGCTAAGTGAAAAGGTAAGTCAAAAAAACTCACATGTTGTAAGAGTCCATTTATATAAAATGTCCAATCTAGGCAAATTAGTAGAGGCAGAAGGTAAATTAGTGGTTGCTCGGGGCCAGCGAGGGGGTTAGTGAGGCGCGAGCTGGTGTTAGTGGCGGGGGAAGGAGGCAGTGATTGCCAACGGACTTGGAATTTCTTCGGGGGGTGAGGAAATGTCCTGAAATTGAATTATTATGATGAGGATTCAATGGAGGGATTTGATGGCATTTCCTATCTGAAATAATGGCCTAGATTGGGCATTTTTAGCAGGGAACAAATGCATGCAACAACAAAAAATCACATCAATAATACCTGAAGTCGGAAAAATTCTGGAATTCATTTGGATGACTTATGATCAATCTGTGTTACTAAATAATTTTACTTACTCAGAGAATTAAAAAATATGTTTTAAATAGTGACATATTGACTTGTATTTAATTAATGGGAGCTATATCTCAATGCACTTATATTTTTATAGGACTCTACTTTCCTAGAAAATAAAAAACATTAACAAGGTACTATGTCTACACCTTTCCTAGGTGTGTAAATAATTTCAGTAAAAAGCCTGAAGCTGGCCCTTATTGCCTCAGCTTGGGTCACATGTCCTTCACTGAGTCAATCACTCTGCCCTAAGGGGTGGCTTATGCCGATGGGTCAGGCCCAGGTCATTTGACTATTCTAGAGCCAGTGGACGAGGTCCCCTCTCTAGAACCACCTAGACTGGGATAATAGCAACGGCATTTTTTCCAAAGTAATATCAGAACAGAAAATGGTTGCCAAGCAAGTAAAAGCAACAGATGCCAAATATGACTTTGAAAAAGAAATTCCTTTATTTACTTTGCGAGGAATGAGCATTAATCAGGCTATCGGCCGGTGTAATTCATTTGGTTGTGACTACGGGTATCCTTAAAGTGTAAAATTGAGATCCATCTGTACTTCCTCACCTTGCTATAAAATTCTTATAATTTACTATATAGAGGAATAAAATTTACAAGCTAGATGGACCCCGAGTCCATTTGTTCCAAATCCCATGTCTTATAAATAAAGCACAGAGAGGCAGGCTGCCTCATCAAAGTCGCAAACATCACGGCATGATAGAGACTGAATCCAGCTTCCTCAAGCTTCCGAGTGAGTTAAGTGGCATTTAGCATGAACTCAAATGACTATAATACAATGATGAAAACAGCAAATGCCATTAAAAAGGCACAAATAAAGTGCTCTGAGAATTCAAATATAGTAATCGTCTTTGGGAAGGAGGTAGATTGCCCATTTCATCTAGATTGCTCAAACCTATTTTTTATATCATTTTATGTACATTTTGAAAACTATAATAAATTCTTCCCTGCCTTTTTAAAAAGCAACTGCTGACCATAACACGGCCTTCATGGTAGCTGTGCCATCATTATGAATCGCTACCACTGCAGCATTCCATAAAATACACACAGCTCTGGGCCTGCGTTCTTAATTTTCTGCTTCCTTCTTCCTTCTCTAACAACCCTCGCTTCGTTACTGCCAGTTTGCTGCCTCTCATATTCCCTTACCCTTTCCTAATTTGTTACTCATAATCTACGTTGGGCTGGGAAGCTGGGAAACCAGAAAACGCACAAGTATTATGACCTCGGTTAAGTAAGAATAAACAATGCCTAAGTGAGAGCTCATAAATCTTTAAGAAGGAAAGTCCATGGCTTTAGTCTGGGGACAGGGGAGCTATTTTGGTTACTCAAGGACCTTTTTTACTTATTTATGAGTTTGCAATTCAGGGAACAGAGGGTGCTGGGAGTCTGACCTCTGGTCAAATAGGACATCGCTGTGTATAAACTGCAGAAATCTATTAACAAAGGGCTTCACCAAGGATGCCAGAGGACCGGCTGCCAGGTGAGTGTGGTTGGGGTTGGATGCAATTAGCTCATGCAGAAACACCTTCCAAACACACTCCAGGAAAGCCCCTAGAATACTGACCATGGTTTAAGCTTGTTCACCTGACAGGCTAGAGTTGTTTTATTATTTTTTAAATTTATCTTTACTGTTGAAAGTACTACATATGTCCCCCCCCCCATTGATCCCCTCCACCCTGCATTCGCCCCACCCCCAGGCCTTCCCCAAAACAATGTCTGTGTCCATGGGTTATGCATATAAGAATATAACTTCTTTGATTAATCTCTTTCCATCCACTCCCCCATCCCCACCTTCCTTCTGAGATCCCTCAGTCTTCTCCATGCTTCTATGTCTCTGGATCTATTTTGTTCATCAGTTTATTTTGTTCATTAGATTCCACATATGAGTAAGATCATGTGGTACATGTCTTTCTCTGACTGTCTTATTTCACTTAACATAATACTCTCCAATTCCCTCCATGCTGTCCCAAAGGGTACGAGATCCTTCTTCTTTACAGCTGCATAGTATTCCATGGTGTGAATGTGCCACAGCTTTTTTATCCACTCATCTACTGATGGGCACTTGGGCTGTTTCCAGATCTTAGCTATTGTAAATTGGGCTGCTATGAGCATAGGGGTGCATTAGAGTTGTTTTAAATCAGTTTCTATTGACAAAAACATAACCTTCAGTCCACGTCCCCTAGAGACCTAAGTCAATCTGATAGTTCCTAAGGCTAAAACCAGGAATCTCTTCCCCACTAGGAGGGTCGTCTAAAATGCTTGCAAGTCAGTAATAGTGTTGTGAACCCACAGAACTATCAAGCCAGGTCAAATCTATATTTACCCAAAATATAGATTTCTACTTAAAATCAATATTCCTGAGCTTCATGAAAGAATGGGTTAAAAACAAAAGTTATAACTCACATTTCACTGGTTCTGGTCTTTGACAGATAATCCAAAATCTTCAGCGTCCTACAAAATCCCAATCAAATATTTGTGGAGATCCCCAGTGGTACCTCACAAACAAGAACACTCCTATAGCTCACCGCCATCTCTGACAAGCTGTGGTGCTGTTCTCCCATCTCTCACAGGACCGACCTTGCCAACAGGGATCCCCACTGTTCAAGTGAGCACCACCCCAGGAGCACTTGAGCTCACAAGGTGCCTGTCCCTCTTCGTGCTTTGCTATGTTAGAGGCATCTCTACAGGTGTGCTATTTGTGTCCCAATGGCTTACAAGGCCTTCAGGTCAACAGGTCTCTCTTGTGGCTGCTCTGGTCTGCGTGGGACTCGCCCATTAGTCAGAGATGGGATGCTTGTGCCGAAGATAAAGCTGAGGGGCGGTCACTCTTCTACTCAGATGACTTTCTCTCTCATTCAGTGTCTTGGTGCGATGCCTTTTTCTGCAGGGTAAGTGCTTTCCAGAGAGAATCCACAGCCCCCTTGCAAAGCCTCTGGTGAGCTTGTCCTATCAATTTGTAATACAATCCCTCAAAAGTCTGGGCATTTAGCTCTGGAGGCTGGAGGGGGAGCGTGTGCGAACTGAAATTCTGGCAAGCAGCAATCTCTTTCTCTTCCTAACCCTTGGAATTGATCTCCATCCACCCCTAGTACCTAAATTTTCACTTTAAATAGCACCCATTTTTCATCTGTATCAAATAAATCAATGATCATGGCGTGCAATCAGCTTGACTTTTAAAAGAATTCCTTGATGAACTTTTTTATACAGGGAATAATTACTTTGTTATAGATCTAGTCACCTCCTACTTCGTTCATTTCCTGCTCAACTACTTTCATGATCCATTTCCGAATAATTGCCGCTGGCCACTTGTTCTGTGTCTCAGCTGCCTGGCTTCAGGTCTGCCACCCCACCCCCTTGCTGCCACTCAGTCGCCCGAGGGTGCTTTCCGCCTTCTTGCTGCAGGGCCACGTGGCGCCACCCCACCGGGGAAGTCTGCGTCCCACAGGTCCTGCATCTCCAGTGTGGCATGTACACTTGGCCCTGTGCTGTGGTCCTGGCCCAGCACCTGCGGTTTCGAGGGAGATCTCCACCCGGCAAGGCCATCTTAGAGGCTGGAGCTGGAGCGAGCCTTCCAGAAACTATAGCTGCAAAATGTGGTGCTGGGGCAATGCTGTCAGACAGTTCAGGGCTGCCACACTGTCTGGGACTCTGTCAGCAGAGCTGCCACACGGATAACCTGCCACAGGTGCCTGCTGTAGGACTAGGGTGGGGTCACCTATCTCTGGACCTTCTGGCTTCGCCACCACGAGATATTAGTCTTGCATCTGATCTGTTCTTTGAACCAGAAGATTTTGAAGACATTTTAACTTGAAGACAGTGTACTTTTTGATGCAGAAGGATCCCAAGGTCCCTTTGTGGGCTACTGATACCAGGTAGGAAGTGCTGGCTGGCCCCTTGAAGCTTTGCTCTACAGGTGGGGTATGAAATGTTCCACATTCCTCTGGCGTCTTTTGATGCAGACAAGGAAGTTATAGCAGAATCTGCCCTTCCAGGGAGACATGCTATTGAAATGCTCGACATCTCCCTTGCAAAGGACAGTCTCTGAATGGTCCCTAAAGCTGAACGCTTCAGCTTGAGAGCACAAGCAATGGATCTGTTGGCTTTAAGACTGTGACAGGTCACCTAGACAATGTTCATGGGTTACAGAGCCATGAAAACAAAAAATTAAAGCACCTATTAAGAAAAGGAAAAAAAATTTCCTCCCCAAAATTGATCATATATATGGGATCTACTGCTGATTTGAATTGCAAGTGGCAAAAATAGGTAAATAAATGAAAAAGAAATGTTTGCACTCTGGGGAAATGTGTAAATGCTGCATGCCATAAACGTTTCATATTTTCTAAAAGAGTATATTCTCATGAAAAAGAAAAGCTCGTGCTTAATTTTCATGTTTCTGAAGCAGATTCTACCATGTTTCCCTGCTCGGACCATGAGGAGCAGCAGCATCCTCCCAGGAAGAGCAGGAGCTGGGTACTTAAAACAGCTGTCAAATGGCCAGCGACCAAGGTGTCTCAGGCGCTGAAATTCCTTTGGAACAGAAGTCAGGGCATCCTCAGAACTTAGGAGGCTGGGCTGCCTCATAGAGGGATCCGCGGAGTGTGAAGAGACTTTCCTCGGCCTGAGTGTGGCAAAGCCCCACGGCCCTGACGGCAGCCTTCTCGGTACGGAGCCAGTCCCCGGCCTCCTGGGCCCCGCACCAGGCTCCCTGAGCCAGGGAGCTGAAGGCTGGGCGCAGCCAGCGGACACTGCACACGCGCTTGCATGAGCGCCAGGGTGCCCTCGGGTGCAGGCGGGTGCACCCCCCCACACATGCGCACACACAAACACACAGACACACATGCACACACACACAGACACAGACACAAACACACACACACAGACACAAACACATGCACACACACACAGACACACACAGACACAGACACATGCACACACAGACACAGACACACGCACACACCACCCGCACCCCCCCCCCACTTGCACCACTTCAGAGGCACTCCCGTGTGTGCTTCCAGACCAGCGCCTCACTTGGAGAAACAGGGGCATCGGCCTCCCCGACCTATTCCTTCTTCTCCCCCTCTCCCTGCCCCCCCCCGGGGGACAGCGGAGGCCTCTCGCCCTGTTCCCTGGCTCGCTCCCCCGCCCAACAGCCCGCGGTCGCCCTGGGCGGGCAGCGCTGGGACAGGGACACTCGCCCCCCCCTCCCCAGACGCGCCCCAGCCCCTCGGGCCACGCGCCTCCAGGGCGTCGGGGAGACGGTCCCCCCCGGGGGTGGCGGGGCCGCAGGAAGCCTGCACCCCGCCCCGGCTGCTCTGTCCCCGCGCCAGCGCGACGTCTGTCCCGCGCCCTCGCGGTTTCCGCCGGCCTCCGGGGAGCAGGAGGGCGCCTAGAGGGGCGCTTTGGAGAGCGAGCGACTTGGCTCCGTGTCGCCGGCCAGGGGACCCGCGGCTCATCGGCCCCTCCCCTAAGCTCCTGAGATGACGCTCCTGAAATATCTACCCGCGGAAAAAACACGTTGAAAATGCATTTCTGAGCATCTGAACCCCACACCTCCTCTCACACGGGTGACAGGGACGCGAGGTGGTAGAAAGCGCCTCCTTGGGCTTCAGGGGTTTAGCTGCTGAACCGCAGTTTTTTTATAAATCATTCTTATTTCTCTTCTGAGAATAGGAAAATGGGAGACGCTTGAAGGGATTTTTTTTTTTTTCAATTAAAATGAGTTGCAGAAAACTAAGAAATGTAACACTTCATTAGCAGGCATTTAATTCCCTAGCTTTTTATTTTTAAGGAAATTAAAAAACGGTATGCTCTCTGGTGTCACTTGCGGTTTTCAATTGCAGCATACATTAAAACCCAGGACGGGGAGCGTTTTCACAAATATGAGGCATTAACAAAAGACTTCAGCCAGAATCACTAACTGGGATTTCTGTCGTTTAAAGCTGATGAGTGCTAGTTGGTGTTCTTGCTTCAAGAAGAAAGAAGACGGGTTAAAAGGCACGGATTAGAAGCTGCGGATGGGATGTGTCAGGGCACCGGCTCCAACGGTAGATGTCACACACCAGTTATGCTTTCAAGGTACCTCTAGCAAATAAAAAGAAAATGTTTAATTTTTTTAAATGCATTTAAAAATAATGTTTATAACAACACCCTCAATGTTAGAAAAGCTCACCCATTCATGAAGCGTTTTGCTTTAAAATAGCATTTGTAGGAACCATAATATGGTGCAATCAATCCAATGCACTCAGATGGTGGGAGAGAGCTAACAGTTTTTTTGATAGGCTGAAATATTTCACATGTTATATACAAATTTGAAATTCTTACAAATTCAAGTCCAGTCAAAATATGCTTTGCACTAAAGCCACTCAGGAGCAATTTTTGTGTGTGTGATGATGGCTTAAAAATCATTTGAAGACCTGGCGGTTTGTGGGTTAGCACTACGTACACCGTTCTCATCGCACAGCACACGGATTCGCGCTCTAGCTGCGGGGCCCGTTGCAGAGTACAAGCTGAACTCTCAGAAAGGGAAGTTTAACACTAATTCAAATTCTGCAACATGCTGTCTCTTGGCTTTTGGATGTCAAGCAATGGTCACAACATGAAGCATCTAAGAAACGACCCCATAAGAAGAATAAAAGCTAAAGGTCAAAGGCTGTAACATATTATGCTGAAATTAAGTTAATATTGCCACTTTCTCTTCTAAAGAGAGCAATGTAAACCCTTTTCCTCACTTCGTTGTCTTTCTTCTGGTATTTAGACTAGGCCAAAATTCTAGTATATTCTATCTACATTTCCATCTTTGAATGAGACATCCGGGAATTAAGTTTTTATATATGGCATTATATTCACTATAATCACCAGAGGTGAACCAGTATAACTTCTGATTGAAGTAAGCAACTTACGATTCCAGAAGCTTCCTGAACTGCTTCATCGGGGCCCCTTTCAAAATCACTTTTAATTTAAAACATCTAGAACCCCTCTCCAGGGTGTATTAGTCACCGTGTAGCTTTTCTTTTTCTTTCCTTCTTTCCTCCTTTCCTTCTTTCCTTCTTTCCTTCTTTCCTTCTTTCCTTCTTTCCTTCTTTCCTTCTTTCCTTCTTTCCTTCCTTCTTTCCTTCTTTCCTTCTTTCCTTCCTTCTTTCCTTCTTTCCTTCTTTCCTTCCTTCCTTCCTTAATTGCCAGAATGCCTAGCTTCTACTGACTCACTTATAGTCTACTACCACTGCTAAAAATTTTTAAATCCACATTCTAAAAAAGTCATAAGTCTTCTATTCAATGTTTCCTGCATTTATTTCCTTTAAATAAAATATTTTCCATTTCACAAGTCTAAGCAAATATAACGAGCAATTTGTGACGAAAGAGCAGCAATCTAAGAGACCGAGTGCATGCATTTTACATGCTGACTACAAAAAGAATGGAAATTTCAGCGGAGCTCTCTATCTGCCACTTACATTCTTAGAATAATGGCTGCTAATGATGGAAATCACACTGGCTAATGGCACTATTAACATCTTCTATGTTAGCTTATACTCTTGCTGCATATGAGTTCCTTTTGTAATTTTTTTAAGTTCTGTCTTGATTTTCTATGAAAATAATAGAAAACATGACAATTTGGGGAATTTAATTTGTGAGCCACATGCATTCACTGAATTTGCAAGTTGCCCTCCATCTTTACTCTTCTTTTGTTAAAAGTGGAAAATTTCGACTTTATATTCAAATCATAATTTTGCTTTTCACAATTCTTTGAACCTGATCTATGAAATCTCCTTTAGATCCAGTGGGTCATTAAGTGGTACAATAATCGTTAGATGTATTTATGTTTCTGAACCAATGTGAGGCCAAGACACAGCATGACAGATGCATGTCTTTTCAGAGGCTGCATTTCATGGCCTCTCTGAGCATTATTAGCCCAGTACTGACATGAATATAAGTGCATTTTTATTAAAGATACAAAAGCATCATGAACAAAATGTCCTAAGAGGAAGGTTGTGTTTGTTTGTTTGCTTTGTTTTGTTTTGTTTTGGTGACTTTAAAAGGACACAATTAACTTATAGAAAGAACATCAACTGGAAAACTGAAGCCACAATTCGTTATGTAGCTCTTTTTCCTGAGGGATCGTTGCACAATTATTTTGGCCAGTTTTTGTTTCTTATGATCAATCATAGGGCCTTTGCAGAAAAAAGAAAGAAAGAAAAAACTGCCTAGGTCTGTTGAGCCAAGATGATCACAGATGAGAAAGAATGCGTTCAGTTCTTGAAGATGGGACGTTAAAGCACAATCGCTGTAGCTTGACCAGACAGGGATTTGCTGCCTAGGAGATGTGGCATATTTGCTTTCTGCAGTGCAATTGTGGACACAAATAATCCATTTGCAACAATGACTCTCACTGTATTGTTTATAAACCAGCCTTAATTTAAATCAACAGAATCAATCCAAATCCAATTTGTAACTCAGTTATTGGAAGCTCAAAATCTATTTTACTATGGATGAAATGTTATGAACATTCTTTAGACAGCTAGGCAATACCACACACTTTATTTCACACTTTCCATCATTTTGACTTGTGTTTATCAAATACCAATCAGATACAATTTAAGAAACTGAGAAGCTAATAAAATAGATAAAGCCTATCTCCCCAGGCACCCCAGAAATTATACAAGGAATATGTACCTAGGCTTTTCAACAGTGACCTATTTGAACAACAACAAAAATTCTAGGCAAATAATTCAACCTAAAAAAAGTCTTTAAAAGTACACAATCGAGTATATTGATTTATCTTTTATTACCGCAGAAATCAAAGCAAGTTTGTTGCGTAACACCACACAGCAGTGAAACAAGCGGAGCTGCGGGCAGATTTTCAGGTGCTGCTGGTTTTCCGGAGTTTGTGTGGTCTGCGTTATTGGAGTTCAACAATCTCAGGTGGGTGAGGCCCAAGCTCCCGGGCTGCCCAGGCCTGCAGAGAAGACGGGGCACAGAGGGAGAGAAAGGGCTAGAGCTAGAGTTACCTCTCTTGGCAATCTCAGAGTTACGGGGTGGCTGAGTTTTATGCAATGAGGCATGTATTCCTGCAGGTTCCCCCATAACTCAAAACTGGCATTAAGGTTCATTTTCCCAAGGAGATAAATGGGAGTAGGGGGGGGCCAGCCTGGCCTGCATAAATGTACAGTCTTTAGAATTTACTTTAGCTTAATGCTGTCTTGTATTTGCTGAACATTATTGCTAAATCAGCATGGTGGCAGTTTCCTGACATCTAACTTTGGTTCCAAAGTCACTGACCTTCAGGTGAGATGTTCAGCACTGGCTCTATGGCCACCGCTTAGTGACTGCCCCAGGAAGTGCCAGTCTTGGGAAGTCCTTGTAAGCTATCATTTCTGTTGACCAGCTATAGCAGTAGCCTCGTTTGCAATTCACTCGGCCTATCAGCATTGGAATTACACATTTTGATTTTGTCGGGTTCGTTTTTGTTTTGAATTTGGAACATGTGGAGAAACCCCTTGATCTTGATCTTGATTTTCAGTGTAAATGCAGGTCAGGCAGCAGGGCCTCAGGTTCCCCCTGAACTTTTTGGGTTGTGAGAAAGAAGTGTGAGAAAAGTTACCACAGGGATGTCACCTGAATTCCAATTGGATTTTACAGTAAGATTTCTTTAAAATTTTAAGTCATATTTCAAATTATAATTCAAATGAATGTATAAAATGTGATAAATTCCAGGAGTCCTCATAGATTAAGTACCTGTACGTACTCCTCGTGATATGGTCTGTAAAATGGGTTTATAAATTGGAATTTACACTGGGGAAGGAGTTGGGTTTCTTTTTTTCTTGTGTGTTTCTCTTTTAATTACTGTTGAAAATATTATTTTATATTAGATTCAGGTGTATAGCATAGGGTTAGACAATTACATAATTTACAAAGTGATCCCCCAATAAATCTAGTACCCACCTGGCTCCAAACAATTATTACAATACTATTGACTATATTCCCTACGCTGTACTTTACATCCCCAGGACTATTTTGAAACTACCTATTTGCACTTTTTAATCCCTTCATCTTTTTCACCCAGCCCACAGCCCCCTTCTACTCTGGCAGCCACCGGTTTCTGTTTTGTTTGTTGGTTTATTTTGTTCTTTAGATTCCACATATAAGTGTAATCACATGCTATTTATCTTTCTCTGACTGGTTTATTTTACTCAGCATACTACCCTCTAGATCCATTCATGTTGTCATAAATGATAAGATTTCATTCTTTTTATGGCCGAGGAATATTCCATGGTGTAAATGTCCCACTGCTTTTTTATTCACTCATCTATTGATGGGCACTTGGGCTGCTTCCGTATCATAGCTATCACAAACAACACTGCAACAAACATAGGGGTGCATATGTCTTTTCAAATTGGTGTTTGGGGGTTTCTTTATGGAAGTGGAATTCCTGGGTCATAAGATAACTCTAGTCTTAATTTTTTGAGAGACCTGCATACTGTTTTTCACAGTGGTTACACCAAGTTGCAATCCAATCTACAGTTCACAGAGGTTGCCTTTTCTCCACACTCTCGCCAACACCGTTGGTTGATTTATTAATGATGGCCACTCAGACAGGTCTGAGGTCGTTTTATTTGCATTAATCTGATGATAGTGGCATTGAGTGTCTTTTCATACGTTCTATTGGTCATCTGCATGGCCTCTTCAGAGAAATGTCTGTTCATGGCCTTTGTCCATTTTTAACTGGATTATTTGGGATTTTTTGGTGTTGAGTTGTAGGAATTCCTTATAAATTTTGGATATTATCCCCTTATTGGAAGTATCATTGGTGAATATCTCCTATTAAGTAGGTTGTGTTTTTGCTTTGTTGACAGTTTTCTTTCCTATGCAAAAACTTTTTAGTTTGATATAGTCCCATTTGTTTAATTTTCCTTTTGTTTCCCTTGCCCAAGGAGACATGTCAAAAAAAAAAATATCACTAAGAGCAATGTCAGAGAGGTAACTGCCTATGTTTTCTTCCAGGAGTTTTGTGGTTTCTAGTCTTACATTTAAGTCTTTGTCCATTTTGAATTTATTCTTGTATATGGTATAAGAAAGTGGTCTAGTTTCATTTTTTGCATGCATCTGTCCAATTTTCCCAGCACCATTTATTGAATAAACTGTCTTTATCCCTTGTACATTCTTTCCCCCTTTGTCATATATTAATTAACCATCTAGGTGTGGGTTTATTTCTGAGCTCTCTGTTCTGTTCCATTAACCTATATGCCTGTTTTTATGCAAGTGTCATGCAGCTTTGATTACTATGGCCTTGTAATATAGTTTGATATCAGGTAGCATAATTCCTCCAACTTTGTTCTTCTTTCTTAAGATTGCTGTGGCTATTCGAGGTCATTTTTTGCAGTCCCATATAAATTTAAGGGTTATTAACTATAGTTCTGTTTTTTAAAAATGCCATTGGCATTTTCATAGAGATTGCATTGAATCTACAGATTGCTTTAGGTAGTATTAACATTTCAATGATGCTAATTCTTCCTCTCCATGAACATAAGATATGCTTCCATTTATTCTTACTTTCTTCAAAGTCTTATAATTTTCTGAGTACAGGTCTTTTACATACTCGGTTAAACTTATTCCTGGGTATTTTTTATGCCGTTGTAAATCGGATTGTTTTCTTAATTCTCTTTTTGATAACTACTATTGGTATATAAAACACAACTGATTTCTGAATATTAATTTTGTATCCTGCTACTTTACTGAATTCATTTATCAGTTCTAGTGGTTTTTGGTGGAATCTTTAGGGTACTGTATATATAAAATATCATTTCATTTGCTAATAATGGCAGTTTTACTTCTTACATTCCAATTTGAATGTTTTTAAGTGTTTTTTATTGTCTTATTTTGCTGGGGCTAGAACTTCCAATATGCTGAGTAAGAGAGATGAAGGTGGGCATCCCTGTCTTGCTCCTGATCTTAAGGAAAAAGCTTTTAGTTTTTCACCATTGAATATGATGTTGGCTGTGGGCTTGTCATATATGGCCTTTATTATGTTGAGATGTGCTCCATCTACTCCCACTTTGCTGAGAGTTGTTATCATAAATGGGTGCTGGATTTTCTCAAATGTTTCTTCTGCATCTATTGATATGATCATATGATTTTTATCCTTTATTTTATTTATGTGACGTATCACATTTATTGATTTGCTGATATTGAACCAGACTTGCATCCAGAAATGAGTCCCATTTGGTCATGGTGTATGATCTCTTTAATGTACTTGCTGAATTTGGGTTGCTACTATTTTGCTGAGAATTTTTACATCTATGTTCATTAGTGATATTGGCCTATAATTTTTTTAATGCCTTTGTCTGGTATTGGAATCAGGATAATGGTGGCCTCGTAAAAATGAGTTTAGGAGTTTTCCCTCTTCCAGAATTTTTTTTGGAATAGTTTGAGAAAGATAAGTTTTAGTTCTTCTTTGAATGTTTGGTAAAATTTACCTGTGAAGCCATTCAGTCCAGGACTTTTGTTTGTTGGAAGTTTTTTTTTTATTACTGATTCAATTTTGTTGGTAGTAATCAGCCTGCTTAGATTTTCAGTTTCTTCTTAATTCAGTCGTGAAATATTGTATGTTTCTAGAAATTTATTCATTTCTTCCAGAATATCCAATGTGTTGACATATAATTGTCTGTAGTATTTTCTTATAATCCTTTGTATTTCTATGGTGTCAGATGTAACTTCTCTTTCATTTCTGATTTTATTTATATAGGTCCTGTCTTTTTTTCTTGATGAGTCTGGTTAAAGGTTTATTAATCTTGTTTATCTTTGCAAAGAACCGGCTCTTGGTTTTATTTTATTTTATTTTATTTATTTTATTTTATTTTATTTATTTTATTTTTTTAGATTATTTCATTTATTTCTGATCTGATCGTTATCATTTCCTTCTTTCTACTAACTTTGGGCTTTGATTGTTGTTTTTACCTTGCTCCTTTAGATATAAGGTTTAGGTGACATTTTTCTTGTGTTTTTTTGTTTTGTTTTGTTTTTTGAGGTAGGCCTATGTTGCTATAAATTTTCCTCTTAGAACTGCTTTTGCTGTCCCATAGATTTTAGGTCATTTGTGTCAAGATTTGTTTTGATTTCTTTCTTGACATCATTGTTAACCCATTCATTTTTTAGTAATATGTTATTTAGACTCCATGTATTTCTGTGTTCTTCAGTTTATTTCTTTTTTATTGATTTTTAGAGACAGAAAGGGAGAGGGATAGAGCGAGAGAGAGAGAAACATGGATGTGAGAGAGAAAGATCAATTGGTTGCCAACCACACGTGCCAACTGAGGACTGAGCCTACTACCTGTTGGAGTACTGGGCCATGCTGCAGCCAACTGAGCCACACAGGCCAGGCCAGTTTTCTTCTTTTTTTACCCCTCGCCTGAGGATATATTTTTATTGATTTTTAGAGAGAGAAAAAACATTGATGTGAGAGAGAAACATTGATTGGTTGCCTCCATATGCCCCCCCCACAACCAGGATCAAACCCTCAACCTGTACATGTACCCTGATGTGAAATTGAACCCGCAACCTTTTGGTGTACAGGAAGACACTCCAACCACCTGAGCCACCAGACCAGGGCCAGTTTTCCTCCTTTGGTTTATTTCTAGTTTTCTACCATTGTGGTCAGAGAAGATACTTTGATAAGATTTTAATCTTCTTAAGTTAATTGAGACTTGTTTTATGGCCTAACATGTGGTCTATCCTAGAATATGTTCCATGTGCACTTGAAAAGAATGTATATTCTGCTGCTTTGGGGTGAAATGCTCTAAAACTACCAATGAAATCCATATGGTATGTCATTTAAGGTTACTGTTCCCTTCTTGATTTTCTATCCATTGATGTCAATGGGGTATTACAGTCCCCTACTATGACTGGATTACTGTCCATCTCTCCCTCTATGTCCATCAAGATTTGCTTTATATATTCAGGTGCTTTTATACTGGGAGCATAAATGTATACAAGGGCATATCCTCTTGTTGGATTGCTCCCTTTATCATTGTGTAGTGTCCTTCTTTGTCTCTTACTATGGCCTTTGTTTTAAAGTTCATTTTGTCTGATGTAAGTATTGCTCCCCCAGCTTATTTTGTTTGTTTGTTTCCATTAGCGTGTCTTTGGATCTGAAGTGGGTCCCTTGGTGACAACACATAGAATGAGCGGGAAGGAGCTGGTTTTGAAGAAGGAAGAGGAAGCGGGAGTGAGGGTCAGAGGAAAGAAAGAAGGTTTGGGCCCTGCAGCCTGACGTGGTCTGGCAATGTTCTCACCCAGGCCTCCACCCGGTGAGCTGGAGCCAAGGCCAGGGCCTTGTTCCTACAAAGCCAGCATGTCGGGAACCCTGGGCCTGGAGAGGAAGTTAATGAGAAACCCCGGACCAGGAGGATGAGCGTGCAGCTCAGCAGCACCAGGTGTCGTCGTTAAGGATAAAGCTTTAAGAGGCTCTTTATTCACAACCAATTTAGTTTTGTTTGTTGAGAGAGCAGTGTTCAAATCAGTATAATAAAAACATTGTAGGAAAGGAATTTATACAAATAACAGAAATTTGAAAATGTGATGTATAAAAAGAGATATTTCTTTAAAAAGTACAGAGCGGTGATCTAAACTCTTTCAGCCTTGTTTGTGACTGGTACTCTTTGGTGTATCGTTTTTTCTATTTTCAGCAAATCTGGGATTTTTATCATTTTGGTTTGCACTCTTTCTCTAAACTTTATCATCTCTCTGCTTTTAAAGTAACAGAAAATAAATGTGGCCTTCTATACCTAATCCCGCTTACATTTTTAAAGATTCTTTCAGAGCTTCCTCTCCTGAAATGGAATTCTCTTGCTAGTGCCTCTTGAAGCGTTCGGGGGCTGTTGCCATGAAAAGCCTTGCGGAAACTTCCCCGTGCGTTTCCACCGACGCCCGGAGACTTAATCCTCTTAAAGGTGTGACTGCAGGCAGCACATTCCTTTGAATTTAGTGTCTAGGATCTTTACCCTGCGTGTCTATGGATTGAATTACAGCCGCCGCTTATTTACCTGTGCACCTTCTGCTCAGCCAGTTCCCACCGCTTTCTTTCATCCTTTCGCCCAGCAGCACCAGCCATCACCTTGTGTCACTTGCACATTTCATCACATCGATTCACATTTCCATTTGCAAGTGATCACTCTTATATTTTCATTGTCTTTAATGCTTCTCGTGAGGTTCCACAAGATGCTTGTATAAAGCACAAGTTAAAGTGTAACTAGCTTAAATTTTCTTTTTTTTCCTCTCTTTAGTACTTTTTATTACAGTGAAAAAATGCATCGAAGTCTCCTGAAAGTGTTTTATCTTTGGCGTCTGTGACTCTTTTAATACCTTTTATTGATGTAGAACATTTTTGGCAACTAAACTTCTTTGGATTTCTGTCCAAATCACCCCTGCTTTACACAGAATTTGACACTATATAGCAAAAAGGGAGTACATATTTTATTTGGAACATGGTGTTTCTAATTATGTTTTGAATGACAAGAAAACAAATTACTTATAACTTTTCTGTGCAGAATCTTCTGGTAAATTTATCAGTATTCAATTTTCCACTGTATTTTAAGATAGTTCTAAATTGTCTTATGACATTTTCCCAATTAAAATCAAGTGTAATTCCACAATGATACTGATTTCTGAGACCTATATCATCCTGACATATTAAGCCAAGCACAAAAACAAAATTTCAGTTTTTCCAGTTTCTAAATTTGTTTATTCTTATGTCCTTATTTTATTCTGTGATTACATTTCCAAGTTAGACAATTAAAAGGTAACACTGGGAGATCCTTATTAGACTCTGGACTCGTAGAGGGAAGAGACTCTGTCTTATTTCTCTTCGTAACTCCGGTGCCCTTTTGTGAAATCACCCTGCCAGTAATATTAAACATATTTGTCAAGATGGCTTTTGAGTGCCTTGATTTTCCCAGCAGTTTTGGTGCTTCCTAAACTTCCTATTAAATCCACCACCTTCACGTTCTTCTTGTTCTGTTCTCCTGTTGCATTTCTTATCACATTCTCCATTGCAGAATCAAACATATTGTGCTACTTTTAATTAAACTTTATTACAGAATATATATTCAAAGTAGAAAAATTAGAAAATACAAAATCAAAGTGTCCCTTGATTCATCACCCAGGGAAAGCCATGAGGATTTTAGTGGATATAGTGCAAGTCTTCTCCCTCTGCGTACAAATGCAACAAAGACGTTACATGTATTTGCAGAAATTGGGATGACATTACACACGCTACTTTGCAACACCTGGAGCATCTTTATATGTCAATAAGATATAGCTATATCATCGTTTTTAGTAATGGTGTCTTTGTTCCACTGTAGATTTTCATATAATTTATCTGTTAAAATGGTGTTCACTGGCAGCCCATTTGCTTTTTCCTGCACATAATTTTAAAACTTAAAAATATCGTACAAAAACATGGACTTACAGTTTATTGTGATAAATCAAAAACTCTGGCCGCCCTGAGCCAACAGCCCCAACTAGCAACCACCCACCAGAGCTGCCTGCATGGTTGCCACACTCTCGATGGGCCACGACCGTCCGACACCCAGCCTGCTTCACTAACTCGGTAACCTTCCACTTGGCTTACACCGCTCACTAAATAATACCCTGCTTGGGAGAATTTTTCACTATTCAAAAAGACTTATGATGAGTAACCCGTTTTTATACCCATAATCATCTTTGTACACTTTCTGGTGTTTTTCCTTAGCATAAGTTGTAGTGAAATTGCTGGGCCAAAGGGTATTTTAAGTTGTGACTCATATCACCAAATTACTCTCCAAAAAGTTTTTACAGCTGCGTGCCCTTCTCAGGTCCTGGGAACCTCAGGTTCCACCCGCTGGCGCTCTTCCCCCTGCCCACGCGGGCCACACTGTCCTCCTTACGCTAGACCGAGCCCGAAAGGATGGACAAAGTGACACGGCCACCGTCAGCAAGCTGGGCAGATGTGGGCTACCCACCCAGACCCAGATAAATCAGCCTTTCCGGGAGATTGCCCACATGATGAGAATTCACATATTTCTCCCATTAGATGGCAGCTTCTAAACCACTTAGACGTGGGATTTCCAGCCTACTCGCTTTTATCAATAATAACACGAAGCCACGCTTCGCCTCAGACTCCCTGGCACACTTTTAGTCTGTGGACCTTCTCCTGTGGCTGAGGAGACTTGAAGAGGGATGAGCTAAGAATATTTTGCCTTTTCATCCTGTGACTTAACCCTATGATGAGCTTACTCGACGTGAGAAATCACCCTGGGTGCTCTGGTCCTTTGCACGGGGCACGGGCATGTCTGCACAGCCCAGGCTATTTCAGTGGGTCTGACAGCGGGAGAGCAAGCTGGGGGGAAAGGTTTCAGCCATTAGACTGATTCGTTTTCATACAAGAATTGGGAAGCGCAGCAATGAAGCCCAGTCCTAAACTGTCACTTTCTGAGCGACGGGGAGCCCGGGATCTTCTGTTTCCCTCCACACGTACCCCTCTCATATTCACCTTCTATGCTTAGAGATGATGCTCAATGCATACTTATCGAAGCCAATCAATTTTACAATTAAATAAATCAGTTATCGGAGAAGGAAAAACTTTCCTGGTATTTTACCTAAGTTTCCCCTTAATGACATTTAGTTTCCACACTTGCCCACGTGTCCAATCACTTTTGAATCTCGCTACAAAAGAAAAGACTTCAGTTTTGAAATCTCAAAAGAAAGAGTGTGTGACAGGTGATGGTCTTTAGTTTTAATAGACTTCAGGGTTAATAACTAATATGCTCAAATAATTTCATCAGCTATATATATATATATATATACACACAAATATATATTTTTTACAAACACACACAAATACATAGTTTTTTTACAAATATATGTTTTTTACACACAAATATATATACTACAAAGCTATAGTATATTCTTAGCTTTTTATTGTAATATACCTAGCTTTTCACTTGCAAGGCTATTGGTAAGAAATGGTTGGAATTAAGAAATAAATGGCTCAAAATATCACACATCTTTGAAAATTCTTAAAGAGAGGAAACTCAACATTGGCAAAAACATTTATGGGAGGGGTTACAGTTCTCCTTCCCCAATAAAATCTTGGAATCCTTGGCAACTCCCAAACCTCAAGTGAGACAACTGAGACTAGTCGCTTTGCTGCCGTAAGAAGATATTGATGAAAGATACTCACATCAGCATCCACTGCAGCATTATCACCAATGAAATTTCTTCCCCAAGAAAAATAGAAAGAGAGATGAGCTAGGGTTACTTTATACATCATATTTTGAATTGTGAATTTTTTCTGGTGACAAAACTGAAAGGTAGGAGATGGTAAGCCATTTGCCATTTAATCCATTTCATTTAAAGGATCACTAGCTATATTTAATGACATCCAAAAATAAGCTCTTCAGACGCCGAAACACTAGGCTGGGAAGGCAGGTAGGGGAAGCACAAAGGTTATTCTAGTTTTATTTCATTCTCTCGAAGGGCAAAGGCAGCTTCTCATTCACAATAAGAAACTGACCCCAACATGACAGAAGGTAAAAAAATGATTCCAGGCGTGTGGAACCCAAGTTGACAATTGATATCCGTCCACAATAGTAGTAAATTGTTTCCTTCTATAAACATTCCAGGGAGAGCTTCTGCCTCTTATGAAATGGGAACCTGTAGTGGCTATTAATTCACCTAAATGATGTGAAGGAGTTTTGTGTGGCAAAGTATAAGCAGATCAGGCACCTGATTTTGTACAAACAGTTCTTAGAGGTTGCATAATGCGTGCTTTTCAAAGGATCTGCAGTTCACCAAGGACCCATTTTGTTGAACATTCCCAACACCCACTGTAAATGGGCCTTTTATTCAACAGTAGTTCAAGTGCATTAACATCGTCAAAATGCGTAAGAACATGGAGAGCTGAAACTTTCTCTTTCTTATCTTAAATTAGCATATTAGTACATGTTTTTTTCTTTTTATTTCAGGTGTAAAAGTACCCACACAGATAACATCTGTCAAAAGATTCCCTTTAGTAATTAGGTAGCTATTGCACAGTTGGGTGGTTTAGCTGGAGTAGTTATATAATATATATATTTTTAAATACCTTTTCAGATCTAGCCAGTTTGGCTCAAAGGTTAGAGTGTCGGTCCCTGGACTGAAGGGTCCCAGGTTTGATTCCTGCTAAGGGCACGTACCTCGGTTGCAGGCTCGATCCCCAGCCCTGGTAGGGGCACATGCAGGAGGCAAGTAATTCATGTGTTTCTCACATCAGTGTTTCTCTCTCTCTCCCTCTCTTTCCCTTCTACTCTCTCTGAAGAGCACTGATCCAGGAGATAGCAGTTCGATTCCTGGTCAGGGCACATGCCCGGATTGGATTGTGGGCTTGATCCCCCGTGGGGGACATGCAGGAGGCTGCCAGCCAATCAATGACTCTCTCATCATTGATGTTTCTATCTTTCTCTCTCCCTCTCCCTCCCTCTCTCTGAAATCAATAAAGACATATAAAACATATGTTTGCATTGATTTCAGAGAGAGGAAGGGAGAAGGAAGGAGATAGAAACATCAGTGATGAGAGAGAGTCATTGATCGGCCGCCTCCTGCATGCCCCCCACTGGGGATCAAGCCCACAACTTGGGCATGGGCCCCAGCTGGAAATCCAACCGTGATCTCCTGGTTCATGGGTCGACACTCAACCACTGGGCCGCGCCGGCCAGGCCTATATGATATTTTAAAAGCAATTCCCTGTCCTGATAGTGCTGTCTCTGTTCCAACACTCCATTTCCTGCCATCTTTTCTCCTTTCTCGAGCCCCTGCATTCTGACCAGCGAGATCTCTGGCTTACTCATGTGGAGCCCACTCAGCCTTATTGAGGTGGTAGCTGAATGTCAGCATCAGTCATTAGCAGCGGGACACGCTATAGAGACATGGCTTGCCGAAGAGTGTCATTCCGAATCCCTACAGTACTCCCTCAAGCCGCGCCTATGGACACCTGTCCCTGGAGAATTGCATCGCTTCCCCTGGCAGCTGGGAACGGGAAAGAACGGCCCTTCCTACCAGTTGAAATCAGTGCCACCATGAGCCGCTGCTGTTGACTCACCTGTGTGGTGTCCCTTAGGTGCACTGGTTCAGAAGGTGAAGACTTTTCTCCTAAATCCCAGCCACACAGAGATACACTCACTGCTCCGCCCCTCTCCAAGCACCGCGCCTACTATACGTCAGAGATGTTAACTGAACAAGTAAATCAGCGCATAAACGAATGCAAGCTTTTACCATAAACTGAAAATGTACACATTTGATTCACAGTCTAAAATTCTTAAAGTCATTCTGAGACAGGTGATTTCATAGTAAACGCTGTTCCTAAACAAAACCATCTGGGATCTTGATCAGTGAACTGGTGAAATGAACATTAATTCTTTGACCTCTCAGTTAAACAAGGACTTATTTTAATCAAAGGTTATAGTCTTGATGGAACAAGATAGTGCTCTTTCCATCCTTCCCAAAGCCCCTAATTTTTCCAGCGTGAGTGCGAATCCAATTGAGGTAAGATCAATGCTCAGATGAGACCTTTCAATGGGTCCACACTTGCTCTGGAAAGTTCAGAGCTTCAGGAGGTGTGGAATGGACTAGCATCCTTCTACCATCCACGCTCCTTTACCAGCTGCGCTACCTCTTCAGCTTTAATTTCAGCCTTTAAACTAATCAGTGAGAAGTCAACATGGCTAAAGGAACACGTTGTCCCTGGTGTCTGAGACAGCTAACTGTCCCCACACTTGGTGTTCCTCTTTCCGTAACATAAGCTGCTCTTGAGAAGTGGCTGCCCAGCCGAGACTACATTTCCCAGCAATTCTTGTGTCTAAGTGGGGCCAATGTAACTAGTTTTTGCCAATGGTCTGTCCATGGAAGTGAGATGGGTCACTTTTGAGCCAAAACATTTGAAGAAATAAATGTGCCTTCTCCTCACTTCCTCTTTTCTCTTTTGCCAGCTGGATACAAAAAAGAGAAAGTCTTAAGGGATAGCAGACCCACAAGATGGAAGGAGCCTGGATCCTTGAATCACTGCATGGCATAGAAGAAAGGCACTTCCCATCAGGAACACCCTCACTGGCTCCTAAGAAAGAGGCCTGGATTCTGTTAAGCCACGGGAAGATTGGCTTAACAATTTGGAGATTTACTTACAATAGCAGCGTGAATTATTCTAATTCCTGGACCCCTCCCGGGACTCTTCATGCTTCAGCCATAGCAACTGTGCACAGTTTCCCAGGCTGACAGTGCACTCCCAGGCTCCCACGTGTCTACACACGCTCATCCTTCTGCTCATAACATCGAATTTCCTCTCCCTGGTCACTCTCCTCTCCGAGCCTTTGTCCTTGATCAACTCGGATTAATCCTTAAAACCCAGCGCCTAAGCATCATTCTACCAGTGGGCTCCATCCCTGCCATACCCTTCCCTAGTTTCTCCATAATTCCACTTTTTCACGTCACAATATTTAGAATTCTGTTTATAAATATGCCAACCTTACAACATGCACGTTTGTCATGTTTCTATACTCTAAAGCTGCTAGCAGGGTGGAGCTGCATAAGAGCTGATTTGTGACTACATGCGAGGTTCCTGTCTAATTGGGACATTGTTTATTTTAAATTAATCTCATCTATGGAGGAGAAACAGAATCTGCCAACCACTGGAAGATGGGACAGCAGTGAAGGGAAGGAATCTTGGTGCATGCTCCTAAATACTCACCAAATGAGTAACAGCAACACAAGCTTGCAAATAAAACAATGAGAAAAACACCTCGATAGATTTCTAAGCTTGGCAGAAGTTCAAAGGAAATACAGATCCAAATAGGCTGGGTTAAATGGTTCAACATAAAACTTTACGGCATGCGTGCATTGTTTGCATTTATATAAGTGGAATTTATTCTAAAAGAGTTCATCCCTGTTTTGCTGGAACTTCTATGAGCATTAAATGAGATAATAAATATAACAGCACCTAGAGCAGGGCCTGGGATATACTGAGTATTCAATATATTCAATAAATGTTGGGTAAGTGCACCTGAGAATAATGTCGCTGACCAAGGACAAGAACTAGTTTTAATCTGAGTTCACGTGGTTTTATATCCTGATTGTTGAAGCGGGTTTTGCACCTTTACTTCTTCCCTGACGCAGGGCCCGGCAGCGACACCGGGGAGGAGAGCATGACACGCTGCGACAGTCACAGGCATAGGAGGCCACGGGGCCTGTTTACAAGCTTCTCTGGCCCTTTGCTTGGCGCAAATTTGAGAAAGTTTGTTTTTCAATCTGAAAAATGAATCTGCTGTTGAATTTTTCTTTTTAAATTATATTTTATTCTAGTGACTAGTATTATGCTGGTCCCCATAAAATGCACATGATAAAAAAATACAGAACCTCATCCAATCAGCCCGTGGCTGCCGGCTCCACTCTGTCGGATTCGGCTTTGCCTGTGGCAGGGCCCCGCTCGACTTTGACTTTCACAAGGTGAACCTCGTGTCATTTTCCTTCGCCTCTGCTTCATTTATCTCAATGAGGACAGTTCCTCTTCATGCAGAGATTCGCTTGATACACCATTAATACCACAGATGGGCCCGGAAACGCTCATAAAAAGAGGCATCACAATAAACAGTTATTGTTGTTTCACCCTGGATGGCTTCTTGCTTCCTCTTTTAATAGAGCTTATTTACCTGGTGTCATTTTCTGGAATAATCGCTGTTCCTCGGAGGGTTGTGCGAGGGGAGGGGCGGTGGGAGGCAGGGAGGGGTGCTGAGGCGTGAGCGAGGCTGGTGGCACATTTAAACTGGTTAGGGGACGGAAATGAAATGAGGGTCAAGTGTCCAGGGCTTAAACGGATGGACTTGCGTGGAATTTATCTGACTCGGAAAAATATCTGTGTCAAGCACAGCATTTCATAAACACAGCTTCGAGAAAAACAAACAATTTGGGGCTCACTAAATTTCACAGAGAATGATTCTCAGAGGGAAACACAAATCACAGGGAAGCTACTGGTGTTCCTTTGGCTTCTATATCCTTTATGGTTGGTGCCCAATATATATTAGAGCCATATTTACGTTCCAAATCAACATCTGACAAGCAAGGTTTGCTCAATTTTGAAAAAATCCTTAAGAGCTGTTTAAAATAATACATTTCATTAAACAGCATGCACTGGATTCCAAAGTCCTGCTGTGGCTGGCGGAACCCTGTGAGGGGCACCTCACTAGACACAGAGTCCCTGAGGTCCAGAGCTCGTGGTCTAATGGAAAAGCCACCTGTCAACATGCCAGGGACACAAAGACGGGGCAGTCAGCCCAGTCGGCTACCCAGGGGCTTGCTTGGGTGAGACGGCAATTGAGGTGAGTCTACAGAATGTGAGGATGCACAGGAAGGAGCGGCACAAAGGCAGGAGGGGAAAAGGAATCTGTCAGAGGGTAAAACACGAGTGAAGTCCCAGGAATGACAGCAACAGGTGCAGGAGACTTGCAGCCATTTCTATATTGCCAGAACATGTTTCAACTTCCTTTCCAGGGTGGCATTGTTTTTAGGATTCGTATATTTTCACTACTAGTTCTTTAGCGAAAGGTTTATTTAGCACCATGAATTTTTTTAAAATATATCTTTATTGATTTCAGAGAGAGGAAAGGGGAGAGAGAGAGAGATAGAAACATCAATGATGACAGTGTCATTGATCGAGCCCGCAACCCGGGCATGTGCCCTGACCGGGAATCGAACCCCAATCACCTGGATCCCAGGTCGACACTCAACCGCTGAGCCACACCCGGCCGGGCAGCACTGTGAACTTTTAAGCACATCTAATTTTGAGGATGGAAATATGGAATACTCTTTTTAATACTACTTGTTAGGAAAGGAAACACTGTACATGTAACAATATTTGTATTTACATATATATATATATATATATATATATATATATATGACTGAAGCACCTAATCAATTGCGGAAACCATAAAAAGCAGCACAGTGAAAAAAATCAGATTTCCATCTTTTAAAAAACTGATCATCAAAACTAAGTAATTTTTTTCTTGGAAGTATTTTACTTGGCTTTTTGTAATTAAGAGAGAACTTGGGGTGAGTGAAGAATATTTAAGAGAAGGATGAGTTTTAAAAAAGTCATTTGAAGAGACAGTAAATAAAAGTAAATCTAATCTATTTAAGCTAAGATTTAAGAAATCCCTGGTGCACCATTTGAACCAAATAAAAACTACTTCCTTTTGGTTCCTCTAGATATTTCCCTGGAAATAGCATCTCCTCGGAACCAAAAGAGATATGACAATACTGGGGAAGCATGCCCCTACTAAAAAGAAAATGTAGTTTGTATTTCCATAGAGTTTTCCATGCTGATGTATAATATTTACTTGTTGACAGAAGAGATTCATTTCTTATTTCCTCATTTTCAATCTACTCAGTTTCTGGAGTTTTACGCATTTTGCATTTATTCCAGTTCCTAGCAAGTGATTATAGGTGGCTCTCGTAATGAAAGCTTCCCACACTGAAGGAGAAAGTGGTCTACATTTTGCCGGAGGCGCTGAGTCTCCAGAGGGCTCCAGCTCACAGGTGGGACACAGCGCTCCAAACAGCATCGATCTTGCGGAGACAGGTTTCAAAACTCTCCTTTCTCGGATCATAAGATTGTTGGGTGAGCTGGAACCACTCCAAGTTCTTTGATGATGAGCTGTGATCGGCGATCTACTTAACAGACTTCGGTAGCCTTTCCACGTGTTCAGATATCAATTCCCTAATTGAGTGTAAACTCCTTGAAGGTAGGAATTGCTGTGCCGACCTCAGAAACTGGCTTTTCTCTGTAAGAATACATATTTCTAATTTTTGCATTTGTCAACAAATGCTGGTAACTGTCCAATTTTGTTAAGAGTTTATTTTTTTAGAAATGTTTAAGGTTCACAACAAAATTGAGCAGGTACAGAGAGTTCCCATACGACCCCACCCTCGAACATGCACAGCCTCCTCCACATCGACACCCCCCAGGGTGATGCATTTATTGCAATTGGGGGACCTAGACCCGCACGTTGTAACAACCCAAAGGCCCTCGTTTACATCGGGGTTCACTCTTGGTGCCCCACATTCCATGAGTAGGAAATGTATAATAAATGTGCCCATCACTGTAACATCCTGCAGAGTATTCTCACTGCCTGCAAATCCCCTGCCCAGGCATCCGTCTCTCCCCTCCCCTTCCCCAAACCCCGGCAACCACAGATCTTATTGCTGTCTCCATCGTTTTGCCTTTTTCAGAATGTTATATAGTTGGAATCTTACTATCATACAGCCTTTTCAGATTGGCTTTTTTAGCACTGAATAATATTCCTTCGTATGGATGTGTCACAATTTACATAACCATCCACCAACTGAAAGGCATCTTTGTTGCTTCCAATTTTTGCCAATTATGAACAAAGCTGCTGTAAACATCTGTGTGCAGATTTTTATGTGGACATAAGTTTTCAACTAATTTGGGTAAATACCAACTAGCAACGTTGCTGGATTGTGTGGTAATAGTATGTCTAATTTCGTAAGAAACTGCCCAACTGTCTTCCAAAGTCCTTGTGCCATGTTGCGTTCCCACCGCCAGTGAATGAGCGTTCCTGCTGCTCCACGGGCTCGCCAGCATTTGGACTTCTCAGTGTTCTGGATTTTAGACATTCTACTTGGTATGCAGTGGTATCTCCATGTTGTTTTAACTAGCATTTTCCTGGTGATATATGATGCAGACTGTGTTTTCATATGCCTACTTACCATCTGTATTTCTATTTTAGTGAGGTGTCCATTAAGGTCTTTGACCCATACCCATTTTTAATCAGATTTCTTGTTTTCTTATTGTCAAGTTTTTAAGAATTTCCAATTTTTTTAACATGAAAAATAACTTTTAGAGCATCAGTATGAATTAAATGACTAATTTTTCATTCAAGTCCCTAAAACTTTACACATAAACTCAAAGACCTTATGTATTTCATGAAAAAATTAAGTAAATTACTAGCATTGTGGTTGGCTCAATTTTATTAACAACTTTTTTACAGTGACATCCTAGTTATAAGGAAACACTACTTGTCCAATATCTACATAGTAGATGGGGAAAGTAAAATTATATGAGTGGAACATTAAAAAATGACTTAAGTAATTAGAGAGAGTCTCTTCATGTTTGATACTTGTCTCTATAAAGGACCTTTACAGTCGTTTATTTGTTCAATTTTAAGTGTTGACCAGGTATAGATGATTAAGTTCCTGAATTAAAATACAGCAAAGGCAAAGTGATGGATTAACTTAGCAAAAATTTGTGTTAACTATGAAATAATTATTGCCACATTTAGATGTTCTGCGTTAACAAATCTCTCCCTCCCTATCACACACACACACACACACACACACACACACAAAGACACACAGAGATATGCATATACACTCTAGTACATACATCTATACATCTATACAGGAAAAAAGGAAAAAATGATTGAAAAACAAACTCCACTTTCTAAAGTAACATGGTATAACTGTTATTATGATTTAAAATACCTTATCAATAAAAAAAGAATGAATCTACTTCAAGCAACAGTCTACAAGGTGGCATGGTGGTGTTTGTCTCTATTTAATAAATACAGTCAAACACAAGAGCTGGTGTTCTTCACTATGGCACTAAGCACACCCCTGACCCAGGAGCTGAGGGAGCAGAAAGGGGACCGAGGGGAAGATGAAGCATCACAGGCCTGGTCCCTGCCCCACACCAGCAGCTGACGGCATGAGTGAGCTGCAATAGCACCTAGATGACAGTCTAAATGCAAAGACAATATGCAGGCTGCTTCTTTTCCAGCCTCCAAATGTTGCAAAAAATGTCTCTTGTGACCCACCTCAATTAGGAACATAGAGCGCAGGGAATCCTGAGAAATGAAGTTCAGTCTGGCCAAGCTGACATATTAAGAAGCCACCATAGCTCACACCCTGTCAACATGGTGCCCACATATGCCTTTAAATCATATTTAACTTCCAACTGAAGCCAATAGCAAAGTCCTGCTTCCAGCTAACGTGATACAACTATCCCGTGTACAACTGGGAAGAGCCTGTGAAGTCCCCTCCCCATCTCTGAGGGATGTTCACTCAGCTCCTGATCATGCAGGGTGAGGGCTAGTCTTCCCTTGTCATTCAGCTTAAAGGGCTCCAGCTGAAGGGCTCCTTCTCCGAGTCTCACAGCGGCACGATGCTGCTGGATCTGTCTGCTTCCTCAGAGGCGGGGCCACACACCCGCAGGGGTGCTGCTGCGAGTTTCCTGTACTAAAAGCCCCTCTGAAGGGCCTGATGTGTGCTCAGAGGGTCACTTACCCTTGTTTGCTCAACAGTGTCTTCTTTCAAAATCTCTAAAATTGTTCTAAGGATAGTATTTTCATGATTGTTCACTAAAAAGATCTTAAGCAATTATGTAATTTTCCCCAGTTGTAGAATCTGTACCTCTATCAAGTCAAAGACTTTGCAATCTGAATTCCTGACATTTTCTTTCTGAAAATTGAATTTCTTTCTCACAATTCAAAGTATGTTTTGAAAGAACTCATACAACTCAACACCAAACAAATAATATGATTTAAAAATGGGCAAAGGACCAGAATAGACCCTTCTCCAAAGAGGACATACAGATGGCCAACAGACAAGCGAAAAGATGCTCAGCATCACTAATCATCAGAGAGATGCAAATTAAAACCACAATGAGGTATCGCCTCCCACTTGTCAGAATAGTTATCATCAATAAATCAGCAAACATCAAGTGCTGGTGAGGGTGTGGAGAAGAGGGAACCTTGTGCACTGCTGGTGGGAATGCGGACTGGTGCAGCCACTGGGGAAAGCAGTGTAGAGGTACAACCAAAAATTAAAAATGGAGCTGCCTTATGACCCAGTAATTCCACTTCTGTGTATGTAATCAAAAGATCACAAAACACTAATTTTAAAGAATATATGCACCCCTATCCTATGCTCACTGCAGTGCTATTTACAACAGCCAAGCTATGGAAGCAACCCAAGCGCCCATCAATAGATAAGAGGATAAAGAAGAGGGGGACATATACACAGCAGGTACCACTCGGTCATTAAAACAACTAACTCTTACCATTTGCGACAGCATGGATGGACCTAGAGGGTATTGTGCAACGTGAAACAAGTCAGAGAAAGACAAATACTACATGATCTTGCTTATATGTGGAATCTAATAAACAATATAAACAAACCAATAAAATGAAACAGACTCATAGATGCAACGATGAGTGATGGTTGCCAGAGGGGAGGGGGTTTGGGGCACTGGGTGAAAAACATAAAAGGATTTAGAAAAACAGATTGGAGCATTGCCCTGCACACCAAAAGGCTGCGGGTTTGATTCCCAGGTAGGACACGTACCTGGGTTGTGGGTTTGATTCTTAGTTGGGGCGCGTGCAGGAGGCAACCAATCAATGTTTCTCTCACATGGATGTTTCTCTTTCCCTGCCTCTCTCCCTAAAAAAAAAATACCCTCGAGTTAGGATTACAAATAAATAGATAGACAATAGATAGATAATAGATAGATAAATAGATTAAGTAAATAAATTGAACCCAGAAAAAAATGTTTTATATGAAAAGAGTTAAACTAAGTAAATTATAGTGTTAAACTTTGGTGAGGGATTTACCCAGAGATCAAAACTCTTACGGGTCTATGTAAAGTTCCATTTGCCTGTCGCTTATTGATTCTCATTTCCTTCCTTTTCACATGCAAAGTACAAACTACTGTACCAATCTTCGCAGGTTTAATTGCTCTCTCTCAACGCTGGACTCAGGCCAAAATCTGTCCATTTTATTTTTCTCCGTGACTCTGGGCCAGAACGCACAGCTGAGAATAAAATGAGGAATTGTCATTAAGACAAATAAGGTTATAAGGGCCAGTTGAGTCCAGAAATGAGAAGAACTGAGTAAGAATAGATTCTCGCCTGATTTTTAAATAGTCGTGCTTATCCTCAAGTCACTCCATGTGAATTTGTTTCAAGAAACTTCCTCTTTGCTTAGTTTTTACCAATATTCCATACATTTTAATGAGGAGCTATTATAGAATAATATTTTCCTTTCTTAATAATTACCATCATTACATCCTATTATTAATTAAGCAATGTAAACAATATGAATTTTATAATATAAAAACATTTGGATGTCATTATCAATAGTGTTGAAAAATACAGTGGTGCATGCTAGTTTCACATAAATTATCCGCTTCATACAGGAGGCGAGGCGCCTAGAAAGGTGACTGGCCAGCGGGCATCAGAAACGGCTACAGCACAGGGTAGCTCAGTCCTTCCTAAGCCTGTGCTCCACCGTGACAGCCCCTCGCAGCGCACAAACTGTTATCGCATGATCTCCTCACGAAAACCAAGAGCTGAATACATCCGTTTTCAAGCCGACGTTGCTGAAACTCGGAAAAGTTAAATAACCTTTTCAAAATCAAACAGCTGAGACATAATAAATTCAGGACAAGAACTCGTTTTCTCCCAATCTGTGTTCTTTCTTCTCTAGTCTGCCTCCTATAAAATAGGTTAAAATTATCAACCTGTGAATTGCATGGCGATAGTAAAAATTCTTGTTTTCTTGTTACACCGCTGTTACCTTTAAAATATTCAGAATTTATTTAGTACATTTAGTGCTCATTTTGTGTATATGAGAGAGACACATTTGTACTTTAATAATGCATGAGGATCAGTTGGGTAATTAAAACCTGTATTATAAGAACAGTGTGTTTTTTCTGGTCTATCTCAATTCTTTATAAATCTAAGTCATCATTTGATGTGTGCTGTTAATAGAGCCCTGGATAGGGAGTCAGGAGATTCTGGTTTAATCAGTAACAAGTGAATCCCCGGATGAGTCACTTACCTGCCCTAGGGTTCAACTTCCCATCTGCACAAGGACAGGACACTCCAAGCTCTTTACAGCTCTCTACGGCTCTAGAAATGATGATAAATCAGTATGTCTTCACAGGACACTTTTCATGTGCTTTACGTGTCCATGGCAAGTATAGAGAAACATCTACACAGGTCTATTCAACAGGAAAGCTTTAAAGAACGTGTGGGTGAGTTACAGCCTGTCACACAGAGGGGACTGCAGCTGGCTGACAACGCGCTGAGCTGAGACACTGCGCTCAGGTTCCCACAGGCATCCTCTCCTGTTCCACGGCCCAGACCACCCCAGGAACGTAGCCAGCTCACCCAGCACTGGCGCCTGGGCACTGCGACACCTGCTCCTTCTGTTCCCAATGTTTCTTACACCCTAACTTCACTTTAGCATCCTACCTCAGCACTGGTTTTTTCCATATTAACTGGTTTCATCTCGTATTTTTCCAATTATTGAACACATTAAATTAAAATATACCCAAGGGTCAGAAGCCGGAGTCAGTAATTATGTAACTTTAAAATGTTATATATACATATATACATATAAATATCACATACACACACATTTAAAATGATAGATTTACTCTAAATCCTCAAAATTTTCACTTATTTAAGAACTTTAGGCAATTGAAATTTAACAGAAAAGTAAAAATAATTAATTTTAAAAGCTGCAAAGACACTGTAATGTCAAAGTAACGCTGAGCATCTACTTGAACTGCAAATGGGTTAAAGCCCATTACATTCTTTTTTTTCCCCTAAGTACAAATGTTACTCTAATGTGTTGATACAAATTATATTTAAACTTGTTCCCTTTATTTAAAAGCCTTATGTCTTGTGTTAGGAGAGGACAGTTGTAAAATTATTAACTGTACATTAGTCTCATACTGATTTCAGAGGCTATTAAGCAATACAAACAGCATCTCGGTGGCTGGGAATTCGCCTCAACACAGCATATTCCATAGGATTCATCTTTACACTCTGTTTCATGTTGCATGCAAAACATTGAACTACAAGCAACACAACTGTTAAAGTAGCAAATGAGTCTAACATGATAATAACTATTTGGCAGATATGAAGAATCAGAGTGGGTCTCCTCAATGAATAAATAACATTGGCTTTCTCAACAATAAAAAATGAACTTTATTGAGCATCTACTATGTCCCAGATATTTTCCTGAGCAATGAAAATATCATGGGCAATATTATGTCATCTTCTTCCTTGGAAATAACATACCAAGACCAAGATTTCTTATATTATCTTAGGTACATACTAAAGTTTATGTATTCAAAGGGAGCCAACTACAATATATCAACAAATAAAATTGTTCACCACTTATATCTACTCAAGAGTAATGCAACATCTCTGGGGTCAATTGAATATATTGACCCTTATTTTTGTTTTTCATTGTTTTTTCACTGTATAGGTGCAAAGTCTTTGGGTAATAATGCTTAAATGTTTCATGCTTGTACATTCAGAAGTAACACACACAAATGGTGCTAAGGAAAGACAGGTTTTTTATATATATTATATTCAAATTAAACTACAACTGTACTTTAAAAATAACTCATTTGTTGTTGTGGCTGGAATTTAATAAAATCAAAATACCCAAGACAAAATGTGTTAGTCAACATAGGTGTTTCCTTGATGTAGATTAGGAATTCACACCAAGCCTCGAGTCATTGATAGCAACAGAGCCTATAAAAGCTTACTAGCTTACTAGGATTACGCACTGTCCTGGGCTCAGCGGAGCAGGAATTTTAGAAAGGTCGTGCATTTTCTTCTGCCAAGCTTAAATGTTGGAAAATGGAGGTAGAACCTACGACTAATTGAAATGTTGAAATTCCTGGTTCTTTCAGGGACTCAGCCTTGTTACCACACTCCCGAATATGAGGCACTCTCTGCAGAAACCAGAACAAAAAGAAGTCAGATAAAATGCAAGGAATAGCTTAGTAGGTCTTTAAAAAGAGCTTCTTAAATGCACTTATACAAGAGGGATAAACAAGAAATCTTTGAGTATTAGAGATTTAGAAACTCATGAATAATTTGACTAATCTTCAACTTGCAGATAAGGCATATGGGCTCTAATTTGTGATCCTAGATTAATTCATATGCTGCATATTTCAATTCACTTTCATACATATCACCTAATATTCAATAACACTAGTCAGTCTTTGATGTCTCTTTTTACATTTGGATCAGCGTTTTCATTTTTAGCAACACTTTTCTACTTAAACTCAAAATAAAGGTGACAACAATTCAGAAAATCTGAATAGGCATTGTACTTAAAGAAACACTTGCAATTTCTATTTAATAGAAATTCAAGATCCAGATAGCAGGCAGAGTACCGGTAAGAAACAGCATTCACCCCAGAAGGACCAGGGAAGACTTTCATGAGGCTACAGCAGTGTGGGTAAGACGAGGAAGCAAATAAGGTGCAGTGAGGTGCTTGTAGATAAGCAGCAGTGGGAAGCTATTACCACCCCTAAGGCTAAAGAGTCTTGGGGGGTGGGGGAGTCGATGGTCCTGCAACCCAGTGGAAACAGGAGCCAAGAAGATTGAGCCTCCAGAAGGAACTAGGCACAGGGAGGAGTGGAACCACTACTAGAGACTCAATTCCAAAGCAGGGAAGGAGACAGGAAGAGATACTCCAACATCTCACCCCTCAGACACCCTGCCTTTGCCTCAGATTAGCCAAACCCAACAAGAAGCCAGAACCAGAATGCAAACCCAGTCTCTCATTGGCCAAACCCAACCAGAAGCAAGAAGGTCAAGTTGAGGCCTGCTCTAGGAGTCAACTTCCCAAGGAATAGACCTGGGGGGGGGGTAGAAAATGGACTTGGGGTGGGGATGGGGTACAAATGCAAATTAAGTAGCATACCAATATAGCTAAGTGCCCTTGAGATTTAAGATAGAAATTGGAAAAGTAAACAGATTACTTCTTGGAGCTCACCAAGTGACAACAGCATGAAAAGAAAAAAACATTTTCATTTATTCCCTAAGAGAGTGGTTGTTGCAAAACTATTGCAAGATCACAATTTGAAGCTTATGCTCCTAATACTAGGGCTTTTTTTCTGCAAAAAAAAAAATATATATATATATATGATTTTGTCTGTTGGACCAAAGAATACAAGTGATATCATTGTAATTAGCTAGTTATTAATAACAGAAAAGGCACAAAGGAAAGGCCAAATATTATAGACATGCCATTTGGGCAGCTTCACCAGGAAGCTAAAGCTTTACACCCCCAGGGAGCCACAGGTCTATTCCCAGCAGATCGCTGGGGGAAGGGCCTGGACGGGGGGGGGGGGGGGGGGGGGGAGAATAGATGCATGCGAGCGCAGTAAAATTGTGGTGATGCTGGGAAGGTACTTGTCTGTCAGTGACGCCTGGGAACAGGTCATTAGCCAGGATAAGCATGGCCACTGTAAGGATGCAAAATCTGGGATATTTAATACCCTAAACAAAAGAGTTCACTCTCTTGGTTTCTCTTGGTTTCTCTTGGCTCTCTTGGGACTCCTGTTGCAGGGGGCACACTCTCTTGGCTCCCCTGCACTTGTCCACATGGCCCAACGTGGAATGAAAACTCTGGACACTGGCTTTGCTTCTAGCTCTACTGAAACCCCAACTACACTTTTTCTATAACTGGACTAAGGGGAAATGGGACTTTGGAAACCCCAAGTTGTACCACACAAATAAAAATCACTCATCCTCCTGCTCTAGAAAAATTCTTTTTCTTGAGATATTGTAAGGATGCCACCCCCAGCACTCCGTGGGGAAAAGGGTACCCCAATTTTCCCAATAATAGAAATAAAAAGTTACATATACTGAAAAATAAATAAAGACATAAAATAATTTATACTTAAGAATTATTGTTTTTAGCAGGCCCTTTGACCCAGCTATTCCATTCTGGGTGATACCTTGAGAAATGTCTATCCAGGTGGAGCCGTCTATAAGGATATTCATTACAACAATACCCACATGGCCAAAACCTCAAGCCAAAAGCCTGTCCACAGCAGAACTCATGTAGTAGGTAAATTTATACAATGAAATACTCTATCATAATACAAATAAACAGACTGCAGTTATACACAGCAACATGGAAAATTCTTACTACTATTATGTTGAGCAAAAACAGAAGATGGAGACAATCAAGAGCATAGATCTAGCTATATGACGTTTAAAATCCATATTGTTTAGAGATACATCCACGTGTGGAAAAAGTATAAAGGAAAACAAAGAAACGATTACATGAAAGTCAGCGAGGTGGTGAACGCTAAGGAGAATGTGACAGAAAAAAGACAAGGATGGGGACTTCCGACATTCTGGCCGGGTTATATTTTTGACCTGGATGGAGTGTTAGTCTGCCAGGGCTGCCTTATCAGAATCCTGCGGCCTGGGAGACAAACAACAGGCGCGTATGTCCTCACAGTTCTGGGGGCTGTAAGCCCAAGGTCCAGGGGCCCACACGGCTAACTGAGGGCCCCCCGGTGCCGATGGCTGCCTTCTCACCGCATCCTCAGGGGCCTTTCCTCTGTGCTTGTGCGGTGGGAGAGCTCTCGAGCGCCTCGGCCTCTTCTCACAAGAACACCGGTGCTGTCAGATTGAGGCCCCGGCCTCTGACCTCACTTAACTTTACTACCTCCTTAGAGGCCCCATCTCCACAGTCGCACAGGAATCAGGGCTTCAACATGCGAGATGCGGGAGGGCACCATTCAGTCCATAACAGATGGTGTTTACATGGGTGTTTGCTTTGTAATTACTTGCTACAGGGTATGTTTATTTTATGTATTTTTCTATATGTGTAATATTTTACAACGAACATGTTTTCAAAATTATTGCCTGAGTTTCTTTTACTTGCATATTTTGAATTTTACAATTAGGAGCCTTCTTAGTAATTAGACAGATAATTCCTTTCCAGGAAACTTTATGCTTTAATTTCCTTTGGTTCCTAATATTTAATTATAGCGCTGACTAAATATAATAAATTAGAAGGAAAACTGCAAGTCATTTTGTTCCTGCAACATCTGTGGAAAAGACACCTTAGGTGCATCTCTATTGATGAAAAACAATTTGTCCCAGAACATGTACTAAGCATCTATCTGTCTTTGAAAGGAGATGCAGCAGAGAATAGAACTGTATGGTTTGATCTCAGAAGAGAAGAATTACAGTATGACAACATCATTAAATAGTAATTAAAATAATATTGTTGTGCCAAAATATGTAAAATTGGATTCAGAGTGACTTTGGACTCAGGGATTTATCAAGGTAAGAGTCAAGGCTAGTGATGAGAGAGCTATGTACTCAGGAACCCAGGCAGAGGAGTAGAAGGAAGGCAAGTCGAGTGTGGGAGGAAAATAGCCCACTGAAAGGAAATGCAACTTTAAAAATGGAGTCCTAATTTGATATGCAAAATTATTTACTCAAAGAAGGATCTAGTCTTAATAAAACATGCTTTATTTCTATTCCTTAAAATTTTGAAAAGTTCCATTACACTTTGGCATAATTTTTCTTTCATATGCAGGCATGTTGGAGATGCCACTTATCGTGGGTAATGAGAAATATTTAAATAATAATTTAGCGAGTTTGACTAACTCTTTTTTTTGCCAATTTTTAAACTTTTTCCTACTTTAACTGCAATGTGTTTTGAAGCTATGCTGAGGCTTCCTTCCTCTGTTGAGCTCTTTTCCCAATATACTTTTCTCACGACCTAAAAGGTTTCCCCATGCATTAATTGTTTTTACATTTGTTCATTTTTCTTGTAAACTACTTTCCCTGGAGCCCCTTTGCCCTTCCTGGTTAGCACACATTAGGACTATAGAGTTGAAGGTTTTAGCAATTTTTGCATTGGCAGAGGTGAGAAAGGAGTGTGGGGAGAGCTGAAATGCGGGGTGTGGCGGGGAGCCAAGGAAAGTTACTCTTTTGTCAGGTCAGGTAGCATTGCCTCCAGGCTGCTCTGGATCCAGGAAGGCCCTAGGGAAATTCAAACTGCAGGTAGAATTTAGTTTTTAAACACCACTGCTTATGGTCCCTCACCATTTCTCAATTATTTTGAAAGTAAAGGAAAAAAGAGAGAGCTTTTCGTGTGGTTAATATTTCAGCATGAATTAAATAAACTGTCTCCATAATTTTTCAACTATCTACAAACATCCCTAAGTTTTTGGCAAGTTTTTTTCACCCTCGAGAATAATCCATCTGCCTACTATCTGACCATCTAGTGGCTAGAAGGACTGAGGGACGCTCATACCAAGTCCACTGTCCTGCAAATGACATCATCAGAGCAGGTCTCTATGCATATATAGGAATTACCTACACTTATGTAGCTAGGAGCTGTAATTCAAGTTTCTTAAGTGGTCTTAACAACTAGAAGCCAAAAATAAACCCTTCATTATAAAAGGAATTAATATATGTTTACTTCAAACTTCCAGAATAGAACCCTACGGGGGATGACTCTTTTTTAGCATAAGCCCTTAAATCAAAAGATCTTTAAATACAAGTAAGTAGATTAATGTGTCATTCAAATCTTACTTATATCACCACCAAACTCTCTTGTATGTTGCACATTAGAGTGGGAAAGGAAGTAGAACACAAGGGAATTGGGCCAAGAATTAGTGTCTCTTTTTAATCTTCCATCTGTCAGCTGGATGTCTCTGGATACATTTAACTCTTGGTCTTCAGGTTCTTCATCTGTAAAATGTAGACAGTAACCCAGACTTATCTGTCAGACAGGATAATTTTAAAAATCAAATAGAATTCCTCCTAGTCATCTCAGAAGGCATTTCAGAAGCACTGTTCCTAATAGGGACCACAGGAAAGGATAGATGGCTTAGTCCAAACTTCAATTAAAGAGCTGAAAACCAAGGGTTATCTGTCCGCCTGTGCACAGAACCCCATGCCCTCCTGTCTTCCGCAGGATCTTGTTCTGCCAATGAGCTCTTCTCTGCAAAATCTATAATTGCTAGTATTTTTCACATGGCTCCTTTACCTCCAAAATTGCATAAATCTTAAAACAAAGAAACAAAACAAAATAAAACCTCTCTAGGCATTGCCTCTCCCTTAAGGCATTACCTTTATTCTGTATTTCCCTACTCTGCCAAACTTGTTTAAAAGTCTCTAGAATATTACACTAAGCAAAATAAGCCAGGCAGAGAAAGACAAATATCACATGATCTCACTTATATCATGGAATCTAAAGAACATAATAAACTGAGGAACAAAATAGATTCAGTCACATGGAAGCATGGATCAGACTGACAAATCTGAGGGAAGGTGGGGGGGTGTGGGTGGGAGGGGGGAGATTAACCAAAGAATTTATATGCCTGTATGTGTAACCCAAGGACACAGTGTGGTGAGGGACTGGGGAGGGGAGTGAGTTGGGGGTGGAAAGGGTCAATGGGGGAAAAGGGGTCATCTGTAATATTTTGAACAATAAAAAAAAAAAAAGTTTCTACACTTATTTTCTCTCTCTCCTAACTATTCCCCAACCTATTACAGTGGGAATTTGTCCCTACTCTACTGAAACCACTTTTGCTGGGTCATCAACTTCTAGTTGCCAGATTCGGTAATATTTTAGGGCTCACATCTGACACTTAACACCCATATTTCTGTAAACTAACCTATGTGCTCCCTGTTTTTATATGGCCCATGAGCTTATAATAGTTTTCATATTTTAAAGTGATGAAAAAATCAAACGAAAAATAACATTGTTGACATATGAAAATTCTATGAAATTTGAATGTCAGCGCCCATAAATAAAGCTTTATTGGAACACAGCTTTATTTGTTTGTCTATAGCTGCTTTTGAACTTCAGAGGAGGCAAAGATGAGTAGTCGCCACAGAGACAGAATAGCTCAAAAAGCCTAAATATTTACTATGTGGCCCTTTACAGAAAAAGTTGACGAGTGCTTACCTCTGCTCCCTTCAGCCAAAGTTTCAGGACACTTATCCTGGAAAAGAGCCTGTCCCCTCCGGCAAAGCCTCCCGCAGCTGCTGTGGAGCTCGAACCAGGCAACACATGCAGGTGCCTAAGGCAGCATCTGTCTCCACGTCTGCTGACTCTCCCCCCGCCCTTGTCTATCCCTTACAAGTGTGTTCCCCAAGGTTTCATCTTCATTTTTCCTTCTCTTTTCTCTTTACTCTTTCTTATAAAGTTCATTTCCTCCCATAGCCTCAAGCACCATCTCCATACTCATGACTCTCAAAAAATTACATATTCCAGCCCAGATCCTACTTTACTTGGACGCCCATCAAGAAAGCAAGCTGAGCACATCCAAAATTAAACTCATCCTTCCTCTAAAATATGTTCCTTTATTGTATTCATGATCTCAGTTAATAACACTGCCCTCACCCACCTGCCAGCCCAGAAATCTCATCTTTTCCTTTCTACCTCTTTCTCACCCGCATGTCCAGCTAGTCAATAAATCCTTCCCCTTGCTTTTCAGAGGCTGTCCACCACCCGCAGGGCAAGTTGCCATTTTAAGTTCTCTTCATTTCTCTTCTGGAATTTTCAACTCATCTCCTGGAATTTCTAACCCAATGGACCCAAGGTCTGGTCCTCTACATTTCCACCAGAATTACTTTTCACCTTCCTGCATAACCCATGGGATCACAGAACTCCCTGCTCATTGATCCCTGTGGCATTCGTTGCCCACAGAATAAATGTAAACACATGAACCTAGTCTTTTACTATCTTGTCCTCCCTGTACCCACTCATTCCTTCACCCAACACTTATTGAGCATGTACTATGTGCCAGTGCTATGCCAGGCTATTGGTAAATAAGGACAGCAGAAGGGGGACTCCAAGCCAGCAGAACAGACCAAGGTTAAACAAAGGAGCACTGCATTTCACTTCCGCCCGTATTGGAAAGGGCACACTGTCATAGTGCCATCTGCACGTGCCATGACCTCTGTGCAGAAGACCCTAACCCTCAAGGCAATGCTCAAATACCTCCTCTGGTGTGGACACTTTCCCCAACGTGTAGCTATCAGAGTTGACTCTGGCTTGCTTGATATTCTCTGGGCATATCTCTAGTATTTAAACACAATATCTCACATTCCTCCCATTCTCACCTCACTAGTTGTCAACATCTTATATTCAGAGACGTGTCCCATTGATGCCCCCAGGCCTAATGCAGTGTCATTATAGGTGCTTTATTCATTAATTGTGTCTCTTCAGGGTCTAAAGTTCAAAAACTTGCTTACGTCTACACTGTAATAAGCAATATCTGAAAAAAACCAAAAAAATCGAGACAGTATATATTGCTCATGGATAAATAATATAAATGAAATAGTACTTTGTATTTTTAAGTAATTAATTTTAATAATTGGATTTTATATTTTTTAATTCAAGAAAAGCCAAATAATATGCCAACAAAAGCACACTCAGCTGTTAATGCTTGATTTTTATCTGATAATTTTCATCTCATTTTACTATGTTCAAAACATATTTTATTGAAACATAAATCTCTTTGCTAAGAAATATTTTAGAATATTATCCTCACTATATTTATTTTATATGTATAATATATTTATATCCTGTAGATCTTTAAGTCATAAACAATTCAGCAAATAGAGAATGATGGGTGAGCTGTGGAAAAATTGAAGGAAGTGATTATAATTTTTCTAATATTTAAGATGTGCCCAAGGGGAGATTCAGGAAATTACCAAGCAGTTAACATCAATACTGGGAAAGGCTAAGAACAAATAATAATAGAATTGATCAGGAAGTACTTGTGCAAGAACAATTTAATGAGCAACTAGCAGCATGAGTTCACCTAGAAAGATCATGGAATAAAAGCCAGACAGAAAGCGTGAGTGCGAGCAGAGTTAGCCAAACGAGCCAAAACGTGTCTGTCTCAAATTATGCCAATAGCCCTGTGAAAAAAGTGTTTTAAATGAAGATAATCCTATAAGGATAAATGGAAAATTAACTCTTCATTGACATAAAGACAGCAATTATTTTTAAAACCTTGCTACTCAGAAGACACCTTCAACCAACAACACCTCCACCGCAGGTCTCCAGGGGGGACGAGCGCCAGTGGTATTCCGTCAGTACTCCTGCTCCATCTCCCGGCAAACAATTGCTCAGACCTCGCTGTAAGGGAGCCTCAAGCCAGCCAAACCCGGACTGTCTGTGCAGCTGTGTTTGCGAATCTTCCAGCAAGAAAACTAGTGCATGTGAAATCCTGACAAGACGAGAGCTGTTAACAATCCAGAGGCTGCGGGGGAGTGCATAGAATTTTACTTTTCTAAAGATAAGTTCTTTATGTGTAAGGAAGTATTTGGCCCGTAGGGTCAAGTTAAATATTCTAAATGGACTGGAGGAAGCTTTATTCATTAGGAGTTGTCTCTAGCTAATGGAGCTCAAATCAGCTCTAACATCTCCGCTCTGTCCAAGATGTGCCTTTCACTGAGTAGGGAGGAAGCCCCTGCGCCTGCCCCTGCCCCTGCCCCTGCCCTGACCCTGACCCTGACCCTGACCCTGCCCCTGCCCCTGCGCCTGCGCCTGCCCCTGCCCCTGCGCCTGCCCTGACCCTGCCCTGACCCTGACCCTGACCCTGCCCTGCCCCTGACCCTGACCCTGCCCTGCCCCTGACCCTGACCCTGACCCTGACCCTGCCCTGACCCTGACCCTGACCCTGACCCTGACCCTGCCCTGGCCCTGGCCCTGGCCCTGCCCTGACCCTGACCCTGACCCTGCCCCTGCGCCTGACCCTGACCCTGACCCTGACCCTGACCCTGCCCCTGCCCCGACCCTGACCCTGACCCTGACCCTGCCCTGCCCCTGCCCCTGCCCCTGCCCTGACCCTGACCCTGACCCTGACCCTGACCCTGACCCTGCCCCGACCCTGACCCTGACCCTGACCCTGCCCCTGCCCCTGCCCTGCCCCTGCCCCTGCCCCTGCCCCTGCCCCTGCCCTGCCCCTGCCCCTGCCCCTGCGTGGACCAGGAACCATGCAGCTCAGTCAGCAGGTGGGCGAGTGCCCTGGGCCACTGGAGCACTCTCCTGGTGGCCGGGTGCCCCAGAAGCATCAGCCAAGTGCCAGCCTGATGACATGACCTCTGCAGGAAGTAAAGGACGGCCAGCCGACTGCGTGAATGACCTATCTGACAGTAAAGGAGCCACCCGCCCAAACTGAACCAAGAGAAATACGGTGGAAAAGATTTTAATTGTATTCTGAAGACAATGGGAGTTTAACTAAAACTGGGACAGCCTAATCTCACCTCTCCTCAGACAGTTAAATTCAAACAAAACTTCTCAAATGTCACCCATTTTTCCAGAATGTTTAGTCTGAAAGTCTATTGAGTTCTTTATATGAAAAATATATACTATTTGCCATCCTAAATACCCACCTTGCTCTTTCCAGATACTTCATTTCTCAGCACCTTGATTTTTTAGCATTTTTACATGAAACTTCCTTCTTTTAAAGTTAAATATTTAAGAAACTGGTATAATTCTTATGTATGTCAGCTCCTCTATGCAGAGCATGATGTATTAGCAATAATTCAATGACTATGAAAAACAATATTCACAGATTTAAAACACTCACACATTACAACTCTCCTGTTGGGAATTTTATTTGTATAGTATTTTTTCATTCTTTCCTATCATCTATCAACATTTGTTTTAAATCCTCAGCTGAGGATATGACTTTATTGATTTTTAGAGAGAGAGGGAGAGAGGGAGAGGGAGACAGAGAGAGAAAAAAAGAGAAACATCGATCTGTTGCCTCTCGTATGCGCCCGGACTGGGAATCAAACGCAACCTTTTTCATGTCCTGGGCGACTCTCCGACCAACTGAGCCACCCAAACAGAGCCACCAACATTGTTATTGGTGAATATAGTAACCTTGATTTTTTTAGAAAGTAAAGTGAATTCAATACTTAATCGATCCATCTTTAATTTACTACATCTGACTTTATCTCTAAAGTTAATAGCTTTATTCTTACTAGTTTTCCCTCTTTCCTCATGAACATTTAAATATTTAACTCATAGTTAAAGCAAAACATAACTAAGAATAATATATTTAAGTTTTTTAGACCCTTCCTCGCCTTCACAAATTTCATCACATCCTCCAGCTTGCGGGACAATATCCTCAGGCTCTGCTGGGCTACGGAACCAAGGAATCTTCCTTCTCCATCTTTGTAAGTGAAGTGATGAGAAATAGTAGAAATCTTGTCTGATTAGTGATCTATGAAGTTGATAACTTTGGTTTTTTTTAAGAAATTACATTTGTAAAAGATGGAAAATCAGAAGGGCAAAGCTGTTGCTCACACACTCTAGGGATTAGTTTCTGACGCTGTACTTCGCAGACAGCTGGAGGAAATCGCCTAAGGCCAGCCTTGTTGTGACACCAGCCTCGCTGTGACACCAGCCTCGCTGTGACACCAGCGCCATCACACTCGCTGCAGCTGACAAGGCCGTCCACACGCCCGGTCCGGGATGCTCCACAGCACTGCACGACTGTCGTCACCTCTTTCTCTACATTCCTCTAAAGCTACTTAAAGCAGAATATCAGTTTAAGTAAAGTATATTGATTAAGATGGATCCCTTAGGATTCCTTAGAATAGCGACTGTGTATTTGAATTTTTGGATAACATAGTATTTAGAATTACTGGGGTTAATTTAAAAAGCTAACGTTTCTTGAGCACTAACTACAGACCAGGCACTGTTTGCTTTACAAGTATTATTTCATTTAATCCCCACTCGCACTGAATTGGGTGCTATTAGTACTCACATTTTGCTGGTCAGCCAACTAAAGTAAAGGAGGTTAAGTAACTTGTCCAAGTTCACACAACTAGTAAACAGGGCATTGGAAAACCCTCATTGTGAGGGGAGATCCAGATGTCAGCCGGCTTGGCCAAGCTCCACTGATGCCTCTTCAGAGAATGGAAAGTGGGCTCCAGGTCTCTGACCTCCTACTCAACATCTCTTCCCATAAAATCCTGCTACATGTTATTTTCAGAAACAATGCAAGCAGAGGCATATTCACAGGGCTTAAGTCACTGGGCCTTCAAGTTTAGTGTCAGCAAAAACCGTCCACAAAAGGTGCCCCTGATATCCTTGCTCTCCAAACAGTTCCTATGCTAAGTTCCCTGCCTTCTGTGTACATTCTGTTAATTTTTATACTGATGTGTAATTGTTATATAAAATTTAGATAACATAAACAAGCATAAAAAGAAGACAATTTAAAATGCTCATAATTATTACATTTGGAAATAACCACTGTATGCATTTTAGTGAATATGCATTCATTTTTTTCTGTGTGTGTATGTGTATGTGTATATTTGTATCTATGTTTTAGGTAATTTTAAAAGATTTTTTTTATTGATTTTTAGGGAGAGAGTAAGGGAGAGGGAGAGAGAGAGAAACATCGATATGAGAGGGAAACTAATCAGCAGCCTCCCACATGCCCCCCACAGGGGATCCAGACAGCACCTGCGCAGAGTCCTTAAGTGGACACAGGGCTCAGCCGCCTCTCCAACCAGCTCAGCAACCTCCCCTCCCCCTCCCCACCCCCACTGCCAGGTCACTCATGCCCAGCCCCCTCTATTCTGCCTTGACCCTGTTTCCAGGCCTAATGCCATGCAGGTCCTCCTTGCTCCCGGCCTGGCCCACTATTACCTTCGCTTCTCGCATTATCCTCTACACTTCATGCTCCTCAAAAGACGCAGTCCTTCCCCAGCCTCCTAATCCACCTCAGGCCCCTCCACTAACCTCTGACCTCCGCCTTCATGCTAGCCCCGTCTTTCTAGTTCTTTCTACCACTGTCCTCTGCCAGCGCCATGAATGCCTAAGCTCTCATGCCAGAGAACCCGGATTCTTGGCTCCATCTCTTACAAATCCTGTAAACTTGAGTAAGTTGTTTAACTTCTGTACCTCAGGCTTCTCATTTGTAAATGGGTAAAAATAATGTTCCTGTTTATAGATGGATTTTCTGTGATGACTAATTAGGTAACAGAGATAAAGAGTTTAATGGGTGTCTGATGTACCGTGAGTATCCAATAAGTGATAGCTATTGTTATTGTTATTCATATGCTCTACAAAATCCCAGCATTCCTCTTTCCCACACAAGTAATAATGTTTTGCCAAAGTACTTTCACACACGCTGTTCCCTTGGTTCCCAGTTCTAACGTGCTCTCCTTCAAGATCCACCTTCTTGAATATATATCTTCTGCCAAGATATATTGCTCATGTGGGCTCAAAGTCAGTCTTGTCTCTTGTTTGCACCTGTGGGAATTCTTATAATGGTCCAGGCACCCTGTGCGTATAGTGAACTCAGGCAGGGCCCTGCCCCAGAGGCACAATCAGGCGGGGTGGGGACTGCTGTCTCCCTCCTGGGTTAGCACATGTCTTCCTCAGCTTTGCGTTCCCACCAGGTTCTCCTGCACAAACCTAAGCTTACTACATATTTGATTATTTTGTACAAAAATTGGTATTTTTAATTTTGTGAAAATTCAAAAAATATAAGCTACCATATGGTAGCTCTATGCCTAACATTTTGAGCAGCATTTGCCAAAGTGGCTGCATGATTTTATGTTCCCACCAACAATGTCTGAGGGCTCCAGTTCTGCACATCCTACCAACACTCGCTATTATCCGACTTTTTTATTATAGCTATCCTAGTAGGCATGCAGTGATATCTCGTTATGGTTTTGATTTTCACTTCCCTGATTATTAATGATGTGCATTTTTTCATGTGCTTATGGGTATTTGGCCATCTTCTTTGGAAAAATGTTCAGATCTTATGTCCATTTTTAAATTGGGTTACTTTTGTTTTTATTATTTATTGAATAAGGTTCTTTCTATGTTCTGGATACAAGTCCTTATCAAATACATGATTTGCAAATATGTTCTTTGATTCTGTGGGTTGCCTTTTAACTTTGTTAATGTTGTCCTTTGAAGCACAGAAGTTTTTAATATTGATGAATCCAATTTAGCTATTTCCCTTGTGTGGCTTAAGCTTTTGGTGTCACATCGAAGAAAACTGAATAACCCAGGGTTACAAAGATTTACTCCCATGTTTTCTATTGTTTTATAATTTCACCTAGTGCATTCAAGTCTATGACCTTTTTATTTTTTCAGGAGAAAATACCTATGATCCATTTTGAGTTCATTTTTCTTTATGGTATTCTAAGAGGCCCAACTTCATTCATCTTCATGTGACTATACAGTCCAGTATTATTTGTTGAAAAGACTTGGTACCCTTGTCTTGGTACACTTGTAAAAAATCAATTGACCATAATGTGTTGGTTTAATTTCTGGACTCAATTCTATTCCACAGACTATATATATATGTAATCTTTATGCCAGTAACACACTGTCTTGGTTATCATAGCTTTAGAGTAAAATTTGAAATTGGGAGTTGTGAGTTCTCTAACTTTGTTCTTCCTTTTCAGGATTGTTTTTGCCATTCTGGGTCCCTTGAACTTCCATGTGAATTTTAGAATTACCTTGTTAATTTCTTCAATAACAGCTTGTTGGGATTATGAAAGGGATTGTGTTTAATCTATACATCATTTGGAGATTATTACTGTTTTAATAATATTGTCTTCCAATCCATGAACATAGCCTGTCATTCCACTCATTTAGGTCTAATTTAATATCTTTCAACAATGTTTTCTGGCCTTCAGAGTACAAGCTTTACACCTTTTTTGTCAAATTTATTCCTAAGCATTTTATTCTTTTCACCTATGGTACACATAGGTTTTTCTTAACCTCATTTTTGGATTGTTCATTGAGAAATACAACTGATTTTGTGTATTGATCTTATATCCTAAAGCCTTGCTGAACTTGTTCATTAGTTATAACAGCTTTTAAATTGATTCCTTGGGATTTTCTAAACTCAAGATCATGTCATTTGCAAATAGAAATATTTTTATTTCCTCTCTAATCTAGATGCCTTTCATTTCTTTTTCCTGTCCAAATGCCCTGGCTAGAACCTCCAGTACAATGCTGAAGTGTGGAGAGCTGACATCTTTGCCTTGTTCCTGAGGTTAGAAGCAGAGACACTGCATTAAGTGTAATGTTAGTAAGTTTTTCACAAATGAACTTCACAGTTTGAGGAAGTTCCTTTCTATACCTAGTTTGTTGAGTGTTTTTATCATGAAAGGGTGTTGGATTTTATCAAATATTTGTTCTGACTTATTAAGATGATCCTGTGATTTTTGTTCTTGGTTCTATTGAAATGGTGTGTTATATTAATTGATTTTTGGTAAAATAATTTTGCATTCCTATGATAAATCTCACTTAGGGTATATAATCCTTTTTATGTTACGGGATTGATTTGCTACTTTGGTGGAGGATTTTTATCTGTATACATAAGAAGTTTTCTTTTTCTCCTGATGTCTGGTTTGGGTATTCGGGTAACACTGGGCTGATAGCATGAGTTGGAAATGATACTTCCTCTTGTTTTTAGAAATAGTTTATGAAGAATTTATGTTCATTCTTCCTTAAATATGTGGTCATATTTTGTTTTTAACTTTTTCTACTTGTACGTTTTTCAAAAGTGCAACTCTGACCGCTGCCCGGGCGCAGGAACAATGCCCCCTCTGCCCGGCGCTGACCCGTGTGCGGGACGAGCCTGGAGCCCGCAGCAGGAGCGCCCGAGCGCGAGCCGCGGGGAGCGCAGGTCCCTCGTTCAGCCTGAAAAGTTTCCCGAGGGAAGAACAGCGACGTGGAGCACGAGCCTGGGCGAGAGCGCCGTCTCCGGGCCCGCGCGCGCCCGCGTCTCCACCTCCCCGCGGCCGCCGGGGCCAGGTGGGCGCGGCGCCCGTAGGTGACTCGGGGACGCCGCTCGCCCTCCCGCTTCCGCCCGCCGCGGGGAGGAAGCGCGGGGCGGAGGGTCTCGGGGCGGGGCGGGGCGGGGAGGGGAGCGAGGGGAGGGCCGAGCGGAGCCCGCCGCGAGCCCCGCGCACGACGCCCCACCCTATAAACCCGAGCCGCCTCCGCGCGGGTGCTTCCAGCGCCCGTCAGCCGCCCCGAGCGTTGGCGACAGGGCTCTGCGCGGGCGCACGGCCGGCGGCTCCACCCGGCCCGCCGCGGCGACAGGCGCTGAGCGGCGCACGCTCCCGGCGAGGGCTCCCGGCCCCGACGCGAGGCGGCGCGGAGACCCGCACGCGCGACCCGCGGCCGAGACCCGCGGCCGCTCGCTGCCCGACGTGCGCGCAGCGCCGGGCGCGGTGAGTGGGTGCGCGCCGCGCAGGGCTGGGGCGGCGGGGCGGCGGGGCGGCGGGGCGGCGGGGCGGCGGGGCGGCGGGGCGGCGGGGCGGCGGGGCGGCGGGGCGGCGGGGCGGCGGCGGGGTGTCCTAACTGCGCGGGGGGCCCGCGGGACCACCGAGGGCGAGCTCCGCTGGGTCGGCGCCCACCCGAGCTGGGCGCCTCCCCAAATCAGGCGAGGGGCGCGTCGGGGTTGGCCGGTTACAGTTTGAGCTTGTTTGCCGCGCGCCCCCCGAATTTCATTTCGATTTCACCAAACTCTTTCGAAGACAAGCGAGAAATCTGCAGAAATGAGATGAAACCAAGTAAAGTTTCTTCCGGAGGCTTTTAGCGAACTCCTGCCTTTTAACCGCGACCTGCGCGGAGGCGGCACGGCCCCGCCGGGCGCCCGTGGGTTTCAAAGTTGTGCAGCCTCAGAGGCGCAGCTGCGAGCGTCCGCGCCCGTCTTCCCCGCCGCCCTGCAGACCCTGCCGATGGCCACCGCCCGCCCCCTAAACTCTCCCAGCTTCAGCCGTCCCCAGGTGCCCCTTGATTCTTCAAACTGGGGCAGGGAGAGGCCCGGGCATCTCCGCACCCGAATCCCCACAGCCCCGGCCAGTGCAAATTCGTAACTGAGTCGGGCTTTTAGAAGCAGCTCTTGCTGGCCCCTTCCCTCCCCTCCACCTGCCCGCCAGCAGCCCGTCCTCCGGGCCTCCCAGCCGCCAGCCCGCCGGGGTCTCCGGGGACCTCAGCAAGTCTTCCCCAAAGCGCCTCCTGCCCCTTGTCTTTGGGCAGCACTGGAGCTCTGGCTACTGAAGCCATCTGGGGCTTCTTTACCAAACCCCGTTTGCTGATGGCCTCATAAATATCAAAACGCACTACCGCACTCAGGAGCCTTCCCCTTGGCTAAAGTCTAGGTGCTCTCTTTCCTCTGGGATCACTTTGGGGACTTGCCTACATTTATTTCGTCATTCCAGAAGGAGCAAGTAATAGTGAGAGAGGCAAGAAATCTGGCACCTTGCGGTTCAACGTGTACCTCCTCCTGAAGGTGCCTCATCCCCAACGTGCCTCTTCGTGGTGATCACCACCTGAGGGACCTGGGTCCCAGGCATTCGTTCCCCTTAGCATAAGCTGTAACCCCCTTGTAAGTGCTCTCTCCTGGTCCCTGGTCTCTGTAGTGTTTCCCCAGCTCGAAAGGCCCCCATGGATAATCCCTCCTCAGGTGCCCCGGATGCTACCAGCTTTCCTGGCCCTGCAGGGCAGGAAGCCCAGAGCAGGGAAGGGACTCCCACCTAACTACCATGTGCTATTAGGGAAGTTATTTTAAAGCCCTGAACCTCAACTCCCTGCATATAAGGTTCCCTCCAGTAATAAAATTCTTTGATTCCTTTGGTTTCTTATTTATTGCTTAAAAATACGTCCAAAATAATTACCCTTTTAGCCCATGTTTGGCATTTCAAAAACTGGCAAAATAACTTTCCTGGTAAATTATCTGCTCTGGAAAATCAGTAAGTTTTCCAGTGCTGGCTCCATGTCCATCCCACAACTTCTGGCTGCCAGCTCTGTAACCTGATTTGAGACTCGGGGAGTGACCCTGAGTTGCTGGGTCTCAGCGTTTGCTAGAGTTTCATGATTACTAGAGTTAAGTCTGTTGTCTACTCTGTCTTCCCCTTCTTGTCTGACATCATTGGTCTTTATGCCCATCTTGATGCCTTGATTTCTGGTTCGACTCTTCTTTGACCTTGAAAGAAATCAACAGTCTGTCATCCAACTCAGATGGAAACTGGTTTTCTTCCACTGGTTCCAAAGCAGCTCATCTTCTTTGGGGTTTAGAAAGTGTCTCCGAGTCCCTGCTGCTTCGGCAATGCTTGCATCCCGAGAGCTCTGAGCTGGAAGCTTCCCCATCACTCTTGAACCTGGTTCAGTGTTCAAACAAGGACAGAACTGTGGATTGTTCAGCTTTCTTATTTTGGGTATTTTTCTAGGTTGAGATAAGAATTGTATGTGTGTATGTGATTTGGGGGTTTTGCTGCTGTGTATACTGTCGTTATTACCATGACTAATTATTTGCCCTATGCTGGAGGGAAAATAATGAAAGAAATTTTAATCTGCTGCTTACCCAAAGGCCAGGTAAAATACCATTTGAACTCGTAGTTTGTATGCATGATGTGTGTCTCCTGCAGTTTTGTCTGTGCCGTCATGGTGTCCTTTTCAAGCAGCTCCCTGAGAGTCGCTGTATTTTGCTTTCAGATTTGCTACAGGGACCAAGATCGAGTCCCATCACCTTGCGTGTTTGGACTCCCAATGCAGGCTCCCGGCCCTTCTCCTCAGGCTTTTCCCACTGATCATGACTGGGGACGGCCAGAGAGTCTCCCGAGTAGGCTAGCAAATTAAGAATTTTATTTAGAAGTTTGAAGTAAGTCCAAGTGTTGTGAAGATTAAAAAGCTGTCTTGAAGACGTGCTGTGGCAATAAACAAATACAGAGGCAGAGCAACAAAATCCGACAAAGTACCGGAGGCCAGGTGAGGAGCACTGTCTCCCTGCTCTCTCCCACACTCCACAGATCGACTTTTCCACGCAGCTCATTGGAAAGTGCTTATTACCCTTCAGAATGGGCCACTCTTTCAAAACTGCCGAAAGTCACTGGATTACATGGTTCCTGTTTCTTCTCACTAGGTTCTTATTAAAAGTCTAGGAAAACTTCCATAAGCAGAAGTAAATTTTATTTCATTTCCAGTCTAAATTTAGTTATTTTATACTTTCTGTTTTATTCATGATATGAATTTTTCCTACCAAAAATCAACTCTTCAATAGCCAACCATATAAAGCCACCTTAAATCAAGGAATATCTATAGGGATTTAAGGTAACATTAAACTGATTTGGCAAGTGAGTTCCATTATCCTAGTAAAGATCTAAAATATGTTTGTCACAGAAAAAAAAAAAAAAATCTAAAGAGCTACAGATTTGCCGTGTGTGTCATTAGTTAGTGATCACTGTAATGACAAATTGGACAGTTGGAAATAAAAACCAGTGTATATTTAGAATAGTCATGGAGCTGACAAGTGAATCTTGCTCGTAGCGCTCTTTGTATTTGCAGTACAGTCTTGCTGTTTGATTTTGTTTTTCTTCATAGTAGATGGCCACGGGGACAATTCCCTTGAGCAGGAAAACCAAAGTTGTCTTTCAGAATATTTCACTAACAAAGAATTCACGGCACACTATAAATACTGTAGGGCTGCTTTATTTTACATTATTCTTACAGTTCAATTTAGAAGAGTTTTTCTCTTGTTTATTTGGTTTCTAAAATAGGTGCATCATCTAAATGTCTTAACTAGAAATAAATGTCTAGAATCAGCCAGTTCATGTTACTGTTCCTTCCAACAGTACTTTAAATTGTGTTGCTAGTCTCACGTTTCATTTTCTGACATTTGCAAATTTAGAAAATGGGTAAGAGATGTGTATGCTTTGTTTTTCATAATCTCATTGTGCCTTCATATTTCAAGTCCCAGTTCTAGATATATTTAAATTTTTAAATCATATAATTAATCATTCATTCAGTTTGAGTCCATTTTTATGTGATTCCTTGTTCATTTTATACATATATAAGCTGCTTTGTTCTTTCACCAGATGATGTTAAAATGTTATTTAGATCAATGGATTTAAGTACTTTGGTACTTCAGAGTAAGAATATTGGCGAATTACACATATGGTATACACTCTTAAAGAGAGTTTTGATTGCTAATTTGCTCTCTAAGTTATCTTTAGATATTTCCCACGTTAATCAAAAATCCTCTTAACTACCTTGGAAAATGAAGAATTATATCTTCGAAATGTATCAACTATGGTATCAACAGTAGCACATATTACAGGGGGACTACTGTGGATCTAACGGATATGAAGCCCTGGGGACACACCAAAGTAGAAGACTGATCTTGGTCCTAGAAAACTGTTGTTCAAGCTAAGTACAGAGTTAGATGTGGGTTTCCCTAATCATCTCAGTGCCACTGGGGTGGGGAACCACTTAAAAACAGCTCTCCTCCTGCCCACCTGTCAGACCAGGTGGATGTCTAATGCGGTCACATTGTGTGATTCCGGCCACTTCCACAGTAACCACAATAGCTTCCCCCTCCCCATGCAGTTATAGCTCCTTTGACGGTATGGATCGCATATCATACGTGGACTAAGTATCCTTGTATTCTATTACTAAATGCTCCACAGGTCACTTGCTTACCTCTTTGTTAGTTCTTTGTTTTCTGCTAAAGCTGTGGAAAACGTTAAATGCCTTTTCAGATCCCTGTATTTTAAAAGAGAAATGTTAGAAACCATTTTTCTAATCTAATTTAAGTACAGTATCCCGGTATAATCCAATCCCTTGAAATTGATGCTGTAGACTTACTAATTGGGGAACTAAGTATTAATTCCATTTTTTAGTCTAAAGCTATAATGGTAAGGGGCAAGTAGAGGAAAGAGTAAGAAAAAGAAATGAAAAAAGGTTGAGATACCAGGTCAGTGGTTCTTGAGGTGTCAGGGAACAGCTAAGACAAGCTTATTACTATCACCGGGGGCGTTTTAGCTCTAATGCCTGTGTCCGCACTTTCCTTTCTGCCCCTTCCCTGCTTCCCCTTTGAGAACCACTGAATCACAGATTAGGAGTAACCAGCCACAATTACCTCAGGGGTCAAGGTCCACAGACCAGCCTGAGGGACATCACCTAGGGGCTTGTTAAAGGTACAGAATCTCAGACCCCGCCTGGACCCATTGAATGAGAATCTGCATTTTAACAAGATCCCCAGGTGATTCAAATGCACATTAAAGTTAGAGAAGCGCAGCCGCCCATCCTGGTTCAGAATGATTACCCAGAGGTTCTTTTTTTGGCTTTTAAATAAACATTGTAAATAAAGCCGCTGGCATGTTAATGGGCCAGACAGAATGTTCAGCCTTTACACATGTTTCATTTAATCCTCGCGACAGCGCTATGAAATATTCACCGCTTTCTTCTCACCTTGTACATTAGGATGCTGAGTAATAAGGAGGTAAGTAGCTCACCCACATGCAGTAACTGGTCGACTCGAGATTTAAACGCAGGAATTCTGATTGCTGTGCTCTCAGCGGCCACCCCACTGCTCTGCACTCGGCTGCCTGCTTTTTAAGCCAACTCATTACTTGAGAATTTACTTAAAGTTATGATGTGAAATCAGGGTCTGTTTCCCTCATGGGAAAAAGAAGATCGATTCCATTTTAGTTGTAACATTTGCCTGTCATCTGAAGTTTAAGTGCAGTAACAAAAATTTCTAGAAATTCCTTCGTTAGTTGGAAAATAAAGACTAAAATTATGACAGCCCATTATTTAACACTTAAGGTTTGATATCTCTATTTTCCCCCATAACTTAACTAAAGTTTACTGTTTTTACCTTTTGGTGTTCTGATGGCATAAAAACAAAAAAGTTCTCCCTTGACTTGAACAAGTCATTCCTTATATGCATAAATATTCCTTCCAACTAAATTATATCTCATTCTTTTCGCTTTTAATGGAAACACTTGTATACAAGCAATCGTTTACAAAGCTGTGGTTGAATACGGCTACCAGCCGGTCAGTGAGCAGGCAGGTGCTAACGTATCCTAGCCAGGGGCCTGCAGCGCTTGTCTCAGAGCGGTTCCTCCAGGCTCGTCCTTCTGACAGCTGTCACTTGGATCTGGCCAGAGGTCTGTAGCTTTGACAGGGGCTCATTGATGTTGCTGAGAAGACGAGTGAGTCTGGATTCCTAGTGATCGTAGCTGAGAGGAGGGGTGTGCCATCAGGACTGAGCAGACACAGTTTTCTCAGTAATGAAGGGACACGTCCTTGGAGACAGAATTTCACTAGCTGCTTGGATGTGGACCTTTAGATGTCCAGGCAGCACGAACAGTGAAACATCTAACTTGTAAGTTACCGGTTAAGCCAGAATCCTGGGGCAGTAGTGTCCAGAGACAGCCTGCACGTAGCAGGCAGCAATCCTCAGTGCTGATAAATCACACAATGCAGTGACCCCGTTGTGACCCTCGGAGTCCTGCTCGTCTCGCTAAAACCAAATATTTGTGACTGTGGCTGAACATAATATGCAGCAGGTTTTTCCTAAATAAATTGAAAAAAATCTCACAGCATTTCTTCTAGTAGACTTCATACATATACAGATTTATCATTATATATATTTTCTTCACTTTTTGACCGAAATTCTTGTTATCCCATTCAATTGCATTTTCTAAGCTTCTAAATCTACATGGCATGCCCCTAGAACAAGAATATTCCATTACTCCAGTTTTAATCATCTCTGCCCAATCAGATGATGCCACTTCACATAAAAGACATTGTACCCTGATGTCTCCCAGCCCCTTAACCTTCACACAATTAATTGCTACCACTTTATCAGGAATGAAAAAGAATCTGATACGATTACTACGTAATGATCTCTTGAATGTGTTCTGGTGTTTGATCTACAAAGTTAACAGAAGGGATTTCTGAGAAAAACACAAATCTATTTCTATTTTTTAAATTCCCATTAGGTTAAGCCATATGATGGGACAGAGTGTGTATGTATTTGGGTGATTCTTGTCAAGGCTCCACTAAGGTCTTACTTAGGTATTGGTGTTCTAATGAAAATAACTTAGGTATATTAGCACTGATTTGTGAGTAAAATCACAGATATATTTTTTAAATGCCTACATATTGTAGAACAGAAAACAAAGACTAGGAAATATATATAACAAATCTTAAAAGCTTTTGAGGGTTATTAAGATCAAGGCTAAGATCAAAGGTGACTTTTTCTTTCCTTTTTTTTCCATGTGCTTTCAAAAGTTTCCAATAACGAAGCTCTATTACTTTTATACTTCTTTCGGTTTGTTTTGGAACTTCTATTACTTTCCTTTTAACCCCCTCTAGATTTCAGATCTCAGGCAGCCACTACGAACTCTGAAGTATGGCCCTAACAGATCTGGCCCATCTCTAATTTCTACCCCAAGGTACGCTAGAGCTTCACAAGATTCCAGAGAATTCACACCATAGCGGTATTTTATAGGAGAAATGCTCTTATGGGAAGTTTCATTAGCTATAACAACAAAACCACCAAGAAGTTGGGAAAAAAATAGATCCTTCTAATTCTTCTCTATAACAGTGCTTCAGTAACACCGATATGTTGTTCCAAAAAGTAACCTATACACAAACTTCCTTATTAACTCTTCAGCTTTAAAAAAAAATCCTTACATAAAAACAAAAAACAAATCCATAATGAAAAATATTAATAAAGTTGGCTACATAAAAAAATATTTTTAATAGCTGTATAGTAAAAATACCATAAACAAAATAAAAAGATGAAGAGGAACTTGAGAAAGCAGCTTGCCACACATTACATGTAAAATGCCAGTTTCTTTAACATAACATGAGCTTTTTAAAATAAGAAATAGTGAGCAACTAATTTGAAAAATGAGCAAAAGCCATGAGGGCAAACTTGTGGAGAACATTTACATAAAGTAAGAAAGCAAAGAGAAGCGCAGCCTCTTTCATAACCAACGAAATGCAGATCAAAGCAAATACAGACTTTTCACTTATCCAATGGAGAAACAAATTTAAGATTTGATAAAAGCCAGATTTTTGGTATCATAAATTGGTGTACTTTTGTAGAAGATATTTTGTATCTTTCAAAAACTTAGAGTGACCAAACAATTTGCTTCAGTAATTGTTTGAAACTTATTCTACTGATATATTCAAATAAGTAGAAAAATGCATATGTGTAAATATGATTATTGAAGCAATTTTTTAAATTTATCTTTATTGTTGAAAGTATTACGGATGCCCCCATTTTTTCCCCATTTATCCCCTCCACCCCGCATCCACCCCACTTCCAGGCCTTCCCGGTAATAATGTCTGTGTCCATGGGTTATGCTTATAGACATGTAAGTTCTTTGATTAATCTCTCCCCACCCACTCCCCTACTCCCACCTTCCTTCTGAGATTCCTCAGTCTGTTCCATGCTCCTATGTCTCTGGATCTATTTTATTCATTAGTTTAGTTTGTTTATTCCACATATGAGTGAGATCATGTGATACTTGTCTTTCTCTGACTGGCTTATTTTGGTAAGTGTAATACTCTCTAGGTCCCTCCATGCTGTCCCAAAGGATAAGTGAGCTTTCTTTGTTATAGCTGCATAGTATTCCATGGTGTAAACATACCGCAGCTTTTTTATCCACTTATCTACTGATGTGCACTTAAGAATATATATTCTGCAGCTTTGGAGTGGCATGTTCTGTAAGTCAATTAAATCCATCTGATCTAGTGTGTCATTTAGGGTCACTGTTTCCTTGTCGATTTTCTGTCTGGAAGACCTATCTAGTGAAATCAGTGGGGTGTTAAAGTCCCTTAGTATGACTGTCTTGCTGTCAGTCTCTCCCTTAAAGTCCTCTAGAAATTTTTTAATAAATTTAGGTGCTCCTAGCCCAGCCAGGCGTGGCTCAGCGGTTGAGCGTCAACCTAGGATCCAGGCAATCGGGGTTCAATTCCCGGTCAGGGCACATGCCCAGGTTGCGGGCTAGACAGCCGATCCATGACTCCCTCATCATTGATGTTTCTGTCTCTCTCTCTCCCTCTCCTTTCCTCTTTCTGTAATCAATAAAGATATATTTAAAAAAATAATAATAATAAATTTAGGTGCTCCTATATTGGGTGCATATATGTTTATCAGGGTTGTATCCTCTTATTGGATCGATCCCTTTAGTATTATGTAGTGACTTTTCTTGTCTCTCCTTATGGTCTTCAGTTTGAAGTCTATTTTGTCAAATATGAGTATTGTTACCCCAGCTTTTTATTTCACTTCTGTTTTTCCATCCCTTCACTCTCATTCCGTGTGAGTCTTTTGTTTTGAGGTGGGTCTCTTGTAGACAGCATATATATGGGTCATGTTTTCTTATCCATTCAGCTACCCTATGTCTTTTAATTGGAGCATTTAATCCATTTCCATTTATCTAGAAATTTATCTATTGCCATTTTAATTCTTTATGCCTATGTTTCTCTCTATTTCTACTTCTAATTATAGCAGTCCTTTTGCCATTTCCTGCAATGCTGGTTTGGTGCTGATAAACTCCTTTAGCCTTTTCTGGCCTGGGAAGCTCTTTATTTCACATCTATCTTGAATGATAGCCTTGCTGAATAGAGTACTTTTGGTTTCAGATTCTTGTTTTGCATTACCTTGAATACTTCATGCCATTCCCTTCTGACCTGTAGAGTTTCTGATGAGAAGTCAGTCAGCTGACAGACTTATGGGAGCTCCTTTGTAGGTAACAGATTGCTTTTCTCTAGCTGCCTTTAAAATTTTCTCTGTCTTGAATTCTTGGCATTTTAATTATAATGTGTCTGGGTGTGGGACTGTTTGGATTCTTCTTGCTTGGGATTCTCTGTGCTCCTGAATTTGTGTGGCTTTTTCCTTGACCAGGTTAGGGAAGTTTTCTGCCATTATTTCTTCAAACAGGTTTTTTAACCCTAGCTTTCGACCTCCTCTGGTATTCCTATAATGTGAATATTGTTACACTTCATGTTGTCCCACAGCTCCCTTAAACTGTCCTCCTGTTTTTTCTTTTTTTGGATCTCTGATTGAGTGATTTTTCCTATCCTGTCTTCTAATTCGCTGATCCAATCCTCAGCTTCCTCTAATCTGCTGTTTACTCCTTCGAATGTATTCTTTATTTCTGCTATGTCATTCTTAATTTCCTTTGTAGTTTCTATATCTTTTTTCATGCTTTTGAGCATCCTTGCAATCAGAATTCTGAACTCTATATCTGATAGATTGCTTATCTCCATTTCATTTAGCTCTTTTTCTGGAGACTTCTCTTGGTCTTTCATTTGGGGCTTGTTTTTTTGTCTCCCCATTTTGGGTGCCTGTTTGGGTTTTTTTCTATGTATTTGGTAGATCTGCTAGGACTCTCAGTCTTTTTAGAGGGTCTCCGGTGCAGGCCAGTGTCAGACACAGTTTGTGACTGGCCCTGAATTTGGAGCTATCAGCAACACTAAGCTTGAGCCTCCTCTGCTGGGGCTGGATGCAGTTGGACAGGACCAAGATGCACACCAAAGTCTGCTTTTCCAAGGCCAGGGTCCAGAAGCAGATCAGGCAAAGACTCAAAGCACTCTGAGGTCTGCCTCTGCCTGCAGGCTGATGAATCTGATTCTCTTAATGAGCCTCAGGCTGTAGAAACTCCTCTGGGTAGGGGAGAGGTTTTCCAGCAGGGTGGGACAATTGCTTCCCCCTCAGGCAAAAGCAGCAAATTTTCTGCAGTGTGGGGGAATGACTAGGCACAGGAATCCAGACAGGTGCATTCTGATCTCAGTCTCCAGAGCCCACAACCCTAGGTTCTCCTCACAGAGCTCCAGTCCACTCTGCCCTCCCTCTGCTGGAGCCCAAGGTGAGTGGCTGCACATGAAACTTTGTGCAATGGCCCTTTAAGAGGGTGCCTTCATTTCCAGCTGCTTCTCCCTGGCAGACAGAAACCCATCTGCTTTTCACAGCCAGATGTTATGTGGGCACCTTTCTCAGTTCTGGGGTTTAGGCCTCAGAGTCCTCAGTGGGAACCCCCCGTAGCTGAGATACCCCTCTGGACCTTCAGCTGCTGCCTGTGGGAGCCCATTCAGCCCTCTCACGTCCTCACTTCCTACCAGTCTCTCTGTGGTCTCCACTTTTCCTCCTTGGTTATGAGGGTGCTCTCCAGCTCGTCTTCAGTTGCAGTTGATTATTCAGGATGGTTTTTCTATATTTTAGTTGTAGTTTCAGTTTAGTCCCGGGAGAGTGTCAGTGTAGCTTCCACTCAGTCTGCCGCCATCTCTGATCGATCCTGAGACAATTTTTTAAGCAGCCAAAGAGGGAAACTGAAAAGGAGAAACAAAAACTTAAGGTCCATTAATAGTGGGCTGGTTAAATAAATTACCATGTGTCAGTGCAATGAATAATATACAGTACAGTCCTCAAAATGAATGAGGCAGACTCACATATACTGATGTGAAAATTCTACTAGCCATATTATTAAGTTAAAAAATAATAAAACAAAGAGTGGAATAGTATAATGTTAGTATGATGCATAAAATGAAAAAAACATGGACATACACATTTTTATGCATGTAAATATATTTTTTAAAAGTCCTAAAAGGATACATAAGAAACTACTAGTAGGAAGCATCTCTGGGAAGTGGACCCAGAGAGACAGTTCGAGAGGGCTAGGACCACACACTTTACATGACACTCATCTGTAACTTGACATATCACATGCATATATTCTATGAAATATGAAACAAAGATCTTTTAAAATATTTTTAAATTATGGTTCAATAACACTTGTATAAGCTTTATATTAAAAATAATCATTTACCAAAGTTTAACTAGATTCACAAGTAAGAATCTATTATATTCCTTTTATTTAGTAATTATGTCTGCAGAAGTGTCTTAGAATAAAACTGCACTATTTTGCACGAAAATGTTCTGTTTCTTCTTCTCTGGTGTGTCCCTACAAGGACATGGGGATGATGTTGGCTGGAGGCGAGGATGAGATCCCATGACGGGGTCGCCACTCAGTGCAGCCCAACTCTGTAAGAAGAATATGTCCTTGGCGGGGACCAGATGACTTTTTTTCCCTCCAGAAACATTCAGAAGATGTAGTTAGTGCTTACCCTGTAAGTTAAAAAATAAAATCTGACCATATTTAGTGAATCCCACTAATTGTTTTCTTTGCAGATTTTATACATCATAGATTGGTCTAAAATGGCTGGGCTTCTGTCCGAGTAAGTTCCTGAAGCCATCGCAGACGCTCCGCACCCAGGTAAATGCGTTACACCTACAGCCTTGTATCTGTCAGTAGTTTTCTGTAATGTGTCAAGCCTGGAGGCAGCAGGAGAAGCCACGCATACCTCTGTCCAGTGACAGAAACAGGGGAAGCAGAGAGAAGGAAACTCCAGTCTTACCCCATCCCTTCCAATAGCTTCACAACCTGTATGTGCTTATAGGAGTGTAAGTGTAGACGGTGTCAGGATTACCAGGATGTCCACCTGTAAACTGCTGTGAGACCATGTGAGAGCTCTGCAGTCCCTGTGACAAAGGACGGCCCTGCCACGTGGGGCCTGGGCAATGGCTCCAGGGGGCTGTCACGCTGCACAGCGTGGGACTTTGAAAAACCAGGGGAATGCTGTGCGCTCTCACCCCGCAGGATGGGAGGTTTGGCCTTTGAGATGCCCCAGCATTTACTTCCAGAAGCACATAAACCTTAAAACTTGACCTGCTCGCCTTCTGAAAAGCCACATGCCTCAATCTCTTCTTACAAAAGTCTCCCTCACTCCACGATACAGGGAAAATGGCACCAAGAGACTGGGAGAAAGAGGCACCCTGTAATGCCCGCCTCCCCTAACCCCCGCTGGCCGGGGTCCCTGGAATCATGTAACGGGGTGTCATACTCAGAACCCGAAAGGGCAGCCGTGACTGCTTTGTCAGCCCAGCTCCTGTCACACGGGCTTCGTAAAAACAAAAACAAACAAACAAACTCCAATTTTTTCCCCCAATAAAAGCTCAGCTGAAAGAACAAGCCCCCAGCTTCCCCCTTTAGCCAGGGAGACGGTCCCTGATGTCTCCGGGGCGAGTGAGAGCAGCTCCCCGGCTGCAGGTGCGGGGCTGCACTTCGTCACAGCGGCCGGCGGCTGGGATGGGTGGGTGGCCAGGCACACGGAGAGGGGACTTCATTATTTGCTGGACTGGCAAGTAGGAAACGCCGGCCGGAGGGCACTCCATGGTGGTGTTAGGAAGCTATTTAGGACTGCTTTAATCTTGGAGATAAAAATAGTAACATTCCACAGAGTTCTGTCGCTGGAAATCTTTAGGGTTTGTTTTGTTGTTTTTGTTGTTGTTTGAGGTGCAGTTAAGCCTAGGAAGCTGCACTGAGCATGTTTTCAGCAAAAATCCAGCTCTGGAAAAAGTGCTTAAAATATATGTCCTAGTTAATAATACACTAAGACAGGAAGCTTTATCTTACCTCAGAGAATAGTGAGGAGAGGCGCTCCGAGTCCCTGACAGCCGGGGCCTTGCAGGGAAGGAGCGGGGCGGCAGGGATCGGCCTTCCCGCCGGAGGTGAGGCCTGGACCCGCGCCGTCCCCTGCGTTTTGGAAGCCCTCGGTTTCTGACTAACATCCACACGTTCGTAGCACAACTTCCAGAATAACTATGACATTTTGCTTACACATAGCAAAACACTGAAGAAAACATTATGTACAATTTTAAACCTTCTCAAACTTTTAAGTTTCAGATGAGTAAGCAAAACACACTTAATTCTGTTGCTTTTTCTTTGTTAAAAAATTGATGCTATACCAATTCTGCCACTAACTAGCACCTTTGCCTTCAATTTCCTATAAAATAATCTCCAAGGCCCCAGCCCAGTCCATGGGCATTATATTGAAATACATAAAGTGTTTTCAGAAGGACCTTCTGAACTTTGTGATTCCCTTTAACCAGCTGACAGCCACAGAACTCTGACCTCTTATTGATTTAAATCAGTCCTGTGTAAACAGCATTTCAAACCCTGTTTTATAGGACTCAAAGAATTCAGGTTGAAATCTACTTATGAAAATGGGGAAAAGCTGATTGGGGACAGTTAAAAAATAAAGACTATCTTCAGTGACTTAAAATCTAGAGACCTGCACTGTTTGTTACGGTTGCCATTTGCCACATATGATTATTTTAATTAAATATGAGTTATGAATAACTAACTGAAATCAAAATTTCAGTTCTTCAGTTGTATTAGCCACATTTCAGGTGCTCAATAGACACATGTAGTTAGTGGCTATATGTTGGGCAGCACAGATACAAGCATTTCTTTCGTCATAAAGAGTTCTATTGGACAGGACTGCTGCACACAAAGTCATTAATAAAGCAGCACACTTCTGCTGGTAAGAAGGTTCGTATGCTCTCTTAAACTTATTTGGGAATGTAAAATAATTTTTAAATTCCAATTTTCTCAGTGGTAGGTTATATGGTATATGTTCTCACAGGCACTCTTTCTTTTTACTGTTTATTTGCATATTAAAATACACAAAATTAAGTATTTCATTAAATGACACCGAAGCTCTTCAATATCAGATTTTCTCACAATCCAGTCAGTGGCAAGGACACTACCGTGTAGCAAGGACACCCCAAGGCAGCATTCAAAACAGTCACCTGTACGGAATCTGCTCAGCTTCAAACACCCTCCAAGAGTCCAAACTTCCTATACATTTGGCAGATGGAGCCACATTTTGAAAATATAACCTAGAGAAAACAGATATAACTGTCTCAATATACAGAAAACAAATTTCACGTGGAAAAGATTCTTTTCAAGAGGTCCCTGAAACCATTCAGAAGAGAGCCAGTCCTTGGGAAATGGCATCTCCTGAGCATGGCTGTTGTCAATCTGACGATGCCTAGAGCCGTGGGCTCTGATGCGGAATCATCTGGCGCCTACCTGCCTGGAACCCGATCACAGAGCAGTGACGGGGAGACCCCGCCAGGCGGGGAGGTGGGGGCTTGCCCAGGGCTGTGCGGGGGCCCGGCCCCCGGCCCCCGGCCCCCGGCCCACTTCCATTTCATCTTCGTGCTTCCAGGATGCGCTTCCAAGCTTGTCTCCACACTCACACCATCCGACGCTGATGTGGGCGCTCTACCCCAGATTCGTGACTTATTCATTCGGGGGTGCAGCCTGGGCTCTGAGACTTGGAAAATATTCCCGGGTGATTCTAATGTGCAGACATGTTTGGGAGCTTCTCAGTTAGAACTTACCAGATGGGAGAAGTTCAGCCCTGTGGTTCCTGACTTTTCTAAAATCAATAATTATAGTCACTTCAGTGAATATCATTTTTGGCTGCTTCTGATCACTAACAACCTATCCGTATGGCCTCTAGCTTACTGTTTCTAATCCATTGTGGGCTTTTAAACAGTCTGCTAACTAAACCTATTAAAACTGGATAAAAAATAAAAATAAATCTGCTCAGTTGAAAATCAGTTTCCTTCATCTACACACACTTTGGTATACTTTTAGCTTCTTAGAAGCCTTTGTCGGTTGCAGCCAGTTGGGGAGTGTGGCAATTTCTTATAAACTTAAATAAGTGCTTATTAACCCACTTCCCCTACTTTCAGGTATTTACCTAGGAAACATGAAAATATATGTCCACACAAGGGCCTGAATGTGAATGTTTATTACAGCTTCTTTCATAATTTCCAAAAACTAGAAACAATCCAAATGTCCACCCACAGGGAAATGGAAAAAGACGCTGTGCTCTGTCCATAAAACAAAATGCCACTCTGCAGTGAGGAGAACAAAGGGTTACACTAGGGTCACACAGGGAAAGGCGCTCAGAGCGTGCCACGTGCCGTGTGATTCCACTTATATGACAATCTGGAAAAGACAAAACTTTTGGGACAGAAACCAATCAATGACTGCCAGTGACTGGGGTTTGGAGGGGGGACAAGAGGTGCGAGGGAATTTGGGGGAGGGGGTGATGCAAATATCCTGTATACTGACTGTAGTGACTGTATATTACACAGCTGCATACATTTATCAAGTCATTAAAACTATACACCTTAAAAGGGTGAATTTTACTGTGTACAGATTATACTTCAATAAACCTGACTTTAGAAGAGTACATAAAATATCTTTAATTTTTTAAAGTCAAAGATTCTTGTTTTCTTAAAAATTGCGAAAAGTGATACACACAGTTATATTGAGCTAATATATGGCTATTGGCTTTTTTTTAATCTTTATCACTGACATCTCCAAGTAAGAAACACTAGAAAAGGTGTAGGATCATTTTCAAAGGCCAGTATTTTTTTCTTACTATTTACATTCTTTAAGATTTTCTTTTTCTACAGTTATAGATAGGTCTCAATTGTAGTGGCTAAAGCTGATTTATGTTTCTTAGGCAATTGGAGTATGAAGCAAAATAAATCTTAGACCACTTCTTTTCTTATACAAATGTACAAAATAGTAAAAGTGTCCATTTTTACTTGCAAATTATATATCACAGATAGCAGTAGTTTTAAATTTTAATTAATATAATCGCCCCGTTATAGTATATTCTTAAAGTTCTCAGTCACCACTTCCACTAATATGATCCCACTATTAAAATGTCAGTCTCAATTACTTTCCAGCCACTTATACCCACTAGTTCAATTCCATTTGGCCCCTGGACTATTAGTTGTGTGTTACACAAGGCAAAAAGTTAAAAACAAGTTTGTCTTTGAGTCATTGAAGCACCAAGGATTTGTAATAGTTATATAACTTGCTGTTAGAAAGGTGTGTATTTGGCCAATGTGCTATTTACACACTTAAAAGTATCCCTTTTCAATGAAATCATAAATAATAGAAGTTTGAACCAAATTTGTAATCATCAAATACGAATCCTAGAGCCTCACCAATGGAAAAAAGGCAAAATAAGCATTAGCAATCTGTGGAATGTTTTTTCAATAAACAAAATTATATCTTTTCTATAGAGTGTACCCCAAATAACCTGTTATTCTATAGAAACATTGTTCCTAGGTTTGAATAATATAGGTAGGTACGCTTAGCACATGACTATATAGGAGACTAATTTAAATTATATTACTGTTAATATTTTTTAACAACTAAAAGAGCTCAGAGAATTAGCCTCTAAATTCAGAGGCTCTGTTTTGTTGGCAGAAAGAGCTTTCGACTAGTACCACAAGTGTTGTCATCCTCTCCCTTTAACTAGTTATTCTCTTTAACAAGTTTAAGAAGATTGAGACATTTAGGAGTAATTTTTTAAATTCCAGAAAGTTCTAGGATATCTTAGAAATGTAATGATATAGTGCATACCTACAGTAGGTAACCAGTTATCTGGAACTAGGTCTTTGGCACCTTTCCAGAATTTCAACAAATGCTAGACTCACCCGGGGGCCCTGGGACAGACAGCAGGAACAGTGTCACACCACAAGCCCAACGTCCAATCAGGAGCAGCCGCCCTCCTCCCTCATCCCGGCAAAGCCAGAAGCTTCTGCACGCAGCAGGGCCGCCAGAGAAAGCAAACAGCTGCTGCAGCTAAAACCAGGCGGTAGGTCAGGGCTCTTTTTTGACCTAGAGCCTGAACCTTGCTCCTCCGCGATGCTCCCAGTTCGAAGAGGAAGAATGTGGGTGTTTTGCTCCCTCCTGGTCCCTCTAGTGGGGTCAGTGTATGGAGCAGAAGGATAACACAACTGAGCGTCTTCCTTAACAAGAAGCCCAGCCTCTCTGGCAGCGTGAAGGCTGTGCAAATTAGAGTCACCGATGACGACAGCTTCTCATGTGACCCATGCAGCACTAATGGACTAGCCACCTTTTATCCAGCTCTAAGCCATTCAGGAGCGCTAGTCTTCATTGTACACAGAGCATGTCTGTCTGTGCACAGGTGAACAAATGGGGACATTGGAAATGGCCCCGTGAGAAGTTTTGCCCACAACACATCAGCTTGGTTTGGAGCAACCGAAGTAGTAGTAGGCTCTTCCCGTATTTCTGCTGGAATTTAGAATTAATTAGATGGACAAATTAGACAAAACATACCATCTGAATTAAAGAATGAGAAATGGAATAGGTACCAGTTAAGTAAAAGAAAAGTTATACTGTGAATAAAACAATAAATGTCACTAAATTTAAAATTTTATCATAGCTTCCTTAAGATATGACAAATTTAACAGACCTAATTTGACATCTTAAAATGAAGAGATCTATGTAACCAATTTTGTGACTTTTATTTTCTTAGGAGAATGTTTTGATATATTTAACTTTTGTATTTAATCAGTCATTTTCTTTTTTAATTTCTATGGTGTCATCATCCATCAATCCATATTGGTTGAATTTATATATACATATAGCTGAACATCCCAAGAGGAAGTAATTCTGCAGTCCTCCTCAGCAGTTCGCGCTCTATCAATTAAGAACCCTTAAGCTAAATAGAATAATTCATTTCACAGGAAACTTTTATTCAATATGTCTAATTAGTTTTAGTTAACTGTATTAATGAAATGTCACAAATCAATTAGGTTTGAAATAATCAGATGCTGGGGACCCAAGAGGGGCCGTGTCTCTCACAAGAGGGAAAGGTGATACACAATTTAGTTGGAAAGCAAATGTAATTAGATTTGATCTGCTGAGTATTTCTGTCTTGACGTGGAGTCAGGCACATACCCAAGCCTAAGTATATAGTGGAAAAGGGGTAGAAAGAACACTGTGACCTAGAAAATGTCTTCATGGTCCTGTTGGCCACAAATAGAAGCTGAAATAGGCCTTTGAAACCACCGGTAGACATGTTTTCTTCAAACAGGCCTGTGGTTTAAATTTCATTTTTGATCTGAATGCCTTTAAGTAGGGTTGTATATGAACTTACTACTTATCACAGACCCCACTACTCCCTAATGCCTTATAGTGGGTGCTTCACACATTGATTTAATTGCCCAGATCCTGATGACGTTTCAGTTTGCAACTTTCCTGACCTAGAATTTTGTGATTGAAAGGGTGTGGGGTAATCATTAAGTTTCTTTTCTCTCACTCTAAAATAGGAATATCAAAGAAATGTCATGAGAGTAAGAATCCTGAATGAGAATTATATTAAATACAAGTTATTCCTATTTAGGCTGCAGTTTGCAACAGATTCTGCTGTGATTCATTCAGTAGGTATTTTTGTTAGACACCTACACGCCAGTCACTGTGCTCAGCACTGAGGACGAAGTGTGAGCAAAGCAGACAAGACACCTGGCCTCAGCACTTAGTCCCAGGGCACGGAGACAGAGAAACGATCAAGTAAAATACGCAACGCAGGAGATTGGATGGCGTGGAGAGCGGGAACGGAATGCGTGGGAGCAGAGAGGGGAGGGCCAGTTTTGAACCGGGGTTAGAGAAGGCCCCCCTAGCAAGGCCACGGAGCTCTAAGGAGCTCTAAGGAGCCTGGGGGAAGATGGCTCTGAGCAGAGGGCAGAGCAGGTGCAAAGGCCCCGAGACAGTGCTGCGCAGAAGACTGAAGCACAGCACATCGGCCGGTATCCTTAGAAACCCCAAAAAAGAAGACAGAAAAAAGAGTGGTCAGGTGTTGAAGGGGGTGAACTAACGGGCAGAAACTAGAATGGATCTGGAAGAGTGGAAACAAGTGAAATTTTAAAACCTGACTGGGTTAAAGACTTTAAGTGTTTTGAAATGTAGTGAAATGTTTCCAGAATTGGAGATTTTAAAGTCAGGTCTATGACTCAATCCCCAGGGGCTAGTTCTGCGGCTGGAACTCAGACGCTAATCCCTGGGAACCTGCTTTGGTGCCCGTTCCTGCTGGACACCCAGCTGATCTGATGAGTGCCCTCGGCACGCTTCAGAACACTTTGCCTGTCACTTCGCCCTAAACAAAACTCCTCAGCAACAGAGAGCCAGGGGCGCACGACATTGCCATTAGATCACTCGAAGGATAATCCTTATCTTAGACACGTCACCAATGAACTAAACAAGTCATAGGGATACCCCTGAAGGCAAAGTGATTTCATATACTGGTTATTCCGTTTAAATTATTTTGTCTTCATGTCAACCAAAACAGAGAATTCTGAACAAAAAGACACAGTTGGGATTGTATCTGTGGCATTCACCCACATATAACTAGGGATAAAATTATTTAATGGAAATTTCCAGGTTCAGCCAACACTAAATAGGTAGGACGCGCTGAGAGAGGAAGCCTGACTTCGTTATTTTTTAGTGGTGTTCTCTCATCAGCCCCTTACTATTTTTTCCCTCCTGTTCTGCTATTCTTCAAGATTTCCTAATGAGGATTAGGGAACAGGCGGATTTAACAATTTGTATTTGCAGGTAGGAAACAAGAAAATGAAGACTAATAGTTTCTCTGCTGATAATTTGATTTTCTAAGCTCCTCTCCTTCCAGCGTAGGCAAAGGCCAGTTACTGATTCTAGCGATGGGGCCAAGGAAAAAAACCACGCGTGATGTCATGCTCCACACACGCGCCAGCTTTTTAACTGCTTCACAGGCCTCCGTTAGACTATCCCAGGAGTAGAAAGTGAGGAGTGATCATGGACAGAATGAGGAAAAACATGCGCCTTTCTTTATCCTGGAAAAGCAATACTCAGTGGCCGGTTCACGATGCCGCGGTAAACGTCGCTGTACATTTTTTGCACGTGTGGAGAGTCCTGGGTACACCCTTGGAAGTGGAAATGCTGGTTTGATTCCCAGAGAGGTGGTGCTGTAAGGAGGCTCCGGGAAACAGGGCTGTGCGGAGTGGACTGGAAGACGTCGTGGGGTCCAGCCCTTAGCTGCCAGCGTGTGGCTGGCTTTTCAACTGAAGCATGACCCCCAGAGAGCTTCTGGTGCAGCTTCAGGTCCAGGGCGAGTTAATGACATGGACGGTTACTTATTTATAACTAGACAGGAATTTACCTCCCAGCACCCCTCACATCACTGACATCCCATCCAGTGGGCCTTGCAGGGAGCTAGAACGCCTGGGGACACACAGCAGATGACTCTGAGTGACAGGGTTTCCTTGTGGCACAAGAGCCGGAGGGTGCTGTGTGCTGCGGCCTGTCGCAGGTCGCCGGGCCGGGAAGTGGCCGCCTCTGAGCCCAGGGTGGCCTCCAAGGTGCTGCTTCGGGGCCCAGCTGCGAGTGTCGCCCTTTCCCTCCGGGGAAACCTTTTCAGTTGTGTGTCAGTAGCTGCTCTTGGTTCTCTTTGGTGCTCGTTGCAACATACGGCAGTTCTAACTCTAAATCCAAATAGTATCGGGAAGACAAGTTAGCTAAAATAATGGCTGAAGTTGAGTCAGTGCTCTGTCCCTAGTGAAAAACTAGTCACAGCTACCTCCTGCCGTGGAGCCTCGCCGGGAAAGAGAGACTATACCGGGAAAACCTTGGCTTAGGGTAACGAAAGGGTTGGAAATAGCATTTTAAGCTCCTTCGTCTTGTTTCTTTTTATTGCCTGAGGTTGAACAGATTCTTAACTTCAGTTTTTTAACTGCACTGAAAATAATTTCTTTCTAGTTGACTCTTACTTCAGTGCAATATCTTATCTTCTTAATCGGGCAGAGTCACAAATTTAAGTCTCATCTAGATACGAAAGAAATACGGGAGACTTAAAGTAATCTAAATGGCAAGTCTCCTTACTCAAAAATAAATAAATAAATAAGGAACCTCAGCTCCGGGAATGAATCACCCTTGAAACTCTCCAGACTTTCCGTCCAGCTTTGTGGGTGAAAACTTTGGCAGGCGAGTTTAGGAAGCAACCGGTGCCAGGTACTGTTTCATACACAGAATCTTACTTCTCACAGTAACACTTAGAGGCAACTGTGATTATTGCCATTGTATTCCAATACTATTTGATAAGTGTAGACAAAAAGGATCAGAGAAAACCATAGTTACATCTGTTAATTGAGCATTTACTAGGTCAGGCACTTCATCTGCCTTTTCTTACTGAATCCACCAAAACAACAACAACGAGGACCCCACAGGCGAGGTTCTCCTATTGGCTCCATTTTTTCACAGACACTGGGCCTAACGGGCCACGTTGCTAACCAACGCCAGGATCAGAACTAGAATTTGGGACTGACTTCAGCGTCCTAATTGTGACCATTTCTCTCCTGGATGTAACCCATCACATTCTCTAGAGCCTGAGGTCTCCCTGTTGCTATTTTTAGTTAGGCGCTATACTATCAGTATTATTTTTTAACATATACATATGTAAACAAGTGAACACTTAATATTTAATCATAGGTTTATACTGAGATTGGATGCAAGTATAAGCTAGAATTACTTTGAACAATAGAAGAGGGACAAAGAAAAACTTAACTACTTTAAATAATGTGGCCGGTAGGACAAATGATTGCCCTGGGAACTGGTTTCCTTCTGCTGATCAGTTGGATTATGTAGACAAGCAGGGTTCGACGTTACTAAAATCAGCTTGACCCTAGGTTTGAGACCTATATAAAACACTAGGTAATTTGCCTGCGATTGCACCAACAACACTTTTTAAAAGGATTGGGATGGGTTATTTTCTCCTCTGTTAAACGTTAGCCTTTGAAATGAATCCAGCAGATCTGCTAAGCAACACTTGCAAATTATTGTGTTTTAATAAAGTGACAGAGAGAAGCCACACTAGGCCTGCTTCTGTTTCTGGAGGCGGCACAGGCCAGGAGCATTAGGCTATCTTGCCTTTTAAAAGGAAGGAGCCTCTTAGCTTACATCTTGCCTGGCAACAAATGTAGCCACTTACTCAAATGCAGGCATAATTAGAATCTATGAAAATCTGGCGTCCAAATCCCAACCCCCCGGTGCTATACTCAGTAAATTACAGCTTTTATGTCTAATATTTTCAACCACTGCATTTAAAGGTGTGAATTTATGAGTGTGCATTGTGTTAGGAGTCCTGCTCTGTATGGCTACGGAAAGAAAGGTTTCATCATTATTAATCAGGTGTCTGTAAATGGGACACCATGTTTAGATTTCTGGGGGCTCAGAGCTGCACCATCACTGGCAGAAGGCCAACCCAAATGGGCCACTCTAGTGAAAATCCCCCGGCCAACAGGGAACAGAGAAAACGGGAGAGCCACTAGCAACCATCATTTCTATTATAACTTCAAGTCCGGGCTCATGCGTTAGTTTATAAAATTTCAGCAGAGCGTTATAAAGTAAGCCTGGGAGAACATTAATTTTTAATCTAATCTTGGCTGACCAATAAAAGAAAATCTTATTTAAAAACACTCATGAATGTTGTAAAATTGGTGTTTTAAATGAACTAAACTGAGAATTAAATTACTTTAACTTTTGTTGCAATAGGAAAATAAATGCTTAAAATTTAGAGTTAAACATAGTGGTCTTAAAATGCATTGTGGAAAATTATTTTGCAGATTATAAATTTCGCTCATCTGACTATGACTGGCCATTGATCCTGAGTCCAGAGTATGCAGTTGTGCTCGCTGTCAGCAGTAGCAGTGGAGGGGTTCCTATTAGTTTTTGTCCTTTGTTTCCTATTGTTGTGATTTTTATTCCATGGTGTTGTGTCTTTAAAGATTTTAAATCTTAAAACATAGAAATAGGTATTGACGTTGGGAGCGGAAACTCTCAGCCTGTTGGGTCTGAAGTCTTTAAATAGGTAATACAGACCTCTAGTGGTTGAACAGTTTGAAAGCCTCTGCAAGGAAGGAAATTGGGAGGCCAGTGCGAGCATTTTAAGGAGAAAAAACAGTTGTTAGTTAAAATTACTCACACTGCAAAATTCACATATTTCATATAAACAAAGAAAAGGTAAGAATGTGGGTCAAGGGAAGGTGGAGTCCTTCCCATCCTCTTTAATGCTCGATTCTCCTAAAACAAGAAAGGCCCTCCCCACTGAAGTCCTAGCAAGAAGTCTCCATCTCTGTGGAGATTCCTCCAAAACATCACCATCCAACCCATTTATTACACGAATGGAGCTGACAGATATTTGTGTTATGCGAAATAGGTTTTGTTTTCCTCGGTTCACAGTTTTGCCTCACTGGGACCCTCCCTTCCTGCTCTGGGCTCCGAGGGCTCTCCATGGAAATTCGGGGGACCCTCACACGGCCACAGTGTGGCTGCCCAGTTCCAGGTCTCTCCCTGGGCAGCCACACTCCACTGGGGCGGGCTCAGCAATTGGGGCAGCTCTCCAGTCTGCACGAGGGACGAACTCTCGGATCCATGTGCCAGCCTCAGTGATTACTAACTGTCCCTCTGGACTGGCGCTTCTCAAACTTAAATGGATACACTAATCAGCTGGAGAATCTCGTTGAAATGCAGGTGCTGATTTAGTAGGTGGGGTGGGGTCTGAGTGCTTTGCTAGGAAGCTCCCAGATGATGCTGTTGTTCCCATCTAGGACCACACCAGGAGCAGTAAGGACACTCTAGCATCCATTTATTTTTTTAATTATGTTTTTTTTGTTTTTATGGATCTCTTCATCATTTTGGCTTTTAATTTAATGGCATCTCTTAAAATTTAAAATTTGAATGTATAAAACTTTAAGGTTCCCTTTCACTTGACTGTGTACAAATATCTCTGGGAACCTATTAACCAACTTATGTCAAGTTGCTCTTATGTTTTAAACATGAACTTAGTGTCATCTCTTTGGCTTGGCGAGTTCCTGGTGATTGAGAGCACCTCTCTATGCACCTGAGGTCATTGGGCACTTGCAACCACAGTTAAATGTGTTTAGCCATATTGGGCTAGGGGGTAAGATCTGGTGTTGTGCATGCTGAAAACCTCCTAAGGGCCAAAGCAACATCCACATATTAAAGTGGGGCAGAGTGAAAGGCACAAGCTGAAACCAAAAGAGTCAACAGATCAGAGTGAAAGCATAAAATACACTTTTCGGACAAAATCTATTATAATTCCATCATCTAAATAACTCCCTATCATAGCAGGTTGTCAACCTTAATTTTGAAATACATAATTTTAGAACTTATGTCACGGGGTAGCCTTTAAAAGCCTCTTGCAAACTTTTAATGTCTAGTTTCAAATCAAAAATAATATATTAACAAGCTGTAGCAGGGAGGGAGTACATAAATTATCATCATTGCCCGGCATGAGCAGTAATTCACAGGTCTGGCTCAGACACAACTTAGATGAAATAATTAACTACATACAGTACTTAACAGTATAAAAGTAATTAATCTAGCTGCCTCATACTGCTTTGGCCTAAATAAACATGCAATAAAAAAGCCATACGATTTTATTATTTTCTCACTCTGGTTACTACTTTAGTAAGTTGGAATTAATATGACAGAAGAAATATATCCTTTAAAATCACTATTTTCAAATGTCAATATACTGATTATAAGCTAATGAGTTCCATATATTTATAATGGTGGGCAGATGTTCTCAATTAGTAGTTCTATGCAGTCTGCTTCGCAGGAGTTTGGTGAAAATGATCATCTATTTTAAATAAGGTGTAAATAAGAAAAAAATCTGTTTTTAACTGCAAATCACATAGATCCTGTTGATGGTACCACCGCTGTGTGGGTGGCGTAGCTTTGGCAAAATGTTTCCGTTAAACTTGGTTTGTGCCCATGGGTTCTGGGAGGAAACAAGCTGCCATTTCACCTGTAGGCCCTTCACCAGCAGGTCACATGGTAAAGAGCAGGGTCAGTAGCTGGGCTGAGGGCAGTCACTCCTCCAAGTACCCCTGTCTGGGCAGGAGAAAGGGCTCAGGTGGGTCCTGCTGGGCGGAGAGCGCCTCCCACGCAGGTGGTGGGCTTTTAAAGTCCCCTCGCAGCGGATGAACATTCCTTTGCCAAACCGACGGACTCTGACGTGCTCTCCCCTATGACTCCACTGACTACCTGCTGTATTATTGTTGCCATTTCATAATTGGGCACAGAAGAGGATGAGAGTAATTCTTCCAAAATCAAAAAGCACACAAGATGTAGCGTCAAAATCAAACCCAGAGACTTCTGCTTCCAGCCATCCAGGATGGAGCAACAGGGATTAACTTCTCAGCCAAAATAACAACTAAAGAAATGGAGATAGATGATGATAGATAGATGATGATAGATATAGATAGATAGATGATAGATGATGATAGATGATAGATGATAGATAGATAGATGATGATAGATAGATAGATAGATAGATAGATAGATAGATAGATAGATAGATGATAGATAGGTGATAGATAGATAGATTAGATAGATGATAGATAGATAGATAGATAGATAGATAGATAGATAGATAGATAGATAGATGATAGATAGATAGATGATAGATAGATAGATAGATAGATAGATAGATAGATAGATAGATAGATAGATAGATGATAGATAGATAGATGATAGATAGATAATAGATAATAGATGATAGGGAAATCTGAAACAATGGTTTTCAGGACAGAGGACATCAGACAACAAAGGGCAGTGATCTCTGAGGGACAGGAAACGAAATGAGCCCTGTGATTGCCCAGCTCACTGGCTGGAGGGAGTTTCCAGCAGAGCACAAGGAAGATAATCCAGAAGGAGCTCCAGTATCTCCCTGGGCTGAGAAGATGGAGCTGGGAGTCCAGAGAAGCACAGAGCTAGAGTCCACAGGGCTGAGTACCAGAGAGTAGAGAGCTTTACAAAGAAAGAGCCCAGAGATCCACAGGGGCCCTTGTGTTTCGGTCCGTGCATGAGTAATCACACAAAAGAATTAGAAGAAAGAAACCCCAGAGATCGTCCAGAACCAGAAAACAGTTCCCGTTCCAAAAACCTCACAATTCAAGGGGCATCAGAAAGCGTACTCAGAAGGGGTTTGTCTCAGGAATGGGAAAATACCAGCCCTAGACTAAATTCTGCTCTGGTGCCACCTACCAAAATCTAAAAGTCAGATCTAAAGGGATTAAACTGTTTGCAAGTGATTGCTTCCCAGAGCAAAGCTGGAAAAATTTTATAGGAATGCATAAACATCCAATACCAAACAAGACAAAATTCACAGTGTTTAGCATCCATTCAAAAATTCCCAGGCATGCGCCCTGGTCAGGTAGCTCAGTTGTTTCAAGGGTCATCCCAGTATGCCAAGGTTGCAGGTTCGACCCCTGGTCAGGGCACATACAAGAATCCAATCCACCAGTGATGCATCAATAAGTGGAACAACAAGTCGATGTCTGTCTGTCTGTCTCTCCCCCATCCCTTCCTCTATCTCTCTAAAATCAACTTTTTTCAAAATTTACTAGTCATTCAAAAAGCCAGGGAAGTACAGCCCATAAAGAGAAGAAAAAATAAATCGATGGAAATAGACCCAGTAATGACACAGATGATAGAATTAGTACCCAAGGACATTAATGGTAATTATAACTGGATTCCATGTGTTCAAGAAGCTAGAGGAAAGTTTGAGCATGTTAAGTAGAGCCGTGGGAGACATAGAAAACACTGAAATTGAATGTCTAGAGAGGAACACTCCAATCAGGAGTCCCAGATACCAGGACCATGTTCTTTCCACTGCCTCCACAGTATTCTTCCCTGGATCCTGAATTTGATCCCAGCAGCCAAATATGTAATACCTGCTTAATACTAAAAGTCCTGGGTGAATTCTCCCCTTAAGAGGGAGAGAGGGGGCTACCAGCTGAAGATGACAGAGTGCCTCAGGCCCTCAGGTGGGCCCTTTCCATCTCGCTTGGATCCCTGCTGGGGCCTGTCTCTGGCTCAAGGAGAAGATTCCACTGCCTTGTGTACTCACACGCCCTTACTCTAGCATAGAGACTCTTAGGAAAGGAGCTGCTGGAAGTCCTCAACATGGCACTTCCTGAGTTACAAGGAAGTTAACGTAATCAGATCACCATTTTTCATCTTTGTTTTCTGTCTCGCCTGGAAAACTCTGTACAGTAGCCTCCCTTATCTGCAGGAGATGCATTCCAAGACCCCCAGTGGGAACCTGCAACTGTGGATGGTACCAAATCCTACATATAGTATGTTTTTTTCCTGTACATAAATACCCATGATGAAGTTCAATTTATAAATTAGGCACAGTAAGAGATCAACAATAATAACTAATAAAATAAAATGATTATAGCAGTTATGTGAATGTGGAATCTCTTTCATGATATCTTGGACTGTGCTCTTCCTGTGATGATGTGAGATGACAGAATGCCTACGTGATGAGATGGGGTGGCGTGAATGACGCGGGCACTTAGGCTGCTGCTGACCTTTTGATAAGCAGTCGGGAGGATCATCAAGCCTTGACGATGTCAGTGGTTGAATGTCAGGAACAGCAGAGGTCGATGGTTGAAGAAATTCAGCATTTTCAGACCACAACTGACTGCAGGTAACTGAAACCACAGAAAGTGAAGCCATAGATAAGAAACTAATGTGATTTGAAAAGGCATAAAATGTTATCTCTTTATTTAAAATTAAAATGGAAATTAGTACTTTTGCAGCTCCCCATTCAACGTACTATGTATAAAATCATGAACTGTGTGTTTCTAGCCAACCAAGCAATTAACCAAAATGCACATGTTTGGGGGTTTTTGTTTTGTTGTTTTTTTACGGAATTCAAAATATGCTCGAGATCAAGTGAAAGACTACAATTAAAAAAGAGGGCAGAACACTTATGAATCTATATTTTATATATACAAAACATAGAAACAAATTTTGATATAGTGGAAATTATAGGACACACCGACCAGTAATTATCAACTCTAATTTGTCTCTATCAGTCTTCGCTTGTTGCTAACAATTTTAAAAGTAACATCTATAAAATTAAGCTATACCATATAATATAAATAAATCTATAATATAAATCTATACCATGGAACATGTCTTATTTTTTAGAAACGCATGAAAGCATATACAAACATTGAAGATGTATTTGGCCATAAAGTCTCATTTTATTTTGTTAAATGTAAAATGCTGGCAAGTAAATAAGAGATTAATAACAAATCCTGAGCAAGCTGTAAAATACACACACACATACACACACACACTCATGAGAATGAAACTACTTTGCGAGCAAAGGTGAAAAGTCAATTTACTAGTCCAGGAAGTTTTATTAGAGCTAGACTCCTAAGACACGTATATGCTGGCCAAGTGTTACTTCTCATCAGAAACGTTCCATATCCACCTAGAATTAATTAAGCCCGTGACTCCCTCAGTCAGTGTAGTCTCCTAATCCGTAGCAGATACAGTCTCTTTGTTTCTGTTGTGTGTTCCTAAGCCTGCAGTGAACAAATTTAGAAGGTATATTAGTATAAAAACACAAGGGTAACCTCGTGACACAAATGTGTGGGTAATTTCATGGTTAGAGCATCACAGTTGACTTTAGAAACACTTTGCTTGATAATGAAACTTCTAAAAATAAATATATTTTAGCAATTACCAAACATCTTTTAAAATTTAACCTCATCACCAGTTATGTGACTAGGACATTGGGTCAGTGTGGCTCTGTGAAATAGCATCAGTCCCTTTCACTTTATTTTTTATTTTTTTAAATATAGTTTTATTGATTTCTGAGAGAGGAAGGGAGAGAGAGAGAAACGTCAATGATGAGAGCGAGTCATTGATCGGCTGCCTCCTGCAGGACACACACGCACGCACGCACGCACACACACACACCACTGGGGATTGAACCCGCAACCCTGGCATGTGCCCTGACCGGGAATCGAACCTCGATCTCCTGGATCCTAAGATGCTCAACCGCTGAGCCGCGCCAGCTGGGCTGTCCATTTCACTTTAGAAAATCTTTTGGGCACTAGACGATTTTTTAAATAAATGTCAAAGCAACATGCAAGAATACCCAAATATCTCAGATTCTGCGCTGCATTCTCCCATGTGGAGACATCACGTTAGTGAAACAGCAACAGCTCTAAAAGATATAACGGCATCTTTAATAATATGGAAAATGAAAGGAGAAAAGTAAGCTGGTGGCAGGGACAGGAGGGGAGGTGGCGGCCCGGCTGTCGCCCGAGGCCCTGGCCGGGGCCCGGCCGTCCTGCCGCCCAGGTGGCAGCCGCTGGCCGGAGCTGGCGGGCGCCTCATCCCGCCCGCCTCTTTCCCGCCACCTCCAGCTCGTCCGTCTCGGGCTGGCGTGGAAATGGAAGGAGGGGCCGTTTAAAAAACACACTCAGTACTTGGTGCAGGATAAAAACGCCGCGACGCCGTCTGCAGCCTCCGGCGGGGCTTGCAGCCTCTCGGTTGTGACCCGGGCGGGGGCCCGCATCCTCAGCTGTGGACGGGCCGCCCTTGTACCGGAGCTGATCTGGGGAAGTCTGTTTAGTTCAGCGCCACAGTGTTGCTTATTTTTTCCACTTGCATTAGTTGAAAACACTCCAAAATAAGATGTTTCCCATAAAATTTGAAATTTCAAGCTTATTTTTAAGAAGCCGGCCCATGTCTCCCCCTGGGCACAATTCCCACACCTGGCTGCAGCTGAGCAGTGACTCTCCCACCCCCAGTCCTCAGAGAGGGGAGGGTCCCCCATTTGCCACCATGCCTACGTCACCCATCTCCACGACTCCCAGCCCGTCAGTGTGTGAATATGTGAACGCTGCAGCATATCATTTCTAGGGACCACTCCAGCAATAAAATGTTAGGAATTTCTGACATGAGTTGTTTCAGTGAAAGCAGCACACTGGAGAAAATAATAGTTCAATGACATTATAGGTTAAAATAGACTTTGCTGGGATAACCTGGCAACCAGAACACCGTTTGCAGTACAGCAACTGAGTGTGTTTACAGAGACAAAGGACATATATATATATTCCTGGATTTTGCCGAAGAAAAGCAATAAATTTGACCCATATATTTCCTTCTATAGCAGAAATTTCTGTGACTTCCTGATCCACATTAAGATAAAGCTACTTTCCAAACCTAAATTGAAAGTCCACAGCTGCAGAATGACTTTCTGTGTAAAGAGAACATGCTAATGTGTTGGTGTAACATAAAGAAACCATGTAATTTATCTGGAGATTAGCTTTAAGCTGATCATTGACATGTATAATATGCCTAGTGAAAGAAACTGATTTATAAACGTATTTTCTCTGAACTGGAACCTCTTCATTTCGTGATATTAAAAATTATTAGCCTATATGTTATTCTCACAAAGTTCTAATGAACGTCACAAATCTGCTTGCCCTATTCTGAGTACAAAAATATTTAGCCTAATTTGTTTTTCTATTATTTTATATAGTAATAAAGTAATTCCAAAAATGTTATTACCAGAAACAATACAGTGTTGTGTAATTATTACAAAGTGAATCTCATGAAATCATATTAAATAACAATTACCGCATGTTAACTCAGATAATTCAAGAAAGAGAGTTATATGAATACTAGGGGAGCTGTTGGCAAAGAAAGTTTTTCTCTGAATCCTGTATTTTCAAGGAAAGTTTGGTCCTTTAATTAGTTGAGGTACGATTCACCAAGCAAAGGCCTATAGTATGATATTATTTTCTCCCTCAACTTAATCTTCAAATCATCTATGCTTTGGATTTTCATACTTTCACTTCCTCAAAGTGCATCCTTTATGGATCCTTTCCACATTGCTTTATGGGATTAATCACACATTATAGCATCAGACTGACAGGGCTCTTACCATCGTTCCACTCTGTTTATGCCATGTGTAATCATGTGACAATAACACATATAAAAAGTAAAATTATGGGGTAATTAACTCAGTATTTGTATGAGGACATATGAATATATATTGAGAATATATGTAATGACAGTAATACTAGATACTAGATTTATTGAGTGTTTAATATATGGCAATCTTATTTCCTCCTTGTTTTATGTAACCCTCATGTTAACAGTATATGGGTAAGTTTTTAACCCACCTTAAAATGAGGAGACTAATGCTCTAAGAGGCAGAATAACTTAGCCAGTTACAAGATTAGTTGGAGATGGAGGCAGGATCTTAACTGATCTTTGTGACTTCAAAGCTTATGGATAGTTTCCTGTAATGCCTGCCTGACTACCAGTAGGCTCTGCTAACACTGATTAATGATCCCTTTTAAGGTTCTAAGTGCTAAATATACACTTCCTGATATGTAGATTAGTTTTCCACTCCAGCCATGTATTAAATAGTCTATTCATATCGAATGGGTGTAATATACTATATTTTTAGGTAATTATTTTAAACATATAATCTTGCAAGTTCCTCCAAGGGCAATGTAGAGGCTATAGGGTTTCCTCCTGTTAGTCAGATCAGAGTTCAGGAAAGGGTTAATGACTTGCCTTAGGTCTCAGTTCCTAGAGAGAGAAAGAAAAAGCCCAAGCCCTCCACCGAGTTCTAGAGCAGTGCTTGTTCCAAGTAATTTTTTCCCCTGATACATCCTGCAATCGACTGATTTCTACTCTTGACTTCTTGGATTATGTTGCTTTCTTACTCATTGCTTCTGGTTTTATGTATTAAGCTTTGACATCAGGCCCTGGCCAGTGTGGCTCAGTTGGTTGAGCCTCATCTCACGCACCAAAAGGTTGCCAGTTCAGTCCTTGTCAGGGCACTTACCCAGGTTTTTTCGGGTTCAGTCCCCAGTAGGGGCAAGTGCAGGAGGCAACCAATTAATGTTTCTCTCACATCGATGTTTCTCTCTCTCTCTGTCTCCCTCTCCCTTCCTGTCTCTCACTCTCAAAAAAAAAAAAAAAGATTTGACATCAGCATTCACCATATCTATCACTCTTAATTCTGAGTGGTTCCATGTGGTGACCTATTTTTGTACTTTATTGGCTTTTTTCTTTATTTCTGTTTTGCCCCAATTATCCAGGAAAGGCTACCTGCATCTTTTGAAAGTCCTGATGTCCTCAGTGAAAAGACCTTCTCAGTGACCTTGTTTGTCTCCCATGGAGTTGCATATCACAACTTCAATGCCTCACTAAAATGTTACCCACTTGGCATCAGTATACAGAAAAGGCTGCCTCCGTGATAAGAAGCACAGTGGCGTTCTAGTAAGAGAAGAGAGTTCTTAATGGGAAAAGGGGAGAAAAAACTTACTCAGCTGGTATTTCAGATGCAATAGGCTTTTCTTCTAGAACTGGTCTATAAGAAAGTTGTAGGGAAAATACCACAGGAACCAATAAACAACTGAAATGTTGGTCATAGAACTCTATTAATATTGCTCCTTTAGAGACCCGTTCCCCAGAAATGTTCTCTGTCTACAAAAACTTCTATTCAATATCTTTATGGATCAGTAAAGCCGTTGGTTAGAGGAGGCAAGTAACAGATTCAAACTAAGTAAAGGAAACTCTGGTTGCGAAACTTGCAGAAATTATCGTTTGTAACTACGTATGTTTATCCTGTCTCACTTTTCTCTACTTGGCCCAATTCTGACAAGAGCCTTGATGACAGGCTACATTTAATGTGTCGTCCCACAGAGGAAAAAAGCCAAGGCGAATGCAAAGTTGAACTTACGTTCAAGTATTGCGGTCGGTTCAGACCCTCACTGCAGACTGGCTGACTCCCCTCCACCGGCCCTGAGTCCCAGCAGGCAGTGTCTGTGGCGGTGATGCCACCAGAGGGCAGGGTTTGACTTTGCACATGGTGGCTTCCTCTCTCCAGAGGCAACCTTGGGACCACTGTAACAGCCATCACATTTCCTGAAGACCTTGTAAGCTCCAGTTCTCTCCCCCAGTGTACTTGTGCAGAACACAGAGTTCTGGAAACTGGCTAGAGAGGGTAACTTCAGGAATGATCTGACACAACAGATAATTAGTTAACTTGTGATTCCATAACTTCTAAGCACTCAACATGACCTTGGATATAGGAAGGTTACCTGACAGGAGTTTTATCTTTTCAGGGCTCTATAGTTTCCCTGGGAAGATACGAATACAATACATGAGACAAACATCACCAATAAAATATACAGTTAACTTATTTCATAAAAAATAAGAACTGAGATTATCAACTGCAGATTGAACAAGAGTAGGAACTAGAAGTAGGTTTCTCAACAGCAGCGCTGCTCCCACCTTCGGCTAGATAATTCCTTGTTGCGGGGCCCTGTCCTGTGCTTTGTAGGACGATCTGCAGTGTCCCTGCTGTCTGCCCACTAGATGCCAGTAACACCCCTGCTCCGCCTGTTAGAAGAACCAGAAATGTCTCCAGACGTTGCCAAATGCCCCTGAAGGGCAAAATTACCCCACAATTGAGAAGCATTGAACTATAGTCTGAAAAAATGACCTTACCCCCCACCCCCGAAACAAACAAAAAACCCTGAGCCTGGAAACTTTAGAGTGTGGAAAATGTAAGGAGCTGCCCTCTAAGCCTGTTCCTTGATCTGAAGAAGGGAAACAGTAAGTAGTGATGCCTCCCCTCGCAGGCCTCGTGTTAGTTGCTTGGGCTGCATTAATAAAAATACCAGAGGCTAGGACAGGGTGGCTTAAACAACAGAAATTTACTTTCTGACAGTTCTGGAGGGTGGAAGTTCCAGATCAGGGCTGGCAGGGTGGCTTTCTGTGCAACCTCTCTTCCTCACTTTGCAGACAGCCCCCTTCTCGCTGTGCGAGTACATTCTTGAGGACTTCCTCTTATAAGGGAGCCAATCATATTGGATTGGGGTTCCATCCTATGACCTCATTTAACCTCAGTTATCTCTTTAAAGTCCCTGTTGCCAAATACAGACACATTGGGCATTTAAGGCTTCAACCTATGAGTTGGGGGGGACACGGTCCATCCGTAACAGAGCACTTATAAGGTAAAAGCAGCTATCACAATACTTGGCCTTCAATTCATCATAAATCATAAATGTTACTAATGTTAATGTTGAGCCACTATTTTAAGTCCTTGTGAATCAGATACCAGCAAAAACCACAGAAGAGTATAAAACAGTTGTACACTAAATAAGCTCATTTGAACACTTGTCACTTTGTGCTGAAGTCGTGTAGCTGACAATTTTAAATTGGTATTTTCCACAATGACATAGCTAATCATTTCAAGATAGCATTTCCTTTATTTGAGACAAAAGGCAGTAGCTCCTGCCTCCCTCACATCTGATGAGTTGTTAATGATCTAGAAATTAACTTTTAAGTGCTTTGGGGGATTTCTGTGTATAAAGAAATTCTGTGTAAATATTTCTCCAAGAGGAGGCTTGACAGTAACAATTCACTTTCACCCTCTTCATTTTATTTATAAGCTTCACCTAAGAACAAAAATAAATTGGCAAGAAAAAAATAAACTTTCAAATAGCCGTGGTTTCCAGCTGGAACGGAGTTAGTGTGGAGATTTTGAAATTGCAAAGGAACATGAGCCTTCTTCAGCCAAAAATAGTTGTTCATAAAAACTACAGGATGTTAGATAGTTCTACCACATCATTTGAAATTTCTGCTGGCTCGCGTGAAATTGGCTGTCCCGTTTCCTGCTGCGGGGCTCCCTCCCAGCCCCCGCTGCCTTCAGGTTGGAGGCCCGTGGCCGAGGACAGGGACAGTCAGCTCAGCCGGTGGAGCCGCGCAGGGAGCGTTCGCCTGTCTCACGGGCAGGCGCAAACCACAGGCGGTTCCAGCAAGTTCAGGAAGAGTGGAGCCGGCACCCACAGCTGCTGATCGAACAGCTTTGTCCTGGGTAACACAAGTAGAAATCACTTGCTGGAAGTGAAGGCGCAAAGAGGAGAAATTGCCATAGCAAAGTTAAAAACAAGGGGAGACGGTGTCTGCGGTGTGGCACCGACGGTTCGGAGGCACCCTCCTTGCCGTTACAGAGGTGCTACTGCACAGGTCCTGTGCCGCTCGCTGCGCGGCCCTTCTGTGCGAGGGGCTGTTCCCACTTTCCAAGCCGAGGGCTACATTTTATTTTACACTTGGTGGCGGAACAAGTCAAGGGCAGAAGTGGTGCATTATCTTATGTGGCTTTCTTGGAAAGTACATTTTTTCCCCTCCTGCAAATACTGGGAATATATTGTAATTTCAAATGTGACGTGTGACATCTGGTAACTCATTTATTGCTAATGAAGTTTTCGCAGGAAGCAGCAGTCACCGATATCTCATCGTATTTTTCAGTTGGCAGAGTGTTGTTTACCTTTAACCCAGCATCCGTGCCTCTAGCACAGGCTGTTTAATTAGAAAACACAAGCAGCCCCACGTAGAAAGTGGAGTGCTCGGTAATAGGAGATAGAGCGGTCTAAACTTTTTGTTACAGTCAGTGGTGTGCTATCATTGTAATTCCATTTTTAAATTATATGGGCATTCAAGAGATTAGAGCTGGCAGACAGTCTGGCCCAGGTACCTGATGAGTAGTGCCTGTCAGTCCCTCTCTGAGCCTTTCCACCTCCTTCTGGTACTTTAGCTTCTTCCACCTCCAGCACCATGGGCTGTTTCCCAGCCCCTCTTACCCAAATTGGCTTGCAGCCGGGAAATTAGTCATTTACACCGTAGTGTGAATTTAATGACTCTAACGAAAGTCTCAGAGCTGTGGGATCACATAGCATCTCCACATCCATGAACTTGTTGATGTTCCCAACAATGTTGTGAGCCACAGTGGACGTGTGTTTTTTGCTTCATCGTTGTCATGAGCTTCATTTCATTGCTTCCAGATGAAGAAAATGAGTCAAAGGTTAAGCACAAAGCGAAGACCTCCTAGCTCATGAGAGGTGAATCATGCACAGCACACCTTGTTTTACTGGCACGTCACAGGTGTCACATTTTTTACAAACTGAAGCCAGGACCCTCCACCAGCGAAAGGATGACTGGTTCTAGCATGATGCTTGCTTCGTTGAGTGGTCCCAAGCTGAACCCACAGTGTCTCCAAGGTGTGTCTGTGCCTGGTCTTGGTCTTGGGGTTCCCGTATCCATGCCTGTCTATTACTTTAACTGGCTCTCACCTGAGTCAGTGTGCCCCGGCCCCCGGTGGACCTTCGCTAGGGGATGCATGGAAGTGGGTCTCACCCACCCCACTCTAGTTAAAGAGACCTGTGCAACTAGGTGCAAGGGGTATTTTACTAGATAACATCCTGTTAGGCTCCCCTGAAGCACACCGGTCCTGAGTGCTTAGAAGAAATGCACCGTTTCATGAGTCACTCTCAAGCTGCCCATAGAAGTCTACTTCAGGTTTTGAAGCCTCAGAAGGGTCGAATGGAAACATTTTAGCCGAGGGCACTTCAGTTGTTTGTTGGATTTGTTTTTGCCCATTAACCTAGATTATCAGCATGGAAGCCAGAGTTGCAAATTAAGATGCCAATAGGGCAGTGATTTTAAAAGTTAGCATGGGTCCCGAATCCTCTAGAGGGCTCATTAACGCCCAGGTTGCTGGGCCCCACCCACAGAATCTCTGACTTAGGAGGTCTCGGGGGCGCCTGGGACTTGCATTCCTAAGGAATTCCCAGGTGACAATAATGTTCCAGCTCCAGGGACATTTTCAGAACCGCTGCTAGAAGGGCTGGGTAGGTGACTTAGCCAGAGTAGGGCCTAATGGTGCGCCATCCAGTTAGGTGGCGCCAAGCTGTGAGTGGGTGCTCGAAGTGTGGCTAGTTTCCTGAGATGTGCTAGAAACACAAGTTATACTCTGGGTTTTGAAGACTTGGTATAAAAAAAGGAATAGAAAATATCAATAATCTTTATGTTGACTACATGTTGAAATACAGGGTTAAATAAAATATATTATTGAAATTAATTTCACCTGTTTACTTTTAAGCTTTAATGTAGCTGCGAGGGAGATTTAAATTACATGTGTGGCTCTCTGAACAGCACTGACCAAAAGCATCAGGAAACAAAGAGTGGTGGGAAGTAGTGAACTATAGCAGATTAAAATTCCAAATCTCTAAATGCATCTGGGCCAAAGAAAATATATCTGTTGGTCAGATTTGGCCTGAGGGCCCACTTTGTACCCAAACATTTGCTGTCATAAATATTAAATATAGAAGCTATACAATATCTACAATTCTACCTTTGTTTTAGCATTAATCGGGTGCCTCATTATAATTCTGAAATAAAAGCATTAGATTATAATAATGAAAATATGTCTGCTGTTGCTAAATACAGAGAACAGATTGGTGGTCGCTAGACGGGAGGCGAGAGGCAGGGGTAACAGGCAAAATGGGTGAGTCAGAGATACAAGAGACAAAGCAGAATCAAAAGACATAAACTTCCAGTTATGAAATAAGTCCTGTGCTGATGTACAGCATGGTGACTACCGTTACTAGTACTGTATTGCGTATTTGAGTATTGCTAAGAAAGTAGATCTTAAAAGTTCTCATCATAAGAAAAAAAAATCTAACTGTGTGGTGATGGATGCTAACTAGACTTACTGCAGTGGTCATTTCACATGTATATGAATATCGAATCATTATGCTATCCACCTGAAACTAATGTAATGTGGTATGTCAGCTATATTCCAATTTTTTTTTAATCTGAATTTTTGAACCAAAAAAGTTTTATTAGCCTTTTGAAGTTCTGAGTTTTCTTTTATTAAATTCGTTTTACTTGCCCTTGCATTATAAAAGGTTATGTTTTCAAAGTGCTTTTATGTTTTTCGAAGACCTCACTTTTTACCCTTAACAATCTATGAAATAGAGGTAAGAACGAGCATTGTTATTCTCATTCTAAATATTTTTTAGTATTTAAAGGGTAGCAAAGTAAGAGGTCAGTTGCCTGCCCATGACCCTGTTGCTGGTTAGTGAGAGCAGACATTTCAACAGTTCGCTAGTCCAGTGCGTTCTCTAACGGACTGTTCTGCTGTCTCAGTTTTTACAGCATTTTAGTGTGAAAAGTAAAAAAGCAAAGAATGTAATATGTACAAAACTGTTTGAAAAAAATGTAACCATGCATAAATCAAATAAAATGACCCTTACATAGCTCATTTTCTTAGGACAAAAGTCCATTTAGCTCTTCCAAACATTGACTTAATACAATACTTCAAAATATTATTCTAAATAATATTACTATAAGGGTCTTCTGCACTTCTCTACCTTCATGTCCATGTTTTTATCTGGGCAACTGAACCACCCTAACTGGTTGCTGAACTTTAAAAAGTTGTATTTTCCCCACAAAAAATCTGAGCGTAGGTTCATTTGGTGGGAGTTATGTTAACAATAGCATATTGTGCCACCTTTTCCATAGGATGATGTGAGTGTGATTGTCTAACTGCGGTGCACGCTTTTCATCTTGATTTACAGCCATGAGCCAATCTGCCTTTACTCAGTCACCTGGTATCGCCAATGAATAACACAGGGGATGCCCGAGAGGCTCCCAGCCTTTGCCCACATATGGAGTGAAACCAGCTAGTCCAGATAGGGTCCAAACCTACAACCTTGACCTCATTAACCAAGGGTCACAAGCAGCTATCCAAATGCTGTGCCAGGAAAACACTCCTTTGAGGAGACAGTTCATTTAAAAAATGGGCAGCGGTGGCAGGGGGCACCCTCACTGTAATAGAATAATCCTATGTGGAGTTTATTAAAAAGTAAAATTCTTTTCATTTTGTTTTTAATAAAAAGAGTTCTTTTATTTAATTATAGAATATTATTAAATCATTGTGGCATTAATAATATTTATATTGATAATAGACAGATAATTGCCTAACTTAATAATTTATCAGGTCATTTCTACTTGTCAAGCCATTATTGCCTTTGTCTTCAAAAGATGTGTGCCTCTTCAAAGGAAAGATGATGAAATCTCGGTGCTGCAGGAGATTTCTGTGTGTCTCAGCTTCTTGAAGATTCACAGGCCTAGGGAAGCTAAGTGACTAGTTCAAGGTCACCTAGCAGTGAGTGGGAAAGCCAAAATTAGACCTAGTTTCCTTACACACTGTGCAGGACAATTAGTGGACTATCATTCAATACCTACTGCAATCCAGACATTTGAGAAATTTAGGGAAACACAATATATTGAATACTTAATCTTTTAGCTTCCTATAAAATTTATTATTATGTGATTTGTTTAATGTTAAAAACTTTAATCTGAAATAAATTGCCGTGTAGTCTATAATCTCTAACATAAAACTCATAATGCATATAAATTCTATAATATATTTTCTAAGGGTATAAATTAGTGCTTTTATGCCCAATAACTTTCCTCATACACCTTAAAATGGAAATTGAAATGAGATGAGCAGTTTCTGCCGCTGATTTGGTTTCAAAGAAGCAAACTGGAGTGGCTTCCGAAGGTAGTAAAGCAGCCGCTGTTCATGGGGAGGCTACATAGTGCCACCTTTTTCATTTGTTGAAAAAGAAAAGCCTGTGAAGAGCCTCCAAAAGCTGAACTATTCAAACCAAGTTTCCTCCCCTGATGTCGAGATGCTGATCCTTTGAAATGTGTTTGTGATTCCCTCAGGGAAATTCTGTGATTCCATAAGTGTGAAGAATTTGGGAGTTTAAGAGGACGGGTTCATTTATATAGGAGCTTTCTTCCAAGTTAGGTTTCCATGTGTTTCTCTCCTACTCTCTGGGGCCCAGCTCTCTCGGCTCACGGAACCTCCCATGGCCCTCTGCATTTAATATAAAGAGAATATTTTCTACTAACACCAACATGGCAAAGGAAGACTTTTAAGGACATGATTAGACTTAGTCACATATCTTCTTTCATCTCTACCTGTTTCTCTTTTCTTTTTGAAATTACCAAAAAAAAAAAAAAAAAAGAAATACAACAAAACAGTCAAGAATTTAGGCTACAAAGATGTAAGAGGAAATGTCATAGGAATGAAAGGTGTTATTCAGCGGGCTCGGGATGTTCAGCACAACTGACTTGTTTAAACTATAATTTATGATAAGTAGGAGCTTCCGGAGTGGAGAGAGATTTAATTGTAGGTTAGTGTTACATTATTAGATATTACAGTACTGGATTATCTCCAAGAAGCTAAAATTTAGTATTACCATTTTGTACAATTTATATGGTAACTTGAAAGGAACTTCTGAAGACCCTTTCATAAACCTGAGTTCTTTAGGTTCTTGGGCTATTTGCGAGAAAGCAAAGTGAGGGCTAGTTGAGGGTGACAGAGCATTTAACAGCCATCACCACAGCTGCTTACAGCTGGTCGTGTGCAGAAGCAAGGAAGCGGCATGTGTTGTTTGCATTTCGGGGGGGGGGGGGGGCAGCCGCAGTGGGTGGCACCACCTTTGGAAGAGGGCAGAAACCACTTTTACCTCTTAGACACATCACACAGCCCTCATTAATCTGAGGAGATTGAATCGCAAATACTGAATTAGTATTGCATTAATAATTGCAATGAAATGCTTTGTATTAAGAGAGTATTTATCCAGGAATTTCAGAGGTGAAAAGAAAAATCATCTCCAAGGAGAGTGTTTAACATAGAAAGTGAGGCTAGGAGTGCTTTCTCCTGTGCGCCTGACTTGAAAGCAGTCTGGCCACTTGTCCCATGGGCAGGCGCTCTGCGTGCTCTGCCTTTGTGACTGCCAGCATGGAGAGAGCCACCCACGGGCCTGCATGCTTCATCAAAGGGCATGGTGGCAGAGGGGGGACGTGAAGATGGGAAAGACTATAGTCCAAAGCTGATTGGGTCCAAACAGCTTAACTCTTATCTCCAAATAATGTGCAGAGCAACTTCCAGTCAAGATGAAGACAATGGATTAAGCAGTCATGGAAATTCCCCTTCTTCCTCTGAACACATAGAATGTCACCTCATGGCTCTAAGCAGAGACGCGTGGGCCAGAGAAGAGCCAACACCAGATGCACAGCCGAGATCAACTTCTAACAAGGACTTTATGAGGGTGGACTTCAAGACAAGTAGACTCATGTACTGAAGGCCATTGAAATTAGGTTTTCCGGTTACAGCCAGAAACTGGAAAAATCACTATTGTGACCAAAGGCTGGAAAACTGTGTACCAGCCAAAATATGAGAATGGCAGAGGGCCTAGTCTGTAGTAGCTGCAGACAAAGTATGGGGCTGGAAACCAGGCTGAGAATTGGCGTTAAACCTTTTCCATGCCTAAGCAGCAATGTCACAGCTCACCACTCAGCCCCCTAAGGAAGCTAATTCCCACCGTACGTGACCTCACAGTCAAAGACTATAAAGCCGAAGATGAAGGCAGATACTAAGGAAAAGCCTCCACAGATGAGACCAATAGAATTTGTCCCTGAGGAAACCACAAGTAGTAATGCAGTTGGACAAGGGCTCCTAACGTACAGATGTTCAAGTGTTTAAGGAGATCAAGTAGAAATAGACCTCATAAAATAAGGACAGAAGGTTAAAAAAAAAAGACCAAGTATAGTTGGGGTAAAAAGTAGAAACCCTAAAAATTTTAGTGCTAACTTCTATGAGTCAGTGAATTCACGGATGGGTGGCGGGTCGCAGTTGTTGCCTGGAGAATGCCTCATTCGTTCCTGAGGGAAACGCACAGAAGCAGAAGCAGTTGCTTTCCAAAGTCTGAATTATAAAACAGGAGCAATAAAAAGAATGGCTTGAATGGGATGGTTTATTGAGCTGTCCAGCACTATAAGCAAATGACTTACAAACACTGGCCAACTCTTTTTGAATTTGAGAAAGATACTCGGATAGAAGATTGTTCCAAAAAATAATTACTTGGTCTTTTAGTTCTCTCTTTATTGTCATAAGAAACTATGGGTATTTTTTTCTTTAGATTGCAAACTCATTAAAAAGGAGCTTGTAATGAACAATTTAATTAGATTGGTTTTGGCTTCCTTAAAAGCTGAAGAAGGTATTAATATTCTAATCAAAAGTCTTAAGGAAATATTCTTAGAATTTAAAAAAAATTTCCTCCCATATGCTTGTTTTTAAGAGCCAGAGGAAGTGTCAGGGAATACCAGGCAACTCCTAGAAAATCAAGCAGTGGGTGGGTCCATGTGGTGAGGCCCCACGGGCCAACCTTGTGTTGGCAGCAGACTGCAAGTTCCCACCTGACTCACGGCAAATTTATTCAGCTGCTTATGATTATTTTTTACTCATACTTTGAAAGAACAACAGCTTGGTATTTTTAGCCTTTTAATGGCAGGAGAAAGAGCTTATCAATAACAAACCCCCTTTTTAAAAATAGCTCATGTTTTTTTGACCTGTGGCTAAGTCTGCATTTGCCTTCCATTAAAAAGATAATAGCAACAATTCCAATAAAACACATTTATTAAACACTATTTGAAAGCTATGTCCAGTGCTTTCATGTTTCCTCATTTAATCCCTACAAGCATGTGCAATGGGATCCTTGTTTCTGTTTCTTACAGATGAGGAAAGCTTCTTACAGTGAGGCTCATGGTCAGAGACATGGGGTGACAGATTTGCAAGTGGCAAAGGAAGATTCCATTACAAGCACTTTGACTCCAAATTCCGTCTTCTTTCCTTCGAGAGAAAATGTGTAAAAGCTAGAAAGGGAGAGGTGGAGCCTCTGTGTTTTTGTAGATATCCCACCTGCCTATCCCCGCCTGGAGAAGGAACCGAAGTGTAGCTGCTTTCTAGGACTCACAGATTTGGCCCCTAGCACAACACATCTCTGCCTCCTTCAGCTCACCAGCACGGCTCCTTTCAGCTTCAAAGAGAAAAGAAGCCACTCTTTCCCACTCATTTGGCATCAGCCTCGGGTGGCTGCCAGTCCCGACTTCCATTTGCCCTCTTTCCGAGAGCTCTCAGCTAGGGAAGCCAGTCAGTGGGAGAAATGGGTGAAGGGGGCCAAAAGGTAAAAGTAGGAAGAAAAAAGAAGTGAGTGATCATTACAAACGCTTATGCCAGAAACAACCACCATAACAAAAGAACGGTGCAGACCAGAGAACCATTTCTTGTTTCTCACACCAGTAGGGCCTGTGTCACCCTCCCAGCCAGTGCTCCTCACTCCCCAGACCCCTGCCCAGAGGATGGCGCAGCACCTGTAAATTGTAGGGGCTGTTTCCCGTGGATGCTGCTGCAGGCGCTGGTAAGAAGGGAAACGTTCAAGTGATGACGCAATCTCTACTCCGCCCTGGCTGGCCAGCTGGTTGCCTTTAAGTTCTAACCACTCTGTTTGCCACATGTCTTCCAAAGTCCAAGTGCCATCTTCCCTGGGAAGCATCCCTGATCTCTCCCCCACCCCCACCACCAGCCTGGGTCGATGGTAAACACAGAACATTCCACAGGCCTCTTACATGGTTAAATATTCAACACACTGGAGATCATTCTGTGTTTAGGGCTCCTGCGTATCCAACTAGACACAAATGATAGAGAAGTGTGACTTTATTCAGTTTACACCCCTGACCCCAGCATGTAGTAGGTGGTCAGTGAACATGGGATGATGAATGGTAACTGCTCACTGAAGGCACTATTTGCATTTCTGCTTCCCTGTGTCTCTTCCTGCTATTTCTATCTTCTGTTCCCATCACTCAGAATCCTTCTCTTTCCTCCACCCTCAAGTATTAGACACTTGTTTCCTTACCAGGTAGGAAGTCCTGGTCATTACTTATATAAACATTTCTGTAAACTTTTCTTCTAATTAGCATATTCAATGCTATGTCCAGAGTTTCTCAAGTGATAAACTCATTAAAATAATAAATCCCTCACTAATCCCTGGAGCATCATTTCCAGGGATGCTCCTCTAGCTGTTCAGAACAACCTTTCACACATTAAATATTAGTCCATCAGGATTGGTGAGAGCTGAAGGAGAGCTGACCTCAGGCTGGGAAGGAATTGGGGGTCCAAAGCTATGTTGATAAATTGGTCCTCTCAAATGCAAACTTTTTCCCATAGAAATTCTTTCATAAGTGATGGTTACAGTTCCAGCCTTGTCAATAAAAGTCCGCTCACTCTAGACACGGGGTTAATGTACCCAGCCTTAGTTGTGTCCCTCAAAGTAGGGTCAAGAGAGGAGGGAAGAAAGGGGAGAATTGCCTTGCTGCACCCAGGCTCAGGGCACCCAGGCGATCCTAATGCATTGTTTATTTCTTCCTATCTTTGAGTGCCCTTGTCCCAAGCTGAAACAAATATTTACCTCTGCCCTAGTTTCAGTTGTGGAGTTCACCCAGGCTGCTTCTAATCTTTGAGGTTCTTTAACCTTGACATTTCCAATTTTTTCCTAGGCAAAATCCAACTGATCTCAACTAGATGTTAGGAGAGCAAATAAGTGAATTAATCCATATTAAGGTATAAATGATTGCTGGCACATGAACCTTTAATGTAGCGTTTAATTTTTAATAGAGAATATTTGTCTACCTAAATGAATTTATACTTCTAATTTGGCATAATTTTAGTAATTATAATAAAATGAACTGAAAAATCAGCAAATTGTAAGGAAATCCTTCTGGGTGAGGAGGAACTAGGTCATACCTCCCTGAGAGCCCCAAATTTTATTAAATTATTCCTTCTTTTCATCTTTTGTTTGGCAAACTTCAGATTTCTGAAAGTGCTAAGGGCTTTTATTTATTGATTTATTTTTGGTCTGTCTCTTTTGGTTTGGTTTGGTTCGGTTTGGTTTTGATTTATCCTAGGTGAGGCCCAGGTCCACGCTGAGTATTTCCTCCGAGATTGCTCGGGAAGCAGCATGTAGCCTGATTTCCATAGCCCCCCGGAGTCAGCCTCAGGGCTCCGTCCTGCCAGCTTTTAGTTCCCTGCTGCTCACCCGCCTTCGTGCCCTCGCCCACCCTCCTCATCAGGCGGCACGTGCCTCCCGGGCGGGTGGGCCCAGGCCCTGGAGCTGCCGACAGACCGGGGGAGACAGGCCGACAGGCCATCGTAAGACTGTCAAACGTGCCTGGGCTCAGGGAATGGGACAGCCAACTGCCCCGGAGCGCTGGGAAGGCGCCACAGGGGCGGGACAGCTGCCTGAGTGTGGCCAGTGCCCTCGTGAAAGAAAAGGGAAGACGGGATTTGGATTTTGTTAGGCCGAGTGAAAGTTAATGAGGACCTGGAGCCGGATCAGACTGGAAGAATGAGGCCTCCGCGGGGAGCAGAGCAGCCCGGAGAACCCCTCTTCCCAGGGTCATCTCTTAGACTCTGGCTACTGCGCTCCAGTCTTTTCCACAGCAGCACTTTGCACCCACATGTTACCGCCTTAGGCACACGTGTTCATCCCCTCTCCCGGGTGCCACACCCGGCTCCCCGGGCAGACAAGTAGTGTCTTATTCCTGTCCCTCGTCTTGCCCAGGACACTCTGCTGCAAGGCGAGCTCGCAGCCACGCTCACCTCGGCACCTGCTCCCAGTGTAGCGGCAGGACCTTCGCCCGGCGCCCCTGCTCTGCCCGGCCAACCTTGCCCGGCCCAATGCTGACTTTCCCCTGAGCGTGCCTGTGCCACCTCCGGGGATGTTACCCTCACAGCACCTCCCGAGGGTCTTCTGATGGACTCCTATCAAGGGCAGAATAGGTTGATTTTCTAAATCACATAAATGAATAGCTTAATTGTTGATTATGTAAACTATTGGAGCAAATATTTGCAGAAGTCTCAGTGGAGCTCTTTTCTGAGCATCCAATTCTTCCCCAAACCCTAAAGAACTGCTGCTATCTCAAGCTCCCACAAAAGGCATCTTGATAATCCTGATTAATTTGTTCATTTGACCTCCTTGTTATACAGATGGCTAATCTTAAAGTTAATTCCAGAAATGGCTGACAGGCATAAAAGTTAAGCAATCCAAAGCCTTGTGCTAGACTGAGTTGGAAGTTAAAGAATGTGGTTACTGCCTATAGTGGCCTGAAAAGCCTTGGGAAGAATGCCCTTCCTCACTGTCTTGAGCCCTCCCTCTCCCCTCCTATATCAGTTCCCACAGTGACCAATTGCCTGTCCACCTAAGGGAGGATGCTGATAATTTTTATACCTAAGTAAAGACTGTGAGATGAAATTGTTTAAAAAATAAGATACAGCCCGGCCGGGTGTGGCTCAGTGGTTGAGCATCCACCTAGGATCCAGGCGATCGGGGTTCGATTCCCGGTCAGGGCACATGCCCGGGTTGCAGGCTCCATCCCCAGTCGGGGGCATGCAGGAGGCAGCTGATCAATGAATCTCTCATCATTGATGTTTCTCTCTCTCTCTCTCCCTCTCCTTTCTTCTCTCTGAAATCAATAAAGATATATTTTTTTTAAAAACAAGATACAGATGTGTCACACGTCTGACATTAGACAAAAAATAATTGGCCTTGCTTACCTCAATAAAAACTCATCTTTCTGAATGACTAATTTAATTCAGTAGTGTTTTCTGAAGTTTATATTATGTTTTAAAATCAATTTGGAAGCTAGGATTTACTTCTAGAAAAAGAAAACAAAGGACCTAGATAATTTTCTTCATGTAGGACCCTACTTCTACTTGTCTGGAGGATATTATCACTTCCCAGAAAAGCAATATGCTCTCAAAATTAATTTAAATATGTAATCTACACTTTATTAGTTCATAGTTTCTCTCCAGAAAATATGATCTAGTTCTTTCCTAAAACCAAAGTTGAGTTACTGTACTTATGATTGAGAAATGAAACTATTTATTTATGACTGAAAGTTACTTAGTTTTCACCTTTTCATTTTTATTTTTTCCAGGTGCATTTGGCATTAGTGTCCGAGATTAATTAACCCAGGAGGTCAAAATGATCCTCAACTCTTCCACTGAAGATGGTATTAAAAGAATCCAAGATGACTGTCCCAAAGCTGGACGGCACAATTACATATTTGTCATGATCCCTACTTTATACAGCATCATCTTTGTGGTGGGAATATTTGGAAACAGCTTGGTGGTGATTGTCATTTACTTTTACATGAAACTGAAGACCGTGGCCAGTGTCTTTCTCTTGAATTTAGCGCTGGCTGACTTATGCTTTTTACTGACTTTGCCGCTGTGGGCCGTCTACACTGCTATGGAATACCGCTGGCCCTTCGGCAATTACCTGTGTAAGATCGCGTCGGCCAGTGTCAGCTTCAACCTCTATGCCAGTGTGTTTCTACTCACGTGTCTGAGCATCGATCGCTACCTGGCTATCGTTCACCCAATGAAGTCCCGCCTTCGGCGCACAATGCTTGTGGCCAAAGTCACCTGCATCACTATCTGGCTGCTGGCTGGCTTGGCCAGTTTGCCAACTATCATCCACCGAAACGTGTTTTTCATTGAGAACACCAACATCACAGTGTGTGCTTTCCATTACGAACTCCAAAATTCAACCCTCCCCGCAGGGCTGGGCCTGACCAAGAATATTCTGGGTTTCCTGTTTCCTTTTCTCATCATTCTTACAAGTTATACTCTTATTTGGAAGGCCCTAAAGAAGGCTTATGAAATTCAGAAGAGCAAGCAGAGAAATGATGATATTTTCAAGATAATCATGGCAATTGTGCTTTTCTTTTTCTTCTCCTGGGTTCCCCATCAAATTTTCACTTTCCTGGATGTTCTGATTCAGCTGGGCATCATAAATGACTGTAAAATCACAGATATTGTTGACACCGCCATGCCCATCACTATCTGCATAGCTTATTTTAACAACTGCCTCAATCCTCTCTTCTATGGCTTTCTTGGGAAAAAATTTAAAAAATATTTTCTCCAGCTTCTGAAGTACATCCCTCCAAAGGCCAAGTCCCACTCCAGTCTATCCACTAAAATGAGCACACTTTCCTACCGCCCCTCGGATAATGGAAACTCATCCACCAAGAAGCCTGCCCCGTGCGTTGAGGTTGAGTAACACCCTGGGAGCCTGTCTCTAATGTAAGCTTGTGGCAAAGGGCACAAGAGAAGGGCTCCTCTACAGCACTTCCCTACCAAAGAAGCATCAGCTACTTTTCAGAAACTTAAGAAGTGGATTACGTGGACTGAACTGACTTTTCTAAAGCTCTGAACAAAAGATTTTCCTTTGCAACTAAACAAAGCAAAGCGACACTTGCCACATTTTGCTTTAGATAGATGATGGCTGCCCAAAGACCAGTGTCAGAGACCGGATGACTGCGTTGATTTGGAAAAATTTCACTGGCGGAAATGCTCCCCCCCCCCCCCCCGTCTGCTCTTGTTCTGTTATTTCTGATTCCCAGGTAAAGGTATTTAGAATAGGTTAGGCCTTTAGAGGAGCAACAAGAGATCAGAGCTCAAGACTGCTCTCCCCAGTGTCCAAAGGGCAGTGAAACTTTTGTGCCTGTTTAGTCATTAGCAGCTGTGGTCCACTTGTACCTGCTACCATCACATTTCCTGGAAAGACTTGCTAAGCAGCAGTTGTCAAGTTTAAGAAACTTGTGAAATTCACCCAGTGTCTTATTGACTCACACTGCCAGAGCATGCCAGCTGAGTGGCTGATTTGTATAAGGATGTTGGGAAAGTCACCTGTAAAGTTAAACTACTTGTAAAGTGTTAACTCTGGTCCCAGGTCATCGTGTCTTCCTAGTTATTAGTTTCATTTCATATCTAAGAAGTACATATATTTTTGTGGTAAAAAGATGATATAAAGTATGCCTTACTGTTTTAAAAAGTATATATTCTACCTATATATGTATATGTACACCCATATCTCTGAACTGTTGTTACTTGATTAAAACCCAGTAAACTTATATTTACATTAAAATAAAATTTTATTGCAATATATTTCACCTTCATTACTTAAAAGAGATACTGATTTATTTTTAAAACAAGACAATTATGAATAAGTACAAATATATTTCCATTTAAATTTTGACACAGCTGATGGTTTGGTACTGTTGGTTATAGATGTTATATCCTGCCACTGAAATGACAAAGAATACATTTCATTCCACTGAACATGGAATAAATGCCTCATTTTGAATTTTCTAAAGTTTTTCGTGTAACAAAAAAAAACTCATTCCTTATAACACTAAAATATTACAATACTTTACACACTTTTTAATAACAGAATTTTTCTAATTACATAGATGATCACTACAGGAAATTTATAAGATATAGGAAAGCATACAGATAAGTCATGTGTAGATATTTCACTTAAAAATTGCCATTTTTAACCCCTGGGTACATTTTCTTTTACTTTGTATTCATTATATACACATACTTATATAAATCATGATGTTGGAGTCACAATGTGTGTAGTACTTTGTATAAGATTTTGTACTTAATGTCCTAATATAGTAGATTGCTACACCATTAAATATTTTTCTAAAACATTTAAATAAGTGCATAACATTACAAAATACTGACACATCCTGATATAACTAGTTCCCAAATTGGATCCTTTAGTTTTTTTCCTGACTTTTTAGTATCATAAATTGCATTATGATGAACATTCAAGTACATGAATCGATAAATTACTCATGATACACTCCTAGAAGCGGTACAACTGGGTATACAGATATAAACATTTTTAATATTCTTAATACATATTGCCAAATATTTTCCAGGAAACTTGAAGCAATTACAATACCAGCAACATGCATGAACGTATTTCACCTCAGACTCAGCAGCATGGAATACTGACTAGATTTTAGCAGAAAAGGAAATTTTACTGTAAAGCCCCAGGAGCCACAGGCAGGGAGGGGACAGCCCTGAAGAAAGCACTGTGGCATTTCTGCTGCCTGTGGGCTGTGCCTCATTCTGCTCCCTGGAAGCCTTTGCTGCTCCTGGAGTCCACAGAGACTGGGCTCAATAAACAGTGGCCAAAGGCTGGGACGGTGTATAAAGCCACTGACGGGGGTGTGGGTGACCAGGCCATTCAGAGAGGCCTTAGTGGGCTGGCAGAATCGCCACAAAGCAGCCTATCCCATTCCCATTCCCAAAGATAGAGTTGTTTTGTGAATGAATGTGGTTACACATGCCTCACAGCACTTTCCTTTTATATATTTTTTTATTTCACTAACGTAATGTCAGCCACTAGCTCCAAAGGTCCTTACAATTTTCCCAAAGGGTTGCCTCTAAAATATAAATTCTAGCTCATCCCAAGTTCTAGTGCAAACTTATCCTATTTGAAATCCCTCCAAGTCAGCTTTATGACAGTCCTTTTATTGTTCATGTGTCTTCTTAATCCAAGTGATTACAACTACTATAAGCCTACTGAACCATTTGATAAGTGAGAGTTGATAGGATTTCTGGTAAAGCATTGTATTTAGATGCACCCTGTCTCATGTATTTATTAACTGCCGTGAGTGACATGTTTCAAGCCTTGTTTTCATTTTTACTTTATTAAATTGCATTGTGATTTTCACCATCCCATAGATATTCATAACTTCAATGATTAATCTTGCATTTTCAAAATTAATATTGAAGTTAAGACTCTATGTACCAAAGTTAAAGGATGGGACGTTATGATTTCTTCTTCATGAAAACACTTAGAGGTTAGGTGGACTCATTTTCTTGGAATATTTTTAAATTTATGCAGAAATGAATATTTGCCATAAAGATCTAGGTACCCATCCGAACTTAAGGGCAATACATGTATTTCTATTTACATTCCAATTCTTATTTTCCCCATGAAAGACTGGTCTTTTCAGTTGATAATTCATTTATTCATGGATTGTATGCAATTTTCATTATTTCCCTACTCTGTGCTAGGGGACTAGAGCCGTGTAACATAGCTTAGGACACATATGTTAAACATTTCAATCAGCTGCTGTGGGCAGGATGAGAGAGAGCTGAATGCGAAGAATCTTGATTGCCAAGCCATGGAAAGGCTCATGGACGTTCGCTACCACAGATTCTCAGTTTTATGACTCTCTATACTGGGGCAATTTTTTCCAATAATATGTGCCAACCTAGGGAATCAGAGGGGAGGAAATAGACTCAGGTCCCCAAAGTGCTGAGTAAAGAAAACGAGTGTCAGGGAATGTTGGATACTGGCACAAAGGGTGACACTCTGAGGGTGGAGAAGCAGATGAGCTGCAGTGAGACTGTGGAGCGGACAGAGCCACTCACTGCCTCCACGGCCAAGGTGCAAACCTCATGAGAGAGCTTCATGCAGATTTTTAGGGCCTGGGGCCCACAATGGAGCCACTAGGCCCAGGCCAATCAGAAGAAGAGGGAATCTAAATATTAGAAAGGGAGCCAAGCTATATAAATAGTAGACAGAATGACATGGGGCAAGACTCAACTGTATATTTATATATTTCAGATGCATGTTGGGAGAGAAGAGGTCCTCTGTAGCACCATACGGGAGGCTTTGATGAGACTGAAGAATAAATTTACACCTGAAACTAATACAAAATAGTGGTGGAATATTGGAACTAATAATCAGAGAGTCAGGTTTTCCAAATTTAAAATTTTAATTGAATCAGTCAAAAGATGACATCTGTAGTTACACCCACTCTTGTCTAATATATTTGTGAGTGGACATTCAGGGAACTATCTGTGCTGTGTCACTTATCATGGGAATTTCCTACCTCACCCAAAGACAGGACCACCATTTCCTACATAACCCTATCCCCAGGCCACAGTTAATTGGTTCAGGCTTAAAGTGAACCAATCACAGTTTTTCCCTAAGGATTTTTCTAACAGGTACTGGTGTGAGTGAAGTTAACACTAAAGGCAAAAACACCCTAGCAATGTTTGAATCCTTTGTTTTCAAAGTATGCCCACCTCATACTTTGAAACCAGCATCCATGTCTCTAATCAACAGACAGAATATAGTGATCAACAGCTGAGATCTGCATGCATTCCTTCCTGATTGACCAATAAGAATTTCCCTTCTGACGTGGCCAGCACATCACCCATTGGCTATCCAGTAGGAATGATTCCAGTCTAGGTCCCAAAATATCTTGGTCTCTATCTTAATAAGAAGTCATGGGGGCTGTCCCTCTTTCATGTGTCTTATTATGAGAGGGTGAAGAACAGGACACCCAGTAGTGTACGTATTTAGGGGAGAAGAGTTATGATGACACAGAAGGACCCTTAGTTGGATGGGACTAAGAGTAGGGACCTCAGTCCCTACTATTGTAAACTGAGATTTCCCCCTGAGGTGGCACACTGGTAAAACACTCTTATGTTGCCCAAGAGATTATAATAAATATAATTTGGATCCTGAAATATTAAGTAAAAAGAGCACCCCATGCCACCTAAGAGCACAAATATATGTCCTGTAGCTGCCTAAACTCTCCCCTCTCTCCATGACCTGGATGTTGTCTAGATCTCATAGAGAGTGAGAACACAGCATCCTAATCTGCTCAAATCCAGTGGGAAAGGTATTTGTTCAACAAGTCCACCTGCTATCACCATAATTAGCTAGTTATTAATATTAATAATAGGAAAAGAGCAAAGGGCCAGACATTGTAAGTATGGTCATCTGGGCAGCTTCACCAGGAAGCTGCAGCTTCACATTCCCCAGAGAAACACCGGTCCATTCCCTGCAAGGGATCAGACAAAGGGGGAGATGGGCACATGGGCAGTGAAATCGGGGTGATGCAGGGAAGGTGCCTGTCAGTCTAGTCTGAGAAAAATATTGTCCAGGAAGGTGGAGCCACTGCAAGTGCACTAAATCTTGGAAGGGTAAAATCCCCAGACAAAGAGTTCCCTCTCTCTCAGCCCTTTGTTCCCCCTTACTCTCTCTTGCTCCATAACCTGTGCTTGCCTGCCATGTGGCCTTAGCAGCCTCATGGCCCATGGCCATGTGGACCCTACATGCAATGGACTGCAGGTGAGAACACAAGCTAAGCTAGCCAGATGCAGGACTGGACAGGACTTTAATATGGAACAGAAATTCTGAGCAGTGCCCTTAATTTTGGCCCTGCTGAAGACAAGATTGAACTTCTTCCACGGTGAGACAGAGATGGGACCCTGGAGGGGTTCCCCATTAATTTTACATCATCAATAAAGCTTTCCATGAAACCCCATTCTCCTGTGGAGGCCTCAAGAAATTCTTTTCCCCACAGCACCCCAAGGATTCCACTTCTACCAATAACACACCCACCCTACTTGAGAAATGAGCTAACTAAGGTCCAAAAAAAATGAATTTTGACAATCAGAAAGAGCCAGAATTAGATTATTGTCTTTTTTTTCCAAAAGACAACTTAGAATGAGAGAACTTAGCTTAACATTTAATTATAAATCATTCATATACAAAGAAGCTTTGTATAATAACCCTTTAAGAGCTTAAATACCCTGAGATTTGCCCTTCAAGCAGCATGATCGGAAAATATTTATCCTTGTGCACAAGAGACATAAGTGTGATGAATAAATGATGTTAATTTTGAAACTATTAAAAGGCACTTTACTATTATGATTACTTTGCTTCAAATTCAAAATGATGATGAGCCATATATGCCCCTGGGCCCATTCTTGATTCTTTCCATGTCTTTTAAAGCTTCTTTCGAAAAACTGAACAAAAAATCTTCACTGAACTTCCCAACGAGTTGGAATATATCTCACAGAACTTCTTTTCCAAGCCTGACGAAGTTCCACTAAGCCATATTGGCACCACCATTGCTAAATGATAATTTTCACAAAATAAGCTTCGATTCTCCAAAATGGCAGAGAGAAAGCAGGATGGGTGCTGTTAACCAACAGGGAGAAGCCCTCATAGAGTTCCCCACGGAAAAGAGCATGGATGTGCAGAATCCAGAGCAAGTATGCTGTCAGTCAGCCGGCACGTGTGACGGAAGGACCCTAGGTGTGGATTCACTCTCACTAGTGACAGCTAGGGCCTTCTCCTAGCTGCACTGTAACAGAGAAGTTTCTAAGTGGTGCTGAAGGGACGCAAAGCAAAGTGTATTAGCCAGAGGATATGAGGGCAGTTATCTAAAGCTGTGCCTCAGTATCAATCATTGGAAACATGCAACAACAACCATACACACACACACACACACACACACACACACACACACAGAAATAACCTGATGCCCTTACAAATAAGTAACTGCCATTATCATTTATTCACGTAACAAGCAGACAGCAGAGGGGGGAAAAAACAACAACAACAAAGAAAACCTGTCACTCTTCCAGAAATAGCCCCTTCTTTCCATTTGGGTGCCCACCCCTTCCCACAGTCAGTGCACAGTCTGGATGGGGCAGAGCCTTTGTCCTTGAAAGTTGGGCTCTTGATGTCCCGTTGCCAGCACATCCAGCAGGGACAGTGACACCTAAGCAAACTGGCCTGTCATAGTCCTGTGACTGCAATGGGATGGGCACATCACCGCAATGACCCAATTAAAGTGCATTTTCTGATTTTGCAAAGAACTACCAGACAAAATGTTTATTGTTTCGCATTATACGGAACCTAAGTGGATGCGAAAAGCAGTTGCAGCCCTTTGGCTTCTGCAGAGGGCGGAGCAGGAACTTCTGGCGCTTTCGCAGGGAGCCTGAGAATAGTCAGCCCGGAACCAATGCAGCAGCAGGCCTGGGGAGGGAGACGGGCCATGTCCTCAGGATGCTGTTTGAGAGCTGACTTTCCCTGCCAGGACCTCGCTACCCCCGACTTCTCCTTTTCCTTATGCCAGTGGAGGGCGGGTTTCCTGACCCCCAAACTCAAGTCTTCATTAAATCATCATAGTGACCATTCATCACATTCTTATTATGGGACGGCCACAGTGTTCCCTACATATATGGATTGTATTATTTCATCCTCAGGATGACCAGTCTTGTCAGTTCCTCTCTTATCCAATGAGACAAAAAGAGGCTTAGAGATTTTAGATGACTGGTCCAACGTAACTTGACTGGGAAACGCTAGAGCTGAAATTTAAACGCAAGCGTGGTGACTCCACAATCTGTGCTCTTATTTGCTAAACTATGTTGCCCCCTAAAATCAAACAAAAAAAACAACAAAAAAATGGCATCACAGACCATGAATCATGTAGGTAACTTCCAAAATATTTTCTATGTCTATTTATTCAAAATCAACATTAGTAATATTTTACTTTGTCTTAAACTCATAGTTAACTGAGTTTCAGGATAAAATTTCAAAAGTCTTTGTCCTTGAAAGTTGGGCTCTTTAATAGAAAGTACTAATTGACCTCCCACAGCATAGCACTGAATTTTACATTTATTCTAATTTGATTTTGGATGAGCTTATATTGGGTCTGGCAAATAAACAGGCTACGACTGCTAACTGTCACAGTAATTAGTTCAACACTCTGGTCCTGTCTGCAGCCTGGAATGCAGATAGCATTTACCAAATGAAAGGGGGAAGAAACTCCTAAATTAATGTTCGTGTCAAAGTTCACCTTCATGCAACCTGATGGAATGATGTCCTTTTGAAAAAATATTGTGCAGAAACTTCATTACATCCAGAGACAGCTTTCCTTCTAAGGTTTACGATGAAGATTCGGCAATGAATTTAGACGAAGAATATACCTGGAATAATGAAAACAGAAGTATGATTTGCTCCAACTGCACCCGAGTCCGGGAGAAAGGGGACGGGAGGGGAGGGAGGCCGCGAACCTTCGCACCAGGCAAGGCGGGCGGCGGGCGCAGGGCCGCAGGCCGGGCTCGGGGACGGGCCGCAGGCGGGGAGGCGGGGCGGGAGCAGCGCTGCGTCGGGCGGCCCAGGGCCCCGCCCAGGGAGCGGCCGCGCCACCTCCACCCAGCGGAAGAACGCGCCCGACGCCGCCGTCTCCCCGCACCCACCCGGGGCTTCTCGCAGAGGGTTGTAGGTGGCGATGCAGAGTCACCCGGTGGGTGACCTGTGAGCGATACTCTCCGTTTAGGTCTGAGCCTTGTCTGGTTATTTCAGTCACGTTCTTCCAACGACGAGCACGACGCCACCAATTCAACGAAGGTGGCGGCGCGAGGGTGCCCGGCGCTCTGCTAAGGGCGCCCTCCAGTGTGTCCTTGACAGGAGCGGTGACGTGTTTGTGACGTCAGCGGGGCCTCTAGGTCCACGGCAACCTAACCGAGATGGACCCAGCCTCCCGGAGCTCCCGGCAGAGGCCCGAGGTCACGCTCCCGTGGTCAATCCTAGCGCCCCCGCCTTCCCAGGTCAGCTTAGAGATTGCCTCGCCATTCCACGGGCTGCGGGTACCCCGCTCTGCGACACCCGCGTGGGACAGCGCCGGTCACACACACGCACTCACACGCACTCACACGCACTCACACGCACTCACACACACACACTCACACGCACTCACACACACACACGCACTCACACGCACACACGCACTCACATGCACTCGCACACACACGCACTCACACGCACACTCACACACACACGCACACTCACACACACACACACGCACTCACACACTCACACGCACTCACGCACACTCACACACACACGCACTCACACGCACTCACACACACTCACACGCACTCACACGCACACACGCACTCACACGCACTCGCACACACACGCACTCACACGCACTCACACACACACTCACACGCACTCACACACACGCACTCACACGCACACTCACACACACGCACTCACACGCACACTCACACGAGCACTCACACGCCCTGTGCACAGGCTCTAAGGGATGCCCTTGATTCAGGAAGTTCTCCATCCCTCTGGACATTTCTCTCTAGGCTCCCCGCAGTCCCCACTCTCACCCCATCCCACACCTCACCCTGGCCTTCTCTGCACCCCTTCCTCTTTTATCACAACCTTCGCTGGGGAAGAAAACCCAGCTCCTCCTCTCAAGCGGCCTGAGGGAAGTTCCCGAGCACACGCTGCTGCGCGGAGCGCCCCCCGCCGGTGAGCCTGTGAGCTGAGTGTTGCCCCTGCCCCGAAGGGCGGCCCGTTCAGTGCTCCGCCAGGGCACACGCCCGGGTTGCGGGCTCGATCCCCAGTTGGGGGTGTGCGGGAGGCAGCCGATCAATGACAACTCTCATCACTGATGTTCCTCTCTCTCTCCCTCTCCCTTCCTCTCTCTGCAATCAATAAAGATCTGTTTTTTAAAAAAAGGAGCCTAGTGTCATGTGGAAGCTGCTCTAATAAGCCAAGCCCGGCTCCGTAGCCGCCTGTCCTCATTAGCTCCTGGCCACAGCTTCACATGGCCCAGGTGTCAGGGCTCCCAGCTCCGGAGACACCCCCGGCCTAAAGGCAAAGGGCCGTGGCAGGGAGGGACCCAGTTCCGAGTTAGCCGTCAGATTCTAGAGCAGTGCTTCTCACACCCAGAGGCGAGGACCCAGCAGGAGGGTCAGAGCTCCGCCAGCATCTGAGCTGCAGCCCCCAGGGCGCGGGCGTGGAGGCCGCACACTCCCCTAAAGCATGCCTGTATGTGAGGGCTGTGCTGACGTGAACTCCGGGGAGCTTCTGCCTGAGACTTCAGTTTTGTTACTTTTGACATGGTGACTATGAAGGATCAGAATAATAACAGCAACTCAAAACACGAAAAGCATTCAAACCAGAAAGCACGGCCAAACCACAAACCGGGGCGCTAGGGCTGCTCCCACGGCCATTCCAGGGTTCTCTAATCCTGCTCTGAGTCCTCGGGCATCTCCCCGAGGCCTGCGGCTCTGGCCTTGCCGTTTAGTTTGGTGTTGCTCCGAGGAACAGGTTACAGTGTCTTGCCTGCTAAACGACAGTGCTCAGGCTTCGTGCAGACGCTAGGGCTTGGTCGGTGCAGCAGCGCAGTCGCAGCCGCAGGCAGACTGTCTAAGGAGGGAGACGGCGCCTTTCTATCTGTTTCAGGCTTTTATCTCCTCTCAGATGCATATGGACCCACAGCGAGCGAGCGACGACACCACCCTTGCCTGGTCACTGACTATCCTGCAGTGTACTTCTTAATTAACACCAGCCTCACAAATATGGTGGCTTAAGTGCCAAAAACCTGGCCCACTTAATGGCCAATCAGAGAACTATGTGATCATGACATCCATTTGGAACTACATTTTTTTTCCTGAGGTGAATACAGTTAAGCTCTAAATATTCTTATTGTTTTCCACCCAGTGTATTTTTTTAAATACTGCTTCTTTTTTCAGCATCGCAACTTCCGTTTCACTTTTGTCATCAGATGTAGCCCTATGTTATAAAATTTTATTATGGTTTTGTTGGTGGCGGTGGTGGCTTTTCAGCTAGAGTTTGCAGCAATGCCGAGGACTGAGGAATAATTTGAGTGAACGACACGTACGGTGTTGCCTAGTAACACAGGCAGATCTGCACAAAGCCATAAATTGCAAAATTTCATAGCAGTGTAGAAACTTTTACTGGCACTTAAGCATATTTTTCCCTGATTGAAGCAGAATTCATGCAACAATTACAACCATATGACAAAAGCTGGTAATGATTAGCCTTCAAGAGCTGCTGCTGTTTCCTGACAGTTCCAATGCTGTTTTGTTTGTTTCAGGAAAGAAACAAAGGCCCAGCCTCACTGACAAGGCAGAATAGAGCCTGGTAATTAGGCAGTGCCAGCATTTTAACTACAGCTCCCAATGAAGAATGGAAGAGTTATGCAATAATTTACAATTCTGATTAATTCGTTTCAACCCAAATCAGCTCTAGGGGTACCCACACAGGCATTAGAGGGCAGCCCTCCTGCTCTGTAATGTAAAGTGGAAACGTAACCCCCTAACGGCACAGATGTGCCTTCCACTATCGCTGAGTAAAGGACTCATGAAAACGGAAGCTGGAAGCCAGAAAGGTTTTCATTTACTGTAACAAATATCTTAAAGGCTATTTTAAAATATCTTCAGCCTGGCCGGGCATGGCTCAGCAGTTGAGCGTCGACCTAGGATCCAGGCGATCAGGGTTCGATTCCTGGTCAGGGCACATGCCGGGGTTGCGGGCTTGATCGATGACTCTCTCATCATTGATGTTTCTATCTCTCTCTTCCCCTCTCCTTTCCTCTCTCTGAAACCAATAAAGATATATTTAAAAATAAAATAAAATATCTTCAATGTTTATATTTATTGAAGTAAAAATTACAAAGTATAGTTGTTAAAGAGTCCAAGGAAAATTATTTTCATAATAAATTCAAGGTAGCTTTTTAAGTAATATCTCACAGGCAGCTTGTTAAGTAATATCTCACAGGCAGCCCAAAGAAAATATGAGTTTGTGGGAATAATAATTTATCATACCCTGAAAACACACACACACACACACACACAATGAGCATTTCACTGCCTGGATATTGGCTGATTTCTTTTTTTCTGACAAACACATGCTTCTATGAACAAATTCACCAGTGTCAAGGGATTCATACTATAGCTCGAGGAAATTAAGGAATAAATGCTTTGATCCTTTCATAAACTCTTCATCCTTCTAGCTCTGGCTTGAATAAAAAATGCTTATAAAAATTTAATAGGTAATGCAGGCACAAAAGAATTCATTGTGAAATGAATGGGAAGACTTGTATGTTCAGGCTCAGCCTTTCCATCAGTCTTGTGGCTGAGCTTCCTGATAAGTCCTAATTCGCTTTCACCAGAGCCTGAAAATGTCAGACTTCTGGTTTGGTTTCTCAGAACCCCCAAGCCCGACACAGCTACAGCAAGATACTTGCAGAGATCCAGAGGAAATGGAACAGGATGCACTGAAAGCAAAGGTGATGATCCAAAAATAAATTAAACCGGGTAAGGGACTCCGTCTACTCCAAGATAGAAGGCCTGAGAAAGCCATCCACTCCCCAGAAGTAACACTTGGAGTGCATAGAAATGGTCCAGGAGTACAACCAGCCCACAGCCTAGTGACAGGGACCTTGAGCAAGTTGCTTAACCTCCTTGAGTCCCAGTTTCCTCCTCCATAAAGTTAAGGGGTTGGGTTAGATGGGCTCTAAAGTCCCTAACAACTCCAAGGTCCTATAACTAAATGCTTCCATCGATCAATTGGAAAGTCCTCATGGCTTCCTACTCTGTCCTTTTACTACAAGCAACAGTAAGGAAACCAGCAGTCAGAGCTGAGAAAATAAAATCAGTCCTAAGCCCAAGTTGTTGAGGTGTGATATGCTTTCCAAACATCCAACTTCATGTTACAAAGTGAGACTTGTGTAATTACTTGGTGCGCTCGGTGCATGGTGGACACTCAGCAAAAATCACTCCCTACTGCTGCAGCTCCGATGCACACGAACCTCCAAATTGCTTTTGCTCTTGGCCCCCCTTTGTGGAGTGAGCTTCTGTGACTGAGTGTCAATTATGAAGACTTAAAATAACAAATCTGAAAAATTTATGCAGAAAGTGGCAATACATTGCCTGGATTATGTATAGATGGAGTGACAGTTTAGTCACTAATTTCTGATTAAATTTTAAGGCTGATCCTCTTAGATATTTTGAAAGTAAGTTGACATTCATCAAATAAATCCTAATGATAAATGAAACCTGTTTTCTACACTGTGTTAGAAAGCAATAGAAACACCAAATTCTTGAATGATCATTAAATGAATTAGATGGATTATGAATATTTTATGTCTCATTAAAACTAATAATTCATTCTGAAATGAGGCTGCAAAATAAGGATTCAATACTGTACTGAAACTAAGAGAAGCATAGTGAGAGTAACAGAGCCTCGGAGAATCCTTCTACCACCAACTCAAGAGGAAAACAAATAGATTTATCAAATTGTGACTCATTTGTTGCTAGTCAGAATGAAATAAAGCATACAGATGCCGTTAAACATATTTTGTAAACTGTAACTTCAAACTTCCAAAGACTTCTTAAGGATGACTTCTGTACAGAACTCAGTAACTAAGGTAAGAATTCTAAACAACATGGGTGATCAGAGTCACATGTACATTTTGAGATATAAGTTGATCGGCATTACTGAATGCTTACACACTGCATTACACAAATGTAACACATTTTTATTAAAAGTCTCTGGCCCCAAATGGACAGGTGGAAAATTCTGTGAACTTGTTTTTATTTTTTAAAAATTATTCTATCCCTCAACCTCATAGCTTAGAAGTAAGGTCTAAGGAGCCAAAATTGGGGGAGTTCAGGTTCTTAACAACTGAAGGGAAAGCTCCAAATTAACTTTTGTCTTAACTACAATGTTCTTTCATTTCCAAAGGAATAGAGTAGTTATGCTTTTTATTATGTTTAAAGCAGTTTACTTCAGCTATTCCTAGTGATCTCTTTGGGGTCTTCCCGTTTATAGGGATGATGCTGGACACACCAATTGCCTGATGGAAGAGAGCTGAAGATTTGAAGAGGGCCAGCTTTCACTCACGTACACTTTACAGCAGAAAACTGGTGAAGTAACTGTCTAAACAGGTGCAACAGACAATACCATTATCACCTTTTTTCTAATATTTTAATGGGAGGACCAATAAAGGTAAATAGTGATGGCAGGGAGAGATAAAGCATGAGTTTTGTTTTGTTTTTTCCTTTTACTTGAAATAGTGTCTTCCTAAAGCTTCATGGAAGACTAGAAAGTAGATTTCAAGTTGGAGACACCAAAAGTAAAATAGGTCAAAGTCCACTGCATCTATTTTCAATTATTGAGAAATACAGTCCTCAAGCAGCCAGAGTCAGCAGAATTGTCTGAGACCTGGGGATCATAGTGAAAATATCTCATAGTAAAGTGCATTCCCCATAGGTTTAAATGCAAAATGAGAACCCAACTTTTTATTGCTCTTTAAATGAAATGTGCAGTCTCTTTCCCCTTTTAAGGTCAAGTATGCAATATTTTGGAAAACAAACCATAAAAGCATGATTAGAGAGAACAGGGAGTCATTATTTCCTCCAGTCATAAAGAATCAGCACCATTCTCTCCATCTAATGCATCTTTGTAACAGCAGTGTCAGTGTGCAGCAGCACTCAAATCGCAAAGACAGTTTTTAAGAAAAAGCTTGGATTAAAAGAGGCCCATGTTGAGCTGGAAAATATCCACGTGGATTAGATTATTCTTATAAATTCCATTTCTTTCCCAGAGACTCACTTAACATTATATATTGTCATATTATCTGCCCACACGGAAATAATAACATTCATCGGGCCAAAAATCATAAAGCAAATCCAACTGTACACAGTTCCTGGTCATGGGGATGGAGTCCACATTGGGCTGCATGGAATAGGTAGGGAAAATATCTGAAATCAGTGTGGAAAATGCTGAGCCTGAACTGATAAATGCATATGGCATCTCTCGGTTTACTTTGCTTTCTTGGAAAGGTTTATAATCAAAACCTGAAGATGGTAGCATGTACCTTCTCAGTGTTGCTGTCGGGCCAGACTTCATGTAAAAGTGTATCACAAAGGCAAATATTTCAGAGTGGTGGCTTTTGCAAAGCTCAACTTCACCATGGAGGTAGTTTCAAAAGAGTGTCAGTGTTTCAACAACAGCTGCTACCTATCTGTCATATTTAGGACATTTATGCTTCCAATATACTCAGCTAGAGGTAGCTGGATCAACTTGAAACCAATTTGAAAAATGCATTCAGCAAAGTAAAGGAAATGACCTGTGACATTATAAATGCACCACATTGGACCTGAGATTCTCACCAGGCCAGCTTATGAGGTCAGGTTATCCAGGAGGGAATCAATTTTTAAGCCACCACCCAGGCTGAGGATTTCACATTCCAGGATTTAGCAATGGCTCCATTTCAATCTGCCTTCCTTTAAGTGATGTATGGCTTTTTTTTTTTTTTTTTTTTGCAAGCCCTGGTTCTGCATGAAATAAAGGAAAAAAGAAGGTAAATACTACCAACAGCTTCATTGTCTACAACGCTTGATGAGCACAGTCATTCTGGCTGAGGGACAGCATGAGACAACTTAGAGATTCTGCAAAATCCATAGAAGACTTTTTTATGCCTGAGGACTTTTTTGATTTGTTTTTTGTTTGAGGGGTTTTTGTTTTTTCTTTTTGGTAGAGAATGGTGATGTTGCAACTTTGTCTCATATGCTAACATGAGTCAGGAGAGTTCCCTCTGTGCTAGCCCATTTCTCATCCCAATGTTTTGTTAGTGTAATGAATGAGATAAACAGCCCACAAGAAGGAAGACTGGCCTCGCAGATAGCCTTTGGAAATATCAGGCCCTACTTGTTACTGAAAACTCAGCAGAAACCTACACAGACCCAGAATAACTGGAAGGAGGCCAAAGGCACAGATGCCAAATAAAATGAAGATTATCTTTCAGGCTTCGGTTTCTTTATTTTTTTCTGCACGTTTCATAGTTAAGACCCAGGATTTGGCTAGGCACTGCTAGTTAAGAATGTTGAGCTCATCTGTCTTGGCCCATGCTTCAGATTTTCCTAAAATCTCTCAAACAAGCAGCATCTGGCCTCAGTGAGCCCGTACCTCTCACTAAGCGGCCCCAGGGCCGGCACTAGCAGCAGCTGGCCTTGGTTCACAGCTTGGCTTCACGTGGGCACCTCCAAGCCCAGCACAAGAAGCATCCATCTGCTGGTCACTTTATAGCTTATGCAGGGTGACCCTGGGCAGAACACAGGCAGTGGCTAACCTTAGCCTGCACCTCCAGGGAGACCCTAGAGCCAGCACACCCAGTGGACAGCTTCAGACCACATGAAAGCACCACCCAACCACCTCCACAAGTGACACACTCAAGGGGTGGTCTCAGCAGGCACCAGAAGAACCCTTCTGAAGTAAGTCCTGCTCTATGTGGTGGGCCCCTGCACAGCTGAGCCTCCACAATGGTCAGTGGTGGATGGTCACAGACAGTCTTTGCTGCTGATCTACCTGGGTAAATCCCTCCCATTGACATGCCAACAGCAATCAAGGCTCAACTACAATAGGGAAATGTAAAGCCCAGCTTTGGTGATTGGGAGGCTGTACCACTGGACCTGAAAGGACACCTACTGCATTAAGCCTTGCTACCAAGCCTGGGAGATAGATGTAGCAGCTCTACCTAGTACATAGAAACAAACACAGAGAGGCTGCCAAAATGAGGAGACAAAGAAACATGGCCCAAATGAAAGAACAGAACAAAACTCCAGAAAAAGAACAAAATGGAGACAAGTAATCTACTATATGCGGAGTTCAAAACACTGGTTATAAGGATGCTCAATGAACTTAGTGAGAACCTCAACAGCATAAAAAAGAATCTGTCAGAAATTAAGGATATGCTAACTAAAATAAAGAATAATTTACAGGGAATCAGCAGTAGAGTAGATGAAGCTGAGAATCAAATCAGTGACTTGGAATATAAGGAAGGAAAAAACGCCCAATTAGAACAGCAAAAAGAAAAAAGAATCCAAAAATATGAGGATAGCCAGTGCTGTGGCTCAGCAGTTGAGCATCAACCTATGATCCAGATTGCAGTCCAATTCCCCATCAGGGCACCTGCCTGGGTTGTGGGCTCAATCCCCAGCAGGAAGCATGCAGGAGGCAGCCAATCAATGACTCTCTCATCATTGATATGTCTATCCCTCTCCCCCTCTCCCTTCCTCTCTCTGAAATCAATAAAAATATATTTAATAAAAAAAAAAAGAGATGAAGATAGTGTAAGGAGCCTCTGGGACAACCTCAAGTGTACCAACATTTGTGTCATAGGGGTTCGAGAAAGAGAAGAGAGAGAGCCAGAAATTGAAAATCTATTTGAAAAAATGACAGAAAACTTCCCTAACCTGGTGAAGGAAATAGACATACAAGTCCAAGAACCACAGAGTCCCAAACAAGATGAACCCAAAGAGGCCCACACCAAGACACATCATAATTAAAATGCAAAAGGTTAAAGACAAAGAGAATCTTAAAAGCAACAAGAGAAAAGCAATTAGTTACCTACAAGGGAGTTCCCATAGGGCTGTCAACTGATTTCTCATAAACTTTCCAGGCCAGTAGAGAGTGGCAAGAAATATTCAAAGTGATGAAAAGAAAGGACCTACGACCAAGATTACTCTACCCTGCAAAGCTGTCATTTAGAATCAAAGGACAGATAAAGAGCTTCCCAGACAAGAAAAAGCTAAAGGAGTTCATCCTCACCAAACCACTATTATATGAAATGTTAAAGGGTCTTCTTTAAGAAGAAGAAGATAAAAAATATGAACAATAAAATGGCAATAAATGCATATCTATCAATAATTGAATCTAAAAACAAAATAAATGGAGCAAGCAGAACAGATACAGATTCACAGATACAGAGAATGTTTTGGCAATTGCCAGATGGGATGGGGGTTAGGGGGAGAGGCCAAAAAAAGTGGAGGGATTGAGAAATACAAATTGGTTGTTATAGGATAGTCATGGGTATGTAAAGTAGACAATGGGGAATATGGTCAATAATAATCTAATAACTATGTATGGTGTCAGATGGATGCAAGATTTATCCAGATAATCACTTAAATGAAACGCAACCTCTGGAGCCTGGTTCAGGGTGACTGATGCATGCAAACAAAGCTAAAGGCTAATGAAAAAAAGGGTCTGAGTACTTCAACCCTTCCTCTCTCTTTGTCAATGGCAAAGTAAGTTAGATTGCACAACATAAATGTAAATTTAACCATTCCTTCATTAACCAATCCCCTAGAAGTCACTGGAGAGCAAAGGGCAGACTTTATCCAAGAATACAGTTTCTAAGCCAAGGAAAGCGAAAGTGTGCCCCTTTGAGACAAAGGAGAGATCATCTTTTATAGAAAAAGTTCGCACCCAAATTCCCCACCAAGGTCCACTTAATGCAAATGAAGGCATTAACTAAGAATAGTTTGGATTCGTTGCAAATGAAGGTACATTCTGTGCACTTCTGATTGGTTGGGGTAAGTTACAGTCTACTGGTTGAGTGGTACTATGATAATGATGACGGAACAAGGAGCCAAACAGGCAAGGCCTAGTGCAGAAAGCTGACGGTTCAGTCTGTGGTTTTTTCCTGGGATGCAGAGTGTGTGAGAGACCCTGGTCAACATATGGCCTCTAGACTCTAATTTTGAACTGGGGCCAGTTAACCCCAAGGAGTCTGTCGTAATAGTAAATCCTTTTAGGGATTCACATTAGATAAATTCCCTCTGGGGTATACACATTAAAAAATATTTTTGAGCACCTGACATGTTAAAATTGTTGGAAATACAGCTCCTAAGAAACATTTTAAAAATAAAATAACCTCTGCAATCATAGAAATTACATTGTGGAAAAAGAAGATAATGAATGAGACAGATAAGTAAAATAAGATAAGTAAAATGTAAGTAAATAAATAAAATAGAATATAAGTAAATAAAAAAAATAAATAAAATAAAATATAAGTAAATAAATAAAATACATATAGGTGATAAGTGTCATATGGAGAAAAAGAAAGCAGAGAAAAGGACAGTAATTGCCAGGTTTAGGGGAGGGGCAGGGATTCAGTTGAAAATAGGGTCATATCAGGAAAGACCTCTTTGCAATGGTAACCTTGAGCAAAGGTGACAGGAAGTCAGCCATCTAGATATCTGGAAGAAAAGCACTCCGGGCCAAAGGAATAGCAAACAAAAAGTGTGGAGAATGTGAAGATTTTACAGTGATTATATAGGTTATTGTAAGACCTGTACTTTAAATAACATCATTATAGATAATTGTCTAGATTCACCCAGAGACAAGGAGATTTACACTTCTACAAAAATATAAAAAGTTCTATATACAGTACATAAGTTTTTATGTCTATGATCTTTGTAGAACATAAGGGATAGTGGTGAGTTTGGGATGGCTCATCAAACTCCCTTATTTGTAAGTCAGAGAAAGACAGGCTTAGAGAAATTAGATGTTTTGTCAAGGCCGCACCCTCATCTGGTGGCAGAGCTGAGGCTAGAACCCAGAACTCCGGTGCTCCTCACACTGGAATTTTTCCCTACCTTACTTAGTCACAGTAAATACTCTGAGTTCATTCTGAATTATGGTGAAAAGTCAATAAAGTATTTTAAGGAGAAAAGTTCATGGCCTGCTTTACCATTGTAAATGCTCACTCTGGCTACCATGTGGAAAATAAACATTATTACGGAGGACACAGGTGGAAACAGAGAGACCAGTTAGGAAGCCATTGTGTGTCCTCTAAACCTAGAAAAATATCTGTCGAATGAATGAGTGAATGCAGATAAGTGCCTCACAAGAGATCAAATATTGTGTCCTAAAAATAGTGTTTTCCCAAAAGACCCCTAATAGCCACAGCAATCTTGAGAAAGGAGAACAAAGTTGGAGGGATCACAGGACCAGATATGAAGTTATACTACAAAGCCACTGTAATCAAAACAGCCTGGGACTGGCACAAGAACAGACATATCGATCAGTGGAACAGAACAGAGAACCCAGAAATAGACCCACACCATTATGGTCAATTAACATTTGGCAAAGGAGGCAAGAACACACAGTAGAGTAAAGACAGTCTACTCAATAAATTGTGTTGGGAAAATTGGACAGATACATGCAAAAAAATAAAACTAGACCACCAACTTACACTATACGCAAGAATAAACTCAAAGTGGACTAAAGACTTAAATGTTAGACTTGAAACAATAAAAATCCTAGAAGAAACGTAGGCAATAAAATCTCAGACATTTCACATAGCAATATTTTTTCTGATATATCTCCTTGGGCAAGGGAAACAAACAAAAGAAATAGAACTACATCAGGCTAAAAAGATTTTGCACAGCAAAAGAAACCATCAACAAAATGAACAGACAAGCAACTGAATAGGAGAACATATTTGCCAATGATACATACATTCATAAGGGTTTACTATCCAAAATTTATAAAGAACTTATGCAACTCTACACTATAAAAACAAACAATCCAACTGAAAAATGAGTGCCTTGGCCGGGTGGCTCAATTGGTTGGAGCATCGTACCATGCACCAAAAGTTTGTGAGTTCGAATCCCAGCCAGGGCATGTGTGGGAACTGATCACTGATGTTTCCCTCTCTCCCCCTTTAATCATTGGGTGATGATTTAAAAAATTAAAAATAAAAATATAAAAATGAGCAAAGGACCTGAATAGACCCTTCTCCAGAGAGGACATACAGATGGCCAATAGACATATGAAAAGATGCTCAATGTCACTAGTCATAAGAGAGATGCAAATTAAAACCAAAATGTCATATCACCTCACATCTGTCAGAATGGCTACCATCAGTAAACCAACAAATGTTGGCAAGAATGTGGAGAAAAGGGAAACCTTGTGCACTGTTGGTAGAAATGCAGATTGATGCAGCCACTGTGGAAAGCAGTATGGAGTTATCTCAAACAATTAAAAATAGAACAGCCTTATGATCCAACAGTTCCACTTCTGGGAATATATCTGAAGAAACATGAAACACTGATTCAAAAGAATGTATGTATCCCTATGTTCACTGCAGCATTATATACAATAGCCAAGATTTGGAAGCAGCCCAAGTGCCCATCAATAGATGAGTGGATAAAAAAGCTGTGGGACATTTACACCATGGAGTATTACTCGTCCATAAAAAAGAAGGAAATCTGATCTTTTTGTGGCAGCATGGATGGACCTGGAGATTATTATGCCAAATGAAATAAGCCAGTCAGAGAAAGACAAATACCATATGATTTCACTGATATGTGGAATCTAATGAACAAAATAAAGAAACAAAATAGAAACAGATTCATACATACAGAGAACAGACTGAAAGCTGTCACAGGGGTGGGGGGGTGGGGGGCTGGGTGAAAAAGGTGAAGGGATTAAGCAAAATAAAAACAAAACAGCCCAGCTGGGCGTGGCTCAGCAGTTGAGCATCGACCTAGGATCCAGGAGATTGAGGTTTGATTCCCGGTCAGGGCACGTGCCTGGGTTGTGGGCTCGATCTGCAGCAGGGGGCGTGCAGGAGGCAGCCGATCAATGACTCTCTCATCATTGATGTTTCAACTCTCTCTCTCCCTCTCCTTTCCTCTCTCTGAGATCAATAAAGATAAATTTTAAAAAATAAATAAATAAATAAAATAATAAAATAAAAACAAAACAGATACAAACAGCAGTATGGTGATTACCAGAGGGAAAGGGGAGTGGGGGCAGGGACACGGGGGTAAAGGGGAGATAAATGGTGATCAAAGGAGACTTGACTTGGGGTGGTGAACACACAATACAGCATACAGATGATGTATTATAGAATTGTACACTTGAAACCAACATAATTTTATTAGTCAATGTCACTCTAATAAATTCAATAATTTTAAAAAAATAATTAAATAAATAATTAAAATCATGTTCTTTAAAAAGTGCTTGGCATTTTGTGTATGTATTTGGAATAGTTGGAGATACCAAAGGAATAATAAAAACATAGCCCTCCCCCAGACTTCCCCTTCTGGGAAGGTGTTATAGAGGCACGTCTCTCTATCTTTCCCACTAAGTAAAGCTGAAACCCTGACCAACATACATAAATAAAACAGGAAGAACATGAAAGGTGGAGAGAAGGTGACAGATGAGCTAGGGGCCTCAGGACCCTAGAAACAACATGCCGGTGAGTTCTGGGTTTACTTTCTGCCTTGCATACACCAGACTTGGAGTTCAATATGATGACAACCCAGAAGCCACAATGGGCACAGAAAAGAAGTCCCCCCAAAAACTCTGCTCTCTCTTGCTAAAAGACCAGGAAAGGAGTAGCCCGGGAAGACAGCACACTTTTAAATAACAACTCCTCTACTGAAAATGTCACAGAAAAAAAGCTGTGTCCTCACCCCCACCCACCAGCAAAGGCCAAGTTTGGAGCCTAAACTTCTACTCTCATATGGCAGTACTGAGGTGCCCCAACACCCTTCCCAGGGTAGAGTCAGAGGGAGCCAAAGGAGAGCTGGGACTTGAATCTCTGCTAGCCAACAATAAGGTCCTCCCAGGGTGTCAGTGAGGACCACTGGGGAGCTTGGAATTCCACCCCTTTGCAGCAGTAACAAGGCTCCCCTCTTGCTCCCCATGGGGGAAGTATCAGAGAAGGACTAGTAGGACATCCAGAATCTCATTATAGCAAGACCACTTCCACACAATAAGCCAGAACTCTCACCCTGGCCTAGGGTAAAACAGAGCCTCCCCACTCAGGTTCAAAAGAGGCGGCATGGGAACCAGAACTAACTCCATCTGGTAGCAGTGAGGTGGTGCTCTCTGTACCACAACAGCATCGAGAAAACCAGGTAAATCAGAAGGGGTAATGCTATCCAGAGTCGCATAATACAATGTGCAAATCGATCAGGTTCCCATGAAAAACTACTCATCACACCAAGACCAACCCTGAGATGGCAAAGATAGAGTTATCAGACAAGGATTTAGAAGCAGCCTCAATAGAAATATTTTAATAAGCAGTTTTGAATACCCCTAAAACAAATTTTTTAAAAGTTAGAGCCTCAGCAAAAAAAAGGTCTCAGCAAAGAAATAGAAGATATAAAGAGGAACCACATGGAAATTTTACAACTGAAAAATAATCCAAATTTTAAAAGTAGGTGATCTCAGCAGCGGAATGGTGGGAGGAGAGTGGGACAAGGGGAAGAACCAGATAAATAGAAGTTAGAACAATAGAATTTGCCAAATCTGAAAATAAGTTTTAAAATATGACTATAAAAATTAAATAAACAGAACCTCAAGCCTGGGGGACTATTCCAGAAGATTTAACACTTGAGTCACCAGAGCCCCAAAAGGAGAGGAGAAAGAGGGCATAGCTGAAAAAGTACCCAAAGAAGTAATGGCTTAAAATTTCATATTTGGCAAGAGTCATAAACTGACAGATTCAAGAAAATGGGCAAGCCCCAAACAGGATAAACCTAAAAAAGTCTATGCAGAAACACAGCATTAAACTTCTGAAAATTAAAGACAAAGAAAAAATCTTGAAAGCAGCTAGAGAAAAACAATACCTTACCTATGGGAAAACTAATTACAATGACAGAAGATTTCTCATGGGAAACCACAGAGCCAGAGGAAGAGGCACGGTATTATTCAAGTGCCGAATGTAAAGAACTGTCAGCCTAGAATCCTATGCCCATGCAAATGTCCTTCAGAAATGAAGGGGAACTTAAGGCATTCTCAGATGAAGGAAAACTAAGAGAATTTGTCCACAGCAGACCTGGCCTAAAAGAATGGCTACAAGAGGGTCTCTAAACAGAAAAGAAATGATGAAAGGAAGAAGTTTGGAACCTTGTAATAGAGAAAAAAACACAAGTAAACAAAAATATAGTAAATACGATAGCTTTTCCTTCTCCTCTTAAGTTTTCTAATATGTTTGGCTGTTGAAGAAAAAATTATTATGCTGTCTGATGTGGTTCCAAATGCATGAAGAGGATATAGTTAAGACAATTATAAATGGGAGATGGTAAAATGACAACGGCAGTAGACTGTGAGAAGTTAGGTGGCATAATGCAATACGTACAGCAATCACCAAAAACAGCTAGACAATATGATGCACTTATAAACACTATACATAAATAAAATGCAATTTTTAAAAATGTTTAATAGTACACATAAGTCAGAGAAAATAGAACACATGAAAAACAGAAAACAAAGGACAACAAATAAAAAGAAACCCTAACGTCAGCAATTACATTAAATGTTGTATTGATTTTCTATTGTTGCTGTAACAGATTATCACAAACTTGGCAGCATTAACAACAGAAATTCATTATGTTACAATTCTGTAGGTCAAAAGCCTTTCACCAGGCTAAAATCAAGGAGTTAGCAAGCCTTCATTCTTTTCTGTAGACCATGTAAGATCCATTTCCTTGCCTTTTCCAGCTTCCAGAGGCTGCTTGCATTCCTTAGCTTGTGGCTCACTCCTCCATCCTCAAGGTGAGTTGCATCCTTCTTACTATGCATCACTCTGAGCTCTTCTGCCTCCTCTTCTACGTTTAAGGACTCATATGATTACGTTTTTAGCACTCACATAATTGAGCTATCCCCTAGTCAAGGCCAGCCGATTAACAGCCTTAATTCCGTCTGCTACCTTAATTCCCTTTGTCGTTTAAGGTAACATATTCACAGGTTCTGGAGATTAGTATGTGGACATCTGTGTGGAGGCACTATGCTTCCTACTTCAAATGTAAATGGCCCATATGTTCCAAATAAAAGACAGAAAATGACAGAGTGGTGTTTTAAAAAATATGACCCAACTATATGCTGTCTATAAGAAACTCACTTCAAATATAACGATATGGGCAAGATGAAAGTAAAAGGATGGAAAAAGATATATCATACAAACATTAATCAAAAGAAAATAAGAGTGTGCATGCCCGAGTTGCAGGCTCGATCCCCAGTCAGGGTGTGCAGGAGGCAGCCAATCAATGACAACTCTCTCATCATTGAGGTTTCAACTCTCTCCTCTTCTCCCTTCCTCTCTCTGAAATCAATAAAGATATACTTTTTGAAAAAATAAAAAAAATAAGAGTGGCTATGTTGATATCAGATAAAGTGGACTTCAAAGCATAGGAAACAAGCAGAGACAGAGAAAGACATTAAATGATGAGAAAAAGTAACAATCCTAAATGTGTGTGCACCAAACAGCAGAGCTGCAAACTATGTGGAGCAAAATAGGTAGAATGGGAAGGAGAAAAAGACAAATTCATAATTATCATTGGAGACTCCAACACCCCTCTCTCAACACCTAGAAAAAATAGGCAGAAAAATCAGTAAAAATATAAAACTCAACAACACCACCAACCAAAGGATTTTGATATTCATAGAACACTTCATCCAACAACAGCAGAAAGCATATGCTCTTCCCAAGTGCCCAAGAATATGTCAAGATAGACCATATCCTGGACCATAAAATATAAACCTTAACAAATTTAAAAGAATTGAAATCATACATAGTGTGTGTTATGCACTGAATGGTGTCTCCAGAAATTCATGTGTTGAAGCCCTATCCCCTCTCTCCCAATGTGACTATATTTGGAGATAGGGCATTAAAGAAATAATGACTGGCAGATTCCAAGATGGTAGCAGATTGAGTGGAAGCTACACTGACATTCTCCCAGGACCAAACTGGAATTACAACTAAAAGAGAGAAAAACCATCCTGAATAATCAATTGCAACTGAAGACAAGCTGGAGAGCACCCTCATAACCAAGGACTTAAAGTGGAGACATAGAGATGGGTAGCAAGTGTGGAGGCACAAGAAGGCTGGCTGGGCTCTCACAGACAGCAGCTAAAGGTCTGGAGGGATATCTCAGCTGTGGGGGCTTCCCACTGAGAACTCTTGGGTCTAAACCCTAGGCTGGGCTTCCCAGCCCAGAGCCCCAGAACTTAGAAAGGTGCCCACACCTGTGAAAAGCAGCAGGGTTTCTGTCTGCTAGGGAGAGATGGCTGGAAATGCAGGCGTCCTCTTAAAGGGTCAACACACAGTTTTGTGTGCAGCCACTCACCTTGTCTCTGGCAGAGGGAAGGCAGAGTGGACTAGAGCAGTGTGAGAAGAATCTGGGGTTTCAGGCTCTGGAGATGGAGCTCAGAGGGCAGCTATCTCAATTCCTGTTCTGAGTCATTCCCCCACATTGCAGAGGACATCTTCCTCAGGCAGACCTTTGCCAGCCAGGGAGCTTTTGCCTGGGGGGAGGGGGAAGAAATTGCCCCACCCACTAAAAAACCTCTCGCCCCACTCTGTGTAGTTTCTACCTTGCTGTGGTCTACAGCTGGAGGCTCGTTAAGAGGCTAAGAGCAATCAGCCTGCAGGCAGAGGCTCTGGGAGCTTTGAGTCTTTGCCTGACCTGCTTCTGGAACTGGGCCTTCGAAAAGCAGACTTTGGTGTGCTTCTTGGTCCTGTCCCTCTGTTGGAACAACAAGCCAGCCCAGCAGAGGGAACCATAAGCCGTGGGTTGTTGATAGCTCCAAACAGGGTAGTCAAGGCAAGTCACAAACAGCATCTGACATTGGCCTGCACCAGAGACCCTCCAAAAAGACTGAGAGTCCTAGCAGATCCACCTAATACATAGAAACAACACAAATAGGCAGCTAAAATGGGGAGACAAAAAAACAAGCCCCAAATAGAAGTCTCCTGAAAAAGAGCTAAATGAAATTAAGATAAGCAATCTATCAGATATAGAGTTCAGAATACTGATTGTAAGGATGTTCAACAGCATGAGAAAAGATATAGAAACTATAAAAATGATCAGTCAGAAATGAAGAACGACATAGTAGAAATACAATGGAAGGAATACATTGGAAGGAATAAACAGCAGATTAGAGGAAGCTGAGGATCAGATCAGTGAATTAGAAGACAAGGTAGAAAAAAAATCACTCAATCAGAGATCCAAAAAGAAAAAACAATGAAAAAACAGGACAGTTTAAGGGAGCTGTGGGATAACAGGAAATGTAACAATATTCACATAATAGGAGAGCCAGAAGGGGAAGAAAATAAGCAAGGGATAGAGAATTTGTTTGAAGAAATAATGGCAGAAAATTTTCCTAACCTGGTCAGGGAAAAAGCCACACAAGTTTAGGAGGCACAAAGAGTCCCAAGCAAGAAGAACCCAAAAGGCCCATGCCCAGACACATCATAATTAAAATAACAAAAATTCAAGACAAGAGAGAACCTTAAAGGCAGCAAGAGAAAAGCAAGCTGTTACCTACAAAGGAGCTCCCAGAAGGCTGTCAGCTGATTTCTTATCAGAAACTCTACAGGCCAGAAGGGAATGGCATGAAGTATTCAAGGTAATGCAAAACAAGGATCTGAAACCAAGCCTGCTCTATCCAGCAAGGCTATCACTCAAGACAGATGGTGAAATAAAGAGCTTCCCACATACACACACACACAAAAGGCTAAAGGAGTTTATTACCACCAAACTAGCATTGCAGGAAATGTTGAAGGAACTGCTGTAATTAGAAGTAGAAATAGAGAGAAAGAGAAACAAAGGCATAAAGAATTAAAATGGCAATAGATAAGTATCTATCAATGATAACTTTCAGGACTTTAAGGGAGAGATCAACAGAAATACAGTCATAGTAGGGGCCTTTAACACCCCACTGACTTTACTGTATAGATCTTCCAGACAAAAAGTCAACACAAAAACAGTGACTAAATGGCACACTAGATCAGATGGATTTAATTGACACTTACAGAACATTTCACACCAGAGCTGCAGAATATACATTCCTCTCAAGTGCACATGGGTCATTCTCAAAGATAGGCCACATGTTAGGACACAAAACAAGTCTCTACAAGTTTAAGAAGATTGAAATCATATCAAGCATCTCAGATCACAAGGGCATGAAATTAGAAATCAACTACAGTAAAAACACTCAAAAACATTCAATCACACGGAGGCTAAATAGCATATTATTAAACACTGAATGGGTTCCCAATAAGATCAAAAAAGAAATCAAAAACTTCCTGGAAACATATAAAAATGAACACACAACAACCCAAATCTATGGGATACAGGGAAAGCAGTCCTGAGACAGAAATTCATAGCACTACAAGCCTACCTCAAAAAGGAATAAAATTTTTAAATAAACTATCTAACCCTACAACTTAAAGAATTAGAGAGCTCCCCTCTGAGGACAGTGGACCAGGGCTTTTGTTTGCTGGGAGTTTTTTTATTGCTGCTTCAATTTCATCAGTTCTTGTTGGCCTATTCAGGTTTTCTGATTCTTCCTGATTCAGTTTTACATGGTCTCACTCATATGTGGAATCTAATAAACAAAATTAACTCAGGAACAAAATAGATCCAGAGACACAGAAGCATGGAACAGACTGATGGATCTCAGTGGGAAGGCAGGGGTGGAGTGGGTGGGGAGAGATTAATCAAAGAACTTACATGCATATATGTATAACCCATGGACATAGACAATAATGTGGTAAAGGCCTGGGGGTGTGTGGATGTGGGTGGAGGGAATCAATGGGGAACAAAAAGGGGGGATATCTGTAATACTTTCAACAATAAAGATAATTTTTTTAAAAAAGAAGTAATGAACATTAAATGCCATCATAAGAGTGAGGCCCTAACCCAATATTACTGGTATTCTTATGAGAAAGGGATGACAGGAATGTATGTGTATAGAGGAAAGGCCATGAGAAGACACATTAGAAGGTGACTGTCTACAATCCAAGGAGAAAAGCCTCAGGAGAATCTAAAGTTGCCAGCACTGACATCGGACTTGCAGCCTCCTGAGCTGTGAGAATACATCTCTGTTGCTGAAGCCAGCCAGCCTGTGGTGTTTTGTTGTGGCTATGCCAGCAAGCTAGGAGAATGTGCTCTGACCACTGGGATCGCCCTGGGAATTAGTAACAAAAAGGTAGCAGGAAAATCTCCAAACTCTTGGAATCTAATCAACATACTTCTAAATAACCCATGGATCAAAGAAGAAGTAGTCTCAATGGAAATAAATTTTTAAAAAATACATTAAACTGAATGATAATGAAAACATATCAAAATCTGTAGGCTATAGATAAAATAGTGTCAAGAGACAAATTTATAGCACTAAGTGCATACATTAGTAAAAAGGACACTCTCAAATCACTAATCCAAGCTCTCTCTTCCAGAACTAGGAAAAGTAAAAAGCCCAAAGCATACATAAGGAAGGAAATAATAAAGAGCAAAAATAAGCAAAAATATAGCCCCAGCTTTCTAGAAGCTTATAGCTTACGCAGGGTGTCCTAAAAAAAAATGTATACATGCTTTAAGAGCTGATAGCTCAATTTTGAAAATGAAATGTATTAATACACACTAACTTTATAATTATTCAAAGTATGTGTATACATTTTGGGGGACAGTCTATATTTAGAGAGATAATATGTACAAACCACACAAAACAATGAAGAACCAGAGCCTTTAGGGATCCAGGTCTTTTCTATTTTTGCGGATCTGTGTATTCTAAAAAAAAAGAATGCCAAAGCAGAGTTTTTGGTATTGTGGTATATTTTAAATCTTTACATTTAGGAAATTGATCCTTATAAGACAAGAATGCAGTAATGGTATTATTCACAAGATAATGACATAATTTATAAACAAATAACTTTAGAGTCTACTTCAAAGGGCCCAGGATGGGACAACACCACAAACCTGTATAACAGAATGTATCCTTCATTAAGCCGTGTTGGTACATGTGACTATACCTATAGTCAAATTAAGAAATATCACAAACCTGCATTTGAGAATCTGTAGATCATAAAACATAAAATGAACCACCAATTACTCTACTCCAATACTTCCGTGGAAAATGTCTCAGCCAATAATAAGCCATTGAAGGTCACATTTTCTTCCTTTGCTGCTAATTGAGTATTTACAAAACTCTGCACACAACCAAAAGGGTCTGCCATTTGTGGTATTATCATAAAGCCATGCTCTGAAATTGCATCAGTCTTCTTGAGTATGACAGTCACGTCTGCTACACATAAAAATGTCAGTATGCCTGTTATGCAAATTGAGCAGATAAACACCCAATTACCCAATATGAATGCACAAAATGCAGGTTTTGAATGTGAAAATAATATCACAAATGTACTGTGGTAGAACCTAATAGAATTGTCCTGGAGGGAAACCCAGGGCACCTGACTGCATAAACCAGAAATTTATATGGTCTACTTTCACTAGCTCCTCTGCCACTGATTATGTTGGAAGCAGGCAGCCCCGTGGTGACCACTGCTCCCATTGTTCCAGTGTGTTCCACAACCACATGGGAACAGATTCAAGTGGGTTGAGGCAGAAAGTGTTCTCAGATCAGGGATCTGCCAATGCAAACCTGCTGTCCTAGCTACATGTCCCCTTGCCTGGCAAGACGTCAGCTTGTCCTGCCCCACTGAGGTTCAAGTTTAGAGGGCAAGTGTGCCTATTTCAAGCTACAGTCACTTCCAGGAGTCCCATTCTTCTGCGCTGGCAGGCTCCGCTGATGGACACAGGCCCCTGCAGGTGCAGCGAGCAGTTAGTGTTTGGTTGACTGGGATGAATCAGGGTGCAGTGGGCTGTGCCAACAATGTCCTTGTTCAATTGCCCATGAGTCATGTAGTCTAAGCCAGTCACTTCATCTCTCTGGGCCTCAGTTTAATCATTTGTCAGACAGGGAGCTGGTCAACATCAAGGTCATGGGAAGAAAGAGTGAGGTAATGTATGGCAAGTGTGTGGCAGACAGCAGGCCCTTAATGATTGTTATAATATTGATAGCTGTCTGTTTCAAGCAAGAGAGCCAGAGGAGAAATTCAAAGGGGAGATCTTCCTGCTTCTCAGCTTGAAAAAGTGGGAGTATAAAATGTCCATACCTGGGCAGTTTTAAAGCTCTTAGAGATGAACCTGGGTCACAAACTGCCACTGTCACTCCTAGTTTCTAGTTGAATTACTGTCCCCATTGTTCTTTCCAGTTCCAGGAAAATGGGATTACTCCCTAGTAAGTTTCTCACCACTGTGATAATAAGTCAAGAAGAGGTCACCCTCACAATCACCATAGGAGGTAAACAATAGTATTGCCATTTAACAGGCAGCCTCTGCAAGGCTGGGAAACAGCATAAAACTTGAGCCTTACTCTGCTAATGCCAAAGCTCGAGCCCCATCCTTGGTAGCACAGGGCTTTCCAACACCAGCATTAGTAGTGCCTCTGAAAGTGACTCAATTATCACTAACACCTATAGCTACTAAGTACTGACAATGTGCCAGCCATTGTCATACATTAAATTACAAAATTCTTACAGCAATCCTATGCGATAGATGGTGTTGTCATCCTCATAACACAAATGCCGAAACTGAGACCCAGAAAGCGAAGCAGCCTGCCAATGGCTGGTGCATGTCGGGGCTTGGGTTCCAATCCAGACAGCCACACTTTATCCGTGGTAGTGCTCTTGACAGTTACGTGAGATGGATGTGCCGAATAGAGTCGCAATTCTCAACATCCATCTCACAGAATTCTTCCCCGGGAGGCGTGGCCAAGAATGATGAACTTCAGCAGAGAAGCTCACACAGCAGTGAGACCAATACCTAAGGCAGGGCTTTGTTGATACAGATAAGGACACCTACTATTTGTGGGGAGCCTACCAAGTGCCAGGCACTGAATTCGGTACTTAATATCAGAGCAACCCAGGCAAGCAAGTTATCATTTTTCTCCTTTTCATAGCTAAGAAAATTGCAGTCTATGGTTATGGAAATTACATGAGGCCAGGTGGTCAGTAAACAGGCAATTCAGGATTCAAACCATGTCTTTCTCTCTCCAAACACTCCAGATTATTCCCCTGAGCCTCAGTCTATTGGTCTCTCCACTATTCTATAATTTCTTGCTTTTACCCAAAATGAAAGAATTTATTTCCCAAGATTTTATTTTGCAACCAAAGTTTGCACAGGTGTTTTTCAGATGAAACAAAGGCATTCCAAGAAACAAAGATCTTCTCTAAAAACTTTTTCTTTATCAAATTTTATCTAACATTATTTGTGATAAATTATTATTATATTTTTCCCTCAGAGAAAGATGCCCCCGCAAAGCTTGGAATTTGTGAAATGCTTATAAAGAGCCAAAACCTTAAATTAGCTTTTCACTTGCTTGAAGAGAGAATTTGGAATATATGGTAACTTTCTAATGCTCTCACTATAAAGTAATAGAACATTCCTGGTCCAAAGCTACCTTTAAGAGCATCTATCACAATCCTCATTTTATTTATTCAGATTTGTTTTCTCAGAAAAGGAATTTGAAGGAACATATAATAAAAATACAGTTGAACTGTAACTTTTAAAAATAAGCAGAAATAAGCAGATAAATCAGAACCATATAGACAAAGGAAAGAGAGCAACCCATTAGGAAACTAAAGGAATAGTGTAATTCAATCAGCTCCATTTGTGGTTTGTTGATAGCAAACGCACAAATGGAAAATGTTATTTGTACATAACGTAATTTATATTATTTATAATGTGAGCAGCTAACATATGTAAGAAAGGCTGAGGTAGTGCCTAGCACCAAGTTGCTCAACAAGTGTTTGCTTCCCCTGCCTTCCCTTAAAAGAATCTTTTTCCCCCTTTATTTCACATGAATTCTAGAGTAGAGGGTAGTGTCCCTTTGTGAAATAATATGGCTTTGAAATTATTTTCTCCTGGAAATTGTTCCTAGACCTAGTTCTTTCTTATTAAAAATAAATAACTCCTATATTATGTAATATAAAATTCAAAAAATAAATTATTCATAATCTTAAATTTCTCAAATGATTAGATTTTTAAAAGAGAGAGAGAAAAGGAGAGGAAATGGAGAGGGGACTATGACCATGGAAAACCAGCATCTAATATGTGCTCATGTTTATAAAAATGTAAATTTCTTCAAGATTTCAAGATGCAGCCGACAATATTTTTCGGGGAATCACTCAGGGCAGCTGCCCCGCAAGCAGGGTGCTTCTAGGGAAGCCCCACCCATTCGCTGATGAACACTGCTGAGCACTACCCACCTGTAGGTGGCCACCATCCTTAAGAGCTATGTGCATCTGAGGGTTTGATTACTTAGTCAAATAATTTATAATTTTAAATGTTGGCTTAAGTTTTCTAAAGTTTCAACAAGTGCGAAAATGAAAACCTTGAGACCCCACCAATGAAATCCTGATGAAACAGAGACAAGATGGAAATTCAGGGCTTCCCAGGCCGCAGGCCACTGCCCAGGGAACAGGTGGCCCCAGGAGCCAGGTGACCTGAGACGGAGTCCCTAGGCCTCAGGGCTACCAGAGCACGCAGCCTGCTGACCCCAGAGCGTAAAACGGCGCTTTCTGTGTGTGAAAAGGGGTGGCGAAGGGCCAGAAGAGACTATGAGAAGACACAGGGAAGTTGGACGGGAATGTCGATGAGAGGAATCATTTAAAACCTCACAGAAAAAGTCACTGAAAAACAGTCACCAATGATTATGGAGATGAAGCCAATTAAAAGGAGATAAGAGTTAGAAATGAGTTACAGCTGTGAGCATCGCCAGGCAGAGTAACTGGGTTGAGTTACACAGGCAAATAAATACATTAAGCGCTCCAATAATGCTAAAGTGTCTGAAACAATTACTTTATCATAAAATCTGCTTCTAGCACACATGCACAGGAAAATAAATATTTTGGCTTGGTTTTGTTATTTTTCTTAGGGCTATACAACTCACAGTCGCGCTCCCCGCAGTGCACTCTAAACTGGAATCATCACCGGACACAGTTATTCAGCTTTTAACTACACAGCCAGATTTTAAAATGCATGCTTTTTATTGGTAACTATAAAAATCTACTTGAGTACAAATATATATGCTATTCATGAACTGATAATTAGTAGTATTTCTTATTTCAGTGAGTATAAAATTTAAATTTTAGTCCTGGGGCAATAAGAAAACAAAAGATTGGCAAAGTTACAGAATTATAATCAAACTTAATTTAGATAATCATATAAAGATGGTTTCTTGTTAATATTCAATTCAAATTCAAGTGATAAGCTCCCTTTGAGAATGCTCAGACTGGCTTGAAATTAAAGTACCTTGTTCATTTTGAAAACTTTTTTTATTCAATTCAAAATATAGGTAAAAACCTTACAATTAAGTGTCTTAGAAATTATTTCTATTCTTAAGGAATAGCCAGTCCACATGTAAAGTCTTCACAATCCTTGAATACTCTTAGTATTTTTTCATTGTTTATTTTTAAAATAATGTTAAAAACTGAAATAAGATCAGTTATTTCTCAAATAACACTTTCGATTGCTTAGTTTTCCCCTGTCCTCAGCCTTAAAGTATTTTATTTCAACCAAAATACAGACAATCAGCCAATACTGGAGTTATAAAGCACCACTGGTGTTGTTACTATTACTACTTAAGAAATTCTATGGTTTAGGAATGTTCATCAGTTACTTTTCTAGTATCTCTACAGAAAATAAAATCAATTAAATAATAATCTCATAAACCAGAGTCACTTTACATTCTAGTATATTCTCTCTTTTTTTATTGGGCAGGTATCAGTATAATTTTTTTTTAATTTCTCATTTACATTTACATGCAATATTATATTAGTTCCCAGTGTACAGCATAGTGATTGGACATTTATATAACTTACGAAGTGATCCCCAATAAGTCTAGTACCCACCTGACACCATACATAGTTATTCTAGTATATACTTATGAACATTTTTCTTACACATGTTTTTTTTTGTTCTCTTACATAATTATCAAATTATCATCCTACAATTTTGTATCATGCTTCCTAACCTAATATTATATAACAAGCATTTTCTATCTATTGGATTATATTTAAACCACATTATTTGTAATAGTTATGTATTATTCCACCTTATAGCTACATTATAATTGATTTCAGTAGTCCACTATTGTTAAACATTTAAGTCATTTACAATATTTCATCGCTAGAAACGCTACAGACTGCCCTGGTCAAAACATTAAAATATGCGCTAGTGTATAGCAAACAAAATAATTTAAATCTCAGTATGTAGCCCAATGCAAAACAGGAGAGGGAAATTGCTAGGTTCCAGAAACAAAGCGAATGCTAAAAATTTTAAGGAAATGTAGGAGATGAAAGCACTCGCCAGGGGCACCGGAATCAGACAGGGCCACAGGGGCTCGAGGCTGGGACACAGCGGGAGCCGGGAGCTGAGCTGAGTGAGGGGACGTGACCGCCAGGGTGGAACCGCGCTGCGCCCGCCAGGGGGGAACCGCGCTGCGCTCGCGGCCAGGAGCCAGGGAGGCTGCGCGCTGCAGGTGCTCGCCCGCCTCCGGGAGCTGCGGGGGGCTGCGGGGGGCTGCGGGGGCTGCGGGGGGCTGCGGGGGGCTGCGGGAGGCCGTGTGCACAGAGACGGCTGGAAAGGAACCGCCAGCCGCAAAGCAGAACCACGCGCTGCGCCCCCGGGGCCTGCGGGTCACACTCCGGCGCGGGTGTCTCCGTGGGAAATTAATGGACTAGTTTGTCCAAACCAGCGAAGCTCGTAAGTCCCCAGAAGAGGCGAACGCAAAGCCCTTCCACAGGCGTGAGCCCGCAGGGCCGGCTCTGCAGCCCGGGGCGCTGGGCCCTGTGCGGTGGCAGCCCCCCTGAAGCAGGGCTCGCAGCGGGAAACTAGGAGCCCCCCAGAAACGAGGCGGAGCGGGGAGGCGCCCCCGGCGGCGAGCCCTGGGAACGCGCTGGCGGAGCAGCCCCAACAAGGCCTTGCCAGTAAGTGTGAAAGCAAGTTCCAGATCATTTAAGAAATAAAGGAAAGAAGCTCTGTGTCAAGGACAGATTAGGTATAAATGTGGTTTTTTAAAAGGAAATTCTAGGAATAAAAATATTTAAAAGCATAAATATTTCAGTTCAAAGGTCATTAGGTGGGGTTCAGCAAGAAGGGCACCTGTGCTCGGGCAGTGAGTTGGTCACAGCTGCAGCGAGAACTGGGCTCCTTACAGGTAGAATTAATGCAATAAGTAAATATGTTGAGGATAATGGGAGCCAGTTTCCTCACCGTCGGGGAAAGGATGGCAAATGTGAAAAGAAAAAATAAGATGAATTGGAATTGGGGGTGTCAGTGGAACTCACGGGTGTGAATGTAAACAGTTTGGAAAGTAAATACAGAAGTATGTATATGTAGATGTATTTATGTAAAGTGTGCACATGCCACAGGAGAAAGGGAGAGAATATGTGAGTGAGGCCTGAGAATTACAGCAATGGTTGCATTTAACGCTCAGATCTTAGTTTCTAAATAATTGCTCTCCACTAGGAGAGGAACCAGGGCTCCTTGGAGAAATGGCTGCTTCCAGAGCTGGGGCAGGGAAAGCATCAGGTGAGCCTGGAACATCTTTGGGATAGAAAACAAGAAAATGCTCAAAGAATCATGGGGAAATATCAAAGACACAGACGTCAGTGTAAAGGACTACTAGCCAAATTTTTGACAATTTGAGCATCAAAATAAATAATTATTGCAACAGATTATCATCCATTACATAGGATGTGAGGGCAATCTGGCTGCAACATCTGTCACCCCCTTGATTGCCAGGGTTGATTGGGCTGATCTGGCTGGCTGGGCGGGTGTCCCCTTCCCCCCTCACCCACCCGAGTGCATCCCTCCCTAAGCTGTGCCCTCCGTGGAACAGGGTGACCTTCCCTGATAGAGTAAAGGAATGGTCTTCGGTCAAGGGTAGGCGAATAGCTGCGCTCCCCTGCTAGAACCTCCAAACTAGCTCTCAAGGTCCATTTGTAGGAGAACACAGGGTAGTCAAGCTTCCAAGTCCAGACACATCCAAATGAGGTGCTGCACGTGGCAATCCACCTTCCTTAAAAAAAATTAAAAAAATAAAGATCCATTGAATAAAGTAGGAATTCCTGAGTCCACACTAATATAAATAAGTGAATGTCTAAGTGTGGAGAAAGCTTTTCTTCACAGGAGGCTCCCAATGAATAAGTGGAGATAGATTAAGAAATCAGAAAAATCACAATTTGACAACTATGAGAGTAATAATTAATTCAGCTGAGAAACATCAATGAATGCTAAAGTTACTTGGCCAAAGTTTAAAGAGGAATCAGTTACTTGTACAGCTTCAAAGTACTTCACAAAGTCCTTATTAATTACAAAGGGACAAAGAGTTCCTTTACAGTGGAGAATCGTGACAGATGCCACTTTAATCATGGTTGTGATCCCCGGCAATGGAACAAATCCAAACCATGGGCCACCTGACAGCGCAATGAGACGAGTGTGGCATCACTTCTGTGACAGTCCTATCAAGATGCACAACCTGACTCTGGCCATGAGGAGACATCAGAGGTGCAAAAACTGAGGGACGTTACTAAATAAATGGGCTGCAATCTTCCAAAATTTCAACCTGAGAGTCAAGAAAGACTGGGGGCCTGCTCCAGAATAAAGGAGATTAAAGAGGCGTGGCAACTACTGCAGGGCTGAGTCTGTGCTGGGTCCTTTATGAAGGGCATTACTGAGACCACGGACAAGATCTGAAAGGAGTCTGATTAGATGGTAGTAATAGATCGGTGTTAATTCCCTGACTTTCATGTTTGCTTGTGGTTATGTAGGAGAATTGCCTTGTTTGTAAGAATTACACACTTCAGTAATTGGGAGTATCACATAGGGCAATACATCAGCCACTTACTCTTAAATATTTTTCAGGAAGAAAAGTTCTTTATTCTATTCTTACAATTTTTCATATCAAATTATTTTATATTAAAAAATTAAAATGTTAAAAAATAGAGCAGAAATAACTAACAGCTAGTTAATTGTTTAAAACTTAGACCAGAGCCCGGCTGGGCGTGGCTCAGCGGTTGAGCGTCGACCTAGGATCCAGGCGATCGGGGTTCGATTCCCGGTCGGGGCACATGCCCGGGTTGCGGGCTGCAGCTGATCAATGACTCTCTCATCATTGATGTTTCTATCTCTCTCTCTCCCCCTCCTTTCCTCTCTCTGAAATCAATAAAGATATATTTTTTTAAAAAAAAGCCTTAGACCAGAAATGACTTTAAAACAAAGGGACTAAAACATTGGTCAAAAACAGAGAAAAAAGTGGGGCCCTGGCTGGTGTGGCTCAGCTGGTTGGAGGATCATCTTGTACACCAAAAGGTTGTGGGTTCAATTCCCCTGTCAGGGCACATAGGTTCCAGATTTGATCCCTGGTGGGGGCATGTGCAGGAGGCAACCAATCGATGTTTCTCTCTCACATTGATGTCTCTCTCTCTTTCTCTTCCTTCCTCTCTCTAAAATCAATTTAAAAATTTTTTTAAAGAAAATAGAAAGCAAGTGGGGGATTTCAGAGCTAAGGGTTTGCGAGGGCCTTACATTGGTTCAGAGGAGGGTAGATGCAGGGTTTCATCTTAGACTTTAAGAAGGCACATAAAAGCGTAAAGATAGCAGGAAAGGAACAAGAAACTTCCAAAGCAGTAGAAGAAAAAGTGAGAAATAACAAAAACGTGATCAATCTTATAGAAAGCTGGATAAAAATAGTGCCCTGAAACTGAATAAGTATGATTTAAAAAATAAAAGTTAGCAACACCAAAATAAGCCCCCTTGGATATAAACCTCTTTATATATATCTGATCATTTCCTTAGGATCTCTAGAAGTGGGATCCTATGTTAACATTTATGCACGCAGTTTTAATATAGACACAGTAACTTTTGATTTATTGATACGTAGACTAAGGTTTTACTTCACAAACTATATGTTTTAATAAAAAAAGTTTAACTGCATATCGCTTAAATTTCACTTTGCCATGCTCCACACTATTGGTAGTTCTCCAGCCACAGTGTTCTGCCTGCTCTGGAAACACAGCAGCCTCGCTCACCTTAGGACCTTTGCATGTGCTCTTTCCTCTGTATTGGTCTCCCACTGTCTCCCACACCCCGTTACAAACATTCTCCCTTTGGTCCCCCCACAGTCGCCGCCCCCCGAAAGAAGTCCTCTCTCCTGTCCCTGAGGTAGCCCCTCCTGGAAGGTCGCCTCCCAGGTAACCCACAGCCACACTGCAGCAAACGTTCAACAACTTTCTCTTCTAAATCTGAGGACTGTAGTGCCACCTTCTTGGGTTAATTTTCATGCACAGTCTTCACTTTTGACACACTATATTCAATTTTTTTCTCTCATAAGTCAAGCTCCTAAGTGCTAATAAACCATATAATAAAAAGGTAAAAGGCCTCTGTATTAATCTTAAGTACTGCTGCCTGTAATATGATTTTTAAAGCTATATTCTCAAATCGCATAAACCCCGTGGGGCTGATTGTCAGTGTCTTTCATACATAAGAAAGCCTCATTGTGGCTGTCATATAGCTTATGCCAAATCTGTTTTCTTCTCCTGAAGAAAAAAAAGAGAAGAAGAAAAGAGAAAAGAAAAGAAAAGAAAAGAAAAGAAAAGAAAAGAAAAGAAAAGAAAAGAAAAGAAAAGAAAAGAAAAGAAAAGAAAAGAAAAGAAAAGAAAAGAAAAGGTTGTTATGAAGAGACTTGCACACTCCGTGCTGTTGAAAGGAGCCACGCTAACAGTGTTCGTGACCTTGGCTTAACCGCAGAAGCACTTCCCTGTAGCACCAACACGCCTCACACATTGGAAATCCAGGCTCCCTGGTACAAGCGTCTAATTCCGGTGAAAGTGTTGGTCATTAGAGTTTTGCCATTTCCTGTAGGAAATGACGGGGACTGCCACAAAACAGCTGGCTTTAAGGGCCTAGTGATGGCCGCCAGGCACGAGCTGGTGAATTGTTAACATCACTAGACCTGTCTGCAGCATTTAGGATTTTCAGAGTGTTTTACAATCCCCTTTTCTTAGTCATAACTCACAGACTTGTGAAGGAGGCAGCTCCTGTCATTTCGCTTTGCAATTTGGATGCTGATCCATGGAAAGGTTAAATACCGTTTCCAGGGTCACGGAGAGTTTCCCTGACGGAGCCTACTTAAGCATTCATTGCCTCTGACACAGGGCTCTGGGGAGCAGGAGGGAGGCGGGGGGGGGGGGGGGGGAGCACTAAGCTGCCACGGGAATGCAGCACCATCTGCACATCGCCAGGGAAAACCTCCTCATAAACTACTACAGACAGCGGCACCACGAAATATTTGATTATGTCCAGCCTTGCTGATATTAAATAACAGTAACCTTAGAATTCCTGGGGCACAGCAAAGCTATAAATTGAAATAGATTGTAAGGAGGCTGAAAAAAGTGCACAGACTTTTTAAATACCATGATCGAATATTTATTTTTCCATTGATACCATGTTGATGCTAACGCATGTAGCCTGTATTTACAAACACTAACGTAGCTCTGTCACCTGTGCTGAAAGTGGTAGGCATTGTTTGATTTCGCTGTCTAAGGGGCACAAGAGGAACCCTGTCATCTTTCAGAGAACACTGTGGGAGGAAAAGTTAAGTGGCTCGTCCAACATCACACAGGTACCCAGGGCACCTTGCCCCCAGCTCAGCGCCCTGTCCCCAGGCCATGCCGTTTCCCTCTGGCCTGCCTCTGGTGGGCACTGCTGATACCCTTAAATATGGAAAAACATCCGTGAAGACATTTTATCTTATGGGAGGGCTTGAGTGGAGGAAATCAATTGGCAAGAAAGAGCTAATAATGAACGGCAGAGGATTTAGCTGAAATGCTGAAAATACCCCAAAATTACATGATCTAAAAACCTGTAAGTAGCCCAGCCAGCATGGCTCAGTGGTTGAGCGCTGACCCGTGAACCAAGAGGTCATGGTTGGATTCCTGGTCAGGACACATGCAGGGGATCCCCAGCAGGGGATGTGCAGGAGGCGACCAATCAATGACTCTCTCTCATCATTGATGCTTCTAACTCTCTCCCTCTCCCTTCCTCTCTTTGAAATCAATAAAACATATTTTAAAACAAACAAACAAAAGTAGAGGAATTCATTATTGTTCAGTCCTCACAAAACCCAGTTTAGCTCTTATCGTTGGCCAGAGGAGGTTGGAAACCAGATCAGCTCTGGAGGCGGTGGTGACTCTGATCCTGGGCTCAGTCCTCATGGTCACATGTTTCATCAGACTGGCTTCTGCACACTGAAGAGGGCAATAGTGTTATTTCTCACCAACAGCAGGATAACAGTTCACAAATCAACTCTCCAGCCTTCGCTCTGTTTATTCCAGATACTAGCTTATTTCCATTGCGCTTTGGTTCATGAATACACTTGGTCATAAAAATTTGGCAGTCCTTGTGGGTTAATGGTGTTTAACCTGGAGTAGAGTAGATGCCAACCAGAGCCCAGAGCTACAGAGCAGCCTTGGACCTTCAAGAAATTCCTTTCCGTCTCACCGTCCTCCAAACAGAGCCCAAGCAGGGCTCTATTACTCCTGACTGTGGCAGCAAACCACAGACTTTTCACTGTGACCATGACTTTCCTAGCATGTGAGCAAATTCATTTTTTCTCTGCCCAGCTCCTCAACTTGTCCCCACAGAACAGACTTGGCACCCAAGACGACGCCGTTAGGCAAAGCGCAAAGTCCCCAGCCTGAGGAAACACTGGAAGCAGGTAACACATTCAGCAGAGAGAGCATTCCTCCCGGCAGTGTGAGGGGGGGCCTGATCGGATCTTTAAAGCTTCAGAGGCAACAACAAACGAACGCTGGCCTGGTCCTCTTAAGTAAGGCAAGGTAGGTAATGTGAACTTAAGTTTGAGTCGTTTGCAGCAACTCTGTCCATTTAAAAAAATACCACCATGGTCACTGTCCCATACAGGCCGCTGTCATGGAGTCATTCGGCTCTGCATCCCTTGCGTGTGATCCAAAGCTCTTCGCATCTCTGACCTCCTCCCAATACCTGAAGGTCAAGTGTCCCACTGGGAGCTTGGAGAGAGAAGCCAAAGAGATGTGGAGCGCGGGAGGGCGACTCGAGCACAGATGGCCAGCTATGGATGTGCTCTGCGTATCCGGGGGGCATGTGCTATAAGGAGGCAGCTGCTGAACCAAATGCATCAGGCACAGTTTTTAGACGACACAGTGTGGATTGGAAAAAGATAGGATTTTTGAAGGTATGCAGCTGTGCAGGGCTGTGATCGATGGTTAACAGTCAGGATTATATGCACTAATTGACAGAGGGTTGTCCCAAAATGAACCTTATGGAGGGTCCGAGCCATAATCTGTTTCACTGGGGGGTCATTTTGCAAGCTCAACTTTAACTCTCTCCGCCCATTGTCCTCCTGGTATTCCGAAACGGGTTTTATTCCTAATGTGCTCTGTGATTTAAGGGAAGACAGCAGGTTCGGGTTTAAAAGAAGGTACTGAACTGTCATTTTCTTGGAGAGGGAGAGCAGGGAATGTTTTTACTCCATTTATTGATCACTTAGATGCGTGGCTTAATCTGTACGACTGGGTGAACTCTGGGTTTTCTGATTACCCATGGTGTATCCCATTCTGTTAGTGGAAAAGGAGCCAACATTACTTTGTTCTGGCTATGTGAGCAGCACTGAACTCTAATCGTGTTGCTCAATCTAAGCCCCAGAATGGAAAATGCCAAGATCAATTCATTTTGATAAATCAACTGTTTCTGATGGCCATCTACACTGAACTACAGCTGCTGTGCTTTTTCTCCCAACAAAATTATGAAGCACATGTGCTCCAACTATTACTCATACTGTTTTGCTGAACAAATGAATTGCTCTGGGAAGCCTGTTAAGAAGACTTTTGATCAATTATTGCGTACAAACTGCTTAAAAAATACATCATAGTTAGGCTAACAAATCTGTTGTGAAGCTTCCTCTCCCGATGAACGAATTCCTTGGAGATGAGGGCTTGGTGGGCACATAGGGGTACTTTGAATTTTCCAGTTTATTGATTTTTATGCTTTATAATATGATGGATTAACAAACACTGGCTCACAATTGCTCTTTGTCTAGAGTTTAATGGAGAAGAAAAAAATTCCTTTCAGTCTCTCTTAAAAAACTCCTGGATGTGTGAAAGGAATAAGCAGATGGGCTCCAGCAGTACTGCTGAGGACAGTGACCGAGATCAAAATGAGGAGGCGCACGTCAGCGGTAACCGTGGTGTCGCGGCGGCCCCTCCTCAGCTGCACTCACGTGGCCAACAGGAAGCCTCGCCAGATCAAAATAACTGGAATCAGGCCCATGACAGCTGGGGCCCAGATAAAGGAAACCAAGTGATTTTCAGTCTCCTGGATACCAAGAAACAGGAGATGTCATCGATGGTCAGTCAATGGTCTTGTTCTACACCCCAGTACTGCTCATCTGAGTGTGACACTTTCTGTAGGGTCCTTGGGCTGGCATTGCTTGTTACAGTGTTAAGAGAAAAAGATTCCATTTTCCTTTTACTGCAAAGTCAGGACTCAGACATCAAGTATCACAGAGAAAATGTCACAAGTCCAGTCAACTACATGGCCCTTTTTATAGAATAATTCTATTTTTAAATCTGAGGCAAAATTGGTATGTATACATGTTCTAGACTAGAGAGCACCCAATGACAAATGGAGTATGGCTCTGAGTTTATTAAAATTTAACCTTCTATATTACATAGAAGGAGAAATGACTACATGACGAGAAAGTCATCAGTTGAACCTCTCACAAGAAGTTTTGGGCATCGATAAGAAATTATCCCTTTTATACCTGCCTAAGTTTAAAGGCACTGCCACGTTATGCTCTGTGAGATGAAACTTAATAAACTGAACATTTTACAGGTCAGATAGGAACGTGGGCAGGGTCAAAGTCATTTAGACTTTATGCCCAAACATATAGAAAAGAATCTCTGGACTCATGGGAAGTACATTTCTCAGGGAGAATCAGTCCACCCTCTACCCCATCCCCTGAAAGAAGCCAAAAAGCATCCCTTGAATGGGCTTCCATTTCCCTGGTCCTCGTGCCAAGAACTCACCTCAGGAACTCTCCCCAGGAACTCTTGAGCCTCTCCTCCACAGAGCTTCCTGTGTCTCTCCCGAAAATAAAGATATTGAGACCAAACATGAGATAATTTGAAAAAGTGTGTTTTCCTTTGAAGACCAGTGTTAAAAGAGTCAAATCACTAGTAATTTAGGGAGTGATTCCCAACCTTCCTCACATCACAGAGCACAAAAAGTTCATGTTTGTCACGCAAGGCTGTTTGAGGTCAGGCAACCTGCCTGGGGTTGCCACCCACCACCCCGAGAACTGAGAGCAGGGGTATCTCAGGCCTACCCGAAGCCACTCACACGGGCAGCTTCGCCATCCAGCCCAGGCGCTCGACCTTTTGTGTGCCGGGCACCCCGTCAGTACCTGGTGATGCCTATGAGTCCCTTCTCAGAATATTCTTAAATGCATAAAATAAAAGTCATAGGAAACTATATTGAAACACAATTTTATTTAAATGTCAAATGCATTATATAGTATAATGCTTTTACATTAAAGCTTTAAATAAGATCTAGTGACAAGTCCAGTAACTACCATGATTTCAAAGTACTTACACATTTAGGTAATATTTTAAGATATTTGCAGCAATTACATTGTACTATGAAAATAGTTGTTGTTCTATAGTCATGGGTGTTGCTAATGCTGCAGGGGTCTGCGGCCTGTATTTAGTTGAGGAAAATGTCAACTTGCCATTAGAAGTGAAGGGTTTAGGGATGTGACTTTTTTCAAACCCCAGCTCACGGGCCTGAGTTCTCTCCATGGATCTCGGGTTGAGGAGCCTGGATTACAAGGAGAAGGGTACAGCAAACAAGGGTCTTCCCTGGTGCTCTGTTCTGCCATGTTCCCGGGCGTGGCCCATGTCTCCTAAGCCCTTTTCCTGCAGCCTCTCGCTATTTCTTCTCTGTATCTGTTTTCCCTTCCTTCTCTCCTTACTCCCTTCTCCCATTCTCTTCCTTCACTTCATTTTCATGTCTCACGCCCCATAATCCACTTCTGGATGCTCTCAGCACGTGAGCAGGCCCCTGGAGCAGGCCCTTACCTGGTCTTCCATGCAAGCAGTGAAGGTTTGGGCACAGACGGACCTGCTCCTTGAAGCACAGTCAAGGTGTGAGAGGCATGCAGCTTGCCCCGGGCCAGGCCTCTTTGTCACAAGTAAAAGAAAGAAAGCAGCGTCCACAGCTCAGAATGAAAAGGGCAATTGTTTACCACCTTTAGTCAATATCCAATCAGTAAAGCTGGCCAATCTCCAAAGTAGAATATTTGCAGACATTATTTTTAACACTTAAATATCAAGCTCTTCCTATAGAAATTAAGGTTATATTAGCTAACCCCATATCATAATAGAAATCAGCATTAGCAAAATCCTAAAAATATTTCTGGACAGTCAAGAAGATTGTAAGGAAGCTCAAGCATTTAAAATTATTATCCACATACCTCAAATATGCAACCATACACTGGCACTTAGAAGTGTAATAATACTTCACACACACACACACACACACACACCACCACCACCCTCCTCAAATAACATTCTAGAAGCATCTTATATGATTATTCTCTTAGAGGTCACTGGATTCTCTGGTTGGCCTCTGGGCCACTGCTGAGTAATCCAGAAAGGCTGTTAAATCCCCCAGTAAGTGGTTAAAAAAAAAACACAGAATAAATATGGAAACAATAGTAAAACAAGAGACTTGTAAATGAAATTTTATTTTCAATTGTGCTAGATAGATTAGACTTACCAATGAGGAAAGGGAATTCATTAAAATGTTAAATATTTCATTTCAATAAAGCACGTGTAACAACATTTAATGTCATTTTGTGTAAAACTATATGAACTAATTTTGCAACAAAAATTCAGCCACCTGGGTAGAAAGCTGTCTGGGGAAAAATGGTAATTTATTAGAATGCCAATTGAGGAAAAGCACTTACTATGCTATCTAGCAAAGAAAATGAGGTCTGTTGCAACCACTCCATTACTCTGACACAAAGATTTCCATGTTTTTTTGTTCTGGGTTCATCATGAAGACCCAGTCAGGAGGCAGGTAGACGCTTAAGTGTGAGAGTCACCCCTGAATTCACACTTTTTCTTTTAGACGACTCACCCCTTTTCAGACTACACAGGTCTCTGTTCTTATTGTTTCAACTACAAATAAACAGATGCCTCTGATTCAAATCTCGGCTCCCCTAACTGTGTGTGACCCCAAGCACTTACTTTCTTCTAAGTCCCAGTTTCTTCAAATATAAAAGAGGAGTAATTCATAGAGCGGTTATGAAAATCAAAATAGGCAAGCCACGTTAAGCTGTTAGCACTGAGCTTGGTGCAGACTAAGTTCTCAATAAACAACATGGTCTTTAGCTGATCCATTCAGCTGGCCAGATAATATTGCAAACTATGAGAAGGAAGCATAGTTAAACTTTGTGTAATGTGAATTGCCTTTTCCCTGTTTAGGAATCTGTTTTGGTCTTCTTATATTCGGTAAAATATATACCAATGGTGTGCAATGCTGTGCCATTATTTACTCACCAAAGTTGGTAGAATAATAATTTTAACTTCAAGTATAAGCAGCTTGTATTATACTGAGGGTGATGTCACTTGCCTTGATACAACGTAAAGGAAAAAATCTCACCCAAATAAGTTAATATTTGGTCATTCCGTACTTCAAAATTCAAAATACATTGGCTTAGCCTGCAAATTTCCAAAATAATAATTTTTAAGTGATCTTTAAAACCACGGAAACAATTAAAAATCCATCTCCTTTATTTAGCACATTCAAACATAATATCTATAAAAGCTTTGTGTTGTGGTGATAATCCTTTACTACTTTCTCTCTCTCCTTGGTCTTTTCATTTATTCATTTCCCATTAATCGTAAAATTGAAATAACAAGAGAATGAATTTTTTAAAGTCACTTTCCATTTGGAGCTTTGTTAATTTCTTCCGAGTGCCCTTGCGCGGTTTAATTCGTACCTGGGGGCCGCACGCTGGGATCGCTGTGCCTGCAGACAGAGGCAGTTGGCTGGGCCAGCCCGGGCCCCACCTGGCCACCAGGACAAAGCCCCAGGCTGAGTGCTCCTCAGGGCCTGCTTCCTGCGGTATCAGAACCCTTTCTCCAGGGGTCCTGTGGTAGTGGAGGCGTATTTATGGAACTCAGATCATCTCTCATCCTTTCCCGGCACACAAGGAACACAGTTGTATTTCCTATGCTGATATTTCACTACCAAACACGCCTGTTTTTATTTAAAAGCTATTGGGCTGATAAGGACTCTTTAAAGTGCACTTACTAATTTGGCATTGGTTAATACTTCTGGGGGTGTGCGTGCGTGTGTTTGTGTGTGTGTGTGTGACTGCATGTGTGGGTGTGTGAGTATTTTAATACCACAAAGCAATTTTCTGTGACATCAGCTGGGTGACTTAAAATTGACCTCAATTCAGACACTATCCACCTGGAGATAACACGAGATGCCCCAGGTTAAGGACTCAGTCCCAGGAGACTGGGCCCCTCCCTCACTTCAGATGCAAATTGCAAGTTCTGGTTGTCACTTGTGCTCCTGACCCACCAGCTATAGAGGAGAGGTTCCCATGGCACCCTCTTTGGGTTTGATTAATTTGCTAGAGTTGCTAGCAGAACTCAGAGAAATATTTTACTTAAGATTACTGGTTTATTATAAAAGGATATAACTCAGGAACAGCCAGATGGAGGAGATGCATAGAGCAAGGTATGTGGGAAGGGGCCGGAAGCTTCCATGCTCTCTGGATGCACCACTCTCCCCAATACTGTATGTGTTCACTAACCCAGAAGCCCTCCAAACCTCTTCCTTTTGGGGTTTGATGACGGCTTCAGTACATAGGGATAACTGATTGAGATCATTAGCCATTGGCAATTGATTCAACCCTTCACTCCTCTCCTCCCAGAGGTCAGGCTAGTAAGAGTGAAAATTTAAACCTTCTAATCACACGGTTGGTTCCCCTGGCAGCCAACCCCCATCCTTAGGTGCTTTCCAAAAGCCACCTCACTAACATACACTCAGGTGTGATTGAAAGGGGTTTGTTATGAATATCAAGGCACCTTTATGGCTCTTATTGCTCAATAAATTCTAAGGGTTTTAGGAGCTCTGTGCTGGGAATTGGGACAAAAACCAAACATATGTTTCTTATATAAATCACAATATCACGATACTGGAATTCAATATTTTGTTGATGTTATATGAGAGAAGTCTAGAAAAAACAGGAGTGATCTTGGTGTAGCTCAACCAATATTATGGATGTCCAGACTTTGGAAAATGTATAGATTTTGGACTATGGTTAGATTGTCTTTGTAGGGTACTGAAAAACTCCAAACCCCTTTGAATTAGATTTTGATATGTTTGAAGTGTAACCTGATATATTTCTGTGTTGAAGATGTCCTTTCTCTTACATAATAGCATTGCTAGTTTCTAGGCTTTCTTCCAAAAACTGAGCACAGCATTTTCTTTAATTTATAAAAAGTTTCACTCCCTAGATGTCACTTGATGAGCACTCATTTTGACACAGAAAAGTTTTATTTTAAAAATTAAATCATATTTCATCTGGGAATCTGGTACCCAAGAGAGCAGGCATCTTTAAGTATCTATCGTGCTGCATTCAAATGAATCTAACATTAAGCATTTGTATAAAATCAATAGTGTGAGGAAATGTGTAAGAATTTTAGATGAATGGGACAGAACAACATTTTTATTTTTTATGCTTGTAATTAACCCTTTATTTTTATTTGTGAACAATATTTACATCTTTCTCCTTAGGTTTTAACAAGAGACGTAGGATTCAGAAGACCTCATCTTGGAGGTGTTGGAACTTTCAACTTAGAGAATGATGCTCCTCATCCTTGGTCACGTTTTTTCTGGTCTTAGAAGCTGCTCAATACCAGACCCACAGGTGATTCAGGGAAAAGGCCAAGTGAGTGATCACATCAAAGAACTCAAGGGAAGCCCCAAAGATCTTTAAATCAAGTAACTAAAAGTTATAAGTTTCTTCTTCCAAAGTAAATTAACTTTTTTCTAATTAGTTGGGAAAGCTATCTGCTATATAGTGGGTTTTTTTTTTTTACTGTATACAATTTAAATGGCTGTTCACAGTTTTAATCTAGGTTCCTAGCTCAGAGCCTAGCACATGGAAGATGCCACATAAATATCTTTAGAAATAAGAAGAAGTTAGTTTAGGGAATACATAAATGAATGAATGAAGACCATATGCTTTTTTTACTTTAAATAATTTTTATTTTTCAATTACAGTTGACATACAATATTATATTAGTTTCAGGTATACAGCCTAGTGATTAGAAATTATATAACTTACTAAGCGATCACCCCAATAAATCTAGTACCGATCTGACACCATACATAGTTATTACAATATTATTGACTATATTCCCTGTGCTATACTTTACATCCCCATGACAATTCTGTAATTACCAATTTGTACTTCTTAATCCCTTCACCTTTTTCACCCATACTCCTAAAACCCCTTCATCTGGTAACCATCAAAATGATATCTGTATCTAGGAGTATGTTTCGGTTCTGCTTGTTTGTTTGTTTTTGAGATTCCACATATAAGTGAAATAATACGGCATTTGTTTTCCTCTGTATGACTTATTTCACTCAGCACAATACCCTCTAGGTCCATCCATGTTGTGCAGATGGCAAGATGTCATTCTTTTTTATGGCTGACATATTCCATTGTATATATGCACTACTTTTTCTTTATCCGTGCATTTATTGATGGACACTTAGGTTGCTTTCACATCTTGCCTATAGTAAGTAGTGCTGCAATGAACATATAAATGCAAATGCCTTTTTAATTTAGTTTTTGAGGTTTCTTCAGAAAAGTTGAATTGCTGGGCCCTTCTTTGTCTCTTGTTATATAGCTTTTGTTTTAAAGTCTAATTTGTTTGGTATAAATATTGCTACCCCAACTTTGGTTTGTTTCCACTTTCATGAAATATCATTCTCCATCCCTTTATTTTCAGTCTGTGTCTATCTTTCAATCTGAAGTGAGTCTCTTGTAGAAGGCATACCTAAGGGTTTTATTTTGTTATCCATTCAGCCTCTTTATGTTTTTCAATTCAATCATTTAATTCATTTACATTTAAAGTGATTATTGATAGGTATGTATTTATTATCATTTTATTATTCAGATTTTTTTCTTCTTCTTAAAAAGGAAGTTTTAATATTTCTTTTAATACTGAACTCCTTTAGTAGCTTCTTCTTATCTGGGAACCTCTTTTTCTTTCCCTCAACTCTAAATAACTTTGCTGGGTAGAGTAATCTTTGTTGTAGGTCCTTGCTTTTTTTTCACACAAATCCCTTCTGGCTTTCAAAGTTTCTGTTGAGAAATCAGCTGACAGTATTATGTGAGCTCCGTGTAGATAAATAACAGCTTTTCTCCTGCTGATTTTAAGATTCTCTCTTTGTCTTTAACCTTTGTCATAATGTGTCTTGGTGTGGGCCTCTTTGGATTTATCATGTTGGAAACTCTCTGCACTTCCTGGACTTGTCTATTTTCTTCACCAGGTTAGGGAAGTTTCAAATAGATTTTCAATTTCTTGCTCCCTATCTTCTCTTTCTGGAACCCCATGATGTAAATGTCTGTGCCCTTGAAATTGTCCCAGAGGCTCCTTATACTATCCTCATTTTTTTTGTATTCTTTTTTCTTTTTGCTGTTCTGAGTGTTTTCCGCTTCCTTATCTTCCAAACCTCTGATTTCATCTTCTACTTCATCTACTCCACTGTTGATTCCCTGTAATGTATTCTTCATTTCAGTTAGTGTACTCTTCACTTCTGGCTGGCTCTTCTTTAAATTTTCTATCTTTGTTTTTTCTCCTGTCTCTTAGTTGAAGTTCTCAATAAGTTCATCTACTCTTCCCCTGAGTTCATTGAGCATCCTTATGACCAGTGTTTTGAACTCTGAATCTGGTAGATTGCTTGTCCTCATTTAGTTTAGTTCTCCATCTGGAATTTTGTTCTGTTTTTTCATTTCGGACATGTTTCGTTATCTCCTCATTTTGGCAGCCTCCCTGTGTTTGTTTCTATGTATTAGGTAGAGCTGATACATCTCCTTGGCTTGGTAGAGCGACCTTATGTAGTAGATGTCCTGTAGGGTCCAATGGCACAGCATCACCAATCACCTGAGCTAGGCACTCCAGGTGTGCTCCCTGTGGGCTGTGTACACCCTCCTGTTGTAGTTGAGCTTTGATTGCTGTTGGTACCTCAGTAGGAAGGATTACTCCCAAGCCTATCACTGGATGAACTGGTTGTGACCACCAATGAACAAGAAGGATCAGCTATACATGGGCCTACCCCAGGAAGCAGGACTTACTTCAGTGGGTGTCTGGTGCTCACTGACTCCACCCCTTGCATTTGTTGCTTCTGGAAGTAGTTGGGTGGTTCTTCAAAGTAGTCTGAAGATATCCACTGGGTACAATGGCACTGCAGCCTCCCAGGAGGTTTAGACCAAGGTCATCTGCCACCTGTGCCCAACCCAGGACCACCCAGCATGAGCTTCAAGGCAATCTGCTGTTCTGGACTTGGACTTACCCAGGAAAGTCTGCCACTAGTGCCAGGCCTCGTGCTACTTACCAAGAGGTACAGGGCATGTTAAGTCCAGATGCTGTTTGTTTGATAGATTTTAGGAAAGTCTGAAGCATGAGTTAAAACAGGCTCTTTATATGGAAAAGGCACTGGAAATGGCTTGGATGGGCCCGAAAGTTAGGTGGGGTGGAGTCTCAGGGAATAACTAGCACTGAGTGAACAGTTATAGCCAGGCTGATGGAGGCTCAGATATGGTGCCTGCCTGCTGGCTCTGCAGGGGGAGGGCTCAACAAAGAAACAATGGCCTCTGCCAGCACTTCTGTTTGAGGAAAGCTGCCTCTCCAGCTCTCTCCCTGAAGCCAGACAATTCCGTTTCTCCCTGTAAGTCCCTGGTGCCTTTCAAGCTGCTGCCCCAGTGCTGGAGCTCAGAGGGAGTGAGTCTAAGTGAGTCTGTGTGTGGGCCCTTTAAGAGGAGGAACACCTAGAACTCCAGCAGCCCTTCACTTCACTCAGCCACAATCTCTGCTTGTTTTTACAGCTAGAAGTTATAGAGACTTCTCTTTCTGGCACTAGAATTCTGGGTGGGAGTGCCTGGGACCCCTCACTCCTCAGGAGAGACCTTCGCAGCTGAGATATCCCTCCCAATTTTTATCTGCCACACGTGGGTATAACTGCCCCTCCTACCAGTCTTCATGTGGTTTCTTCTTTATATCCTTAGTTGTAGGACTTCTGTGCAGCTAGATTCCAGGCCGTTCTGAATGATAAATGTTCTGTAGTTTAGGTGTAATTTTGATGTGGTTGTGACCATCTTGTCCAGTGAAGACCATATGTCCTGAGAAGTTTTGTTGTTAATGTTATATTAACATTTATCATCATCACATTTTCCAAACTCATACTATCAAAAATGTGCAAATGTAGAACTGATCTCTAGATTGGATAAGAAGCCAGGGAACAGAGCAAATCGAGGTGGAAGAAATTTTTCTATCTCTTTAGCTTCTCTGATAAATGAATAAACTGTGCTACATGTTGTTCTGGATTAAAAAATGTTTTAAAATAAGTTACTTTTTTTATTTTGGCCCATTTAAGAATCAACCTAAGTCTTAGTTTGCAAATGTGAAATGTCCTTTTACCAAAAAGGGCAAAAGGGAGCAGATTAAATGATACACTGAAGGGCTCTGTCTTAAAGAATTAGGTTGCTATGTTGCCTCACAGCAGACAGTCTGGAAATGACAATTGGTAGGCTTTTTGGTGGTATTAGCAGAGTAGTAAATATAATGTATGTCATTTTTATTCCAGACAGGAAGACTGGAGGTAGTTAGTAGTGAATGACAGTAAATTGTACCAGTAAATTTGAACAGTCTTTTAGCAGCACTTCTCATATTCACATACTCATTGGTATTTTAATTTTTAGGTATATAACTCAATACAAAGTTTCAATACAACCCCACATAAAAAGAAAATTTCAAAGATGTCTGTAGAACAACATTCTGTTCTTTAGACAAGTATTCATAGTTTGATAAAGAAATCATTCAGTATCTACCCAAGGGAATGAAAACATACACCCACACAAAGACTTATATGTGAATGTTGATGAGTGAAAACATACGAAGTGCTCATGAACTGGTGAATGGATAGACAAAACGTGGTCCATCCAGACAATGAAATAGTATTCAACACTAAAAGAGAAATGAACTACTGATAAATGCTACAACATGAATGAACCTCAAAAACATTATGCTAAATGAAGTAAGCCAGGTACAAAAGATCTGGAATAATATAATATTCCATTAATACAATATAATAATAATAATGTAACATTCCATTTCATATAAATTATAATATAAAAATCTATTTATATAATATAATATTCCATGTATATGAAATGCCTAGAAAATAAAACTGTGTAGAAATAGAAGGCAGATCAGTGATTACCTAGAATTGAGGATTGGAGCAGGGATTGACTGCAAAGGGGCCGGAGAGATATATTTGGGATGATAGAAAGTTTCTAAAGTTAGACTTTGGTGATAATTACACAGCTCTGTAAAGTTACTTCCTCATTGGTTCCTTATCAATTCTTATTTTACATGACCTCTCAGCAGTATGCTTTTGGGCGTTAGATTTGATGCTGTAATGAACTGAGACTTTGGGAATTTGGGGACGGGTGAGTGTCTTTCACACCTTCACCACTCCAAAGACCCAGACCATCACTTCCAAATGCCTACTGCACATTTCCACTGAATAACACATTGGCAGTACCGACTCACATTCTGTATTCCGTCTAACCTAAATTGCCACCAATTATAAAATAAATCATTACTTTACGTATCACTATTTAACTTAAAAAGTAACCAATTTGATTATGATATGCTATTCACTGTAAGAACTATAGCAAATTGAGATACATTAAAATGGGGCGGGAGGGAGGACAGCACTGCGGCTTGGGGTCAGCGAGGACCAAGGGTTTCCTCAGCTGGACTTCAGGAAGGGACATACTTCAAGCAGCTGGCAGGGCACGAGCAGAGCAACCAATGTGTGGAAGTGTCTGGTCTGTCTCCGCAACTCCGGCATCTGGAAAGACCAAAGCCAACTAGAAGCAGTCTGTTATCAAAAGGACCTGAGCAATTAATCAGGCTTTCAACAATCACCCATAATCTCCTCGTTTGGAAACGTACTCAGTGTCCACATCAACAATCACCCATAATCTCCTCGTTTGGAAACGTACTCAGTGTCCACATCAACAATCACCCATAATCTCCTCATTTGGAAACGTACTCAGTGTCCACATTCAAATTCTCACGGAAGCTCAGCCTCATTTCAAATGAAAATGCACCGTTCCCTTTAGTCTTGAAACAACCCCCTTTTAAATCACCTAGTGAGCAGTTACATATTTTTAAGAATTCTATAACTCAGAAATTAGCAAATTACACTGAACTCAGGAATAAATTACATTGGTTCTTTAGAATCCTAAAAAAGCAGTTCTTTTTAAAATATGTGTTAAAGGGGAAAGAAAAAAAGCACATGAAGAATGTCTAGTGCTTGCACAGATTTCTGCTAACAATATCAGGCAGGCCAAAGTCCAGAATGTGTGCCGAGCTATGGGGAAAATGTCAAGGATAACAAAGCTCATTTTGGGTTTTGAATCCAGATCAGTTGGATCACGAAGACGCAGGAATTAGCAAGAAACGGGTCCCTCTTCCTCACTGCACGTTGGGGAGGTAGTATCAAAAACTAAAACAAAAGACAGAAATGCGTGTACAGCGCCCAGCTGCCCCAGCCTGCCTTCACCGGGAAAGGGTAGAGGATCTGGCCCAAGAAAAGTGGGGAAGAGCACAGCCAGGCCCACTTCCTGCGGCCGCCCCAGGCCCCGCTGGACTCAGGGACTCAGCTCCCCCGGGGGATGGAAGCACCTGCAGATGTTCAGAAGGAACAAATGCCAAGGAACTTTAAAGAAATCAAGTCACTTCTATTCAAAAAAAGCATCCCACTCTAGTTGCCGCCCTCTTTGTAGGCAATTGCCGTTGCTTTCCATCTCGTCACCTCTCAGCTTCCACTCCTCAGGCCATGCTTCAGGGTCATAGTTGTCCCACCTCATGGCACCTCACGAAACTGCAGCTGCCTCACTCAGACAGAGGAGGTGGGTTACCACTGGTGTCTGACTGACAGAGCCCACAGATGCTGCTAAACACCCCACAAAGCACAGGACGGCCCCTACAGCAAAGACTTGTCCAGCCCCAAATGTCAATAGTGTTAAGACTGAGAAAACCTGCAGTAACCTAACAAAATGTTGCTAATTCTATGACTATAAACTCATTTCTCATTTGTCATGTATTCTTGGGTATAGAGTCACAGTACCTGCCTTTGGGGATTTAACAAAAAGAGCCAGAACATGAGCCTGTTCCACATAGCTGCCATGCGCACATTTCCATATTCAGAAATCGCCAGCATCAGATAAAATAATGCATGTCAAAACCATTGTTGACTTTAAATTCCCAAAATACATGTAAGCTATTAATCTGTGTAAATCAGCAACAAATCATTTAATAAGTGCATGAAAGAGCAAAGTCACAGGTGGTTGCTATGTATAATTTTCACTGTGAGCCTGTTCTTCACATTGTTTCTCAGCCCCACGGAAGCCTTATCTGCATTGAACATGAATCCCTTCACCATAACCAAGCAAAGGTATGGAGTCCTCTTTCCAGATCTCCTGACCTGCACCACACCCTGACCCCACATGGCTGCAGGGTAGGTTCTGGATGTCACTGAAGCCCATTATGATGTCCCTACAAGGCAGTATTGATATATGTGAACATTTTGTTTGTTGGATAAAATGCTAAGTAGAAATGAGCAAATGAATGGTTTCAAAAATCAGTATAAAGTGAGAGACTGAAAAAGAAAGGAAACCAGGAACAAAAAGAGAGTTCTGGTGTTTTGTGGTTTTTCTTATCATCAAGGCTCATGTCCGAGATGTTGGGGATAATTTCTTCATCTGTGTCCCTTGCTCTGCCTCCAAAGCTGTGCCATTGTCCTGTATTTGGTCCTGTGTTTCTCTCAATCAACTTGTCAGTCTGCCAGTTACAATTTGCCATCAAACAAAACTTTTACCAACTGCCACCCTTATGCCCATTGGACTTAAACCAGCTACTCTTCCCTGCATTTTATACTCTGAACTAAATTGTGTGTGAAAATTACCTTTTATTGACTTTAGTGAGAGCCTTATACAAACAACTGAGGGCAGATTTCAACTGCCCACAGCCAAAATAGCCCTCTGCCCCATCTGTTGGATGCACATATCATTAAGACTTTTATTAGCCTCAGAAATAGAGAACTCATTTTATGGTGTTAGCTAAAAATCTACAGAAGTCCTGAAAAGCAGCTCTTGCCAATCCTGGTAAAGCCTGTATCTAAGCAAATGCAGCTAAAGAACCAGATTGGCAACAGACATTGAGAAATAAAAATGCCTCCAAATGATAGCACCAAAATGCGGTTTCATACTTTACATTAAACTGCTCAAAGAAAATAGACCTACTGTCCCTTTGAAAACAGAGACTTTTTAAAAATTTAAGTTTTAAAGAAAGAATGAGAAAATTTCCTCAGAAACATTGGAAAAAACATATTAATAAAAAAACCACTGTGAAGAAAAGACACACCATCAGAAGAAATCAAGAACTTTCTTGGAAATGGAAAAGTTGTAAAAGTCTTAACCATTAGGGGCCCAGGGAGAAGCAATGATCTTTTACCAGGAGAAGAAAATAAAATCATGGAAGCCTGGTATGGCTTTTTACAGTTCTGCTTACAATTACACATTAAACAACTTACCCCCGTGGATGCCTCCCTAAAGCCTGCTGAGATGCTGCACTCCGAGAAACGAGGACATGCTGTGTTTTCTTCTGTTGTGTTTATTTTTATTAAAACAAAAACTTACAACAACCAAAAATATTCACTATTGCTTGAATTTTACCCTTTCCAAGAAGACCAGCAGCATGGGTGAACATTTGTCCAATGTTTGTTGTAAGTCCGGCAATAAAAGACAATGGTTTATACGTCCGTGCCCAGTCAATGTCCTGTGGGCGGGCGTTCATAAAATCAAGGCGGCAGATGGCATACCTAAATTTAATTTGCTCTTTGATTTATCCTTGTGTTACACTCTGAAATGCAGATACTGACTGTTTATCTAACACTGTTAGAAAACACGAGACCATGCTTTGAGCAACTTCATCATGTTATCTGATGCTGGCTCATTAATCCCGAGAATAAAAACTGGAGCCCAACGAGAGAGGCTCTCCCCAGATTGACAGGGAACCGTGAACGGCCAGCACCCTGTGTGTCAGCGGTGGCATTTCATGTGGCTTGGAATCGCTGCCCGTGGCAGTAAAGCAACAGCAGAGCCCATGGAGGGGGAGAAGGCGCCTTGGATTCTGTTGGTCTAATTTGAAATGAGGGGAGGGTTTTGTGTGTTCCAGCCTTACCTCCCAATGTTCCCAGAAAGCTGGTGTTGACAATGTGATCACTTTTCCTGGTGGGCTCTTCTCGCGAACATTGTGCTACTTAGCATGTAGATATCCGACCAATATTCTAGACCACCGCATTCTAAAACGAAAACTCGAGTTTTATGTGACCGCTCCTGGCAGCTGTCAGAATAATTCCTGCTGACATCATGTTTAACAGACTTGCCTCCGAGTCAGATCGATGTTGGGAGCAGCGTGCAGAGCTGCAAAATTAGATCATTAATTGTGAAGCAAGCTCAACCCTCCTTGCATTTGGAGACCAACATTCTGGGGTAAAAGGAAACAAAACAAGGATTCTGGAATCTTCTTTTAAATCTCAATCAAGGTGTCAATTTCGCTACTTAATTCTCAGCTCTTTGGAAGGATTTTATTATTTAAGAATATGATATAATACCTAGTCTGCCAAAGGAACTGCACAGCATTCCAACATTAAAATATATCACTCTTAATGGGTGAAAATCGGAGTGATAACATCCATCATACTGATCATCTTTCTCAGCACTCAAATGTCAATTTTTTCAAATGACTCTCGGTTCTCTACCTGTAAAATTCCTCATAGTAATATAACAGAGACAAACACAAGCATCTCAATGACTTAGATTCGGGGAACAGAAAAACCCCACCTGATGGTTAGAACCAGATTGCCAAGTGGCAGCCTCGGCTGCAGTACCTGTGTGCCTGAGGTTGCCCTTCCAAACTAATTTTAAGAATAAATTGAAATTGAACTGGAGCCATACAAACCTTTTTAAGATTCTTATCAGGTAAAGAGTAAACAGGTTGTCAGAAAATATTGACATTTTCTTTTCTAAATTGATTCTATGCTTTTATTTCTCTACCCATATGACATTTTATATTATTAACATTTATTTATGAAAACCCTGCCCTTTCCTCAAAAGGTTTTAAGGAGCTTTAATGTTCTGTTACAGCATTTTAAGAATAAAAATAGCTCCCCATTACCTTACAAACTAGAATAAAACAAATCTTTCTCATAAAGTAAAAGTGTTACTATGGAAATATAACATGTAATTTATTCATATAATAAGACAAAATACTGGGGAATTTTTTCCTAATACCTATCATCTCATACACAAATCAAAGGTCAAAATATTAAGATGATCTATAAGAATTAACAAAGATAAATGTAGGTACAAAACCAGGTTGATTTATTTGGCATCATTCCAACTTACCTCCCCATGCCTCTGCCCTGATTAATTGCCCTCAGCAAGGAGCTGGAGCCTAGTTATGCTGTTTTCTTAATTCCTGTTGATGGAGTGTTGATACAGGTCTGGAAAGAGGACCAACTGCCTTCTAACTAACCCATTCTTCATGAGCTAATCAATCATAACTTGTCCATTGTAATTATCTCCCAAATTCCAAATAGAGATATGCTTGCAGTTTCCAAATATTTGCATGATTAAAGATGTTTTCCTTGTTTCAATAAGGAACCTCAAATGATGAGTCAGGTGGTAAGATTTATGGGATGAAATTGTCCTATTTATCTCCCAGCTTTCAAAAATACCGGTCTGCAGTTCTTAACAAACATTCCCACCAGAGATATGCAGACCATGCCCATTAATGATGATGATGATCATACATTACATATATATATATATATATATTTATATATATATATATATATATATATATATATATATATCAACATCATCAGTAGATGCCAGAGAGAAAAGCCAACCAAGAAAATATTAACTAGCATCTCCTTTCATGTCCATAAAAAAGGCAGTTTATTAGAATAGTAAACATGATCATGTCCACAAAAAAGGCAGTTTATTAGAATAGTAAACATGATTACACAAAGCTGACAGGCCCCTGTGCACCTGGATAACATTTTTGCATTGTTTTTGCCCTCCTAGGAGCAATACCAATAGCCTGGGTCATCAATCAGTTACACTCATCAGGGAAACTGGCTGCCCCACAAACAACTGGTCAGTTGAGTTAAGATTAGGGTATGAGCCGTAGTTTTCACTGAATTGGCTGAGCCAATTAGTTAATTTGACTGGATGCAAACAAAAAGAAAAGCTAACTCTTTTCAGAAATAACTTCCCATTTAGGAGCTTCCCTCTTCTATGGCCTAAAATCCTTTTGTGTTTTTAACATCAGAATTGAAGCAACAGTGTTCTCCTTTCATAGCAAACAGTCTAGCAATTGATGACAGGACATGACAGTGACGGAGATGACCACACAGGATTTCTGAATCATTTTTATATAAAATTTTTCCTATTCAATATCCAATAGACACAAATACATGTACAAAGCACTTAACTCATCCAAGTCATTAGAGCTGTTTTCTCTGACTTAACAGAAATTGCACGTTCCCTAATTTATCTCTCTTCCTTTTTGTCATCTGGTCCTTTAGTGACAAAGAGCCCTCTATTTCCTCCTCACCTATCAGTTCGAGGTCGCATTCAGGTTGAGAGAATGGTTAACCCAGAATCATCAATTGACCCTATTGTTAACCCCACACTCTAAAACAAAATGAAAACTGTCGCGAAAACTACTCCCTTAATATTTGTGCCTGACCACTGCGTGCCTGGCACAGCAGGGCTCAAAGGGCAGAAATAGAGCCCTTTCTATCTCTGAATATTCCGTAGCCCTTAACCCAGTGACCTTAACATTGAAGTCAAAATAAACTCATTAGCCTTGAACAAAACTCACCAAGAATCCAAAAACCCAAACTTTTAATTTAATGTGACTCCATTTGTGAACTCAGTCAAGTTTCCCAAAATGGCCTAAGTGATGCGTTTGAAGAAAGTGTTCCACAGCCAAACACACTGGAGTGTGGCAACGGTGCTAAGCCCTCTAATTTTATCTGGTCTAACTAACCTAGTGCTCTACTGTGAGGTACATTTTTGAAGATTTACAATACACATTAGACTCCAAAAAGCCCTGCACTAAAAGAGCTTGTCTGTGTTAGTTTAAAACATACACATTCGATCTCAGCACCCTCTCTTATTTAACACCATGGAATATGCTTGGAAATGTTTTTCCAGAAACTGAGACATCCCATAGGATGAATTATAACATCATGGGGCAGTTACAGATTCTCCAAAATCTCACACTGTTATATCAAACACAGACATAACGGTGCCTCTTGGCTTATTAATAGACAAAACTGTGCATAAAAAAGAATTCAAATATATAAATATGAGACGGGAAACAGAAATTTCAAATCAATGAAAAAATTATTGTAAATAACAAAAACAAATTTTAATTACTAACTGAAAATTCCAATTGTCCTCCATTTAGATTCAAAAAGCATCAATTTGGGGGGGGGGGAGGTGAAGGGAGGTCTTCATATATGGTGACAGGAGAAGATATGACTTTGGATGGTGGACACACAGAGCAATATACAGATCTTGTAACATAGAAACCCACACTTAAAACCTATATATTCATATTAACTATTGCCACCCCAATAAATTTTAAAAAGTGTTAAAAGATGCATCAATTGAAATAAACCCTCTAGTATATTTGCAGTTCCAAGCGTAACACCACACGTCACCCACAAGTGGTTATGTCCTTCTTCAGTGTATGTTTGTCATTCTTTTTAGCCATCAGATCTGAACACCTTCTCTAAGTCTGCAGAGTGCTCTAGCCAAAGAGCCAGAGGAGGCAGAGACCCTTCCCATTATTTAAGTTAAAAGTCAGACTCCCACTTTCCCAGCCTCTCTTGTAGCTAGGGCCTGAACTTGCGACCACAACTTTGACTAGGGAGCCTGTGACAAACACAAGTGAGGACTGCTCAAGATCCATCCTGGGAAAGGTGGCAATAGCTGTATTTTGTGTGGGGCTTATGCCAAAGGCGTAGGGTTGGTCATATGACTTAGGCCTGGCCATCAGTACATCTCATTATCCTGACCACAGAATTGCTTCAAAGATAGGGAGGCACATGTGCCAACTCAGTCCACTAAGATTCAATCTGAAAATTTGGGAAAGAATTTAGGGGAAAAAGAAACTACTTTTACAATAAGATTGCCAATCCAGTAGGATGCAAAACTGGGCCAATAGTGGCCATTCTGTTATCACATGACAAAACTGACTGACAAGAGAAACCCAGGTTTAACAAGCATCGTCAACTGAATTTGTGAAGCCAACACTATTGCTGAACTTAGTTACATAAATGAGTTCTCTCTTTCATTCAGCTAGTTAAGACCAGGGGTTGTTATCCATGATATAATGGCCCTAGATTCCCTCCTTGCGGGCCATGGTGAAGTGCGTGCAATAGCTTCTAAATCCTGTTGTATCTGTATTACTGCTTCAGGTGAAGCTGAATAGTCAGTACTGAAATTTAAGAAGATAGCTACATGGCTTTCTAAAGCAGACGCTGATGGTTTATGGAATTTGTTCAGCTGGTCGGGTCTCGTATCCTGGGGAGGCGTGGTTGAGGTCAGTGTTGCAGATAGGTTTCATCATGCTGCTGGGAGTCCTTTGATAGTCATCTTAATTAAATGCCACATTGGACAAATTGAATGGATTTGGTCCCAGCCCATCAGTCAGAATTATCAAAGTGACCAAGAGAGTAACATACTCTTGGGAAAATTCACCAGAAGTCAAAAGTATATAGAAAGGTATTGTTGAGAAAGGTATCCATGGAGTCCTCTGTTTCTGCATGTCTTAGGACAGTTTTTATTCTGAACTACCTTTTCAAAGATATTTTTACAGAAAACAGCCTGGAAGACAGAAACAGTGTCTGCCTTTAGGGCAAAGAAAGTTCTGTTAACCTCTAGGATAATAAAGCTAATGTCTCTTCTGGAACAAAGGTTGGCAGATTTGCTAGCAGCCCCCACATAAAATTGGGAGTTCCTTAAACTCAGTATACCTCAGCTGTGACACAAACCTGAGTACCAAACATTCACCTGGGCCCACCATCCATCATCCCATGAGACTGAGCATAAAAGGACTGGTACAAATATAAAGCTTATGCCACCCACTGCGCCGTAGATAATAAAGTCCTTTGATTCTGACCCAGGAGTGTCTTGTCTTCTGCCAACATGTATGAAACTCTGGCAGGATAGCTTTTTTTAAAAAATATCTTTCTTGATTTCAGAGAGAGGAAGGGAGAGGGGGAGAGAGAGACAGAAACATCATTGATGAGGGAGTCGACATTGATCGGCTGCCTCTTGCACACCCCTGACTGGGGATCGAACCTGCAACCCGGGCATGTGCCCTGACCAGGAATCGAACCTCAATCTCCTGGATCCTAGGTCGATGCTCAACTGCTGAACCACACCTGGTGGTGCATGGCAGGATAACTTTTACCTTGAAGGTAGAATAAAATCTCAGACCCTTCACACTTTTTCACAAAGACCTAAATTAACATACAAAGACAACATGTATATTAGTTGAAAGATTCAATATCATAAATATATCAGTTCTCCCCAAATTGCTCTATAGACTCAGTGCAATCTCAATCAAAATTCCAGCAAGATTTTCCATAGAAATTGACAAATTAATACTAAAATATATATTGAAATATAAGGCGCTTAGAATAGACAAAACAATCTTGGAAAATAACAAAGTTGAAGGACTTACATACTATATCACTTAAGACTTACTATATAGTATAATAACCAAGACATTGTGATAGTTACACAGAATTAGACAAACAGACCAATGAAACAATTAAAAGTCCAGAAATTACCCCACACCTATGGCCAAATGAATTTTGACAGAGAAACCAATGTAATTCTATAGGGAAAGAAAAGTATTCTCAAAAAATAGTACTGGACCTATTGGACACCCATATTAAAAATGTGTTGATCCATACCTGACTCCATACATAAAGACCTAAAGTACAAAGCTCCTGTAAGAAAACATAGAGCCTGGCCAGGCGTGGCACAACAGTTGAGCATTGACCTAGGATCCAGGCGATCGGGGTTCAATTCCTGGTCAGGGCACATGCCTGGGTTGCGGGCTCGATCCCCAGTGGGCCGCTTGCAGGAGGCAGCCGATCAATGACTCTCTCATCATTGATGTTTCTCTCTCTCTGAAATCAATAAAGATACATTAAGAAAAGAAAAGAAAACATAGGCAAATATGTTTGAGACCTTGGAATAGTAAAAAATTTCTTGAATATAAAAACCATGAATTATAAAAGAAAAACATGGATAAACTAAAACTTCATCAAAATTTGAAACTTCTGCTCACCAAAAGATAATGTTGAGAAAATAAAGCCACATACTGGAAAAAGTCTTTGCAAGATATAGTTTTAAAGAGGACTTGTATACAGAATGTATAAACTACTGTTATAAAACAATTTTAAAAGGCAAAACAATAAATTTCTTTATAAAGGCAAAAGACTTCAAAAGATGCTTCACTGAAGGGAATTTACAAATGGTCAATAGCTACATGAAAAGATGTTCAGCATCATCAGTACCAGGACAATACAAATTAAAATGGTTAGGTACCACTTCACACTCACTAGAATTGCCAAAATTAAAGATTAATACCAAAATGCTGGAGAGAATGCAGAGCGACTGGATACTGGTGAAAGCTTAAAGTGGTACAACCACTGTGGGAAAATGGGGAAGCCTTATAATGTTATAGCGCATCTACATTATTTAGCAATTCCACTTTTATTTACCTCTTCTCAAAATTAAAATATGTCAACAAAAAGATTTGTATAATAATTTTTATGGGGGTTTTATTCACAATAACACAAAATTGAAAACAACACAAATATCTGTCAACAGAAAAATAGATAAATGTGGTATGTTCATATAATGGAATTCCTTGTTACTTGTTAATAAAAATGAACAAACCACTAATGCAAATCAAAATACTAATAAATCTCAAAAACATTATCTTGAAAGAAAGAAGCCGGACACAAAGGAATATATGTGGTATGTCCTCAATTCCATGAAGTTTTAGTACAGTCAAAATTAATGGATGAAGCTAGAAATCTGAATAGTGGCCACCTAAAGGAAAAACAAACTAAAATGCACCCCAAAGAGCTTTTCAGTGTGATGAAAATATTCTATGCCTTGATCAGGATATTTACATGGGTGTATACATTTGTCAAAACTCATCAAAATTTACTTTTAAATCTATACAATTAATTGTATGTAATTCTCAATTCAAAATGAAAAAAAAAAAAAAGACTAAAAAACAGATTTTTTGTAAAACTCCTCTCCCTCCAGACTATTCAAGGCCTGACGCCCAAATTAGATCGGTTGAAGTTGAGATTATTTGTTCTGTTTCCACAGGTGTGGAGGGAGATATCCTCTCTGACTTTACTCAGCCACCAAGGCAGCAATGCCAGGAAAGTCGTTAATCACGACTTGATAGCACCTATTTGCAATCAGAAGAAAAAAACAAGGAACACCCTGGATTATAAAAGCAGGTGAAACACACCCAAAAGACCTAATCAGGCACAATGTTGGCGTTCTTGGTTCTCGTGGCCGTGGCCCTCGCGTCTGCTCACCATTCTGGTGAGCACTTTGAAGGGTAAGTAAGCGGCTCCTTAGATGAGCAAGTCCTTCCTCGCCAGGCCCCAAATGTGAATGTATTGCCCAACCTGAGCTGCCGTCTCCTTCTGCCGTCCCACCTTCAGGGAGAAGGTGTTCCGCGTCAGCGTTGAAGATCAGGATCACATCGACCTGCTCCAAGAGCTGGCCAGCGCCCACCAGGTAAAGAACAGTTCTGTGCCGCAGGCTTGCTCACACTTACTCTAAAGTTGAGACTTTAGACTGCACTGTGATTCCATCAAAGGGAGACTGACATGAAATATTAACTAACGCATTTCTGTAGCAAGAAATAAAAACTTGAAAAACACGTAGTGCCACATACTTTTTTTTCCTGCCTAAATTAGATTGCCACAAGCCCCATAGTGTTATAAATCCAAGGTAACTTTTCTAAGAGCTGACAGAGCATGTCAACAGGATGAGCTGGACTGTCACAAAGGTCAGAGGACAGCTAATGTACAGTCACTTCCCTTCTAAGGCAAAAAAGAAAAATCATCAAGTTGGATCTTACTGAAAAACTGGGCTTTTGTCCAACTTGAAATTCATTTCCACATCCCATGTTTCATCTGTCCTCTTTGATTTTATTTCATTCCAAATCAAACAGCTTGAGTTTTCAGGACCTTGATCCAGGCCCTCTTCATGATATGACATGGGGGGAGGCAGTTGCGCGGGGGAAGGTAAAAAGGCATGAATGATTTCCATGCTTTCTCTTTACTTTCACGAAACCAAAATGTTTATGCTACTTTTTAAAAATCCACTGAATGTGTAATAAAAACTGACATCTTTAAGTATGCATGTCTTGTAGCAAGAAATTGTTGCTGATCACAAATAGTTCACTTAGGTCAAAGCTCTTTCTTCATGAATATATAAACCAAAATAATCTTACTAGCTCCTAAGTATCTATCCATCTATCTCTTCTTTCTATAGACTTTTTTTTTTACCTTTTAAGGTATGGAGGCAAAGAAAAGAAGGTAGACAGTGTCATAATGTAAAACAGAGTCAGAAGTTTAGAATTGAAAGATAATATAAAGTCATCTATCCCAGCCTTCCACTCAAATCTGGAATTTCCTCCATAGAAATAGCATCACCCCTGCTTGGTAGCCTTAATAAAACCTGTTTCAGCACTTCTAGGGACAGTAAGAATACTGCTCTTCAGAGCAGCCCATCTGCCTTAAAAATAATTCTAATAGCTATATGAAGCTGAAAGCTACCTCTTCTAGCTTGGACCTAGCTGTGCCAAATACTGTCTTATCTCAAAGATTTATCTTTTCCAGGCCTTCCATCATTTCTCGTAGCGCTGCTTTACAGACACTTGATCATTCTGGTCACCTCTGAACATTGCTCAAGGTTTCTGTCTATGTTTCTTTTCTAAAATGTAGCTCTCAGAACTGACAATGGACCTCCAGGTGTGCTCTGATTAATACATGCTGCAGGACCATTGCCTACCTTCATTTGTAAAGCAGACATTTATTAATGGGGCCCAAGATCCTTTTTAGCATCTTGAACAGTCATTGAATAATCTTAGCTCATAGTAAACCTATGGCCAATCAAAACCATTAAGCTATTTTTTCTCACATGAATCACCCTCAAGTAAGATATCCTTCCTTATGTAATCTCTTAATTGATTTTTAACCTAAATGCAAGATTTTAGATTTACCCCAATAAAATTTATCTTAATAGCTTCTTTTTAGCATGTTGAGATCATTTAAAAAATAAATTCAGTCATTCAGGGTAATAATTCTCCCTAACTTTGCATCCATAGCAAGTTTGATAAGTTGCCTTCTCAACTTCATCTTTGTCACAAAAAAAAATATTAAGGAAGTTGGGGGTCAGCACAGAATTAGAGGCCTCCTTCATGGTTTATTCATTCAATGCATATTTACCTTGACCCTCCAACTTGCCAGACGTAGTGTTAAGCACTGAAAGTGATTCATTAACCAACTCTTCTTCTATAAGTTTGCCCAACTGCCCATGTTTCTGTAGTTTCGCCTACAGATAACACTGTTTTCCGATTTGTAAAAAAGAATATAAGTGAAGACACTTGGTCAGATGTTTTGCTGAGACCCAAATTCAGCATGCAGGCTAGCAGTCTCTTCCAGTAATAAGGTGAAGCTAATTGGGCCCGACTTATTCTTGCTTTAAACCGTACTGGCTCCCAGGGATAACAGCTTCCTTTTCTGAGCATTCACAATCCATCTGCTTCCAGCTTATTCTGCAGCTTTGCCAGCATCCATGCCAGGCCCCAGGAGCTCCTGCTTTTCTCTTTATGAAATCCAAGACTTGCCCCCTCCACTCCTCAGAGATGCCCTCAAGCTCTGATTCCTCCAAGATTGCTGAGAAAGTTCTGCAAACACATCTGCAGTACTTTTTTAGTTACCTAAAATTCAGCATTTTATGGTAATCAAGAGAAGAGAATATGGACCCAGACTGCCTGGGTTCAACTCCTGGGTCTGCCACTTGCTAGCTGGATCTTGGACACCTCCCTGGGTCTCAACATTTTTGTTAATCAAGTGAGGAACAATGATAGTATTTACCTTATAGGGTTTTTGTGAAATTTAGAAGAATATAAGTAGAGCACTTAGAAAGAATGTATACAATAAGAACTATATAAGTGTTTGTTACATCTGGGATTTGGAAGGCAATTTACAAGGCCAGTATAATCCCCTCTCTTCACATCTATCGTGGGTCTCAATGTTCTCTGTCCAAACGAGGTTATTTCTGCTAAAATCATAATGTGAAAAATTCTTTCCTTATGTTAATTTCACTTCAGTATAGGAAGAAACAAGAGATAATGGTAACTCCTTGGAAAAAACAAAGCCAAACAGGAGTTAAATAGGGCTACTTTCCCTCTTCTAGCTGCAAACACTATGCTTTAGCTCCAAGCAGTGGAACTGCATGTTCCTTCTTTACTCATTTTAATTCCAACATGATTGAAAAAGAGATTTTTATTCTCCTTAGCAATCTTGCAAGTACAGCATATTCTGGACTGCAGCCTTCCTGATAAGATCATTACAAGGACATCTAGTCTTTGTATTCATCCTTGGCCATGTGTCCTTCCTCTCAGCTTTTGAACATGTCCTTTTAAAAGTTAAATGTATTGGAGAGATCTGTGACCACACTGGACTCTAGCTGCCTCCCCTTTTTCATCTGTAATTGTATAGTAAGGACTTTTATTCTTTGCAATCAGGGTTGCACTTGTTCCTTTATTGGTGACATTCACCATAAAGCCTACTCTCTTCTTTCTGTCTTTATCGATTTTAGAGAGGAAGGGAGAGAAAGGGAGAGAGCTAGAAACATCAACAATGAGAGTCATTGATGGGCTGCCTCCTGCACGCCCCCTACTGGGAACCGAGCCTGCAACCTGGGCATGTGCCCTGACCGGGAATCGAACCAAGGTCTCAACCACTGAGCCACCCGGGGCCAAGCTCTCTGTACTTTTTAAATTATGTCTCTCTAGTTTAAGGTACATGTTTATCTGTGCCTAGAGTAGCCTGGTTACAGTCTTCCAATGTTCTTGTCACTCCCACTACATTAGTAAGTTCTTCCATGAATCAGGAGGAATCAAGCCTACAATAGAAGTCACCTCCACTCCCAATAAGAAAGGAAAATTTCATCAAGATAAATGAAGAATCTATAATATGCTCAACTTCTGGTCAAATGCAATGTGAAGAAACAAATTTGTGTAAATTTGTGAAGAACCAAAGATCCTCAACACCAATATTGTGTTATACACCCATTTTATTCCCCAAAGAATTTAAAATGAAGAATGTACTTAAGATAAAGTAATGGACATACTACTGTATCTTGCATTAGCTTGTGATATGTTTTAAGAAAAGCTCTTTAGTTATTAGCCAACTGGCTGATTAGGCTGACATCTCATATTGCTATCACTTAAAGATATTCTTTTATCTTCCAACTTATGTTCTTTATGGTTCTTTGTCACTCCATTTCTTGGATTATATTTATGACCTCAGTTGTATAACTTCTTAACTTATAATTCAATTCCCCACATTTCATATTATATATTTTACTCCATTTCTATACTTCAGACATAATCTCACTCACAAGGTCATGTAATTACTGAAATTTATATTTACCTCCTTGTGCTAATAATTTGAGTTTATTATTTGTATCCATACTTGATCCATTGGTAAACATCTGTGTGCCTATAGTGTTGCTCTGGATTTTTGGCTCCATTTCTCCTAAGCACTGGGGAGTGACTTCAGTATAATAAGTTTGCATCATAATTGCAGGGCTCCATAGTGTTAAATGTCAGTATGTTTGCTAAAGGATTTCTCCATGCCAAACTGAAATTTTTAAGGAACTTCAGGTTAGGTCTGCAAGTCTTTTGTCAAATATATTTATGAGATTCCCCCACCTTATTTTAAAGAATCCATCATTCTTACTGCAGAATCATATGTATTCCTCCCCCCACCCTCTGCAAAATTTGGCAGAGCCAAGACAAATGCGCAAGGGATTAAGAGATCAGGGAAGGCAACTTGCAACTTACTAACAAAAATAAAACCATCCACAAGATCATTAGGCTGTTTTGAAGTGGAACTGGACCTACTCAAGAATGTATTGGAACCATCACCAAGGATATTGTGCAAGCATTTATTCCACTGAGTGGGATGCTACATCTTAATATGGATTCTCCCAGAGCAGACCCTCAGACAAAGATTTGAGAGCAAAGATTTCATTTGGGAAGTGCAGGGAGCGCTGATAGAGAAGTGAGGAGCGATGCAGAGAAACCAACAAAGGGGTCCCTATTAAGTCAGTTACCACAGAGGATGACTAGAGCTTAATGCTACAGAGAAACTCTAGGGAAGAGTGCAAATCACACACTTCAGAATTATCTTACCTGAGAAGTGAGGGAATTGGAGTATTTAGACATCCACTTCCAGGGTCATGGTTGAGCACTTCTCTGACAAGAGTTATTTCTTTGGGAGTTCCTGCCTGCTTGGAACTGTTAGCTCAGCTTTATCCAATTCTCAGGGAAATAGCTTTCAAGCACAGAGGTGCAGATCTTGGCAGTGGGGAGCCCTCTAAGGACACTAATAGATCCCAGCGTTATGTATGGGGAGGGCACTGCCAACTTGCTACAGATACTTAGAGGACTTTATGTGCTTTACCAATTCTAAACTTCTGTGTCTACGAAGACACACCTCCCTCTCCCATCCTACCTTAGAATGACAAGCATTTATTAGAAACACAAATTCAGAGTTAACTTAGGAAAATATGCTTTTCCTATAATGTGCTTGTCTTCATTGTGCTCTTGAGAACGTTGGCTAACCAGAATTCACTACCAGTCCCTTATTTTCTGTCCTTATCACGATATGGTTTCTACTCCCTCCAGTATCTTTCAACATCTCATCTTCATCCTCTGAACATTGACTCTCTAGCTCACATGCTGTAGCCAGTCCTTATCAAATCATCAATACTCTATCCTTTCAAGACCTTGTGACAACCACACTGTTTCTTCTGGAATCCCTCCTGATGTAATCCCTGTGTCCCTGCCTCCCACTGCACTGACATTCCCTGTGACCCTGACTCATGACTCAGCACCCACTAGACAACTACAGTGGTTTGAAGATTACCAGGACAGGATATAAGCTATTGGATTCTCCACAGGTGTATCTAGAATTGAGTCATCTTAATATTTTACCTCACTAGTTTCTATTAAAGAACCTCTAACTCTGCCCAACTCCCTTCCAAGTTTCCAAGCAATGGTCCTAACTATCTCCATCTGTCACATCTCAGGCCTGAGACTAGCTTGTAAAATCTAAACAGGGATTGTGCAAGACACCGAGGTAGAGAAAGACCCACTGCTCACATCAGGCCTCCAGGCCTTTATTCAGCCCAAGGAAGGAACAGGAAAACAGACAACTACAGAAGACAGCATGTCTTTAGTTATTATTTTTCCATGGAAAGAGGAGATTTGAAACCACACATCCATTTTTAAAAATCATTAGAATTATCAAATACATCATCTTGTTATTTTCGTGCATAATTTTCTCTAAAATATCCCTCATGAGGACAAAAGCTATGTTAGATTTGCTCACTATTGTTTTTGCTCACTATAGTCTCAGGCACAGAGCCTAACACATAGAAGGCCCTCAATAATAGCTGATGAATAACTGAACAAAAGTACATTACCGGATTCTCAAGAGTATTTTGTTTGTGGTCATGGTACCTAGATGACTACTGTGGAAAGATACATTTTTCTTCCCTTATGTATCCTCCACAGGTCAGGAATGTCCCCGGGTTCACTCATTATTCTGACATGTACAGCACTGACTTCATCATAAAATAAGTTCATTAAAAATTTAAAAGGAAAGCTCAATTTCTCTCCATTAAATTTTGTGGCTCTAATTAATTCTTCATCACGCATTCAGCACATTTATCCATTTCCACAAACATTGCTATTTCAATAAGCAACTGCTCTTGAAAATCAATAAATAGAAAAGAGTAGTTATAGAAACTACAATTAACTAGCATTCTGGGAAATAATTATATGTTCTTCATGCTTGTTGATAATCAATTAAGGTTATGAAAATATATGTAAACATTTTTATTGGCATCTAACTACTTGGTCACAACACTTATTCACTCAAAGGATATATCTCTAAGAGATTTCATGAATAATTTGAGTTTAAAAATAACTCAATGGAGTAGAGCAATATGTTCTTGCCAATGATAATCCATCCATTAGATTATAGGTGTCCAATACAATATATTTTATTTCTTACTCAGATTGACTTCTGGAAACCAGATTCTGTCACACAAGTCACACCTCACAGTACAGTTGACTTCCGTGTTCAAGCACAAGATATTTCCGCTGTGGAAGACTTTTTGGAGCAGAATGAACTACCATATGAGTAAGTTTAAGTTTTATAGCTATTAAAATTCTCTCCCATGTATGCTCTCATCCAAGCCTCTGAATAACTCTGGGAAGGTAAAAATAAGATCAAGACTATGACTTCCCCAGGTCCCCACAAATAAGTCATGGCAGAGGTGGTCTTGGATTCCAAATCTTAGGACTTCAGGCCTGGTCAATTTTGTGTTTAGTTATTTCTTCAATAAAAATTATTTTTATTATTGAACCCCAAATCTTCAGTCAGGTAAATATACTATAGGCCAAACCAACTGATGCTCTATTATCAGCTAGACACAATTTTATTCACAAATCATATCAAGTCCACTTTCCAGGTGAGAAGTCAGACCTATTATGAGCCATAAGGGCTATTCGTGACTCATAATAGGACCAGACTAGAGTTGGACTGAGTGGTCCTTCTGTCTTTTGTTCCCCAAGGCCCCACAACTAGCTCTAGTGGTAAGAGAGGCATGGACAGAAGGGCTGAATAAAAGGAAGGTGGTTCTCCAAAGGCCTAGAGTAGAGTTGGCTAAGCTGATCACACTAAGTCTCCTTTCCCCCAGTAGTACACTGGCCCAGCCTTTTAAGATGAGAATGTTCTCCTAAGTAAAGGCAGTTGTCCATTTGTTCACCCAGCAAATAGTGAGTGCCTACATATACCAAGTACCAAAAAGGATAGATATGGCTCTACTTACTTCAGAGGAAACCAGACTATAAATAAAAATTTCAGTAATGTGGAATAGAAGTCAAGAAGAGTAAAGGGCTCAAGATGAAGTGAAATAGACCAAGTCTAGGGACTAGAAAGAGCCACCCTGATATTTTAAGATCTAAGATGGTGGCAGAGTAGGTGAATGTTACATTCACCAACTCCCAGGACCAAACTGGAATTACAACTAAAGTATAGAACAATAAACCTGAATAACCAATTGAAGACTAGCTAAAGAGAAGTCTTATGAGTAAGGATTTACAGAAGAAGCCACATCGAGACTGGAAGGAAGGGTGGAGATGCAAAAAGGCTTGGCCCCACTCCCACAGGTGGCAGCTGAGATTCTGGAGGAATATCTCTGCTGGAAAGGTTCCCTCTGAGAGGCATGGGATCTGATCAGCCCAGAGCACCTGAGCTCGGAAGACACCCAAATAACATCTGGCTATGAAAATCAGCAAGGATTCTGTCCCTCAGGGAGAGACAGGGATCCACTAGAAACGCAAGTGCCCTCTTAAAGGACCAATGCAGAAATGTCATTCACAGCCATTCACACTGAGCTCCAGCATCAGGAGGGCAGAGTAGGCTAGAGTTGTGTGAGGAAACACTGGGGTTTGTGGCACTAGGGAGAGAGTTGAAGGAACAGCCACCAGGATCCCTGTGCTGAGTCATTATCCCAAACAGGACATGCCATCTTCCTTGGGTGGAGCACTCCCCTTCATATGGCATCACCCTGGAGGAAAGCAATAGCTACACCCTCTGAACTCCCTGTGGCCCACCCTGAGGAGTTTTCACTCTGCTGAGGAGTCAGCTGCCTGGGCCAGGGTATAGAGGTCTGGGCAGATTCAGGGGGTGTCATGACTGAGTAGTGTGGTTCTGCAGCAGAGGCCACTCTCCTCACCTTCCTCCAAGCATTACTTATACCTCTCTCTCCCGGCAGACCCACTAGACCCAACTCCATGTGGCCTTCCTCTGCTAAGAACAGGCTTTTGGCAGAATCTGGAATAACTTGAGTTGTGTGGCTCTAGGACAGGGGCCATTTTCCCCTCACACACCCAAGTAGTACAGAGTCCTCCCTTCATAAGGCCAAATCTTGCTATGTTTGGGCCTGATGAACTCTGCTGGCCACACCCTGATGACTCTCTGAGACATTGTCCCACCATGAAGCTGTGCGAGCACCCAGCAGTGGCAGCCAGGCTGGGTATATACTGGGACATTTGCTGAATGGCCTCAGGCCCAGCCCTGGCACCAAGCTGGAACTTGCGTCAATCTAGTGAACACCACTCAGCCCTACCTAGTGACTCACTGAGAACCTACCTCATGTAACTTGACTATCACCAGAGGCTCTTGCAGTGACTAAAGCTCACAGGCAGCCAACAGGTGGAGGCGGGTAGAGGCTGATTTCAGGGTCCCTTGATACTTTTGCTGACCTGTCCCTGGGCCTGGTGCTGGTAAAATCTGCCCTTGGTATGCAGTTTGGTCCCTTCTGCACACACCCAAGCCAAGCAGAGGCAGCCACAAACTTTGGTTCATTTATTAGCTCCAAACAGGTTGTCCAGGGCCAGTCATAGACAGTACCTGATACTTGGCCTGTACCAGAGTCCCTCCCTAAAGGCCCCAGAAACAACAAACCAAGTGGCCAGCTTCAGATAACATCAGAGCAGGATCCAATTAGCTTCGCAATTGGCATATCCAAAGGGAGATTTGGCAGGCATCAGCCCTTGCTGAGGTGAAATCTGCTTTGTGTGATCAACACCTCCACAGCAGCTCATACACTGAGGCACAGGTTGGTCTTCATGGTCAGCCAGCCTGAGGGTTGACCCCATGTACAAATAGACCAATAGAAATCAAGACTCAATTACAACAGGAGAGCCCACATAACCCACATAAAAAGCATTCCCGGAGGACCCAGCTCAGGTGACCAAGGAGACAACACTATTGGGTTCCACAAGACACCTATTACATAAGGCCACCCTACCATGACTGGAGCTCATAACAAACCTACCTGATACATAGAAACAAACACAAAAAGGCAGCAAAGTGGGGAGACAAAAAAAAATGCCACAAATGAAAGAACAGGAGAAATCTCCAGAAAAAATAGCTAAATAAAGGCAAGCAATTTACCAGATATAGAGTTCCAAAAACTGTTTATAAGGATGTTAAAGAAACTTCAACAAAGAGATAACAAGCATAAGAAAAGAAATAGAAACCATAAAAATGAACCAGTCATAAATGAAGACTACAATATCTGAAATGAAGAATACACTAAAAGGAATAAACAGTAGGTTGGATGAAATAGAGGACTGAATCAGTGATTTGGAAGAGAAGGTAGCAGAAAACACCCAATCAAAGCAGCAAAAGGAAAAAAAAAATTTTTAAATGAGGGTAGTTTAAGGGACAACATGCAGTGTAACAACATTCACATCATAGGGGTACCAGAAGGAGAAAAAAGAGAGCAAGGGGTTGAGGTTTCCAAACTTGATGAAGGAAAAAGACACACAAGTACAGGAAGCACGAAGAGTCCCAAACAAGATGAACCCAAAGAGGCCCACAACAAGACACATCATAATTAAAATGGCAAAGTTTAAAGACAAAAAGAGAATCTTAAAAGCAGCAAATAAATAAAATCAGAAATGAAAGAGAAGTAACAACTGACACCAAAGAAATACAAAAGACTGTAAGAAAATATTATGAACCACTATATACCAACAAATTGGACAACCTGGAAGAAATGGATAAATTCCTAGAAACATACAATCTTTAAAAAGGAATCAGGAAGAATCAGAAAATCTAAATAAACAGATAACAACTAATGAAATTAAAGCAGGAAAAAAACAAAAAACCTCCCAACAAACAAAAGTCCTAGGCCAGATAGCTTCACAGGTGAATATTACCACACATTCAGGGAAGAACTAACACTTACCCTTCTCAAACTATTACCAAAATTTTAAGAAGAAGGAAGACTCCCAAGCTCATTTTATGAGGCCAGCATTATCCTAATTCCAAACCAGAAAAAGACCCTGAAAAAAAAGAAAATTATAGGCCAATATCCCTGATGAACATAGATGTTAAAACACTCAATGAAATATTAGCAAACCAAATCCAGCAATATCTTTTAAAAAATCATACACCATGATCAAGTAGGATTTATTCTAGGGATGAAAGGTTGATACAATATCTCCAAATCAATAAACGTGATACATCACATAAATAAAATGAAGGATAAAAATCACAAGATCATATCAATAAATGCAGAAAATGCATTTGATATAACCCAGCACCCACTTATAGTAAAAACTCTCAGCATACTGGGAATAAAGGGAACATACTTCAACATAATATAGGCTGTATATGACAAGCCAACAGTCAACATCATACTCAATGGTCAAAAACTACCATCGTTTCCCTTAAGATCAAGAACAAGTCAGGGATGTCCACTTTCACCACACTCTTACTCAACATAGTACTGGAAGTCCTAGCTACAGCAATCAGACAAGAAGAAATAATAGGTATCCAAATTGGAAAGGAAGAAATCAAATGGTTATATGTATGTGTATATATATACACATACATATATATATATATACATAATACTATAGAGAGAGAACCTTAAAAATTCCACCAACAAATGATTATAAGTGATAAATGAATTCAGTAAAGTAGCAGAATACAGAATAAATATCCAGATATTAGTTGTATTTTTATACATCAGTAATGAACTATCAAGGGAAGCTAAGAAAACAATCCCATTTACAATTACATCAAAAAAACAAAATTCCTAGGAATAAATTTAACCAAGAATGTAAAAGACATGTACTTGGAAAGTTATAAGACACTGAAGAAAGAAATTGAAAAAGATACAAATAAGTGGAAGCATATACCGTGTTCATGGATACGAATTATCATCACTAAAATAGCCATACTACACAAAGCAAGCCATAGATTCAATGTAATTCCTATCAGGATATCAATGGCATATTTCCCAGAAGTAGAACAAATATTCAAAAAATTTATATGGAACCACAAAAGACCCCACATAGCAACAGCAACCTTGAGAAGAACGAAGTTGGAGTAATCATGCTACCTGATATCAAACTATACTACAAGGCCATAGTTAATCAAAACAGCATGATACTGGCATAAAAACAGACACATAGATCAATGGAACAGAATAGAGAGCCCAAAAATAAAACCATACTTTTATGGCCAATTAATATTTGACAAAAGAGGCAAAAAAAAAAAAAAAAAAATGAAATTCGACTAACTTCTTATACCATACACAAGAATAAACTCAAAATGAATTAAAGACTTAAGTGTTAGACTTGAAACCATAAAAATCCTAGAAGAAAACATAGGCAGCAAAATCTTGGACATTTCTTGTAGCCAATTTTTTTCTGATATATTACCTCGGACAGCGGAAACAAAAGAAAAACAAACAAATGAAATAGACTACATCAAGCTAAAACGTTTTTGCACAGCAAAGGAAACCATCAACAAAATGAAAAGACAACCCACTAAATGGGAGAACTTATTCACCAATGATACATCTAATAAACAGTTAACATCCAAAATGTATAAAGAAATTATACAACTCAACACCAAAAAAAAACAAAAAACACCTAATTAAAAAATGGGCAAAGGACCTGAATAGACACATCTCCAAAGAGGACATACGGATGGTCAATAGACATATGAAAAGATGCTCAACATCACTAATCATTAGAGAGATGCAAATTAAAACCATGATGTTATATCACCTCACACCTGTCAGAATGCCTCCATCAATAAACCTACAAACAAGTGTTGGCGAGGGTGGGGAGAAAGGGGAGCCCTAGTACACTGTTGGTGGGAATGCAGACTGGTGCAGCCCCTGTGGAAAACAATATAGAGGTTCCTCAAGAAATTAAAAATGGAGCTGCCTTATGACCCAGTGATCCCACTTCTAGGAATATATCTGAAGAAACCTGAAACATTAATTTGAAAGAAGAATATATGCACCCCTATGTTCTTTGCAGGGTTATTTACAATAGCCAAGATTTGGAAGCAGCCCAAGAGCCCATCAGTAGATGAGTGGATAAAAAAGCTGTGGGACATTCACAAAATGGAACACTACTTGACCATAAAAAAGAAGGAAATCTTACCTTTTGTGACAGCATGGATGGACCTGGAAAGCATTATGCCAAGTGAAATAAGCCAGTCAGAGAGAGACAAGTACCATAAGATTTCACTTATATGTAGAATCTAATAATCTAACAAGCAAAATAGATACAGACTCATAGATACAGAGAACAGACTGACAGCAATCAGAGGGAAGGAGGGTTGGGGGTCCTGGTGAAAAAGTTGAAGGATTAAGCAAATTTAGCAACAAACTCATAGACACAGACAACAGTGTGGAAATTGGCAGAGGGAAGAGCATGAGGGAGTTGGCATTGTGATGGAAGGAGTATTGAGCTGAGGTGGTGAACACACAGTACATTATAGATGATGTATTATAGATTTGTACACCTGACACCTATATAATTTTATTAACCAATTTCACCCCAATAAATTCAGTAAAAATTTAAAAAAGAAAGGGCCATCGTAAGAAATGAGGCTTCAGCTGAGAACTGAAAGGTAAGTAGGAATTAACCAGACAAAGATAAGAACAAGTTGTACTCTAGGCAGAGAACAGACTACATGCTAAGGCTTAGAACTTGGCAGAGCATGTTGACCTAGAGGCATGGACACTAGAGGGAAGGAGAAAACGAGGCTTTAGCCCTAAGCAGAGTTCTTCCTCCAGGGAGTGGGTCAGCGTGGAGCAAAGGGACAGTTTCACGCTCCAATCCGGAAAATTCAATCGTCTCCCCACCAATTCCCCACCACAGGAAAATGTGACCTACATCATTTTAACAGAAAATTCTTGTTTTTCACATCTTAAACATATAGAATAGTATTTATGCTACTGAACATGTCAGCATTTCCCCTTGTAAGATCTGTACCTGCATCAGGAGAAGCGGTGCAGCACAATGCAACAAGTAAATGCTTTGGTAAAAAGCAGACCAGATTCAAATCCCGGCTCTGCGACCTCCTGGCTGTGTGACCTGGGACAACTTCCTTAACCTTTCTGAGCCTCAGTTTCTCTCTGTTAAGATGAGGATGTGATGCCCCTCTCAAAGGGCTATTGTGAAAAACAAACAAAGCACTACATAAATAAATGGCACCTGACACTTCTATTGCTATGCTTTAGTTTTGTGCAAAGAGGGAGATTATACATTTTTAAAGGTCAACAGAAAGGGTTACATTTAACCCCATTACCGTGCTTTGCATAGCTGAGCTATCTGCTTCTGCCTGTGGGAAGTCAAAAAAATTTGACCTTAAGAGCTGACTGTTTTTTAAAACAAAGATATAACACAGTAAGTTTCCAAATGTGACTAAGATTCACGTTTGTGACATTTTGCTCTTATTATTACACTAGGAAGGACTTTTAAATTCCTAGCCTGTAGGAGCCTCCCGTAACATTCAAAAGATGATAGTTTCTTTGCAATTCTTTAAGAAGAAAGGAAGATCAGTGGCCATAAGCTAGCGCTAGCCACCTGAATGCTAACTCTACCCATCTCACAAAGGAGTAAAGTGGCTCCTAATCACACATCAATCTCTTTGAATCAGGTCGAAAATGTACTCATTCTTTCAGGGGTAAACTTTCAGGAATTGTTCGTGAACATTTTCTCATCTAGAACACAGGACGTTCCCTAAAGGCAAAGATCTTGTTAATTTTTGCTTCTCTGTTCACTGCGGAGCACATTTGTGCATGTAATTTTCTAAATATTAAATAATAATAAGTCCCTAGAAATCCTGGAGAAGCACACTAGCAATATCCTTGCCAAGGCCGCAAGCAGTCCCTGCGCATCCCATTATCACCTCGTATGGTAACTAATTTGTGCTTAGACTTTAGTCGATTTCCTGCCTCAAGAGTGTGCAGTTGTGTATAATAGGAACCATCTACTGCACAACTTCCACCAAAATAGCTTTTCCGATGTTTCAGTGGTTCTGACCCTCTCCACCAAGACTCGTATCAGATTCTGAATTATCATGGGGAGAATTTCACAATGTGTGTAACCAGGAAAATACCCACTTTTAAATGCTTATGTTGCACCGTTAGATGCAAAAAAAAACTAGGAATCGGATGGTGTCAGCCTCCACTCCAGGGAGGGCCTGACTGCTGCTGCCTAGAACATTGTTCTCTGCATGCAGATTCTCACAGGAACGTGTCCTCCAGAGCAGGGGGCGCATGGAAGTGTCTTCCCATAGCCATGGGCGCCACCTCCAGGACCTGAGCAAACACCCCTCTCCCAGGGCCCTGAAAGGCGGAGAGAACCGAGGCATGTCTCCTTCTCAGGCATTGTACTCCTGGCTTTGTGGGGAGTCCCTGTTATCTAATTTGCCTGCATATTTTTAAAAAGGAAGTTGGATAGCACTATTAAAAAAGAATCATATAAAAGTATAAAATAGTGTACATGCCTCTGTATTTTGGAGCTGTAATGCGGTCTCCATTACATTAAGAGGCATTGTTTTAATCTCCTAGAATAGAGGCTCATTATTTAGTAATAATATTTTGTAATATAGCTAAAATAGTGTTTTGTCCTAAATCCAATAAAATTAAATAATCATAAGGCTGGAAAGAGCATTTGAGGTCAGTCTTCCGCCTTCAGGCAAAAGCCAGCACCACATTGCAACCTCATTCTGATGCTGTTCTGTAAGTTCCTAGAGGAGACTTTTGCTCTTAGATGTCATCTTAAACATAGCTTATTTTTATGCTGCTTCTCCTGGCTATTGATTAAAATGCTTAATATTTAACACAGTCATAACGTTAACAGAATGCCTTGTCTTAGTACTAAACAGAACACCAACCCCTGCACAGTCACTGATCCTCCTGAACAATTTGGATTTGAGGACTGGGTGCAGGAGAAAGGGCAGGATGCGCTGTATGAGGTCTGCAGCCCCTCCACTCAGGGCCGGTTCCCCGTGGGTCAGAGACCACCGCCAGGTTTATGGTCTTAGATACAAATGGCTAGTGGAAGTCCTGAGGCTGTGGAATGCCTGGGAGCAATTAATTGATGATTTCTTTCCTCTGGGCACCCACGAAGTAGCCGCATGACCCAGATGCTATATTACCTGCCCACTGACCATAGTAAATCTGTTAAAGTGAAGATAGATATCATGTACCTTTTCCTCTTGGATTTTTAGTTTGTCATTGGGTCAGAGAAGTTCATCCTTATTTGGCAGGATTTGTTCTTTTTCAATTTGATGATCTTGGAATGTAGTTGTTTCCTTAAAATTTTCTGCTTGCTAATTTTTTTAAGTTTTCAAGATTTTTTTTTTTGTTTTTGTCTGTTTTTAATTTTTAGTTGTATTTGAAAATAATTTTCCTAAACCATCTCTATTCTAGACATTAGTTTCTTCTGTGTTCTCCTGAATTTTGTGAAAATGGTAACTAGCAACTTAACCATAGTTTAATTTTTTTCATAAACCTTGGAAGACATCTTTGTAAATGAACAAGGCCCATGGATTTGAGTCAAGTCATTGCATCTTAGAGCTGAAAAGAACATTAAATGCCAGCTAGTCAAATGCTCCCATTCTGAAAATTATAAAATTAAGGCCTAGAGATTAAATTAATTTTTTTAATCCAAATGATAAGTTTGGCAAAACTATGTCCCTGCTCTTTTGATTTCTAATTTAAGATTTCTTCCACTTCTTCCCTCTTCCCTAACAATCCAATTTGGGGGTTGAAATATATTCATAACACTTACTATAATCATTGTTTCTAACTGCAGCAGGCAGAATGACAGTCCCTCCAAAATGCCTACATCTTAATCCCCAGGACATTTGAATATGTTAACTGGCAAAGAGGAGTGAGTGTTGGAGATGGAATTAGGGTTGCTAAGCAGCTGACCTTAAAATAGGTACATTATCCTGAATCGTCCAAATAGGGCCACTGTAATCTCAAGGGTCCTTCAAACTGGAAGAGAGAGGCAGAAGGGGAGGTCAGATGCGATGTGAGAAGCTGGCTTCGAAGATGGAAGAAGAGAGCAGAGAGCCAAGGAATGTGCCTCTAGCAGCTGGGAAGGGCAAGGAATCAAATTCTCCCCTGGAGCCTCCCGAAGGGAGCTCAGGCCTGCTGATTCCCTGATTCCCGCCCAGTGAGGCCGGGTAGGCTGCTGACCCACAGAGTGTAAAATAACAAACCCGCGTTGTTTGTGGTCGTTGCCGGCAGCCACAGAAAGCAGTGCACTGACAGTGCCCACGGCTGCGCACAGAAAACGCCCTTTCCACAGAACACACTGTAAAATATGCTCCTTTTCCTTTAAAAAAAAAAAAAAAAAAAAAAAGGCTTTGTAAAACAGCATTTGCCTTTTGCTAGGAGGCAAATATCATTTCGTACTAATTTATTGCGTTTTCCATAAACAGACACAAGTTCATGCCCAAGTTAACCGAATGAAGGAGCCTCGGGCGGGAGGGCAGAGGACGTCGCTGCGGGCCGGGGCCTGGTCCCAGTGCCCTTGGGCAGCGGAGAGGCCGGCTTTTGATGTGCGGTGCCTCCTCCGTGTCAGGTCAAGACAGCTCAAGGCTCCACTGCCGTTAACAGAGGCTTCTGCAAACTGGCCTCTGCCCAGAATATTCACAGGGCTGCGATTAAGGACATTCATGCTCACAAAATTGTGTCCCTTCAGAACATACCTTCCACTCAAAAGCAGCAAAGAGAAATGAAGTCACACACCCCGTCAGGCCTGCCTCCGACAGCAGGCACTTTCACCTGAACAATCGTCTATAGAAAAGCAGGCCGCAGAGGCTCTGCCACCCGTGTTCATATTACCTCGCTGCAGACCCACTCTTAGATTTCTTTAGGCAGTAGAAAGACAGGCAAGAGGAAACTAGGTTTTTAAACCCAGTATTCTTTTATCTAATAAATCTTTCACTTGTTAATATATTTCTGAATTTCCCCCCATCAAGATATTTTTCTCAAAAACATACAGACAGGCCTCCAGGGATCACCTGTCCCAATTTACCTGGGACTGAGCAGGTTCCTGGGACCTGGGACTTTTAGTGCTAATGTCCTGAGGAAGACCACAGATAGGGCTCAAGTGTATACTTTGGTGTGGCAGCCCGTGGCCCTGACCTAAAATGCCCCAGATACCAGAGTAAGCCATTTTTCCAGTTTAGGGTCCAGGTCACCCAAATATGAGAAGTTTGGGCCCAGGAAGAGCCTGCCTTGCTCACACTCTGCGGTATCCTTCTCAGCGATCTGCTCACCATTTGTGATCATCCGCTCAGGGTGAAGGACATCGGGAACTACCAAAGAACACACGTGACTCCCTGGAGAGCGCGTTGTACCATCTACTAGTGCAGTGGCTCTGGCTTTTCGCCTGTGTCCATTGGGAAATGTCCTTGTGTTCACAGGAGCACCCATTTTGGTTTATTGCAGGGTGTTAATAAGCAACCTGAGATCTACGCTGGAGGCTCAGTTTGACAGCCAGGTCCGTGCGGCTGGACACAGTTACGAGAAGTACAACAACTGGGAAACGGTATGAACTGCACATCACTTAGTCAGATGGTACTTTGGGAATTGAACCAAGAATGTCACATTAATCCACACGGTTCCATTTGGTAGATAGAGGCTTGGACCGAGCAAATTGCCAGCGAGAATCCAGACCTCATCTCTCGCAGTACAATTGGCACCACATTTGAAGGACGCACCATGTACCTCCTCAAGGTAATTGTTCTTAACCATGACCTTGCCATATCTGAGGGCTTTAAATCAGTGAATTCTAACACATCACCATCTGTTTCACAGATTTGCTCATCCCAAACATTGTCAAAATTCCTTCCCTACCTATATCCCCCAGGGGATCAAACAGATTTCCTGCTTCTTTTGTCATACATGGATTTTTAAATCATTATGTTGACTTATTCAAAAGAAAAAATGCCATAAAATGGATGTCCTATAAATTTAACCACATTCCTCTAAGCAACGTAAATGATCATCTACCTTGATGAAATTCTTTTCTCCCAGATGTTGTTTGCAAATCCCATTTGCTAAAGAGGTTCATAAACTTCATGTGTCTCAGACAACGTTACAAAGCGTATCAATAATTTGTTTCTGTCATCTTCTAATGCCACTTAGGTCATATGATTCTAATGAAGAAAATAAAAAGAGGAAGAATAAGGGGGAGAGAAGCAAAAATTCTTACAAGATTAGCAACAATCACTATTACTACTAATTAGGCATCCAGTTGTCTTGGTCATGTCTCCTAATAATAGCAGCTGAAAATAACCTTCACCTGAGGACAAGTAAGAGGGGTAACCAAGCATCTTCTGAAAATATGAGCTTGTCAAGCTTAATAAAAATAATAAACGGCCACGTAAGCCTTCAGCTCAAACGCTGTGGGTGTCTAGAGGCAAGAACACACGGTGCTAGTATTACGTTTCAATCTAACCGTGGGATATAGCTCTTGCTCCTGTCAACTTTCACCTGTTGAGTCCAAAGCTCAGAAGCATAGAGAATGTTAAGCCCCAAATGTGATGAATCATAATTTTCTTTTTGTTTGCAATAGGTTGGCAAGCCTGGACCCAATAAGCCTGCCATTTTCATGGACTGCGGTTTCCACGCCAGAGAGTGGATTTCCCCAGCATTCTGCCAGTGGTTTGTGAGAGAGGTAAGTATGTAAAGTGATTTTGGGGAGAGGGAAGTAGACAGTGCTATTTTATTTCAATCAATTCCTTATAACCTAGCTACAGTAAAAGAGAATAGTAACAGAAAAATCATAATTTTAAGTTCCCATTTTGGGGTATTAGTTTCAACTCTCATCAAGAGACCTTCTTAAGGCAAGGTTTAAAATAAAAAGTTAGCAACTTGTATTTACTTGAATTTCCCTCACCTGGACATTCGCACCCAGCTTTGGTGGAGAGGCTAATAGGTAGTACAGTGGATAAAAGGTAATGCTGGATAAACGCTAACTCGATCATTACCTCCTGGGAAGAGCCGTTGCATGTTTCAGAATAAAAGAAAACAGTGCATAGTGGTCCCTACTATAAAGTGGCACTGTTTTCATTCCTTATCATTCTAAGGATAAGATATATGTGAAAGCCCTTTAAAAACTAAAATTTTTAAATATCCATGAAGCCATATTTATATAAATAGATGATTGAGTAAATAAAAAGGAAAGAAGGAACTAGTCTTTCTTACAGAATTACTACTAACGGATGTACAAAGGATGAGCAAAATGGAAAGTCACCATTCGGACACCACAGTGCTCATCATTTCTGGGAAGTCAACAGGTGTGTGCAAAATCGGGGGTAAAGGTTTAAAGAGAAGTCGAATATTTGCAGTCCCAAAAGTATCTACTCAAAAATATGTATCAATTTATAAAGGCAAAATTTATAGTGGAGAAGCCTAGCAGGAACTCCCTTAGCCAAGTAAGTGATCAAGGTTAACATCACCGGTATGAGACATAATCAATACAATGTACCCTCTAATGTTATGCACTAAAAAGGCACATCATCTCTGTGGTATTCTTCTCCAAAATTCATAACTCCTCTCTAATTATTTTTTAAAAACCATAGAAGCCCAATTGAGGGACCTTCTGCAAAATAACCAGGCCAGTACCCTTCAGGAGACATGTCAAAGTCATAAAAGACAGAGACAGACTGAAGAACTGTCACAGATAAGAGGAGACCATGGAGACATGACAGCCAAATGCACTGTGGGGTCCTAGAAAAGAAAAAGGACACTAGCAGAAAAACTGGTGAAATCTGAGTAAAGCCTGTAGCTCAGTTTATCGTATTGTACCAAAGTGTATCACGGTGATCACCGCACCATGGTTATGTGAATGGTAACCTTAGGGAAAGCTGAGTGGAGGGTATTTGGGAACACCCTGTACTTGCAACTCTTCCACAAGTCTAAAATTATTTCAAAATTCAAGGTTTAAAGCATTAAAGGGCTTTAAAAATATAAGAATATTATTGTATGCAATATAATTTCTTTCCTATGAAGCACTTCTGTGTCTATTTGTATGGTTTTGGTTTCTAGACAAGTTATGTATCCAATTGGCACCATTTAACCTCAGTGGCTGTCTCACCATCTGTCCTCTAGAAGAAACTGTTATCATCACTGTGGTTATCTCCAATTGTAGACCACTGGAAAAGCATGGTTCCGTGGCTCCTCTGACCTCACAAGCCCATGCTTGTCACGTGTTGTTATAATGAACATACACACATAGAGTCACAAAGAGTATATAAAAACGATTAATACATAGAAGCCTTAAGCATCTTAAAGTCTATTCAAGCAAGCCTATGGAAGAGTTCAATTAAGTTTAAAATAATTCTGGAGCTGAGACCGTGACTAGGAGAACATAATGAATGGGCAGGAGGTCCTCATTCGTAGATAGGTGCCCACATTACGTAGCGTGGAGAACTAGTCCAGCCCCTGAAGAGTTCCCTTCTCGAGAAAGAAGAGCAAGAGGAAGACTTCCATTGTCGTGCAGCTTGGAGCCTCAGTGAGAGGTTCCCCCAAATCCAGAGGTGCGAGCTCAGTTTACAATGGGAGAGTTTCTCATTTTTCTTCCACGAGGGACACTCTGGAGAGACCATCGACAGGAGGTTTCACGGACACTTAATAAATTTCTAGATGACATTATGAGAAACATGACAGCCACCCACAGGCATTCCTTGCTTAGTAGGGTCTTACCCTCAGATCCTACTAACTTTGAAAAGAAGTTAGCAGTTATTATTGCGAAGGAAGTGAATCTGTATGTCCTTTCGAAGTCTTTAATTTTGTTAAACCTCTGTTCATTTTTAAAGTAAAAAGTAATAATTGTGTGGGCTACATGGAGATGAAATAGAGTATCCTGGAAACAGAGGAATTAGAAACAAGCATTTTAAACAAAACTATCAGTAGTATTTTGCTAATTGCTTTTTAAATATTAATAATATCTACTTCAACAAGGGACACTGCTTTCGTTACCAAAGTCAGCGTTCATCCGGCCCACGTAAATTTTAGCAGCCCCGTGCTTTCCGCTGTTCCATGAAATTCTGCTTCGCAATCGCCCGCAGGCCATTCGCACCTACGGACGTGAGATCCACATGACAGAGCTTCTCGAAAAGCTGGACTTTTACGTCTTGCCTGTGGTCAATATCGACGGCTACGTCTACACCTGGACCAAGGTATGTGGCCCAATATCGAGCGCACCGGTCAAATGACAAGCAGCCGCCTCCTGTCACACTCGCTGTCCCCTCTGAATCCACTTGCAGAACCGAATGTGGAGAAAGACGCGCTCCATCCACGAGGCGACCGGCTGCATCGGCACAGACCCCAACAGGAACTTCGACGCCGGCTGGTGCAGTGAGTGTCCGTCTGACCATGAGAAACGCAGGAGTGTCTAACACAAGAGAGCACATAACACTTTATCACTTGGAGTTCTCACCTCTGAAAGCACAGACAATAGAGTTTATTTATTCAGTCAGTAAAAATGTGCTGTGCGCTCTAATGTGTGGCCGGCTGTGCTAGATGCTGGAAACACAAGACTGAACAAACCAGACATAATCCTACTACTTGTGGAAGGTATAATCTAGAGGAGACCATCATTAAACAGTTATTTAAATAAAATCATGATAGAATTATAATTTTGTGATTCGAGCCTCAGAAAATGATTACAATAATAGGAAAATTTCTCATAGATATTAGTTTGCTCCTTACTTTTTCATTTTCTTACACTCTATTGATCTCACTGTATAATACTACAGAGGGAAACATTGCTGATTTCACATGCAGCCTGTTCCCCGGTCAGCTTAAAAGCATGCTACTCTAACCTTTGACTAGATGTGTACAAGTTTTAGAATGTATACATACATGAGGATGATTATAAGTACCCCTGTGGAAACCACTTATTTTTAACTCTCTAATCTGAAAGTTTGAAACATGCCCTGTGAGAACTGCAGTCGATGATCATTTACCACTAACAATATATGTTTTTCCAGAAATGGGAGCCTCTCAAAGACCTTGTGATGAAACTTACTGTGGACCTTCTGCCGAGTCTGAAAAAGAGACCAAGGCCCTGGCTAATTTCATCCGCAACAACCTGTCTTCCATCAAAGCGTACCTGACAATCCACTCTTACTCCCAGATGATGCTTTACCCTTACTCCTATGATTACAAACTCACGCCGAACAATGCTGAGCTGGTAAGTCGTCATGACAGTAGAGATGGTATTTCAGCGCGGAACTTTTTAAAATTCTATTCCTGGAAAAAAATTATAAGAACAATTTCTAGAAGTTCCATTAATAATTTTTAGTAATAGAAGCAAAAGACTTAAAACGGATTTACTGGGAATCTAGAATTGGCTAAACAAATTAGCTAAAAGAAATATGACTTTGATGCAGAGAATGGTCCCCAAAAGGTGGTTTATCCACTTATCTTCAAAATGACAATAGTTCTACCTCCTCCTGCTTCACCACAATACTGTCTCACAGGAGGATTTCAGAGGCGTCTGGGGTAATCAACAAAGTTCCTTCATCTCATACATAATCTTAATGAGAAAGTCAAGTTTGTCAAGTTGCCTTGAGCTGGATTTGACATAGGCAGAGCGTGGCAGATGTCATTAGGAATGTGGCACGTTTGGATGATATTGGGTTAAGTGATGAGATCCTAATATTGCTTATATCACTGTTTGACGAGGTGAGACAGAAAAGTAAATTAATCAATGAAAAAAATGATGTGAATGGGTCCTTAGTTGATACAGAAAATTATGCAAAAAAATTTTGTATCCCTGACTCAAAAAAACTAGCCATCTTGTTGGAGACTCAAGATGTAACTACATGAAAAGCTAAATTACATAATTAACAAATATCACACATCAATGCATATTTTTTAAGTAAGCAGGTTTGAATTTTTCAAACAATATTTTTTTAATTTATGAAAAATCTGGCTGCCAGAAGTTGGGACCAGTGATCTAAAAGAACAAGATTTAAAGCATTTGAGTTGTGCCAAAAAAAAAGTATTCCACTTGGACAATGACACAGATATTTGGCTCACCTAAATACATAAATTTGAAGACCCAGTAACTTTAACAAGGGGAAATTATTGTTTTGTACTTTCAGAGTCAGTCTTTCAGAGACCAAATAAAACATGTAATGCTGTAAATATTTTGTGAAGAGCAAAACAGAAAAATAACTCAGCATCTTAGAAAAAAATGTTAGCTAATAGCTGACAAGGTCCTTCTTTAAAAAAATCCTATTTTTCAAAAAGCTTCCCATTTTCCATATCTGTAACCAAAACACAAAGGAAAACATCATTAGTTGGAGCCATTAAATATTTCAGTGTTTCAATTATACTCGGTCTGTAAGTGTTCCCAGTGGGTGCTCAGGGCTCCCTGCCCCAGAGATGGGTGTGGTCAGCTCTTCATTTCAGCCCAAGGGGTGGGGGGGTGCTTGACTCCTGTGAGTATGTTTAAGTTGTGCCACATCAGAAGACAAAAAGATGAAGCCATAATAACTAAGCACTAATAAACTAATAAGTAAAACAGTAAAACTAAAATTATAAACCATATTAAGTATAACAATAACCAGGATATCCAGTTTGCTTAATAGCAACTAGTTTTAAACATAAATTCTAAAAGACTAACACTTAAAGTATTCTTTGGAATTGAACTGCTTCACAAAGTTTCAATACTTTTTTTTTATTTTGAGAATAAATTTAAGCCCTTGTAGATGGGCTTAAACTTTGTCACCCCACACAATAATAATATAGTATCTGGGCTACTCAAAAATCCTACAGATTCTCCCTTTAAAAAAAATCAAGTTCTACTCTTAGAATCTCCTGAATAATTTCTGCTACTTCCTGTAGTAGTTTTATCCAAGACCCAAGACTCCGAGTTAGTGGGTTGGTGGGCCAGTTCACATGCACCCCAAAAATGAAGCTGTTCCCATAGAAAGCGAGCCGCCAATACTCTGACAATCGGTCCTTCATTTCAAATCAAGGAAAGGGAAGTAACAGTTAAAAAGATATTAGAAATCCTGTCCTCCGATATTGTTTTTAAATTCTAATTAGCAAAGAAGTGTAATAAACGGAATTATATCAAAGTAAAATATTCACAATCTATTCTCAAAAAAAGCACAAATCACAAGATAATCTTACCTTAGATGTTTATTTTTATATTCACAAAACTAATGAATTCCAGGAAAAGAACATGCTACTTCTTATCTCTTTCCAAGCATAATAAGATAGGTGAGTAAAATGCAAAATGTAATTGTACTTAGTTTAAAAGTTACTTTAATTTCCAATCATTTTTTCTATAACTAAACTTTTGCCTAGTATCTTTAAAGAAATATTTAAAAGCCACTAGTAAAATCTAAAGTAAATGTTAGTTGATTTTCTGATTCCTTTGGGATCTGGATTTAGCTTGGCACCCCAAAGCAACTTTAAATCTTTTGAATAACTTAAGATCTTTCCAACCTTTTTCTTATTTTGTATAAATTCAATTCACTTTCTTCAAAGCACATTTTTCTAGAGCAACTCATAACTATAGAGTTATTATAAAGACATGTATAACCAAAAGAGAATTTGAGTCTCTCAAAACGAAAATCATTAGTCTTTTCATGGGTTTTATTTGTAATGCAGATATCAAGGAAAAAATAAGTCTTGATCTAGAAAGATGAGTGTTCCATCCAAATCTAGTGCCTCCATGTTAATTCTCAGTTAGAAAAATGTGACCCCACAGTAGAAAACAAAAGGTAGGGAAAAGTTAATGGGATAAATTCTGGGCATACCACATTACAGATAAGTCAGAATTTTCTTAAAGCAACGCAAAGCAGATTTTGTCTTACATGAAATTTGGTATGTGTGTGTATAAGCATGATTCTAATTTCTCTATATACTTATAAATTTTATAAGATTATATTTGTTGCCAAGAAAAATGCTTCAAAGAGAATGAGTCCAGGTTGAAGGAAATTACTCTGTACTTACATTAGCATTCTCAGCCCAACCTAGGACATATCAGAAGTAGCAATCCTTTGATATCTGAGTCATGATGAAAATTTATGTGGCTCTGTTTCTGAAAGATCTGACATGTTGATTGCCTGACAATCGCTCATATCATGAGACAACCTTCAGAGGGAAGAAAGGCAGAGATAGGAATGCAGAAGACCAGCGAGGTGAAAGGACAGAAGTTACTGCGCAGATGCCAACCAAACAGCGAGGAAGGCAGCCAAAACAGACACCTTCGGGAGATCAGTAAAAAAAAAAGAGTGAGGAATCATAAAAGTATCACACATGCAATGCTCCCCAGTTTGCAAACTGCTTTCAGAGAAAGAAGAGGGAGTGCACTGTGAGTTTCCAGGGCTTTAACAAACCGCCCAGTTCCTCACTATCTCCAAAGGAAGGTTTAAAGCTCAGATAAAGGCTATACTTACATTTTCAAAATTCTAAGGGACAATGAAATATTGACTTGTACGACCCCTTTATTGTCACAGGAAATAAAAACTGGGAGACACCACTGAAAAAGCTCCCAAACCTATTCATATCTTTGCACTTATTAAGTATGGTGAGCTCCCAAGCTTTGCTCCACCTTCCTCCCAAAGAGGCCTACATGGCACTCTTAATAATTATTATTATCATTATGCCACTTCTAAGTTCAAAGGCAAGATCCCAGGATAATAACATGTAAACTAAGCATCTTGACCCAATGCACAGCTGATGTGCACAGATAAAGGCTATACAAAGGTCCACCAAGGGGCATGCATCTCACACCACATTTCTGCATTAGAAGCTCAGAATTTTCACAGCTGGAAACCTTGGAATTTCTCTGGTTTTCTCGGTTTCCAGCTGAGATAATAAAGGCTTGGCTAAGACAACAGCAGCAGTAGAGGGAGCCTAGGGCCTAGAACTCCTGGATCCTGAAGAATTCCCTAGGCCGCCCCAGTTTCCAAGCCTACACACACAGGCTTGTGTAGCTGTGCCCCATGTTGGCACCCATGTAGCTGTTATTCATCAAACAGTCTTTCATGCTCCCGCCCCTGGACTTTGCTAAGGATTTACACTGGTCAGCTGAGGTGCCTGACTTCTCAGGGTCCAGGCTTTATGATTCTGGCTGTGCTTTCATAGGTATATATTCATTAAACAGGAGGAAAAAAAATCACAGTCTTAATGAAAAATTCTTAAACTTGATCAGAAGATATATTTTTCTAAAGCCTAACACCTGTCAGCCTGGCGACACCTCACTACCTCTCAATTAAAGTTTCAGTTAATGAGCCACCAGGATAGAAACCCACACTCCACCCGAGCATCTGAGCACAGAGCAAGGCTCTGATTAGAGATAAACATAAAAATCAGAGGGAAGAAATATTGTGATTAGGAGGTGGACAACTGCAGGGGCACGAGCACATCCAATCACAGCTGTCACCACATCCCTGCCTGATAACAAGAGCACTGGGGCCACAGCCCACTGTCAGGCAGGCCACCAGCAGCTAAGGCAGACAGGACTTGAGGCACAAAACATCCCCTTCAGGATTTTCTCAGAACTTGTAATCTCACTTAAAAGACAAAAAGTTTCAAATCACAGCTGCAGAATTTCTTTGATTAGAGAAACTGGTTGCTGACTTACCACTAGACATTTTCAGTGACTTCTTGGCTTGTTAAAATTCCCCTCCAGGGGCCTGTCAGTCCATGGCTCATCAGGCAATTCCCAGAAATTTCATGGAGCCCCTATTAAGCGCTCAGCATAGACCCTGGTTCCTGCGATAGGGAACAGCGCGGGTCTTACGGAAGGGCTGAGGTTCAGCCTCTGACACCACACAAGAGACAGACAGATGGCAGTTTCCAACCAGGCACAACAGCAGGAGTTCAGGGTGGGGAGACGATGATATGTGGTGAAGCTATTCAATGAAGGTTACAGAGAGGGGACACAGTTCTGAGCCTTGAAGGATGCACAGAATTGGGGTGGCAGAGGAAGGAAGAGAGCACTTTAGACAGAGAGAAGAGCCAGTGAACGTGCCACGGTGGGACTGGAAGTGGAGGTGATGGGCCCGCGTGGAGAGTTCCCCTGGGAAAAGAGCGGCCTGAGGCGGCCGGGCTGCGGGGGAGCTGGAATGCCCGGTGACCCCGTGTGGGAGCTGGGCTCCGGAGCCATGACCCGGGACACGGCATTGCCAGGGCAGGTACAGGACTCAGTTACGTGTGAGTTTCAGAAAAATAATGAATAATTTTTAATATTTAAGTATGTCCCAAATATTGCAGGTGGCAGACTTATCTGAAAAAGTATTCTTTGTGTATCTGAAATTTACATTCAACCGGGGAACCCCCTATTTTTTGCTAAATCTGGCACCCCAGCTGGTAGCACTATGTTTGAGCGGTATTGACCTAGCAGCAGTTTTTAGGAGACATTTATACCATAGTCAACAGGGAAATAAGGATTCAGAGCGCCTTTAAAACCAGTTCTCTTCCTTTTTAATTTTTTTCTATAAAATACACTCTTTTTGCCATAGTTATGTCCTTTATCTGGCTTTCCTTTAAACTAGTTTTGCCCCCTTCTGTGCCCCCAGGGAACATCCGGCCATGTGGGGGATTTGGGGTCATCATAACCGTGGGAGAGCTTGGCATCGGGTGGGCAGAGGCCGGGGGCGCTGATAACAGGGCGGCCCGCAGCGGAGAGCTGTCCAGCCCACGTGGCCGGAGCTGGCTGCTGAGCAACCCTGCTGTAAGCCCAGATAAGAGCCGAGCCACACTCCTGGCCAAGGCCCCTGGCTTCCACAGGACCTTCCACCCTTCTCCCGAGTAGTTTTCAGTGTCCTGCAAATCTGAAGTGCAGGAGACCATGTGCATCCCATCCTAAAGCATTTATTTCTTAATATTTATTTGAAAGAAGCACTGTTTCCACCAAAAAAAAAAAAAAAATTCTCTGGACTTTGAAACTTCAGCTGACTCACGCTTCACATTTTCCTTGAATTTTAAAGAGCTTAAAAATATGTCTGTAGATCAGCCAAAGAAAAAATGTGGTTGACATCAGTGAAAACATTCCCACACTCGCCCTGGGCTCTGCCGAGACGGGCAGCCTGCTCTCCGAAGCCAGGCCCTCCAGCTCCGCGCCTGCTCTCACCCCAGGGCCTCACAGCCAGAGCCACGCTTGTTTACCTCTTCCTGTTCTCAGAAACTGTTGTTTTTTAAAGTCCCAAAGGCTTTCTCCTCAGTGCCGGCTCTAGGCCTTGCAGGCTTCTCCTTTTGCACCAAAATTACAAATGTTAAATTCCTTGTTGGTCCCTTGGTGTGAGTTCCCCGCTATCGCAGGACAGAAGAAAGGAAACTGCAGTTAAAGATCAATTTGATGCTTCCGTTATCACGTCTGCACCCCCAGGGATGGTTAAACTCCAGACTCCAAGTGAGAAACAAAGTTCTGAAGAAAATGTCCTTTGAATTGGTTTAGAGCCCTAGTCAGTCTGAGGCGTCTGTTTCTCGTACTAGAATAATGGGCCCGGTAGATTAGGCCGCAGCCTCCCTGTTGTGACACTGCTGTGTGCACGGAGGCTGCAGTGAGGACCGTGAGCACCGTCCTGAGTCAGGGGCTCCCTGATCACAGGTCACCTGGGAACACAGGTCAGTGGGAAAAACACCCTCACTCTCTTCACCTCACCAGCCCCCCGGAGCTCAGAGCCTGCAGAACCGTTACACCAGTGGCTCCTTTGTCTCTTGGGCTTTGAGTTAGAGGTGACACTTTAGACTTGCTCTGTCTTTTGCTGTGTGACCAAAGGCCTCTTTCTAAGAAAACAGGTGACAAAAGAGAGAACATGCATAAGATGTGGTAGGAAACTCATAGCTAAGGATTAATAAAGGCTGGCCATGTTTGGCCTTGACTAAAAGCAAAGTTTTCTCGAGGCTGATTTATATTTAGCTTTCTTCTGTTCTTTACAATTGGTAAAACCAGCTCCAGCAACACTTCTTTTGAAGTATTTGGAGGCCAGGAGGAGAAGTGAAAAGGAGCACAGGACTTGAAGCAAGAAGGACCTAGCACGAGCCAGCCACTTACTAGGGCTGCGTGCCCTCGGGAGAGCTCTTTTACCCTCTCTGAGTGTCAGTTCTTTTATCTGTAAAATGGGGACAAAAATACCTAGCTCTTATCAAGCATTCTTTGTAGAGTCTAAGGTTTATGTAAATATTAGTTCTCAATTTGAAGTCCATTGAGCAAAGACATAAGATGTCCCTCAAATGACAGGTTGTACAGAAAGTGTTGTTGATTGGAGTTTTTCAAGATGTGGCTCACACTCCGATGAGCTAGTGCGTCTGCGGGTCTTTGGCCAGCTGTCTGCACCCCTTTATACAGAGGTAGACAAGAGAAAGGAGTTACCACTCTAACATTTTCGCAAATGCAGGAATCACTCTCCTCTCCCACTCCTGGCAGGGCTCAGTCACTCAGCCTGGTTGAAGCATCCCCACCAAGCGCACTGCCCTCATGGCATTCCATTCCCCCATGAAATTCTGTGTCGATGAAATGTGGACAGATAACGTTGGAAAGATAAATGACTAACATTTGTGAAAGTATTTGAACTCTTGAAAAGAAAAGACCCACACTGAGTCCAGAGATTCTTGTTAAGATCATTGGAATTTAAAATGGTATTTTGGTTGATTAATGTGTGTTCTGACTTTTTTGTCTCTTGGCTTTGAGGAGCTAAGAGAAAGGGTCCACAGATTTCTTTTTTAAACATTGCTATATAATGTTCATATATGTAGCAAATTTGGTCTTGCTTTTCTTTTTAATTTTTTTTTTTTATTGACTTCAGATAGAGGAAAGGAGAGGGAGAGAGAGATAGAAACATCAATGATGAGAGACAGGCATTGATCAGCTTCCCCCTGCATGCCCCTCGTTGGGGATCAAGTGACAAACCAGTCATGTGGCCTGACCAGGAATCAAACCAAGACCTCCTGGTTCATGGGTCAATGCTCAACCACTGATCCAAGCCAGCTGGGCCATGAATTTCATTTTTAAAAAATTAATAGAAATAAATGAAGTTCACAGTGGAGGTCGATGTCTAAAACTGTGGCAACCCATCAGCCATCAGTACATAGTACTGCCACCCTCCCCACCGGCATCCCAATCTCCACTAAGGCGATCACAGTTCAGCCTTTGCAGAGCTCAGCACCCTGCACCCCATTCCAAATCAGGCCAGCTGTAATGCCCCGATGCTGCAGAATTAGACTCAGTCAACCATGTGCTAGGTGCTATGCAACCTGTTGAGGATACAAAATGAATAGCCAAGAACCCCTTCTCATGAGGAGCTCATGGGGGGAGGAGAAAATAAATACCAAAAAAACTGATTATAGCACAGAGTGATAAGAACTCTGATAGAGGTGTGAGCCCTCACAAAGGAGGGGACTCAGTGCGCCTGAAGAGAGTTTGAGCATGTTTGCAAAGAAGGTGACACTAAAACTGAATCTTGAAGAACAATAGCAATTCTCCATGTGAGCAAGGAGGGGAAGGGGAGTCCAGCAAAGGGAGAAGGGTACCCAAGGTCAAGAAGGTGAGGAGAGGTAGGGAAGGGTGTGCAGAGATGAGTTCAGGGAGCCTAGCTCGGAAGGAACAGGTGAGACACAGCAAGTGATGCAGACTGAGAGGGAAGAACAGGGACAAGCCCACATTCTCATGCCAAGAAAAGAGGAAGGTGAGAGCCACTGACAGATGTGGTGATGATGTAAATGTCCAGTTGAGAGAGCAATTGAGGGCAAGGGGGCTGACGCTGAGGTGCAAACTAAATGTTCCTGCAACGTGCACTGTGACAGAACAAAATGACCGCAGTTTTAAGATAACATCAATCTTCAGCATCAAAGGCACAGCAACTATTTCAGAAAAGGCAAATTGAACTTTTGTGTTGACCCTAACTGTTGTTCTGGCTAAATTGATAAGTTGACTCAGTCAAAAGGGGTAACAGATCACGAGTTGGCCCCTTAGGTTTTGTCGGATGACTCAAATATCATGTTACACCAATAAGGATATTGAGAGACTTGAAGGTCAGCTGACGCACAGGAGTTCAGTAGAGGATGACAATGATCTTGTCTTAAATGTTCTCTAGTCTTCATAACTTTTCACATTTGGACCTGACCCTGAAGAATCATATCTTTTTTCCCCCAGCTTTATTGAGATATAACTGACATAAGATTGCATAAGGGTAAGGTGTGCGCTATGATGACTTGACACATGCACATATTGTGAAATGTTTCTCACATTAGTCACCACCTCCTGTAGCTCACAGAATGACCATGTGCTGCAGTTACAGGGAGAACATTAAAGCTCTATTCTCATAGCAGCCTTCAGGTGTCAAAGCAGTACAGTCACCTATAGTCACAATGCTGTACCTTAGGCCACCGGAGCTTATTAGAGTCATGTTTTTACTGAATAAAAATAGTAACCCAAGGCTTAGGGGGGGGAAACAGCAGATGAAAAGCCTGAAAAAGGTAACTAGGGAAGAAATAAAAGTTTTTTAGAATCAGAGATTCTGCCTTACAGAAAAATAACTAACTACAGATGTCCTTGGGCAATGGCAAGTTAAAGAAATTCTAGAATAGTAAAAGCATACTGTTTACCGACCAAAAGAATTAGTACCTCACCATGTTTCGCATCTCTAAAAGATGGTTTAAATCTATCCTGAGCATTATGAAATGTTTGTAGACTAGTTCAATTCTATTTGGCAACAGTCCCTGCACTAAAGGGTGGCCAGAAGACCTGACTCTGGTGAATGAGACTGAACAGGAACTAGACATATCATGTCAGTAAAGAGGCCGTGCAGTCAGAGAAAGCACATGTTAGTTTAGCAGTTTGGGAAAAAAGGAAAGTGAAACCCTAAAATTTTCACGTTGCTATCCAAAAGTCTGAGAAAATTAGTTCCCAAAAACGGTTTGCATCATTTCAGTCAACCAAACCAGAAAATCGTGGTTTAAATTTTATAATTCTTTTAAAATGTTCTAATTTACCATTTAGTAGATGAAGCCTGAACTCTTTGGGGGCTGGAATCCTTGAAGCCTTACAGACATGTGCTCATCAATTGCACATAAGACTCTACTACACTGGCTTTAATATTAGAAAAATAAAGAAGGGAAGTTGCTACTTTGTAAATAGAATTATTCTAATTTCGTCACCAACCTCACAGTTTTCCAAGCATATGTACAAGACATACCAAAGATGCCCAAGTGTGAAATATAGCCAGTTTCATCACCAGAGTGAATCGTGGCTTCTCCTATAGTAGACAATCGGGTTTCAAGTCTGTGTTCCCCAGGCAGCCTAGGCAGGCCTTGCCTTTCAAATGACCTATTTAAATAAGCAGGGTGTCCGTGGGTATTGGGGCGTCCACAGGGCAGGGAGGAGCTGGGCGCAGAGCTCTCCTCGGGAACTGAGGGCAGGGGCAGGACGGCAGTGGGTCTTTGGAGAGGGTGATGCTGCTTCTAAGAAGAAAAGAATACACACGAGTTAATATTTCCTACTTTTTTATCCTGGAACTCAAACGTTCTCCCTTTTGAAATAGGATAAATGTTCTCTAATTTTTCAGTCTAAAAATCTTCCGGCCGAACTGCCCGGCATCCGTGAGACTGCCGAGGCCTAAGCTTCGCGGTGAGGCGCTGAAGGTCGCCTGACCCTTCAGTAGCTCTCCTGCCCAACCCCCACGGTCCTCTCATGGCTTTATCTTGGCTTTATAACCTGCATCATTGCCGGGTGGTTTATGTTTCTTGTTTGGGGTTCTTTTGTGTGTATTTTACTTTTGTCTGTCTGTAATAACCATAAAGACCTCTTTGCCTCCCACTTTTCTCTTACAAGACCCAGAGACAGGATAAATTTGCCAAACTAATCCTTAGACATGACCTGACTTTTACTACACAGTGAAATTCTATTATGTCGATAAATGTGGTATCTGGGACAGTTACAGATAGCAATAGCCTCATTTCTCTAGCCTGAGATAGGATTTAAAAACATTTTTAACAGGCCTAAATAAGAATTCCAAAAAAAAAGCCAACTAAATTCTATGTAAATAAAAACAAAAATGAAGCAAAAATTGTCCTGTAGCTAAAACAGAACTTATCCCTAGAACTCATACTTTTCTGTAACAGTGATTTAAAATAAGTAAAGGACCAATTAAGGAGAGTGCTGCCCATCCTCAGAGTTCCAACAAATAGTTACTGATCAACCACTAAGTGACAAGCCCTGGACTAGACTCTGAGGACACTGAAATAAAGACAAAAAAAGTCGCTGAGGACTCAGAGGCCAGCAGATGGTCTTGACGCAGATGCCACGCTCTGTGGGACGAGGGAAGCTCGGGGACCGCTTGCGCCCTGGGAAAGGCATCCTTTCACGGCAGCCCTGGGATCTCCTGGCTGGAAGTCGGAATGGGTGCTAACAGCATGAGCCGTTAGGGAGCTGCAGCTGTCCTGACGGCACTGTGTGGGTGCTGTCCGTCTGTCTGTCAGCGTTGCTCTGATTTCCTGCTCTTTTGCAGAACGCCCTGGCCAAGGCCACCGTGAAGGAGCTGGCCACGCTGCACGGCACCAAGTACACCTACGGCCCGGGAGCCACCACCATCTGTGAGTCTCGCGTCGCAACTGTGCAGGGAGCCCGGGGCCTTTTCTTTCTGATCATTTAAGGCATGAGGCTTTTGCCCGACAGTGAATTTTTTATAAAATATGTCATCAGTTTTCTGTTGAGAAAATAAGAGAAAAGTATATCACTTTCAACCCACGGAAACATTCGCTGCCTGTGAACGTGCGCCACTGAGCATCTGCCGTGTGCCAGCCCTTCCTGGTGCTGGGAAGGAAAGGAGGGCGGAGGGCAGGACAGACGGCAGGAGGGGGCAGGAGGGCCCGGCTCAGTCTTCAGGGAGCCCCGGCGGGGAAGCAGGAGCCGGCACGGACGGGCGAGCTACATGCTGACAGAGGGGGCGCAAGGGGAGCACGCCACGGACTAACCGGCCCAGCGCGGTGCCGGGGAGGCTGCCCAGGGCCACAGCACGGAGCTCTGTCTGAAGGGCACTTGCTGGAGGAAGCGCAGGAGGGAGGCCTACTTCAGGCTCAAGCCAGTCACTGGGGGTGTGCAAGGGAGCGACGAGACACAGTGAGAGAACGAGGCGGGTGAGACCTAGCTGGGATCTCACCGGGGAGGCACATTCTGTGCGCTCTGTTTTCAGCTTCTACCAATATTGTTCTTTGCCTTTGCATGCTTTCTTTCTGCCCCAGCTCTGAAAGTACTGGAAATACAGGAAAAAGGGCCCAGGCCTATCATCAGGGGGCCTCCAGGGCAGCTGGGGAGGCTCCAACCCCAAGGCTTTTATTAAGAAGCTTTACGTAGAGCACAGTTCTCCGTTCTTGTCCTTTTTAAACTGCTCCGAGGCAGACAACAGATACTATTTTCTTAAGGGTTCTAGCAGCAATAACCCACCTCTCCATACCCTGAGAACTCCTTGTATATTTTACTTAGACCGGTTCAGTGAGGCTTTTCATCCTAATGTAAGGCCTGGGAGGTCAGAGGCCATGTCTCTCCTTTGTCCTGACATCCCCAGAGTGAGCCCACGGCCTGCTGCTCAGTGGGGACTGTGCGTCATTGACTGAATTAAATAGTTGAGGGAAGGAAGGAAGGAAGGGAGGAAGGAAGGAAGGAAGGAAGGAAGGAAGGAAGGAAGGAAGGAAGGAAGGAAGGAAGGAAGGAAGGAAGACATAATCCATGTGGCAGTGGCACCAACTGTTATTGAATGAGTGACTGGACGAATGTCTAATCTATGCCAGGGCATAGGCCAGACCCTGAGAGAGCGAAAATGAAGGCCCAGCCCTGCCCTCTGGCTGCTCCCATGTCATCTCTCAGCTCAGTGGCAGCAGGGCTTGGAGTCCGCTCCTCTCACCAGTCACCAAGCAGCTTTTCTGATTTTTCTAGCAGGTATACATTCTTTTCCCAGAAGTTACATACTACGTAGCATAGTTTACCACAGCACACAAGCACCCTGAGAAGTTTATACGTTGGAATTTCATACTTCCTAGGGTAGTAAACATATCATCCCCACAAAGGAGGCTTCGAGGTAACAATGGTCTAATTTTTTTAAATAGCCCCATATCTTTATGATCCTGTTTACTAGACAAGCAACCTACCTATCTTATTTTGCACAGTGAAACATTCATAATTATAAAAGGAAGCTGGGTTTTTATCTTAATTTCCTTCCTAGATGTAAAGATTTTTTTTCTGCTGTTTGCACATTTCAGATCCTGCTGCCGGAGGCTCTGATGACTGGGCTTATGACCAAGGAATCAAATATTCCTTCACCTTTGAACTGCGGGATAAAGGCAGATACGGCTTTGCCCTTCCTGAATCCAAGATCCGGGCAACCTGCGAGGAGACCATGCTGGCGATCAAGCACATCGCCGGCTACGTCCTGGAGCATCTGTACTAGTCGAGCATCTGAGAGCCTTAGTCTAAAACGCTCAGCCTTTCCTGTCCTGAGTTCTAATTTCTGTTTGCCTGGATGTTTCCAGATCCCAATCTTTCTTTTAAGCTTCTGGGTCTATTAAATTAGTTGGAAAAAGGAATAATAAAAGTGAGTCATTATCATCAGAAAACCTGACAGATCGCCTACTTCTTTGGGGACAACTGGAGTGAACAAATGACTAAGCGCGCTGGGCACAGGTAATGAAGTGGCCCACTGCACATGGGAGTCCTGGGGGTGCTGGCCAACCAGGGCCGAGTACTGCAAGGTACTGGCCATGAAGGGGACTTGCAAAGGGGAATAAACATAAGGGGAAACTTAGGGTTGTAAACCATAGTATAGGAGGAAAGACCCCATCTTGGTTTAGCTTTCATCTCACTCAACTCATTCAGGTTATTTCATGAGCTGTGTGCTACGTGCGATGTGCTTTGCTAAGCAATTGAGAACATTTGCTTAACAGTGAAAAAAAGAGAACATTTCTGCCCTTAATGGTTGTATAGACCATTTGGAAAGACAGACGTGAAACAAATAGTTATTTAACTTACTATTTAATAATTCATTAATTTACATTAAGCAGGTAAGAGCTGGACAAACTGCATAAAAAACCCCAAAACATTAAAAGGCCTATCTGCCCCATGTGGAGAGAAGGCACCCAGGAAGGACTGAACCTAAAGAATAAGTCACAATTAGCTGGGCGAAAAGAGCGCCCCTGCCAGGCGCATGACTCTTCAGAGCCCGAGAGAAGGAGCCAGGGATGTGAGACAGAGAGTTGAGGAAAGAAGGGCCTGTGTATGGGCTGAGGAAGGGGTGGGGACCATACTGGACAGGTCATCTTAAGGATCTGGAACAGTGGTCTAGGAACAATGGAAAGCAATAAAGACATTAAGTTGTAAATGGCGTGATCAGTTTTTAAAACACCCACCAGGCTGAGGTGTAGAATGTAGATTGGAAGTAAAACAAGAGGTGCCAGGAATCCTGGCTGCACCAAAAACCACTCCAGGACTTGAAGTTTTCCAGAGTTGGAACTGAACGTGCTAATGGTGGAGTGTATTTTGCAAAGTGCAAATTTTAAAATAATACGTATTTAGTTATAGTTTGGGGATGTCTCTTACTTTAAAACCATAGAACAAAATATTAGTTCATTGTTTTCTGTGTGGATTCAAGGAAAATAGGATTCCACATCTCCATAATATGCTGAAATATCTAGGACAGTGTTCTATTCAAAAATTCTATTTTGTGCTCACCACCAAAAGAGCACACAATAGCGTATACAGATACCTACTAATAATGTTGTACACCTGAAATTTACATAATGTTATTAACCAATGTTGCTTCAATAAAAAAAAAAAGATTAAATGATAGTATGTGACGGAAAACAAAACAAAAAAGAATTCTTCGAAGTCACACGGTTTATTTAGAAGTTGTCCAGCCCAAGAATGATTAACTGCATTCATTGTCCACTAGATGGTAGCAGTGAAGCTGCTACAATTTGTCAAGCAATCATCAAAATAATTTAGTAATACATTGTCTAAATAAGAAGATAAAAAGAGACATCCTGGCCCTGGTAGGGTTGCTCACTTGGTTGGAGCGTCATCCTGTGCACCCAAAGGTTACAGGTTCGATCCCTGGTCAGGGCACATGCCTAGGCTGCAGGTTACAGTCCCTGGTCTGGCGCACAGGGGAGGCAATGGATAATGTTTCTCTCGCATCAATGTTTCTCTCTATCTATCATCTATCTATCTACCATGTATCTCTTCCTCTTTCTCTCTCTAAGAACCAATAAGGGGAAAAACCATATCCTTGGGTGAGGATTTTAAAAAAGAGAAAGACATCCTTAAGGACAAAAAAGAAATTCCCACAAATCCTTAAACGGTAGTGATGGTAATTTTAAAAATAGATGTAATTTAGCTAAATTGTCTTTCCCATTCTTTATTTAAGTCACATGCGTGCTGTGAACTGGAAGGCTAACTCAGCCGGTCACTGAGAGATGTGCTTGCTGGAGGCATATCACCGAATTCATAGTTCCACAGGACGCTCCCTTACCCCGCCTCTAGGGGGTGCTGTGGCCCAAAGTTCAGAAGTCCAGCGAGTAAAAAAGAACCCCCCAAAGTCTCTAAATTGAGTGTTTTAAAACAGAAATTAGGAATGCAGACAATATGCAATAGGAATATAATTTAGGGATTTTCTAAAATCACAAGGAATTTTTAAACAGAAGAACAAGGATTAGGAAAGCAAATACAAAATATTCTCATTTAAAATCCCATGTAGCCAAGATTTCCTGCACCGGAGACATTTTTGCTCTATCTCCTGCCAACTGAAAGTTAACAGCTAACTGGCTAACTGGCTAAGAGTGTCACTTGCCTGAGCTAAAGCAAAAAAATAATCCAAAAAAAACCCCCACAAAAACCCCAGAAAGAAGAGTCTGCTGTAATCCTTCCCAACGCAGTGGTGCCACATGCCCTCCTGCCCGGCTGACTGGAGGCGCCGAGGGCCCCCAGGCCTGCCCACCAGGAGCCCCGGCTGTGAGGTCACTTCCCCTCTTTAGCTTACTCCCAGCCCGGAGCCCAAGACAGGCTCTGAGCCCTTCCTTCAGTTCCCGGTTCTCATCCCCCCCAAAGCAGCAACGAACCAACACACGGGAAAGGCCCTGAATCCCTCCAATGGTTTGGCTACAAAATAGCAAGACTGGTTTTCCAGCCTGGATCATGGAGGTTCCACATACCTAGAATCACATCCCATGTGTTCAGCTGCCTTTGCCAGCTGACCTATATGAATTGGCCAGAGAGAATTTCAGTTAATGAGGTTATTTGGGTGCCAGGTGGGGTCTTGATGATCCTTTCAGGTCATCCCATTTGAACAGGCAATCACTCGCCCCTCGTCAGGTCCAACCCTGCTTGAATCGCACACCCAGTTTGTTCTCCACTAAGGAAGACAAGTTTTTCTGCAGCATTTTGCTTCAGTGTTAAGTTTTGTTTCAATGTTAAGCATCCAACATCCACAGTTAAGGTAACAAATTTTCCTTTTACCATGTCCTTTATGAAATGTCTAAAGGTGTGCCAGAAGTTTGTTGGGTTTGATTTGAAGACAGAAAACTAAAGATTCTAATAATTACAAGAGAAATTTGACTTTCATTTTCCAGGACATTTCTCTTATAGCAATAATGTCTGAAAATATGCAGAGAAGCATAGTTTAAAAAACAATGGGATTTGTAAACCATAGTTAGACATACACTACTGAAAATCCTAGGAGTACAAAGACCCAGAAAGGTGGAAAATTATTGCCATGTGAGCATTCAATTCTACATCTCTTTTCAAAGAGACTCATTATAACTATAAAGCATGTTGCCTCACAGAGCCAATCCTGCAGCGAGTGATACAGTGTCCAGCAGCTATCCTACCCCATACAAGTACCAAGACCTTTTATAAATCTTGCTGCAATAACGTAAAGTTGTACTGAACTACGCTTGCCAAGAAATCAAACCCATTCTGAGAAAAAGCGCCAGTATATTCTTGCAATCCATCTATTATACCATCCTTCAGAGGCTAAATAGACTGGGAGACGTGGCAGGTCTTAAAAGCATCACGTGCCTGTGTCCTATTCCAGAAACAGGGAGCTGTCGGCAGTCAATACCCAGCAGATACGAAGAAGTCAGAGATTTGTCCCGCATCAAAGTCTTATCCTGAGGGAATCGGGATCCTTCAAACATTTACTTAGATCCCAAAATTAAATAGAGGTGTCCTTCACACATCACTTGAAAAAAGATATAGAAGCCTTTCCCACACCGTTTTAAAATTAGTCACACAGAAAAGGCTTCAAAAAATATGTGAGAATGATAGAATTAACGGTGATTTCTATTTTCCTCTCCCAACTTTTCTGTATTTTGCTAAAATATCTTCAGGGGGATTTATTACTTTTAGAATCAGAAAATAAAACTCCAAAAAGCAAAGCTACTACATAAAAAATAATAATAAAAATTAAAAAAATTCTCCAGGTGGTCCAGATTGAAACAGAGCGAGCTCTCACCCTAAGGTCACAGCAAGCGCTTCAGGCGACCGAGCGATGCCCGCCGACTGGCATCAGCTCTGCAGCCGGCCCACGGCCAGCTGTGGGTCTGGTCACAGAATCGGACAATTTCATCAACTCCCTAGAGGTCACGGCATGTCCCTTAGTCCCTGCCACCCACCACGTCCCTTACATATGCTACCTCATTTGGTCCTCACAGCCACTTTTTAGGGTCACATTTGCATCCATTTTACAGGTGAGAAAACCAAGGCCCAGAATGACGAGGCAGCCTGCTCAAGGTAAAGTAGCCAATGTCCGGGAGCTACTCCAAGGCTCTATCTGTCAAGCTCTTTCTCTCTCTCTGTGCCCCTGCCAAACACACCCTTAGAGACAGCCGAACGAGCATTTGCTTTGGGAGTTTCTAGTGCTGATGAGCTTGTCCGATGTCAAGAACATGAAATCATTTGTAAAACCCTCCTCTCCTTACCTGCAAGGTAGGGCAAGGGGACCTTTGAAGGAATGAAAGAAAGTCTTAGATTATATCGCACACCTATCAGAGAGAAATGAAGCTATTGCTGCTACTTATAATTTATAATCTCCCCCAAAACAGTATTTGGATAATAAAAATATGCAACCATGACTCTGAGAAGCTTCATACATGACCACCTATACATTTGTCAATGTGAAGGGGTCATTTTTAAAAGGAAATTCTAACAACTTACCTGATTAGATAAATTCACTCAATCTGTTAGATTACCTGTGATTCTGGGTAAAGGTGTTGCCATCTCCCAAATAATCCGTAATTAACTGAGATGTGTTCAAGACAAAAAGATCCCCCCACCCCCCTAAGAGACTGTTAAAAATGGTCTATCCATTAATTAGACTTTCAAAAAGCATTTATTGGGTACCTGCAGCATCCAGATCCTGAAGACAGCAGCCAATGTACAGACATTTGAGTAACCATATTATGTTGCCCTTCAGGAGTCCTAAACCGCTTTAGGGTTGGGGGCTCCCTCTGAGGACAGAAGGAGGGGAAGGGAGGAGGGGAGGTGGAAGCTACAGCTCTTTCTGTAATGTTTGCTTCCTCGCAAAGAGTGGTGCAGAGCCAGACACATGGCCGAGGCATAACCGTCATAAAATCTAGATGGTGACTACATCCATGTTTTCCAGATTACTTCTAATGTTTTAATATATTTAAAATATTTTGTAATTTAAACGTTTTTCATTTAACAATTTACAATGTAGCTTCAAAAACATATTTTGTGTTATTAAGGACCACCCCCCAAGGTTCTGTGGCCAGCCAGATACCCAAATTTGTCACAGGTGTCAAATGCAAATTCAAACTGATTCCTTCCTCAGGCAAACATAGGGTAGAGTAGTATTTTAGAGCAAAGAACTGGGTTCAAATCCCAGCTCTGTGAACATACTAGCTCCATTACCTTGGGCAAGTTATTTGCTAAAAAAGGAATTTGCCTCCCATCCCACCTGCGAAATGGGTATCCCCTGCTGTAAAAGTAATACGAGTCTCGTGGCATTTACTGTTAACGTTGCCACCCTGCCTCTCGCTCCTAGAAAACACGCGGGCTGAGGGGGCAGTGCATCCACCAGAACCCTAAGAGGAAATCAGCTGCTCCTCCAGATAAGAGCTGAGGCATAAAACCGGCCGAGGGCCTGAGGGCAGCAAAGAACAGGCCGATCGTCCTGCCTGTGGGTTTGCCCGCTGCCACCCTGGCCGTTGCCCCCGTCCACTTTGACAGGTAAGTCCCCGCCCCGCGCTGCGGTCCCCGCATGGGGACAGGGTTAAGGGGTGCTCCTTACGGTTCAGTTCTCATCTCTGGTTTCGGAAAGGGAGAAGGTGCTCCGAGGGAGGCCCCAGGATGAAGACCGAGCCAACATCCTGAAGGACTTGGCCGAAACCAACCAGGTAAAGCATTTACTGAGAGATTTTATCTTTTCTTTCTGTTCTCGAAAAGCTGCTTCTTTTTCACTTTGTGTTTAATGCCCAAAGACAAAGATGAGGGGAAGTGGCAGGAGCTGCTTGGATAATTGAGACAATCGCCAACACTTCCTTGGCTTCGGTTTTGTTTTTGTTTTTCCCCAGACTACCACTTCCACTTTTCTCCAAAAAGCCTTGCAAACAAGAGCCTTTTTTAGATGAAATTGTGAAATAAGGGCCTCTTTTCCCTGCCCCGCCCGTCTGCTCACTCCCACTCTGGTCTTCGAGGCATCATCTCTGTTAACGTGTTATTAACTGACAACATCCAGGACCTGGGTGATCATATCAAGAGGCCACCCTTCCCAAGAGCAGATCCACTGCAAAAGGAAACTCTGAAAGTCAGATCGGTCTTTTCAAACCCAACAGGCCAGCGTAATCACTTTGTCATTTATTCAGCTGCTTCTATCTGATTGTCCATAAGATTTTCCGTGTCTGTGTCATAATCTAACCCATTTGAAACAGAAGAATTGAAGTTCAAAGGCAGTAAGCTAAATAATCGAGATTACACACCAGATTTAAACCCATACCCAAATCCGAGATTTATTCTTGTCCCCCACACCCTTATCTCCACCTCAGATCAATCAAAAGTTCCACCTACTCCAATTCCCAAATGTCTTTCAAATCCACATTTTTCTCTCCATTCCCCGGCCACTGCCAAGTTCATGTTGGCTCTGCCTCCTCCTGGACCATTTCACTAGCTGTCGAGCTAGAATGCAGGGCCCCAGCCCTTCCTCCCAGCAGCCGGCGCACACTGCAACCTGGCCGCTCTCCCTGAAACCTGATGGTTGCATTCCTCCGTCTGAAGCTTTTTCAGAGGCAGCTGACTGTGGGAAGAGTATGGTCTTCAGAGGTTCCAATCCCAGCTATGTGGCCTTAGGCAAGTCACGTAACCTCTCTGGATCTCAGTTTCCTTCTCCATCAAAGACGAGGTGAGCTCAGTAGTGGGCCTAGAGGAGCATTTTCTATTGGTGCTGGTGCAGCAAAGTCCTTCACAATCTGCCAGCCTGCCAGCCTCTGCAGTCTCCTGCTCCCTCACCCTCTTTTTCTAAAACTCATGGACACCAAAGACTCACCCATTGCGGCCCTGCACACCTTTGCCCAGGAGGAATGTTTCCTTCTTTAAGGAGGTCTTCTCTGTCCATCAGCTCTCTGACCCAGTTTGCATTGCTTCCTGTGCCCTGGAGCTCCTGTGCTTTTCCCTGGCGTTGCTCAGCGTGTTGGAGATGCATATGTGGCTCCCTCTCACACTGAACTTCTTGCTTCTCATAAGTCCTTTCTTAGCCTCCACACTAGTGACACCCAGCTCCATGCCTGGTGCTTAATAAATGCTCACGAAAGTTCACTGAACCCCAAACACTTGTTCTGCTGTAGGACAGAGAAACTGCTGTATGATTAGATCACCCTGCTTAACTCACCTTTAAATCACTACATCTCTCATATGTTCAATACAGCAGTAGCTTTTTGATCAAAATAAACCAATAAATATTAGTTCATAGCAGTCTCATAATAATTAACTTAGAGGTACAGTGGGATTCAACTCGGAATCAGCCAGGTAGACTTAGACACGTGCCTACAGCCTGGTGTGATGGATGGAAATTGGGCATTTCCTTCACACTTCCCAGGTTTCATGGTTGAGTATGATTCTGAAGAACAGGAAGAACTGGAATCTTCTCAAAGTTATCTTAATCTGAATGCCATCCTTCTGGGCCCATTCACTGAATTTCTGAAATTCTCAGCTGGAGGAAAAGACAGTGGAGGGGATCAGCAGTTCATCAATGCCTGCGTGTCCCAGACCTCACATCATTTCACGGTCTTTGCAACATCCCAACAGAGCCCTGTTAGCCTCATATTTTAGGGGAGCAAACTGACACTCAAAGAGTCATAGTAATCTGCCCAAGGACATACTGCTAGAAAAATGACACAGCTGAGCACTATGCCTTCTGCTGGACACAAACTTTCCAGGAATTCGAGTTACAGGAACATTTGGTTTTGAGGCTTGAATTAGAAAGGGGAATGGGGGACCATATATTTAATCTGTATTCCCAATTAGAGACAGATGCTGTGGCTAAATTAATTATGAAACAACCCCAAGATGGTGGAACCAAACAAATTAACCAAAAGCTGCTCACTTTTTGTACTTACAGATACCATGTCCTACAAGAGGTGTTGGCACAAATGGTTTCTTTTCCACTTCAGGATATTCAACAGATCTTAAATATATTTGCAAAATTCTCATAAGCTTATTAAAAGAAGGGTCTATAGCTTAGTTACATTGAACCCACCTCCCTTTCCTGGTGTGTGGCACATAGTCATTTCTTAATGAACATGTGTTGGGTGAGCAAACCAACAACTGTAACTAACACTGAACTCGTCTCTGCAGCTTGACTTCTGGTATCCGGACCCCGCCCACCATGTGGCTGCTAACTTGAGGGTGGATTTCCGAGTTAGTGAAAAGGAATCCCAGTCCATCCAGTTTGCCTTGGATCAAAATAATATGCACTATGAGTAAGTCCTATTATTCAATATTCAAATGTGTTGTACATTCAGAATTTGGAGAGTCTTGAAATTGAAAGGAAAGTACTATTTCTAAATTAGGAAAAACGAAAGGTATATCTATGACACAAAACTTACCATTACTTCCAAACACACTCTTGGGGTCTGCCTACAGAGGTAATGAAATCAAACTTGTCCACTCAACTTCCATCTTATGTTTGCCCTGATCTGCAAGAATGGCAATTATCTCCCTCTGCCATCTCTGAGAATCAGCCCGATGTGAAGACAGGGTGCCCGCGAGCAGGCCCGGATGGCTTAGCCACACTCGCCGCCCCAACAGGTAATCTCCCAGAGCTCAGACGCTGCTGGTAACCACCAGCACCACGTGTTTTTTATTTGAATCCTCCTGATACATAAAAGGAGACCCACATAGTGTTCACCTTTAAGTCAGAGATGAGGAAATGTAAAATATATAGGGAATAAATACATTTTTATGAAAGAAATTCTTCCTCCGAGAAAGCAAAAGCAACGCAGTAGAATAAGACACGTCCAAGAGGAGAGAATTTTTTAATGGCCAAAGATGCCAAAATGAGTCATTGTGGCCCCACAGAAAAATGAAGGGGAAGTAGAAGGCACCGAGCACCAGCCGGGCCAGGCCCTGCCTGGGCCCCGGGGCAGCGCAAAGAACGGAGCCCGTCGGTGAGAATCAGACGTGAACACAACATAGAAAGCAAAGCGTCTTGATTCTTTCAAACATTTAGTGATTTGATGTACTAAGGGGCCCTGTTTTAGCTCCCCAGCCCTTGTCACCCCAGGAGCCCCCTTTATTGAGACCCTCACCACTCTAAACGCGGCTCAGCACTAGTCCTGTCTGCCGCACCTGCCACTTCGTGCCCCGCCACCTAACTCGGGAGACCTGGGCTGGGACGGAGACCCCAGCGGCTGCTGCAGGCGGGTTCCTGCCGCCCCACGGCCTGGCTGCACTGTGATGTCGCGACAATACCCTCAAGTATAAACTCTTCTGAAAGTAAGGAAAGATGTAAGACAAGTCAGAAAGCATTCTCGTTTGTGGCTTAGTGGCTTAAAAAGCCGCAGGCTGTTGTTGATCTCTGCCTTTGTGTTTACTGTTGTTTCAAAAGGGATGTGAAACAAAGGAAGTTAATATATGGGTAGAAGGGTTCCCCAGTTCATTTACACCAGCATTTAACTCTTTTTAAGTGATATATCGGCATGTGCTTTTCTGTGTTTATCAGTTGCACCATTAAGTTAGAATAGACGTTTTATTCATATGCCTCCGAGATCTCAGGAATTAGTGCATGATGAAGCCTCTGCTACGCTCAGGTTCAGGTGACGTCTGGATTCCTTCATCTAAAAGACGCCGGCCCTGCCCTACACTCCCCTGAGACTGTCTCTCCATTCCCCTCACAGCCGGGCTTCTCAAATGCGCGCCTCAGTTACTACACTCTCCTCTCTGCTTCATTAATATAGACTCAGATTCCTGTGATCAACCCATTCTTACAAAGTACTCGGCCCAAGCTAAAATAAATTTTAGCTGGCTGATTTTGTATAATTTGTTTTGAACAGCTGGGTAAAAATAAAGTATTGTGTTTTTCTTAATATTTTGGTAATGTAGACAATGAGCTGGTTGTTTGCTTTGAGTGTGGATAGCTGGATAAATCACTGTGACAGAAGGCACCTGGGCAGGTGGCTGACATCCTTCCATTTTATCAAATAGTTCACATCAGCCCTGTCTCCCCTTTGGTCCTCCATAGGCTCTCCTAGCCTGACACAATTCTGACTTCAAACAGAAATTTTGTTATCTAAATTCAGATCCTCATAAATAGTGTGTTTTTCAATTTATCTTACGCCAAGATACTTCCTTGCTCTCCACATCAAAAACCAAAGTGTTAAACTACCTATAAAAATTAGTTTTATCTAATTAGGACATGATTTTTAGAAATTGGTCCAAATTAGCCACAGTTGTAGGAAAGCCACATAATTAGATAGTTACCTTACTCAGAAATATAAATATGTAAAGTGATCTGTGCAGATAAGAACTACTTAAAATCTTGTCTCCAAGTACTAATTACATAGATAATTTTATTTGCATATTAATTATATGTGTTACTTGGTATCAATCAGTAACGAAAGAGGGTTCTGAGAACAGAAACATCTGATGGGACCCAAGCTCCAGTCTGAATAATACCACATTACAAGGCTGGTTTGACACAGTTATTTACTTAGACACCCTTCCTTAGACGTGCATATAAACCACTATTTAATTTAAAGCATCTGGGTGCAATTGTTTTTAATTTTCAGAAAATTAAATTACTAAGCCAGAGTTGATTTTAAAGTAGCATGTTTGTTCCCTTTTCATTTACACTTTTATAAAATCATAAAAGGCCAAATTAAAAAATGTAATATGTATATACTATTAAACCTGAACAGACAGGTGGGAAAATATCTAAAGGAAAGTACGTTCATTCAACTAAGCCTAGAGTGGCAGACACCCTATTTGGATTCAGCAGTTAAAAACCCTTGTGTGTTTACAGTGTTTTAAATATTTTAGATATCTGTATTTTAGAGACACTTTAGATTATCTTTTCTCTGATCAAAGTTAAAATTAGCAGATAGAGTTGTTAATAAAAGGTAATTCAGAAAACCACTCTTAATATATTAGTAAAATTCAAATGATACAGTTAAGTAAAATCTGATTAAGATCCACATAAGATTGTGTGGGGATTGCAAAAGAGACCTTTCCCAAACTGGCACAGCGATCACCAATACCTCACACTGATGTCCACTGATCCAGTCATGTCCAGTCAGACACAAACTCACATTCCAAGTATATACACGGGCCTATAAAATAAGTATTTTAACAAAATAAATAATTCTAATGCCTCATTCCATTCATTTCCTTCTGCTCTACATTTTCATATATTACTTGCCCAGGAGTGAAACAGGTGTATTGACACCTGCTCCGAGCGTTGACGAGATGGTGGTCACGGCAGAAAGCAGGGTGTGTAGGTAAGAGTGCGGATTCGGGAGCGAGGCCGGTCCTTTCCAGTCCCATTTCAATCACGCATCAGTGAAGAATTTACTTAACTTCTCTGCACCTCATTTTCTTCATCTCTAAAATGGGGTTTCATGAAGTCGCCCTTCGCTGCTCCTTTACTTCTACTAAATCAAGTAGAGGAAAGACTACTTACACGTTTACTCAGCTGCGCGTGCACACACACACTCCCATACGCACACACTCACACACGCACAGCACACACACTGCACCACAGGATAGCATCACCGGATGCCCCCTTTCCCTCCTCGTGAATAAATTAGTGCCTTGAAGCTCATTACCCGTCACAGAGGTCTGCCTCAAGTGTTGGGAGATCCGTGGCAGCAAGTGGCACGTTTGATACCTGGTAACTCGATTCGTGAGATACTTGGGATAAAAGGGACCTTATGGAGACATGAAATCATGCTTTTGAGTAGCCCCTGTCCTACTGGAATGGGGGGATTCGGGTCAGCTGATAGCAATGGCTCTGCCTCCCCGAAACATCCTTCCTCACCGCCAGTACACACACACACACACACACACATAAACGTACACACACATATGCACACACATAAACATACACACACACATACACACATATACACACACAGACTGTTTTTTCCTATACTTACATACCTACGATAAAGTTTAATTTACAAATTAAGCACCTGAAGAAGCTAACAATAATAACAAAATAGACCAGTTATAACAATATACTATAATAAACGTTACGTGAATGTGGTCTCTCTCTCTCAAAATATCTTACTGTCTTCTTTCTGATGATGTGGATGATGCAATGCCTACGTAATAAGATGAAGTGAAGCACTCAGGATGGCATGCAATTTAAAATGTATGCATTGTTTATTTCTGGAATTTTCCATTTAATATTTTTGGACCTCAGTTGACCACAGGCAACTAAACCTTGGAGAGCGAGACTGTGGATCAGGGGGGACAATGGTACACTGGCCCACAGTCCTCATCATTCCTCTCGGCCCCTCTCTAAAAGCAGCAGGAGGGCGCCTTGAAATTGCCAAGATAGGGTTCATCTTGCCTCTTCTCTGAGTTCACCCGCTCCCTGGCATGAGACACAGGTTTCCAGGAAAGCTGGTCACTGGTCAAACTTTTCACAAGCCTCGGTGAACTAAGCAAACTGCAGGCCCGACGGCACCATCCAGGGATTTCACTCCCTGCAGCGGAGGTGCAGTTGTACAATGGTCACATCCAGAGGTCAGATCTCTAGGCTCAAACCCCACTTCTACATTCTGCCAGTTGTGAGAACTTTGGAAATGCACCAAACCTGTATAAAAATGGGGGTAATAATGATGCCCAACCAACGGAATAGTGGTGGGATAAAGAGTAGAAGATAAACTGTGCTAAGCAGAGTGCCTGGCACAGAAGGAAGAGTGGAAAACATTAGCCATTCGTAGCATGAAGTCCTCGGTGATAGTTATTTATCTTTTCACCTACATTCAGGAATATTTTTAACAAATTAAGCAATTATGGGAGTGCTAAAATAATATTTGAGAGGGTAATTTGGTTTCATTTGTGTAAGCCTAGCTGCTGGTTATTGGAAGGGCTCGTGAAAATAACATCTGGCCTGGCTCTTAATTTTCAGCTTTAGGCTTCATTTCCGGTCCCTGCCAGCAGCAGTCTGGCTTTGTTCCGATGTCCTCATGGAGCTGCCTTTGTGGACAGGTCGGATTTCAGCTCACACAGGTTTCTTTTGCTGCTGTTATCGCAAGAGCTAAATTGATATGAGTAAGTCTAAAAACACCCTTAGATACGAGCTTCCTGTGACTAATTAATACTGCTATATGTTCCAAATCAACCTTTGGGACCATAGCATTTCTCGTTGGCCTGGTTCCTCTACTTCTATTAATGTGGGTAGAGCAAAAGCCATAAGCCCTCTTTAGAGGCTGAAATAATTAATTATGCCTGTAGTGACCACCCAAAACGTGACGTCCAACCTGCTCAGGCTTTGTGTGAGTTTCAGTGCAACATGCCCCACCCGATTCCAAAATTGTCACAGTTTTTTCCTCTCAGAAATCCCAGATTCATCATAAGTCGAAAGCCAAGTAAACAGTGAATTGCATATAACGTGCATGTCGGTGCTGTTCGTGGGAATCAATATTCATGAGCAGGACTTGGTCTCACGTGCTAAATAAGCTCTAATTAGGAGTCTACCTCATTCATGTTCTGCCTCCGAACTCAGATCAGTCAGTCAATCAGCAAGAAGAAACTGACGAGCAGAATGGGCACTGCGGCGTCACAGTTCATCATCATGAGAAATCGAAAAAATCAGTCAAAAAGTACACGCCATCAAAGCCCGGTTCAGAGTCGTGTCGAACCACGGTGACGCGGTTGTCAGTCTGTGACTCATCCTCACTGTTGCACTGAAGTTCCCTGGGTGCCTCTGGCATGGCAAGTGCATGTCCTATTTCACTTCATTTCATTCTCACCACAACCCTGGACGGCACGTTTGGCACCGTTGTAAAAGTGAGTCATCAGAGAGATAGCTGATTTGCCCAAGAGCAGATTAAGTATTAAGTAGCCAAACTGGGGCTGGAACCCAACAATGTCTGATCACAGAGCCCTTTCTACTAGATTCCTGCTTCCTTACTTGGTAGAACTTATGGAAGCGCAGGAGTGCATAATACTGTCCTAAATGACTAGAATAAATGTTTGAAAATAAACAGCATCTTCCTACATAGGACTCATTGCTCATAGAAGAAAAACACATGTGTTCCGTCAACAAAAGTTGAGTAACACTTCTTTTATATAATCAAAATAAAGAAAATGTTCAGATAAGTACAACTTCATAAAATCCTTTATTTTAAATATTTCACAGAACTATTTCCATTATAAGCCACACTACCCTACAAAATCGAGTATATTGAATATAGTTTACTTTTGGTTGAGAAATTATCATTATCAACACAAATTTTCTTTTTTTAAAAAAATATATCTTTATTGATTTCAGAGAGAGGAAAGGAGGGGGAGAGAGAGAGATAGAAACATCAATGATGAGAGAGTCATTGACTGAGCCCGCAACCCGGGCATGTGGCCTGACCGGGAATCGAACCCCAATCGCCTGGATCCTAAGTGGACGCTCAACCCCTGAGCCACGCCCGGCCGGGCATCAACACAAATTTTCATACTGTGCTATGAGAGAATGGTCTTTTCAAGGACTAAGTTCCAAAAGTATGTTGGGTAATTTGGACTTACATCTGACCCCTGCGTTTCCTAAGTCTTCTATGTAATTTTACTTTGCTTTTTTCCGCTGTCAGCTGGCACCTACTGATGGTATGCTTGCTTCCTGCGAGTCACTTTGCCTGTGTCCCATGCATTCCTCCTAGGTTAAGCAAGCTTTTTAGCCCTGGCCAGTTTTGCTCAGTGGTTAGAGCATTGGCCTGCAGACTGAAGGGTCACAGGTTCGATTCCTATCCTCAGGTGAGGATTAATAACAACAAAAAACAAGCTTTTTATAATTATTTCTAAAATAAGATGAACATTTTGTGAGTGTTTGTAAGTCTCCTGTGGCTGCAACATAATATTACACATATTAAGAAATATAATAAAATTTAATTGCAATAATACATCAATAGACAATGATAATTTGATCATATAGACAGTGCCATATTAATCTCAAAATGACAACCAATATTATATATACTTAATGGTGAAAAACAGATTTTTCTTGTTAAAACCAGGAAAAAATAGAACACCTTCTTTTACCACTATTATTTCTCTTGTTCAGAGAGCTTAGCCAATTCAATAAAATAAGGGGGGGGAGAACTAAATATAGAAAAAAAATAGAAAGTATAATTTTTTGCAGAATAACTACATAGAAACCCTGAAGACATAGGTAAAACATATTAGAACAGGATAATTTTTAAACAAATACAGTGGCTAATAGGTAAGTATAACCAAAGCAGTAAGTTTTTTAATATATAAATAATCAGTTCCTGTATTTAGTGGAAAAAAGCTACTCACAAGACTAATAAAAGTATATGAATAAACAAAAAATATAAAATTTTCTTGAATTTTTAAAAAGCTATTTTATGCTTCATTATTAATTATAAGTCTTCTCAAACTTATCCATAATTTAATACAATTCTAATCAAAAGCCCATTTTTGTAATAATTTTTCAAATGATTCTGACAAAACATTTGTTAAAAATAGGTGAAATTACTCAAAAAATTTTGGAAGCAAAAATAAGGAGACACTTTATGAAATATTAAAATTCAGTATTAAAACTGTAATTAAATATGGTTTGGTGCTTACACAAGAGTAAAAAAAATAGGTCAATAGAGCAAAATAGAAAATCCTTAAACAGACAAAATATACAAAAATATTTGTGACTATGATGACAGTGGTAGTTTTGAAATATAAATCTTGAAGTCAGGCAAGTTGGTATTCAAATTCCCAGCTCCACCATACACAAGTTATATTTAAACTTTCTGAACAACAATGTTCCCATCTGTAAAATGGTGACAATATTAATAAGATAAAATAAAACAATGTATGTAAAGAAGTACCTGGACCATACTAAATAAATGGATATCTAGGTGAAAATGGCAGGTGGCAATTTGATGTGCTAGTCATGGGAGAGGTAGGGAAAGAGGTTAGATGTAGGTTCGGGGCAGAAGCCAGAACTGGAGATAGAAATATGGATGCCCTTTAGGTTGCCATAAAGCCATGGGATTCAATGAGGTGATAGAATGAGATGAGATGAGATAACTCAGGATAAGATGGAATGGATAAGAGGGTAGAGACATAAGCCTTCTGGTCCCCAACACTAGCCTTCCAGTGATTCTTCCTGCATCTTGTGTCACACTCCCCAAACCGGCCTAGCCATGTTCTAGCTCTGCAATCATGGGCAAGTTATTTAAACACTTTATGCCTCAGCTTTCTCATCTGTAAAATGAGGATAATAATCTCAGTTGGAGATGAAATAATTTAATGCATGTAAGTTGCTTAGAGCAATGACTGGCTCATGGTAAGTGCTAAGTAAATGCTTATTAATATTGTTACTCAAGTTTCTCAGGACAGTGAGTAGATTTGTGCATAAGAATATCCACTGTTGCCTGTGTGGTGTGTTTGTGAAGGTGTGTGCTTTGAAGAAAGGGTGTGAGTGACTATAGAGCAGACCTGACCAACAGCAGTACAATGCAAGCCACACGTGCAATTTTGAACATTCTAGTAAAAAAAGCAATTTTAACAAAATATTTTATTTACTTTAACATCTTCAATATTATTTCAACATATAATGAATATAACTTCTTAGTGAGCTATTTCAGCAATCTTTATGTTTGGACAAGCCCATTTTAAGTGTTCTATAGCCACGTGCGGATATAGACTACTATATTGGACAGCACTGCTGTAGATTAAAGGGACGATCTGAAGCCAGGCACATGACACATCTAAAGGAAATGGTAAGAGAATAAGTTGATCTAAGATAAAGGGAGAGAAAATTTCTGCAAATTAAAGATAAATGTGTTTTTCTTTCTCTAGTAAATGTAAATTTTATCACTGCCCCGTCAAACAGAATCTTGATTCATGATCTACAAGAAGCGATTGAGAAACAGTTTGATGTTAAAGAAGATATCCCAGGCAAGCACAGCTATACAAATACAATACTGGGACAAGTTACAGTAAAATGCCTGTGTTTCTGAAAAGAAAAAAAAAAGAGCCTAAACATTTGTCTTCATTAATTTTCTCGTATTAATTCGTCAAATTGCTTTTGTTAAGATTGTTGCTTGGACTGAAAAAATGGTGCATAACCATCCTGACATGGTCTCTCGTATTAAAATTGGAACCACTGTTAAAGATAACCCACCGTATGTTCTCAAGGTAAAAATACTTCAAGAACTACTGATTCTTATTCTTGTTGAAAAACATGATTTTTAAGATTACTTTTGACACATATAGCTAATTTTGATAGAATAAAAAGTTATTTTTTGAAGAACATTTTCGCTCTAGACATCCATTCTAGAATAGGAGTGACAGCTGGTTTTAGGTGGAACCAAAAAAGTTCTGATTAAACCATCTGTCATACACCGTGGACTAACACAGACAAACATCTTATCCTGTTTCTTTATTATGAGTTAATGGTTTCTCTGGTGCAGAAGCATCCTGGCATTAAAATTCAGTGAAACTGATGACTAAAGTGTCATGAAGAAAAGAGAAATTCAAGAATCACAGAATCATAGGACCTGAGAACAGTAAGTGAGGCATTCCCGCCCCATGTTGAGGGGGATTCCCTTCTATAACCCAGCTGGTAACTGCCATTCAGCTGCTGCTGGACTTTTGTACATCCAAAGACACCGCTCCCTGATACATGCCCTTCATAACTGGGAAGCCCTTCTTTATCCTAAACTCCCACCCATCCATTCTCTCCAACCACCCAAAACAAATCCAACCGCTCTTCAAAATGACAGCCCTTCAAACAGCCACTTCAAACACAGCTACAAAATCTTTTCCACGCCTAGCAAAGCATCCCCTGGTTATTGTGAGGCTTGCAGAGGAGGAACACACGAGGCCAGATGAGAAGGCAAAGCAGTTTTAACAGGGCATCTGAACACAGGTGGTTAGAGCATCTGAGTACAGAAGGGCTGAGCTCCAAGTGGCATCCGCGCCAGTGGCTGGGGAGGAAGGCCCTTCACAGGGAGGGAACTTTTTGACACTCGCGTGGTTTTTCTGAGCGGGAGTAGAGAGTTACCAAGCATAAGGAACAGAAGGTGGCCAGTGAAATGAATTCATCTAAAAGTTACATCCTCGCCCGGCCGGGCGTGGCTCAGCAGTTGAGCATCGACCTAGGATCCAGGCGATAGGGGTTCGATTCCCGGTCAGGGCACATGCCCGGGTTGCGGGCTGCAGCAGCCGATCAATGACTCTCATCATTGATGTTTCTATCTCTCTCTCTCCCTCTCGCTTCCTTTCTCTGAAATCAATAAAGATATATTTAAAAAAATAAAATAAAAATAAAAATAAAAATAAATAAAAGTTACATCATCATGCCAGGGAGGGGTGAACCCTCAGGAACATTAAGTTTTTGTCCAAACCTAACAGTTATGAAGACAGAAAAACAAAAGAAAATGGCAGAAACAGAAGCAACTTTATAATCTATGTCTGAGACCAAAGAATGTTAGCTGTAAAATAAAATAAAAACAATAGATTGTGATTTAAAAAAAAAAAAAGCCTAAAAGGAACTCTGAAACTACAGAAAACTTTTGAAAAATATTCTACATAATAAATTATGAATTATGTATAGACATTTAAGGATACATATACGCTATGGTCCTCCCTGGGAACATGTATTTATACAGGTACCCATTCAGCGGGAGACGGGAAAGAATTGCTTTGAGAATATGGTTATAGGACAACAAGAGATCAATATGTGAATTCATGCAAAATAATATCTCGACTTCATTTTTAAATAGATTGGGAAAGGGGATGGAAGAAGAAAGGCTATTTTTATGGACTGTGGCATCCACGCCCGAGAATGGATCCCCCCAGCGTTCTGCCAGTGGTTCGTCTATCAGGTAAGTGAATTGGAACACACAGGGCTCTCCTTTGACCGTCAAGTCTCAGCAGTTCGCTGAGTGGCAAGCCCCCTTTCCAAATGAGCGCAGTTCCACTCAACCAGACGAGCCACGGCTGGTGCTGTCAGGAAATAAATGCTCTGGATCTTACTCAGCATTCAGTTTTTAAAAAATTGACACCTTCCTTCAGACTTCTTAAACTCCAGCTGACAGCTTATAAAATGAAAACAGTTTTTTTGTTACAAAATGAGAGTTTTTCCTATAGGTAAGTATGGAGAATCTGAAACCACCTTAATGCTATAACCTACAAACGTAGTTTCTTCAGGAGGCTCAGAGCACAGGCCTTTAGTTCCTGTTAGTATTTCATTAAACACACATGCACTTGGCTGCTTACGTTCCCTTTCCAAGTGGAAAATAACTCACTGTTTTAAAAAATTAGTTAGTTATTCCTCTCTATTCCTATTGTGTCCTACTACCTTTAACTTTCTCTTTCCACAGCCTTTGCATGCAGCCTGTAACAGTGGCTTTGTGGGCCACTAGGAATGAACCTACCAGTAGAGCTGACTTACCCCTGCCATGTTGTAGCTCTCCCAGCTGAGGGCCCCCGCTCCCCTTACTCAGCCTGTAGAGGAAACCCGTGATGGGACGATGCGGTATCCCTTGGCCCCAGTACAGCTGTGCCTGGGAGAGAGTTTCCAAGAATGCTGACAGAGACTTCAGTAGTCATGCAAAGTCCAGATAATTAGAGAAATTTCAATCAGATGTGAGGAGGAAGAAGTTGATTAGCCAATTTCTAAATGCTTGAGTTTTTTGTCAATAGAACACTTTTTCTTTAATCCTGTTTATAATTAATTTATGATCCTCTCATTATTTACATATTCTTATGCTTACAGACTCAATCCATATTTACATAGGGAATGTGAGGGAAATAACCCATCTAAAATAAGCCATCATGCTAATTTCGCACTTGGCCTCTCTTCTCCCTGTGAAAGGTATCTTGCATGCTACATTTGAAATGCTGCAAGTCTCAATAATTAAATGATCCTGTAAAGAATGCTCAGTTCAATTAATTTCATTAGTCTGAATAAATGTCATTGTTTTCTGTCATTTATGGGTCATTTATTTATCTGCAGTTTAGGAGAAATATGTTTGAAATCATGTGACCGTGGGCAAATGACTTAAAGAGTGGTAGTTACTATTATAGCTGCAGCTTTCCACGTGGCAGCTGAACTTTACACCAACAGCTTCAGTTTCTTCCTGTTCCCTACAGGCAACCAAAACTTATGGAAAAAACAAAATTATGACCAAAATCCTGGACCGAATGGATTTTTATGTTCTTCCTGTGTTCAACGTTGATGGTTATATTTGGTCATGGACACAGGTACTGTTCTGTAGCTTCTTTTTTGCACTTAGCTAATATAGTACTTACTGACTTTAATGCACACTGATTGCTATGCATTAAGTCTAAGATTTGGGTAACCAGTTAATTCCAATTCAGAAAAGTATATTTTTTAAAATCTTGATTTCAGACTAAGGCAAGCAAGATTTCCTAGCTGCATAGGTCCTTGAAAACAACATGAAATTTTTGCTGCTGAAGCTGGAAGTGTGGAAAAATTAAATAAAGCAGTAATTATAAAGGGAATGTATGTTATATGATATGGCAAAAGCATGTTCTAGCTAAGAATACAAGTCATTTAAAGATATTATGAACACATTGACTTCAAAGCAAACGTCACTGTATTCCATCAACTTGGGACAGGATTTGAAGAGGAATAATTGTATCAAAAAATAAATTTCATAGTGACACAGATATGTGACTCTTAACAGAACTCTTTATTTCCCTTCTGTTGCTAAATGAAATTAATAATGAACTTTCAGACAGATACTATCACATCACGTTCTTTTCTGAAAAGTGCTCCAGCAGTCACAATCTGACCTGTATCATATCTGAATCTATAAATGATGAAAGATGTAATGAAGCTATAATTTAAAGTATAGGTCATTTCAGGACATCATTTATCTTTTCTAATACTGAGAACTAATCAACAGTTTTTAAAACTAACTGAATTAGAATATTAATGTAAAAAGCAATCTTTTGGAAAATATAACAAGTTATAAGAAAACAATATATTTTTCTTTATAATAAAAGGTCTCAGTTTTACTAGATAGATTTCCAATAAAGCTGTAGACACTTGCATAGAGGATCTGAAATGATCAAGCTGAAAGACACAGACTGATCTGCTGTAAACTCTTCCATCATTTCATCCTGCAGAACCACACATGGAGAAAAAATCATTCCAGGAACCGAGGCTACAGGTGCATCGGCTCTGATCTCAACAGGAACTTCAGTGCTTCGTGGACTGTGAGTTGACTTGGCTCAAGGAAAAGAGCTATAAAGAGTGTTTAGACACCAAGTTTACTTAAACTGCCTACTTATTTCAGCAAAGATATGTATTGCCTGAGTGTGTTCATTTTCTAATGTAAAAAATGAAAAGTAATCATCACCACTATGGAAGTATTGTGAATATTTTGTTGTATGGGAAGAAGTAGAGCATGGGGTTGTTTATCAAGCCATCTCTCACTTAATATTTTAGCATGCTAAAGATTAAGCACAATCCAGATGTACAAAAATTCAGTTAATCTGAAGAAACATGTCAGATGCTTCCTCATTCTAGTCTGATAAAAGTTGAAAAAGACCAGTGATTAAAACCAACACACAGGTAGTTCTTCAGATGTTCAGCAAAAAGAAACATCTGGGGAAAGAGAGTGGAGAGGTTTATGGAAATGAATGAAAAGCAAAGGCCTGCTATATCAGTTGACTCTGTAGTTGCTACACTAATATGACTTTATCATTACAGTATTCAAGGAGAAATTTCCACTACTCCAATTCACTATTTTTCGTTACCTAATTTTGTTAACATGCCACCTGAGCTTTTCATTCCATTCTACCATAAGGAACATGGTAATAGCAGCTTCCCTGACTGAGGGCTGCCTGCTGAAATGGGTTGAAGAAACTTGGCTCCAAGAAAGGAGCCGGTCCCCAGCAAGCTGGAGCTGGGGTTGGACTGGAACTGGGACCCTCCGGCCTGGGCCCGGGGCTGCTTCTGGTGTGCGACTCCAGTGACCCTGGGACAGGAGAGAAATAACCACGGCTGAGGGTACCCCAGTGGGCCGAGGCTGTTCCACGGGGCTGTGTGTGCCAAGGTCGTCTGCAGTGACGACCGCGCCCGAAACAGAGGGGCCCCGTCAACCTGGGCGACTAAAATACTTAAAGTGTTTTGTGAGTCCCCATCAGAAGAAGTGGGGGCTGTGCTGAGGGATGCAGACTCTGACCTCCGCCACCCACTCCAGGTCCATCCACACTGTCCCAAAGGGTACGAGAGAACTGTTTTAAAGTGGAGTCGACCACCCTTCTTCCCTTGGCTTGCTAAACCTGATGCGGAGAAAGTCTTATGGCGATGTGCACCCTGCCAAGACAAAGGAAGGAGGAACAGGGGACAAGCTGGCTTGGAAGAGACAAAGCTCTGAAGCCAGAGACAACATGGATGGGCGTCGAGAATCTCACACTAAGTGAAATAAGTCGGTCAGAAAGAGCTAAGAACCATATGATTTCACGCATATGCTGGATACAAAACTGAAACTCAGAGACACAATATGGTGGTCACCAGAGGGAAGGGGGATGTAAAGGGTTTAGGGGACCAAATACATGGTGATGGAAGATGATGTGACTTTGGGTGGTGGGCACGCAATGCAATATACAGATCATGTATCATAGAAATGCATGCTATACATTTCTATATAATCTTATTAACCAATTTTGCCCCAAAAATTTTAATTAAAAAAATAATAAATAAAATGTCAAAGCTAAAAAAAAAAATCTGAAACCAGAAAAAAGTCTTAGAGGAAGAAGAAAGATGTGATTTTTTTATAAGGAATGATGGAATGAAGAGAGGGAGGACGTCAGAGAGGGAGGGAGAGAAGGAGAGAGAAAAGAAAGCCTAGACACACAAAATGAGACAAGGCATTACTGCACATCACTGAGTTCACATTTAGAAGTCTTCACAATGACAATATCTCCTACTGAAAATAAATTTCTCATTTGATCATTTATTTTATTTTGATCTGCAAATGCCAGTATAATTGACTTTTTTAATGCCCAGTAAATTAATGGCATTTACATAGTTCTCTAACTTCCTAACTTCCCTTTCTCTCCAGGCCAAAGTTGCAAAGATCAGCACCGATGTTTTATCAACTCAATATGAAACCAGCTACGCCTATGGCCCAATAGCATCAACAATTTGTAAGTTTTTCCTATTACTTACTGTGACATTTTCCCTAATCATTTTTTATAAATATTTAAGAAAAGCATAGAATATGTAAATTAGAATTCGAACATTGGAATTGCTCATTTAACCTTTATTTTTAACAGGTGATTTTGAATTGTATGTGAATCAGGGGGCTAAAATCTGCCATTGGTGAGGATCATATTTTTCTAGAAACAAATTATACTGAACTCTTTACAGGGTTACAAGGTCAACCAAAGTCATAAAATTAAAAAAATTGTGGTTTAATTCATCCCCTTTCCTATCCCACCAACTACACAACATTTTATGCTCACAGGAACAATAAGAATTAGTTGGGGCAGAGTTGATCCTCAGCTGAGGACGTGTTTTTATTGATTTCTGAGAGAGAGAGGAAGAGCGCGAGAGAGAAACATCCACCAGTTGCCTCCCGTATGTGCCCCAGCCGGGGACTGAACCCACAATCTAGATATGTGCTCTGACCGGCGATTGAACCCACAACTTTTTGGTGTCCAGGATGATGCTCCAACCAGCCCAGCTACCCGGTCAGGCAATCCTTTTTTATTTTAATCATTTCACTTTAATTAGACTCTTTCTTCCTTGGACTAGTCCCCCCAGGCAAGTACAGCCTTTTCCTGAGCTCCTGGTGGAAAAATGGGTGAGCCACCCATTTTTGGGTTCCAGCCACCTTCACCTTATAAAACCAGTGTCCTGTCCCTCTCAGCAGCCCTGCCCCAGTGTGTCCTGCTGAAGTCTGCATGGTGCTTAAGGAAGGTCACAGGGCTCTAGTTCCTCTGTTCCATTTTAGTGTCTCAGCACCACTTCTTCCTCTTCACTATTTTTAGACTTTCTTTGTGCATTTTAAATTATTGACTTATATTTCTTACAGGTCAATAGATAATATATTATCTAAATGCAAAAAGAAACCACAGAACAGTACCTGCGTCCATGACCAAATATCCTCAGCACACCCTAGGACTTGGACAGTACTTGTAACTAGCTAAACTGGGATTCATTCCAGGGTTTTAACAAAAACCAAAGCCCACGATTTTGAGCACTGGGCATAGTTTTTCCCATTTGGTTTTTGCACCTAAAATAATCAGACTTTTCTATTTTCAAGTAATGAAAATATATTCATTTGGTTTTCACCAAAGGCCATTATCCAGACCCTGGAAAGTGAGGTCATATCTGCTCTTGTAGCGAGATCCACTGGTGTTCGTTTGGAAATACTTTATTAAAAATTGCCTTTTATCCAAACCATTTCTGAGCTTCAGTTCTTTAGCCCAAACTTCACAGAAAATTCCCAGTGAAACTGCTTACAAAACCTTAACTTCTTAACAAAATTTAATTCCTCCAAAGCAAGGATTATACTTCTGATTCCTCTTAGCCCACATAATATCTCGCATAGTGCAGGGCACGGACATCAGAAGTAGTTGCCGTGAATTTGCTCAGTGGACGTGGTGTCCTGTCGTATCCAAAAAGAGTAAACGTGAGCCGAAACCACCACAGGACGAGGCTCGATGCAGCCTGCTTCACTCCCTAGAGCCATGAGAGCCAGTGTTTTAGGATAAAGACTGCATTTCATGGGCAACTCATCACAGCCAAAAACACACGCTAACTTCCATTACACTTTTCGAATTTGTGGATTCTCTGCAATAACTCTCCCTGGCCACACTTTATAAACCATTTCCCTACCCCGAGCTAGAAGTATAAACTTTGAAAATGCCTAGTCATCGCATGCAACTTCTAGAGCCAACTTATTGCGGAGGCTCCTTTGGTGGAACTGGATTAATGACTAAAAAAATAACCCAGGCAAGTGCCATTCCTCCAGGACATTCCTCAGCAAGCACCTATCAGCCAGTCATTGTCAGAGGCTAAAGAACACGTGCAGTGGCCCAGCCAGTCGCCAGCACCCGAACAGATCAGGCTGCCAGTATCCAAACAGGTCCAGCCGTGCCGGGAATTCATCATACACACAAGTGGAGGACAACGGGATTTCAAAACAAATTGTGCATCCAGCTACGTGAGCGGACAAAAAGCAGGCAAAGCAAAGGACGGGCGAACAGGCTGGAGCAGCAGCTTAAACGGCAGCCTGCTTCGTGGGTGCGGAGAAGGGCAGGGCCAGAGAAGCCACCAGCCACGATGTGAGGGCAGCTCCTACATCAGAAGCAGGGCAGGGCCAGAGAAGCCACCAGCCACGATGTGAGGGCAGCTCCTACATCAGAAGCAGGAAAAGCGCACAGATATTCTTAGCATCAGAGAACGAAGGGTTCCAACTGGAACAAACTTTGCAAATGGCAACCAGAAAATCCAAGGATTGTTCCTCTCACACTTTCCACATCTATATATGCAAGTTATGAGTGGAGCAGAGCTACGCATGGCACTGAAGCAGAATCATTTCATTACGCAGCGCCTACCTAGTAATTGCCCAGGCTTTGAGCTTCGAGAGAGAGTGGGAAGAGGTAAGTCACAATGACTACTCCCAAGGAGTTACCTTCCAACTGGCAGATAGCTAAAGATACCACAGCTGCATGCCACCCCACCGTGTGGCACTTTCGAAACAAGAGGGTAGGCTGAAGAGGAATTACTATTCTCTACAACTGTGTAGCAGTATTTTAAAGTTTTACTATATGATATTAAAAGATTTTTAAGGAATTCAGGCTCAGAAGCATGGCCTCTTCCACACAGGGCTGCAGCAGCCTGACGATGTTCAGAGCCGTTAGGGGAGCAGGCCTTGATGACGCCTGGTGGACGCCAAGCCTTCCTGAGAAGGAAGGGGTCCAAAGCGGTGGACTTGAGAAGAATCGAAAACAAGGGCACCCACGATTAAACTCAGTCATCCCGATATCCTGGTTTTACTTAGCAAGTCCAGGGACTTGGGGAAAGCAGCCAAACCTCTTTGATTTGGTAGAAACAGAAGAAAAAGTCTGAGGGAGCATTTTTAAAACCCAAATTGTAGAGAGCTCTTTGACCTTCAGAAAAAAATAAATGTTTGCAATTTGAACCTAAGAAGCAATTATAGCAAATAACTTAAAGCCAAAAATTTTAAACCAGGAGGAAACATAAAAGATTATCTAATTCAGTTATTTTCAACCTTTTTCATCTCGTGGCACACATAAACTAATTATTAAAATTTTGTGGCACACCAAAAAATATGTCTTATGCCGAGCTGACAAAAAAATAGTTATAATTTTGATTAATTCACATGGGATGGTTATTGTTGTGTTGGCTGTTGTCATTTTTTTATTTGACAATCTAAGAGGAAAGAGGTCAGTGCCCCTGACTAAATAGTCAGATATTGCTTGTTTTAACAATTCTGCAGCACACTCAGTTGAAAATCACTAATCTAATTCATGGTTCTTAAGCCTCCCGTCCCAGTAGAGTCATCTGAGGAGCTTTTATAATACACAGATGATCAGGCCCCACCTCAAAAATTCTGATTTCATTAGTCTGTAGTGGGTCCCAGGCAGCTGCATTTTTTTTTTTTTGAAGTACCCAAAGGGATTCTAAGATGAAACAAGGCTTGAGAACCACTGATCTGAGCTAAACCCTTCATTTATAGACTGAAAAATTGACATACAGAAAGATTTTATTACTTTAGAGCAGAACAGGAACAAAGTCAGCATTCCAGGCCACAGTCAACTGGATACCAAGTACTCTGCCACAAGCAGCAATATTTAGATCGCACAAAAATTGATGTTAAAAGATTGCAAAATGTTTACATTTGCAAATTGATAGCATACCCAATCCTTTACCATGTTAGAAATAACTGAACAGAGTCCCTGGTTAGCAAGAATAGTTCATTGAGTTAATAGAAACCAGGTCTCCTGCATCATTATGAGTATCATCCATTTGTGAGCCACATCATGCATTAAAAAGTTGACTTCAAAGTGCCTTTTTATTGCCTTCCCATGCACCAAAATTGCCAGATCTGCTCCTGTTTCTCAGCCCCGGGCTGCTTCCCCCAGTACATTTGGAAAAGGGGGAAATCAAGGCCAAAAATTTGTAGCTCATAACACCCAATATCTACCTAAGAGAAAGTCAAGCTGAGATTATATTTACAAACAGAAGGGCAGAAAAAATATTTTAATTTATGACCGTGTATCTCTAGCTTCAGCTCTTACTTCAAATGGAATTTTCATTTAGTGTTGTTACAAAAGTGCAGATTATTATGTCTACTGCACGTCAATAATACTTTAAAAAAATACATTAATTCACCAGCATCACTTTATGTGGATTCCTTTGGGCTAAAACCTAATTCCTAGCTCAGTTCAGTTTTATTTTGACTTGTTTTTGTTGTATTACAGTAAGCTCCTTATACTTAATGTGCTTTGAAAATACAAAGTTTTTGTAATATTGATAAATTAAGAAAATATTGTCAACAAAAAAAATTACCTGTAGAACTCAATGAAGACTCTTTATTGGGGGAACTATAGATTGGCATATGGTGGGTAGCACTGTACGTGGCTAATAGCACGAACTCTGAAGACAGGCAGCTTGGATTTGATGCCTGACTCAGCCACTTACTAGCTATGTATCTTTGAACAGATCACTTAATCTCTCTGTGTCTAGGTTTCTTCTTCTGTAAAATAGCAATTGGAATTTGAATCATAAAGTTGTGTTAGGAATTAATGAAATGAGTTAGTTTAGCAAGTGATTGTTATTATATTTTATAAATATACACATATTTTAGTGGGTACAGATGGAGGTAAATAAATAGCTAAGTAGCGTGTTCAACAAATTAAGTTCTACAATAATGTATTATTTCTTACAAGTAAAAAGCTTTCAATGTTGCATTTATTTCATCCCTTAATACACTTTTGGTTTGTAAATTTAAGATTTTGAAGATACAAAAAGTGGTATCATAAAAGAATATTTATTATACCCAATAACATCATACTGTTATGAAAAATCACAAAATATATATATTCTCAATCACCACTACTAAACTTAATGAGAAATTTCACATAAAATAAGTTTGTCAAAATGAAATAGCCGTACTCTTTAATTCTTTGAAAGCACAACAGTTTATTTAACTGCAAGTGGATAGCTGGTGCAGCTAGAAACTGGCCCAGTTTATTAAAATGTCTAACTCTCTCAGTCACCATGCAGGACACACCATGTAAGACACTCCCTTACTTCCATTGCTACCGAACTCCTACCTTTATGTGCTTTCTTCCTAACGAACTTAAACCCAACTCCAGCTAAAGCTGGCAGTCTTCCTGATCACTGAACCCAGGACAGTTATCTCAGCTTACGTGCTCCACAAACTCCCTGCCACATCCCTTCTTCTTGCCATTCCTTTGGCTTCCTTGACACTAAAGCCCCCTGATTTGCCTTTCCATTCTTTCTACTCTGTCTCTGCTGACTGCTTCGAAACGTAGACTTTTTCCAAAACATAGATATCATATGCAGATACCTCACAGGTTCTCTCTCCAGGCCCCTCCTCTTCTGCTACTTTCCCCACTGGGGAAGTGCTCTCGCCTCACAGGCTAGAGCCTGCATTTGCCACCTGGAGGCACCAGGTAGCCCAGCTGGCAAATCACCTTTGCCCCACGCAGCAGTTACCTGCAGGAATCAGTGGGAGCCCCACGGCACTAGGTGAACCAAGAGACCAGAATAGCAATGCAAAGGCTCTGAACACTATATTGTCATTTGAACCACAAGTCACAACAGAAGACCAGGGCCTGCATGCTAAACCTAAACAGGGTGACTGCTGCTAAAATATATTTCAGTTAAGATTTCAGATTTAACACAATAGCTAAAATGTCCAGTATCAAAAGTCACTTGTTATACCAAAGGTGAGAAAAATCACAGCTTTAATGAGGAAAGACAAGCAACAGATGCCAACACTAAGATGATGGTTTAGATGATGGAATTCTCTAACAAGAATTTCAAAGTCACCATAATGAAAACCTTTCAACAAGCAGTCACAGATGAAACAAGTGAAATACAGAAAATCTCACACAAAAAATGCAAGACATGGAAAGGAGCCAAATGGAAATTAGAAAACTGAAAAATACAATAACTTAAATATTTTATAAAAACAAACAAACAAACAACTTACCGGAGTGGCTCAATAGTAGAATGAATACAATGGCAAGAAGAATCAGTGAACTTGAAGACAGAGCAATAGAATTCACCCAATACAAGCATAGGAAACTAAGGAAAGGTGAGCAAAGCCTCAGGGGCCTGCGGCATAAGAAAAGCTCCCACATTCATGTCATCCAAGTCCCAGAAGGAGAAGAGGAAGAGTGGGGCTAGAAAAAGATACTTGAAGAAATAAAGACTGAAATTTCCAAAATTTCCTAAAGACATAAACCAATGTTCTCAAGCTGAGTGAACCCCAAACAGGATAAACTCAAAGGAACTCACATTGAAAACCACATCATAACTAAAATTCTAAAATCGAAAGACAAAGGAAAACCTCTTGAAGGCAGACAGGAGAAACCACTCAGAAGGGAAAACAACTCAGATGACAACAGAGTTCTTGTTTGAAACTACTAAAGGCCAACAGAAAGTGACATTTTTCAGGTGCTAAAAGAGCTATCAACCCAAAATTCTATATTCAGTAAAAATATCCTTCAGACATGCAGAAAAATAAAGGCATTCCCAGGCAAAGAGAATTCGTCAACTGCAGACCTACCCTTTAAAAATGGTTAAAGGAAGCTCTCCAAGTAACAAAGAAATGATAACAGAAGAAGTCTGGAAAGTATAGAAAAGAAGAAAGAACAATGGATTAGAGAATGAATGAATGAATGAATGAATGAATGAATGAATGAAGTGAATGAATGAGCGAATGAAATAGATTATCTTTCTCCTCCTGAAGAATGAATAAAAAATTATAACCCCATCTGATGTGCTGCTCAATGTACGTAGAGAAGTACTCAAGACGATTGTAATTAAAAAGCGAGAAGGGAAAAAGAACCTAAATGCAAGTTTTCTATATCTCACTTGACATGATAAAACATTGATTTTGGTAAGTTGTGTATGTATATTATAACACCTGGAGCAACCACTAAGAAAATTATACAAGGTTATATACTCAAAAGCATTATTATAAGTAAATCAAAAGGGAATCCTAAAAATGTTCATGTAACCAAGCAGAAGGCAATAAATTCAAATACTAAATATTAAATATAATTAAAGATATAAAATATAAAAAAAACTCTTATTTCAGAGTAATAGAAACAGAGGGAACAAACAAAAATCAAATAAAATGGAAAATTTAAATCCTAACAATAATTTACCTAAATATATTAATTAAAAGACAGAGATTGGCAAGCAGATTAAAAAATATATGCTTCACCAATACCCTATCATTAACCCAATTCAAGTGTAACAGACAGGTTGAAACGGCAAGTCTGGAAAAAGATATGCCATGAAAACATTAATCAAAGAAGGAGTGGCCATATAAATATCAGGTAAAGTAAATTTCAGAGCAAAGAAATTTTCTAGAACCAAAAAGGAGCATTAAGAATAATAAAATAATTCACCAAAAGGACATAATGATCTTATGCAAACCGATTTCCCCTATGATGCTTCTGCCAAACTTTAAAATTCATTTTTCCAAGTTCTTGATTGATCTAAATATATATCATTGTGCCTCCTTCCTTTAATCTCTCTTTTCTCCATCACTGCCCTCTCTGAGTTTCTGTTTCTGTTAATAATGTGGATTTTTTAAGCCACCCAGATTGAAATCTCACTAATTTTTATCAAATGTTGTGACTTCCAAATGTTGTGTTTCTTACATTGAGCCCTCAATTCTGTTCTGAGTGTGGTGAGTCTACACTGGCACAGCTTTCATTTCCAACCTCCCTGCTGGTCTCTATTCTTTCTAATGCGGATTCACCATCTTAAGTACAGCGCCACTGGCTGTTATTGCCTCCCAGACAAACCGCCTTGGCCTGATTTATCGGGTTTTCTGAGTTTGCCTACAAACTCTCACTGCTCCATTGGTTCCAGTCCAGCTGGATGTCACTGGCCCCTAAAAACGCCTCCATGCTTTCCCGTCCTTGTGGCTCACTGGCCAAAATGCCCTTCTTCCATCTTCATCTGGAAAAGTGCACCTTTCTTCAAGCCTCACCTCAAACACCACCTCCACCACGAAGGTGGAATTAGAGCAAGCACTGAGCATGAAATGCCATCTTCCTCACCAGGCATAATCTCTTTCTGCCTTAAAATCCTCATAAGATGTTGTCCCTTTCCTATAGTACTTATATATTCTGTCCAGTCTCTATGGCTTTGCATCTCTGACTTCTCTCCCCTAAATTCTAAGTTCCTAAAGACACCAATGGCATCTCAGCTTTGCCTGCCCTCCCACCCTCCACAGTGCCAAGTAGAGTGCATTATACATATGAAAGGTTTAATAAATATTTGTTGAATAATTTAAGAGCCAGTCTATCTCTTTCCACCAAAATACTTCTCTGTTTTTTTATCACAGCTTTGAATTCTTATCTTTCAAACCTAAAAATTTTAATGTCAGTCAAACTCAATACTTGTCCTGGAACATAAATCATTTTATGTACCAAAAAAAATGGTTTTCCTATTATGTAAAGCAAAAAATATATATGAATGAATATTAGTATTTATATGCACTTACATAAACCTTATGTGTATATAACTTCTAGATGTATTTATATTTTCAATCATTTTACCAAATAATAACATTTTTAATAAAATTTCATAAAAGTAGACATGGAAAAGTTGAATTAGGAGATTAAATGCATCCTTAAGATAACTGATTTACACTTTCTTGGTCTTTTAGCTATAAAAGAGTTTACCCTAGCAAATGACTAGAAAGAGAGCTGAACTGTTAGAAAGGATGTAATTTTGCAGAGCTCGTATGTGTAGTTTTCGTTGGTGGGACTTCAGTGACCAGCGACCCCTCCTCAGTGATTTCCTCAGCGGCTTGCCCTTGCTCAGGCCGCCTCCATCTGTGATAGTGTGTGCCAGGAAACAAACTCACTGTAGAGGACCAACCCAAGCAAAATGTAATTTTGAAAACACAGCATATATTTAAAATGTGTGGTGGGTATCAAAGCTATGATTATATTTTACTCGACACTCTGTACTATGCAGACCACTACTCCCATTCATTACTGCAATTAACTGTACACATAATTATTTTTTATGGCTAATTTTACACCAGTGAATTTCCATTTCAAGACAAACATTAGCATTTGTTTCTAATTAAGTATTTACTGCTCATGTTTTACAGACCCAACATCAGGTTCATCTTTAGACTGGGCTTACAACTTGGGCGTCCAACACGCATTTGCCTTTGAGCTCCGAGATAAAGGCAAATTTGGTTTTCTCCTTCCAGAATCTCAGATGAAGTCAACCTGCAAGGAGACCATGCTAGCTGTCAAGTTTATTGCCAAGTATATCCTCAGGCATGCTTCCTAAAAAACTGCCCTCAGTTTGAAATAAGCCAGTTAATTCTTCTTTGTGCCTTTCACCAGAATGTCAATCTTCCATTATCCCTAAATAAAACTTCCACATCACCTTGCTCATTTAAGTCCTATGTTATTTCTTTTTGCTTTTGTTTTCTCTTAATAGGAAGTTAACAAATAGCTTTTTTTAAAAAGCTTTTAACTACCTTTCTTTGCTCCAATTAAAGTTCAAACCCAGCACTAAGTATTATTTGACTGTTTTCAAAGGTGATATACAGTGGGTCACAGAAAAGAGTTGAGAATCCTCAGTTTCTCCAGAATCAGATTTTCAGTGTGGCTTCAGCATTTTATGGGCTAATATAGTAAAATCAACACATTCCAAATGCATCTTCTGGTTTTTTTAACTATATTCTCTATATTCCTCTATTAGCATTAATAATAAAGCATTAATGTTTCTCATGCATTCTGTTAATAAGAAAGAATATCTTCAATTTTCAAAAACATATTTTGCTTACATATGTATATTTTTGTAATACAAGTAGATATTGCTTATATCTTCACAAAAGCAAAAGCATGTCCTAGTGTTATCAGTGGGGAGCTCTCCGTGTCCCAACCTGCTGCTGGTGGAAGTGGACTTCTTGCAATGCGATGAGAAAAGGAATTTTCTGAGACTCACATGGGACAATGAGTGATATTTATTTGCATGGACTTAAACCCCTGGGTTTCCAAGGTCCCATCTCCCTCCATCCCATCAAGGAAAAGTCCAGCTGTGTCTTCAGCAGAGCTGAGATTAAAGCCGTTGTCCAGAGTTTCTGCTCCATATTTTGTTTCCAGCTGCAGCCCCTTGTGTGTGGGGTCCACGAGGCCATGTGAGTGCAGGAAGCAGGGACAAAGCCGGAACAGGAGAGAGAATTCCTTTGGGAATTACGTATTTCCAGATTTTGTGTGCTTGCAGTGGCTCCACCCCTCTAGCCAGTTATCTTTGTTCCCAGGTTAGACTGACAGGTAAGTATTTTCCCTATGTCACCCCGACTTTTCTGCACAGGTGTCCATCTCCAGCTCCCCTTTGTAGGACCCCTTCCCCCAGTGACCTGCAGAGAATGGACTGGTGGCTCCCTGTGGCGTTCAAACTGCAGCTTCCTGGTGAAGCTGCCTTGCTCACAAATGCCTGGCTTCCCTTTGCTTTCTTCCTATTGTTAATATCTAGCTAATTACAACAGTAACACTAGCAAGAAATAAAGTGGTTCATATGGGGATCAATCTCAGTGCTTTAAACAACCAGTTCCCCTCAACATAATAAACGTTAAATTCAAAACAGTTTAACCTGTCATAACCAGAGGGAACTACCTGCCGAAACATCTCTTGGCAGTTGCAGGCACAGCCAGGAGAGCTGGTCAGCTTCGAGGCCGGCCGGTAACGAATAGAAAGGAGGCCTGGAAATGCAGGACACCTTGGAGAGAGAGAGTCACGCTAACCAAGGCCACTCAGAGTAATTATTACCTTTATACTGTCTATAATGCCGTTGTTTAGAGAGGGTTACAAAATACCTTTTCCCCAACCTTAATGCTTCAATGCTGCATCAGGTGACCTCAGTGGTGTCTACATTCCAGAAATGCAGAACACAGACGCCTGACAGAATTTGAAGCCAAATAGAAAGTTCCTTAACTTCCTATAATCTAACTTTTCAGAACACTTTGGATAAAATTTTTGAGGATCCATGAGATCCTGAGAAACTAGGTCAACAAATAATCTGGGACACTCCTCATAAATCCTTTAGGGCCCATAGAAGAATGAGTGCCACCAGACCTACAAGGCGATAGTGTTTCTGATGGAGGTAGGGAAAAAGTTCCCCGTGTAAAATTGTCGGAGGGAAACCAATACAAACTAACAAGACTGCTTTATAAGAGGAGGAGGAAGACATGAAAGAGCCAATAAATTACAAGACAGAGTGTGGTTAGGAGATTAAATTGTTCCTTATACAAAATATAACATCTATACCTAAACATTTAGCATTCAAAACTGGATCAGAACATGGGAGTGTAAATTTGTCCTCTTAAATATGTCACATGGGAATTATCCACCAGCTTACTCAACTGAGAAAGGACTGAAAAATTCTAACCTTAAAATTTACATAAATATTTTAATTCCATTGGCTGTATAGATGGAGGAGGTGAGAGAATAATCCCAATTGTTGAATATCATCCTGGGTTATTCAGTTTACAAAGGACACAAAAGTTTTACACACTATTTTGTTAAGCAATTATTTTCTCAATCAGAGGAAAATCATTTGAGTAAAAAAATCAAAAATTCTAACAAGACCGTTTTTTAGCTTAATTACATAGCTTTTTTGTATGGTTTCTCAGGATATTTTACTCCTTTGACTTTATATAAATTATGAAAATCAATAGGCAAAGAAAAATATCCATGTTAAAATTAAAAACTAAAGCTTTATAGGGAAGTTTTAGTACTCAGTGCTGCGAGTCTTCCCTTGTCATTTCTCATTTACCAGTAAGAGCACTTTGCACACAAGTTACAAGTGATGCTGTCTCTTACAGCATGTCTCAGACAAAAAAAATTCTTCTGAATCATTCCTTTTCTAGTATTTTTACTACCATATTCACTCAAGGGACATTGTTTTATATCTTGATTTTTTTTTCTTGGCAATGGTCTAATGGCTGAGACACACATCTCCATTATATAAGAAAATAGGGTGGGGGAGGTAGAAGAGGCTAAGGGGGGATAAATGGTGATGGAAGGAGACTTGAGGGGGGTGGTGAACACGCAGTACAATACACAGATGACGTATTATAGGATTGTATACCTGAAACCTATGTGATTTTATTAATCACTCTCACGCCAATAAACTCAATAAAAAAAGTAAAAAAGAAAGATTTTACTGATTTACTCATGTAAATAAATTTGAGCTTCCAATGGGTATTATGACTCCAAACTGATTTTAAAATATCTTATCAGAGGTACCTTCCCCACATCCTACCCAGTGGATAGATCCTATAACTAGGAAATGAGTAAACAATAGGCTCATTGACAAGAGCCTGCTTCTCATTGAAGACAAACATCTATGCCTGGTTTTGTTTAGATGAAAAAAGAAACAAGTAAATCCCAGTGAAACTTACAGGAGATCACTGAGAATACAAAAATTCTCTGTTCTCAGGTTCCCCTTAACAACTTGTTCTTGCAAAAGTGTTTAAATTACTTTGGCCATTCCAAATGTATGGACGTTGGGTATCATAAATATTTGAAAGTTGTTGAGAGTAAATCTTAAATGTTCTCAACACACTCAGGGAAACGTAATTATGTGAGGTGATGAAGGTGTTAAATAACCCTGTTGTGATCATCATTTCATAACCTATAATGTACAAATAATCAGGTTGAAAACCTTAAATTATAAAATGTCTATGTCAATTGTATCTCAATAAAGCTGGAGGGAAAAAAGAAGACAATATGTGGCTCTTGCTGGGATATTTGTAACTGTACATGTTACAACATTTTGAGGCAACTTTACATATCTTCACTCAGAAAATTAACTCACTAAAATAGCAGAAGCAGTATTCTACCATTTAGTGAAGAAAGAATTTATAGAGAATTATGTGAAGTTCAGATTACCTCTGGTCATAGAAGACGCCTCCTTTTCATTCAAATAGTGACGTGCAGAAAATTATGAGTGGAACTCAAATTAGGAGTAACAAATATATGCAACCTTCCAAATTAGAAGGTTTTATTGCGTAAAACCACATTAAAAGCAACGACATTTACTAAATAGTGCAGCTAATAGGAATACATGGCAATATTTCAAAGATTATGCCTTTACAGTTCTCACTCCTTTTTAGTGCAATTGTATTTCATGATTAAAATACCAAGCATTTTTCTATAATGAGTTGAAATGAGTCATAATAGCATCTTGAAAATCTCAGCAGCATATAGGCTACTGTCAGAGACTCCTTAGGCAAAGCTTTTGGGAGACTCTCTTGCATTTCATTGTCACAAAATCCATTATACTGGGACACATCTCAGCCTGCCTGAGTAACAGCTACGTGAGGATTATAATTTTGTCATAAAAATTTGCTCTCACATGAACTTAGCATAAAAGGTGTCCGTCCAGAAAATAGGAATGGAAATGGATATATTATCACTTGAACTGCTCTTTTGCTCACTTATCCTTCAATTATAAGCCTTAAGTTCACTGGTGTCAAGAGAGGTTAAACCAGAAAAATGTAAAACAGTTTTTGAAATATGTGAGAGAAATTTGACACTTAATGTTCCAAATGCATTATTATTGCCCTGGTATCACTGAAGTGGGCTATCAACTCACTTTGGAGTCATGAGACAAAGAAAAGAATCCACATCGCTTATTTCATATATAAAAGACATAACAAGAACTCTGGTCTATTTTCTTATTTTAAACTCTCCAATTTCTTTTTTACTAAATCCCTGCTTTGCAAAAGTTAAATTTGAGCGGTAATTAAATTTTAATGCAGCAAAGGGTGGGAGTGAGAAGAAAGTTTTGAGAATTATAATCATACCGACAGTAAGGACCATATGAAAAGTAACACTTGCACAGCACCAGGTAATTTAAAAGTCGCCCCATATGCATACCTGCATTTGACCACAACTTTATGAGACTGAGTTGAGGGGAGGCTATTTGTCATCCACATTTTATAAATTAGAATCCATGACACTCACTACTTAAGTGACCTGGGTATATAAAGTTGCAAATTGAAACTGGATCTTCACAGTTCAAAATTCAAATTCATCACACCACACTGTCCAGTGGTCATTACTTCTGTAAAAGGCAGAGAGAGAAAGAGGTTATCTAAGCTGTGGTTCATCATTTTGAATTCACTCTTCCGGATGCTCTAGACTAGGATTCTGACTCGTGGCCGCATATTGCAGTCGCCCGGGCAGCTTATTCAAGCGCAGGCCCAGGCTGCGAAGCCCCTGCGCCAGTTTCTGAAACAACTGGTCTGCGATGAAGCACGATATCCTCAGGCTTAGCAAGTTCCCAGGTGATGCCAATGCTGCTGGTGCAGGAAGACACTTGGAGAACCACTGATACAAAATGATTCTAAAATTTCCTTCTATTTGTCAATAGTTTTTTTCAACAATTTTAGTGATCTTTATTGAACTGCACAGTTTATTTGCAAAAGTAGTTTACTCACGAGTTTATCTTCAACTGAAATTGTAGACTGAAAATCAAATAAAGTAGGAGTACTTTCATTAAAATCCCCATCACCTATAAAAATGTTTGTAAATCACAAAACCAAGTGTTTGAACACAGATTTATACATTTCAAATCCACTCAACATTAAAAGTTTTAAAATATACATAAATAAGTATAATAAGGCTCCCTGTTTTGAAATTTTGATGATTCTATAAATCATAAGATAACTGGCATTAATTTATTTTTATTACTTATATTTTACATTTTTACTTATGAACATTCTGAATGTCTTAGGTTTTTATGTTACATGCCATATTCGAATCCATTTTAGAACATAAAAAATGTGACCTCCACCAAGGCCCGCTGTGTCTGCTGAGGAAACTCCACTTCGGAATCCACTGTAAAAATTCCTCTGGCAACGAGCAGTAGCTTCCTTAACAGGGAAACCAAGCGAAGTCCTGAGAAGTATTTGCAGAAATATTTCTGGGGTTACAGTGTTTGTTTGGTGAAGACTAAGGAGCGGACTCCAGCTGGCGTGGTTCTTGGCTGTCGCGTAAGCTCAGACGGGGCGGGGGCATGCCCGAGGGCTCGCTGGTGTCCGGGCTTCCCTTGATGTTCCCGCTGACAAAGCTCAGTTGTATCTGCTGTAATTAACTTTTTACAAAGGCAGAGAAATAAAGGCGGTAAGGAGCACGTGTCTGGTGGTTTTGGCAGAAGACTGGGAAAAAAGGGTCAGGAAGAAAAAAGTAATAAAATCAGAGTTTCCCTAGCCGCTTCCACAAACTAACACTCTCTCTTATAAATGTTTAAACGTTCTGCCTCATCTTAACCCGCTGCCCATTTCACTTGGCCTACAAAAGCCCATCTTTGAAATAAGAAAGCAAGTTTTGGAGAGGAGGTGCCTTCCTCAGACCCTGGGCAGGGCAGCCTCATGGACATGGCGTGTCCAGAGTATTCCTGATTACCATCTCATTTTCTATTAGAGGAGGTAAGATCTTTTATCTCTTTATTTTATTCTAAACCAAATATGCTTCTGGAACACAATTTAAAAGGCTAAGTAAGTCCCGGCCGGCGTGGCTCAGCGGTTGAGCGTCGACCTAGGATCCAGGAGATCGTGGTTCGATCCCCGGTCAGGGCACAGGCCCGGGTTGTGGGCTCCATCCCCGGTGGGAGGTGTGCAGGAGGCAGCCGATCAATGACTCTCTCATCATTGATGTTTCTCTCTCTCTCCCTCTCCCTTCCTCTCTCTGAAATCAATAAAGATATATTTAAGAATAAATAAAGGCTAAGTGAGAATGCCGGAACATTTGAGTGCACAGCATGTGTAATGGAGCCCACAAGGGGTCACAGTCGCTCCATGTCCCGAGACTCTTGTGAAGACTATAAGGAACTCTATAGAACATAAGGGACACTGTTCTGCTTGGCTCAGAAACAAGGGGTTTCCCAGAAGGCAGGACTCTAGGGCTGAACCAGGACAGTTCTGGGGAAACTGGGATGGTTAGTCACCAGGTTGCTCCAAAATGTTTCTCAAGCAAAAATAAATATTAGGACTCCTTCCTCTCCCCTTTCAATTCTCTAGAAACTATTTTCAGCAGTTAAAATAAATATTACTATTTATTAGTAGTTATCACTTTGCTATTATATGTTCAATACTTTACATGCATTCTCTCAATTCTTTAAATGCCATAAACCCTGAGAGCTACATGCCATATTAATTACTTCCATTTTGACAGATGCCAAGTGGAGGCGTGGAGCAGCTAAATGCCCTACTCAAGGTCACAGAGCTAATAAATGGTAGAAAAAGCATCCAAACCCAAGCAGTTAAAGTTTAAAATGTGTGCACTGAACTTTCTACTCTGTGTGCTCCTCAGACCAGCAGCCTCAGCGTCACCTGGGAGCCCGGGAGAAATACTGACTCAGGGCCACAGCCGCCCAGACTGACCGACCCAGGGTCTGCTGCGACACTAGGCTCCAGCCCTGAGACACCTGCAGCCAGAAAACAATTTAGAGTCTTGAGCTTTACATCACATTAGCAACTTTTCATTCATGCCCCTAGTTCAAGAGGGCACAAATCTGAAGCCCCAAGCCTCTAAAAGCCACACAGAGACTCAGGAATGAAGGAAGCTCAAGTTGAACTAAAGTAGAACTTGCATCTCCAGAAGAAACCGAAAAGCACTAAGTAAGCTTAAAGCTGAAATAAACCCCCACAATGTTTTTTTAAACACAGGTTTGGGTTTTTCTCCCTCAAAATATGCCTCCTTAGAACACGACCGAAACGATACCTTTTTTCTAATACGGATGCATCAGGCAATAGGGACGGCAGAGACCAAAACGTTTTGAAAAGAAACTTCAAGCCGATATACTTTTTGTGCTGTTCAAGTTCTTGGCTTTCACCCAAAACTCAATATTATAGGGAGAAATTCATAATTAGGAGACTTGCTTATGTTTAGAATGAATTTAGAGTTTTGAATATAAATATAAATTAACAAGTATTTAATGTTCTTTTTGAAAACAGGATCTTGGAGAAATAGTCTATGGAGCACTCTTACAGAAAGCTGGGAGGCAGTAAAGCCTCTTTCCAGGCTGAAAGCAGACGCACTAAGTCAGAAGGGATGAAGTTATTACCGTTTGCTAGATTAAAAACACTCAGTCTCAGTAACAACTCAGACCAGCTCAGAGTAACAGCTTCTGTCTATCAGAGTAAATACTTTAGGTGCCAAAATATGCTGGGTACACAGCCTGTACCAAATTATGTGTTTAATTAGCTGCATTTCATCAGATGTCTTTATGTGAAGGCTATCTCTTCTATATGACATTTTATTCCATCTAAAGTGGATAAAATACTCACTGGAAACAACTGCATTTAGGAAATAAAACTATACTTCCACCTTTGAAATTCTTCATTTTAAATCTAAAGATTCTTCTCAGAGTGTTTCTTTTCTTTAATAATGCATAAATATCTTATTTTTTCATTAAATTTGAATTGTATTTTTAAGGCTTCGGCGTCAGGTATCACAACTGACATACCAGACTATGTTGGAGGAGAGCTGACGTCTCTGGGCCTCCACGCCAGGCTCTTTACACCATTGTTTTATTTAACCTCCCAGTGATGCTCTCAGACAAGTATAATTAACCACCATATAATGGAGGAAACCGAGACTCAGAGCTGGACCCATCTGAGAGAATCGCCCATGGGTTTCACCAGAGGGGCAGCATTAGGATTGGAACCCAAGCCTGAGACCCAAGAACGATGCTTTCCGATAGTGGCCATAAATCCCTGTGGTACATCACTCTAGGCCTCTGGAGCTGAAAGTGAACTGTTTCCTGTCTAACAGGTGAGAGTTTACAGACAACAGAGACTCACACAGGAGGAGTCAATAAAAGGAAGGTTAACTGCTCCTCCCAGACACCCTAGCCCCTGCCTCCACCCCACCACAGCCCGTGGGAAAGCAAGAGGGGGGCATGGCTCCACAAGGTACAGGTGCACTCAGGAGCTGCTCAGTGTCACCAACAGGCCAGGGACAGCAATTCCCCCAACAAGGTCCAGCACGAGTGACCCGAGTGCATGGACCACAATATGTCTGGCTGCCCCAGAAAGCAAGCCTCCAGATTCTCCCCTTCATGGTCCCACCTAATCTGTGGCTCTTCTCAGAGCTGCCGGGCATTCAGAAACTGAGCTTCCCATACACAAATCAGCCACCAAGCCTCTCCAAGGGCACTGAGAAGTGTCAGTCACCCGCCTCTTTGGCAAAAGTAGCATTTGGACTCACATTCAAACCTCAATCCCACAATCAAGTTGTCTGCTCTTAGATCTACAGAATCCAACTAACTTACCAGACAATCTGGTGACCAGAGAGGCGTAGCATCACATTTTAAAGTGGCACTTGATTGAGAGGCCTGGGCTCCAAAAAGTGTCCTGGGGCCCTTATCCGTTGCTCCTTCCATTCAAACTCACTGCTCAGACCTGGCTCACTCTGGGCCTTTCTTGAAGGATCCAGTTCACTTGTGTTCTCCACTCTCTCAGCTGCTCCCAGAGTCTGAGTTGCTGACTTTGGTGAACTGCCCCTCAGGTAGGGTCACTCCTGAGCCTGCATCTATACTCCTGGAACTCAGCCATGACTGCATGGACTTTTTAAATTCCCAATAGCACCTGACATCTCTCTGACATAGTAAAGGGTAAGACCAACCCTGGCAGGCTGCTCTAGCAGGGCCTGCTGGTGTGGCAATGCCCGGGTGGAGTGGCCACAGTCCCGAATCTGCCTGCCATGCAGAAACGTGACGGGGAGTGAACAGGCTCTGCTAGGTGAGCGCGTGCCAACCAGATGCACTAGGGTCTCCCTTCTACAGGACATTGCCAATTATTACTTTCTTATGCGCTGATGGGGGGTTGGAGTGAACTGGAGAATGCTGAAAAGATCCACTGGGGATAAACAGACCGGCCATCCCAAGCAGTAAGTAAAGGGGCAGAAGCGCAAACAGGCTGGGAGAGTAAATGTCATGAGCTCATGTTAAGTCTCAGCTTCATGCCTTTGGCCTGGCAAACATGAGAAAAGCAAGAGCGGCATCGTGCTTCCCTGGAGCCACCTCTCTGTCTTCAGCACTGTTCTTTCTCTTTACTCAAAACAATAAGGGTGTCTCTGCTTTTCTACATCAGAGACGCCTAGAAATTAGGGTGTGGGGGACAGTCAGTGCCCACAGGGGTGAAGTTAATGCCCAGAGGGTCACTTGCTCCCAGAGATTACTTTCTAAATATGCTCTCTACACACCCAAATTCAGAGGGAAGCAAAAACAGGAGAAACAGACGAATCTTCCAGAAGAGATCAAAGAGAGGCTCGTGTGAATAATTCATGCACCGTCCAGGATCATCCTTAAGGCCCTTCGTATCAGTCAGAAGCTTTCTGCTGACCGTGGACAAAAGTTACTTAATATCTAGCAACACATGATTCAATTGCAGAATTAATAAAAATATTTGTTTAGTCAAATAGAAAATGCTAAAGAAACTCCAGGACTGATGCTATCACTACTAAAGGTGCTAAAGAGATGGAGTCCATGACGCAGGTTATAAAAGCAGTCAAAACCTGTAAAGCTACTTATAATTGCCAAAAAAAGTGTTGTTGTCACATTTAATTTTTAAAAAGGTTTTATTTTTAGGGCAATTTTAGGTTAATAGCAAAGTTCAGCAGAAAGTACAGAGATGCCATAGCCCCACACATGCACAGTCTCCCCCAGCAACATTACAAACCAGGAGGTACATTTATTACAATCAGTGAACAAACACTGACACGTCTCCATCACTCAAAGCCTACATTTAGATTAAGGTTCACTTTTGCTGTTTTACATTTAATTTTTAATTTTAAAATGATATAGGAAAAAGAGATCTTCCCCCAAGATGTTATAGTATATGCTCAAATATGTAGGTGGATTACCACTGAGCTAGCTGAAAGTCTTCAGAATAGATATCCAGGAACCCTACACAGCCCACCAGCTAGGTTAGTTCTTGATGCATTGCAGGAATGGGTATTAGACTGTAAAGAGTTAGCTCACTGAGAAGTGCAGAACCTTATGGTCTTTCCTGGTGGCAGACAATACCACTGCAAATCCTCACACTTTGAATCCACAAACCTCTTAAGGACGCTTTGAGAACAGACCATGAGTTCACACAAAAACAATACAACACCAGTTAAATTGGCAGAATAGTTATTAGCAGCTTGGAGGAAAAGACAGGAGATCATGATGGAGCACTGTTTTAAGAAATGATCCAACACTGATGCTCCTGGTGTCCCCTGATGATTGGAACACACACACTGAGGCCTCTCTATGGAAGAATGACTCACAAGAGCAAAATACCGAGTGTGAAGTTATTTCAGAAAAGAGCAGCAAATGTACCCATCTCTGCACTTCTATGTATGTACGATTGTAATATATGTTTTATCAAACCTGTCGGCATACGTCTAAAAGAGCTTTATTTTAAATTATGGAATAAAAATCTTAGGGCTGAAATTTTTTCATCTAATTTAGTAGAAGTTTTTTCTTTCTTTTTGGAAGTTTTTCCTTTCTTAGTGACACAATGGACATCATCTTAAATTCCATAAAATATGGCAAGTGCTTACAAAATCAGGGAGGTCTGGGAGAGCAAAGGTCAGGAGAACCACCACTGGCTTTCAGATGTCAGGAGGCTTAAGGAAATCTCAGAAAACCTCCGCAGATCTCAGCTGCAGGCTGTGCCAAAGCAAGTAATTTGCAAAAGCACGTCCAGAACTCAAGTAAGCCTCCTGCCTGCCATTTGCCTTTGACCCGCCCACCCTGCAGGCCGTACTCCCTGCTCCTAATTTTGAACATTTGCTATCTCGAGTTAAGGGTTTCTCACTAACAGAACCTGACTCAGAACTGTTGGCTAGGAATTCGGGGAAATGTTGTTCCTAGGAACTATGGACAGACTTGAGCCCCACCCCCAAGCCCCATCAAATTCATGTTTAAGCGTTAACAGCCAATGTGACGGTATTTGGATCAGATGCCTTTGGGAGATAATTAGGTTTAAATGAGGTCATCAGGGTAGGTCCCCATGATGGTATTGGTGCTCTAATAAGAAGACAACAGAGTGTGTTCCTTTTCTCTGTCTGCCATGTGAGGACATAGCAAGAAGGGGGCAAGGCAGGAAGAGAGCTCTCACCAGACCCTGACCATGCTGGTACCAGGCTTCCAGTCTCCAGAGCTGTGAGAAATAAACTCCTGTTGTTTAAGCCATTCAGTCTATGGTATTTTGTTATGGCTGCTCAAGCTGCCTAGTACACTAGACTTCTCCCCTAATGCAGTGCAATCAACACCTTAAATATAACGTTGGGGATGGTAGTGAGTTTCCAATAGACCATCTGCACAATTGCTTTGAGGATTATGATGCATGGAATTATTGGTCTCAGTTCTTCACTCATTCCTTAATTAAGTTACACATCCACACTTTTCCCCATGTGACTTCTGTGCTGCCCACTGTGGGCAGAGTATACACCTCAGCCCTCAGTCTACTGCAGTTGGGCTTAGCCATGAGATCTGCATGGGAAGTTTAGCAAATGTGATATAAGCAGAAGTTTTAAATATGTTTATGTGGCTTGGCCTTTCCACTTACATCCTGTGCTCTGTGATGAGAGAGCAGGCCCTAGGTAGCTGTTGGCACTGGTGAAGCAGATGGGAACCCAATTCACAGCCTGTAGTCAAGGCCAGCCTCCTGGAGCCCAGCTGAGCCGCAGACAACCCATAGACCTGTGAAGAAGAAAAGGAACATTTATTATTGTCAACTCCCAAAATTTTGACATTGTTTGTTATATAGCAAAAATTAATGCAAGGATTAAACATATAGTATCTAAAATAGTGCTTGGTACATATTTACCATAATTATTTCAAGAATTTTGTAAACTATACTGCACAATAAAAATGTAAGCAATATATTCAGAGTGTTTGTTTAAAGATAGTAGCAGGTACAACTAGCAGGCCTTCAATATGTAAAAAATGTTACAGTTTTGAGTTTTTTTAATATCAAATTAAATCTAAGTTGAACACCAGGCATTAAAGTTGGCAAGAAGTCTGACAGCCGCCTTTTTTCCATCCCCACCCCTTTCTTGCATTAGAGAAAAGCCCAGGACTTACATGGCTCCAAACAGGGGAGGCCAGATGTTCAGACAACTTACAGAAGTAACACTAATTTCAAAAGATATTTTGTACCTTTCTGGAACACCTAAGACCTCAAACTATGTATAAGTAGGACATGTGCTCCATATTGCTATATTGCTAGAATCTGAGGGAGTAAATGTCACCCATTGTCTTAATTTATGTTTATATTCCTAATTACTTAAATTAGAATTAGAATTAGAATTAAGAGGATTTTACAGGGCTATTTGGAGGTAATGGTGGTTTAAAAAAAGAGGTCTATCACCATTTTAATTTAATGTATCTTTAAAAATGTAATCAGAGTAGTGTAAAAAGACAGAAGAGGATTTGTCTTAAGTGATATACAAGAAGTTTGTACATATGCAATTAAGTATACATCAGAATAAGTGTATAGAAAACCATTCAAAAAATAGTGTCATTCTTTGAAGGGCAATTTGGCAATACTTACCAACAGCCATAAAGTTTTTATATTCATGAACTTTTTAATCTTATTCTTAAAATAAATGTAAAGCGATGAATCAAATATTTATAAAGATGTTATACTCATCTCTAGTGTGAAAAGTAAAAATAATCTAATCTAATAGAGCTTTGTTAAGTTTTTATATATAATTTTAAAACTATGCAATACATTAAAAATAAACACTATAGAATCATAACAATAAACAAAAAGAAATGCACTCAAAATAATTTAAGGTAAAAAAAACTGGCAGCATAAAAAAATGCTAAGATTGTATGTGGCTAAAGATTGGAAATGGAGCACAGACAAAGAGCTTGGGTATAATCTTTTGTATTCTACATTTTATTTATATTTATTACACCTTTTGTGAAAAATAAAGCCAAGAGACAAAACTATATGTTACTTTGTTCTGAAAGAAATTTTGGTTCCCCAAAAACAGTAGCAAAGTGTGGATGAATCCATTTCCAGATCCTACAAGGAAAACGACCAAGCATTGTTATTGGCTCTCACCCCAAAGACCAACCAAAAACAACAAGGAAGGTATGAGAAATGCCTGAGATGAAGACAGAGGGTTGTTTTAAAATGATGTAAGAAGGCAAGAACGGCTTCAGCCTGCACAAGAGGCAGCCCAGTAGAGTATAGCAAGGATAAAATAGAAAGGACATCCTGGGACAAAAGCTACACCCACCCACACTTATAGAAACTCAGTGTGGTCCAAGTGATCTGAAAATAAGAGAAAATCAATGGCAGAAGGGACTGTGAAGTGGTGTTAAAACTGAGGTACTGACTTTGGGAAGTTGCTGTGCTTAAAGAAGACCCCCACCTAAAGATGCTCTTTCCTGAGGAGCAAAGAGCAAAGCTCTACCTTGAGTTCCTTTTTTAAATGAGAAGTGATTGACTCACTGTGTGGCCCTCCCCACATTAGGGCTCATGAATACACTCCACTCTCATCCCCTGAGCAGACTGTGGTGACAGAGAGTGGTCTGGCCTTCTCCTGTATGCACTGCTTGAAAGGTTCAAAAATACCCTCAGAAAAAAAGCAAGCCCACAAAACAAAAGGAAAAGATATTTGAGAAGCACAACTATCTGGGTTTTAGATCCCATCAGAAGCAAAAATATTTAAACCAATAATTTTAAATTAGGTTAATGAAATATATTTTAAAAGGGAAGAATGTATCAATATGATAAAAGAAAAAAACACATTAAAAAGTGTCAAGTAGCCTGGCCGGGCGTAGCTCACTGGTTCAGCATCGACCTAGGATCCAGGTGATCGGGGTTCGATTCCCAGTTAGGGCACATGCCTGGGTTGCAGGCTCAATCCCCAGTCGGGAGCGTGCAGGAGGCAGCTGATCAATGACTCTCATCACTGATGTTTCTATCTCTCTCTCTCTCTCCTTCTCCCTTCCTCTCTCTGAAATCAATAAAGATTTTTTTTTTTAAATCTTATTAAAAAAAAGTGTCAAGTAAATATTTTAAAGATAAGAGTACAACTGCTCAGGAGATTAAAGATGGGGGCAGACTGAGTGGAAGCTACACTGACACTCTCCTGGGACCAAACTGGAATTACCACGAAAATATAGCAAAACCATCCTGAATAATCAACTGCAACTGAAGATGAGATGGTGAGCACCCTCATAACCAAAAAGGAAAAGCAAACACCACATAGAGACTGGTAGGAAGTGCGGAGGTGCAAGAGGACTGGCTGGGCTCCCACAGGCAGCAGCTGAAAGTCCAGAGGGATGTCTCAGCTGTGGGGGGCTCCCATTGAGGACTCTGGGCCTAAACCACAGGCTTGGCTTCCCAGCCAAGAGCACCAGAACTGAGAAAGGTTCCCACATAACATCTGGCTATGAAAAGCATCTGGTTTCTTTCTGCCAGGAAGAGACAGCTGGAAATGCAAGCCCCCTCTTAAAGAGCCAAAGCACAAAGTTTCGTGTGCAGCCACTCACCTTGGGCTCCAGCAGAGGGAGGGCAGATGGACTGGAACTATGTGAGAACTTAGGATTGTAGACTCTGGAGATAGAGCTCAAGGGCATCCTTCTGGATTCCTATGCCAAATCATTCCCCCATACTGCAGAGGCAGATATTTACCTTCCAAGTAGCTTTTGCCTGGGGAGCAGGAGGGAACAATTTCCCCACACTACTAAAGAACCTTTCCCCCGACCCCATAGAGTTTCTACAGCCTGAGGATCCTTACAAGAATCAGATTAATCATCCTGCAGACAGGGACAGACCTCAGAGTGCTTTGAGTCTTTGCCTGGTCTGCTTCTGGATCCAGGCCTTGAAAAACCAGATTTTGGTGTGCACCTTGGTCCTGTCCAAATGCACCTAGCCCGAGCAGAGACTTCAAGCTGAAGGTTGTTGATAGCTCCAAACAGGGTACTCAGGGCCTGCATGAGAGACCTTCCAAAAAGACTGAGAGTCCTAGCAGTACTACCTAATACATAGAAACAAATCCAAATAGGCAGCCAAAATGAGGAGACAAAAAATCAAACCCCAAATGAAAGAACAAGAGAAGTATCCAGAAAAAGAGCTAAATGAAATGCAGATAAAACAATCTATCAGATACAGAGCTCAGAATACAGATTGTAAGGATGCTCAACAGCATGATAAAAGATATGGAAATTATGAAGGAAATTAAGAACATAGCAGAAATAAAGAATACACTGGAAGGAACAAACAGCAAATTAGAGGAAGCTGAGGATCAGATCAGCAAATTCGAAGACAGGGTAGAAAAAAATCACTCAGTCAGAGACCCAAAAAGAAAAAACAATTAAAAAAACAGGAGGACAGTCTAAGGGAGCTGTGGGACAACATGAAATATAACAATATTCGCATCATAGGAGTGCCAGAGGAGGTCGAAAGTAAACAAGGGTTAGAGAACCTGTTTGAAGAAATTATTGCAAAAACATCCCTAATCTGGTCAAGAAAAAAGCCACACAAGTTCAGGAGGCACAAAGAGTCCCAAGCAAGCAGAATCCAAAGAGGCCCATGCCCAGACACATCATAATTAAAATACCAAAAATTCAAGACAAAGAGAGAATGTTAAGGCAGCAAGAGAAAAGCAATCTGTTACCTACAGAGGAGCTCCCATAAGGCAGTCAGCTGATTTCTCATCAGAAACTCTATAGGCCAGAAGCGAATGACATGAAGTATTCAGGGTAATGCAAAACAAGAACCTGAAACCCAGATTACTCTATCCAGCAAGGCTACCATTCAAAATAGATGGTGAAATAAAGAGCTTCCCAGACAAAAAAAAAGGCTAAAGGAATTTACCACCACCAAACCAGCATTTAGGAAAAGGTAAAGGGACTGCTGTAATAAGAAGAAGAAATAGAGAGAGAAACATAGGCATAAAGAATTAAAATGGCAATAAATAAGGACCTATCAGTAATAACCTTAAGGACTTTAAGGGAGAAATCAACATCCATACAGTCATAGGCGTGGACTTTAACACCCCACTGACTTCACTGGATACATCTTCCAGACAAAAAGTCAACACAAAAACAGTGACTCTAAATGGCACACTAGATCAGATGGATTTAACTGGTATTTACAGAACATTACACCCCAAAGCTCCAGAATATACATTCCACTCAAGGGCACATGGGTCATGCTCAAAGACACACCACATGTCAGGGCACAAAACAAGTCTCTACAAGTTCAAGAAGACTGAAATCATATCAAGCATCTCAGATCACAATGGCATGAAATTATAAATCAACTACAGGAAAAACATTCAAAAACATTCAAACACATGGAGGCTAAATAGCATGTGATTAAACAATGAATGGATTACCAATACGATCAAGAAGGAAATCAGAAATTTCCTGGAAATAAATGAAAATGAACACAACAACCAAAAATCTATGGGACGCAGCAAAAGCAGTCCTAAGGGAGAAATTCATAGCACTGCAGCCCTACCTCAAAAAGCAAGAAAAATTTTTAGTAAACTATCTAACCCTACAACTTAAAGAATTAGAAAGCTCCCCTGTGAAGCCTTCTGGGCCAGGGCTTTTGTTTTCTGGGAATTTTTTTTATTACTGCTTCTATTTCATCAGTTTTTAGCCTATTCATGTTTTCTGATTCTTCCTGATTCACTTTTACATGATCTCACTCATCTGTGGAATCTAATAAACAAAATAGACTGAGGAAAAAAATAGATCCAGAGACATAGAAGCATGGAGCAGACAGATGAATCTCAGTGGGAAGGCGGGGGTGGGGGAGTGAGTGGGGAGAGATTAATCAAAAAACTTATATGAATATATGCGTAACCCATGGACACAGACGATAGTGCAGTGAAAGCCTGGGCGGAGGTGGGTGCCACGTAGAGGGGATCAATGAGGGAAAAAAGGAGGGATATCTGTAGTACTTTCAACAATAAAGGTAATTTTTTTTAAAAAATTACAAATATTCAAATAAAATACACAAAGATAAGTTACATTTTTAAAAGGACACTGCTAAGAAAAAATGAAAAGGGAAAAAAAAAAATGAGAAATATAAAAGAAAAGTCAATAGGAATAAGAAATAGAACAGAAGTACTAAAATCCAAGTCAGAGAAACAGAAGAAATTTTAAAAAGAAGAGTAAATCTTTGAGGAAATAATGGGGAAGAAATGTCCCAGATTTAAAAAATAAAAAAATAACAGGTCTCAGACTACAAGAGTCTATAGAGTACCAAAGAGGAGAAACAAAGAAAAATCCACACCACATTACACTAAAATTTAAGAATAAGAAAGAGAAATAGAAAATTCTAACAGAAACAAGAAAAAAAAAGTGTATCATATCAAAGGAATAAAATCAAATTGCTCAAAATCAACACTGACTGCAAGAAGAATATGGAAGTAGAGTTTTCAAAGTACTGAAGGAAAAAAATTTAAATTTAGAATTTTGTATCCAGCCCAAATATTAGTCAAGTCTAAAGGCTGCGTAAATATATTCCCAGGTATGTAAGGCCTCAGAAAGTTTGCTGTACAAAGATCCAGACTGAAAACAGAGTAGGGAGGGGAGTTCTTAAAAAAAAAAGAACAAAGAAATACAAGAGATGCTGCAAGTGATATATGAATAAAAGTGATTGGGTATCTTAGTTGCTATCTTAAAGAGAGGATGAGAAATCTGTCATCAAAGTAAAAGAGGAAATATATTCAGAATAACCCTTATTTAAAAGCTTAAATACTATCAGTCTGTTGAAAGTTGAGTGAGAACATGCTAAAACAGTATTTCTGAAAGTGAGTTCCACCAAGCTGGTCTGCAAACTATTAATCAGTTCTTGACAAGAGAAGGATCTTGCACCAGAGTGTATATCAACTACATCACTAATCAAGCGGCTTATTTCAGCCGACATGATTTTTATATAAGGACTTTCTGAATGAAGAAAGTAATGCTTTAATTTACATTCTGTACAAGGTTCTTGATTCATTGTGCCTCAATAACAAACAATTCCTCGGTCAGCATTTAGAAAAGCTATAGTTAGATGAAGTTAATGAACAGAAATAGAAATAGAGAAAAAAAAACATAAATAATAAGTTGAGATATTTAAACTGGTCCAAACATATTAATGATTAACATATATATGAACTAAACTTTAAAAGATAAAAGTTACAGTTTAGATTTTATAAAATCTAAAATATACTGTTTAAAAAAGATATACCTAAAGTATATTTTTTAAAAAAGTTAAAAGTAAAAGAACAGAAAATGAAATATGAAGTAAATACAACCAAAATAAAGTTGTTGTAGCTATACTAATAACTAAATAAATGTTGAAGTGAAATGTATTATTAGGAACAGATAATTCAATTCACTGCTTAATTCAATTCTCAAAGAAGTGCCCAGCCTGGTTCAGGCAGCACAGGCAAGGAAGGGCATCCCTGCCCGCATCCCACCAAATGTGGGCAAACTTGCCAACCATTCTGATGTGTTATGTGGCTGGAGGCGTTTCCAATTACAGCAAAAAAATGCGTGCACTGCAAGCCGCAGTTGTGTCATCTCCACACACTTCCTAGCAACCTCCAAGGTTTACCACTTTCACCCACGTTGCCCATCAAAAATGCCATTGTAATAGACCATGGCATCAGTGTTGATAATATGTCCATCATGAAGAGGTCGAGTGTCAGGAATACCACACATGACACAGCAGGTTGCTTACAGAGGTACAGAGTCTGGGAAACCTCCATAGCCTAGAGGTGAGAGATGGGCACCGTGACTGATGAGTCCCGCTGAACAAGAACACTCATCGCTTCCATTGTCATGCCTCCTTTCAACTCCCCTGCCCGCCGGAGGACGTGCCACAAGCCCAACAGGCCCTTGAACCTGATCTCAGTTCTTAACTTCTATGCTGTCTCCCCAGTCGGGTACAATGCCTGTCCTCACACAGTGTGGCTTCTGTCTGTGCTCAGGGGCTGGATGAGCTGAAGGAACTGCAGCCGGAAAAGCTGTGCTGTGTGAAGTATCTCTGATTCTGGAGGAAGAAATGTGTTTGTTGACTGCTTGACTGCTATGGAAGTAGATATGACTGAGCGGTGAAGAGGAAATTCTGTGACGACCTCTGCGGATGAGCAGGCGGACGCTGTTGGATGCTGCAGTGTTGGTGCTGCTCACCAACAGCCAGACTATCCAGCGTGGGGGTGGGGGAAATGGGTGAGGGGTCAAAAGGTATAACCACCCGGTTATTAAGTAAATAAGTCACGGGGATGTACTGTACAGCATATTTGTCTTATATGTTATATCCAGGGTGTTAGTTGTACTTAGTGGGAGGAACAGGGAAAAATACACCTATTGTCCGGAGAAGTGGCAGCGGCTTTCCTTTTATATAGATTAATTGTATCTCTACTTATTCCGATGTAGCTTTTATTTTACTTATTTTTAACTTTACTAAAAGAGTGTTATGCTCAACCTACACTTAAGGTGCTTCCTTTTTTCACATTAAAATATTTTTAGGCATTATCCTTAAGGCAACAAATGCCAATGTTGTTCATCAGTTTTGACTGCTGTGGATGTAGATCATGGTTTATTCATCCAGTCGTTGTGGATGGACATCGGTGATACTTCCAGGGTTTTGCCATTGTGAACAATACTAGCGTAAACAATCTTTGACATGTATTTTGCGGTACATGTGCTAGAGTTTCTCTTGATGTATTCCTAGCAGTGGACTTGCTAGGCTACAGGCTATTAAATCTTCAACTATAGAAGATAATGCTAAATTCTTTAGCAAAGTGATTGCATTAATTTACATTTCCACTAGCAATGTGTTAGATACTACAGATGCTTACTGAACTGCAGCCTGAAAACTCTCTCCAAGCAGTAAGCTGGGGTAATTATGCGGCTCCCCTTAAATTTTCTCTCTCTCAGGCATCACTCACTGTCAACTGTAATCTAATGACCAAGATCTAAAAACTACCGTTCCATACTCTTGGCCTTTTTAAGTTGTTTCTGGCAAATGAGTCAATCTGATCCCTGATTCTCCATCTTGTTTGAAAATAGAAGTCTTTTTAAATCAATTTAACCCCTTCTTTTCTGTAGTAATTTTCTTTGTTTTTACTTATAGAATCATTTGTGTCTTGATTAATTCTGCCAAAGTTTATTTATTTTGTTAGTTTACCCAAATAACAATTTTGACTTCGTTAGTTTTATCTATTTTATCTTTTATCTTTCATCTTTTATTTTGTTTAGTTTGATTCTGTTGTTCTTTTTCTGATATCTTAAGATAGGCAGTTAGTCCATTAATATTTAGGTTTTCTTTTTTTTTTCCTTAATAGTTAAGATTAAGGCTATAAATTTCCCTCAGATCACTGCTTTTTCTGCATCACATAAAACTTGATATATAAATTTTTTTTAATTCATTCTAGATATTTAAATTTTTCCATTATGACCTCATTTTACCCAATGAGTTATTTATCAGAGTTTTTTAAAAATTTAAATAAGTGGGAATTGCTCTGAATTCTGCCACAGGTCATAGAGCTCCACACTGTCACACACAGACTTGTGCCTCCTTGTTTGCCAGGATGGGAGACATTCTCCCAGAGCACTGGGAACCCGCACTCAAAGTCCCCAGAGGCCTCCTCACTCCAATGACAGAACCCAGCTCAGATCACCTTCACCATCACCTGCAGCCTCCACAGGGCCTCCTCTGAATTGAGCTTGCATTTCACAGGCTCATACAATGCCTGCTCTGCTGTCTTTCACTGTTTCGCCATCTGAGAGTGAACCAATAAGTGAAGTCAGTAAGGTTGCAGGATACAAGATAAATATAGGAATATCAATTATATTTCTACATACTAGCTATGAATACATGTGGACACTGAAATTTAAAACATATCACTAATAACTGCACAAAAAGCTAAATAATTAAGTGTAAATCTAACAAAACATGTACTGGACATGGATGCTGAAAACTACAAAACAGTAATGAAATAAATCAAAGGTGATCTAAATAAAAGGAGAGTCACACCATGTTCATCAGTCGGAAGACAGCATAGTAAAGCTGGCAATGCCCCCCCAAATTGATATACAGGTTTAACACAATTTCTTTCAAAATCCCAGCAAGATGTCTTTGTAGATGTACACAAGATTATTTTAAAGTTTACAGTATATGGAAAGGCAAGGGAACTAAAACAGCTAAAAGACTCAATTCACCAAATGCACTCTTGGGCATTTATCTCAGAGAAATGAAGATGTATGTTCACCAAAAATAAAACTGTACATGAATACTTATAGCAGTTTTATCTGTAATAACTCAAAACTGAAAAGAGTCCAGATGTCATTCAATGGGTGAGTGGTTAAATAAGCTGTGGTACATCCATACCATGGAATACTACTGACCAATAACAAGGAATGGACTATTGGTACATGGAGCTATATGTATAAATCTCCAAAGAGTTATGTTAAGTGGAAAAAAATCCCAACCCAAAAGAGAGGTGGTTCCATTTACATAACATTCCTGAAATTATAAAATTATAAGAATATGAACAATCTCATGGTTGCCAGAGGCTAATGAGGGTGGAGGGCCAGAGAGAAATTGCTGTGACTATAAAAGGACAACATAACTTATCTTTGCGATGATGGAAATGTTCTATATCTTGACCATGTCAATGGTAATATCCTTAATATCTTGGTTATGACACCGTAGTATAGCTTTTCAAGATGTCACTGGAGAAATCTGAGTAAAGGGCACACAGGATCTCTCCGTGCTATTTCTTGCAATGGCATGTGAATCTAGAATTATCTAAAGATAAAAGGTTAATTTTTTTAAAAAGGAAAACCATTAAGTGAGCAATGCAGTTTCAAGATGATGGTTGACTCGTATAGAGAGTCAGGGGACATAATAACTGAAGACTACATAGTTGGTTGTGGGATATCGCCAAGGTCGTTGATCTTCTTGGATGGTGAATTTGCAGGTAGTTATCACACAATTGATAATAATTAGGTAAATAATTTAATGCAAAAGTTAAAGAACAAAACATGATAGTTTTAAATTCTATCTCAGAGTCATATTCTCAATAAAATGTGGTGGCTGAACAATGCTGAGTTCACCACACTACTTTATTATCCTCTCAGGCACCAAGAAAGGCTACCTTCCCTGGACCCCCTTGCATCTAGGTGGGACTATGTGACTGAATCCTGGTGGATCATATTGGCCGAAACTAAAGTTTACCACTTTTAAAACTGGCCATTGAACGTCTGTCACAATCTGCCACCATCTTTCTTCCCTACCCCTATGGCTAAGGTGGCAGAGCTGTGCAGTGCAAGAAGCCTAGATACACGAGCAGGCTGCTTAGAGGAGAACCACCCAGGAGAGCCTGCTGGCCAGAAATGTGTGCACTGAACACAGCAGGGGCCGGAAAGAAACTTCCTCTGAATTAAGCCACTGCAATTTGGGTGTTTGTTTATTACAACAACATAGTCTAGCCTGCTTTAGCAATTACAGATGCTTCATTAGACACACACACACCCCAAAAAATTACAGAAACTTACAGTAATAAAAACTATAGCTGGCAATTAATTGTCAAAACCTGGGAGAAATGCCCACTATCTGCAAAGCCCTTAGAATTGGATGTGAAATATAATTGGTGACCCATGAATGCGTTGGCACTGCATTGCAGAAAACCTGATGACTGAAAAGAAGGTAGAAAGATGCTTTGCCCCTCCCCACTGTCTGCCCTGGCTCGGAAATGCAAAGACACTGCCAAGCAAAACCAGGGAGCAGCCACTCGGCTCCTACAGAGATGCTTTCAACAGTGCCATGCCCTCCTCCTGCACCTCCAGCCCCTCCTCACCGGGTTTCAGTGAAAGAACATTAATAGATATATTTGAAACTCCTTTTATAAGCTTCCCAAACCCTTCATCCTATTTATTCCCTTGTTCTGAATATGGTGTCTATTGTCCCTCTCCATATTTTTATACTTTTACTACATGTGCAATTGTCACAAAGTAATATATCATAGTGTGGGGTGTTCTAAAAGATTTACCTAAATACTAGCCTATCTTATGACTCTTTCTCCAACTTATTTTTTTATTAGACACTGTTCTCTATATTTATTCACATAGATACCCACAGTAGTTTATTCATATTAACTTCTCTATATATTCAGTATGTCACAATTTTTACCCCTTCCTCTCCACCCAAATCTTTTTTTCGCTCCAGCTTTTTTGAGTGAGGGCTCTGTCACGTGCCATAGTAGCTTTCTTATCTGTTACTATAAAACTGCCATTTAAAAACCTAATGGAAATAGAGTGTCTGAGCCAAGATGGGTTGGTATATGAGTCCTTCCTTGGGAAGACACTCCTTATGGGGCATAACTGGGCTGAAGCCATCAGATCCAGTGACGTGAATTAGTAACAAACATTGAGATAAAGCCAACGACTTCCTTTCTTTAACACCCAGTAGACTGCTTGGAGGAGCACACTCAATGGCAGGCTCCTTCTAAAACAAAGCAGACACTGGCATTTTACAGCTTTTCCCCTGTCATCTCTCTGAGTATCGGGGGAAACCGTTGTGGTGGGCATTTGTGTGGACTGGCCACACTTATTGCATCCAGTCCTATGTCCAGTTTTGTACCTCATTTCATCAGAACTCCTTCCGTCCAGGCCTACTTCAGGTCTAGGAACATAATAGGGTTATCCCCCTACCTTCTAGCCACTATCTGTGCACACAGAGTGTCTATGACTCTACAATTTTTATTTACTCCACACACCCGAGAATAGAATTAAACATGGGTGGGGAAATGAATGATACATGCATACACTTAACACGTATGTGAACTAAAATGACCCTTCTCTCTTTCCTTCCTCTTTTAGCAGAATACTTTTCTGGTGTTTTGGCAGTGATTTCTACTGTGTGAGCATAGTGCGGGGAATGATATCAAATGTCACTGGCCAAATCACTGTGCATTGCCTCTCGACTTGGTGCCTTCCTCAATTATGTAAATCCCAAACCCCAGGGTTCAGCACCGAGCCAAAAACATGCCACATCTACATGACACAAAAGAGCTTGACCTTGAAGTGCATCAGACCAAATGGAACCCCATTTCTTGCCAAAAGCTTTGCAGGCATCTGTCACAGCTTTTATTCCCCTTCAAGCAACAGCATCAGTGGTTCACGCTGGTGCCTAACATTGGAGCTCTGGCCCAAGTGTCTCCTCTCCCATCTCCTACAGATCTGCTCCAGGTGCTTAGAAGAGGTTCCCTCCGCGCCCAGCACACCTCACCTTCTTTCCATTACGAGTTTCCTGCTTTACCCTACAACAATTACTTTTCCCACTAGTAAGAAACTCCTTTAAAATATATGGAACTGACATGTATCTTCCGGGGCTATTTCTTAACTCAGTCTTCTGCTCTGTTAGTATCATATGGTTCGAATTACTTTAGTTTTAAAGTATTTGAATTTTTAAGTAATATATGCACATGATTTCTTTTTAATGTAAAAGGGTAGAGTGAAAAGCACATTTCCTTCCCACACTAACCCCCATCTCAAGCTCTCCTTCCCCAGAGATAACTACTGAAAACAGTTTACTGTGTTTCCAAGACATGCTCCTCTCTTTGTGTAGAGAGAGATCCAGTTTATTGAGAAATGTCAACTCAGTGGAGTTTAAGTTGAGATACCTTTACTTTTGTTCAAGCACCACAACTCAACTGAGCTCTGAAGAATCTCCTTTTCCTCCTAGTGAATTCTTAGGCAGGTCCTATAACTTTCAGTTTTCAGTTTAATTTGTTTAAAATCCCTGCCTCATGTCCAATTTAAAACTTATCTTCTCTCTTCTCCCCAGTGTAGACCTAGCATTGCCTCATGGTACTTGGAGTTGAGAAAAGGCTCACTGGGTGACGAGAGAAGGAAAGAGTCCAGCACTTTTTCTGGACCAGGCACTGTGGGTTAGAGTGGAGAGCGGGGAACAGGAGAGGCAGAGCCCCTCTGACATTACTGGCAACCTGTGGGTGTTTGGGAGGCCCCCCTGGTCTTGCTCCAGCTCAGTCTAGCTCCGCCTGCCACTGGGAGCCCGTGCTGATGGGGCTGTCTCCTCGCGTGGGGGACGCTTTTCTTGGAACAGTGCTCAGCGTCACCACGCCTTCCTCCACTGTTGAGAGCCACCTCAGAAAGTGGCAGCTGTGGCTCCCTTCAGCCACACGAAACAAGCAGGTCCCTGTTATGGACTGAACTGTGTCCACCCAAAATTCATAGTTTGAAACCCAAAACACCACTACCTCAGAATGTGACTGTATTGGAGAAAGGGCCTTTAAAGAGATGATTGAGTTAAAATGAAGCTGTTAACATGGACGCTGATTCAATCTATTATCCCTTTACAAAGAGGAAATTTAGACACACAAAAAGACACCAAGGCTGTACACACACAGAAGAAAGGCCATGTGAGGACACAGTAAGAAGGTGGCCATCTGCAAGCCAAGGAAGAGGCCTCAGGAGAAACCAAACCTGCCAACAGCTTTGATCTTGGTTTTCTAGACTTCATAGCTATGAGAAAATAAATGCTTGTTGTTTAAGCCTGCCAGTTTGTGGTATTTTGTTATGGCAGCCCTAGCACGCTAATACAGTCCCTAAAGCCTGCACACTCACTTGGACCAGAGGCTGCCTGGACAACCTCGTGGCCTGTACTCCCGATTCTCTCCTTCATTTTCTTTTACATGAAAATAGACCCAGTACCCTGTGAATTCATCTTCCCTTTTTCCAAAGGACTTGAGGAGCTGCAGGTGGGGCTGCCTCCTTCCTCTTCCCATGCAAACTGCCCACCATCCCTTCTCCTTCCCAGCAGTGGCTGACCCCCACAGGCCTCCAGCTTGAGGAAACCAAATAAGCAGTAGGCCCTGGGTTCAGATTATCTCCAAACCCCCAGAGCACCAGTTAAGCTTCCCAAGAAGTGGACTCTACTCCAGTGGTAATACCACAGTGAGCCTCCAGGTAGAACTGCATCCAGCCAAGAGAGGAAATGCCAGTCCCCTCCCCGCCTTCTTCCAGGAGCCCCATTCCTCAGAGTGAGCCTTCTGGAAACCCTTCACTATATTTTAGGAGACTGAACCTTGACCACTGGACTTATTCCATAATCTTTATATACAAGCACATGAGGACAGAGGAGATAATCGAGGGGACAGCATCAGCTTAGCACCTCTTGGTCGGCCCGAGGGAAGTGCCTGACCTTAATTATTAGCACTTCTCTTTAGCACATAGGAACAGAACACCTCTTTTTTCCCCAACTTTGAAATGTATTCACCATTTAGGGAGTAATGGGAAAAGTACAGCTCCTTACATGTATATATTTCAAGTTTTCATCAGAGGTGCAAAGACAATGAAGTTTTGACTATAACTGATCTGGTCCTCAACATCAGCCCCCACTGTCCAGGAGGTAGTGGAACATAAATCAGCTTTTATTCCTATCTGGTTTGAGACTTTGGCCAATCACTTATATCCCCTTCAGGTAATGCTTAACCTTTTGGGATAACTGCTCAGTCTTTTGCTACAATAAACAATGTTCAATGACTATCAGTGTTTATGTTGCTTTGTGCACATATATAAGTGTGTCATAAAATAAATTCCTAGAAGTGGAATTGCTGAGTCAAATGCCATTCAAAAAATTCAAAAATATCCAATAAATATTTTAGAAATATATTTATAAAAAATATTTATTGGACAGCTTGTCAGGCATTGTCAATAAATGAAACAGAAAACTATGTTCCTACCCTTGATGAGCTTCCACTCTCATGGAAAGAAGCAGATAAAACCACAATAAGTAAGTCAGTATGTAAGAAGGTGAGAACAGCTGTGGAAAGAAGTAGAGAAGAGTGAAAGGGAATGGGACGAAGAGCTGCAGTGTTAAATCGAGTGGCCAGTGACGGCCCCAGGGGAGGGGAGAGTTCATCTAAGACCTAAAGGGGGAGAGGGGTTTGACCTGCAGATATCTAGGCAAACTCTTCCAGGCAGAGGAAACATCTCATGCAAAGGCTCTGGAATGGAAAGATCACTGACATGCTCAAGGAACAGCAAGTAGGCCCAGTGTGGCCAGAGCCAAGTGATATAAGGCCCTGTGGCTCCTGGTGAGAATTGGAGGGATCTGAGAAAGACATGTGACATGATCTGTCCTTTGTTTGAAAATACTTTGAATGTGTGTTGAGAATAGACTTTGGGGGACAAGCATGGAGCAGGGAGACGTTAGAGGCGGTGAGCGACGTGGTGGCTCAGACCCGGATGGCAGTAGCCGAGGTACTAAAACGTGGTCAGAGCCCAGTTGTATTCTGAAGCACGTGACAAAGGTTACCAAATTGCCCTCCGAAGAGGCTGCACCAATATATCTTCCCACCAACAAAGGAGGCTTCCCGTTTTGCAGGCCCCAGCCCAGGAGCACACTGTCAGGCTCCTGAGGCTTTGCCACACTGGTAGGTAAAAAGTCCCAGGAATCGCGTACCCTCAACAGCAGTTTCCCATCCCTGTCCTCACAAGGCGAATGGGGTCCACCAGAAGGCACGCCGGCGCCTCAGCTGTGGGTCAGTAGAGAACGGCAGAAACCTGGAATCGCAAGGAACCGGGGCTAAGGAAGTGATTCAGATTAGGGCTGGTCCTGAAGGAGGCCTGGTGAGGCATCAAATGACAGTGCCCAGAGATCCGACTGAATGCACAGCGGAGGAAGGGGATAGCCACTGTCAGAGCAGTTTAAACAGGACTTCAGGCAGTGGCACAGGTTTAGGGGGAAAGAGACCAACTCACGAGAGGCAGGAGAGTAGGGTGGTTAAGACTAGGAACTTTGAGGCCATGGTGCCTGGGTTCAAATCCTGATTCTGCCCCTGACTGGCTGTGTGACCACAGGCAAATTACTTTTTCTCTCTTAGTTTCCTCACCCTTAAAAAAGTCAACAACACAGGATCAAGAAGTTAGCATCCATCACGAGCTTAGAACAGCATCTGGCATAAAGTAAGGACTAAGGAGAGGAGCCCAGCGAGAAGCAGTTAGGCCTAGGAGAAAGCAAATGCAAGCAAGGGGAACAGAGGAACTAGAGTGTTCCATGTTTGCTTGTTGTTTATTTGTTGTTTGTTTTGGAATGTCAGCAAGTTGGGGGAAAGGTCCTAATCCAGATTCATCATTTCAGTTCAGCTGGAGGCCTAGGACCAAAAGAGTAAAAAGACACCTCTTAAATATTAACTCAGCATTAGGGCCACTGCTTTCCCAAATGGCACCTATTGCAAATTAGGGGGTGAAGAGGGAGCTCCTTCCCCAAAACATTTCCAAGTGATTGGCCAGGAAATTACTGTAATAAATACACAGATGTGCAGTGGCTGTGAGGAGAAGGGCATCCCCAGCCCTGCGCAGCGTGCATTCCACACGCCGCACACCCGCTCCCAGCTCCGCGCAGTTGGTCTCCTGGTCTTCATGCCGCGCAGTCTTTCCCGTGAAAAGTTTTAAACAAAGGAGGGCAGCATAAGCCACGTTAATCCTTCCTCCTGCTGCGGGAGACGGGATACTTTCATCCTTAGCAGATTTAAAATAAATTTCTGAAATCCATTTTACTTGAAAATGGAATTTGAAAAAAAGGAACTTAGTTCAAAAAGTTCAAGTTGTTTAAAAGTAAGAGTGTTGACTATGTTCCAATGTTGGGAAAGCTGCACTTGCTCCTTCACTTTGGAACGAACCGCAGGAGGGGTGTGAGGACACCTGAGAGGCCCTGCGAACATTTCTGCAGCTGAGGGCCACGGGGTCCGCGACAGGGCTCGAAGCAATTTAGCCGAGACAAACACAAACTGAACTCCTGGTCGGGGCAGGTTTTCCTGTCCTCCCCCCAAATTGCTTTCTTTCATCACAAACTAGAAAAGCTCCTTGTTTCCTGCCTCCAGCCGAGCGCACAGGGGCATTCATCCCGGCCTGGGCCCTGCCAAAAGCAGAGCGGCACAGCGGACCTGCCTCCCGTCTACACTGCTGGCCGCATGAATTCATCACCCCACTGTCACAAACGTCCTCCCACGGTGCTTTTCTTTGCCTGGTGGTGTCGGGAGAAAGCAGCCCGTATTGTTTATGAAATGGCTGTGAAACAGATATTCGATTCTCTCACTCCCTCTGAATCCGTCATGAGCCACGGAAGCAAAGGGGGGGAGGGCACAAAAGGGGGGGCAGCCCCGCCAGTAGTGTCACACAGAGCAGAGGGAACCGGGAGGAGACAGGAGAGTCGGAAGGGGAAGGAGGAAGGAAGTCGCAGCTCCCCCGCTGTAAGCAGACATCCCTTGGCCACCCTGCGGGATGGGTTCCAGGGTAGGAGGCCTCTGCCAGAGAGCAGGGCAATGAAGAGAAAGGTCGTCATGGTTTTGCTGCTGGGCCTCGCCTTCAGAGTGTAAACAAACACGCCTGTGAAGTGCAATGAACGAGGTGCGCCTGCACTTAAAGTACAAATGGACACTCGCCTGGAGAAAGACTTTGTTTTTCCTTTTTACCTTAAATGACCAGTGTTTACAGCTGGTAAGCTGTGGTCTCTCTGTAATATAAGCTCTATAATCGTCTGAGACTTTCTCCCCCCAGGTTGTGCTATTGAGATGTTTGTCAGAACCTCTGGATAACCAAAATAAGAAGAAAACTTGAAACTGTCTTGGAGAAACCGGAATGTCTTTCCATCTCAGTCCAGGGCCTGGGCTGGGATGAGCAAACTAAGCACCTTGGTGCAAATGTGAGGGGGCACTCTCTCTCGGGGACCAGCCCTGCACGCACAGGAGCCTGACAAGGGGCGCCTCCTTAAATGTGGCACCCAGTTGCCTCACCTACCCCACCCTGGTCCCTCCCCTGCCCCCAGCTCCCAGCCAGTGCTCCTCCCTCTGCCTTGGCAGTAATCTCAGTGCCTTTTCTCTCATTCCCACCCTTCTGAACCTCCTCCCCACACCACCTTGCTCCCGCCTGCCTCCGCTAAGCTGCCTCTGTGCTTAGGAACCTACGGCTGGGTTTTAGACAGCCACAGAGGTTAATTTAGAGGTTAATAAGTAGTTCTAGGCCTCATTTCAAGATGACAAAACTCAGCCAAAGAGCTGTTCTTTGTTGGGCTATGAGCCTCTGAAACAGTTAGTGACATCGGCCTTACAAACCTCCCAAAGTTCTACCCAAAACAGACGCCATCTAAGGATGAGGCAAAGTCTGACAGGGCCTTTCTAGTTAGCTGTGGAACAGATTGTTGTTTGTTTAGGTTTCTGAGGGAGGTTCTCTGGAGGAAACTGGTCTCACAGAGGCTCCTGCTGGGGTTCGTCGCGGCCAGAGCCACCCTGTCTCTGCGCTGGCGGGGGTGCGGAAAGCGCGGTTACTGCTGGAGGTGGCCAAGTGACTCCGGGAGGAACAGCGACTTAGGCCACAGCCGGGGGCAGGCAGAGCCGCACGGTGGCCCCAGGTTCCTCTGCAGCACCGGCCCCCCGGCGGCGGCCTCCGGTCCTGGGCACAGCTCTGCCCTCCACCTTCCGACGGCAGAGCACGGAAACGCCCGCCGCAGGCTGCCCGCCCAGGGCGCGCCCACCGGCCGGCACGGCGCGCGGGGCTCCCCGCGGCTCTTCCGCGCGGATGCGCTCCGACGGTGCGGCCCTGCCCGGGCCCCTTCCCCCGGGAGAGCGGCTCCCAGACAGGGCCCCGGGACCCCAGCGACCCCCAGAGGACCAACTAGGAATGAAGACGTGCCGGCCATCTACACACTCCTCGTTTACTTTCCAAAAATCCCTGCCAGCCCACCTCCCAGCGTCGTCCTTTTGCTAATGCAACAGAAGCTCGCAGAAGCTCAGTGGCTGTCCTCGGGCCACTCGGAAAAGCGTGACGTTGGAACGGGAACCCAGGTCTGACCTTATCCGACTCTCTGCCCCTGTCCCTCCCCCCACTGTTTCCTCCCATAACGCGACGCAGGCAGCGCTGCTCAAGAGCACAGGTGCTAGGCCGACGGCTGGTTTAATTACTAAGAGCAGGGTCTTGGCATTTGTATTTGTATTTTTTGAGTTCCAGTCATCGGAAACTAACGCCGAGCGAGTCCTCCAAGGCTGCCTGGCGCCACCCCTGTCCATCGCTGGGGGGAAACGACAGCGCGCGGTTAAGCCGCTGCACCGGGCAAGCTAGTGGCCCAGCGCCCAGGGCAGCAGCGCCGCCCGCTCAGCAGGGACAGGGGCCCCGGCTGGCTCCTGCTCTGATCCCAGGGCTCCCTGCTCTCCCATCCTCAAGCACTCACCGAGCTCTCTGTAGCAGTCTCAGGCCTCAAGAACTCTGCAATCACCACCACCACCACCCTCAGCTGCTTGTAACCCGTTTTCCAACCGGGCTCCTTGGTCTGAGTCAACCCCGTGTATACACAGCGGCCCCGCCCCACACGCCCTCCAGTGTGACCTTCCTGCTCCCAGCTCTGGCCCAATATCCATGCCACTCTGCCTCCAGCCTCCTGTGTCTCTCTTCCCCAAATCCCCCAAGCCAGGGGTTGCCATCCGAAATGTCTCCAGGGGCCTGGAAGGTAAGAGAAATGCATCAAGTGCTGGGCACACAATGATAGGGAATGGTGGGGAGTGTAGCAGACTAGAAGGTGCATGACCCATCTACATAAATTCAAATTTTTAAAGCATTCTACTAATCAAACGAAGTACTTCTGCAGCCTGGATTTGGCAGACACCAGTTTTCAACCCCTGTCTCAGTTCTAACCTGCAGACATTACTTTCTTCAAATTCTCACAAAGTCAAACTTATTTTCTATTATTTTCTTTACTAATAATCCCTCCTTTATACCCCCTTAATTGACTATAGAATTCGTACCATATTATCTGGCTTTTGTATTTTATATACCTTGAGGGCAAAAACAATTTATGTTTTATATCTCAACTTTATGCAGCCCCTGCCTCAAATTTAGTTACCAGAACCTCCAGGAATACCTAGTGCGTAGTGTACAAGTCTTATAAAAGATCCCCTATTTGGTGCAAGTCCTGTTCCTAAGTGTGTAGATCTGAGTCCTTGGCATCTTCAGAGCCTCCTAACAATGAGGCAGGAGTTAATTTTCTGCATCCCCATAGTTCAGAGGCGAGGGGAACGTTCTGTGTTAACTTGCACTAATGCAAATAAACCGTATGGCTTTCTGAATGACAGTCACTGTGACACCCAGCCAGCTACTCCTGGGCCATTTCTCACTGGTCTCCCAAAAAGCTGTCAACACAGTTAACCTTACCGGCCCATGAGCCCTATCATCTGTTGTCCTCTAGTGGACAAAGGGGATACAGCAGACAGTGTGGTCCAGGCTCCCTGAGGCCTACCTACAAACACAGTCAACTCACAGAAAAATCACCCCTTCCACTGCGGTGCTGAGTTGGAGTGATTATAATGAAAAGTGAAAAAAACTGCAGAGTAATTAAACTATGGTTTTCTACTGTAGAAGGCAAAGTTTGAGTTGAAGTAAAATAAGTAGGAGCCAATGATTCATTGGTGAGATATAAAGCGGCCCGTGAGGCTCAGAGGAAGCCAGGATGTGGTCTGCATATCATGCAACACACACATGGCATTTTTTTTAAAAATACCACTTAGTGGTTTCTTTATAATATAAAAGTATATAAACTTTACTGTACAAGTCTTTCATTACACAAGTATGTGTTCATCTTAAGAAGTACAGATAAGCAACAAAATAAAAATGAGATCACCCAGAAACCACCCATTAAAGGAACACCACGGGCAATGCTGGGAAGATGCCGTCCCAGACATTATTAAATGCACAGGTAGACGCAGGGTTTTGTTTTAACAAAGAGAGGAGCACATTTTGCGTCCAGTTTCACAACCTGCCACTTCCCTGAGGCGACCTGAGGTCTTGGCAGGTGCATGTCTCCTGCAGTCATTCCTCCCACGTGTTGCAGGTGCTCGGAGTGCAGGCTTCTGACTGCTGGGACCGGCGACGGTCCCTACATTCCTATCTGGAGCCCTCTCTCAGCCAGCCTTTCCAGCTGGCGTAAGCAAGTGGCCAATCATAGCACAGCATGTCATTTTTCCATGTGGTATTTAAAATAATAAATCAGAGCTCATGGAAAAGAAATGGCCATTAATGCTACCTAATGTAAATGGATTCATCATGGCTAGTTGTTTAATTGTTTAAGATCCACGACAGTACTGGGTTTAAACTTTGTGGATGTGGCATTCGATCCCTGCTCTCAGAAATATATTTTTAAATTATATCTACATGAAAGATTTCTTTCCCTAAAATTATGGGAGATATTTAACTCTCTTGAGAGAAAATTTCAAATGTAAATTTCACCTGTCTTAGAAACCAGACACGATCATCATTTCTCCAGGCGTGTGCAGTGGGTCCCATGTTATAAACACACAAGGGAAAGAACAGAATCTACTTAAGGGAAAGCGCTGGTGGTAGGAATGAAAGACAGCATGACCAGGTTTAATGTTAAAGCAAAACTGAAAACTCTAGGATGGTAGTTAAGTGAGCCTGATAGGAACGTATTGTTTCCTTATAATGATTTTAAATGGAAATTACAATTCAATCACAAATAAAAGTAAATTGTAGACAGTGAGGCGAACAAATCTGTTTCCCTCGGGTTCACGGTGATTATCAAATTAGCAGCTACGCATTCACCGCTAACCATTTGCAGTCTCCTTGGTCTCTAACAGCCCTGAACTGCAGCTTCAAGCTGATTGCAATGGTGGCAGCTAATCAGGCCTGTATTTTAGCTGTGCTTTTATCTTTCCTGTTTTTCCTTTTCATTGCTTGGCAGAGTAAAAGGAAAAGAAAAAAAGAACATAAGAGAAATGAGAACCTGTTTTAAAAATTGTGCAACACCAGCTGAAGGTCTGACATCTGGCTCCAGGCTGACTCTCCTCCTCAACTCCCCTCCAGCCACACTGGTCTCCCTGCTCTTTCTCCACACCAAGCACACTCCTGCCTCAGGGCCTTTGCATCTGCTATTCCCTCTGCTAGAGCACCCTTCCCGCCTACCTCTGCAAAGGTTACTGCTCCTCTTCATTAGTGTCTGAGTTCACATGTCCCCTCCCTGGAGAGGTTGGTTCTCCCCAACTGACCCACTGACCCTTTCTAAAATATCACCTCCTGTCTCTCTTTCCTACCTCACTGTGCTGTGTTCTTTCGTCCCAAGACATCTATCACTGCCTGACCTGCTTCATGTTTCTTTATTAAATGAACCCAATATCACTCCAGGAATTCTGATGGAGGTCCAGCTTAGGTCTGGGAGTACCTATGCTGAAAAGCTCACCAGGAGATTCCAATGAACACCCTAGATAAGTACTACTGGTTTCATGGATATTATACCTTTTCACGTCATCTGGATTAAAATTCCCGTTTGGCAAGCCTGGGCATTACAGCTATAGGCCTAGTCAGATACAAGGCGGCAAAAACATCCATCTCCCAAGGTTATGCTGAGGTTAACTCCAGATAATGGGCTTGAGACAACCCTCTGAACTGGAAAGTACTATATAAATATTAGTTATTATTGCCCTATTTCTTCTCTGAAGATGAACTCCCTGTATTTTAGAGAAAGACAATGTTTAAATAATTATAAAATCCATTTTTAATTAGAACCATAGACAATCTGTCTGGATCAGATTATTGCTTTCTTGTAAACTCTAAATTTACAGTGCAAAAGAGAAATGAATAGAATTTACCAATACTTGTACCAAATAATTCCATATTCTGAAATTCAAAATTGCTAGCAGGGATTTGGACCGCAGTGCCCCGAGTGGCGTGGGTGAAGAGGCCTCCTCCCGGCTGCCGCCCGCCCTGGGGCCAGCTGAGGGTCCCTGAGCACCCTGCTGGGTCCCTCTCCCTGCCAGGTGGGGCGGGTCGGGGGACAGGTGGAGCCCTGAAGGTGCTGCCGGAAACACCGGGAGGCAGCACTTCAGGAAACATGGGGCAGAAGTGAGGCGTTTTGGAAACATTTGCTGAATCACCAGAGTGTCCAGTGTGCTTCCCAGAGGAGCTGGGTCCTGTGTCATATAAAACAACCGGTGAGGAGAGGAGCCTGGGGCTCAGATGGCTGTCTGCACCGTGGAGGTCTCAGAACAAAAGTGGCTCTGTGATAGGGATTAGTCCTCCACAGACGGACGTTTGGTCGCCTCTTATGACAGAGATCACCAGGAAAGGGCTTGAGAACACATCGGTGGGGACATTCTGTTATTCATGTTTACAAAGCCAAGGAAATAAATATTTTATAAATGTACTTTTATTTAACCACCACCAGCCAGGTTTAGTTGGATCAAGAGCGACACCTAGTGGACAAGCTTTGCTAAACTCCATTTCTGTGCCATTGTCTGTCTGGTCTCTCTCCACCCCACCCCCCAAATCAAATTGATACTGTTGTAATTAGCTAGTTATTAATAACAGAAAAGGAGCAAAGGGGGAAGGCAGACATTATAGGCATGTCATGTGGGCAGCTTCATCAGGAAGCTGCAATTTCACACTCCCCAGGGAACCACTGGCCCATTCCCCACAAATTACTAGGGGAAAGGGTCCAACAAAGAGGAGATAGGTGCATGTGCAGTGAAGTTGAGGTGACTAGGGAAGGTGCCTGTCAGTCAAACCTGGAAACAGAGGTCATTGGCCAGAATGGGCATGGCCACTACAAGCTCATGAACACTTGGGAAAAAATAATCCCCCAAACCAAAGAGTTTGCTCTCTTGTGACTCTTGGCTCTTGTTTCCTCTAGGCCGTATGGCCCTGCAGACCCCATACACAATGGAATAGAAACTCTGGACTGGCTCTGATTCTAGCCCTATTGAAGTCATAGCTACACTTCTTCCTTAGGGGGACAAAGAGAAGTGGGGCTTTGGAAACTCAGGGGTGTAATTCCACAGAAATAATATCTCACCTTCCTGTGAGAGTCTCAGAAAATTACTTTTCTTGGGATATTGCAAGAAGCCCAGTCCCATGAGCAACGTGGGGACCAGGACTTCTCTCCACCTATAACAAAAGTAGTTTATAAAATTATTCCACAGGATAGCCAAGCTGTCATAAAGCCAATGTCTTTAAAGTTGCACCAAAAATTCTATAACTTTAATCTCTGTAATAAAAACAGCAAAAGGGGACTGACAGATTGAAACGAGTTTTAAAACATATATGTCCAAAGAATTTGATAAGGAAACAATAAGACAAATCTTGGTCCCAGGTTTCTTTAGCATGGTAGAAAATTTTTACATCAGATGGAAACAGAACAGTTTGAATTTTACTGTGAATTTGTGAGTAGGAGATTGGAATCAAGTGAAAACCAGTGGCCACTACCTCTGGAAGCCCTGCTGAGTGGCCCGGCCCCCGGCAATTGGTCCTTTGCCTCATGGGGTCCAGGAATCTACTCTTGCCCTGAATCTGTGAGGCTCTGCAGTTCACACATCCCAGCTCACACCAAGCAGAGCCACCTGGATGCCACCTTGGACTTCTAGCCCCAGATACTTTCACCAGTTTTTCTGACCTTAATATCAGAGCATATAAACCTAACACCCAGTCCAAATAAAACAGAGCCAGGCATGGCTGAGCAGTTGAGCATCGACCTAGGATCCAGAAGATCGTGGTACGATTCCCGGTCTGGGCACATGCCCGGGTTGTGGGCTCGATCCCCAGTAGGAGGTGTGCAGGAGCTGCCAATCAATGACTCTTTCACCATTGGTATTTCTATCTCTCTCTCCCTCTCCCTTCCTCTCTCTGAAATCAATAAAGATATATTTATAAAAACAAAACAAACAAAAACAAAAAACAGAGCCACCAACTGCCCCTGGAAACTCAAGATACTCACTTGCTGTAACTACATAGATAGTATTGCCCTGTTTGACTTCCATAAAGAATCGATTCTGCTTCCTAATGTCCTCTGGGGAAATATTTTGCGCCCCCACCCCCACCCCACCCCCACCCACCAGCCCCTCAGTAAGCTCACTGTGCCTCTGGCTGCTACCAGCTCTCTGCTGTTTGTTCATCCTGCCCGGTGTGGTGGCAGCTTTCTGGTCCCCACCCCGCCTCCCCCACTCGTCCCTACTGCCTTCTCACAGGACTCTCGCAGCAGGGCCCAGGGCCTCCCTCCCAGCTGCCCACGGAGATTCCTCTGAAACTCAGAGTAAACATCACTTTGCCATGAAACAGTTCCCCCTCCAGCGTCTCCTTTCCCAGGAACATGCACTTCATGGCTCCCATGCCTGGTCTACCCCACGCTGTTGGTTGGTCCCTGCATCCCGGTTGAGCCTAATGGCATAATTCACTCCTGTTTGTTTAATTGATTAAATCAGATTAAAATATGGTTTGGGCCAGAATACAGTATGCTCGCCTGTGCACATCTTTAATTCACACACACACACAGTGCTGAGACCCAGAGGCACAGTTTAAAACTTAAAAGTTTTTAAAGCCATGCTGATGGCAATCAATAGCAGTTAGTAGACTTAGTAGCCAGCACATACTTAAAATAGGTTTAATTACCAAGAGCCACTGATCTCCCGGGCCCAGGGAGGTATCACTCCCATCTTCAAGATTCCCAAACCTGGCTGCACCAGGATCACCAGGAAAACTTCATGAAAAAACACAGCCCGGGGCCCCATCCCAGACCTCCTGCACTAAAATCTCCAGGCGGGCACCAGGAGCCTGTTTTCCTCCAGCTCTCAGCCAGCCCCGCGTACTTTCAGTCCAGTCTCTGAGGCGCTGCTCTGGACTGCAGCTCAAGCCCCACCTCTCAGAAGGTCTCCGACGGCAACTGCTGCCAGGCTCGCCGGCCTAAACTCACACGTGTCCCTGTTGATTTTTGCCAGATCTCTGTACCACCTGCCCTGCAATTTACCTAATAGTATGTCAATTGGCTTCCATTTTTGCATAAATGAAATTTATTTTTTTATTATATCATGACTATGAAATCATGGCTTTGATATATCTTTTGTAACACTCAATACAATAAATATATACCATTAAATACTGTTTTCAAATGTTTTCCCCTGTAACAATAAGCATAGTGTCTGTACTAAGGAAGGACATTTACAAAACTTGATGGCCCTAAGGGAACCTGTGAACAGGACAATTTTGTATGGAGGAGCTCAATTCCTGGAATTTGACTAGGAATCTGTGAGCAGGACTTTTCAGATTGGAAGCAGGTGAAGACCAATGGCCACTACCTCTGGAAACCCTCCCTGCTGAGTGGCCTGGCCCAGGGCAATTGGCTCATTCTACAAAAATGGGGGTCTTCATTCTTTACCCACTCCGCCCTTCCTTACTCAATAACCAGCTAAGTCACTGGGGCGGGGCCTGGGTATCCAGTAATTCTAATATGAAGCCTGCCTTAATACCATCATGCCATTTCCCTTTCAAAAGACATTTGTCCCCAATTGGGAGCCCCCACTACCCTCTACCACCTCCGTAGGACCCCTTTGTATTCACTGATAGAGGATGAAAGAGCCACTCAGCTTATTAAAACATTCTCGCTAGTACAGATCGGAGCCAAAAAGCTGATGAGCATTCTGGCCAGTGGCTCAGTGGTTAGAGCACCAGGCCTGTGCACATACCTGGGGGCTGCAGGTTCTCCGTCTGGGCGCGTGCAGGAGACAACCAGTGGATATGTCTCTCACATCCATGTCTCTCTCTCTCTCTCTCTCCCCCCTCCCTCTCTCCCACTCTCTCTAAAAATCAATGGAAAAAATATCCTTAGGTGAAGATTAACAAATAAATAAATAAAATTTTAAAAGAAAAAAAAACAAGCTGCTGCGTGGCTCCAGAAAGGCAGTGAATGCAGACCCCCAGGACTGACCTAAGCTCACACCCTACTCACGAGCCCATGCACCTGCCAAGGAAGGCCCTGCTTCCTTCTCTCATTCTTTCTTCTTCTTCTTCTGTTTTTCCCTTTTGTTAGCTAAAAATAAATGATGTACATTTTTCTTAGTTTGAAAGTATATGTTCGTTGTAAGAAAAATCAGAAAGTAACAATAGGTAATATATGTCAACATTTTTAAAGGTCCATAAAACACCAGGGCAGAGACGGCCACTTTTAACCCTCAGCGCGTATATCCAGAGCCTTCTGGAGTGTGCGCCACAGGCCCGTGCGTGCTGAACACCCTGCTCTAAAAGGAAGGCACTTTTCCTCTCACTCCCAAACAGTTTTTGTTCAGAGCCTGAGCTTCCCAGCCAGTCTCAACAGCTTGATAGATTGTACTTGCAGGGCTAGGGCTAGAAATAGACGCTGGGAGATGCTAGAAGGCCAAGGCCTCATCGGCCCAGCAGGACTGTGGTGCTGAGTGGAGACCTGAACCAGTGACAGAAGGTTGGCTGGAGAGGAGGCGGCCAGTGGCAGTGCCCACTCCCGGAGAGCCTGGAGGAGTGGCTAGTTCCTGGGGAAAGGGGACTGAACCGGAGACCTTTGGCCTCACCCTGCAGCATGAGATGCTTGCACCCAGCCTGGCACAGAGGAAAGGAAGCTGCCCTCTTAGAAAGGTAATAAGCACCCCAGTGGCTCCCACAGGGATCTGGACAGTTGTAGCCCTTCCTGTGTTCACTACCTACCATGTAAAACTCATGGAGATGGAGTTTCTAGCCAGCTTTGGTGGGTGGGAGGGGCTGTACTTATCTCATTTAGAAGTGCTAAAGCCCATTGACTGAAGCCACCAGGAACATACCTGTGGGCCTCTCAGAAAAAGGGAGTTAGGGGGGCTTCTTATGAGATTTGAGCTTTTTGTGGATTATTTTAAGGAGAAATTGGGGCCACAGGGATCAAATCTGAGTTGGATTCTGTCAAGAAGGGGCAGTTTAGTGATGAATCTCTTGATTTTTATTTGCAGGGAAACAAAGTGGGTACGAGTTGTCATTAGCTTGAAAACAAAGAAAGTAGCAGTCACCTGTGTTAGAGGAAGATATGTGGTCATTTTGTGGTTTAGAGGGGCTCTGTCTTAACCTTGTCCAAACATGGTCAGAGTGGCCTCTGGCATCGTTTGCACTCTGTGGACAGTTAATGTTTGCTTGGGAGCAGCATGGTCCAGCAATGCCACATTGTACCCCCCCCACCACCCCAGGGATGCTTCGTCTCTTAGAACAGTGAATACCCACGGTGCATGTGCATGTGCACATTTTTACAAATATAGGACAGTATTCATTGCATCACTTTAAATGAGTGGATGGGCTTCTATTGTGCAAGTGAGCATGTGTGTTTCTTGACATCTACAATGTTTTCCTTTGTGTGTATGTGTTTATAATCAATTCTGTAATGAATATCTCTCTATCTATGATTTTGTGTACATCCATAGTTATTTCTTTATTTCAGTTTCTAGAGGTGGGGTTGCTAAATAAAAATGGGTCACAGTTCTCAGGCTTTTGGTAATACTGTCAAATTGCCCTTAAAAAGTTGTCACCATGTACACTTTCCCCAAGCAGTACAGGAGGGTGATTTTAGCCCCGTTTCCTTCAGTGTCCTTTGTTATTTTGCAATTACTTGTTTTTATCTGGTTCACATTTCTCAGATTTACCTACCTCCACAGGAGTTCAGGTGGTCCCAATATGTTAGTGAGAATAAGACTATCACTTTGCCTCACAAGGTAGAGGGTTTTTTTTAATTTTTCTATTAATTGGTTTTTAGAGACAGAGAGAGAGGAACAGAGACAGAGACAGAGACAGAGACAGAGACAGAGACAGAGACAGAGACAGAGACAGAGAGAGACATCAATTTGGTGTTCCACTTATCCATGCGTTCGTTGGTTGTTTCTTACATGTGCCCTGATGGGGGATCTAACCCGCAACCTGGGACGATGCTCTAACCAACTGAGCTACCTGACCAGGGCACAAGGTAAGTTTTTATGACTACTAGTTAAGTAAACAAATCAAAGGGAATGTCCTACTGATAGTAAGTCAGGACTGATTTCCATTCACAAAGCACAGCATATTAAAGTTTTTACTCAAAAAAAAAAGAGCTCCTTGATCTGTATCTCACACATTTGCTATTTTGTATTCCAACATCTCAGTTAACATTTGTTGACTATCTTTTTAACACTACCTGATTTTATTAGAAATCTTTTGGTTGCAAAGGGCAGAAAACAACTTTAAATATCTTAAACAAAAAAGGGGGGGCAGGAGGGGAACAGATAAATTTATTGACTCAACTGAAAGCCCTGGAAGACAGTGTAGCCACAGGTGAGGCTTCATCCTGAAATCAAAGGCTGCCCCAGGACCCACCTCTGTTTGGCTGCCTTTGGACTGGCTGGATGCCTAAGCTCTCTGTGGCATCCTCTGACAGCTTCTGGCTTTGTCATAACAGTCACAAGATGACTGCAGGAAAATCAGAAGGAAATCATCATGGATACTGGACAGAAAAGCAACAAATACCACTATTCAGACTCCTGGAGAATTCTAGAGCTAATAAGAAAGTTAGAAATCATCTAGTCTAATGATTTTCAGAAGGTTTTTGTTTGTTTTGTTCTGTTGTGTTTTATTTTGCCTGATCAAACAAGATCTTTTGCTTTCTTCAAACAAGGTCTTACAATGAAGCCAAATACATAAAATAGAATAAAACTGAGCTGCTCAGATTGAAACAGGAGTGGGGACCGGTAGCCCCAACTACTTTGCCCCCTCTCCTTCCTCACCCTCCCTGAGGCGCCTCCAAGAAGCATTCTACTGATCACTTTACAGACAGGGAACATGAGTCCCCGCGCAGCTGTGGCTTATTCAGGGACACCTAGCCCATGAGTGACAGGCAATGGAACCAGAGCGCCCTCACCCTGTCCCCTCGGTCTTAGTTTGCCTCATCTCTTTTTGCTCCTCAGTGCCATTTTGAGTGTTTAACTTCTATCCTTGATTTAGCACTTTTGCTCCTACCAAAAAAAAAAAAAAAAGACTCAATTGTTCACCCTCTGTGCATATGCACAGTCCTTGTGCCTCCAGCCACGTGGGTCACCAAGAGCAGCTCAGAACCAAGCAACTTCAAAGCTGCCGTGAGCCTCTGTGTTCCTCTAAGTCCACTTGAAGTTTTTATTTGAAATCAGCAAGACGATGCCAAAATCGATGTTTCTCAGGGTATAACTAAGGACTCCAGGGATACTTCTCCAAGAATTCCTCTTATGAATTCTTGAATTTAGGAGACTTTTCGGACAAGGCGTAGTATAAGCAATAGAGGTAAAGTGAACCAAAACTGGGCTCCTAGAGATAGCTGTCCTATGAGAAAAGAAAGGTTATCAGTGTCACTTTAAGGAACAGAAATGTCCTCTTTAGTGCACACTTGAGACTTATAACCAATATTGAAAAAGAAATTAAAAAGATGATCAAATTTATGCAAATGCCAAAGGAATCCTAAGCAGTTAAAAACAAAATAAATATTTTAAATAAATAAGATAAATAAAAATGAACTAATAAACAACACCATCTATGTCTGGTGAGAAGTACACCCCAAAATATCACCAACATGTTTTATCTGAATTTATATCCAAGAGATGGATATGGGGGACTAAGGTAGCTCATCAATAAATTCTCTCTTTCTCTCTCCACCCCCCATATCTTTCTCCCAGTTTTAATTTAAAATTTTCTTATGTAGAAGGTTCAGAGCATAGGAAAAAATCTCAATAAACTGCTTCATAAATTTTTCAGATGAAACAAAATGAAAGGTTATGGGTCATTGGGACACTGGGTAACATTCATAGCTGCACATATACAAGACCAAGCCCATCGGTTAAAGCCAATGGATAAATGTGACAAAACCCGGGGGGGCGAAGGGGAGACAAGCTTCCCCCTTATGAGGAACGATTTGGGGAGGGTCTCATTAAATATAACTCTCTTTGTAAAGGGAGGAAAATCATTTCTATCAAATCTATGATTTCTAGCAAAACCCACACAAAACCTTTCTCATTAAACATTGGTATTCTATAACTAAAAGTATTATTTAATTGGTTAAAGCTAAGGATGTAGAGTCTTTCCAAAAATTCAAATTATAATAGAATAAACTTTCCCTTGAACATGGAAGAAATAATTTAGGAGAAAACTGACATATGTGTGTGTGTGTGTGTGTGTGTATTCAGATCTAAAACCACTTTGTGGGATTAGTAACATAACTATATTAAACCCATCATGGTTTGTACATACAGTCTTTTTGTTGTTGATGATGGTATTGCAGATGTCCCCTATTTTCTCCCACTTTGTCACTCCACTCAACCCCTGCACCACACCAGGCCTTCATTCACTGTTGTTTTTGTCCATGGGCTATGCATATATGCATATAAGTTCTTTGGTTAATCGATTCCCATCCATCCCCTCTGAGAACTGTCAGTCTGTTCCATGCATCTGTTCCTCTGGACCTATTTTGTTCTTCAATTTATTTTGTTCATTAGATTCCACCTATAAGTGAGATCATGTGATATATGTCTTTCTCTGGCTGGCTTATTTCGCTTAGCGTAATAATCTCCAGGTCCCTCCATGCTGACCTGACACAAAGAGTAAGAGATCTTTCTTTTCTATGGCCACATAGGATTCCATTGTGTAAAAGTACCGCAGCTTTTTTTTTAATTCACTCATCTACTGATGGACACTTGGGCTGTTTCCAGATCTTAGCTATTATAAATAACACTACTATGAACATAGGGGTGCACATATTCTTTCTGATTGGTGTTTCTAGGATCTTAGGATATATTCCTAGAAGTGAAATCACTGGATCAAACACCAGCTCCATTTTTAATTTTTTGAGGAAACTCCACACTGCTTTCCACAGTGGCTGCCCCAGTCTGCATTCCCACCAGCAGTGCACTAGGTTCCCCTTTCTCCACACCCTCCCCAGCACTTGTTGTTTGTTGGTTTGTTGATGGAGCCACTCTGACAGGTGTAAGGTGATACCTCACTCTGATTTTAATTTGCATCTCTCTGATGATTAGTGATGTTGAGCATTTTTTCATGTCTCTTGGCATCTGTATGTCCTCTTTGGAGAAGTGTCTATTCAGATCCTTTGCCCATTTTTCAATTGGATTGTTTGTCTACCTGTTGTTGAGTTATATGAGTTGTTTATATGTTTTGGAAATTAACCCCTTATCAAATGTATCATTGGAAAATATGTTCTCTCATATAGCAGGTTCCCTTTTCACTTTGAAAATTGTTTTCTTAGCTGTGCATAAGCCTTTTATTTTGATGTAGTCCCATTTGTTTATTTTCTCCTTTGTTTCCCTTGCTCTAGGAGATGTATCAGTGAAAATACTGCTGCATGCGATATCTGAGATTTTACTGCATATGTTTTCTTCTAAGATTTTTATGGTTTCATGACTTACATTTGAATCTTTTATCCATTTTGTGTTTATTCTTGAGTATGGTGTAAGTTGGTGGTCTAGTTTCATTTTTTTGCATGTACTTGTCCAATTTTCCCAACACCATTTATTGAAGAGACTGTCTTTACTCCATTATATGCTCTTGCCTCCTTTGTCAAATATTAGTTGAGCATAATGGCTGGGGTCGATTTCTCAGGTCTCTGTTCTGTTCTATTTGTCTATATGCCTGTTCTTGTGCCAGTACCAGGCTGTTTTGATTACAATGGCTTTGTAGTATAACTTGATATCTAGTATTATGATGCCTCCAACTTTGTTCTTCTTTCTCAAGATTGCTGAGGATATTCGAGGTCTTTTTTGGTTCCATATAAATTTTTGGAATATTTGTTCTAGATCTGTGAAATACACCATTGGTATTTTAATAGGGATTCCATTAAATCTATAGATTACTTTCAGCTATGAACATTTTAATGATGTTAATTCTTCCAACCCATAAACATGGTACACACTTCCACTTATTTGTGTCTTCCTCTATTTCTCTTTTCAATGTTCTGTAGTTTTCTAAGTACAGGTCTTTTAACTCCTTGGTTAAGTATATTCCTAGGTACCATATTTTTTTGTTGTTGCAATGGTAAATGGGATTGCTATTCTAGTTGCTCTTTCTGAGAGTTCATTATTGGTGTATAAAAATGCCATCGATTTTTGGATGTTAATTTTGTATCCTGCTACTTTGCCAAATTCATTTATTAAATCTAGCAGATTTTTGGTGGAGTCCTTAGGGTTTTCTATGTATAATATCCTGTCATCTGCAAATAGTGACGGTTTCACTTCCTCCTTTCCAATTTGGATTTTTTTTATTTTTTTTCTTCTTGTTTGATCACTATAGCTAGGACTTCCAATAGTATGTTGAATAAGAGTGGTGAAAGTGGACATCCCTGTCTTATTCTTGTTCTTAAGGGAAACACTTTTAGATTTTGCCCATTGAGTATAATCTTGGCTGTAGGTCTGTCATATATGGCCTTTATTATGTTGAGGTGTGATCCCTCTGTTCCCACTTGGCTGAGAGTTTTTATCAGAAATGGGTGCTGGGTTTTGTCGAGTGCTTTTTCTGCATCTATTGATATGATCATGTGATTTTTGTCCTTCATTTTGTTTATGTGATGTATCACATTTATTGATTTGCAGATGTTGTGCCAGCCTTGCATCCCTGGAATAAATCCCACTTAGTCGTGGTGTATAACCTTTTTAATGTATTGCTGGATCCAAATTGCTAATATTTTGTTGAGTATTATATCATATGTGTTCATCAGGAATATAGACCTGCAATTCTCTTTCTTAGTAGTGCTTTTACGTGGTTTTGGAAATAGGATAATGCTGTCCTCATAAAAAGAGCTTGGAAGTCTTCCTTCCTCTAGAATTTTTTTGGAATAGTTCAAGGAAGATGGGTGTTAGTTCTTCTTTGATGGCTTCTGTGAAGCCATCCAGTCCAGGACTTTTTTTGCTGGGAGTTTTTTCATTATTGCTTCAATTTCATTAGTTGATGTTGATCTTTTCAGGTTTTCTGATTCTTCTTGAATGAGTTTTGGCAGATTATATTTCTAGGAATTTGTCCATTGCACCCAGGTTGTCCTATTTTTCGGCATAAGCTGTTCATAGTATTTTTATACAATCCTTTGTATTTCTGTAATGTCACTTGTTATATCACCTCTTTCATTTCTGATTTTATTTGGGTCCTCTCTCTTTGTTTCTTGATGAGTCTAGCTAAAGGTTCATCAATATTTTTTGTCTTTTCAAAGAACCGGCTCTTGGTTTCATTGAGATTTTGTACTGCTTGTTTAGTCTCTATGTCATATATTTCCATCCTGATCCTTATTATTTCCTTCCTTCTAGTTACTCTGAAATTTTCTTGTTCTCTTTCTAATTCTAATTCTTCTAGTTGTAGGTTTAGATTGTTTACTTGAGCTTTTTCTTGTTTCCTGAATTAGGCATGTAGTGCTATGAAATTCCCTCTCAGGACTGTTTTCACTGTGTCCCATAGATTTGGGTTTATTGTTTGTTCATTTTCATTTGTTTCCAGGAAGTTTTTGATTTCTTCCTTGATCTTATTGGTAACCCATTCACTGTTTAATAACATGATATTTAGCCTCCATGTGTTTGAATGTTTTTGAGTTTTTGATTGTGGTTGATTTCTAGCTTCATGCCATTGTGATATGAGAAGATGCCTGATATGATTTTTATCTTCTTGAATTTGCTAAGACTTATTTTTTTGTCCTGACATGTGGTCTATCTTTGAAAATGTTCCAAGTGTACTTGTGAAGAATGTACATTCTGCAGCTTTGGAATGAAATGTTTTATAAATATCAATTAAGTCCATCTGATCTTGTGTGTTGTTTAAGGTCTCTGTTTCCTTGTTGACTTTTTGTCTGGAAGATCTTTCCAGTGACTTCAGTGGGGTTCAAAGTCCCCTACAATTACTGTATTCTTGTCAATCTCTCCCTTAAAGTTCACCATGAGGGTTTTTATTTTAATATATTAACATGCTCCTATATTGAGTGCATATATGTTTACAAGGGCTATATTTTCTTGTTGGATTGATCCCTTTAATATTATGTAGTAACTTTCTTTGTCTCTTTTATGGCCTTTGTTTTGAAGTCTATTTCGTCAGATATAAGTATTGCTATCCCAGCTTTTCTTGTTCCCATTTGCATAATGTTTTTCCATCCTTTAACTTTCAGTCTATAAGAATCTTTTGTTATGAGGTGGGTCTCTTGTAGACAGCATATATATGGATCATGTTTTCTTATCCATTCAGCTACCCTAGGTCTTTTTATTGGAGCACTTAATCCAATTATATTTAAGGTTATTATTTATTTCTATTTTTTTATACCAATGTTCTTCTCTCTAGCTTTCTTCTTCTTAAAGCTGTTCCTTTAACATTTCTTGCAATGCTAGTTTGGTGGTAATATGCTCTTTTAGCCATTTTTGTCTGGGAAGCTCTTTATTTGCCTTAAATTTTAAATGATAGCCTTGCTGGATAGGTAGTCTTGGATTCATCCCCTTGCTTTTCATTACTTTGAATACTTTCTGGCCTGAAGTGTTTCTGCTGAGAAAGCAGCTGACATTCTAATGGAAACTCACTTGTAGGTAACTTTCCATCTCTCTCTTGCTTCCTTTAAGATTCTTTCTTTGTCTTTAACGTTTGTTATTTTAATTATGATGTGTCTTGGAGTTGGTCTCTTTGGTTTCATCTTGATTGGGACTCTCTCTGCTTCCTGTACTGTGTGACTCTTTCCTTCACCAGGTTAGGGAAGTTCTCTGTCTTTATTTCTTTAAACATGTTCTCTATTCCTTGCTCGTTATCTTCTCCTTCTGAAACCCCTATGATGCAGATGTTATTATGTTTAATGTTGTCACAAAGTTCCCTTAAACTGACCTCCTGTATTTAATTCTTGTTTTCTTTTTGCTGCTGTAATTGAGTGTTTTTTTCTGCCTTGTCTTCCAAGTCACTGATTTGATCCTCCATTCAATCTTATTTTGATTCCTTCCAATGTATTCTTGATGTCAGATATGGAGTTTTTCATTTCTGACTGGTTCTTGTTCATGGTTTCTATTTTCTTTTTCATGCTTTGTAGCTCCCACTAAGTTTCTTGTAATTCTCACTAATTTCCTCAAGCATCCATATATACATTACTTTGAACTCTATATCTGATAAATTTCTTGCCTCAGTTTCATTTAACTCTTTTTCTAGAGATTCCTTTTATTTTCATTTGGGGGTTGTTTATCTCCCCATTGTAGCCGTCTCTTTGTGTTTGTTTCTATGTATTAAGTAGAACTGCTATACCTCCCGGTCTTCACGAGGTGGCCTTAAGTAAAGCGTCCTGTGGGACCCTGGGGCACAGTCTCCTTGCTCTCCTGACCTGGGTGCTCTAGGAAATCCTTGTGTGGATTATGGGAGTCCTCCTGTTGTAAACGGGTGTTGATTGCTGTTGGCCCCTTGGTGTGTGCGATCAACCCTCAGGCTGGATGACTGTGAGGCTCAACCCCTACTACCTCATGCAAGTTGTTGTACAGGTGCTGATAGAATGAAACAAGATAAAACAAAAAACAACAGAAATAAACCACCACCACCACCATCAACAAAAAGAGTAAGAAGAGTAAAAAGACAAAAAATAATAATAAAAGTCAAACGAAAAAAGAATAAGAGGAAAACATATATGAAAGGAAAGAAAATAAGAAAAAGAAAAAAGAAAGAAAATGAAGAAAAAAAAGATTAGGAAGAGAAAAGCAGAGGGGGAAAAAAGTGTAAGAAAAGAAAAAGGAAAGAAAATAGAATTAGAAAAGAAAAGAGAGAGAGAGAGCGAGAGAGAGAGATGAAATATTAAGGAGGGGGGAGAAAAAAGACCAACCACCTCCTAAAAATAACATAAAAGAAAAATAAAGAAAAGCGTGCCGCTGGTGAGATGCCCGGGCGCTGCCCGGAGCCGCCGCTGGCTGCAGGTCCCCGCCCGCGGCCGCCCAGAGCTCGGCCGCGCCTGCGAACAGCCCAGCTGCGGCCCGAGGCTGGTTTTCGCCCGCACAGGGCCCCGGGGTCGGCACAGCCCCAAGCTCCGCGGGACCCCGCCCGCCGCCTTCCGCGCCCCCCGCGGGCGGCCCGGGCGCGGACGTGGAGAGGCCCAGCCTGAGGCTCCCGGGGCCGGGGGACCGGCGACGGGGTGACGGGATTTCCACGGGGGCAGGTGCCGCTGAGGCTTCAGGGGAGCCGGCGGGCGCGCTCCCCGCCCGAGCCCCGCGTTTCCCCGACTGCAGCCGGAGCAGCCCCAGCAGCCAGCGGGCGGCCCCGGAGCCCCGAGGCTGGGTGCGGGCGGCTGGGCGCGGGGCAGGTTTCTATCCGATTTCCCGTGAGGTGTCCTGGAAAATGGGGGAGAGGCCCTGCCCCAGAGCAAGTCACTGACAGCCCCTGGGGCTGCCCAGCCGTCCAAGCCCCAGCCTGTGATGTCTCCTCCGCGGGGCTTAAAATTCAGGGCGGGGAGAGGAAGGCTGGAGGGGGCGCTGCTCTTCCCCGGGTGAGGCCGCTGGGCCTGGAGTCCTCGCTCCTCCCGGAGACACGCTGCTGGGGTGTCGGGAGGGCCCGCGCCCCCGCGCCTCCCCCAGCGCCAGCACCCAGACTCTCCTGGGGTGACCCCCGCCCCCGCCTGCGCCCGCACCCCCGCGCCCGCGCCCCGCAGCCCCCAGCTCCCCCGCGCCTCCCCCAGCGCCAGCACCCAGACTCTCCTGGGGTGACCCCCGCCCCCGCCTGCGCCCGCACCCCCGCCCCCGCCCCCGCGCCCCAGCGCCCGCGCCGTCCAGGTGCGTGTCCGCCCGCAGCGGCTTGGCGCGTTGTTGCTGTAAACCGACGGCTCCCCTGGGCGGCCGCGTCTCCCTGGGACCCTAACCCAGCGCCTTCCCGGCTGGGTGCTCGTGGCGCGCGTCCCCTGCTCGGGAGCTCCAGGCTGCGGAGATGGGCTCCTCGCCTCGCAGCGGGACCCTCCGGAGGCCCAGTTAGCGCGCCTTCCACGACTGCGCCCTTCCTACCTCCTCGGTGTGGCTTTTGCCGTCCTTGGTTAGAAGTCTCCTCTTCAGATAGTCTCCAGTTAGTATTTCAGGGAAAATTGGGATTTAGCTGCAACTGCTAGCGAGGCTCTGGGAGGCGCTGGGAGCCAGATCCCCTACTCCACCGCCCCCCTGAACCCCCGCACATGCCACCTTGAAGTCCTGTGCTCAGAGGTGCGCCTGTCAGGAGGGATGATGCAGGTCAGGGAGGCATTCGGTTTTTTCACCTTTGGGTTTGAATTATCAAAAAAATTAATTTGTATCTCCCTCTGACCACCAACTTTATTGTTCACAGCTCAGTTATTTGTCACCTGGTCTTATAATTTTCTTTTTGTTCATCCATCTTTCTCACCACACGCCAAGCTCAGCAAAGGCAAGAACTATCTTACTCATTTAGGATGGTCGAGGGACTAGGACAATGCTTGGCCATCAAGCCTTCAATAGCCTAAGTGAGCACTAAGTAAATAGCACAAAAACAGAGGAATAAAGGTGGTTAGACGGGTTGTATCAACACCCCTTCCACGCTTGCTGCCATTCGTACCTTTTTCCTAGATTAGTAAAAGGTTAAATGTAAATCCCAAAGAAAGCCTGGGTCAGAAGGTTCAGAGGCCACGGCCAAGTAAGGATTAGGACTGAGGGAGCAGGTTCCAGAAACACTGAGTGAAATTAACTTATCCCCAACAAAAATACCTTTTGTCTCCTTTGCCAATTTATTTAATGAATAAATTTATTTGATAGTAGTGCCAGGGACCCGAGAACAAGAAGGGTGTACCAGTAGAGGGCACCCTTACCACAGATATTCATTAATGGTTTTTAATGGATGCCCCACAGTGGGGCCAAGAAGGAAAGCACAGCATTCTTTCTGAAGGAGCTCATAATTCTCCCCGCCATACAAGAAGGAAAGCGACAAACACCAAGGGTGAAAGATTAGCAGAGAATGCCCAGGGCGATCACCATGCCCCCTGGCCACTGCACTGTGGAGGCAGAGCTTTACACGGCTCTTAAAGACAACTGACCTCCTCGCTAAAGCTCCAGAAGAAAATCCTGAAGAGAAACTATACCAACCCACCTCCCATTCTGGCCTGCAGTAGCCCCTCCGCCTGCATTGCCTTTCAACTCTATTTTCAGCTGTTAGAACAAGCCATTTCATTCTAGGGCTAGACCAAACCTCCTGGTTTGGAGACACATGCCGGACGTCTATAGTGTTCGCAGCTAGTGTTGTACTTTTTAGGGAAGAAAACTTTTGTTCCCCACGATGCCTCATGGAGACCGCCCTGGACTCTGAGCTTCTGAGCTGTGGAAGCAGATGAGCCCTGTCTCTGCCTTCGCCCTTCCTTGGGACAGTCACAGACTGATGGGCTGAACCTTGGGAGAGATAGAACTTTGATTCTCATCTCTAACGGCTGCCATCGCACACAGTTGATCCAGAGGTTGGGAGGTGGTGGCCCATGTCATGCCCCCAAAGCACTGTCTTCCCCAAGGCCAGCTCTGTTTGGGGATTTCATTTGTGTAATGGTCCAAAATGCACCCTTCTCCTGTGTATGACCCTCCCAATTCCAACCCCATTGTTCTGCCCGGGCTCAGGTCCCCATCATTCCTGTAGGCTCCTAGATGTCTCCCTGCTCCAGTCCTGGTCCCTGATTGGTCCTTCGCACTGCCCGAGAGTTCCCTTCCTAGAAAAAGATCTGACCCCTGACTGTAAGCTCACTGTCCCCTGCATCCCATCGCTGACTCCTGGCACATGGGCCTCTATGTTTCTTGAACATGACTGTGCTCCTGCTTCAGGGCCTTTGCTCGTGTGGGTCCCTGTGTCTAGAATTTTATTCTCCCAGATACCCAATGATTCGTTCTCTCACTTTATTCAGGGTTATGCCCTAATACCATGCCTTCCCTAAACACCAGCACCTGCTGTATTACGCTCTGTTCCCTTACACTGCTTAACTTTTCTTCATGGCTCTCATCACTCCCTGACATTGCTACATAGCTGATGGTTTATTCTGTCAGGTCCATGAGGGCAGAGACTTAGTTCTATCTTGTCCACAATTGTACTTGAGTACCTGACACATTAAATGTTCCCAATAAATATATGTTTAATTGCTTAATTAAAACATATCTTTCATCTACTCAGTTCCTTCCTCCATCCCCTCAGGTACTCCTCATTCACGTCAGAATTAAACCAAATTCTTAGGCATGACATTCAAGGCTTGTGGTTTGACCATCTGCTTTTCTGGGCTCACCTTCCATCACACACCTGCAATGGACCCTGAACTCCAACAACACTTAGTAGTATACCACCCACTGTCATGCCCGCATGCCTGTGCTCCTGCCTCCGTTTCATCATCAGTTATTGAAATCTTCCTAACCTCCCGACAGCCTGACCTGCTATCTCCCCACAGTGAAGACTTCTGCACTGTCCCTCCTATCCCAGCCATCAATAGCTCTCTGCGCTATGATATCCGTTGTATATCTCTTACATGATGTCCTGTGTTACAAATTATTTCTCCATTTATCTTTCTCTACCAGTAGACAAAGTAGAGGAACTGAGTTCTCACTCTTTTAACACTCAAGCATAAAACAGGGGTCTCAAACTCAAACACCCCCAGAAGCGAGGCACAAAGTAGGTGAGATCAATGATGGGTGTGACAGTCTGCTTGGGCTGCCATAACGAGATACCACGGACTTAAACAACAGAAACTAACATTCTCACAGGTCTGGAGGTTGAAAGCCCAAGATCAAGGTGCCATCAGTGGGTCTCTGGGAAGGCCCCTGTCCTGGCTTGCAGAGGGCTGCCTCCTCCCGCATCCTCACGGGCCTTTCCTCTCCCTCTGTGCACACATGGAGAGACAGCTCTCTGGTGCCTCTCCCTCTTCCTTTAAGTCCTAGGGGATTAGGGTTCCACCCTTATGTCCTCATTTAACCTTGATTACCTCCTTAAAGGCCCTTTCCCCAAATGCAGTCGCATTGAGGAGTAGGGCTTCAAAACATGAATTTAGGGGGACACAGTTCAGTCCATAACAATGGACAGGATGGTTACTTAGGAGAACCAGAGGGCATCTCCCCTCCATACAGGGGAGTTACACCCAGTTCCAGCACACAGTGCCAAGCCTGGCATGAGGCCTAATATTCCCCAGCCTTCAGAATTTGAAAGAAACTAGAAATCAGAATAATTCGGAGGCAAAACCTCTTAATTTTAAAATGTCAGTAATTAATTAAAACATATTTTTAACTATGTGAACAAAACAAACAAACTTGGCAGAATTTTGAGGACCAAGAATTGGCAGTTTCCTGAATTCCGGGAAGGTACTGGGCCCTGGCAAAGCCTTGTGGATGCTCTGCGAGAAAATGGTTCACAAGGCACAGGCCTTGTTTGGGAAATAAAGACCAGGACAGGCTAAAAGAACTGAGGTAATTCTGTTTAGAGGCCAAAGGATTACAGGATTAGCCAGCAATGGTTCCCAAGATATAAAAGGCTTATTGGTCTGTTTCATGCTTCTGTCACTAAATCTATTTTGTTCATCAGTTTATTATGTTCATCAGTTTATTGTATTCCACATATAAGTAAAATCATGTAATATTTGTCTTTCTCCACCTTGTTTATTTTGCTCAAAATAATATTCTCCAGGTCCATTCATATTGTCCCAAAGGGTACGAGATCCTTCTTCTTAACAGCTGCATTGTATTCCGTGGTATAAAAAAGGGGACATCTGTAATACTTTCAACAATAAAGATAAATTTGAAAAACAAAAGGCTCATGTCTAGGACACTAATGAGCTGCTCTCCCTACTGAGAACAGAACAAACAGAAAACAGACTCCCAATGCCCCATAAGTATTTGTAAGGACTTTGTATTTGAATGGACCTTTACAGTGGAAAGTTTTTTCATTCATTATCTCTCTTCTGGCAGTAACATTCTGTGATTTTAAGAAAGTTTTGTTAGAAATGTTAATAATGAAAGAATGAGCCATACGGTAAAAGACTTTCATCTCTGTAAGAAGGCAGCAATGTGATTTCTCAGTGAAGAATGAACTATTTCTGCATTCACCCGTTTCATACCGGAAGCAACCAGAACCCAAAGGACTGGTAACATGCTCAAGGCCACAGAGGGCTGGAAACAGCTGCACTTTCCCCAGTGCACACTGTCCAGTTACATACCAAGAAAGCTAGGTTTTCTCCAGTAAATGAGGAAGGATGAGGAACATATAATAAATAAATAGTTATTATACATAAACAAGCAACCTCTCTCCCCTTTATACCACTTCTTAAGATTATTTCTTTATCCTAGTATCACCTAATTATATTTTCCTTCTTGTTGGACTTTTAAAGGCCTTCAGTATCACAGTTTAATATGACTAATTATTATTAATGAAAACAAGAATAATTGTCAACATCAAATCTAAAAGACTTTATCTAAAGGGTTTAATAAGGGAATGGTAGTCTGTTTAATTCCAGGCCATAAGCTATTATTGGATATCCGGACTCAGGGATAAGTACCCCAGGGATCAGCAAGGCTGACACATGTCAAGAAGCATTATTGGAGATCACGACTTTGGGAATAGCTCCAGGGGCAGCTTGTCTTCTTGCTATAGTTTCTTCTATGCTGTTATGTTCAGTGCCACTATGCTCAGTGCTGCTATGCTTTGAGCTGGCTTGAGCAGCATAAAAAATGTGGGATGAAGACATTGAATCTATGTGTTATGAGTAGAGATTAAATTCCTTATTAGGGATTCTGTGACAGAAACGTGGAACCAAACAAGTCTAGGTTCAACCCAGACCTGCCATTTGCTGTGAGAACTTGGCCAAGAAATGTCATCCCTATAATAAGAGTAAGAACATCAACCCCCAATGTTTTTGTAAAACCTAATTTGTGTAGGATGCATAGCACAAATAGCAAGCAGTTTCAGCACGTTAAGTTTTGACAAATGGTAACTATTATTACCATTAAAATAACAACAACAACTTCACTCCCTAGAGCCTTCTCAAATGTACATCTCTATATTCCAATCAAACAAACTTACCTTGGGAGGAGACATCTGCAACCTGGAATATTGTGGCAAAGGCTGCCCAGGACCTGGCTCCGAGATTGTCCTTGCACTGTCTCCCCTGGGACACAGAGTGTGTTCAGTGTACCCTGGGCAACCTCCCTTTTTTATCCCCTCCCACCACCTGGTCTCCTGAGTCTTCCCCCTCCTGACAGCAAAGCCATCCACGTGTACCATCCTCTGCTCCGCCCCAAACTTACTCACCCATTCCTTTTTAATCAAAGTTCTTTTTCCTTCACGACTGGACATTTACTTTGTGCTAGGACAAAGGTGCCAGTGCTTTCACATCAGTCAATAGAGAGAATGAATGAAAAGCCCCTAACTGTACCAGACACTCAGGAGGCCTCAGTGATGGGAGTTCCCATCCCTCACCTATGAAATGAGAATTCTGGACAGGGTTACCTCTAAATTCCAGGGATTCCACAGAAATGCATAGTCAAGTGTGAATGCAGAGTACATTTGCATGCTGGCAGGACTGCTTTTGTAAGCACCCCCACCCCCACTCGATTAATCTTGAGTTGATAGACTACATGGCATTTAAAGACACCAGGGAAACTGGCTCACCCCTGGTGCACACACAAAGACCAAAACAGTATGAGACTCCTTGCCACTCCCGGTCGAATGGTAGCTGACCCCTGCCCTGCACACAAACATGGTGAGAGAATTAAAATTGGGTTTACAGTTGGCTAAGGATGTTTATGGACAGTCCCAGAAAACATAGGTCAGTATCATCCCAGAGGGACCCTCTGATCAGAAGCTGTAGCCTCTGGTTCCCAGAGGCATGATGGGCTTTCTGAGGAGCTCTAAGATCAGCCTGGCACCCAGGCTTCTGGTAGCACCTGCTGCACTCGGGCTGGGTGACCCGACCTGCAGAGGGCACTTACCAGGAAGGCACGTCTGGAATGTGATGGCTGATTTGTCAAGCAGGGGACCATCCATAGGACTGATGGCTCCATCAGAGCCCAGTAATGGAATTATGTGCCTGGATACACAGCTGGCAATTGCACCCTCTGTGGATCACTTCAGGCAGCAATAAAGATAAAATGCTTTATAATGTATTCATTCATTTCAATACAGTCAGTAGTAATGTTAGAGTGGTTCATATCAAGAAAGACTGAGCTGCGTTTGAAACGGAGAAATGTGTTCTCTTACAGGGATTATTTGGAGAACCAAATGAATGTGCGTGAGACACTTCATTAAATCATGAGTCAGTTGGCAGGTGATCCTCATACGCTGCTGGCAGCGGTGGGAACGCAGCAACCAGAGCATTGGAAACAAATGAGTTACAGGTGTGCCTTGTTTTCGTTTCTGGTCTCGTTTGGGTCATTACAGGCTACATCAGTCTGTTTCAAAGTTTGTAGTAGATCATCCAAAGAAATAGAATTGGAGTTTCTAGAAAGTATCAGGTATTTGTTTGCTGGGTAGCTTAAGGGGGAAAATGTGGTTCCTGGGTTGTCCTCTCAGAGACTCAGCAGGTGCCAGCTACGTCCCCCTGTCCCAAAGCTGTTTCTTCTCCTCTCTCCCAGACGAAAGATAAGTCACATGGTGGGGGCGATGGACTCTAAAGCAAGGTGGACAGCACCGAGACAACCGCACGGAGAAGGCGGCTGTGCTGGGAGAGGCTCCGGGATGCTTAGAGAGAGGCGGGCCTGCGGAGGTGCTGAGCTGCCTCCCAGCCTCAGCGCCCTGCCCGTCGCCCCCTGAAGGGCTGTCTCTTCTAGATGACCCCTGTTTAAAGCTAGCTCATCGCCTTTCTCCTTTCCCCAAATTAGCTCCTTTTCAACGTCCCTGTTTCATTCATTTAATTAGCATTTATTTATTGCAAACCTACTATAGGGCAGGTACCCTATGAGGCGGTGAGTTAAAAATGAAACGGCCCCCTTCCAGGTGCCCTTACGTTCTTGTAAGAGAAGGAAGAAGACCAAGCAGCTGGCCAAACACGACTGTGTGGGCTGAGGAAACGCCTGGAAGGAAAACCAAGCGGGTAAGGGAGGAGGAGGGGCAGGCCAGCCAGGGAAGGCCACTCCAGCCACCGCACACTTTACAGTCCCCACGGCGTAGCCCCTCCGTCTCTGTGTGCCCGCAGGGGCGTTTGGGGGCAGCGATACTTTCATACTTAGTGTATTGGCTGAAAATCCCAATGTTCACAAAGCTAGCACAAATAAGTGGGGAGGGGCAGGTAGGACCGAAATGAAGAAGCCAGGTGACAGCGGGGGAGGAAGGCTTAGGAGGGAGGGCCTGGCAGGTGTGAAGGGATCACGCTTCGTGTTCCAGGAACAGCCAGGAGATCTGCGTGACTGAGGCGGAGTGGGCAAGGGAGGTGAGGGCAGGGCCGTCTCGCAGCTCTCCTTCCCATCCAGCTGGAAACTGCAGTTAAATGCAGTTATCTCTTACTCCTCCCACCCTTTTTTTGCTCCAGCTATATTCAGTCACCTTTTCTAAAGGTGATTCTCTGAAATCACCCTCCCTGCTCCACCCTCACCCCGAGTTCAGGCTCCACTCACTTTATGCTTGGATTGCTCAAGAGCCTAACTGGCCTTTCAGCCTCCAGCAGCTTGGATTGCTCTAACCCCTTTATTCTAAGCTTCCAGATTAACCTTCCTGGAGCATTGCATTCATCATGGCTTTTGTTCCCTTGCGTAAAAAGGGCTTAGCATTACCTGTAGGATAAAGCAGAAGCTCTTTAGCCTGTGCCTTGCCCATCCCTTCATCAATCTGGCTTAAACTCTTCGCTCTATGACTCTGTTCCCACCTCCTCAACTCCAGTGACCTCCGCCCATTACACCACACTGTGTCCTCCCTCTCACCCTTGAGGTCTGGCCCAAGGCCCATGTTAGCCTCCTCTGAGCGGACAGCCCAAACCAGACTGTCTTCTCTGTTGAACAGCTGGTGCACTAAGTCATCTCTATCACCATCCAATTTAGTGCTCAATATAGAGCAGCATAGAGGGCCCATTGCTCTTTGTTTAGTCCTGGCTCATCAATTAGACTAATCCATTGAGGGCAGGAACCATGTCTTCTACATCCTGTGCACCATTTGAGTGCCATATACATACAAACCATAACTCATGAAAAATGCGAACAATACATATTAACAAAGAAGGATTTCTGGGTTGTCAGGTGCTGAGCTTGGTAAGAAAAATGAAATGAAATGATCATAATGTATCTGTGAAGCCCTCCTTTTTCTGCAGGCAAGAGGGATTTTCAGTGCAAGTCATAATCTTCTTTCTAGGAGGGATGGTAAGCTCGACAGCATGGTCACACAAATCTTACTTTTTCAGCCCTATCTTCAGTAACTGGCTATATAATCACATATTTATGTTAAACATTGAGTGTATGTAACTACAAACTTTCTAGAGAAACGCTATCAGTGTGGTAGGACCAAATGGGAGAAATGTGCTCAACTTCCTGAGCCAACAACTGCTAATGCTAATACATCTGAAGAGCCTTTGCCAATGTCAAGGCTGGGCAGCAGCAATGTTTTGCAGACATAAAAAGCTCACATGGGTGCGAATGAAAAAATAGGCAAGGCTTATAAAGCCTGCATGGTTACAAAGAGAATTTAAAATCTAATTTTTTAAATTTATCTTTATTGTTGAAAGTATTACAGATGTCCCCCTCTTCCCCCCTCATTGACCCTCTCTTGCCCCCTCCCCAGGCCTGCCCTGCATGCACTATTGTCTGTCCATGGGCTATGCATGTATGCATATAAGTTCATTGATTAATCTCTTCTCCCTACCCCACCCCTTCCCTCTGAAATACGTCAGTATGTTTCATGCTTCAATGTCTCTGAATCTTTTTTATTTTGTTCATTAGAGTCCATATATGAGTGAGATCATGTGATACTTGTCTTCTCTAACTGGCTTATTTCACTTAGCATAATATTCTCCATGTCCCTCCATGCTGTCTCAAAGGGTAAGAGATCCTTCTTTTTTACAGCTGCATAGTATTCCATGGTGTGAATGTCCCACAGCTTTTTTATCCACTCCTCTTCTAATGGGCACTTTGGCTGTTTCCAGATCTTAGCTATTGTAAATAATGCTGCTACGAACATAGGGGTGCATATATTATTCCTGATTGGTGTTCCTGACTTCTTAGGATATATTCCTAGAAGTGGGATCACTGGGTAAGATGGCAGTTCCATTTTTAATTTTTCCATAGTGGTTGCACCAGTCTGCATTCCCACCAGCAGTGCACTAGGGCTCCCTTTTCTCCACACCCTCACCAGCAGATTTACTGATGGTAGCCATTCTGGCTGGTGTGAGGTGGTACCTCATTGTCATTTTAATTTGCATCTCTCTGATATACAATCTTTCTTAAATAGAAAGTTTTCCAACAAGAAGTTAAAATGGAATCTTTTCACCTTTGGGTGCCTGATGGCCTTGCAGAGAGTTGCTCAATGGAACTGAACTCTCTGGACAGTGTTTTATGTGCATTCTTTGAAGTTAGGACCTACCAGCTCATTTGAAGTCCTATACTTCAAAATAATGAAAATATTTCCTTCTTTTTTTATGGCTAAGCAGTATTTGATTGTGTAACTGTACTACAGCTTTTAATCCACTCATGTACTGATGGACATGAGCTGCCTCCAAATCTTGGCTATTGTAAATAGTGCTGCAATGAACATAGGGGTGCATATACTCTTTCAAATTAGTGTTTCGGGTTTCTTTGTATATATTCCCAGAAATTGAGTTGCTGGATCATATGGCAGTTCTGTTTTTAGTTTTTTGAGGAACCTCCATACTGTTTTCCATAGTGGCTGCACCAGTCTGCATTCCCACCAGCAGTGCACTAAGGCTCCCCTTTCTCCACACCCTCGCAGCACTTGTATGTTGATGGAGCCATTCTGACAGATGTGAGGTGATACCTCATTGTGGTTTTAATTTGCATCTCTCTGATGATTAGTGATGTTGAGCATCTTTTCATATGTCTATTGGGCATCTGTATGTCTTCTTTGGAGAAGTGTCTATTCAGGTCCTTTGCCCATTTCTTAATTGGATTGTTTCAGGGGGGGTTGGTGTTGAATTTTCTAAGTTCTTTAAAATTTTTGGACATTAACTCCTTTTCAGATGTATCATTGGTGAATATGTTCTCCCATTCAGTGGGTTGTCTTGTCATTTTGTTGATGGTTTCCTTTGCTGTGCAAAACCCTTTTAGTTTGATGTAGTCCCATTTAACAAACCAAATAGAAACAAACTTATAGATACAGAGAACCGACTGACAGCTGTCAGAGGGGAGGGGGGTTTGCAGTTGAGTAAAAAAGGTAAAGGGATTAAGCAAAAAAAAAACAACTGAAAGCCAAAATCTCATAGACACAAACAACAGTATGAGGATTCCCAGAGGAAAAGGGGAGTGGGAGAGGTAGAAGAGGGAAAAGGGGGGATAAATGGTGATGGAAGGAGACTTGACAAGACTTGACTTGGGATGGTGAACACACAATACAATATACATATGATGTATTATAAGATTGTACACCTGAAACCTATATAATTTTACTAACCAATGTCACCCAAATAAATTCAATAAAAAAAGATAAAAGGATGGTAAAAACAATTTTTAATTAAAAATAAAAAGTGGAATACTGTGACACCATTAACAGCATTGGCACATGGACTATATTAGCACATGGAAAAAAATGTTCAGTGAAAATAACAAAATATAGATGTACAGTGATTGCAACAATATAAAAGGACTATATTTACTTTGAGAAAAGTAGGATGTAAACCCTGAATACTATAAACTTCTCTTTATTTAACCCTATGAAATATTGTAATGGAATTAAAATTCAATTCAATAAAATAATAAATTAAAGATAAGAGATGCAGGAATTCTGTCTTCAGTCCATCTTGTATGTAGTTTCAGCAGCATAGAGCACCTGAAGGGACGTGGGGGGTGAGGCTGGGTGCGAATCAACTTCCCGCTGGTCGTCCTGCCTGGCTCTCCGCTCCCTGTACCCCTGAAAGCCAGGCTGCCCTGGTGGCGCCATTCATGAGGGGGCGCAGTGACTCTTGCTCGTATGGAAAGTAGGCGAGGGCCTCCCCTGACGTGGTGTGCAGAACCCCGACAGCCCCCCGGTCTCCCCGCCGAAGCCTGCGATTCCCTCACTACAAACCCTAACCTCCACAGTTTCCTTCCCTCTCAGTGACCCTGCAAGGATCTTGAGGAAACAGAATACGTTAAGCTGCCACTTACATCTTATGCAAAGGCTGAAATGCGAGTGTTGACGGGGACAGGCAGGGCTAGGAGGGGACGGAAGCAAGGAGCTTTACTCAGCCCCTGCCAGATGGAGTCATGCAACATGGGCCCTGTGCTACCAAGACTTCTGATTTTCCAAGAGAAGATTTTTATGTAAACTCTCTCAATTTTTTTAATATTGGCAACTAACTCTGATTTGTTAAAAATTGTACAGACCAGGCCAAACCCACCTGCAGGCCAGCAGTGACGCACGTTAGCAAGCTTGCCTCGGTACAGGGCACGAGAGAAGGTAAGCCAGCACCCACCTGGGGACGAAGGCAGGAAAGGGTGGGGTGGCTTCTCCCGGAAGGACAGTGAAGATCTGACGGTGAACTGAGCAGCTTTGCCTGACGGGCTCTGCAGCCACTCGCCTGGGCACCCACCTGCAGAGAGAAGGAGCCTCCGAAGGGCCTCCGAGCAGCAGCTTTGTGCATCCCCAGCTACTGCTCTGCCCTCTGATCGAGTGCATAATGTTGTCTCTGGCACATTTTAAAATATCTAAAATATAAATTACAACTCTACCAGTATAAAGACAAGTATGATCCAGGCTAGATTACATTTATGTATTTCTTCTGATTTAAAAAAATATAAAACATTTTCTAGGGTCCCTAAAAGTATCATGGGCTCTAGGCCCTGGCCTACTGTGCCTACAAGGTGAAGGCAGCCCTGCCTCCAGCCCGGCAGCACCTGGTTTAAACACTGGGTGAAAATGCCTGCTGACCAGCTACTAGTGTAAGTCGCTACAAAAATGGAAAATCATTAGTCATGCTGGGTGGCAGTTGTGTTATTGTGGACATAAGCCTGGGCCTTAAAAACAGACCACATAGGTTCAAGTCCCAGGTCTGCCACTTATAGTCTAAGCGATGTCAGGCAGACCTCTCTGTGGCTAGGTCTCCTCACCCTGCAAAAGAAAGAAATGAACATTAGCTTTTACCATCACTCTGTCCTGTTGTGACCAGCTTTATGGTTCTGGACATTGGTAAAATTATCACGTAAACATGTAAAACCTCTTAAAGAACCAAACTCTGTCAGGTCAGGAAGGCAATAGCATTATCGTGAATTCCTAAAGGTAACTTAACTGCTAAAATCCAAAAGATAGATGAATGTCTATGCAGGCTTGCCATGACTAATTTTTAATTATATCTTACGTTCCTTCTATCAGCCGATGCCCCCCTTTTGTCCATAAAAGAAATTCAAAGTAGAGACTGGAGCTTAGAAACTTACCCATGGGTTGTGTTTTCTATTCTAAAGAGATGTGATCTTTCAATAAATATTCCTGCGTCATCAAGCACCTGGCAGCTTTCAGAGCACTGGATCATTACACAACTGTATAACATACAAAGAAACAACTGAACACAAGAATTTTAGAAAACTTCATTCCACAGGGAGGACCGAGCGTCGGCCTTACCTCCTACGCTGGGATAGGAGGTAAGATCCACAATAATCTCTGTGTGATCCTCAAAGCTGGAGAGTGAGAAGGAGCCTCTCAGGCCACCAATCCACCCTCATTTCAGAGGGCACAGAGGCCTAGAGAATTCAGTTGTTTCCTTGAGGTCACGTTCGTTAGTCTCAAGCTCTTTCTCTGCCTCCCCCTCCACCTGTCATCATTTTGTGTATATTGTTTATTCTGAGTTCTTTGGGATGAATCCATCTCTCTAATGCTAGAATTGTTGCAGTTAAAAATAGTTATAAACTGTTGTGTAAAATGTAAATTTCTTTTGGTAGAAAAGTAGTTGGTGCTCAAAAAAAGTTGTGGAATGAATGAATGAAAGTTCTTTAAACTTTCATCTTACCATCTTGTCATCTCACGGTTGAATTTCTCACCATTTTGTAAAGTAGAGCAGAATGGAGACCCTCATGCATTGTCATGCTTTCAGCCGACGTAGAACCCATACGGTTCATGACCACATGTGGTCCGTGTGTTGTGAAGACATGACGTATTTCCATTTCCAAATGTCTAAAGATTATATTAACATGTGTTGCTTAATTTTGAAAGAGCTGACAAAGATGTGTCTGCAGCCATAGGGTTTGGTGATTCCTGAAGACAAGAATGAGGAAGGTCACAGGGAATTGTGGACTAAGCTAAGCCTGTATTCCTTGCTTTCTCCACAGAATGTACTTTTAAGTGCTCAAAACTGCAAAAAATACATATTCTCATCTAATCTGGAGGAAATGGCACAACCTTAAGTCTCTTACATCAGCCAAGAACAAATTCACTTTTTAAGACACATCTTTACTGTAACATAATTGTACCCATTCCAAAAAAAAAAATCAGCAAAAATCTCTTGCACATTTGCAAAATACTTTATAATCAGTAATCCCTCTGAATGGCATTGTTTGCTCATTTTATAGTAAAGGTGATAAAGAAAGTTAGAGGCATATTATGGAATCTTATATAACTCAAGTTCTATTCGGTTGCATCCAGTGAGCCATGCTGTGTCCCTAATGTTCAAATAGACGTCAGATCTTTCTCTGGGCCAAAATAAACCAATTGGTTGCATCTATAATAGCTGCTTTGTTAAAAATCAAAGTCGTTTATAGACAGAATGGTTATTTCCTTATAGCAAAAGAACACAACCTATTCCTAACCTGTGCTCACATCCAACATTCATCTCTATGGTCCCAAATGCAATTCCTGAACATAAGCCATGTCAGCATTAAGTGTTGAATACAGGCTAATATATTGATTTTTTGAACAGGTTTATTAAGTCCATTATCACTTAACGAAAAGATTTTAACTTTAGCCACAAAAACACTCACAATGCCTTCCCATCAACTCCCTAAAGGTAAAACAACATACATTTAAAAGAAAAATAACTGAAGCTTCCCTAAGTGCAGATGTTCCCACAGGACGGGTTAAGTTCTGGATTTCTGTCTCAATGCATGAGGTCCACATTTGATTTTTACTACAAAGATAAACCCAAACTGACAATTACCCTTTGCTAACCCTATCAAATAATCTCAGCATGAAAATGCTGGCATTTTTCTTACTACAATGTAAAGTACATAGAATTAACTAACATAATTTCACAGCCTTAGTAATCCATTTCAAAATTATGCTGTGCAACACTATCTTTAAAAATATCAAGTTAATTACTTTCTCTTTACAGCAGTCTCAAGTAAAATTATATCCACTTTGGCTTGAATGATTAAGATACAGAAACCAAAGTCCCTTACAGAGATCCAACTGTCACATTGCCACAGAGAGCTACATGTGAAATACAAATAAATTGTTCATTCAGTGGTATTTATTCCATTACCTTCAACACATACATACACTAGTTTAAACTTAAGTTCGTTCTGAACTTTAGGTCTAAATCTTTTTATAAATATATTTTTCCTAAGGCCTGTTCTGAAATTTCTAAGGTAAAGAAAATCAAAATTGACTCCCAAATCAAGATTTAAAAAATAAATAAACATATTTGTATTCATGTTTCTTAGTGTGATGCTACTATGTAGACAATCATATTGATTTAACTATTGCATATCCATTCCTCCCAAATCTGATCCCTTTGAAAACAGCTCTCCCTAATAATTTTTTTTTTAAAGATACAAATATCTATGACTTATAGCCATGTTTTTGGTAAAGTTATTTAATAATCTAATGATTAAAAATAAGGTGTATTTTTTTAAACAGCTGTCTTGAAAGCCCTCATGTAGCAGCTTCAGGGATTTGAATACCTTTGAGAAACCTGAACATTAAAGGAGTTAGTGGGCCTAGGCAGTGGAGGCCCTGAACACCTGACTGGCAGTTGTAGAAGCTGTAAATGTACTGCAGTAGGAAGCAGCTTTCTGTAGACTTCAAAGCAAACTGCAGTTAATTATGTAGCTTTCCGAGCTGCGTGGACTCACCGTGACAGCTGTTAGGCAGCGACAGGTGGGCATCTCCACTGAGCATCAGCTTGTGTCACTGTTTAGCTTGGATCTCATTGGAAAGAAATGCTTGAGGTCTCAGCTTGGTTCAGTTCAAATTAGTCTAAGAGTTTTCCCAGATGGTTTCTCAGCTCAAGCTGATTTCTCACCCCGGAGCCTGAGCTTCGCCCTTGCCTCAGCTCTGCGCTCGATGCCGTTTGCATATGTTCAAGCTCCATTTTTAACACCACGCATGGGATATAGCCATTTAAACTTTCTCTCCCCGTCATTATTGTGAATCCAACCTGGAGGTCTCAAATTTCTCACAAATTCAACCTTGGTGACAAAAGAAATGCTGCTTCTCTTTAATTCATTCTCTCTTCTCTCTCTCCCTCCCCCCCCCTTTTCTTCCCTCTCTCCTTTCCTCCTGCCCTCCCACCTACCCCTCTCATTTTTTAACTGACACAGAAGATTTTCTGCCTGGAGCCTAACAGGTGAGATATCTTGAGTGTTCTCCTAGGCTGGCGAAATATAATGAGTCTAACAATTATTTGACTTGCATTAATCCTAGCAGGGTTGGCTCATGCTTTCCCACAGCATCAGCTTCTATCTATAACCTCAACAGTTTCCAGATTAGCCACAAACAATGCTGAGAGTAACTGAGTTCATTCTTGGTCTCCCCCAAACACCACCTCCCTGTTGGGGGTTGTGTCACAATTGTGCACTTGGCTGCACCCGACACCTCTTTTAGATCCCGAACCCATTCTTCTTGAACAATGTCAGGTGGTCCCTGAACAAAAGAGATGTTCCCTCAAGACAAAAAGAAAGTATGCCTTTGATTTCACTTGCTGGAGATAGGAAGAAGCAGAATTTGAAGGGGGGAAAAATGAGGAACAGTTATAGGGATCAGAAAGCTAATTAGAAAAGAGCTCAGAGAAAGAAAACCTTTTTTTAAAAAAGGAAAAGAAAATTGAAGTACCAAACCGTTTGCTATGACCTAAACTCACTTCATCCCTTCTAGAAAATGTCTGCCTCGGAGCACTCCGGGTTAGTGAGGTCTTGCTCTTAAATTTGCGAAGTTAAAATAAAATAGCACTGGAACAAAACTCTTCTGCATCTGCTGACCTCTCGTTGCCATTCGCCCCAATCAGCCCCATACTGCTCCTTGACAGGGCCGCGTCCCAAACGAGGCCCTGCTGATTGGGGGCAGTTGCTGCCTGTGTGCAGCACATGCAGAAGCATTTCCCGGGGACCTCAAAACCCAGGACTCCTGTTCCTCCAGCTCCAGGAAACGCTTTTATCTTTCCAGTGTACAGAATGTTCCCAAGCTGCCCGTAAAACGTGTGATGGGAGCAATTTGACAAAAATATTGTAAAAATGTATTATCTTTAAACATGTTTCTTTGCAGTTTTCAGTTCATCTTATATTATGTGCTGGACAGAAACTGGCTTTGTTTCTTGCTGCTAAATTACACAAGAGGCATAAATCTTTAATGTTCTTGGTTTCCTTTAATGACTTTGCTTTCTTCTAAAAGGGTCTGAATACCTCCGGAAAGCATGCTGGATAAATTCCCAAGATGCCAGTCTGTTGGCCAAAATACTCAGAGGTGACAGGCCACAGCTGCTTCCTCATTTCTAGGGAAAAGGGTGCAAAGGTACAGGCTACTAGACACTTGACAAATGTGTGACTGCCAAGTGTCCAGGCTCTGTCTTCTACCAAGATGCTGAGTAGACTGTGTTAAACTAAGCTGTTTTATATGGAGAGTGCACAGTTAACCAGGCCTAGATTTTTCTAGTCTAAATAAAGCAATGTTTGTTTAATCAATGAATCATAAAAGCTGAAAATGGAAATGTACTTTAAAAATTATAAAGTGCGGAGATATAATCCAAGAATACCTGCTATAATAATCCTACCAAGTGATAATATGTTTCAACATCTCTGGGGCAGAGAATCTACTCTGTTAAAATAGTCTATACACATATACACAACTGTAATTCGTATCAGACAAATGGATAATCTCCATAATATGTAAGGAGCTACCATACTCCACTAAGAAGAAGACCAATAGTCCAATAGAAAACTGAATAAAAGATGTAGAAATAAAAGAAATTATTACATATAAAAAAGATAGATGATACATTCAACCTCTCAATAATAAAGAGAAATGCAAACCAAAACTACACTGAGATATAACTTTTCAAATATTTCATATATACTTCTATGAGTATAAATTGGTAACTTAGTAATCAAAGTAACCCATGCATATATATGTGCTTTTACTTACTATTTCAACTTTTAGGAATTTTCACACATGTAAAATGTTCTTTATATATGGTTTAAAAGATGTGGAAATAGCCTAAGTACCCAAGTACCCATCAACAGGGGTCAGGTTAAGTAAACTGTAGTATACCCATGCAATAAAGTACTGTGCAGCTGAAAATAATAACAATAATAATAATAATGCAGCTCTTAATGTTCATAATAGAAAGTACTCCAGACTATATTAAGGAACAAAACAAGGTACCTCAGCAAACCAGGAACTAAGAACTCCCTCAACTTGATAATGAACGATCTAAAAAACTACACGTAACATCATACTCAGTGGTGAGAAACTTGAAGTTTCCCACTAAGATCAGAAACAAGAGAAGGTTGTCCCCTCTACCACTATTTTCAACATCATATGAGAAGTCCTAGCTAATGCAGTAAGATGATAAAAGGAAATAAGAGGTTTACAGATTAGGAAGGAAGAAATAAACTATCTTTGTTTACAGATGGCATAATCATCTTTGTAGAAAACTCCCCCAAAAGACCTGAAAATTCCAGAATGAATAAGCAATTATAGCCCTGGCCGGTGTGACTCTGTTGGTTGGAGTGTCGTCCCATGCACCAGAAGGTCGCGAGTTTGATTCCAGGTCAGGCACATACCTGGGATGCATGCTCAATCCCTTGCGATCCCTGGTCAGGCCATGTGCAGGAGACAACCAACCAAAGTATCTCTCTCACACTGATGTCAGTTCTTCCAACATTATTTATAGACTCACCACACCTAATCAAAATCCCAGCAAGTATTTTGTGGAAATTGGCAAACTGGATATAAAGTTTAGATGGAGAGGCCAAAGACCCAGAGAGCAAATTCCGCATTAAAGAGAAGAACGAAGTGGGAGAACTGACCCTACCTGACTTCAAGACTTACTATAAAGCTACAATAATCAAAACAGTGGTAATGGCAAAAGAATAGGCCAATAGAGCAATAGAACATAAGAGAGAGCCCAGAAATAGACCCACATAATACAGTCAATTTATCTTTGACAAAGGCATTACAATGTAGAAAAAAATAGTATTTTCAACAAAAGGTGCTAAAATAACTAGACATCCACATACCAAAAAAAAAAAAAAAAGATTCTAGATACAGATCTTACACCTTTCACAAACATTAATTCAAAATAAACCATAGACCTAAATGTAAAACACAAAGCTATAAAACTCTAACATAGGAGAAAATCTGGATAACCTTGGGTTTGACAATGACTTTTTAGATAAAACACCAAAGGCACAATCCATGAAAGAAAGAACTGATAAGCTGGACTTCATTAAAATTAAATATTTTTGCTCTGTGAAAGATGCTGTCAAGAGAATGAAATGATAAGCCACAGCTCTGGCCAGCGTGGCTCGGTTGGAGCGTCGTTCCAGGCACCAAAAAGTCAAGGGTTCAGTTCCTAGTCGGGCCACATACCTGGGTTGCATGTTCAATCCCTGGCCGGTGTGATTGAACATACAGGAGGAAACCAACTGATGTTTCTCTCTCTAATCAGTGTTTCTCTCTCTCTCCCACTCCCTTCCTCTCTCTTTAAAATCAATAAAAAACATATCCTCAGGTGAGGGTTAAAAAAAAAAAGCCATAAACTGGGAGAAACCATTTGCAAAAGGCATATTTGGTAAAAGACCATTACCTGAAATATATAAAGAACTCTTGAAACTAAACAGTAAGAAAATAAACAACCCACTTAATAAATGGGCCAAAGACCTTAAGAGATAGATCACCGCAGAGGATATTATAGATGCTAAATAAAAATATGGAAAGATGTTCCGCATCAGATGTCATCAGGGAAAGGCAAATTAGAACATGAGATACACATCTATGAGAATCGCCAAAACTGACAGCACCAAATACTGCTGAGCACGTGGAGCAAGAGGAACTCGGATTCATCGCTGGCGGGAATGCAAAACGGTGCACACACTTTGCAATACAGTTTGGCAATTTTAGGGCAGTCGAAACCATTCTGTACAAGACCACAACAATGGGGACATGGCATTAGACATCTGTCCAAGCCCATAGGATTTACAACACTAAATGCGAACCCTAAGGTAAACTATGGACTTCGGGTGATAATGATGGCATCGTAGGTTCATTGATTGTAACGAATGTGCCGCTGTGGTGAGGGATATTGACAGTGGGAAGATTGTGTGTGTGGCGGGGGGGGGATATATAGGAACTCTGCACTTTCTGTTCAATTTTGCTGTGAACCTAAAACTGCTCTAAAAAATAAAGTTTATTTGTTTTTTTAAAAGGCAAGGTACCACATAACAAGATGTTCAGGATGTTCCATTTGGATGAAATGGGGGGGAGGATTACATATATATTTGTTTTTCTTATATATATGCACTAAAAAAAATTATATATATACACACACCTGTGGGGAGCAGGATAGGGGTTTGGAGAAAGATTTTTCACTATAGACTTTTTTATAATTATTTTAGTACCATAAAAATTACTATTAAAAAATTAAGTAAAATAATTAAAAGTACATACAAAATAAACAGCTTATTCTATCCCTTTTTTTGAAGTCAATTATAAAAAACATTTCAGTATTGAAACACTGTCCCAAATAGTTAATTCTTTTCATCTTTTTTAAACTGAGACAAGTCACGCAATGGTCTATTTATTCTAAAAGTTTGGACCCAATTTTCAATCTTCTTGAAACCAACAGAAGTATAAAGGAAATCCTATAAAATCTCTAAAAGAAAAAAAAATAAAATCTTAAAAAAATGTGGATTCCTGTATGAACCTCTGCCTTCCATTTTTTTCTTATTTAACCTTCATCTTCAACGTCAGCCAGCAGTCTTGGTTATTTACCTGCCATTAAGGCCTTAACTAGCAAGCCTCCAACCCAGAAGACCGCAGGCAGGGCACACACCGTGCGGTCGGTGTCATGGCCCGAGACACTCAGCTGTCCTTACCACCTGAGTACCTTCCCTGGGAACTGCTAGCTGCCCGGCTTCTGGCCCTTCGAAGCATTTTTCTTTTGACCTCAAAATGCATCCAACCCCTTTTCTACACAAATGCTATTTCTTTCAGAATCGATTTATCCAGGTCTGACGGACAAATTGTTAAAAGCTATTCTTTTGTTCGTCCCTGGGTATTTAGTACCTTTCTTACAGACATCCCCTGGTGAGTTTCACATTTGGTGGTCCAACATTTCTAGATGAATCCAAGCCTAGCCTCGTACACCAGAATCCTGAATGAGTATCGCTCCGGCAGCTGGCTGGGCAGCTTGGCCTCACCTCCCTTGGGGAGAACTCACTTGCTTCCAGAAAGCGCTGCCCTCAGCTGACACTAACTAAGCCTGCCAAAGAGTTCACATGCTGATTTTTGACAGGCCCGGCAGGTTAGATCCTATGGCCTTCCTAGGAGTTGGCCCGGCCAGAAGCGGGCTGTGTCCTGAGGGTGCACCGTGATGGAGCGGTTTGCGCTCCAGTGCCGCGTTTGGCAATAGGACTGTGAAATATCAAATTCTGGGGACAGCTCCCAGCTCTGCAGCATTCAAGGAAGATCCTGGGCTGCAGGAGGAGCTTTCCTGATGCGAACTGGCAGGGAAAAATGCTCACGTCACAGTCAGTCCATGCTGCTGGGAGGCAGTCTACCCAGAAGCCTTTAGACTATTGATTGCTAATCTATTTCCAGAACACAGCTATTAACGGATGAATCCCTGAATCTTGCCGATTAAGGTTAACATGGTGGATACTTTAGTAAAAATTTTAAGCTCTTTAAATCCAAATAAAAATTTATCTCAATCACCGAACAAAACAAAACCTGAAATATTTTGGGAACCAAACATTTATCTAGTCTTCAAAGAAAATTCAAAAATAATTAACTCGCAAGTTCATCAGAAGCAAAAGCAGAAGCAACGTGAGGCGTAAGGGTGGGCAGAATCGGGTGTGCAGCTGTGAGTACATGAAACAGTTCATTCTTGTATTATTATCTATTAATTATTGTATTATTTCCTTGCATTGCAACTGTAAACACACTTCTGCCCACCCCTGTGCATTTAAGAGCCATGTTATGCAAATCAGAAGTGAGGAAGGGTTTCCAAGCTCAAGGACCATATTGATTTGCGTGGAATAATAAAAAGGCACTTGTTCTCTCACCTTACCTTAAAAAATGCTTAAAATTCATATGTGGAAAAAACCCTTAAATACCCCTTAAAAAGTTTAAGTGCTAGGACTAAGTGAATTTCTTCTTCTATGTAAACACCTCTTCAGTTCATAAATGATAACAGGACTAGAGATCCATGGTTCCAAGAATTACATGTTACTACAATTGCTCAATGTGCAACCTAGTGAAGCTGCAATCAATGCATCTTCTGAAGACATGTTGCTTTATTAAGAAGTTTGTGTTCAAAAATCTGAAGTGATCATTCCAAGGAACCTGTGTACATGTGTACAACCAAACAACTCTGGACACAGAGGCTGTTTCCTGGCTCCTGAAAGGTATATTCACACACTGAAGGCAAACGCTTTCTTAACCTCCGGTGTCATCGTTTTTGTGTACGCAATGGAGCGAGTAATCTCTCCTGCGAGGGCTTCTGGAAAGATCAAGTGAGACCACATACATGGTACCTGTTCCTCACTGTGCCCAATATTGATCAGCTCTTAAAATAAGTGTCTCTTCTCCTTTAACCAGAACTTTCTTCTCTAATTGTAGGTGAAATATTTTGTCTTCTGTAAAAGGAACTTCAGACAGGTGGAGATATTGCAGGAGGTTAGGACAGTCCAAGGAATCACTGTTTGTCAGATGGCCCCTCCCTGTAACCAGGAGTAAAGGGTAGGGCCTATTGAATTATTGGGAGTGAAGCAGCATGTCCTCTGACACCAGGTTTTCAGGCACTTGGAGCTTTCTTTACTGTATTTCCCTCCCTGTATTTCACACCTTCTCTGCCTGCCACGGGCTAGAAATCTCTCAGGTTCCTTGTGAATCCAATACCTCATTCATTCCTCCATTTCCTCTATATCAAAAGGAGAAGCAGACAGTGGGAGCCTATTGACAGACCGACTGCCTACATTGGCAGTATTTATCTCCAAGGTCCTAAATTCTGGGGAATGCCCTGCTTCCCGCTCAAATTCCAACAAGGCAGCACAGTTTAAGACGACCCAGACACACCACTCTCTAGGAAAGTGACCGTGAGCAATTTTCTAACCTCCACGTCTCAGTTGCGCCATCTGTGACATAGGCACAATGATCCTCCGTGAACTAGGAAACTCATTCCCACCTGGCCGTAAAGGAAAAAAAAAAAACACCTTAATTTGTTTCCAAACATTCTCAATAGACGTCCCTCACCCTCACCCTCACCCTCATCCTGGAAGTTCAGGGCTGGGGTTGAACTCATAGATGTGATGAACCTGACGGACAGGGTGTAGTTTAGTGATGTGAAGAGGGCTGAGGGTTGGAGGCATCTATCTGCTTTGGTTTGTGTGTGCGTGTTTTTTAAGCTGTAAATTGAGTGCTTTTAAAAAAGAAAAAAGGAAGAAGAAAATCATTGCTAGAGTCCCAGTGGCCTTGTGAAAATATCATGCATGTGTCCAGCTGGGTTACCTGATACACTGCTTTAAGGACCAAATGAGATAATCCACAGGAGAGTACTTTCTAGGATACATGTATTGTGACCTAGAGATTTGGTGACAATGATGTTTTCTGCTCTTCAGGCAAAACCCCTGTAATCATTAGATCACTAAGACTCTGGACTGTGATGAACCTTGGAGTTCTCTTTTCTAACCCCTCTCAAACCAGGCCCTGAGAGTGCACGTGCTAGCGCCCAGGAGAAGCAGGTGGCACCGGGCATGCTGGAGGGAAGCAATTCCCCAGTAACACTCTTGGGGACTCAAGTCCCTTCTCCCTCAAATGTATAATGAGCAGATCACCTTAGGCCATAAATGATTTTATATAAAAACTATAACTTCCATTCTTAACGATTTCACCCAAATTTGTCAATGAACTTTAAAAGTTAACTGTCATCCTTATAAAGTTAAATACGCCATACTATACAATCCAGCAATCCTGCTCCTTGCACTCAAGTATTCATGGCAGCTTTATTCATAAAGCCCAAAAGCAGAAACAACCCAAATGTCCATCTGCTGGCACATGGATAAATACATTATAGTACCTGCATGTGAAAGAATTCCACTCAGCAATAAAAAGGAATGAACCACTGACACATTCAACAACATGGGTAAGTCTCAAAAGCATTATGCTAAAAGGAGCCAGACAGAAAAGACTACATACTACATTATTACATTTATTAATTCTAGAAGAGGTAAATTTATATGGACAGAAATCAGAGCTGTGGTTGCCAGGAGCCAGGGGAAGGGGAGGGGATTGACAGCAAAGGCACAAGAGAAAAGTTTTTAGGAGATTGTGGTGATAGTTATGTGACTGTATATATTTGTCAAAACTCATTGACTTATATACTTTTAAAAAGTGAATTATATTGTATATAAATTATGTCACAATAAATCTGACTTTAAAGAAAAGATATCTGCTGAAGAGATTCTCTTAATTTTTAGTCTTATAACTAGCTAATTTAAAATATTTAACCCACCAACTGAAAGATCACAAATATGGTAACTAACATATGAAAGGTGAAATATATTTGAAAGAGTGAGAGACCCTAGACAACTTCCTTCTGGGCCACTATCATGTTGTTATTATGTATAATAAATAATAAAAGTAAGATGAAAAGATCAAGCAAAATTACTTTGTCTTTTCAAGATTTTAAACTAATTACAAAAGGTTATTCCCATGTCTGGATCAGTAACCTTGCCTCTCTAATTTATGAAATCTTCATTTTACTGACAAATCACTACAAAAATCTCCAGGGTCACCCAAATTGAGCTGAAATTTTATCTTCCATGTTCTACTCCCTCTAGAAACATCTCCTCATTTAATTATTTACTAATTAATTCATATTCGTTCCCCACTTCCAAAGGATCTCGAACAACTTCATAAGTAAGTCAGGCAAGGTAAAAAGTTACACCACAGGTAAGCACACCATGGAGAGCCTAAAGAACTACAGCTGCCAATTTTGCCCCAAGGGTCTAAGTGGCTCCCCAAATGGGGACACATGTGTTGATATATGACTCAAAATGTCTATAAGATAAAGAAAAAATTAAATATTGAGGAGATGCAACCTTTCTGATACCAAGGCCAATACAAAAAATTTCTCATGGGTCCTTCAAAAGAGGAAATTGCGTGACACAGCAAATATCTCCAACAGCACATAGGAAAAGCCACAGCAGTAAGTTTTCTGTGGCAAGAATACTATGCCACTCTAGGGAGGGGAACATGGTAGCTGGGGGGAAAGGTGACAGGGGAGAATTACTTCTCACTGTACACATATCTTTTTGCAGCTTTTGAGTGCTGCACAATGTACACACATTACCAAACAGTGGTTAGAGTACAGCCTGGGGAGGCAAGAGACCTGGTTCAATATCCAGCTCTACAAATTACGAGTTGTAAAATGATGGGCAAGCTTTGTGCCTCACCTGAAGTGGGGACTGCAGACTATCTATCTCATGAGATTATTTGGAAGGCTCAATGATTTAATATGTATAAGAAGCTTTGCATCAGGTTAAGTGTTAGCTATTATTAATGACAAGGCCAAAGTGCAGTTTTGTAAAGGTTGTCCTGCAATGGGGCAAGACAGTGGTGCTCCACATATAAAACAAATGATAATCAGATTTTAGTCAAGAATATAAATTTAGAGTATCTAGCAGACATGAAAATCAGCTGCCATGCCTGTGGTGTTTATGCAGCTAACAGACCTAATTTGTTTGAGCTTTATGTACTTTAAAAGGCAATGTACTACTAAGCATTATTGAAAGAAATTAAAAAAGATCTACATAAATGAAAAGAAATCCCATGTTCATGGATCAGAAAGCTTAAGTTGTTAAATTGTCAATATTCGCCAAATTGATATACAAATTCAATGCAATCTCTATCCAAATTCCAGCTTCTTTTACTCAGAAATTAATAAACTAATCCTAAAATTCATATGGAAGCGCAAAGGACCCAGAATTGCCAAAACAACCTTGAAAAAAGAACAAAAATAAGGACTCAGGCTTCCCAGTTCCAAACATGCTACAAAGTTGTAGAAATCAAGGTATCATGGAAATGGCATTAGGATAAACATACATACAGGTGTGCTAAAAAAATTGTATACACACTTTAACAGCTGATATTCCAATTTTCAAAATGAAATGTATTTTAATAAACACTGCCTTTATAATTATTCAAAGTGTGCATATACATTTTTGGGGCACCCTATATATATCAATGGAATAGGATTGAGTCCAGAAATAGGATATTTACATTTATAGTCAAGTAATTTTCAACAAAGGTGCCAAGACAATTCAACAAATGGTGCTGGGATAACTCAATATTCACATGCAAAAGCAGGAAGTTGGATCTCTACTTCACACAATGCAGAAAAATCAACTTAAAATGGATTATAGAGTTAAATTTAAGAGCTAAAATAGAGCTCTTAGAAGAAAAGTCCTTGGGTTAGGCAATAGTTTCTTAGATATGACACCAAGAGCACAAGGAACAAAAGAAAAATAAATAAATTGGACAATGTAGAAATTTAAAACTTTGGTACTGAACAAAAATACTATCAAAAAAGTGAAAAGCCATCCTGTCAGGTTTGGCTCAGTTAGTTGGAGCGCTGCCCCATGGACTGAAAGGTCGATGGCTCGATTCCCAGTCAAGGCGCATGCTCAGTTGCGGGTTTAATCTGCACAGTCAGGGTGTGGTCAGGAGGCAACCGATCCATGTTTCTCTCTCACATCAATGTTTCTCTCTCTCTCTTCCTCTTCCTTCCTCTCTCTTCAAAAATCAATAAAAACATATTTTTTAAAAATAAAGAGATTAAGGAAAAAAGGAAAGTGAAACGTCAACCCACAGAATGGGAAGATATATTTACAAATCACATATATATGCATGTCATATATATCTAATAAGGAACTTACATCCAGAATATATAAAGAACTCTTACAAATCAATAATAAACAAAAAACCCAATTTTAAAAAATGATTAAAGCATTAATAGACATTTCTCCAAAGAAGATACTCAAATGGCCAATAAATAAGCTCATGAAAAGGTGTTCAACATCATTTGTCATTAGGGTAATGCAAATCAAAAGCACAATAAGCTATCACTCCAAAACCATTAGGATGGTATTATAAAAAAGACAGTAACAAGTATTGGCTAAGAAGTGAGGAAATGGAACCCCTCAAACTAGTGGGAATGCAAAATGATGCAGACACTTTGAAAAACAGTCTGACAGTTCTTGAATTGTTAAACATAGAGTAACCATATGATCTAGCAATTCTACTCTTGGTATATATCAGGAATAAGGAAAGTGTATATCCACGTAAAACTTGGATGCAAATGTTCATAATAGCTAAAAAGTAGAAACTACCCAAATGTCCATTAACATGTTTATCCATGAAATGGATAACCAAAATGTGGATATCTGTATACTGTTATAAAATGTTATCTGGCAATTAAAAAGGAATGAAATACTGCTACATGCCACAACATGAAGCAGCATGAAAACACTATGTTAAGTGAAAGAAACCAATCACAAAAGACCATACATAGGCAAATCTCTGCAGATAAATCTCTAGAGACAGACAGTAGATTAGTAGCTGCTGAGAGCTGAGGGAAAGGAGAGAATAAGTGACTGCTAAAGGTATAGGTTTACTTGGAGTGATGCAAATGTTAAACTTAGATTGTGGTGATACTTGTATAACTCCATGAATGTACTGAAGACCATTATTTGTATACTTTAAATGGATGAATTTTTGATATGTTAATTATATCTCAATAAATATTTTTTAAGGCAATGTAACTAGTGACCAACCCCCTACAATTTGTGGAGTTGGCGACTCCAGCTCTCAACTGAAGAATGACCTACTTTAGGCCTCTCAGGATAATATTTCTTGGAACTAAGCATCTGATTAGAATTGGACAGGGCTGTGATCACTGGGAACAATTATGGGTACAGATTTGTGTGTTATCAACTAAGGGTAAAAGTTTAACTCATTAGTTAACTAGTTAGTTCCTGTGTCTGGCCAGACGTGGTTTATCTGTTTCATGAACTGTCTGTGGGAAGTATTTGTGTCTTAGGCCAGCAGGGTGCCCTCTGCTCTGAAATACATTTCCAGGTCAGTTGCTCCCACCACCAATTAGTGTGTGTGCTCAAGGGAATGCAAACTGATTTCAGCATTATCTTAAACAAACATAATTAGGAAGGCAAGTATCCTGCCAAAAAATTACATAATGCATTCCAAAGTCAATTAAAAATTAATTTTGGACCAACAATCCTGAATATACTCATTTAGCACAGGTTTAAAGGGTTAATAGTTATGTGTGCTCACGTAGAATAGAGTTTTTTAACTTAAATCTTTCTTTTAGGATTCAGAAATTCTGATAGTTCAAATTTCATGGGAGAAAAATTAACAAGTTAAAGTCTCAAACATTTGTCTCACTACAGCATGTATGTCTATCCACTACATTCAAAGCCTTAAAATCCAGAATGTTCGAACACCTCGCTATTCAAAGCTGGTCTACAGCCTGGGCATCACCTGAGAGATTCACCCCAGAAATCTGCATTTTTTCTTTGAATATATCTTTATTGATTTCAGAGAGACGAAGGGAGGAGAGAGAGAGAAACATCAATGATGAGAAAGTCATTGATCGGCTGCCTCCTGTACACCCCCAACTGGGGATCGAGCCCCAACCCGGGCATGTGCCCCGACCAAGGAATCAAACCCCAATGCCTGGATCCCAGGTCAACGCTCAACCTCTGAGCCATGCCCGGCCAGGCAGAAATCTGCATTTTAACAAGATTCCCCAGGCAATGTGTACGCATGTTAAATTTTCAGAGACCTTGCTCTCATACCTAACTGAAGCTCAGTGTAGAGAGGACTCCGAAAAACTGAGCAGTGGGTCACTATGGGTGCCCATGATTAACACAACATGTAGTGGTGATTCCTAGGGACGTCAACAAAGCAGCTGGATGGGTGGTGTGTGATTCACTCAGGGAATAGGAAATAAAGACAATGAATAAAAAAATGATGATTTGAGAAATATGGGAGGTATTCCAACTTTGGCAACTTGGAACTCTGAAATCAAGACGATTTTTCTAATTTAGAGTAAAATGATTTTATTTCTATTTCTGAAACACAAACATATTAGTTTTTTGGGTTTTTTTGTTTTGTGTTTTAATTTTTATTGATTTTAGAGAGAGGAAGGGAGAGGGAAAGAGAGAGAAACATCAATGATGAGAGAGTCACCAATCGGCTGCCTCCTGCTTGCCCCCTGCTAGGGATCGAGCCTGCAACCCGGGCATGTACCCTGAACAGGAATTGAACTGCGATCTTCTGGATCATAGGTGGATGTTCAACCGCTGAGCCACACTGGCTGGGCAACATTTTAGTTTTAATATGAATCTTTTGTAATATATATTTACTAGTACACTGATTCTCTTTTGTATTTACTTGATAGATATCTCATATCTGCCCTACTGGTGGTATTGGTAAATTTTATTTAAAAAAGAAGTTGAATGTGGATTTTGGGGGGGGGGGGAGTCCTACTGAAAACAATAAATGCAGGTATCTCAATAAGAATATCGTACTGCAGCCCTGGCTGGTGTGGCTCAGTTGGCTGGAGCATCCCGTATACCAAAAGGTTTCGGGATGGATTCCCAGTTGGGGCACATACCTAGGTTGCAAGTTCAATCCCAGGTTGGAAGGCAAACAATCAACACATTCTCTCTCACATTGATGTTTTTCTCTCTCTCCCTCCCCCTCTCTCTAAAATCAATAAGCATATCCTCAGATGAGAATTTAAAAAAAAAACAACAAACAGAATATAGTACTGCACAGCCTATAGTTACAATTATTTTCTCCTGGTAAAAACTTCTGAACAATATGCTTTAGAGTTATTTGAAATTATTTTCTGTTAGGAAACATTAGATTGCAAGTTTTCGTCTTTCTTTGGTTTCCAGTCATCCATAAGGTTTTTTTCTCTGGTTATGAGTTAATGAAAGATGAAGATATTATAAAAAGTTTGGGAACAGAATCTTACACCTAAACATTGCTGATTCATGTGCTCTAATAAGACCACTGTTCATGAATCAGTTCCTATAATTAATTCATGTTCTCTGACATAATTCTTTGGAAAGAAATGCCAATCTTCTGTTCAATTATTATGCATGTAACAGAATCACTGCACTTTAATTCGGGGTGGCATTTCAATATGTTATTTGTGATAGTCCAACCTATTTCGTAGTCAGCCTATTTAGTTAAAGGTATTATAAGCATACTCAACTGTTCTGAAAATAAAAATTAAAAAAAGACAACATGTAAGAGTAGACTGTAGCAACCTCAAAATGTTCTTAATTGATTCAAAGTGGTGCAAGCTATATAACCTTTCTGTTTCTGTAAATATGCATGAAACATGGGTAAGAAGGCTGTCGACCACTTTTACTTAAACACTCTGGGGGTGGGAAAGAGAGGACCTAATTCCTAAGGAAAGCTTCTGCTGTTCTAGTTGTCCTCACCTCTTAGCTTTGCCCTTTTGGCTCCAGCACCACACCTGGTGGAAGTCCAGCCAGACACTTAGGCTTCGAGCGGCAGATTGTTAAGGGTCACTGATGGCAGGAGGGTTCCTGGATGAAAGATGGCAACTTTACTTTTCCAGGTCCACCTATTGGTATGGAAGGGAGCAATTCAGACCTGGAGGCACCTGCCTTCTCCCCAGGAAGGTATCATTCAAGGATAGCCCTTATATTTCTTAAAGAGCTCCAACTCTCCTAAGCCTATAGGATTGAATAAGTGGAAACCCATCCATTGCACCTTTGCCCCCACATCCCCACTTCTTGCAAAGGTGGTTTATAGTCCAAGTAACCAGGAGGTCTTCCCTAGTAAATCAGTGGTCTCCATGCTATGGTGGGGTTGGGAGGAAGGGGAAGGAAGGACCAAGAGAGTCTCCTGGACAGTGATATTTAAAATGCTGGTTCTTGGGTTCCACACTTAAGATTCTGATTCAGGTTTGAGCTTAGGACCAAATAATTTGCATTTCAGAAAGTGCCCCAAGCGATTCTGATGTAGGAAACAGTGATATAATTGGTTTGAGAATAGCAATACTTGTGCATATAAATCACTTATTCTTAAGCATCTATTTTATGTTTTTAACTGATGCTGTCAACTCCCTGTTTGGCTTCCGTTCAGCATTTACTGAGCAACTATTATTTGCAGAGAACTGTGCTACTTGCTGCTCTCCTGGTGCCTTTGGGCTGTGTGGGAGGGCTGGGGAGAGGAGGAGGGTGTGATCACATTAGAGAGAGCTATTTCTCAACTTCCTAAAAAAAAAATTACAGATTCATCCTTCCATGATTTGTGAAACAGATTAACCTAAACAAGAACATTACCCAACCACAGTTACTGTCACTTACTAACCTTTTAGGGCACCAGTGTAGCGGAGATGTCATGGCCTTGCCATCGGGAGAGCCAGTTCTGTAAACCAAACGGCCACAGTTCAGATTGTACCTTTTCCACTTACCTGACATGACCACAGATTAGAAATTTAATTTTTCTGTGCCTCGGTTTCCTCCTCGGTAAAAATTAGGCTATAACACCTACCTCAGTGAGTTTCTATGAGGATTAAATGAAACACCTAAGTATCTCATTGATGTAGAGGGCCCCCAAAATCTAAATAATATGCTTAAAATTCATTCTATTTTTCTGTCAAAGCCACAAAACCATCATGAGAACAGTAAGAAATGCTTCCAGGGGCTGATCTGGAATTCCAGGTGGAAAGAGTGGCATTAAACTTCATGTGGAACTCAGATGAAATGCTACACCCGGGGTGAGCTGGTCATTCGTTCGTTTTTTGAGGTTCCCGAGCCCTTGGCCCCTTTGGGAGTTTGTCCAGCCGATGCCGCCGTCCGCCGGAAAGTCCGCATCCCGCCCGCGGCTCCGAGGGGCACCGGGGCGCGGCCCCGGGCAGGTGCCCGCGGCCGCAGCGCCGCAGCCGGGCCCGGGGCCGAGGGCGGGAGGCGGCGGGTCCCGCAGCCGCAGCCCCCGCCCCGCCCCGCCCCGCGGCCAGAGCGCGCGGCCCGCAGCGGGCGCCGGGAGCGTGCGCGGCCACGTGACCGCCGCTATAAGAGCGCTGCGGCCGGACGCTCGGCTCCCGCCGCGCCCGGCGTCTCGGCTCCAACCTGCGGCTGCGGCGCCGCCCGCCCCGGCAGCACCATGGCAGGTACGCGCCGCGCCGCGCCGCCCCGCGGGCCCGGCCCCGCCGCCTCCGCGCCCCCGGCCGGCAGTCCCCGGCGGGAGGACCGCCGCGAAGTTGCGGCCGGCAGCAGCCGGGCGTGGCGCGTCCCGCGTCAGCGCCGCCCGCCGCCCGGGGCCGCGGGGCGGGGCGGCGGCAGACCCTGGCCCCTGGCCCCTGGCCCCGCGGGAGCCCGTCCCTCGCGTCTCCGCGTCCTTCCTCCCGCTCTCGCCGGGAACGCCGGGCGGGCGGCGCCGCTGGTGCGGGGATGGGGGTGGGGAGCCCGGCCGGGCGCCTTCCCCAGCCGGGGGCGCGGCGGCCTCGGGGAGCCGCCCCCGCTGCCGTGGCTGGAACCTGCGGAGGGGCGCCGGCGGCCCGGCCCGGCTCCTGGGCCGCCCGCCCCGGCTCTGCGGTCACGCCGAGCCTATTTTTAGGCCTTCGGGGCCGGGTTTCGGGAGGCCGGGGCCGGGCGGCGGCGGGGCGCCGGCCCACTTGTTGCGAGGTGTCGGGGCCGCCGGGCGGAACCGCCCCGGGACGAGGCTCTGAGGTAACCGGTCCTCCCCGCGCTGTTGCGGCTGGTGGCGGGGCTGCTCCTGGGAGCAGTGAGCCGCGCGGACTCGGGCTGCCGGGTCTGTGGGGAGGCGCCTCCCACCCACGGTCCTGGGGCTCCTGCCCCTTCGTGGCGGGGGCGGGGGCCCGCGCTGCAGCCCCCGTTCCTCCGCATTTGTCGCGCCCCTGCCCCAGCCCGGAGTCACCCACACCCTTGCTGCCCGGGGCCCTGGAACCCCACCGCCCTCACCAAACTTTACTTCCGGATCCCCGGAATCTGCACCGCTTTTGAGTGGGAACATCTTTCACTGCGCCCCACATCGGGGACCCTTGGGGCAGACTGACATGTTGCCCGCTCACGGGGGGGTGGAAGGAACAAGTACCGAGGGTGATGGGCACGTCAGGGGACGGGCCGGCTGGGCCGCTGGGGGCCCTCCGGGGGTGGGAGCAGCGGCCTTCCTGGGCTGAATCGTGGGCTCGCGGGAAGAGAGCCCCGCGCCGCGGAGACGCCCTCGGTCCGAGGCGGGGCATGCGCCGCCCCGCAGACACCCCGCGCTTGCCTCTCGCCTCTCAATGGAGTTTCCACGGCCTCCTTCCCCCACATTGGAAAATGGGCAAAGGGAGAATGAGGAAACCTAAGACAGACAGTGACTTTGTGACAAAATGTCCCAACTCCCTGTTTGGGCCACAGTGACCCCAAGTGACCCCTGCCAGAGCGTGATCCTAAGTATCCTGTACTCTTGGGTGCCCACCAACCTACTGTCCTCAGAATCCCCTCAGAAAGAGTATGCCCCGGAATCGTGCCAGGGAAGGACGGGAATCCCAGTGCCCGCCGGGGGTCTTGGCAGGGTGGCCTTCGTGCAGCAGCAGAAGAATCGCGTTTGCCTTTGGTCCCAGCAATTGTGAGAGTGAGAGGGCAAGAGAGAATGAATATGTTGGGGGCAGGGGGCAGGGTAGGGCTTGCTTCTCCAAGGGAAAGAGGCACCTTTGCTAGAGCTCAGGAGGTGATTCCTGAGTCCATTTAACAGCCATTGGCCACTGTTTAGATAGCATTTAGGAGGCGAGGCCTCCCTGAGGTGACATTTGAACAGACACTCTTGAGGTGTAGTGGGTGGCCTTTGCTCCAGGTTGAGAAAACAGTATAAAAAGCCCTAGGCTTGGCAGAAATGTCAGCACCAGAATGAAGAATGTGGCCTCTGCTTGTTGGGGCGTTCTCAGTTGGGTTCGTTGGATTTGTGCTTGGCTGAAAATGTGGTGCCTTGCAGGAGAAACAGGAATTGCACTTGTTGATCGCTTCACCGCCACCTGTTAATTGCCCCAGGTTCATCCTCTGAGAGTTAAGCTAGTCTGAGAATTTAGCTTATCTGGGTTCTAAATTAGGGCAGGTTGGGAGAGGAACTGATTTTTGCCAAATTATCAGTTACAAAGGGTCCTGGGGTAGCTCTTTCAAGGTAGGACATTGTAATGAATGTGTGTGTTTTTTTTCCTTTTATTAAGATCAGGCCTTTGTGACACTGACCACAAACGATTCCTATGCCAAAGGAGCCCTGGTGCTGGGCTCATCTCTGAAACAGCACAGAACCACCAGGAGGCTGGCCGTGCTCACCACCCCTCAGGTCTCAGACTCTATGAGGTGAGGACTCCGCTGCTCTGTATGGTGGTGCTTGGACATCCCTCTCCCATTCCTGGCATCAGTGGGCACTGAGGCCATACCCTTTTCAGAGGTTGAGCACCAAGAGGGAGAAAGATGAGAGGTGCTGAGTGAAGGATTCCAGGGTCTGAAACCTCTGTCTAGCTTTTGGAAGATATGCCACCCAAGCTCCCTTCTGTGATGTGGTGGCCTGTCCTATGCTCTCACTGACTCTAAAGAGGAGTAGGACTCTTCCTTAGCAAGTCTTCTCAGGGTGATCTGAGTGCATTTCTGTCTAGGCATTCCCTTTATGTATCTCACTTCACGTGCACTCCTTTCCCAAAATGCAATAAGGGCTACTTGGTTTCCTGTTTCAAACCAGGGAAACCTCAGGTGACTTTGAAAGAAAATAGCAGTTTTCTCCACTGCCATTGACATTGGTAACCTAAAGATTTTATTTTACAAATTAATAGATAAGTATATTTGCCAAAGGACTTTCTGAATTTGGGGTTGTCCTAGGAGAGCATCCTGAGGGGCACAAGCTGCTGGTTGATTGGGTTAGTTCACTTTTATTTGTTGGAATTAAATTTTGAAGTATCTGAATGAATTACCTAGTTCCTCATACTAACTTTAAAAATATCTGGGCACACTAGCAGCTCGGTATTTATTTTTGCATTCTTATATCCCTCTTAGAAATTGAAAACACCTTTTTAGTGACTTTTTTCAAGATATGTGAGCACATGCCAAGGACCTCTGAAAGGAGAATATATGTTTGTATGTCTACATCTACGTACATGTACACAAGCAGCCTTATTTCTAATGGGTAATTTAGGAAAATGCCAAAAAGTTTATCTCTTAGCCCTGGCAGGTATGGTTCAGTTGGTTAGATCATCAACCTGTACATCAAAAGGTTGTGGGTTCAATTCCCAGTCAGAGCACATACCTAGGTTGTGGTTTCAATCCCCAGTTGGGGTGCATATGGGAGGCAACCAGTTGCTTTTTCTCTTTCACATTAATGCTTCTCTATTTATCTCCCTCACTCTCTAAAAATCAATTAAAAACAACATAGCCTTGGGTGAGGATGTTTTTTAAAAAGTTTATCTCCTAATGTGTATGTCCTAATTTGATGTCTATTTAGTGAGGATGTGTATAAGAAGACAGATGTACTCTTAGTTTCCCTGCCTCCCCAGCACCCCACGCACCCCTGCACCTTTACTGTGGTAAATGGTGCCACTGACCATTTCTTTTCAAAAAGATCAAGTTTACTGTGTGAACTAGAACATATTTTTGTACAGCTCTGGAGACAGATAGTACAACACCAGTTGTGTTCTGCATGTCTGATATAAACTTTCAGTGATGATCTGTCTTTATCATGTTTTAACTTAGGTTGGGTTTTGTATCTTACCTAAGTAGACTCCCCTTACCCAGCTCAAAATTGCTTCGAAAAATAAATCTTCAGTTAATTGGGGCATGGAGAAGTGTACTTCACAAACCAAAGTGAGTCTCTCTTTATGCCAGGAGTGCTAAGCACATAATAAATGCTGGTTATATTCTATTCTAAGAAATGGCCACCGAATAACCAAGCCCTTTCACTTCTTTTGGGACACACAGATTCAGGCAGTTCTCTGTCAACTTCTTTAGCAAAAGTGATTAGTTACAGGCTTCATTGCAGACATTATATGTACTTCACTCAGCATCATTTGTAAAAATATGCAGTAGTCAGAATCAGGTCTAATAAGATATTGTTAAGTAGGCTGTTGCGAAGATGTACTCTTAGCACATGTGAGTCACTTCTATAAGCTGTTTCCATGGTTTGTCTGGTATTCAGCGGTACAGTAAAAAATAGAAATTTCTTTAATAATGTCTTAAGACAAGTGCTTCATGCTCGCCATAAGCAGTTCTTATTATTTTAGTGAAGTTACCTACAGATGCGAATTAACATAATTTGTCCTGAAGTAAATTAGGACATATTTAAGAGATTGTGCTGTGCCAAAGTCACAGATTACTCTACTAATGCATGGGTAGGCCAATAAGAATACAGCCGTACGTTAGATGCCACTTATTCTGAAAAGTTGCTAACCACTGTTTTTGACTTTTATTTTGACAGGAAAGTTTTAGAGACAGTCTTTGATGAAGTCATCACGGTAGACGTTTTGGACAGTGGTGATTCTGCTCATCTTACCTTAATGAAGAGGCCTGAGTTGGGTGTTACGTTAACTAAACTCCACTGCTGGTCACTTACACAGTATTCAAAATGTGTGTTCATGGATGCAGATACTCTGGTGAGTGTGGCTTTGATGGCTAAAAAGCTGTATATTGCAGCTGGGATCAGTTAGACATTAGAGGAAGGCTGCCAAGACTTGACTGTCAAGTTCAGGTTAAAATAAGTGTCAGGTGATGAAGGAGAGCAGGCCCAGGCCGCCTTACAGGTGTCATCTGCATGGTTAAGACCAGCAACAGATTACATCTTTTGTGTTGGAGGACTTAGAGAGACCTTAAGAACATTTCTGTAATGCTTTCTCTCCCCCCTCTTTGAATCAGGTCCTAGCAAATATTGATGATCTTTTTGAGAGAGAAGAATTGTCGGCAGCACCAGACCCAGGGTGGCCTGACTGCTTCAATTCCGGAGTCTTTGTGTATCAGCCTTCGGTGGAAACATACAGTCAGCTGCTACATGTTGCTTCCGAGCAAGGTAGTTTTGATGGTATGTATCTGTTATCTTTATATCTGATAAGCTGTTAGTTAACTTCTAGGAGCTGGTCTTCTCAGGGATATAGTTGCTAAGGTTCCTTTTGCCTAGAACACAGCATTACATGAGGTATAGCAAGCCTTTTATGTTGTGTACTTTTGGAAATACTAGTCTGTGTTCCTGTGTGTACATGCATCTTTTTTCTATAGGTACATACAAGTAACCTAACTTAGGACAGGCAGTTTACAGACTTGCCTTTAATTGCTTTTCCTGTGTCTAAATTAGAGTATGATAAATGAACCACGATTATTCAAGAATTCAAAAGACTGAGACAAAAAACTTTAACAACTATCTTTAAACCTGAGTAAACCTATGTGCAAGACCTAACAGGATCAAGTGTTTTTCCATGGAAATTGGAGGCATAAACCCAATAATTTGGCTCTACCCCCTTAGGAGACATTAAAAAAAAAAGATAGAAAGTTTACATGAATAATCTTTGTCTCCATATTTTCATTCTCTATAAGGCTTTGCATCAGATAGAGTGGTATCTGCAAGGCCAAAGAGCAATTCATTGGCAAAGTCAGCATCCATTTTCCATAATGTATAAGTGTATCTGTAGCGATATATAGACAGAAAAGTTCTGACTACTTGTGATTTAGGGCCTCACATCCTTTGGCGAATTTTGATCACATGAATTAGTAGATATGCTTCCATTTCAGGACAGTGTCTGAAATAAATAATAAGCTGGCTTTTTTTTTAACAACAAAACCATACGCAACAAGACAAAACTAGCAGTTAAAATGCAAAAGCAGCTTTTTAAAAATTAATGTTGATGAACCTTTTGAATAAAGGGAAGACCCAGTGTATCTAGGAAGGACATGCCTAGGGAGAATCCCCTCTCAGCAGTGACTCACTGTCAGATACATGGCAAAGGCCCAGGCCAGGAATGCTGCTGGGCTAGGCCAGAGCCTGAGCTGTGCAGCAGACCAAACCCTGGCGGGGGGCTTCTGTCCTCCCTTCCCCTTCCCTCGAGCAGACCAGAGATTTTCAGTGAGTAGATCTTTTGAAAATAGCAGAAACAGCCTTCTTCATGGATATAAGTTTCAGACCTGGGTGCAGATATAAGGATTCATTTCCATTTACTAGTTATAAATCTAAAAATCAGAATCTAAAATTTAATCTTTCTAAATTAAAAGATTAATAGTTTGACTGAAGTTAAGAGATTGGAAGTTAAAACATTTTAAGTAATATATGACACAAATTGGGATTTTGATGATGCTGTTCACTGAAATTGAATTATGTTTAGTTATTTGAGAATTTGGAATATGCAGCTATTTGAAATGTTATTGAAAAAACTAGGGAAGTTTAAGTCTCAGTCTTGTTTCACTATTTGGCTAGTTTATATTCTATGCCAGTAGTTCTCAACCTGAGGTGATTTGGCCCCCCAAGGAATGTTGGCAATGTCTGGAGACATTTTTGGTTTTCATGGCTGAGTGGGGAAGATGCTCCTGACATCTAGTGAGCAGAGGTCAGATGTGCTGCCGAATGTCCTACAATGTACAGGACAGCCCACACTGCAAAGAGTTATCCCACCTAATATGTCAGTAACGTGAAGGTTGAGAAACTGCTCTATGCCAGGACGTTACATGTTCCAAAACAGCAGAACTATCTGGACTGTAATAAATGGCAGCATCTAACATTAATCAGTCTTAAGTAAGAAGTAATGTGTTGAGTGTTTATGGTGGTCAGGGCCAAGTATAACTTCTTCACTTGACTGACTCATTTTTTAGTTCCTATTTTCCTTTCATATAAGGAATGAAAGTTGTATTAGTATTTGAATTCAAAACATGTATCCTTATATCTACTGCTTATACTAAAAGTTACCTTTGCATAAAAGGAAGATAAGAGTATTTTTAGCAGAAGTCCACTGTTTGTCTTAACCTTCCTGTAAGAGCATAGCTTTCTTCACCTCCTCTCATTGAATTTGAAGGAAGTAGTGTAATCCTGCCAGAAATTCAGTATAAAGTCTGAATTCCAGTAAGCAAATCACATTCTAAAGTAGACCCAGTGGCCTGAAATCCACTTGATTGTAAGAGAGCATAAAGAGAATTCTGTTCTAATGTAGAAGAATGTTAGATGGTGGTGTTTGGAGAGGAGTGGATACCAGGCAGTAGTGTGCCATGGTGACAGTTTTAGAATGTAAACTAATTACCTGGTAGAGATCAACCTGGATTGTCTACCTTGTTCTAAAATCAAGAGGTGCTAGAGGAGTAGATGAATTTGTTAAGATGTATGGACATACCCTGGCCGGTGTTTCTCAGTGGTTAGAGTGTCAGCCTGCATGCTGAAGGGTCTCTGTTTCAATGCCTGGTCAAAGGCACATACCCCAGTCAGGGTGCGTGTGGGAGGCAACCAGTTGATATGTCTCTCTCACACTGATGTTTCTCTCTGCCCCTCCCCTACTCTCCCCCACACACTCTGAAAAACAATGGAAAGAATATTCTCAGTTGAGGATTAAGAGAAATAAAAAAAGTAGGGGTGTGTAAAAAATGTTCAACTAGAGAACACTTTTTGCTTTTACAGCCAGAATCTGGACCCACAGCGAGGTTTCCTCTGTGCCTGCAGCACTCTTCCTTCAGTAGCATGGCTTCCAGCAGCTGGCCTTTTGGAAGGGGTTCCATACACTAGCTCTTTGATGGTGAGGGGTTGAATTTTCTCTAGTAACAGAACTGCTTAATTGACAAAGTTGAAAATTTAACTATGCAGATGGGAACTTATAGTTATTCTCAATGTGTTGTTTAAGTTCAGAAGAATAAAATAGTAGCTTTTAAATGCAAGGTGGTTTTCGATTGATATGTTGATTAGCTTTACTCATCAGAGAAAGTTTCCTCCATGCTTCAGGAGGCTGCTCCTCTCTGGAGGGGTTTACAGTAGTCCTCCCTTATCCATGTTTTGCTTCTGTGGTTTCAGTTTTCTGTGGTCAATCACAGTCCAAAAATATTAAACATGGAAAATTCCAGAAATAAACAATTTATAAGGTGTAAATTGCACGCCATTCTGAGTAGCATGATGAAATCTCATGCTGTCTTGCTCCATCCTGAATCATCCCTTTCTCCAGCATTCACATGTTGTATACACTCCCCGCCTGTTAGTCACTTAGTATCCATCTTGGTTATCAGATCAACTCTCCGGATTATCACTGTGCTGGTGTTCAAGTCACCCTTATTTTACTTAATAACAGCCCCAAAGCACAAGAGTAGTGATGCTGGCAATTCAGAAATACCAAAGAGGAGCCGTAAAGTATATGTGTATGTGTGTGTATGTGTGTGTGGGTGCGGGAAAAAACAACATATGGGGTTTGGTACTATTTGCAGTTTCAGGCATCCACTCTTGGTCTTGGAATGTATCGCCTGCAGATTAGGGGGACTATTATACTATCTTATTGAATTCATACCTGTGTGACATAAAGACTTATTTGACTTACACTTAATATTAATAAAACATTTCTTTGTAAGCTGCATTCTTTTTAATGGCAATAACCTTGCTGTGCCTCAGGTGTTCCATACAGTGCCCAGTTTTGTTTAGGTGTTATGCCGCAGGCGAGACAAACATTTTCAGATGTTTCCTTTCACTGTACCGTACATTTTCTAATATCCACAGGTATCTGTCCAGCCCCTCTCCCTCCCCCAGTTTTCCTGAACAGGGTGCTTAATCCCCAGGATTTTTAGACTGATATTAAAGAAAACTGGTTTGCACATAACTGTATCTCAGTCTGAATATCTTGCAAGTCTTGCTTAATTTCTTGCAAATAGTCAACAAAAACTGATAGGGCCTGGTGACCACTGACAAGTCACACAGGCTGCTGATGGCTGAGCATTTGCAGCTGTTTCCACTGCTCTTCTAATGGGAAAGAATGTGGCTGTCGTTCTCTAATCACTGGTCCTCAATCACACCCACCCCCATCACCACCTCTGGTCAAGAGAATAATCCTAATATGGCAAATGGTGCTGGGTACCTTGACTTCTTTCCTCCCAGATACCTGGAACATTAGAATTTAGAGCCAGTGACTACATACCCAATTCATGGCTGGCTGGCATCTAATTTCCCACAGTGAGGTGTCTAAGTTCCTCTACTGTTGTTTGTATTTGCAAACTGTCTTGCCACTTACTTCACATCTGAAGTTACATGTTTCCTGAAAGTTGAGCAATAGCTGTTGTGAAACAAATGTAAACTAACATTTTATAAAATGTTAGTTTACAAGATAAGGTTAACTTCAGGACTTGTTAGCAGTAAGAGGGAGAGAGAGAGATCATGATATCTTAGATACTAATCAGCAATTCTGTCTCCATACACTCAGGTGCAATGAAACTGATGCACTTGATGCTTAATTGGAAGAAAGCAGTCTGAATGCGACTTGAGGTTTATTTTATTTTCTCCTATGACTGTAATGTATCTAAATTAAGGGTGCTTATACACTTGAAGACAAGAGTTTAGTGCTTGAGAATTGCTGTCAAATTTCTAAAAACCTAAAAAGAGCAATTCATATTTTCCAATTTATTGTTTTCTTAAAAAAAAGTCTTGGGATTCATTTTAATTACTGTAACCTAAATACCCTAAACTTTTTATTGGAGTAATACAATTTTGGTCTATGGTTGAATTTTCAAAAGTTTAGGAGAGAATAAGTTGGTGATAGAATATTAGATACGGTTTTACTTTCAGCAGAATCCAGGCTCTGCTGTGAGTTCATTACACGTGTGTGTTCCACGTTCTAATGCTAAGTGGTCACCGAGACTCTTAAATTGTAAGATCTGTTTTTTTCTGTGCTTGGAGATGTAGTAAATGAGGAGAGTACAATAAGGTTTCAAAATGATTTTTAACAGAACAGGTTTGGTACTAAGTTCTGTTAAGTGCAAAATTGACCCCAGTTCCACTTTTCCTAATCTTTGTAGTTAGGCTTCAAACTGAACCTGCCCAAAAAAGGAATGAAGGGAAAAGGTATTTCCAGATAGTACTAGTACAAATCAAATGAGCTCAGAAACTGAAGTCCACCTCACTTGGTTTTCTGCCTGGATAGATTCATCCTTGATAGCTGCCTGTGGTAGGCTTGTCTCAGCTGCCCAAACACTAGGCTGCCCATGGCCTTTAGGGTGTTTCATCAATTGCTTTGAAAATTACTCTGTTCTCTTGCATTTGTCATTGAGTTGATAATTTGGCTAATCAGTATATTGAGTCAGTAAAGTTGAAAAGCAAAAGTTAAAACGTAATAGCAAAATAAGTGAGCACACACAAGTTTTTTCTTAAGAGCTATTTTTATCTCATTGTACCCATGAGTATTTTTTTAACTTAGCCATCTGTTTGTCTCTAGCCTTATAACCAGCAGAGATGGTCAACCTCGTGAGAAACAGAGGGAGGGAGGGACTAAAGCGTTACATGTGTACGGGCTCTTGTGCTCATCATTTTGCTTACTTTTTCACATATTTTTCACTAGTCCTATGAGGTAGTCATCCATTTGTTCACTCATTAATGTATCCAGTTAACAGATATTCGAGGGCCTGCTATGTAGCTAGTACTGGGTACCTGATGTCCTTAGGGTTCAGGACAGCAGCTTGCCCAGTGCCCAGAGCTGGTGGCAGAACCATGTCTGAACCACAGACTTCCTCAACTCTGTGGCTGAGTTGTATGTGTAGGTTTTTTCCTTTTCTCGCAGTTATCCCATACTGCAACATGCACAAAAATATATCCTGCGAATGATACAAATCTTTTTAAAGATGAATGTCTTAAAATTCACTTCTCTGAGAGAGCAGCTAACATATTTCACATTTTGCAGATGAAGAAATGGAGACTTAAATCGTCTGTCTCTACAGCCACAATAAATTAAATCTTTCCCTCTGAGCCACAGTATTTAGCAGTACTTTGTCTTTTTAAATCAGTAGCACAGTTGATAGTCTTGTATTGTTTTATGGGTCTGGAAATATTCTTGGAAATACACTCTTGCCTGCATTTCTATAGTCCATTTATTCAGTATTTCAAAAATTACTTTAGCTTCTAATCTGGGCAAGATGCTAATTTTAAGGGCCAGGAATAGGCTGGCAAAAAACAGACTTTATTGCTGCCTCTCTAAAGCTTATAGCTTATGAGCTTTTATACTTAACAACTAATTACACAATTAATTATGTAATTATGAATCTGATAAGTTCAGGGTGCTAAGGGAATCTAGACCAGGAAGACCTGCCTTAGACTGAGAAAGTGAAAATTAAGCCAAGAATAAATGTTTTCTTGAGTTTATATAACTAATTAATAATAGGTTATTAAGAATCCTTTTTTGCCCTGGCTGGGTAGCGCGGTTGGTTGGAGCATCATCCTGTGCACTGAAAAAAGGTGGTGGGTTCTATTCCTAGTCAGGGCACATACCTAGGTTGCTGGTTCAACAGGAGGCAGCCAATTAATGTTTCTCACATCGTTGTTTGTGGTTTTTCTTCTCTCTCCCTCCACCCCTTCCTCTCGCTAAAATCAATAAGCATATTCTTGGTGAGGATTAAAAAAAATAATCTTTTTTTAAGATGGAAAAAAAAAGCTAGAACATAAAATGGTAAAAAAAATCCATTATTTTTTACTTAAGTGAGTGGAGGCCAGTGAGATGCAGTGATGCTAGGCCCAAGCTCTGAATGCCTGGATTTGCCTGGGGTTAATCTGGTGACCCTCAGTAAACTTCAGAGATTCCCCATTCACAAGTTAATTTCGTTGTCCTTGCCATATCGCTCTAGGCAGGGGTGATGGTGCCAGCCAAGTGTATCGTGGGGAGTGGGTGCTAAGCAGGGAGCCACATTTTCTTGCCAGCATTTGTGATATCTCTATTATAATATTAAGCGTATTTTACTGTAGATTATTTTCTTGATATCTGCCCCTCTGCCCCCTTAATAGGTTGGGAACTACTTGAGAGCTGGAACATATCTTATTCATCTTGTTATGTACAGTGTCTACACCTAATGTATGTAACTCAGACATTTTCTATAGAAATGACATTTCTGAGAGTTACATTCTCTGACATAACAAAATAAAAAAGGAGACATTCTCTAAAAGACTCTAGACCAGGGGTGGGGAACCTTTTTTCTTCAAGGGCCATTTGGATATTTATAATATCACTCCTGGGCCATACAAAGTTATCAGCTTAAACGTTAGCCTGCTATATTTGGTTAACATTTAATTGCCCCTAATGTGATGGCTGGAATTGCTGGTCTGGTGAGGCCTTTGCAGGGCCAGACTTAATGATTTTGCTGGCCATACCTGCAAGCCAGATGGCCAGATATTCCCCACCCCTACTCTAGACCATTGCTTTTCAAATTTTAATATACAAGCAAACTACCTGGGGATTTAAATGTGAATTCTGATTCTGTAGGTCTGGGTGGGGCTTAATATTCTGCAATTCTCTTAAGCTCTCAGGTGATGCCCATGCTGCTGGAACCTGCACCACACTTTGAGTAGCATGATTCTAGGGGGAACGTTCCTGTGGCTGAAATACTGGGGTTCATGTTTAAATAAGAATTGACCCACCCTTCCTGCTCTCCACAGCAGGCAAGCCAGCTGCCAACAAACTGTGGAAGAGCACTCAGACTGCGCAAGCACTAAGCAAGGGCACAAATTTAAGAGAGAGTACTCGGTGCCGTTTCTGTCTTATAGAACAATAGGTCCATTTTCTGACAATGCTGTAATATGTCCATGGCAACCAGGTTCATGACATGGTCAAAAGACCTGGAAAATACCAAGTGGTTGTAGATTTTTACTAGCACTTGGGCAGCCTGGTGGAAGGATATTACAGGATCAGGTATTTGCTTTTGTTTGCAAGATGGGTGCCACGTGTTCCTTATTCCACATCCTTGCTCTCTCCCATCTGTGTCACCACACCCTGGCCTGCTGGATCACAGCTGGCAGCATGCCTGCTAATCATGTTTGTCGGTGCTGAGATGGTTGAGATTAAGAATGTCTGAACCTGTCAGAATAAATAAGGTTGCCTCTTGAATTTGACTGGAACGGGTGTTTGTAGTGGAAATCCAGCAGTCTTCATGGCATCCTTATGTGTTTAGTAGCACAGCCGTGCTTAGATTTTCATATTGCTTTGAACTGTGCTCTAGTTTAGGGACTTCTAAAGAGAGGATATGGATAACACCACACATAGATTTTTCTGATGAAGCTAGAACATTTGTCTGACTGAGATGGGGAGTTGTACATTTGGAAAAAGATGGTTAGAGTGCTAAATTTAAAAATTACTTAAGCCACAGACTTCTAGGTGGTGGTTAACTATTTTTAATTCACAGCTTTTGGCTGAAAGGTGACCCTTTATCACATAATGAGAACAGTGGCCTTGGAAGTTTCATTATCTGTAGTGACCTGGAGGAAAGGTCCCTGTTGAGAGATTAAGGTTTTGTGAATTGAATGGGCACCATTGATCATAAGTCTCCCACCCTGCCTTTTCCACTTCATGCTTGTATCCTGTTCCAGCAGTGCTTCTCAGCTCTGCTGTGGCACATGGCTGTTTGTAAGGTACCCGAGGGTGAATGGAAAGGGCCTTTGGTGCCCAGAGGCAGCCAGCCTGGGCTCTGAGGGATCAGCAGCTCTGCTCGTGTTTCCCAGGCTTACCCCATCGGATTGGGCATTTCTCTTTTACAACTGCTATGCTGACCTCCATGGACTTCTAGAAGGATTTTTTCACTACATTACATGTAGATAGTAGTTTAAGTAGAATTGTTTAACAAAGGTCTTACAGTGTGGCATAAGAAAACAAGAAGTGAAAAAAATATGATACCAATTTTACAAAGTTCACAAACCAGCAAAACTCTGTAGTCCCCCTCTACAGACCATCTCCCAGGTCTTCCTTCGATAGCTTCATGTTCCTGCCCACCACAGGTACTTGGTGTGTGCCGTCTCTTCTGCCTAGCCTTCCCTCGACCTGCATTTGTCAAGTACTCCTGTGCACTCCTCAGAGCTTGACGTCAATACAGGTCCTCGTGGAAGCCTTCCCTGATCCATCAGACAAGATCTTGAGCCACTTCCATGTGCACTCATGGTTCCCTGTGGTTTCCTTCACTGCCCTCCTCCCCATTTCTGATGGTGTTTATTGATTCTTGGTTTGCTGATATCAGTACCCCGACCTCCATCCCTCCCAAACCCTGGTGAAGGTGATGACCACGTCTCTGTTAACCATTGACTCTGCAGTGCCTGGTACAGTGTCTGGCACACCGTAGCTGCTCAGTAAAATATATGTTGAAATAATGAGTTAACTCAGAGACATGGCCACCCCCTAAAATGTCCTTAGTAGGCTTAACATGGAATTTCTTATTTTAAAAATGGAATCAGTACCTGTTTTTAAAGGTCTAGGCATATATTCCTATAAAATTATTGAACTGTCCTTGAAGTCTGTGACTTTAATTTGCTTTTGTTTTGTTTTTCTTTCAGGTGGGGACCAGGGTTTACTGAACATGTTTTTTAGCAGCTGGGCAACAACAGATATCAGAAAACACCTGCCATTTATTTATAATCTAAGCAGCATTTCTATATACTCCTACCTCCCAGCATTTAAAGCGTAAGTGGGAACCGTTTCATTGTTGGGGATGGTGAGAGCAGGGGAATGGGTTTAAGATTTTGGGATTCATTGTCAGCCTGAGGGCAATAGCAGGTGGGAAACTTTGAGGGAAGTCTTTCTCTCACAAGAAGCATGGCTGTGCTGGGGAGGGGCACTGATGTCATCGATCACTTTCTGCTTAGAATAACCTTCAGGGCACTCAGCTGCCTTATGGGAAAAAGGTCCCATCGGTTGCTGGGGTGCCTGGACCTCTGATAAACCATCTGTATGTCATGGTCAAGAACACAGACTGGGTGCAGACCCCACTTCTGCCTCAGGCTAGCTGCTGAGGTTCCCTTCATCTGTAAGTGAGGGTGTTAACAGCTCCCTCCATGTGGTGCTGGGGATTAAGCAAGATGCTAACAGCGGTGTGGTGTCATGGCCGAGAACAGGGCTGTGGGTTGGACTCCCTCAGTTCACATCCTGGAGTAGCCATTTTCTGAATGGTTAGTGGTGACTGAACTTGTAGTTTAGCAGAAGCTGCATGTCTCTACCTCAGTGTCCCATAGAGGTTACCGTGAACAGTAATCGAGGTGGGTGGAACAGGGCCTGGCCTACCCTGAGCACTCCGTGAGCATTGGGTGATGAGTCCTTTCTGTTTGTGGGGTGGGAGAGCATCAGAGTAATCTCTTTCTGCCTCCCCTGCCGCTACCTGCTGTTGTATGGTTTAGGCTGTACCGCAGTTCCCCGTATGCAGACCAGGAGGAAAGTTATACCTGCCTCAAGGGGTTGTCCTGAAGATGACTTGAGTTTAGTCACATCAAGTGTTCAGTGGATACCTGTTATTTTTGGCAGCGTGCTTGTTTGGCACTGTCCCTGGTGCTGTTCTAACTCAACTAATGCAGCCAGGTTGCAGCAGTTGTCTCACTCTGAGTGCCTGGGCCCTGTCCTTTAGCCTCTGACTCATTTGTGTTGAACCAGGATGATGATTCAGGTTTCCTGAGCAGGGGCCAAGCTGTCAGGTGGATTCTGAGATGTAGCCATGAGTAGCAGAGCTCCCATTGAGCTGGGCTTGGCTCTCCAATGTCTGTCCCACGTGGCATTCCTGAGTGAGCAGAAAACAAAGGGCCTTTCACTCTTCCTAGTTCACTATCCAAAGTCCTCTCTGTGAGTCTTGCATACAGTAATGAGCATGTTTAGACTTTTGTGGCAGAAATGTTTCCTTTTCTTTTCTGGGCAGACTCTGTCGCATCCCCCAGATATGGGTTATAAGTATCTTGTGTTCTTTCCTCCCTAACTGTTCTCTTGGCATGTGTCTCCAACATATTTCAGCCTCTTGACTCTCTTCCCTTTCTAGCACAAAACAGGCAAACTCTCAAACACACCAACTGTGGTTTGAGGAAAGCAAACAGAATGGGATTCACCATCAAGGGATGAAATGGGAGAAGCATTATTTGCCTCTCAGTCCTTGGCCTTATAAAGTAAAAACCTGTCTTGCTTGACACTGTGGGCCTGATTCTTTTTAATCCATACTGCCTCATAACCTTGCCAGTTTCAACACTGTCCCTGCAAACCATGATAGCTGATCCCCAGAAGTGACTATGTCTGTAATAGGGCAATGGCTTAATTTGACTAGATTCAGCTAAGCAAGAAATGAGAGTATGAAGGAGAAGGAATCATTAATAGCGTGAGCAGCTCTACCTACCATCCCACTCAGTTCTGCACAGTGAGCACAAGTCCTGGGATGAATATGTGGGAACATGGGGATCTGACATCCTGCCAATTGGTCTCACTTCTCAGTCAGGGTCATCCTAGCGTTTGAAGAATCGTGGTTTTCATGTAACGCAGCCCCCAGTGCCTAGCAACTATTTCCCCTGTGCTCATTGAGAGTCCATCTGATTTTCATCTTACTGCCAAAGATGAGCACACTATCTCTTTCAGTGACAGACACTAGTCTCATTTGTTTTATTTGAGAAAGAAAAACAAAAAGCAGGTGGAGCACAGTTAGTTTTCAGGGGGAAGATAAGCTTGTTTGCTAGAACCTTGGCCCCTCTTTCAAGAATCCAGTTTAATATCTCCTAAATGAATATCTCAGAAAAATAGTTTGAGATCTAAGTTACCAAAATGGTTAGGATGGTTCCGTCTTCCTGGCTCAACAAATAAGTGCTCATTTTTAGAAATCTCCTTAGTGTATCGGCGTAATCATAGGGTGACACACTGGGGAACTTGGGAGCAGCTCCACGTTAGCCAGACGTCAGTTGGCCTGTGGCCTGGCAAGAGTTAGTGCCGCATCCCTGCAGCTCACCCCTGGGGGTGTCAGCTCTAGGGTCCTGTAATAAGACTGCTTGGAGCAATGCCTTCTCTTACCCCATTGCCACCTGTTTAGGAATGTTGAAACCAGATCAGAGAACTTGTTTTCCTCTCCCCTCTGCCAGAAAATGTTTTTGGTGGGGTTTTTTTTGTTTGTTTTTTGTGTTGTTTTTTGCAGAGACCCATCTCTAAAGCCATCTTTCCTTACATTTTTTTCTTACAATTAAGAAGGGCTGAAAATTCAGGCAGATAGTCATATTCCTTTTTTGTTTCAAATTCTTGTAAAATTGTAGCCTGAATCTTTTAAGCTGAAATAGACTATCCTGAACATTCAAGTCATTATAGATACACCCCAAAGAGCCCTGTGGGCCTCTGGGAGCTCAGCACAAATTAAGATCCCACTGCTGGGCTCAGAATAACCGTGATAGTCTCCAAGACTGAGCAGCCCCATGGTTGGCTGGCCTTCCTAGCACAGCAAGCAGGGTGATGGCAGGTAGAATGAGAAACCTTGGAGTGGTTTAGAGCAACTTGGGCTTCATGGAAGGAGTGGAGAACTTGTCTTACCAGCTCCAAGCAGCCATGTGCCATGAGACCACCATGGAAGTATTAGATGCCCAGAACCTTTGAGCTTTGGATGGATAGCTGAGATTTGAATGAATACTCAAACATATCTTTTGAAAAACAAAATTAGTAATATTTCCTGTAACAGAAGATCCTCTTTAACATGGCATAATTTGAGAACAAAATTGCTTGGTTTAGTAATTTTTAAGTTAATTTGTAATGTATGCATTGAGAAACAAGTTCATAAATGCACTTTTTACTGAAATAATATTTTTGAAAGTGCCGAGCATAATGTTTGGGAAATAGCAGGCTTTAGGTCAATATTAGTTTCCTTTAAATGTTCTCCATCTAGAGGGCCAGTTTATTTTATCTGTGTAGCATAGAATTTGGCTTGTGCGTAGCACTAGAGAAATTCTTTTCAGTCTTTTTAGAATTAGTCATATAGTTCCATTTTAGGACTCTATGGTACCCACTGGCTGAAAGCTGTGTGCATCTCGCTATGCTGTATAAACAGGCCCAAAGCAAAGGTAAAGAACTCTCTGGCATTGTTTCAAACTGCCACACCAATTAATTGGTCAAATTGATTTACTCAAAAGCTTGATCTACCAAATAATTTCCAAAGAAACATTTTCCCTTACTTTTTCACTTGAGTTTAGATGTGATCTGGCCAAGTGTCCGAACTAGGTCTAGAAACCTGAAAGATTTCTTTCTATTTGTTCACTGCTTTAACCTTCCTAAGGATATTTATATCCATTACTTCTTTTTTCAGGAATGTGGTTTATTCACTAAGATTTTATCAAAACTCTTTAAATCAATGTTTCCAAACATGAAATTGAACTTTAGTGTACTGAGTTCTGTTGTTCTAGTGCATTTCTGATTGGAATGGGTTTCTGAGCCCCGAGATCTGCTTGGCTCCAGCTCTCCTCGAGATTGCTGTCATTTGTTCAGAAAGCCATAGCCTTTCTGTGTTCATTCCTTCTCTCTCTCCCACCTCTACACCTAAAACCCTGAGGCACTGTCATTTGGGTCATTCTTTCTTCTTCAGCCATCTGTTCGTCTGCTCACCATTTATCAGCAGGCCTGGAACATGAAGAGGGTGTCACACATTCTGCTCATGGGGGCTGTGAAGATGAGCGAGGGAGCTGGCGTCTCATCGCCCTAGCCACTGCCAAGGTGTGCAGTTTCCTTTACATCACGTGGCACGGGCTGGGGTTTCAGTTTTGAAGGAAAATCAAGTGGAGAGTGCATGGATGTCTTGTTTGTCCTTTCTGGGCATTGGTGATGCTTGTTGGGCCCAGATGTTCATTTCTGGTCGTCTGACTTCATATTTAAGTGTTTATTGCTTTCAGATGATCTGTCCTCAAGTCTCACCTCTGCCTGTTCTGCTCTCCTACCCTGGTCCTCATCACCAAGGGAAAGCCTGACAGTAGGCAAAAAGGGCACAAGGAATAATATAGCATGGGCAGGAGTCTGAGAAGTGCCTTCTCAATAGGAGAGGGAGCTCCTGGGATTGAGTGTCATAAGTACCCTCCTCCGAGCTCTCAGCCTGGTGAGCTGCAGACTGATTGTCCCACAGATATGTTGTCCCTCTCACATAGGTTTGTTTATTTTTTCTAAGTTGTCAGTGCTTAAAAATTAGGGAATTTCATATGAATCGCAGATTTCCAGCTTCTTATGAAAAAGTCAGATATTCAAGGGAATTTGGGAGAAAGATGTCAAAGATGACTGTTACAGGTTTGGGGCCTAAGCAGCCAGAACAAAGGAGTTGCCATCTCCTGCGATGGGACAGACTGTGGGTGAAGCAGGTTTGTGGGCAGGGATTGCTAGAGATGTATTGAGTGTATTGAGTTGGAGGTGCATATTGAACATCCTGGTGAAAATGTGGAATGAGTAAGGTGTAAGAGTTGGGAGTTGAGGAGAGAGGTCTGGTGGGACACAGCTATAGGAGCTGTCAGCATATAAGTGATATTTATAGCCATGGGACATGGTGATGTAACCGGAAGAGTGATTTTGATGGGAAAGCCCTGAAGACTGAGCCCTGAGGCAGGAGAATGAGGAGGAGCAGGGACCAGAGTCAGAATAACACAGCAGGAGAAGCCCAGCAAAGTGAGGTGCTGCACAGGCCAAGCAAGGAACCCTGTGAGGGAGGAGAGGCGTGATGCATCCATGTCAGGCTGTGACAGGTCAGATAGAGGACAGCTGAGAGCTGGCACCGGGCCTAGAATGCGGTGGTTCCTGGTGCCTTTGGCAGGAGCCCCTCTGGTGGAGTAGAGGGGTAGAGGAGAGAGCCGCCTGAATCGGTCCCAGAGAATGGAGAATGGGAGACCCTGAACGTAGATAACTCTGCTGGCAATTCCTTTAAAGGGAGCAGGGAAATGGGTTGGTAGCTGGATGGGGATGGAGGATCCAGAAAAGGTGGTGGTGTTTGTAAAGATGGTAGAAGTTGTATGTTTGTGTGTTGATGGCAGTGATCAAGGAGGGAGAGAAACACTAATGGTGCAGAAAATTGAAGAAAGACTTGCTGGAGCGATGTCCTAAGTTGGTGAAAGGGAACTTGTCCTCGTGCACAGTGGAGAGTTCGGCTTCAGATAAGACTGGGACAATACTGTGCAGGAAGGCAGAGTGTGTTGGTTAAGTGAGAGAATGAACGAATGAATGAATGGGTCGGCAGCCAGCCAGTATGGAAATGACATACTATACCCAGGAAAGTCTGGTGGCCTGGCCTCCTTTGTGAAGAGGCCAGCTTCTGGTAGGTGGTGTAGATAACTAGGTCCTAGTCTAGGTTATAAAAGTCTGGGTTCGAGGACTGATGTTCTGACTACCAGAGCATGATTGGGAGACTTATTTAGCTTGAAAGGCAAGGAAAAATTGGGTGTATCCCTGGTGGCCACAGTTGTTTGCTGGGAAGCAACTGTCTTCTAGTAATGAGACCATGCACTTGCTCCTGATCCCCCATCCCAACCCACCTGGTCCACTCCTCCTCAGCACAACCAGCCCAGCCCTTGGGCACTTGGGTTTATGACTCTTGATTTAGACTAAGTGGTAAGAGGAGGCATTTTTTGATGAAAGTGTGTGATAGTCGGTCTAAGGAAGGTCCCGGAGTGGCCATGCAGCAGAGAGCATGTGGCACTGAAGTGGGTGCAAAGTGGCCTATCCTGCCACCACACTTCCCAGAGAAGGTCGCATGAGCTGAGAGCTGTTTCCTCTCAGTACCTAATTGAATGCTGCACATACAAAGCTTCACACTAACTCACTTCTGTGTGCACTGTTGTGGATTAGTTCCTTTTCTGTTCTGAACAGTTCTGTAGTCTTGCCTACATGTTACCAGCTGCATTTCTCAACTGCTAACTAGTCATGAAAATTCTGTCTGCTCTTTGGTAACATCAGGTCACTGGGATTATGCTAACGGCTAACATAAGCAGGATTGTTGCTGGCTTGGGTTAAGACTGTGTCTTGTGATCTGGATGTCTCTTTTGAGATCTGGACTGGTTAAAATTAGAACACTTATTTTAAGAGATGCATGAAAGCTGAGACAAATCCCCACTGCTGGGTCAGAGTGAAAGCTTCTCAGCAATTTGGAGACAATTATGCTATGTTTCCTCCTTTTCATTGTTCCTGGCTGGTATTTTGGTGGATAAATCAGGCCATGAGTCAGTGCACCTCCTGGTTATCCTTGTTCTGTGCCGAGGTTAGTTGAGATGAAATTCTGCCATCAACATTTCCTTTCTTATTGATCAGTTGTTTTGCTTTTAGCCAGGCAACATAAGTTCCCACAGGTACTTGATTGTTGCCTTTGATGAGAGAGAATGCCAGAAAAATACATTGGGTTACCCTTCTGTAAGAAATACTCCCATATTTGTATTTAGGCTAAAATATTCTTTTAAGTAAGAAGTAATTTCCTCTTATACTTAGAATCTGTGCTCTTATTTTATTTTGACATGGTTATTTTGGATTTCCATAAATGATTGAAGAGTAAATTGATTAAAATAATAGAAAATGATTTTTTAAAACATTCCTCGGGCAACATGATTGAGACATAAAATGATTATATGAAATTTACATATAGTTAATTAAACCTCTAGGTTCAAAATCAGCGTTTGATACCTTTTGCTCATCATGTTTGCAAACAAAGTGTTTTATTATGAAAGCTAAGAGAGCCTTTGCTGTGTAAACACTGTTCTGTTTATGTAGTTAGTACATAGTTACGCAGTTCTAACTGTGTCACTCACACTCTTCATATAAGGTAGCCAGTGTCAGGCCTGCCAGTACCCCTATGTTTCAAGGAATCTCCAGCGGTGACTGCCTTATGCAAAACCTCAGAGTCTGTCTCAGCTCCCCTCCCACCTTCTTGAGCCTTGTTTCCCATTTAGTAGCTGCCTCACTTCTCACCCTTACCCACTCTCACCCTCAAAAGGCCCTCGTGGGCTGGCCTAAACCTCCCATGTTCAGTGATTCACCCAGGCCCTTTCCAGAGTCCTTGCTCCAAAGCTCAGTTTCTTCCCACCCCTATTCATTTCCAGAGATCTGTTTGGTGTGTGGCAGTGATGGCTCCATTCCTCAAAAAAGAGATCCCAACTCTTACTGCCAAGAAATAGAGCTGACACAGGCCAAACCAGAAGCACCCGAGGCTGGCCCATGGTTGCTATGTGTCCCAGCACCTTCTTCTCACGCATCTCTGCAGTCACACCCCTGGGTCCTCATGAGTGCTTTCTGGTCTGTACCTCAATTTCCTGACCCCAAATTCCCTGACCCCCAATCAGTTTTTCAGAAAGCCTACTCATGTCATGTATTTTGTGATTCGTTTTGTTGCTGAAGTCTGGGCAGCTGCTGGGAGGGTACCTCACACTGTGCAGCCTTCCAACTCCTGCTCAGCCCTCTTCTTCCCCTATCATGCTAGCAGCCAGCGAATTCCTCACCTGTGCTCGGGAAGGGCAGTTCCGCCATTAAGGCCTTAGTTTCTATGTCAAACAGGCTTATTAAGAACTTTCTTAAAACCAGGACTGCCCTGTCTGTGAAAGGACTGTCCAGTGTATACAGTTTTTTACATTGTTGGGGTAGAATGGGTAAAGAAGGTAATTTTGAGAAAGGAGGGTCCTCCCTTGGGCCCCAGAGGGCAACACTGATTTAGCATTAAAGTGATGCTGAAGACCATGGATTCATGAAGGTGGAACCCAGGCCTGAGCCACAGTAAAATGCAGGGTGTGAACTGTCCCGAAATGGCGTTCCTGTTGACATGCAGGGGATGATGGGCCACATGAGAAGATGTCTAACCAGCATGCAGCTGGTGTTCGGGGAGGCTGCAGAAGTCCCTGAGCCCCTGGGGGTGCAGACGGAGCCTGAGGCCTAGGTGAGCAGTCCTGTCCCCAGCAGAGACTGAGCAGCCTCACTGTGTAGGGTTTGCAGCATCGCAGTGGCATCTCGGGGGCTTGGACCAGGTGCTTCCTCTGCATGAGTTCTGAAGGCCAGTTCACAGAGTGAGGTGCTGCAGAGGCGCCTCCCGAGACCTTGCCCTGCACCGTGCACTTAGGGAAGCACCGTCCATTCCTTGTTCTTGTTCCTTCCCCTTCCTCTAAACTTTGAGAACAGTCTTCCTTCAGACAGTGCTAACTTGGTTCCTTTGTAGCTTTCTTTCCTGTTGGTTATGTTCTGTTGCTCTGTCCAGTGACTATATTTGGGATATTTTCAGAATTCATTAGGCGTACTTTTTCCATCTTTCAGATTGACCATCGGTAGGTAGGGAGTTAATCCATGGAGTAACAAAGTCACCTTCCATGTCCTTGTAATTCTGGGAGTGCCTTGTAATAGCAGCCTCGTTGTGGTTAAGAGTCTTGGCTTTGGAGCCAGACGGCCTGAGTGGACTCCAGCTCTGTCACTCCCAGCCGTGTGATCCTAGACAAGTTACTTCAAGCTCCAGTTTCCTCAGAGCTGTTGGGGAGATTATGTGAGGCCAGTCATGCAAATGTTAACAGCGCCTGGCACACGTGCTCAGTCTACAGGCGAGCAGAAGTGGGTGTACAGTGGTGAGAAGCAAAACACAGTTTATTCTTTTATTATTAATTATTGTGTTATGGTCCATATGAACAACTGTAAGCCTCCTTTTGCCCTGCCCTGTATGCTAGCTTTTACTGTACTACTGCTTAATTATTTGTGAAGTGTCAAGGAGAGCAGATTAGAAAGGAATAGAGTTTATTCTACATTCATGTTTTAATTTAGTGGGTGTTTCTACCTCTCATGTCCTGGCTGCATATATGTTGGGTCTGAGCAAATCGTGGGTGTAGACTTCCAGGTCCGTTAAGACAGGAGGAGCAGACAAGTGCTCTCATTCCAGGTAAGACCTTGAGTCAGGAAGAGTGCATGTCCAAGGTGAGGGAGCACCTTGCTTTCACCTGTGCATTGTCTGGTTTCAGCCTAAGGGTTAGTATTGCTGGGATGGGTTCCCCATCGTCATTGGACATTTGGTGAAGGCAGTTGTCGTAATCCTGCCTACCTTCCCTGGCCTGGTCCTCCTGCTTCTGCAGGAAGCCGCTTCTGGAAATGCCCGCCACTGCCCTAATGTCAGCATGGCCCTGGTGGCCCTGCCTTGTTGCCCCACTTGTGCTGCCGTTTATTATTTTGTCGATGATTCAGCTCCCTGTTTGTACAAAAGCCTCTTGGGACCACGCATGGAGCTTAGTGCCTTACACAGACCCGATTTGAACGTTATTATTTGTCCGTTTAAAAACAAAATTGCAAGTACATGTGTGAGTGTGAGTGAGCGTGTGTGTGTAAAATACTCTTGTGTATATAAAGAGCTTGCTTGGGGGTGTCAGATGTCCACTTCATTTTCAGAAGTGCACGGGAGGAAATTGACAACAGGCTCTTTTTATTGCAGAGTTTGGAGCAGCAGCATGGTAGGATGGGGAGAGTTCAGGCTTAAGAGAGACAGAACTGTGCCACATGCCATCTCTGCCACTTAATAGCTGTCTGGCTCTGGGCAGCTCACTGCTAGGAGCCTCCATTAACACTTTCGTAAAATCTACCTGCAGGAATGTTATTCACAGTCATTTCCTTACATAATTTGGGCCCCAAACATAGTAAACTCTCAGATAATGACAGCTATATAACAGGTCTCCAACATTAAAAAAATAAACTTTAGGAGATAGGAAAGGTTACATAGACAGAGTTTGCATTGTTTTGATCTGTATGTTATGATCAGATCCTTTGGTTGCCTATAGAATAAATCCACTAAAATCTAACACACAATCCCAGCACTCAGCAGGGACCTTTCGCCATCAAAGCTTCCTCCTTGGCTCTAGCTGGAGGACATTTGGTCAGGCATGTACACCTATCTCATAGCTGCCACCTCTCACTAGAATTCCCTGTGTAACCCCCCAGCTCCTATTGTAAAGTTGTGCAGACTTCAGATCACATCCACCTTAGCACCTCTGCCCCCGTGCACTGAGCCTTCAGTAACCTCCTGTCCCTAATTCCTGGAGTCCTCACTCTCCCCGTTCCGGCACCTGTTGTATTCGCCTTCGTCATTATTTGGTTTTTAGATTCATAGGTTTCCTCCAAGCCAGACTAGGACCACTCTTAATTCTTATTGTGAAATATAGTATGTATATCAAAGAATATACAAAAAAAGTGCCATTTTTTAAAATACCCACCACCCAACTTAAGAATGGAACACAACCAGAACCCTAGAAGCTCCTTTTTTGCCCCTTTCCCATCACAGCTTCCCTCTCTGCCAGAGAACCAGTATCATGAAATTTATATTGATTACCGCCTTCTACTCTCAACTTTTTTGTTGTTGTGCCCTTATGTAAGTGGATTCATTTGTATTCCTATTTGAATTTTTTTTTCAGCATATTTAAAAAAATTCATTTTCCTTACCATATTGTATTCCATGATATGAATAAACCAGAAGTTATCCTTTAAAAAAAATAGAATGTGAAGGACCAGGTCATGTAAGTTGGACTTTATTACATAGGATAGGCACAGAGAGCCACTTAAGGTTTAAAGTGAAGGAGTGATACTTGCTTTGGAAGTTGCATGAAGGAAATATCTTTGGCTAATTTTTTGGCCAGAGAGAAAAAGGGAAATGCAGGTATGTATGAGCCTTCCCCTCTCAGTCCTCCCCTTTCAGCCAGCTGAGAATGTGGGTCTGTTTCTAGAAAAAAAAAATGATGGAAACCTGAAAAATTGAAAGAGTAGTTATAAAGTGGGAATACTTAAAGAACTGATACTCAGTAAATATTTTTTGAATGAAAAAAAAAAATAGAATGGATAAATCAGCATAAAATCTCAGTGACAGTCCACAGTAAGCACCCGTTTCTGTTCATGTTGGTGGATAGGCCTGGACAGCTCTGATCCCCTCAGCCAGGTTTGCAGCCAGGCCACGGGTTTGGTCCACGTCTGCTCCATGTCTCTCGTTCTTCCGGAACCAGCAGGCTGCCGGGGGTCACATTCTCTGCTGGAGTTGCAGCTTCTCCAAGAGGGTGAACAAAAACAGCTTTTTAAGGTTCCCTCACTTCTGCCCACATCCAGTTAGCCAGAGCAGGTCATATGAGCGTGCCCAACATCAGTGAGGCAGGAAATGCACTCCCCATGGAGGCTGGGAAAAGGAGTGATCACTTGCTCAACAATAGTCTCACCTAACATATGGTCATTGAGTTGTTTCCCACAACACGGCTGCTGTGAATATTTCCACTATGTCTCCTGTTACACATCTGTGAGAGTGTCTTTAGGGTGCACGTCCAGGAGCTGAGCTTCCGGGTTGTAGAGCGTGAGCATTTGCAACTTGAGTACTTAACATCATGGGTTTTCTAAACGGTTGGACCTGTATGCATAGTGAATTGGTGTTTTGGTTGTTGCACTGATCCACTGATACTTTTGAATTTTTGTGTATATTTAACATGCAGTTGAATAATTAAAAAGCATGTCTAAGCACTTTTCAGGGAACTCAGTTTCCTTCCAACTACTGCTATAGGAGGGGAGCGGCACTGTTGAGTCTGTAGGACACAATGCTGCTTATCGCTTTGTTAGGGCCCAGAATCCACTAACCATGTCAACTTGTGTTCATTTGGCAGGTTTGGTGCAAATGCCAAAGTTGTGCATTTCCTGGGACGAATCAAACCGTGGAATTATACCTATGATCCTAAAACAAAAAGTGTTAAAAGTGAGCCCCATGATCCCACCATGGCTCACCCAGAGTTCCTCAGCCTGTGGTGGGACATCTTCACCACCAGCGTTTCCCCTCTGCTGCAGCAGTTTGGCCTCGTCTCAGACACCCACTCACACCTCAGTGTGGTAGGTTCTGCTTTTCCTTTTAGGTCCTTCAGTGCTGAATTTTTTAAAGCTTGTATACTAATAGACATGGAATAGTTGGTGGCATTTTAAGCAAAAAGATTGTGCGGATAGAAAACTGTCCATCTTAGAAGGGGGAGATGTTACTAGCAAAGACTAACGCAGAAGTAGTTTGTGGCAAATTTCCTCCAATCTGAGAGCATAAGCAAGGGTTAGAGATTTTACAATAGACCCATATATTGTCACTGTAAGCTTTTAGCCCACTGTCCTGCAGTTATTCCTGAAGCAGTGAATGCTACGTTTCATTTTAGAATCTGCCTACATTTAAACATAGCTATTTTGTTTTTGCTATCTGCTCAGAAGAGTGTATTTTCAGTGAATATTACACAAACATAAACAAATACTTTCCCAGGACTATTTTGATTTGTCATGTCTACTCCTATATGGTTATACAGGATCTTGAAAAAGAAATCTTGTAAGAGGAAGATCCATATTAATATTGACAGTAACAAAGTGCTGAGCATCTTTTATGACTTGAAAGGTCTTCCTCTCAGGTTTGTTCTTTGGGAAGAATTGGAAAACGATAAACTTGGGAGGGAGGAGAGGGTAAAGGGGATAAATGGTGATGGAGACTTGACTTGGGGTGGTGAACACACAATACAATATACAAAAAATGTATTATAGAATTGTACACCTGTATAATTTTATTAACTAATGTCACCCCAATAAATTCAGTAAAAAAATTTTTAAAAATTAAAACTTTATGTTATATATTAAGCTATAAAGAATAGAGCTCAGTGGGTATACTATAATCAAGTCTAACTGATCAGTTCATTGCCTTTCTGTAAGAGACTATAAGGTTATGTAAGAGATACTTCTCTTTGCTCTGGTATACATTTTAGCCATTTCACTTATTAGCACTTGTAACAAAATGTGAAAAGGAGAAAGGGAAAAACAACTCACATTCTTACTCTTAATTGCTTTGTATGGAGCATGAAATAACACTTGTACAGTACTTGGAACATTGCCTGGCACACAGTAAATGCTCAAGAAAAGTTAGCTATTTTTATTTAATGCTTAAACTAGCCTATCAAGTAAGTATTATTAATATCCCTTTTAGATATTAAAACTGAGGCATAAAGAAGTTACATAACTTCTCTTAATTATGTAACAGACTAGGCAGTAGCAGAAATGGGACTCGAATCCCGGCCTGAGAGACTGTGATCCTTGTGAAAAATATGGTGAGCCAGAGGCCTCTGGAAGAGCCTCCCTACATCATTCCTGCTGCAAGTGGGAGGCAAAGGCAGGGCTAATCCAAGGGAGGGACTTATGTTGCCTCAGCTGTAATACAATCCCATGGAATCCACCCGAGCGCCTTGGAGTTCCAGTGTATTTAAATGCATCCATATACACTTATACATGCAGATAAACAGGCAATCAGAAACTTTGTTCTGCCATTTTCTGTTAAAAGCAGTACCTATATGTATTCATCTGCTTCGTTTTTCTCTGCTAAGATTTCCAGTACCTTCTCACCCGAGCTATTTGAAGGGTAGCTTTGATATTCCTTTATGGTACAGCTGAAGTTAACTGCATGTCTGTCTGTAATGAGAATCTAATGTAGAGTAGGTTTGCTCCATTTCCTGCATTCACTTTGTTCCTTCCACAACCCAACGACTGAGAATTATGAACCAAGAAAGGTGAAGATGGGAATTGAAACAATTGTTCAAAACTAAGCTAATTAAATGAACAGAAGCTACAAGAATAGATGGATGCTACCTGGTAATAAGCTTGAACAGGCAGATGAGTTTGGTGCATGGTCTCGACCATTTAGCTCTCACTTTTATGATGCGACAACTTATGTGGTGCGGCTCTTTTAGGTTCTTTCTGAAGCCTAGCCTCTAAGGTATCATTTTGTTTAAGTTCTCAACCTTTCTGAGCCCACACAGATCGAGAATTTATCATGAGACTGTGTTCCCTTGTCCATCCGTCTTACACTTTCTAATGAACTGTTTACAGCTTTCAGACTTGGTCTATACACTGGCTTTCTCTTGTGGCTTCTGTAGAAAGGTATGCAGAACTTAAACATTAACCCTAATTACTTTGTCTCCCAATGTTTTCACTGAGTCAAGAAGTCTTCATTTCGTTAGGAAAAAAATCTCATGACCTGTGTATTTCTGTGTCCTTTTTTGTTTTTTTCATGTAATACTTTTCAGTTTTTGCTACTTTGCATGATAATTCATCCTGGCTTTTCTCACATTCAATTTATTGCGTTCTCTAAAACAGTCTGCTTTTCAGCTCTCAAGGAATCTCTGATTGTGCTCTCCTTTCTAGGAAGATGTCTCCGGAGCCATATCACATCTGTCCCTGGGGGAGACCCCGGCTATGGCACAGCCTTTTGTATCCTCGGAAGAACGGAAGGAGAGGTGGGAACAGGGCCAGGCCGATTACATGGGAGCAGATGCCTTTGACAACATCAAGAGGAAACTCGACACGTACCTCCAGTAGAAACACTGCCACTTCTCCATGGACACATCTACTTCACAGGCACTTTTTTCTGATACTTAGTGTCTAGAGCTGGGTCTGTTACAGTTGCTAGAGGCTTTCACTAAAATTCATCAGATAAGGGGTTTTTGTAGGACAACAGGTGAGAACTGGGCGGAAGTTATGAAGTAGCAATTCTGTTACACAGACAGAGGCCTGTTTTTAACCCCAGGTTTACTCAGCTGATGATTCAGAAATTCTCAGGCTGATTGCCAACTTATGTGGTAGGGGAAACTCAATCTTAAACTATTAACATGGCTCTATCAGCTCTTAAAATGCGCTGAGCCTGGCATCAAACCAGTCTCCCTTCAGGTTGGGACACGGCATCTGTCCGCCTTGCTGTTGCTCCTTCGCTTAGAGTTATCCAGGGCTGCCTGAGTGATTGCCCCTCTGCCTTCACGTGAAGACAGCCTGTAACACTGCTGCGTGATTCATAAGCACATCAACAAATGCCATTAACCCATCTTCTTCCCTAGCCTTAGTGTCTGAAGATGTCCGTTTTCTATGTACAGTGAGGCAGCAATGCTGAAGTGCTTTTGTTCAGTTCTGTCTCTCACAGCAGCAGTGGCACCTTGTATGAAAAATAAAGACTTATTGCCATAGTTTGGTTGTCTAATATAATTAAAGATTCTTACTCCCCTTGAAAAAAAATGAATTGGGGAACTTTTCATAATTTGTAGAATTTGTGTTTTTAAAACCAGTATGAAACTTGATACTGGAATATATACTTTGAAAATTGGTTTCCAGATAGCCAAATATAATTAAATCTAGAGTTCTCCACTGGTGGATGGATCTGATAGATGAAAGTGAGGTCAAGTTAATCTGCCACCCACATTGCATCTCCATAGGAAATGGGTATTCAGATTTAGCACGTTGTAACCTTACAGTCGTCATGGGTTCATTGTCAGTCTGAATATATGCACTAATATTTCAGGACTGATAGAAGCAATACTGGACCCTAATGTCTCCTAGTGTTTTTATCCACGACTTAAAATGATAGAAACCTAACGCATATTTATTAAATGTACAGATGATTCTAGGTTGCAAAGATGGCAAGTTAGGGGAGGGTGGGTAGGATACAGAATTACCTTTTAAAACTAAAGTGAGTACAGTATTCAGAAATCATTCCATTGAAGAAAACAGGAGAGATGACCATTACCAGAATAAACTTTAAAGGGAAGAAACTTTAGAGGTTTAATTGGGCAGAAACTTGCAGTGGCTTTTATGACCTAACCTTAAGATCACCCTCCTTTATTTCCACAATACCCTGCTGGTTACACAGGTCAGCCCTGTTCAGTATGGGTGTGGATGAAGACACGGGGGTATGGAATTCTATAGGCTGGGATGATTGGAGACCACCTTGGAGGCTGTCTACCACAGGAGCTCAAGAACCACCTGTGGATTTACCTAAAATTGTAAAAAATTATTTCTGAAGGAAAAATAAGCTACAATTATTTGAACTGGTGGAGAATCGAGTGGCTATGATCTTCAAGTACCATAAAGCACTACCAAAGACTTAAGTGCCTCCGTGTGCCAGGTGCTGTGCTCCGAAGTCCTCTCGAGATACTCCAAGGATCTCTACATTGGGGGGTATGAGCTGAACTCTTCCAGTGAGAATCCAAAGCATAGAGAAATACGGGTAATGGAAATTCATTTCATTACAGTGTAACTTGCAAATGAGCCTTTATTTCTGGACAGTATAATTTCAAAGTTCTGTATTACTTTCACAGTCCCAGTGGTCAAAGATAATTGTCTGGTTTCAAGGAAATACTTGAGCTTATTCCAGAAATAACATCTACCAAAGTATTTATTCAGTCACTTTAGTTTCACATCAAACACAATTTGAGCTGACATACACATTTAAGACAGACAACAGAATAATTCACTCAACAAGCATTTATTAACTACCTACCATATCACACATGTGACAGGCATTAAAAATACAGGACTGACAAGATACAGTTCCTTATATTCTAGTAGGAAACAGACCAAAAGAGAAACTAACAAATATAATTACAAATTGACATTAATGCAAGACCCAACCTTAGAGTGGTCAGGAAAGATCTATATGATACTGATTAAGCTAGAAAGAAATGCGCTGAGATAACCAGAGAGGAGGGGAGAATATTCCCTGAGAAAGGAGCTGTGAGCAAAGGCGTGGAGCAGGCAAGGACTTGGTGGAAGAACAGGATTCTAAGGCAGGATGGAGAGGTAGAAAGTGGCTTCGTAGGCCCAGGTATGGGCTTTGGATTTTATTCTGAATTCAGTAGCAATTGATTAAAGTTTCATTTGTGTAATTTGTATCTAATTTTTTTATTAAAGAGAAAGGGTAGGTACAAAGTAAGTGAAAGAGTATAACCACCCCCATCACCCAGCTTCAATGGTCGTTTCATCTGTATCTCCACCAAGTCCGCCCCCCCAGGCCAACACACCACACTATTCGAAAGCAAATCTCATATAAGAAATTTCATATGAAATATTTCCATATATACCTTTAAGATGTAAGAACTCCGGAGGATCATCACACCAAAAAACTTCAAATGTCTGCATTATTTTTTATTTCCACTTTGTTCTTATCAGGATCCAAGTAAGGCCATACAGTACAGCTGGCTGATACATCTCTGGTGGAATCTTCTGTTTCCTTACCCTCCCTTTTTGTTTGTTGTTGTCTCCTTGCAATTTATTTATGGAAACCACATTCTGCATTTTGCCGTGTTTCCCTGTATTATATTAAGGTGTGTGGTTCTGGCAGTACTTTATAGTGGTGTTAGCTACTTCCAAATCACTGGTTACCTTCTTATATTAACTTACTGATGATCATTACCTAGATACATTATTTCATTAGGGATTTCAAAATGGTGATACTCTTATTAGCTGGAATATTCCTGCATACTTCATTCAATACTTTGGCTATCCTGAGGTTACACTTCTGTATGACAGGATAAATGTTTGATCCTTTCCCTTCACTCACAAGTATGCAAAGTAAGGAATTGGCTCCCTACCATCCTCCAAGGTAACCATGGTGGTTTTGAGGGGGTTTTGTTATAGTACCAGTATGAATAAATTTTAATAGCGTTTTTGTTTCAATCCGTTGCAGTTACTTTTAAAGATGGTCTAATTGTCTTAACCTTTGTGACTTATATTTTAAGAACACTGCATTTTGCAGCTGGTGGAAAATAGTTTGAGGCTAGAGTTGATGGGAAGGCCAGTTGACTGTGGCCCTGATCCAGCACAGCTTCCACCGGGCGAAGGCAGTGACGTTGCTGACGGACTGGACATTAAGGCTGAGGAAAGAGGAGTCAGATCAGGGGCTGAGCAACCGCATCTCCACCTGCCTGCTCCTGGAATCACCAGATCATGACAGTTTCTTGGGCCTCATCACTACAGGTTTTGGTTCAGTAGGTCTTGGGGCGAGGCCACAGTATCTCCACTCTAAGTAACTCTCAAGCACTCCGATGACTGCCCCAAACGACATCTGAGAGACCCGCTTGATACAGAGGAAACACACCAAACACAACAGGGAGTCAGGCTCATAGCAGATGTATGAAGAGGCGAGGTGGTTGGTTGTCACATAGCAGGGACTCAACTTCTAACTAGTGAAGGCTTCACAGAACAGTCTCAGCTCCTCGAGTGATGTAGGAAACATCACAGCATCTCTAATTGTGTACTATTTGCCTTTTTCATGTCACTGAGACTTGGGACATTAAGCAAGACTTGCTTTAAATAAAATAGTCTGCCATGAGTTTTTTTCTCTGCTTATTATTACAAATACAAAAATGGATTACAATCTACTTTGATACTTGGGTATGTTTGATAACTGATTTCTCTGAGTTCCAGACAGGGAAATTCAATCTCCTTTAAGTAAAAGCAATAGGTAAGGAAGTAAAAAGTGGAAAAGACAGTATTAGTTATTTACATCTCAGTTCTGTCAATCCTATGTATACACACTGTCCTCATTTTGCAGGTGATCAGAGAATAAGAAAGATAACCTGCAAGATTCGGATTTTTATATGCTCCAATTCCAAAGCTAGTAAACTCTGCGTTAAACAAATGTACAGCAAAACAGAGCAGAGCAAAGGGCAAAGATCAGAGCAACTTCTGTCTATAAACAGAAATGCAAATACTAGAAATCTGGGGAGTAACACAGTGTAACAATGGAAAGCTTTCATTTTACTAGCCAGGTAGTAAGGACAGTGGCCTGAAATAGGACTTGGGAAATACCTTGCAAAGCCTTTTACGAGGCTTTCCTAAGTAGGCTGCCTGAAATTGTACTATAAAAACAAATGGATGAGAAAGTCCATGGATAGAAATTTCAGGTGTAAGTTTTGGTTCAGACATGATTCAGCTTTGCAACACAGGGAGTTTCGTTACAGCGCTGAAGAGACACTGTAGGAACCTAACTCTTTTTATATCGGCCTACCATAAAATTGCTTGTCACACGTCATTTGCAGAGTCACAGAATCTATCAGCAATGTCAACTGAGAACTTTCTGTATAAACTTTGTATCTTACAAGCCTATACCGAATTATCCTGTTTTCAGTTGCTGTGATACTGTGATGTGCTCAGGGCCAACATATCCCCCTAGGGGTAAGGGCTCCTTAACATCTACACTAAGCAGCTCGACTCTTTTCATGTACTTATTCTGTGTTCTGTTCACTTTCACGTTTTTCAGGTTTCTTTCATGATGTCCAGTCTATTATTTACCACTTCTCACTACTGTCTGCCTAGGACAAAAACAGGAAAAGAGCCAAATGTTCAATAATCAGGCCTTGGAATGAAGGCTAGTCCTTTTTCTACTGAGTCAAGTACACGGACTGACTGAAGGCTCGTATGTTAGCTGCTCAGAAGCCCTTTGGCTCTGGAGCCCAGTTGAGATGAACCGAAACCTAACCTTCAGGCAGCTAGTACTGCTTGTGGCCACGCAGTAGGCCACTCAAGTAATTCACTGCATTTTGGAACTCTCCACGTGAGTCAGAAGAGATCCCAAGATTCAAAGCCTTTTTTTATGTTTGAGAAATGATACCAAAGCAAATAGAGGGGATCAAACCTATTACTTCGGTGCTAATTTCTATATTTACTTACTACCTTTGTGCCCTATTTTTTACACAGCATAAGATAAAACTACAGTGAAAAAGTTTATATCACTTCTTTAAATAAGTATTCAGTGAAGGCTGTTACCTTTGGAATCAGAAAGTTTACCATAGAAAAGAGTATAATATGCATAAAAGAGTGTTGAGTTATGAGGCTGGAAAGTCACTGAACTAGGCCAACATTTCTTTTCCTTCCCTGGTCTACCAAGGATTTGCTTTCATTAAGGTAAAATACTGACTTTCGCATGCAAAGCTGTATAATTATACTGCAAAATTGTTTCCAGGGAGCCTAAAATACCAAGGGTGACTTAGACATAAAAAGGCAACAGTAACTCAGATTACAACATGCATTTGTGGAGGTGTTCAATATGTCATTCTTTATCCTTGTAAACAATGATGGACATAATATCCTTTTGCTGTAAGACATGCACCTACACAAAGGTCAAATCCTTGTCTTTGGAGATTAGCTCCATGTTTCATCAAGGTCTTTAATTCACACATAACAAACAAGGATGTTTATCTTAATTCTCTTTACACTGGTATCTGTAGACACATATTAAGATTCCTGCACTAGACCATTTCTCATGAAATATTAAATTTACCTTTATCAACTATTGATACCAGTGCAATTTTTTTTTTAAACCTACAATGTAATATTAGGGAATAGCCCTTCCCTCCCCTAACAAAAAGGGCAAATTAGTGGATTAGGAGGAAGCTGTGTCCTGGTTAATTTTACCTGCCTTTATTTTTAATAAACAAGAATGCTAAAAAGACAGCAAACTTAATGAAAACCATCCTAAAACATTAAACTATTATCTCTGTAAACAGAACACACATTTAACAATACACCTCTTTGATGACTCTTAATGTCACTTCTGATCACATTCAGTGCCTTCCTGAAATAGTCTAGACTGGGTTTCCAGTGTGCCAAGACATACCCTGGAATCGGCTTTGCCCGCCAGTCTGCAGTCGTTTCGACACCTGCTCTTCTAAATGCTCAAGTCCCAGGGCAGCCTACTTACTATGAAGTTTCGGGTACCTGGTTCAGGTTAATGGAGGTGGCCTGTGCCACGGACATTAAATAACATGTTATTAAAGTTGTAGTTTCACGTATTACAGATTTAAAAGTAGAGATGGGTTTAAGTTTGTCAGAACACTCTTGATCGGGAAGGTTGAGTAGGAAACTAGAACAGAGAGAAAAACATCCCATTTTTACCATTAGAAGATCTGACTAGGAATTGGGAATAAGAAATCATACAAAAGGAGTAAGCGTATGTACAAGGAGGAAATGCTCGTGGCTTTCGTAGAAGTCTGCTCCCCTCACTACCACACAAGCACAAACATCACGAGAGGACACGCCTGCTGCAGTGGGGTGTCCAGTCCACAGTTTTCCCTTCGAGGAGGAAACTGCAGGGAAGCAGCCCGATCGCTCACAGCGACTGTGCTGGCTTTTTGTTCAGGAGAACCACACAAATGCACCAGATCCACGATGCAGCACGGGTAGGAAAGGCTACTGCATACTTACTGATGAGTTAAATGAGGGCAAGCTGTCATATTACATAGTTTGCAGATACTTTAGTTAATATAGTTAAAAACTTAAGGTTAAACATTCGAGTTCTTGCCATGGAGCCAAACATAAAACTGTCCTCATGTTTCTAATGAATCTTCCAAATCCCAATGAACAGAACTGTGGTGCGTACGATAAATAAGCACTACTGACGCCTCCAGTGTTCCCTGACAGAACATACCCTGCTGGAGGGTAATTTTATTGGTACTCACTGATTGATAATAAACAGAAGATTATTTTCTTGATTATTTCCAATCCTAGAGCTGTAACAGAGCAAAACCTACAGTGCAGAGTGTGTGTTACATAGTAATACCACTACGCATAGGTATTATCAGTAAAAAAATAATTGGAACCAATAATTTAGAAAAAGACATTTAACATAAAGTTAAAAATTATATACACAATGATTTCTAAGCAAGAAACTCAACCAGTTAAATTGAGCAAAATAAAAAAGGTGGTAGTACTATGAGTAAATTACTGTTACTAATAGTACTTTTTGTGCTGTCCCTATAAATCAAGTAATTATGTGATATAGACATGTAATATACACATCTTCATAGAAGTGGGATGTTTATGAAAGATTATATTTTCATTAAAGAAAAAGTCATTAAAGTTATGGCACTGAGGAAGCTTATACATTTTTGAAACTTTTATTGATTCTAAATTTAAAACAAATTCAGTTTGAACCACAAGTGGGAATACAATGCCTTCAAGATATTTCTAAAGCTATTATTCTACGTAATAATGAAACAGAATTAACAGCATAGCATAATGTGAACTTTCCATTCCAGTGGTTTATATATTTTCTTAGGATGAATTAAACTTGTTTTTCACTTATACCATTCAGTAGAACTATACAAAAACAAAGATATTTCTTAAATGACTTGCCAAATTGATTACGAGTGTTTAAAACACGAGTCTGTAAATGTCGGGTCGAGGCAAAGGCTCCACCCTCACAGCGCGCTGCGGGCTCTCCCGTGAGCGGGAAGGGAGGCGGGGCGCTTTTCGCCGGCTCCTTGTGTGCTTACTCTCTGGGGCACCGGTACGTGGAGAACCCACAAACTGCATCCATGAGATCCCGATCAACCGGATTTGGGGCAGTGCTAGTCCTGCCAGGTAGAGAACGTCTCTACTGCCCCCTCATGCTGGTGGACCCCCCAAGTTAGCATTCCTCTCCCGCGCCTGCAGAGGTCCGCGGCGCTTCTCGCCAGCCCTGCCTCACCTGCTGCGGGAGAAACGGGCGGGGGTGCCGCAACCAGCCACTGCTCCCCTGCAGCGAGCCGGCTCAGGCGGGGCGGGCGCGGCTGTGGGCGCTCAGCCCGGGCCTGACCAGGGCCCTGGAGCACCGCGCTGCCCCCCCCCTCAGTCAAGTCACTTCTAACGCGACAAGTGAAACATAAGGTGTTCTCAAGTCCGCACTGCCAAACAGCTCCTCCTGTTACATTAATTAATCTCTTCTTTCTTTGGATTAAAAAAAAGTTTCCCTTAAGGAAAAAATTTGTTTTAAATGTGATTTAAAGAATCATCTAGAATTCTGTGGCAACTACTGAGTTTGATTAACAAAAAAGTAACAGAAAAATGATTAATTCTGCAGATAGATGGAAGAATGAATTAGTGAAGGTCCAAACACAAATTCTGATTCTAAACACAATAACGACATTTTCCCATTCGGGATTAAGATGTTCTTAAGAGTGAAAAGATTTTGGAGGTCATCCAGCCCAACTTCCATCCAGACATCACACCTCTCACATATAGTAGTCTTCTGAATTATAAAAATGTATAGAGTTATTTCAAAAAAAACCTACATAAATAAAAATTATCTATATATAGAAATATCTATTCAGCAATTCCATAATTTAAATATTCAAATCAAATTGGGTAGAATTGGTTCCCTTTCACCCCCTCAGACCATATTTACACACGAACACATCAAGTTACATTTAAACAATAGTACCACCTGACTGAAATGGGGAACACAGTGCTCTAACACAGTCCCTAATTTTTTTCATGAACATAAAACTACGTTACTTATATGAATTATATCTCAATGAAACTGTGAAAAACAATTACAAGTAACTTACTAACCTGGACTTTGGTCTCTCATTTTAAGGTTCGGTTCTGGAATGCAAGTATGGTTTTGAAAGTCCAATAAAATCAATCTCTTCTATAGTCTATATATGAATCATTTACAAGGACTGTTGAATCCACTGCATCACAAATGGGAGGACTGGTGGAAAACCAAATGTGTCCAACATAGAAAATAACTCTTTATTTGATCAAAAGTATAAAAGGTTTTACCTTATTAGAAATATGAAAAAGCTGAGTACTTGCAAGATATATGAAAATACTCAGCAAAGATACTATGAAAAGCTGAATAACAAAGTAACTTTTTTTTCTCAAAAAAATTATTTTAGGCCACAGTATATAATGGAACTTATTGCTATTTGAAATATCATTAAAAATAGGTTCATATATAGAAGAGATTATGTATCAGTAATACCACTTCGCTGGTAAAAAATGGTGTGCCCCTTTTAGAAGATATACTCACTGGATCCCATTTCTAAAACTGTTTTTCTCATTTCCAAAACTTCTGTATGTATCTGATCAAATGATCTTACTGAAATCCCCCAAATTATAAATCAATTAGAGTTCTGATTTCATTAATTTTAGCTTGTTTCATTTCACTAGCATTTGTTTTTTTAGTTCCAAAGGCTCCAGCTGCAAGTTCTCTCTTTGTGTTTTGTATTTTCAGCATATTTTCTTCAACAGAGTCCTTCACAATAAACTTTAAAAGGAAAAAAAAAGAAGTTAAATTAGTTAAGTACTTTTTAGGTCACAATATTTAAAATTTTTAAAAATAAACAGAACTTGAAAAGATGAAAATGTCTGTCTATGTTCTTTGGTTGTGTAGCTTTCAAAAATGGTCAGTACTAATCTATTAGAAAGCGTTCCGCTCCCCTTTTTTCGCGACTATACAGTGAGAACCTAAAACTAACAATAGCTACTAGAGACGAGGCTGCATTCCCTTATCACCTGGCACGGCTTTCTGATATAAGACACACTACCTCTCAAAACCTTATCAGATAAGAACACACAAAAAACAAACTTGATGGGCAGCTCTGTAACTGAAATGTTAGCAAAATAAATTTATCATTATATTTAAAAAGCCAAATGAGATTTTCCCAGAAATACAAGAATCAGCCTTTATCTGATATAATTCATAACATGAAAAAATAAAAGTGATCATCTCAACAAATGCTTAAGGAGCATTTGATAAAATTCAACATTTATTCCTGATAAAAGAAAATTCTCATTAACCTAGAAATGAATGTCCTCAACCTTATTAAGGGCATCTACTAGAAACTTACCAAAAACAACATATTTAATATAAAACAGTAAAAGCATTCCCAAAAAACAAGTCAAAAGTCGTTACTATCACTACTGCTATTCAACACGGTTCTGGTTACTGGGATAACTAAACTTGTGTTATACAATGATATTGAGATACATTAAAAAATAAAATAAATGGAGATACTACCACCTAAGTTCCTGTATAGGAACACTATTTATAAAAAAAGACAGTTCTCAAATTAATCACAAATTCAATAAATCCCAAACAAGACTTCTTCAATGAGATTTGGTAACCTAAACCCAAACTTCAATTCACAAGTAAGTAACAGTAATAACTAATACAGTTTTCAAAGAGAAGGGTAAGCGAGCCCTCTGCCCTGTGATATAGCAAAACATACTTCATAAAACCACAGTAATTAGAACAGGACTATGTCCTGGGAATGGGATAAAAAGAGACCAGTGGCGTGGAACAGTCCGTAAGAGACACGTGTAGTATGAGTGAGTTTATGATAAAAGTGAAATTTCAAATCAAAAGAAAAAAGGATTGACTTTCCAAAGCAACTGTTAATGAAGCAAACAGGTCTTCATTTGAAAACAAGATTCTAATATTATTAGAATCATATCATGAATCATAAACAAAAAACCCAAAATACTTCAAAAGAATCAAAGGAAATATAAGAGATTCAGTTTTAAAATTTGAAGATAAAGCCTTCTGGTCCAAGCAAGACTTTAAAATCGGGAGGATATAAAGAAAAAGGCTGACATGTTTTAAATAAAAAAAATTTTGAAACTTTCTCATGACAAAAAGCACATAAAGTCCAAAGATAAGTAAGAGCCTGGGATAAACCACGCCCAGTATACATAACAAAACATTTAAAATCAGAAAGTATAAAGGAATTATTTATACGATAAAAATTGTATTTGTACTTTTTGAAAAGTAGGCAAAAGATATAAACAAGCGATTCACAGAAAAAATATTGGCAACAGATATGTGAAACATGCCCAAGGTCTTAGGAAAATGCAAATTAGACGGGCACCTTTTTTTACCATCACATAAGAATAAATTCACATCATTCTCATGCATCGTAAAATCTATTATAAAAACAACGTGAAAGTTAATGAAGCAAAAATTCTAAATCCAGAATTCTATTTAACCTATCCTGAAGAAATGTTTGTATATATGCACAAAGATGCATGTGATATAATGCTCATTACGGCACTGTTTTTATTAGCAAATACATTGGACTGGTTAAATAAATTATGATGTATCTATATGAGGTGTTAAAAAGAAAGGGTTTGTACAGCAGTCAAATGCAGAGACAGGAAGCAGAAGGCTGGTTGCTGCGGGAACAGGAAGGAATGGTGAGTTCTGTTGAATGGGTACAGAATGTCAGTGTGAGATGGAAAAGACTAGGTTTGATCTAAATGTACTTCTATGGTAGTCTCCAATATATACTACCGAGGGGGGAGAAAACATGTTTCAGGATAATAAACTATGATCCCATTTATCTTAAAAGAAATTTTTTTAAATTTATTTTTATTGTTAAGAGTATTACAGCTGTCCCCCATTGCCCGCCCCGCCTCCACCCGTCTCCATCTGGCTCCCGCGCAGAGATACAGTTAGGTATGAATGCGTGTAAACAGAGAAAGGGGTTTGAACAGCGCATGTTAAACTACTGCTGGTGGTGCCCTCTGAAGAGAATAAAGGTGATCTTCATATTTTTCTCTGTGTAATTCTATTTCAATCTTTGACAATAATATAGTCATGCATTGTTTGTATAACTTGAAAACCCTTAAAACTTAATTGTAAAATAGATGGCATAAAAACTCACTTTTGTGATGATTACTTCTTGCTTCTGGCCGAGTCTGTGGCACCTGTCGAAGCACTGATCTTCAGCAGCTGGGTTCCAGGCCTAAAGCAGAACAGGAGAGCTGCTTTACTGCCACCCTCCTCTGCCTCTTTCAATTCAGTGTTCACTCACCTTTTTTGACCCTCAGCCAAGGATGTTTTTATTGATTTTAAAGCGGGAGGGAGAGAAACTGATGTGAGACGCACTGATCAGATGCCCCTCCACACAATGACCAGGGATCAAACCTGCAACCTGGGTATGTGCCCTGAGCAGGAATCGAACCCTCAACCTTTCCGTGTATAGGACGATGCTCCTCCCAGGCCAGGGCTCGTTCACCTTTTACTGACTGAATTCAGGTACTGACATTATAAATGCTCTAGGATAAAAAATCCACTCTCCCCTGAGACTCCCAATCACTACTATGACAGGCAGGCACCCCCATTATGTCATTTCACTCTAGTGCTTCTAGTATCTAATGCAGGGCCTGACACACGAAAAGCACACAGTGTAAATGATTGTTGATTAATAGCTTTCTGTTTTTATTCCCCATTTTAAAGTTCATCTATATCTGCATAACAGAGAAAAAAGTTTACATACCCTCTTAAGTAACTTAATTTATATAAGAAAAGATGTAATTGGGTCCATTTATAAAAAGTTTTTTTCTCCTTTTGCTGGTCTTTGGTTATTTTTCTTTCACTTCCCTCCCCTCGTTAAAAAAACAGAAGTATAGCCTGGCTGCTGTGGCTCAGTGGTTGAGTGCCGATCCAGGAACTGGAGGTCACCGTTCGATTCCTGGTCAGGGCGCATGCCCGGGTTGCGGGCTTGATCCCCAGAGGGGGCCTGCAGGAGGCAGCCAATCGATGATTCTCTCTCATCATTGAAGTTTCTAGCTCTCCCTCTCCCTTCCTCTCTGAAATCAATAAAAACATAATTTTTTTAAAAAATGTATAAAGACTTCAGGAGTAATCAAAAGTCCTAAAAATTATTTAAGACTTTGTTGATGCAATTTTATATATCTATATTTGAAATCAGTTTAACTTCAAAACTGTACTAAAAAAGGGACATTATCCCCCTGGCTGGTGTGGCTCACTGGTTACAGTGTCCGCCTGCTTACGTAAGGGTCGCAGGTTCAATTCCCGGTCAAGGGCACGTACCTGGGTTTAGGGTTCACTCCCCACCCCGGGCGGAGCACACGGGGGAGGCAGCCAGTCGGTGAGTCTCTGTCACATCAATGTTTCTCTCTCTCTCTCCCCCTTCCACTCTCTCTCAAAAGCAATGGAAAAAATATCCTCAGGTGAGGATTAAAAAAAAAGAAACATTAGCTCTAACAGGCTGATCACAGAAGCTCTCTTATGGGAAGAAAAAAACAATAAATCAATGAAAAGGGAAGAATAACCAAAGATACAGAGTTCTGCAGTCTAGAAAGACAGGAGTCACATGGCTTTGAAACACCACCAGGAACTGTCAGGCAGGGGTCACTGAATTTTAAATTTAACCTGAGGTGATTCTTGAAACTGAAAAACAGGATGTTTTGGGGGAAAGGAACACTTACACAGCAAGTACCACCTGAAAATGGAAACAAAATTATAATTCCATATGTAAGGAATAAGTTTACAGTAAGATTTATATTTATGGTATTATTTTCTTCTTTTTAAAGTTCCCTTGAGATCAAGGAAAACAATTTTACTACTAACTTGCTGTAATTTGAGGTTTGGGTTGTTTTTGGTATAGAAGTTAGATTTAAGGACATATTCAGCTTATGATTTTCTAAAACTGACAGCTAATCACATTTCGTGAATTTTTTTCTATTTTACAGTTGGACACATTTTTAAACGATTATGCTAAGAGCCCAGGTAAAATGTTCCTTTCCATTGCCTGTATTTGTCTAGAAACTTTATGGTCAGCTGGCAATAATATACCTGTATGGCAACCAGGAATCAAATTCATCTCGCGACAGTATAAAACTGACAGCTCCCGTTCTCACGCGAGTGGCGAAGCAACAAGCTTTCCCGAAAGCTCACGCTGGCACGTCAGAATAAACCTTAACTCTTATACAAGGTAAAAGATTTTCATGAGCAACTTTTTCTGATTGAATCTTATTTTTGTGGACCTGGCTTTTGTTTTAAAGTTAGAAACAACATTTGAAAGCTTGAAATGTTCAAACAATCAGCTTCCTATGGAGCTGCGGAGGCCTGGCGGGTGTGTCGGTCGGGGCATCGCCTGTATGCCAAAGGGGGGTTTGGTTCCCGGTCAGGGGCACGTACGCGAGGCAACCAATGACCGGCTCTCTCTCACGCTGTTTCCCTCTCTCCCCCTCCCTCCCTCCCTCTCTCTCTCTCAAATCAATTAAAAATACACCCCTATCTTCGGGGGAGGATTAAAAATACTGCTAAAACATCCTATAAGTATTTTTAAACTATAACTGCTAGTCTCTGATAAATGTTATAATACTAATTTACTCTATTTGGTATTAATAGCCTCTTCCTTATCAAGTACTCAGATCATAACCAAAGAATAGCCCAGCGAGTGTGGCCCAGTGGACTGGGCATGGTCCCACGCACCAGGAGGTCACTGGTTCAGTTCCCAGTGAGAGCACACGCCAGGTTTTGGGCTCGATCCCCAGTAGGGGGCGTGCAGGAGGCAGCCGATTGATATTTCTCTTTCATCGACGTTTCTCTCTCTCTCGCTCTCCCTTCTTCTCCATCTAAAAAATAAAAACATATTTTTAAAAAAATAACCAAAGAATAAAATAATTGGAGAATTTGTTCCAAAAATCAGCCTCTAGAATTTTCACTGAGTTAAGGAATATGTAATTTAGTCTGTAGATGCAATGAATATTTATATAACCATAGAATAATAAAACTCTAGCAGATTTAAAACTTCATTCACAGAACTAAGGCAAGAAAATACAACAGACCACTGCCATCCATGACATTAATGTGAAACCCACAAATGCCTAAATATGGCTCTGGTTGTAACCTAACTGGGAAAGTTACCCTCAGGTGGGGGGGGAGCCAAAGAAATAGGTGCATGCATCGACGAAATAGCCTAAGCAGAATTACTCAAATTTCTCTCTCAGTAACATTTCTTTATGTTATGAATCTTCTATTTTAGGCAACAGCTAAAACAACAAATCTTAGATCTGTGAATGCACAGAAACAGCAGAGCTGCCTTTAGCCCAAGCAGTGCCCAGTGCTAATTTGAAATTGAGTTAGCCCAGGGTGCCCAAACAGCCCCTCTGTGCAATTAAAAGAGGTGCTCCTATGTGGATGCAGCTCTAGTCGCAGTCTGGTGAGTCAAGTTGAGTTTAAATTTTAGCTCCCGCTCTACCCTAGGCCTCTATTCCACAACCACAAGTGATTGCACTGTATTAGACACAAAAATTTACCCCAAACACTCCATTAATGGTATTGTTTCTAAAATAGTGAGGCTAGCCCTGGCCAGTGTGGCTCAGTGGTTAGAGCATCGGCCCATGTACCAAAGGGTAGCGGGTTCAATTCCCAGGCAAGGGCATGTGCCTGCGTTGCAGGTTCGATCCCCTCTCACCAGCCCCCCCCAGTCTGGGCGCGTTCAGGAGGCAGCCAATTGGTATCTATCTATATCTATCTCTCTGTCTCCCTCCGTTCCTTCCACTCTCTCTAAAAAAATCAATGGAGCCCGGCCGGGCGTGGCTCAACGGTTGATCGTCGACCTAGGATCCAGGTGATCAGGGTTCCATTCCCGGTCAGGGCACATGCCTGGGTTGCGGGCTCGATCAATGACTCTCTTATCATTGATGTTTCTGTCTCTCTCCCCCTCCTTTCCTCTCTCTGAAATCAATAAAGATATATTAAAAAAAAAAAAAAAGAATATTTTTTAAAAAATCAATCAATCAATGGAAAGAATATCCCCAGGTGAGTATTAACAAAAAATAATTAATTAATTAATTAATTAATTAATTAAATAATGGGGCTGGAACACTTGCATCTGAACAACCTGGGGCCTATATAAAAATGTAGCTTCCTGGGTCTCAACCAGTAACTCCTAAATCTCTGATGACAGAGCTCAGAAATTACATCTTACCTAATTCTTTTGCACATTAAAGCTTGAGACCACTAGCATCAGGATGGTAACTACTTTATCCTGTTTATAGCCAGGTTCCCAGTGCCTATTAGAGTCCTGACATAAGGCAGGATCTCATTACAGGTTGGATGAATGAATAAAGCCACTGCTCTTGAAACATTAGCTAACAGAAATGGGATCTGGCAGCAGAAGAGAAGCAGAAAAGCACAGCACTTAAGGACAGGGGCTCCGATACTATTACTAGCACTCTGACGTTAGGCAAGTTACTTTACTTCTCCAGGCTTCAGTTTCCTCACCTGAAAAACAGGGACAAGATCTACCTCATGGGGCTGTTATGGGAATTTCACCTGATGTATGTAAAGCACTTAAGAGAAAGCCCTCACTATACATTTAATAAGTTAATACCTATTTCTAAAGTCTGCCTAAGGAATTTTCACCATCAATTATAACAATAAAGGTATTTACCAAACAGTTTTTGTTTATTTTTGTAACAGAAGTAATAACATATCAAAAGTCTACAAAATTACTTACTGGATCCATTAAAAACACCCGAGAAGCTGCAGAAAGATTCAAACCAACTCCACCTGCTTTTAAGGATAGAAGCATTATAGTTGGAGATCCTGCCTCAGTGTTTTGAAAACACTGAATTGATTCAACTCTTTTCTTTTGGGCCATTGAACCATCCAAACGAGTAAACACAAATCCAGAGGCTCTAATGGAGGGGAGAAAAATGACAAGTAACACTTCCTATACTATAAAAACATGTTAAGTAACGACAATATCCTTATGCTAATAATTCTCTCATTTATTTTGACAAGTATTTACGAACCATCTACTACAATGTCAGGCTCTACATTCAATTTTTTTTCAGTAAATTCGGCCTTAATCTTTAAAATCCCATGCTCCCAGGAAAAATTTTTTATTGTGACTCTGAATGTTGTTTTAGATAGATGAAATAAATTAAACTGATAAAACATAAGTATTTTTTGTTACCCAAATCAAAACACATATAGAAATCCTTTCCTGAAAGTGAGAAACACTGTCAGACTTACCTGAGCGGTGTTTCTATTAAAGATAGAAACGTTGTAAACTGAGAAACAACTAAACTTTTTACGTGGGGGTTCTTCTTTCTTAAGTCAATCAATGCATGCATCAGGGCATTGATCTGCAAAAAATTAGGACGCCCATTAGGTTCCATTTAGAATTGGCAAAATACATTCAAAAATGTTTATTATGAAGAGAAAGGTGCTGCTATGTTATTTCCCTAAAATGCAAAAGTAGAAGACCACCGATTTTTAAAATTAAGACTGAAAAATATTATCATAATCTGAATATAACCTCTCTCTTTCCTCTGAAAGTCACCACTAGAAATAAAGAAGCCACCAATCACCAACAAAGTATAATATTCAAATGACAGAATTAAAAGCATAATTATCATTTTTATACATGGTATTTCTTTCTATGAACGTAAAACAAATACTCAGATATTTTACCTTTGAGCTGGATGTCCATTCCATGTTGGACTTTTTCTCAGTGTCACATGACAGTTCTTCCGGAGGACATTCTAGTAAATTGTCCCCATGTATGTCATTTCTGCATAAAGGGCATTTAGCATGTGGCTACATAAGAAAGAACAAAGCATGAGTGACACTTATTGGAGGAATAGAAATATAAATTTACCTAAAATTTTTAAAAAGTGTCATCAATTCTCTAATAGCTAGCATTTTATTAAACCTTTTATTAGATTCATCCATTTAATACAAATCCATACTGCTGAACTCCAGGCAGATACAATGTTCTAATGTGGTAAATGGGATGGGTGAAAAAGAGAAGTATGTCATCTTGACTAGCATCAAGAACTTGAAACAATAAATGCTACACTATTGCTACACTATTTGCAGACAAGTAAAGAAAACATGAATAACAGTTTCTTGAACCTAACTACAATACAGCACACTAGTTGGAACTATTTAGAAAAAAATTTTCCTTCTTAATGGCTTGTAAAGCCAGTCTAGATCTGTTAAATCCTATTGGTTCATTCAAAGCAGTATCTGTTGTGTCTATTTGTGTCAAGACATGCTAATAAAATAAGATTATCTCTTAAATAACTACATACCAAATACCATTATAATAAAAAAGATTCTGAAACTAAAAAATGTGAGAAGTCAGTATAGTGGGGTTACCTTTGAGGAGGAGGGAGAGGGTAAATGATAGGGAGAAACACAAGGAGACCTAGGTAGTACTTACTTGGATGTATTTACTTCATAATTCACTGAGTTGTACAATCATGACTTGTACATTTTTTTCTATATGTATATTACACATTAAAATGTTTTTAAAAATTCTACCTCAGTTGAAAGACTGCTTAAAGGATTATTTCACTTCAAAAAATTCCACCGTACATAAGAATCTAGATCTACCTTAATCAATACCATAGCCAATAGCCACATGCAGCAACTGAGCCCTTGAAACGTGGCAGAGCCAAATTTAGATGTACTATAAGTGTATACAATACCACTGGAATTGGAACTTAAATTTTATTAATAAAATTTTAAGTTAAAAAACAAAGTATCTCATTAATATTTTAGATATACTAAACAAAAATATATTCTAAAAGTTAAATTCATCTGTTTCTACTAAAAAAATTAAAATTATCTTTGTGTCTCATATTATCTATTTATTGGACAGCAATGATGTAAACAACTAAAACTAGGATACTGACTGTGAAACATGCCACCAAAAATATAATGTCTTTTTAGGTTAACAGGGTTTAATTATAAGAAATATATCACCTATTAAAACAATTATATAGCCTGGCCAGCGTGCTCAGTGACTGAGCATCGACCTAGGATCCAGGAGATTGTGGTTCGATTCCCGGTCAGGGCACAAGCCCGGGTTGTGGGCTCGATCCCCAGTCAGGGACATGCAGGAGGCAGCCGATCAATGACTCTCATCATTGATGTTTCTATCTCTCCCTCTCCCTTCTTCTCTCTGAAATCAATAAAGACATATTTTTAAAAAACCAAAACAATGTTATAATTAACCATGAAAGATTCATTAGTAAATCCGCAAAACTCTCAGTCTGTTGGACTTGAGTTTCCATCACACTCAGCATCAGCACTCGGTGATCACTCCCTCCAACCCTGACTCTGTACTAAGCATGGAACGCACCTGCTCATTCTGGATGACCTGGCAAATACAGGGCTTACAGAAGACATGCGCACAGTGCGTTATGACGGGAGCCACTAAGGAGTCCAAGCAGATGGCACATTCTTCGTCGGAGCCCGAGCTCAGGACCAGCTTCATCTTCCTTATCAGCGTCTTCCGCAGTTCTTCAGGCGTATCGCTTCCTAGGGAAAAGGCTGAAACATTAACTTCAGGGCAAAATTTGTAATGTGACTAGACAAGTTACTCTTCCTTATACAGGAGAAAGTTTTGCTTTGGGAAGTTTTATTCTTTTTCCATTACAGGCAAAAAGCATGGTTTAAATTTGAAATTTTAAGAAAAATTCAGAAACTAAAATAGCAGCCAACCCACATTTTATACCTTATACAGAAGCATCATTTTAACACGATCTGCACATACTATCACAGAATAAAGGATCTGAGAGTATCAATTTGTGAAAATCCTGGAAGACCTCACTAATATCACATTTCATCGGTATAAGACTTTGGGGTATATTCCCAGTTGAGTCCTATATTAAAAACACTGTCTATTAGACAAGTAAACTAAATTTAGGCCATATGAAAAACTTCTCCTCCTGATTTAAGTATCTCTAACAAATACAATGGTGTAGACCAATCCCATTTACCTACCCGAGGGGACACTAGAAGACACTGCGTTGGTAAGAAGGTGGGTATGACAACAGATCTGTCGCAATCTCAGCAGAAGACCCAGGACATCTGCATAGTGAGCAAGGACGGTCCCCTCATTAAAATACCTACAGGTAAAAACGTTAAATATTATAATGTTTCCTTTTCGAAAACAGTGGAATAAAATGGCATTGTTCTCTTCTCTGGAAATCACATCAAAACAAGAATAAAAAACAGAAAAGCAAACTCTACCTTTAATGAAACCAAGTGAGATTTGTAACAAAAAAGCAAAATATATGAGAAATAGCTGCCAACTGCAGTATAAGTCAATAAGGAAGATGCCAAAAGGCCTGACTGCAGATCTCAAAAAACCTTCCAGAGCACAATTAGACCACCCGCCCTGAGGTACAATCAACTTCTCTCACGTGCAAAAACAAAAACCAGGTGTGCGACTGGTGGCCTGAATTTCCCTGGACAAATTTTACACCAAGGACGGAAGGTAAGCTGAAGGAGAAAACAGAAAAGACTATGGGCACAGCATTCCACGCTGTAGGAAACCATAAAGCTTCCGATCTGCTATACGGGCACAATTAAAACCTAAAAGAATTTACATGGAACCGCGAGTCCTAACTAAATAGGAATATTTCCTATTAGTCTGGGACACAGCTATGACCCTGTCCCCTTCATATGAATCTCTTGCAAATAGCTAGTCCAGAAAAAACTCAAGACAGTCATAGATAAGTCACAATCAGCAAGGACCAAGAGAGAAAACAAATGGTAGTGACAGAAAACTCACCAGAAAAGTGTTGACACAGAGCAAATAAAAATTATGACCAAGGATACTGCTATGATATAACAGCACTCAATAAAACAATTCCTCTAAAAAAAACCATTATCTTAAAGCAGAGACAAAGAGCTTTGAAAAGGTAGGACAAAACAACAGAGAAGGGAGAGGAGCTAGTACAGCTCAAGTAGGAAGGAGAAAAGTGAACCATCAGAAACCAAAGCCAGCACATTAAAGAGACCAGCCACTGATACAACACAGGAAAGGATGTGGGAAACAGGACTGAGAAAGCAAAATTAAACAGAAAGATTCAAACAATTAGAAGAAAATGATACCTACAAAAAAACAAAGAACAGCCAACATACACAGAGAGAAACATAATGGAACAGAAAACAATACTTAAAGAACTTTCCAGGAAAAGGTGGGGGAAAGGCCTGGAGTCCACAGATTTAAAGGGTAATATTACAGAAAAAATCGAGAGAGAGGTCCTTAGTCAAATTGCTGGACTTTAAATTAAAAAGTAAAATAAAATCATGGTTTTCCACAGAAACATTCAATATACAGGGTGGGACAAAAGTAGGTTTACAGTTGTGAGTATGCGAAACAGAGTTTATCTTGTATTATTACTTATTAATGATGGCATTATTTTCTACACAAATAAATGTAAAACTACTTTTGCCACACCCTGTAAAATGCAGTAAAACAATGGCAATACAGGTTCTGAAGGAAGAATGGGTGATCCAAAAACATGCCAATCTAATACTTTAGTAAGGCAATAAAAGAAATTTAGCCTAATGATTAGAGCACAGACTCTAAAGCTAGACTGTCTTGAATTCAAAACCTGACCCTGCCAATTTAACTATGAACCTCGGGCAGGTTTCTGTTCCTTTTTTTTAAATCTTATTTTATTTATTGATTTTTTTTTGAGAGAGGAAGGGGGAGAAAGAGAAACATTGATTTTGTTGTTTCCCCTATCCATGCAGTCAATGGTTGCTTCTTGTATGTGCCCCAACCAGAAATCGAACCCACAACCTTGGTGCACTGGGATGATGCCCGAATCAACTGATACCCAGCCAGGTTTCTTAACCTCTGTCTGGAGCTTCCGTGGCTGTCACAGTGGCAAAACAGTAATAATACACACCTCACAGGACTGTTGTTATAAAAAGTTAATGCATGCAGAGCATTCAGAATACTATGTGAAGTTATATAAAATAAGTATCTGCTGTTATAAGTAACAGTAATTTATGGGAACAAATACTTCTAAGTATTCAAGAATGTAAGAATAGGCAATATAGCCCGGCCGGGCGTGGCTCAGCGGTTGAGCATCAACCTAGGATCCAGGCGATCGGGGTTCGATTCCCGGTCAGGGCACATGCCCGGGTTGCGGGCTCGATCAATGACTCTCTCATCACTGATGTTTCTCTCTCTCTCTCTCCCTCTCCTTTCCTCTCTCTGAAATCAATAAAGATATATTTTTTAAAACCTTAAAAAAAAAAAATCAACCAATGAATAATGCATAAATAAGTGGAACAACAAATTAATATTCTCTCTCTAAAATCAATAAATAAAAAAGAAATTACTTACCTTGTGAATTATAATATTCATTCACTTCAACTATTAATTCATGAAAAGTAGTTTAAATAGAGTTAAAGAACTAAATATCTTTCAGTATATTTCAAAGTTTGCTGCTAACATATCTTAAAAATTCTATTCAGTTAAATGAGAAACAAAGAAAATAAAAATTATTTTCTAAAATGGCTTTCTTTCTCCATACCTTCCAATAGTATCTCTGCCTTCATTTTTCACAGACTGATAAATCTTTCTCTCTTCATCTGAAAGTGTAATGTGCTGAATAAATACTTTACGCTCTGGTAACTCCAAAACAGGTTTTCCTTTAATTTTGCTTGTCTTTGTTCTTCTAAGTGTAATATTTTTAATTAGGGACTGCAAACGCCTAGAAAATAAAACAAATAATTACATAACTTCTTATTTCTATATAAGTTGATTCAACAAGAACAAAAAAGAGTATTTTAAGCTATTACTGTTTTATAACCTTAGCAAAGGATTTTTTTTCTCTCTTATTTGGACTTTTATATAAACTTATAATCACAGACATATTCTACAAATAGAAAATTACATCAACAGATACACTGAAATTTGCCCTCAATTCAATACCTGTCACACAGTTTAATCTTTATGCTCTTCTCCCCATTTTTGTTCTGATTACTAACCCTTTTACTTCTCAACTCTTCGGCTATATCACCCATACTCAATACTCACATTCTTAATAAGCACCTATTAAGTGAAAGGAATTATACTAAATATCAAAAATATATAAATGCCTTTAAAATGTTTTTTAGTAAAATGAAAATCAAGGTAAATAAATTTTATAAAGTAATGAAAAAATAGCACGATGTGACAATCCAGAAGAGGGACAAATGCCTTCTAGGTTTTATAATTCTACACTCCCCATCTCAATATCAGAATAAAAGGAGGAATACTAATTTTTTAAGAAAAGGTTTTGCCTAACACTGAAATATAAGTACAATTTCTTAAATTAGAATTTAAATAGCTGGTTCTAAGGAATGAAGTAAACAGTATTGCAAACTAGGTTAGTGGGTTTTCAACCTTTTCCACGAAACCCACAGTAAGAAACACATTTCACTCCATCCAGCAAACATATAAACACATATGACAGAAACAAATATTCCACAAAATACTGTGTGTGATGTGCTCTGCTTTTTTCTTAAATCTTCTACTCTATTTCTTTTCTAGAGTATTTTCTTTTATACTGCCAGCTGCCCTCTTTTCTAAGTAATTTCACAACCCACTAATGAGTCCCAAACCCTATGTTTGAAAACCAATATTCTAGGCAAAATAATTAAAATACATTAGGCTAGTACCTTGTAAAATGGCTATTACCAAGATGAATTCTATCTATGTTCTCAACTTTTATCTGTCTCCACCAGAAACAACTTACTCCTATAAAACTCTTGTTGATGCCACTGCACATCATTCCATCATAATCACCACTATATAAAGCCTCACAAGATAAGTTATGGAACTTCAGTGCATTTTGGACCCTCAGAGCAAAGAACATTTTTCCTGTCACTACTTAAATCTATTAATGGTGGTTTCAGAGGTAACAGCAACATAGAAAGACCCTAAAGCTCTACCTTTTCTTTCTGTTTGACTAAAAACATGGAAAGGGAGGGTTAATGTCTTAGCAGTAGTTAGAAATCTTTGTCTCCCCAAACAAGAATCACTAGGTTCTGAGAGTAAAAGGCATGAAGCTGTAAACACTTTTTGGAGAGGAAAGCCAATAGCCAAGTTAAACAGTAATGAAGGTGGAAATTGGTTCAAGCTGCTAACAGTCATTTGTAGCTAATATTAATCAGTTATCAGCAAATCACTTACCTAAGCCCTCCTTCATCTCCCATTGTGACAGGGCGCTGTATTGTTCTATGCCACCACTCTCTATCAAGGAATGGTTTTAATTTTAAAAAAGAAAGAAGAGACCACAAGTCCTTTAAAGAATTCTGAATTGGAGTACCTAAAAATAACAGGAAATTGTAAAAATTCAACAACCAGAATATCTAATGAGTATAGCTATTTGACTGCATTGAGACAACAGCTGAAAATGGACATGCTGTACCAGGCACACCCACTACCAAGCTGTGACAATAATCGCTTGTTAAACATATTTACAATCTCATAATACAGCTTTGCTCTAATTTTTAGCTCTCATTTGCCATACTAACAAAGAAAAAGACCATAGACCCAGTAAACTCAGCTTTCTCCTTATCAAAAACATTTGCTTATTTTTTTATTTGTCTTTATTGTTGAGAGTATTACATATGTCCCCCCCTTTATCTTCCTATTGCCCCCTTCCACCCAGTTCCCACCCTGCCCCAGGCCTTCACCACCCTATTCTGTGTCCATAGGCAATGCATATACGCATATGTTCTTTGCTTAATCTCTTCCCACCCTCACCCCACCCTAAGATTCGTCAGTCTGATCCATGTTTCCATCCCTCTGGTTCAATTTTGTTCATTTATTTTTTTCATTAGATTCCACATGTAAGTGAGATCATGTGATATTTGTCTTTCTCTGACTGGCTTATTTGCTTAGCATAATAATCTCCAGGTCCCTCCTTGTTGTCTCAAAGAGTAATAGATCCTTCTTTTTCACAGCTGCGTAGTATTCCATGGTGTAAATGTGTCACGGCTTTTTTATCCACTCATCTGCTGATGGGCACTTGGGCTGTTTCCAGATATTAGCTATTGTAAGTTATGCTGCTATGAACATAGGGGTGCATATATTGTTTCTGACTGGTGTTTTGGGATTCTTAGGATATATTCCCAAAAGTGAGATCACAGGGTCAAACAGCAGTTCCATTTTTAATTTTTTGAGGAAACTCCGTACTGTTTTCCACAGTGGCTGCACCAGTCTGCACTCCCACCAGCAGTGTACTAGGGTCCCCTTTCTCCACAGCTTCGCCAGCACTTGTTAATTTACTGATGGTAGTCATTCTGGCAGCTGTGAGGTGATACCTCATAGTTTTAATTCGCATCTAATGATTAGTGACATTGAGCATTTTTTCATGTCCATTGACCATCTATATGTCCTCTTTGGAGAAGTGTCTATTCGGGTCCTCTGCCCATTTTTTAATTGAATTGTCTGTCTTCCTTTTGTTGAGTTGTATGAGTTCTTTTTATATTTCAGAAATTAACCCCCTAACAGGTGTATCATTGGCAAATATATTCTCCCATACAGTGAGTTCCCTTTTCATTTTGATGGCTTCTTTTGCTGTGTAGAAGCTTTTTTTAAAAGTTTGAGGTAGTCCCATTTGTTTATTTTTTCCTTTGTTTCTCTTGCCCTAGATGTATCGGTGAAAATTCTGCTACATAAGATGTCTGATATTTTGCTGCCTACATTTTCTTCTAAGATTTTTAGGGTATCACAACTTACATTTAAGTTTTTAATCCATTTTGAGTTTATTCTTATGTATGACGTAAGTTGGTGGTCTAGTTTCAGTTTTTTGCCTGTACCTGTCCAATTTTCCCAGCACCATTTATTGAAGACACAATCTTTACTCCAGTGTATGTTCTTGCCTCCTTTTTCAAATATTAATTGAGAGTAATGGCATGGGTCAATTTCTGGGTTCTCTGTTCTGTTCCACTGATCGATATGTTTGTCCTTGTGCCAGTACCAGCCCGTTTTTATTATAGTGGCTTTGTAGTATAACTTGATATCTGGTATTGTGATCCCTCCAACTTAGTTGTTCTTTCTCAAGATTGCTGCACCTATTCAGGGTCTTTTTTGGTTCCACATAAATTTTTGAAGTATTTGTTCTATATCCGTGAAATATGCCGTTGGTAATTTAATAGGGATTGCATTGAATTTAGAGGCTGCTTTGGGTAGTATGGACATTTTAGTGACGTAATTCTTCCAGTCCATTGCTTATCTGATATTTAAATCAATAGCACTAGCAAGAAGGCAAAAACTCACTCGAGTTTATGTTCTTTCCCCATCCTCTAGAAAAGCAGACAGACTCCCAGATGGAAAGTGCAGAAGCCAAGATTCTAACTGGAGGATTAGGGTGTCTAGTGAACTCCAAGGTTCAAAAATAAGCCCGGGGTTGTCCCATAAACTGAACAAGCCAAATGTTTCATTAGGTGATTCTATGACTAATACTGACACGGCCTTTATATCCACTTGAAGTTTACAAAGTTACCTCACTAACTTACCTAATGATACATATTTGGGAATTAATGTTTTAAAAAGTATAATGCTATCCTTACCTGTCAATACCCATCTTCTTTCTGTTTCTAAATGAAGTACAGCTTTAGTCTGCTGAGCATTTGGGTTTCGTATGGCATGTCCTTCATCCAGGATCACTCTCAGCCACCTTATGCTATGCAGTGGACTATCCCCTTTCATCTGAAGTAAATGTTTCATATGAATTAAAACAGAGGAAGGTACAATAGTACTTCATGTAATTTGATAAGCAATGAGTTAATATTCTCAATATTAACTTACTACATGATAGGTGCTGCCTTAAGCATTACACACATTAATTTACTGAAAGTTCACAATCTTATGAAGTATTATTATTCCTTTTTTACACAAAAAGTTGAAGTATCAAGGTATGAAGTATGTTGTTCAAAGTACCACAGCTAGGTAGTGGCAGTCAGCCCTGAAACCCAGGCAGTCTCTGCTGTGATTTTGGTTCAGTACACTGAGCTGCTCTTCCTCAGACTAAAACACACCAATAATATAAAAATTATCAGTTATAAGGATTATTTGAATATAACATAACTACTTTCTGTTATGTAAAAGTAAATGTTCTGATCAGAAGACTGGAATTTTGACAATAAGGTGTTTTCAAAAGCATTTTAACAACAACTGGAATTATAGGCAAACAACAATTAGACTTCTAAATGAATTAGGAAACTCACAAATTTCAGCTACAAAAATAGCTTAGTTTTAAAGTGAGACAATCAAATCATTGTGATAGAAAATATTCTAGAATATTCAAAAGAGAATTCATTGACAAATGGTTATATAGACTTTGCTACAATTCAAATTTTAAAATTTAACTTCAAGTGTTATAAATGGAAAGTGTTCCTACATTCCTATCTAAAGAAAAGCCAACCTTTTTGTTTTTGGAAAAATATTAAAACACAAATTCCTATTTATTTACTGTGTATTCTTAAGTATTTCAAAAGAAAAAAGAGTATAAAGCTTAAATTTTAGAACACTTTAGAAACCTGAAGCATATTTCTTAAATTAAACTTTTGAAAATCTCTATGTATCAGCATACTTACTCCATAGTCATGAGTTAAAATATTGTATGTAGTCAAAACAATATCCTGTTTTGAAAGCAAAGCTGGGTCCCTAATACGATCGGGACCATAATAAACATAAAAATTCAAGTGCACATCTGATTTTATATGTTGTCCAAACTGGTCCTAAAAGAAAATTAGAAATATTTTAAATAATAAGCAGATTAGTATCAGGTTTAATAAGTGAATAAGAAGTACCATCTTGGTGCAGTGTCACAAATCACACTATTAAAATTACATAAAATCAAGTTTCCTGCAATCTAAATTAAAATAGCAAAATACTAATCATTACTTTATTGTCAGAAAAACTGGCATATATACTATAATAATATATTATACAACTTTTGGCCCGGCCGGGTGTGGCTCAGAGGTTGAGCATCGACCTGGGGATCCAGGCGATCGGGGTTCGATTCCTGGTCAGGGCACATGCCTGGGTTGCAGGCTCAATCCCCAGTGGGGGGCGTGCAGGAGGCAGTCGATCAATGACTCTCTCATCATTGATATTTCTATCTCTCTCTCTCTCCCTCTCCTTTCCTCTCTCTGAAATCAATTAAGATATATATTTTTTTAAATTTTTTGCCTGGACCTACCAACGAGCAGCCACTTTACTTTTAACAGGAAAAAAATACAGTGTCTTTAAAATAGTAAGTAAATTTATTTTTTTTATTTAATATTTTAACACACAGGATCTTTAATGCTTCTAGTTACTTAGTAGACTTAAAAGTATCAAAATTAAACAGTAAAAGAAGAGTAACCAGTATTTTCAAGATAGTAGGCAAAGATTCAAGAGCAGTATCCACTTTTATACAATACAGGCCTACCATGTGCCAGGTATGAAGCAGAAGGGTAGTACACCTAAAACAAAATATAAGAACTGGTTCCTGTCCTTGAGGACATTACAGGTTTTTAAAACTTGAGCCTTGGGTTTTTTAACATGAAAACAATGTATGTGGGTGAGTCCAAGCAAAAAAAATATGTATATATATATGATTAGAATAAACACAGAAGACACCAAGGAGAAACGGCTGGGAAATCACTGAGGTGAGAGATGGTGAAGCCCTAAACCAACACGGCGCAAGAACAGAATGCAAAGAAAAAGTGTGAAAGAAAGACACTCAGAAGGAACTGGTGGGACTTGAGGACTAATCAAATATGGAATATTTTCATAAAAGAGAGTACAAAGAAGCTGCTATGACTTAAAATGGCTGTCTAGGACAACTGTGTGATAAAGACATAGAGACGTTTAAAATAAAGAAGGCGAAAGCAGGAGTAGAGATGAGAAGGGCATAATGAGTGTATTTCAGACATTTAAAATTTTGGATTACTACAGAATATCTGACTAGAGAAGAATACCAGGAAAATTTAATATCGGCCTATAATACAAGCGTAGCTATGGACTTTAAAGTTTTCATCAGACAGTACATGAAACTAGAAAAGTGATTAAGATTTTCTAAGGAGAACACGACAATGAGGAACAGCCTCTAGACGCCAATATTTCAAGAGCAGGCTTGAGGATCCCAGATGGCAGCAGAGTAGGTACTGGCACTCTCCCAGGACCAAGCTGGAAATACAACTAAAATATAGAAAAACCATCCTGAATAACCAACTGAAGACTAGGTAGAAAGAAGCCTTATAACCAAGGACTTACAGAAGAGGCACATCAAGGTGGAGGAAACATGGAGGCACGAGAGGGAGGGCTGGGCTCCCACGGGTGGCAGCTGAAGTTCTAGAGGGATACCTAAGCTGCAGGGGGGTCCCCCTGAGAAATTTTGGGTCTAAACCCCAGGCTGGGCTCCCCAGTCTAGAGCACCAGAACAGGGAAAGGCGTCCACATAACATCTGGCTGTGAAAAGCAGCAGGGCTTATCTCTGCCAGGGAGAGATGACTAGAAACCCAGGTACCCTCTTAAAGGGCCAACACACAAAATTTCCTTCACAGCCACTTACCCTGGGCTCCAACAGAGGGAGGGCAGAGTGGACTAGAGCTGTGTGAGGAGAGACCAGGGTTGGTGGCTCTGGGAGACAGCTGAGAGGTCAGCTGCCAATATCCCTGTGCTGAGTCATTCACACATACTGCACAAGCCAACTTTCTCAGGCAGAACACGACCCTCCATGGAACATCAGCCTGGGGGGAAGCAATAGCCCCACCTGTTGGAATCCCTCTTGACCCACCTTGTGAGCTTAAACCCAGCTGAGTACAGCCAGAGGCTCTTTAAGTGACTGAGCCCAACAGCCAGCCTGCAGGCAGAGGCAGTTCTCTGGGTACTTTGAGATTTTGCCCACCTGCCCCAGGGTCTGGTGCTAGTAAAAGCAGACCTCGGTGTGTAGCTTGGTCCTTTCTACATGCACTCAGGCCCAGCAGAGGGGACCAAAAGCTGTGGATCGCTGATAGCTTCAAGCAGGTTGTCCAGAGCCAGTCACACACAATCTGACAGTGGCCTGCACCAGGGTCCCTCCAAAGAGGCCCAGAATCAATACACCCAGTGGCCAGTTCCATACAACAACAGAGCCGGATCCAATAAGCTTCACAAGCAGCATATCTACAGAGAGATCACGGCAGGCATCAGACCCTGCTGAGGTGAATTCCACTTCATGTGATCAGCACCTGCACAGTAGACTGCATGCTGTGTTGGGGGTTGAGCCTGTCAGCCACGCTGAGGATTGACTCCATGCACAAACAGAGCAAACAGACTTTATTTAATAAATGGTGTTGGGAAAAGTGGACAGATATGTGCAAAAAACTGAAACCAGACCACCTTCTTATACCATACACAAGAATAAACTCAAGCCTGGCTGGGCGTGGCTCAGCAATTGAGCATCGACCTAGGATCCAGGCGATCGGGGTTCGATTCCCGGTCAGGGCACATGCCCGGGTTGCGGGCTCAATCGATGACTCTCTCATCATTGATGTTTCTATCTCTCTCTCTCCCTCTCCTTTCCTCTCTCTGAAATCAATAAAGATATATTAAAAGAATAAACTCAAAATGGATTAAAGACTTAGACTTGAAACCATAAAAATCCTAGAAGAAAACATAGGCAGTAAAATCTCAGGCATTTCTTCTAGTGGTATTTTTTCTGAAGTATCTCCTTGGGCAAGGAAAACAAGAGAAAAATAAACAAATGGGACTACATCAAACTAAAAAGGTTTTGCAGAGCCAAAGAAACCATCAACAAAATGAAAAGATAACCCACTGAATGGGAGTACATATTCACCAATACATCTGGTAAGGGATTAATATCCAAAATTTATAAAGAACTTATAAAACTCAACACCAAAAAGAGGGCATACAGATGGCCAACAGACATATGAAAAGATGCTCTATGTCACTAATCATCAGAGAAATGCAAATTAAAACCACAATGAGATATCACCTCACAAATCAACAAGTTGTTGGCGAGATTGTGGAGAAAAGGGAACCTTTAAGCACTGCTGGTGGGAATGCAGATTGGTGCCGCCACTATGGAAAAGAGTGTGGAGTTATCTCAAAAAATTAAAAGTGGAACTGCCTTATGAGCCAGCAATTCCACTTCTAGGAATATATCTGAATCAATCCAAAGACTAATTCGAAAGGCTATATATATGTACCCCTGTGTTCATTGCAGCATTATTTACAATAGCCAAGATCTGGAAGCAGCCTAAGTGCCCATCAGTAGATGAGTGGATAAAACAGCTGTGGTACATTTACACAATGGAATACTATGCAGTTGTAAAAAGGAAGAAAATTTTACCCTTTGCAACTGCATGAATGGACCTGGAGAACATTATGCTAAGTGAAATAAGCCAGTCAGAGAAAGACAAGTACCATATGGTTTCACTCATAAGTGGAATCTAATGAACAAACTGTACTAACAAGCAAAAAAGACAAACTCATAGATAGAGAGCAGGCAGATACGCTGGTGGTGGGGGTGGGGAGGTGGAATGTTGGTGGTGGGGGTGGTGAAGGGATTGAGAAAAAAAAAGAAAGAATTCATGGACAGGGAAAACAGTGTAGTGACTGTGGGAGTGAGGGGGTAGGTGGAGGTAGAAGAGGGTATATGGGGGAGTAAAAGGTGATGGAAAAAAATGAAATACAATAAAAGGTGGGAGGGGGGAAATGTCAGAGCCAAGAAACAGGAAAGCCCACATCCTTGATGACATCACAGAGCTGCTGAATCAACTACCCTGGAAGCCACCCTTATTTCTGGACTTCCTTAATGCCTAAGCCATTTCAGTAGGTTTTCTATCTCTTGCCACTGAAAGTATCTGATACATCTTTTGTACCCATTTGATGGGGTTGAAAATAATAAGAGGAATTAAGAGTTCTGAAAATGAGGACCTACTTTCCTTATAGAAAACCTACTTATCACTACTCTCCTCTTCCGTGGGGGCGGGGGAGAATGCTCAGATTCTTCAGATCAGGATGTCTAAACTGGAAGTGTTTTCTGCCCTCCCAGTCCACACTGAGTTCCCCCACTCTTCCATCACCTTCTGTATTTCAACACTATATTCTGTTTTCTTGACAGGGCTTATCACCATCTGAAATTACCTTTGTAATTTGTTTTCTTACTGGTTATCTCATTTTCCCTGCTGGAACACGAACTCCCTGAGAACAGGGAACTTATCTGTTGTAGTGGAGATTTGAGTCATATTTTCCCCGCCATCCTTATAAACAGAACCCCTAGAGTGAGTGCTGTGGCAACATGTGTAGCACACAGAGCCACATTTCCCCTCTGCCTTGATGATACAAGTGGCCGCTTAGATGTAAGAAACAATTCTATGGAATTCTTAGAAAGCTCTTGGCTGGGAGGGGCTGCCTCCTTCCCGATACGTAACGCAATGGCTGGAGTTGCTTTAACCATCTTAGGACCATGAGGTGACGCTGATGATGAAATGGTATAAGAATAGCACACCAGCTCTGATTTGCAGGTCTCTGGACGTGCTTTATGTAACATAAATAAATAAATCCTTTACCTTATTTAAAAAAATAAAAAGTAAAGAGCAGGCTTATGCTTCTATTGGGAGATATGACATGATTTCTGGGATATGATTCAAAATATTCCAGCAAAAAATAACAATAAAGCAAATTTTGAAATTCTCTAATCTTGTTGAGTAAATGAAGAGCTCATTAAAATTTTTCATAATGTTTAAAAAATATATCACGCTTTAAAGGGGAAAAAAGGCAAACTAGGAAACATGGGAGAAAAATATAAGTGAAGAAACCAGTGGTCAGAAAGGTGGGGTAGAAAACAAAATTTGGGAGAGACGAAAGAATATCAAAGTTTCAAGAAGAAATATAAAACTAATTATAAAATTTTTAATTTATGTTCATTCCCTCTCCCTACAAGATTTAAAGGTGGATTACAAAAAAGGTGGAAACAAAGCCAGGGCAGAGGAAAAGGGAAAAAGAACTCCCTAGACAGGGCAACAAGAAGTCGCTGACGGTCTGCACAGAGAGTCTACGGGGGGAGAAAAACCGGGCCACCGTGGGCCTGAGAGAATGAATTCTGAAACAGCAAAGGCAAAAGGGGAGATAGGATAAAACATGAAAGAGTAAAGGTGAAAACAGAACATGTTACCAAGAAACCTGGTGAAGGAAAGGAGAAAGAATCCAGGGTGAGAAAACTGAACCAGAGGAATTGCCTTGAAACTGAGCACAGCATATCTGGAAGGTTGAAACTTGAAATAGAAAAAGATTAAGTTTTCTGGAGATAGAGAACTACAATACTGAGATTCTAGTCACTGTGCTACGCTATATGTGTACGTGTACGTATGTGTGAATGAAGTGATACTTCATTTTACATTGGGAGGGTAAATTACCAATCTTAATATCCAGGAAAAGTAAGTGGTGGAAGTGAAACTGGTATCTTAATCCCTTAACTGGGTTCTTGCCCATGTTTGAGGACAAAGAAGTGGAAATAAGGTAGATCTAGATTGCTCATTAGGTGCCAGGTCATTTACTTTACTTGGGGGCCAGGAAGAGAATAGCTTGTTGCAAGATTACAAAATTCTAATTCTTGGCCAGAAATCCCTATATGCCCAACCATTCCTCATTCCTTTAGAATATTCCTTTTCCATAACCTCAGTAGGCAAGATTTTACCAAAACATTTGTTTTCCAAATATAAAATTGTAATAAAACACTGAGTACCCATTTTTATTTTTATATTTTTAGAGTGAATTCAACCTTTCTCCTTTTTGTCCCTTTTTATTGAATTTATTGGGATGACGACACTGGTTAACAAAATTATACAGGTTTCAGGTGCACACTTCCACAACACATCATCTGTACACTGTGTTGTGTATTCGGCACCCTGAGTACCCATTCTTAAAATACATATCCACACCCCCAAGCTCTTAAGAAATCAGTTCTGTTGTTCATACCTCCATTAATACTTGTAAAACCTTCCCCTGAAAATGCCACTCAAGTACCCAGGTACTGTCCTTCCCATAATGGACAACACATCAAAAGAAAAAGCATAGTTTTGTTGGAATTAAAAAAGAGCAAGAGAGAACTAAAATTCATTCTGGTGGTAAGAAGAAAAATGGCACTCTAAGCAGGAGAACATTTAATTTAAAGAAAAAACAAAAAACTACAAAAACCTATAATAGAAAGATAAGTTGCCCTGGCTGGTGTGGCTCAGTTGGTTGTTACCCCAGGCACCAAAAGGTAATCAGTTCAGTTCCGGTTCAGGGATTTGATCCCCAGTCGAGGTGAGTGCATCCCCAGTTGTAGTGCGTGCGGCAGGCAACCGATCGATGTTTCTCTCTCTGTCCCACCCCTTCCTCTCTCTCTAAAATCAATAAAATATATTTTTTTAAAAAGATAAGTCAAAGAAAGCAAGGCTACATAAAAGTCAAGAAGAACTGAAAGAAACCACAGAATTAGACAATAACTACTAATCTTTTCCAATGCAATTTAGAGAATCAGTGGCAGAAACCAGATTACAATAAGTTAAGATGTTAGTAAGAAAAAGCACAAAGTGGAAATTAAACCCCAAGAGGTATAACAGTGAAAAAAAAGTAGCCGAGTAGCAACTTAAATGTGAGACAATCCAGAGAAAGTATTTAAAGATGAGAAAGATCTAACTGTGCTTCATGAAAGAGCAGGGGGGGGACAGGCTGAATAAACCAGGCAAGGGGGAAATAACAGAAATGCAAAGGCTGGAAGAGACGAAGTCCAATGCATAGGCCAAGGTGCTGGTCTCGCAAAGAGCAGGGCTCTTCCACCTCCAATGAGAAAGACCAAGGAGAGAGGCAGACAATCTTAGAGGTGACAAGAATGTAAGTTCACATCCAGTGGTCTGTATGTTTACAGTGCTTCCAACAGACTCATTATTTCATCATAACACGCAGAATGAAGCTCACGCTGGAAAGGAAACATAGCCAAGCTGCTCCTTACACATAACACATAAACAGGCTCCATTCCACTGCAATATTTTACAACAGCAAAGCAATCTGGAAGGAAAAATAAAGCACATTTTCTGGCCGGCAGCCTTAAAACACAGGCTCTAGAGTCAGAACGTTGGCAACCATATCCTAGCTCCATCATTTATTAGCTGATGTTAGGCAAATTACTTAATTTCTCTGTAATTCAATTTGGTCACCTAGAAAATGAGAATAGTTGTGAGGATTAAATGAGAAAATCTATAAAAAGAACATACCGAAAAAAACTGAGCATACAGGAGCTCATTAAATTTTACAAGCTGTTATAAAAACAAAATGTTAGTGGAATTCTTAGAAGAGCTTCCAACAGTTCATAAATACGGTGGTGTTAAATTATACACATTTCCTACTCTGGGGGACAGAATGGCAGAGGCAGAAGTACAAATCTTATAGCAACTGATGATGTTTCTTTCTCTACTATAAATCTTCAAAGGAAAATTGCTTCCATTCAGCAGTATCTCCAATTCACCTAACAATTATTTGAACTTAGATATAAAAAGTGCTGACTGAGCATATTTCTCCCAATGTATGGCATTTCAACAGGCTATGTATTTTTTTAAAATTTATCTTTATTGTTGAAAGTTTTACAGATGTTCCCTTCCCCCCTGCCCACTGACTCCCTCTACCCTCCTCCCACCCCCTCCCCAGGTACTTTTTATCTTATAAGACAAATATAAATTATTTCACATTTTAAGAGACTGTGAAGACTTACAATCCAGTTGCTTAACACAGAAAGTGGACAGATGATCAGTGTTGTTCTTGGTCTCTCTGCATCAGTTTTCTTTGAACCCTCCATTGCAGATGCTCCTGAAAGAATAATCAGTGACACTAACGTTAGGTGTTTTTTCCCCACAAATATATATGAAGTCAATAAAGAAATGACAATAATGTGCCTCTATGAAAAAATAAATTAGGAAGAAGTAAAATGAAGCAGATGGACTTCTGTTTCCAGCTATGATGAAGTAACAGTAACTAGATTTTTACCTGGCCATTTAAACAACTTTATATCTACCTAAATAGAGACTAGTCATGAGGATAGGTAGAGGATTCTCACTGGAGGGGGGCACAAGGAGGAAGTTTGGAATACCTCATGATATTCATTAAGTTATTCAATAAGATGAACATTTGTTTTATGCAATTCTCTGAATTTATACTATAGTTAATTTGGTAGCCAGACACCAGATGGCCCCCAATGACAATCCATTCCCTGACAGTCACAACCTTGTGTAGTCCCATCCTACACTGCACTAGGGTTGTTCTGTGTGAGCTTAAGTTATAAAAAATGCAGCTTCTCTCACTTAGATTCTCTCTCTCACTCTGATCACTCTCTCTGGAGGAAGCCAGTTGCCATGTTGTGAGGAAACTCAGGCAGCCTATGGAAAGAGACCCTCCAATTTTATTTTCCATTCCTTATTGGGCAGTACTTACATTATTTCCAATTTCACTAAAATAATGCATCAGTGAAAACTATTTTTTCATGTCTCCTTGTACACATCTATAGAGTTCTAGGTGGTCTATCCTTCATATATATACATATATACATAAAAAGTTTATTTTTTATTGATCCTCACCCGAGAATACTTTTTTCCATTGATTTTCAGAAAGTGGAAGGGAGAGAGGGAGAGAGAGGTGAGGGAGGAGGGAGGTGAAGGAGGAGGAATGTGAGGGGAGAGGGAAGACGGGAGAGGGGGGAGGGGAGAGGGGAACATCAATGTGAAAGAGACACATGGACTGGTTGCTTCCCACACGCGCCCAGCTGGGGGCGGGGGGCAAACCCTCCACCCTTCGGTGTGCGGGCTGCCGCTCTAACCTGAGTGACAAGCCAGGGCTCGGTGGTCTATCTTTAGCGTCATCACACTTGGTCTAGCTGCTCTCCACGGTGATTTACATTCCCATCCACAGTGCATGAGAGTTCCAGTTGCTCACAACCTTGCCTATACTTGGCACTGAGATTTTTTAATGTTTATAAATACGATGGGTGAGAAGGTATCTCACTGTTCTTTTAATTTGCATTTCCCCAATGATTAAATCTGCATATATTTTCCTATGTTTATTGGTTATTTGGGTTTTCCTCCCAAGAATTATACATTTATATTCTTAGTGGCTATTCCCCTATTGTACTGTCTTTTTCTAAGTGACTTGTACAGGGTCATTTATATATTCTAGATATTAATCCTTTGTAAGTTATACTTATCACAAATATCTTCTTCAGCCTTAACATTTTTCAATGTTTGTTACCTTTTGATGCATGGAAATTTTAAATGTTGTTGAATTTAATTAATCTTTTCCTATGCTTTTGTGTGTCTTATTTAAGAAATCACTATTTACTGCAATATATGGCTTCTGTCTCCACTCACTGATTTTTGTTTCTATTCTGTTTCTCTTCCAGAAATATGTTTATTTTGGTTATATCGCAGCTATGATTTTTTAAGTTTCTCTCCTGTATTACTGCTATGTGTCTGCAACAGAAAGGGTCTTTTTGTGTGAACTTAATTCTATCTCAATTCTAAGTCTATCTCAACTGAATTCAACATTGCTTAAAATTCCTAAAATTGGGGCCAAAAAAAAATCTACCTGAAATGCCTACATTTTCTATTACTAATTGTTTGATTCTTAGACCAAAGTTCACTCTTTTTCATCACTCTGCGTTAGCTGACATGTCACCTTACACAGGCCCCTTCAGTCAATCTTGATGTTGCTATCCTCCTTTATTTTTCACACACTTATCTATAATTATGTGTTTATTAATTTTATGTTTTCTCCATCATTAGGCCTAAGTTCCATGAAAGTACACTTTTTGTCTGTTGTATCTGCAACATGTAAAATAGAAGACACTACAGTACAGAGATATAAGTTGTCCCAAATCTCCTTAACCCTAGGTTCAATCTCTTTCCATCTCAAATATTGAGACTTCTAAGCAGTGTTGTTTTCCTATCAATTACAAAATACAAAATTACAATAAAAAATAAAGATCACTAACATTCTTAAATGAAAAGAAGGTTCTACTTATACCAAGCAGTAAATCTTTATTATAATTTAAATTAGTCCAAATTAAATTAAGTTTTTAAAGCAGCCATAAATTGCTCTGTGCTTTCACTAGAAGACATGTCCCTGCTACTCAGATGAGTAAGGGACCTCCTCCCATCAGTTTCTGACCTAACTAAAATAAACAAAATACAAAAAGGTACTGGACAGAAAACATATCAAAACACATCTTTTCAAAAAATGGAATTATGTACTTTTTCCTTTCTCTACTTTATAAAGTTCTTATAATATGGTTTTATAACTTTTGTCATTTAAAATTTTTCCATTGAAAAAAAAGGAAACAAAATAAAAGCTAAAACACCAGCAGATGTACTAACCTTTTTTCAACATTTTCTTTTTTGTTGCAGGGGTAGATGAAGTAAGTGCACAAACAAAGTCCATATCTTCTTTAATCTTAGAAGATCCTGCTGAAGTAAAAACCACAGAATCATTAAGATATTTAAAACATTCTCTCCTGTGCTTAGGCACAAGTACTTTCTGAGGAAAGAAAATAGAATACCACTTCCACACTACCTTAAAAGCTTATATTATTAAGTAAGAATAAAACACTGTCTGGTAACCAAAACTGCCACTTCTGACACTGAGCTCACAGAAGGAATGTAGTTATTAGTGATAAACTGTTCCTCTTCCTGAGGAAGAGATATAAAAATAGTTCCTGAGGAAGAGATATAAAAGTAGAAGCAGCCATATGTCAAGTGATTCAGCTCCCACGTGGAACAAGTTTTTCAAGGAAACAGGTGTCTGACTTCTAATGAAAAGGGTACCAAATTTTCAGTTCAGTCAATGGTGGTAAGTTATTTTCCAAATGCAATACAATTTCTCAACCAACTAGGAATACAGTATGAGCTGATTTAGTGGACAAGAAAATAAGGTATATGTTTTAAAGATAAAGAAATAAGCTACTCATTGATTATTCTTACATTTGTATAATAATGTGAACAATATTATTTCCGAGAACATACTCCCACTGTACTTTTGAAATTACAATTTAGATAGATATGAATAATGTTTTTATTAAAGTCATAAGTAGTAAAAAATCATTTTGTTTTGTTTAAAGTTGATTTAAATATTTTCTCTTACACATTTTATTTTAAAACTATTTTTGCAGTTTGCCTCATTCAATTAACATCACTGGTAAGCTCCATGAATAGTTCATATGTAAACTGTAGTCAAGTTTAAGAACTATTACTAAAGAATCCTAAGCTTGAGAGATGAAAATCAATGGAGATTTTCCTTAATAATTTTTAAGTGTAAATTATAGATAGTGAGATGTATATACATACCTTTTATTCTGCTTTTAGTCACTGACTGTGCATTTTTCAGTTTGCCTACAAACAACCAAATACAAAAATGCTCACACGAAGAAATCAGAATATAGGACACAGCAGCAAATCAAATCCATTTCATATTACCTTTCATTTTCTGTGGCAATTCACTAGTTTCAATTTCCTCTGAATCGCTGCTTTCAGCATACTGGACAGCAGTTTTTCTTCTAAAATTAAGTATATGCAAATTTTTTATCAGCCAAAAACAAAATGATTATAAATTTTAAAATGTTTAACAAATGCAATACAAATGCTTTTGTCTTTCCCCTGCTTATATTTTGAAAAAAAATTCAAGTGAAACTTTATTTGACAAATGAAAGTGAAATTTGCTAAAAGCATTTTGTTTTCTATTTTTTTAATTAAATTTTATTGGGGTGACACTGGTATTAGGGTGATGTAGGTTTCAAATATACAGTTCATTGATACATGATCTGTATATTGCATTGTGTGCCCACCACCCAAAGTCAAAGCCTTCTGTTTACATAACCAGTTGCACTTACTATACAAAATGCAGTACCACTATTATTAAAATAAATCTGAAAAAGTAAACCATTCTAAAATAGTAATCATTTCATTACTGAGTTCAATTCAATTCAAACACTTATATAAAACTAGAACAGAAAAGAAATGAAATGACTCTTATCAAAGAAAGCACTTCCAATATAATAAGCAGCTAAGAGGCAAACATGTAATTCTTTCACAATGAAAAACTTTGTAAATTTTGTGTAGGAAAAGTACAGTCCAATGGTTAAATGCCTAAGAACAATGGGCTCTGGAGTCTGACTGCACAGATTCAAATCCCCATTCTGCCACTTATTTGCTATGTGATTTAGTTAAGATATTTAATAGTCTCTATGCCTGTTTCTCCATTTGGAAAATAGAAATAAAGATACAATCCACTTCACTGGATAAAGTATGTTAGTACCAACAAAGCCCCTACAATAGTGCCCGCTAGCACTGTAGATGTAATATGTGTTGGCTGGTGTTTTTAGTTTTTCCCATGTCCTCATCATTATTATTTCCATGTCCTTTAATCTGATCTGGTCCACTGCATAGGGCTGTTAACCAGTTTCCTGGTCAGTTCAGAGCTGTAAGATCTGATATTTGAGAGGAAAACTGATGAGTCCTAGTTTTGTGCTCAGTGCGCAGACAGGTGTTAATGATACAGAACAATGAACAGAGCCCCAGTTTTGAGGTCTCCGCTGGGGAAACAGCTAACAGAGACTCAGATCTGTTACGCAGCAAGTATTGAGGGGCAATACCATATAACAAAAGCCAAATATTTAGATCTACTTTAGAGGGTGAATGAAATTTATAACGTTAACAGCTACAAGGTGAGATCAGAGGGCCATTATGTGTTTTACTGAAGTATTCCCTCTAGTCTACATTAATATAATACTCTCCATAAATGACTTTATTGTGTCTTATTTCCACTAAAGGTAAAGTGAGAAAGAACTGAGATGAGCAAAGAGTACTTTTGTTAAGCCATCCAATAAATGTCAGTTTTTATCGCCTCAGATTCATAAAGTTCTTCTAAAGTCTCAAAAAAACAAAAAACCCAGAAGCTAAATCTTAGTTCCTATATGAAAGAAAAAGGAAAAAAAGTGCTAGAAAGACAAGTGATTAAAAATTACCAATTGCTGATGTGCTAAACAAACCTGTGGAGGTAAATTAGCAGCATGACTAACTTAGGCACTGCCAGTCACCTTCAGACAATATAAAAAAATTACCAATTCTCTTAATTTATACATTATTACTTTTCTTCACCTGTAAAAGGAGAAAGGCCTACCTGCCTAAGTCACAGTGATTTTTGTCAGTTTCAAATAAAAGAATGTATTTAAAAGAACTATGTAACACACATATAATAATCATCTCTCTCTCTGCTACATATAAAAAAAGAGAAAGAATTTAAGTAAACATTACATATAATCAAACCTCAGTAGGTGTTTACCTTTTGGAGCGGGAGCTGGACAACTCTGATTTGGGAGATTTATCCTTTCCCTTGACATCTGAAACACTGGGTTCTTCGCTACATCTAGATTCTTCCATTTCAAAGAAAATGGCAAATATACAAAATATCAGTAAATTCTTAGACTAACAGTATCCTTCTTGAAACCCTGGTTTTCCAGCTCAACAACACACCTTTTTTAACACTTTTTTATTGAATTACAACTTATTAACATCTCCATTCCTGCTCTTTCAATCAGCCAGCTATTCTACTTGTTTCCTAGTCTAGTGTTTTCTCACTAAAATGTACCCTCAATTTTTTTGTACCCAGTCTTTCCCCTGTAGTCATCCAGCCAATCCCCATTTTGGCTGAATTTCCTGCTGTACCAAGGCAGCTGAGAGCTGCTAAAAAAAAGGAACGGTAAGTAGAGAGCATGATAAATTTGCATTTTCAAGTCTCAGCTGTCATCTTTTTCACTTAGCAACTCTTCTATGTATCACAGTCTCCCTGTTCACTCCCCAGAATGCCCTACACTGGATCCTTTGCCTAGATTCTTAACTCGTTTTACTCCCAGCAGAGGACTTGCTTCACTTTACAAAGAAAATCATATGACACCTTCTGTAAACTCCCAATTTTTCTACCTTTTTACTCCCTCAATTATCTATAATTACCTAAGCCATACTTTTCTTTCCCTTTAATGCTAACTCATTTACCTGTTCTCTTGATCTCATTTCTTCCCACAGCCTACAAATTATTCTCTGTATTGTATTCAAAATCTTCCTACCCATCGGTTTCTTTCTTGAACTAAAAAACAGACACACAAAAACCCCCTCAATTCTGTATCCCTTTCCAATTATTTTTCTGTTTCTCTCTCCTATCTCAAACATACCAAAGTACAGAAAACAGAAAGTTGTATTTCCAATTCTTCACCTACTATTCTTACCTTAAAATATTTTCATCCTGTTCTGCTCTAATCAATCTTCAGAAATTAATTTTGTGAAGTGATTACTAAATCCAGCCATATAACTAAGTCCAGAAACCTCTGACTCTAGAATCTGGTTCTAACCATTCTTTCCTTATGTGCTGCTATCCATGCACATTACATTATAAATGACATAAACTACTCTGAGGTCCCAGAACAAAATATGCTCTATTATTTGGGTTTTTGTTTTGCATTTTTACTGCCTTTCACAGGATATGTTTCTACACCAAAAATGCTCTTCCCTCAGCTTCTCAGCCTGGTGCACGACTACCCAATTCCATCGTCACCTCCTTGGGAGAATTTTTCCTGACTACCAGTCCTCATGAAATTCTTTAGGAAAAAAGATCGAAAGTTTTTGTATATGACAGAGCCAGAGCTGGAATTACATAATTAAATTAGAAAAACTATTGGTCATATTCAAAATGAAAGTTTACCTTTGGTTGGGCCATCTGTCTTTCCACTGGTATCGTTTCCTCCAAGTTTCATAGGTGCACCGTTACTATTACATTCCTGGATGAAAGGGTATTTTCTTACATAGTACTATTGTCAGATTTAAATAAGCTTAAGATATACCCTATTTTATATTTATTTTACATAATAAAGACTATTTCAATTGTTACCCAATGTTGGAGCAAATGGGAAACGTGCATTTAGTGAAAAGAAAAAATACAGCCCGGCCGGGCGTGGCTCAGCAGTTGAGCATCGACCTAGGATCGAGGTGATCGGGATTTGATTCCCGGTCAGGACACATGCCCGGGTTGTGAGCTCAATCCCATTGGGGGCGTGCAGGAGGCAGCCTATCAATGACTCTCTCCTCATTGATGTTTCTGCCTCTCTCCCTATCCTTTCCTCTCTCTGAAATCAATAAAGATATATTTTAAAAAAAAAAAAGAAAAAATACAAAAACTGATTAAAATTTTTTTCAATATCTCAACAAAGAAAATTAGATAGTCATTACCTTACAAAAGGAATACAAAGAACAAACCTGTAAAAAATGGCATATTAGTTACAGTGATAAACATTCATGAAACAGGAGTTACTTTAGAATTAAAAGAAATTCTTAGTAGACTACTTTATTTTTTATTAAAATTATCAATTTTATTTTTTGCATATAATGTCAAGGAATTTATTCATTATACGTCCAGAAAAGAAAAATGTGGTGGTTTTCTTTCATGTAAGAGCCCGAGATGTCACCACAGAACACTCGGAGTCCTTTTATTTATTTAACTTTATCTTTATTGTTTAAAATACTACAAATGTCCTTTTTTTCCCCCCATTGATCCCCTCCACCCCGCATCCACCCCACTCCCAGGCCTTCCCCAGACCAGTGTCTGTGTCCATGCATTATGTATATAAACATGTAAGTTCTTTAATTAACCTTCCCCCCACCCCACCTTCCCTCTGAGATCCCTCCGTCTATTCCATGCTTCTATGACACTGAATCCATTTTGTACATCAGCTTATTTTACTAGATTCACATGAGTGAGGTAATGTGGTATTTCTTTCTCAGACTGGCTTATTTCACTTAGCATAATACTCTCCAATTCCATCCATGCTGTGCAAAAGGATAAAAGATCCTTCTTTTTTACAGCTGCATAGTATTCCATGGTGTGAATGTCCCACAGCTTTTTTATCCACTCATCTATTGAAGGGCACTTGGGCTGCTTCCAGATCTTAGCTATTGTAAATTGAGCTGCTATGAACATCGGGGTGCATAAGTTCTTGTGACTGGTCTTTCGGGTTCCTTAGGATATATTCCTAGAAGTGGGATCACAGGGTCAAATGGCAGGTCAATTTTTAATCTTTGGGGAAACTCCACACTGTTTTCCACAGTGGTTGCACCAGTCTGCATTCCCACCAGCAGTGCACTAGGGCTCCCTTTTCTCCACACCCTCGCCAGCACTTGTAGTTCGTTGACTTGTTGATGGAGCCATTCTGACAGGTGTGAAGTGATACCTCATTGTGGTTTTAATTTGCATCTTTCTGATGATTAGCAACGTTGAGCATTTTTTCATATGTCTCTTAGCCATTTGTATGTCCTTTTTGGAGAAGTGTCTATTTAGGTCCATTGCCCATTTTTTAATTGGATTGTCTTCCTTTTGTTAAGTTGTATGAGTTCCTTATATATTTTGAATATTAATCCTTTATCAAATGTGTCATTGGCAAATATATTCTCCCATACAGTGGGCTCCCTTTTAGTTTTGTTGGGTTTCTTTTGCTGTGCAGAAGCTTTTTATTTTGATGCAGTACAATTTATTTTCCCTTAGTTTCTCTTGCCCTAGGAGATGTATCAGCAAACACAATGCTATATGTCTGAGATTTTGCTGCCTATGTTTTCTTGTAGGATTTTTATGGTTTCAGGACTTAACATTTAAGTCTTTTATCCATTTTGAATTTATTTTTGTGTATGCTGTAAGTTGGTGGTATGGTTTCATTTTTTTGAATGTATCTGTCCAATTTTCCCAACACCATTTATTGAAGAGACTGTCTTTACTCCATTGTATGTTCTTGCCTCCTTTGTCAAATATTAATTGACCACAATAAAGTGGGTCAATTTCTGGGTCTCTTTCCCTTTCCACTGATCTATATGTCTGTTCTTGTGCCAGTACTGGGCTGTTTTGATTACAGTGGCTTTGTAGTATAACTTGATATCTGGTACTGTGATCCCTCCAACTTTCTTGTTCTTTCTCAAGATGGCTGTGGCTATTCGGGGTATTTTTGGTTTCATATAAATTTTCAAAGTGTTTGTTCTAGATCTGTGAAATATGCTGTTGGTATTTTAATGAGATTACACTGAATTCAGAGATTGCTTTGGTTAGTATGGACATTTTAATGATGTTAATTCTTCTAATGCATGAACATGGTATATTTTTCTATTTGTTTATATCTTCCTCTATTCCTTTTTTCAGTGTCCTGTAGGTTTCCGAGTATAAATCTTTTACATCTTTGGTTAAGTTTAAACCTAGGTATCTTATTTTTTTAGTTGCAATGGTTAAGTTTTTTTAGTTTCTCTTTCTGAGAATTCATTATTGGTGTATAAAAATGCCATCAATTTCTGGGTGTTAATTTTGTATCCTGCTACATTGCCAAATTCATTTACTAAATAAATCGAGGAGTTTTTTTGGTGGAATATTTAGGATTTTCTATTTATAATATCATGTCATCTGCAAAAAATGGTAGTTTTGTTTCCTCTTTTCCAATTTGGATTCCTTTTTCTCTTTCTTCTTCTTTGATCACTGTGGCTACGACTTCCACTACTATGTTGAATAAGAGTGGTGAAAGTAGACACCCCTGTCATGTTCCTGTTCTTAGGGGAAATGGTCTTCGTTTTTGCCCACTGAGTACGATGTTGGCTGTAGGTTTGTCATATGTAGCCTTTATTATGTTCAGGTATGATCCCTCTATTCCCACTTTGCTGAGAGTTTTTATCAAAAATGGGTGTTAGATTTTATCAAATCCTTTTTCTGCATCTATTGATATGATCATGTAATTTTTGTCTTTAAATTTGTTTATGTGATGTATCACATTTACTGATTTGCAAATATTGTACCAACCTTCCATCCCCAGAACACATCCCACTTGGTGATAGTGTATGATCTTTTTAATATACTGCTGGATCCGATTTGCTAATATTTTGTGAAGGATTTTAGCATTTATGTTCATCAGGGATATTGGCTTGTAATTCTCTTTCTTTGTAGTGTCTTTATCTGGTTTTGGAATTAGGCTAATGCTGGCCTCGTAAAAGAGTTTTGGAAGTGTTCCTTCCTCTTGGATTTTTTGAAACAGTTTGAAGAGGATAGGTGTTAATTCTTCTTTGAATGTTTGGTAAAACTCCCCCGTGAAGCCATCTGGGCAGGGCCTTTGTGTGCTGGGAGCCCTTTAATTACTGCTTCAACTTCATCAGCAGTTACTGGCCTATTCACGCTTTCTGACTCTTCCTGATTGAGTTTTGGAAGGTTGTATTTCTCTAGGAATTTGTCCATTTTATCCAGGTTGTCCAGTTTTGTGGCATACAGTTCATAGTATTTTCTTACAATCCTTTGTATTTCTGTTGGGTCAGTAATTTTCTCTCTTTCATTTCTGATTTTGTTCATTTGGGTCCTCTCTGTTTCTTGATGAGTCTGGCTAAAGGTTCATCAATCTTGTTTATCTTTTCAAAGAACCAGCTCTTGGTTTCATTAATCTTTTGTATTGGTTTTTTAGTCTCTATGTCATTTATTTCTGCTCTGATCTTTATTATTTCTTTCCTTCTACTTACTCTGGGCTTTTCTTGTTGTTCTCTTTCTAAGTTAAGTTGTAGGGTTAGAGAGTCTATCAGAAGTTTTTCTTGTTTTTTGAGGTAGGTTTATACTACTATGAACTTCACTCTCAGGACTGCTTTCACTGTGTCCCATAAATTTGGAGTTGTTGTGTGTTCATTTTCATTTGTTACCAGGAAGCTTTTGATTTCTTTATTGATCTCTTTGGTAACCCATTCATTGTTAAAAAACATGCTTTTTAGCTTCCACGTGTTTGAATGTTTTTTAGCACTTTTATTGTAGTTGATTTCTAATTTCATGCCACTGTGGCACAAGAAAATGCTTGATATGATTTCAGTCTTCTTGAACTTGTAAAGACTGTTTTTTGTCCTAACATGTGGTCTATCTTTGAGAATGTCCCATGTGCACTTGAGATGAATGTGTATTCTGCACCCTTGGAATAGAATGTTCTATAAATGTCAATTAAATCCACCTGGTCTAGTGTGTCATTTAGGGTCAATGTTTCCTTGTTGATTTTTTTGTCTGGAAGACCTATCCAGTGAAGTCAGTAGGGTGTTAAAGTCCCCTAATATGACTGTATTGCTGTCAATTCTTTCCTTTAGTCTTCTAAAAGTTTTAAGTATTTCTATATTGGGTGCTTCTATATTGGGTGCATATGTGTTTGCCAGGGTTATATCCTCTTGTTGGATTGATTCCTTTAGTATTATGTAATGACCTTTCTTATCTCTCGTTATGGTTGTCTTTTTGAAGTCTATTTTGTCCAACATGAGTATTGCTACCCAGCTTCTTCCCATTTCCATTTGCATGGAAAATTTTTTTCGATCCCTTTACTGTTATCCTGTGTGCATCTGTTGTTCTGAGGTGGGTCTCTTGTAGACAGCATATATGTGGATCATGTTTTCTTATTCATTCAGCAAACCTATATCTTTTGAGGGGGGCATTTAACTCATTTACTTTCAAGGTTATTATTGAAAGATACTTATCTATTGCCATTTTAACTCTTTATGCCTATGTTTATCATTCTCTGTATTTCTACTTCTAATTATAGCAATCCCTTTAACATTTCCTGCAATGCTGGTTATATAGTGATAAACTCCTTTAGCCTTTTTTGTCTGGGTAAACCTTTATTTCACCATCTATCTTGATTGATAATCTTGCTTGATAGACTAGTTTTGGTTTCAGATCCTTGTTTTGCATTACCTTGAATACTTCATGTCATTCCCTTCTGACCTGTACAGTTTCTGATGAGAAGTCAACTGACAGCCTTATGGGAGCTCCTTTGTAGGAAACAGATTGCTTTTCTCTAGCTTCCTTTAACACTCTCTCTGTCTTGAATTCTTGGCATTTTAATTATGATGTGTCTGGGCGTGGGCCTCTTTAGATTCTTCTTGCTTGGGACTCTCTGTGCCTCCTAAACTTGTGTGACTTTTTCCTTGACCAGGTTAGGGAAGTTTTCTGCCATTATTTCATCAAACAGGTTCTCTAACCGTTGCTTACCTTTGACCTCCTCTGGCACTCCAATAATGTGAACATTGTTAAGCTTCATGCTGTCCCAGAGCTCCCTTAGATTGTCCTCCTGTTTTTTAATTGTTTTTTCTTTTAGGGTCTTTGATTGAGTGATTTTTTTCTACTGTCTTCTAATTCACTGATCCAATCCTCAGCTTCCTCTAATTTGCTGATTATTCCTTCCAATGTATTCTTTATTTCTACTATGTCATTCTTATCTTTTTTAGTGCTATTGAACACCCTTACAATTAGTATTCTGAACTCTATATCTGAGAGATTGCTTATCTCCATTTCATTTAGCTCTTTTTCTGGAGACTACTCTTGTTCTTTCATTTGGGGCTTGTTTTTTGCCCCCCCATTTAGGCTACCTTTTTGGGTTTGTTTCTAATTATTAGGTAGACCTGCTAGAACTCTGTCTTTTTGGATGGTCTCTGCTATAGGCCAATTTAAGATGCAGTTTGTGACTGGCTCTGAGTACCCTGTTTGGAGCTGTCAACAACAGCAGGCTTGAGGTCTCCTCTGCTGGGGCTAGGTGCATTTGGACAGGACCAAGATGCACACCAAAGTGTGCTTTTCTAAGGCCCAGGTCTCGAAGCAGATCAGGCAAAGACTCAAAGAACTCTGAGATCTGCCTCTGTCTGCAGGCTGATTAATCAGATTCTCTTAATGAGCCTCAAGCTGTAGAAACTCCTCTGCGCAGGGAAAGAGGCTTTCTAACAGGGTGGGGCAACTGCTTCTCCCCTCAGTCAAAAGCCAAAAATTTTCAGTCTGAGAAAGATGTCCTCCACAGTCTGGGGGAATGACTTGGCACAGGAATCCAGGTGGGCATCCCCTCATCTCACTCTCCAGAGCCCACAACCCAAGACTCCCCACAAGGCTCCAATCCACTCCGCTCCCTCTAGACCAGAGCCCAAAGTGAGTGGCTGCACAGGAAACTTTGTGCACTGGCTCTTTAAGTGGGTGTCTGCAGTTACAGCCACCTCTCCAGTCTCTATGAAGTCTCCACTTTTCCCCCTTGTTTATGAGCGTGCTCTCCAGCTAGTCTTCAGTTGGTTTTCAGGATGGATTTTCTATGTTTTAATTGTAAATCCAGATTGATCCCAGGAGAGTGTCAGTGTAGCTTCCACTCAGTCCACTGCCATCTTGGATCTCCAGATGACAAACTTTAAAACAACAGTCCCTACAGTAATCACCAGATCTTTAACGAGGCTGCCACTGCCATCCTTTTTCTCTCCTCTCTTACCCTATCAGGGATTTTCCTGCCAACCTGACTTTTTCCTTTTTCCTTCATGTCTACCCTTATGTTTCAAAATACATCAATGTACACACGCATACAAAAACTTGCATAAATAAAGTAAAACTTTATACTTCTTCATGAAAATATTTTTAACTGAGTCTAGTAAGGAAAGATTCCTCCCATCTTATTTCTATTTCTTGACTTGATTCTGTAGGTAGGAGTGACAAATAAAATAGGATTAATTAAATTAATTCTTGCAGTTTAAAAAGAGGTAGGTGATGTTGTTATATTGTAAATCAAAACCTCAGAATGGAGAACAGAATTGGTAGACAGGAGTACAAGTAATTTTTGCTGAAAATAAGGGCTAATAAAGGATATTTAGTTTTAGATTAAAAAAAAAACAAAACAAAAAAAAACCCAGAATTTTAAACATCTTACAAAATCCCATGACAGTTAAGATTTACTAAAAATTTGATTAAACCCTGGCAGGTTTGGTTCAGTGGTTAAGAGTGTTGGCCCATGGACTGAAGGGTCCCAGGTTTGATTCCCTGTCAAGGGCATGTACCTTAGTTGCAGACTGGATGCCCAGCCTCAGTTGGGGCTCGTGCAAGAGGCGACCAATCAATGTCTCTCTCTCACATCAATGTTTCTCTCTCTCTCTCTCCTCCTTTCCTCCCTCCACCATTCCACTCTCTCTAAAAATCAATGGAAAAATATCCTTGGGTAAAGATTGAAAAAAAAAAAAATGTGATTGAAAGAAGTTACATCCCCTCCTAATGGTATGGGAAAAAAATTCGAAATGAAACATTTTTAGAAATATGTAGCTAGAAGAGTTATTTTAGGTAAAGATATTTTTAAAGCATTAATAACTCCAAGGAACTAATGTAAAAACTGTTTTTCAATCTTCTTCAATAATTAGTATTGACCATTATATTAAACAGTATGCAAAAAATAATCTAAAATTTTATTCACAAATAAAAGATATTCTTTACATTATTCTTTTTATATTAAATAATTTTGTTCAGGCAAGCTTCTTCTCCATAGAGTTCAAAGATAAACTTTCTACAAATCCAACCTATCCAATCATCTAATGAAATTTAAATCAATATTTTACTCTATAAGCTTGGAATATCTAAATCTACTTGAAATACTGGAATTTTTGCTGCAATAAATTCTAAGCTAGAAATCACATTTTCAGCCTCAATTTCAACTAATGTAGCAAACTATTCTAAAACCTTCCAACTATATAACACCTTAAATGCATGGCTGATCTTGGGGAGGGGAAAGGAAAAGCCTTACTGATAATTGGTAAGTTTTAAATTGATAACTGACACTGAAGCTGTAAGTAGTCTCAGGTGCTATTCTTTCATCTTAATAACCAAATGTAAAAAGAACAGGACATAAAGCACTGGACTATTCAAGTTAAGGAACTGAATCTCAGACATTAATAACAGAGTTAAACTCCCAATAATAGCACAAAGGAGGAAATGCAACTAAGTGCAGAAATTAATAAAACAGAATCTCAATAAGTGGCAAGAAACTGGTGTGCGGCCTCTTTGAAATCTAAAAAATTAGAAATCTTAAAAAAAATATTTTTGCACAGATCTTTTGCTTAGTTATTTCTTAAGTTCTTTGAATTTTCAGCTCAGAACAAAGAATACTGTTTCATTTTCCTTTTTTACCATAAAATGAATTCACTTTAATTCCTAAAAACGGAATATAAATATATTAGGCATATATCTGCTATATATATTAATATATATGTATAACACACACACACACACACACACACACACACATATATATAAGTTAAATATCAAAAGTCACCCATATTCTCAGCACTAGGACATAATTATCACTATTAACATTTTGGCACATATAATGTATACCTACACTTAGACATACATAAATATGTATTTACAAAATGAGTACTCAAACACTATACACAGATGGGTCCCTGGCCCTGCCAGACACCCCCCCACACACCCTTTTTTGTGGGGGTTAATCCTCACCCAAGGATATTTTTTCCATTGATTTTTAGAGAAAGTGGAAAGGAGGGGCGGGGGAAAGAGAGAGAGGAATATCTATGTGAGAGAGACACATTGACCTCTGGTCTCCTCACCTGGGGCTGGGGATCAAACCTACAACTCAGGTACAAGTCCTTGACCAAGAATCCAACCCACAACCCTTTGGTGCATGGGCCAATGCTCTAACCACTGAGCCACACGAGCCAGGGTGCCACTCCTCTTTTTTAACTAAAAAATATCATGAAAGTATTCTTCAAAAATAGAATTTTGTAATTTTGCATAACAGTATTAAATTTCTTATCTATAATTTAACTGTTACCTTACTGAGAAGTGTCTCTTTGCTGTGGGGAAATAAACTTGTACTTTTATCTCTGGAAAAAATACATTTCTGATAACTTCTTCAGTTTCTTTAAAAATGGCATTATTAAGTCAAAGATTATAAACATTTTCAAGACTCTTGATACAAATTACCAAAATGCCCTCAAGAATGTGGTACCAATTTTCACTGATTATCAGCAACACACAAAAGAGGCTACTCATGACGTCTCTGAAAACATTACATATTATCAGTTTTTTGGCAATTATTTTTTAATGACAAAATGAAAAGGTTTAACACTAAACCAAAGACTTCAGAGAAAACATTTACTAATACTTTACCTTCTTCAGTTGATTTTTTTTAATTCTTTCAACAGGAAGAGGTTTACCATCATGGAAGTTGGTAAGAATTACTGCAATGGCTGTAAGAGTTTTGCCCTTTAAAATGTTTTAAAAAGACAAATGGTCAGATTCTAAAACGCAGTTGACCAGAAAACACTTCAAAACCAATTTCAAAATCAATTAAGTAAATATTAAACAGCATTCACAGCCACAGAAGTGTACTGATTATTAAATTAAATAACATACATATTAATGAAAAGTGTGTCATTAAGAAATACTTTCCTGCACTGCATTATTAGAAATTATTAAATGATTTATTGTTATAAATACTATAAACATCTCTGAGAAATGTCATTTTATTGAATGACTGCTATTCTAAGATTTAACATTAACCCTAAATAACTTTATCATAAAACTACAACTTCTGCTTGTTATATAATTCAAAGCTAATATAAATTATTAGTAATTCCAGTATACACATGAGGTAGTCATTTTATTAAATTTCATTTAAATATAATTCCCACACTTAAATACTATAAAGAACATGATATATCTTGTAGGTAGTTCTTAAAATCATGCAATTTTTTATTATTTTTCATAGCTGAATTTATAATTAGCAACACAGGAATAAATCTGGGAATTTTAAGGCAGTGTAAAGCAGCAATTTTCAAAGTGTGGTCCCCCAGGACCCTCTCAGGAGTTATAGCAATCAAAACTATTTTCATAATACTCCTAAGGCTTTACTTGTGTTAACATCTGCAGCAATGGCACAAAAAGAAATAGCAGGCAAAACTGCTAGTGCCTTAGCATGAAACAAAACAGGTAACACTACTTTCTAATGGTGGTTATTGTATTAACTGCCACATACAGTAAAAAAAAATTTCAATGCCAGCTTCACTTTAAGAATGTTAACAATATTCTTGATGAAGCAGTACACATTAATTTTATTAAACCTTGTCTCTTAAGTACACACCTTTCAAACAGTCTGTATAACAAGATGGGAAGTACACATAAAATACTTCTTTTGATACCAAAATATGAGGGTTATCTAGGGAAAAGTCACCATGAGACTGAGTTCAAGCTCACCTAACTACCATGTATCACCACATATTGTCACTTTTTCATGCATCACCATTTTCACTTGAGAGAAGGACCAACAACTAGTTATTCATGACAGAGTGGCAGAAATTGTCTTGAAAAATGAACAAAGTAAGGCTATCATCTTAAAGGGAAACAATGGATAGCACTCGTTAATAATAAAATTTCAGCTTTCAAGCAAAAATCAGAATGTTGGGAAACTTGTATCCAGTACTATGAGCACAGAAGCTTTCCAAAATGTAAATGCCTAATAAGATCAGCAGTATTACCAATGAATGAAAATTTTTGATATAATGAAATGCATTGACATTTGACAGATCTGTATAATTCAGTGAACCAATATTTTCCAAAAGGGCAATGTCTGATGCTATAAAATCATGCATGGGTAAAATATCCATTCAAAGTGTAAGCTACACCAATGGATTTTAATAGAGCAGAGTATAAGAAGTTCACTGATACAATCTTTAAGTTTCACATTATAACTACTAATCTTTAACAAATACTTTTTTAATTTTGTTATTGTCTCAAAGAAGACTATCTATAGTTATCTAAAAAGGTTATTAAAACACTCCTCCCTTTCCAACTACGTATCTGTGTAAGGATCAAGCTTCTTTATAGATTTTAACCAAAATATGTATCACAACAGACTGAACGAAAATGCAGATTCAGATGTCATCTATTAACCCAGACACTAAAGAGATTTACAAAACTAAATGCGAGTCTTATCAAAATTGCTTTTGTTTTGGAATACTTTTCATTTAAAAATATGCTATTCATGTTAACATGTAGTAAGTTTATTAACTGTTATTTTTAAATGAATTTAAAATTTTTGGTTTAATGTCTAATTCTATAAATATTTAGAGATATATTAATAGATATAACCCACAAAAACAAAAGCTCTTTGGGCTGCTCAAAAATGTTTAAGAGTGTAAAGGGTTACTGAGACCAGAAAGTATAAAAACTGCTGGTGTAAGGTATCATAAACGTACATTTAATACTCTGCATATCACAACATTGGTGATATACTACAAATAATTCTATGTAACACTGTTGTCTTTCCTTTTAAAAAAAAAATTGGAAAACAGATGTTAATATCATTACACTATTTTAATTGTACCTTAACTGTACCAAAAAATAAATAAATAAACTTACCATTATTTTAAGTGAAAACCATAGGAAAAACTGTGTTCGACACTGAAAGTGAAATCTAGTCCCATACTGGCACCAACATATTCCTATCTCTTACCTACTTCAAAATTACTGTCTATAAAATCACAATCATAAAATAAAATTTTACGAACTCAAGAAAAAGAATAATTACCAAACCCATATCATCAGCTAAAATTCCTCCATGGACATTTTCTGGTCGATCCTTCTCAGAAAAATTTGTTATTGTGTTATAGTATAAGTCACTTCGCTGTTCCCAAAATGGTGGAAGTTCTTTACTGTTTTCCCGGAAAATCATCCAAGCTAGAGCTTGTTTCTGATGTGGAAGCAACGGTGTTTCAATAGCCTGTAAATAAAATAAATGTCATAGAGGTATAATAAGCCCTTTCTCTCTCCCCCTCAGCCCCCGAATCTGGAAAACAGCTAATCTTGTGTTTAAAAAAATGTATAGATTAATAAAATGTTTGTTTTTAAATAGAAAATATTGGCTCAGTACCTCAGCTGGTTCCATTTCATGAGTTTTATCATCTTCCTTTAAATCTTCAAACAATTTGTCAAATTCTGTTTTAAGCTACAACAAATAACAAGGAACATTATGAAACAAATCAACTAAAATAATAATTACACTTAACTCGGTAAATTTAAATCATTTAATTAACCATAAAAATTGAATAACATAAGGTACATAAATTATTTGAGATACTACAGTGCTCAGTGAAGGCAGAATGAATAAGTGCTTTAGGTGTAAAAGGTAACAACTGTGTTACAGTTGGAAGAACACAGAATAGAGATTAAGTCCTGAGTTTCAGTAACAGCTCTGTCGCACATCAACTTATATATAACTTTGGGCAACATGAGTAACATTTATGGCCCTGTATCTTATTCCTGTAAAATGAAAGAAATGAACTAGATTTAGAATGTCTCTAAGGTTCCTTCTGCCATTGAAATTCTGTGATTCTATTACAAAGTTGTATTCAAACCATTTGGTAGATCCTACCAGGTACATTTGACTTTTTTTTCAGTCAATGACTTTTTATTTATTATTACTGCAGTAAAAAACGTGCTGTGTGCTATAAAATACTAGGATGATTTCGATCCTATGATATTTTAGTTGGTTCTTTAAATTGATCTAGTCAACTTTTATAGCAATGTATATGTGTCATAATTACATTTGTAAATAGCACATGAATACATAGCAATAGTCCAGAAGAAATCACGCCAAGTCTAAACAGTTAGGAGAGGTAACCTGAGGTTTACCCACCAGACATAGGCTTAAGTTCTTCTAACAATAAGCAGGGAAAATACAATAATTACAATCAGAATATAAAAAGGCTAACACTCATGGGTAAAGACAAAAAAATTTTGACATTATTTGTAGATTGATCTGCATTACTTTTATATCCGTTTTTCCCCAAAAAACTAATTCAATATAACAGTATCCTGAATTACAAATTAGACAAAGAATTAGAGTAATGCCAAAGAACTGGAATTAATTTTTTTAGCACTGTATTTGCAACCTTACCAAAAGTAGTAAGTTTCAAGCTTCAATTTTTAAAAAGTATTTGCATATTCTAAAAATTGCAAACACAACAAAAACATCAAAACATACTAAAACATGCCATGCATATACAGCAATGTATGTGTTTTAAACATATGTATGAATGTGAGTCCACGGATATATTCCTTATCACTGCTTTGTTTTTACATAAATGTTTGCAATATATATCCTATTTATTCTATATGTTTCATAACTTAATATATCTGAAGATCACTAATGCCAGCACATATTTATTTATCTTATTCTTTTAAACATCACTCTTCAACATTTAAAATTCACTTTTAAATTACAAAATAAAAGAAAAGCACACCTGTTCAGTTGTTAGCTGTACTGCAGCATGAACTGGCATACTATAGCTTGGTCCAGCTCTTCCAGATCCCCAACCACTTTCCAAACTGAATCCAAAAGCTATAATTTACAAAATGAGAATAAAATCACCAAATGAAACAGACTACCTTTTAGTAAATAGCTTTTAAAACTGTAACATAAGTTCCACTTAAAATACTCTTTAACGTACTTAAAAGTTTTTTAGCCCTGACTGGTGTGGCTCAGTTGGTTGCAGTGTTATCCCATGCACCAAAGGATCATGAGTTCAATTCCGGGTCAGGCCCACATACCCAGGTTTTGGGTTCTATCCCCTGTTGGGGCATGTACAGGAGGAGGCCAATTATGTCTCTCTCATATCAATGTTTCTCTCCCCCCCTTCCTCTCTCTTGAAAAATCAATAAACACATCCTCTGATGAGGATTTAAAAAAAAAAAAAAAAAAGTTTTTTAAAAGCTAAATCTTGTTATTCAAATAACATATTATTAAAATAATTCCATATTATTTGAACAAACATTTGCCAAACAAATAATTCTCTCCCATTCTCTATTGCAAGATTCTTACTGTCTATATGTAATTTATCAAAGAGAATGTTTACAATCAAGATTTGCATATATTATCATTAGGGGAGTTTAGAGGAGGGAGTATAGGACCTTCTTGTGCATTTGTGTGTGTGTGTGTGCATGTGTGTGTGCATGAAGCCTCCTATGCATCTATAGTTGTTTCAAAATAAAGAGGAAAAAATTCAGGGATTTTCTTAAAAAGACTCCAAAAGAGTTAGAGCCTTAAGCACAAATAAGTTTAGTCAACCAAACTCAAAGTATTACTTAAGAGAATAAATGTTTAAAATTCATACATTCTTACAATATCAAAATAATAGTAAGTTAAACCCTAAACTTACTTTTTGGTGCAGGGCCCAATTTAAATCCATGTTTTTTCAATTGATCTAAAACCGCTTTTCTATTTTCTTCTTTTCCCCAAAGAGTCATGTGCAGAGGCATGGTAAAAGCGTTGTTTGCACCAAAAGGAACCACCCTATTGTATTTAAGAAGGAAAAAGAGTGAGAAATTAAAAGTGTCCATTTTTTACTCCCATTAAGAATCTGACTATTAAACATTGTGTTGCATTCAAATTTTGCATGAAGTAAAACAGGGAGGAACTAGTTGGGCAGACTAGAAAGACAGAAAAATTACAGGGAATAGTTTCAACAACAATCAGAAGAAAAGGGCGGTTTTTATGAACAGAATTTGAGAAGAAACAGAGAAGACGGGATAAAGCAGTGTTTAAATACAAAGATAGTCTACAATCAAGACTGTAAGATAAGTAAAATAGTAAATTTAATTGAGAGAGTAGAACTTTCCTTAATAAAACCAGAGGCTAGCAACCCATTCTGAGAATGAAGAATGATTTGCAAGAACTATTTCTCATCCAGGTTATTCTCAATATTTGAAAAACCTGATGAACTGAGAAAGAAGAAAACAAGTACACAAGTGAGAAGACATTGCTGAGCCTTTATCTCCCAAACTCACCTTTTCATATCCTTAACATTTCTTATTTAAATTGAGGTCACAAACACAAATGCCCAAAAGAAATGGAGTATGCCCTGGATAAAGCTACAGCTGGTACCCAACAGCAGTCAACTGATGTCATGTGGAAATGAGAGATCAGCATCACTAGCTCTTCCATTTGTCAAGAAAAATCTTCATAAACAATTTTTATACTTAGGAAAAAATAATGTGTAAAATGTAGGATATTCAAATATTGGGGAAATATTTTTAATTTTTAAACACTGTACAGGCAAAATGAAGCTCACCTACATCTGATCACAGGCTACCAGTTTTACAACCTCTCATTTAAACAAGCACTTCCAAACTCCCAAATCTAAGAACTGAAAGGTTTGGAGAGATAGTGTGAACTTCCTAATATTCAAACCATACTCTATTATTTTTCTCCAAGGTAATAATTCAAAAGAAAAGTGAGGGAATAGCTAGGGTAGTGGAGGTAGATGAGAGGAGAATTAAAACATTTATTAAACACATACTAAAGGTATAGTAATAAAAGTTGTCAGGACAACTATAGAGACTTAACAAATTCAAAGATTAATACAACTCAAAATTATTAAAACTGAACTCTGAAATACATTACCCTTCCACTTGTGCCAATTTGTTGTCCATGATATAGGCCAAAGCAGCTGCAAGTTCTTTCTTTAAATGGCCAACTTGATTTCCATTCACATTGTTTACTTTAATTGCATTCTTATCATAGGGGTTACTGGGCTCTCGTTGTAATGCAACCATTTCATTATTATTAACCTAACAAAAATAATGAAAAGGTAATATTATAAATAATAAACATACAATAGCAGCTTTCTTCATCATACTTTACCTGGGATTTCCCTTCATATTTTAATGCTGAGTAACACTGCATAAGAAATGTGTATTTTGTTGGACTCATATTTCTACATAAATATTAAAGAATATATTTTAATGATTTTTTTGTAATATTTTTATAATGTACATTCATTGGGAAGGTAACAAATCCTTGATACCTAAGAGAGACAGTCAAAACTAAACAACAGAATCACATTAAAATTTTCAACATGATAACTTCTAAAAATAAGTCATCTTTATTTAGTGCTGCCAAACACTGTTCTAAGTACATTACATAGATTGACTTGGTAGGTACTATTCATTAACTTCATTTTATAGATGAAGACAGTAAAGCACAGAATAGTTAAATAATTTGCCCAACGTCATAAAGCTAATAAGGGGCAGAGCTAGGATCTGAATCTAGGCAGACTGGTTCCTAAGCCTGAATTCTTCAGACTTTAAAATGGGAAAAAAGCCATTAATCATAAGTGAGAATGGAACTGAAATAAGAAAATATATACAGACTTCAACTCATGCCATTCTGATTTCATTTGATAAAAAATTACCTGTGTGACTTTATTGAAAACGGAAGAGTAAGGACTTCAGAAAATTCTCTCCTCAATAAAAACAATGGAAAAACTGGCAAAAACTGTTAGAACTAATTTTTTTCAGAATTCTGAAAACTATAATAAAAGGATTGCAAAAACAAGCAGTGTTAATTCAAGAAAAACAGCTGAATATCCCTACCCTAGTCCCATCTCCAGCTCTGGGCTACATAACAGCCTTTAAAAACAAACAACTGCCTAGCAATAACCAGAGAGTACAATGAAGCAGAATCTTTCAAGATTTATTCCAAAAGAGCTGTCATTATTTGACCTATATGATGGTTTTCTAGAGAACACCCACTTGCAGAGCTGTTTTTATTTGACCTCTGAGCTCACAGAGTATAAAAGCCCTTCTCTCTTGGATGGGTATTTGTCAAAAACAATTCTACAGGCAGTGGTAACAGTTGGGGCAAAGAAAAAGCTGGGGAATAAGATGTCCCAATGGACTCTGAAAAGCTCCAACATATTCCTGGGAATCTGGAAGGCCATGTGCAAGCCCACGGCTGTATGCATGCCCAAGGCTGTGCATATGTTCAGGAAAGACCTGAGAAGGCGCTAAGCTCTCATCTCTGGCTGCACTTGAAGGTCTGAACACACAGGAAGTGAAGGCTAAGGCAGAGTTGCCCACCACCTGGCTGCGTGTCGGAGTGCCCACAGGTCCTCTCAATAAAGACTGGGAGATTTACTGGTTCCAGTACAATCATTTGCTGACCACTAAGCTAACTAAATACAGACATCAGTAGCCACAGACAACAAAGAGTAGATTTTACAGGATTAATTCAGAGGTCATTAAACAAAAACAACAATTACCAAAATCGGCAATAAACAATCCTGTAGAGGGGAGAAATGTGATTTCTAAAGTTGCCACATAATTTAAAATGGCAACTTCTCAACAAGAAGAAATGAAACATGCGAAGAAATAAGAAAGTATGATTCACTCATAGGAAAAATTCTGTTCCTAAGGAAAAAATATCAACTGGTCCTAAGGAAAAACAGATATGTGACCTATTGAAAAAAATTTTCATTTTCATTTTAAATATCTTCAGAGACCTAAAGCAAACCATGTTTAAAGAACTAAAGGAAAGCATGAGAACAATGTCTCCCGAAACAGAAATTATGCAGTAAAAAGTACAATAACTAAAGTTAAATATTCAGTAAAGACACTCAATAGCAAAGATGAGCAGGGAGAAGAATAAACGAAGTTGAAGGTAGGTCAACTGACACTACAGGTATCCCCCACTCCACCTCACTTTTACATTAAGACCTACATTAGTACTCTACCTGTTTTCACTATTTGAAAGATTTATGAAGAGGGTTTCACTTTTACAAAACATGTGAAAAACAAAACTAGCATTTGTTTTGCAGCGAACTGTTGAAGTGACAACGTGCAGCCTGACCAGCATAGTGGCACCACCACGTTCCTTCCCCAGGTAACTACACTCAGCATCTCCACACCAAGCCCCCACTGCTTTGAACTATCTGTGAGCATCTGTGCTTTACTTCAATTTAATTTATGCATCATTAGCAAGGTGTGCCCTCAGGTATCAGAAAAGCCTAAGAGAGCTAGTAAGGGTGTTACATTTAGTGTAAAGCTAGATGTAATTATGCGTTTCGATCATGGTTAACAAAATGGACATTGTGCATATGTTGAATTTTGGGTCTGGGAACGCTCAAAATTTTTTCCATATAAATTAATGGTTACTGCTCCTTTACATTTCAGTTTACAAAAGGTTTCACAGGAATGCTAACTTTTGGATAACAGGGGAAAACCTATATAGAGTCTGAAGAACAGTTACAGAGTCTCAGGAACAGAAAGAAAGGACTAGAGGCCTTTGGTAGAACAGCAAGCATATTCAGAAGGGGGGAGAAAAAGGGACAAAAAGAATATTTGAAGAAATAATAGCTGAAAACTTCCAAATTTGATTTAAAATACTAATCTACATATCTACAACATTCAACCAACTCCAAATAAAATAAACTCAAAGACATCTAAACCCAGACACAATAATCAAGCTATGGAAAGAATCTTGAAAGCAACAAGAGAGAAGCAACTCATTACTTAGAGGGGATTCTCATTAAGATTAACATCTGACCTCTCTCATCAGAAACCAGGGAAGCCAGAAGACAGTGGGAAAACTTGTCAAAATGCTAAAAGAAAAAACTCAAGAATTTCATATCTAGCAAAACAATCCTTCAAAGATGAAGAAATTAAGACATTCCCAATAAATACTGAAAGAATCTATCATTAGCAGACCTGCCCTATAAGAAATATTAAAAGGAAACCTTCAGGATAAAATTAAAAAACACTAGACAATAACTTGAATCTACACAAAGAAATAAAGAGCACTGGTAAAGATAATTACATAGGTAAATACAAAAGACTAATTTTTTCTTGGTTTTAACATCTCTCTCTTGATTTAAAAGGACAAAAAACAAACATAAATCTGTGTTAAGGAGCATACAATGTAAAGATGTAATATGAGCCCTGGCCTGGTGCCTCAGTTGGTTGGAGCATAATCCTATGCAGGTTTGGTGCCCGGTCAGGGCACATACCTAGATTGTGGGTTCAATCCCCAATTGGGGTGTCTACGGGAGGCAACAGGTCAATCTCTCTCTCTCACATCAATGTTTTTCTCTCTCTAAAATCAATACACACACACACACACACACACACACACACACACACACACACACACATTAATTTCATAACAGTACCAAGGAGTAGAAAGGAGGGGAACAGCACTATCCACAAGAAAAGGTTTTGTACAATATTGAAATTAAGTTAGCACTAATCCAAACTAAAATCATATGAATTAAGATGTTAATTGTAACTCCCCAGGGCAATTGCCAAAAAAACACACAAAATATATAGTTTAAAAAAAAACAACGATAATTAAAATGGTACTCTAGAAAATATCTATTTAACACAAAAGAAGGCAATAATGAAGGCCATGTCCAAGGGTCACATATTATACTATTCTAATTATATGAAAGGTTCTAGAGTAGGCAAATCCATAGATTCAGAAAATAAATTAGTGAATGCCACGAGCTGACAGAAAGGAGTAATGGAGAGTCATTACTAGTAAGTACAGGGTTCTTTTTAGGCAGTGGGGATGGTCGCATATCCTTGTAAATATCCAAAAACTACTCAACTGTACACTTTAAAATGATGAATTTTATGGCATGTAAATTATCACAATTTTTTTAAGACAAGAAGGAAAGCTTCTTTAGACCTCTCCTAGATATTCTTCAGGGTGACGTCAGAAGAATGGCAGTGTGAGAGGTTCCCTTGGCCTTTCCCCCTGAAGCTTCAACAAGTTGATCAACTACAACTCAACAAAGGATTTCTGCTAAACACAGAGGCATGCTGAGAGATCCTCATATTGAAGCATCTAAAGGTGGGGAAATGTGAACAAACTGGGGAGGCGAGCTCAGACAGCCACAGATGCAGTTCAGAGAGGGAAGGAAGCCAGCAGTAGCAGGCGCTTCCTTCTGCTGGGAGGAGCAGAGAGCCTCAGTGAGCACTCCTTTAGGAGTGAGAGATGCAAACTGCACTCAGCCCAGTCACCTGGGCAAGGACACAGTGCAGGGGTTTTGCTGTGGGTGTCTATTGTTGGGCGGTCGATGCTCCAAACAAAGAAACGTAGCCACAGAACCATACTGCACCTTAGAGCCTCAAAAGTTACCTTCTATCGTCCTTGGTGTCAAGTTGAGGAGCACATTATCTGTAAACTGAGACCTATCAGAGCAGAATTGCTATTTCCCTCTGTGACTGATGGCAGATTAGGAAACGACACCACAGAGGTCTGGGGTCACCATAACTAAAAGGGCAAAACAAACCCCACTCGAAGCAGCGTGGCTATACTAACTGCAGCCACAGAGGTCAGCTTCCAGATTTCACAGAGCTAAAAAAACTTGTGATTCAGCACCATCTACTGGAAATTGGTAGAAAGACCTCGTCACAGAAAGCTGCTAAGAGAAGGGCCAATAATACACAGATGTCTAAACAGAGGAGACTAGTAAATACCATGAATAACCATGCAGCAAGGCAGCTCAGAAAGAAAATGAAAAATCTCCAGAAAGCAAACTGGAATACAAGAAAATATGATATAAATGACAGAGAATTCAAGATTGTAGTCTGAAATGTGAAAAAATATAGACAGGCAATTTAATGCACTTAGAGAAAAAATCAGTGAACAAAATGAGTACTTTACCAAAGAGCGTGAAACTTTAAAAAACAAAAACAGAAACCCTGGAAATGAAGCATTCAATTAAGGAGAATATGAGTGAACTACTCAGCATAGGAAACAAAGCCAATCAGGTGGAGGAAAGAATTGGTGATATCAAAGATAGGAATCCAGAAATGACAGAGAGAGTAGAAGAGATAGATAGACCTGGGCATAAAAAAAATAAATGAGCTCAACGAGAACTATCTGACTCCATCAAAATAAAAGCACTATTAGAATAATATGCATACCGGAAGAAGAAGAGAAAGAGAAGGGAAAGGAGGACCTATTCAAACAAATAGTGAATTAAAACTTCCCAAACCTATGGAAAGGACAAGGTCCCCAAATCCAAGAAGCAAACAGAACACCTACTTACCTCAATGCAAAGAGGCCCTCTCCAAGGTACATAGTATTAAAACTATCAAAAATTAATGACACGCCCGGCCAGGCGTGGCTCAGCGGTTGAGCGTCGACCTAGGATCCAGGTGATCGGGGTTTGATTCCCGGACAGGGCACATGCCAGGGTTGCAGGCTGCAGCTGATCAATGACTCTCTCATCATTGATGTTTCTATCTGTCTCTCTCCCTCTCCTTTCCTCTCTCTGAAATCAATAAAGATATATTTTTTTAAAAAAATTAATGACAAAGTAAAAATTCTCAAAGCAGCCAAGGAAAAGAAGAAAGTGACCTACAAAGGAAAACCCATCAGGTTATCAGTAGACTTCTCAGCAGAAATTATATAAGCCAGCAGAGACTGGAACCAATTATTCAACCAACTATGAGAGAAATTGCCAGCCAAGAATAATATGTCCAGTAAAGTTATCTTTTAAATATGAAAGAGAAATAAAGACATTCCCAGATATACAAAACCTGAGGGATTTTATCACCAGAAAACCTCCATTGCAGAAAATACTAAAGGCAGTTATTCTACCTGAAACAAAGAACAGAAGGTTCTTACAACACTATAAGTAAGATCACCAAAAAACTTACAGTATGAACAGGGATAATTTGTGACAACAAAAGCATAAAAGAGGGGGATAAAGGTCTGAATAAGCAAAAGAGGATGGAAATCAGAGGCACTCAGAGGGGGGGAAAACTACTGTATATATGCAACTTTATTTTTCATAAAGCTAATGGTAACCAAACACAAAGACCCCAAAATTGAGACACATAGCTTATAAAAAGAGGGAAGAGAGGAAAGAAGTATGGGATACCACCAAACAAAAACAACAGAGACACAAAGTAAAAGAACCAATGGAGACACAGAGCTACCAGGAAATAAAGGATAAGATGGCTATAGGAAATCCTCATACATCAATCATTACCCTAAATGTAAATGGACTGAATCTACCAATAAAGAGGCACAGAGCAGCAGACTGGATCAAAAATCAAAACCCAGACATATGCTGCCTTCAAGAGACACATCTAAGCTGCAAAGAGAAAGGCTGATTCAAAGTGAAAGGGTGAAAAATGATTCTCCAAGCAAATAAAACATCCACAGAAAAGCAGGTGTAGCCATACTTATATCTGACAAAATAGATTTCAAGGTAACAAGAGACAAAAATGGACATTTTATAGTGATAAAGGTGAAACTATATCAAGAAAATATAACACTTCTAAATGTATATGCACCCAATCAGAGAGCAACAAAATACATAAAGCAACTACTCACAGAAGTAGAAAGGGAAGCAGATCAAAACACAATCGTAGTTGGGGATCTTAATATTTCATTAACAACTCTAGATAGATCTTCCAAACAGAAAACCAATAAAGAAATATTGGCTTTAAATAACACACTAGACCAAATGGACATAATTAACATTTACAGAGCCTTTCAGTCCAGAACATCAGGGTATAAATTCTTCTCCAGTGTACATGGAATATTCTCAAGGGCAGACCATATGTTGGGTCACAAAACTAGCCTCAACAAATTCAAGAAGACTGAAATTATACCGAGCATATTCTCTGACTATGATGCTTTCAATTTAGAAATCAACTGCAAAAAGGAAGTAAAGAAACCGACAAATATTTGGAGATTAAACAACATACTACAAAAAAATCACTGGGTCAAAGAAGAAATAAAAGGTGAGATCAAAAGATATATAGAGGCAAATGAGAGTGACAATATGCCATTTGAAAACTTCTGGGATGCAGCAAAAGCAGTAATAAGAGGGAAATTTATATCATACAGGCCTATCTCAAGAAACAAGAGAAATCCCAAGTAAATAACCTAACATTTCATCTTAAAATGCTAGAAAAAGAAAAACAAAAGCCTTCTGGTCAAGATGGCAGCATAGGCAAATGTGGTACTAGAATCCTCCCACAACAACATCAAAGATACAACTAATCTTCAGAACAACCATCATTCAGAATCTCCTGAAACCTAGATGAATGGAAATCCTACAACTACGGAATTAAAGAAGCCACATTAAGACTGGTATAGGAGGGGCAGAGGTGTGGAAAGGGTCGGTACCACACCCATGTGTGGCAGTTTTTAATCAGGAGGGCTATCTTGGATGAGGAGGTCCTCCCCTGAAAAGGAACAGGTTCCAGCCCCACACCAGACCCCTCAGCCCAGGGTTCCAGAAGTCCCTATAACTTGGGGATATAAAAACCAGTGGGGATTGAGGCTGAGAAAGATAAAGGCTCCTGGAGTCCCAAGCAGTTCCTCTTAAAGGGCCCACGCATAGACTCACTCTGACTTCCTCTGAGCTCCAGCATTGGGGCAGCAGCTTGAAAGAAATCAGGGACATACAGGTAAAAACTAAACTGTCTGGCATCAAAGCAAAAGCTGAGGAGGGAGCAGGTTTCTCCCAGACAAAAGTGCTGGCTGAGGTCACTGTTCTTTTGCTGAGCTCTCCCAACCACAGCGCCAACAGGCAGGCACTATATCTGAGTAGCGTAGAGGACGCCAAGAATCAAATCAGCAATTTGAAATATGAGAAAGCAAAAAACACCCAATCAAAAGAGCAAAAAGAAAAATGAATCCAAAAATATGAAGATAGTTTAACCTTTAAAAGATGGCATTTAAAAGACAAACTCCATATATTTTCCAGGATCAACTGTAAAAAAGAACCTATATGCTTAGGTTTCTGAGTATTTAACCTTTAAAATACGGCATTTAAATTCGGCCAGTGGGACCCACTCCTTGCCAGGAACTAAAGTTCCCTTTCATCGAATAAAGGATAAGGAGCCTCTGAGACAACTTCAGGTGTACCAACATTTGCATCATGAGGATACCAGAGGAGAAGAGAGGGAGCAAGAAATTGAAAACCTATTTGAAAACATGACAGAAAATTCCCTTACCTGGTGAAAGAAATAGATGTTCAAGTACAGGAAGCATAGAGTCCTCCAAACAAAATGAATCTAAAGAGGCCCACACCAAGCCAAATAATAATTAAAATGCAATAGGTTAAAGACAGAAAGAATCTTAAAGGCAGCAAGAGAAAAGCAGTTAGTAAACTACAAGGGAGCTCCCATAAGACTGTCTGCTGATTTCTCAACAGAAACTTTGCAGGCCAGAAGGGAGTGGCAAGAAATATTCAAAGTGATGAAAAGCAAGGACCTACAACCCAAGATTACACAACCCAGCAAAACTACCATTTAGAACTGAAGGCCAGATAAAGACCTTCACAGACAAGAAAAAGCTAAAGGAGTTCATCACCACCAAACCAGTATTAAAAAAACTGTTAAAGAGTCTTCAAGAAAAAGAAAAAAAAAGGTCAAAAGAATGAACAATAAAACAACAATAAATATATATTTATCAACAATTGAATCTAAAAATCAAAATAAATGAACAAGCATAACAAAAACAGACTCATAGATACAGAGAACATTTTGATGATTGCCAGATGGGAGGGGTGTTGGGTGAGTGGCTGAAAAAGGTGAAGGGATTTCAATATACAAAATCATAAATACAGTATAGTTATGGAGGTGTAAGTACAGCATACAGAATATAGTCAATAATATTCTAATAACTATATATGATGTCAGATGTGTATGAGATTTTTGGGGGGATGATCACTTAGTAAGTTTTATAACGTCTAATCACTGGAGTATACACCAGAATCTAATGTATTTTATGTCAACTGTAATTTAAAAATTTTTAAATGATTTTTAAAAAAGCAACCCAAGATCAGAAGAAAGGAAATATAAAAATTAAAGCAGAATTGAATGAAATAGAGAACAGAAAGACTATATAAAAATTAATACAACAAAGAGCTGGTTCTTTGAAAAGATTAATAAAATTGACAAACACTTTACTAGACTCACTAAGAAAAAAGAGAAAAGACTCATATAAACAAAATCAGAAATGAAAGAAGAGTAATCACCACAAACATCACAGATATACAAAGGATCATACTAGAACACTATGAAAGACTATATGCCACCAAATTCGATAACCAAGAAGAAATGGACAAATTCCTAGAAATATATAACCTTCCTAAACCAAATCATGAAGTACTGAAAAATCTAAATAGACTTTTCAGCATTGAGGAAATTGAAACCACCATCAAAAACTTCGCAAAAAATAAAAGTCCAGGACCAGATGATTTCACCAGTGAATTCTACCAAACATTCAAAGAAGATTTAAAATCTATCCATCTCAAGCTCTTCTAAAAATCTGAAGGCCAACATAACCCTGATACCAAAACCTGGCAAGGATGACACAAAAAAAGAAAACTACAGAGCAATATTTCTGATAAATACAGATCCAAAAATCCTAAACAAAATACTAGCAAACCGAACACAATACATAAAAAAAAAAAAAAATCACAATAAAGTAGGGTTCATTCCAGGAGAACAGGATGGTTCAACATACACAAATCAATCAATGTAATAAACCACATTAACCAAAGGATAAAAGTCATATAATCTTATCGATACAGAAAAAGCATTTGATAAGATACAAGATCTACTTACGATTAAAACACTCAAAATAGGAATAGAAGGAAAGTACCTCAAAATAATCAAGGCCATATATCACAAACACTTAGCCAATATCATACTCAATGGCACAAAAACTGAAAACTTTTCCTCTAAAATCAGGAACAGAACTAGGAGGCTCACTCTCACCACTTTTATTCAAAATACAGGGTGTCCCAAAAAAATGTACACCCACTTTAACAGTTGATGGCTCAATTTTGAAACTGAAATTGTATTTTAATAAACATTGCCTTTATAATTACTCAGTGTGTCTATACATTTTGGGGGGATACCCTATTTTTCTGGAAGTCCTAGCCAGAGCAGTAAGGCAAAAGAAAGAAATAAAAGGCATCCAAACTGGGAAGAAGTGTCACTTTTGCAGACAACATGATTCTGTATGCAGAAAACCCTAAAGACTCTACCAAAAAAACTACTAGAAACAAAAACAAATACAGTAAAGTTGCAGAATATAAAGTCAATGTACAAAAAATCCACTGCTTTCCTGTATACTAACAACGAAACTTCAGAAAAAGAGATGAGAAAACCAATTCCTTTTGTAACTTCAATCAAAAGAATAAAATACCTAGGAATAAATTTAACAAAGGATGTTAAAGAACCATATATTGAAAACTACAAAGTATTATGAAAAGAGAGTGAGAAAGACACAACAAAAAGAAAAATATTGCATTCATTGACTGGAACAATCAACATAGTTAAAATGGCCATACTACCCAAAGCAATACACAGATTTAATACAATCCCCATCAAAATCACAATGTTGCCTGGGCAGTGTGGCTCAGTGGTTGAGTGTTGACCCATGAGCCAGGAGGTCACAGTTCAATTCAGAGTTCAATTCCTGGTCAGGGCCATGCCAGGGTTTCAGGCTCAAACCCCAGTATAGGGTGTGCAGGAGGCAGCCAATCAATTAATCTCTCTCATCATTGATGTTTCTATCTCTTACTCCCTCTTCCTTTCTCTCTCTGAAATCAATAAAAGCATTTTGTTTTTAAAAATAAAAGGTTATCACTGATAATCTCTTTAAAAAAAATCCCAATATCATTTTTTAAAGAAATAGAACAAAAAATCATCAGATTTGTATGGAACTACAAAAGACTGTAAACAGCCAAAGCAATCGGAGAAAAAAAATGAAGCCAGAGGTATCACACTCCCTGATTGCAAATTATACTACAGAGCTACAATAATCAAAACAGCATGGTATTGGCAGAAAAAGATACAGAGGTCAGTGGAACAGAATTGAGAGCCTAGATATAAAACCACATGCATATGGGCACATAATTTTTGACAAAGGAGCCAAAAACACACAATGGAGTAAAGACAGTCTCTTCAATAAATGGTGCTGGGAAAACTGGAAAGCTACATGCAAAAGAATGAGACTAGATAACAATTTGCCTCCATGTACAAAAATTAATTCAAAATGGGTCAAAAACCTAAATATAAGACCTGAAACAATAAATTACATAGAAGAAAACATAGGACTAAACTTATGGAGCTTGGTCATGGAGAACATTTTATGAACTTGACCCCAAAGGCAATGGAAAAGTAAAAGCAAAAATAAATAAATGTGACTATTTCAAACTAAAAAGCTTCTGCACAACAAAAGAACCTAACAACAAAACAAAGAGGCAGCAGACCAAACGGGAGATATTTGCAAATAGCTTTGACAAAGGCTTAACATCCAAAATATATAAAGAACTCATAAAACTCAACACCAAACAACCCAATTGAAAAATGGGCAGAGATTCTGAACAGACACCTCTCCCAAGAAGACACACAAATGGTCAACAGATATATGAAAAGATGTTCAACCTCTCTAGCAATTAGGGAAATGCAAATCAAAATTACAATGAGATACCACCTCACACCTGTTAGAGTGGCTATGATCAAGACAAATAACAAGTGTTGGAGAAGTTGTGGAGAAAAGGGAACCCTCATTCATTGCTGGTAGGAATATAGACTGCTATAACCACTACGGAAAGCAGTCTAGTGATTCCTCAAAAAATTAAGAATAGAGCTACCATAGGACCCAGCAATCCCTTTCCTGGGTATATACCCGAAAAACAAAACATGAATTCACAAAGATATATGCACCCCTATTGTTCATTGCAGCAATATTAACAGTGGCCCAGACATGGACACAACCAAAGTGTCCTTCAACAGAGGATTGGATAAAGACGTAGTACATATACACAATGACTACTCAGCCATAAGAAAAAAACATATACTGCCATTTTCAACAACATCGATGGACCTTGAGAATATTATGCTAAGTGAAATAAGTCAGTGGTTGCCAGAGGGAAGGAAAGGATGAAGGGGAACTAATATATGGTGACGGAAGATGATGTGACTTTGGGTGGTGGGCACACAGTGCAATATACAGATCTTGTATCATAGAAATGTACACTTGAAACTTATATGATCCTATTAACCAATATCATCACAATAAATTTAATTTTTTTTAATTTAAAACATACAGCCCTCCTAGCTATCTATCTATTGACTAAAGCCTGACCAACCAGGTTATCACATACTCCTCTCTAGCCCTTTGGAAATATTCTGTGAGGCATATGGCTCTGTTCTCGCCCAGCCCACCTTCCTTCTGTCACTGCCTATACCATGATCTTCTTTAAACCAGATTATGCAAATCCAAGAAAATATATAGGCCCCCAAAATGGGGTAAACTAGCATTTTTTTGAGCATTTTACTTAAAGAAGATAATTAGATGTCACTTATAATACATTATCATTAAATAAAATTAGATAAGTGTCATTTATTACAGATGACTGCTAATTACTAGAATTTAAAGTAGAATAAACAAAGGCCACAATGATGGAGACTATAAAAACAAGAAAACATTATCTAAGCAGCAAGATAAAAGAATTAAAACTAATTTTTAGAATAAAAAAGAAATAATTAAGTGTATTATAAAATAAAGACTTTGATGGGTCAATAAATAAAAAATTTAATTATAAGTTTACTGAAAACACATTTTAAAAAGTTAAAAATGAGCAATGTCAATATTAAATTAACACAACTTAGGATATACAGGCAATGCAGTATTTTGAAGATGCTTAAAAGATTAAATGCTTCTATTACTGGATAAGACTAAAATTAAGCATTCAATCAAGAATCCAAAAATAAAATAAAAATAAAATGAACCTAAGGAAAATAGAATAAAAGAATATAAAAAGATCAATCAATATACAAAGAATAACAATTAATCATAAAGTCCAAGAGAGGTTGCTTAAAAAGGTGAAACAAATAAATCTCTATCAAGGTTAATCAATAAAAATAGACACAAATATATCACAAAAAATGAAAGCAGAAATATAACCATAAGTATAGTTAAAATAATATTAAGTATAAAATAAATTTGAAAATCAAATCTAAATGAATGGGTGCTTTACTTAAAAATTTTAATAGGTTGGAGCATCGTTCCATACACCAAAATGATTGCGGGTTTGATTCCCAGTCAGGGCACATACCTAGGTTTTAAGCTCCATTCCCAGTTAGGGCAAATACAAGAAGCAACCAACTGATGTTTCTCAATCACATCAGTTTCTTTCTCTCTCTCTCTCTCTCTCCCTCCTCTCTAAAGTAAAAAACCTATCCTCAGATGAGGATTAAATATATATATAAAAATTGCCAAAACTGACTCAATATATATCTGAATTATACTGAGTTCGAATAAAGCCAGGCTAAAAAGTACATACTGTATGATTCAATGTATATGAAGCTCTAGAACAAGCTAGTCTATAGTGATAGCAATCAGATTGGTGGTTGTTAGGGCAGGGGCAGGAAGGAATAATCTCTACAGGATATGAGAGAACTTTTGGGGGGGATGGAAATGATTGATATCTTGATTGACATGGTGATTATCAGGCATATATCTTTATCAAACTCTTGGAATTAAATACTTAAATGTAATGTAACTCTTGGAATCAAATACTTAAATGAGACGTAAATCATTTCTCAATAAAAATGAAAAAGTTTAGAGATTAAAGATGGCGGCAGACGGAATGAAAGTTACACTGACACACTCTCCCGGGACTAAACTGGAATTACAACTAAAATATAGAAAAACCATCCTGAATAACCAACTGCAACTGAAGACAAGCTGGAGAGCACCCTCATAACCAAGGAGGAAAAGTGGAGACCACATAGAGATTCGTAGGAAGATGGGAGGCACAAGAGGGCTGGCTGGGCTCTCAAAGGCAGCAGCTGAAGGTCCAGTGGGATATCTCAACTGTGGGGGGGTTCCCACGGAGGACTCTGGGGCCTAAACCCCAGGCTTGGCTTCCCAGCCAAGAGCAGCAGAAGTGAGAAAGGTGCCCACATAACATCTGGCTGTGAAAAGCAGCAGGGTTTCTGCCTGCAAGGGAGAGGCAGCTGGAAACGCAGGTACCCTCTTAAAGAGCCAAAGCACAAACTTTCGTGTGCAGCCACCCACACACTTGGGCTCCAGCGGGGGCGGGGGGCAGAGTAGACTGGAGCTGTGTAAGGAGATCCTAGAGTTGTAGGCTCTGGAGATAGAGCTCAGAGGCCACCCTTCCGGATTCCTGTGCCAAGTCATTCCCCCATACTGCAGAGGTCTTTCTCAGAAAATTTGCTACTTTTGCTTGAGAGGAAGCAACTGCCCCACCCTGCTGGAAAACCTCTGCCCTACCCAGAGGAGTTTCTACAGCCTGAGGCTCATTAAGAGAATCAGACTAATCGGTCTGTAAGCAGAGGCAGACCTCAGAGTGTTTTGAGTCTTTGCCTGATCTGCTTCTGGACCCAGGCCTTAGAAAAGCAGACTTTGGTGTGCATCTCGGTCCTGTCCAAATGCACCCAGCCTCAGCAGAGGAGACCTCAAGCCAAGGGTTGTTGATAGCTCCAAACTCAGGGCCAGTCACAAATTGCATCTGACATTGGCCTGCACCAGAGACCATCCAAAAAGACTGAGAGTCGAAGCAGATCTAACTAACAATTAGAAACAAACCCAAACAAGCAGTGAAAACGGGAAGACAAAAAACAAGCCCCAAATGAAAGAACAAGAGAAGTCTCCAGAAAAAGAGCTAAATGAAATGGAGATAAGCAATCTCTCAAATATAGAGTTCAGAATACTGATCGTAAAGATGCTCAACAGCATGAAAAAAGATACGGAAACTATAAAGAAAATTAAGAATGACATAGCAGAAATAAAGAATATATTGGAAGGAATAAACAGCAGATTAGAGTAAACTGAGAATCATATCAGCAAATTAGAAGACAGGGTAGAAAAAAATCACTCAATCAGAAAACCAGAAAGAAAAAAAGAATTAAAAAATAGGAGGGCAGTTTAAGGGAGCTGTGGGACAACATGAATAGTAACAATATTCACATCATAAGAGTGCCAGAAGACCTAAGCAAGGGTTAGAGAACCTGTTTGATGAAATAATGGCAGAAAACTTCCCTAACCTGGTCAAGGAAAAAGCCACACAAGTTCAGGAGACACAGTGAGTCCCAAGGAAGAAGAATCCAATGTGGCCCATGCCCAGACATCATAATTAAAATGCCAAGAATTCAAGACAAAGAGTCTTAAAGGAAGCTAGAGAAAAGCAATCTGCTACCTACAAAGGAGCTCCCATAAGGCTGTCAGCTAGCTTCTCATCAGAAACTCTACAGACCAGAAGGGAATGGCATGAAGTATTCAAGGTAATGCAAAACAAGGATCTGAAACCAAGACTACTCTATTCAGCAAGGCTATCTTTCAAAATAGATGGTGAAATAAAGAGCTTCCCAGAAAAAAAGAGGCTAAAGGAGTTTATCACCACCAAACCAGCATTGCAGGAAATGTTAAAGGAACTGCTGTAATTAGAAGTAGAAAGAGAAACATAGGCATAAAGAATTAAAATAGCAATAGATATCAATAATAACCTTAAATGTAAATGGATTAAATGCTCCAATAGGGTGACTGAATGTATAAGAAACATGATCCAAATATATGCTGTCTACACAAAACCCACCTCAAAACAAAAGACTCACACAGGATGAGAGTAAAGGGATGGAAAAAATTTTTCCATGGAAATGGAAAAAAAAAAAAGCTGTGGTAGCAGTACTCATATCGGATAAAACAGACTTTCAACAAGAGGATATAACCCTGATAAACATATATGCACCCAATATAGGAGCACCTAAATTTATAAAACACTTCTAGAGAACTTCAAGGGAGAGATCGACAGCAAGAGTCATACTAGGGGACTTTAACACCCCACTGATTTCACTGGATAGGTCTTCCAGACAAAAAATCAACAAGGAAATAGTGACCCTAAATGACACACTAGATCAGATGGATTTAATTGACATTTAGAGAATATTCCACCCCAAAGATGCAGAATATACATTCTTCTCAAGTGCACAACAGTAGATGAGTGGATAAAAAAGCTGTGGAGCATTTACTCCATGGAATACTATGCAGCTGTAAAAAAGGCTCACTTATCCTTTGGGACAGCATGGAGGGGACTGGAGGGTATTATGCTTAGTGGTATAAGCCATTCAAAGAAAGCCAAGTACATTATCTCACTCATATATGGAATGTAATGAACAAAATAAATGCTGAACAAAACGGATCCAGATACATAGAAGCACGGAACAGACTGAGGGATCTCAGAGGGAAGGTGGGGATGGGGAGTGGGTGGGGAGAGATTAATCAAAGAACTTAAATGTCTATAAGCATAACCCATGGACACAGACATTATTATGGGGAAGACCTGGAAGGGGGGTGGATGGGGGGTGGATGCATGGTGGAGGGGATCAATGGGGGAAAAGAGGGGACATCTGTAATACTTTCAACAATAAAGATAAATTTTTTAAAAAATGAAAGAGTTTAAAATAATAAGCATGCAAAAATAAATACCTCAATTTTTATTACAATATTTTCAAAGTAGTGATCAACTCCAAAATGTCCATCAATAAGGAAATAATACAATACAGATTTATGTTGACATGAAAAGAGAATCCTAATATTTTGAGATAAAAGGTGATCACGATAATAGGCATAGTATGATCTCGTTTTATTTATACATAATATAGTTTCAATTTACATGCGAATGTTTGAAGAATCAAGTGTGGAAGGCATAACAAAGGGTTCAGGACTGTAGACTTTTGGGATATTTAATGCTTTTATTTTTATCCATTTTTCAAAATTTTTATTTTATATTTTTCCATCACCATTTATCCCCTCTATAACCTCTTCCACCTCCACCCACTCCCCTCTCCCCTCCAATCACCCCACTGTTGTCTGTATCCATGAGGTTTTTTTTCTCTATCCCTCCATGCCCTCTGCCTCCCTCACATCCCCAAGTCTTTTAGCCATTTCACACTTAATGAACATGCATTACTTATACAATAAATAATACACATTTTAAAAATAAAAAATAGTAATGATTACTTTTAATCAACCCACATTGTTATTAGCTTACCAGTATCATAGAAATTATTCTAAGATCAACAAATAGTGATTGTTCTAAGATCAGTAACAACCATAAGCTAATATTCCATAATGGCTTAAAGTAAATTAGAAAATAATGCGAGTTTGGGGGTAAAAAACTGCACAAATCAGAAATAGGAAAGCTTAAAGATGGATATAAGAGCTAGAAAATCAGCTCTATATGAAATAAGCTGATAGATTTCAGAGGAAAAATTAGAAAAGTCAGAATTAAAGACGAAAGGACAAAGAATACAGCAGTGAACAGACCTTGTGAAAAACGTGGTAAGAAAAATAAAGGATGAAAACAAAAAAGTGAAAAAATATGATAAAAAGGTTATGAGAGCACCCTCACAACCAAAGAGGAAAAGTGGAGACTGGTAGGAAGTGAGGACACAAGAGGGCTGGCTGGGCTCCCACAGGCAGCAGCTGAAGGTGCAGAGGGATATCTCAGCTGTGGGGAGTTCCCACTGAGGACTCTCAGGCCTAAACCCCAGGCTTGGCTTCCCAGCCAAGAGCAGCAGAAGTGAGAAAGGTGCCCACATAACATCTGGCTGTGAAAAGCAGCAGGGCTTCTGTCTGCCAGGGAGAGGCAGCTGGAACTGCAGGCACCCTCTTAGAGAGCCACTGTACAACGTTTCGTGTGCAGCCACTCACCTTGGGCTCCGGTGGAGGGGGAGTGGATAGGACTGGAGCTGTGTGGGGACACTCTGGGGAGAGTCATTCCCCCAGACTGTGGGGGACATATTTCTTGGGAGGCGAACTTTCAGCTTTTGCCTGAGGGGGGAAGCAATTGCCCCACCCTGCTGGAGAGCCTCTTGCCCAGCCCAGAGGAGTTTCTACAGCCTGAGGCTCCTTAAGATACTGATAACAACCAGCTACCCCACCCTGTGGAGCTTCCACACCCTGAGGCTCATTAAGAGAATCAGATTAACAAATCTGCAGACTGAGGCAGACCTCAGGGTGCTTTGAGTTTTTACCTAATCTGTTTTGGGACAAGGGCCTTAGAAAAGCAGACTTTGGTGTGCATCTCAGTCCTGTCCAAACGCATCCAGCCCCAGCAGTGGAGACCTCAAGCCTGGGGTTGTTGATAGCCCTAAACAGGGTACTCAGGGCCAGTCACAAACTGCATCTGACATTGGCCTGTACCAGAGACCCTCCAAAAAGACTGAGAATCCTAGCAGATCTACCTAACACCCCGAATAGCCACAGCAATCTTGAGAAAGAACAAGAAAGTTGGAGGGATCACAATACCAGATATCAAGTTATACTACAAAGCCACTGTAACCAAAACAGCCTGGTACTGGCACAAGAACAGACATATTAATCAGTGGAACAAAACAGAGAACCCAGAAATTGACCCATGCCATTATGGTCAATTAATATTTGACAAAGGAGGCAAGAACATACAATGGAGTAAAGACAGTCTCTTCAATAAATAGTGTAGGACAAATCTGACAGATACATGCAAAAAAATGAAACTGGACCACCAACTTATACCATACACAAAAGTAAATTCAAAATGAATAAAAGACATAAATGTAAGACATGAAACCATAAAAATCCTAGAGGAAAACATAGGCAGTAAAAGCTCAGACATCTCTCATAGCATGATGTTTGCTGATACATCTCCTAGGGCAAGAGAAACTAAGGAGAAAAACATATGGGACTAGAACAAAATAAAAAGCTTCTGCACAACAAAGGAAACCATCAACAAAACAAAAAGGGAGCCCACTGTATGGGAGAACATATTTGGCAATGACACATTTGATAAAGGGTTAATATCCAAAATATATAAGGAACTTATACAACTTAACAAAAGGAAGACAAACAATCCAATTAAAAAATGGGAAATGGGCCTAAATAGACACTTCTCCAAAAGGGACATACAAATGGCTAAGAGACATATGAAAAAAATGTTCAACATCGCTAATGACCAGAGAGATGCAAATTAAAACCACAATGAGATAATCACCTCACACCTGCCAGAATGGTTACCATCAATAAATCAAAAAACAACAAGTGTTGGTGAGGGTGTGGAGAAAGGGAAACCCTTGTGCACTGCTGGTGGGAATGCAGACTGGTGCAGCCACTGTGGAAAGCAGTATGGAGTTTCCTCAAAAGATTAAACATTGACCTGCCATTTGACCCAGTGATCCCACTTCTGGGAATAAATCCTAAAAAACCCCAAACACTAATCGCAAAGAACTTATGCACCCCTATGTTCACAGCAGCACAATTCACAATAGCTAAGATCTGGAAACAGCCCAAGTGCCCATCAGTAGATGAGTGGATAAAAAAGCTGTGGCAAATTTACACCATGGAGTACTATGTGGCTGTGAAGAGGAAGGACGTTTTGGCCTTTGGCACAGCATGGAGGGAACTAGAGAATATTATGCTAAGTGAAATAAGTCAGTCAGAGAAGGACAAGTACCAAATGATCTCACTTATATGTGGAATATAATAAACAAAATAAACTGATGAACAAAGTGGATCCAGTAACATAGAAGCTTGGAACAAACTGAGGGATCTCAGAGGGAAGGTGGGGAGGGGGTGTGGGTGGGGAGAGAGTAATCAGGAAAATTCTATTTTTATGGGCATGGCCCATGGAAGTGGACATTGGTGTGGGGAGGGCCTGAGGGTGGGATGGATGTGGGGTGGAGGAGATCAATGGGGTTAAAATGAGGACATCTGTAATGGTCTCAACAATAAAGATAAAGAAACATTAAAAAAAAAAAGGATTTCAGAAGAATTAATAAACATAAACATATGGCAGACATAGAACTAATATAGAGAGAATAGAATGGAGCCCCTGAAGAACAACAAGCTTTGGAAAAAGCAACCAGTTAAAACTACAATTGAAGAAAATTTTCTGAAATAGAAGAAAATGACCTTATGAAAGAGTCAGCACTAAGATATATGTTAATAAAACTATTGGACTTTCAAGATAAGGAAAAATATCTTTTAGTTATCCAGGCAAAAATATTCCAATTCACTTACATGGGGGGAAAAAATTCTATTGGCAGAAGAATTCTTACCAGCAACATTTTATGCAACAGCAAAATATCATGGAGAGAAACTATGGGTAAAGGATTTTTCATATTCAGCCAAACATCACAAGTATGAACATCACAATTACGAGCATACAAAAACTCAGAAACTATTGTTCCTTCCTAAGGAATCGCCAAGATAACACATTTCCAATCACAAAATAATCTTAGAAGTTCTAATGTAAAGAAAATATGGGAGAATGAAAGACAAATCCAGATCATGAATTCATTCAAGGAATCTCCCAGCAGAAGAACATGCTTCAGACAAAGATTTGAGAAACTTCAACATAAGAAAAATATGGGGGAACAGAAAAACTGGCAAAACTAGAACTTGACATTGAACAGATACAGTTTCTTCAACAAATCAATGACATGAAACAAAGGGGGGTTAGGGGAGGGGGGTGACTTATGAGACGTAACAACCAAATGTAATATATGAATTTTGTTTTGATTCTGATTTGAAAAAATGAATTATAAAAATATATTTTTAAGCAATCAAGAAAAATGATTATGGATTAGTTATTAGATGAAATGAGAAATTATTGATTTTGTTATGGGTATAAAGTGAAAAGATTTTTAAGGAATGAAGCAAATGTGCAAAAAACTTGATAACTGTTGAATCTGAATCATAGGTATATGCAGTTTATTGTATTATTTTACTTTCATGCATGTTTAAAATTTTTCATAATCAAATAAAACCAGAAGTATATCATCCAAATAACACAGATGCAGTCTAGACAACCATAACAAAGACAACTACTAACCAGGGAAAGTCACATATTCTCTATCTATATCCACATATGTCAATGTCATTGTCTCCCCGGCTCTCCCACCCGTACACACATATAATGCCAAGAATAGAGAAAGAGACAGATACTGGAAAAAAATTGGTAGACAAAGAGTCTTAAGAAAAAAGGACCTAAAAATAGACAATTCCCCTATCTAGTAAGAGTTGATCTTTCTAAATTAAAAATATTAAAGTGTAGAAATGTGCTAAGGGGCAGAAGAGGAAAAAGCAATGGACTGACTTGGAAGTCATTTTGTAAATGTGCAACAGTTTCTGTGCCTTTTGGGCAAATCATGTAACCCTCCTGAGCTTCGGTTCTTCAGTTATAGAAAGGGGATAATGGATGCCCTATATACCTCAGAGTCACTGTAGCCATCAAATGAGACCATACAGGAGAAAGTGCTTTGTATATTATAAGTATGATATAAATGTAAAGAAATATTAGTCATTAGATATTTATCTCTTGACCAGATAAATTTCAATTAAACTAAAAAAAATTAAATGCACATATCACCTTCTAATTCTTATTTTCTAGGTTAATACCATAAATAGATCACATTTTAACTTAATATCTAAAGTTATACTCACTACTCCTGTGTAATAGCGTAGTCCAACTACATGACCTCTCAAAGTTCCAAATAAAACTGAATCTAGCTCTTCATCACTAGTTAGAAAGTCATCTGGAGGGATAATATCTTGAAATTCAAAACGGGGAAAGAAAGTTGGATATGAGAGGCGTGGAAAATTTCCAGGGACTCCGCCATACTGGACAGTCTGAAAGTACTTCCAAACAGGATCCCTATTCAAAAAAAAAAAAAAAAAAAAAGCAGAGGAAAAAAAATTAAACCAAGTATTTCTCAAAGTCCGTACAATATTTATAGGCCAATTGTTTTCTCACACTTTATTTCAACAAATTAAATCTTATGTGGGAACTGCTGTATAAGATTAAGGGAGTGTCACTCTAGTTAAAGCAGAACTGGAGTGAGTGGGGAGATTTCCAGGAACCCTACCTATTCAGTAATGCCTCTTCTACCCACGGGTATTCCAAGTGAAAACCCCAATAAGCATTCGCAAATCTTTTTCCTAGTGATCACCTATTTAAATTGATATGTATGTGATATCTGTAACTTTATATGCCAAAATTTCAAGAGATTGAGCTAGAAGAGACTTGCAAATATGTAACTAATATTATATGTGAAGCACTTTATATATTTACAGATAATACATCCAGCATCCACCACTTAAATTCCTTCCTTATTTTATTCAGGTATTCAAACCATACCACCATGGGGGACAGACCCAAAAAGCTTCCCACTCAACGTTGGTTTAAGGGTAACCGCAATCCCCTCATGAATAACTGTTTCAGGATCGCGCATCTAAACCAATCTGGATACTGAAAAGTAAAAGGGAAGTCGGCTGGGAGGCTTCCAGGACGATTCCTCTCTCCTAAGGCCAGATGGAAGGTACTTCCCCTGCGTTTTCCTTGTAGGTCGTGCAAACCTCTTTTGGCTCCTCTGCAAATACATATTTGGACGTCTGTGCACGCACATAAACTGCGAGCTACTTAGGGTCAAGGGCTGTCTCACCTGGCCCGTCGCTCCGAGCACAGTGCCTCATGCACAGTGGGCATCTAAGGGGTGTTTTGTGGAATAAAGCACAGGTAGAGAGCCCGGCTAAGGAGTGGAGCTCTGCGCCCCAGGCCCTTCCCACCCCCACAGCCCTTGACAGAGATTTCTCCAAGGCCCCGGCGCGAGACTCGCCAGAGGAGCCCCCCCTCGTCAACCAAGATTATGCGATTATTTCTCCCGCGGCTATATGAGCCACCGGCAAAACGAACACAAGCGCAAAAACCGCACGGGAACCGCTAAAGGAACGCGGGGAAGGTCAGGTTCATTTGGGGACACGGCTTGGCCGTTACCCCCTGCGCCCCACCCCCTCAACCCCCTTCACCTCTTGAACATCCAGGACATGGCGCAGGGTGGGTGACGAGCGTAACGCTTGGGCACCCGGGGTCGTTCTCCAGCCGTCTAGATCCGCCCCCTCCCAGGCCTGCAGCGGAGCCGCGGGGAACACTTTCCGAGCCAGAGGAAGAGCGCACCACCGTCAGCTAAGATGCCGCGAGTCTAATTAGACGTCGACGCCGTCTCCTTCCAGCAACAATCTGAGACACCGCCCACGCTTTGTGACTGGCACAGGGAACGCTCAATCACGAGGAGGGGCCTACAAAGGCGAGCCAATCAGGGCACGGAAGGGAAGGCAACTCCGCCTCGCGCAGCGATTCAAAGACTGTGGGCGGGGTCCCGGCTGCGGGGGTGGTTTCATCCGGGTTCTTCCCGCCCCCGAAGCGGATGCGCGGGAAAGTCGCGCTCCCCACCAGCCCGAGCGCGGTGCCTGCGGTGCCTGCGGTGCTCGCGGTGTCTGTTCGGTTCCCCTCCTGAAAATGAGGGAAACGGCTCTCTTTCCGCTGTTTTCCCCAAGCCCTAAGCCTCAGCCCCATTCTTCAGCCCCCGCCTCATCCTGCCTCTAATTTCCCCTCTGATGTGACATATACTAGGGTCCCGCACTGAATGACCTCCGCGTGTACGAGCCGTGGAGGCCCCTGCGACAGAATTTCGCTTCCTGCGGTTAACCCCGTGTAGTTGCCTTCAAAATACTCACTTCCAACCCCGCGGCTAAATTTTGAGGCACGTTGAGTTCAGAAGAGCGTCACTGGAGTTTAGACTGACCGATTCCCCACTCTATTTAAAGGAACATTTGCACTTCCGGTGGAGGAAAGCCACCGGAAATGCGGTGAGTGTTGAAAGCGGTGGGCGCGCGACCAGCTGCCCCTGAGGGTCGGGGCTGCCCCGGCGAGGCCGAAGCAGATTGTTTTCCTCGGCTTCTGAGATTCTTCGAGACTCCGAGCTGCTGCCTTCGGGTGGGCTGGCAGCGCTGGTCCCCGGGGCCCTGGGACCCACGGGAGCCCCTGAGCGGCGGCGGCAGCGGCCTGGTCATGGTGTGGCGGCAGCAGGGGCGCAGAAGCTGGCGGCGGCCTTGGTCTGCTCCAGGGCTGGGGCGCTGTCGGAGCAGGACTGCGGGGTCCACGAGGGAACGTGTTTGTGCGTGTGGGTCAATATCGACACGTGCCCTGCGCAGTGATACCTGTCACACTTCCTCGGCAGCGGGAGAGGTGGTCTGGAAACATTTCCAAGAGGCGGTGTTCGTTATCCTAAACGATCGTGATCCGTGAGCGTAAACCAGCGGCGCAATGAGAAACCGAATTTGCAGCGATTTATTACTCCATTTCACTAAACAGAGGGACGATGAAGACAGTGGCATTTCGAATTATTTCCATTCCTTTCTTCTGGAAGTATGATGAGGCCACTGGCAACAGAGTTCAGGTTTTGTCGTGCCAGATTCTAAATAAGTTCTCGAAAAACAGGCCGGAAGATGCCCTGATTGGAAATGTGCTGTGCGTGAAGTTAGTGAAGAAACCATGCTCATTAGACCGAAAGATAAAATTCCAAATGCGAAAATACAAAACGCAAGGCCGATGTGTAATGACCGTCCCATCATTAAAGGATCCAGAGTGAATGTCATAAGAAGTTGCTGTTTTTGAAGTCAACGTTTTTGTCCATCTCGTCGCTAGCTGGCATCTCAGGCCTAGCTGTTGAACCCGAACACTCTTTATCGCTCAATTATTCTTTGTTATTTTTGGAATGACATGCAGTTTGTACTGGTTTGATTAAAATGTTACAACAGAACTACCGTACTAGAGAATGTATTCTGAAGAACTGAACAAAGAATGGCAGCTATGGAGCGACCTGCGCACGGACTGATGTGTAAGGAGGAGAGTGGCACTTACCGCCTGTGGCAGAGTTTGTACTTCATTTTAAATGCAATGGAAAGCCAGTGGATGTTTTAAGCAGGAGAATGACAATGTGAATTAGGCTTTAATTCACAGCTGTGTGGAGAATGGATTATAGGGAGCAAGGACAGAAGCAGAAGGACTGGTTAGCTGGTAATTAGGAAACATTTGTGTCCAGGTAAGAGATGATGGTGGCTTGAAAGGGGGAGATGATGAAACTAAGAAAACCAATGGGGTTTACTGATGGATTTCAATGTGGGTACCGGTGGTGGGGAAGGAATAAAAAATTCCTCCAGCCACCCGCCTCCCAGTCACACTCTTACTCATACTCCCCCATTTTATGCAGATTGATCATGTCACTCCCGTTCCCTGCTCTGAGCATGAAATCAAACAGTGCTACCTGTCGCTCTTTATAATCTGCCCCCTGCCTCCCATTCCTGTCACTTCCCAACCTACCCTGCCTATAATGGCCTTCATTAACTTCTCTAAAAATTATGAATATTTTCATATGTAACCAAAAGGCCATTTTCACACCCAACAAAATTAATAAATCAATCCTTGGTGTCGTCTAATAACTAGTTCATAATCAAATTTTCACAGTTGTCTCAAAAAAAAAAAATGTTCTTTTACAGTTTGTTAACAAAATAGAATTTTGAAGCCCTTGGCAAAAAAAAAAAAAGGCAAAAAACTTTAAGAATCTGAATTTTCAAACATCTGCCTCCAATACAAAAACCTCCAAGTTTATGTCATACCTAATAGATTCTGGAAGAATATATGATGCTGTTAGAGCTTGTTTGTTCAGTTCCCTCTCTCAAAAGGAGACAGAGACAAAGCTCAATGAAGGAGAAATTCACAGAGTACATCTCTAAGTGGATCTCAGGGAAAGGGCCTGGAATGCCAATACTTGGAGCCAGGTGACTCAGAGGGATGACAGACAGTCTAGCAAACTTTCTGGAGATCCCACAAGAAAGAGATGCTGTGTCTCATTTTTCAGAGAGTAGCCTCAAAATTCTGCAGATCTTAGAAAGAGAGCCTCACAGAACAGAACTGTGTCAGGGCAAGTGAAGGAGTAACCATGGCTAATGAGGTAGCTGTTAAACGACACAGGGTAGCCTTTGAAAATCCTAAGTCCCCAGCACTGTGAAGACTGGAAGCTGGAGGCTTCCAATAGTTCATGGTTCTAGTGAACAGAAGCCAGAGGCTGGTGCCACAAAGATGAGCAGAAGCCCTGTAAAGGGTAAGGAGGAGGTTGAATTTGAAATCTGAACTTGATTGACTTTAAATCTTAAAAGGACTGAAGTACCTAGAAGTGGCCATATTAAGTTGCTTTTCCCATTAGGCAAATTGAAGGTTTAAGACAAATTAAGTTCAATAAATATAAAGTTCTGTCTTTGAATCACTGATTGAAATCAATACATGCTATATATCCATATACATGTACATCTCGATAAATTTAGACTAGATATTTATAGCAGATACTTATAGCTGGCTGAATTAGGGAATTTTCAGTTTATTCTTTTTGCTTATATGCACGTAAAATGATCTCTGTATTGAACATGTAGAGTGTTTTGCTATAATTAATAAATGATATAAATTGCAGTAAAGAAATTACGAAGATTTTTTCAACTTTCTGTTTTTAATTAACTTTAGACTTATAGAAAAGTTTCAAAAGTTATGCAAAAAGTCCCCTCATTTTTTTTACCCCATTTATTTTAACACCATTCATAATCACAGTACAATTGTCAAAATCTTGAAAGTAACATTGGTATAACATTATTTCTGAACCATTTTTTTAAATCAAAGAAGATAAGGCAAATGAAATGATAGAAAATAAAATCTTTTGTGACTTAGTTATGTACAATTGAATTTTCTTAAGACCCCTACATATTCAGGGGCAGATTCCTAGGTACAACCACAGCTGATAGGGCAGAGGAAGTAATGTAAAATAAATGCCAAATAAAATGCTTTTTAATTGTAATGACTATCAAGTGCCTGGCTTACGTAAGCAATCAATAAATGCTCTTATTATCATTCCTATTATTGTTGTAATAAAATTACCATCTAATGAGTCCTCTAGCACTTAACAAGGACTATCGTTGATTGAGACTGACTTCCTGGTATTCATCAGCAGGGTTATTCCCACATATCAGAATAAAATTGTTTCCAGAGCCAGTCATTTTCCCGGGTACATGTCCTTGAAACTGACTGAATTGTTTCATCAAGAACTAGGAGACACTTGGATATCAACTCCCACTCTGAGAAATCTGTGGTGTTCCAGATGACACAGGCCTTTCCCAGGAGATAACTGGTTTCTCCTCCGTTAGGCCTTGGCTCACTAAGTGCTCACTATGGCAGAAGACTAGAATTGCTGAAGCATCAGGCCTGCCTGGGACCTTCTCTCTCCTTTGCTTCCTGCCCAGAATCCTTTTCCCAGCTTCAGAAAAGTACCAGTCTGGGCCATGGAATTATTTAGGGTTCTTTACATGGCCATGGCCAAAGTTCTTTTTATTTTAATAAATATTCAATGCTTGGTAAATATTTTTCTGCCTCCTTCATGGCTAGAAAATTAAAAGGCCAAAACTTAACTCTAAATGCACTTTTGATATTATCAAAAACATTCTTTTTTCTGCAGGTGACAAGGGATCAAGGGCAGGTTGGGTCAAAAACACTCTTTTAATGTGGGAAACTATATTGTATTAGCAAATCAATTTTTAGTCATTATCACAATTCACCAAACTGATGCATTCTACAACCATACCTATGCTAACCCTAAAATTAAGGTTTCACTTGCCATTTCAAATAGCCCTTTAGAAAGTTTTAAAAAGTGCAAAAAAATCAAACACACTTCTCAAATGTGAAGAAAAAAGAAAGCGTTCACATAGATTTTTAGAGGAATTTTATTTTTTTATTATCAATTTTTTTTTTTTTTTTTTAGAGAGAGAGAGACATCAATGTGAGAAACATCGATCGATTGCCTCCTGACCAGGGATAGAACTCACAGCCTGGGTATGTGCCTGGCTAGGAATCGAACCTTCGGTGTATGACACTCTAACCAACTGAGCCACACCAGCCAGGGCAGGAATTTTATCTCTTAATCTAATAGGATTAAAAATTTCAAGACTCAACTTCATAAACAGATGGAAATTTTAGGGTCAGAATATATTAATATCCTGTTTGAATTGCTAATTCTGTAATATTTACAAATCAAATTTTCATTCTCAAATATTTTGGGGTAAGGTGTTGGGTCAAAGAGAAATAAAGTAAGTGTACCCCCAGATGAATATTAAAACATTGATGACCTAGGTTACCACACTAAAGTCAAGACAACTCTGTAAATACCCAGAAAATTGAGCTTATCAAGAAACATCAGTAGTGAGCTACATTATAAATTTGTGAAAAAGATAATTCAAAGGACAAGACATATTTTACCCATAAAATTAATATTAATTTTTTAAAAGGATGAGAAGCACAGCTGTCTGGTTTCTAAGAGGGGCTCATTCAAATTCTTCTGGTAAGAGATAAATCACCATACACTTGTTTAAAAATTACTGTTTATGTGAAAGAAAATTTGAATTTAGGAAAGAAGTAGCAATAACTAGTACATACATTCAAAAAAATTTTTTACTAAGTTCCAAAGAGAATAATTCTCAATCTTTTCTCAAGAACACCTTTCCTTTTGAAAGATTGTCTAAAACTTAATGAATTTACTCAGGTTTTTAATCAAGTTTCTGTTGTAGGCGGTGGAAAGGGCACTAGGTATTAGACTGGTGGGGCTGGACTGTACTGGGGTTCAACAACCTCAGTACTTTAGTTCTGGCTAAGAAAGAATTCAGAGCCAAGACTCAAACTATAAGAGAGCATTTATTTATAAAATCACAAAGGCAGAGGAAGTAATTCGTGGAAGAAAAGGGCTGAGGAATCAAGTTACAGAGGCACAGGAAGGGCCGCTAGGAGCTTGGGAGTGAGGAAGGTGACTATGACAAGCCCAGGGGAAGGGGGAGGGAGAGGCGGAGGAGGAAGGCTCAGGCGTGCTCCCTGGAGGGAAGAGCACCCTGAGAATCCTTAAGGGTTTTAAGGGCGGAGGTTTTAGGGGACATCCCAGGGAAGTATCTTAATAGAACATTCAGCAGCTTTCCAGGTGTGTCATTCCAGGGTTGGCACCTCCACTGATGATTGGTTGGCGCCAGGGCAGGGGGTCATTACTCAATGCAGCTGGTCCTGAGGTCAGCCTTGGTGTCACTCATCTGGTTTTGCTGCTTTTCTGGGCGTGGAGCTGAAATACATCTGAGACCTAGATGTTATCTCTATGAAGGAAGGGTCAGGGGGTCCAAACAGAGTGACCAATGATATGCTAAGAGAGGAAAGGTGAGGTCCCAACCTACAATTTCCTTTGCTAGGCACCGGGGGCTTTCCGCCCTGGTGACCTTACGCACCTGACCCATCATTCTTGCTCTGTTCATGCCTGTCTAACTGCCTAACACATTTCTAATTAGCTTTAACAAACTTGAAATGTTATATTTTGAAACTAATTCTTAAAAGCTTGGTTAAACCTATACATCTTAATTGAAGGAATATGTTTAATTTTTTATACTGAAAATGGGTGAGTAAATATTATATTTGCCAGTGGTTCCTGGCCTCAGGCTGGAATTGGAATTATGGAGGCTTATGTGCCAAACAGTGTATATACACATACAAACAAAAATGAATAGTACATGGCCATTAAGTAAATATAAAAGATGAGTAATATATGGTCTCTCAAGATACAAAAGAAAATAATGCATGTCTTGCATGATTTATAATGCAGCAAGGTATACAAAAAGAGATACAAATCACTAAACTGCAAGGGAGATTAACTGAGTGGGGTAACAGATAAAAAAATATTGTGTCCTGGGAACTAGAGAAAAGGTATTCAGAAGCTTCTTGGACTAGGTAGCAGCTAAGCAGGAAGGCAATGCTGAGTGGTTTTTGATGGGTGTGTTTCAAAGGAGTCTTCAAAGCTGAGGGGAGGGGGGAATCCAAGTCACAGAGATGAAGACCATTCAAAAGATAATGGAGTGTTTATTTTGAGTAAAAAGATGTTTAATGGCACACTGTATAAAACAAAAAAATGAAAATCTCAGCCAACTAAGTCCAGAAAGAATATAGAATTCAATATGGAATCTGAGGTGGCCTACAAAAATAACAAGAGGATAAATATTTCCTAAACACTGAAGCTTGATATGCTTTTTATTGAGGTTAATTAGCCAAGGGGTTGTCCTGCTGTTCACCACCCATCCCAGGAGTCCCTTACAATTAATGTTACCCTAAGCAAGATTCTTCCTTAATGGATAATTGTCTCTGCCCCAAGTAAAATAAAACTAAAATACAAAACAAACAAAAATCCAAAACAAAGCTAAGAGACCATCACAGCAAGCTTTAACCTTTCTCTCTACTTCTCTTTAAATTATCATGCTGGGTTCTTCTCTTCTTAGGAGGCATCTCTTATCTCCAGGTGCCATCATCCATGGACAAACACACTAACAATTCTTTAATATTTAAGGATCATGCTTAAATGTCACGTCTTCATTACAAGTTTACTGCCTAAGCAGTTGCCTTTCAGAAACTAGACCAAGAGATGTTAAATTGCTACTCAAGAGCACACAGTGAAAAGGAACAGCCCCCACGGTGTGTAGGGAAGGGGTAAGGAGCTTAGATCCCAGAGCAAGGACCTAGTTTGATTCTTTGTGTCCTTCCCAATCTAACACATGTGCATTTGTGTGACTGACTGTTGGTTTATCAGTATGTGGAAAATTAGGAGTCCACATGCACATGCTGATAAATGGCTAGGTATCCCCTTCAGTTTATTTTTAGAATGAGATAATGTATAAATAAGGACATCATTGTGTAAGAATGTTTAGGTACATGTGTGTGAATTTCCCTATCAGGTGAATGGCACCACCACACCCCAGGGCAGCCTGAAGTAATCCAGCATCCATATGTTATAGGATAGTAAGAAGCTAGGGAAATTCCAGGACAAGTGGAATAGGGAAACTAAGAGTTAACAGCAGTTTGCAGCCACCTAGTCAATCCTATCTTCCCTAAACCAAGGTCACTTAAGAGTAAATGGCATGCACTTCTCCTCCCCAATAACAGAAATCCAAATAGTGCCATTTGCCAACCACACCCAAATTAAGAGAATCTCATTTTGGTATATCGGCATAAAGCTGATGAATATTCTATTGCTCATCCCCGAAGACCTCCCCTAAATACCCAGCCTTTAAAACCTCTGAAAACAAAGGTCCCAGCAGCTCTCCCTCCTGGTGACATGCCTTTGCCATTCCCTTTCCCCTCTCCTTCACCTACAGGCACATATCTCCTAAACTCCAAGGGATTCCAGGAGACCTGCAACCAGGGGCAAGTGGGCAGTGGCAGCTCCTCCCCGCCTAACCCCCTGAACCTGTCTCCAAGGCCCCCTTTTCCCTGACTCCCCAGTGAGCCAAAGCAGCCTGCCCTAGGCCCTTCCTTGTTTCACTGTCCTAAGGTTGTTTTTTGCTGTAGTCAATAAATTCTTGCTTGCTTTTCTACACTCTCTCTCTTGATTGAAATCTTTCCTTCAAGAAGACAAGAACCGAGGTGTCGTCATCTTGCCAGTAACACCCATACAATCAATAACCATTCTTTTTCAGCCTACCTCCTAAATATATCTCGTTGACATACCATCTCCTATTCACCTCCACTGCTCCTACTCTAGCCCAGATCACTATCAATCTCTTCCCACAAATTCCCGATTCCAACCCTCCAATTGGCTTCACATGAAGCCAAATTTTTCTAAGATCTGATTCTCAGAACAGGTAAGGCCACTGCCTAGAGATGTAATGTCTAAACACTGCCCTGGGGATAACATCTACGTTACTAAATCCTCCTTTAGCAGTCCTTCTCCCCCGCTTACCCTCACCTCTCTCCACAAAATGGTTACATCCTATTGATTTAATACCACTCCCGTTCCCTAGGCCTGTGACAGATAGCTCTGCCAGGAACCTTGGCCCTGGCCTTACCGTTACCAGGCTCCTGCCTATTGGTCCTTCAGGTTCAGCATAAACTTCAGTCACTCTAGGAAAACCTTCACCATCCACACGCTTCTGCAAACTCAGCAATTAAAACTCATACCCTTGTACTCATGCTGTTTTGTCAGTTTGGTTGTTAGCCCTTTCCAGGTTGTGAGCTCTGGAAGGAATAAATCTTGTCCTGTAGGAAGGTCAGATAGAGCCTCCGTTAAGGGCCAGCAGCAGAGGGGGTGAACTGGGGGGGGGGAGGCATCTGTAATACTTTCAACAATAAAGATTATAAAAAAGAGGTGGAGGGAGGAGAAAAAGTCCCACTCACCTGCCTTCAGGCTGCACAAATCCAAGCCTGGGGGGCCACACACAAGCACGTGCCTACTCCCGGAAACATCAAGCTCCAGGCTCAAGAGCCCAGCGTGCACTATGCACACAGAGCAGGGTATGGGTATCTGGAGCCTGCAGCCTACTATTCTCAGAATCATCTACAGATGCGTCCTCTACATGCAGGACTCTATTTCCCAAAAAGTTCCTTGGGGCTTGGCTCAGCTTTAAGGAAAGTTTTCTTTAACTAGATATGCAGAGAAAGGGATTAACCTGGATCTTTCCCTCTGTCACTGGAACCGAGGCGATTCCTAGCTTCTGTGGGATGGTGTTTGGGAAGCCTCATTTAGATTTGTCACAGTTCATTAGATTATGATGTCATTATGTTGCCAGAGAAATCAGTGGGTCCAATTTCCCCGACACTACTGGGAGTGAGGTTCTTGGGGTACTGCTGGAATAAGCATTTCTGGAGGCCCCCACAGGAGAAAGAATGGTTTTTAATGGCGTGGAATTATATTTCTTGGGTGGTAAATTCCCATGCCCCTTAACCCAGTCCTGAAAAATGTGTAGCTAGGGGTCCAGCAGAGCCAAAAGTAGGGCCAGTGTCCAGAGTTTCCGTTCCATGGTGGAGCTGGGTCCAGCAGAGCATCAGTCTAGTTAAAACCCATTAGTCCATTGTGTAGAGTCCACATGGCAGTGAGCCACATGGACACAGGGGAGCGCACCCCCTGCAGGAGTGCAAGCAAGCAGGAGAGAAAAAGGGGGACCTTTGTTCAGGAGCTTAATTATAAAATCTACCCACATTTGCAGTGGCCACACTTGGCCACTGACTTGTTCCCAGGTGTGACTGACAGGTAAGCTCCTTCCCACATCACCCAGACCTTACTGGGCATGCATCTATTGTCCAGTCCCCTCCCCCAGTGACCTGCGGGGAACAGACTTGGAAAATGTTAACTGCAGCTTCCTGGCAAAGCTGTATAAATGGCATGCCTGTATTACCTTGTCTTCCCTTTGTTTCTTTCCTGTTATTTAATGACCAGGTTATTATAACAGTATCAATTAGAAGTACTGAGAAATAGAGATTTTGGAGGGAGTGGAAGGGACAGAGTCTCTTCAGCCCAGATCTTCAACTCACAGTAGCCAGAAGGCCTCTTGGTCCCCAGGGGTCCCAGTATCCTAGGGGTCACACCTGTGGTGGGCACTGGGCATCTGCTATGTTCGGCGAGGTAGACGCAGTAGAGTTTATGGCTGTTCTCAGTGTGTTTACAGAGAAGCTACCCAAATGGGGACCCAGATATCCCTTGCTCCTGATCTGCAGTCCTCAGAATCCACTCCACTTCTGTGGCAGTGACCCAACTCCACTAGTCTATGTGCAAGGATCCACCCCACCCCCCTGCCATCCCCTAGTCCCTGAATCTTCAGCCTCTACACTCCAACACTAATATCCTAGCATCTTCTCTCAGACCCTACAATCCCATACTTTTTCCTTGTACTCTGGCATCATCTATTATTAACTCATACTGAGAATGTCACACCCCTATTGCCCCGTTAGTGCTGGTGCTACAGGTTAGCCCAGGACTTTCAGAAGCCGGCCTGGAGAGGCAGTTCTGTACTTGGGCTCAGTTTCCCCACTTGATATGAAGCTCTTTGGATTCAGGACAGAGAGGAGTATGTCAAGATGGATGGACTACTGGCCAGTGTGGCTCAGTTGGTTGGGCATCTTCCTGTGCACCAAAAAGGTTGCTGGTTTGATTCCTGGTCAGGGCACATGCCCTGGTTTTGGGCTTGATCCTCAGTAGGGGGCATGCAGGAGGCAGTAGATTGATGTTTCTCTTTCTCTTTCCCCCTTCATCTCTCTCTAAAAATCAATAAAAACATTCTTTTAAAAGAAGATGGATGGGCTAGACAATACCTTCCATTGGGCCTTATTTTCTTCATTTGTACAATGGAGACAGTTATCCTTAACCAGAGGCTCAGTTGGTCAGACTTCCCTGGCCAGTCAGTTAACCTTTGCCTTCTACCCCACAGGAGAGGTAAAAACTGTAGGGCACAGAGGAGAGAGATCACTCCTCTCCAGGTACTTCCGGCTCAGGTCAGTTATATGACTGTGTTTGGCAGTTGTGGTAATCAAGGTCATGGTTAGGAGCTAGAAATAGAGCCTGGAAGCTATTGATGCACATTGGTGGTGCTCAGGCTGGGAAACTGAGATGAGGCCACGCTGGGGGAGGATGCCCTAGAGAGGAAGGGGAAGTTGGAGAACCAGTCAAGTTTCAGTTCCACAGCTATTAATGATTCTTCTGCAATCTTGGTCAACTTCCTCTGTAGGTGCCGATTTCCCTTTCTAGATAATATATGTATGTGGTGGAGGGGCAAAGGGTGGACAGTGGTCATTGATACTTTTTCCCTGTTTTAAGGGCATTCCTGCATGAAAATCAGATTATTATTTTAGGTTCTTATCACACCACCAGAGGTCACTATTGACTGACCATCTCAAGAGCATTTTAGTCAGTTTAGGACAGCCCTGCTACTTTCATAGTTTTATACACATTACTTCAAAAACATGAAACAATGTCCTCCCGGTAAAGACTTCACTTAATTCAGCACCCTCAACACAGAAGGAAACGGAGTCGGTTAAGCCAGTGGTTCCCAAAATGTGTTGCATATGAGAACCCTTAAAAGATGCTGATGCCTGGCCCATTTCCAGACATTCTGATTTCCCTGATAAGAGGTGCAATGTGGGCATAGGTACTTTTAACTGATTCTAATGTGCAGCAAAATTTTGGAACTGCAGGCTGAAGCCCACCTCTGTTTTGCTTGTTTTTTCTGTTAAAGAGTGGAAGGAAGGAAGGGAGGGAAAGAGAGAGAGGAGAAAGACATCGATGTGAGAGAGACACATCAATTAGTTGTCTCCCTCACTTGAATTGAACCTGAGACCCTTCGGTGGGTGCTGACGCTCTAATCACTGAGACACACTGGCCAGGGCCCACCTCTCAGTTTTAGCAAAAGATCTAAACTTTATATGTATCAATTTTATAGGAGAAAAGCAGGAGTCCTCAGGAAGCATTTCTAGGAATATGCTTGACGCAGCTCTAACTCGAGACAATAATGGCCCTTATGTGCCATGTATTCCCAGGATCAAGAGCCTCACTGGATCGACCAGGGAATTAAATTGAAAAAATGATAATAGCAGCTTTTACTTACTAAGCTCTTATAATGTGCCAGGCATTTCTTACCCTTAACAGGTTTTAGGTCATTTAACCTTCAAATTAAGAGGTTAGATGCTATCACTATTTCCATTTTACAATGAGAAAACTGAGACACAGAAGGTTTAAATAATTTGCCCACCATAACACAACACAGCTAGTAAATTGTAGAGCCAAGGTTTAAATCCAGGTAGTCTGTCTTCAAGAGCGCAAACTCTTACTCACTATGCTATTCTACTTCCTAACACAAACAGTGACATTTACCCTCTCTCCCTATTTGGTCTGTGTTCCCTCCATTAGTGTTCAGATCCATTCTCATCCCTCCGTCATTCTCTACTCTCATCTCCAAGGCCTACATTTCTGGCCATCGTTCATTTTTAAATTACTGAGGATTTTAGCACCACATAACACTGTGTCCTCTGGGGAGATACAGGGATGTAACATGCCTATTCTCACTATGTGGCAGGGCCTTCACTAATAACTTCATGTGCATTATTTCACACGAGGCTCATAATAACGGTATTGCAGGTGAAGAAACGGGCATGGGGAGGTAAAGTAACTTGTTCAGCTGATATGGTGTGGTCTCAGGCTCATGACCTGTATATAATTCCCTGGTTCCAGCTGCCCAAATTGGGGAGAAGGGTCATGGGTCACAGAGAAATGGCAGAAATAAGTTAATATATCAGAATATAAAAGAGATTGCAGAGGAAACAAGATGGCAGCGTAGGTAACAGCTGCACCCGCTGCCTCCCGCAACCACATCAAAATTACAACTAAAATACAAAACAGCCATCACTCAGAGCCTCCTGAGAGCTGGCTGAACAGAAGCCCTACAACCAGGGAGCTGAAGAAGCACTGAGGGCGGTAGGAGGGGCGGAGACTCGGGCGGATCAGGGCTGGACGTTGGAGACAAGCCGCAGGCCCACACCCAGTGCTGTGGGTTAAACCCGGGAGGGACATATCCACGGCGGAGGTTTCCCGGAGGAGCGAGGGGTCCCAGCCCCACATCAGGCCCCCAGCCCAGGGCTCCAGGGCTGGGAAGAGAAGTCCCCATAGCTTTGGGATGTGAAACCAGAGGGGACTGTCGCTGAGGGTCGCGGAGGCTGCGGGAGCCCCAGCAGCTCCTCTAAAGGGCCCGGCACGGACTCACTCGGACGCTCCCTCTGAGCCCAGCGCTGGGCAGCAGCCTGAAGGGACCCGGGACACTCGGGGAGGAACTAACCTGCCTGAAATCAGGGAGAGAGCTGGAGGGCGGCTTCCTCCCAAGCAGAAGGGCTGGCGGAGGCCATTGCTCCTGTGGCGAGTCCTCCAGGCACACAGCCGGCAGGCAGGCACCATGTTTGAATCCCCAGCACCTGCCTCACACCTCTGGCCCCGCCCCGTGATTCCCGGAGGCCCCGCCCCTCCCCACCTGCAGCTCATCCAGGCCATTTCCAGTGGCTTTTCTATGCAAGTGGCCTCTTGAGCCTTATGCTTAGGACTTTCCTAAAATCTCCCAAACAAACAGCAGCGTGCCCCATACTGCTTGATAAGGGGCCCCAGGCCTGGCACTAGCAGCAGCCTGCATTGGCTCATAGCTTGGCTTCTCATGGATAACGCCAAGCCCAGCACAAGTAGCAGCCAACTACTGTTTGCTGAGTAGCTCATGCTGGGTGGCCCTGGGCAAGGCACTGGCACAGGCTGACTTTGCACCTCTAGGGAGGCACCAGAGAGAGTGCACCTGGTGGTCAGGCTCGACCACGCTGGATTACAACCCTAACACATCCATGAGTGACACTCAAGGGGCGCACTTGGTGAACACCAAAGCCCCACTGAAGTAAATCCTGCTCCATAGGGGTGTCTCCAGCACAGCAACTCTTTGGCTGTAGCTGTAGCTGGTCCTCACAGCTGATTGGCCAGGGGGTCAATTCCTCTCAGTGACACCAACACCAACCAAGGCTCAACTACAACAGGACAGTGCACACAGCCCACACAGGGGAGCACCTAGAAGGCCCAGCTCAGGTGACTGGGGAGGCTGAGCCACTGGACCCTACAGGACACCTACTACACAAAACCACTCTACAAATTCCAGGAGACATAGCAGCTCTACCTAATACATAGAAATAAACATCTGGAAGCAGGCAAAATGTGAAGGCAAAGAAACATGTCACAAAGGAAAGAACAGAAGAAATCTCTAGAAGAGGAACTAAATGAAATAGATCCAAGCAAGCTAACAGATACAGAGTTCAGAATTTTGTTTATAAGGATGCTCAAGCATATTATTATGAAAGTAACTGAGAAAATCAATAACATAATAAATTACCAATTTGAAATGAAGGATACAGGAACTGAAATGAATAATTTACAGGAATCAACAGTAGAGTAGAGGACACTGAGAATCAAATCAGCAATTTGGAGCATGAGGAAACAAAACACACCCAACCAGAAGAGCAAAAAGAAAAAAGAATCCAGAAATATGAAAATAGTATAAGAAGCCTCTGGGACAACTTCAAGAGGCCCAACATTCGTATTATTGGGGTACCAGAAGGGGAAGAAAGAGACCAAGACATTGAAAACCTATTTAAAAAAATAATTACAGAAAACTTCCCCTACCTGGAGGAAGAAATAGACTTACAAGTCCAGGAAGCACAGAGGGTCTCAAACAAGAGGAACCCAAAGAGGCCCACAGCAAGACACATCATAATTAAAATGCCAAAGGTTAAAGACAAAGAGAGAATCTTAAAAGCAGCAAGAGAAAAGCAGTTAGTTACCTGCAAGGGAGCGCCCACACGACTGTCAGCTGATTTCTCAACAGAAACTTTGCAGGCCAGAAGGGAGTGGCAAGAAATATTCAAAGTGATGAAAAACATGGAACTACAACCAAAATTGCTCTACCCTGCAAAGCTATCATTTAGAAGGTCAAATAAAGAGCTTCACAGAAAAGCTAAAGGAGTTCATCACCACCAGACCAGCACTGCAGGAAATGTTGAAGGGTCTTCTTTAAGAAGAAGCTAATGAACAAAAGAATCTGCCAAACTAAATAGATCCAGAGACATTGTAGCATGCAACAGATGATCATATTTCAGAGGAAAGAGGGAAGGGGGGTGGAGGATGGGAAGAGATTAACCAAAGAAGTTATATGCATATATGCGTAACCCATGGACACAGTCAATAATGGGGTGAAGGCCTGGGGAAGGGGTGGGAGCAGAGTGGGGGGTTCAACTGGGGGGGGGGGGGAATGGGACACCTGTAATACTTTCAACAATAAAGATAAATTAAAAAAAAAAAAAAAAGAGTCCTTTTACGAAGATGGAGCCGAAAGCAAAGAAGGAAGCCTCTGCCCCTCCCAAAGCTGAAGCCAAAGCAAAGGCTTTGAAGGCAAAGAAAGCAATGCTGAAAGGCATCCACAGCCATTAAAAAAAGAAGATCCACACGTCACCCACCTTCCGACGGCCGAAGACACTGAGGCTCCGAAGGCAGCCTAAATATCCTCGGAAGAGCGCACCCAAGAGAAACAAGCTTGACCACTATGCCATCATCAAATTCCCCCTGACTACCGAGTCAGCCATGAAGAAGATAGAAGACAACAATACACTCATGTTCATTGTGGATGTCAAGGCCAACAAGCACCAGATCAAACAGGCTGTGCAGAAGCTCCACGACATCGACGTGGCCAAGGTCAACACCCTGATCAGGCCTGATGGAGAGAAGGCATATGTTCGACTGGCTCCTGACTATGATGCTTTGGATGTTGCCAACAAAATTGGGATCATCTAAACTGAGTCCAGCTGGCTAATTCTAAATATAAAAATCTTACACTGTAAAGAAAAAAAAAGAAAGAAAGAAAAAAACACACCACCAATCAGGCTGAAGATGAGTAAATACATTAAAAAGAGAAATAGTATAAAAAAAAAAAAAAGATTGCATGAGCCACCTGCCATGTGCCAAGCACTGTACTAAATGCTTTAAATACATTACCTCATTTAGTCGTCTTGACAACACTCTGAAGTAGGAAATGAGGAATTTGAGGCTGTGAGAGATTAAATAACTATGAGTATAAGGGTTCCACTCAACTGTGCAAGCTCATTCATTCAGCAAATATTTATCAAGCACCTACTCTCAGGCAATGTTCTAGGCACTGGGAACATACCTGTGAAGAAGACAAAGTCTCTGCTCTCAACTTGCTTATCTAGTAGAGGAGAAAGACAAAAAAATGAATATGTAATATGATGTTAGATAACGATAAAAACTAAATAAGAAATATGGAAATTAGATAGATGAGGTGATAAAAGTACTGGGAGTCTGAGGTGGAGGATATGTTCCATGGAATGTCAGGGAAGTAGGATTAGGCAGGGCCTAAAACAAAGTGGGGGCAGTAAGTCATGGGAAGATCTGGGAACAAGTTTCAGGCACAGGGGACAGCCGTGCTAAGGTTATAAGGAGGGAATGAGCAGCAGGAGGGGCAATGAAAGAGCTGGTAGGAAATGAGTTTGGAGAGAGATAATGAGATTGGCCAGAACATGTAGGGCCTTGCTGGCCAAGTAGGAAATTTAAATTTTAGTCTGAATATCAGAGGCAGTCCTTGGAATGTTTTCAGTAGGAAAGTGACAGTAGCTCTTTCTCCCTCTCGCTTATTTCTAACACATATTTATCAAGTAGCTGCTATGTTACTGAGAGTCATACAATGAGATTCACTTTGCCTCTAAGTACAATATGATTTGGGGTAGGTCTCTTAGCCATTACACTATGTCTTGTGGTCTTAAAAAAATCCCACATATTTAAAGTATACAATATAAGTTAAGACGTATATACCCATGAACCCATTACCAAAATCAAGATAATCAACACGTCCATCACTCCCTAAAGTTTACTCATGCTCCTTGTAATCTCTCCCTCACACTGCTGCCCTCAACTACAGGCTAAGCGACTACTACAGTCTGTTTGTACAGGTTGGTTTGTATTTTCCAGAATTTTATATAAATAGAATCATTGCAAGAGTATGCTCTATTTTTGTCTGGCTTCTTTCACTCAGCATAATTATTTAGAGTTCTATCCATGTTGTTCTATGTATCAATAGTCCATTCCTTTTCATTGCTGAGTAGTATTTCACTGTATGGATAAGACAGAATGTGTCTACCCATTCGTCTGTTGATGGATATTTGAGTTGTTTCCAGTTTTTATCTATTACACATAAAGCTGCTATGAAAATATGGGTACAGTCTTTTAAAGGATATATGCCTTCAAGTCTCATGAGTAAACACCTAGAAATGGAATTGCTGGATCATATGGTAGGTATATGATCAACTGTTGAAGAGACTGCCAAACTGTTTCAAAAGGTTTTGTACCATTTGACATCCACACCAGTTGTTCCATCTCCTCACTAGCACTTGTTATGGTCAGTATTTTTCATTTTAATCATTATAATAAATGTGTAGTGGTTTTCAATGTTTTTGACTTTGTATTTCCCTAATGACTAATGATGCCAGGCACGTATTGGAGTCCTAATGCCAGATGTGATGGTGTTCAAAAGGTGGGCCTTTGGGAGGTGATTAGGGACTTGAGGGTGGAGCCCTCACGAATGGGATTAGTGATTTTATAAAAGAAACCTACCGAGCTCCCTATCCTTCCAGCAAGTTAGGGCACAGCAAGAAGTCAGCAGTCTGCAACCCTGAAGAGGGTCCTCACCCAAGTATGCTGGCAACTTGATCTGGGACTCCCCAACCTCCAGAACTGTGAGAAATAAGTTTTTGTTGTTTATAAGATGCCCAGTCTGTGGTGTTCTGTTATAGCAGCACAGATGGATTAAGACAGTGGCCATCTGCAAGCCAGTGAAAGAACACCCAGGAGAAATCTGTGGATACCTTTGTTGATCTTGAATTTCTTGCTTCCAGAACTGTGAAAAATAAATTTCTGTTGTTTAAGCCATCCAGCCTGAGGTATTTTGTTACGGCTGCCCTAGCAGACTAACTTGGCTGCCCCTGCATTTCTAACAGGAATGCAAGTGGGCAGCCCTGCTCACAGCCTCCTGACAAACATGGAAACTAGGCACACCCCCACCTTTCTTGGCTAGCATGTCTATTTCCTAAGAATCTTCGATGAGCCAATGGTAGGGACCCTTATAGTAAGGGAGAGGTGGCTATCTCTAGAAGGGATTGGGGTTCCAGGCTTTGAGCAAATATGAACCCCTTTCTCCAAAACAGACATTTTTATGCAGGTGAAATTACCATGAAATTGTACTTTTAGTTTTGAAATTTTAATTTAGTACTGAAATTGGAATTTTCAGCTTCAAAGGAGAAAATTAATAAAAAGGACAATACGGCAGAGATTGGCAGCGGAAAGGGGTGTTCATGAGTATGGTACCTAAAACAAATGAGCTATGGGCAGCGAGGCTGGGTGTTTTCTACAGCAGCCTTCTGTTTTCAGCCCTCGATGGCTGACCAGAGCAACCTGCTCTGCCTCACTGAATCTGCCTCACTGAATCTGATGAACCTGTTGTCTCCTGGAGTCCCTATTGGTTGAGTGAAGAAAAGAAGGATATTAGGGGTGCTTTATTCATCTGCAGGGCATAGGAAATAAAGGCAGAGTTTAACTTCAATGCAATTGCACCTACTTTGTAAATTCTTGGAAGAAAGGGCTCATGAAGGGGCTGAACTAGAAAAATGAACGAAATTTTGTTCTTTCTTTTCAGTTGTGTCCTTGCGAGCCAAAAGCGACGTCCCTCGACCTATACTATATACATATTTACTGGATGAACTGGAAAGAGTAGCCACAATATCTGCACACCCAAACTGCTAAAAAAAAGGGGGGGAGGGGGAGGGGGGGTTGCAACCACGAACTCCACATTTGAAATGTTAGGAATATTTACAGGGTACAGATTACAAGACCGTTTTAGGACTGAGAGCCAGTGGGTTTCTGGCCTTTAGTCCTTTCATTCTCTGGGGCTCAAAGTAATCTGTCAAATACCCAGAGTTCACCAGGTGATGTCTACGGATTCTTTCATTCAGCCAGGTTTTGTTTCTGCCAAGCACGTTCCTGGCATCGCTCTGCAGCTCCACCCTGCTAGAAGGTGAAGCGTTCCCGAGCAGCTCTTCCCGGTGCTTAGCAGCGCGTGGGGCCCCGGGCACCCCGGTCACTACCGCCGCCCGCCCTCGAGGCTCCCGCCGCCTGCGGGGACCGAGTGGCGCCCCTGCAGCGCGTGGGACGCGGTCCGCGGAGCAGGTGACCGACCGTGAGGCCGCATCCCAGGCCTGAGCACCTCCGCGCTCCAAAGCGGTAACGTGAAGGGACGAAGGGAGGACGCGGCGGGACCCCGCCTGCCAACCGTTGGGGACCCTGCGGCGGCCAGGGCTGAGCACCTGCGTGCAGGGCCGGGGCCCTGGGGCGCTGGGACCCAGGGCGGCGGCGGCGCGGGCCGGGCGGGCGTGACCCCGCCCCGGCGTCAGCCCCGCCCCGCAGCGGCCGGCCGGCGCTCACGTGACGCCGCAGCGCGCGCCCACTCGCGGAAGTGGCCCCGCCTCCGCCGCGGCGCGGGGTCCCCGGGCGCCCGCACTGGCCCGCAGCCGGCCGCGGGGATGGTGCACTTGTACAACCTGCACCCGTTCGGGTCGCAGCAGGTGGTGCCCTGCCAGCTGGAGCCCGAGCGGTTCTGCGGCGGGGGCCCCGACGCGCTGTTCGTGGCGGCGGGCTGCAAGGTGGAGGCGTTCTCGGTGGCCGGCCAGGAGCTGTGCCGGCCGAGGGGCGCCTTCTCCACGCTCGGCCGGGTGCTGCGCCTGGCCTACAGCGAGGCCGGTGAGTCACGCGGGCCTCCTTCCGGGCGGGGGGTCTTCGCGCTTCCGGGCACCTGCCGGCGGCCGCGCCCGGCGGGCGGCTGGGGACGGGGCGCGCGCCGAGCTGTGCGGTCGCGGCGGGGCCGGGGGCGCCGCTCGCAGCCGGCGGGGATGCTGGCTGCGCCTCGTCCAGCGCCCTAGCCGGGAAAGCCGGGGGTTGGGGAGCGGGATTCCATTCATTCGAAAAGCCCGGACACTTTAAACGAAAGACAAACAAACGCAACATTTCAAACGCATACAAAAGTAGGGAGAATAGTGTCCGAACCCCCAGGTACGCCCAGCTTCAACAGTTAGGCCAACGCATGCCCAGCCCTGTTACAGCCGTGCCTCTGTCTACTAACTGTCGATTTTTGAAAGCTCACATTATGTGCTGATTTTAAAATCTATACACGTGCACCCCCTTCTTAGAACACCCTCCACCCCCAACACCCCTTACCCCGTCCGCAACCCCGCTCCCGCCTCCAAACAGGAACAGCTTAGCAGCACCCACTATTATTGTTCCACCAGGAAAGTGAAGTGTACCAAGGGCGCACTGTGTGGGTGTGTATATCCCTATTTTAGAAAGCCCCAGCATTCAGGAATAGGTACTTCAGGTTGCAAAAGGATTCACCATAGATTTTCTAAAACTGCCTAACAAGTACACTTAGAGTGTGCGTCCCTTTCAAGAGTGGTGTAAAGGTGTAACTTGGGGTCTTGACCCTGGAACCACTCTGGTGGTGGAAGTTCTTAATAGTGAAGCGTAGAGCATGAACCTGGAGGACTGAAGATCTCCCTCGAATCCCTTCTCTCGCTGCAGGGTGTGAGTTCATAGAAACTTTTGGGTCTCAGTTTCTGTTAAAAAAACAAAAGTTGAATCACTAGATCAGTGATTTCCAGACACTGGGATTTTATGGCTCAGTAAAAACTGTGGGGCTGCCATACATAGTATCTGTTCATTTTGTCAACTAAAGATATATGCATTTTTTAAAATGAAGAGCCCTTATATTTACTGCCACCATTATTTAAAAAAGGAAAAAAACACTTAGCCTCAATTGTTGGATGTCTTTGCTTTAGGACCAACTTACTACGCTGTAATTAGTTTTTCTTTTCGGCTAGTGAAGACATCAACAGGGGCCTGTACTGGTCCACAGACCTGTTTGAAAACCAATTATTAGATCTGTAAGTTCTCTTTTAGCAGAAGATTCTGATTTTGGTATTTCTTATGACATCTTTTTCATTCATTTCACAATATTGGCAGTTTCCCCACCCCATCCCCCTTTTAGGCACAGGAGTTCTCACCTTTACGAGCTCTATTGAGTGCCAAAGTCACCAGTTTCAACTTTGGTGTGTGTATGAGAGAGTGAGAGAGACAGCAATACATGTTTACATTATTTGCCCCATTCTTCCAAATTGACATTTATTCTAGAATTGAAAGTGGCAGGCGTTATGTAGACTTCAGGCTTTCTTGACTCTCAGTAGTGGGGTTTCTGGGGATCCTTGGATGGCCCTCCTGATGCATAAGAATTACCTGGGGAAAGCTTTAAAAAATACTGGTGCCTGGACCACAACCTAGAGAACCAGTGTCAGTTTCCTGGGGTATGGCCCAGCATTGGGGTGAGTCTAATATTTAGCCAAGATTAAGAACCACTGACCTAGAGCCATACTGGCTGCTGTGCAGTGAGTAGAATGACGACCTCATTAATGAGGCCTTGAAAACAAAGATGTTTTTATTATTCAGTTGCTATCTTAAAGGCAGTACCAGAGTCATGTGGAATGTATTAGCATGCATCCTATAGCTCAAGGGTAACTTTCAGTCCTCTGTGTGAGCTTCAACCCCTGGGTACAGCTTTTATTAGTCTACACATAACTCCTAGCTATGCGGATATCCACGTAACTTGTCTTCCATATCTCAGCTTTTACTTTTTAATGTTCTTTCCTCCTACACATAGTAACTTTGGCATGAGGGAATTCATGGTCTAAGCACCCAGTGTCTTCCTCTGTAGGCAAATCTCCCCGTCAAAAACAGAACGAATCTTATACCAGTCATTTATACAGGGTGGGGCAAAAGTAGGTTTAGAGTTGTTCATATGGAAAATAATACAATAGTTAATAAATGATAATATAAGAATAAAGTTTCATGTACTCACAACTGTAAACCTACTTTTTCCCCACTCTGTATTTACTGTAAGTGCTTTGTAGGCTTCTTACCCGAGCAGTAAACATTTTCAGTTTTTTATCTCTCATTGGATGCTAGTCTCCTTTCATAAAAGTTGGGGGTGTTAGGGAGAAAGTAGGTAGAAATTTTGAAGAACTGGGGTACCCTAACATCACTGCCATTAATAGACACTTAATTTAGGCTTTGTGTGTGAAGGGAGGCAGAGGAGATGTGAGAACTCATTGTTCTGAAGGGAGGAAGGCCTGGTGGCCAGGGTTGAGCGCTATGTGGGGAGCTTTGGTGCTGGGCACTTGTTTATGGGCTGTCTGGAGGTGGTGGGGCAGGTAGGATGACCACATGGCCCTCATCACCTGTCCTTTAGCACCAGTGTATTAAACTAGCTCTAGTCTACCCCCAAGTCCTCCCTACCCCCAAGTCCTCCCTAATTTTTCTTAAATCATAAAACATATTTTGATGCATTGTATATTATTTCTGCCTTCTGATGTCAATTTTGTCATTGGAGTGCAGCGTTTTCCTTAGTCTGGTATTAGTAATGTTAACCAGGTTTATGATCTTGTTACATAAAAGGAAAAGTTTACTTATTTTTAAAAATCAGTGACTTCAGGCTTAAGAGTAGATATTGAAAGGTTAAGGTTGGTAGTGCTTAGGTAGGCAAAATAACCATCTCAGATCGTGAATTAAGAAAAATTGAATTTATTTAAGGAAAGGGGATGGGGGTGGGGGATAGCCAAAGGGAAGTGCTACACAGCACTGAGTCAAAGGGTATAGGGTCCATGATGGCAGCAGAAATATACTTAGGACTGTGAAACAAGGAAGAGCATAGAAGCAAGGAGAGCTTAGGCTGGGCTGCTTTGGCTCACTGAGAAGTCAGAGAGAGAAGGGGGCCTTGGAGACAGGTTCAGTGGGTAAACCTGGGACAAAGTGTCATTGCCCATTGCTCGCCTGGTTGCAAGTCTTGTGGAGTTCCCTCGTAGGGAAGAAGGGGGAAGGAGATAGTACTGGAGAGCTCCCCTGGGGGGGGGGGGAGCACAAGCTGAGCCCTTTGTCCTGAGTGTATTTATCTCTTTCTTACAGGTGGAAATCTTAGAGAGGTCTCAGGAGAATGTCCAATAGAATATTCACCAGCTTTCCAGGTGTGCTCCTTCAGGGTCATGGTCTCCACTGATTGGTCAGTGCCAGGGCAGGGAGTCATTAGTCAATGTATCTGGTCCTGAGGCAGCCAAGGAACCACTTGTCTGGTTTTGCCACTTTTCTGGGCCTGGAGTTGAAATACAGCTGAGGCCTAGATGTTATCTTTAGGGAGGAAACACTGAGGGGGTCTAAATGCTAGGGGAGGATAGGTTACCCTGGGGACAAGGTTCTTATTTTCCCAGTTTTGCCCTGGTGGGTGTTTGTACCTGGCCCATCGTCCTTGCTCTGCTCATATCTGTCTAACAGATATGAGAATGATATTTTATTAAAAATTTTTTTTAATTTATTGATTTGAAAGAGTGAGAGAAAAACATGGACTTGTTGTTCCACTTATTTATGCACTCATTGGTTGCTGCTTCTATGTGCCCTGACCGGAGATCGAACTCATGACTTTGGTGTATCAGGATGACGCATTAACCAGCTGAGCTATCTGGCCAGGGCTGAGAATGGTTTTTTAATTTACAGGTAAAATAAAGCTGTGGGCTCATACTGCTTTAAAAAGTTTAGTTACTTTCTCTTATAAAGGGCTATATCCTCCACAGAGTCCTCTAGACTTATACCTCCCATCTAACATTTTGAGAGACAGCATTATTGGGGAATGAGCATTGACTTTTGAGCTAACCTAATCCAGGTTTAAGTTCCAGCACCATACTTTGTTGGCTGTGTTGCCTTAGGTAGGTTACTTAGTTTGTCTGAGCTTGTGAGGGTTAACTGAGAGAACTGTAAAGCTCCGATCTTAAGGCTTATGAGGTAGACACACTTAGCAAGTTCTAGGTCATCATTTACAAAACAAGTTATTGATTTGAAAACATACAAGGCAGCCTGGGTGCTATGTACAGTTTGCAGGTTATATATAAACAGTTGATATATAGACTTTATTAATGAAATAGGCATATATTTATAGATGCGTGAATAAAACACTTATTATAACTAAAAAAATACTCTTAGTTTCAAAATTCATTTACTAACTTGAATATGACACCAGGCAAAAAAAGAAAAAATAGACAAATTGGACTTTATCAAAATTAAGAACTCTTGTGCATCACAGAACACTACCAAAAGATTGAAAAGGCAGTCCACAGAACAAGAGAAAATATTTACACAGCATATATCTGATAAGAGATTAATATCCAGAATATGTAAAGAACTCCGATAACAACAGAAAAAATGAACCAATTCAAAAATGGGCAAAGGACTTGATAGGCATTTCTCCAAATGGTCAGCAAGCACATGAAAACATGCTCTACATTACTAATCATCAAGGAAATGCAAATCAAAACCACAGTGAGATATACCACTTCCCACCCATTAAAAACACTATTATAAAAAAAGTAGAAAATAACTGTGGGTGAGGATGTGGAGATTTTGGAACACTTGTGCATTGCTGGTGGGAATATAAAATGGTAGGGAGCTGCTGTGGACAAGAGTATGGTGGTTCCTCAAAAAATTAAACAATTATCACGTGATCCACCAATTTCACTTCTGGGTATAGATACAAAATAATTTAAAGCAGGGACTTTTGCAGATATTTGTACCACCCACGTTCATAGCAGTATTTTTCACAAGAGCCAAAAGGTGGCAGCAACCAAATGCCCATCAACAGGTGAAAAGACGGACTAAATGTGGCATATACATATCTTACCCTCATGTTCAGTATAGCATTATTTATAGTAGCCAAGATAAGGAAACAACCTAAGTGTTATAGATAGATAAATAAACAAAATGTGGCGTATGCATACAATAGAATATTACTCAGCCTTAAAAAGGAGTGAAAATCTGACGAATGCTGTATCACAAATGAACCTGGAAGACATTGTGCTAAGTGAAGTAAGCCCGGCACGAAAGGACAAATACTGTATGATTCAGATAACATGAGGTACCTAGGGTAGTCAGATTCATAGAAACAGAAAGTAGAATGGTGGTTGTCACAGTTGGGGTTGGGGTGGGGGAGGAATGGGGAGCTATCATTTAATACAGGATTTTGGGGGAGATGAAAAAGGTCTGGAGAAGGATGGTGGCACAACAGTGGAATGGACTTAATGCCATTGAATTGTACACTTAAAAGCCATGAAATGGTAAATTTTGTTATGTGTGTTTTACCACAATAAATTTAAAAAATATATATATTTAATGAAGGAATTCTAGGAAGATGGAGACCACAGGCATCTTTTTATTTATTTATTTATTTATTTATTTTATTATTTTTTAATTCTCACCTGAGGATTTTTTTTTTTCCATTGCTTTTCAGGGAGAGTGGAAGGGAGAGAGAGAGAGAGAAACATAGATAGATGTGAGAGAGACATATCAATTGGTTGCCTCCTGCACATGCCCCGACCAGGGCCAGGATCAAGCCTGCAGCCAAGGTACATGTCCTTGGCCGGAATCAAACCCGGGACCCTTCAGTCCAAGGGCCAACGCTCTAACCACTGAGCCAAACCTGCTAAGGCCAGGCATTTTTTTTAAATATAAATATATAACTGTGTTTATTTTGAATGTGAAATAGTTTTTAAATTATAAGCACTTTATTGAATCACACTATGTATCAATATGCAGTAAACATTTTACAATATAAAAATGTACACAATTTAAACTGAAAGTTCACTAATTGTTATATTGCTGTGAACTTCTTATGACTGTGTTACAGCACAATAGGGAAACCTCACAGGAGTGACTGTCCCTTGGGTTCTCATCTGGGGACGGAATTAAACAGTAGATAGGCACCTAGGTCCATTATTAAGACCTATCTTGGCCTGTGTGAACTTGAATTGCAGTGTGTTCAAGCCATTCAAATAACAGGTTGATTCAGTATTGTCAACACATCCTTAAGAATGTATTTATAAACTAAAGAGAATTTTCTTTATTTAATAGTCAAAACTTGAACCAACTTCATGACAACTTAGGAGTATTGTTTTTTAGATTTAGATTTGAAATAACTCTGTACAGCCGTTCTTACTTTAAGGCTACATCTCATAAGGCTAATATCTTCAAGCTGCTGTAACTGAAGCCCATTTGGAGCCTAACCCAGGATTCATTTCTGGAATTTTCAAATGACTGACTGAGCCTCCCTCACACCTGAGCCCTCAGGACAGACATGCAAGTCATTAACCCTACAAATACTCTGTGGAAAATATTACTAAAAGGAAGAGGTTTTGCAAGGCGTTTAATGGCAGCAAGACATACAAAGACTTCTTAGATAGACCGATTTCTATAGAAGCAATCGCCATAGGCATCTTTTAACCCTAACTCCATCTAAACTGCTGCTCTGGGACAGAGTGAGAAAACATATTGAACCTTCAGAGTATTTGGGCATCCAACAAGGTCTCCAGTGAGAGAACAGGTAGGTACAGCCTCCATCCCTGTGGCCAAAGGAACCAGCATCAGGAGAAGGCTTACCTTTCTTGAGTAATGGCTCATTTTGGAGGAGGAGGAGGCCCAGGCAGCCCTGTGAGCTCTACAATCTGCAGAAATGGGCTGAAGCCACTGCAGATACAGGAAGTCAGTATGCTAACTGAAGCCTTTCAATTTCAGTTCATTGAAAAGGGCTTATTTACCTAATAATGTTAGCTTTTACCATAGGCTCTGCATTTTGAAAAACCTGGACTTATCCTCCCTATCCACAAAGTCCTAAAGATTAAAATTTTAAGTAAGAAATCACTAAAATGGAATATATAAGAGCATTTTTGTGTAATTTGGAGGACATAGAAGACTGGTTAAGCAAGTTAGGAAACTCAGACGTCAAGAAGGAAAAGATATATATCTGACTACATAAACATTATATGGTAAAAGATGCCATAAGCAAAGTCAAAGTGTTACCAGTGGAAGTGGAGTTCTTGGGGTGCCACGAGGATATGAATTTCCTGAGGCCCCCGTGGGAGGAGGAGGTTTCTTGGAAAGCTTTATTGATGATGTGAAATTAAGGGAGTTCCCTTTTGAGGCCCCATCTCTGTCCATCTCACCATGGAAGAAGTCCAACTGTGTCTTCAGCAGAGCTATAGTAAAGGCCACTGCCCATAGTTCGTGCTCCATATTAAAGTACAGTCCAATCCAGCATCCTGCATATGGAGTTGGCATGGCCATGGGCCATGTGGCTGTTTAAGGCAACACGGCTATGGAGAGAGAACAGGCAGGTGCACAGGTGAGTGCAGGTCATGGAGCAAGAGAGAACAAGAGCCAGAGAGAGGGAACTCTGGGGATTTTTAACCAGGAGCTTCTTCAAATGAACCAATTAACTTTCTAAGATTTCACATGTTTCTAATGGGATCCACCCCTAGCCAATCCACTGTTCCCTAGGCTAGACTGACAGGGAAGCACCTTCCCTACTACTCACCCCGACTTGTGTGCATGTACCTATCTCCCCCTTCTGCACCCAGCAATCCAGTACTAGATGCGGGAAGGGAGCGGTGTTAATCCCCTTGGAGAAACAATACTGTGTGAAGCTATAGCTTCCTGGTGAAGCTTCTCAGGTGACCATGCTTACAGTGTCTCAATTCCTTTGCTTTCTTTCCTTTATTAATATTAACTAGCTAATTATGATGATAACAGTAAGTCAAACAATAGACTACCAAAAATGACTTGTTTATCTTAACCAACGAAGGATTAATGTCACTTTTACCCAGAGAGCTGCTATTCCTGGATAAGAAAGATCAAACAACCCAATAAAAAAGTGGATAACTCCCTGGCCAGTTTGGCTCAGTGGTTTGAGTATTGGCCGGTGGAATGAGGAGTTGAGAGTTTGATTCCTGGTCAAGGGCTTGTGCCTCAATTGCAGGCTCAATCATCAGCCCCAGTTGGGCGTGTGTAGAGGCAGGTGATGTATGTGTCTCTCTCACATCAGTGTTACTTTTCTCTCTCTCTCTCTCTCTCTCACTCTCTCTCTCTTCCCCCCCTCCCCCACTCTAAAAAAAAAAATTCAATGGAAAAAATATCCTTGGGTGAGGAATTTTTTAAAAAAGTGGAAGAGTTTCATACCAGGAATTCCAAAAATGGCAACAAATTAAGTGGAAGGTATACCGACATGCTCCCAGGACCAAACTGGAATTACAACTAAAATATAGAAAAACCATCCTGAATAATTAAATGACTACCTTGAGAAAACTCTCACAACCAAGGACGTAAAGCAGAGACCACATAGAGACTGGTAGAAAGTGCAGAGGTGCAAGAGTGCTGGCCAGGCTCCCACACGCAGCAGCTGACAGTCTCGAGGGATATCTCAGCTATGGGGGGTTCCCACTGAGAACTCTGGGGTCTAAACCACAAGCTGGGCTCCATAGCTCAGAGCACCAGAACTGAGAAAGGTGCCCACATAACATCTGGCTGTGAAAAACAGCAGGGTTTCTGTCTTCCATGGAGAGGCAGCTGGAAATGCAGGCACCCTCTTAAAGGGCCAAGGCACAAAGGTTTGTATGCACCACACCTTGGGCTCAAGCAGAGGGAGGGCGGAGTGTACTGGAGCTGTGTGGGGAGAATCTAGGGTTGTGGGCTCTGGAGATGGCACTCAGAGGGCACCCATCTGGACCCCTGTGCTGAGTCATTCCCCCATATGACAGAGGACATCTTTCTCAGGCAGACATTTGCTATCTGAGCAGCCTTTGCCTGGGAGGAGAAGCAGTTGCCCTACCCTGTTGTAAAACTTCATGCTGCACCCTGTGGAGTTTCTACAGCCTGAGGCTCATTAAGAGACTGAATAACAATCAGCCTCTGGGTGCTTTGAGTCTTTGCTTTATTTGCTTCTGGATCCAGGGCTTGGAAAAGCAGAACTTGGTGCACATCTGGGTCCTTTCGAAAAGCTCCCAGCCCCAGAAGAGGGAGCCACAGGATGTGGATTGTGGAAGACTTCCAGTAAGGTTCTCAAGGCCAGTCACAAACAACATCTAACATTGACCTGCACCAGGGACTATCCAAAAGACTGGGAGTTCTAGCAGATCTACCTAATTCATAGAAGCAAACCCAGACATGCCGCCCAAAATGGGAAGAAAAGAAACCTCAAAGGAAAGAACAAGAGAATTCTCCAGAAGAAGAGATAAATGAAATGGACATAAGCAATCTATCAGATATACAGTTCAGAATACTGATAATAAGGATGCTCAACAGCATGCAAAAAGATATGGAAACTATGAAGGAAAATTAAGAATGACATAGAAATAAAAAATACAATGGAAAGAATAAACAGCAGATTAGAGGAAGCTGAGGATTGGATCAGCATATTAGAAGACAGGGTAGAAAAAATAGCTCAATCAGAGAACCAAAAAGAAAAAACAATTAAAAAGTAGGAGGACAGTTTAAGGGAGCTGTGGGACAACATGAAACAAGAATATTCGCATCATAGGAGTTCCAGAAGAGGTTGAAAGTAAGCAAGAGTTGGAGAACCTGTTTAAAGAAATAATGGCAGAACTTCCCCAACCTGGTCAAGGAAAAAGTCACACAAGTTCAGGAGGCAGAGAGTTGCAAGCCAAAAGAACCCAGAGAGTCCTATGCCCAGACACATCATAATTAAAATGCCAAAAATTCAAGACAGAGAATCTTAAAGCCAGGAAGAGAAAAGCAATCTGTTATCTACAAAGGAGCTCTCAAGGCTGTCAGCTGATTTCTCATCAAAAACTCTACAGGCCAGCCCAGCTGGGCGTGGCTCAGCAGTTGAGCATCAATCTAGGATTCAGGCAATCAGAGTTCGATTCCCTCAGGGCACATGCCTGGGTTGCGGGCTCAACCCCCAGTTGGGGGCGTGCAGGAGGCAGCCGATCAATGACTCTCTCATCCTTGATGTTTCTGTTTCTCTCCCTCTCCTTTCCTCTCTCTGAAATCAATAAAGATATATTTAAAACAACAACAACAACTCTACAGGCCAGAAGGGAATGGCATGGAGTGTTCAAGGAAATGAAAAGCAAGGTTCTAACACCGAGGCTACTGTGTCCAGCATGGCTATCATTCAAAATAGATGATGAAATAAAGAGCTTCCCTGATCAAAAAAAGGTTAAAGGAGTTTATCACTACCAAAGCAGCATTGCAAGAAATGTTAAAAGGAACTGCTGTAATAAGAAATAGAAATAGAGAGAAAAACATAGCCATAAAGAATTAAAATGGCAATGGCTAAGTACCTATCAATAATAACCTTAAATACAAATGAATTAAATGTCCCAATCAGACATCAAATGTCCCTACTGATACACATTCAAATAACCCCAGGGTTTTTTTACTACTATACTTCACCCTGCAATAATAGGCCTATACCTATGTATTTATTTACTGGGGGTTTGTTTCAATGGTGTGGATTCCCAAAAGAAACAATGTTGGGCTAAAGGGCAGGTACATTTTAAATTTTAATAAATATAGTCAGATTACTATTACAATTACAAAATAGAAATTCATGTTACCAACGGCACGGTATGACAGGCCCGTTTCCCCAAACTCTCACTAGCACTGACTCTATGTAATGAGGGAAACATGGGCTCTCATGGTTGTCATAGTGTATTATTTTCCAGACCACTTATAAAGGGGGCCACCTTTTCCTTGGTTTATCGCCATGTGTAATCTCTTCTGTGAGTTATCCGCTTTTTTTATGTTTTAATTTATCTTAATCATTGAAAGTATTAGATGTCCCAATCAAAAGTTATAGGATAGCCCGACTGGGATTGGCTCATCGGTTGAGCATTGACCTAGGCTCCAGGAGATCGTGGTTTGATTCCTGGTCAGGGCACATGCCCAGGTTGTGGACTCGATCCCCAGCCGGAGGCAGCCTATCAAATGACGACTCTCTGATCATTGACCTCCCTCCCTCTCCCTCCCTCCCTCCCTCCCTCCCTCCCTCCCTCCCTCCCTCCCTCCCTCCCTCCCTCCCTCCCTCCCTCTCTCCCTCTCTCCCTCTCTCCTTCCCTTCCTCTCTCTGAAATGAATAAAGATATATTTTAAAAAATTAAAAAAGACATAGGGTAGCTGAATGGATAAGAAAACAAGATCCAAATATTTCCTGTCTACAAGAGACCCACCTCAGAACAAAAGTCTCACAGGATGAAGAAAAACTTATGGGGGACTTTAAGGGAGAGATTAACAGCAATACAGTCATAGCAGGGGACTTTAACACCCCACTGACTACTGGATAGATCTCCCAGACAAAAAAATCAATGGGAACAGTGATTCTAAATGGTATACTAGGTCAGATGGAATTAATTGACTAAAGAACATTCTACCCCAAAGCTGTAGAATATGCATTCTCCTCAAGTGCACATGGAACATTCTTAAAGATAGACCACATGTTAGGACACAAAACAAGTCTCTACGAGTTCAAGAAGATTGAAATGTCAAACATCTCGGACATTTACACCGTGGAATACTATGCAGCTGTAAAAAGGAAGGATCCCTGACCTTATGAGCATGTTGGGACCTGGAGAATATTATGTTAAATGAAATAAGCCAGTTAGAGAAAACAAGTGTCACATGATCTCATATGTGGAATCTAATGAACAAAATAAACTGATGAACAAAATTGATCCAGAGAGACAGAAGCATCGAACAGACTGAGGGATCTCAGAGGGAAGCCGGGGGTGGGTGGGTGGGAGCAGATTAACCAAAGAGTTTATATGCACAACCCATGGACACAGACAGTAGTGTGGTGAAGGTCTAGGGGAGGGAGTTTCAGTGTGGAAGGGATCGATGGGGCAAAAAAATGGACATCTAATACTTTCAACAATTAAGACAAATTAAAACATAAAAAAAGTGGATAACTCGCAGAAGAGATTACACATGGTGATAAACCAAGGAAAAGGTGGCCCCCTTTATAAGTGGTCTGGAAAATAATACACTATGACAACCATGAGAGCCCATGTTTCCCTCATTACATAGAGTCAGTGCTAGTGAGAGTTTGGGGAAACGGGCCTGTCATACCGTGCCGTTGGTAACATGAATTTCTATTTTGTAATTGTGATAGTAATCTGACTATATTTATTAAAATTTAAAATGTACCTGCCCTTTAGCCCAACATTGTTTCTTTTGGGAATCTACACCATTGAAACAAACCCCCAGTAAATAAATACATAGGTATAGGCCTATTATTGCAGGGCGAAGTATAGTAGTAAAAAAAAACCTGGGGTTATTTGAATGTGTATCAATAGGGGAGCTGTTGAATAAATTATGGCACATATATATACACAGGCTCTTATGCAGATATTGGAAAGAATGTTAGATATCCATGTATGGACCTGGAGGGAAAAATTTGTTGGTAATTTTTTAAAGTTGCAGAGTGTTAAATATATTTAGTGTGATTCCATTTTGGGTATTAAAAGAAAGAGGCAAAATACCACTCTGTGATCTGTGTTTATAGGAGAGACCATGTAGAAGGGCACATGCCAGGCTGTGTGTGTTAACATTGGCTCCTCAACGGATTGGACTGCAGGGGAGAGGTCATTATGCTTTTTATTTGATATCTCTTTACCACTTTGACTTTTCAACAACAAAAAGTAATTACAAAATTACTTTGTAATTTAAAAGATCTAATAAAATCAATGATTAAGGGAAAGTAAACTTGGATATGAATTTTAGTTAATATGTGCTGTATCCTATTTCTCAGCATTGACAAAGATGTGAATTTTGTTGGTAAGGGAAGGGTTGTGGAGTAAGTTATGCTAACCTCAGAATTCTTTAATTTATACCTGATTTTAACATCACACTGATACTACTGAAGTCTTATGTCAGGAGAGTTTGTTGGAGCTGTAGTCAGAGCTCTGGTAAATACTTAGAGCTAATATAAGGAATAAAATGTATACTTTCTATGTAAGGTACATGAATAATCCATGGGTATCTTAAGACATTGAAATAGAGAGAGATTGTATTTATTTCAGGACCCAAATGCCTAATGTCAGTTAAAAATACACCTAAGATTCTTTTACTTTGGGTTTTGTTCTAGTCAATCTGTAATTCAACCATTCACATTAGACTTCATTAGTAGTTCCTTTTCATGATGCACGGTAAGTGGTTGTTTCTAATTACAAATTCTAACTATAATCTTATTTCCTTCTCAGGAGACTATTTGGTAGCAATTGAAGAGAAAAACCAAGCTACATTTCTACGTGCTTATGTGAACTGGAGAAGTAAAAGAACTGAAAACTCTCGAGTGTGTATCCGAATGGTTGGACATAATGTGGAGGCACCCTTCCGAGAATCCTTCAGAGACCAGATGTCTATTGTTGAAATGCCACTTTCTGAGACCCCCTTGTGCATTTCCTGTTGTCCTGTGAAAGGGGACCTTCTTGTTGGCTGCACAAATAAGTTAGTCTTATTTAGTTTGAAGTATCAGATCATTAACGAAGAATTCTCAATACTGGACTTTGAACGTTCTTTAGTTATACACCTACATAATATCACTCCTGTTGAAATTTCTTTCTGTGTTGGATATGTGGCTGTCATGTCAGACTTAGAAGTCTTAATCCTAAAACTGGAGTCAAACCCTAAAAATGGAGAGAGTGTTTACCGCCGTCCACGTAAGCCCAACAGTTCAGTGACACAGGCAGCAGGTAAATGATGACTTTGCTTTCTTGTTTTAGGTATAGAGAAAACCCTTACTTCTGGCAGTCTCTGAAGTACTGTTATATCTATTGCCAGCCCACATTATGTATAGATTTAGTTATTCCTAAAATATGGCATTGGCTTTGTGACCTTATCTGTAGCATGCAAATGCATTAGTTGTCAATAGAAATAATGGAGCATCTGCTTGAGGAGGAGTTGTTAGTCCCAGTTCCTCATATTTACTAGTTGAATGAACTTGGGTTTGGAATTCTGGGTTTCAGTTTTCTCATGTATAAAATCGAGACATTAATGCATCCTGTTGTATCTGATCAGTTGTGAGGAATAAATGAGCGAGTGCTAAGACTTCAGAACCATAGTGCTTTGTTAATATATGAGGTGTGTGTCTGTATAAATAAGTAAAATTATTTCATGTCTATTTAATTGGTAGGGGGTGTTGTGAAATCTAATTTTCGTTCAAGTAGTATTTGGAGTTATTAAACTCTTTTCTTAAATATTATTTTTTAAGGCATCAGTAATGACACTTTGCCGCTTGAGTCAGATGATTTTGTTATCTGCCAAAAGCCCATGGAACTTCTTGGTGAAAATAGTGAACAGTCTGGAGTATCTGTTACACTGGAGTCAACGGGATTAGATGATGAAAAAATAAAATATTTCCATGTTCAGCATCTGCTCTATAGGTATTAGACAGCTTTTTATTCACCAGGATTTAATATATATTTATCTGCTTAAAGTACACAGAAATTAGATCTCTCTCCCTGTCTTTTTAAACTCACAGACGTTTTGCTCCTGATATTTCATCCTATGTCTCGTCTGATGACATTAAGTTGCATTCACTTCAGCTGCTACCCATTTACCAGACAGGTAAGTATGACTGTGATTCAGTGCAGGGAGGTGAAAGGCTCTGGCTGGGAGGGCAGACTGACGTGCATAATAGGTTAGGTTCTTCTGCTGAGTCTCCCTGTAGCCTTGGACGTGTTCCTTAGCAAATCCCTGTGACCACTAGAAAGGGAAGTTGTGTCTGGTAGGAGAAGCCATGGAGAGGACATGACGTGCAAAAGCCGTTTCCCTTTTTGAAAACTGGTCACTGGACCCAAAAAGGGAAATCAGAGCCCTGCTGTAGCTGAGGTTTACCTGGGTTCCAGCTGGGTGTTTGGCAGCCTTCTGTGATGGCCTTTGAGCAAGGTGGGGATGGTGAACGGAGGGAAGTTCATTCAGAGCAGTGCTTTTCAGCCGTGCTGCACACTGGGTTTACTTGGATGCCTTTAAAAATAGCGATGCCCAGGCACTACATGCTGGAGATCCTGATGTAATTGGTCAGTTATGGAGCCTGGGCATCAGTATTTTTGAAAAGCTCCCCAGGAGTCTAATGGGCAGCAAAAATTGAGAATCAGCATTGGTTGCTGTCCTTAATCCTGGCCTGTTTAACATCTTCAGATGTGGCCTAGGGAAAGATACAAATATTATTCTGATTAAATGTGTTTATAACCTTTGTTTATTTTTTGTTTGTTTTAGTAAACGTGTTGAGTACCTGCTGTGTTGGGTATGGTTCTGAATACTAGGGAACCAATAATAAGCAAAAGTGGGCAAAGTACTTACACTCATGGAGCTTATGGTCTCCTGGAGGAGGTAGACGATTATTAATCAAATAATCACAAAAACGAGAATACAGTTTCATGCCGAAATGCATGCTCCGTGGGGGAGGGGCAACTAGACAAAACCTGCCTTGAAAGCCTACAAGAGATCCTGACCTCATCTGGCAGTCAGGGAAGGCTTCCCAAGAAAGAGGATCTGAAGAGTGAAATGGCGCAGGCCGGGCATAGGGTTAGTGCAGAGGAAGCAGCAAAGGCGTTGTGGCCGGGGGTGAATCTTGGTTGAGGAACTGAGAGAAGCGAGACCGGGGAGAGTCAGGCGAGGGAGAGGGGCCTGCAAGACGAGGCTGGAGACCAGACGGCCCATAGCCGTGGGAGAGGGCCAACTTTTTATCCAGTGGCTTCCCATAGCACTTGGGATAAAATCCCAAGTTATTTCCATGCCCTGCGTGACCCTGATTCTGGGCTTATCTTGTCCCTCTCACCCTGCTTACTGTCCTCCATCCAGATGGCTTTTCTTTCTCTCTTAGATATGCCAAGTGCACTCTTGTGTGAGACTTGTTACTTTTCAAGTGCTGAGGATGTACATTCCCCAGATCATGGGTGACAGCGTCTGTGAGCCGTTCATCTCACAGCTCAAATGTCACCTCACCACAGAGGACTTCCCTGGCCTCTCAGTTTAAACTATTCCCTCTCCACATACTACACAGTTTGTTTAGTCTCTGCTTCGGTCCCCATTACTAGAATGAATGCAGTTACCTTGTCTTGTGCACTTGTATCCCCAGAACCAAGAACAGTGGCACTTAGTAGGTATCTGATGAATGAGGTTTACTTAATAGGCATATGGAAGGGTAGTGCATATTTGAGCTGGGCTCTAAGGGATGAGTAGAGCTTTTAGAAGATGGAGATTTTAGTGAGATATCACATAAGAGGAACAGCATGTGCAAGGTATAAAAGCATTGTGTGTTTGGAGATTAGTGAGCAGTTCTGTCTGACTAGAGCACAAATGTATGTGGGAAAGGAGGGAGGAAAAACTGGACAGGTTGGAGAATGCTGGGCCAATTATGGAGAATGCAGTATTGGACTTTCTTCTGTTATTAATGGGTGTCCTTGAAGAGTATCAATCAGAGCTAAACTTTAAAATAAACTTTGATTATGAAAATTTTCAAGCACATAGCTGTAGAGAAAATAGTACAATGAATCCATGTACCCATCACATAGCTTCAACAGTGTTGCCTCGTAAACACCCCCTGCCCCATGTCAGGTTATTGATGCAAATTCCAGAGTTTATACCATTTGATCCATAAATATTTCAGCATGTATTTCTAAAAGAAAAGGATTATTTTATTTAACCAAACCCAAAATACCATTTCACATTTTTAAAAATTCATTGATATCATCAGATATCCAGTCAGTGTTCAGATTTCCCTATTTTCTAAACATTTTTTCTTTAATTCATTTGTTTGGATCAGATTCTAAGTAAGGTTCATACATTGCAATTGGTTGCTGTGTCTTTGAAGTCTCTTTTAATATATAGGCTCTCCCTTCCTCCTCCTTTCTTTTTTCTTTGCAATTTGTTTAGCAAGAAACTGGACTAATAACTGTAGAATTTCCCACAGTCTGAATTTTGCTAATTGACTCCCCACAGTGTCATTTAACATTTTCCTGTATCCTCTGTATTTCCCTGTGATTTGGTAGTTCTGTCTAAAGCTACACTTTCAGTATGGAAGCCATTAGTCACATGTTGCTATTGAGCACATGAAATGTGACTAAGTTGAAATATACTGTAAGTGTAAAATTCACACTAGATCTTGAAGACTTAGTACCAAAAATATATATATGTATGTGTGGATATATATATGTATATAAGTCTCATTACATTTTTGTTGATTGCTTGTTGAAATGGTAATATTTTAGTTATGTTTGTTAATACAACATATTCAATGTTGTATTTTGTCTGTTTTTACTTTTGTAAGTGTAATGTCTAGGAAACTAAATTACACATGTGGCTCACATTACATTTCTGTTGACAGCACTAGTCTAGACTCAATCTTGATCACGTTATTAATTATTATTATTAGGTAACACAAGTAGTGTTGAGTTCTGTTGAAAGGTACATAGAATCTGGTTGACTCTTTTTGTAATGTTAATAGCCATTAATGATTATTACCTAGATCCCTTAGTTTATTACGCGTTACAACATGTGATATTCTAATTATATCACTTAATTTTCATTTCTTACTTGCAATTCTTTTATAAAGAGCAACTTCCCCTAAACAACTCTGGTTATCTACTGATAGACTTTTTTGCCTAGAAAAGTCAAGATATTGCTTCCCTTTATTTACTGGTTTTATGTGTTTTTCTTTTTCATACAGATTCTCTTACTTCTGAGAGAAAAAATTTATCTCAGGAAAAGGAGTTGCTCAGTCTCTTTTGCTTTTTCTCATTGCCTCATGTGGGCTATCTCTACCTGGTTGTCAAGTCAGTTGAATTAATGTCAGTTTACCAATATCCTGAGAAGTCTCAGCAGGCGGTGCTCACGCCACAATTTTTGCATGTCATCACAAGGTATGTTATAGTGTCATGGCCTTTGAGTCACTTATTCTTCTGTAAATTCTTGAGGTGCTTTCCAAATCTAAATGAGAATTGTGTGAACCAATATACAGCACTGTAAATTAATGTATGCATCTGTCTTTTGATGGCCCATACCTGCCTTTTTAATATCAATGATTTAGATTCTGGCTTTGCCGTTGTTTTATTTTCTGACACTGGTTGGGGATCTTTGTAAGAAAGAATGAGGTACTTCATGAAGGAAGACTTTCGTGGGGATTTCTAGTGAAAAATCAGTGGGGCCAGTCAGGGCATCTCTAGATTTCTTTTCCTAAGTTTTTCACTGCTATTATATCTTTTCTGTATGAGTTTAATTATTTCATAGCGATTTAGAACTGTGAAGGGGCCAGAAAGACTACCTGATTGTACCGGTTGGTACAGATGGGGAAATAGTGCAGAGGTTGAGATTGGTCAAGGTCATGTTGCTAGTTGGCAGGTGTCTTCTTAGTTGCCTTATCTGGCTCTGCTGGCATGTAAACTGGGTTTCCTGAGCAGGACTTTGACCTTATTTCCTTTTATCTCAGCAGTAAGTGTTGCTTTTGGTTCTATTTCCTGTTGTTTTGAGCTTAGGTTATGTGCAAGGCACTTGCACTGGGCCATCTGGCCAAGCAACCGTGAATACACCATCTGCTTTTGAAGCAACAACTTAGAGGGGCCAGAGACACATATGCAGGGTGCAAACACCAGGAGGTTTGTGAAAAATGTCTTAAGGCTTCATGAGAGTGGTAGGCACTGGGAGAGGAGAGATTACCTGGCTGAGTCACATGGGAATGTTTTTATATTTGAAGTGAGGCCTGAAAGCTAGTTAGAACTTGACAGATGGAGATTTGGAAAGAAGGGCATTATGGAGAGAAGACTATAAACAAAGGCTATGTTGTACAGTTTTGCTGGAACAACCAGTAGTTAATTGTATTGTTAATTAAATTTTTTTTAGAAAAAGGACAGTGATTTTTTCTCTCTCTACTGAATGGTATTATCAGAATCTCCAGCAGGTGCTAGAGTATATTTCAAGCATCACAGGGCCCGCCTGGGGATTCGATGCCTACTCCTAGTGTGGGTGCTCCCCTCTCCTCCCCTTTCTGGTGTCAGGAGAAATACTATTGTGTGTTTCTTAAGTGAACATTGTGGAGGTAGCCAGTTTCTCAGTTTCCAGAGGGTTGTGTAGTGATGTTCCTTAGGTATGAGGAAGCTGAAATATGTAGCTCAGGGTTTTGAAAATTAGACTAAGGATTTTTTAAGGTTTTGATCAAAGAAAATGATGTGGTCAGAGCATTGTTTTAGGAAAATTAATGTTGGCATTATGGGGGATGGATTGAACATAGATAAATAAGCTACTGAAGTGGTTCTGGTAAGGATAAGGAAGGGCTGTATTTGAGCAGGGTAGTAGCAGTGAGAGGGGAAAGAAGAATGGGTGGGAGAGGCTTTGGCAAGATAATTAAAGAACTTGTCGGATGGGATACCTGGAATGGAGGAGGCTTGAAAAACCCCATGAGTTTCGAGCCTCCTTATATGAAAGAACGGAGGCTGGTGTAATGTGGGGCAAAAGAGAAATTTGTTTTGCACATTTGAGTTGGAGGTGCTGAGGGAAGATGAAGAGGAAATGTTAAGCATGCTTTTGGACACACAGGACTAACGATTAGGGAAGAGAGGAAAACTTAGACGTTTTACTATGATCAAAAAAGAGCTGATTATTAAAGTAGTGAGCATGGTTCCAAGAGTGTGTAGCAGAGAAAAGTAGTTGGACTAAAACTCTGGTGAAGGTCCTGTTTAGGAAGGGAGAGGAGGAAGAGATATCTTCAAGGATGCAGAGAAACCTAGGAAACTATAGCATCTCCGAAACCAAGAAAAAATAGAGGGAGAAAGAAGGAATAAAATATTAATTTCTGTCCCAAAATATTGATGCCAAAGACTATCCATCTTTTCTCCATCTCATTGCACAGATGTACAGGACAGAGAATTTAGTGAGTGGACCCTCTAAACTTATGCTCCCCTACTCCTTACATATAAGTCGTGTTCTTGCAGACTGGTATGTTTATATACCCTAAAAAAAAAAAGCAATAGAAAATTTTTTTTTAAATCTAAGAGCAATATAAAATCATGTAAAATGTCACCTTTATAGAAACACATAAATGGGAAAGCCCCCCGCCCCCAATCCTACTTCTCAGAACCAACCACATCAACAATTGCTGTATTTTCATCTGACTTCAAAAAAAGAATGCCACCATGATGTTCTTCCCCAGTGGATCATAGATCCACTGTTGAGCAGCTGCTGCTTCACGTGGCAGCATGTCCTGGACATCCAGCATGTCCTTTGTATTCCAGCAAAGCCAACACCCGAATTCCTGGACGTGGAGGTGAGTCAGAGGAGCGAGCCTTTTTACATCTAGACCCTCACCATCGTCAGCTACGTTCAGTAGACCTTTGGTCATTCTGGTCCCACTGCAGGTGCTGTTTTGTTCCTCACGGTCCCAAAGTCCCTTCCAATCATTTTAATTCCCGGGGATGCTCTCTACTCCAAATTTCTAAGTGGAGGAGCTGTTGTCATGACCTAGAACTTTGTGGGAATGGACAGAGAGGGCAGTGGGCTGAGGCTGAAGTAGAAGCCCCAGCAAACATGGAGAGAGCCCTGACCGGTGCTTCCTGCCTCCGTTGTGCAAAGTCTCCCAACTGGGCAAATGTCAGAATACTTTTCTTGTTAAAGAAGTATTTCTTCTATTTTAGGATTATTGTTAGATTTGCTTTTTAATTTTAAGAGTTCAACAATTTGCTAAAAATAAGTAAAAGTGAACTCTTAAAAAGCAAAGCTAACAATTTGCTGTTGTTGGATTTGCTTTTTTATTTTTTAAGAGTTCATTTTTACTTCTCTCACTTTTTAATTCATTTTTAAGAATCATTCCTGCAAATTCACTGCAAGGTTTTGAAGTTAACTGTTTTTAATGTCAGTACTGGATTGTTGACTTACCCGTCAGTCACCAGGCATCTATTGTGCACTTACTGTGGGGTCCGGGTTGTTTTACTACACAGAAGCAGCCTGGGGTTGTGGAAAGAGCTAGAGGAATGTGAGGGTTGGGGACAGCTGGGGTCTAATTTGGCTCTATTCTCCAGAGAGGCCATGGACCAGTCATGACCCTTCCATTCCCTAATCTTTACAACAAGCTACTGGATTGGTAACTGTCAAGATTCCATCAGACAGCCTCTGATTTTCTGTTCTACTATTGGATTTGGGTTTGCATCATCTAAGTGTGTTGTCCAGTATAATGCAAGCTCACTTTCATTCTGAGATGAGTTGGATAGAGATAATAGTCAAGAATTTGGGTTCTAATCTTGGCCTTGATACTGAACTCTGTACCTTGGACTGATCCTGGGGACATCATTTGTCTGCCAAATGAGGGTATTGACTGAGATCCATGGTTCTTACCTAGGAGTGTACAACCGAACCAAACATAGAACTTTGTAGAAGCACATGTCTAGATTCAGCTCCCAGAGATTATGATTCAGTAGGGGTGAGGTGGGGACCAGTTATGTTTTCAAACACTCTATAGGGGTTTTGAGGTACTCTCCTTGATAAGAAGCTGGCTAACTCGTCAGCATTTGACCAATACTTGAGTCTTCTTCCCCCTTGGCCACTACTTTGTTCGCCTGTGAAGTGCTGTCAGCTGTGGCCCCGTTGGGCTTTGGTCTCCGCTGTGCTCAGTGGCCTCTCTCTCTTCCTCAGTAACAACCTGCAGTGTTTCACGGTGCGGTGCAGTGCAGCAGCGGCTCGTGAGGAGGACCCGTACGTGGACTCCACCCTGAAGGTTAGAACTGGCTTTTGATGACGGTGAACCCTGAGCTCAAAAAGGGGCCTGTGTATGCTCACATTTGCTCCTGGTTGTAAGCGAGGCACACGTAAAGGTCTTAAGATCTTATTTATTGAATTAGAACTTCGGAATGTAACACAGTGAGCATTTTTTGATTCATAGTTTAGATGACAATGTGTAAGATTACTTTGAAAACACTTCACTCAGAATTTAGGTCTAGTGCCTATTTCTAAAAGTTTGGTAAAGAATATGTACAGTAACTTCAGAGAGAGTATTTCACAACGGTAGTATACTACAGTTTTATTTTTTGACAGAAATATTGGTGGCAATTATATATAGCTATTCACACAGTTTAGAAATTAGTATATTCAAGAACACAAAATTGATTAAAGTGCATTAAAATAATTTCTTTATATTGTTATATAGCCTTTTGTTACTCTTTTGTAATTTTACAAGCCTTCAACAACCTCTGGTATTTCTGTAAACTAAATCTAGGAGCTAATGGGTGTGTTAGATCAATAACTTCATTTTTAGTATGCTTAGTCTCTGCAAAGCTCTTGACCACAAAATACAGAGGTCGTTTATGATGAAATTCTATGTTTTCTGACCTTGAATTTCTATTCTTAAAAATATACTGATCATTTTTATGATATTCACCATATGTATTTCACCTCTGATGTATAAGCTACTTGAATGGATGTTTGTTGTGAAGATGCAGGCTGCAGGAAACCCCAAAATTATGATGGCCTCTATTTCACAAGTTAGATTATGTCCATGATAAAAGGCATCTGGAAGTAAGTGTTCAGTAATGATGGCTATGCTGATAAGCCAGCACTGTGAAGTGCTAGTGTGTCTGAGGTACGCTCCCATTCTCGCTGTTGCCCAGGTCACATTCGGTGGTCACATTTCATGTGACCTGAGTTCTCAGTAACTTTTTGCTGTGGCCGAGCCTGTAGCTCTCTTGTTGCTGACCAGGCTTGCTGCCTGTCTACCTTCAGCCTCCGGGGAAACCGGAATCACAGCTCTTCCTTGTCTTTCTTTCTGTTGTTAAGATACACCTGTGGCCTTTTAAGAGATCATTTTTAAAATGTAGGTTATTTTCCTAGTAAAAATTGAGAGCTGACAGATTATTTTCCCTTTCTTCTCCCCAAACCATGCCTTTAAAAATAAAACAAAAAAACTCAGACAGGCTTACATAGGTGGTGATGGTAGAGTAGGGGTATATAGTAGATTGAGGTAGGATCAATCTACACTTGAAAATAAATCATAATTTCAGGTCTTCTCAGAGTCTCATAAAACCACAGGGAAGGAACCCGAAAGAGAGGAAGGGAGAAGAGAGGGGAGACCGGTATCTGGTGGGGATTGCTGCCCTTCAGACCCGCCTTTGGAGCATACACAGAGGCTCCCCTCCCCGGCACCTCCGCCGTCTGAAACCCCAGGTGCCGCCCGAGTGAGCACGAGGTCATGGAGGCCGCCTGCTGACTCGGGCTGTGGGAGCTGCGGGGTCTGAGACTTCACAGCCTCAGAGGGCACGTATCTCTTTCTCCCGTTCCTCTCAGATCCCAGCTCCTCAGCACTAGCCAGGGCCCCGCAACTAATCCTAGGGATGAAAAAATAAACGGAGGTGTTTTCCAAGCACGTTGTACAAAGGGCCGAGGAAGGTGACCCCTGAATCAAAACAGTGTCAGCTGAGGCAGTGGCACGGCCTGGCAGCCTCATTCGTGAGCTCCCCGGGAGAGTTCCCCTGTTACCGTTCTTATCCACTCTAGTTGGATGCATGCTCCCTCCCAGGGCCAGGAGCCTGGCTCCCGTGCAGGCTTCCTGCAGCTTATCTGACACAGCCAGCCTGTCAGGCATTCTGGGCAGTGTTCACACCTAAGGCCCCTCTGAACACACGAGCATTTCTGTCCTACGCTCCCATCTACTAGGAATCCATGCTGTGTACTCTCTGGGCAGCAGAATGTCCTTTTGTAGCATCTCATTTTGCCTGGAAACTCCACTTGGGCGTACCCCCAGGCCAGCACACCGTTAGTGGGGTTTCCCTGGGTGGCAGCTTACCAGCCATGGCCGCACTCCCAGAGCCGTGGGGAGTCCCCGCTGTGAGGGGCCTCAGGGGCGCCCGCTTTCTGAATTCATTCAGGAAGGGGAGCTCTTTGCAGGCACATATGAAATAGTTGGTTAAATAAGTTCAGATAGGATAACCTCCTTGCTCTGATGAGAATAGGAATTTGAAGAGTTTTTTGAGGGGGGGGATGGGGCAGAAGAGACTATCAAATAAACAGACAGATTTTTGAAGGTTAAAGTTCATGTATGTTTTTCCCATGGTTAAATTTGTGGTTTTTCCTTTCCTAGGCTTGCCCACCCGTCAGTATGGATGTCTGTGCTTTAAGAATACAGCTTTTCATAGGCTTGAGAGCCATCTGTCACTTTAAAAACCACATCATACTTCTAACCAAGGCGGACCCCGAGCCCCATCCAGAGAGAAGAGAGTCCCCCAGGAGGCTCCTGTGAGCATCCCTCTCCCCAGAGTCCTGCCAGAGTTTCTGCACTGATTGTTATGGGGGTATTTTGTGTGTGTCTTACTTTATGTTTTTTTTGAGTCAAAATTTTGAAGGCCCAGGTGACTTTTCTATGGTGTTCTTTTTCCAGAGAAAGAAAATAAGGTTTTAATGATCTCTATAATATCCTTTATAATTGACCTTTCTTTAGAAGAAAATGAATCAAAACCTAGTATTTTAGATGAAACGTTAAAGGATATGCTATTCTGTGTAATTCAAGGGAATGACGGGGCCTCTGATGCTAACCCATACGACAAGTCTTTTCATATTTTTCTATTCTGACCTTTCAGTAGTTGCATTTTTAGACAAAGATTATTTTCTGGTATTTCAATTCAAAAGAAATTAACAATGTATTTCTTAACTTAAATGACATTCAAGATATATAGATATGTACTGACCTACCTTAAAATAGAATTGCAATTTGATAACACTGATCTCTGGTTGACGCTTCGGTTTTCTGTTTTCGCATTGTTTGGAACAGAGTGCTTAATTTCAGGCTAGTTACGCTTCTATTTGATGTTTTCTACACTGTGAACTTAGTGGTAGGGAATGCGATCTAATTTGAACGTTTCTATGTGGAAAACTTATTCAGGTAAGAAACTTGTTTTGGGGGAAGAAACATATATTTCAAATCTCACATTGATTTTTAATTTTTAACATAAGTTTTTGATTGTTTTTTAATTGCTTGTGCCTGTACTTGTTCCACCAAAAGGAGTAAACAGGTTGCCTTGGTTAAGTGGTCTGACCTTAAAAACTGTCTTAGCATGAGGATAAACGACGTGTAATTTTGCACATTTGTAAAGTATTACATATTTTAAATGATTTTATAAACTTCTCATTTATTTGAAAATTCATTTGTTCAAAGGTCTATGTTTTAAAACGTTTGTATACCACAGAAAATGCATCACATAGTGAAAACCAGAGACAGGATAGTGCTTCAGGCAGACTCGCATGTCTTCTGCTCTTTCCTGGCAGCATGAGGGATTTGAGTGTTGCTCTGTTGGAGCTTCATGGATTTGTGATGTCGGGCTTGCTGGACCCGTGAAGGCCACTTGCAGGAAAGATCCTGGGCCTGGGGACTTTTTTTAAAAAAAATATATCTTTATTGATTTCAGAGAGAGGAAAGGAGAGGGAGAGAGAGAGATAGAAACATCAATGATGAGAGAGTCATTGATCGGCTGCCTCCTGCACGCCCTTGACTGGGGATCAAGCCCACAACCTGCGCCTGTGCCCTGACCAGGAATCGAACCCCGATCGCCTGGATCCTAGGTTGACGCTCAACCGCTGTGCCACGCCAGGCCGGGTAGCCCGGGGACTTTTTCACAGCCAAGTCCCCTTCCTTTTGAGGGCTCTTGCCTGTTCTTTGAACTTATTGCCTATTTAAGAATGCTTGTGGAATGAAGTGGAAGTGATTGGTGTATCAGTTGATGAGTTATAAAATATTAAATGTTGTAGGCTTGTGCAGCATTGTGAACAAACCATATAAAAATCGACTGTACAGTTAACACTGAAGAAAATACTAAATGAAAATGATTTCATAGTTATATTATTTTAGGTATCAAGTATTTACCATTTAAAATTGCCATTTATTAGTAATATGTCTTATCTTACAGTTTTGTCCTTTGTTTTGCTTTTAGTTCTAGAAAAGATACCAGTGTTAAGCTCAAAACACCTCCTGTAGCTGAGGCTGGGTGGAATTTGTATATTGTGAATACGACCTCACCAGTGCAACTGTACAGAGAAATGGTACTCCTTTCAGACTTCTGATTCTTATTTGTAGAAATATAGAGTGGAATTGATGACCAGAAATGGATTCTAATTCTCTTCCTTTCAGAGTGCCACACCCACCAGCCACGAGCTCCGACAGTGGAGCGAGTGTTCATCTGTCTCCGCCTTCTCGTGTTCCCAGCTCCTACATTTGAGGAGCTTGTAGAAGTTCCCTTCACTAAAATCAGCCTCCTGTATTCATACCATCCTCCTACGAGGATCAGTTAACCAGTCTAATTATAAATAGACTTTGACCTTTACTTTGAACCCTAGGAAAGAGAGCCATGAAATGAGCTGAACGACGTCTCAGGTCATTTGCCTCTGTCTCACACTTCTCTGAACATCAGCCAGTTGTCCCTGGGCACTGCTGCACCTGTAGCATTGTCCTGTGAGTAGGGTCCCAGAGTGGGCATCTTACTTCTTTTCTGAAAGTGACAGCTGCCAACTCATTCCTGGCAACTTTTTTTAACTCTTTATTTTGAAATCTGTAATTTCAAACTTACAGAAAAGTTGTAAGAAAAAGAATAATACAAATAAAACCTGTATATTCCCCACACAGATTTACCCTGAGTCCATACCCCTTGCTTTTCTCTGTGTGTGTCTCTCTCTCTTTCTCTCCACTCTTGCATTTTCTATACACATAAACACAGAGTTGTTTTCTGATCCTTTGGAAAATAAATGCATAGGTCATAGTCTAAGGCTAAATACTTCAGTGTATGTTTCCTGTGCATCAGGATATATGCTTGCATAACCACAGGGCAGTCATGCCTCAGTACATTTAACACTGATACAATACTTTAGTCTCTGCTTCAGATTCCATTTTTATCAATTGACCTAATGGTATAGCATTTCCCCCGCTCCAATCCAGGATCTACTGGCATCAGGTAGTGTACTTGTCATGTGTCTTTAGCCTTTTTAAATCTGGAATATGTTCATAGCCCCCCTTTTTTTTTTGTTTTTGTTTTTTTTGTTTAATGACAAACATTTTTTGAAAATTATATTTTCCCCTTCCCGCATTAAATTTTTTTTCATGATTAGCTTATCTGTTCTTCTTGGCCAGAATGTATTACAGGTGATCCACTGTGTTTCTCAGGGTATGACCTTGGGAGGATCATGATGTCCATCTGCCCCTCATTGGTAGTGTTAATTTTAATCATCAGGTCAAGGTTTTGCCTGATTTGTCCCTTGCATTTTAATGCCGATGATTATATCAATTTTGCTCTTTTTTATTTTGCTTAATTGAAAATCATAAGCCTCATCTAGATGGTTTGCCTACTGGAGTCTGAAAATACAGATAGACTCAGCTAGCAATAATTTTTATAAGCCCCCTGTAAGTTACAGAAATAGATATAGTAGAATCTCAGTTTACCTATTGAAGCTAAAAAAAGGGATGCTCAGTCTGAATTTGAGATTTAAATCTTTGAGCTTTTTAAAAAAGAGTTAACTATTTCAGATGTTCATTAGCTTTATTGCTAAGTTAACAGTGTCATTAGTACCTTCTCTAATGATGAGCACTGTTTAACAAAGGGGTATTTACAATTGTGTATATAAAACTAACTCATAGATTTCGGGAAGGGGCACTTTAGCTAGGCCCTTTCAGAATGATTAATAAGCACTTTTTATGTTTTAGGATTTAATGTGTCTAAATATTAATTTTACTAACAAAATATATAGGTATTCTTAAGAACTGGGAAACTTTTAGGAGTCTTTCTGCTGCAACATTAGCTGTTTGCCTTTTTTGTTTTAGGTAGACTACAGTAATACCTACAAGACTGTAAAAACCCAGAGCTGCATCCACCTTCTCAGCGAGGCTCATCTGTTAGTGAGAGCGGCCCTGATGGATGCCAGTCAGCTGGAACCTGGAGAAAAAGCAGAGCTTTTAGAAGCATTTAAAGAAAGCTGTGGGCACCTTGGAGACTGCTATAGCAGGTTGGTGATGCTTCTTGGAAACTTGTTAGAGAAGCCGTCTTGAGCTTTGGGTGTACTTGCTAGCTTTTCCATCTCTGGTAGTTACCTGATAAATGGGGGCACGCATGAGGGGAAGTGGCTCATTCATTATTTCAAAAGCATTTGTTGAACACATACTATGTGCCAGATACTGTGCTAAGCTTAGAGATACAAAGATGAGCGTGACCTGCCTTCAAGTAGTTAGTTTATTAAATGAGCAGTGAGTCTCAAGTTCACGAGTCGCCTACCACTTCATTTATGAGTTAGAAGTTTCTTTTCAGGCCCGGAGATGGGGGTGATGTGGGGCATGACCAGTGAAAATCCTGGACAGGCTGTATTACTAGTTTATTCCGTTAGCTTTAAGGGAGAGCTACCATTGGACAGTCTGTGATTTTAACCTTAGTAGTCAGTGTTTTTATGATGTCACAAAAGGACACTAATATGAATAGTGGTTTTTATTTCTGGGAATGATGTTTACAAATTACTTTGCATGTGATTGTTTCAGAGGTTTACTTCACCCATGGGAATGATTATAAATTAATGAAACAGACTTTCCTTGCCTATAAACACCATTATTTTGGAGCTACATTATGAAAATAAAATTCACTTAATGAATTTTTTTCTAGGTTTAATATGACCAAGCAAAACAGAACTACATTAATTAGAATGACTTTGCAGAATAAAACTTAGGAGATTTTTCCAGCTACTAATGACAGTAGAAGAGTACTTGAGAATTATGTCATCTGGAAAGCATGATCTGTTTTATTATGAAGTGTGCTAGATACCCTGCCTTAAAATGACAAGACTGAGCTTTCTTTGCTTCCTTTCCTTCAGGCTCGACACCCAGCATTCCCACCTCGCCTTGCCCTACTATAAGATGTCTGGTCTTTCTATGGCTGAAGTTTTGGCTCGAGTGGACTGGGCAGTAGAGGATGGATCACAGAAATATGAGAGGGGATTAATCTTTTACATTAGTCATTCACTTTATGAAAACCTGGATGAAGAATTAAGCGAAGTGAATATAGTTTTCTGTCTAGCTAAATCTGATATTTTTAACTTTTCATTTTAGCAATTTATTTTATGTAATACCATTTAGAAGTCAAGTTCTAAACATTTTTCTTTGGTAATAGTTTCTTTTCCTAAAAAGCTAACTAATGTACCCCTTTCTTCATTAATAATTATAGAATTATAGCTTAGAAAGGAACTTATAAGCGTCTTCTCATACTTTCTCATTATATAGATGGAGAAATATGGTCCACTGTGATTGAGTGGCCTGCCCAACGTAACAGTTGCTTGTCTTTAGAAGAATGGCACAGAATTCGGCCCTCACCTGCCTTCTCATCTGCAGTCCTTTCCACCACCCTAGTCACTCCACTCTCCAAGTGTCCATAGCTTCACTTACAACATCCTGGCCTAGTGACCTTTACACATTATTAATGATTATTTGTAGCCCCTTGTGTATTTTTATTTTTATTTTTTAAAAATATGTTTTCATTGATTTTAGAGTGAGAGGAAGGAGGGGGCAAGAGAGACATCGATGTGAGAGAGACACATCGATTGGTTTCCTCCCACACGCATCCTGACCAGGGATCGAACCCGCAACCCAGACATGTACCCTGACCAGGAATCGAACCAGTGACCCCCTGTTGCACAGGATGACACTCAACCAACTGAGCCACACTGGCCAGGGCCCTCATGTATTTTTAAAAAGAGATGACTACAGATATGCAAAGTTAGATATTGTGATACCAAATGCTTTAAGATTTTTGAGAGAAATGAAATTTTTATCATAAACTGCCTTAAGTATATTTTGTACTAAGCTGTAATTTTTTATAATGGACTTTCCAGTGTGATTTAATCCAGTACTTATTTTCCTCTTCTGAATGCTTGTTAAAATTAGAAGTGCTGGCCACAATTTGCTATATATTTTCACAGCTTTTTCTTCATTTTAACTCTACAGAGAGATTAATTCCAGTCACCTGAGGTCTCCCATGTTATCATCAGCTCCATCTTCTTAAATCAAAGCATACTGCTATAATTTGATTTTAACTGAAATGTTATATCTTGGCTTTGTATCTTTTCTTCCCCTGATTTGGTTGCTTCCTGTTGGCTGACTGACCTTTTCCTCTCATTCATGTTCACCAAAGGAATTAGCAGTAAAAGTGGTTCAGATGTTTCATGTGGCCGAGCCGAAGCAGCTGCCCCATATCCTCTGTAGTCCTTCTATGAAGAATATTAATCCTCTAACTGCCATGAGCTATCTAAGGAAACTGGATACCTCCGGGTTTTCATCAGTCTTAGTGACACTGACCAAGGCAGCAATGGCTCTGAAAATGGGAGATCTTGACATGTACAGAAACGAAATGAAAAGCCATCCAGAGGTACGGTGCCCTGCCTGGTAGGACTGGGAGTCCTGAGGTGTTTAGCTTTCTTCTGGCTTCTAACTCATTTTTTCTTAGTCGTAAAGGAAAATAGGCTTAATATTAGAAAGGAAGTGACCCAAAGTGGAAATGCTTGGGCTTCAGATCTGGCAAATGAAAAAGAATTATAAATGGCAGCAGTGGGTATCCAGAGACCTTTCAGCTTAGCGTCAGGCATGCTCAGAGCATGGGGGATATGGAGGCTCTGCCCGAGCTGACGGTCGGCATGAGGGAGCAGCGTGCCCGCTGACAACAGTGAAGTGTATTCAAGTACAGCAAGTGGGATATTAACTGTGAGCCTTAGGAGTCCAGTGGTTGCAGAAAGAGCCTGCACTTGGGAAAATCACAAAGGACTATATGGAGGATTGGACATTTGAGTGGTATAGCAAAGAAAAGGTAGCTTTCCCTTGGAAGAGAGGCCATTTAGGGGCATGAGCCAAAGATATTAATTATGAGGGGGGGAAAATTAAAAGGTAACATTAATTGAGCACTTACTATGTCCCAGGCTTATTCTAAGCCCCTTGCATATGTTCTCATATTTAATTCCTGCAACAGTGCTATAAGGTAGATGCTATTGTTATATCTATTCTACAGATGAGGGAACTAAGCCAAAGAAAGGTTAAATAACTTGTTCAAGATGACCCTGCTGGTGAGTGGTAGAGCCAGGATTTAAAGCATGCAGTCTGGCTTCAGATCCAGTGTCCTACACTGTTGTTTTACCGCCCAGCTGGGCAAACACCCACAGTACGACTTTGGTTTCTAAACCGAGAGCAGAGTGCTTTATTGCTGTACAAATGGCACATTTTGTTATGATGAGAAGAGCGAGTTAACATCAAAGTATCCTTTGCTTTGAAGAGCAGAATTCTAGAAAGATGAATTTTCTTTCCACAATTTTGAAAAAGCTTAAGGTGTATTATTAAATCAAGTACACCTAAATATAAAGCTCTCTCCAAAAATAGGGCATCTTGACCTTAATTAGATGTTAACTTTTATGGAGACAGTTAACAGTGATCTTCTTAGAGCAAGAACTTGTCTTTGTATTAAAGAAAAAATTGAGATTAAAGTAAATTATTAATAGCTTAACCATGAATCTTGAATGTACTAGCATGTATTTCCAAGATGAGTGGAGTATACGTTTTTGTTCCTAAATTTCTTTTTTATCTCAAGATGAAGTTGGTGTGTGGCTTTATTCTCGAACCTCGGCTGTTGATTCAACAGAAGAAGGGACAGATTGTTCCAACCGGGCTTGCGGCTCACTTGAAGGAGACCCAGCCTGGGTTGCTTGTAGCTTCAGTCCTGGGCTTGCAGAAGAACAACAAAATTGGGATTGAAGAAGCAGATTCCTTCTTTAAGGTTTGTCAGTTTCCAAATGTTCATTGTTCTGGATGTCCTGATAAAATTGGTGGGGGCTGGGAGCAGAATAAGAGAAGCGAGTTTTTACTTGTTTATTGAAAAAAACAAACGTAGATATGACCAGTTTATAAAGATATAGATTAAAAGAATATATGTAGAAAAATTTTATTCATGCAGGCTCAAATCTGTTTCCTGTTAAAATGTCTGACTTTGCTGTGCCAGGGCTAATGCTAACGGTGAATTATTAAGTGCGTGGCCCACATGATGGAGTGTGTGCAAAGCTGTAACTTGCTGGATGCTGTACTGATCTGGGACATGGGGGCTTGTTTCCCTGTGTTCAAGGTGCTCTGTGGGAAGGATGGAGATACGATTCCTCAGCTCTTGGTAGACTTTTGGGAAGCCCAGCTGGTAGCATGTCTCCCAGATGTGCTGCTGCAGGAACTCTTTTTCAAGCTCACATCACAGTACATCTGGAGATTATCGAAGAGGCAGCCCCCTGACACAGTACCGTTGCGCACATCAAAGGATCTGGTAAGATAATGGAGTAATACATCACACATTACAATAATGTACATTCTTATTTTGAATAAAACCTAAGTTACATCACCAGATATCTTTTTAAAGCAGGAGTTAGAAATATCCTTAGAACTTGCCCATAAGTGAGGTTGCCTACATTATAAATATTTTATATATATATATATATATATATATATATATATATATATATATATATACACACATATATATATATATTTTTAAAATATATATTGATTTCAGAGAGAGGAAAGGAGAGGGAGAGGGAGAGATAGAAACATCAATGATGAGAGAGTCATTGATCGAGCCCACAACCCAGGCATGTGCCCTGACCGGGAATCGAACCCCAATCGCCTGGATCCTGGGTCGACGCTCAAATGCTGAGCTGTGCCCGGCCGGGCTACATTTTAAATATTTTATATTCAAAAGAGTTCCCCTGCTGCTTCTGTGTTACTGCCTTGCAGTGGTATCTCAGTAGCCAAAGCATGAGGGATCAGGCTTTCCCAGAACGTGTCTGTGTTCCCTCAGGGGGTGGTCATGAAATAGAACACGAGAAAAGAGACATCTGCCAACCTCCCTTACGCGTGAGGACCTGCTGTGGGAGAGGCCCCCGTTTCCTGTCAGCTGCACACGGGCTGTTCTGTAGCCCGCCTGGCAGCCCTCACCGCTGCTTTTACCCATCCTGCCCCCTCCCCTCCCGCTCCTTTGAGAGACTGCCTCTCAGTGGATGCCGCAGTGAACTGGAAAAGACACCAACTCCTTGAATAAGGGGGCTTTTAGGGAAATTATCTTGAGAACTTATAGAAGAGATTTTGTCTCCCAAGGAAAGGAGTAGAGATAAAAATTATTTCCAGTGTTACTGTTAACTGTTTTTTTTTTTAGTATAATTAGCTTAAAAGCGTTATTGCTTTTTTTTTTGCTAGAAAGGGCTTCCTTGGAATATTTTTAAATGTAAAGTATTAGGAAATATTTCATGCAGATCCATTTGGTGGGAAGTAGGAAGGCTGGAACTTTTTCCAAGGGAATTGACTCTAAGACTTCGCTTCCCATCCCCAGGAAGGTGTGTACTTAATTCTGTGACACGCTGAGGATTAGTGATTGCTTGCTCTATTTAGCATGGGTGAAGAACATCTTGTATTGTAGTATTTTGTTTATGTTAATTTCTTTTACATTTTAGATAAATGCCTGTGGTCATTATGGCTTAATTTATCCATGGGTTAATGTCCTAATATCATCTGATTGCTTAGCTGACAAAAATTATACAGAAGATCTCTCCAAATTACAGGTAAATAAAAATGCCTCTTTTTTATTTATTACACATTATTAGATATTTATTTATCTACATGTTACAATCTAATGTAGGATATAAATTTGGTAAGACCCCAGGTGTTCTGTTAATCTAGAGTACATAATTTTGAGGGACAAAGTCCATAGTTAGGGATGCTCAGAAGCTCTCCTGCCTCTGCCTGAAACTGCTCACAGCAAGGCTGGTGTCATTACCAAGACCCAGTGTGCACCCAAGTCACATGACTCTCTTGCCTCTTTTGCAGCACGTGCTTGGAAACACTTTGTGAAATGCAAATGTGGCGAATATTTAGCAGTGTTTTATTGCTGTGATTCATGTTTGTTTTTTGATTTTCATCTTCACTCATATATTTTAGGCCTCTAGCCCCATCCAGACACCACTATCTCTTTTGTAGGAAATAGGTCAAAGGAGCCAGTTTACCTGGCTCCTGAAAGGATATTAAAATAAATAAGAAGTATGATCAGAGGATGTGGATCATCCTGCAGGGATTCTGACTGTTTTGACTGGAACAAGAAACAGATCTACATTTGACGTGGTGGACCAGGCTGGGCTGCATGCGGAGGTGGTTTTGTTTAATACAGTTCAGTGGTCCAAGGATCAGTTGGAAGCCCCAAATCTGTTTTGTTTGGTCTGCCCAATGTATCTACCAACATATAAAAATTGACATTTTAAATGAAGACTTCTGAGTTTCAAGTTCCTCTTGAAAAATTCAGCAGAACTGGTAACCCTGGGCCCCCAGGGCCTCAGACCTGCGGGCTGGAGCCAGCTAGCGGCTCCCCTTCCAGGGCAGTGCTCACGCTGTCTTGCCAGCCACGGTTCTTATCATGGTGCCTTCTTGGTCCAGATCTGGAGCTGTGGTGTCCACTTTCCTTACACTCAGCTCTTTAGGTTTGGCCTCTTTAGGCTTTTGAGTTTGCAACCCCTGATTTACCCTGGGACAGGTGTAAGTGTGGTTATTGCTTATGGAAACCAAAACTGGGGACGGGTCAAGAGGGAGCTCAACAGACAGTGTGGCTTAGACAACCTCTAGACAGTCTGTGTTGTCTCCAGAAGCGGAGTTACTTACATTCTTAAAAAATCACCAAAGAAGATTCTTGTTGGTTCTCATCTTTAGTATCCCTGTGATATAGAGCTACTGAACCTCAGGCTTGTTCATTCCCCAGATACTCTGTGAACTTATGCTCTGAATGTACACAGTATTGGGCCAGGCGGGCAGGGCCTTGCTCTCCCAGAATGTGTGTACTAATTGCCTATTTAAAATCATAATTGTCACAAGTGCAGTAAAATCTCACCTGATAAAGCTACAAAACATATTTGTAATCACTGCTTGAAAAAGTATAATTTAGCAACCTCTTAAAAATCCACTTTAAAGTATTTATAAAGAGCAGTTCCTGGGGGAGTCTTGCTGTTGATGGGTAGAAATATAGTCAGTCTAAACGTCTCTAAACCACTCTCCGTATTATAGCTCTTTCTAGATTATTGTGGGTCGATTAGTCTTAGTCATTAAGAGCAAAATAACCCTCAAGAAGCAAGAAGATCTCACATGGTTCTCACCTAGAGGAATGGGGTGGTTCAGGATCACCAGGACAGGTTTTTCAAAATTGTATGACTCCCCTCTACCCCCACCCACCACCACCCCACAGATTTGATGTGCCTCTTGTCCTCAGTCACTGTGATATTACATATTTGTGCAAAACTTAGATTTAAAACAATATAGAAATTATTGTTGCTATCTGAAATGACACAGTAACTAGTAAATGCCCTGCCCTTCACCAGAATTGTCATGGGCCCCTCCCCCACCTCCTTGCCAGCCACCTCGCCCTAGAGAAGTTGATTGTGTAGGTAGAGAAGCCCCAGAAGTCTGGATTCCACCCCTGCAGAGCCGGCTGAGAGTGAGGGATCCGGATCAGGGAAGGGAGTAAGTGATGCTTGTGTGGGGCAGAGAGGAGGCCAGTGCGCTAAGAGGCAGGCAGCACTGAGTTTTAAAGAGCAGCAGTAACCGTTGGACCATTTTTTTATTCTGTAGTATATGTGTCATCAGGTGTGTTTTACTTAAACTCCTTGATGATATGGATAAAACTAAGGAAAAGTTCATGGGTCATGCATTTTGTGCCATGCTTTGACTAGCTGCATTTTAACCATGGTTCAGGTTACCCTACCCAGCCCATTGTCTCGATTAACCAGAAGTTGAAAACAGAAACAATCTGTGTTTTCTTTCATGTTGGGAGATCTGTGAGTGGCATGTTGTCCCCTTCTTTCATGTTTGCCCTCTTACCGTCAGGAAAGTGTTCAGATGAAGGAGATTGTTAAACTTGCAGGAAGGAAAGGGACCAACCTTATTCTCCCGGCCATTCCATGGTAGAGATTTGGAATAAAATAATCATGCCGACAGCAGATAGGTAGTTCACATTCCTCCTGTGAGCCTGAGAAGCTGTAGCAAAAAGAATGCCAGAAGAAGAAAATCAGTGTGTGATCATCTCATCTTTATCCAGAAGAAGGGGAAAACAGATGATTTTGGTGGTAGAATCAAAAGCAGTACCTTGAAAACCCCCGCACAAAACAGTACAGTTGACCCTTGAACATCATGGGGTTGGGAGCACCGGCTGCCCACACAGTGGAAAATTCACATATAATTTACGGCGGCCCTCAGCAGACATGGATTCCCAACTGCAGCTGACCCCTGAACAAGTCGGGTGTGAACTGTGTAGGTCAGTTGAAAAAATCTGCATGTAAGTGGACCTGTGCAGTTCAAATCCATATTGCCAAGGGTCAACTGGGTTTATAGTTTAAATGCTTAAAAGTAAAATACTGGTTACAGTTCTGAGTACTGAAATAGTACCTTCCTTCTCTTATATTCAGCTTGTGGCAAGTGGTGTTGATACAAAATATCAATTGTGTTCGTTTTCTTAAATGTTAAATTTTATTTTGGCTGTATGTGTAGTGCATGTTTGTTAGAGAAACTTTGGAAAATACAGACAAAACAGGTGCGCTCTGTCCTCCCATTCACTGAGCTGACCTCTGGGCTCCCCCAAAGGGGCTTCTGTGTGTATGTACCCATGCAGATTTTACAGGACTGATCGTGCTCTGAATATAATTATATATTGAGATTTTTTTACTCATTTTATCATGAGCATTTTGTCATTAAGTGGCCTTTGAAAACAAGGTTGATGGCTATATAATATTCCATCATACAAACGTACCATCATTTACTCAGCCCTTTTTGTGTAACACTTAGATTGAGCCTAGTTTTTCAATATTATAAAACATCCTTAAACATCATTGGACATAAATCTTTGACCACAGTGTTGATTATTTCCTTAGGATGGAGTCCTGAAGCATTCTCATTAGTTGTTGTTTTTAAACATCTTTTTTTAATATGTCTTTATTGATTTCAGAGAGAGTAAGGGAGAGGGAGAGAGAAACATCAACGATGGAGTCATTGACGGCTCCCTCCTGCGCACCCCTCACTGGGGATCGAGCCCGCAGCCCGGGCCTGTGCCCTGTCGGGGAATCAGACTGCAATGTCCTTGCTCATAGGTTGACGCTCAACCACTGAGTCATGCCGGCCGGGCACATTCCCATTAGTTTTAAAATGCAGTCTATGCAAAGCAAATAAAATTGTCTTATTTTTTAAATGATTGCTTTCTCTGAAACAGATTGTTATTCTTTAAACTAGAGGTGGTTTAAATATTATTTAACACTTCACTCTACTTAAACTTAGTAAGTAGCAGATGCCTGTGCTCTAAAATTGCGTTCTTTTTTTTTCTTGCATGTGAGGTTTATAGTCTTTTAAAGAAATTGTACTGTATATGTTGTGCTTTAGACTTTGGGGTGCCTCATTCCATAACATTTCACTTTTCTGTTCATAGTCTCTTATATGTGGTCCTTCATTTGACATAGCTTCCATCGTTCCCTTCTTGGAGCCCCTCTCAGAAGACACGGTCGCTGGCCTCAGTGTCCAGGTTCTGTGCCGGACGCGCCTGAGAGAGTATGAGCAGTGCATAGACACACTGCTGGAGAGGTGTCCCGAGGCCGTCATCCCGTATGCTAATCATGAGCTGAAAGAAGAGAATCGGGTATGCTTTTCGGATTACATTTTCTAGGCTAGATCACTGATAATCAGATTTGATAATCTTGTTGCCTTATCTGCGAAATGGGGACAAATTATGCCAGTTCAGCCCCACAGGACTGTGCGGGTCAAACAAGCAGATTCGTGGAACGTGCTTAGTGCTTCGAGTGCTGTTAGGGGCTATTAAAATATATAGTGATGGCATGTTATCTTCACTAAAAATCACTCATTTGAAGATGAAGGAGCCTATTTACCTGAAGATTTGGGAACATAATGACAATGGGAAAATAGTTTCTAAATCAGAGTTTGAGACTTCAGTCCATTTTCTTCCTTCCTTCCTGCCACCTCAGAGATGACCCAGGACATGCCTGTTTCCGCATGAAAACAGCCGTGTATATACGTACAGTATACACGCTGTTAGATTTTCAAACTACAAATCTGAGTTCTATGTTGTAGTTTAAGCAGAAGACCAGCTGCGGATAAACTTCTGTTGTAACAAAGTTGCTGCCTTAACCAAAATGACATATTTTTGCCCAATATTTTCCTGCACAATCTTCTTGTTGGAAATCTTAAAATGCATCAGGCTTAAAATGTATTCATTTTTTCCTAAGATAGACTTTATGGTGGAAAAAATTGCTGCCTGAACTTTGTCAGAGAATAAAATCTGGTGGAGAGAAATATCAACTTTACCTGTCGTCATTAAAAGGTAAAATCATTTTTGCTTGAATATACATTTCATTGCATCTTAGCTGTAGTTTCTATAATTTGCTGAAGCCCTGCTTTCTCTGGTCTTTTCATGTGATTCTCAAGTGAGATGAAGATGCCCTGAGAATGGTCTGGAGAGCTGATTTTCAGCATTCACACCCCCCATCCCATTTGACATGTGTTTTATCTCTTCTAGCCACAGAGCTGATGCTTTCCAGTTAATATTTTCAAACCCTTTACAACTGTTCAAAGTCACAGAAACTCAGCCTCAGGATTTTAAGGATTTGAATTTTCATTAAGACAATTACATTTTTATTAGTGATCTCCATGCTTAATTTACTTCATGTAGGAAATGAAGATGATTATCATTATTAATCATAAATTGTAAGCAAGTATTGAGGAATGACAAGGTTCTCAAGGATTTAAAAGTCGAGTGTTTCTAAATTATGAAGTATTTGACAGCATTGGTAGTTATTATTTGAATTTTCATAATAATCACTTGTAAATCTTGATAGACACATGGTTATCAAGTTCTCTCCTCTTGTGTGTTAATATCACTAGTTAATTGTTGGCCTGATGACAGAGGGTGTAGCTGCATTGATTTCCGTGTGCATAAAATATCAGACATTGACAGTGTTGGAATTGTCTTTTCCAGCAGAGCTCATTGGTTTTTAAAGTGTTAGGCAGAGCCAGTGGCCATTGGGAGGTGCTCTTCTGAAGATCTCCTTCATGATTGGGAGGAGGTGACTTTATACCAACTTCCTGTGCTGCCCATCTCCCTGAGTGAGTTTCAGGTTTCAGAAGAGGGAAGTGTCGGGTGTTTGATTGCCCGGCCCACCTGCATCACACTATCACAGGATTCTGAACTGATCACAGTTGGTGGGTCACTTCCCAGTGCAGGTAGCCCTTGTCTTCCCACCTCAGTCACATCGTCACCTCATGCAAACACTCTTTATCCTTGATTTCTAATGTGTGTGTTTCTTTATTGAATTTATTGGGGTGACATTGGTTAATAAAATTATGTAGGTTTCAGGCTTACAGTTCCATAATACATCGTCTCTGTATTACACACTGTGCTCACCACCCCAAGCCAGACCTCCTCCCCCGTTGCCGGTTATCACCCCTGTACCCTCTCCGCCTCCCCCCGTTCCCTCTGGTAATCATCACGCTGTCGTCTGTGCCTGTGAGGTTTTTAGAGTTTTGCTGTATTTGTTTTTTGCTTAATCACTTCACCTTTTTCACTCAGCCCCCAGCCCCCTCTCCTCTGACAGCTGTCAGTCTGTTATCCATGAGTCTGTTTCTATTTTGTTTATTTTGTTCATTAGATTCTACATTTGAGTGAAATCTTATGGTCCTTGTCTTTCTCTGACTGGTTTATTTCACTTAGCATAATGCTCTCCCAGTCCATCCACACTGTTGCAAAGGGTAAGATTCTTTTTTACAGCTATTGTGTGAATGTCCCACAGCTTCTTTATCCACTCATCTCCTGGTGGGCACTTGGGCTGCTTCCAGATCTTGGCTATTGTAAATAACGCTGCTGTGGACATAGGGGCGCATATATTCTATCTAAGGAGTGTTTCAGGTTTCTTTGGATATATTCCCAAAAGTGGATTCATTGGGTCATAGACAGCTCCATATTTAATTTTTTGAGGAACCTCCATACTGTTTTCCATAGTGGCTGCCCCAGTCTGCATTCCCACCAGCAGTGCACCAGGGGTCCCCTTTCTCCACGCCCTCGCCAGCACTTGTTGTTTGTTGATCTATTGATGGCAGCCATTCTGACAGGTGCGAGGTGTTATCTCACCATGCTTTTAATTTGCATCTCTCTGATGATTAGTGACGGTGAGCATTTTTTCATATGTCTGTTGGTCATCTGTATGTCCTCTTTGGAGAACAGCCTATTCTGCTCCTCTGCCCATTTTTAAATTGGATTGGTTTTTGGGCGTTGAGTTTTGCTTTTTTTAAAATTTATTTATTTACTTTTAATTTGACCTGAAGATATGTTTTTTATTGATTTTAGAGAGAGGAAGAGAGAGAGAGGGAGAGAGAGGAACATAAATGTGAGAGGGAAGTATCTGTCAGTTGCCTCCCATACGTGCCCCAACCAGGTATCGAACCTGCAACCTGGGGATGTGCCCTGACTGAGAATCGAACCTGCCAGCTTTTGGTGTATGGACTGATGCTGCAATCGACTGAGCCACACTGGCCAGGACTGGAGCTGAATTTCACAAGTCCTTTATAAATTTTGGATATTAACCTCTTACCAGATGTATTATTGGCAAATATGTTCTCCCATTCAGTGGGTTGTCTTTTCATTTTGTTGATGGTTTCTTTTGCTGTGCAAAAACTTTTAAGTTTGATGTAGTCCCATTTGTTTGTTTTTTCTTTTGTTTCCCTTGCCAGAGGAGATATAGCAGAAGGAATAGTGCTACAAGAAATGTCCAAGATCTTACTACCTCGGTTTTCTTCTCTTCACCCTTTTCTGAGCCACATCCACCAGCTCTCTACCCCTAACTTTCCCGTAGTCATTCCACCAGATGTTCCATTTTTCTGTGTCTTCAAAATACATTTGTGTCTGTGCACAGGTGTGTGTGTGGCTCATGGGACTACATGCTGTGTGTTTCCCCTTGTTAGTCTCTCGTACTTCAAGAGCTGGTACAGTGTTTTAGCCACTCTTCTTTTGCATCCTTGCCAGCAGTCTGTCTCTTAGAAAGCATCTGTACTGGTGGTTCGAAGGGGAGAATCTGAATGACTTCCGGTCCGTTTTCAAGGGAGGTCTTTCTGTCCTCAGCTATATTATACTGAAAAGTGACCAGGATCGGAGCCTGGAGAACTGGAACTGAGTTCCAGGTCGGCTACTTACTGAGTGACCTGAAACAAGCCAATTTTTTAATATCCTTGGACTAATGAGAGTCTCAGGGGTAATTCTAGAGTAAAATGTTAGGCAAAATTGCAAGATGGTAACATTGGAGATGGAGCTCAGGGATTTATATGCTTAGAGCTTGGATTTCGTATCTCTTAACACGGTCTTTCTCACCCTTGGTGCTGCTGACATTTTGGACTGAGTAGTGTGTGTGTGTGTGTGTGTGTGTGTGTGTGGTTCTTCTGTACATTTTAGGATGTTGAGCAGCATCCCTGGCCTCTATCCACTAAATACCAATAGCACTGTCCCAGTTACAACAAACAAAAATGTCTCTAGACATTACCAGATATTCACTGCCTAGGGGGAAAATGATACTGATTGAGAACCTTTGCATTAATGTAGAGCCATTGAAACGGGGGTTAGTAATTGGCTTGTTTCAAGGAAATATTTGTTACTGTTTTTCTGAACTGTGCTTATTGTTACAAATTCTCATACTGTAGTAAATTATAGTTTAAAAAGCCATTTAAAGTCCCACCAGCCTGGCCAGGCGTGGCTCAGCTGTTGAGCTTCAACCTGGGATCCAGGCGACCGGGGTTCGACTCTCGGTCAGCGCATGTGCCCAGGTTGTGGGCTCGATCAATAACTCTCTCATCATTGATGTTTCTGTCTCTCTCTCTCCCTCTCCTGTCCCCTCTGAAATCAATAAAGATACATTTAAAAAAAAAAAAAAAGTCCCACCAGCCAGAAATAACTGTTTTCAGCATTTGATGAATATTTTCTAGGCACGCTAGAGGATTTAAGGTATTCTAAGGTACTTTTGACCTTGTTCTTGGAGTTATAACCTGTGTTAGCCCCTCACTGGTTGGCAGGAGAGAATTGGGTAGTGGCAATACTTTTTTGTTGGCTCTTTAACTACTGTGCACTGGCCCCCAACTCAGTTTCTTATGTGTAGGATACTACTTATAGGCTCCACATTTAGGCTAAAGAGACTAGTTTGATAGCAAAGCATTGGTAATCATATTTTTCAGATAGGTTTTACAAACTAGTTAGTTTCTATTATTGTTAGATGTGCATCATTGCGTTTTAATTCTCAAAGGCCTCTGGAAGCTAGCAGATGGTACCACTATATTATAGATGAGGAAACTAGGACTCAGGAGGTTAAGTGACGTTCTTAAAGTCACCCAGGGACTAGGTGGAAGAGTCAGATCCCTGCCCAAATCTGTCTGACTCCAGAGCGAGGGATCTTTCCCATACATCACTGCGGCTGCATTCATTAACTTTTAGCAACAAGGGCATGTCAGTCCTTTGTGTAAAGGGTGGTTAGGTTGCTGAATACTGGACAGATAACTTTGGATGGATGCACACACACCTGAGCAGGTTTACTTCAGTCACCCAGCAAATAGGGCAAGTGGTGGACATGTGAGGATCCCACAGGGAGTGGCCCTGGAGTATGTCTGTTGGGGAACATTGTTCTTAAGTGTCACCCCGCCTCTTCCCAGCAGAGGGCAGCATGTATGCATGTAGAAGCAATAGAATCATAAAATTGCATAGTTATCTACAAAAATGTTTGCTAAATTCCCTAATATTTAAAATGTTCATAAGAGTTCATTATTTTGCAGTTTGAAAAAAAGGTAAACGGTCGTGAAAACAGCTTTGTGCTTATTAATAACATGAAAATCTCAGAGAGGAAGTGATTTAGGAAAATGTTACCCAACAATTAATAGTATTTCCTGTCCTAGCAAAGAATCTTTATAAATTAGCTGCAGTATAGTTCTACCATTAAAAATAGTATTCTAATGGTTGTATTTTTCTTAAGAAGATAATATAAGTTTATTGAAAAATATTGTAATAATCTCTCTGAATCAAATGAAATAGTAAATCCAAATTGCATGGGGCTAATATAAAATAAACTTCAAAGGATTCTAGAAAGAATAAATAAGAAGTTGTAAAACCATAAAGTATTGTGTGGACTTAAGAGCCTGGCGGGGGTTTTTTCTTAGTTATAATATTTTGTTACCTGAACTAACTTCTGATTGGTTGAGTGATAAGAGATTTGGATAAAGCCATTTAGTTCTAATCCAGATATTCTTTCCTGCAAACAGAAACACTGTCAGTTGTTGCTGTGGAACTAGAACTAAGGGACTTCGTGAATGTCCTTCCAGAAGATGGCACTGCAGCATTTTTCTTGCCATATCTTCTTTACTGCAGTCGAAAGAAATCGTTGACTTGAAGGTATCATTGGAAAGTCAGCACAATAGCGTATGAGACTGAATTTTTAAAAATTGAATTCCAAGTAGAAATGTAAATAAAGGATTTTCATATTGAATATGTACATATATTGTAAATACTTTCAGCTTGCTTACTTTACCATGGTATTTTATAATTTATTTCCTGAATCTACTAAATTGTCCAGAATGTAAAAAAGCTACAAGGCATAAGAATTTCCTCAAAGAAGGCATGTATTTTTAAAGGTAGAGACTGACTTTTGTTTCAGAGAACATCAATTCACTGTTGTTGGAGACATGACAATCTTTTTCATCCCAGGCACACAAAGAACCATTTTGCAAGTATGTGTGAAAGAATGTCACTCCATGTAGTCCAGAATGTAATCTTCTTGATTTTTCCAGTTTTTTCTATTGGGTCACTTTTTAAAACAATTTTCTTTGTGAAAGATGTTAATGTTTTCTCACAGTGAAAGATTTCAAACTTTATTATTTTGTTACTTTAAAAACCCACCCTGTGGTTATCTCTGAATCATATGAAGTAGAAGTTTACAAAGTAACTTTCTTGACTGGCTGTTACCTGATTTGCTGAATGTACGCTTTTCAGCCAAACCTCACTTCCACTTTTGTTGATTGTACTCTTGCTCTTTAGCTAGAGTGTATGTGACAATAAAGGAATATATCATTGTATTCACAATTGCGTCTTCTTTTTTAACTCTTATCAAACAATTTTGAGTCCAAGTTCAGCTCATTGATAGTGTGCTTTGACTTTAGTTAAGGCTGGACAAAGTGCTAATCACCAGCCATCTCCACAACTATATTTTGAAATTTTTCCCCTGATGACAATGTTTATCAGGATTTAATCTGTATAATTGTTTCTTAATTCTGCTTTTCTCCAATTCCAGATTCATAGCCTTTTGACCATTTCTTCAAGGGTTGATAAAATCAGATGTGGAATCTTTTTATTTTATTTTAAATATTAATTTTTATTTTTAATTTAATTTTTATTTTATTTATTGCTTTATTATATGTTATGTTTAATTATACTTCCTGTACCCCTATGTCCACTGGTTCAATAGGAATGATGTCAGCAGCACATTAGAGGGATTGATGGGGAATCCAAAGGTTGGAAACATTTTAATGAATCTTAATAGTGGTCCTTTGAGGACCATCCAGGACATCTCGTCATAGATTTCTTTTTTTTTGAATACAGCTTTGTAAAGCCCCAGTGATAGTGACATGAATGGTCTATGTGAATCAGTTACATTACCTAGTGTGTTAGCATCAGCCATGTGTAATAGTCTGTTGATATTTTCGTGTGAAATAGTGTGACACAGTTTCCCCACAAATGCATAAAAGTGTGTTTCCAGTCTTCTTTTAATGCTTATAGCCATTCCAAAGGAAACATTCTATTCAACACTTTCACATACATTATAGTGAATTGGTGTGTTTTTTTTCACTTATCACCAATTTATTTCTTTCAGCCAGACTTGGTCTCTATAGAAAAAGAAATTTTAAGACCATTATTAAAAATAGTATATATCATAGGATTAAAAAATTAGTACATGATGCTTTAAATGTATTCTAATTTTTTAATATTGGTTATTTTGCTTAATTATTATAGATTCATTTATATTTTTCTGCTTGTCATATGTTTAAAAACACATCTTTCATTCTAGTACTGCTTTGTTTAAGGAAAAATTACTTCCCTCCCCGATCATTATTAATTATAAAGGGAAAACAGTAACTTTACAATGGAGAAACCTGGCTGACACCTCCTTAATCAAATGCTCAAAGTCAACATAATCAGTAGGGAACAAATCAACATCTTGTGCCTCTTGACATGTGTATTGAGAGAAACAATATCACTTCTTTCAGAGTCTGGCCAAAAAATGCCTAATCTGAATCTAATCATGAGGAAACGTGAGACAAACCCAGATTGAAGAACATGCTACAAAGGGACTGCCCTGTAGGCTTTAAAAATGTCCCAGTTGTGGGACCTTCCAGACGGGGTGACTGAGGACGTGCCAGCTGGATACAACACACGAGTAGGATTTTTGTTTTCTATGAAGAACATGATTAGAACAGTTGGGGAAATTGGAAAAGGGTCTGTAGTATGGGATCATTTTTAATTTCCTGATTTTGATAGGCATGTTGTGCTTATGTATGAGAATATCCTTGTTTTGAGGAAACATGAGTATGTATATTTATAGTGTATATATAATGTGTGTGTGGAGATAGAATGAAAAAGCAGATGTGGCTGTGCAAAATAGTAGCATCTGGGGAATCTGGGTGAAAGGTGTATGGGATTTTTTTTGTACTGCTCTTGCAACTTTCTGTAAGTCTGACATTATGTCCAAAAGAGTTTTTAAAATTCCTTTTCATTTGAGTTAACGTGGGGTTAGATATGTACCAAGCAGAGTATTGTATTGGATTTGGGTACTTAGTAGAAATACAGACTATCCAGGCCCTGCCTATAAGGAACTTAAAGCTAAGCAAGGTTTTTTTTTCTAGACTTCTCCAAAAGGTTATCTGACTGTCATAGAATGTCACAGTCTAAAAAAAAGTACCCTTTTTTATATTTGTCATAGGAGGCCTTAATTATGTTTCCTCTGTTAAGTATGACAGGATGTGGATACATTTTAAAATATTTTTCGGGGGGTGGGGGAGAGGAAATTGTGTGTCTCCTGGTGCTTACCACTGAAAGACTTCCCTCTGACCTTCAGTGCTCTCTCGTGTGTCACGGTAGGAAGAAACTTCTCTAAGAGTCTGAATTAATGTAGACTTGCCCAAAGCATTATCAGACTTTTACTTAAAGGTAATCCAGACTGATAAGTGTGGCTCCCCATTTTTCTGTATATAGTTTAAACTCTCTCTTTTATTCATTACTGCTTTTTTCAGTCACACACAATACCTTTCGTAAATGCAAATTTCTCTTTCATTTTTTTTCAACATGTGTTTTTCCTTCACATTTTCTATTTGTTCTACAGTTTTCTCCATGGCTTTTTAAAACAATCTCCCTTTCCTAACCAGGCAAGCGGTCACCCCCCTCGCCTCCAGGCTCCTCTTGCGGGGCCCTCTGCCTGCCTGTGTGGGGTTACCTGCAGCAGCGCCCTCTGCGGGCCAGCCATTTGCGTGCATGCATTTCCTACCCCTGTTCCCCGGCTCTTGGTTATTTTTCTGAGCAGGACCACCCTTTTGCGTGGTAAGCTGTGTGCTAATGTTTAGAGACTGAAGTTTTCTTTCTCCTTTTGACCCTTCACTCTGCTCATCAGTTGCTGGCCTGAAACCCAGCAGTTTGTTTGCCTGTGTGAGCCTTGGGTGTTCAGTGACCTCAGTACACTCTTTGTGATCAAGGGTTTTTATGGAAGTAGCTTTTCATGGTACAAGGTGTCTATGTAAGACCCAGGAGAAATTAAAACTTTTCATTTGCACTAATGGTGGTTCTTTCAGTGACTTTTAATTTTTGAAATATATTTCTATATTTTCTACCATTTATATGTTTCCTTTCTGCCTATTTTTAGGAAACACAAAGATTTGTTTTCTCTACATAATTTCTCCCTGTAGGATTTGCCATTGCCAAGTCCAACAATTCTGAACTCAGAAGACCCAGGAAAGAGCAGAGCCCGAAGCCACAAAGCAGGAATTTCACTGCTCATATGATACATTGTGTTAGTGTTTATCCACAAAAGGGCTGTTTGTTTTCCTGTGTTTTCATTGTGTGTGTGTGAGTGGGTGGATGTGTCTGCCCAGCGTCTATCAGGGAGGGAGTGTTCCTGCTGGGGTGGGGAGTGGGGGATTTATATTCTGTTTTCTCCCTGGATCTTTGCTATGATCTGAGTGTTTCGGTCACCCCTGTCTTTCCCCCACCCCCAGATTGTTATGTTGAAAACCTAAAGCCCGAGGTGGTGGTGTTAGGAGGTGGGCCTTTGGGAAGGGATTAGGTCATGAGGGTGGGGCCCTCGTGAATGGGATTTGTCTCCCTGTGAAAGAGACTCCAGAGAGTCTGCCATGTGAGGATACAAGAGGAAGTCTGCAACCAGTGAAAGGGCCCTCACCTGACTGCTGCACCCTGACCCCACACTAACAGCCTCCAGAACTGGGAGATACATTTCTGTTCTCTGTAAGCGTCTCAGTTTTGTGTTTTGTTACAGCAGCCCAAATGGACTAAGACAGTCTTTCACAAGCAATAATCAAGAAAGACACTGTCCTGCCTGATTGCAAAGTTGAAATTATATTGATTATTTGGGGATTTTTTTTTCGGGGTGGGGGGTGCTTTTTTGTATACCAGGTACTACCTAGAAAAAAAAGTTAATGTTTTCTTTTAAGAAAGAAATTAAATGTGTAAGCCATGATTTGTTTCTTTATATAATATCCATTTTAAGTATAATTACACTGCATCTAATTGGTGTCAGTTTGTACTAGCTTAGAGAGTATTTGTGCTGTTTTCAGAACCAACTCTCAGAAAAGCAGTGTCCCATACCATTTAGCAGTAAAAAAAAATCCTGTCCAGAGGCAGAGAAGGAAGGAAGAACAGTAAATTCACAGATGCTTCCTACTGGGGACATATTTAGGCAAAGTACTGCATCTTAATTATATGTGAGATATGTGACTTCAGGAGCCACTCATGTGATATTCACCTGTATTCGGTAGCACGGTGTAAGTGGTTTCCATCCCAGCATGGATGTGGTCAGTCACGTGGCAGTGGAGTAGCCAGAGTCCAGGTGTTCTTGGAAACATTTCTAGGGTTTGGTATGTCCCAGGGAAAATGTCAAAGACATCAGAACTATAAACGCCCCTGTGCTTAATTAGAAAAAGGACAACATTTATATAATGTTTATTATATGTGAGAATTCATTAAAATCATTTTTCATTGGCCACATCAGGGATATTAGAAAAATGAATCTACTAAAAAAACCACAAGGAACCCCTGTATATTTGTGTGTTTGATACAAACAGAGGTATGTGGTCCTTGAGTTCCTGCTAGAGCCGTGGCACTGTGGGCCATCAGGTGAGTGTGGAAGGAAAGAGGTGATGAAAGTCCATCAGTCAAGACCGTCTGTTACCTCTTTCACTCTGGTTTGCTTTTTGTCAGAGCACTTGTGTTACACAAGGGGACATTCCTACCCTCCCTGCTAACGCGTCTATTCAAATGCCCTGCCCAGGAATGTGAGCAGAACTCTGAAAACCCAGCAAACCCTGCAAATCCCAGGAGGAGCCCAGGGGTAACAAAGGTTGGCCACCGAGACTGCCTCCGAGTGCCGCACTCAGAAAACAGTCTCTCTGAGGAAACATTTTCTTCTTTTTTATTAAAACATTTTCAAATAGAGCAAGACCAGCGACCGTGGGTGGCTCTTACCTGGTATCGGAAGCTGTGGCCATGGAAATGTACCGAGTGCAAGTCTATCTCATTGCCCATTCCCATCAGGTACCAGTTGACTTCGTCTCCTACGTGCATTGTGAGGCCTTGCAGGTTCCCAAACATTCTTCCATTAATAGCTGGGGAAGCACATGATTTTTATATTACCTTTCCGGATATTTTAAACCAGCTGCTATTTCACAGAAAGAATGATTTTAGGCCAAGGAACAGGATCTTTTCTGAGGTAATAGGAGTTACTTCGGGACAGATGAGGGAAATGGATACTTTAAGGTCAATAATGTCACACTGCTTTTCTAGTCACATAGCATCAAAAGCCTTAATCCTAATTTTGAGCTTATTTAAAAGGGAATGAAACTTTGGAACTGGGAGAGAAGTTAATAGGTGATTTTGAATATATTCCCTTTTTTGCTTTGAACAGAATTCTGCCTCACAAAGTGAGAAAGATGGGGTTCATTATAAAATTAAGCAAATGAATAGTCTCTAAAGCAATTGTATTTAAAAGTAGGAAAGGGAAGAAAAAAGTTTTAGAATATGTATCATACCATGCATTTTATTGCTTTCTATGAAATCATCACTGTCTTTGTTTACTTTCTCAGGGTGATCAGAGTATGTTTTGATGTTGTCATCTAAGTACCAAGATTCATTCTCATCAAAAACTAAAAACAGAAGGGAAAATTCCAGTTTCTTTATGGGATTGAATACTTTCAGGTAATGTCTCCGACAAACAATCAGTGGGCCAATTAATCCACTATAGAGGTCCTGAAAAGAGCAAAAACTTCAGTCATCTTTGTGATATAGGTCAGGGTTTTTGGTGGTGGTAATCCTCACCTGAGAACATTTTTTCCATTGATTTTTAGAGGGAGTAAAAAGGGGGGGGAGGGAGAAAGAAGCATCAATGTGAGGAGACTCATCGATCGGTTGCCTCCCGCACCTGCTCCTACAGGGGCAGGGGAAGGAACCTGCAACCTCGGTACGCACCCTTGACCGGGAATTGAACCCGCAACCCTTTGGTGCGCAGGTTGATGCTCTAACCACTGAGCAACACCGTCCAAGGCTAGGTCAGGATTTCAGAGAACTGGACGGGCACCTTATTGCCCATGACCTGAGGAATTTTGAAAGGATTGATTTAGGTAGTAAACTTCATCCAATGTGGTACAGTCAAGTCAGCAACTTTGTACTTGAAGTTATTAAATGGGAACAATGGTGAGCTGCAGGTAGGTTGTGTGGGTGCAGAGGCCAAATATTGGCTCAAGTAATGAGCAGCAATTTAAAAGCACCCGAATGAACAGCGTCGGTTTCCCTATTGCATAAGCCAAGCACTTGGCCAGTCACTGAAAATCCAGAGCTGACTCGTGTAAAGCCCCTGCCCTCCAGAAACTCAGCCCTGCAGGGAAAGTCGAGGAGAAATGAACCTCTTGCTGCGGTGGAGTGCACAGAGCTAATGAGCACGGAGGCGGGAGGCCTCAGCTGACAAGCCCGTGGGAGGCTGCTTTGCCTGGCCATCAGTAGCCGCAGGTTAGGTCCTGAAGGGTCTTTGCGTTGTACCATGTTCAGGAATTTTAGATTTTGTCTTGCGGGACATAGGTAGCCACTGAAACACGGAACATGGACCGGCAGCGTGTTTGCATTTTAAACCAGTCATCCCGGTGGTGGAGTGAAGGAGGGCTTGGAACGGGGAGAGGTGGAGACGAGGGGCCACTGCAGTAGTGGGGCAAATACAGACCTGACCGATGGAGATGGCAGGAAAGGGGGGGCTGGGTCCTGTGCAGGTGGGTGAGTTCCCTGGGTGAGCTCAGGGGAGCAGCAGAGACTTTATATCCAGGGTTCTAGCTTGAACTGAGTAGACTGGCTACTTAGGGTGCTATGTATTACAGCAGGAAGTCAGGAGGGGTGGAGGGAGAGCCCGATTTCCGTTTCAGAGCTGCTGAGTTTCCAGTGCCTGTGGGACATGCTGGCGGAGTTCAGTCTGCAGGCGTATAGCTGAGTCTGGAACTCAGGAGGAAGATTGGGACTAGAGATTTAATTCTACAAAAGAGCCTTGGGACCTGTTCTGATTTGCCATTGTTGAGCGCTTTGTTGGCTTTGAAGTATTTAATCAGACAGCAGCATTAGTTGTGCTGTGATTGTGAGGTCGGCATTTTTATCACCGTGTAATAACAGAGCTCTGAAATCAGGCACTTCACTTCTTCGTGTTTAATGTATTTTGAAATGAAAGGGAAGTAAAATACTGTATTGATTAATATTTGAATCTGTGTTACCCACAATCAGCAGTCATAGAGTTGTATCCTTAAAAACAGACACAAACAAAAAGAAACCAAAGTGAATCGCAGAGCAGCTTACTTTCCTGCAGGTTTACTATAGAATTGGACCACAGGAAAACTAACCATCTTCCTCAACTGTGTGTCTCTGTTGGGACTTTTTATAGAACACAGATGACTTAAAGTTTACCTTAACTCGATCCACAGTCGAATAGTAGGCCCATGGAATACAAGGAGAATCATCACTTCCAGCTCCAGATCTTTCTGGGATTTTCCATATGTAAGTGTGAGTTTCACCTAAATTAAGTGTTAATGTGTCTGGTTATATTTGGTATATATACATATACACACACACACATATACACACACACATACATACATATATATGTATATACAGGCTACGTCTTGATAACCAGTACCCAGAAACTGGAAATGTGAAGGAAATTAGATTTTAAAAGTGGTGGTACTCAAAATTGTTTTCAGAAATTCAGTTTTAAGACAAACTGTAATGTACACATTTCTGTCTTAGTCGTTTGTGAATTAACTGGACTTGACACACTTGCAGTACCACGAAGGGGAGGGGGGAATCGGGCGAACACCGAACCAGACCCTCCTGTGAGATTTTTCTTAGTTGTCTTGGCTTTCAGGAGGTAACAGCCTCCTCACAGCGCCGGACCAAGTCTGCTCAGACGGGCCAGGGCCGTGAGTGGGAGCAGAAAACCAGCCAATAAACTCCAGCTAAGCCTGTGGGTGGCCGCAGCCTGCGGGACACCGCGCCCGGCCCCTGCACCCCCGGTCCTCGCCCAGGGTCTGCAGCAGCGGGGGTGCCCGGGTCTCACCAGGGGTGCCCGGGTCTCACCAGGGGTGCCCGGGTCTCACCCGGTCAGGCCCTGCCAGCTCGGGATCGCTTTAGACTTTCTCTCTCCTTCCCGTTCCCTCCCTTGGACGACTCAGACCCAAGGCCGGCCGCCGAGCCCTGGGATTAGAATCAACCCGCGCAGCGCCTTCCTGAGGCCTCGCTTCCATTCACTCGGAGCTCCCCCGAGGGAGCCGCTGCCCCCCGCCTCCCCCCTCCCCCCCGCCTCCCCCCTCCCCCCCGCCGCCCCCCTCCCCCCGCCTCCCCCCTCCCTCCCCCCCGCCTCCCCCTCCCCCCCGCCTCCCCCTCCCCCCGCCTCCCCCTCCCCCCCGCCTCCCCTCCCCCCTCCTCCCCCCCCGCCTCCCCCCTCCCCCCGCCCCCCCGCCTCCCCCCTCCCCCCTCCCCCCGGCCCCCCGCCTCCCTGCCTGCCCCCCGCCTCCCCGCCGCCCCCGCTGCCCCCGCCTCCCTGCCTCCTCCCCCCTCCCCCCGCCCCCCCGCCTCCCCCCTCCCCCCTCCCCCCGGCCCCCCGCCTCCCCGCCGCCCCCGCTGCCCCCGCCTCCCTGCCTCCTCCCCCCTCCCCCCGCCCCCCTCCCCCCCGCCGCCCTCCCCCCCGCCTCCCCCTCCCCCCGCCTCCCCCTCCCCCCCGCCTCCCCCTCCCCCCCGCCTCCCCCTCTCCCCGCCTCCCCCTCCCCCCCGCCTCCCCTCCCCCCCCTCCTCCCCCCCCGCCTCCCCCCGGCCCCCCGCCTCCCCGCCGCCCCCGCTGCCCCCGCCTCCCTGCCTCCTCCCCCCTCCCCCCGCCCCCCCGCCTCCCCCCTCCCCCCTCCCCCCGGCCCCCCGCCTCCCCGCCGCCCCCGCTGCCCCCGCCTCCCTGCCTCCTCCCCCCTCCCCCCGCCCCCCTCCCCCCCCGCCGCCCTCCCCCCCGCCTCCCCCTCCCCCCCGCCGCCCCCCTCCCCCCGCCCCCCCGCCTCCCCCCTCCCCCCTCCCCCCGGCCCCCCGCCTCCCTGCCTGCCCCTGACGGATGCATCGGATGCACCTGATTTTCCCCTTGAGCGCGGGCCTCGGCCTCGGGCCTCTGCTCCGAGGGCGTCGAGCTCCTTGCCGCGCTTCAGCAGCAGTGGCGATTCTAGTATCAGGACTCAGGACGGGTCGCAGCAGACCCCTCCCCGGCTCGAGGTGAGCTTCTCTAGGACACTGTCCTCGGGGGCTGCCCCGTGGTCCCCGGGGCGGCCCCGCCCCAGTCTCCTGTGCTGCCTAGACCCCCCCTCCCCCCACCCCGCGGCTCCCTCAGTTTCCTTTTCTCCTTTTGCACCGCTGTCCTCGGTGATCTCAGGATGCCTGGGGAGGGGCCGTCAGACCTTGATCTCAGGGGCCATGGCCTCTCGGGCTCGTCCCACTCTGCCCGTCATACCATACGCCGTGTGGCACAGTCTGTCCCACGCAGGACCGTGCGCAGGACCTTGGCACTGAAGATGGCCAGACGCTGCGCCCTGCTGCCCTGCAAGGCCTCACCCTGGTCCGCTGGTGCTGGGCTCCTCCCAGCCCACCCCTGCCCCGGGTCACCCAGGCTTGCTGTGCGACAGCCGCTCACAGGGCTTGACTGTCCGCGTGACTCACTGCCACGCCGTGTACGTGGGCCCCCCACTCTATTCATGCGGCCGGCGGTGGCAGGGACGCGAGCAGGACACGGGGGATGCCCTCAAGGGGTGTGGGAGACGCATCTTTTCCCTCGAGCCCCTGCCCCACATCCCTGCCCTTTCCAGAAGCGGAGCGCCTCACGGGAACAAAGCACGATTGACCTCCCGGCTCCGCTGCCCCTTCGCCCGCAGCTTCCTGTCATGAGCTGCAGTGGCCACGGCTGCTGTCGCCAGGCCTCCCCCTCCCTCACCTTCCCAACGCCAGCCTTCCGGCAGGTCCTCCTAGCAGCCACTCTATATGCAACCCAAGCATCACGGCCGCTTCTAAGCTGGTCCGAGTCTCAGCTTTTCCCCAGATTATTGCGACAGCCCCCTAACCGATTCCTGCTTCTGCCCTTGTCCCCTGTAGTCGCCGGACAGTCCTTTCAGTGTTCACAGGATCATCGCTCCCCAGCGCAAACCCTCGCAGGGTTTTCAGGGTGCAATCTGAGGTCCTGACCATGGCCTCAGGCCCCCTCTCTCCTCCTGCGTCCGGCCCCTGCCCTCCCTGCGCCTCACCTCTCAGTCCCTCCCATTTGCTCTGCTCGCCACCGGCCTCCTTGCTGATCCTCGGGCGCACCCGGTCCCCTCCCATCTCGGGACCTGGGTGCTCTCCCCGCACAACTTCCCATGAGAGGATCCTTCCCATCTCAGGTGTCTCCAGTGGCGCCTCCTCAGAGACGCCCTCCTGACCACCCTACCTAAAATAGTAACACTGTTACTTACCCTCGCTCATCTGCCTTGATATTTTAGAGTACTTTTTATAACTTAGTATTTTATTTATTTATTATCTCCTTAGGAAGACTGTGAGGATCATGAGGGCAGGGCTTTTCATTTCTACTCCCCTATAGGGTAATTTAGTTTCTCACTTGATACACAGTTGTGAGTACATGAAACAGAGTTTATTCTTGTATTATTATTTATTAACCATTGTATTATTTTCCACATGAACAACTATAAACCTACTTCTGCCCCACCCTGAATTTGGGAACTGCTAAATTACTGAGAAATGTCCCTTCCTGGAACCAACTTTACCACTAATAGATGAAAAATACAGTTCTTATGAAAGAAAATGCACCCCTGTATTGAAACTATTTCAGCTTTTACTTTGTGAAACATTTGTTGAGTTCTTAGGACATGCCAGATAGTAGGTTAGATACTGGAGATTTAAGATTTCAAGTGGCAGCCTCTGTCCTTAGGGTCCTGTCCTCAGATACAGGCAGGGAAATAGCCCCGTTGAGGGTGGCAGTGCTGTCTAGGGCGTGTTCCAGCTGCGCGTGTACAGAGCCATCTCTGCTGACTCAGACCTGCGTGTCTAGATGCCCAGCGCCACCAGGCTTCCTCCTCACAGGGCCGTACACACATGCACACTTCCCCGTGTCCCCTCCTGGCCACCAGCTTCACTTTCTCAAGACACACTTCTTTGGAAGGAATGCCTTTCTGACTAGTCACTTGTGGAAGAGCTGTAAAATCTATTGCACAACCCCGGCCCCGCCCCGTGAGTACCTGGGGAAGTTGGAGTAACAGTAGAACTCTCTGTTTTCACCCCATGGGCATGTATTGAGTAGGGCCTCGTGGCCATGTTTTTAAAGATAATAGTCACTTTGTCTCCAACGTCTGCATGAAGTTGTGGTCCTGGCAAGAGTAAAAAGGAAAAGTGGCTTACATGTCTGTCAGGTTAGTTCTAACTTAGTAATAAAAGCACAGATCAGGCAACTTTCTCAGCATTAAGGCGGAGTCTGTTTTACCTCCTGTGGCCTCATGCTGTACTACTCTTGGATCTACACCTGGTTCCAGAGGATTCAGGATAAAAACACTAGTAACGGCTGCCCCTATAGCCGGTGCATCTCTGAGCTGAGTCCTGTGGAGGTTTGGGCCTGAAAGTCCCCTGCAGCGTGATGGCTTAATCCTACTGAGGCCGTGACCCATCCACCCCTGGCCAGGAGTTCTGATCTCAGCATTTGGCTTCCAGAATTTCCTGAGCAGGAATTAATAAATGCAGGCAGTCCTGCATTTGAAAGGGTGGGCGGGGCTACCCCCCACTTCTCCTCTCCAGCCAGTCTTAGCTCTGTTCCTGTCTGGGAGGATTTCTGACCCAACGGCACTGCGTTCTTCCTCGGGTGTCTCTCTGGGGGCTCAGGATCGCTGAGCCCCAGGGAACTCTGTCAGTGTGGAAACAGTGGGGCTGGGAGTGGCATTCCCTGTGCTTGATTTTCAAGGACATTCCCAAGACCAGTGTTGGTCAAGTTCTTAAACATTCTGTCTTAAAACGATTCCTGAAAAACTGAAGGCAACTTTTCACCCTGCCTTGTGCATGATAAGACTTTTTCTTTCCTTATTTTCTTACCTATATGTACATTTTTTCCCCCTTGGAGTTAATCATTTACATATTAATTTTAAAAGTAAATAAATTTTTTTTTTGGAGGGATGGGAGAATTTGGTTAAGAATTTCATTAGAAAGTAATTTCTAGGAATCTCACCAAAACTATAAGCATCCATTTGATAAACACCAAATATATACAATTTCATTAGTATATGGGATAATATATTATTTCTGACACAAATAATATTTTATTATGCCATATTCATAGGCTTCCCATTTTTACTGAGTAACTTTTTATTTTTTTGAAGATCTAATTGGCTTTATTAAGTGATTCATTAATTGGGCAGCATCCCATATAGCAACTAGGAGAACTCCCCTATTTTTATTTAAATAACTTTGATACATGAACTGAGGAAATGAAACCCTGGACGTGGACTCTCACTGCGAGCGCAGCACACCGCTGGCCCACGCCTGGTGCACGGGGCCGTTAGAGTACCTAGGATGCCCAGATGTTCCTCTTCAGCTTTTCTCTCCACTGGAACGCGGAATGTGCCGTCGGTGTACTGCCGATACACGGCTTTCTTGTACTTTGAGCCTATGTAAAATTCCTCCTTATCTAAAAATGCATTATTTGAAACACTTAAAAAAAAAACACACACACACAACTAAGTTAGTATTTGTCTTAATGAAAATGGAAGTTGAGTTTTAAATTTTAAATTTTGAATTAACATACAGTTTTTATTTTAATAATTATGATAGTTTTCAATACCCCTCTCCCATTCTAACAAGACTTTAAAAATAGACACGTGTGGTAGAAAGTGCACCTGGCCAGGGTGGAGCCACCTGCGTCCTGGCCCTGACTCTGCCACTAGCATGACCTCCAGCTAGTCACTGCCTATCGGAGCCTCAGTTTCCTCCCCCCAGGAGAGGAGGTCATCTCCAAGGTTTATTTATAGCTGTAAAATTTGATGGGTCCAGATTTCACCAATGAAGTGTTCCCTGTATACTACAATGTTTCTAGTCTATAGGAACTGAAGTAGCCATGTTTTTCTAGATGTTTTTTTAGCTAAAGTTTTTATTGACTTCTAATGGCTCCTATAGCCTTTCTACTATTTTAACATGATCACTGAAATAACCTTTAACTCCTTTACGCTGCAGATCATAACATCACAGTCAAAGTGACCAGCTAACCACTGCTTAGCTACAGGTTCCCAGCCATGTTGTGCACCCCAAACCTGAACACATGCCCACCCCAATCTGTCAAATCATGCCCACAAAGGGCTGGTGCATGGTGTGGGAGACCATAGAGGGAACAGTACGAAAGGGCTAACCACAGTGCGGGTGATGCTGCTCTAAATAGAATGCTTCTGAAGCTCCAACCACCACCCTTAGCTTGCATCTATTCAGGCTGAACTTATTTTTTCATTCCCATGAGGTACTTGCTATTGGTGGTTTTTGAACCGCATTTTCCTGTAACTTCTTGGAGGGCAGAGACTGTATCTGCTACACAGCCCTCAAGAACTTAAAGTTTTCTTTCATCCGTAATAGCTTTAAGAATGTGAAATAACTGGTTACTAGACTAATAACAAAATCTTTGGAGAAAAGATAACATAAACAGCAAATGGTAAGGAAATATTTTAGCTCTGAACTGAGGCATTAATTTTGGTGTAAGCTTGAAAATCAATGACAAAATAAGGGCATATGAATGTGAGACGACACTCCAATAGAAAAGAAAGAAACATGAGTGACTGCAAACGGAAATTTTCCTATGAGAAAATTGAGAGAAGCTGAAATTAATGAGGATTCCTAAGAAGCATTTTGTTATTGTTTAATGCAACTGTTAATTTTACTGCAATTTAACATAATTCTCTCTTCTCTGATAAACTAAAAAATTGGGAATGAGAGTCTAGAGAATTACCTTTGCTCTTGTAAACGATGCAGCTCCTTTTCCCATTCCCTGCTTGGGGAGTAATCCCATTCCACCTCTACTGCAGCGATGTAGTAGGTCCTCTGTCCCAGGTACAGTGGATTTGGAGTCTCAGACAGCTGCCTGCATTGGCTCACGGTGTATTTTTGCTTCATGCCACCTGTGTAGTGATCAGTTGTGAGGCACTCAACATCAAAAGTCCCTTGAAAGGTGAATAAGAAAGCGTGTCACTCCTTTGCTCAGCACCTTCTGTGGCTTCTCACCTCACTCAGAATCAACATCTTTACTGTGGTCCCAGTTACGAGCTGGTGTCCCACACCTCTCATCACTGACCTACTACTCGCTCCACCCAAGCCACCTGTCAAGGGAGTGTCTGCCTCAGGGCAGTCGCTTTTGCCAGTTCCTCTGCCTAGAACATTTCAAAATATCCACATGGCTCTTGCACTCATTTCACTCAAACCTTCTTTAATTGTTACCTCCTTAGAGAAACTTTACCCAACTCCCCACATCGGTCACCAGAACCTTCTCCTGCCCAATTATTATTCAGAATACTTATCAGCTGCATGAGAGCAGACACTTTATCTCTGTTGTTTACCGTTGTATTTACACTTGTGTAATGAAGGAAGGAAAAGGTGACCCTAAACCTGTCTTACATTTTAGTGCCACATAAGGAACCAAATAAAGCCTGAAGCAAGTTAGCATTTAAAAAAAATTTTTTTTGCTTTTAGTTTTTTTTATTCATTCATGGCCAGACCTGTAGGAGTCTCTGAATTTGCATGGCTATATTTCTAGTATAAGTTATTCAATCGCAAACAACTGACAAATGAATACTACATCTAGGCTACAGAGAAATGATAAGTTTAGGTACAGAGCCTTTAGGGAGTCTTCCTCCGTCTTGTCTGATTTGCCAGTGTAACAGAGAGTAAAAACTTTATACTACTCTGGCTAACCATATAGTAGAGCTAAAATAAGAATGAACTAACAAAGAAAACTCATAAAAAATTCTATATAATGCAACCCATATTAATCTGAATAAATGTTAAACCCAGCTTGTTACTCTAACCTGATTTTTCTCTTGAAACTAGAGCTTGCATGTTAAAAGTTTTTTAGTATATTTCACAGTTCAGGAGTTCCCGTTCCTATGTGAACCTAGGAAGTGGCCTGACCTCAAGACCCCAGCTGATGCCAACCACTCAGCCATAGGAGCTCAGTGGACAAAAATACCATATGGCCAACCCAAGAATGGTGACCATAAAGATCCATATCAAGGCCTATGGGAAGATACCCTGCACAGCCTACACATCCTGCATGTCCAGTTTTCTCTCCCCTCTTTCAGCCCTATAAAATTTGTTAGTTTAACCAGAACTGTTAAGATGAGCTTTGGGACAAAAGTACCACATCTTCTCAGGTGGCTGACACTTAAATAAAGTGCTTTCCTTCTCACCAGCACCTGTCTCACAAGTTTTGCTTTCGTTACAACAGACAGCTGAACCTGCGTTTGGTTACACCAGCTATCTTTAAAAGGACCATAATATAAACAGAGAATGTTTTAAGGATTCTGCTTTGTGTAAATGGGAGAAATCCCAGTCTATTCTTTTGTCACCTCCTTCCCTCCCACTGACAAACAGGAAATGGACCTGTCTGGCATATAGCAGGTAGTGGCCCAGTCTTGCTCTTCCAAGGGAAGGAAGGGGACTTGGGAGGCTTGGGGAAGGGATGAGTTTATCACCCAACACAAGACTATAAACCAAAACCTCAGGAATTGATCCAATAGAGACTTGTCTTGACTTCAAGGAAATACACCTTTAGTATCAGGCTGCATGGTGAGTGTGAGACTTGTTTGAGGGAAGAGGTTGGCTGTGTCCCTCCTTTCTTCTCTTGACAGATACGTGTTTCCTGAGAAGTAAATCCCATGTATATCGGCCTCATTTCCAGCACTGAATAAGTACCATGTGGCCAAATCTCCTTTGCACATATTGAGACCAGGCTGATTCCCATACATAAATCCATTCATGGCTGTAAAAGGTGGAAAATAACATTTTGAAAGTGGTTTACCTTATGTCCTACTACATGACAACTTCCTAGACTTTCCAGAGCCAACTTTGTTTATTTAATTTTTAAAAGACCCATTCTGGCCTCTGTACTCCTTCCTGTGTCAGGAGTGGTTTTGCAACTCCTTGATGTTCCCTTCAGAGAAGCCCTGGGACAAAGAAGCAGAGTTGAATGCAGGATTCTCAGAGTTCTGTACCCTGGGAACCTCACTGTTCTTCCCAGCTAGCTACTTCTCAGTTCTCTCAAGAGTCATATTGTGAACACCCATATATATGAGAAATAACAGTTCTTCCTGGGCACTGTAGACTGGGAGTGGGTTTGTTGTTCTAGATGGAAAATTCTGTGATTCTTCTTGAATTAATAGGGCAGAATATTTTCAGGAAGTTTTCTTTCACTGCTGTTTTCAATAGATAATGTATTTGGCTCCTCCAGAATGCAAAAATGCTAAATCAAAAGGAATATTTTAAAGACTGTGGGTAATATGACTAGTATCGATCCAATTTTAAAAATCTGTAACACAACTTTACATTTTTTTCTTCTTGCTACAATAATTTTCACGTGTTGTCCATTGGTGGTGTGTGTGTGTTTTGTTGTGTGTTTTTTTTTTCCAAACAGCTCACTGTCTCTGAACCCTAACTGCATTTCAGAATTACACTGGGAGCTAAAAATAAACCTGATGCCAGGTTTCAATAAAATAAAAACCTCTGGAGATTGCCCTGAGCATTTTAAAAATAGCTTTAATAGTTTTTAAAAGCTCCCAGTTGATCCTACTGTGCAGTCAAGGATGAGACTTATTGAAGTTTATTGAGACCAGAGACCATATCTTTCTTCATATTAAATAATAAAATGTGCCTGTCATTCTTAAGCCACAGATGAGAAAAGCATCTAATCAGCAGTTCTCAAACTTGAGTGTAGATCAGAATCACCTGGAAGGTGTGTTAAGCATAGATTGCTGGCCCCACACCCAGAGTTTCTGATTTAGTAGGTCAGGGTTGGAGCCCAAGAATTTGTATTTTTAAGAAGCCTGGGTGATGCACATATTAAGGACCATGCATCTAATCGACGTACTTTGTATGTTTCATCCTGAATTAAGTGAAATGAGGAGTAATTGACCAATACATTAAATAATCAATGGTACTACCTTCACTGTATTTAATCATTTATTGAAAATTGAACAATAGGCAAGGCTATTGGAATTTCAGTATCATTAAAAGCATTCCATGGGCAGCACTGAAATAACTTGAAACATTGGTGGATGAAACAGTACTTACAGTGCATCTTATTAGATTCCTGAAAGTCTGCATCTTCCTTATCCACCTGATCAGGTGAAGTTGTAAATGTTTTAATATTATCGTCCAAGAGTAAACTCTCGTTCTCATCAAACACCAAGGGTAACAAATAGAACTCCTTGTTCATGTCTTTCTGTAAATCAAAGCAAGAACGACAAGGTGAAGATGGGATACACAGGAAGGCTTCTGAGTACACAACACTAATGGGGAGGATAAGAACAGAACTTTCCACTCCTCTTTGTACACTGAGGCTCATGAAATCATCCTGCTGACCACTAGAGTTTTCATTAGTATCTATGCAGTGGATTTTTGGTTTAACATGATAACCTAAGCCTCTCACTGCACCCAAAAGTTCTGACTCCCCTCTCCCTGCATTCCTGCCAGCTCTACCAATACTCATTAAACCCACCTAAAATCAGTTGTTCAAATAGGGGGGACAGGTGCCTGTGCTGGAAATCAGGGAAAGTGCCATCCACATTCACAAAAATGAAGAATCCTATAAGGCAGAGCAGGGGAAATCAGAGGGAGGCATCATCTTAAGGAAAGTAATAGCCTACCAGGTGACTTGGAATAGGAATTTTCACAACCTCAAGGCATCTGAACAAACATTCTTGCTCCCCTTCCCCCATCCCTATTGAAAAATAAGGAAGCTATCTTGTCTATGAAATGATTCAGTAGTTGAGAAGAAAGCAGGCAGCCAAGGAATCAAAGAGTATGAGCCTCTAATGACAAGTTACTGCCACAAAGAAGAGAAAATTTCACAGATGATTGCATGTCTTTCTCCTGAAATTGTTTTTAGATCAAAAACACATCAAATTTTAAAAATCTAGCTAAAGCAGAGACCTGAGGTTAGTACCTGCAGAAAACTGAATCAATGATGGAGATGATCTTAAGAAAGCTCCCATAAATCAGAAGAAAAGTTTCAAAGATTAAAAATATACACATAGCAGAGATCCAAGATTGTGGCAGATTGAGTGGGCTCTACACTGACACTCTCCCAGAACCAAACTGGAATTACAACTGAAATAAAGAAAAACCACCCTGAATAATCAACTGCAACTGAAGACTGACTGGGCCCTCATAACCAAGGACCTAACGTGGAGACTGCATAGCAACTGGTAGGAAGTGAGGAGGCACAAGATGGCTGGCCAGGCTCCCATAGGCAGCAGCTAATGGTCCAGAGATATCTCAGCTGTGGCGGGTTTCCACTGAGAACTCTGGGGTCTAAACTCCAAGCTGGGCTCCCCAGCCAGGAGCACCAGAGCTGTGAAAAGTGACCACATAACATCTGGCTGTGACAAGCAGCTGGGTTTCTGTCTGCCAGGGAGAGAGGGCTGGAAATGCAAGCACCCTCTTAAAGGGCCAACACACAAAGTTTCATGTGCAGCCACTCACCTTGGGCTCTGGTGGAGGCAGAGTGGATTAGAGCAGTGTGAGAAGAATCCAGGGGGGCTGGCTGGGGGAATAGGTCTCAGAGGGTACCCATGTGGACCATGGTGCTGAGTCATTCCTCCATACAGCAGAGGATGTCTTTCTCAAGCAGACATTTACCTTCTAAGCAGCTTTTGCCTGGGGCATGGGAGCAGTTGCCCCACCCTGCTGGAAAACCTCTGGCCCCACCTCGTGAAATTTCTACAGTCTGAGGCTCATTAAGAAACTGTATAATAGCTTCTGGAAGCTTTGAGTCTTTGCCCGATTTGCTTCTGGATCCAGGGCTTGGAAAAGCAGACCTTGGTGCACATCTTGGTCCAGTCCAAACACACCTAGCCCCAGCAGAGGAAACCAGAAGCTGTGGAGTGTGGAAAATTTCAAACAGGGTACTCAAGGCCAGTCACAAAAAGCGTCTGATAGCAGCTTGCACCAGAGACGATTCAACTGGGAGTCCTAGCAGATCTACCTAATACATACAAACAAATCCAACAGGCAGCCAAAATGTGGAGACAAAAAAGCCCCAAATGAAAGAACAAAATAATTCTCCAGAAGAAGAGATAAATAAAATGGAGATAAACAATCTTCAGATACAGAGTTCAGAATACTGATCATAAAGATGCTCAACAGCATGAAAAAAGATATAGAAACTATGAAGGAAATTAAGAATGACATAGTAGAAATTAAAAAAAAAAACACATTGGAAGGAATGAACAGCAGATTAGGGAAAGCTGAGGACTGGATCAGCAAATTAGAAGACAGGGTAGAAAAAAAATCAATCAGAGAACCAAAAAGAAAAAAAACAATTAAACAAAAGAACAGTTTACAGGAGCTGTGGGACAACATGAAACATAAGAATATTTGCATCATAGGAATGTCTGAAGAGTTTGAAAGTAAGCAAGGGTTAGAGAACCTGTTTGAAGAAATAATGGCAGAAAACTTCCCTAATTTGGTCAAGGAAAAAGTCACACAAGTTCAGAAGGCACAGAGAGTCCCAAGGAAGAAGAACCCAAAGAGGCCCACACCCAGACACATCATAATTAAAATTCCAAAAATTCAAGATAGAGAATCTTAAAGGCAGCAAGAGAAAATCAATCTGTTACCTACAAAGGAGCTCCCATAAGGCTATCAGCTGATTTCTCATCAGAAACTCTACACGCCAGAAGGGAATGGCATGAAGTATTCAAGGTAACGCAAAACCAAGGACCTGAAACCAAGAATACTCTAACCAGCAAGGCTATCATTCAAAATAGATGGTGAAATAAAGAGCTTCCCAGACAAAAACAAACAAACAAAAAAACGGTTAAAGGAGTTTATGGCCATCAAATCAACATTGCAAGAAATGGTGAAGGGACTGCTGTAAAAAGAAGTTGAAATAGAGAGAATGAGAAACATAGTCATAAAGAAATAAAATGGCAATGAATAAGTACCTATCAATAATAACCTCAAATATAAATGTATTAAATGTCCCAATCAAAAGACATAGGGTAGCTGAATGGATAAGAAAACATGACCCAAATATATGCTGTCTATGAGAGACCCACCTCAGAACAAAAGAGTCACACAGGCTGGAAAAACAAAAACAAACAAAAACCTTCTGGAGGACTTTAAAGGCGAGCTTGACAGCAATACAGTCATAGTAGAGGACTTTAACACCCCACTGACTTTACTGGATAGATCTTCCAGAAAAAAATCAACAAGGAAACAGTGACTCTAAATGACACACTAGATCAGATGGATTTAATTGACACTTACAGAACATTCCACTCCAAGGCACTCATAAGCATTCTCCTCAAGTGCACATGGGACATTCTCAAAGATAAACCACATGTTAGGACACAAAATGAGTCTCCACAAGTTCAAGAAGATTGAAATCATGTCAAGCATCTTCTGGGACATTTATACCATGGAATACTATGCAGCTGTAAAGAAGAAGGATCTCTTACCCTTTGAGACAGCATGGTGGGACCTGGAGAGTATTATGCTAAGTGAAATAAGCCAGTCAGAAAAAGACAAGTGTCACATGATCTTACTCATATGTGGAATCTAATGAATGAAATAAACTGATGAACAAAATAGATCCAGAGACATAGAAGCATGGAAGAGACTGACGAATCTCAGAGGGAAGGGGGGTGGGTGGGAAGAGATTAACATAAGAATTTATATACATACTTGTATAGCCCATGGACACAGACAATAGTGAAGTGAAGGCTGTGGGGAGGGGTGCAGGGTGGAGGGGATCACTGGGGGGAAAAGGGGGACATTTGTAATACTTTCAACAATAAAGATAAATTTTTAAAAAATAAAAAATAAAAATATACACATAGTAATGATTTTAGAGACAAGTTATTAAAGGGAAGACATACTGATAATAAATAATAGTGGAAATCATTGGACTTCTCTACTACAATAAATGTCAGAGGAAGATGGAGTAGTATTTATGTTTTTGAGGGGAAAAGATTATGTTATGAAAATTCTGTACCAGGCAAAGAACAACAAAAAGACATTTTCAGATGTGTGAGGTTTTCAGCAGGGGACCACTAAAATCGCTTTATGTTCTAATCTACAGAAAAAAATTAAATGAAAGTTTATAGGTCACATTTTTTTATCTTAATGCAACAAAACTAAAAATCACTAATAAAAGGACAAAAAGTTATAAAACTTAAAAAATCATATTTGATCCAAATAACTCTTAGATCAAAGAGGAAAGAAATGAATTACTATATACTAAGTAAATATTGTCCATGAGAACACTACGAGTTAGAATGTATGGAATAAAACTAAACATCTAAGCTGAGAGTCTGAAATGCTTTTTATTTTAAGAAAAATCAAATAAAAATAAATGTAAATATCTAAATATTTTAGAAAAATAAAACTATTAAAGAAAAATTAATAAAGACAGAAATTAATAAATTAGAACACATTAAAATAGCTATACCTGAAAATGTAGTCTTTGAAAAGACCAATAAAATACACAAAACTCTGGTGAGTCTAACAAAAAAATTGAGATTCCAAATACCCCACATTAGGAATGGGAAAGGGGCAGAAATAAAATAGTGGGGACTAACTGTGGTTATAGGAAATATTAATCATACTTTTTTAACTGTGATTGTTCTGTTCTGATTAGAGAAAGCACATTTTAACCTGGCTGAGAGTTGTACGCCCTAGAACGTGGTAGTTAACCTTGGAATTCCGTCCATTCTCCTTTTCCAAGAACTGCCTATCATCATGGAAAGATTAACAACTTTGTTCCCAAAACAATGGAGTCCTGGAGGCACCTGCCCTTTGCAATCCCCAGCCCACATTGCTTGTAACCTGTAACCATTATACCTTGCTCATTCCCCATGCCTGTAATTCCTACTTTCCCATGTAATCTTTGTCCTTCTGCCCAATATAAGCAGTTGGATTATGGGGAGAGGGGGGCTTAGAGCAGATTTTCATGGATGACCCACTGCTCTCCCATACTACAGGCATTATTGGAACAAACGCTCATGTATGATTCAACCCTGACTCTGCTTAATTGTCTCAAGTAAGGACAGGCAGCCCAGACCCATTTGTTGTCCAGTGTCACATATATGAGAGACAAACAAAGTGACACCACTGTGTACAAAAATGTGATCAGTTGACTTAGAAGAAGGACCTGAATAGACCAATATCCATGGGTGAAATAAAAACAGTGATTAAAACATTAATAACATAACTATTTCTTAAAAGTCACAAAGTCAAAAGTTTCTAAGTAGCAAATGGGTTCTTATTTATTTAAGCTGTTCCAAAATATTAAAAACAAGAATCTTCCCAATTTATTTAATGAAGATAGTCTAGCCATGATATAATACCTGAAAATACACACAAAGTTTAAACTGGTATCACTTATAGCTTAGATGAGAAATTCTAAATAAAACACTATCAAATTCAACACAGAAATATATTGAAAAAAACACCATGCTCAAGTAATGCTTTTTCACAGAAGTGCAAGGATGGTTCAACATTAGGAAATTCTTAATGCAACTGGTCACACTTATAGGGTAAAGCAGAAAAGAAATATGTTTTACATATCTTTTTTTATTTTATTAATTTTAAAAATAATTTCAAGGAAATCTAAAAATAAATTTTTAAAAAACTTGACATCCTGGCATTAGCTATTCCTTTTGTTTTCCCCCCAGATCTCTGCAAGTCTTCCTCCTTGAAATTTAAATATCATCCCAAATATTCCCTCCACCTTATCTAAACTAGGATTTCTTTTTACTATGATATTACCCTATTTTGATTTTTAAAACAATTGTCATCTTCTGAAGTTACCTATTTCCATTTCTTTGTGTGTTTGTTTATGATCTCTCCTTCCCACCCCCTTCAGACCCATCCCCCCTTCCTCTCTGGTACACCACACACAACAGTATAAACCCTATTAGAACAGAAAACTGGCCTGTCTTATTGGGCAATGAATTCTGTGCCTAGCACAAGATGTCTTCTGAGCAGCTCAAGTGATTTTAAATAGAAAAACATTTTCAGTAAACCAGAAATAAAATTTAAAAATACCAACTAATAGCCAACATCACACTTAGTGGTAAAATAATAGATATACTCATTATGATCAGACACTATTTTACATTATTCGAATATTGTATCCAATCTGAAGCCACATGGCTAGCAAGTAAAAAAAGCCAGGATAAGGACTTTTTTTTTAAATCCTCACCTGAAGATATTTTTTCCATTGCTTTTCAGAGAGAGTGGAAGGGAAAGAGAGAGAGATAGAGAGAGAGAAACATCAATGTGAGAGAGACACATCAATTGGTTCCCTCCTGCACACACCCAACCGAGGCCAGGGATCGAGCCTGCAACTGAGGTACATGCCCTTGGCCAGAATCCAACCCGGGACCCTTCAGTCCAAAGGCCAACGCTTTAACTACTGAGCCAAACCAGCTAGGGCAGGAAAAGGACTTTCAATGCCTCCTGTAGACCTTTCTGTGTTGTGACGCCTTCATTTCCAAATGAAGACAATGAAATATGTAGAGGATAAACTCACAGTTTAAATCTCAACTCACTGAGTTCCTCCTCTCCAGAAAGTGGGGATAATAATCCTTAGCCTCTTGGGTTACCGTGAAAGCCAAATGAAGCAGTATGTGTGAAAGTGCATGGACAGAGTTCAATAAACCTTAGTCTCCTTTTATTCCTTCCCAATGTAAGCATAAGATCAAAGAATGGGATCCAGAGGTAGGAAAGTATATATATATTTTAAGTTACATGCTTAAAATTTTAAATAATGACATTACCATTTATAATAGCCAATTAAAAATATCCAGATATAAACTTAACAAAAATTACTCAAAACCTATATAATGGAAACTATAAAATACTCCTGAAAAACACAAAAGTACACTTGAACAAATAGAAAACATGTTCTTCTGTAGGATGACTCAACTTTATAATGATGCCTGTTCTGCCCTGGCCAGTGTGGCTCAGTTGGTTGAAGTGTCGTCCTATATACCAAAGCGTCACCGGTTCGATTCCTAGTCAGGTCACACACCCAGGTTGTGGATTCCATCCTTGGTGGGGACGTGTGCTGGAGGCAATGGATGAATGTTTCTCTCTCTCTCCCTCTCACTTCCTCTCTCTCTAAGATCAATAATTTAAAAAAATAATTGATGTCTGTTTTGTGTAATTTGTATATTTGAAACAGTCCCAACCAAACCGTGTTAGGCTCTTTTTTTTTTTTTTTTTCTGGAGCCAGATAAGTTTTTTTGAGGTTCATTAGAAAGAATAAGTCAGCAAAAATAGCCATTAAAATGATGAAAAAGAAGTGCAATGAAGTATGGCTACTAGTCATTAAGTATATTATATAGACTCTATAATTAAAATAGTATGCTATTGGTGCATGAATATGTAGAGATGAATGGATTAGAATAGAAAATCAAGAAATAGACTTAATTGTGTATGAAAATTTTAGTATCTGATAAAGGCAGCTTTTAAATCAATGTGGAAATGTTAGACTTTTTAATAAATGGTGTTAAGATGACTGGATAGTCATATAGAAAAAGATAAATTTGATCCATTCCTCAACTGTACAACGGGATAAATTCTAAATAGAAATGAGATTTAGATGTGAAAAATAAAACAAAACAAGCATGTGAAGGCAGTAGGGGCAAATTCCTTTATAACCTGGGAAATGGGAAAACTTCTTAACTATGACTCAAAATCTGTAAACAATAAAGGAAAAGATGATAGAAATAAAAATTTTACATGGCAAATAGCACCCATAAACAAAGTAAAAAGGCAAATAACAACTAAGAAAAAAATATTTACAACTGATATCTCAGACAAAGCGTTTCTATCCCAAATATGTTAATAGTTTCCAAATGAGTGAAGAAAAAGATCTATATAGAAAAATGAGCTACAGCTATAACAGTCAAATAAAGAAATGAAAATGATTCTTAAGCATTTGAAAAGTTGCCCACTACTAGTAACAAAAAAACCCAAAAAACAAAAAAAATAAATTTAAATTACAGAGATACTATTTATGTCTTATTAGATAGGTACAAATTCCCAAATTCAACAATACACTTTGTAGTAAGGCTGTAGAAAAACAGATCGTCTCACACTATACCTGGTAGGGATGCAGTATAGCGTAATTCTTATGGAAGGAAATTTGGCTATATCTAGCAAAACTGTGTATGTACTTATCTTTTGCCCAAGCAATAAAACTCTTAGGAATTTATTCGAAAGGTATGCTGACAAAAATACAAAGAGATGTATGAACAAGGCTACCCATTGTATTGTATTTGTAAAAGTAAACACTGGAAGCAACCAAAATTTCTGTCAAATAGTAGACTGGTTGTATAAACTGTAGCATGCTTACACAATGAAGTAATATCTACTGTAAAAAAGAAATGAGGAATATCTCCATATATTACAGATGGGAGGGAATTACAGATTATATTGTTAGGTGGGAAAAAAGCAAGGATATGAATACACACACACATACATATTGGTTTATTTTAAAAAATAAAATAAGAATTAGAGAAGTAATCAATGACATTGAAAATAGGAAAATCAATACAAAAAAAATCAATGAAACTGAAAGGTGATTCTTTGAAAATATCAATAAAATAAATAAGCCTTGAAGGAGGCTAAGAGAGAGAGAGCATAAATTACTAATATTAGAAATGAAACATGGAACATCACTACTGATCCTATAAACATTAAAAAGATAATAAAGGAATATTATAAAAAATTATATGCCCATAAAATTGGTAACTTAGATAAGGTGGGTCAGTTCCTTAAAAGACACAATTTGCCAAAACTCACACAAGAACAAATAGACAATTTGAATAGGCCTACATCTACTAAAGAAATAGAATCAATAGCAAATAACTGATCAAAACAGAAAGTACCAGGCCCAGATGGGTTCATTGGCGAATTGTATCAAACATTTAAGGAAGAAATTATGCCCATTCTATACAATCTTTTTCAGAGCATAGAAACAGGGAAAAACTTTTCTCATTCTAAAAGGCCAGCATTATTCTAATACCAAAATGAAACAAAGACATTATAAGAAAACTACAGACCAATGTATCTCTAATGAACATAGATATAAAATATGCCCCAAAATATTAGCAAATCATATCCAACAATGTATAAATATAATAATATATTATGATTAAGTGGGATTTGTTCCAGGTATGCAATGCCAGCTCAACATTATAAAATCAGTTAATGTGAACCATCAAATCAATAGTCTAAAGAAGAAAAATCACATGATCATGTCAAAAGATGAAGAAAAAGCATTTAACAAAGTCCAACACTGATACGTGACTAAAATCTCTCAGTAAACTAAGAGTAGAGGGAACTTCCTTAACTCAAAAAAATCTACCCCCCCCCAAAAAAAACCTGACACAACCAAAACTACTGCTAACATCATACTTTATGGAGTGAAACTAAAAGTTTTCCCACTAAAATCGGGTACCAGGAAAGGATGTCCCCTCTCACTACTACTTTTAACATTATACTGGAAGTCTTAGCTAAAGTAACAAGACAAGAAAAAAAAAAGGCACACTGATTGGGAAGAAATACAACTGTCTTTGTTCACAGATGACATGACCATCTATGTAGAAAATCCAAAAGGATTGACAAAGAAATTCTTGTAACCAATAACAATTATAGCAAGGTTGCAGGATAATATGCAAAAGTAAATGAAATCACTCTCCTATATATCAGCAATGAAAAAGTGGAATTTTAAGTTAAAAATAATACCATTTACATTAGCATCCCCCAAATTAAATACTTAGGTATAAATCTATCAAAATATGTACAAGATCTATATGAGAAAAACTATAAAACTCTGGTGAATAAAATCAAAGAACAAAATAAATAGAGATATATTGCATATTCATAGAAAGGAAGACTCAATATTGCCAAGTTGTCAGTTCTTTCCACCCTGACCTATAGATTCTATTAAATCTCAGAAAATTATTTGCGGACATCAAAAAACTGATTCTAAAGCTTATGTAGAGAGCAAAAGATTCACAACAGCCAACCAAATATGAAGAACAAAGTTGGAGGACTGACACCTGACAACTTCAAAACTTATTATAATACTACAGTAATCAAAACAGTGTGGGATTGGCAACATAACAGACTAATAGATCAATGGAAAGAACAGGGAACCCAAATATAGACCCACATAAATTTGGTCAACTGATACCTGACAAATAAGCATAGGCAATACAATGGAACAAAGATAGTCTTTTCAACAAATGGTGCTGGAACAACTAGATATCCACATGCAAAAAAACAAACCAAAACAACAAGCTAGACACAGACCTTACTTTTTTTACAAAAATTAACTCAGAATGGATCACAGACCTAAATGTAAAGGCAAAGTCATAAAACCACTAGAACACTAGAAGATAACATTGGAAATCTAGATCACCTTGGATGGAGTGATAACTTTTTAGATAAAATACCAAAGGTACAATCCATGAAAGAAAGAATTGATAAGCTGGACTTCATTATAGTTAAATTTTATGCTCTGTGAAGATAATGTTAAGAGCATGAGAAGATAAGCCACAAAATGGAAGAAAATATTTGCAAAAGATGCATCTGATAAAGGACTATTGTCTAAAACATTAAAAAAAAAAACTTATAATTCAACATTAAACACATAGATAATCCAATTAACAAATGGGCAAAAGACCTTAACAGACACCTCACCAAAGAAGACATACAGATGGTAAACAAGCATATGAAAAGATGCTTTACATCATGTCATTAGGGAAATGCAAATTAAAACAATAATAAGATACCACTACACACCTATTAGAATGGCTAAAATCTGGAATACTGACATACTGACAGCGTCAAATGCTGATGAGGATATGGAGCAACAGGAACTCTCATTCGTTGCTGGTGGGAAGACAGTCTGGTGGTCTCTTACAAAACTGAACATACTCTTACCATATGATCCAGCCATTAGGCTCCTTGGTATTTACCCAAAGGAGCTGACAGCTTATGTCTATACAAAAACCTGCACGTGGATGTTTATAGCAGCTTTATACATAATTTCTAAAACTCGGAAGTAACCAAAATATTCTTCAGAAGGTGAATGTATAAATAAACTGTGGGACATCCAGACAATGGCATATTATTCAGTGCTAAAAAGAAATGAACTAGAAAGCCATGAAGAGACACGGAGGCAAGGTAAATGCATATTACTCAGTGAAAGAAGGCCATCTAGAAAGGCTACATCCTGTATGACTGACTGCCCACTGGTCTTTTACCGTCTCCATAGGGATAAATAGGTGGAGCAGAGAGTATTTTTAAGGCAAAGAAAAAATACTTTGTATGACACGATGATAGATAGATGTCATTATACATTTGTCCACACCCATAGAATATTAACACCAAGAGTGAAACGTAGTGTAAACTATGGACTTTGGGTGATAAGGCTGTGTCAGTGTGGGTTCACCAACTGTTAGCAAATGTACCACCCTGGTGGGGGATGTGGATATTGGGGGATGCTGTGCATGTGTGGGGTTCTGGGTATACGGGAAATCTCTGTACTGTATCCTCAATTTTGCTATGAATCTTTAAGTGCTCTAAAAATAAAGTAAATAAAATAATAGTAAATAAAAGAATAAACTATAAAAATAAGCTACCTGTAGTGAGGGATTAGGTGAGAGGAAAGAAAGGCTAAAAGAGACTTCTTTGAATATGCCTCTTTTTGTAGATTAGGTGTTGGAAGCAGGTAAATATCTTACATAATTATAAAAGAACATTACAGTTTTAAAAGCAATCCCTTAAAAAAGAAGTAAAATTAATTAAATTAAACTGTGTATTCTATGTGCGACAAAATTACAGAGAATAAGTACTCCAAATGACTTTAAAGTTGTAATTTAACTGAACATCCCTAGTGGGATCTACTCTGAGGACAAAAACGGCTGCAAACAAGTCTGAAACTATTTTCAGTAATTATATTGTTTGGCTGCAGTGTTGTAATTATGGTTATGAGACTGTTGTGTGTATATTAGGGGATGAATTGAGTGAATATTCATATTCATTGAGAAATAAGATTTTTCAGTGCAGTTGAAGGGAAATACAGATGTAAGATCAATGAGGTTAAGTAAAAAAAAAAAAAAAAAAAAGCCATAGACCTAAATTGAAGAGAAAATATCACTATAAACTTCTGATGAAATTTATCTTACATTTCTTTTCCATTTCTGCCTTAAAAATAATGATTAACCCAAAAGCAATAAGCCCTCCCACCCCCCTGCAGTGCCCAGATTGTGGTTCTAAAAATAATTTCTTATCCAAAAGAACCAGGGCTTTTTGGAGAAATGGTTGATTACAGGTCTGGCTCAGAAAATGTGTAATATAAATCTAAAATAGCTTTTTGTACTAGAAATCAAAGGAGCTTCAAAGGCTACCAAGTTCATGTGAAAGTGAAGGAGTCTACCTGAACAAGTCCCTCCAGAGGCAAAAAATAGGAAAAATAAGCATAATGGCAGTGAACTGGAACCCACCAAATACGCTTAAATCCATGAGTTCACGATAGTACTTAAAAAGAAACTGTTAAGACCTTTTGAAGTAGGCTAACTAAAGGGAAAGAATCAAGCATTTGTTATTTCTTACTTGTATAATATGTACCTCAAGGTAAGCAAATAATCCATTAAGGGAAGTTCCTGTTTATAGAATAAACAAAGAAGGAATGATGGAATCCGAACGTTACTAGAGTGCAGGGCCTGATTAGTTTATAACCTAATTGTAAATGGTTATCAGTGGCTGATAAAATGGTTATGAGAAAATTATATAGTATCTATTCCCTGATAAAAGTATCCAATACCACACATGAGGTAGTATTACCAAAAACAAAAACCAAACACACAAAAATACCTAACCTGAATCTGATCAAGCTTGTATATCTAGCCACCGATTTATAAGAAATAGAGAGAAAGAGAAAGAAAGATGTTAAGTGATACCACAGGAAGGCATTTAGTAAAATCTAGACATGGGAAGCTTCTATAGGATATATGACTTGCAACAAAAAAATAAGCAAAATCTTGATAAACATATTAACTGATTGTAATGTGTGAATTATTTAGGTACTCATTCAATAAACTTGAAACAATTAAAAGACAATTGGGAAATGTAAACATTGCAAATTTGCTGATATTAAGGAATTATTATGATGATTTTTGGATGTGGTAATTTTATCAAAGGCATTTTCAAAGAAGTCCCTATCTTTTAAAAGTTTACATTAAAATATTTACTTTAGATATAAAAACAATGATGGGGTTAGGTGTTTCTATTTCTAGGTCAAAGGGTCATTTTCTCTGTCCTAAAAAATATTTTAAACAATATTTTCCTCAGTGACTGTTGAATGACTTATTACCATTAATAAGTAGATTTTTTTATGTGTGTGGAAGTCTAATTGTATCATACAAAACCTTAGATTCCAAGGAAAATTTTGTTTCCAACTCATCTTGGAATAATTGAATGAATCTAGTGAATCTCTGCATAATACAGATCTTATAAGCCTGAAGAAAGTTATAATAAACATCATGTATAGAGTCCTCATTATGTTTAGAAAACACAGACTTTTCCTTATAATAATGATAGTTCAAAGGGGCTTGGAAATCATTTCCATTTTCCCTGATTGGACTTACCTGTCTCCCATCTTCATGTAAACTTCCTTTCCTGCATATTTTCATTGGCCCTATAAGCCCAGTGAATATATCTTTGGTGGGATCCACAGCAGAATAATACATCTTAGCTAGACAGACAGGGTCTTTGTAAGTGGGTCCCACTTCTTCAGGGACAGTCCATTCATAGGTGAATGTTTCTTTGGGTGCCACCTGGGAGCCTGAAGGAGGAGGTACACCTGTGGGAAAGGCACATTGGTGAGGTTAAGTGCACTTTCTAATGTGGTGATTTGAACTGCAAAGTAGACTGGGTTTAGTCTAGGATAACCCACTTTTGTGCTCCTTATGAATTAGAATGGAATCTTACTTGAATGAAATTCTACTTGTGCTCCAGCGTCAGGTCACCACTGATGGGTGTGACTTCCTCCAGGAAGCTCCTCTAAACCTCTGTCTGAGATCGGTGCCTGCTACTATCAGAATGCTTCTATCTTCCTCTGCCCCAAATTCACATACTGGAATCCTAATGACCAATGTGATGTTGTTAGAAGGTGAGGCCTTTGGGAGGTGATTAGGTCGTGAGAGTGGAGCCCTCCTGGAGGGGATTAGTGCCCTTTTAAAAGAGGCCCCACAGAGCTCCTGAGCCCTCTCACCAGGTGAGAATACAATAAGAAGCCTGAGGCTCAGAAGAAGGCCCTCACCTAACCGTGCTCCGATCTTAGGCTTCCAGTCTCCAGAAATGTGAGAAATAAATGTCTCTTGCTTATACACCACCCAGTCTGTGGTATTTAGTTAGAGCAGCCTGATCGGACTAAGACAGTGCCCCTCTTTGTGCTTTCACAGCTCCTAACAATGTCTCTGGCACCTTTCATGTTATATTGTGTGTATCACCCACCCCACCCAAACAGAACTTAACCTTCTCGAAGGCAAGCGTTAACTCTGTATTTCTATCAGCTAGAACAACACCTGGAAATAGGAGGCAATTGATGAATTTTCTATTGAACAGACATGAGCTGAAAATAATTTTAGAACTGAAAGAGTTTGTTGGTGATCCTGTTCAAATTTCTCAATTTTAAACTTGAGGAAACTGAGGCCAGAAAGACAGAATAACTTGCCTGCACTGACACTGCAGGTGGTGGCAAAGCCACTAGTCTTTATTGGTCAGCCTTGACATACAAAAATACCTAACTACATCCATATGATGGAAAATTTGTATCATTAAAATTATATTTATAAAATGCTTATAATGCTAAGAAAACAAACTCTGGGTACAAAGTATGATAAATATATTTATATACTACAACCTCAACCAATTTAAAAAATATATTAGAGCCCTGCCAGGTGTGGCTCAGCAGTTGAGCGTCGACCTAGGATCCAGGAGATCGGGGTTTGATTCCCGGTCAGGGCACATGCCCGGGTTGTGGGCTGCAGCCGATCAATGACTCTCTCATCATTGATGTTTCTATCTCTCTCTCTCCCCCTCCTTTCCTCTCTCTGAAATCAATAAAGATATATTAATATATATATATATATATATATTAGATATACACAGATGAAAGGGTAGAGGAATTATATAAAAATATAGTAGTGGTTGAACTATGGATAATATTTTGGGCTATACCTATTTAGATTTTTCAAATACTCTAAAATGTGTATCTAATATTTTATAATTGCAAGAACATTTTTAAAATTTAAAAATCACCCCAATAGTGCTCCAGAAATGTATAATTGATATAATTCAAATACGTTACTGCCGGCATTGTCATTAATCGTCCAATTAAGAATGGACAAAGTTCCACCACCCATCTGGAAATGGTAGGAGGAGAGGTGTACTTGCTCCTGATGGTGTCTGGGCAGTTTTCTCAGAAGTCCTGCCTTCCGTTTCGAGGGGGCAGTTTCCCTGAGGTGAGCACACAGCAGGCTGTTAAACGGTGGTGATGGCAGAGGGCTGTACTCACGTCCACTCTGGCGGTTGTCACCGGAGGCATAGTACGTGCCCTCGTTGCTCTTACTGACTCTCACCCCAACTGGCTCGATACTGAGGGGATATGCTCCTTTGTTATGGAAGGTGACTCTGATGGTGTCTCCCACCTCTGCCCAAATGACAGGACCTAGGGACAAAGAGAGAATTATTTTCCTCCCTTGGTATGTGACATCCAGAATATATAAGACAGTTATTTTCTTTGGCCTGTCCTTGGACAAGAACCACTGTGAGCAACATGCTTATCTGCAGCAAATAGAAAGCCTGGGTTTTAAAAGCCCATTATCCAGTGATGTGGAGAGATTGGAAAGAGATGAGCAGGGGTTTTTTGTTAGTCAGCTTCAGGTTCATGAAATTTGTTATTCTTTTTATCCAAGTCAGTTCACAGGCTTCCTGCATCTATAAAAAGCTATTCAGAGTGTCTGTGCTCTCCTCAGCCCCATCTTCGGTCGGCCTGATGTGTTATTATTAAGAGTGTGGGGGGGGTTGCTATAAACCTCAAGCACGCAAAGGAGGTAACGCCAACCGTCTTGGATGTGACGAGTAACACTGCTGTGAATTCCCATCACCGAAATTCAAATGATCACCACGTAGAGAATAAACCACAGATATGTAATACACGACCACTTTATGTGATATGCAAAACGCTACTTATTTAGGGTTATGTGCTTTTCTGAGTGTTTATGTGAATTAACTCATTTAACCCTTACAACAACTTTATGAGGTAGGGACTGTTATTGTCATTATTGTTCCCATTTTATTGGAAGGGAACAGGCACAGAATGCTGAGCACTCTCCAAGGCCACGCAGCTAACAGGTGACAGGTGAGGACGGCTGGAACCCACCCTCTCTGCTACTGTGCCCCAGCCACCGAGCAAGAACCGGTCCCCGGGCTCTGCCGGAGGGCAGCCTACGGAGGGCCTAAGACAAGCCCAGCCTGTCGCGTTAGGAGCCTGGAGTTTATTTCTAAGGGAAGGTATCCTCAGCGAAGGGCAGGGGCTGATAGCTTCGCTGTCTGTTTAAACAACGTCACCTAAACACACAACCCCCTTGCCTCTTTGAAGAAAAAGAATCGCCATTTGAAGCCGGCAGGGTTTTTAATGATGAAGACTTATTACTGGTAACCTACATTTGGAAAAGCAGTTGGCGGCTGCGTTTCACTGATGTCGGCTCTTGCGCATCCCTAGTGTCTTCGTTCTCTCTGAGGTCGGTGTAGCTCAGGGCAAGAGCACAAAGGTCACTTATGTTCTGCACGGACTCACCCAGGATGCCGAGATGCTCCTCTTCAGGGCCTCGCCCCTTTCGATTCGTGAAGGAGGCATCTGTGTACTCACGATAAACCAGCTTTTTATAAGAGCCTCCAATTCTCGTAGGACCATGTTCAAAAAACACCTGGGAAGCACTGCCAAAGGAAAAGTGTTTAGTGCTGGAGCTGAAAGAATAGAGAGCAGGTCTTCACCTAGGATACCAACTGAAGAGAGTTCTGACCAGTGCTTAGAGATAATTATTACCCGTGAGTCACTAACACTCAAACAGAAGCTGGCAGGACTAGCTAGGCCAGAGATGCTGTTTTGAGAGCCAGTGAATCTGGATATCAGCGTAGCCTGGGTCTTAAATTTCTGCTTCATGAGCCATAGACCTGAGTAGAGCCAGGCTCAGCTATTGACCTGTGTGTGGTTGAGTAAATTGCTTAACCTTTCTAAGCAGTTGAGGGGCAAACAAGGCTTCTCTGAAGAGGTGGCGTTTGAGCAGAGACTTGAAGCAGGGAGGTGGCATAGCTCATTGATGTTTCTGAAAGCTCACAATGGACAGTAGGAAAGGAAGACTGGGGCTGGAAGAATGGCCCGAGGCTGTGGAAGTCATCAGAAGTGCGCAAAGGGCGGCTTGTGTGCATCACAGGACGTGATGAAGGGAGTGGCAAGAAAACCTACAGAACGGGAGAAAACATTTGCAAAGATATATATTCCCATATATCTGATAAGGGAATAATATCCAAAATATATAAAGAACTCCTGCAACCAAACATCAGCAACAATAACAAAACAAACCAATTTAAAAAATGAGCAAAGAACTGGAATAAACTTTTCTTCAAATGGCCAATAAACATATGAAAAGATGCTCAGCATCACTAATCATAAGAGAAATGCAAATCAAAACCACGAGATACCACTTTGCACCCGTTAGGATAGCTAATTGCAACAAAAAGCACAGAAAATAAGTGTTGGCAAGAATATGGAAAAATTGGAACACTTGTATGTTGCTGGTAGAAATATAAAATGTTGGCGAGAGAGGAAGATGGCGGCCCTGTGAGAGGCAGCAGGGCCCCGCTCCAGCCACGGTCTTGATTTCCTCCTAAAATCCTACGTAACCAGCTTGAAAAAACAGAGAAACATACCTGAGTGGACGGAGTGCGAGTGGGGAGCACTGGGGAACCATCACGGAGTCCGGTAAGAGAGGGGGCCCTTGGAAGGGGGAGTCCCCCCTGAAGCCTGTGCTGGGCTCCAAGCCTGAAGGCTTGGAGGCTGCAAAGCCCTGCGGATGGCATCCAAAAGCGGGGACCCCACACCCGGAGCAGAGAGGGGAAGGAGCGCCCCGCGCGGAGGGCAGAGGGACCCAGGGGAGCGGTGAGTCCGGGAGGAGACAGCACCTTCCTAGGAAACAGAGCCTCTAAGGGCGTCTGGGACTGGCGTCTGGTGCTCGGGGCGCCGACCATAGGGAAGGCTGTCCCAAGGCCTGTGGCACCCAAGTGGTGAGGGACCAGAGGACTACGCTGAGCACCCGCACATGGGGACCCCCTGCCTCCCTGTGGGGCACTGTGTTGAGCCCCAGAAAACGCTGAATCTGCATGGCTCAGGGGAGGGGAGGAGCCCTCCCGCCCTGAGCTCCCGGGTGACAAGAGGCTGGGATCTGTGACTGGCCCTGAGGGGCCCCGTGGTGGATTTAATTGACATTTATAGAACATTTCACCCCAAAGCAGCAGAATACACATTCTTCTCAAGTGCACATGGAACATTCTCAGAAATAGACCACATGTTAGGGCACAAGTCAAGTCTCTACAAATATAAGAAGATTGAAATCATACCAAGCATCTTCTTGGATCACAATGCCATGAAACTAGAAATCAACCACTATAAAAACACTCAAAAATATTCAAACACATGGAGGCTAAATAGCATGTTATTAAACAATGAATGGGTTACCAAGGAGATCAAGGAAGAAATCAAACACTTCATGGAAAGTAATGAAAATGAACAGACAACAACCCAAAACCTATGGGACACGGCGAAAGCAGTCTTGAGAGGAAAATTCATATCATTACAGGCCTATCTCAAGAAACAAGAAAAAGATCTAATGAACCATCTAACCCAACAACTAAAAGAACTAGAACGAGAACAGCAAGAAAAGCCCCGAGGAAGTAGAAGGAAGGAAATAATAAAAATCAGAGCAGAGATTAATGACATAGAGACTAAAGAAACTATACAAAAAAATCAATGAAACCAAGAGCTGGTTCTTTGAAAAGGTAAATAAGATTGATGCACCTTTAGCCAGACTCACTAAGAAACAAAGAGAGAGGACCCAAATAAATAAAATCAGAAATGAAAGAGGCGATATAACAACTGATCCAACAGAAATACAAAGGATTGTAAGAAAATATTATAAGCAACTGTATGCCAACAAATTGGACAACATAGGGGAAATGGACAAATTCCTAGAAGCATACAACCTTCCAAAGCTGAATCAAGAAGAGGGAGAAAACCTGAATAGGCCAGTAACAACTAATGAAATTGAAGCAGTAATAAAAAAACTCCCAGCAAACAAAAGTCCTGCACCAGATGGATTTACAGGAGAGTTTTACCAAACATTCAAAGAAGAATTAACACCTATTCTATTCAAACTATTCCAGAAAATTCAAGAGGAGGGAAAACTCCCAAATTCTTTTTATGAGGCCAGCATCACCCTAATCCCAAAACCAGATAAAGATACTACAAAGAAGGAAAATTACAGGCCAATATCCCTGATGAACATAGATGCTAAAATCCTCACTAAAATACCAGCAAACTGGATCCAGCAATACATTAAAAAGATCATACATCATGACCAAGTGGGATTTATTCTGGGGATGCAAGACTGGTACAACATCAGCAAATCAATAAATGTGATACATCACATAAACAAAATGAAGGACAAAAATCATATGATCATATCAATAGATGCAGAAAAAGCATTCGACAAAATCCAGCACCCATTTCTAATAAAAACTCTCAGCAAAGTGGAAATAGAGGGATCATACCTCAACATAATAAAGGCCATATACGACAGACCTACAGCCAACATCATACTCAATGGGCAAAACCTAAAACCATTTCCGTTAAAAACAGGAACAAGACAGGGATGTCCACTTTCACCACTCTTATTCAACATAGTACTGGAAGTCCTAGCCACAGCCATCAGACAGGAGGAAAACATAAAAGGTATCCAAATTGGAAAGGAGGAAGTAAAACTGTCATTTGCAGATGACATGATACTGTACGTAGAAAACCCTAAAGACTCCATCAAAGTACTACTAGATTTGATAAACGAATTTGGCAAGGTAGCTGGATACAAAATCAACATCTGGAAATCAATGGCGTTCTAATACACCAACAATGAACTTTCAGAGAGAGAAACTAAAAAAGCAATACCATTTACCATTGCAACTAAAAAAATAAGATACCTAGGAATAAACTTAACCAAGGATGTAAAAGACCTGTACTCAGAAAACTACGTGACACTGAAAAAAGAAATAGAGGAAGATTTAAACAGGTGGAAGAAGATACCATGCTCATGGATTGGAAGAATTAATATCATTAAAATGTCTATACTACCCAAAGAAATTTATAAATTTAATGCAATTCCTATGAAAATACCAACAGCATATTTCAGAGATCTAGAACAAACATTTCGAAAATTTATATGGAACCAAAAAAGACCCCGAATAGCTGCAGCCATCTTGAGAAAAAATAACGGGGTGGGAGGGATCACATTACCAGACTTCAAACTATATTACAAAGCCACTGTAATCAAAACGGCCTGGTATTGGTACAACAACAGGCTTATAGATCAATGGAACAGAACAGAGACCCCAGAAATAGACCCATGCCAGTATGGTCAGTTAATATTTGACAAAAGAGGCAAGAGTATCCAATGGAATAAGGACAGTCTCTTCAATAAGTGGTGCTGGGAAAATTGGACAGATACATGCAAAAGAATGAAACTAGACCACCAACTTTCACCATACACAAAAATAAACTCAAAATGGATAAAAGACTTAAATGTAAGTCACGAAACCATAAAAATCCTGGAAGAAAACATAGGCAGTAAAGTCACAGACATCCCACGTAGTGGACTCTTCACTGATACATCTCCTAGGGCAAGAGAAACAAAGGAAAAAATAAACATATGGGACTACATCAAACTAAAAAGCTTCTGCACAGCAAAAGAAAACAGCCTCAAAATACAAAGGAACCCCATGGTCTGGGAAAACATATTTGCCAAGGATGAATCTGATAAGGGGGTAATTTCCAAAGTGTACAAAGAACTCATAGCACTCAGCAAGAGGAAGACAAACAATCCAATTAAGAAATGGGCAAAGGACTTAAATAGACACTTCTCCAAAGAGGACATACCGATGGCCAAGAGACACATGAGAAAATGCTCGACGTTGCTAATCATCAGAGAGATGCAAATTAAAACCACAATGAGGTATCACTTCACACCTGTCAGAATGGCTCCATCAACAAATCAACAAACAACATGTGCTGGCGAGGGTGTGGAGAAAGGGGAACCCTAGTGCACTGCTGGTGGGAATGCAGACTGGTGCAACCACTATGGAAAACAGTATGGAGTTTCCTCAAAAAATTAAAAATGGAGCTGCCTTTTGACCCAGTGATTCCACTCCTAAGAATGTATCCTAGGAATCATGAAACACTAATCAGAAAGAATACATGTACCCCGATGTTCATAGCAGCACAGTTTACAATAGCTAAGATCTGGAAACAGCCCAAGTGCCCATCAGTAGATGAGTGGATAAAAAGCTGTGGGACATTCACACCATGGAATACTATGCAGTTGTAAAGAAGAAGAATCTCGTACCCTTTGGGACAGTGTGGATGGACCTGGAGAATATTATGCTAAGTGAAATAAGCCAGGCAGGGAAAGAAATATCACATGATCTCGCTTATACGTGGAATCTAAAGAACTTAATAAACTGATGAACAGAAATGATTCAATGACATGGAAGCATGGATGAGACTGATGAATGTCAGAGGGATGGAGGAAGGCGGGTGGGTGGAGGGGGAGAGAGTAACCAAAGAATTTATATGCATATATGCACAACCCAAGGACACGGACAATGGTGGGGAGAGGGACTGGGGAGGGGGAAGGAACAGGGTGGAATGGGTCATTGGGGAAAAAAAGGGACCTCTGTATTATTTTAAACAATAATAAAATTAAAAAAAAAAAAAAGAAATATAAAATGTTACAGCTGCTGTGCAAAAAAGTACCGCAGTTCCTCAAAAAATTAAAGATAAAATTACCATATGACTCAGCAATTTCAGGTGTATATCTTAAAAAACTTAAAAGCAGGAACCTAAACAGATACTTGTGTTATAATGTTCATTGCAGCATTATTCACTACAGCCAAAAGGTACAACAAACAACCCAATTGTTCATCAACAGGTAGCTGCACAAACAAGATGTGGTGTATGTATGCAATGGGATATTATCCTTAAAGGGGAATGAAATTCTGATAGATGCTAAAACATGGATGAACCTTGTAAACATTCTGCTAAGTGAAATCAGTGACACAAAGGACAAATATTGTCTGATTTCACTTGTACGAGGTGCCTAAAATTGGCAAATTCATAAAGACAAAAAGTAGAAGTTATTAGGGGTTAGGGAATTATTGTTTAATGGGAACAGAGTTTCTACTTGGAATAATGAGAAATTTCTGGAAATGGGTAGTGTTGATGATTGTACAACCTTGTGAATGTATTTAATATTGCTGGATTGTGCAATGATGTGCTTTCAGAAATGGAAAACAAATGAATTAATCTGTCTAATGGGATTGAGTGTTTTTTTAGGATTTTGTTAAGCATTTTATAACTTTCAAATCTGTTTTAAATCTTTTATTCATGGACTCAAGACTCAAAAGTCATAGTTCTCAAACTTGGACTCATCGCACATACCTTAATAAATATTGAGCGGCTTAGTTACTCAATTTCAGGTACCAATTAAAATTTTAATTGCTGAATGAACATTTTATGATTTTTTTAGGGGGAGGCATATTTTAAAATAATAGTCTTTTTTTCTGACTTACCTTCCAGGTGCTGTTAAGTTTTCTTTGGTGAAGGTGTCTATGCCAGAGGGTGCATAGTTCCAGATGACTTCCTCAGCAGCAATGTAGTAGTGTCTAACATGCTTCCCATGGATATTGTCCTCTGATGAAGACTTGTTGCAGTCTCGTACCTGGAAAAAGGCCTGCAAACCAGCTGAAAACCACACAGGAAAAGATGTGATAATGGAGCCAATGTTTCTCTGTCCTGCTGCCTTGTAAAAACACTGCTGGTGAAATGATAGATGGAAATCGAAGAAATAGATATCTAGAAACAATATTATAAACTAAAGCAAGCAGTTATAAATAAATTATTACTGATGGAAAATCAAAGCAGTTTTTCTTAGACTTCTCTGTACAACATAGAGGGAAGATATTTATCAGTCGTGTTTTCAAAAATATGGTACCAGTTTCTGTAGGCTTTCACATGGAGGTGTTTCAATGAGAAAAAGACACATTAATAGATAAGTGTCGAAGAGGGGCTCTGCCATATTTTAAGAGGTAGGGTGGGGTAGTGGAGGTGGAACAGAATGAACGTCTATAATTATTGCTCTCTCACACAGAATGGCTGTGCACCTGTTGTGCTGGGCCTTCTGCTGCCAAGGTCACATTTGATAGGTGAGATTATGTTTGAAGGTCAAAGTAACATACCCAAAGATTCAGATTAAACCCAATTTCTTCAGGAAATCAGTATTGCAAACTAACAGTTTTCAAAAACTAGGAATGTTTTATCACATTATATGAAAAAGATGGGGAAGAGATTTACCAAGTTAAACCAAGGAATAGCTGGACTCAAATAAAAAACAAAGTTGGCTGTATTTGATAAAACCAAATAAAAAAAACAGGCAAATTTTCAGCACAATATATAAACATTATGGTGTTTACAATATTGTGTATTTTTCAAAGCTGAGGAACTATATACAATGTTATACTATTAGGGCAGCACTATGTTTTCAGGACCAATTGCTCTTTTCCAAAAATTAAGATATTTTGAAATTTCATTACTTTATAAATGTTCTAGTCTTTCCATCTTTTTTATTACATTATGATGCATACCATCATAGGAATAAAATTAAGTTACCAGTTCAAATTTCCTATCATTCCAAAGATATTTAGCTTTTGGTTTCTGATTCCTGATGATTACCCCATTAGTAGTGTAACTGAGACATGATTTCTTTTTTTAGCTTACAACTAATTTCAGGTAAAGAAGTCCTACCTTTCAGATGATTTAGATTCTGACAGCTAAGCATCCATTCTCCAGGGTTCTGGGCCACCATAAAAGCATCAACAAGGGTAGCAGGAAAGAGATTGATGGTATCCACACGGTGGTTCTTGTTGGTCAATGTTTGGCCATGGAAGAAAGCTGCGTGCACATCAATTTCATTACCCATACCAAAAAGGTACCACTTCACTCTGTCCTCTGCACACATGGAGAGTCCTGGGAGACTTCCAAAAGCATATCCATTCACAGCTATAAGTCAAGAGTAGAGGATGAGACTAATAGTCATTGGTGCACAGGATAGTGACAGTTACCTCTGTAGAAATAAATCAATTTGGGATAGAAAATACCTAACACATATGCTTCTATTCCTCCCTCTCTCATACCCACATCAGACATTATTAGTTGATCACAGCACTCTTTCATTTTGGACCTGAACGCAGCCTCAGGATTCTTGTCAATACAGTACTAGCAGATGAACACAACACTGGAGGTGAAGCCCATTTGCTCCTTTTTGTTGTAAACTATACATCTTGGTATGTATGTGTGTTTATTTGTAAATGCAAATGTGTGCATATGCACAAAACATACACACATACGGTGAATAGAAAAAAGACTGGTGGTTATTTAGTAATCAATCATTAATTATGTTGGTGGTGGTAGTATGGATGATTTCTTTTTGCTTATCAGAATTTTTCCAATTTTCTACAGTAAATATAAGTTGCTTTTATAATAAGAACACAAGGAAAAGTATATTTGGGTTTTTTTTAAAGACTGGAAGACAAAATTAGAAGAGATATGGAAAAGGAAAGAAGAAATACAGGGGAAGGGTGGTAGGGACCACTGATCAGAGCCACAAAGACCTAAAAGTTTAGAAGCAGAATGGCCTGAGGCCCTTTGAAGAAACTTAGGGTCACTGTTCAAATTGGGTGGTTCTGGAGAGAAATGGAATTTGGTTCTGGAAGCACCTGAAGGACCAAGCCAGACCTCTCCAGACTAGAATTTCAAGTATCTTTCTCTAACATCTGTTTTTGTTGACACAGAAGGCAGAATTAAAGCAGGGAAAGAGCATTGTTCAGCCAGAATAAGCAAAAGTTGGAAACAGAAACCTGTACTTTCTTAGTAAGTTTAATTTTCTGTTTTGGCAGCACAATTATTTTTGTATTCTCAGTTTCTTAGTAAAGCTTATTTTGACGAAGCTAAAAACAGAAAACAAAAATCAAAACTTACTGGTCTAGCTGGTGTTATGGGATTTGATTTCTAATGCAAATTCTGAATGATAGAAAAATCTCCCTGAGTTCATTATTTGGTCTCTGAGAATAAAGAGAAGCCTAAGCAGTAAAGAAAACATTTCAAGGAGGATTATAGATGGTGGTGGACGGAGTGGAGGCTACACTGACACTCTCCCAGGACCAAACTGGAATTACAACTAAAATACAGAAAAACCATCCTGAATAATCAACTGCAACTGAAGACAAGCTGGGAAGCACCCTCATAACCAAGGAGGAAAAGTGGAGACTACATAGAGACTGGCAGGAAGTGCAGAGGCATGAGAGAGGGCTGGCTGGGCTCCCGCAGGCAGCAGCTGAAGGTCCCGAGGGATATCTCAGCTGTGGGGGTTCCCACTGAGGACTCTGGCTAAACCACAGGCTTGGCTTCCCAGCCAAGAGCACCAGAACTGAGAAAGGTGCCCACATAACATCTGGCTGTGAAAAGCAGCAGGGTTTCTGCCTGTCTGGGAGAGGCGGCTGGAAATGCAGGCACCCTCTTAAGAGCCAAAGCACAAACTTTCATGTGCAGCCACTCACCTTGGACTGCAGCAGAGGGAGGTCAGAGTGGACTGGAGCTGTGTGAGGAGAATCTAGAGTTATAGGCTCTGGAGACAGAGCTCAGAGAGCACCCCTATGGATTCCTGTGCTAAGTCATTGCACCATACTTCAGAGGCAGACACTTACCTTCTAAGCAGCTTTTGCCCGAAGGGAAGCAATTGCCCCACCCTGCTGGAAAACCTCTCACCTTACCCCATGCAGTTTCTACAGCCTGAGGCTCATTAAGAGAATCAGATTCATCAGCCTACAGGCAGAGGCAGACCTCAGAGTGCTTTGAGTCTTTGCCTGAGCTGCTTCTGGACCCAGGCCTTGGAAAAGCAGACTTCGGTATGCATCTTGGTCCTATCCAAATGCATCCAGCCCCAACAGAGGGGACCTCAAGCCTTGGATTGTTGATAGCTCCAAACAGGGTACTCAAGGCAAGTCACAAACTGCATCTGGCATTGGCTTGCACCAGAGACCATCCAAAAAAGAATGAGAGTCCCAGCAGACCTACTTAATACATAGAAACAAACCCAAATAAGCAGCCAAAATGGGGAGACAAAAAAACAAGCCCTAAATGAAAGAACAAAAGAAGTCTCCAGAAAAAGAGCTAAATGAAATGGGGATAAGCAATCTATCAGGTATAGAGTTCAGAATACTGATAGTAAGGATGCTCCACAGCATGAAAAAAGATATAGAAACTATGAAGTAAATTAAGAACAATATAGCATAAATAAAGAATACACTGGAAGGAATAAACAGCAGATTAGAGGAAGCTAAGGATCAGTGAATTAGAAAACAGGGTAGAAGAATCACTCAACCAGAGATCCAAAAACAAAAAACAATTAAAAAACAGGAGGACTGTCTAAGGGAGCTGTGGGACAACATGAAATGCAACAATATTCACATCATAGGAGTGCCAGAGGAGGTCAAAAGCAAGCAAGGGTTAGACAACCTGTTTGATGAAATACTGGCAGAAAACTTCCTTAACCTAGTCAAGAAAAAAGTTACACAAGTTCAGGAGGCACAGAGAGTCCCAAGGAAGAAGAATCCAATGTGGCTCATGCCCAGACACATCATAATTAAAATGCCAAAGATTTAAGTCAAAGAGAGAATATTAAAGAAGAATCCAATGTGGCTCATGCCCAGACACATCATAATTAAAATGCCAAAAATTTAAGTCAAAATGAGAACATTAAAGGTAGCTAGAGAAAAGCAATCTGTTACCTACAAAGGAGCTCCCATAAGCTGTTGGCTGACCATCAGGAACTCTACAGGCCAGAGGGAATGGCATGAAGTATCCAAGGTAATGTAAAACAAGGATCTGAAACCAAGACTACTCTACCCAGCAAGGCTATCATTCAAGATAGATGGTGAAATAAAGAACTTCCCAGAGAAAAGAAGGCTAAAGGAGTTTACCACCACCAAACCAGCATTGCAGGAAATGTCAAAGGGACTGCAGTAATAAGAAGAAATAGAGAGAGAAATATAGGCATAAAGAATTAAAATGGAAATAAATAAGGACCTATCAATAATAACCTTAAAGACTTTAAGGGAGAGATCAACAGCAACATAGTCATAGTTGAGGACTTTAACACCCCACTGACTTCACTGGATAGATCTTCCAGGCAAAAAGTCAACACAGGAACAGTGACTAAATGACACACTAGATCAGATGGATTTAATTAATATTTACAGAACATTTCACCCCAAAGCTGCATAATATACATTCCTCTCAAGTGCACATGGGTCATGCTCAAAGATAGACATGTCAGGACACAAAACAAGTCTCTATAAGTTCAAGAAGATGGAAATCATATCAAGCATCTTCTCGGACCACAGTGGCATGAAATTAGAAATCAACTACAATAAAAATGTTAAAAAACATTTAAACACATGCAAGCTAAATAACGTTATTAAACAATGAATAGGTTACCAAAGAGATCAAGAAATAAATAAAAAACTTCCTGGAAACAAATGAAAATAAACACACAACTACCCAAAATCTATGGGACACAGCGAAACCAGTCCTAAGAGGGAACTTCATAGCACTACAGGCCTACCTCAAAAAAGGAATAAAAATTTTTAATAAACTATCTAAACTTACAATTTAAAGAATTAGAAAGCTCCCCTGTGAAGCCATCGGGACCAGGGCTTTTGTTTGCTGGGAGTTTTTTTTTTTTTTATTGCTGCTTCAATTTCATCATTTGTCATTGGCCTATTCAGGTTTTCTGATTCTTCCTGATTCAGTTTTACATGATCTCACTTATATGTGGAATCTAATAAAATAGACTGAGGAACAAAATAGATCCAGAGACATAGAAGCATGAAATAGACTGAGGGATCTCAGCAGGAAGGCGGGGTGGGGGAGTGGATGGGGAGAGATTAATCAAAGAACTTCTATGCATATAGCATAACCCATGGACACAGAGAGTAGTATGGGGAAGGCCTGGTGGGGGGGATGTGTAGTGGAGGGGATCAGTGGGGGGAAAAAGGGGGGATATCTGTAATATTTTCAATAATAAAGATAAATTAAAAAAAAAAGAAAACATTTCTAGAAGAAATAAAGTGAACTGAATTATAGAAAAAATGATGCAAAGTGAGGCGGGACAATGTAAGCATAGAAGAAATACCTTTTCAAACTATTTTCCTAAATATAGTTCAATGCTTTATGATATAAGCATAATTTTAAGCATTTAAGTTTAATAATTTTAGGCTGCCTCAAATAATTTTTAGGAGTATGGAGGATAATAAATATAGAAATATGACATACATATACATTAATCCATATTTGATGATGTTTTCTCCCTAGCGGTTTGGGAACAATTTGGTGAGTCTTAGAGTTTTGAATTGACGTGTTTAGCTGAATGTGAAGTTGTTATCAGAGCCACAGATTAGTAACTACTTATTCACATGCAGGGATAAAGCTAGCAGAATTAATGGGCCAAGAGCAACATGATAAACTTAACGTATCTTTGGCAGTCTTACAATACATTCTGTTGCTCTCCTGGAAGTCTTCATCATCTTTGTCAACTTTCTCTGGTTCGGAGCAGTAGGTTTTAATGTTGTCATCTAGGTACCAGCTGAAATTTTCATCCGCCACAGAAAACATCACTACAAATTCTTGGTCAATATTTTTTTCTTTTTCTTTATCCAGAGAACCTGAAATAAAAATTGCTATTTTAGTAGAACCTAATCTTTAGCATCTATTTTAACATGTAACTGATAGTTTCAAAATTTTTTATAATTTATTTTCCTAATAATCCACAAATCTGGACTAGTTGTTCCTATTTTACAGAACTGGAAACACTTAAGAAGTTTAATGTTCAGTGTTCTGGGCTTGGCAGGCACTCACATTCTGGCTGGTCACTAACCACACAACTATTAAATGCGCTTTGGCAAATGCTAGTTCAAAGTTGTGTGTCTATTTTCTGGTTCATCTAGCCACAAGCCAAGACAATCCCTTGATGGTAACTAATGATTGTTCAAATAAGAATTAAATGACAAGCTCTTGACCTTTGTTGTCTTTTCCATGAGGTTAGAAATAGTTACTATGATATTGTATTTACCAACACAAGACAGATAACCACAGGCCATATCACCATGGAGTGCCGCTACGGGATCACATTTGGTAAAGTCATACCTGTCTTCAACACCACTGTGAAGTTAGGTACAGCAAACCTGTTCCCTGGAGCAACATGTGTGACCCCCTGGTCCATTTATCCCTTCTTCTCCTGCCTTGCTCTCTCTCCCCTGCCCTTTTTTCTAGGCTCACTGCTTCTCTGCCTTATCTACTCAATCACAACACAGAAGACTCGACTTATGTTTTAAAAACAAACTGCCTCCTCATCTCTTGTCTTTTGGTCATATATTCTGAGCAATAGTGAGACAATGTACCTTTTTTACAGAGTATTAAAGGTCCGATGAGTCCTGAGGCAATATCTCTTGGCGCATCAATGTGGGAGTGGTAGATTCTGGTCACACAATTGCCATCTTCTTCAGCGGGGCCTTGTTCTTGGGTGGCATGCAACTTGTATGTGTACTGCTGGCCTGGAGATACTTTGTCATCCGCTTTATGGAAATCTGTGGTGTTATCAGGGTAGATGGCTCCTGGGAAGCAACATGCAATGAAACTGCAAATTGAATGTGTTTGCACTTAAATGAGGGAATAGCTGTTTACTAATTTATTCAACAGACATTTATTCAACATCTAGTATGTGTCCCATTGGGGATGCAGTGATGTCCTATTTGAACATAGAGGAATGAGGGGCTAGAGTGTTTGGAAGCTTCACAGAAAATTTCATCATTATTTTTCATACCCGACTGAGTCTTCAGGGAGCAGTAATAGATATGTCAGCAGCATAGGGACGTTTGGTTTGTAATTTAAAGAACCCTCTTGCCCTACCTAGGGTCATGATATGGAAGTATGAACCAAAAGGCTAGCCTCTCCTATAATTTAAAGCTTTTTATATGATATCAGATTTTTCCCCTTGAAGTGACCATGGGATTTTTTGTTTGTTTGTTTTACTTTCAGTTTTGTAAATTTCCAAACATACCCATGTTGAGAGAATAACATGACGATCCTCCATGTACCCATTAACCCAGCTTCAGCAATGACCAACTCAAGACCAGCCTTGTTTCATCTATATCCCACGCACTCTTATGTCCATCACCAACTATTTACTTTAACACAAATCCCAGACATCATATCATTTCATTATAAATACTCAAGAATGTATCTCTAAAAGATAACTCTTTTTTAAACATAGCTACAATACAATTATCATACTTTAAAAATTATTAGTAGCCTAATATACTATAAAATTATAAAAAAGAAATAAGGTGATAGTCAGCCTCTATGCTATGAATGTAATTGTTGGGTTCAGAAAAAGAAAGAAATATATGTGATTAAAACATTCATCTTCTAAAACAATAACACTTAACAGACTAGTAACTAATCAAATCTAATTTTATCTTAATTTTCAGACTTGATCCTTACAATTTCAATGAACTGTATAATGGCCTCAGCATTTTTGCTTATGATCATAGCTGACATTTATTGAGATATTACTATGTACTATCGCTGTCTCTATTTTATACATGAGGAAACTGAAGCACAGAGAATTTAAGTAACTTGCCCAAGGTTTTCAGCCAGTAACAGACAAGGTTGCACTAGAACCTTGGTCTATCAGTTTCGATGTCCTTGCTGTTAACCATAACAAAACCCCAATATTTTCATCATCATTGTCATCATCCAGTACTATGGATGAGGTGACCATCACCAAACCCAAGGCTTCCAGGTCCTACATTTCAATGACCTTTTGCTTAATTGTGTCTCAGATGTGACTCTGGGGTCATGCAGCCACGTGCGCCGTTTGGCTGGTGTAGGACAGTGCCCATGCTGCCTTAGCTGCATCACTTTACTCAGAGTTAGGGCGGGAGGTGACGATGGCCACAGTATGTTTACTATCTTCAAAGATAAGACAATCTCCGTCTTGAGTCCTGTTTCTTCCTTCTGGATTTTTATCTTTTCTAGGCCTTATTCTCACTGCTTATTTTTCTTATTCTGACCCTTCGGCTGGAAAGAAGTTGGGCACTGGGAGGGACGTCCCAGCTCTCACTGCCTCTCACTATGTGTCTGCCCAGAAATCCCATCATGTTCACACTTTACACAAACAAGTACTCCCAAGAGGAACACGGCATCATTATGATGAACCAAAGTACTTATGAATAAAATAGTTTAAAGCTAAACAGTATAGTTATAGGTCTTATCTAGGAGTGAAGTTCATTGTCTTAGAAGTTAAAAGTGTTCCTCCTGAAAAGTGAAATTCCAGATAGAGTATGAGCTGAACTTACCCTCATGTTCCTTATAGTAAGTTATCCCATGGGAATGAAAGGTGTAGGGCCTGGAGGCAAAGTTCTTTAAGTGTACATAAACGGTATCTCCAGTTTCTGCTTTGATAATAGGGCCTAAAAACCCCAGCCACGCAGGTTTTTCTATTGTAGTCGTAAAGGTTCCATCTGTGTATTGAAGATAAAGGGCCTTCTTGTATACTCTTCCAATTCTATTGGGGCCATTTTGAAGATAGATATTGGAGTGTTCTCTGCAAAAGAAAAGAAGACAGTCACTCTGTAAGAAGCCTTCATATCTGGGGGTAGCATTATAGTTAAGAGAAATTAATGACCATATCACATTAAATGTTTGCCTATTATTGTGGGGGTGTCTCCAAAAAACGAAGAGGAGAGCTGGCACTTAGCCCTGTTACTTTAATTATGTGAGGTGTCCCACATCACGTATGTGGCAGAGAACCACCTCTGAAGGTGCCATAAAAATATGATGCATCTTACCAGAGTATTTCCTACAAGATTTTTATATTAGAACACAGAAATTATGGAATAGAATATAAAATTAAAATGAAATATTAAGATAAAGCAGTTAAGGCATTTCTCAATTATGGTATACCTCTTTCAGCTACTGGAAAAGTTGGAGTTTATAAGCAATCAATTTGGATATTTGTTTATCTATATTGTTTCCTAAATAAAGTAAAATTAATGATGTTAAATTAATTCTATCATCTTTATTTCTTTTAGTAGCACTTAATCAAGGTTGGAATGATGTGTGCAATGTGTGTGGGTTTTTAAAAAATATGTGTATTTTTTAATTTCAGAGAGAGGAAGGGAGAGGGAGAGAGAGAGAAACATCAATGATGAGAGAGTCATTGATTGGCTGCCTCCTGCCTGCCCCCTACTGGAGATTGAGCCCGCAACCTGGGCATGTGCCCTGACTGGGAATCGAACAGCGACCTCCTGGATCTTAGGTCGATGCTCAACTGCTGAGCCACGCTGGCCAGGCAATGTGTGTGGATTTTAAAATTACCTCTGGCTTCAAATTACCCTTATGTTTTTTGTTTTTTTAAAAAATATATCTTTATTGATTTTAGAGAGAGGTAAGGAGAGAGAGAGAGATAGAAACATCAATGATGAGAGAGTCATTGATCAGCATGCCCCCGACTGGGGATCAAGCCCGCAACCCGGGCATATGCCCTGACGGGAATCAAACCCCAATCGCCTGGATCCTAGGTCGATGCTCAACGGCTGAGCCACGCCCGGCCAGGCCCTTTGTTTTTTTAATCCCTTGCTACCAAGAATTCTTGAACATTGAATGTTTATATTCTTATTAGTGGCTGATTAATAGTCACTTAAAACTCTCCTAAAAATATAAGCAAAGTAAATAGTAGTCAGGAAGAAAAAAAAGAAAAGAAAAGAGAGTTTGGTATTCAAACTTTGGAACAGATAGCTCAGTGGGAGCTGTGGGCACTGCCATCTAGTGGTTTGGGAGGACCCACTTCAAAGGGGACTTTGGCAAGCACCTCACCACCAAGCACCCAAGGTCTTCTCCAGGAGGGTAAGAGCTGCTCACACTCAGGCTGATGATCTGGGGTCTGTGTTTGTGGGGTGTGTGTGTGTGTGTGTGTGTTGACTACTTTTGTCTCAGGGACTTTCGATGCCTTACCATTTTCCACTCATCCCCCATGGGGCCCAAATAACTGGGTTGAGGAATAAACATCATCTTGTTCCCTCAGCTGTGAGCTCATTGGAAAGAGTGAGAGACATTTTCCCTTCCTTTCTTCGAGACAAGAGTACGGCTTGTCTGGGAGATCTGCACTTTCATTGCTGGAGTTTAAAGACCTAGTTTTTAAAAAATCTAAGGTTCTAGCCAAAGTTTTCTTAAGTTTAATGTGCATAGGAATCTACTGAGGACCTTGATAAAATGCAAGTTCCTGAGCCCCAAACTCATTGTTTCTGATTCTCTGCATCTGGGTGGGGTTCAGGCATCTGCATTTACTAAGGAGCCCCACGCGCCCACCCGTGTTTCTCATGCTGCTCCGTGCTCCTTTGGTAGCTTGAGTCCTGGAGGCTCCACAGTAAAGGCAAAGGCTCTCAGCTGCCCAGTCGCAGAGGTGGTGGGAAAACTCGAGATGGAGGGACAGAGAGGCAGAGGTGTGTTTCCAGGCCAGGTCTGGGAGTGGCCGGCCTCTGCGGGTGGGTTTGCGTGGGGGCAGCAGATTGAGCCCGAGGGCTGGAGCCAAGGAGCGTGGCTGTGTGGCCCTGGGGGCTGTTTGGGCAGCAGGAGCAGGTCTTGGTAACAGCAGAGCCATTGTGCTCTGGCTTGACCGAGGGCTTTGACAATGAGTATCTCATAGTTTTATCATATACCAAATACCCCAGTTTTCCTGGATTGTGTAAACCCCAGGATTCTCAAAATGTCCACTTAAAAACAAATGAGATGGGGTCTCCTTCCCCAATCCTGGTGCTAAGAGGGTTAAGCAGAAAATTAGAAAAATAAAGAAGTGATATATTTAGTACCCAGTATGGACTGGCAAATCCATGTTCATGCCTTCATTTCTCCTATTTGTTTTCATTTTCTGATTGTTGCATTTTCCACTTTGTTAGAACAAAACAGGAGAGACTTCAAGGTCCTTGAAGTGCTGGAAAAACAGCAGGACGGGGGTGGGGGGTGGGGTGGATTTCCTCCCCAAATTGCAGCATGAGTAGCAATGGAGGGGTCTTAATATATAGGTGTTTTAACAACAGCAAAATTCTGAGGCAGTGAAGACCACTGAGAGACAAGCAGATTCACGCAGCCCATGGGCTGACAGGAGCTCAGCAGAGTACAGTTCTGGTCAGACACACAGCTGCAGCTGCAGAGCCCACAGAGCAGCCCCTCAAGCCCTCTCTGGCCCACCAGAAGGACCTGGACCACTCGGTGAACCTGAGCCACTCCATCTCACAGGGTCTATCCAAACCTCAGAGTAAATTTTCTCCAGAGTGGTACACACTCCTATTGCTAGGAGATTGGTCCTGATGATTTTATATATATATAATTTATACACACACACACATATATATATTCTAATCTGTGTTCTACCATGCCCTATTCATATACATCTTACTGGGGCCAAAGTTTAAAAATAGCTCTCAGTGGAGGGAGAAGATGGAAGCAGCATAGGCCGAGCTTTCCTGCATCTCCTCCCAGGGCCAGACTGGAAATAAAATGAAATTGGGAAATGTTCACTGGCAATTTCCAACTGAGGTCCAGCTGAGGAGGAGGCTTACATCAGGGAAGGACAGAAACCCCCTGGAGACTGTAGGAAGGGCGAGGTGGGAGAGGGGCAGGAGGCCAGGAGCAGGGAGCGCTCAGCTATGGGAGGGGCTTTTCCCTGGGGAGGCTGAGGCCTGGGGCACCAGAGCCAGACCAGCAGCCCTCGGAGCATCCAGCCAGGAAAGGAGGCAGGGCTGCTGGTCACCAGGGAGACTGCAGTTGATTGGAGAGAAAGCTTGTTTTTGTTTTGCTTTTTAAAAACCCAGAGCACAGGACTTCTGTTTGCAGCTTCTCACCCGAGGCTCTGCTGGAGGGAGGGCGGTGCGGACTGAAGGTATCCGAGGAGAGAGAGGCTGGGGTGGGAAGCGTTGTGGGGTGACGTGGAAAAGCAGCGGCCAGGAGTCCTGCATTTGGTCACACCCCGCCCTCCCCCAACCCAAACGGCCGGTTTTCCTGGGAGGCACAGCCACAGCTCAGGAGGAAGAAAAAACCTGCACCCTGGGTGGTGCAGCTCTCCCCACCCTCAGGAGCCCAGCCTGCCTCACCCTGCATCTCTGCCCTTGCAGAGGAGGCAGCAGCAGAGGCCAAGACTACCGGCTTGGGCAGCCTCAGGGAGCATCAGTGACTGGCTTGGGGGTGGGGACATCCACTGCACTGTCCTGGGAACCTGACTGGTGCTTCCCTATCACGGGAGAGCTGATACAAACTCCCAGGATCCAGTTTATCCCACTGGACTGCATTCGAGGATCCGCACCCAGCAGAGGGCAGGGAAATATTCCCACACTTTCAGAGGAGCAGCTCTGGGAGGGGGAAACACACCCATCGCTTTCCCTGAAATCTGAACAGCAGCCCCCTCACAGAAGACCCAGAGGTCTATATTCCCGATTCCGCCTAAAACCTTTCAGAAACAGACTTTTTAGTGATTAAAATTGACTGCCTGCTGGCAGATGAAGGCAGGTGGAGCCTGAGCCTGGAGAACCTGGGGACATTTGCTGACCGATCCCTGGACCCCATGCTGCTAACAAACCCCTTAGAGTGCAGTTTGGCCCCTCCTGTACCCAGCCAGGTCCTGTGGAGACAGACATCAACAGTGGAAACCCTGGAAGCTTCAAACAGGTTGCTGAGAACCAAAGTAGGACAGTGTCTGACGGTGGTTAGCACCTAAGTACTGCCCACGAAGTCCAGACCTGGCAGAGAGAACAGTCAGCCTGTCATTAGGAGAGCAGGACCCAAAGAGGCTCCCAGGAGGCGCTCAGTGCTGCTGAGAAGAAACCATTTCACTTCCTTTTCTTTATCTCCTTTATCTCTCTTCTTTATTGATTTGTTGTTTTTAGTCTCTGTTTTTCTTTCATGGATCTAATTTTTCTCTTCCCTTTTCTTGCTCTATTTTTTTCTTCTTTCTCCTGGTTCATCTTCCTTTTTCCTTTTCTTATTTTTGTCTCTCTGCTTTTTCTGCTCTATTTTCCTTTTCATGATTTTTTCTTCCTCTTTTCTTTTATACCATTTCCTTCCTCTATTTTTTTAATATGTTTTTTATTGATTTTTACAGAGAAAGGAAGGGAGAGAGAGAGAGAAACGTCAATGCATCCACACCGATCAGCTGCCTCCTGCACGCCCCCTACTGGGGATCAAGCCTGAAACCTGGGCATGTGCCCTGACTGGGAATAGGACTAGGGACCTCTTCCTATGTGGCATTACGTTCAACCATTGAGCCACACAGGCTGGGCATCTTTCCCTTATTTTTTATTCTTATTTTCTTTCTTTCATCTCTGCCCTTTCATATTTCTTTTTCCTCCCTCTTTTTTCTTCTCATATATATTTTGTCTTCTATTATTGTTCTCTTTTTTCCTTCCTAGTTCTCTCTTCTTTTGTGGTTGCTTTTGTTGTTGCTGTAGGGGTCTTGTGTATGTTTTTTGTTTTGCTTCTTGTTTTGTTGTGTTGTGTTGTGTTCTGTTTTGTTCTGCCAGCACCTGCACAACAGCTCACATGTCGTGCTTGGGGGTGAGCCTCACAGTCAGCCGGCCTGAGAGGAGATCCTACCCATGAATGGGACAACAACATTCAAGACCCAATCACAACAGGAGAGCCCAAATAACTCAAACAAAGAACATTCTTAGAGCACCCAGCTCAGAATATCTAAGAGACTGTACTTCTGGGTCCTATAAAACACTTACTACATAAGGCCACCCCATGAAGACTGGGAGGCATGGCAGTTTGATATAACACATAAAAACAAATATAAAGGGAGAAAAAAATGGGGAGACAAAGAAACAACCCCTAAATGAAAGAAAATGATGAAACTCCAGAAAGAGAGCTAAACAAAATGAAGGCAAGCAATTTATCAGCTATAGAGTTCAAAAAGCAATGGTTATGAGGATGCTGAAGGAACACAGTGAGAATTTCAAGAAACTCAATGGTAACTACAACAGCATGGAACAAGAAATAGAAACCATAAATAAGAATCAATTGGAAATGAAGAATAACATATCTGACATCAAGAAAACCCTGGAAGGAGTCAAAAGTGGATTAAGTGAGGCAGAAGATTAAATTAGTGACTTGGAAGACAAGGTAGAAAAACACACACAATTGGAGCAGCAAGAAGAAAAAAGAATTAAAAGGCAGAAGGATAGGTTAAGGAAAATTTGGGACAACAGAACAGTAGCAACATATGCATCATAGAGGTAACAAAAGGAGAAGAAAGTGAGCAAGAAATAGAGAACCTGTGTAAAGAAAAAATAACAGAAAATTTCCCTAACCTGGTGAAGGAGAAAGTCACACAAATTCAGGAAGCACAGAGTTACAATCAATATGAACCCAAAGAGACCCATTCCAAAACATATCATAATCAAAATGACAAACATTAAAGACAAAGAAAGAATCTTAAAGACAGCAAGAGAGAGACAGAAAGTTACCTATAAGGGAGTACCCATTAGAATGTCAGCTGATTTCTCAGCAAAAACACTTCAGGCCAGAAGGGATTGGCATGAAGTACTGAAAGTAATGAAAAGCAAGGACTTGAACCCAAGACTACTCTATCCAGCAAAGCTATCATTTAGAATTGAAGGAGAAATAAAAAGCTTCCCAGACCAAAAAAGGCTAAAGGAGTACATTATCACCAAACCAGCATTGCAGGAAATGTTAAAGGGGCTGCTGTAAGAAGAAGAAGGAATCAAGAGACAGAGAAACATAGGCAAAAGGGAAAAATGGCAATAAATAAGTACCTTTCATAATAACATTAAATGTAAGTGGATTAAATGCTCCAATAAAGCATAGGGTAGCTGAATGGATAAGAAAACATGACTCATATATATGCTGTCTATAAGAGACTCACCTCAGAACAAAAGATTGACACAGACTGAAAGTAAAGGGATGTAAAAAAATACACCATGAAAATGAAATAAAAAGGTAAGGTAGCGATACTCATATCTGACAAAATAGACTTAAAAACAAAGGCCATAACAAGAGACAAAGAAGGTCACTACATAATACTAAAGGGATCAATCCAACAACAAGATATAACCCTGGTAAACATATACGCACCCAATATAGAAGCATCCAAAACAGAAAATAACTTCTGGAAGATTTTAAGGGAGATATTGATAGCAATACACTCATAGTAGGGAACTTTAACACCCCACTGACATCACTGGATAGGTCATCTAGATAAAAAAAGTCAACAAGGAAACAGCAGCCTTAAACGACACACTAGATCAGATGGATTTAATTGATATTTACCAAATATGTCATCTCAAAGCAGCAGAGTACACATTCTTCTCAAGTGCACATGGGACATTCTCAAAGATAGACCACATATTAGGACACAAAATAAGTCTTAACAAATTCAAGAAAATTGAAATCATATCAAGCATCTTCTCGGATCACAATGGCATGAAACTAGAAGTCAACTGCAATAAAAAAAGCTCAAAAACATTCAAATACATGGAGACTAAATAGTTTGTTATTAAACAATAAATGAATTACCAATGAGATCAAGGAAGAAATAAGAAACTTCCTGGAAACAAATGAAAATGAACACACAACAATCTAAAATCTATGGGACACAGCAAAAGCAGTTCTGAGAGGGAAGTTCTTAGCATTACAGGCCTACCTCAAAAAACAAGAAAAATCTCTAATAAACTATCTAACCCTGCAACTAAAATAATTAGAAAGAGAACAAGAAAAGCCCAGAGTAAGTAAAAGGAAGGAAATAATGAAGATCAGAGTGGAAATAAATGACATAGAGACTGAAACAAATAAACAAAATATCAATGAAACCAAGAGCCAGCTGGTTCTCTGAAAAGATGAACAAGATTGATAAACCTTTAGCCAGACTTACCAAGAAACAAAGAGAGAGGACCGACATAAATAAAATCAGAAATGAAAGAGGCAAAATAAGAACTGACATCACAGAGCTACAGTGGTGTGTAAGAAAATACTTTGAACATTTATCTATATGCCAACAAACTGGACAACCTGAGAGAAATGGACAAATTCCTAGAAACATACAATCTGCCAAAACTCAATCAAGAAGAAGCAGAAAACTTGAATAAGCTAGTAATAACTATAAAATTGAAGCAGTAATAAAAAAAACTCCCAGCAAACAAAAGCCCTCAACCAGATGGTTTCACAAGTAACTTTTACCAAACAGTCAAAGAAGAATTAACACCAATCCTACTCAAACTATTCCAAAAAATCAAGAGAAGGGAAGACTTCCAAGCTTTTTTTAAGAGGCCAGCATTATCCTAATTCCAAAACTAGATAGAGACATTACAAAGAAAGAGAATTATAGGCTAATATCCCTGATGAACATAGATGCTAAAATCCTCAACAAAATATTAGCAAGCCAGATCTACATTAAAAAGATCACACACTATGACCAATTGGATTTTATTTCAGGGATGCAAGGATGGTTCAATATTTGAAAATCAATAAACGTGATACATCACATAAACAAAATGAAGGATAAAAGCCACATGATCATATCAATAGATGCAGAAAAAACATTCAACAAAATCCAGCACCTGCTTATGATAAAACGCTCAGCAAAGTTGGAATAAAGGGATCATACCTCAACATAATAAAGGCTATCTATGACACATCTACAGCCAGCATCATACTAAATGGGCAAAAACTAAAAGTGTTTCCCTTAAGATGAGGAACAAGACAGGGATGTCGGCTTTCACCTCTCTTATTTAACATAGTACTGGAAGTTCTAGCCACAGCGATTAAACAAGAATAAGAAATAAAAGGCATCCAAATTGGAAAGGAGGAAGTAAAACTGTCATTATTCACATATGACACAATATCATACATAGAAAACCCTAAAACCTCCACCAAAAACCTGCTAGATATAATAAATAAATTCGGCAAAATAGCAGGATATAAAATTAACACCCAGAAATTGATGGCATTTTTATACACCAATAATGAACCCTCAGAAAGAGAAACTTAAAGAAAATCCCATTTACCACAGCAACAACAACAAAAAAATAAGATACCTGGGAAAAACTTAACCAAGGAGGTAAGAGACCTATACTTTGAAAAGTATAGGATATTGAAAAGGAAATAGAGGAAGACACAAAAAAGTGGAAGCATATACTGTGTTCATGGATTGGAAGAATTAACATCATTAAAAATGTCTATACTACCCAGAGCAATCTACAGATGCAACACAATCCTTATTAAAATACCAAGGGCATATTTCACATCTACATAAAATATTCCAAAAATTTATATGGAACTAAAAAAGACCCTAAATAGCCAGAGCAAACTTGAGAAAGAACAACAAAGTTGGAGGAATCACAATACCAGATATCAAACTATACTACAAAGCCATTGTAATCAAAACAATCTTGTACTGGCACAAGAATAGGCATACAGACCTATGGAATAGACAGAGACCCCAGAAATCAACCCATGTCAATATGACCAATTAATATTTGACAAAGTCAGTAAGAGCATACAATGGAGTAAAGACAGTCTCTTCAATAAATGGTGTTGGGAAAATTGGACAGGTACATGCAAAAAAATGAAACTAGACCACCAACTTATACCATACACAAGAATAAAGTCAAAATGGATAAAAAACTTAAATGTAACTCTCAAAACCATAAAAATCCTAGAAGAAAACATAGGCAGTAAATCTCAGACATCACATGTAGCAGTATATTCACTGATACATCGTCTAGGGCAAGGGAAACAAAGGAAAAAAATAACAAATGGAACTATGCCAAACTAAAAAGTTTCTGCACAGCAAAAGAAACCACCAACAAAATGAAAAGGGAGCTACTGTATCAGAAGACATATTTGTCAATGATAGAACTGTTAAGGGTTTAATTTCCAAAATATACAAAGAACTCATACACTGCAACACCAGGAAGACAAACAATCCAATTAGAAAATGGGCGAAGGCCCTGAATAGACACTTGACCAAAAAGACCATACAGATGATCAATAGACATATGAAAAATTGCTCAATGTCACTAATCATCAGAGAGATGCAAATTTAAACTGCAATGAGGCATCACCTCTTACCTGCCAGAATGGCTCCATCAACAAACAACAAGTGCTGGCGAGGGTGTGGGGAAAGGGGAACCCTGGTGCACTGCTGGTGGGAATGCAGACTGGTGCAGCCACTGTGGAAAACAGTGTGGAGGTTCCTCAAAAAAATTAAAAATGGAACTGCCTATGACCCAGTGATCCCACTTCTGGGAATATATCCTAAGAATTCCCAAACACAAATCAGAAAAAATATATGCACCCTTATGTTCATAGCAACGTTATTTACAATAGCTAAGATCTGGAAACAGCGCAAGTGCTCATTAGTAGATGAGTGGATTAAAAAACTATGATGCATTTACACCATGGAATACTATGCAGCTGTAAAACAGGATCTCTTACCCTTTGAGACAGCATGGAGGGACCTGGAGAGTATTATGCTAAGTGAAATAAGCCAGTCAGAGAAAGACAAATCACATGATCTCACTTATAAGTGGAATCTAATGAACAACATAAACTGATGAACAGAATAGGGCCAGAGGTAAGGATGCATGGATCAGAGTAACAGATCTCATTGGGGGGTGGTGTTGGGGGGAGGGGACAGGGAGAGATTAACCAAATAACTTATATGCCTATATGCATAACCCATGGGCACAGACAATAGTGTGGAGAAGACCTGGGGTGGGGCGGGCGTTGGGTGGAGAGGGGCAAAAAGGGAGAAAATGGGAGACATCTGTAATACTGTCAAAAAAAACAACAATGTACAATGCAATATATTGCATTGATGTATTATAGAACTGTACACTTGAAATCTGTATACTTTTATTAATCAATGGCATTCAATAAATTTAATTTTAAAAATGCAAAACAAAATTGCTCTCAAATTCTTAAGACTTCATTTAAATAGAGTTGTCTTTGATAAAATGCTTTTATTGCATTGAAATTCTCTTGTATTAATCATTCCCTGAATTAGGAGGAGCATTGCCTAAGCTTTGAGATTTTTTTGTATACAGTAATTTGGGGGAGGTGAAAATTACTTTTGATCTGAACTTATAATATATTCAGGGTTTTTAAAATTTGAAACTATTTTTATATACATACCAATATGCAAAATATGTCTCACATCTCATCTCTTGTGGTGAAACAAAATCAAGTGAACCAAATTGAGAAGTGTTTTGCATCATGTGATACTTTGGGGGAGGTGTATTTGTTTATTTCTGTCTCCACATGAACATCAAACTGTCATTGGGGAATGTCTATTTAATTACAAGGATGCAGCTTGGGGACAAAGGGTCAGTTACTGGAAGCTTGCAGGAAGTTTGCCAGTCAGATACTCCATCAAAAGAATCTATTATAGTTGCCCTTTGAACCAAAAATAAATTCACTTTAATTGTAGTTCTTCCTGTTGACTGTTGTAACATGCTCTCTTCTATTCGTTAGAATAGCTATGTCCCCCTCTCAGTAATCACATCTTTCCTTTTTCATCCCCCAGTGTCTATAATCCTATAGCCAACTTCTATAATTTCTGGTAGGGTCAGACCCAGAAGTGAGTTTTGAATGGTAGGGGAATTTTAAAAAGTTTATATTGCCTTAGTAAGATAATAAATTCATAATGCACTCATACGGTCTCGGTTTATGTATATACATGATTACTAAAATATGGGTAATATGTGTGAAAAGTTTCTGGAGTCTTGGCTTCATTAATTGAGACATAGTATATGAGTCTTCTATTGGTCACAGCAAACGATCACACAGCAGCTGAAAACCACATTCATTTATTATTTCACAGTTCCTGGGGCCGAAGTCTGGCACCGCCGCCTGGGTCCCAGCTCAGGCTGTCCCTGCGCTGGCAGCCGAGTGCTCGCCCAGAGGCTCTGCGGCGGAAACCTCCTCCTGGCTCATCCTTGCTGTTGGCAGAATTCAGTTCCTTGTGTTCATAGGATCGAAATCTTGTTTCCTTGCTGGCCGTCAGCTGAGCACCTCTCCCAGTTCCTTAAGGTTCCCGTATTCCTTCTCAAGGGGCCCTTCTATCTTTAAGTCAGCAAATTTGTTGAATCCTCAGATCTCTTTGTATCTCTCTGACCCCCTCTGTTCCCCTGGAGAGTTCTTTGCTTTAGGTTAGGCCCACCCAGATCATCTTCGTATTTTAAAGTCAGCTCTGTCATTGAATATAACATAAATCGTGGAAGTTTTATCTCAACACATCATGGAGATTTAGGATAGGACATCTTTGGGGACCATTTAAGAAATTCTGCCTACTACACACAGAAATCACAAGGAAAACAATAAAAAATTAGCTGGTAGGCAAAGCTGCAACCTGGGTGTCCATAGCACAAGCCAGTGGGGGATTGGCCCCAACTAGCCTGGCTTCACCAGCACAACATGAAAAGAGCAACTGTGATAATAAATCTCAGAGCTTGAAATGTAAAATGCTACAGCTGCTTAATTAGCTCTTTCACACAGCCATCCCGAATAAAGTGTTTGTACCTCACTGGCTATCGCTTGCTATTTTTTATTTGGCAACCTTCGAGTATGAATAATTATAACTGACTTTTTCAGAGTATTTTAGCTAATAATTGTACCTCTTTGATCATATAAAAAAATTAAGACCATTTTTGAAGGGGTAAAGCGAATTCCTTCTGTCCACGTTGGGAGCAAGTGAAAGTTTTTATAGCACAGCCTATCATTTCTTCTAGCTTTTTATATATCTCTTATTCATTTATTTTTACTTATTCACAAATATTTATTTAGTGTCTCCTATTTTCTAGGTACTACTGACCAAGCAGTGAACATAGCGGATGGATTTTCTGTCATCTCAGTAGATATTTTCCTCTAGATTGTCCCAGATCTTCAAGGTCAACATCAACTTCATTCCCTGCCTAACTCCCCTCTCGCATCTTTCAATCTTGTTTCTCAGCCTGTTCGTCTCCACTTCTTTTTAGCCTTCACAAAATGAGGAATACCATCTATATCTGGTGAGATCCCGTCACCCTTTGCTGGCTGGGTTGGTGTTACGGCCTGAATGCTTATGTTCTCCTCAAATTCAGATGTTGAAATCCTACCCTTTAAGGCGATGGTATTAGGAGCTGAGGCTTTGGGAGGTGCTTCGGCCATAAGAATGGGGCCCTCAGGGGTGGGATGATTCCTTATAAAGAGGCTGCGGAGAGACCCTTGGCCTCTTTCACCAGATGAGAACACAGTGGGAAGGCTGTGACGCAGGGAGCGAGCTCTCACTAGGACATGACCGTGCTGGCGCCTTGATCTGGGGCTTCCCAGACTCCAAACTGTGAGAATTAAATTTCTGTTGCTCGTAAGCTACCCAGTGGGTGGCATTTTGTTCCAGCAGCCTTTCTAAGACAGCCGGGCATGCTGGCCCTCAAAGACTGAGAAGGAAGCAAAAAATTGCTACCTAAGCTCATTTATACGAAGAGTTTAGCATACTATTGGCAAAATTACTGAAGCGCTAGTCAATATTTACTATTCAGATGTGTTTTTAAAAAGCCACAGGCAGAGTAGACAGTGCCATTAGAGTTTGCATGACCCTAGGCTATGTTGAAGCCACAGGAGATTATTAAACCGATGTTGCATAACCTCCTGAGGACAGACAGGATAAAAACAAATAAATGCTTTACTTACACACACCCCACCCCCAAGAAAAAATTCTTAACAAGTTCCCTCTCTCTTCTATTCTCTAGTTCGAGAATTAGAGACTACTTTGCTGAGGCACGCCTGGGGCAACGTCTTGTACTTAGTTTATGCTCAGTAAAGCTGATTGGTGTTTGATCATGAATAATGGCAGAAGGATGGTGGTTGGGACGGTACCTTTTTAAAAAAAATGCATCTATTGTTTTTAATGTGCTAGTTTCTCCCCAAAACTGCATATAATTTACAGTGCATTTAATCAGGGGAAATAATACTGAATCCATACAAAATAATGGTTTTGGTGAAACCATGAAAATATGTCATACACCTAAGAAGAGAGTGCTACCCCAAAACCAGGTTTAAAAATGTAATTGCAAAATCTATTAGTTTTATTTACAATGAGTTATTTTTAGGCCAGAACTGCCCTTACAGTATATTAGTAAATAACAACAATTAGTATTATCATCTATGCATTTATTTTTTACTGTGAAAAATTTCACACATACATAGAATTAATAAGAATAGTATATGCCTATCAGCAGTCAACAATTATAAAATTTGACATACTTGTTTAGCTATTTTCAAAGATACAGTCTTAGCAGCTGATGGTCATTGGGATCATTTGTGTTTTATCACCATTAAAATATGTTTCTAAGTGTAGTGAACATTGCCTTTCAATGCAAAACTTCAATTTGATGGTAAATGTTTATTAACATTATTAAGTGAGGACCTTAGCCCTGGCTGCTGTGGCTCAGTTGGTTAGAGCATCCACGTGAGCACCAAAGGGTCACAAGTTCAATTTCAGGTCAGGGCACACACCCACGTTTTGGGTTCGATTCCAGGGAGGCAACTGATCAATGCCTCGCTCTCACATCAATGTTTCTCTCTCTCTTTCTCTCTTTCTCCCTTCCTCTCTCTCCAAAATCAATGAAAAGCATATCCTCGGGTGAGGGTTGAAAAAAAAGTGAAGACCTCAGCATAGGTAAACTTCCATTCCACAGACTTCAGGACAACTATACTCTTGTTTCTGCGGATGGTAAATATTGCTGGAAATAGGGGGTCTTTTAACTGAAACCTAAACACAGTTAAGTACATAGAGTTTTGGGGGGCATCATAATCAATATCTCACATTTTTTGCACGTGTCATGTGTGCTAAGCACTGTATTGAGAGCTTTATAAGCACCCACTCTTCAAACAACCTTTTAAGGTTTTTTAATTTTCTCCATCTTACAGATCAGGATGCTGAAGCTGAGAGAGATCAGTTAACTGTCCAGAGTCATCAACAAATATTAGGCACAGTCGTATTTGTTAAACTTGTATTTGATTTCTACAAATGATGTTTTAAAGGATGAAAAAATTTATCCTTACCACTAATAATCAATAAATGGTATATAATAAACATAACATTTTATACAGTCATTATTTAGAGTAACGAACGTCTGCATGGACAAGCAAGGGAACTGACGGGAGATGCAGGAACAACTTGCCAAGGCCCTAAGAAGCCCACAGCTCCTGGGACCAAGGGCGTGGGAGCAGGGACACTCTCACACAAACAAACAACGAACAAACAAAACCCCCCAGGAACTTAGAGGACATTTATTAAAGTGTCTTGGGTTTCAAGTCCACATTCTGCAGTTTCTGTATATAACAAATTAAATAAATATTTCATGACTTTATTTTTAAATTGATAATTTATAAACTTGGTTTATAAACAATAAAAATAGTGACTTACGTGTCAACAGAAATAAGTTTCTTTTCCCCACTGTCAGAGGCATAATTCCAAGTTGTTTCAATAATTCCAATGTAATAATGCTTTTCTTTTGCCCAGGCTGCAGTACTACATAAAAATAGAAAAATGCTCAGCAACAAAGTCTTCATTTTTCCCCCTCTTGGAGCCCCAGAGGCAATGAAGTGAAACCAGGAGCGGGCGGTTTTATAAGTAAGGCTTTCTTTCTTTATTTGCTTGATTGACCCAATTTAGTGTTGCATAAGAGTAAATTGTTTCGTTAAAGCAAATAACATTTTCAACTTTTTTTCAGTTCTCGTAAACCCAGAAAAAAATCGTTTTCCGTTGCCAAGCTTTTCTGATTACGCATAAAAGTCAACAGTTATTGCTGGGACTAGAGCGTGCAAAAGTCTGTGCCTCTTCCCCTCCTTGTGTAAATTCCAGGAGGGCAGAGATCACCTCTAAATGCTTCTTTTGTTCCTCTAACAACATGCCACAGTACAATGCCCTACACACTGTGAACTTTCAATAAACCAGGGTAAAAATTATGCAAAACGGATCAAAACACGTGGGTCTTTAACTTGCAAAAGCCTAACAATACTTAGTTGCAACTTTAAGACACGAAACATGATTGTTACCATGCCAAATTTAAGTAGCTAAAACGAAAAATTTTATTTTGAAGGATTTATCTATTTTGTAAGGTCTGAACACATCTACATGGAAAGTTTCAGATTGTTCTGTATTGCTGTCTGCAGTCAGTAGCAGAGCACACTGGGGGCTGACAGTTCTGTTTTAATCATCAGAGAAATCAGACATAAATCAACCTGACTTCAAAGGCAAAGGTTGGCCTCAGTAAATACTAGAAAGTACCCAGTTTATTACCCTAGGATTTCTGTCTTTGATATGGACATGAATTTTAGGGTAAAAGACTTTCTTTTAATATCCTCTGTAGTCATGACATATTTGTCTAAAAATATAAGGTCGTTTTTTCTTAGCTGAAGAGAATCCTGATGATAACAGCGCACACTTTGTGCTAATATAACCTTTGCCTCTAGAATATCACAGTGGGAATATTTGCCAAAAGTTGTGTAAAGAAACAGATTGGAATAGGGAAATTACCCACATGTTCAAACAGTTCATTCAGTTAATTCGCATTTCTGAGGGATCCCACTGGGCGGCCGGTTGCTAAGCACTGGGGACAACTTACCCTGCACCGAACAGAGATGGGAATATACAAATAAAGAGCAAAAGGCCTGGGACTAGCAGCAGGGGTACGGAGAAAAATCAGTCAGGAAGAACAGCGAGAACAGCAGCATGAAGATCGCAACCCGATGGCACCATGTGGCCTCCGGCGGGGCGCTCAGCCGGGCCTCAGCTTCCTCACGTGTAAAATAGCCCCGGAGACCATAGTGCATTCGTTGAAATGATCCACGTTAAGGCACATAGTGGAGATTCCCGTTCACCAGCAAGTCATAGTCTTAATTAATTGTCCTGATACAGAAAAGAACTGAGTCATAGCACCGCCCGGGATGTCCCAAGACCCCATTCTAGAGCCACCTTAAATGCGTGTGCCCTCCTGCCCACCTAAAGGGCTTGAGTGAGGCCAAAATCTTGCCCAGACTTCACTGGTCAAACTCTGTGTCTTGCAAGATGTTGTTCTTTTTAAAAATATAGAATTGTGCACGTGAACTTATATAATTTTATTAACCAATGTCGCCCCAACAAATTCAATAAAAATTTAAAAATAAAATAAAGCTTAAAAAGAAATTGGTCCGCACAGGCAGGTCGTCACTGGTAGGAGCCGGCAGCTTTCTGGGCACCTCCTCTCACACTCTTCTCCAGGCTCAAACTCAGCCTGCGGGTTGAAAGGATGGTGATCAGAGCACAGCAACAATCCCTGAAGTCCCTCCTTCCGTGAAATTCTGCCTGAAAAACTGCTCAGATCGTGACGGAGGGCTCCAGAAAGACGCTTGCAGCTCCCCTCACACTCGTGGTGAGACGGGGAGGTTCAGCAGCGTCGCCGTCTTATGCTGTAGTGCAGGAGGGGGCATGGTGCCCATGCTTCTGTCCCGTCTCATGACAGTCACCTTCCCTATTAAAAAGCACGCTGCTGCTGTGTGGCAGGCAGTAGGGAGAATGTTTGAGCCTCAGGCCTGTCTGGATAAGAGGAAAGGCCCCCTTTAACACTACAGACCTCTTTATGGGGAGTCCAGGGTTGGTACTTAAAAGCGAACTTTGAATAACGTTGCTGTTGAGAATTTCTGCGTTCAAAACGATGCATCACGACTGGCACAGAAGTCAGGGGCCACCAGGAGAGGCTCAGCAGACTCAGAGCACTGCAAGAAATAGAGGAGAGGAATCCAGATTGGACCCGACAGCTGTCCTCTTATCAGAGTGTCAGGCCTTGACCTCAGAGCCCCGGGTATGCTTCGTAGTTTGTTATAAATAATTACTACGTGCCTGTTTAGTGACCTAGATTCTGGGGCTGATAATAGTTAAAATCGAAGAAGCAGTCAGCAGTCGTCTGTACAGAATATCCCTTCAGCTTTATTTCTCTCTGGCCAGGTGCAAACTACCTCCACTCTTCCCACTCGTGCCTATCCGTTTCTCGTGGACGCGTGAGAACTGACTTTCAGCCTCTCCTCCGTGACATCAGGATTATTAAGAGACAAACCACTGAGGACAGTCTTTCACTTTGTGACAGAGGGGACACCAAGTATAAAAGAGCAGGTCACTCTGTCCAGGACCAGCCAGACCACCGCAGCGCTGCCTTCTCCACAGAAAGTTGTGCAACTCTGGAATTTTACAGGTGAGTGTGGTCACGTACGGAACTTTGATAATGAGTCCACCGGCTTGACCTAGCACCATGGAACTGGGCAGTTTGTGATTATTTAGGGAATGATGACATAGACAGGTCTTCGGTTGCCCATGAGTGGGTCAAGGCCCTACTCGGCATTTCCTGGCCTGCGGAGGGGTCACAGGCAGGGGAAGGGAGAAAGTCCAGACTCCAGTCGGACGAAGCCAGCCGTGATGGTGTTGACACCTACAGTATTATGGGAAAGGGGATTTCTTTTTTTCAATAGCATATGAATTCCAGTTACTCCTTTAATCTTGTTCTCTCACCACATTGAATGAAGTGGAAATCAAATCATATGACTTATTAACAATCAAAGAGAATCCCAATACTAGAATTATTCTTACAAAAGGTTAAAGAATAACTTATTCATGAGGCTTGATTGCATAGAGCTTCCCCGTGTGGCTTTCCTGAAGCACTTTCCTCCCTTGTCATCGCTAACCTCATTACCTCTTGCCACCATTCTGGGGTAGCACACTCTGCATTGCGCTTAGCACTTTGATTTGTGCCCAGGTCTTACTTTATAAAAGGTGACTGAGTGATGACATGAAGAGGCCAATGCCGTTGCTGTCACACAGATTTTTAGAAAGGAGAGGCACACATGTCACACAGGGACACATGAGGAGGCACCAGATTTTTTAAGGAGGCACAAGTAGAAGCCAGGGGGATGCATAGGTCACAGCTTTTATTGGGCTTTCTTCAGGAAACGCAAGGCAGGGAATTATAAACAGATTAAGATAGGGTAGTTTTAATAATTCCAGCCCTGGCAGGTGTGGCTCAGTAGTTGAAGCTTTGGCCCACACTCCAAAGGATCATGGGTTCAATTCCTGGTCAAGGGCACTTACCTGGGTTGCAGGTTCGATTCCCACCCCAGTGGAAATCAAATCATATGATTTATTGATTGGGACACGTATGGGAGGCAACCAGTTGCTGTGTCTCACATAGATGTTTCTCTCTCTCTCTCCCTCCCTCCTTTCCACTCTCTCTAAAAATCAATGGAAAAAATATCCTCAGGTGAAGATTAACAACAAAATAATAATAATAATAATAATAATAATAATAAATTCCAACAGGCTTTGGGCATAGGGACTGTATCTAGGTGTCTGGTACTTGGCTTTGGTTGATTTAGGACAAGGGAGACAGTGGCTTGGTGTGTGAGAGTTAGATAAAAGAGGTGGTTGGGGCATGGATTTTTTTTCTCAGTCCTCACCCAAAGATATATTTTCATTGATTTGAGAGAGAGAGGAAGGGAGAGAGAAAAAGAAACACTCATCAGCTGCCTCTTGTATGTGTCCCAGCTGGGAATGGAACCTGCAACCTAGATACTTGCCCTGACCAGGAATCAAACCAACTAGCCACCAGGCCAGGGCAGGGGGTCTGGACTTTTGATTGGTTTATTTGCATATGAAAGCCTGGCTTAGGGACAGGTTGTTAACTATCTTTAAGAATTAACTAGCTCTGGGAGAGGCAGTCTTTCCCAGATAGCAAGGCTCCCCAGGATGTCAAAGCATCATAAAATATTAAAAATTAAAAACACGATTGATACATATTTTATATTAGAACTATCTGTTTATGTGACTGTCTCCCCAGTTAGACTGGGCCTCCTTGGGGCCAATGTTTAGGCCTTATTTTGTATTGAATCCCAGGCACTTAGCATAGTGTTTGTCACATAGTTGAATAAATATTGAAAGAGTGATAAATGTTAATTATAATCACAGTCACTAATGTTTATAAATGATTACTATGTGCCAGCACAGTGCTTAGGTCTTTAAATATTTTATTTCATTTAATCCTCACAACAACAATTAGTTGTGTGGTTTTTTTTTTGCAGCTGTAACAAATTGCCATAAACTTAGTGGCTTAAAACATAAATTTATTATCTTACAGTTCTGTATGTCATAAATCTGACTGTGTGTCACTGGGCTAAAAATCAAGGTATCAGTGGGGCTGTGTTCCTTTTTGAAGGCTCTAGGGGAGACCTCATTTCCTGGTCCCTTCCAGTTCCTACGGGCTGCCCACATTCCTTGGCTCATGGCCCCCTCTCATCTTCAAAGCCAACATGGCAGGTTGATTCCTTCATACTTTGTATCACTCTGACTTTCTCTTCTGCCTCCCTTTTCTATTATTAAGGACCGGCTGCCTTGGTAATCCTGGATAATCTATTTTATGGTTAGTTGATTAGAAACCTTAATTGCATCTGCAACATAATTAGGACATAAATATCTTTGGGGGGCCATTAATTTGCCTACAGAATACCACAAAAGGTATTATTATTATTGTCTTCATTTTACAGATGAGGAAATAATGGATAAGAGAGATTTTATACCTTGTCTAAGACTCCACAGCTAGAATGAAAGTAAAGGCCTGTCTGACTCAGATGCGCCGTGGTCCTGAAGGCATTAGAGCATGGCTCCAGGCCGTGTTAGGCGGGCCTCCCAGGCTCTGCACTTTGGAAGGATTCTGTCCAGATTTTGGATGTCAGCTGGCAGATTCAGAACCTTTGCTTTGTCAGTTCACATAAAGATGGCTAGGTTCACAGGGCTGACTGATTGCAAACAAACTTGGAGAAAAAAATCGATGTGGTAATTTATTTATTTAAAAGTAAAGAAAAATGGGCATATACTATTGGTCTTCTAAAAATTTTGTTTATAGATTTACTCAGAAAATCATATTATGGAACAAAGTTTCTTGCCAAGAATAGAATTTGAACAAAAGTACGCATATTCTTAAAGCATATTCTTTTATTTATTTCTTTGATTCTTTTGCACTAACAATATTTCTGTCTAAATAATGGGTACTAATCGCCAGACAGAGAGCACCTTCTAATAGCTGCGCAGAGACCTCTCCCCGACACGCTTTGGTCCTGAGTCTTCCCCGTTAAGAATGCGCAAAGGGGCGAAGGGGGCTGGAGGGGGCTTGGGCGCGGGTGGTAGACACACAGTACAATACACAGATGATGTGCTACAGAACTGTCCCCCTGAAACCTGTACAATTTTATTAACCCACGTCACCCCCCAAAATTCAATTAAATATTAAATATAAATATTAATATTATTTTAAAATTTTTCATGAGTTTATTTGAGTCAAACTGATGACAGCCCCTCCTAAGCTCCTTCATCCCTGGAGAGTTTTTTCTTCAGCAGCTGGACTTCTGACTTCAAGGAGATATTTACGCTGCAGAAAAGAAAGTTTCAAGAAGATCTAAGTTGGAATATTAAAGTAAAATAATTACATACCTTTAAGGAAAAAAATAGAAAGTTTATATAAGTCTTAAGAAAATCCTTAAAAGAATTACCATTGTTTGTGCAACAAAAAGCTTACCCATTAGATTGCTAGCAATGTTCTGTCACTCGCTCATGAGGACAGAAGTCCTGCAGAATGAACCAGACTTGGCTTTATATTATTTCAAATGCAAAATCTAGTTTCCCCAAGAAACAGTGTTATAAATGGGGATTTAGTTCTTGGGCACCACACCCAAGTCTCTTTTCATAAGTAATGATCATCATACTTGTATTAGTAATAATAGCAGTATTGGTATTAATACATCGCTGCAGGTAAAATTATATTTTAGGCTAACAGGTTTGTGTTTTCGTGAGAAATGTGGTCCTTACAACTCAGAGAAGATTCTGAGGAACCGCCCACCTGCACCTCGGTCCCTTCAGCTGCTGGGCTCCTTCATCCCGCAGGGCGCCCGCAGGGGAAACGCCCACAGAACTCGAGAGCTGCACAGAATACTTAAAATAGCATATGCTATATGTGCTTAATAGTTTTCCTGGTTTTAAAAGTAATTCAAACTTTGTGGTAGCCTCGAAAGAAACGGGAAAGTACAAGAAGAAAATAAACCTCACTCATAATTTTACCACCTGGAGAGAGTCACCATGAATAGTTCAGTAAATTTCTGTTCAGTCTTATATATATGATATGTAATATATATAATATGTAGAGAGAATTTGGATAATATTTCAAATACTATTTTGTAGACTTTATATCACTCAATATTGTATTATAAGCATTTTTCTATTACAATTTTAAGGCATGATTTTTTCAGTTAGGTAGCACTTTACATAATAAGTGTAGCAAAACTTCAGTAGATGTTTTGCATGTTTTCAGTTTTCCATCAGCATGAAATAACATGGCGATAAGTATGTTTTGGCATTGCTGATAATTTCCTGAGATCAACTGCCTGGTCAAATTAGTGGGTCAAAATATTAGAATTATTGTGTCCAAAGACCAAAGGATCATGACTCCATGGAGAGCCTAAGTAACGAAGAAACTGATGAAAATCTCAGTAACAAAGATACTGTTTTCATACTGAAGTTGCTAGTAAATGTATTGGAGAAAAGGAAGGTGGGAAGGAGAGAAAAGAAAATGTCATTTGAATGGGAAAAAATGAGAATCATTATTTTATATCTCTCAAGAGCTGTGGAAACATTTTATACTTCCCCCAAAGTATATGCAATATATACAGTTATTGACTGGAAAATTGAAAAAGGAGATCTTCGCCGAATTGATAGCTTCCTCACTCAAAAAGGTATCTTGCTGTTGCTTAACTGTGATTTTTAAGTGATTTAATTATTAGCAAGGTTAAACATCTGTATGGGTTCAATTGTCATTTATATTTCATGTTCTATGAATTGTCTGTTCAAGTCCTCATGCATTTATTATATGAATCTGGAAATTATATTTAACTCCAGAGTATTTTTCATTAGATCAGGAATAGTTACGTAAGTAAAATAAAACCAGAGTTTCTTGGCCACCTCAAAAGAATAATCTCTGAATGAAAGAGTGGTGTATCACATCACACAAATGGTCAGTGGATCAGATATCCTTATGTAAACATTAAGTTTATTTAAATATGATCACTTCTAATTAATTTAGCTTACCTATTTATTCAATTACAGTGTAAGTGGTTTCCATTCCAGCATTAATGTGACTGCTAACATGGCAATGGAATAACCATATTCCAACATCTCTTGTAAACATTTTTACAGTTTTATAGACCCCAGGAGGAAGGTCATAAACATCAGAGCGATACAGTCCAGAATCCTGAACAAGGAGACAAAACATCATTATAGCTTATAAAAGGTGTCAGTCAGCCATTTAAACATCTTACTATTTGCTGTGACTCCCCAATTCTGATAAACTTCGTTAGATGACAATTAGGTGGTGTTGCACCTGTCCTATGAGTACAAGTCCCAGAACATTTCAGTGCTAGACAAGCCACAGGGAAAACACCTCCCTCTAAAATGGTTTCTGCATGAGTGTTGGTGTTGGATACCTTGTCAGCATCTCCTACAGAACAAGGCTCTAGATCTCAGAGAACATCTGGTTTCACAAATCCCAAAGGCTTTAACTGAAATGTTTCTAAGTAAGGATGCTAGTGTCATTCCCTGGGATGGAGGTAATCAGGAAAATTCATAGTTAGGGGAGGAAAAGAAGCTCACCTGGCTCCTGAAGTATCATCTGCCTTCCGGGTATTGGGCCCGAGGGCTGATGGCTTTAATGGCTAATTTCTCTTCCCAAAAGAGAACTTGATATTTAGGAGACCACCTCCTATGTAGGCTAGTTTGATTTAGAAAGATGAGGCCCAGGGTCATGGCCCAAATAGATTAGAAAGAGAGTTAAAGAGGGAGATGAATTGCACAATAAAATGGCAGGTATTTGGATGATGGGGGATGTATTGGAGAGTGTAGCTCAAGAAAAGGTCCAGAATAATTTGGAGAGAGAAGAGATGTCAGGAGAGTCTGGATAGGGAGAGTGCAGAGAAAGAAGTCCTGAGGAGGAGAGTAAAAGGCCAGAGGAGCCAGAGGTTCTCAATGATGCATAGTGAAGGGATAATTCAAGATAGGGGTGTCTGATGTCAAATGTAAGTGCTTGCACTGTGTTGTATTGAAAAACAGCCCTCATTTGCCCTCAAACTTTCACTAAAAGTCTATGATCCATAATGGCCTTGACTTTGTGGTTGCTTAGGAGAATCAGAGGAAATGGGAGTGTGTTCCATTTTTTAACTCCACAGAGAGAGGGGAAAATAACAGCCACAAGAGATGAGAGGCGAGGGAGATAACAGAAGCAGGGAGTGAGAGTTGGAGGTCACTAGAAGAAATTTAGGCTCTCAAGACTCTGGAGACATTGGAAGGTACAAAGGAGGAAGGTAGAGCCATTTCCAGTTGAAAGCAAAGTGCAAGCTCAAGTCATTGTTATTGAGGAAGATTAATTTTGCATTTAAGGTGACCGTAATATTGGTCACAAGATACATTTCTAAGATGTCAGAAAATATAGAGAACCATATGAAATAATTTTAACTAAGAACTGACAATTGTCCAAGGCACCTGGAGCCCTGGCACAGAGGGCGACTAATAGCCTTAGGAAACAGGAGGTGACTGGCTGGTTTGTCCCTAGACCAGGTTACTAACCCCAGAGGGCTGCTCTGCTACCTCCAGGAGTTCCAGGGAGTAAAGCCCAGCAGCTTCATCAATGCTGGACTAATTGAACTCCACCTCAAGGGAAGGAGAACACTACTTAGGATCATCTGTGAGGAGTTTAGTGTGAATGGCTAGAGATGAGAGAAGGCGGTACTAGGCTTTGTGGTATAATAGGCTCATTCTTAAGGAAGGCAGTTTTGTGAAGAGGTTAAGAGTGAGGGGTTCTGGCATGAGAGTCAGGAGTTCAAATCCTACTTCTACTACTTCCTGCTTGATTTCACTCATATGTGGAATATAATGAACAAAATAAACTGATGAACAAAATAGATCCAGAGACAAAGAAGCATGGAACAGACTGAGGGATCTCAGTGGGAAGGTGAGGGTGGGAGGTTGGGTGGGGAGAGATTAATCAAAGAACTTATATGCATATGTGCATAACCCATGGACACAGACAATAGTGTGGGGAAGGCCTGGGAGTTGGGTGGATGTGAGGTGGAGGGGTGTAATGGGGGAGGGGGAAGGGGACATCTGTAATACCTTGAACAATAAAGATAAATTAAAAAATAAAAATAAAAAATCACTTCACAAATTACTTATTAATTATAATAGGAAGATGATACTTTTTAAATGGAGAGAATGGTGCACATTATCTAATCAAGTTATCAAACTTAGCTTCACCAATATTAGAACCTGTTGACATCAGGAGCCTTTTGATGTGATGTATAAGTACACAGTGTCACCTATGGAGTGTTCTTGACAAAGATGTTGGACATAGATTCTATCATGAGGAAACTATCAGACCATTGAAGAATATGGAACATTCTATGTAACAACTGGCCTAGACCTTTCAAAAATGAAATGTGATGAAAAATCAAGACAAAAAAGGCAGAAGGCCTCTTTTGATTTTTTAAAAAGATATGACAACAGCAACCAAATGTTATGCATAAATGATTAGATCTCAGATTAAAGAAAACAGTTATAAAGAGCATTTTGGGGACACCTGAGGATATTTTAAAGGACTCTATGTTAGACTATATTGTGAAATTAATGTTAACTTTGGGGCCTGATAATGTTATTGTTTTTGGGGAAGAGATTGTCCTTATTCTGAAGGTGCACATGCTTTAGCATTTAGGGGTAAAGAATCATGATGTTTGTAGTTTGCTTTCAGTTGGGTTCAGAAATAATATATATATAAAGTAAATGTGGCAAAATGTATATGAGTGCTCAAGGTATTTTTCTTTTATGTTTTATGTCTGAGAGTTTGAAAATTTAAAAAAATAGATGGAATAGAAAGGGTAAAACTAAAGATGATTATCAACGTCTGATTCATGTATTGAGTGAAATCAGATTCGAGTGAGAAATGCACTTCACATATTCACAAGCATTTATCAAATGTTCATGAGATATAAAGAGCTAGATGTATTATTTACTTGCACCCAATATACTATAGATTGTACGCATTGGACCTCAGTTCTGGCTTGGTAATTTCCTTTCCAGTCCTGTTACCTTGCCATGGAATTAAATGGAACTTCCCAGGCTCTTACCTTGAATTCAAAGCTGTGGCCATGAAAGTGAACTGTGTGCAGGTCAAATTCACTCCCTATTCCAATCAGATAAAAATTCACTTCCTCCCCAACATGAAATGTGAGACCTTGGTTATTTCCAAACATTCTTCCGTTAATTGCTGTGGTAGACATAGTTTATTATGTTCAAAAAGGATTTGAAATAATGTGTTCAACAACAACACCACCACCACCTTATAGAAAATGTCATAGTGGAGTTTCAAGATATCCGCCAAGTAAGTGGAAGCTACACTTACCTCCTCTGGGCACCAAATCAGATTTACAGCTAAATTATAGAGCAGTCAACTTGAATGACCAACTGAAGGACAGCTGAACAGGAGTATTATATCCAAGGATTTATAGAAGGTACATAGAGACTGGCATGAAGGGTGGAGACACAGAGAGGGCTGGCCCCTGCACCCATGTGTGGCAGATGAGAAACAAGAGGGAAATTGCAGTTGCAAAAGTCCCTTCTGAAGAGCACGGTGTCTCAATCCCATGCCAGGACCCACAACCCAGAGCACCAGTGCTGGGAAGTGGAACCTGCATAGCATCTGGCTATGAAAACCAGAAGGGACTCTATCCTCTGGGAAGAAGAGGGAGTCTGCTAGAATCCCAGGTGCTTTCCTAAAGAGACACTGCACAGGAGCTTGCTCTCTGGAAGTCACTTGGGGCTCTAGTAGAGGGAAGGCAACTCAGGGCATATGGGAGTCGTAAAGAGAAGACCTTTGTGGTGTGGCCCTGAAGAGAAATCTGGAGGGTCAGCTACTGAGGTCTCAGTTCTGAGTCAACATCCCACACCACCCTAAAGCACATTCTTCCCAGGGTCAGGTGCTCCTATTCTTACAGCACCAGCCTGGGGAGTCCACTAACCCAGTCCTCCAAATACTGATGAAACCACCTTGCCAAACTTGAATCTGGCAGAAAGGAATGTTGGCTGCACCAAACAGGGACCTTTGCTGATCTCTTTCTTTGGAGAAATTATTGGCAGACACTCAGACAGACATTGAACTGTGAGATTTTGGAATGGGGGTCAGTTTTCCCCTTTACCTGTAGGTTTGCTCAGCATCACCTTCAATGGGAACCTGTTCTGTTCTATCTTCCCAAGTCAAGGCCCTGGCCTGCTAAGCTAAGATCCACGGTGGGTTGGGGTAGGGGGTTGAGAATGCCACTCAGAACTTGGACCTTTAAGCACATTTCCCTCAGAGGGTCTGCTCTGGCACAGGTGGGTGCAGCTACACAGCTAAGGGGAGGTACAAAGCTCGCTCCCCTCCCACAAGCACAGCCAGAGCCACTCCAGCAAAGGACTGCCTTGATCTGCTTTTCAAAGTCCTGATGGTTTTGCCCTGCTGAGCTTGCTCCTGCAGTTGGAAGAGCTGGCTGCACCCAACCTGAACTGGTGGTACACTCCTCCTGGGGAGTTAGAGTTGAAAACTCTAGCAGAGACTGAGTGGTATGGCTCTGGAGTAAGGACTACATTCTCTCCATTGACCACACTGCCCCCAACAGGGGACCAACTAGCCTTGTCCTACCTACCCAGTTGCCCCACTCTACTGAGTTTGCACCATGTGAAAGGGGCAATGGGGTACAGCCAATTTGGGCCCACTCTACAGTCTTTCTTCAAAAGCCTCTAGAGGAAGTCCAGGCAACCTCAGGGGGTGGTGGAGTAGCTGACAGTTGGACACTCACCTCAGAGAGCCTTGAACCTTTTATTGATCTGTCCTCAGCTCAGAGCTGCAGGAAGCTGACCCTTGTACACAGCTTGAGCCCTCCCATGCACACCCAGGCCCAGCAGTCAATGACTAGTATGGTAGCTCCAGACAGGTAGCCCAAGGCCAGTTACACACAATGTCTGACATCAAAACTGTGCCAGAACCCTGTTCAAGTGCCCCACAACCAATCCAACCAGTGGTGGGCTTGGAACCTCACCAGAACCTGACCCAATTAGCTGCACAAATAGCACAGTCAAAGGAAACTCTGGCAGGCACCAGAACATGCTGGGAACAGCTCGCCTTTGGGGGCAGCCCCTGAACAGTGACTCATACACAGTGAATGAGATCTATACTTATAGTCAGACAGCCTGAGGTTAACTCCACCCATAAATGGGCTAACAGCATTCAAGACTCAACTACAATAAGATGGGGCACAAAACCCACACAAGAAACATTTCTGGGGCACCTAGATCAAGTGATCTAGAAGATTGTGCCACTGAGACCCATAAGGCATCTGCATCCAAAAGCCCTGAAATCAAGCTTGGAAGTCATAGCAGATCTACTTAATATTCAGAGTAAAACACAAAAAGGCAGGCAAAATGGGGAGACAAAGAAATATGCCTTAAATGAAAAAATGAGAGAAATCCTCAGAAAAAATTTAAATAAAATGGAAACAATCAAGATACCAGAAGCAAAGTCTAAAAGAATGGTTGTAAGAATGCTCAAGGACTTAGGGAAAGAATGGATATCTCAGTGAGAACTTAAACAAAGGGATAGTAAGCATTTAAAAGCACATAAAAGCCATAAAAAAGAACTAGTGAGAAATGAAGAATACAATACCGGAAATGAAGAATATACTCGAAGGAATCAACAGCAGGTTAAATGAAGCAGAGGATCAAACCAGGGATTTAAAGGACAAGATAACAGTAAAGACCCAAGCAGAGCAACAAAAAGAAAAACGAATTTAAAACAATGAGTAAAGTCTACGGGACCTCTGGGACAATATCAAGAGTTACAACATCTGCATCATAGGGATACCAGAAGGAGAAGAGAGTAAGCAAGGGATCAAGAATCTGTTTGAAGGAATAATGGCTGAAAACTTCCCTAACCTAATGAAGGAAAAAGTCACACCATTTCAGGAAGCACAGAGTCCCAATCAAGATGAACCCAAAGAGGCTCACACCAAGACACATCATAATTAAAATCACAAAGGTTAAAGACAAAGAGAGAATCTTAAAAGCAGCAAGAGAAAGACAGTTAGTTACATACAAGGGAACTTCTGTAAGGCTGTCAGATGATTTCTTAACAGAACACTTGAGGCCAGAAGGGATTGGCATAAAATATTCAAAGTGATGAAAAGCAAGGACCTACAGCCAACACTACTCCATCCAGCAAGGCTATCATTTAAAATTGAAGGTGAAATAAAGAGCTTCCCAGACCACAAAATGAAGCAAAAGGAATTCATTGCCAACAAACCAGTACTGAAAAAAATTATTAAAAGGCCTTTTTTAAGAAGAAGAAAGAAGAAAAAATATATATAGTGAGGAACATAAGTATAAAGATCAAATAGCAATAAATAAGTACCTATCAATAATAACTTTAAATGTGAATGGATTAAATGCTTCAATCAAAAGACATAGGGTAGCTGAATGGATAAAAACCAAAACGACATGACAAATATGTATGCTGTGTACAAGGGACCTTCCTCAGAACAAAAGATTCACACAGACTGAAAGTGGAGTGACAGAAAAAATATTTCACTCAAGGGGAAACAAAAAGGAAAAGAAGCTGGGGTAGCAATGCTTATGCCACACAAAATTAACTATAAAACAGAGGCCATAAAAGAGACAAAAAAGGACATTACATAAAACTAAATGGATCAATCCAACAAGGAACACTTAAATATATAAGGAAAATCTTGGTGGACATTAAAGGAGAGATCAACAGCAAAACAGCCATAACTGGGTATTTGAACACCCCATTGACATCAACGGATAGATCTTCCAGGCAAAAAATCAGCAAGGCAATAGTGACCTTAAACAATACACTGGATTGAATCAATTTAATTGATATTTAGAGAACATTTCATCCCAAAGCAACAGAATGTACATTCTTTTCAAGTGCACATGGAATATTCTCTAAGATAGACCACATGCTAGGATACAAAATAAGCCTTAATAGATTCAAGAAGACTGAAAGTGTATCAAGCATCTTCTCTGACCACAATGGTATGAAGCTAGAAATCAATGATAACAAAAAACCTCAAATACATTCAAACACATTGAGGTTAAATAATATGTTATTAAACAATTAATGGGTTAACAATGAGATCAAGGAAGAAAACAAAAGTTACCTGGAGACAAATGAAAATGAACACACAACAAACCAAAATCTATGGTGCACAGCGAAAGCAGCCCCAAGAAGAAAATTCATAGCATTACAGGCCTATCTCAAAAAGCAAGAAAAATATCAAATAAACAACCTAATCCTACATCTAAAAGAACTAGAAAAAGAACAACAAACAAAACCCAGAGTAAGTAGAAGGAAAAAAAATAATAAAAATTAGAGCAGAAATAAATGACAGAGATTAAAAAAAGATACAAAAAAATCTATGAAACCAAGAGCTGGCTCTTTGAAAAGATAAACAGGATTGATGAACCTTTAACCAGACTTATTAAGGAAAAAAGAAAGAGGACCCAAATAATTAAAATCAGAAATGAAAGAGGGAAATTAACAACTGAGACTGAAAAAATACAAAGGATTGTAAGAAAGTATTATGAAAATATTCCGTAAGGCTGTCAACTTACAGAATATATGTGAACAAAATGGACAACCTGGGCATAGTGTATAAATTTCTAGAAAGAACCAGAAAATCTGAATAGACCAATTACAACTAATGAAATCGAAGCAGTAATAAAAAAAAAACTCCCAGCAAACAAAAATTGTGGCCCAGATGGCTTCACAGGTGAATTTTACCAACATTCAAAGAATTAACAACTATCTTTCTCAAATTAATCCAAAAAATTCTAGAGGAGGGAAGACTTCCAATCTCATTTCATGAGGCCAGCATTATTCTAATTCCAAAACCAGATAAAGGCACTACAAAGAAAGAAAATTATTGGTCAATATCCATGATGAACATAGATGCTAAAATCCTCAACAAAATATTAATAAACTGGATCCAGCAATACATTAAAAAGATCATACACCATCATCAAATGCAATTTATTCCAGGGATGCAAGGTTGGTATAATATCCCAAATCAATAAATGAGATACATCACATAACGAAAATGATGGGTAAAAATCACATGATCATATCCGTAGATTCAGAGACAGCATTTGATACAATCCAGCATCCATTTATAATAAAAGCTATCATCAAAGTGGAAATAGAGGGATCATGCCTCAACATAATAAAGGCCATATATCATAGATCCACAGCCAACATTATACTCAATGGGCAAAAACTAAAAATGTTTCCCTTAAGAACAGGAATAAGACAGGGATGTCTGCTTTCACCACTCTTATTCAACATTGTACTGGAAGTCCTAGCCACAGTGATAAGACAGGAAGAAGTAAATTAATAAGGAAGAAGTAAAACTGTCATTATTCACAGAAGACATGATACTGTATATAGAAAACACTAAAGTACCCACCAACAAACTACTAGAACCAATAAATGAATCTGGTAAAGTACCCAGATACAAAATTAATATTCAGAAATCAATGGCATTTTTATATACCAATAATGAACTATGAGAGAAATTAAGAAAATTCCATTTACTATTGCAACAATAAAAATAAGGTACCTAGGAATAAATTTAACCAAGGATGTAAAAGACCTGCACTCAGAAATTTATGAGATACTAATGAAAGAAACTGAGGAATATACAAATAAGCAGAAGCATATACTATGTTCATAGATAGGATGAATTAGCATCATTAAAATGTTCCATACTACCCAAAGTCACCTATAGATTCAATGTACTTCCTATTAAAATACCAATGGCATAGCTCACAGATCTAGAACAAATATTCCAAAAATTTATACGGAACCACAAAAGACCCTGAATAGCTGCAGAAATCTTGAGAAAGAAGAACAAAGTTGGAGGGATCACATTACCTGATATCAAACTACTCCAAGGCCATAGTACTCAAAACAGAATGGTACTGGCTTAAAAACAGGCATACAGATCAATGGAACAGAATAGAGAGCCCAGTAATATATCTACGCCTTTATGGTCAATTAGTATTTGACAAAAGAGGTAAGAATATACAGTAGGGTAAAGACAGTGTCTTCAATAAATGGTGTTGGGAAAACTGGACAGGATATATGCAAAAAAAAAAAAAAAAAAGAAGCTAGGTCACCACACAAAAGAATAAACTCAAAATAGATAAAAGACTTAAATGTAAGTCAAAAACCATAAAAATTCTAGAAGAAAACATAAGCAGTAAAATTTCAGACATCTCTCAAGCAACACTTTTGCTGATATATCTTCTCGTGCAAGGGAAACAAAGGAAAAAATAAACAAATGAGACTGCATCAGACTAAGAAGATTTCGCACAGCAAAAAAAACCATCTAAAAAATGAAAAGTCAACCCATTGAAAGGGAGAACATGTTTGCAAATGATACATCTGATAAGGGGTTAATATCCAAAATATATAAAGTCCTTATACAACTACACAAGACCAAGAAAATAAATATCCAATTAAAAATGTGCAAAGTTTATGAATAGACAATTTTCCAAAGAGAACATACAGATGGACAATAGACATATGAAAGGATGCTCAGCATCACTAATTATCAGGGAGATGAAAATTAAAACCACAATGAGATACCACCTCAAGCCTTTCAGAATGGCTCCATCAACAAATCAAGAAACAACAAGTGCTGGCGAGGGTGTGGAGAAAGGGGAGCCTAGTGTGCTGCCGGTGGGAATGCAGACTGGTGCAGCCACTGTGGAAAGCAGTATGGAGTTTCCTGAAAAAATTAAAAATGGACCTGCCATTTAACCCAGTGATTCCACTTCTGGGTATATATCCAAAGAAACCTGAAACACTAATTTGAAAGAATATATGCACCCCTGTGTTTATTGCAGTGTTATTTATAATAGTCAAGATCTGGAAACAGCGCAAGTGCCCACTGGTAGATGAGTGGATAAAAAAGCTGTGGTACATTTACGCAGTGAAATACTAGGAGGCTGTAAAAAAGAAGGATCTCTTACCCTTTGAGACAACATGGATGGACCTGGAGAATAGTATGCTAAGTGAAATAAGCGAGTCAGAGAAAGACAAACACCATACGGTTTCACTTATATGTGGAATCTAATTAACAAAATAATTTAACAAACAAAATGGAAACAGAAACATAGAAACAGAACAGACTGAGAGAGGAGAGGAGGATTGGGAGGCTGGGTGCAAAAAAGGTGAAGGGATTAAGTTAAAATATATATATATATATAAAGCTCATAGACAGAGACAACAGGATGGTGGTAGCCAGAGGGAAAGGGGTTGGGGGAGGTGTAAGGGGGCAAAGAAGGGATAAATGGGAGGAAAGGTCCTTTACTTTGGGCTAGGGGCTCAGGATGCAGTGTGCAGATGGTGTTTTGTTGAGTTTTACACTTAAAATCTGTATGGTTTTGTTAATCAATGTCACCCTAATAAACTAAAAAAGAAAAAAGAAAGTATGATGGATGTTTTCAGAGGCCCTGAGGATTTTAAAGCAAGCCTAAGGATGCAGTTAAACATGGCCAAGCCTCCACTCGTGGATGTCTAATACCAGAGTGTTTTCTTGCCTGAGGAAATGAGGCATTGACTTTGCTTTAACACAATTGGGTTGGACTAGAATATTTCACAACTAAGGAAACTTAAATTGGTGGACAGTTAAATATGTCTATGTATTTAAAGTATTTTTAAAATTATCACAAGAGGCTCTTAGAATATTAGGGGTGTGTGTTCCCATTCAACTGCCCCAAGTCAGACTTCCGTGACCTGTCACTGGTATGAATGAAATGCTATCTGCCTGAGGTCCTTGTCTCTCTCCCTCTCTAATTCTCTATATAGGTAAGGTTTTCAAAGGGTAATAGGAAGAAAATATTAAAATTAAAGATATATATATGAGCTCTCCTTTTCACTTTTCTATTTTGTGTTCATCTCTTGAAATGTATAAAATGCATTAATACAGTATTACAAATATATAACCTATAATCACATATCAATGGAGGTAGGGTTCTAACACTTTTAGCTGATGGAGAGATGCAATAGAAAAAACTAGGAGACTCTGCTTTAGGCCATTTCTTCTCAAACTTTAATGTGCATGTGACCTGGGAATCTTATTAAAACGCACATTAAGCCTGGCTGGTGTGGCTCAGAGGTTGAGCATGGACCGATGGTCCAAGAAATTGTGGTTTGATTCCCTGTCAGGGCACATGCCAGGGTTTTGGGCTCGATCCCCAGTGGGGGTGTGCAGGGGGCAGCCGATCAATGACTCTCTCATCATTGATGTTTCTACCTCTCTCTCCCTCTCCCTTCCTCTCTCTGAAATCAATAAAGACATAGTTAAAAAAATTTTTTTTTAATGCAGATTATGATGTACTAGGTCTGTGAAGCCTAAAATTCTGCATTTCTAACAAATGTACAAGTGATACTGCTGCTGCTGATGCATGGACCACACTTGCAGCACAAGTGCTTAGGTGACTGTCAGAACTGCTCCTGAAATATGCATTGATTCCTATCCTTCCCTAGCTCAGTGCCCCTCGTGCCTGTAGTAGGATGGTTTTCAACAGAATTTCGTGCTCCAGGGGGTATTTGGCAATGCTTGGAGACACTTTTAGTTGTCACAACTTGGGCGAAGGTGCTACTGGCATCTATGGGATGGAGGCCAGAGATACTGCTAAACATCCTACAATGCACACATCAGCTCCACACAGCAAAGTTATCTGGCCCAAAATGGCAATAGAGGCAAGCTCAAGAAGCCCTCACTTAGATCAAGGCTACATTCTCAACAGGGTATTCAAGGTCTTCCACAATTCTGTTGGCTTTTTCTTCCCAGGTGCTGTGTGACTTAGCTCACATCTCCCTCCTTTTCTGCTAGAGAGAGCCTTATGCATCCTTAAATACTCAGTGTCTCCTCCCTTATGAAACCTGTCTTGACCTTCAAACAGGAATTTAAAAGACAGCCCTGTGTTTCTGTTTCTGTTACAGCATTTCTCCGAGTCAGCCTTGAATTGTAGCAATTCACAATCTGCAGCCCCCACACGGGTCGGCTGGAGGAGACGGTGCGTTTTCTGGGCCTGTGTATCTCATTAGGGCCGAGGACAGTGCTGTGTGCCCTCTGTGATACCTATTAAGATGATAATTAGAATGGATGTAGTTCTTAAATTAATTTTAAGTTTACATATATTTCTTGTGGGGGGAAAACTAAGAAACTGGAAATGATCATATTTGGATCTGCCTTAGTTAAGGATCCCTTACCTAGTCATCTCCCTGAGCTTCCTAATGACGCAATTAAGTAAGACTGTGATCGAAATTGTTTATGTGCTTTCTGTTTGAATAACTGTCTTACTGCTGTGATTCTAGATGGGGAGGGTCATAAACAGAATCAGTCTTGTCACAATCAACCCGTAAGAGACTTTTGGTTGACAAGCAAGGGGATTTTAAAAGCTCTGCCTGTGAAGGTCATTTGATGATGGGGGGGGGGGGGAGTGCGTAGGGCTAGTGCTCTCCCTTTCGCCTCAAACCCCACCTGTCCCCGTGTTCATGCAGGTGAAATGTTTGGAAAAGTGTTTAGAAAGGGCAGCTGATGTTGTCGGTTGCCCATTGCCTGCGTGGCTGCAGAGGCATAAGAATTTGCCCTGCACCTAAGACCGTGGTGCACAGCCCACAGCCAGGTCCAGCCCATTCACTGCCTTTTTCTATGGCCTACGAGCAAAGAAGGATTTTTAAAGTTTTAAATGATTGAAAAAATATTTGAAAAGGAAAATATTTCCTGGCATGTGAAAATGATACAAAATACAAATTTCAGTGTTCATAAATGACATTGTGTTGGCTCACAGCCACCTCCATTTGTTTGCCTCTAGTCTACAGGGGCTTTTGTGCTACAAGGGCAGAGGGCGAGAGAGTTTACGGCAGAGATGGGACGGTGCCTCTGTCCCCGCAGCTGCCTCCAGCCTAAATTCTGAACTATCTGGCCCTTTATGGAAAACATTTGTGGCCCCCTGGCCCCTGTGCTATACACCCAGCTCTGTGTGACCATGCTCTCTGAACTGTGCTGAGCTTGACCAATGTGGGCCTTCGTCGGTTCCCTTTGTGGGAAACAGCCTGTAGGCTACGGTAGGGTGTCAGTTGGTGGACATTACCGTGCATTTGGTTGCTGAGGCTAAAAATCCCATCATTCTTGTCTACTTGGTTCGGTTCTAGAGAATAGGTATTGATATTTTCTTCCAAGTACCAGGATTCATTCTCATCAAAAATCATAAAGAGGAGAACACGGTGAACTATGCTGGCTTTAGCGTCTTTGCGACATACTATCAAAGGGCCCACCAGGCCGCTGTTAAGATCCTGAGGAAACAAAGCAAGATTATTAACTGTGCCCACAATGAAAAATTTCCCCCAACCAATAAAAAGAGTGGAACCAAGTTTCAGTTTTAGTGCGGTCAGATCCTGAGTTTTTAATTATTAGGATTCTAAGCCTGAGAGTATGGAACAAAACGTGCTAAATCCTTGATTAAAGGAAAATTGTCATCTCACTCACTGACGTTTAAAGAGAACAAACTCCTGCCCAGCTGGCGTGGCTCAGTGGTTGAGCATCGGCCTAGGATCCAGGAGATCACGGTTCAATTCCCAGTCAGGGCGCATGCCTGGGTTGCGGGCTCCATCCCCAGCCTCCAGCCGGGGGCATGCAGGAGGCAGGTAATCAATGACTCTCTCCTCATTGATGTTTCTATTTCTCTCTCCCTCTCCCTTCCTCTCTCTAAAATCAATAAAGACATATCTAAAAATAAACAAAGAGAACAAACTCCTGAAAGGAATTTTAGACACATTCCTTGATGGGTTTAGCTCTATTTTTGACAACTTAATTAAAAAACAGAACTTTGGTTTTAATTAGAATTCCCTGGCGTTGGAGTTGGTTGGCAGAAATATCTAAGGTCTCAGATCCTTTCTCCTTCCTCTTTCCCTACAGCCACCTCCAGCTGGGAGCCTTGGTTTGTTTATGTTCATTTTGTTTTGGGGTTGAATGTCTGAGTAGATTTTTGTTCCAGGCAGAAAGCGGCAAAAATAACTAAAAGTTCAAAGAGGGAACTCTTTTTTTAAAATAAAATGAACTGTAACTCCCGAGTTGAGGGATTTTAAAAAATATGTAACGTGTACATATTTATTTCTCATTAACCATAGAATTTTAAAACTCTATACTTTGTTTTCTGTTACTCAGATCTGACTCAATGAAACAAAGAGGAAGATATCACAGTGACATTTTGAAAAGTGTCATAAATCTAAGTAATTATAATGTAATAATTTATTCTTGAAAAATGCTAGCCTATGTAGGATTAAAAGCTAGCAGCATTTAGGTTACTTAATAGGAAGTTTACATAGAACCCAGATTTTTTAAAAACAGAACATAAACTCATTCTTCCTTCCATTATAATTCCCAAGAGGAGACAGGATAGAAACTGAGATTTGATTTGAAGTTTACCTTAACTAGATTCACAGTAGAATAGTAAAACCAAGGTATGCATTCAAAGTTCTCCGAGGCAGGACCAGCTCTTTCAGGAATCTGCCAAGTGTACGTTCGGATCTCTCCTAAAATAGATACGATGTATTAGTATAGAATCTTCTGGATCCCACTTCTTTATGGAGAACCAGATGCTGAGCAGCCGCTAAAGCTACGTGAATGATTGGCAGCAGAGTCCTTGTGGGTTTTTCACTCCGGCTCCGCTGCTCCAGTCTTTGTGATCTTAGTCAGCGTGTTTACAGTTCTGAGCTCCTGTTTCCTCACGCACACAAAATGGGAATTTAGAAGTTAGACTAGATGATGCAAATGAAGCCCTTGAGGTTGCACTGGACCCCTGGGCAAGTTCAATGTCTCTATCAAGGTTGTCAGGGTTACTGTTATCAAAACCTTAGAGTGATTCTGCCATTAACAAATGTCAGTTATTAATTATCTAATTCATTCATTCAACAAACATCGATTGTGGTGACAATAACTCAGGCTTTAAATGTGACAGACTTGTTTTGAATCCCAGCTCTCAACCTTCCAATTTGTGGGTTACATATGCTTCCTTTCCGCCCCAAAGCTGTTTGAATTACCCCTGCACAATCTGAACCTTGACTCTTGCAGGCAAGATTTTTTGACGCCCCACCCCCACCCCACCCCACCCTCCCCTCCCTCTCCCACTTCTAGAGGCTTAAATGAACTTTCCCAAGCACCTGTGGCATCATGTTAATGCTCCACTAGCCAGCCCTGTCCCTAGGCCCCGCTAGGAGCCTTAAGCAATCCGCTTACTGCTTACCCTCCCTCCAGCACACCGCACTGGCCCGGCAGGGGCCCAGCAGGCACTAGAAGCGTTTGTGGAATACAGGGAACGTGCTCTCTCCCTGACTGATGAGCAGAGTGCCCACTTGCAAACACCCTTGGAGGCCATTCGTGTTGGAACCACCATAGGACTGTTTGTTTTTAAAATCAAAAGGGAATGGTTCAACCACCATCAAAGTCTCCCTTCATTCCCTCTGCCCCATAAAGCTTTCCTTTTTAAATTTGGCTCTTTCCTTGATACACTTAATTTCTAGAACTTCTTCTTTTTGTGGGGAACTATGGGGAACATTCTGGATACCCCTCTGAGATCCCTCTTTGGCAACGAAGGGCTGGCTCCAATGGCTGTCAACCCACACTGCGCAAACCTGCGTCCAATGACTGCTGCAGGGGAGGCAGGATAGAAAGAAGTTTGGGGAAAATCCTGATAAGTGAAGTGAGAAAGTAGGAGCCGACCTCACAGGTCAGTAAACCACTAGGCTCTCGGACCGGAATCCCCCACCTCTGCCCTAGAGGAGAGATTGTAGACACTGGAAGGTTTTGCTCATGGTGCCCCCTTCTGGAAGCAAACTCAACTTGTCAAACGACTCCTCTCCCAAGTTCTTTAGGCCCTTCTTCCTGGTCCAAGTCCACTGGTCTTTCTCACCTGGAACTACACCCATATTTAAGAAAGAACATCAGCCCCATCGCCATATATAAAAGCTTTTGGGCTTTTCTTTCTCCCAAAGCAGTTACCTGGCTGTGTTGGAACAACAGTGGAATCCTCTGTTCTTACTCCATGAGCATAAATAGAATATGGTCTTGAGGCTTTATTTTTAAAGATAATTCGGATTTGCTCACCAGGAGTGGCAAATATTAAAGGACCTAGGAAATATAAAAACAGAAATGTGTCAATAACTTTACTTATTTTAAATGATGAGTCATGTGTCCTCTTAAGTATTTACAGAGTGACTTATTCATACCCCTTTCCCTAACATGCACCAAAAGAGACACAAACACATTTAACAAGTGGATCATGGCTGATTTATAGAACATGACGTTTGCCTGGAAAATTTAAGTCATCTAGAATTTTTACAAGCTCCATCTCTAAAAAACCTACTTGGACGAGCATCAGTTGATGCGTACAAAAACACACAATTTAGGAGTGGTGCGCTTTATTTTCTTTCTTGACCAACCTCATCATTTAAGCCTTCAATTCGTTTCCCCCTTCACCCTAGTGGAAATTTGGGAAGAGCTGCAAAGTCTTTTTATGGCCCAGGGTAATTGTCTCTCTCACAGACCGAAGACCCCTTTACTTCACTCTTTCTCTCTTCCATCCCATGAGAAGCACTGAAGGTATAACATTTGCTATAAATCTTTCTATTTGAAAGCAGATTGAATTGGTGGCTCAAAAAATTCTGAAACAGAGATGATTTTGAGATGAACTAAGCAGTAAGAACTCTGCTCAAACTTGTGCTATAATTACTAAAACCGGAGCCCTGAAGAGACCTGGAGAACACTGGCGATAGAGGACACTTGAGCCCCGTGGCAATTGTACCTTCCCAAACACTGTGCTTGTTTTTCCTTTTCTAGAAAGTGTTTTCTTTCTTTTTTTGTATAAATAATAATGGGATCTAGAGGGTCATTTTGTGTTATTTATCTTGTTGCGTTTGGCCAGAATCCTAGAGAAAACAGACATCCTGCTGTCAGCAAAGATAGGGAGCCACCTCAGAGCAGTGGGAACTGGAGAGCACAGACCTCGCTCCGGGGGTAAAAAAGGGACACACTTAAGAGGGGCCAAGAACAATAACCATTCCCCTCCGTAGATGGGACCCATCTTCTCAGGGTCCCATGCCAAAAAACGCCCTTTGACAGATACATAGATAGCAGGACCCAAAAGGACTGGGCACATGGAAATGCCATGCGACTTACGAACATGTTACATGTGGGTGCTCAGGGGTGACTTGCAGGTTGCCTCACTGACCTGCCAAAGGTGGAAGAAAGGGCGATACTTTCCGCACCCTTGGACAGAGATGAAATTCAATCTTCACACTTAAACACAAATTTAAACAAAGAAGCCCCCCCTCCTCACTATAGAATTTCTGGGCTTCATTTTAATTTCAGTGCAATTATCCCTAAATGCTATTTCTAAGGTCCCTCCCAGATCCAGAATTCTTGGATTCTGGGTGCAAAAAGCCAGGTAATGTGAAACTGGCCATAGTAATTTTCGACGGTCTCTTTATTTTCCATTAAACACTACTCGAATCACTCTTTTTCCAGTAAAACAAATTCGAGTTAGAGTTACAGCATTGTCCTCTGCCCAGAGGAAGTTGGCAGTGTCCCCGCGCGCCCCGCCCCCTAGCGGCGGAGGGCAAGAAGCACCCCGGGCGACCCTGCGCCAGTACCCAGTATGTCCAGGTGCTTCTCATCCTCCTGCCGTTCTCTTTGCTTTGTGAACGTGACATCTTCGTATTCACGGTAAAGGACTTTCTTATACTTGGACCCCAGAAATGTCCCAACGTTATCCAAATATATGTCTGTTGCACTTTGAGAAAATGAAAACAAAAGCAAAAAACACAAAATCAGCTACTTTAACAATTAAATTAGATACATTCTCATATGGAAGAACTTCTTGTTGAAATAATGCAATTTATTAATATCTACAAACTATTTTACCTTGGAAAGTAATTCTTTTTTTCAAAAAAAATAGATCTTTTATTGATTTCAGAGAGAGGAAGGGAGAGGGGGAGAGAGAGAGAGAAACATCAATGGTGAGAGAGTCATTGATCGGCTGCCTCCTGCGCGCCCCCCACTGGGCATCGAGCCCACAGCCCGGGCCTGTGCCCTGACCGGGAGTCGAACCATGATCTCCTGGGTCCTAGGTCGATGCTCAGCCACCGAGCCACGCCCGGCCGGGCAATTCTTTTTTAAAACTATATTCATTCTGGTAAGATTGTTGGATATTTATTCCATACTTTAAAACATGTTTTCAGAATAAAATTTTAGTTTTGATAACTGAATAAGTAGTAAAAGAGAAAATTGTAGAAAGAAATCAAAATTTACTAAAAGAAAAATGAGTGTCTTTCATTTGAGTTTCCCAGGAGAACAGATGGAGATGGAGATGAATGACGGCAAAAGGAAAGTCTGACTGATCCCAGGTGTTACGTGGAGCCGAAGCTACGCTCCTTGTTCCTCAAAGTGGTGCGCCAGGCGATAACACACCCAGAAGGTAAAGAGGAAGCAAGCGTGGAGGAGGCAGGAGGAAACTGCGCAGAGGCAGGCACGTGGCTATTTAGAAGGACCTGAAGCCATCTGCAGTTTAAGGTACCATACACATTTTGAGGTTATTCGTAATCAAATGTGTCCTAAACACACACGCCATGCACATACCATACACACATACCATCACATACGTGCATAGGACACACACATGCCATAGCAAACACACAAAATGACACCACACACACTGAAAGGAAAGGGGGGTCCACGGGGTGAGCCCCCCGGTGAGAGGCTGGAGCTATGGCCATACTTCTCTTTCCTCTGCAGACGGTGCAGCTCCCTCTCCCACCACCTGCTGGGGGAGTAGTCCCACACCACCTCCTCAGCTGCGATGTAAACAGTCCTCTCCTCTGGGTACTGCTTTTGCTCAGGGTACTGCTTTGGCTCCGAACACTGCCTCACTTCGTATTTATGTTTCATGCCTCCTAGATAGTGCTGCGAGGTCAGACAAACCACGTCAAAGTTTCCTAAAGGTGGGTAAGAAAAGAACTCATCAAGCTTTGCATTCAGGCTTCTTTTCTCTCTGTGAGGTTATCTGTAGGATACAAACCCCCAAAGAAATTCAGTTAGATAGTTCATTCATTCTTTCACTAATTTGATGAATATTTATCATCTTCTTTATGCCAGGCATATTTCAAGGCACTTCAGAAACATCAATAAACAAAACAGTTAAAAGTCCTTGCCCTTACAGCTTATATGACAAGGTCCTGTAGAGATAGACAATAAGCATAGTATAACTTTTATGTATGTTGGAAGGGAATAAATGCTATACATTAAAGAAAATAGTATAACAGTGTATGGAAGATTGAGGATTCTGGGGGTGGGGGCGGAGGGGGCTCGAAGGAACAATGGACAATGTTTTATACTATGATCAGGGTAGGCCTTGATGGGAGGGTGGCATCTGGGCAAAGACTCATGAAAAGCAAATGGTGGATCTCGGGGAAACAGGTAGCAAACTCCCCCAAGCCGAGGGCCTACTTGGTGTGGTTGAGGACCATCTAAAAGCCTGTGTGCCTGGAGTGGAGGGAGCTAGGGTGAGAGTACCAGGAGACAAGATTGGTGGGGAATGGAAGGCTGGGTCCCGTGGGCCCTTGAGTGCCACTGAAAAGTCTGTAGCCTTTATTTAGTGACACGGGGAGCCACTGTGGAATTCTGAATTGATGAGTGACATACGGGCATGCTGGCAGCTGTGCTGAGACTAGACTGGGCAAGGTGGAAGGAAGGATACCTGTTAGGAGGCTATTAAAATCATCCATGAGAGATGATGGTGCCTTAGATCAGAGAGGCAGCAGTGGAGGGAGTGAAAGGAAGTTGAAGGGATTCAGCCAAATACATTAAAAACCCCAAAGAACAACCATGGTCCAAACAAATCACCACACCAAAGAAGTCCATCCTGGTTCAGACCCGCGAATTCCACCTGAATTCCAGTTGTCTGTTATATTGGTAAGTTTTATGCCCATCGCATTCTGACCCTGCTTAATATTACCTTCATAGCAGTACGTCTCTTTCGGCTCTTTACATATTTCTAGTATCATTATTAATTTTTATGGAGGGTCATATTCAAGAAGACTGTCAAGGCAGAAACACCGTCAGATTCAGAGGGTTTGAGAAAGAGAATTTGTTTAGAATGAAATGATTCTCATATAGCACAGTGCTTGACATGTAGTTGGTATCTCCACATGTTTCCTAGGGCTGATACTGTTTAAGAAAGAAAATAAAGGGCAGGCAAATTTTTTTTTTTTTTTTTTTTTAGTTCAGGGGAAAGGAGAGTAAGAGCGGGGCTGGCCTGGCAATAGCTTCCTTGCCACCGAGTGAGTATCTGCAGTAGAGAGGAGAACGTGTTGGAGAAAGATTCCCTCCCCTCCCAATTGCTCTTAATCACAGATTTTGTTTGTTTGAAAAGTAAAATGAAAAGTTTTGGAATGTAGAAAATGTAGTCAAATTAATCTGTGGTATCACCAAGAGTTAAGATACCAACTCACGGTATTTACAGAGTAACTAGTTTATTGCAAAGACAGTATTTGATTGGTGCCAGTAGCTTTTGACCAAGAGAGATGAATTTTGTGTGTGTGTGTGAAGTTGGATTTGCAGGATAAAAGACACTAACATTTTCTTTAAAGTCCAAGATATTCCAGGCGCTTTACTACATCTTTATTACTTGTATCTCATGGGATCTGATCGTTGCCTATTCCTTTTTGTAAATTGTAAATTATTACAATACTTATTTCACAAATGAGGGTGTTAGGTTTAGAGTGGAAATTTGGCGCCTCTGATCCTCACAACAGTTCTCTGATATAAGATGTATTTTAAAAAAATATTTGCCGGCAACAATCAACCTCATTGAAGTCAAAACCTCGGCCTTGAGAGCAAAGCTAGGAAGGAGAGATATAAGGAGAGGGAGGAAGAGAGAAGAGGGTGAGGTAGAAGCAGAAGGAAGGCCTGGGAAACAAATGGACAGGAGAGAAAGAAATGCAGCAGATAGTGGGAAGGAAACAAGGCCAAATTCTTCAAAACACCTTCATTGCTTTTGGGGAGTGTGCGTTGATTTAAAGCCTGGAGCCCAGAAAGAAAAAACTGGGAGAGGCTGAGAAGATTGTTTGGGTGCAGGAAGATGACATACTAGTGCTCCTATAAATTAAATGGAAAAGGGCAACAATTTTCCAAGCACTATTTGTACAAATTCCTCTTTTTCAGTACAAACAGAATGACACTGTTTTCCACACTTTAAACATGTTTCTGGCTGAAGGAGAAGATTCACTACTTACCTGTGGAATCGGGTGTCATTAAAAGTGTCTTGGAAGTGTGAGGGACCAGGGCAACAGTGTCCCCCCTTTCTCCTGTGGAAGTGAAGGTATTTCCTGAAAAATATATTCCATGTAAGTCTTTCTGTGATCCCACGCTAAGAACATGCCACGCAACGTTGTCTCCTAAGCACATATCCAGTCCTGGCAGATTTCCATACATGTATCCATTTATGGCTGCAAGACATTTGAGACAAAGTCAAGAGTATTGAATTTACTGACATCTTTTGAAACTCAACAGAGCTAATCATAAAGCAGTTCATTCATGTAAGAATCTCAAGATGATCCAAGTTAATGCTTTCCTTTTAGATTTTAGAAAACTGAGGCCAGAAGAGCAGTTACTTTCCAGTGTCATTAAGCTAATGAATGGAACTGTTAAGCCCAGAATCCAAGTCTCTAGACAAATGCTTTTTCTACTACATCTTAGACTCTTCAAAAACCACCAACCAACCAACTCAGCAAACACCCCACCCACCCAGCCGCTCCACTAATTTGTCAATAGAGAAATACGTGACTTTTCTGTCTTACATATAATAATAGCTAAACAATATATTGTAAATATTTGGTAAATTGAATTTAACAGTATCACCCTGGAGGAGATATCTTTATTGGGAAATTATATTTAAAGGTAACATGAAACATATTAGCCAAACATTGGGGGGTGACATGTACATTTCTTTTAAACAATCTGCAACTCTTTAGGCATAATGAAATTAAACAGCTGCTTAATACATCTATCATGTAAATTAAATGTTTTCTTACAGTACATCATGTTCGATTCCAGGAAATCCCTATCTTCTGTATCCACCTTCTCAGGGTCTGTAGTAAATGTTCTAATATTTTCATCCAGTAGAAGACTTTCATTTTCATCAAATACTGTGGCAAGTAGGTAAAACTCTTTGTCTATTCCCTTCTGTGAATGAAAATAGAAAAAAGAATGTAGAGACCGTCCTCATTCAAAGTCTAGTCAAATGGCTGAGCTGCATACAAGGTTTCCTATGCAAGGAGATTTCTATACTCCCCGACATTGTCATCAACTGACTTCCCCACTTATAGACATTTTATATAAAGGCATGAATCCCAGTGAACAGATTTATCACAGAACTAAGGAGCTGGGAGACATCTCTACAGCTGTTTTCATATAAAGCTCTTACTCTAAGGATCTCTACGTCTGAAACTTCATAAAATGAAACCTTATAATCAGATAGTCACAGATAGTGGCTTTTCATAGGCTGCTTTGTAGAAAGTAAGTTCAATAAAATGGTTTTAATTCTAGAAAGTCTGCATTTTTAGGGTTTATGAAGAAATGAAATATGTATAACTATTTCTATTTGGAATAAAATATAAAAATTAGATGTATGTAAGAATTATGAGACTTCTATATGACTTTATATAAATTAATATAAATATATAGTAACATTTTAAAATAAAATATACATTCAATCATACATATAATTATGTTAGGGAACTTATAAGGACTTATTACACGTAAACTATAAATGCAGAAAAGAACTTGGATATTAGTTCCCCTGCGAGTGAGGAATGAGGGAAAGTTACTCGTCAAGCATTTCCTGAGCACCTACTACATGCCACAGAGGGACTGTGGTTGTTACAATAAGTAAATAAAACGCCTGTAAGGTTTCAAGGAACTTATGATCTAGTGGGAGAGAAAGGTCAGTAAAAAGAAATGCATGGATAAGTGCTTTAATAAAAACATAGACAGGGAACTATAGTAATCTGCAGGAACTTCAACTAACTTTAGTTAGGAAATACTGTCTGGAGGGCAGGAAGGAAGCCTCAGTATGAGTTTTGAAAATGTCTCCCCTTTCAGCAGGCAGAACAGTGAGGAGAGCCCGCTCCCCACAGAGAGAAGAGAGGCACAGTCAGAGCTGTGAATTAGCCTTCGGTCCGCGGCCCGACCAGGGCCTGTGCAGTGAGGGGACGAGGCGCTGGGCCTGGGGAGGGAGGCGCGGGCTGGAGGGGCGGGGGGGCCTGAGGTGCGGGCGACTCAGTCAAGAAGTTGAGGGGTGAAGTTGTGGGGTGAGTTTTAGTGCGGGAGCGCTGTAACTAGATTTGAAAGGAAGGGGCATGGAGTTATACTGGAGCAGGATGAGAGTGAGACAGGAGTCGGGAGGTTGAAGGAACTCAGAGAGAGGTAACGGTGCCTAAAATAAGACGCAGACTTGGCGACTGATGTCGCATAATAGAGGGAAGGAAGACGGCTCAGAGGACAGAGGGACAGGTGGCAGCCATCCAGGGGGAGATGAAGAGTTAAAATAGTTGGAATTAGACGTGTTCGTGGACCATGCCAGGGTGGGTGTTCACTGGGCAGAGCAAGATAGAGGCTGGACTTGAAAGAACAGGCTTGGGAGACATGAGTGCAGAGTGGGAGCTGCCGGTTGCCCCCTTGCCTCTGCTCTGCGGTCCTGTGTCAGGAGACTGTCGCCCGGCTGCCTGGCCCTCGGCCCCGTGACTCACCTGCTTGCCATGCCTGCCGAGACTTCCCTTTCTGCACACCAGCAGAGGCCCTACGAGGCCGCTGTAGGTGTCTTTTTTCTCATGGACTGCGGAGTAGTACAACCAGGTCAGGCAGCTGGGATCCGTGGAGGTAGGGCCCACATCTCTTGGAACTTGCCATGTATAGACAAATGTCGTGCCAGGGTCTACATGTGAGGAGGCTGAAGGGCTACCTAGTAAGGAACAACCATTTGTAAAATAGAATCCTTGACCCAAAGTACTCTGGCCTGGACTGTAAGGCCCCTGAGAGCGAGAGCTGTGTCCTGCTCACCTCGCAGAGCCTTGGGAGACGGTGGAAAGGGGCCAAAAGAATCCCTTTGCCGGAACAGGCACACGGACTGTTCAGATGTGAACGGGGGCTGGACAACGGCTTTAGGAGGAAAGTCCCCTCCTTGTTGACACTATATTTCAGCTGGCTTGCTGGCCCTCCCTCAGGCTCTGCTTACCTCCTCCGGGTGTTCGGTAGTAGGAGCCTTCGTTGCTTTTGCTGTAGCGCAGTCCATGAGGCTGCATGCTCAGCGGCAGGGTCCCGTTGTTATAGAAAGTGACCTTGAGGGTGTCTCCCACCTCTGCCTTAATGACAGGGCCTAGAAACCAGCGGTTAGTAGTTAGGGTTGTCATAAATGTAATTGTCAGGTTGTGTCACTTGGGTAACTGTCAGGTTGTGTTACCTGCGTAAGGGTCTGAGAATGGATTAAAGGGATGATGTCAGTCAACCAGGAACTGCCAAAGGTCCAGGTGATTCGGGGTCATAAAAAAGTCACTTGGGATCAATATAGTAATCTTACTGGATTTGTAGGGAAAAAGAATGTAGTTTAAAGTTGGGCGAATTGGAATATATTGTTTTCGTAAAGTTTAAGATGAGAGCCAAAGTCAATAGAACCGTGAGTGGGTGGATACTCTTTTGACCGCACAGAATTTGTGTAAATGGTACATACTTAGAGGCTTGCAAGCTGTGAATAGGACTTACCGAGGACTCCAAGGTGCTCTTCTCTCGCTTTCTGTGTTTGGAAGGAAGCATCCGTGTATTCACGGTAAACTAGTTTTTGGTAAGTTCCTCCAATTCTGGTTGGGCCTTGTTCAAAATATCTCTGAGAGTCACTGTGCAGAGAAGGTAGACACACAAAGAACTTCTAAGTTTATAGCGATCATGCGAAAAGAAAGCAAGAATCTACATACATCTGTTTAAACTGCTTGTAATATATTTTAAAAAGTAATCTATGCTCACTGTAGAAAATTTGGGAAAGAAAGAAAAATATAGAGGGAAAATTAAAATCACCATCATCCTACCATCTCTCTAGAGCCGTTGCCAATATTTCCCATGGGTATCTTTTCAGTCTTTTCTCTGTGTGTGGTATACAAGTACCTCTGTTTACCTAGCAGTTTACCTACAAATTTTCCTTTTTGGAATAAAAATTAAAAAGACATGTGTCTGATTCTTTTCAGGCAGGTAGTAACAAACATTGCTTTTAAAACAAGTATGTGCAGAGATGAGAGGATATTAAAGATGAGAGAGACATTCTCATATTTTTATTCTCCCATAATAAAATAAAACGGAGTCTGCGGAGAAAAAGCGATCCCCAGCAATGAGCTGGCGACTCGCAGTGTTAAGCATCACAGCATTTCAGGGCCGGGAGAACCAAGCAAGTCGAACGGCGTCATACGTGCTTTAGTCAATACAAGACGACAGTTGGACCTAACTCTGAATCTACTTTTGCTCTCGGCCCTGACATGCTTCTCACAATTAATACAAAATTTCCATTAAACAGATTGAATGATTCATCGATGAGCTTAAAATGTAAGAAGAGAAAATGTTCATTGGATAGAACACTTCTAGTTTTCTCAAATTTTTGGTGCGTGAATTAGAGAAAAATAAATACTATGGAAAACATTATTTTTTGGTCACTTTAGAACTTGATATTTTATGACACAGAACTTTAATTCAATAGACCAGAAGGATTAAAACTCTTGTAATCTTCAAATTAGTAAATATATTTAGCAATTGGACTATCAGAAAAACTTTTTATGCACTTTTAAATGCTGATGCTGCAGTAATGTATCTCAGTCTTAGTTTTTGCTCATTAACATAGCAATTGGTAATAGAGTCTTAGATGTTATTGAGTAAAAAATATTTATATAATACAATTTAAGGATGCCACATGAAATTATTTAATTGCCTTCAGATCTTAGCAGGAAAGTATAAATTACACATGAGTAATTTTTTTGAATTTTTGTAAAATTGCTATTGATAACATTATCCACTATGCTGTTAAATATCTCATAATTATAAAACAAATCCATTTTAACATTCAGTGCTAGGAAACCTATGAGCAGTGTGCTCTCTTTTACACTGGCCGCCAAGGCATTTAGAGAAAAATTTTGTGTGGCAATGATCCTTAGGTTCAATTTTTTCCAATTATTGATAAAAATGTTTTTCTGCCTTTATTTTTTAATCAGAATCTTTTTATTATAAGATGCCTAAATCCTTTTTAGGAATAGCTGGGCTCTGAAAAGTTTCATTTATCTTTATTGAACCATAAATGCTTCAATCAGCGAATCATTACCTTCCAGGTTCTGTTAAAGGTTTTTTACTGAAGTAATTTGTACCAGATGGAGCATAGTTCCACAGTATTTTTTCAGCCGCAATATAGTAATGTTTAACATGGGTCTCAGTAGCATCTGTGTTAGGTTTTTGACAATTCCTTACTTTGAAAAAGGCCTTCATACTCTCTGAAAAACAAACGCAAGAATGTTATTAAATCATTTTTTGTAGTCCATATATATTTTTATTTTAGCCAACAATATTGCAACTTCCCCTTTCTCTAAGAAATTTTAGGTATTTTATTTATGGAATTTGTGCAAAAACCTAAAATGTATGAAACAAGTACAAAAGCCAGAATGCAAAGATGGGTGTGAGAGGAATATATGTAACTAGAGAAGAGTCAGCATTGTACCATCTCACAGACGAAGACGGCAAATGCCTTACTACTGAAAGGAATTTGAGGGTCCATTTGGCCAAAAACGCCTTCCTTCGTGGGTATAAAATTGCTACCACTAGTCACTAATGAGTTAGTTGGTTTATTAGATTAACTGTTGGAAACCAGGTGGAAAATCACGGCAGGTGCATTTTCACGAGGGTTTCACCTGTGTTTTTATTTCAGCCCCCCCCCCCCCGCTGGTGGAAGTGTAAATTATAAATTAGTACAGGCTTTTTGAAGGCAATCTGGCAACATTTGTTAAAATTAAAAACCTTTCCATTATATAATTTCACTTCTTGGTAGTTATCCAAGAGCAATATTGCACATGCACAAAAAGATACAAATAAAGAGGTATTAACCACAACATTGTTAATAAACAAAAAAAGTGGAAGCAACTAAATGTCTATCAGTAACCAAATTGTTAGATAAATTAGTATGCATCCCCAATATGGAAAACTATATAACACTGCTAAAGAATAAGTTAGATGGGAAATGTCATGGAAAACATTTCAAGACATTGATGAGTGAGGAAAGCAAGGAGCAGATTATTATATGCAGTGTGATCTAATGACGTAAAATAACCACAAAACATAGCTATGTATTTTTATTTCTACATGTTCATATATATTGTGTGAAAATGCATAGTAAACAGGCTTGCAAGCGTTCACACCCAATCGTTTACAGAGATTACTGTCTGGGGAGGGACCTGGGACGGTGGTGAAAATGATATTCCTTCCTAACACGGTTGGACTCAGCCCTTGAGTTACAATAGCTGTGTGTGGTTCTCCTTTGCCCTGTGGCCCTGGGAGGGACACGGCACTCAGGAAATCCTAATAAACGCTTGTGCTTAGTTGCTTAAATACTTAATTGAAGCATGAGGCTAACCAAAGTATGGAACTTAGAAAAAAAAGAAAGGTTTTGATCAAAGAAGTAAACACCATTTTTGTACAAAGAAGGAAAAATTAAATTCTTCAGTTCTGATAACAATCATATTTTCTGATTGCAAAGTAAAACAAAACATGCAATTATAAGTAGAGTTTGGCCGTGTAGAATAGGAAAGTCATGCTGTTATTCAAGGAACAGTGTGATTGAAGAGGGAAATAAACTAAGATAAGGATGTTTGCTCAGTAATAGATTACAATTACAGTTAACCCTTGAATAACTCAGGTGTGAATTGAGTGGGTCAATTCATATGTGGATTTTTTTCATTTCATAAACAGATGACGTAAACTTATGATATTGATAAATAGAATACAGGACTGTAAGTTATTTTCTCCTATGGTTTCCTTAATAATATTTTCTTTTCTCTAGCTTACTTTATTGCAAGAATACAGTAAACAATACATATACCAAATATTGGCTAATTGACTTCTATGTTATCAGTAAAGCTTCCCACAGTGGGCTCTCAGTAGTTGAGTTTTGGGAGAGTCAAAAGTTACAGGTAGATTTCTGACTGCAAGGGGGTCAGTGTCCCTAATCCCAGCTTGTTCAAGGATCAACTGTGTTTGTTCCTTCATAATTCCCGGCTCTGCCTCTTATAAGGTTTTGGGCAAGTGTTTTAATCTCTTGGAATTTGTTTTCTCAATTTAAAAAAACATACCTGTAATAATACCCGTTCTGTCCAACACTCAGGTTTTTTGTAAGGCTCACAGGGTAATGAACATAAAGGTTTTTTGTTTTCTTTTTTTGTAAAAACAAAACCCTCTAACCACAAAAAGCATTTATTATCATAGAGTTAAAAGGGTCGGAGACCTGGGTTCTAGACCTGATCTCGTCACTGACTTTCTAAATGGCAATCCTATTGCCTCCCTAGATATCAGTTTCTCTGCTTGGAAGATGAGGCATTTGTAATGGGCTATAACCTTGGAAGTCTTCTGGCCCTGTATTATATGAAAGTAATAAATCCCTACCATATATCGGACAGCCCAGTATCCACTCTCCAGGGCCCTTGGCCACCATGAAGGCATCTTCCAATGAGGCAGGGAAGACGGTAATGGTGTCCTTCCTGTGGTGCCGGGAGATCAGAGTCTGTCCATGGAGGTAGATGGGGTGTATATCGAAAAGGTCACCCATGCCAACAAAATGCCACCTGACCCTGTCCTCTGCACACATGGTGAGATTGGGCAGATTTCCGTACATGTATCCATTAATTGCTGAAAACAAATGTAAATTAACTTATGAAGCCTGATAGATAAGGGCCACATGGTATAAATTCTATGCATTTCCTCATTACATACACCCAGCAGTGTCAACATTGCCCTTACGCATGATCTATGACAAGAGTTGATTTGTGTTTCACAAAAAAGAAGGCCATAAATATTGTATATGATTGGAAGTGGTCGCAGCGCAAAGATTTAGAGGCAAGAAGAGGAAAAGCAGCTGAAAGTGAGGAAGCGGTGAAAGGGGAAAGAATAGAATGAAGCTTAGTCCGTGAAAGAAAGAGAGCAAGGAGAAAGGCGGCTGAGTTAACAGGACCATCTTCTCTGAAAAATTCTATGCACAAACACATTTTCCTAAAACATGACATCAACTTTTGATCAATATCAGATTTTTGAAAACAAATGCATCTGCCTAACTTTACTTGCTAGGAAACTTTGAAAAGCAGCAGGGTTTATTAGATGCCTTGCATATCAACTAGCACACCCCGAGTGAAAAACTGAAACATAAATTTAAGCAAGCAAACTTAACAAAGGAAAAAAGCCCCTGAATAGAATCACAGAAGTTAGACTTATAGGATATTATAATCGAGAAGGTTTTTAAATCTTACAGAACATCTTATTGCTTTGCTGGAAGCTCTGATCACTAGCATTAACTTGGCCAGATTCAGTATATGTCTGAATATTGTCATCGATATACCAGCTGTTGTTTTCGTCAACTTGAGCGAACATCAGAACATAAAACTTATCGATATTTTTTTCAATGTCTCCATCCAGTGTGCCTGAAACAAACAAACACCAGCAAAAACCAGCAAAACTTCCTCTTTGCAACCATTACTATTACTATAAAATAAGTTGATGATTCTAACGGATTCAACTTAAAATATAAAGGTAAAATCTTGCACCCTCTGCAGACAGAGCCCTAAGGAACCAAGCGTGCAGGAGCCGGCAGGCGGCCTCTCACCCTCAGTGCCTCCCGCCGGCCGAGCCCACGCTTCTCTGCGGGAGAAAGGGGCCCGCAGCACTTTGGGGAGAGGAAGGCTGCAGTGAGGTTGGCCGGGTTTGACTCCCATCTACTGATCACCCCGCATTACTGGACGTGAACTGAGGTGTTGGACTCAAGATCGCCACCCAGCACCCAGAGTCCCAGATGGCAACTTTATTTTTTTTTTACTAGAGAATCAAGATCAAGGCAGGAAAACAGAGCTCATTTGGTAGCAAAATTCCAGTAGGAGAGTGAGGGAGACCCCACATATTCTGTTTGACTCAATTGCTGCAATGAAATTTTTAAAATCTGTTACCTTTTTTACAGGTCAGAATTGGTCCGACAAGTCCTGAAGCCACATCTCTGAGAGTGTCTATATGGGAGTGGTATATCCTGGTTATGCAGTTGCTGTCATTGAGAGCAGGCCCCTGCTTTTCCTGTACAAACCACTTGTAAGTATACCGGCTCCCTGGCTCCAGACGGTCGTCTTCCTTTTGCCAACCCGTAGTATTATCAGGATAGAGAGCACCTAGGAAACATGATCTGCACTGTGGTCACAGTAACCATTGGACACACTATTCTGAATGTGACTCATGCTTTCATGTCATAGCATAAGACATGAATGTATGCTAATTTGTATTTTCAGAGTAAAGCGTGCATTTCTCTCCTCCTCTCTCCTGACTCCTTTAGTTGGCTCCTTTAGTTGGCTTCCATCTGAATGCCCAGCTTGACACTTTCTAGAACAAAATGTAATGATGCAGGCAGTGTATTAACAGGCTACCATCAATTTTATTGATGGATTCCACAAATATTTAATGTGTACCTACTATGTCCCTAGATATAGGATACAGAGATCTGGGCTCCTGAGTCTCTCACCATATTTTTTTCACTTCAAATGGGACTTGGGACCCATGACATCAAGAGACATCCATGTGACCTCCAAGTAGCCCACTCGTGTCTGAAAGTGGCCTGCAGAGCTTACATTACCCTGAGCTATTCAGTTCTGAATTTGGGGCCTTGCTCTCTTTTCTTTCTTCTCCTAAAATTTCACTTCAGATGCCCACCTCTTGAGGCCAGAATACTGATAACTATGCATAAAATTTCTTCATTCAATAGAATACTTTGAAGCATGGCCGACCTCTCATTCTTGGGACTCTCACACTCCATGTTGCACACAAACCCCGAATTGTTGGTTTTTCCTTCTCCTTTCCCCCAGCATCATCAGGCACTGTGAGTGTAGATGTGTAGAAGGGAAGATACTGTCAAGAAAGTAGTGCTTCCTCTTGACACTGATGTTTTCCAAGAGGCTAATCTCATCCACTAGGAAATGAAATGTGATGGGGCAGAACAGTATTTCTGCCAACTGACATTTAGCTCATGAGTGTCTCCTACAAAAAAATTTCCTTTTGGTGAGTGAAGAGTGTTTCCTTTCCCAGGAATTGTACGAGGGTAGTTATTCATTCAAGATTTAAATGAGACTTGACTTTGGGTAGTGAACACAAAATGCAATATACAGATGACATATTATAGAATCATACAATTGAAACATATATAATTTTATTAACCACTGTCACCCCAATAAATTCAATAAAAAATTGAAAACACACATGGCAACGAGTTAAAAAAAAGATTTAAGTGAGAACTTTAAAAAGAACTGTCTTGAATATAAACATTAAAGACATCGGAAGTAAGAAGATGCAAACATCCCAAACTCCTCCTAGTTCAAAATGACACCCAGTTAATGATGACTTGTTTTTCCTGAAGCACTGGGCTCATCCTCTCTATAAGCAAAAGCTCAGGAATGTCAGGAAAGAGAATCCACTTACCTTCATTATCTTTAGTGTAGGTGAGTCCATGAGGATGGAAACTGAACACCCTTGAAGCAAAATTTTTTACATGTACATAAATATAGTCTCCAGTCTCTGCTGTAATTATCGGACCTAAAAATCCCAACCAAGATGGTTTTTTAACGACCTTTTGAAATGTGCCATCAGTATACTGAAAATATAAAGCCTTTTTATAAACAGATCCTATTCTATCTGGGCCACTTTGTAGATACATTTGGGACTCTCTGTAAAAAAAGAAACAAACAGGAAAAGAGAAAATGTTAACAAATTTTGACTAGAAAGAAAACATCTTGAATCAAGTGCAACCAGAAGTAAGAAGCTTTGCAGCCTAATTTGGGTGGAGACAACAGACACCAGAGGAAGTGTGAAGGGGGTCTAAGCAGGCGTTCAGCCAGGGACAATGCTGCGGCCTGGTGACGGGATCAAGCGCTAAGGCAGCAAGCAGTACACGCGGTGGCTTGGTTTAAAGGCCTTACCAAACTCTGTACTGAACTACAGAAGGGCTTCGAACACCACTTTGAGCTCACTTGAGCTCTCAAGCATTAGATCAATTCCTATGACTTAGGATCATTTACTCATTTAAATACGTCTGTAGGTTTGTTAGTAGAACTGGGGGCATTCTGGCCAACAAACAGTCAATTAGGCTTCCGCTCGTTACCTCTAGATGCCCCCCTTCCCATTATCTGAAGAGAGAAGTCAAGAAGATAGCTGCAATGCTACAATCTCTGGCACACACATAACATCAGAGAGAAAAGTGTGTTTTACGTCTTGAGCACTATTTGAACAGAACAGGTGATAAGCACAGAATTAGACAGGATCCTGAAGGAATGTGGCAAGAGGGCAAGAGTGGCGATGATCCCAGGAAGGAGCGATGTCTGATCCATATTTATCCGTCTCCCACGCCATTCTTATACTAAAAGCACAAAGGAAGTGGTTCTAATAGCAAATGTGCCCTTAAAGGGTCAATCCTGGGAAATTCTTAATCAGCATTTTACCAGTGAGTAACAGTTACCAACCATTGCTTCTGACAGTAGCTTTTTCAATGCAAAGGTCTTACTTACTGATCTTCTGAAATGGGCTTCCCAGTCAGCATATTTTTACCAGTAGGAGCATAGTTCCAAGTAGTTTCCTTAATTGCTATATAGTAGTGCTTATTTTTTGCCCAACCCGGAGAACTAATAAAAACCAGAAAGGCGAGTGGCAAAAGGGCCTTCATTTTTGAATCCTGAGCCTGGAGAGATTACCTGAAAGATGCTTGCTTCCTTTTATAATCCAGGCTTTCTTCCTTATTGGTATTTATTTACATAAATTAAGGTTACACAAGAGCTTATCATGTGCTTCAGCTACGTGTCTGTCCATTCCATTCCAAATGCATTCAGTTTTCATTAGTCAGACCAGGTGAAATGCTGCACAACCCACAGAGAATTCTGGTTTTTTGGTCAGTTTAGAGCATTTTTAATTGCTGGTTAGATTGGCTATCCAGATCATCCACCCTTCCCTGACAGTTGTTATCTATTTCTAAATTAGAGAAATTGTCTCCAGTCTAGTCTCCAGCCTCCTTTTTCTTACTGTTCTAGTCCATCTTTTTACCTACCATTCTCAGATTCTTCTTTAATTGTTAAAACTTAGTCCTCAAGTGATGATTTAAATTCTTTGTCATTTATGACTTTCTTTAAGTCATTCTCAAATTTCTTGACGTCTAAAACTGTTCATAATCTAGCCCCCAATCTGATATTCCAGGCGCTGGCATCAGACAGCTCTGGGCTTGACTCTCAACTCTGCCTCTTACCAGCTGTGACCTATGTGTGACTGTGGAACTCAAATTCTCAACTTATAAAATGATAATATTACCCACTGAGGGAACTGTGAAAATTAAATGAGACAGCACATGTTTAGAGGAGCTTGGAGGCACATAAGGAGCCTGATACACAGCCAGCATTTCACAAGTGTTATTTAGCTCCCTTTCGCCCACTGTTAGAGTGGGCTTTGCAATATGACAGTCTGCAAGTTTTGACCTGTGTAGAATTTAGCAACTGTTGCTTATAAAAAAAAAACCTCATAGCCTCATTATTTGTGAGTTTTTCACATTTGTGAATCCTTTGGTGAGTTTAAAGAAGCTGGGCAAACAGCCTGCTACTTTGGCAGGTTTTAATGTCACCAGCAGATGTTGGAAGGAATTCAGAGTACTTAGGCCTGGAGGGATGGAGGTGTGTGGAGAAACTGCCCAGTGGAGAACCAAGAGGAAGAGATTCATACCCCTGCACCCTTGGGAAATAGTTGAAAGGTTGGACAGAAGACCCAGGTCAGGCACACTGGATCTCATGAGAGATGGATGAGAGATGGGTGAGAGATGGGTTCTCTGGCCTCAAGGAGGAGACCCAACTCGGTTGGAATTGTTCGGAAGTTACAGTCTCACAGGTCTCGCTCTGAGTGTAGAAGAGCCATCCCTGCCACTGTGGCCTAGATCAGCTGTTGTAGAAGGATCCAGCCATCAGGCAGGGGGTCAGGATTCCTTAGACAGGCTTTAAATGTCCCTTTATCCAGAAAGTCTATGATTTCCTTCCTCATCTTCCCAGGAACATTAATTTTACTTTGGAATGTGAAAACCAGAAGATTCATTCAGCTTGCATTTTTTCCCCTTAGTAAGTAGCCCAGTAAGTACAAAGAAATCTAGTATATTCAGATCAAACTGGTCTACCTCCAGTTCCCACTCTACCATTTACTACCTGCGTGATTTGGGATGAGTTGCATATTTAAAAATAACTATGATTAATACGTTAAGGGCTCTAATGAAAAAAAGTAGACAGCATGCAAGGACATATAAGCAATGTCAGTACAGAGATAAAAATTCTAAGAGACAATCAATTGTAAAAGAAACGAAGAATGTTTTTGATGCTTCATTAGACTGGACACAGCCAAGAAGATAATCCGTGAGCTTGAAGACCCATCAATGGAAACTTCCAAAACTGATATTCAGAGAAAAAAAGAAGAATGAAAACAAAACACACAGCAGAGAACATCTGAGAATGGTGAGAAGCTTTTGAAAGATGTAACATACAGAAGATCAGAATAGATCAGAAGGAGTAGAAAGTAAAATAAATATTTGAAGTAATAATGGCCTAGAGCTTTCCAAAATGAATGACGCCAAACGACAGATCCAAGAAGCCCAGAGGACAAATGTCAGAATAATAAAAAACAACAACAAAAAAACCCTATACCTAAGCACATCATATTCAAACTGTAAAAAACCAAAGACAAAGAGGAAATCTTGAAAGAAGCCAGAAGGTGGGCAATACCTTACCCATAGAGAAATAGGGGTAAGAATTATAAAACTGAACTGATCTTGCTCATCCCCCAAAAGCCATTTCAATCACTGTCTTCAGCTAATAGCTAATCACTTCTCAGCTAATAGCAATTCCAGTCTTCTAACAGCCCAGGCAACAAAATTTTGGATTTATCCTGAGTTCGTCTCTTTCTAATATTTCACATCCAGTCTGTCACCTGTTCAAAATATATCTAAAGCCCAGCCACATCTCACACCTCTACTGACATTTCTTTGGTTCCAGCCACCACCATGCTCCTCTAGAGTACTGTAAAAGCTTCCTAAGGCTTCCTAAAATATTACAGATGTCCCCCTGCTTCTGCCCTTGCTTCCCTTCTTAACACAACAGCCTGAGGGAGCCTTTTAAAATATAAATTTTTCATTCCTCCACTCAAAGCCTTGCAATGGCTCTCTTTCTGATAGAGTGAAATCCATAACCTTTTCTATGGCTTTCAGAGCTCCTTAATGATCTCATCACCTCCTTTCTCTCATCTCTACTCATCTCTCCTCTGCTCACTCAGCTCCAGCCAGGCTTGCTTCCTGCAGTTCTTTGAACATACCAACCACGCGTGCACCATAAAGCCCTCGGACTCCCTCTGCCCGAGTGCTCTTCCCTTAGCTATCCTGATGGTTCCTTCCTTAGCCTTCTGCAAGTCTGAGATGTTACCCTCTAATGAGGTCTACTCTGAACACCTGATTTCATAGTGCCATCTGCTCCACCAATCTTCTCCCCAACATTTGGGATTCTCCCTATTTTTTCTTTTGTCCACAGCACTTACCATGTTCTAACTTACTATAGTTTATTCTCTGTTTTCCTTACTAAAATGTAAGCTCTATTAGGGCAGACATTGTTGTTGGCTTTGTTCGTTGATGTATCCCCAGCACCTAGAATAGTTTTTGGTACAAAGTATGGGCTTACTGATTATTTGCTGAATGAATACATTCTAAGATACCCTGTAACTGGCAGTGTGGCCTGGGAAAACAACAGCAGCTTCCATAATGATAATCACAACCATTTTGGGGGTACTTTCTATCTGTTAAGTGCCTCAAGAGTAAGACGACCTCAGCAGCAGGAAGGTAGAACTCCTGCCTAGGGCCACACAGCTGGTTAGAGACAGAGCCAGGATTGGACACCCAGGCTTTCTGGCTTCAGAACCCATATTCTTTTTTTCTTTTTTTAATTTATTTATCTTTATTGTTGAAAATATTTACCCCCATTGATCCTCTCCACCCCACATCCATCCCACCCCTAGGCTTTCTCCAGACCACTGTCTGTGTCCATGGGTTATACCTATAAACATATAAGTTCCCTGATTAATCTCTCCCCAGCCACTCCTCCCTCCCCACCTTCCCTCTGAGATCCCTTCAGTCTGTTCCATGCTTCTATGTCTCTGGATCCATTTTGTTCATCAGTTTATTTTGTTTATTATATTCCACATATATGTGCGATCATGTGGTACTTGTCTTTCTCTGACTGGCTTATTTCACTTAGCATAATACTTTCTAGTTCCCTCCATGCTGTGCCAAAGGATAAAAGATCCTTCTTTTTTACAGCTGCATAGTATTCCATGGTGTGAACGTGCCACAGCTTTTTTATCCACTCATCTACTGATGGGCACTTGGGCTGTTTCCAGATCTTAGCTATTGTAAATTGTGCTGCTATGAACAGAGGGGTGCATAAGTTCTTTGTGATTGGTGTTTCAGGTTTTTTAGGATATATTCCTAGAAGTGGGATCACTGGGTCAAATGGCAGTTCCATTTTTAATCTTTTGAGGAACCTCCATACTGTTTTCCATAGTGGTTGCACCAGTCTGCATTCCCACCAGCAGTGTACTAGGGCTCCCCTTTCTCCACACTCTCGCCAGCACTTGTAGTTTGTTGATTTGTTGATGGAGCCATTCGGATAGGTGTGAAGAGATACCTCATTGTGGTTTTAATTTGCATCTCTGTGATGATTAGCAATGTTGAGCATTTTTTCGTATGTCTCTTGGCCATCTGAATGTCCTCTTTGGAGAAGTGTCTATTCAGGTCCTTGGCCCATTTTTTAATTGGATTGTTTGTCTTCCTTTTGTCAAGTTGTATGAGCTCCTTATATATTTTGGATATTAACCTTTTATCAGATGTGTGGTTGACAAATATGTTCTCCCATACAGCGGGCTCCCTTTTTGTTTTGTTGATGGTTTCTTTTGCTGTGCAGAAGATTTTTATTTTGACGCAGTCCCATTTGTTTATTTTCTCCTTAGTTTCCCTTGCCCTAGGAGATGTATCAGCAAACACATTGCTATGAGAGATGTCTGAGATTTTGCTGCCTATGTTTTCATCTAGCATTTTTATGGTTTCATGTCTTACATGTAAGTCTTTTATCCATTTTAAATTTACTTTGGTGTATGGTGTAAGTTGGTGGTCTAGTTTCATTTTTTTGCATGTACCTGTCCAATTTTTCTAACACCATTTATTGAAGAGACCATCTTTACTCCATTGTATGTTCTTCCCTCCTTTATCAAATATTAATTGACCATAATGGCATCGGTCAATTTCTGGGTCTCTGTTCTGTTCCATTGAACTATATGTCTTCTTGTTCCAGTACCAGGCTGTTTTGATTACATTGGCTTTGTAGTATAACTTGATATCTGGTATTGTGATTCCTCCAACTTTGTTATTCTTTCTCAAGATTGCCATGGCTATTTGGGGTGTTTTTGGTTCCATATTAATTTTGAAAGTGTTTGTTCTAAATCTATGAAATATGCTGTTAGTATTTAAATGGGATGCATTGAATTCAGAGATCACTTTGGGTAATATGGACATTTTAATGATGTTAATTCTTCCAACCCATGAACATGGTATATTTTTCTATTTGTTTATATCTTCCTCTATTTCTTTTTTCAGTGTCTATAGTTTTCTGAGTAAAAGTCTTTTTACATCTTTGGTTAAGTTTATTCCTAGGTATCTTATTTTTTTAGTTGCAATGGTAAGTGGGATTGTTTTTTTAGTTTCTTTTTCTGAGAGTTCATTATTGGTATATAAAAATGCCATCAATTTCTGGGTGTTAATTTTGTATCCTGCTACCTTGTTGAATTTGCTTATTAAACCTAGTAGTTTTTTTGGTGGAGTCTTTAGGATTCTCTATGTACAATATCATGTCATCTGCAAATAATGACAGTTTTGTTTCCTCCTTTCCAATTTGGATGCCTTTTATGTTTTCTTCTTGTCTGATCACTGTGGCTAGGACTTCCAATACTATGTTGAGTAAGAGTGGTGAAAGTGGACACCCCTGTCTTGTTCCTGTTCTTAGGAGAAATAGTTTTAGTTTTTTCCCATTGAGTATGATGTTGGCTGTAGGTCTGTCGTATATGGCCTTTATTATGTTGAGGTATGATCCCTCTATTCCTACTTTGCTGAGAGTTTTTATCAAAAATGGGTGTTGGATTTTATCAAATGCTTTTTCTGCATCTATTGATATGATCATGTGATTTTTGTCTTTAAATTTGTTTATGTGATGTATCACGTTTATTGAATTGCGGAATATTGTACCAGCCTTGCATCCCTGGAATAAAGCCCACTTGGTCATGGTCTATGATCTTTTTAATATATTGCTGGATCTGATTTGCTAGTATTTTGCTGAGGATTTTAGCATCTAAGTTCATTAGGAATATTGACCTGTAATTCTCTTTCTTTGTAGTGTCTTGATCTGATTTTGGAATTAGGCTAATGCTGGCCCTTAAAAACAGTTCGGAAGTGTTCCTTCCTCTTGGATTTTTGAAATAGCTTGAGGATAGGTGTTAATTCTTCTTTGAATCTTTTTAAAACTACCCTGTGAAACCATGTGGGCCAGGGCTTTTGTGTGCTGGGAGCCCTTTGATTACTGCTTCAATTTCATCAGCAGTTATTGGCCTATTCAGGCTTTCTGACTCTTCCTGATTGAGTTTTGGAAGGTTGTATTTTTCTAGGAATTTATCCATTTCATCCAGGTTGTCCAGCTTGGTGGCATATAGTTGTTCATAGTATTTTCTTACAATCCTTTGTATTTCTGTTGAGTCAGTTGTAATTTCACCTCTTTCTTTTCTCATTTTATTTATTTGGGTCCTCTCTCTTTGTTTCTTGATGAGTCTGGCAAAGGTTCATCAATCTTGTTTATTTTCTGAAAGAACCAGCTCTTGGTTTCATTGATCTTTTGTATTATTTTTTTAGTCTCTATGTCATTTATTTCTGCTCTGATCTTTATTATTTCTTTCCTTCTACTTACTCTAGGCCTTTCTTGTTGTTCCCTTTCTAAGTTTTTCAGTTGTAGGGTTAGAGAATCTATTAGAAGTTTTTCTTGTTTTTTGAGGTAGGCTTGTAGTGCTATGAACTTTCCTCTCAGGACTGTTTTCATTGTGACCCATAGATTTGGAGTTGTCATGTGTTCATTTTCATTTGTTTCCAGGAAGTTTTTTATTTCTTTCTTGATCTCTTTGGTAACCCATTCATTGTTTAAAAACATGCTTTTTAGCCTCCATGTGTTTGAATGGTTTTTAGTGTTTTTATTGTAGTTGATTTCTAATTTCATGCCACTGTGGTCTGAGAAGATGCTTGATATGATTTAAATCTTCTTAAACTTGTAGAGACTTGTTTTGTGTCCTAACATGTGGTCTATTTTTGAGAATGTCCCATGTGCACTTGAGATGAATGTATATTCTGCAGCTTTGGGGTAGAATGTTCTGTAAATGTCAATTAAATCCATATGATCTAGTGTGTTATTTAGGGTCACTGTTTCCTTATTGATTTTTGTCTGGAAGACCTATCCAGTGAAGTCAGTGGAGTGTTAAAGTCCACTAGTATGACTGTATTGCTGTCAATCTTTCCCTTGAAGTCCTCTAGATTTTTAAAATTAATTTAGGTGCTCCTATATTGGGTGCATATATGTTTATCAGGGTTATATCCTCTTGTTGGATTGATCCCTTTAGTATTGTGTAGTGACCTTTCTTGTCTCTCATTATGGTCTTCATTTTGAAGTCTATTTTGTCTGATATGAGTATTGCTACCCCAGCTTACTTTTCATTTCCATTTGCCTGGAAAAATTTTTTTCCATCCCTTCACTCTCATCCTGTGTGAGTCCTTTGTTCTGAGGTGGATCTCTTGTAGACAGCATATATTTGGGTCATGTTTTCTTATCCATTCAGCCACCCTATATCTCTTGATTGGGGCATTTAATCCATTTACATTTATGGATATTATTGAAAGATACTTATCTACTGCCATTTTATTTCTTTATGCTTATGTTTCTCATTCTCTTTATTTCTACTTCTAATTACAGCATTACATTTCCTGTAATGTTGGTTTTGTAGTGATAAAGTCCTTTAGCCTTTTTTTTTGTGTCTGGGAAGCTCTTTATTTCACCACCTATCTTGAATGACAGTCCTACTGGATAGAGTAGTCTTGGTTTTAGATCCTTGTTTTGCATTACCTTGAATACTTCATTCCATTCCTTTCTGGCCTGTAGAGTTTCTGATGAGAAGTCAGCTGACAGCCTTATGGGAGCTCCTTTGTCGGTAACAGTTTGCTTTTCTTTAGCTTCCTTTTAAGATTCTCTTTGTCTTGAGTTCTTGGCATTTTAATTATGATGTGTCAGGGTGTGAGCCTCTTTGGATTCTTCTTGCTTGGGTCTTTCTGTGCTCCTGAACTTGTGTGACTTTTTTCTTGACCAGGTTAGGGAAATATTCTGCCATTATTTCATTGAACAGATTCTCTAACCCCTGCTTACTTTTGACCTCCTCTGGCACTCCTATAATACAAATATTGTTATGTTTCATGCTGTCCCACAGCTCTCTTAGACTGTCCTCCTGTTTTTTTATTGTTTTTTGGTTTTGGGTCTCTGATTGAGTGATTTTTTCTACCCTGTCTTCTAATTCACTGATCTGATCCTCGGTTTTCTCTAATCTGCTGTTTATTCCTTCCAATGTATTCTTTATTTCTGCTATGTCATTCTTCATTTCTTACTGGTCATTTTTATAGTTTCCATATCTTTCATGTTATGGAACATCCTTACAATCAGCATTCTAAACTCTATATCTGAGAGATTGTTTATCTCCATTTCATTTAGCTCTTTTTCTGGAAACTTCTCTTGTTCTTTCATTTGGGGTTTGTTTTTTGGTTTCCCAATTTTGGCTACACTTTTGGGTTTGTTTTTAAGTGTTAGGTAGACCTACTGGGACTCTCAGTCTTTTTGGAGGGTATCTGGTACAGGCCAATGTCAGACACAGTTTGCGACTGGCCTTGAGTACCCTGTTTGGAGCTATCACCAACCCTAGGCTTGAGGTCTCCACTGCTGGGGCTGGGTACGTTTGGACAGGATCAAGATGCACACAAAGTCTGCTTTTTTAAGGCCCAAGTCTCGAAGCAGATCAGGCAAAGACTCACAGCACCCTGAGTTCTGCCTCTGCCTTCAGATTGATTAATGTGATTCTCTTAATGAGCCTCAGGCTGTAGAAACTCCTCTGGGCAGGGTGAGAGGCTTTCCCGCTGGGTGAGGCAATTGCTTCCCCTGAGGCAAAAGCCGAAAATTGGCTGCCTGAGAAAGATGTCCCCCATAGTCTGGAGGAATGATTTGGCACAGGAATCCAGACAAAGGTCCCCTGATCTCACTCTCCAGAGACCACAATCCCAGACTGTCCCCACACAGCTCTAGTCCACTCCTACTCCACCAGAGCCCAAGGTGAGTGACTGCACATGAAACTTTGTGTTAGCCCTTTACGAAGGTTCCTGCATTTCCAGCCCTCTCTCCTTGGCAGACAGAAACCTGGTTGCTTTTCACAACCAGAGGTTACGTGGGCACCTTTCTCAGTCCTGGTGCTCTGGGCTGGGGAGACCAGCCTGGGCTTTAGGCCCAGAGTCCTCAGTGGGAACCCCCACAGCTGAGACATCCCTCCAGACCTTCAGCTGCTGCCTGTGGGAGCCCAGCCAGCCCTCTTACTCTCCACTTCCTACCAGTCTCTGTACAGTCTCCCATTTTCCTCCTTGGTTATGAGGGTGCTCTCCAGCTCGTCTTCAGTTGGTTTTCAGGATGGTTTTTCTGTGTTTTAGTTGTTAATCCAGATTGGTTCCAGGAGGGTGTCAGTGTAGCTTCCACTCAGTCTGCCACCATCTTGGGTCTCTAGAACCCATATTCTTAACTGCTGTGTGGTCCTGGGAAATCATATGATCTTCTCTGCATCTCGGGTGTTTTTCTCTTGTTTTTAAAAAATAAATCTTTATTGATTTCAGAGAGAGGAAAAGAGAGGGAGATTGAGAGGTAGAAACATCAGTGATGAGAGAGTCATTGATTGGCTGCCTCCTGCACGTCCCCTACTGGGGATCAATCTCGCAACCCAGGCATGTGCCCTGACCGGGAATCGAACCTTGATCTCCTGGATCATATGTCGATGCTCAGCCACTGAGCCACCTGGCTGGGCAGATGTTTTCCTCTTTATTACAAATTGTGCTACATTATTTTAAGGATCCTTTCATATGCCCAAAAATTTATGTTATGTCACTCTGCTTTACTATTTTGCCCACTTTGCTGATTTTAAACATCCAGATTAATCAAAACTCCCACCTCCTGCAGTTGGGAATAGTCAGGACTCTTGTGAAAGAGGGACCAGGGGAGCTTGGTACAGCTCAGAGATAGTCAATGACCAGAAATACTACTGGATTATAAAAGGACAAGTTCAATTGTATTGGAAAAAATTTGTTATCTTTTTTTGTTGACCAACTATGAACCATTTTACTTCACTGTATTGTTAATGATACTTGTATAAAGAAGTCACGTCTTCATTCACGTATTCAGTGTACAGCAAGTCCTTCTGGAGAGTTCATTTGCACTGCTAAAGGAGGAATGATGTTTCTGAAACTGGGCAGTATAATGAGTGAAGAGGCTGCTGGTGATGCTGCAGCCCCAAGTAAAACATGGCCAGAGAACACAAACTTTGTTTTTTTGTCGGTGCCCTCAAATATATCACCCAAATTGTTTACTTATTGCATTACTAAAACCAATCCACTTCACTGGTTGAATAGGACACGACATCTTGAAAGACAGTAAAAGGAATTACTGCCACAGAATTTTAGGGCAATTCCAGAAAAGACTCAAACAACAGTTTAAAACCATGACCCCATCGTGAATATGTCTGTGTAACCTACCAGGGCAATGACATCGAGAATATCTACATTCATTTGGGTGTGCACATCCTGGTGTGTTTCATATTAAAACAATTATAGTAGGTCACACTCACAACTCTTCAACTAAAAATAAAGGGTGGATAGCAAAAATTAATTTTTAATTCATCATTTGAACCTCAGGATGACTTTTCTCCCATTGAAGCAATGCTCCTGGTGGTGGGTGGATTCCACCTCTGCTCTCCAAATGACATTGTAACCCCAAATGTAGATAAAATTAACAAAGATAATTGCTACTGAAAAAATGGCCACTTAACATGAATCCCTTTGAAACTGGAAACAGTATTTGATTAGGACTTTGTTGTTAGAAATGAAACCAATTAAGAAGATAAGATTCTTTCATCTTATATTAGTTTAAACCTGACTTTTTTGATTTATAAAAATGACAGTTACACATAATTCTATCTAATATTTAACATAATTTTAATTAGGCTTATAAGTGCACCAAATCTTAGAATGAACCAAAAATAAAGCAAGTGTCGTTTAGGTGTGAATGATAGAGCTTTAAGAGAGCACATATGGACTCTGTTCCACTGTTGATCTTCACAGCACCTCCACAAAGAAGGCTATTTGCCTAAACATTAGAGCAATCCCTAGGGTATCTCTTAATCTATAATATTCAAATCATTCTTTTTATATTCTTAAACTGCCATCCTTATTGACTTTGTTTTCTTCAAATATTTACTAGTTTAACTCCACCAGATCTTTGTCAAAACTTTGTATTTCCCTATTACTTTTAATAACTTTTAAATCCTGCATTATTTACATTTAATTTGCATTTTATTTCCAGCAGAACAACAAATATATTGGTACAGTGCATAGGAAAATATATTTGTGTTACATAAGAAGACATGCTTCAATGGGGACTAACATCATAAGTGGTCACTTTAAACAATTGCTAGATTTCCATGTATTTATAGTTATAATAAAAATGGTAGAAGACAATGCAGATACAAATCTAAAAACTAAAAAATGTTTAAAGATATCCCATAGTTTAAAACTTTATATCTTGAATGCTAGCTATTCAAAAAGGAAGCTTTAATTAGAGAAATCAGAATGACGATTCTGAAAGAGCCCTTTCAAGGCTCTTTATAAATACATATATGAGCTGGGCATTTGATGTCAGAGGTTAATAGAATCAATAGTTTATTATAGGTGATTGTTTTGAAAAATATGGTTTTCCTTCCCCCTGGATTTGATCTTCCAATATTGTTATACTTAAAACATATCACACAATAATAATGGCTGCTGTGTCTGAGGCCTTCCTTGAGCTAGATTCGCCCAAGACTTCCAAAAAATGTTTTGTATGAAATCCAGAACTGACTGTTAAAGATCCAGGAATAGCTAAGGTGACACTGGAACGTACCTCGGTGAACACAGCTCATCCCCCCAGAAAGTAAGTTGTTCTTTTCTGTATCGTTTTACCATTTTACCTGGATATCTATCCCTACACAATATATTGTTTATTTTCAAAGAAAACTAATAGCAAGCATAAGCCTGTTTGTGTTAGGAGGGGGCAGCTGTGCCACTGCTGGGTGAGCAGGCCTGCGAGCGTGTGAGCCGAGCAGCCTCCGGGCCTCAGGCGGGCTCTCAGGCGTGGGCAGAGGGGCCGCGCTGGGAGTGAGGCACGATCTTAGTGACCCGAACTGTGGAAAACCGGAGGGAGAGCAGGAACGTCATTAGCACATAGTTAAACAAAACTGAATGCAGATAAAGATCTCACCAGGCACACTGTCCAGAAGTGAGAAGAATAGTACACTGGCAGCAGAGCTCTTGTGACAAATGTCTTTGGCATACCCGTCAGGTCACACCGCTCGAATAGGCTGGGTGCCCTGCACCCGGCAAACAGCTGCTACTGGGATACACACTTTTCCACCTTCCTTGGGGCTCCCCCCACCTGCCTCCCTTGTGATACCTCCTGTTTCCTGGTTCCCATTTCTTCCCCTTGGAGGAAGAGTCCCTTCATTTGGATGGGCCGCGTCCTCCAGGAGCTTCCTGGAAAGGGGATTTTTTTGAGAACTTATCAGGAAGTGTCTTGTATTGTGGAAAGAATTTCCTGCAGAATTTAAAGGCCAATGTTCCATAGTCTTAGAACCATTTAGCTGCTCAAAAGCTCAAAGCCGATACAACTCACTATACTGTCTACGTGAAATGTTCTTTTTCTCTGGCAGCTTATAGAATATTCTTTTTCAGTTGGGAGTTTTAAACTTCATTTGGTATGTCTTTCCTATCTGGATATTCAGTTTCATGAAATTTTCTTAAATTATAATAATTTCTGTTCTCCATGTTCTCTTATTTCTTTCTAGGAACTCCTATTATTTGGTGTTGGATTTCTTAGACTGACCTGTTCTCTTTTTTCTTAGTTTTCCCTCCATTTAAAAAAAATCACTTATTCGTTTTGCTCTAGTCCCTGAGTGATAACTCAACTTCATTTTCAAAACCTTGTACTGAGTTTTTTGTTTAAACTATCTTATTTTTAATTCCCAAAAGTTCTTTTTTTGTTCTATGAATGTCCCTTTTAAAAAAGATTCTCATCACTTTTTCATGAACACAGAATCTTTTATCTTTCTGTGGAATTAATGATTTTTTAAAAGTTTTCTTTCTTAATATTTACCTTTATTATTGAAAGTATTACAGGTGTCCCCTCTTTTTCCCCCCATTGTTCCCCTCCACCCTGCATCTGCCCCACTCCCAGGCCTATTTTCTGTGTCCGTGGGTTATGCATATATGCATGTAAGTTCTTTGATTTAAAAAAAAGTTTCTTTTCTCCATTTTTGTTTCCTCCAAATTGGTCTTCATTTAAATTTGTTTTGGTCTCTATCTTTCATGTAAGAAGGTTTTTATCAGATGTCTGGGGATCCTTGTCTACCTGCTCATGATAACAGATGGAAAAAGAGCCTGTTGGGAACAGAGGGAGGGAGCAAAGGAGGGAGGGAGGGAGGGAGGATGAGTGTGGGCCAGGCTTACTGACTCTAAACCTCACTGTGGGGCAAACTGGGTAAGCCATTTATTGAGAAATTTCAATTATGACTATATTCATTTCCTATTGCTACCATGAAAACCACAAACTTAGTGACATAAAACAACAAAAATTTATTATCTTACAGTTCTGGAAAGCAGAAGTCTAAAATCAGTTTTACCGGCTGCAATCAGGATTTCGGCAGGCCGGTGCTGCTTCTGGAGGTTCGAGGCAAGAGCCCATTTCCTTGACTTTTCCAGCTCCTGCAGGCAGCCTGCACCTCCTTCCTCTTCAAAGCCAGGGGGGTAGCAGCTTCTCTCCTCTCAGATTCCTGCTTCTGCCCCCACATCTTCCCTCGATCTGACGCTCTCTCCTCCCTCTTATAACAACCCTTTGTGATTAACCCGACGCACCTGCGTTATCCGGGCTCTCTTCCCATTTTAATTTAGGGGCGTGGGTGGAGGTGGTGGAGGGCATGGAGGAGATAAAAGGTGATGGAAAATATTAAATTAAATTAAATTAAATTAAAAAGAAATAAAATTGGCCCTAGGCGGTTTGCTCAGTGGTTAGAGCATGGGCCTGCGGACTGATGAGTCCAAGGTTTGATTCCTGCCAAGGACACGTATCTCGGTTGCAGGCTCCATCCCCGGCCCTGGTCTGGGCATGTGCAGGAGGCAACCAATCGATGTGTCTCTCTTGTGTCAATGTTTCTCTCTCTCTCGCTCTCTCTCTCTCCATTCCACTCTCTCTAAAAAGCAATGGAAAAATATCCTCAGGTGAGGATTTAAAAAATCAAAAACAAACAAAAAATAAATAAAACTGGAATCAGGGAGGATTACTTTATTAAAAAAAGAACCTTAATTTAATCACACCTGCAAAGTTCATTTTAAGGTAACATATTCACAGGCTCCAGGGATTAAGACGTGGACATTTGGGGAGCCTACTATCGAGGCTATCACAGGAGGCGTGTAAGCTTTTCCTCTGGCACTGGCCAGCCTCCCTGGATACAGGTTCCAGCTTTAAGGTAAAACCCTGGCTGCCAGCATTCTGGGATCTGGGTGGGTTAAGAGGGCTTGGGGCAGGTGTGCCTTAGCACTTAGCATTCAGGAGGTACCGGTCTCTTAATCTGTTTGGTTCTGGCGTAGTAGCTATATCTTTGATGAATCTAGTTCCCTCCAATCCAGAGACCCTTTATTTTACCCTTTTCCGAGAAAAAACTTCTAGATGTCTGCTACTTCCCAGGGGCATGGAGAGGAGAGGGGTATAGGGACTTGCCCAATTCTTCTTGTCTTAGTGGTCTTTCTTTACTCCTAGTTCCCGAGGTATCTGATGCTATCCATCGGGAATCTTTTGTGGATTCTAAGGTGTAAATCAGGTTGGCTCTCTGTGGGGAGCCGGCTGGCTGCCCTTCATGAATAGTCTCCCTGGTAGGGTGCTGCCCTGGAATACCTCCAGGGGCTCGCCGACCCTAGCGCCGCCTTAGAGAGAAATCTCTGGCACGTTGACCCGCAGGGTGGGTCGGTTGAGCTAGCACCTCTACCCCCTGTAGCTTAGTTTTAAGATTAAACATTGCTTTAGGGCAGTAGAAGCTTTGCACAATAGATTTATTGCTCTACCTGGAGACATCAAGTCTCGATAAACAGGTGCGGATATGCAGGAATGGAATATGTAAAGGTCACTGCTTTGGGGCATTGTTTCACTGCTTGGGGTATTGTTTGGTTGCACTATAAAAGGCTTGTAATCAATAAACTCGGGGCCTCAGCCTGACTCAGCTTAACTTAGCTCTGCCTTGGTTGTGGCCCTCCCGATCCCATCCTTTTGTCTTTTTCTTTCTTTTCTAATCCTCACCCCCTCAATCAGGTCCTCGTTCGCCTGCCGGCTGGCTCCGGCAGCTCTCAGCTTCCCCCACTGACAGCTTGGGGTTTTTCATGTTTCTTGAGTTGTTTTGGTCAGTTATATCTCATCAGTATGCTTTGTAGCTTCCAAAATTTTATTGCTGTTGTCTCTTTCCCTAATATCTCCATACGTGGCGGTTCATGCCTTTTAAAAAAATTTGATTGTGAATTTAGTGTGATTTTAGGCAGAAGTAAAAGTAAGATGTGTGTGTGCATGTGTGTGTTTTCATATCCACCCAGAAAAAACACATGGTTTGAATTGGGTATGTTCTTTGGGTCAGAACCAGAATGAGTTGGTTCTGACCTGGGAAGCCAGGCACCACATCTAGTAAAAAGATTTTAGTGGCCAGGTTTGTGTATCCTGCCCTACCTGCCCAGCTACACATGTTCAAGCTTGACTCATTTCCTACTGATATCCCAGTTTTCTGGGACTGGAATCTTGCCCATAATTCCCAGCTTCATCTCACAGGGCAGGAAGCAGAACTGGCAGGAGTGTTTCCGAATATAGGTAGTTGGGATTTTCCTAATAGTAACCTTGGATTAACCCTGTTCCTTATAGTCTTCCAGTGGATGGAAGTGTATAGGCCAGAGGCTGGAGACTTAGGAACCTGAGTGTGATGGCTATTAGGCTCACAGTCTCCAAGCATGTGCCAAACGAAGTGTGGGCCTCTCTTATACTTTATTTGGTCTAGCAATGCCTACCTCTTACCTTTGCCTTCTTTCTCTCCCCAAACCGCTGACCCTATGCTGTCACTATGACCCTATGACTTTCCTCCATCTCATTCCTTTTCTGTTGTATCTGTGGCATTTCCAGGTTTCAGTCACTCCAAGTCTGCTTCGAGTGCACCTGGGTTCGGATTTAAGTCACCCTGCTTCTAAGAGCTTTATAAGTACTAGCTCAGTCTTCACAGCAAATCTATTATTATTCCTATTTTGCAGGTTTGGAAACTGAGGCACAGAGAGGTTAAGTAAACTTGACCAGGGTAACACAGCCAATAAGGCAGAGCTCATATTTGAACCTGAGCAATTTGACTCTAGAGTATATCTTTAAGTCACTATATTTTAAGACTGATAAATAAATCCCCTCCATATGCCAAGCACTGTTTTCTGATATGTGTGTGTGTGTGTGTGTATATATAAATTAGTGTACATATATACAGTATTTAATTCTTATAGAAACCCTAGATCAAGCAAACAACCAAAAAGGAAAGATAATGAAGATATGAACAACAAAATTAACCACTGGACCTAGTAGAAACATACAGAAGCCTGCACCCAGCATTTACAGGAAGTGTACATAGAACACTGACAAATATTAGCCATAAAACAGGTCTCAAAAATGTTCAAAGTATCACAACCACATAGACCACATTCTACAATCACAATACAATTTAGTTAGAAATCAATTAAAAAACAACAAACAAATTCATATATTTGGGAGTTTTAAAGAACATTTAAAAAACTCATAAATCATAAAGAAAAACAGAAAATATTTTATAACTGAATAATAAGGAAAATACATTTCAAAACTTGTGAGATATAGCTACAGCATGGAACAACAAATGCATAGTCTTAAATGCTTATAAAAAAAGAAAGGTTGAAAATGAGTAAGCTGGGCATTCAATTTAAGAAGTCAGGAAAAGTACAGTGACATAGAAGCAAGGAAAATGAGAGCAAAATAGTAAATAGAAGAGCATAAATGCATAACATAGACATCATTCTCAGTGAGGGTCAGCTGGCAAGGCTCAGCCTCTCTAAAAATTAGAAAATGGAAAGAGTTCCTGTAAGAAGGGTAAGAAAAAGGGTTGTCACACACATACCTCACGTCTAGTGCTTTCCTATTTGCCGGAAGCCGTTCCCTCCTTGCTGCTTGACACGGTCCTTCAAGGAGGAGGCATCTGCACGGCCAGTGCTCCGTGGGACTTGGCGTGTGGCATGTCCCTCTTCCCATGCTTGTTCCCCTTCCTGACGCTCTGTCCTTACCCGAGTCACTGCACCAGGAAAGGGCATTGCCCCAGCTGGAAACTTTTCCCTGGCAGGGGGGTCGGATGGGACTGGAAAAGACAATGATTCAGTAAAAGCCCCAAGGAGCACGGGAAAATCCTGCCGCTCATGAGGAACTCAGACTGGCAGCAGAAAGCTTAGGGCTTGTTAGGCCCATTACCGCAGGAGGCTCCCCACCGGGGAGAGGCCTGGGTCTGGGCCCTGCTGACTCGGGGCGCAGGGCCATCCGCAGGGAGGCCACCAGGGAGGAATGGATTACTGGGGGATGTTCATATTCATGGAAAACTCTGGGAATCCCCACAAGGAAAGAGCAGTCCAGGAAAGAGATCATTTCAATCTGCACCTGAACCCTTACCATACACAGGATATCACAATGACGGACGCAGCATAGTTCATTAAAAGGCAAACAGACACAGGTTCAACCCCCCAAGCTTCTTAGAGAGGCTAGGGGGACAGGACCCCTTGGTGCCTGTTAGGTGAGACGGTGAAAAAGGCTTTGGGAAACAACCGAGACAGTGCCATTGTAAACTATGCGGGCAGTTCCCTTATCTGCCCCATGGCTGCAGGGAGTGTCAGGAGAGGCTGAGGCAGGTGCCAGGCAGGCGGGCAGTCACCACAGCTAAAAGCAATCACAGCAAGCTCCAGAGCCCTCACTTAGGCCTCGCATCACCTTCACAAAGAAAAGCTGGCTGAGTTATTCTCCTTTTAGCTATGTGGCAGAGCAATAAAATAGTAACTTCAGAGTATAAATAACAACCTAGAGATTAGCCTGTAGAATAGCCGATAGAAATATAAACAATAGGTAAGACTAAAATTAACATACCTAAACAGATGTAAATTCTTTAGCGAAGGTCAGATAAGAAGGTACATTCATTAACTGTGAAAGGCCAAAACAGAAACCGGAACAAAGCATGATGTCATGTTATTTAACCAGCAATAAAATCAAATAGTATAAACACAGTTGTAACAGGGCAATGAAGGGCGAAGCTGATTGTCCTGAAGCTCTGAGCGTGGTCTCCGTATACTTCTGTCATTTTTTGCCAACGCCATCCACACCTTTGGGGACCCCTGGACTGCTGGGGCTGGACCCCAGCCCCTATTTTAATCTCCTTAAATGAATTTTACAGAAAAAATTAGAGTATATTTGTATTTTAAATATTTATTTTTTCTAATTATTCAAGTAATACAGTTTCACAGATTTTAAAATGCAGAACAATGTGAAGAAATATAACTCATAATCTCATCATTAGGTGATAATTATTAGCTATCAACGTTTCGGTATTTTTTCAGTCTTTTTTTCTGTGTATGTGAAGATTTGTACGTGTCTACTTGTAATTACACTGTTGTTTAAAAAACTTGTGCCGTGGCTGGTTGGAGCGTTGTCCCATGGACCCAAGGGTCCCGTGGACCATCCCTGGTCAGGGTGTGTAGAGGAGGCAACTGATCAATGTTTCTCTCTCATATCAACGTTTCTCCCCCCCCCCCCAGTCCTCTCTCCTTAAAATTAAAAAAAAAAATTGAAAAAAAACTTGAGCTCAAACTGTATTGAGCTCTTTTACTTAAAATTGCATCATTGGCATATTCTCTTTATTAAATTTTGAGTGGCTGTGCTAATATTTAACTTACTGATAGATATGCTGTATTGCCTTGCACTGTGCCCCTGTGTTTTGACAATGTTTCCAGTTCTGTGGTGGAGTCATTCAGTTGACACCTATCCACGACCCGTTCAATGTAAGGGACCCTATTGAATCTAAACACAGTTGGGACCATCTGAATGTGTCTGACAAACTGGTGGAGTTGGCCTGTCAGAAGTCCGTTTCCAAGAGGACTGACAGAACTAAAAGAAGAGGGCATCAGACATGATGTTTGTGGGCTTGGTAGAGTAATCAGATGCTCTGCACTCGGTTCCTTGCCCTTTACTTTTCCGAATAGCAGTGCCTGGGTGGCTTCACTCTCGGCATCCTAGTTCAAATTCTCAAGTGTTACTCTAGCCTAAGTGTGTTACTCTAGGCTAAATGAGAGGCCACTAGGGTGACAATAGCCTGTCCATGTCCCCGTTCTGTCAGGGCGTGGGGATTGTGTGGTACACAACATGGCTTGCTTTCACGATGCGCCCTTCAGCAAAGGCCATGGGCTGGGCAGCTTCTCTTTAAAAAGGCAGTAGGCTGAGCAGGCACCAAGGAGACCGGCAGCCTCCAGGCTACGGGCTACTACCGGCCAGCGCTGGCACTGAGCAGGAGTCGGCCGAGCATTGTTGCCAGTGTCCACAGAGGAGAGTGATGGGGACGTGGCAGAAGTGTTAAGGCCCAGAGGGCTTATGATGGAGACAGGTACTCAACAGAGCAGCCACGAAGAGCAGAAGGGCCTGGTTTGAGTATTCAACGTCGAGTGTCTACCATGCCTACTTTGTGCTAGGGCCTATGGGTAATGGGGAAATATAAAACATGACTGCTAGTCTCAAGAAGGTCATGGTATGTATAGGTAGGAAAATTATCAATGTTTTGCTTAATACACTTAAAAAAAATAAATACAGGTAGTGACAACTCCCCATGACAATTATCAATTGGTCAGTGGTCACTTTAACCCGTTGGACATGTCTTCAACTGCTCATTTATTTCAAGGCTATATCCCTTGTAGCCCACCACACTCACCACCAAGTGTGAGAAAATAATGCCAAGAGCAGAGTTAGGTTATACACATTTATGTAAAACTCTTTTTGGCTTATCTATCTCATTACTTTCCTCATTGGACAGTGATTGCAGTGTGATTCTATTACATTTACAGGTACTCAAGGTTGGAAAAAGCATATGCTTCAATAAAGGTTGGAAAAATAGAAAAAATTTTAATAGTAAAAATATGAATTTTTAAAAAGTATTTTGATAATAAAACATAATAAAGATAAGTTGGAAAATCAGGATCCAGATCAACCACAGTTGACATTTTTGTATAAATCCTTCTAGGTTTAGTTTTTATTCTATATTTTGATTATTTGGTGTGCTCTTTGTTTGTTTTAGATGGTTATGCTTTTTACTGTAAACATAAATTTGTAATCTACTTTTCCACATAGCACTATTCATAACCTTTAAAACATCATTTGTAATGACCCTGTAATTTTACAACTCATGCGCCACTCTTTATTTAATCTTTCCCCTAAACTTCAAATTTTTGATATTTCTAATTTTCCAGGATATTAAATAATGCTGAAATATATACATTTGCATAAAGTTTTATCTTTTATTCTTGTTTATTTACATAGTATAGATTATTAGAAATGGACTTGTTTGATCAAAGGGTATAAATATTATTAAAGATCTTGACACACATGGCTTAGAAAAAAATTCTAAATGAAAGTGTGGCATAATTTGCACTTTAGTGAGGACTGTAAATTTCACAAATGACTACAATAAGCACCAAGTAGTCATCTGAATATTGTCCTCAAGCCTAAATAAAAGACTGAGACAGGTGACCATCACGTGATAATGGAAAACATTCTTGTCCGTATTCAAATGATTCCAGGCTGTAAAAAAAAGAGAACCAATGTGAGTCAAGTAGTAACCTCGACTTGATGAATGATTCATAATCCAGGTAGCAACTTAACCTTACCATTTATATCAAACCAGCATGGACTAGGAATATATCTACTTGAAACTGCTAGGAAAGGGATAGCTAATGTGTGTTGATAAATAAGACACAAGATCTCAGGCATGATGTCTCTTCACTCTGGACTTGCTGGATAGGTTTAGTAGTTTCAATTATAATTAAGTTAACATTAATATTTTAGCAGATGATGCAGAAATAGTTCCAATAGATGTAGACACATTTCGCTTCTTAAAAGCCACTCACTAATGACTCTGTATAAAGAGGATTATTAGCTGAATGTACCAGCATTCAAAAGAAAGAAGATAAGGTTGTGAGCCTTTGATTATTTATGAACAAGAAAATTCTCAATAGACGTAAATGCATATATTTATTTGAGCTTTGGGTTATATCTACATGGAACACTGAGGCATTGCTCATTGAAAACAGTGGGTTGTTCTCATCATATAACATGGAGTGTAGATTTTACTGTCCCATTGATTTAGTCCATGTAGACAAAACAACAAACCCACTGGAATATTGGTAAAAATGGGAGGTATCAGAGGTTGAGTAAAGATGAGGGCAGTAGGGATGGAATGGAAATGATGGAATTCTAAAAGCCTTTTATCAAAACCCATTGGATGTTGGGCAGTGGAGGTAAAACGGGTGAGGTACAGTTGCCAGTGGGGGGGTGTTACCTGGATAATGACTGAATAGGTTCCACACAGTATCTTGGACAACTGAATGACTACTCTGATGAGGCAGACGATCACCTGAAGCCCACTGAGTGCGATGAGAATGGAAAACAAAATGATGTTCCACTGCACTGCCTGCGCGGGTTCAAGGCACCGCATCCAGACGCTGGGATCTGTAAGGAAACTGGGAGCGAGGAGGGAAATGGTCAACAAGATCCAACGAGGCCAAGCCCACATACGTGGCCCAAGAAAGGCTATTTATACGTTTCGGATGCAAATATATATTGTTAAAACACATAATATTATTAAACATGAATTCGTATATTTAAAAAAATCATTCAGTACATATATTGAACATATAGTATGCGTAGGGCAGGGCTATGCTTATTGTAAACATGGTGCTTGACTCAGAGACAATTCTAAGCAATTAGGAAGCAAGACATGTACTGAAGATTCAACAGCAATGAAAGGCAGCAGATGTCAACACCAAGAGAGGTGAAGACTGCCCGTGGCCTGGGCTCTCAGGGACAGGGCTGAGCTTGCACTGGATATAAAATCACACAGGTAGCAAAATGAGAAAGACAAATTCTGCTAGATATTCCTAGGCTCTGTCCCAGAGCCCTCTAGAAGAGTGGTTCTCAAACTTAAGACTACATCAGGATTATGGAGGGCTTGGGAAAATGCAGATTGTGGGGCCCCACTGCAGAGTTTTGGATTCCGAAGCTCCAGATGGGGCTCGAGACTACATTTTTTAAGTTTCCAGGTGATGGTGACGCTGCTGGTCTGTGCCCACATTGTGAGGACTGCTGCTTCAGAGAGTTGCTGTTCTGCCTTTCTTAAGATTTAGACTGTGGGAATGCAAAAGGCCAGAAGGTTTGATCAGTCTAGTTCAGCACGGAACTGTGAGAATGAAATAACTTCCAAGATAATTTTAAAGCCACTGGGTCAACCTGATGATTTTTGCTTACTTCCAGGTCTGCCATGGCCATTACCTCTTCTTATGAGGATAGCACATGCTCTGTTCAACTAAATCAAAATGGAAAACTGGTCTTTAAAACATCCCCCAAACAAAAACAATCAAACCTATTTACAGGGCAAAATTTTCTATAACTATATTGTCAATAATAAGATGATTTTTTTCTCAAAAAAGCAATTCAGGCAGCCTGGGTACCAGCCAAGTGGGTCTGGGTATTAATGCCTGTGGCAGAAAGGAATGAATTCTGCTTGGTGGTGGCTGCCCTCACAACCATGACCTCTCTCCCCTCTTTGTTTTCTCTCCCCTCTTTGTTTTTCCCTCTCACCACTCCATTTCTTCCTTAACAATCTTTCCTATTCTCTATGCTCTAGGACACTCAGAGGCACTCTGAGAATTTCTTGGTATTGCCCCTGACTCTTAGGTCTCAAGAGGTAAAGAGCACTGAGTATGAAGTCACAACTCCCGGCCTGTAGGATCTTGGGAAAGGGGCATTACACCTCTGACCTCTAGAGTTTTATCTGGACAATGAACTTAAAATATCTAACACTAAGGCTACTGTGACTGTTTGTTGAGAGTTATGTAAAACTGCTTTGGAACCTGTAAGCACAATACAGATCTAATTTCCTGTTACCATTTCCCTACACCCGTTTCAGGTGCCCTTCTACTCCTAACTCAGTCTCAGCCACCAGGGAAGCTAACCTCTTCAACATCCTTACTCTAGACTGTTGCAAGTACATGCTCTGCACAGATCACCCAACACTTAAAGCAAGATGACTTGCAGGGTTTCTGTTTTGCTTCCAGGCTATGGTACTATTTATTCTTGTAAACCATAGAGAGTCATAAGTGTACCAGCAGGGTCTGCATGGAATAGAGAATCTGGAAACAGGTGAATGTAAATATCAAAGGCAACTGGAAAGGCATAGTGGGGAGGCACGTGGGCAGCCTGATATTCTTGTATTGAAAGGTTTTGGTTTGAGAGACCCGTTGCTGGATCACAGAATGCTTCACACTGGCTTCTTTGGTTTTGGGGTGAGGATAATCCAGAGGCTAATGGCATTTAAAAAAATGGTTTTTTTGCACCCAGTGGGACTTGATACATTAGGGTCCCTTTCCTGAAGCCCTTCAACCCCATAGGATTGTCTCCTCCAAGTGCTCAGAAAGGCCAAGCGTTGTTTTTTAGGTTCTCCTGACCTGAGGAAGAGCTTTGGACGTAGCACCTTGTGGAGCCTTCAGAATGAAGGCAGCACAGAAGCAGTTCTGCCACGCAGCTCTAGGTGAGCACGGAAGACCTCAAATAAGATGTGGGTCTTGAACAGTAGAGCCAGCCCTGGGGAGCTGAGAAGAAATGTAACTCCCCTGGGGAGTGGTACAGACACTGCCTGGTTTTATTCCGTTAGAATTCTGAGCGTAGGACGAGACAGGGAGAGATTCAGTGACCCTGTCCTGTGTGCCTGTCTGCCACCCTTTGAGCTGCCTCTGTAGATGCCGGCAGGTCGGTGAGCCCAGCACAGTGCCGGCGTGAAGCATTCTGTGATCCAGCGCCGGGTCTCTCAAGCCCTGACCGAGCTACCGCACCAGCCTCCGGACCGCATTTTCGGTAGGCTGCAAACCCCCGCACCCAGGCCTGTCTGCGTCTCAGACTGCGCTTCGCTACTCACCCTGCCCGGCTCGGTCTCCGTGGAGCCCCTGCTGGTATAGCCCTGGGTGGCCCCAGTCAAGGCCACTGTGATTCTCTCTCAGCTGAGCCCCTTTATATCTGTAACCTTCCATACGTCCAACCTGGCCACAGAACAAGAACTGACCTCCCAGAACCACTCAAGGCGCAGGCTCCAGCGGTCGCCAGGCCACGGTAACCATGAAGCCCTGTTCTGAGGCACGGGTGGAACACGCCTTTCGTTTGGGTATCTCCACGAGAGCCTCAAAACAGTGAGTGCATGTGGGTTTACAAGACTGGAGAAAAAGACATCTGAACAAAGATCTGTGCAGGAATATATTGGTCTGGAGGTTAGTAAACACATAGGAAAATTCTGCACTAAACTAGCTGCATGGAACCCTACAGTGACCGTGGAAAATGGGCACGAGCATGAAGCCGGGTGTTCCTGACCTTGGTTTGAAGAATTGTCCCTTACCGTCCTGCAGTGCCTTCAAAGGCGTATTCCCAGCCATCGGGGGTGCGGCAGTATGGGCCTTGGACAAGGCCCACTGCCGACATGGCCAGGCAGTATCCAGAGAAAGCAATCCCAAGAGCAGAAAAGATCATGGACAGCAGTGTCTAAATTAAACACAGAAGGAGGTTAGTGCCACAGAATGAGACAAGGAAATACTGTGGATAAATGATCAGATAGGTGCCTTCCCCTATTCGTCCAAGCCCGCTCAACTCTGTGCAATACAAAATGTCCAGATAAAACAAGGAACATTTCATCCAAACCCACCTGATCCTAAAAATAAGTTTTTAAATGATTTTTTGTTAGGCATTCCATAGAGGTGACTAGTTCATTTACTAAATTCCTTCCCTTTTTTCCTGGAACTTTTTTTTAAGTTTCTTTACCTTTATTGTTGAAAATATTACAGATGTCCCCTTTTTACCCCCATTGATCCTCTCCACCCCACATCCATCCCACCCCTAGGCTTTCTCCAGACCAGTGTCTGTGTCCATAACATATAAGTTCCCTGATTAATCTCTCCCCAGCCATTCCCTCCTCCCCACCTTCCCTCTTAGATCCCTCAGTCTGTTCCATGCTTCTGTGTCTCTGGATCCATTTTGTCCATCAGTTTTTTTTGTTTATTACATTCCACATATATGTGCGATTATATGGTACTTGCCTTTCTCTGACTGGCTTATTTCACTTAGCATAATACTTTCTAGTTCTTCCATGCTGTCCCAAAGGGTACGAGATCCTTCTTCTTTACAGCTGCATAGTATTCCATGGTGTGAATGTCCCACAGCTTTTATATTCACTCATCTACTGATGGGCACTTGGGCTGCTTCCAGATCTTAGCTATTGTAAATTGTGCTGCTATGAACAGAGGGGTGCATAAGTTCTTTGTGATTGATGTTTCGGGATTCTTAGGATATATTCCTAGAAGTGGGATCACTGGGTCAAATGGCAGGTCAGTTTTTAATCTTTTGAGGACCATACTGTTTTCCATAGTGGCTGCACCAGTCTGCACTCCCACCAGCAGTGTACTAGGGCTCCCCTTTCTCCACACCCTCGCCAGCACTTGTAGTTCATTGACTTGATGATAGAGCCATTCTGACAGGTGTAAAGTGAAACCTCATTGTGGTGTTAATTTGCGTCTCTCTGATGATTAGTGACTTTGAGCATTTTCTCATGTGTCTCTTGGCCATCTGAATATCCTCTTTGGAGAAGAGCCTATTTAGGTCATTTTCCCATTTTTTAATTGGATTGTTTGTCTTTCTTTTGTTAAATTGTATGAGTTCCTTTTATATTTTGGATATTAACCCTTTATCAGATGTGTGGTTGGCAAATATGTTCTCCCATACAGCGAGCTCCCTTTTTGTTTTGTTGATGGTTTCTTTTGCTGTGCAGAAGATTTTTATTTAGATGCAGTCCCATTTGTTTATTTTCTCCTTAGTTTCTCTTGCCCTAGGAGATGTATCAACAAGCGTATTGCTATGAGAGATGTCTGAGATCTTGTTGCCTATGTTTTCCTCTAGGATTTTTATGGTTTCATGTCTTACATTTAAGTTTTTTATCCATTTTGAATTTACTTTTGAGTATGGTTTTTCTGGGATTTTGACATCAAAATAGTGATCACCTCAGACATAATGCAGTGAAGGGATGTGGCCAATCAATCCATACTTAGTCATTGAAGACATGTTATTCTCTAAGAACCATAAACTATGATCCTTGCTTTTTGCTTATGTAAATGATATTTTAATATATTCACATGTAGTAATATGAGGGGAAATATTAGGTGTTAGCCTAGATGGTCATATTTGTATTCCAGTCAGGCCGGGATTGCTGGGGAGGAGGGTGTTGTCATTGCGTGGAGAGAACGAGCAGTGTTCACAGGCAGAGCAGCGCAGGCGGAGCTGTGAGAGAGAGTAGATTGGTTTGACCTAAGTGGGGTCCTGCAGAGGAGTAGAGGAGAGAGTTGTGATAGGCCTGATGCTAATGCTGGGGAGACAGGGTTGATAGGACACAGTCTAGCCCTTGTTTCTCTTACAGAGTGAGTGCAGCTTGATAGATCTGGGTGGAACATGGCCTTGAGTACTGCTGGATCAGGGACTCTGCACTTCCTCCTTCCAGACAAAGGTTTAATAACCTTTTATTAAAATTTTTTCAAATCTACAAAAAAGTTGAAAGTACAGTACAGTGAACCCCTATGTATCCTTTGCCTAGACTCCCCTTCTGTGAATATTTACCACTTTTGCTTGCATACTCTCTCTCCCTCTCTCTCTTTATGTATATGTATATACATACCTATATTTATTTATTTACACATTTTTGTTGCTGAAGTATTTGAAAGACATTATGATTTCTCACCCCTACATACATCAGCTCATATCTTCTAAGAATAAAGATATTCTGTTATTCTGTAGCTGTTTTTTTACAGTTTCATAGAGGAACCAATAAAGGTTTATGCACAAAATCATATCTATTTAGTTTCCTTTAATCTATACCTTACTGCCTTTTTGTTTTTTAGTATATTAAATAATTTTTGAAGAATCCCAGCCAGTTATCTTGTAGAACATTTTACATTCTGGACTTTTTTTATTTTCTCCACATTGGACTTGGGTTGAGCCTGTTGGCAAGAATACGTGATTGGTGTGGGTACACTGTGGGCCTCTAACTGCTATTTGTGATGGTAAGTCTGAGCTCTTGGTTTAGGTGGTTTCCTTCAGATCTATAAATGCACACTTTCCACTTTGCAATTAGTAAATAATTTGCGAGGTAGTACTTTGAGACTGTGTCATATCCTGTTCCCTAAAGACATTTCAACAGATGAATTTAGCACCCAGTGAAGATCCTCTTGTCCATTGATCACCAATCTTCACAATAATTGGTTGCAATGTGCTGCTTTTCTATCATTTCTTCTGCATTTATATTATCATTTTTCTGCACAAAAAACCTTCCATTTCTTTCTCCACTGCATCTCTTTCTGTAGACTCATAGATGTTCCAATTCAATGTGTTCTAATTCATAACTGTTATTATTCTTTTAGCTGTTGAAATGGTCCATATATGGCCATTGGGGACATCCATTCAAAGTCAGTTTCTGTGCCACCTGACATGTCCTTATCATTCTTTGAACATTTCCTTGCTTTCTGGCACAGATGTCCCAAGCTCATCTTGAATTTATGTTACCCTAGACTTGGCATACGTTCTTTTTTCTGACAAGTCATGTAGTTGATTTTTGAGCAAGGATGTGATATAAACCAACATATGATTTTGGACAATTTCTCTAGCAGTGATGGCAGGCCAGCTGGAAGTGAGAGAACCCAGGAATAAAGAATCCACAGGGAGACAAGTTCAAGTGACAAAGACATGCAATGGAGAAAAAAGACAATGAGGAAATGAGTAGCTGAAGATGGACTGAAGAAAAAATCCAGAGTTTGAAACTCGGATGAAAAGGAGACAGAAATAACTATGCCAAGAGGAGTAGTTTGGTTTGGGAAAAAATTAATTTAGTTTTAGAAGTGTTTGTTTCAAATGAGAGTAAGACAGCCAAACAGAAACGTGCAGTAGCCAGTTGATGATAAATTCAAAATCTGAGACCAGAAAGAGTGAAAAAAAAACAAACCTGTGCTTTTAGGAACAGGGGTTATCTATATTATTTCTTTGTTTAAAATTATTTTACTGATTATAACATTAATATATGTTTATTATGGAAAATTGGAAAAATATATTTCAAAAACAAAGGAACAATTCTGCTTTTCTCCTGTCTGCTAATTATTTCATTGATATCCTCTCATATGATTAAAAGCTCTTTCAAGTACTATTTCTTATATTGATTTTAATAAGGTTTTGTCCCATGATGGAATGAGATAAACAGAGCTACTTTTTGTTAGCTACTTTGTAAAGAAAATTTACCTATTCACCAATGCCAATTTTGAAAAAGGAATCCTAGTACACTGCTGGTGGGAATGTAAACTGGTACAACCACTATGTAAAACAGTGTGGAGATTCCTCAAAAAAATTAAAAATGGAATTTCCATTTGAACCAGTGATCCCACTTCCAGGAATGTATCCTAAGAAGCCTGAAACACCAATCAGAAAGCATATATACACCCCTATGTTCATAGCAGCACAATTTACAATAGCTAAAATCTGGAAACAGCCCAATCAGCAAATGAGTGGATAAAAAAGCTGTGGTACATTTACACAGTGGAATACTATACAGCTATAAAAAGAAGGATCTTTTACACTTTGAGACAGGAGATAGCATGGAGGGACCTAGAGAGTATTATGCTAAGCGAAATAAGCCAGTCAGAGAAAGACAAGTATCACATGATCTCACTTATATGTAAAATCTAATGAACAAAATAAACTGACAAACAAAATAGCCCCAAAGACATTGAAGAGTGGAACAGACTGATGTATTTCAGATGGAAGGGGGTAGGGTGGGAAGAGATTAACCAAAGAACTTACATGCCTATATGCTTAACCCATGGACACAGACAATAGTGCAGTGAAGGTCTGGGGAGGGAGCAGGAGTGGGGTGGGGGTGGGGGTGTGAATGGGGGGAAAAAAAAGAATATCTCTGTAATACTTTAAATAATAGAGATAAATTTTTTAAAAAGAAAGCAAAAAGAAGAAAGATGTTTTGAAAAGACTGAGCTCCTTTTTTACCAAATGTACACTTAAGCAGTTCACTGGAAAGATCAGTGAAGAATTTCTTTTTTGGGGGAAATTGACAACCATAGCATAATATATATTTATGTATATATACACATACATTACAATGCAATTAATGCTAGATACCATTGCACAATCTAGGTAAGCATCAAAATGAAGTGAGAATAAGAATCTCTCTGTCCCTGGTTGGTGTGCTAAGTGGTTAGAGCATCGTCCCCTGCACCGAAAGTTCAAGGGTTTGATTCCGGGTCAGGGCACATACCTGGGTTGTGCGTTCAATACCCAGTCAGAGCACATGAGAGAGGCAACTGATTGATGTGTCTCCCTCACATTGATCTCTCTCTCTCTCTCTCTCTCTCTCTCCCTCCCTCTCTCAAATCAATAAAATAGGGGAAAGGGTAGATGGCAGCACTCTGACAAGAAGCAGAGTGCCCTTGCTTCCAGCCACGGACTGGATTTACAGCTAAAATACTGCATAATCAACTTAGAAAAACAAGAGAAATACACCTGAGTGGACATATTTTGAGTAAGGAGCACTGAAGAAACATCATAGAGCCTGGTAAGAGAGGAAGGTGTTGAAAGGAGGAGTCACTCCTGAAGCCACTGCTGGGCTGTAAGGTTCAAGGGTTAGAGGCTGCAAAGCTCCCTCCTCTTGGGAGTGTGAACTGGCATCCAAAAGCTGGGATCTTACACCCAGAGCAGAGGAGAAGGGAAGGAGAGCTGGTGCAATGTGGGCAAAGGGAGCCAGGGGAACAGTGTGCCTGCTAGGAGGGGACTACTCCTTCCCAGGGAAACAACAAGCCTAATTGCGGAATCTGGAGCAAAAGACTTTCACCCTGGGTGCTGACCACAGGAAAAGCTGTCCTGCAGTGTGTGGCTTCTGAATAGAAAAGGGCCAGAGGGCTGCACTCAGCAGCCACCTACAGGGACCCTCTACTTTCCTGTAAGGCATTGTGTCAAACCCCAGAAAGCATTTGAACTGTGTTTTGCATGGAGAAGGGGAAGAGAGCCCTCCTGCAGCCAGAGAGGGACCAGAGCAGCCAGTGGGGTGGATTAGGACTCCAGCTGCCAGGGCTGCTGGTGGGGTGAATCATAAGAGTGCCAGAAGAGGCAGAAAGTAAGCAAGGGTTAGAGAATCTAGTGGAGCAAATATGACAGAAAACTTTCCTAAGCTGGTGAAGGAGAAAGCCACACAAGTTCAAGAAGCACAGAAGGTTCCAAACAAGAGGAACCCAAAGAGACCCACTCCAAGACACATCATAATTAAAATGGCAAATGTTAAGGACAGAGAGAGAATATTAAGGGCTGCAAGAGACAGACAAGCAGTGACCTACAAGGGAACCCCCATAAGGCTGACAGCAGAATTCTCAACAGAAACACTTGAGGCCAGAAGGGAGTAGCATGAAGTTCTCAAAGTAATGAAAAGCAAGAACATGCAACCAAGATTGCTTTATCCAGCAAGGCTATCATTTAAAATTGAAAGTGAAATAAAGAGCTTCCCAGACCAAAAAAAAAAAAAGGCTAAAGGAGTTCAGTACCTTCAAACCAGCATTGCAAGAAATGCTGAAAAGACCGCTTTAAGAAGAAGAAATATTGAGAGAAAAGTACATCCGCATAAAGGGGAAAATGGCATTAAATAAGTATATATCAATAGTAACCTTAAATGTAAACAGAATAAATGTTCCATTCAAAGAACTTAATAAACAGATGAACAGAATAGATTCAATGACATGGAAGCATAGGTGAGACTGACAAATGTCAGAGGGATGGAGGAGGGCGGGTGGGTGGAAGCGGAGAGAGTAACCAAAGAATTTATATGCACATATGCACAACCCAAGGACACAGACAATGGTGGGAGAGGGACTGGGGAGGGGGATGGGACGGGGTGGAGTGGCTCATTGGGGAGTAAAAGGGACGTCTGTAATATTTTAAACAAACAAACAAACAAACAAACAAACAAACAAGACATAGGGTAGCTGAATGGATAAGAAAATAGGACCCAAATATATACTGTCTACAAGAGACCCACCTGAGAGCAAAAGATTCACACAGGCTGAAAATGAAGGGATGGAAAAAAAATATTCCATGCAAATGGAAATGAAAAAAAGCTGGACTAGCAATACTTATTTCTGACAAAATAGACTTCAAAATAAAGACCATAACAAGATACAAAGGAGGTCATTACATAATACTAAAGGGATCAATACAAAAGGAGGAAATAACCCTTATAAATATATATGCACCCAATATTGGAGCACCCAAATATAAAAAAATATTTCATGGTGGACTTTAAGGGGGAGATCGACAGCAACACAGTCATAGTGGGAGACTTTAACATCCCACCATCATCACTGGACAGATCATCAAGACAAAAAATCAACAGGGAAACAGAGACCTTAAATAACACACTAGATCTAATGGATTTAATTGACATTTATAGAACATTTCATCCCAAAGCAGCAGAATACACATTCTTCTCAAGTGCACATGGAACATTCTCGAAAATAGACCACATGTTAGGGCACAAGGCAAGTCTCTACAAATTCAAGAATATTGAAATATCAAGCATCTTTTCAGATCACAATGGCATGAAACTGGAAATCAACCACCATAAAAAAACTCAAAAAATATTAAAACACATGGAGGCTAAATAGCATGTTATTAAACAATGACTGGGTTACCAATGAGATCAGGGAAGGAATCAAACACTTCCTGGAAAAAAATGAAAATGAACAGACAACCCAAAATCTATGGGATACAGCAAAAGCAGTCCTGAGAGGAAAGTTCATAGTATTACAGGCATATCTCAAGAAACAAGAAAAAGCTCTACTCAACCATGTAACAAAACAACGAAAAGAATTAGAAAGAGAACAACAAGAAAGCCCAGAGTAAACAGAAGAAAGGAAATAATAAAGATCAGAGCAGAAAGTAATGACATAGAGACTTAAAAAACAATACAAAAAATCAATTAAACCAAGAGCTGGTTCTTTGAAAAGATAAATAAGATTGATGAACCTTTAGCCAGACTCACCAAAAAACAAAGAGGACCCAAATAAATAAAATCAGAAAGGAAAAAGGTAATATAACAACTGACCCACCAGAAATACAAAGGATCATAAGAAAATACTATGAGCAACTGTATGCCAACAAATTGGACAACATGGGGGAAATGGACAAATTCCTAGAAGCATACAACCTTCCAAAGCTGAATCAAGAAGAGGCAGAAAACCTGAATAGGCTGATAACAACTAATGAAATTGAAGCAGTAATAAAAAAAAAACTCCCAGTAAACAAAAGTCCTGGACCAATGTTTAAGATTTACCAAGCATTCAAAGAATTAACACCTATTCTGCCCAAACTATTCCAGAAAATTCAAAGGGAGGGAAGACTCCCAAGCTCTTTTTATGAGACCAGCGTCATCCTAATCTGAAAACCAGATAAAGACACTACAAAGAAAGAAAATTACAGGCCAGTATCCCTGAAGAACATAGATGCTAAAATCGTCAACAAAATACTAGCAAACTGGATCCAGCAATACATTAAAAAGATCATACACCACGGCCAAGTGGGATTTATTCTAGAGATGTAGAGATGCAAGGCTGGTATAATACTAGCAAATCAATAAATGTGACATATCACATAAACAAAATGAAGGACAAAAATCATATGATCATGTCAATAGATGCAGAAAAAGCACTTGACAAAATCCAGCACCTATTTTTGATAAAAACTCTCAGCAAAGTGGAATAGAAGGATCATCCTTCAACATAATAAAGGCCATATATGACAAACCTACAGCCAACCTCATACTCAGGGTCAAAAACTAAAACCATTTCCCTTAAAAACAGGAACAAGACAGGGTTGTCTGCTTTCACCACTCTTATTCAGCATAGTATTGGAAGTCCTTACCACAGCCATCAGACAGAAAGACAACATAAAAGGTATCCAAATTGGAAAAATGGAAGTAAAACTGTTATTATTTGCAGATGACATGATATTGTACATAGAAAACCCTAAAGACTCCACCAAAGTACTACTAAATTTGATAAGTGAATTTGGCAAGGTAACTGGATACAAAGTTAACATCCGAAAATCAAAGGCATTTTTATACACCAACAATAAATTCTCTAAAAGAGAAACTAAAAAAAAAATCCCATTTACTATTGCAACTAAAAAAATAAGATACCTAGAAATAAACTTAACCAAGGATGTAAAAGACCTGAACTCAGAAAACTACAGGTCACTAAAAAAAGAAATAGAGGAAGATATAAACAACTGGAAGAATATACCATGCTCACGAATAGGAAGAACTAATATCATTAAAATGTCCATATTGCCCAAAGCAATCTATAAATTTATTGCAATTCCTATTAAAATACCAGCAACATATTTCACAGAGCTAGAACAAATATTCCAAAAACTTATATGGAACCAAAAAAGACCCCAAATAGCTGCAGCCATCTTGAGAAAGAAGAAAAGAGTGGGGTGGGGAATCACTTTACCAGACTTCAAACTGTACTACAAAACCATTGTAATCAAAACAGCCTGGTATTGGTACAACACCAGACATATAGATCAATGGAACAGAACAGAGACCCCAGAAATCAACCCACACCATTATGGTCAGTTAATATTTGACAAAGGAGGCAAGAGCATACAATGTAGTAAAAACAGTCTCTTCAAGAAATGATGTTGGCAAAATTGGACAGATACACGAAAAAAAATGAAACTAGACCATCAACATACTCCATACACAAGAATAAATTCAAAATGGATAAAAGACTTAAATGTAAGTTGTAAAACCATAAAAATTCTGGAAGAAAACATAGGCAGTAAAGTCACAGACATCTCACATAATGGAATTTTCACTGATACATCCCCTAGGGCAAGAGAAACAAAAGAAAAAATAAACAAATGGGACTACATCAAACTAAAAGGCTTCTGTACAACAAACGAAATCAGCCTCAGAATACAAAGGAACCCCATGGTATGGAAGAACATATTTGCCAACCACACATCTGATAAAGGGCTAATTTCCAGGGTGTAAAGAACTCATACAGCTCAACAAGAGGAAGACAAACAATCCAATTAAAAAATGAGGAAAGGAGCTGAATAGACATGTCTCCAAAGAGGACATACAGATGGCCAAGAGATATATGAAAAAATGCTCAAGGTCACTAATCATCAGAGAGATGCAAATTAAAACCACAATGAGGTATCACTTCACACCTGCCAGAATGGCTGCCATCAACAAATCATCAAATGACATGTGCTGGCGAGGGTGTGGAGAAAGGGGAAGCCCTTGCTGGTAGGAATGCAAACTGATACAGCCACTATGGAAAACAGTGTGGAGGTTCCTCAAAAAATTAAAAATGGAACTGTCTTTTGACCCAGTGATCCCACTTCTAGGAATGTATCCTCAGAATCCTGAAACACTAATTAGAAAGAATATATGCACCCTTATGTTCATAGCAGCACAATTTACAATAGCTAAGATCTGGAAACAGCCCAAGTGCCCATCAGTAGATGAGTGGATAAAACAGCTGTGGCACATTCACACCATGGAATACTATGCAGTTGTAAAGAAGAAGGATCTCGTACCCTTTGGGACAGTATGGATCGACCTGGAGAATATTATGCTAAGCGAAATAAGCCAGGCAGAGAAAGACAAGTACCACATGATCTCACATCTGGAATCTAAAGAACTTAATAAACTGATGAACAAAATAGATTCAATGACATGGAAGCATGGATCAGACTGAGGAATCTCAGAGCGAAGTTAGGGGTGTGTGGAGGGGAGGAAGAGATTAACCAAAGAATTTATATGCATATATGCATAACCCAAGGACACAGACAATAGTGTGGTGAACGCTTGGGGAAGGGAGTGGGTGCAGGGTGGAAGGGGTCAATGTGGAAAAAAGGGTACATCTATAATATTTTGAACAATAAAATATATATATATATAAAATATAAAAATAAAAATCAATAAAATAAAAAAAATTTTAAAAGAATCTCTCTGAATCACAGTTTCATTTTCCATAAAATGCAGATGTGTAGATGATTATAGCACTTATATAACAAGGCTATTTAAAAAATTAAGGACATAATGGATATAAAAATTATTTGAAAAGTGCAAAGTAAAATGAAAATATTACCTATTATTTCAAGTGCCCTTATTTGGTCGATAATTGTTTTCCAGGGAAAACAGCCCACAAAATGTTGGCAAAAGATGAGACTTCCTGGAGGAATGGATAGCAACCAAGAAGTTGATAAAGTTCAGATTATACTACATTAATATAAAGCATCTTGGTCTATTGATATCTTAAGCTGAAGGAGTTTAAGAAAACTGTAGAAGGAGGATTCCATTTGCAGACAATTGCAAGTTGAGGTGAGTCACTCTGACCCCCTACCTGCCCTTCTTTGAAACAGATCATGAAACTCCCATGACAGGTACCTTCCTGTACCAGGAAGAAAGAAGACATTATCACCAGAGACAGGGAATGTGGAACCAAGAAACCTGCATAAATAAACTTACTGAACTAAACTTGGTCTTTCAGTTACTTCTTCACTACCCCTACCTCAAACCCCTGTGTTTTGCCAATGTTCAAAAATTTCTTGTCTCTTTGTCTATAAGAACCTCGCTGTCCTGGCCCACCTCTTTAGGTCTTTATTCTCTTGTGAAGGATCGCATGTACATGTAAAAATTCAGTAAAATTTGTATGCTTTTCTTTTGTTAATCTGCCCTTGTCTGTTTCATTTTCAGACTCAGCTAAAGATCCTAAGAGGGTCAAGGAAAACTTTTTTCTCCCCTACAGTTTCTTGCACCGAAAATGTAGCACCATTGGCTGGGGACACCTTGCTAGATCTGGAAGCTGTTCTTGGAGAGAGACTCTGAATCTCTGATAAAATCTGACAGAAGGTAAAAATTCTTGCCATATCAGTCTTTTAAATCTGCCTGTTGAAACCAGTTGGGCAAAGGTGGTAATAATTTTTTTCCTTTCCAAATTTAGATCGGGAGGAGTAAAAACATTTGTAAGAAATTAGTTCCTTGGATTGTGACTCTCGTTAAAATTTGGTTTTGAGGTGCCCATTAGTTATTGATCCTTTCCCTCCCAGGGACAGCTATTGCTTTCTTGTTTCTCTCTTGTTTTGTGTCCTGAGAACTTGGCTTGCCTTTTTGTCTGTTGGGGCATGCAAGTGTCTCACGCAACCAATTGTTAGACTGGGGCCCTCAAATATGGCTGTGCATAAATGTTGCACCCCGCTTGTGGCTGGTGTCCTACTGACTGTTGCCAACTCTCAGGAAAGTTTTTCTTTTGGTTATCTGAGGGTCAGATTCTGGATCTTGGGAGGGCTGCATCTTTTTTTTACCTTCTTTAAGGGTCCCTCTTGAATTCATGGCTAAGTATTGGTTTCGGTTTTGAGTTACTTGATAGGTAAGCCTTTGATATACATATTCGAAACAATTTTTTTTTTAAAGAGCTCTATGGCCAGAAGTTGGCCAAATTTGAGGTTGATATTGAGAGCCTGATAGAACTTTGTTTTAGGGCCTTCCCTCCTAAGCTAGAATGAAGCTATGTGCTCAGAGGGAAAGCAACACATGCTGAAGGCTTTGTGGGATGACTTACTAAAGCATGCCAGAGACACACAGCTCTAAATCCAGAACACAGAAAAGCTTTCTTTCTATCTGAGTTGGAAATCTTCTCCCTGATATAAGAAGCAAATTGAAGATAATGTAGTTGGATGGGTGGGTCAGCCCTTTATATCATTCAGGCTGCAAACCAGTACTTTGAGGAAAAAACAAACATATAAAACTGACCTTGTCCTACAAGCCTCGTCTTTACAAAACCAGAAATGTGGCTCTAATAGCAATTCAAAGTCCATCTACCCTTACTGATCCCCAAGTGTCCCCTATTCATCTCCAGATGCTGGCAGATCTAAAAGACCAGGACATGGGAAACAGGACTGTTCTGCACTTAAGAGAAAGGAGAAAATTCTTACCATGTCTTTGAAATGTAAACATCCCAAGAGATAGCTAAGATACTACCTAAAAACACCTGAGAGTGAAGGGGAGAAAGGGAAAAGAGGCTTAAAAACCCCTAAACTGCTATGAAAGCTCTCTTGCCCCAAATCTAGACCACAGCCTCTGTAAGACTGCTTGTCAAGGACAAATACACATTTTCAGACCTCATAAAGTATATTAGTAAAATACTTTAGCCATCTGAGCAGATAACCTCAACTTGGTCCCTCTGTTCTTTTACAAACTAGTGAGTTTTGTATTAATGTACTTGACATGACTAAAATTTAACAAAAGCTGTAAGATCTGTGTGTCTGTCCATATGTTTATGTTGATATATATGTTATTACATTAATTAAATGGAAGGCCATTAGGCTAGTGGGCTCCAATACCATAGCGCCTATGCAAGCAAATCAAATCTAAGCCTGCAAATGCCTCAAGGTTGTGAAATTAAAACCTAGGAACAACCAATCACAAACCACCAACTAGATTTTATGCTATAGCCAATCAATAATGACCTTATTTGCTTCTGCCTTTCCTCTATAAAGGTTTTCCCCTGAACTCCTGTCTGTTGAGTGTACCTAACTACTTCCTGTTTGGCAAGGCCTGATTCAAACAGATTTTTGTTCAAATAAACCCTTAAAATATTTTTAACATCTCAGTTTATCTTTTTAATGATATTTTATGGATGTAACATAAAACTGCCTTTGTATGGTACTATCAAATTAGCTTATAAAATCTTTCAGAGGAGTTCTATTCAAACTGGTTTGAAAATAACTGAGCATACAGTTAAATGAAGTATTCCTAAAATTCTCAGAAATATAGAAACTACCCAAAGGTTTGTTTTTTAAGTTCATGTGGTTTGGAATAACCTTGGTAAACAAAGCTGGTTTTAAGATCTTTAAGGGGAAAAAAACAGACATAACTTCAGAGTTGTCAGCATTAAATACAATGCAGACATATAATTAATGTTCCCAATTTTCTCCCACCCTCTGGAATCACTGAGAACTAAAACTGCCCTTTTCCAAAGCCCTGCAATCTCAAGTAGGACACCTTGATATAAACTTCAGAGAATGTACCACAATAGCTCATGTTTAGACAATCTTCATGCCTGTTGCTGTGTGAGCAACTCAGTAAGTTTTCCAGAACATCTAATAACACCCCCAAGGACATTTAACTATGAGCTAGGAAAATCTGTCAGATGACCACTGCTTGCCCTTATTCTATCTGAAGATGCTTGGAGCCCAACATCTAGAAATCTTTTTAACTGACAGCCCACTAGACCTAAAAACAGAGTTTATAGTTTGTTCTAACCATTAACCTTTGCTTTTCCATAGAAATGCCCTGGACTGAGATGCTGCTCTCATGGGCTATGGGACAATCTACTAACTCAGTTTGTGGACTGTGAGACTTCTTGGGGGAAGTTTCAGACTGGGTTCAGGAAATGCTACCCCCTAAATAAGGCATCTTGGAAAATTGAATGTTTTAAGCTAAAGGAGTGTAAGAAAGTGGCAGAAGCAGGATGGTCACTCTGACCAAGCTCCCCACCCCTGGCCTTTCTTCCCTGAAACAGGGCATAGAGCTCCCATGTGAAAGGTGCCCTCCCGGTGCCAGAGGAAGCAAGACATTCATATCACCGGAGACAAGGAATTGGGGCTGAGAAATCTATACAAACAAGCCTTGTTAAACTAACCTTTGTCTTCCCAGTTACCTCTTATCCATTTATTAACCCAAGCCCTTCTGTCTTGCCAATTCTTCACATATTTGTTTCTTTATCTATAACATATAAAAACCTGGTGCTCTGGCTACTTCTTCAGGTCTTTACTCTCCTGTAAAAACTGCCATGTTCATGTAAAAATTTAATAAAATGTGTATGCTTTTCTTCTGTTAATCTGTCTTCCATCAGTTTAAGTTTTCAGACCCAGCCAGGGACCCCTAAGAAAGCCAAGGACAACTTGCTCCCCTAAAAAGTGAACCTCGGGTGACTTCAATTTCCATTCTGGATCTTCAGAACTTACAAACTGGTACAGGCTCAAATTTGTCCTGCAAGGTATGCCTTATTTAATTTAAATGAGAAGCAATTGCCAACATTTTATAGTTGAGAGGATTTAGATCAAAATTCATACTTCTGCTTTTTATTGAAAAGAGAATTATTGCCCAATTTTGTCTTGGTAAGAATTGGCTGGATTAGAGTAGCTCTAAATGGAAAGTTTGCTCTAATGCCTACAGGCTCACTTCTTTCATTTCCATCAGATATTTGGCTCCTGAGGACATATGAGTTGGGACTTCTATTCTAGAGCCTACCTTGAAAGGGCTAAGCGGGAATCCTCTCCCCTTCCTCATGCTCTTCCCATCCAGATGGCAGTCATCTCATGCAGTGTTGATTATAAGGCCCTGTTCAGACTCTAGCTTATTTCTAGCATCCATTTGTGTTGGAGATGCTAACACTGAGTTTAGGCAAATTGAACACATTGATTTTTATTGCCACATACATTTGTTTTCTAGAAATTTCTTGAGTTTCATAGCTTAAATTTACCTAAATCCATTGCCTCACTAGGCTTTTCCATAAATATAATACCAGCAGCTACTGGGGGATACTTAGTCAACTGGTTAAGAAAACACATGCACACACACACACACACACACACACACACACACACACACACACAAGTATATTTAAACTTTTCAATTCTTCACCAAGGGCACAGTGCTAAATTATGAAACTATTTTAACCTTCCAAAGGCATTGGTTAAAGAAACATTTTGGCTGCACATTAAAATCTGGTTGAACCTCAGACGAGCTAAGTCAGGGGCTCTGGGGGTGGAATTTCAACTCCAAACTCCTAGATGACTGCAATGTACAGCCATGGTGTGGAGCCACTGCTGCAAAGAACGCCTACCAGACCTCTGGGAAAGCTCCTCCTAGTTAATAAACCACAAGTGATTCATCTATAAAATAGGAGCAAGAATGATCTAATTCACTGGCTAAATGTAAAAGAACTATAAAATGCTATGCAAATATGAGTGAGCAATGCCAATGATGATGAAGACAAGAATCCTGGCAGAAACGTAGCAGCCCAACTCATGCCTGTACAGCACAGGCTTAGAAAATTTGGGCATATTATACTCTCTTGATTCTATTTTAATTATTTTTAAAGTTCCAACTTAGAAATGTACATTGCCTATACCCAACAACACGGATGAAACCCAAATCATTATGCTGAATGAAAGAAGCCAGATACAAAAGCCAAATACTGCCTGGTTCTGTTGATGCAAAGTATAAAGCATCCATAATGACAAAAAGCAGACCAAGGACTAGTCTCTTGGGATGATGGAAATGTTCTATATCTTGATTGTGATGGTGCTTTCATGGGTGGATTCACTGTCAAAAGTCATGCAATTGTACTCTTTTAATGGATCCCATTTATTATATGTAAGTCAGTCCTCACTAAAGAAGAAAAAAAAAAGACTTTACAGAAACCCAGTTAGAAAAAGATAGAATTATTTTATAATCTCATTTATCTTTAAATTCTGAATTTCCTAAAGAATATCAGCAGAACAAAGGTGAAGAAAAGAGTGTATAAAAAAAAGAGATTATTTTTGGAGTAAATTCTTGGGCTGTGTACTAAACGGATCACAGTGAGGGTAGCATCATGTTAATATTTTTGTGTTTCTGAGTAAGAGGAAAGAAAGTCCAAAGCCCACTCAACTATCTTCAAAAAACTATTGCTCTTACCATGTATTTTTTGCTGCAGTTTTCACTCTGGCAACATTTGTAGTTGTTGTCACTGTCCAGGACAAGAAAGGCTGCTGCGACTATAAGCATCTACAGCAGGGAAGAGAAAAAAATATCGAAGGGGACACTAGTTAACATTCATGCTCATAACCGGAGCACAGTGGTGCAGAGCATAGATTCTGGGTCAGGTCGACCTGGGTTCGAACCCTAGCTCTGCCACTTTCTAACTGTAAACTTGCAAGTACATCTTCTAAAACGGTGTTGTTAGGGTATTATGAGTAGTATATGTGAAATTTTGAACATAATGCTTGATTCATAGTAAGTGATTGATAAATGTTAGTTATTATTATCATGGTTGATCAGTCATCAAAAGCTAACAATTAAAGAGAAGTGGTATGGACATTGGGATACCACCTGGCAGCAAACCTGCATTTCTCACACACCCAGGTGTCAAAGACAAAGGAAAGCCATTCATAGACTTTGCAGTTTGCCAGCCTCTCTCCATTTACTGTTGTCTGGGATCAGGGGTGAGAGGCACGGTAAATCTGAAATAGCAGCTCTTGATTCAAAAGTAAAGTAAGTCAGTTCCCCCACATATTCAAGCCACCTCAGGTACAAATTTTCCAGAGTGTTTTGTCTGTAGTAAGCCAACAAACTGGGAGAATTCAATATATTCTACTTTCCCCTTTTTTGGTATCTTAGGTAAAGGATTGTATATTTGTTCTGGAAAGACATGACTCTCTTGATATTTATAGTTTGTGATTGGGGCAGGTATGGAACATGTATTGCTTCTGGCAAATTCTCCACCTATCCTTTTTTCTCACTGTTCAGTACTGGATTTTGAAGCTAAGTTCATTGTTATTTTACTGCTCGTAGTCAACATTTCCAGTTTCCAAATTCCTTCAGCCTTTACTTATTTATCAATCAACTTAATTATTTATCTATATTCCCCTCCTTTCTCTTAAAAGCATTTGATGCAGTAGCAATAATATTTTTTTTAAAAAATCTTAGACAATTAAAAATAGAGAACAGGTCCTTTTCCCAGTTTTAAATTTTATATGAATATAAGCAAAAGAGTCCTATATTCCCTCCTTTCAACACATTAGTTATCACAGATTTTAATAGGTTTTAACACAATCATGCTTGCAACTCTTCCATGTACTACAATTATGTATGGAAGGAAATGAGATAAGGCACAGTAAACCAGATACAGTAACCAAATTCATTTATAATATTGGCAGAAGTGGCTAGACCTAGGCCCTGGAGTCCTGTGCAAAAGAGAAACACAGGCAGAGCCTGTGTTGAAAGAGAAACTGCTTCCTTTTTTGGTTGTAAAATATAAATGCAATACAGAGGCTCAAGAATAAGGGAGGAAAATTACCCATAATTCCACCACCTTCTCTTGTTTTTCATGTATCACCAGTGTTTTCCCACTTGTGTATACTTTACATCGTTGCAATCATAATTTATTCACGATTTTGTTATATTTTTTTCACTTACAGAATGTTCATTTTCCATGTTGTTAGATCTTCATCATTACAATTTTCACCACCATAAAAAGTGAATGTGCTTGGCCAGCATAGCTCAGTGGTTGAGCGTTGACCCATGAACCAGTAGATCACGGTTCGATTCCCGGTCAGGGCACATGCTCGGCTTGCAGACTCGATTCCCCAGTAGGGGGTGTGCAGGAGGCAGATGATCAATAATTCTCATCATTGATGTTTCTATCTCTCCCTCTCCCTCCTCTCTCTGAAATCAATAAAAAAAAAAAGTGAATGTATCACAGTTTATTTGGCTGCTTCTATGCCAGGATGCTGCTAGTTATTTCTTATTATAAATAATGCTGCCACAAACATCTGTGTATAATCTCTTTTCTTATTTTGGATTATTTCCTTATAATGAATTCTCAGATTTAGGATTACTGACTTGGAAGACAGAGCATTCTCATGGATCTTAATATACCATTTCAAAATCTTCACAAAAGCTTGCATTTATTTATGGAAACACTACACCATTTGCTATGTACCCATCATATAGCAGCTTCAATAGCATTGGGTATTAGTATTTTAAAGTTTACTAATTTAATATGCAAAACAGTAACAAAGTGAAAACTATTTTCCAACATAATTATTCAAGTATTATACAAATTAAACCCCCAGAGAGGTAGAAATAGATTATAATGGATTTGCTTCTGGTGATTGGTGATATAGTAAGCTTACAGTGTACAATGTGTTGTTTCTAACAATGATATGACAGGAAAAGTGTCTTTTCCTCTGAGTTGCCAACATGATTTATTTTTAAAAAAGAAAAGTCATCAGGAAAACACTCATGGATTCTTACTGTGCACAATTTGATTTAGTTTTCAAAAATACCTTCCATTATTAAGGGTATAATGTCCCGCTATTTACCAATGAAATGGCCTATTCTTCAATAAGTATTTATAATCACAATAGTCACTGGGTACCTACTACAAGTCAGTCTCTGTACTGGACACGCCATATGTTAGATTTTTTTTCATCCCCACATCAACCTGAAAAGTAAATGCCATTATCCCATTTCCAATTGAAGACAAGACACTGAGTAACTTGCTCAAGATCTCGTGGCACAAATGACAGAGATCTGAGTGCAAATTTGTCTGCACGTCCAAGTCTCTGTCTTTTCCACGCCGTCTGAGTATCAAGCTAGAGAAATAGGGAGTGCAGGCAGAAAATCTGTTCTGGAAAAGAGCGGTGCCACAGGGGATTCAATAACCCTAACTGACACATAGAGTTCACGAGGACACAGTGTTTCTACAGGCCAGTCTCACAAGCTTTTATTAGGACTAACTTCCTGCACTGCCGAAGCTACATAAATGAGCAGTTTACCAAAAAACAGAGCCAGTCTCCAAGTCCTAAGGGACTACCTGCCTCTCTACCCCCACCCATCTTCCAAATCCCAGACCCAGGATTAGTAGAACAATTTTACATTACTGATTACTTTTAGTAGGAACAAAGCAATTCTTAGTAAAAACTCTCCCTTTTGGATCCCAAGTCTCCCAGGTCCCACTTACCATGATACCTGAGAAACAGATTCCTTCAAAATACCACACGTAGTTGGTGAGCTTACTGCTGGATGCATAGGAAGTTTGCCCGTTTGGGAAATACAATAGTATATTCACAATTATACTCCAAAGTGCAAGCAGAATCAGCAGACCACTGAGGCAGCCTCCACACTTCCGAGACCCCATTCTACCCTGTTCAGAGCCTGCAGGAGATTGCAAGAGTGTAAAATTACATAAAGCCTGTTTTTTATCCTACCTGTCTTTTCTTTCTTTCTTTTTTAAAATTACCTACCACTTTCTGGGGCAGCGCCCTTTAGTGAGTATTCGTGAGGAGCCCAGGACGCAGGCAGGACTACAGCCACAGTCGTGCTTTACAGTTTGCAGAACAATAGACAATGATCTACGACTGAGGAGCTGAGCTGGTCTTCATCCTGTGCCAGAGGAATGCGGTGTTTTCACTGCTTTTAAAACAAGCTGTTTTCCTCTGGGTTAGAGCACCACAGACTCAACCGAGCAGTGATAAGAAGGAAGTCGGGGCTGGCGTTGGCACTGAGTCTGGCAAATTCATCTCACAGTGGAAGGGAGTTAAAGAGAAAACTACCGGGACTAGAGCACGGCAGGCCTGTGGTATGTTGGCTCGAATACCATCTTTGCATACCTGCTTTTAACGCAGTGTTCTTATTTGTGGGCTCCCTCTTCAGCAAGCATTGTTTAAACTGCAAGGGGCACAAAAAAACACAAAGGGCCAGGAGGGCTGGCGGTTGAGGAAAATAAGACGTCACAGTTGCTGGGGTCATTGTCGCAACACCAGAGCTCATGTCTGTTTTCTCTGCCTCTCTGAAAATTAACAACAGGGATAAATTCATGACCTTCTTACTGCTTAGGAAAAGGGAGTGAAGCAAGTTGGGTAATCTGATTAAGATTTCATGAGTAATAACTTTGAAACAAGGATTTAAGAGTTCTTCCTTACAAACTATTGTCTTACATTTAAAGAGCCACAGGTCCCCTGTGGTGATGATGACATGAGGAGGGGGCGGAGGGAAGGACTCAGCGCTAACACTTTGGAGGTGATGGAGGCAGTGGTGGGAAGAATTCCAGGACTGCCTGACCTCATTGCCAAAGTTGCAGGTAACCTCAGAACCTCAGAACCCTGCTCGACTTAACTTTAAGTCTCAACTGCCTCGGCTGTAGAATAGGAAGAACATAGGGTACCTCCCACACAAGGGTAATGTGAGAATTAAGTGAGATTATGTAAGCAATTAAATGAGGTTATTATATAGTGTCAGGTGATGTAGAAAAGGTAGGAAAGAAATGGGAGCCATTATTAAAAATAAAAAGAGCAGTTATAGGAATATAAACAATACAGAGATCAGAAGTAGCCTTCTCATGACCTCCTTTCAGACCCAGAGTTCTGTATCATGAACTCTTAAAATCTTGAGCCCAGAAATACTTATATTTAATTTGTTATTGTCCTCTAGAAAATATTAATACTATGGAACACATATACTTTAAATTCAAGAGAAAAACTTATTTTTATGTGAATAATTTTAAATTGTATTACACTAATACTTTTTTTTAAAAATTGAGATACTTGGAGCTACTTTTGGATTCAAATGAAACAAACCTAGAAACCAGCAGTCTTACACTGCGATGGCTCCAAGAGGCTTCTTGCCCCCCCTGCCCCGGATGTGACTCTTTTTCCTCTAGTATTTCTGAGCAAAGTGCATCAATAAAGCCTCGTCATTAAATTTTTCCCCAGGGACATACAGTCTGCCTAAGATCATATTTCCTAGCACCCTTGGGACAGTGGGGAGAGCAGCAACACTGTGGTTCAGTATTTATTGAGCGCCTCTGTGCCAGGCACTGTTCTGGGAGCTGAGGAGAGATCACTGAACATGACAGTCCCAAATCCTGGCCCTCAGGGCGCTGACATTCTGCTAGAGGGAAGACTAACCATAAGCAAGTGGGCAAATAGAACATCCAGCCTATCAGGTGATAAGTGTGGCCCAAATAAGTCGGGAAAGGACTGCTAAGAGTGCTAGAGAATGGGATGGGGGTGTCATTTCGGACAGGGTAGTGAGGGAAGGCCTTACTGAGGTGACATTTGAGCAAAGACCTGAAGGCGGTGGAGGTGTGAGCCACCGGCAACCTGGGGAAAAGCATCACCTGCAGGGAGCCCAGCAGGAGCACCATGGCCAGAGGGAGAAGTGAGCCTGGAGCCGGGGCAAGGAGGCCGGGCGAAGGAGGGGAAGAATAGTAATATCTGGACTTAGTTTTGAGGAGGAAAAGAACTTGATCTGTTAAAAAAGGCTCTCTCTGGCGGCTGTGTTGTGAGTAGGTTGTAAAGGGCATGTGGGGAAGGGAAGAGGTGAGTTCCGAACCTATTCCAACAACCCAGCCTTACCCTGGATGATAGTGAATAGAGCCAAGTATGTGGTGACAGATCAGATTGAATGGAGATGAAGAGACTATGTCATTTGGGGCCTGAGCACCTGGAAGAATGCAGTTGTCATTAACTGAAATGAACAAAGCAGCAAGTTGAGTAGGGTTGGGAGTGGGAGGGAGAGGTGGTTAGTGTCAGGCATCCCAAGTTTTGAGATAACTTATTAGAAATTCAAGTGGACATGCAGTTAGGCAGTTGGATACAAATATGAAGTTTGGGGAACAGGTCTGGGATGGAGAATACGAGAGCTGTCAGCATATAAATGGTATTTAAAGCCACGAAACACTAAGGGAAGGAGTATAGATAGAAAAGAGGTCTGAAGACTAAATCCTAGGCAGGCCAATAAATTGAGTTTGGGGAAATGAGGGGGCTGAGAAGTGACCAGTGAGTAGGAAGGAAAACCAGGAGCTTATCCTGGAAGTCGAGTTTCTAGCTGAGGAGGGTGTGATCAGCCGAGTCAAAAGCTGCCTGTGGAGCAAGTAATATGGGAGAACTGAGGATTGGCTACTGGATTTAACAATGTGAAGGTCACCAATGACCTTAATCAGAGGAGCTTTAGTGGTGGAATAAACATGAGAGCCCAACTGGAGTGGGCTCATGGAGGAAAGGGAAGAGAGGAATTGGAGGCAGAGAGAAATAACTTTTGAGGACAATGTTGCTGTAAAGGGACAGTTTTGCTGTAAAAAATAGAGAAGTGGGACAGTAGCTGGAGGGAAAGTGGGAGTCAAGGGAAAAAATTTGATGGGGAAAATTATAGCATGTTTGTATACTGATGGGAATGTTTTCGTTGGTGGGTGGGGCAGGGAGGTGGGGATTGACAATCCAAGGGGGAGAGAGGAGAATGGCTGGGACAGTGAGTGTCCTTGAGTAAGTGGGAAGAGGTGGGAGCATGTGCACAAATGGGGGAGCTGGCGTTACGCAGGAGTGTGGGCAGTTCAGTCCTAGTATCAGAAGGGAAGGCAGAGCATATGGGACTGGAGGTAGTGGAAACTTCAGACTGCTTCTGCTTTTTTCAGTGAAACAGAAATTGTATCTGCAGAAAGAGAGGATAGGGAGGGGGCATTAGAGATTTGGAGAGAAAGGAGAAGTTATGAAACAGTTGCCAAAGAAAGTTGCATGGTGAATGATCTAGAGAATGTGGCAGGATTGCTAGCAGGCACTGAAGGCCCCTTGGAGGTCATGAATTTATAATGGGACTGGGAAACATGGTTGAGTGTTCTTCCTAGTGAGGTTCAGCTGCAGAGGTGTGAGCAGAGTAGTAAGAAAAGCCAGAGTCAACCAGGATTGGGATTTTGCCAGGCAAGTACCATGAAGACAGAGAGAGGTGAAGGAATCAAGATTGTATGTAATAGAGTGATTATAATGATAGACTGTGAGACTTAATCTGAGTAAGGACATGAGACAATGTGAGGAACAGCAAAAAATAGGTTGGATTTGTAGGTTGTGCATCACAGTGTGGTTGAGGGATTACTGGTTTTGGGTAGAGAGAGAGAAAAACTGGAAAGATAAAATTCAGTGATTAAGAAGTGAGATCCTGGAATTTGAGATTAAGATGTTTTATGAATTGGTGAAGACAAAGTCTAAAGGTACGTTATAAGCTGAATCATGTCCTCAAAATTCATATGCTGAAACCGTAATTCTCATAACCTTAGAATGCGACCATATCTGAACATGGGGGCTTTAAAGGGGTGATTAAGTTAAATGAGGCTGTTAGGTGGGACCTAATCCAACCTGACTGGTGTCCTTATAAGCAGAAATTTGAACAGAGAGCTACTTGGGGTGCCTGTGTACAGAGGAAAACCCATAGGACGACACCGCAAGAAGGTGGCCGTGTGCAAGCCAAGGAGAGATGTCTCAAGAGAAACCAGGCCTGATGACATCTTGATCTCTGATTTAAAGCTTCCATTACTGTGAGAAATAAATTTCTGCTGTTTAAGCCACTGACTCTGTAGTATTAGTTACGGCAGCCCCAGCAGACTAATACAAGTTGTGACCGTGGGTGTGACTGGCAGAGGGAGGTAGGTTGGAAGGCAAGAGGATTGGAGGAAAGGAACCGACTGCGCTGAGTATTGGGATGTTTACTTAGAGTGAATATTAAAATCAACAATTATGACAATGGCAGTTTTGGAGAGAATGACTGACTACGTTTAGAGAGGAACTCTTCAAGGAACAAAAGGAAGTAACCTCGGCATGGAGTGAACAGCAAGCAATATAATTCAGCAGTGACAATTACAATCTCTTCAGCCAATACTCAGCCACCTCCTCTCTCATCAACTTTTAAGCGAAGCTGTTTACGACACCGAGAGTGTTTGATTTGACTTTCAGTTTTCCTCACCTTGAGACTTCTTGTCACAGAAATTCTAACAGGTGCTGAAATGAGGACAGGGTGACCTCCGAAGAGGATAATTGGCTCCCAAGAAACCCAGAAGCAGCGTGTTCTACCAGATGTGTTTGCGGCCTTCTAACAGGGTTCAGCTGAGATTTTATGAACGTTTTTATTGCCCATATTTTTTCTTTGGAGGGAACTAACTAAGAATACCTTTTGTTGAAGTTCATGGGGAGTGGGGCCAATGAGCATTTCCAATCTGGTATTAATGATTAATGCATTACACTGTAGCTTCCAGGAATTTTCAGTGTCCCTGAAGTGAGCTGTCACTGCCAATCAGGGCCTCCCTCAAAATAATTATGATAAAGCAACATCTTTGTGCTGGAAGCTTTCACATATGTTGAAAACAAACAAACAAAAAGTATTCTCACAGGACATGAAAGTGAAGACATTATAATCCCCATTTTGAGTGTGAAAAAAAAAAAATAGATCCAAGAAAAAAATTTAAAACTTGCCCAGGAACTTAAGAAGTTAAGCCCAAGACTTATGTATTCTTTGGACCCTTGCACCATGTTCACCGTTGCCTGATACACTTTTATGCATCAACCCTCCTTCAATGCAAATAGGTTTGAAGTGTGGCATTCTGATCCCCCGTGAGTGACAGTGTTATTTTGGAAGCACACTGGTTTCAGTGGGAGCGATATACGGGTCGGCTATGTTAGCTACATAGACTACCGATGCCTGCTGTGAAGACAGGGTCAGGGCAGGGCAACGCGCTTGGCTAGTGTTCCCCAGTCTTGGTCACACCCAAAAAGATGCCTCTGGTGACATTTTCCTGTTACAGGTAGTTATGAAGACTTATCATTTGGAAGACTGTTTAGTAAGGGTGACAGAAGAGAATGAAGAGGAAATGGCAAGCTGGAAACCTTGATAAAATTGTGAAAAGGGGAGTTGAGCAATTTCCTTGTCTTTGGTTATCCCATTAACAAAAATATCTAATGAAGTCTTCTTGGGCAACTAAAAATGTTGCTTAATTTTATTCCTAAGAAAACTCCTTTTTAACCTGCCTGCTGAAAACCAAAATGTTTGTATGCTTTAAAAGCATTCTCGAAGCCATTTGTCTCCAGTAAATTCCCTGTTTTCTTGTCAAGGAATTCTTACTAAGTCGGGATTTTCTTGCTAGTCATCAGGAACCGGGAAGAGTCACTGGGCTTCTGTGCTCACTGGCTGCCCCTGGCCTTGGCTTCCTGTTCTCAACAGCAGAGCTGAGGAAATCCGCAGGATGCCTGCTACCAGGGGACAAGGTGACTCAGGAGGAAGCACTCCACCTAAAATAGTCTTGGTGTGCAGTCTCTGAGTCACTTTGAAACCAGGGTTAATATATGATCCTGGAATTAATCTCACAGGTGACGGGAAGAGAAGAAGGAAGTATCTGAAAGACATTTATAAAAAAGTTTGCCACAAAGATAAAAGTTTGAATGCAGCAAAAGCTAATATTTCACCCAGAGAAATTTCACCCAGGGAGTTCAGTGGGTAAACTGATTACTCCACTGACCGTGGGCATAAAGTACTGGTCATGATTCAATCTAGGTATCCACTGGGAGTGGGTATTTCCTTAAAAACATATTAGAAAAGCAACAAGAGAACAGCCGTGTAAACAGAAATGGGCCATTGGGATGCAGTATCCTTGATTTTTGTGTTTATAATTCTTTCTCTAGAATGATCTGGCCCAAAATGTCTACAGTGCAGCTAAAGTTTAGGTCCATCTCCAACTAATGGTAAACATCTAGCACTTTGCTTCCTGAGAGAGGGGAAGGAGTATACAATTCATATTCAAAGCTCCTCAAGCAATATTCTATATTTGGAATAGCCTTTCCAACCCTTGTCTTACCTGCCTTTTACTCCCTTCCCCCTGGCTCCAAGCCCTCCAGAGTAGATTCATTTATTCCAGCTCTTCACAGTGAAGGACCTCAGAGCTGCATTCCATCATTTATTCCTTAAATTTGTTTTGAACAATCATTACCTAGCAGAGAGGCAAATGACCCATTTGTTGTCCCCAAGATGCTCTGCTTAGAGTCTAGTTGGGGAAATAGAAAATTTCAGCTAAAAGTTTGTGTTGCAAAACATAGAATCTTCAATAGATTTAAGCATAGGCTTTGTGAAAGTACAGCAAGGCAGAGGACCCTTGCATGGAGCTGGACGTTTATGGGAGATTCCTGGGAAGGGTGGAGACAGAACTGCTCTTCTAGGTGAATAGAAGCAAGTGGCTGGGCAAACTGAGACTCAAAGTTAAATGTTACTGGTATATAAGTGCAATATATAATGCTCGATTGAATTTTGGTTTGGAAAACAATAAGGTGAAATACATTTTGGGGACAATTGAAAAAACAAGAATATAGATAGTATCAGACAATATTGGAAGGTTGCTTTTAAATTTATTTTGGGTGTAATAATGGTATAGTTATGAAGGAGGATGTTCTAATTTTTAGGAGATATACACACTTAAAATGTATTTAGCAAATGGTTTAACAAAAATCTGAAATCTGAAATGATTTAGTAGGAGGAGGAGAAGATGGAGAGGGAGAAGAATGGATGTAGGGTAGATTGATAAATGAAGCAAATGTGACAACATGTTAACAATTGTTTAATTCAGCCTGGATCTTCATTGCACCAGTTTTTCTACTTTCCTGAATTTTTGAACTTTTTCATGAAAAGCAGTTGAAAAAGTTTACTCTGGTAGACATTCATTTGCATACTCGCCAACATTACTCAACACTCAGAGGGTGATTTCATCTCGGGAATTCAAAGTGGAACATAAATACTTTGCTCAAACAAGTGCATTGGCTGCACAAAAGCACTGAGTTGGGAAACAGTGGCCACTCTACCACTTGGGACCAGTCGAGCTTGGCTGCATCTGTCTGCCCCAGCGGGATACAAGGAATATGGCTGGGAGGGTGGGTGAGGAAGGAGCTCGGGGCTCAAAACGTCTTGTGTATGTCAGGTTAAAGAGTTTGGACTTTATCCTGAGGAAGTCAGAGGCACTTAAGCGTGACTAGCATTTTGATATCACCACACCTGTCAGAATGGCTATCATCAGTAGATCAGCAAGCAAGCTGATGATGACGTGGAGAAAAGGGCGCCCTCATGCGTCATTGATGGGAATGCAGACTGATGCATCAACTGTGGAAAACAGTATGAAGCTTCCTCGAAAAATCAAAAATGGAGCTGCCTTTTGACCCAGCGATTCCACTTCTGGGAATTTATCCAAAGAAACCTGAAACACTAATTCAAAAGAATATATACACCCTTATGTTCATTGCAAAATTATTTACAATAGCCAAGATGTGGAAGCAGCCCCAGTGCCCATCAGTAGGTGAGTGGATAAAAAGCTGTGGGACATTTACACAGTGAATACTACTCAGCAATAAAAAAGAAGGAAATCTTACCCTGGTGACAGCATGGATGGACCTGGAGTGCATTATACTAAGTGAAATAAGCCAATCAGAGAAAGACAAATACCATATGGTTTCAGTCATATGTAAAATCTAATGAACCAACATGCAAAATAGACACAGACTCAGGGAGCAGGCAGACAGCTATTAGGGGGTCATGTTGGGGGCTGGGTGGGTGAAGGGCTTTAACAAAAAAGAAAAAAAGAGAAAAAACTCATGGACACTGGCAGCAGTGTGGTGACTGTCATGGGGAGAGGGGTGGGGAAGGTGAAGGAGGGTATAGGGGGGATAAATGGGGATGTATGGAGACTTGATTAGGGGAGGTGAACACACAATTCAGTGTACAGATGATGTTGTGGAATTGTGTACCTGAAACTTGTATAATTTTGTTAACCAGTGTCACTCCAATAAATTCAATAAAAAGGAAAAAAGAGTGGACAGCATTTTTGGCTCATCCTGTTTTCAGTTCGAAGGATGGGTCATAGTTTGAAAAGAATGGAACTACAAGATCACTCTAGAGACAACTGTGTAATTCCATCGCATATAAAGAAGGCCCAGTGCTGGTGAAGATGCAGAGCAGCAGAAAGCCTCGTTTGCTGCTGGTGGGGTGGAAAATGGTCCAGCCACTTTGGAAAGCAGTTTGGCATCTTTCACAGAGTTCAATATACACACACCACACAACCACCCAGCAATCGTACTCCTACTTATTTACTTAAGAAAAATAAAAACATAAGTCCACACAAAGCCCTTTACAGAAATGTTTATAATCACCCCAAACTGGAAGCATTGACTGGTAAACGGAAATTAAACTGTACATTTATAAATGGAAGGCTATGCAATGAAAACAGAAGAAACTGTTGATATTACAACATGAGTGAATCTCAAAAGCCTTATGTTACGTGCAAGAAAGTAGACTGCATGCCATATGATTTCATTGATACGACATTCTGAAAAAGACAGAGCTTTCGGTATAGAAATCAGATCAGTGATTACCAGGGGCTGGCTGGGGGAGAGTTGACAACAAAGGGCCACATAGAACTTTCTGGGGGGATGGAAATACTTTATACAGTATTTTTATTGTCGTGGTGATTGCAAAGGAGTATACATTTATCAAAGCTGTACCTTCAAAGTGTGAATTTCACTGCACAGAAATTTTATCTCAATATAGTTCATTTCAAAAAGGTGGGAGTGGGGTTGAGGGGCTGGATGAAAAGGTTAAGGGATTAAAAAGTACAAACTGTTAGTTACAAAACAGTCATGTGAATGTAAAGTACAGCATAGGGAATATAGTCAATAATGTAATAACTATGTATGGTGCCAGGTGGGTACTGGCCTTATGGGGGGGGGGATCACTAAGTAAGTTATATGACTGTCTAATCACTGGGTTGTACACCTGAAACTAATATAATATTGAATGTCAACTGTAATTGAAAAATTTTTTTATCAATAATTTATTTATTTATTTTCATGAATATATATATATTTATTGTTGAGAGTATTACAGATATCCCCCATTTCCCCTCTTACCCCCTCCACCCATCTCCCACCGCTCCCCAGGCCCCGCCCGTCTGCGTCTGTGCTGTGTCCATGGGCTGTTCGTCTCTGCTTGTCAGTTCTTTGGTTAATCTCTTCCCCCACTCCTTCCCGCCTTCCCGCTGAGATCTGTTGGTCTGCTCCACGCTTCCATGTCTGTGGTTCTAAAAAAGGGGAAGAAAAAGGATGTTAGGACTTGGGACTTACTGTATAGAGAATACGGGGAGGAAAAGTGAAAGATGTGTGTTGATGATCAGAAAACAGGCGTACTAAAAAAGGTAGTGACAGCGAGGATAGCCCCTGATACAGCCGCTTAACTGCTGCAGGGATGAAATGCTGGATCAAGCTATACCTAGGAGTAATTCAGAATGTACTAAAATATTTTATTACTTTAGTGGCCAGTTTGGCACTATATGAGGAAAATGTTATTACCTTTTAAAATTGTATAATGAATTCTCAAGAAGAAATTTATATTCTGGGAACATACACAGGAAGTTTTTGTGTATGTATATATGCATAGGATGCCTGCCTCAAACAGTCTGATGATAATCTTTTTTGGGATATGTTTTTCACTGATTTTACAAGTTCTCTAAGCAATTAAAATGTATGTAAAATAGCCCGGCCAGGCGTGGCTCAGCGGTTGAGCGTCGACCTAGGATCCAGGCGATCGGGGTTTGATTCCCAGTCAGGGCACATGCCTGGGTTTCGGGCTCGATCAGTGACTCTCTCATCATTGATGTTTTTATCTCTCTCTCTCCCTCTCTTTTCCTCTCTCTGAAATCAATAAAGATACCAAAAAAAATAAAAATAAAAATAAATGAGAAAAAAAAGTATGTAAAATAATATCTTAATTCTAACTAATAAAAAAATGCTTAATTTTTAAAAAAATGAAGAATGCTTATAATATGGTGGCAGCACCAGGCATGTAGATAGTTTGGTGAGAATTTAAGAAGGCAGAATCTTTTCCAGGAAGTGATTTTTCAGATAAGATATGCTTGCACATGGGCATATGGGCCAATCAAATAAGAATGCTACTACAGTATCTGTGGAGAGAAAAGACTGGAAATAAATAACTTAATTCTCCGTTGATAGGAAACTGATTAAATAAATTATGACATATCTATATAACATGGAATACTATGAACTGTTTACCTTGAAGTAAATCTATGTGTGCTGATATATACTGATGGCTGAGTTCAAAAAGCACTGTACAGAATATTACTGTTTATGTAACAATAAAGGTATAGACCACACACATCTGTTGTATAGGTATAGAACATCTCCAGACGATTATGACAAGAAGCGGTTTCATCAGCTTCCTGCCTTCCATTCAGATGACAGAAATTACACAATAATTTGCATAGTGAAGGTTTAATATAACAAATCATTATTTACTAAGTAGGAATAAGAGGACTCTGATGAATACCCTAAGGCTGAGAAAGAGTACCCAAGGAAGGGATGGACTTGGAAGGCAGAGTTCCTCAAGGAGATGCCCTGACCGCCTTGGAGAGGGGCAGCCCCTGAATGATGCAATATTTTGCTGGGTTACTTCATGTCAGAGCTGGTCCACAGTTGACAGGCTGGGAGTCACAGGTCAGGACTGACAAGCTGGAAATTGCTCCACAGGGGAACCAGGAGTCTGAGGCTAGCGGAAAGAAACCACTTGCTGGGGGTACTGATGAGATTCGCTGGGAAACTGCCCATGGAGAGTCCTGTTGAACTTGATGGGTAGCTGGCTGGCCCACAGATTGCACTCACTGGAAAGTTACCAGGAAGCTGGTTATAGGAGCGTTGCTGAGCTGGCTCTGGGAGGCCAGCAGGGGCACCCATGGAACTTGCTGGGGAGAGCTCCATCATCATCTTGCCCATACGCCCACCCAGCACTACAGGAGCAAGAACAGAAAGCAAACCAGAACCAGGAAGCGAAACCCATTTTTCCTCTGGTTCAACATCATGTCAGCTGACAAAGGACGTTTCATTATCACAAGCAGGGAAACAAAAGGGGGAACTTGGGGCCAAAAGGTACTAAGTTCATAAATGCAACAGCTGGTAACAATTATGTCCAGGCTGAAAAACTGGTTGATGAGACTCAGATGAGAAAGAAACTGTTAAGAGCAGAAATGTTAATCATGCTCTGTTAACCATGATTGTTAACTATAATTACAAGAAATATTAATTATGCCCTGTTAACTGTGATTGTTCTGTTCTGATTAGAGAAAGCACATTCTAACCGGGCTGAGAGTTGTAGGCCCCGGGACATTTGGAATTCAGTCCATTCTTCTTAACTGCCTATCATCATGGAAAGGTTAACAATCTTGTTGCTGAAACAAAGCGGTCCCGGAGATGCCCAACCCTTTTGCAATCCCCCCAGCCCTCATTTTCTATGACCTGTGACCATTATACCCATTCTTACTCCTTTCACCTAGTTCCCCATGTAATCTTTGTCCTTCTACCCAATATAAACAGCTGGCTTGTGGGGGGTGGCAAAGAAAATTTTCATGGAAGACCTACTGCTCTCCCATACTGCTGGCATTATTGGAATAAACGCTCACATATGATTCAACCCTATCTCTGCTTAATTGGTTCAAATAGTAACAGGCAGCATGGACTCATGTGTTGTCCAGTTTTAAAACTTTTCTCTGTAAATCTCCATATTGTTTGATTTGGGAAATGAGCATTGAACATTTTTTATAATGCATTATACAGAGTTTCATACTAGAAAATAGTGCTGTTGATGATAGTAATATGCCAGCCACTGTTCTAAATGCTTTAACTATATTAAATCACCTACTATTTCCCCAGTTACTATTATTAGATCCAATTTTTACACCCGGTGAAACTGAGGCACAAAGAAATCTTGCCCAAGATTAGCTGGTAAGTGATTAGGGTATAGAATTGCTTTAGAAAATGGTCTCAATCATCAGAGCTTTGCTGCAAGGTGGTGAAAAATTTAGCTCTGGATAGCAGAAAATATAATTTACAAAATAGCAATTTTTACAGTTTCAAAAAGTACAAATGTCTAATCTGCGCTAAGAATTTTATTTCAATCATATATTATTTAATGGATTACAAAGTGCTTTACCAGCATAATATCACTGACCCAAGAACAGTTCTGTGGGGTATGCAGGAAGAACATTCTCATCTCATAAACTCACACAGATAACAAACCAAGATAAAACAGACAGGCTGATTTGCCCAAAGTCTCTTGGCTGCCACTGTAATCCACCTTTCTAATTCCAGCTGTTGCAGGTATCCCACAGTTGCTGGCTGATGAACACACTTTGGTACTATAAGGACACACAAATAAATACTTCATGGGGTTATAATTATAGTGCTTCAGTCCATTTTTTAGTAACAGTTGGTGGAGGTGACTCTCTCTCCCACTGGTTGCTATTAAGACAACTGCTCATTCAGAATGAGGGTGTGTAAGGGGAAAGCCACCAGCAACTGCCTTGGTTACCTGTGACCTAAGAACAGATTAGCTCACTCCGCATATTTAGTTAAACCAGTGGGTTTCAACTTTAGCTGCATGTTAATTTATGGTTAAAATCCTGAAGCTCAAGGCACATTCTAGACCAATTGCATCAGCTTCTGGAGTTGGAGTCTGGAAATCAGTTTTAAAACTCCCGGTGATTCTGGTATGCAGCCAAAGTCAAGGCCCACAGAATTAGAGAAATATGGTAAATCCCATCTTCTCTAAACCTGTGACTCTTTGTTTCAAAGGTGTGTTAACCTAGATGCACCAGAAGCAATGGACAGGGCTGGCTTAAGGCAAAGAAAAGCCTTAAGGTAAAGAAGTTGTATGCCTGGGATGTAACTACCCACCATGACCTGCCCAGATAGGAGTTTATGATCAGGTCACCATGCAAGGTTACTTTCCATAGAAGCCCTTTTTTAGTCTACAAGTAGTCCGATTTGAAATAAAAAATTGGGTCCTCCCACACTTCCCTCTTCCTTCTTTTCAAAAAATAAGTCCACACACCAAGCCACCGAGAGGAAATGAAACAGAGCTTGTGTTCAGTGGCCTGGAGCGTGATGCCCAGGGGCTCCAGCAAAGCCTGCAAACAGCAAAATGATATAGTTACAGATTCTCAAAAATTTAAGGAGTCTATTTATAACATTTACTTTAGAATGTATTTAACCAGTACAAACTGCTCCAACAACTCAAAATATGGTGGAGAAGGGGAAATTTTCTCTTCTTTTTCATACTCATTCTAGCTGGTCTAAAAATCAAATTGACAAGAGACAGATTAACAGAAAAAAAATAAATAACTTAATTACATATGTATATATGGGAGTTCCATAAGAATATGGGACTTGAGGACAAATTGGGCAGAGAGGCTTATATGCCATCTTGAACTAAGAAGAAAATGGGGGGGAGGGGTTGTGCACATGTGTAATGGTTTGGACTGCAATGAGGAAGAAGGCAATTCACATGAAAATGAAAAAGGAACTATTTGGTAAACAAATGTTTGTGGAGCCTTCTTCAACAATGGAACACAGAAGACTTTCATCAAATGGGTTCCTCCCTGTCTGTCACACTCAGTTCATGTCAACCCATAGTTATCTATGATGATAGCTCCCTTCCTGGAGCAGGTTCTCTATCTAAATTCTTTTAGGCAGTTATGGGGAAGCTCAAGGGTTCTTTGAATCTTTTGTTTCTTAAAAATAACCAGCTTAAAATAATTGATATCCCTCTCTGCTCCCCCTGAGTATTCATACTGAACTAAATAATCGCAGCCCCCACCGAGTCTGGTAACAAGAAGACCATCCTTCCTCTTGAAGTGCACCCCCTCAAACTGCGCAAGCCTGGGTTGCTGGCCAGGCATCCTTAACCCCAGGGGACACTTTCGGCCCAGTGCTGTCTTTATTCCTTTCTGCCACACAGTGTCACTGTCTGCTGTGAGGAGCCCTCAAGATGCCAGGCCGTGCAGGGGCATAGGCTGTTCCCAGACAACAATGCGCGCCCTCAGCACTCATCTCTACCAGGGCCACCCTGTGGCTGCCCTTTCAACCCACCCCTTAGTTTCTGTGCCCTCAGAGCTGGCCCCTGAAGCTCTGAGTCAGGATGGATTCCACTGTTCACAAAACTCCCTCTGTCCTGTTCTTTCTTTCCGGTGATCACCAAGGGGCAGGGTGGCAGTATTATTTCCACCACCAACCCCCCAACTCCCAAAATATAAAGAGCCTCTCTATGTCACCTTTGCCTAGACAACCTAAATTACTCACCCTTTACTTAAATGTCTTCTCTGGTTTAAATGATATGTATCCTTTAAGAGACCCTAGCCCCCTTATTTTCTATCTTAATCCATAAGGAAAAGTAGCTTGCACTTCTCTCACTAAAGAAGTAAAGAGATACAGAGAAGATTAACTCCTTTTACAGGGCTAAGATAAAATACCAAGTATATTTTCATTCTATCATTTTTATTTTTCAATGAAGTTATAGACCTGTAATATAATATCTTCGTGATAATAAATACATCCAACCCCCTCGAAGGTGTTTTATCTTTCCATTTCTCCCCACCTCCAGCCCTGCCCATGTTTTTACCATACTGTACTCTGCTTGAATAGTATCTGGTCTAATGCGATGTCTATTGAGAAGGTAGTGAACCTGGGACTGAGGGTCCTGACTCCTAGTCCCCATCCAGGAGGACTGAACTCCTAGTCCCATGCTCTTTCTGAAACACTACCCTGCATCTTCATTTCTGGAGATACAATCAACCTGGCAAAGCCAAGGGATTCCCTAGAGGCTGGATGGGAAATGGAAATGAGTCAAGGTGGATGGTCAAGGCAGACCCCACAGCACCTGCTCTAATTTTCTGCATCCCATTACTTAATACGTGTGTTTTTTCAAACTACTGAGTTCAAACTGCAGCTAGTCTTATTTTTTTTAATTTTTAAAAAATATTTTATTTATTGATTTCAGAGAGAGGAAGGGTAAAGGAGAGAGAGATAGAAACATCAGTGATGAGAGTCATTGATCGACTGCCTCCTACATCTCCCACTGGGGATCGAGCCCGCAACCCGGGCATGTGCCCTGATAGGGAATTGAACCTCGATCCCCTGGATCATAGGTCAGTGCTCAACCCCTGAGCCATGATGGCTGGGCTGTGGCTACTCTTTGAAGCCATCTCAATCTTGTGGACCCCGAGAAGAAAGATTCAGTTGATGTGAACCCTGGGAAGGAATTTATCTGCTGAGATGAACTTCCCATGGTCAATAAAGGGCAAAAGTTTTATGAATAATAAGAGTCTGAAAAAAAAGAGTTTAGTGGCCATTTGCTGACAGGAGTTCCCCACATACTCTGCTTATGGGGAAGAACCTTAAACTAAACTCTCAGTTTCCCACACTGTGCCCCTCTCGCCTACCATCTGAGTTAAACACTATAGGGAAGTCCTAGTTTTATCTTTCTACCAATGGACTGAGACCTGCCCTGTCCAGTCAGAATTGCCTAAATTGTGCCTTCATTTGCATCTAAACTGACCAATAACAACTGCAGAATTTGGAAATCTCATTTGCATAAAATTGGGATGAACCAGAACTTTCTGTATAAAAGGCAGTCTCCCCATTGTCTGGAAGGGAGCACAGTTTAGGCTGCTTCCTGAATCTGTCTCTCGGGCTGCAATTCCTTTTGTGCAAATAAATGCTTTTTATTCTTTATTACAGTCTAAGATTAATTTTGGTTTACACCCTGCTCTCTACTTTTCATGTTCCTCTCTCCATCTCTGGCACAAAGGAAGTATTCCTATGTGGGGGTCCTATAAAATCTACTTATGTATTATTGTTTTGGCTACTTGGAATCTTTATTTTCTTTCTGTGGAGAACTACCCTTTAATATTCCATGTGATTTTGATGTGTTTGGCCCATCCAGCCACCCACTTGTGTAAATACATAATGCACACCCAGGCAATCAAAATATCTCAACTCTAGCACCATAGTGAATTGGTCTCGTTGGTGGTGAGAATGTCACCAGGTGTTAGACTGGGGAGGTCAGACCAGACCTTGGTTCAGTTACCTCAGTACTTGAGTTATAGCTAAGAAAGAATTCAGAGCCAAGACTCAAACTATAAGAGAAAGTTTATTTAGAAAGTCACAGAGGTAGAAGAAGTGAGTGGTAGAAGAAATGGCCTCAGGAAACAAGTTATAGGGCAAAAAATGGCTTTTGAAGCTTAGGAGAAAGTAAGGTAAAGGCAACGTGCCTGGAAGGAAGAAGAGGGGGAGGGGAAAGGAACAAGCATGCTCCCAGGAGGGAGAGGTGCTGGATCCCTCATCCTAAGGGTGGAGATTTTAAGGGAGGTCCCATTGGATGATCTCAAAAGAATATTCATCAACTTTCCAGGTGTGTCCTTTCAGGGTGGTGGCCTCCACTAATTGTTTGGCACCAGGGCAGGGGTTCATTAGTCAATGCAGCTGGTCTTGATGTCAGCCATGGTGTCAACTGTGTAGTTTGGCTACTTTTCGGGGCTGAAGCACAACTAAGGCCTAGCTCTTATCCCTAGGGGTTCATGTTTAAGGGAGTGGTCGTGCAAGGGCCCGCATGGGAATCCCATGAGGCCACTCTTCTGCCCTTTGTTCCTCCTCTAAGGGGATCTGTTGTATGACTAGTGACATGCCAGGGGAGGAAAGGTCAGGGGAGGGTCCGAGCTATATGACCAGCAATATGAAAGGTCAGGGGGTCTAAATCACATGACCAGAGATATGCTAGGGGAGGGAAGGTTACCCTGGGGGTGAGGTCCTTGTTTTCCCACTTTTGCCTGTTGCTAGGCACCCTAGGATTTCCGCCCTGGTGACCTATATCTGGCCCATTGTCCTTGCTCTGTTCATGTCTGTCTCACTGCCTACCGCATTGTGACCCACGCAAGGCAATTGGGGCCTTTCCCTGGGTTTTTATTTATGGACACTGAGAGAGAAGCTTTTTTTTTTTCTCTGGGGTCAGTAAGCTGAAATTATAAATCATTCAAGTGAGGAATTATTTGACACTATGCATTCTGCCCACATGCTGCCATGTGGAGGAAGCTCATCTGTAATAAAAAAAATGAGGCCAATATGCCAGGGGGGCAGAGGCAGGAGATGGGAAAATGAGAGAGAACAAAAGTATGTATTCAACATTGTTTGAGGCCTAGAGTCCCTGAATTCACTGGCATTAGAGTTGAGCTTCTGTCACATTTAACTGAGAAAATTCTTACTGACATATTGCTCCTCTCAGACCTTTTCCTCTGTGTGGTATAAAAACTATATTTCATTGTTGTCCCAGATTCCAGGCAAAGAACTCCTAACTGGAATTTCCTGAGTGATAGGAATGTCTTTTGTTTTTCATAATCAGGCCAATTCTGTTATACCTAAGTTTATACTAATGAAAAGGCTTAGGGTGAAGCCCCTAGGTAGCCTCAGGTTGGAGCTGGTCACCAAAAAGACCAAGTGATCCATTGTTTGGAACATTTAGCTCCACCCACTAACATCCAGGAAGCAAAAGAGAGGTTAGAGGTTAAGCTTTATGAAAACTCTTGAACAACAAGATTTGACGAGCTTCCAGGTTGGTGAATACATCAAAATGCTAGGAGGGTGGTACTCCCTGAGAGGACATGGAAGCTCTGTGCCCACCCCCCCTGCACTTTGCCCGGTCCCCCCTCCACTTTGCTCACCCCCTGCACTTCTCCCTTCTAGCTGCTTCCGTGATAATAATAATAAACTGGCAAACACAAGTAATATGTTTTCCTGAGTTCTATGAGCCACTCTAGGAAATTCCTGAGCCTGAAGAGGGGGGCCATGAGAACAGCCAAAGTACTCTGAAATGGGTACAGTCATGGGACTGAACCCTTAAATCTGCAGGATCTGTCTCTAACTCCAAGTAGTTAGTTTCAAAATTGAATTGCATTGTTGGACACCCAGTTGCTATCCAGAGAATAGGGAAACTGGTGGTTGGCATTGGAAAACACCTGTATTTTCACACAATATACCTATGCTGGGTTTCATATGCTTGGGACTCTACTTTTACGCAGAGAGCTGCACAGCTACTCTTTAATGAGGACAGGGGTGTGAATGTGTCCAATTCCCAGTCACCGTATTTGCATTGTCTGCCTTCCTGAAACCCATGCTAAATATGCAACGGGTGCTCCCACAACCCTTCAAGTGGGTAACACCCTTACCCCAGAAGCCCTCCATGTACCCTTTCCTGCACAACCCTCAGCTACCCTCAAAGCAACCATTATCCTGACTTATGGCAACCACTTTCCTTCTTTTCTTCAGTTTCACCATGCAAGTGCATCCCCAAACACTACAACTTAGCTGTGCTTTTTCAAGGGGTGGGAGTGATGTGGGGTACATACCATACCAAAGCTGATTTTACAGCGGGCAGTGGTTCTCAAGCTTGAGCAAGCATTGGAATCACCTCGAGCATTCATTAAAACACAGATGACTCACTGGGCTCCACTCCACTGTGGGCTGGTTCAGGAGTCCTCGAGCAAGGACTGAGAACTTGCGTTTCAACCAGTTCTCAAGTGATGCTGATGATGCTGGGCCAGGACTACACTTTAAGAACCACAGACTCGCCTGGCCGGGGCGTGGCTCAGTGGTTGAGCGTCGACCTGGGATCCAGGCGATTGGGGTACGATTCCCGGTCAGGGCACATGCCCGGGTTGTGGGCTCGATCAATGACTCTCTCATCATTGATGTTTCTGTCTCTCTCTCCCTCTCCTTTCCTCTCTCTGAAATCAATAAAGATATGTTTAAAAAAAAAAAAAAAAGAACCACAGACTCAGGGTATGTGATGCTACATCCAGGGCTGCCCTAGACTCATCTCTGAATAAACATGCTTCTTATTTCCAATAATATTTTTGAAGTCAGTCCCTAGATTTTTACAATGCATGTGTATATTCTTGCTTAGCCAGTTCCCTTGTGACCAACCAGAAGAGCGTAGGTCTGAGATCCTGTGAGCTCTTGTTGTTTCTAGACCTCTCATCTGGTACCAAACTACTGTTCTATGAAGGTTGGAAGCACGGATGTAGCTGAGTTCTTTTGGGTGACTAGCTTCTAGAGTTTGGATGCATTTCTTTCAAGAGAGAGATCAGTAAAATCCTAAGGTTCTCCGTTTTGCACAAGCCAGAAGGAAAGCTTTCTATCCTCAGACATATCAAATAGTCAAACACAATATTGTATTTGACACTCTAGCTCTACTGCTATGTAAACTGAAACCCTGAGTTGGATGTTGGTATAAACCCAAGTGCAGACTCAATCTCTTCCAAGAGAATTTATATGAGGTAAAGAGAAAAGTGCTATATGGGGGGGGGGAAATTAACACTTATTTCTTACCTTCTTTTTGCCACTCAGTGTGTTGGCTCCTAGTGATCTCTGCCCTCCTGTGCCAGGGTTGGTCTATGTGACCAATAGAGTGTAGCAAAAGAGATGGTGTGGAAGTAACTTCCAAGATTCAGTGCGAAAGCCTGCAGCTGCCATTCTTCTGTCCAGGGCACTGGGCGCGCTCTCTCCCTCTCATCAGGACTCTGGGAGAAGCCTGCCTTGCTGGAAGCAGCTCACTGGAAAGGCTACTTTGCAAGGAGGGACTGAAGCCTCTTGCTGAAGGCACATGAGGGATCTTGGAGGTGGAACCCCTGCCCCAGTCAAGCCTCGGATGACAGAGGATGCAGTCGACATTTGACTGCTGACTCATGGGCAACCCTAACCTAGAACCTGAGTTAAACTGCTCCTCAATTTCTGGCCCCCAGACACCATGAGAAAAAAAAGTTATTGCCTCAAGCTGCTAACTTTGGGGACCACCTGCTAGGCAGCAGAAAATAGCGAATACAGGTGCCTTCCACTGTTACCCCGTTTCAGCCTCAAACAACCCTGAGGGACAGTGATTGCTGTATTTTACTGAACCTAAAATGCCATCAATCACAAGATGCCCCATTTACTCTATGAACCATTAAGAAAGAAAAGAGCCCAGCTGGCCATGGCTCAGCGGGTGAGCATCGACCTAGGATCCAGGAGATCGCAGTTCGATTCCCGGTCAGGGAACCTGCCCAAGTTTGTGGGCTCCATCTTCAGTCAGGGGTGTGCAGTAGGCAGCCAGTCAATGACTCTCATCATTGGTGTTTCTATCTGTCTCTCTCCCTCTCCCTTCTTCTGCCTGAAATCAATAAAGATATATTTTTTTAAAAAAAAAGAAAGAAAAGAAATGCTGTTAATCAAACTATGGCTGGCCTTCACTTGTAAGATGCACTCTAATTTCAGGTATGTTACTTGTGACAAAAAAGTGCATCTTAGAATGGCTGGAATGTGCTGTCTGCATTTTCCAGCAGGGACTTCTTCTCATGCGTTGGGTAAATGAAAGTTTTTGGTTTTTTTAAAATCACCATTATTTAGCTTGATGTGGAGTAGCCACTTAGTATATGTCTGTAAGAGGTTTTGTTTTAAATAGAGAGGTCAGCTATTTAAATGGACATAACCTGACTCCTAGGGCTAACTTGGATACAACATAGATCTTGTCTTAATTATAGATCAATATGGGAAATTTTACAACTTCCTCATGTTAGTCAAAGGAAAGCTCCTTTCTGGATTCTTAATCAGCAGCACCCTCCACCTGTCCTCTAGCTGCGGTGCAAACGTGCTTCCTAGGTGCCCTTTAAAATCAGCCCAAGGTGCCCCGGCTCCTTAGGGTAGCTGACATTCTCACACGCACTATATGAGCCAGACGTTACCATTCCCACTGGACATATGAGGCAAGGGAAGCTGAGAGACACTAAGAAACTTGTTTAAGATAACAAAACTAGGGAGTGACAAAGCCTGGAGTTCTACCGGCTGTTCTTACTGCTGCTCCTCCCACATCATGGTGCTTCTCTAACGAATGGTGGGGCAGCCTGTCTCCCGGCCTTAAATATATTCACAGCAAAGCAAAAAAGGCAGCCAACTCCTGTGAGTGTTTTCCGTGGCCTCTAAATCGGCCTTTTACATGAATAGCTTACTGTCTTTCATCCTGGGAACGCAGAGTGTTTCATAAACATTATGTCATTACTCCTCATAGCACCAGACATTTTCAAACAAATGAGTTAATGTTTGCAGAAAGCCCTTGAGATCTGAAGACTATAGGCACAGTGTGAAGGTCCAGCATTGTCCTAAAGCCTGAACAGCTGTCACTCAGTCACAGCCTTGGAGAGTCCCCCTGTGAAAATGTCAGACTTCCCGAGTTATGGAGGTAGAGGCAGGAATCGGGGAGGAAGGTACAACAAAGCCACCCCTGGTTTGGACATGGAGAAAATCTATAAGCAGAGATGCCAAAGGGAACACCATTGGCAACTCTGATCAATTATTGATGTCTGCCTGATGTGCTGAGTAGAGAAGAATCCCGAGGCCATGTCTGGGCTCACTGGGAAAGAGTTCTGGGAGCGGTTAGTGATGTCTGCCGTGGGTACAGGGCAGGAGAGTTTGAAGCATATGTTCAGGAATTTGCCCTTCTTGCTACAGATCAGTGATTCTCACCCTGGGTGCATATTAGAACCATCAGAAGAGCTTTTTAAAAATTTTAGTGCCCTGGCCTCATACTAGAACCCATTGAATCAGAATTTCAGGGAGTGGGGCTAGTCATCTACCAATATTTAAGAGCCAGTTCTAACTGGCATCCAGTCTGAGAGCTGCAAGATTATCTCCTTCTAGAGCTGTGGTTCGCAGCCTTGATTGTACACTAGGATTACATGGGTTGTATTTAAAATTTATTGATGTCTAGGTTGCATCCCCATTTGTATTGATTTAATTGAGCTGGGGTATGGCTTAGTCATTAGGAATTTCAAAAGCTACCAAGTGATTTTTTTTTACAGGCTTTACTTTTTAGAGCAGTTTTAGGTTCACAGCAAACTTGAGCAGAAGGTATAGAGTTTGGTTCCCATGTATCCTCTGCCCCCATGCATGCCTGGCCTCCTCCATGAGCAACCCCCCCACCCCCCCCCAGAACGGAACATCTGTTACAGTGGGTGAGCACTTCAAAATCATTCCAGGTCCATAGTTTACATTAGGGTTCCTTCTTGGTGTTCTACATTCTGAAGGACTAGATAACTATGATGGCATCTATCCACCGATACAGCATCATAGGAGTAGCTTCATTGTTCTAACCATCCTCTGTTCTCTGCCTATTGACCCATCTCTGCCATCCCCCTGCCTGAATTCCGCAACCACTCATCTTTTTACTGTCTCCATGACTTTGTCCTTTCTAGAATGTCATATAGTTGGAATCATACAGTGTGTAGCCTTTTCGGATTGGCTTCTTTCACTTAATAATATGTTTTTAAAGTCTTCCCAGGGAGAAGGCCCCCAGGTGGGGGACTTGGTGCCTGGCCTCACCTTCTCCATGGTGGCCACAGGTCCAGGCGCTTCTCGCTCCGGGTTTGGAGTGCAGGCTACTTTGGGGTGCCTGCAGAGTCTTCCACGGGAGGAGGGCCCCGAAGCCAGAAGCCAGCTCGGGAGCGGGGTGCTGGCTGCGGAGGTGGAGGTCGCTTTCCCCGCCAGGAGCCGCTGGAACCACAGACTGGACAGAAGGTGAGTACACGGGGCTGGGCTGCAGACCCGGGAGCTCTGGAGCGGGCAGAGGTGGCGGGACAGCGCTGGTGCGCTGGGAGCACTGCAGCAGGAGTCCAGGCCGGAGGCACGATGTCGGAGCAGGGCGAGAGCTTGCCAAGGCTCTGCCTGGGAAGTTAGCTCCAGTATGAGCCTGCGGGAGGGGGCCAGAGGAGGTGTGGACAGGCACTCCCACCAGCGACGCTGAGGGACCTTTACTTTCTAGAGGAAATTTTGAAGGGCAGCAGGATGGGGACTGGCCAGTGGGGCCTAGAAAGGAGGCCCTGACCACCTCCAGAACCCCTAGGGGAGGCCCCTTCCACAGCCTGGGGGATGGCTGGTTCTGCCCCGCCCTTCAGCGACCTGAGGCAGGGGGAGACCACTCTGGGCTCTGAAATCCACCCCTCTATGGCTGGGTCTGGCAGCTTGAGGACTCCAACATGTGGCCTGGTTGGGCCTGGGAGGAGGCCCCACCCGGGAGAGGGGTGGGTGTGCAGTGGCACTGAAAGAGTGGAGTGCCAAGTGGGGCTGATTTATTTTTAGGTTTTAGGTTTTTATTCCCTCCTGCTTGAGGTGGTGGATTGAGGGTGCCAGCAAGATGGACAGAGCCCAGGCATTGGAAGGAGAGGAAGTGCCCACTCTTACTCCTACAAACAGCAGGATCCACCCCCGACGGGAGTCTGTGCAAGACCAGGATCTCCCCGGTAGAGATAAGCTCCATGGGGAAAGGGGAAACAGCTCAGAAAAGGGACATTCAAGGCACTAGATCAAAGCCAACCCAGCCTCTGGGCTACGGAGGTCCAGCAGCGGACTACTGGGGGCTCTGCCCTGCCCGGCTTCAGTCAAGTTGTCCAGTTGCAGGGACAGCAACTCATGTTGACCTGCATCGCAGAACCTCCCATAAAACCCAGGACAGACACACCAGGGGGCCAGATTCAACATCAGAGAAAAATCCAGTGAGATACACAAATAGCAAACGCAAAGGTTTGGAGGAGCAGGGGTGTCTTTTTCTTTACCTTTTTTTCTTTCATATCCATGATTTCTCCCTCTTTTTATTCTATTCTCTTTTAGCTTGTTCTCTTGTTTTCTTTTCCCTCTGTTCCTCTCTAATCCTCTTGGTCATCTGTCTTTTAGTATTTTCTTTCTTTCTTTTCTGGTCTTTCTTGTTGTTTTTGTTGCAGTTTGGCTTTGTTTTCATGTTTTCAGTTCAGCCATGTTCTGTCTTGTCTTGTTCAGTGAGCACCAGTATAACAGCTGGTGCAGTGTGGTCGGGGTTGAGCTTCACAGTCAGCAAGCCTTTTAGTCTCACCAAGAATCAGACAAAAACAAGCAAGGCTCAAATACAATAAAAGGGCCCACATAACCTATTAAAAGGACATTCCTAGAGCACCCAGTTCAGAAGATCAAAGAGTCTATACCACTGGGTCCCACAAGAAGGTCATTTCATCAAGACTGGGAGGCATAGCAGACTTATCCAATGCAAAGAAACAAACACAAAGAATCAGATGAAGTGGGGAAACAAATAAACAGGGCCCTAATGAAAGAACAGGAAGAATCTCCAGAAAGAGAGCTAAATGAAATGGAGGCAAGCAATTTATCAGAATCAGAGTATAAAGTAATGGTTTTTAGAATGCTCAACAGCATGAAAAAAAGACAGAAACAATGAAAGTCTACCATTCAGAAATTAAGTATGACAGCTGAAATAAAGAATATACTGGAAGGAATCAACAGTAGGTTGGAAGAAGCAGAGGAACAAATAAGCAAATTAGAAGACAAAGTAGAAAAATTAATCAGAGCAACAAAAACAAAATGTACTTTAAAAGCATGACTACAGTTCCAGGGGTGGGGAACATTTTTTCTGCCAAGGGGCAATTGGATATTTATAACATTTATAACATCATTCATGGGCCATACAAAACTCTCAACTTAAAAATTAGCTATGGAAAAAAGTTTCTAGATTTATTCTGCCTGCAGTTGCCTTGGTAGGGCCAGACCAAATGATTCTCGGGCTGTATAAGGCCTACAGGCTGGGCGGTCACCACTCCTGGTTTAAGGGAATTTTGGGACAACATAAAACAGAAAAACACCTGCATCATAGGGGTACCAGAGGGAGAAGAAAGAGAGTAAGGGATAGAGAAGTTGTTTGAAAAAATAATGATAGAAAACTTCCCTAATTTAGTGAAGGAGAAAGTCACACAAGTTTAGGAAGCACAGAGGGTCCTAATCAGGATGAACCCAAAGAGACCCACAACAAGACAGGTCAAAATTTAAATGGCAAGCATTAAAGACAAAGGGAGAATCTTAAGGGCAGAAAGAGAGAGACAGTCAGTTACCTACAAGGGAGCTCCCATAAGGCTGTCAGCTTATTTCTCAACAGAAACACTACAGGCCACAAGGGAATGACATGAAGTATTTAAAATAATGAAAAGCAATGATCTGAAACCAAGACTACTCTATTTAGGAAGGCTATCATTCAAAATTGAAGGTGAAATAAAGAGCTTTCAAGACAAAAAAAAGGCTAAAGGAATCTGTTACCACCAAGCCAGCACTACAAGAAATGTTAAAGGACAGCTGTAAGAAGAGGAAATGGGAAGAGAGAAGAACATAAGCATACAGAATAAAAATGGTAATAAATAAGTACCTATCAATAATAACCTAAAATGTAAATGGACTAAATGCTCCAATCAAAAGATATAGGGCAGCCGAATGGATAAGAAAACATGACTAATATATATGTGGTCTACAAGAGACTTACCTCAAAACAAAAGACACAGGATGAAAGTGAATGGATGGAATAAAATTGTCCATGTAAATGGAAACAACAACAACAAAAAGCAGGGATAGCAATACTTATATCTGACAAAATAAACTTCAAATCAAAGGCCATACCAAGAGACAAGGAAGGACACTACATAATACTAAAGGGATTGTTCCAAAAAGAGGATATAACCCCGGTAAACATCTATGCACCCAATTTGGGAGCACCTAAATATATAAAAACACTCTTGGAGGACTTTAAGGGAGAGATCATCAGCAATACAGTCATAGTAAGGGACGTTAACACCCAACTGATATCACTGGATAGATATTCTAGGCAAAAACGCAACAAGGAAACAGCAATCTTAACGACACACTATATCACATGGATTATATTGACATTACAAAACATTCTTCCTTAAAGCTACAGAATATACATTCTTCTCAGGAGCACATGGGCCATTCTCAAAGATAGGACACATGTCAGGAGAAAAAACAAATCTCTACAGGTTCAAGAATATTGAAATCATATCAAGCATCTTCTCAGATCATGATGGCGTGAAACTAGAAATCAACTACAATAAAAATACCTCAAAAACACTCAAACACATGGAAGCTAAATAGCATCACGTTATTAAACAATGAATAAGTTACCAACGAGATCAAGGAAAAAATAAAAATACTTCATGGAAACAAATGAAAATGAACACACAACAACCTCAAATCTATGGGACACAGTGAAAGCAGTCCTGAGAGGGAAGTTCATAGCATTACAAGCCTACCCCGAGAAACAAGAAAAATCTTTAATAAACTATCTAACCCTACAACTAAAAGAACTAGAAAGAGAACAAGAAGAAAATCCCAGAGTAAGTAGAAGGAAGGAAATAATAAAGATCAGAGCAGAAATAAATGACATAGAGACTAAAAAACAAAAAACAAACAAACAAACAAAACCAATACAAAACATCAATGAAACCAAGAGCTGGTGCTTCAAAAAATATACAAGATTGATGAACCTTTAGCCAGACTCATCAAGAAACAGAGAGGACTCCAAAAAATAAAATCAGAAATGAAAGAGGTAAAGTAACAACTCACACCACAGAAATACAAATGATTGTAAGAAAATATTATGAACACCTATATGCCAACAAATTGGAAAATGTGGGCACAATGGACAAATTCTTAGAAAAATCCAATCTTCCAAAACTCAGTCAAGAAGAATCAGAAAACCTGAGTACACCAATAGCAACTAATGAAACTGAAGTAGTAATACAAAACTTCCAGCAAACAAAAGTCCTGGACAAGATGGATTCACAAGTAAGTTTTAATATTCAAAGAACTAACTCCTATCCTCCCCAAACTATTGCAAAAAATTTAAGAGGAAGGAAGACTTCCAAGCTCTTTTTATGAGGCCGGCATGATCCTAATTCCAAAGCCAGTTAAAGACACTACAAAGAAAGAAAATTACAGAACAATATCCCTCATGAGCATAGATGCTAAAACCCTCAACAAAATATTACCAAATCAGATCCAGCAATATATTAAAAAGGTCGTACACCATGACCAAGTGGGATTTATTCCAGGGATGCAAGGCTGGTATAATATTCACAAATCAATAAATGTGATGTACTACATAAACAAAATGAAGGATAATAATCACGTGATCATATCAATAGATGCAGAAAAGCATTCAACAAAACCCAACACCCATTTTTTATAAAAACTCTCAGCAAAGTTGGAATAGAGGGATCATGCCTCAACATAATAAAGACCATATATGACAGACCCACAGCCAACATCATACTGAATGAGCAAAAACTAAAAGCATGTCCCTTAAGAACAGGAACAAAACAGGGATATCTGCTTCCACCACTCTTATTCAACATAGTACTGGGGGTCCTAGACACAGAGATCAGACAAGAAGAAAAAATAAAAGGCATCCAAATTGGAAAGGAAGAAGTAAAACTTATTATTTGCAGATGATGTGATATTGTAAATAGAAAACCCTGAAGAATCCACCAAAAAACTAGTAGACTTAATGAATGAATTCGGCCAACTAGCAAGATATAACATTAACACCCATAAATTGATGGCATTTTTATACACCAATAATGAACTCTCAGGAAGAGAAACCAAAGAAACAATCCCATTTACTATTGCAACAACGACAACAAAAAGTAAGACACCTAGGAAAAAACTTAACCAACGAGTTAAAGACCTCTACTTGGAAAACTACAAGACACTGAAAAAAGAAATAGAGGAAGATACAAACAAATGGCAGCATGTACCATGTTCATTAATTGGAAGAATTAACATTATTAAAATGTCCATAATACCCAAAGCAATATACAGATTCAGCACAATCCCTATTAAAATACTAATGGCATATTTCACAGATCTAGAACAAATATTCCAAATATTATAGGGAACCAAAAAAGATCCCAGATAGCCACAGCAATCTTGAGAAAGAACAACAAAGTTTGACAGATCACAATACCAGATATAAAATTATATTATAAAGCCACTGTAATCAAGACAGCTTGGTACTGGCACAAGAATAGGCATATTGATCAATGGAACAGAACAGAGAACCCAGAAATTGGCCCACACCATTATGCTCAATTAATATTTGATGAAGGAGGCAAGAACATACAATGTAGTAAAGACCATCTCTCAAATAAATGTTGTTGGGAAAATTGGACAGGTACATGTAAAAAAATGAAAGTAAACCACCTACTTACACCATACACAAAAATAAACTCAACATGGATAAAATAGTTTAATGTAAGTTGCAAAACCATAAAAATCCTAGTAGAAAACATAGGCAGTAAAATCTCAGACATCTCATGTAGCATAATTTTCGCCATACATCTCCTAGAGAGAGAGAAACAAAGGAAAAAATAAACAAATGAGGCTACATCAAACTAAAAAGCTTCTGCACAGCAAAAGAAGCCATCATCAAAATGAAAAGGGAAACCACTGCGCGGGAGAACATATTTGTTAATGATACATCTGATAAGGGGTTAATATCCAAAATATACAAAGAATTCATACAACTCAACATAATGAAGACAATCAATCCAATTTTAAAAATGGACAAAGGACCTAAGTAGACAATTTTCCAAAAAGGGCATACAGTTGATCAATAGACTTATGCAAAAATGCTTGAAGTCACTAATCATCAGAGAGATGCAAATTAAAACTACAATGAGGTATCACTGCACACCTGCCAGAATGGCTACCACTAATAAATCAACAAACAACAAATGCTGGCGAGGATGTGGAGAAAAAGGACCCCTGGTACACTGCTGGTGGGAATGCAGACTGGTGCAACCAATGTGGAAAACAGTATGGAGTTTCCTCAAAAAATTAAAAATGGAACTGCTGTTTGACCCTGTGATCCCACTTCTAGGAATATATCCTAAGAATCCTGAAACACTAATCAGAAAGAATATATGCACCCCTATGTTCATAGTAGCATTATTTACGGTAGCTAAGATCTGCAAACAGCCCAAGTGCCCATCAGTAGCTGAGTGGATAAAAAAGCTGTGGGACATTCACACCATGGAATATTAAGTGTCTGTAAAAAAGAAGAATCTCTTACCCTTTGTGGCAGCGTGGATGGGCCTGGAGAGTATTATGCTAAGTGAAATAAGCCAGTCAGAGAAAGACAAATATCACATGATCTCACTTATATGTGGAATCTAATGAACAAAACAAACTGATGAACAAAATAGGCCCAGATACATCGAAGCATGAAACAGACTGACAGATCTCAGAGGAGAGGGTGTGGGGAGAACAGGAAGAGATTAACCAAAGAACTTATATGCATATATGCATAACCCATAGGCACAGATAATAGTGCAGTGATGGCCTGAGGTGGGACAGGAGTCAGGTGAAGAGGGGTAATGGGGGAAAGCGGGGTACATCTGTAATACTCTCAACAATAAAGATAAAATTTTAAAAATATTAATATTTAAGGTTCCTCCATTTTTTTCATGGCTTGATAGCTCATTTATTTTCAGCACTGAATAATATTCCATTGTCTAAAATGTATATGTATAAAGCTTTTATAAACATCTATGTGTAGGTTTTTGTGAAAAGACAAGTAGTTTTCAACTCATTTGAGTAAATACCAAGGAGTACAATTGCTGGATTGTATAGTAAGAGTATGTTCAGTTTTCTAAGAAACTGCTAAATTATCTTCCAAAGTGTCATTCCCACTACCAAGGAATAGAGTTCCTGTTGCTTTATATCCTCACTAGTGTTTGGTGTTGTCAGTGTTTTGGATTTTGAACATTCTAATAAGTTTGTAGTGGTATCTCTTTTTAATTTGTAATTCCCTAATGACATCTGAGGATGACCATCTTTTCATATGATTTTAGCCATCCTTATATCTTCTTTGGCCAGATGTCTGAGCAGGTCTTTTGCTCATTTTAAAATAAGGTTATTTTTTTATTGTTGAGATTTAAGAGTTCTTTATATATTTCGAATGAGTCCTTTATCAGATGCATCTTTTGAAAGTATTTCCCCTTAGTCTGCAATTTATCTTCTCATTATCTTAACATTGTCTTTCACAGAAGCAGATGTTTTTAATTTTAATCAATTCCAGATTGTCAATTATTTCTTTCATAGATTATGCCTTTGGTGTTTTATCTAAAAAGTCATTGCCATAGCTAAGGTCATCTAGGTTTTCTTCCATTGTTATCTTCTAGGAGTTTTACAGTTAGACATTTTACATTTAGGTCTGTGATCCATTTTGAGTTAATTTTTGTAAACAGTGTAAAGTTCATGTCTAGATTCATTTTTTTCTTTCTTGTGTATGTCCACTTTTTCCAGCACCATTTGTTGCCTTTGCTTTTTTGTCAGAGATAAGTTGACTATATTTAGGTAAGTTTATTTCTGGTCTCTCTATTTGGTTCCACTGATCTATTGGTCTATTATTTTGCCAATACTACACCACCTTGATTATTGTAGCTTTATAATAAGTCTTGAGGTCAGGTAACATTTGTCCTCCAATTTTGTTCTTTCTCCTCAATATTGTATTGGCTATTCTGGGCCTTTTGCTCTCCATATAAACTATAGCATCTGTTACTATCCACAAATACCTTGCTGTGATTTTGACTGTGATTGGATTGGCTCTTTTGATGAAGTTGGGAAGAAGTAACATCTTGACATTATTGAGTCTGTCTATCCATGAACATGGAATATCTCTCCACTTACTTAGCTTTTCTTTGATTTCTTTCATCAGCATTTTAGAGTGTTTCTTATATAAATCTTTTATATATTTTGTTGGATTTATGCTTAAATACTTAATTTTTTGGTGCTAATGTAAATGGTATTGTTTTTCATTTCATTCCACTTGTTCATTGCTGGTATATAGGAAAGCAATTAACTTTTGTATATTAACTTTGTATATTGCAAACTTACTATTTATTATTGCTTATTAGTTGTACAAGATTTTTGTTGATTTTTTTGGATTTTTACAGAGACAACCATGTCATCTGTGAAATCAAGGTATTTTATATTTCCTTTCCAATTTCTATGTTTATATCATTTTTTGTTTTATTGCATTAGCTATGACTTCTAGTTTGGTATTGAAAAGGAGTGGTGAGAAGGGACATACTTGCTTGCCTTTTTCTTAATCTTAGAAGGAGAGCTTCTAGTTACTCACCATAAAGTATGATATTAACTGCAGAGTTTTTATAAATGTTCTTTATCAAATTGAGTAAGTTCTCTCTCTTCCTAGTTTGATGAGGGTTTTTTTTTTTTTTTAAACATGAATGGGTGTTGGATTTTGTTCATCTGTTGTCATGATCATGTGACTTTCTTTTTTTATTCTGTTAATGTGATGGATTACTTGATTTTTTTATTATTATTATTATTTGCTTTTTAAATGTTAAACCAGTCTTGCATATATGGCATAAATCCCACTTGGTTGTGATGTAGAGTACTTTTTATACATTGTTGGATTAGATTTGGTAATATATTGTTGAGGATTTTTGCATCTATGTTTATGAGAGATATTGGTCTATAGTTACCAGTTGATTTTAACATGCAGACTGGTTAAGAATCTCTGTTCTTAAAAAGAAGAAAATATGTGAGTTCTTTATATGTTGGGGTATAACTGAACCCCAGAGTCCATGACTTGGGCAAGGAAGAAAATGGGGCAAGAATTAATGAAAGTGATAATATAAAATTACTGTTCTAATATTTTTATTCAGGGACAAAGTAATATATCTGACACAAAACTTTATACTTTACAGTAAATTTTCATGTAGGACTTAATTTAATCATTCTAATCATGGTATGCAGTTAGACTTAATATTATTATCTCTACTTTACAGGTTAGGAATTGAGGCTCAGAGAGAAAAACTGGCTTGTCCAAGATCAACTGCCATAACCCAACTCCAGGGCTTTTGAGTAAAACCCAGCCTCCTTTTTATGGCTCTTTGGCTATTCAAATATCTATCATTCTTTAGTTACTCAAATGTGCTTATCAAATAAGAGTCTAGTAGTAATTTAATTATCTGTGCCGTTAAAGGGTAATGACTTCCAAAGGGGAAAAAAAGGAATCTTAATAAGGCAAATGGAGAGAATCACCCAGTTCTGGTCTATGGAAGCTGTTTAGTTTGCTTTACCTTCAGAAGCAGAGCTGATTGGGAGGGTGTAATGCATGGAGCCATGTAAAGTGTGGTTCTCAGGGAGGGTCAAGGGAACCTCTGCAGCCCTCATCCTTCTTTATCTCTGTACTTGAGCCCCGTTCTCCTATCTGGCACAAATTCACAAACCATCAAACCCTGATGTCTACACCTATGTAGCAAGCCCTGATGATATGGACATGAATACTTCTCTCATTATACAAGATGAGATTTGTGATTGCCTCTAGTATGATGCCTCCCTGGGCAAAAAAATACACCACCACCTAAGCACTCACAGATTACTTGAATCACAAGATACCCTGACCCTCTAGCTAGGAATGGATCCTAAATACTGAATCACCCAGATTGCCTTTGCGGAAACTGGTTACTAATATGTCATTTTACTTCTGTCTCTTTCCAACTTCAAGCTCTGACTGTCCCACATTCATGTCATGTCCTTGTCTCCCCATACCTCCACACCCATGCACAAAAGGATAAATGGGCAAGTGCAGATAGAATTGCTTCTCAAATTTGGCAGGGGTTTTAGCTTACATATACTACTGCTCATACTCACATATAAGCACACCCCATGATAAACACATTGGAACTTAGAAATGGAGTTGGTGGGAGAACTGGCTTGACACTAAATTATGGAGCGATGAAATGTCTTATAATTGGGTAATTATATCTCCAAAATTATTTTGTCTCTCCCACTCAGAGAAGTCTCCCTAAATTTTGACAATGGAAATCAAGACTTCTTCCCAAACCTAGGCAGCTAGATTGCTTAAAGGGCATATAGTGTTCCCCAGAGAATTTAAGCAATATCCACAAAGTGGTAACACTGCACACCTATTGAGGGAAGAAAACATGGACAGAGCATATCTCACTTCCTATCCGTTGAACAGGCAGCAGCTAATTATATTGAGAATTTTCTTCCCTCATCCTAAACTCCTGGTTGTCATTGAAGGACTCCTCAGACATTTACCCTCTATTGTCATTTAAAGAATTTATACCATGTTTCCAACTCTGTGCTTTTCTTTTTATTTGCTGATACTTTCTTTCCATAGCTGCAGCTCCAGGGTCTGATAGTTAAATAATTTGGGAAATTTTGAGTTAAACACGTTTTATAAGATTTCTCAAAATGTATGAAATGTTAATGTGTGTGGTTAATCTTCATGAAGATTTGTGTTGTGTATGCTATTTCCCAGACTTTTGCAGGGACATCTCATACAACATCTGTTTAGGTTAGAAGATGCTGAAGAAGTCTCAGACAGAGACTATTATCTCTTCTGCTCTTAGGGGTTGAATTGTGTCCTCTCAAGAAAGGATACGTTGAAGTACTTGGAATGTGACCTTATTTGGAAATATGGCCTTTACAAAGGTAATCAAGTTAAATGATGTCATTAGGGTGGGCCTTAATGCAAAATGACTAGAGTTCTTATAAAAAAGAAAAATTTGGACACAGAGGCAGATACGCAGAGAAGGAAGACAATGTGAAGAGACACAGGAAGAAATGGTCTTCTACAAGCCAAAGAGTGCCTGGAGCTACCAGGAGCTAAGAGAGAAGCCTGGAAGCATCTCCATGGCCCTGCTGACAACTTGATATTAGACATCTTGTTTCCAGAACAGTGAGATGATAAATTTCTGTTGTTCTCAGCTACTATTTGTAGTGCTTTGTTAAGGCAGCATAGGAAACTAATACATCACCTAATATCCATATTTCTATCTGGATAGAAAAATTAGGTTCATTTTTTTCCTCTCTCTACTCCTTAAAAAATACATTGAAAATTTCTTATAATAATTTTAAAAATAACACAAATACTCATCCTTCTCTTTTGTTGTAATAGAAGTATCAATTTTTAGCTAAGCAAGTGACTAGTTAGACTAGAGGTCATAAAATTCTCCGTAAAGGGCCAAATAATACATATTTGAGACCTTGTGGGATATATGCTCACTGTCGCAACTACTCAATTCTGCCATTGTAGCAGAAAAACCACTATAGACAATATATAAACAAAAAAGAATGGATGTGTTCCCATGAAACTTAATTTACTGAAAAAGGCAGCAGACAGATTTGGCCCATGAACCATAGTTTGTGGACCTCTGATCACTGAACACCTACTGCATGCCAAGCATTGTTCTAAACTGGGGATATCATCCTGAGCAGCACAGTCAAAGACTCTGTCTCATGGAGCTTGGAAAACCTTCTTTACAAAAGTAAAGCTTAGTCTTCCAGTCAATATGGTGGTATAGGTAGATGCGATACTAGAAACCTCCCACAACCACATCAAAAATACAACTAATCATCAGAACAAACAGTATTCAAAATCACCTGCAATCTAGTTGAATGGAAGAACAGAGACGTAGAATGAGCTGGTCCCATACCCATGTGTGGCAGTTTTTGATCAGGAGGGATATCTTGGCTGTGGAGGCTTCAGAAACAAGGAGTCCCAGCCTCACACCAGGCTTCCCAGCCCAGAGTTTTAGTGCTAGGAAGAGAAGTCCCCGCAACTTTGGGCTATAAGAACCAGTGGAGATTGAGGTTGAGAAAGACAGAGACTGCTGGAGTCCTGGGCAGTGCCTCTTAAAGGGCCAATGCATGAACTTACTTGGACTCCCTCTCTCTGAGCTCCATTGTTGTGGCAGCAGCTTGAAAGAAACCAAGGACATATGGGGTGAAACTAAATTGTCTGGCAACAAGACAAGAACTTGGGGAGCAGCTTTTTTCCAGATAAAAGTGCTAGCAGAATCAATTGTTCTTGTGCTGAACCCTCCCCAGCACAGTTCAGACAGGCAGGCACCATATCTGAGTCTCCATCAACCTGGCTCATGCTGATTTCCCCACCTTGCTGATTGCCTGAGACCCCGCCATGCCCAACTTGGGGGCTTAGCCAAACTGTTTCCAGTGACTTTTCCATACAACTGGCCTCTCTAGCCTCATGCATCATACTTTCCTAAAATCTCTCAAACAGGCAGCATCTAGCCTCAGCATGCTTTGTATTTCTCACTAAAGTGGCCCCAGTCCTGGCACTAGCAGCAGCCTGCCTTGATTCACAGTTTGGCCTCTCCTGGGGACCTCCAAGCCCATCACAAGTGGCAGCCATCTTCAGATCACTCAGTAGCTTTTGCCCAGTGGCCTTAGGCAGGGCACAGGCAGTGGCTGATTTTGCCCTTCCTGGGAGGCTGCAGAGCCAGTGTACCTGGTGGACAGCTTCAGACCATGCCATATTAAAACCCTACCACCTCCATGAACAACACACTCAAGAGGTGGACTCAGTGAGCACCAAAGCTTCACTCAAGCATGTCCTGCTCTGTAGGGTTGACTCCAGCATAGCAGCTCTTCTGCTGTAGTAGCAGCTGGTCCTTATATTCAATTGGCCTGGGGGTCAATCCTTCCCAGTGATGGCAACAGCAAACAAAGCTCAACTACAACAGAACAGTGCACACAGCCCACTTTTTTTATCAAAAAAGATAAAAATATGAGCACTTAGAGTGCCCAGCACAGTTGACTGGGGAAGCTGAGCCACTATGCCCTATAGAACACCTACTACACAAAGCCACTCCACCAATTCTAGGAGACATAACAGCTCTACCTAATATATAAAAATGAACAGAATGAAGCAGCCAAAATACAGAGACAAAGAAACATTTTATAAGTTAACAGGAGAAATCTCCAGAAAAAGAACTAAATGAAATGAAAGCAAGTAAACTACCAGATACAGATTCAAAATAATGGTTATAAGAATGTTCAAGGAACTTAGTGAGAACTTCAACAGCATGAAAAAATACTTAGGAACCATAAAAAAGAACCAGTCAGAAATGAAGAATACACTAACTGAAATAAAGAATAATTTATAGGGAATCAATAGTAGAGTAGAGGACACCGAGAATCAAATCAGTGATTTGGAATGTGAGGAAGCAATAAACACCCAATCAGAACAGCAAAAAAAAAAAAAAAAGAACCCAAAAATATGAAGATAGTGTAAGAAGCCTCTGGGACAACTTCAAGCATACGAACATTCACATCATGGGGGTAAAGGAAGGAGAGGAGAGGGAGCAAGAAATTGAAAACCTATTTGAAAAAATGACAGAAAACTTCCCTTAGCTGATGAAAGAAATGGACATACAAGTCCAGGAAGGGCAGAGAGTCCCAAACAAGAAGAACCCAAAGAGACTCACACCAAGGGACATGTCATAATTAAAATTCAAAGAGTAAAGACAAAAAGAATCTTAAAAGCAGCAAGAGAAAAACAGTTAGTTACCTACAAAGGAGCTCCTTTAAGATTGTCAGCTGATTTCTCAACAGAAACTTTGCAGGCCAGTAGGGAATGGCAAGAAATATCCAAAGTGATGAAAAGCAAGGACCTACAACCAAGATTATTCTACCCAGCAAAGCTATTATTTAGAACTGAAAATCAGATAAAGAGCTTCCCAGACAAGAAAAAGCTAAAGGAGTTCATCACCACCAAACCAGTATTAAATGAAACGTTAAAAAGTCTTCTTTAAGAAAAAAAAGGGAAAAAAAGATAAAAATATGAACAATAAAATGGCAATGAATCCATATCTATCAACAATTGATCTAAAAATCAAAGAAACGAACAAGCAGAAGAGAAACAGACTCATAGAAACAGAGAACATTTTTAAAAAATATATATCTTTATTGATTTCAGAGAGAGGAAGGGAGAGGGAGAGAGAGAGATAGAAACATCAGTGATGAGAAAGTCATTGATTGGCTGCCTCCTGCACACCTCCGACTGGGGATCAAGCCTGCAACTGGAGCATGTGCCCTGACCGAGAATTGAACCGTGATCCTAGATTGATGCTCAGCCACTGAGCCATGCTTGGCCAGGTGAAACAGAACATTTTGACAGTGTCAGGTGGGAAGGGGGTTGGAGGAATGGGGAAAAAAGGTGAAGGGATTTAGAAGCACAAATTAGTATTTATAGCATAGTCATGGGGGTGTAAAGTACAGCATACGGAATATAGTCAATAACATTCTAATAACTAGATATGATGTCAGGTGTGTATGAGATTTTGGGGGGATGATCACTTAGTAAGTTTTATAATGTCTAATCACTGGGGTGTACACCTGAAGCTAATATAATATTCTATGTCAACTGTAACTGAAAAATTAAAAATGATTTTTAAAAAGAGGAAATCTTATTCACAGTTGTATCCTCACACCTTATGCAGTACAGGGCACACATTGGGCAATCCAGAAATACTAAACCAGTAAGCAATTGATGGTCTCTGGGGATGGAAGAGATGAGTCAAGCCTTTCTGGGGCTAGGCCAGGGAGAAACTCTGAGCTCCTGGGATGCTAACTAAAGCACAACAAAAGAATCTCCATTGGCAGTTTGCTTCCTTAAAAGGCAAAAACAAAGAAACCAACACCAGTGAGCTGTCATATGCACCAAAAAACTAAAAATGTACAAGAATGATCACAGCAACATATTTCCTAAAATGCAAAAACTGGAAACCAAAATATCCATTAATAGAATGATAGGTAAATAACGTGTAGTGAATTTGAACACCAGAACACTATACAGCGAAGAAAAAGAACAAACTATTCTTACATGAGACAACACAGATGAATCTGAAAAATATTGCATGCTGAAACCACCCACTCCCACCCTCAGCTGGGACACAGAACTGAAACCATAAACTGCTCCACAGCTTACTGTCTACATTATCAGTTTTGTTATTCCATAGTCTTCATTAGCCTACTTTGCTATTTCAGAATACTTTTGCTGAGGCAAACAACTTTATTGTTTACTATAGAAACTTCCTGAAAGACCCATCATCTCTTCAATAAAGAGCATCTCAAGAGCCTTTAAACCTCTCACCTCAAAATCCTTGCCTTGATGTTCCTGCCAACGCTAAACGACATCATGATCCTCACCGATCCTATTCAAGTTTTTGCATCGAAAGACTCGCCTTAAACCAGAATCAAAATACCAAATAAATTCAGCTGTTCCTTCCCCTTCCTACGCACTACCAAAGCTCTTTCAAGGTGGCACCCTCCACCATGGCAGTAAACAGTACAATCAGCTTTCTCATACGAACAGATTGTTCCGGTGATATTTTGGGAGCCACAATTCAACAACATGATGTTTAGTGAGAAAAACCAGACACAAAAAACAACATGCTTTATGAATCAATTTATATAAAGTTCAAGAGCAGGCAAACTAACCTATGGTGATAGAAATCAGAACCATATTTGCTCAGGATGTGTGCAGTGGCGGTGAGGTACATATTGCCTGGGAGAGGGCGAGAGTTTTCTGGGTGCTAGAAATGTCTATATCTTGATCTGGTGATGGTTACATGAGTGTAAAGATGTGTAAAATTCACTGTGCCATACATTTTGTGTACATTTTACTGATGTAAAAAGTGATTTAAATAAAAGTTTAAAAAATTTTTAAAGGTTAAAAATTTAATAGGTGTCAGATTATCAGGATAGCTGACTGTAGTTTTAGAACCAAGGCTTCCCTTGCTTTACTTAAGGGCTGGCCTTAAACAATATGGGGTTAGGTATTTGGACAGATCCTAACTTGGCTGCCTTGGTTTTGTTTTCAGACCCTTCTAGGCATCACCTACATCTGAGACCTCCAGTGGCCATTGCAATTGGCCCTGAGCCCTGCACATGAATCAGTGGTATTTGTACACATGTGACAGAGAGGGGTGTGGTGAGAATTAGCAAGTGGAATGCTTGACACAGTCTTCTACTGACAGGATGCAACTTGTGAATCTAGACACCCTGAAACCACCCCTCTTGGGGAACTATTACAGTGTTACTCCTATTAAAAACCTAGTGTGTGAAATGTTGCATGAGGAGACTCACTACCCCTTTCTCTCTTTTAAGGACTTAGCTACATTAGTTGAAATTACATTTAGAATTCTGTCAAAATTGGGGAAGGGGATAGTATAGATGGTTTCTGTTCTCATTATTTGTGAGACTCACCCAATTGTCTTATGTAGCAATAGTTTGTTCTTTTTAATTGCTGTATAGTAGGAAAATGTGTGTAAATGTGTATGTGTGTGTGTGTGTGTGTGTGTGTGTGTGAGAGAGAGAGAATCAATTTATTTCTGAAATTAACATGAAATCCACCTCCTGAAAAGCTTAGCAAGCTTCTTAAACCACAATAATTAAAATAAGTATCTACATTGACAAAGATACACACAGATATTTCATATGAAAAGGGAAATAGGAATAATTTGTACTAGCCTTGGGTGGGTGACTCAATTTCTGTGCTTGTTAAAACACATTGGGCCAGGCTGGGCCAAGTCCTGTAAACCCATGCTGTTGTTAACACTCCTTTCATTTCATAAATGTAGTGAGAAAAATTCAGGCTATACTATAAAAAGCCCTGATAAAAAGTCAGTCCTTAAAGGAATTTCATTACCTTCAGTTTGAAAATAGAAAAACAGATAATGTAGTTATTTTTTAAAAGCTTATTTAGTAGGTAAGCTAAATAGATACCATGAACTTACATTTCCCAAACACGGAGCAAGAATGTTGGCTTCCCCATAATAATATTTTTTAGCCCGTGGTTACTGCCTGGCCCCACCTGTCCCATCCCTCCACCAAATCGCAGGCACATTTATTCTTCAGCGTTGACTTGAGAATGGCTCCTCAGTTCCCCAATAAGAACAATGGTTTCTCATACATTTGAGGCATTTCCTTGATTTTAAAACTGAGTCTTTCTCTTCTCATTTTTGTTTTCTTTCTAAAAGTAATGTGTTTATTGTAGAAACTTTTGTAAGTACACACAAGCAAATCAAGACAAAAGCACCCAGAATCTGATCATAATTACCATTTAGTTTATATATATTAAATATAAATATATAACTTCATTGTGCTGACATTTGATCAAACCAGTTCCCTGTTAAGATTTTAGGCTCTTGTCATTTTTCTTGGTATAAATAATATTCCCAAAATTATCCCTAGAAACTGAACATCTTTGATGATTCTCTTAAAATAAATTTCTAAAAGTAAAAATACTGGGTTAAAAGATGTGCTGACTTTATAGATTGTAGCTTTTCTGGAAAGTTGCACCAAACCCCATGTCTGTTCCCACAGAGGTTAAGCATCAGAGGGAAAGTAACCGGAGCATTCTCATGCACCAGTAAGAAAAAAGTGGTACTGAAAGCAACAACCCATCAATTTTCTTAGATTTCAGTTCAAGAGGTTTCCTTTATGCGGGCAGTTATTTGTAAATTTGGTAACCACGGTAAATTTGGTTACTACTTCCTATGACCCTTAGATTGAACTATCTAACCTTGAGGCCATGTGTGCTATTCAGGTGATCCAGATTCTACAGCATTTACATTGTTTTATGTTGCCAGGTGATAATGAGCTGTTTCAGAATCCCTGAGGGAATTTACAGCCAAATTGAGGGGTTTAGAGTATTACAGATCCAGGACAGCCAGTGACTTGGATAAGCTATTTGCTTTGGCCAATGGCAATGCTTATTATTTAAAATTTACCACCCAGGGGAAAGTGAACCACTCCAATGTGGGCCCTGGGAGAGGGGTGATGGGGGGTTACAGGGGCCTGTCAAAGCCCCTAGGCAGGTGGCGAGGCCAAGTCAGTGCTGGAGGAGCTAAGATCCTAGCACCTGGGCAGGGGCGACAGAGGTACAGGACCAGCAAGAGGAGCTAAATAGCCTGGGCTTTTATATTAGACCTGAATTTGGATCACAGTTTTATCACTTGCAAAATGTATGGCCTTGGGCAGATTACTTAATCTCTCTGAGCTTTGACTCTAAAATGGAAACAAGCACCACTTTCTACGGCTGTTGAGGGATTTCAGTGAGATAATATGTGTAGAAACCAAGTACAGTAGCTGACACATTGAAGGAACTCAGTGGTTGCTATTATTACTATCATGGTTAATAATTACTATGCCATTTCCTTTGAGGGCTCATTTAGGAAAACAAGACACTTATACCTGATCACTATGCCTCTTTTTTGCGAAGGTTCTTAACCTGGTCCAAGAACTCCCAAGAGGTCCATGGATAGATATCTGTGAAAGGGAGTGTTAAACTTGAATGGGGGAAAAAGTCATTATTTTTATTAACCTCTAATGAACACTTAGTATTCCTTTATTATGACTGCATGCAACAAATCACAGTACTATTAACAATATTGATCATGCTTTTATCAACAATGCAAAGTTACATATTATTTTCGTACCACATTAAAATTGTCTTGGGTATCTCAAAATTTCATTTCAATTGGAATCATGTTGCAAAGTACAGTAGCTCTTAGACCCACTCATTAGACCTCTGCTAGATCACACGTGATCACTGCTTTCCTGCGCACAGACATCGATGTGATGGAGCTGGCCATCAAGACAGCTATGTCATAATTTTCAAAAATATTTTGATAAAATATTTCAATATATTTGTTTACTTTGTGCTCCTATATGCTTTCTTTATTCACTTTTAATTTTTTAATTTATTAATTTTTATTTATTTTATTTTATTTTTTAGAGAGAGAGAGAGGGAAAGAGAAACACAGATTTGTTGTTTCCCTTATTTATGCATTCACTGTATGTGCCCTAACCAGAGATCGAATCCACAACCTTGGTGTATAGGGATGACATTCTAACCAACTGAGTTCCCTGGCCAAGGCTATTCTTTTTAAACAGTATCCTTCAAAAAATTCTGTAGGCATCAACAGAATGCCAGAGGGACACAGGGACAAAAAAAATTAGAACCCTTCTTCTGTGGAGAAAAGGTTCCCAGGCTCTGTTGGGTGCCTCCCAGGCAGGAGGAGCTCTTCTGTCTGAGCCAGCAAAGCTGCTTTATTAACCGCTGTCGGCTGCCCAGGCAAATAAACACCTGTAGAGATGTAGATACAAGAAAACCAACTCCATCTCTGTGTCCCAGACTTCATTTCATTTTTTACTTCATGCCATGACCTTTCACCAAGCTCACTCACTATTCTTGGCAATCATATCAAAGCCTTTTAGTTGATCACATCTGTGTCCCTTAAAATGTAGCCATAAATATTTTTGTTAGGAAGGCGTGACAACTGGAGATAAACATCAAACTGATGATAGCATCGATTATAAATAATCATCTATCACAAGATCACCAGAAGGCATGGCCCCTGACGCTACTGCAGTCTTTGTCCCTGTGCCTTGTCAATTATTAGTACTTGTTATACTATTTTTTAAAAATACAGTGACAGGAGTTTGTCACAATTGTCGGGTTGTGTGTTCTGCTCCAACCCAAAGTCCCCATAAGTAAATTACCCTGCAATAAGTCCTGTTATATTCTATGGAGTTGCCTGCTGCGTTTGTTGGTCTGAAGATTCCTTCCCGTTACAGTGGCCATTACAGCTTCGCTCCATCCTTGGACAACACTGAAAGCAGAACATTTCTGAAGACAATTCCCAATAAATAGATCAGGAGATCCTGTCTCTGGAACGAGCCCAACTCTGTACAACTGCCATAAAATATCAAGGAAGAAAATGTCTGTTCCCCTGCCCCCCAGGAACCTGAGGCTTGCAGCACCCAGCAGAAAGGAAGCTGCCAAACGAGGGTGAGGGCCCCAGGGATGGCAGAGCAAGGACAATGCGTGGGTCGCAGAAGAGGTAGGAGAGGAGGGAAGGGCCAGGGAGGGAAAGTGGGAAAAAGAAACCAGGAAACACAAAGCGCCCAGCAATAGGGGTTTCACAGCCTGCAGACTGGAAAAAAATAGGGAGGAAAAAGAAATTTTAAAGGAAGGACAATGAAACTAAGCAAAAAAAAAAAAAAAAAAAAGTGGTAGTGAATATTTTATTTTGTTGACTTAAACAAGCAAGTTTGGGGTATTTCTTGTGGTCTGCCTGCCCCACCTCCCTTCTCCCCCGTTTTCGGATCGTGCTGATCAACTGCTTTATTCCGTTTCCCAATTTTCTTCCTGTCTAATCATCCAGGCCTTTCTCTTCTTAAATGCATGACCCTGAGTGCTTGTCTTTGAAGAACAAAAGCTTTGCACAGGGCAGGAACACGGGACCTGCCCGCTGGGCTCATTCGTTTGGCCGAGAGCATGGTGAGTGGGCCTCCTCTCTGGCGAGGCGCTGTCCCTCCCAGATCACAAAGCAGCTCAGAGGCCCAGGTCAGAGGCCTATCAATGGGAAACACCATATAAACAGTGAAAATCATCTTTTCAAGTTGTTGGATTTTTCTCCTTCATGGTCTTAAAAAAAAAGCAACTAGAAATCTTCCATTTAATAAACAGGAGCACATATATACAGCGGTAATCGGGATGTAACAGTTCTCGTCGTAACGTTTCTCAAAAACATTACTTCAAGCCAGTTTATCTCAGATACGCTGAGGACCGTCACTCCACCTGGAAATTACCTCCAGAGTGTGTTTCATTTTCTCATTCCTTAAAAAAATGTTTGTTTGCTGAGTGCAAACACTGACATCACATGAAGATGCCAGTCTTTACACACACATATAAAAGGGGAATATAAGAAGTATGATACACGAGTGCGAAGTTTTACAAATTAATACAAGTAAAATATATAAATTACAATGAAATAAAGACGGTGGTCCTGTCTTGGGGTGGTTCTTCTAACAGTCATATTGCTGTAAAGAAAATGAAATGTGCATTAGGTTACAAACAGGCTAAACAAACAATGATGACATGTCAGTCTTTTAAATTCCTGTCTTAAGCATGAAGCCAACTGATCTCAGCTTCAGCAGAGCTTTGGCCAACAGTTCTGAGCGTTAGACAATGCTCACAAAATGTTTCCTAAACAAACCAGGCAGACCCGCTGTCCTCTCGGAGTAAGAGCTGCAGAAGGGGCCATGGAAACTGTAGCTTAGCAATGCTGAGCTTGCATTGAACGAACGTGTTGGGGAGGTTTTTAATCTCAGGGATTTTAGAGACAATGCCATGGGAGTTTCGCACAGCGGTGGGCTCAGTGTGGGTAACCCTTCTAATTAAATGTTACTGGGTTCCCCAGTTGACTCATCTCCACTAAAAACCTTGCCCTCTGAAAGTCACTTTTGTCTTAGAAACAAAGGTAACAGATCTGCTCTGCCGTGTTGGGAAAGCAGCCACTCCTGCTGTGACTCAGATGTAAACCCAGGGGGACTGTTTGCTCCCTCCAGGGAAGAGTGTCACTCTGCTGAACCACTACAGTAACTTCAAGTCATCGACATATTATGCCTGTCCCCAAATTGCATGAGAGCTGAAGTCCAGTGGGGCTTCACCGAATTTAAACTTCGCCTTATATGAAGCTCAAGGCTAAAGATAGGTCCTTACAGTAATCCCAAGAGGACTCTTCTCTGCCTCTCCCAAACCACAGTGCGGGAAACAGCTCCATGGTAAAGGATTCCCACTCCTTTGTTTTCCCGGGAATTTGGCGAACTCCCAAGGAAATTATTAATCTTTCTGGACTTGCCTGATAAGGCATACTAGGTTTTTATTTTAACTTCCCCTCAAATATTATAGAAAGTTTCCATTTATTTACAGTGAAGTTTTTTACGGTAACAATGGGCTTTTAGTGTTCATTGAGTTTTTCTTATTTTCAAAGAAAGTTAAGAGACCTTGAACCAGAGAAGTAAATGATTAGAAAAATACGCGCTCAATAAATTTCTGTTTAATCCTGTTTTATGGAATAAGACATAAAACAACAACGCCCCAAATTGGACCAAAGCTGAACTTCTATCAATTCAATAATTTATAATTTTTAGGAGGCCATAGAAACAAGAACATTCCCCACTACTAGCAAATGCATATTTCTCTCCAAAATCCTATCCCCAGGAAACAACTGCTTCCTGGTTTTCTTTCCCAATGAAAGGCTTTTCATGAGCTGCTATCGAAAGGCCACTAGTGCTTCTCTATGCTTAGCTGTTCGGGCTTTTTATGACTCCCTTTTAGGAAGTACTGTAGAAAACCGAACAGAACAGCAACTATTGCACACAGGTTAAGAGCAGGGGCTGTGGCATAAAATGACCGAGGGCTGGGAGCCTGTTACTGCCTGACTAGGTGATTTTAGGCATATTGCTTCATCTCTGAGTCACAGCCTCATCTGAAATACAGGTTTAGCACCATGCCTAGTGCAATGAATGTTGGCTATTATTCGTGAAAACTAGTTGGGAAAATGAGAGAAGCAAAGCAAGCACATTTCTTTTGTGTCTGCAGGCAGAGCAGTGGGTTAGCTCCTGAATGGGGCACTTTGTCTACGGGTGGCGGTTTCCCATATCCACAGAGCCAACTATGAAGAACCACGGTAACCCAGCGACCGTGGCGTTCAAGGAGACATTACTGAGAGCAAAACGGAAGGCCGTAAGTGCTTCACGACGACAATGTAGGAATAAGTGCTGGTAGGCTGAGCCACGTTTAATTTTGCCTTTCTCTCTGCGTGATGGTGCATTGTGGTAACTGACCACGCGAGGGCCAGGCTGCGACCTCTTCTCGCAGGTTCTTACCTGATGGTGAGTACAGCAGTAGCCACATATGCCTCCAAGCAACCCATTTATTACTTGAATGAGACACAAGATGAATTCAATCCCACCAAGCGCCAAGAGGATAGAAAACAGAGAGACGTTCCACTCCACAACGTGCTGGGGTTCAAGGCACTGGGACCATGTGGATCTATCCAGAAGGTATCTGTGGATAAAAACAGACCACATGACCACACCTGATGGGACGCCTCAGAAGCTACTTTTTGTGGGATGTTTTTTCATTCAGAAAAAAAGGAATGAATTAATTCAATGGCCTATCTCAAATTCTTCCAATCCATGTCATTCCACAATATGACAATTTAGCCCATATCTTGTTGCCATGAGAAACATAAAATTCAACACAGGGTATTGAGCACTCCGTGTGAGTGAGACATCAAGCCAGGGCTGGGGGTGCAACAGTGAACAGGGCAGGGGCTCTGTCCTGGAAAAACACAGCTTAAGGGAACATACAGAGGCAATCTCAACACAGCAGGTATACTAATCAGGTAAACCAAGTGTGAAAGGCCACAGAGGAATGAAACCTAACATTACAGTCACAGAGGAATGAAAGGCCAGGAGAAGACCTACTTACGTAGCTTTCCCAGAAGTCTGAGCTTCATGAAGGTAGAAACCAGATCTTTCATCATTGTATGTCCTGCCCCTAGACCACTATCTGGCACACATTAGGTTCTCAACACATTTTTAAAGTAATTGAATGATACATAGCAATCCAAAGCCACTCTGAGAAAGGTAAGGAAATAATGCTGAGGTCATATCTGAATATATATGTAAATTCTTAGGAGAGTTTCTAAAACCTGGATATTCTTACAGTTTGAAAAATTCTCATTCCTCTCCTAGAATTTTGACCTTTGCTACATCATAGAGTATTTGAATCCTTAATGAAATTGGATTTAATTATGTGGGAAAGCCTGGGGTTGACTTAATTCCACAGAGGTTGGGTATGATTCTTTCCTTTTCACTTCTTCCCACCACAACAGAACAAAGGGGCTGGGAATTAGAGACCTAACTTTGGAATGGTTCACTGAGCCAATCAGAAAGTCAGTTTGCCGATTACAAAAAATTCTGTCCTTCAGGCCCTGTCTTTCTGCATGTCACTGAAACAAAACCCTGTAATTTCAGGACAAAACATAAAAAAAATTATTTGGCCCCACTTGGCTATTGAGCAACTAATCACTGGCTTGTGACCATTAGGTATTCTCCATGTTGCAATCTCTGGACAGGCTAAGATGAGGAATGACATAGAAGCAGAAGGTTTCTTGTAGAAGCTGAGGTGAATCATGGGAGGGACATATAATCAAACAGCCATAAAAAAATTGAGTGATAGCCCTCACCTCTCCTTGCATTGCAGCTACATTAGTCATAACTGTTTTTTAGAGATGGCTTTTTGCAGTAGTTTTGTATGTCTGTGCATACATGAATAACCAATACTAGTACATTCAGTACAACAACAAAATCACAATTTCTGAACACCAAAATTTTAAACTCCAGTAAGTGCTAATTTTCCTTCATAGGCCACCATTGGGCTATTTCCATCGTAAGCTAGTAGATAATATTAACAGCCAACATTGGTGGCGCCCACCGTGTGTCAGCTTCTGTGACACGTATTTTACATAAAGCATCTCACTGACAACTGCCATTAGTTTTATTTTACAGATGAAGTAACTAAAATGCAGAGAGCTCAGTTCATGATTTCCTGCCCACTTAGAGACTAAATGCAGAGCTGGGGTCAAACTCAGGTTTATCTAATTCCATACTCGACCTTATGACCTTACTACATGCTATACAATTCATGGGGGATATTCTTCATAATATAAAGGCAATTAAACTTCATTATTCGCATTATTTTTACTCATGTCTCTCCAAACCTTTCAAAATTCAAAGAAGGATGTCATTCACTTATTATAATGTACATCATTTTCTATCAGCTGTTTCTGTTCTTTTGTTAATACAAGACAAGAAATAAGTATCAACATAAAACAATGGAACATCTGAAATCGTCCTGATGTTAAAATTGTGGATAAAGCTTGATCTCTTTAAATAAGTGCATTGTACGTAGGGGAGCAACAGTTATATGTGGGTGGGTTGTGGGAGGGATGGATAGTATGACTTTCCTAGGCTTTGGTTAAATTCACATAGTTTCCATCCATATAAGGATCCATGATATTTTCTTATAAAATAGTAGAAACAGCCAATTGTTCTGAAATAGTGTACATACTATACATGAGCACAAACTCTACAGCCAGGCTGCATGGGTTCGAATCCTGACTGCGTGTCCCAGCAATGTGGCTTTGGTTAAGTTACTTCATCTCTCTGTCTTTGTTTCCGCCTCTTTAAAACGGGGGCCACAGTGGAAGCCACCTAGTAGGGTTATCATGAGGACTGCGCCAGGGTGGCCATTAAGAAGCCTTGGAGCCCCCCCAGGTCGGGGCTGAGCAGGGCCCCTCAGGCGCCCTAATCCAGGCCTGAGTGAGCGCCGGGCCCGGCTGAGCGGCTGGATGACCGGGTGAGCGACGCCCTTTAGCTTGACGGGGCCGCCACCGTGCACATGCGGTGGGTAGGCGTGTGTGCTCTGTGCGGAAAAATTACTCACTGTCCCTCGGTGTCGAGGAAGGTATAGTTCCACTGGTTGGAGGAGTCCAGGCACAGAGGTCCTGCCGCTAAGCCCAGGGCTGCCACGATGACGCAGTAGCCAGACCCTGCGATTCCGATGACAGCGGCCAGCACGGAAGAAAGCATCTGGGGGGGGAGACACGGGAGGTGGGTGAGCCACAGGGTGCCCGCGCCCAGGCGGTGGAAACCAGCCTCCCCGCTGGGCAGGACCTACCACGCATCTCTTGCCACAGTTGTCACTGCCGCAGCAGCCACAGCAGTCGTCTTCCTCCAGGCCCATGAAGACAAATGCTGGCAGGAATATCTGGTTAGAAAACAAGCAAATGAAAGTCACTGTGTTTCCCCAAGTCCATAAGGGTCACGTGAAGCACCGTTGGTACAATATATTTGTTCCTGACATTGTTGACTGGCTTTGCATTAAATTGATCAAGTATCTCAAATAATGTAAAATGACGAAGAGAAAAACCCCTCTAAATGTAGTGTCTGCTTGTTTTCTCGTCATGTGCCCGAGCGTTCTTTAGGGTGAGGGTGTGGCCTGGGAAGGCTGAAACAATAACTTCTGAATGTGTTTGTTCCCCCGAGTTCCTAGCATAGTCCCAGCCGCAACTGCTGGGGTTTCGTTTGTTTTTGCTGCTGCCGTTTTGGAACTATTGAACCTTGTCTTTAAATCTGATTTGTTTTTTATTGTAAAACATAGACCATACCAACAATCTTTAACAGAGTAACTGAAAACTTTTTTGTTTTTGTTTTTAAGTGGGAGAGAGGAAAGCTCTGTAATACTAAAAGTGAACTGCTTCTTTGAAGATACGATTGTATGGTTGTAGCTTTTAACAAAGCTCTTTAAATAAAGAAAGTATGAAATACTTTGAGTTTGATTAAAAGAAGCTTAAACAAATGCAATAATATTTAAGCACAAATGATTATGTTAATGTGATAGTAATGTTTAAATTCAAAGCAGATTTATCAAACCATAATTAGTATATCAAGGTTAAATATCCTTTATTTGGCTAAGAAAACTATTTTGTCCAGTATTAGCAATTCTATAAAACTTCTCTTTAAAAGTCTCAATCCCAGAAGTTTAAAGTAGCAAACTTAAGTTTGTACACATTCTTTCCATGCTGTAGTTAAAGCTAATATTTTCAGCTCCAAACTTGGCAGGCAAATTCCTCTCACTTCAATTAAAAACAAACCTTGGAAAAAACAACACATTCCACTACTAGCTTCAGACCCTGATCCGATGCTGACTGCGGGCTTTTTCCTAGACACCACACCCTAGGATCACATAAAAGAAGAAATTTATAGTTCTTTCTAAATAGCAGTGCACTCACAATCCATTTTTTTTCTTTTCTGTTGCAGATGCCTGAGAACAAACAGCAGAGATTTGGGATCCCAGGGTCTGTTGATTTAGACAGAAAGCCAGCCGACTCCTCCCAGCTCCCTAGGGCAAAACTGATCTAGGACTGCTGGCTTCAGGACTAGAAACTCCAGTCTCTCAAATCTGATTTAACAGCTAGTATCTGTTTCTAGTTGTAAAGTAAGAGAGTTTAGCAGAAAGATAGTTCACGTTCAGTTGAAAGAGGATTTTGTAAAGCAACATCCAAAGAATTAGTATATTATACTTGTGTCAACTTTTGCATAATCTGCTTTCAAAAGAAGAATGAACACAAACCACTGGATTTGGAAACAGGCATTTCAGAGAACTTTCCATGAAGACACAAGAAAGCATCACATTCAACAGCAGAGGATTTTTGCAGGTTGCAATAATTTTGAACAACTTACCAGCAAGCCCCCTCCTAGGATGCCAGAGAAGTACCACACGAACTTGCTGAGGTGGTTTTCGGAGGCATACTTTGTCTCCCCGTTGGGAAAGTAGAGCAGAATGTTAGCGACAATGCAGAGGACGGCGAGCCCCACCAGGGACTGCCCGATGCACCGCGCGCACTTGCCGTAGCACATGGTGGCAGGGAGGCTGGGGGCCGCTTTCCCCTTCACGCTGCAGCTCGGGAGGGCCCCGGTCCGACGGGAGTGTGCCTGTCAGCACAGAAAGCAAAAGCCGATTTGGGCCCATTCCCACCACCTCTTAAATACCCGGAGTTCTTAGTCACCGGGTGGATGAAGTACTTTGCTTTCATTGGTCCCGACTGCAGGCTGCCGTTGGGGAGGGGGAGGAGGGGAGGGAGGAATGTCCCGCCCTCCCAAATCCTCCCAAATCCCTGGGACTAGTGAAACCAGGGGCAGGACATGAGCAAGGGGAAGTCCTAGGCTGGAGAGCAAATGATTAATCCCCACCAAGAAATTAGCTGTGCAACTCCTTTACGGGATAAAGAATGAACAGGAAAGCCTAGTGCAGCTTACCAGAAACTGCCAAGTGTCGGTGTCCACGCTGTGACCGCCCTGCCTGAGGCTTTGAGTGACAGTGGGCTGTGATCCTGCTCCACGCAGCGGCCTGGACAGCGCTCAGCCTGCGAGCTCCGGCTCACCTCCACCTCTGCGCCGATTTAATTGGGAACCCGGGCCAGCCTCCCGAGCGCTGAGCTCGCTTCCTCCCCTGTGAAAGGCAAGGCGCCTGAGCCATCGCCCAGGGGCTGGGGGAAGCTGCTGGGAAAATGACAGAGCAGCCTGCTTTCCTCCTGTGCTCTGCAGGCTGCCCCGCCATCCAGCCTTCCTGGACAGCTGCCTCCAAAACAAACCTGGCACCAAAACAAAGGTGGCATTAGCCAGCACAAAGAGCTCAGGCACCTTTTATTCCTGAGCATTGCTGTCTGGCAAAGCGATGCCAGGGAGGGCCAAGGGAGGGCTACCGGGTGGGAGAAGGATGGAAAGGAGAGGAAGAAGAAAGGACAAGAAAGGGACAGAAGAGGAGGGACTGGCGAGCAGACTGGGGACGCAAGATTGAGAGGACCTGGAATGGCAGGGTGAACTGTGGTCCCCCAGCCAGACTCTGAGACGGGCTGTCGCAGGCTCGCATGTAAAGGCAGAGAAAGGGTGTCAGACCAACTTCTTGATGTGCTTACCCTGCAGAAGGAGAGGTCCCACTCCGCATCTGTTTAGACCTTGAGTAGCAGGTTGGACCATCCAGCAGGGTGGGGAGAGGACAGGGTGCCAGCTGGGGCCTGTACTGGAGGTTCCTTGTCACCAGGACAGAATAGCAGGGACAAAAAAAGAGGCCAAAAGGCCAAGATGGTGAGTTACTAATTCAGGAAAGAGAGGGGAGCAGGGCTGGTGAAGCCAGAAGCTCAGGGCGAGGCCAGAGTCTGAAGAATTTGGGCCAAAACTAGAGGACAGGACACATGCTTAATGTGAGGAGCCTGCTGGAGTGAGTGATGGGGGGGGCGGGGAACGAGGACTGGGAGGAGGACCCGAGAGGAAGCATGGCCTGAGCATCCTAGCAGAGGTGGGGCCATGATCCAGACTGGCCTGAGGAAGCAGATGAATGGGCCGCTGAGTGTTGGCAGGGAGGCTGGCACCGAGGCCTGCTCAGGCGTAGGGAGGCGGCTCTGCACGGGGGCGCCACTCCTGCACCACCAAGCACCCAACAGACAGCGGATGCCCTGTCCTGGCTAAAGGCCTACTGCAGGCAGGATTCCACAGGGGTCAGGGCCTGGGGGCAGCACAGGTGAGTGAGCTGAGGCCCCTCATTCTAACCCTCCACTCTGCTGATCTGTCCCATCTGGGGCCAGTTCCTAGATGGCTTTGCCCCCAGGTACTTAACCCCCTTCCTGCATCTCTCTGCCACCTTTGCGGGGAGCAGGGGAGGGAGAAGAGAGCGAGGGAGGGGCTTGGAAAGAGAGAGTTTGTCAAGACGGTGCATCTGCGCTGTGCTCCAGCTGTGTGGGTCAGGCCGGGCACTTACATTCCTGGGACTCTGTTTCCTACTCTGTAAGACAAGGGACGGGACTAGATCAGTGGTTCTTAAGTTGTTGAGAGTTTTCTAATGATATGGACCCTCTCCCCAGAAAAAGAAATGTACATATATGCAGCCACACACTCTTCCTCCCATTCGTAGGGGTTCACGGACCTCCTGAAGCCTAACAGTGGCTCCTTTAACACATTCTCAAGGTGCGGCCCCATCTGGAGAACACTTGCAGCACAGGTGCAGATTCCTGAGCCATCCTGGACTTAATAAATGGGAATCCCTAGGAGTGGGGCCCAGTCATCTGCATTTTTACAAACACTCCCAATGAGTCTATGTTTGCTCAGGTTGGGGATCACTGGCCTGGTCCCCAGCACGGGCAGGCATCATCTGTGTTAGATGTTCTCTGAGGCCACTCTTATCTCCAATGGCTCCTCAGCTCTACCCAGACATACAAAGCGTGCACGAATTGTGGGGGACAATTGCAGTTCAGTGTAAGGCACTTTCATGCTTGACCTGAATTCTCTTGTAATATCAAGGCCCTTCCCCTTTGCCCACCATCCTGTTACTCTATGTGGCACCTTCTGCTCCTACCCCTCAGCTGGCCACCCAAAGCAGGGTCTTTTCTGGTTTGGGATCTTGGTTTAAAGTCAGATGTGGTTTTCTGGACAATTTCTTTAACCGCTTGGCTCTGATCCTGGCTAGACTTTGGTCAACAGGTGACCCTGGCTTTCTCCCGGCTGTGAACTCTCCGTTTCCTGTGCAGAACTGCCATCTCCGCCTAAACTTTCTGGGCTTCCTTCCCTCTCCTGCCTCCACTCCTGACCCTTCCCTTACCTCTGCCTTCCTGTCTCCCTCGTTCTCAGCTTAACTTCTGGAGCTTCCTGCCGCAGGAATCTGCTTATCCATCTCCTTAGAGAGGCCTTGCCAGGGATCCCAGCTGACAGTGCTCTGCACCCCCAGTTACTCTTTGTCACATCGCCCTGTTCTAATGTCATCCCAGCGTTTTCATCCCTGAAATTATTCTGTTTTCATTTATTTCTGTCCCTTCCCCTCTGAGTGCAGGACACTTTCTGGCTTGTCCACCAGTATTCCCCCAGGGCCTGAAACAATGCTTGGCACATAGTAGGTGCTCAGTAAATATTTGCTGAATAGTTGAATGAACAGATAAGTGAATCAATGAATTTTTTAAGCCTATTCTTTCCAGGCTCCAGTCCCTCCGCCCTCGGTTCTGTTATCCGTTGCTGAGATCACCATCTCACTAAAGGCCCTCTTAGCTGTTCACTCCCTTGCTTCCAGGTCCTGACACTCCCTGGCTGTGTGGTTTGAGGCAAGTTATAAACAACTCTGTACCTCAGTTTTTATCATTCCTTCATTCACCAATATTTAATGAGCTCCTACTATGTCAAATATCCCTGACCTTAAGGAGAGTCCATTCTAGCAGAAAGAGAGAGACAAATAAAAAATAAGAGTAAGCCTGGCCAGCCTGGCTCAGTGGTTGAGCATCAACCTATGAACCTGGAGGTCACGGTTCGATTCCCAGTCAGGGCACATGCTTGGGTTGTGGGCTCAATCCCTCGTGGGGGCGTGCAGGAGGCAGCTGATCCATGACTCTCATCATTGATGTTTCTACCTCTCTCTCTCCCTCTCCCTTCCTCTCTCTGAAATCAATAAAAGCCGTATTTTAATAATAATTATAATAGTAAATAAATAAAATCCATTGTGTATTCGATGGTGATAAGTGCAGGAAAGGGGAATAGGCAAGGGGGGGAGAGGGCCTCCTGACAGGGTAGTAACAGAGCCCACATCACAAAGTTGTGATGTGTGAAGTGAGTCAACGTGTGCAAAACATGAAGCAGCTGGCACTTAGCCATGGCTCAATAAACGTTACTCATTCTTACTTACTGCTTTCATCAAGCCAGTCTCCCAGGGAGGTGTCTCTGCTCCATTTATAACTCGTTATATCTACTTCTTTGGAATTCCATTGCTCCATTGCTCATTGGATTCTTTTATTATCTTTTGCAAGTAATTTTTAAATACTGGAGTTCCCCAGTTGTATTAAAAGCTCACTTTTCTCTCCCTCGTTCCCTCTTAACCAGCCTCAGTCCATGAATACTTTTGGAAAGGTGGTTTTTGCTTCATCACAGAGCTGGACACTGGTTGTCAAGCCCACGTTTGAGAGATGCAGTCCCGCTGACTGTTCTTCCTTCCTGGCCCAGTCGGCCCCACCCAGCCATGTTCCCGTGACGGAACTCGCCAGATTTTCCATGACACCAGCCCTCACACCCTTGCCTGCCTCCCAAACCTGCCTACAACTCCCACTTTGTCCTTGAACACACCCCATCCAGCAGCACGCAGACCGTGATGCCCTCCTGTGTATCCTAATCAGCCACCCCTGCTCCTCGAAGGGCCCAGAGAGCAGGCTGTCTTCCAGGGCACAGCAGCTAGTGTAGTGTCAGGCATTGAGTTGGCTCCCAAAAATATTGGCTAAATTTTGCTTAAATAAATAGGGGAGCTGAGTATGTTCATTTCTAAGGCTATTTGCTTTTAAGCAAAACCAAAATGTCTTATGAAAAGTTAGGCAAAATTGGCATTTCCATTTGAAAAATTTCAGTTTTACCTATCATTCTCATGAGCAGCTGGCCAACCAAGTGATTGTCTCCGCGGCTCTCTTTTATTTCTCCAGATCCCAGCTGCCTTTGAGGAAGATGCCAAAAACTGTTACCTAGTTTCTGAACATTTAGGGGAAGAGGGTGGGACAATTAGATAGTGTGCAGAATACACACATGCCAGTCCCTCCCCCGTGCAGTGGGATTTTATAGCTCTCCTGTGTGGAGCTGTTTCCAGGTGAGGAAACTGAGGCCCTTATGGGTTAAGTATGCAGGCTAGAGTCACAGGCTGGTGAGGAACACTCTGGATTCCTCCTCCTCAAGTCCCACTGACTCAAGCACTCATGACCTTTACTTCACATGTTGGCTTCACAATACCTCCCTCCAATGAAAAACATTGACCAGATTTAAGGACTTCTTATTTGGCATTTCTGAATAACATCTTTTCAAGACATTAATTATTTGGATTCTACTTTAATTGTATAAATGATTTTAAAGTTAACCTGGTGTTTTCAAAAGAGAACACCTTCCACCAACCTGGGTTGAGGGGCAGAGCACTGGTGGAAACACAATACTAAGGCTATGGCCATAGACAATAAACTTGGTTTTATTGTAGAAAAATAGAACTGTAAGCAATCAAGATATATGCACAATTAAAAGTTAAAAATAGTAGTTAATCTTCTGAATTCAGTATGGGAGAGAAATAATAAAGCCTATTTCCATTTCTTTTTCCCTGGTTTAATGTGTAAAAGGATTTCCCCACCTGGCCTTCAATCTTACATAAAAAATATGCTAAACTTTTCTTTTCCAGAAAGTTTGGGGGAGACTTCTTTCCCTTTGCTTTGTGCCATTTAAAATTCAGCTCAGTGGGGCTTCTGTGGGAATTGAAGATCACACAAGGATGAAATTGAGTGCGGCTGGCTCAGAGCTGATTTCTAGACACCACTTTCCAAGGATTCCTGATGAAAGGAGCTTTTCTGTGATGGCTGAGTTCTGCATAAACCATCTTCCTACTGTATATCTGTTTAGTCATTTTATGACTTCAGTGCTCTCGGAGACTTAGATCGAAGCATAAATAACAGGCGGTGTGAGCATTCTCCAAGTTTTCATTCCAAGCTGGTGAGTTAATACTCCACCTAGACCTCGAGGTCTCACTACTCTCAGTCAAACTGGTTTTTGTGGCTGTCAGTCAAACACCAGTGTGGCAAATTTCCCACTGATACTGAATGAAGTGAGAACTCAGGTTACTGGTGATTTTGCCCTAGGGAAATTTTACCAAGAACCTTTAGAGCAATGGAGCAGTTGAGACTTGGTGTGTGTGTGTGTGTGTGTGTATGGGGGGTTGGGGAGAGAAAGAGAGACTAAGGAAATGGAACAGATTTGGGTTTGGTTGCAAGGCTTGGGTTTGGCTGCAAGGCTTGGTTCTAACCAAGGTGAACAATGGACCTTGCTTCCCACCTTCCTGTGCATAGTCTCTGCCTGATACTGATTTGAGAGAACTGTAGTCTAGCATCTAGCATAAACACATGCCTCAGGTTTCCTCCCCAGACAGGGAGTTGAGATTCTAACTTGCTGAATCATCTAGTGACAACCCCTTCATTGTGTTAAGTTACAAAAACACAGTCATGTACTATGGGAACTCTGATGGGAAACCCATTCCATTTTTAAGTTAAACCACTAGCCCGCCCTGTTTCAACTGACTAAAAGGTTCTCCAGAATCATGATTTTCCACAGTGCCTTCACGGTGATTTGGAAATTACTTTTTCAGACTTAGAAGGTGAGGAAAACTTGAGCAAGAATTGCAAAGGGATTGAAATACCAATTTAAAACATAAAACTTATCTAGAATACTTCTAAAGCATTCATTCCTTGCACAATAGGAGCCAAGTAAGCTTTCTGGTGAGACCCTTCAGGGTAGCTGTCCCTGCAAGGAATTAAATGAAGAATTTGGTTTAGAGCCGTCAGTTGTTGAGGAGATATTATTAGAAACAAGCTTGGACTGGTCTCCCTGCATTACCCTGCGTCTTCCGTGCAGATGCGGATTCTGGCAGCTCTCGCGGCCCCGGGAGAGCACCAGGGAGAGTGGCCGTGGGCCTTGGCTCTCTCCGCCGCCTCCCCTCCGACTTCCTCTCTTCTCCATGGCCTTGGTGCCTTCGGTGCTGACTTGATTTTTTAAGAATCAGATTCCCAGGTACAGACTCACATTTAAGTTTGGAACCAGGCTCGTGTGATTTCCTTTCTGATTTTCTTTTAAATGAGTAAAGACTAACATGAACATAAAAGAAAGGAAAGCATTTTTTTCTTGAGTCACGTATGCAACATTCCATAGGGATGCCGTTAGCTTACAGTATATCACAGTATATTAAAGACAATTTTGAAATTATTGTAGGAAATTCTTTAAAAAATATTTCTACCAGAGGATGAAGATCTGACAAATTCACTTTTTATTCATTTTCTGAAAGGGATATAGGCCAGGGTTTATTTTCATTCTTCTGTCAGAGCTTCTTTTAAAAACACAACAACAAAACTTTATTGATTTCAGAGAGAGGGAGGGAGAGAGAGAGAAACATTAATGATGAAAGCCACTGATCCACTGCCTCCTGCACACCCCTGCTGGGGATCGAGCCCTCACCCCGGGCATGTGCCCCGACTGGGAATCGAACCCCGATGCTCAACCGCTGAGCCACGCCGGCCGGGCCTGTCAGAGCTTCTAATCAACACGACTATTCATTCAGCAAACAGGTACTGAGCAGTGACTGTGTGCCAGGCATGAGTTTAAGAACCTTCCATGGAGTCTCACCAACACCTTTTGAGACAGGCACTATTATAAACACGGCCACACAGGTAATTGCCACGCAGGTAATTAGATCGTAAGTGACGCTCCCAGAGCCTCAGGGCTTGTCCCTGGTGCCAGGATGAGAATTCAGGTCTGGACCCAGAGCCCACCTTCTTAACCATGACACCCTATTACTTCCAACCTGGGGTGGGTGCTAGATGAGAGCAAGTATTGACACGTGTTAATGTCATTTATGCATAAAATACACCCCGCCCCCAGCTATTGGCTTCTAAATTTCTTTCTCCAATAAAAAGAACCAAGACTCTTCGGAAAAACGGCTGGTTCCAAGGCTGAAGCAAGGAGAATTTGAGACAATTCTGGAATAACTTGTTCAGTGTTCAGTGTTCTTTAGGGTGATGATAAGTAGGCGTAGTCACAATAGGTGACACAGGAGGAGTGTGGGATAATAAAATGCACTGTACTCACAGCCCCAGAAACAGGCACAGCACGCATGTGGGGCCACGGGAGAGACACCGGGTGTCAGGAGGCAGAAGGGCAGGAGTGAGGGAAGAGCTTTATTAGAGTTTCAAGGAGAAGGCAAAGCAGGGTAAAATAAACAATTTAAGATTGGCTAGTTTAAATAACTTTGAAGAGCTATAAACGTAGGGACGATCCTTGGTTGCCTGGCCCTGGCCCTGGGATGATTAAGGGAGCAGAATATTGCCTCCGGGGGTCACGAGTCAGCTAGAGGAGGTCTGCCTCAGGACTGGTTAGTTTGTATCTCAAAGGTATGCTCCTGGCTGGGCCTTTGCTATCTCCAAGAATTGGCTAGCCCCTGGAGGGATAGTCTCTCCCAGCCAGAAAGATTTTTAAGATGCCAAACATAATAATATAGAGAAAATGAAAATATAAGCAATACAGTTCAAAGTCAGGCAGTGCTCAGGGAATGATGGATCCCTGTTAAAAGGGCACAGGGGCCAGCTGTAAGGGGCTTTCACAGGCCAAATGTGGAACAATTTGAGCATTAGTAATGGATTATAACTGGCTGAATAATTAGGAATTCACAAGTTCATAGAGCTGTTAATTAAAAGTTCGATGAAAATGCAACATTGACATTGTCTCAAAGTATATATCTCCCTACAGATTCTTACTATTTATAAAGGGGAAAAGAGTAACTGGAGAAGACTGGTGGACACCACTTTAATCAAGTGACCAGAGTTAACATTACTAGTAGTAAGACTAATAATGAATATCATGAGCCATCTGATAGGATGCGAAGAGGGGCACTTTAACATGCCCCCCCATCCTCCCTCCTGGTATTTGTCCTTGAATAACCTCTTCATCGTGAGTGTGGGCAGGACCTGTGACTTCTTCCAGAGCAACAGAATATGACAAAGGTGATGGAATGTCATTCTGTGATTATCTCACATCATGTAAGGCTCTGTCTTGCTAGCAGTCTCACTCTAGAGCCTTGCTCTCCTTGTTAACTTTGAAGAAGCACAAGTCCTACAAGCACAAGGAAATAAATCCTGCAGACAATTGAGTGAGTTTGGAAGCAGTTCCTTCCCCAGTAGAATGGTGAGATGAGAACCCAGCCGTCAATTACACGTTGATTACAGCCTCACAGAGCGCTCAGGGACCAAAGTTCTGACCCCTGGAAACTGAGATAATAAATGTGTGCTGTCCTAAGCTGCTAAATTTGTGCTTATTTATTGGGCAGTATAGAAAACAAATATGGCCGCTTCTACGATATTCCTATCAAAGATGCCGGCAATCTTCAAATGTGTCAAGGTGATGAAAGTAAGGAAATATTGAGAAATAGGCTTGATTGAAGCAGACTGAGGACACATCTCAACTAAACGCAAGGTATGATCTTGGATTGGAACCTGGGCCTGAGGGGAAAACATTGTGTGCTGTTAAGGACATTATTGGAACAATTGGTGAAATTTTAGTATGGACTTTGGATTGGATGGTAACATTGTATAATTATTGAATTTCTTGATTTTAATCATTGTATCATTATAAGAAAATGATAATGTGAATATGGCAAAGTGTTAACAATCGGCTAATCTAGATAAAGAGATATATTAAGAGTATCTGACACTATTCTTGCAACTTTTTAGTAAATTTGAAATTATTTCAAAATAAAAACAATAAAAATTTCAGTGTTAGACTTCACCTTTAAAATTGTACTGGAAATAATTCAAAGAGCCCTATTTCCATTTTTGGGAACCCCAAAGGACTTAGGGACTACTGTTATATAAGATATTCACAGTAGGTATAGGTATAAAGCATGTGAAGTATAGAAAACCTTTTATAACCTTTTCTATGAGTTTGGTATGTTGTCAGGAATTTAATGTCAAACTTGCTTTTTGGTACTAAATCTTACCCATTACTCACCTAGAAGCAATAACCCCTGAATTGTGTGCAGTAAAGTTGGTGTGGTGACATGCAGTGGACTCTCTGGGGAACTACCCGGATCCCCTTCAGACCTAAGGCCCTGGTCCCCAGTCCGCTGAGAGTGTGCTGGGCAAGTCAGCCATCCACAGCTGAGGCTCCCCTGGGAACTGCTCTCAGCCTGCGGAAGCTGCCTTGCAGGAGGGCTGGCCCTTCCCGAGGGCAACCCCCTTCTAATGACTGAGGAGGAGAAGTAGACTTGACTTCCTTGCTTCGGCTGAGACAATTCACAAGGGCCACCCTAGCTCCAGAGCTCCTCGTGGGGTCAGCAAGGTTCCCGCTATCACTGCATCATAGGTCAGCTGCCCAGTCCTGCTTCTCACTCCCCTCGCCCCAAAGGTGAAGGTCCTAAGCGCTCTCCCTACGAAACTTCCTGCAAGCTAATCTCCGCTCCTAGACTATTTCCCAGGTAAGCCCGTCTCCAGCACAGGCCTCCAAACCCATCAGCCTATCTCCTGAACACTAGGCACCTGGCTACGTAGCTGCTCCTTCCCATGGAACACGGATGTTTCTGATCCGTAAAGAATGTGAATTTTAAAATTCTGGTTTTTAAAAAAACAATGTGGCAATAGAACCTAACAAAAATGATATATTTCTCAGCCTCTTTTCATACCACATTGTCCTCATTTGGGAAAAATTAATCTGGGGTTATTTTGTTTACTTAAAAATTTTAAACATACACAAAATTAGACAGAATAATATAATAGTAGCCTCCACACACATCCCCTCACCCAGCTCCAAAACTTATCCACCACCAATCTTGCTACATCAGTACCTCAACTACTCCCTTTCGTTCATATTATTGGAAGCATATTCGACATTTTATTATTTTATCTGTACTTTTTCAGTACGTTTCTTTAAAAAAGAATGTTTTTTAAAACATTACCGCCAAAATATTATGTATAATATTACAAATTAGTTCCTTAATAACATCAAATGTGCTTCCAATGTCAAGTTTCCAATTGTCTTGTAAACGTTATAAAAGTTGTTTTGCTTTGTTTTTACCGTTTGTATGTTCGAATCAAGACCCAAATAAGGTCTGAATGGTTGCTATGAATGGTTGACATGTTGCTGAAGGTTCCCCTCCACTTCTTTCATTTCCTCCCTTTCAGTTTCTTTGTTGAAGAGAGCTCTTTATAATCTGGAAACTTATATTGTGTAACATGCTCAGCTGTAGTTCCTATAAAATGGTAGTTGGACCTGGGGCCTTTATCAGATTTAGGTCTTTTAATTTAAATTGAAATGGGGGTTTTCTGGCAAGATAATTTTTTTTTTTTTACATGGGATTATGTTGTTTCATTTGAGGGTGAAGATCTGATTGTTTCCTTTTTGGTGATGCTCACAGCTATTGATGATCAATGCTTAGATAAGTAAGTTATTAGAAGTTACAAAATGCTGTATTCCATCATTAAATCTTCATTTATTAGGTGGACTACATTTTCAAAAGAAAACTTACCCTTGTCTATTATTTCTGGCCTATGGCAGTTTAAATAAGAAAATTAGGACAAACGTGAGATTTCTTTTCTTGATTCATCACTGTTCAAAGTAATGGGTTGGTTCCCCATCATCCTCCCAGTGTGACCAATGAATTTTTATGTTATTTAATAACATTATGAACCCCCAGAGTCCATACGTGCTTTAGGCCATTAAGGTTACTGTCCTCACTGACGCTCAGACGCTCTCTGGTCAGTGGGAGACTCTTCGAGTCGCATCCTGCGTCCTTTTGCCAGGGCCCCAGTCTTCTTTGGTCGCTCCCTTGCCCCTAGTATAACAAGATGAGCCCGGCTCATCTCATACGTTTCCTGCCCCCTAGACCTGGAATTTGTTATTTTTCTAAGGAGCTCTGGTTCTGTGTAGTGGGAAAAGGTGTTTCAAAACCACAGTATGGGCTCAAGCAGGCGTTTCCAGTAATTTTTTTTAATTCCTAGGTTGGGAGGAAGTTGAAAAAAGAGAATTATTTTACTGTTCTTGCTATACCCCTCTGTATTAATTGAAATTGTATCATGTGGATTCATTCTTTTAATTTCTTTATGACATACAAATAACACATAAATGTGGAGTTGAAAAAGTCAAAGTATAAATCTGGTCACACCCTTCCTTCCCATGCCACGTCTTCTGCCAGAGATAACTGTGGTTATCAGTTGGTGAACCCTTCCAGACTTTAGACAATATTGTTATCTAAATAAGACTAGTGCTCTAAGGATTCCAGATTCTGTTTTAATTTATTCAAATGATTTGAAGAAACAGTAATCTGAGGTAAAAACACAATGGATAGAAATAGAAATCTTCACTGGCACCAACAACTAGAGGGTCGTGTTGCCAGCTGCATGGAGTGCTGTTTCCATCAGTCCGTGACTGACACACCTTGGCATTTGCACACACGACAAACCTGCCCACACCCAATAAGACAAGAAGCAAAGGACATGAACACATGGAAAATGACCCTTGAATATATGAATAATTGCTCAAGTTTGCTTTTAAAAAGACAAATGCAAAATAAACTACACCAAGATACTATTTTTCATCTCTCAAGTTGGCAAAGATTAAAATGCTTGCTAACCCACCCTCAGTCAATGCTGGTAGAATCACCGTATTTCTGACAGTTTGACAATATGCATTCAATTAGAGATGTATTAGCACTTGCTAACTTAAAACACTTCTGGGAATTTACAAATATATATGAATATACTTGAATGTTTAGGAAATTATATGTATGTATGTATATATACACACACATACATACACACATATATATGGGCTTCTTAACAAGGGCTGTACTGAAAAATTAGGGGATTCATCAGCTTTTACGGGGAAAATCTTGTGTTTTTGTTTTCATTAAACTTTAACTGAAATTTATCATTCCCTTTAATTATGAAAGTAGGCAGGAAACCACAGTACTATCAGCCTATGCCTTTGTTACCAATAAAAATCAGGTCTTTTATGTCACATTACAGCTATTGCAGGCACATTGAAATATGATTTTTTTACTCATACTATGAGATTGTAGTAGTTATTAGACCCCCTGTTAGATCTTGTCATTTAATTTATTAATAAATAAGCATGAATATTTTTAAGTAAAAATATTTTGGTAACTATATTTTAGTATTATTTGTTTCTTTTCAATCCTAAGGATTTTACTTTATACACTTGAAAACATTATGGTGAGAAGAAATTCATAGACTTTACCAGACCTCTGAAGAGACACGTGGCACAAAGTAAGTTAAGACCGTGGTAATTCACAGCATCGCGTGGAAGCAGCCCAAAGGGTGGACTAGCTAAAAATATTTGCACATTGCTGTAGTGCAAAACTCTGCATTTGCAGAAAAAGGAATCTCTTAATGTAATAAAATGAAACCGTACCCCAGATATTGTAAAGACAGGAAAGCAGCTTGAGGAGGAACCTGTGTAGTGGGCTACAACTTGTATAAAAAAACGAGGAGGGGAGAGTCTACAATCAAATGCCTGCCTGCTTCACCTCTGGGAGACAAACAAGCAACTGGCAATACTGGAGGCCTCCCGGACGAGAGCTGGGGTGGGGAGGTGGCCTGGGGGGAGCGGGGCATGGCATCCGGAGTGTCAGAGAGACTTTTTCCCGATAGACCTCGAAGTCCATTTAAAATGTTGAACATTGTGAATGAATGATGTATTCAAAAATTGAATAAACAAAATCTAACATTTAGGAACTCCTTACTAGAGTCTGTCAAAGGGATTAACCCAGAGCCCAGGGCTGCACTGAGTGCAGGGCCCCCCTGACTTTGGAACAGCAGAAAGCCCGGGGTCCCTCATTTCAGCCGCCTATTCATTCCCTGCCCCCAGTAAGAAGTTCGGAAGACTGCCTTGGCTCCTGTCTGTCCTTCCACCTTTAGCATTTTCTCTTCCAGGAGTAAAATGTAGCCTGTGCCAGTGCAAAGCAGCGCGCCCAGGCCGTCTCTGCTTCTCTTACGTTGCAGAGGCTCACAAGCGGGGCCCAGCTGGCTGGGGCCGAATTATTCTCAGTGAGCATCGAAGGCAGGAATGCGGATTCTCACAAGTCCGGCATTCTTTTTGTCTCCAACATTATTTGTTCATGTTTTTATGATATACTTAGTTTAAAATAAAGTCTTACTTATAGAATGGGGCAGGTTTTTAGTTTTGCTGTTTACAGGTGGGGCCTCGTTACTACTATTTGTAAGAGAACATAAATATTATGGGATTAGATCACTAAGACATTGCTTCTTCCCCAAACTCCTCTCATGAATTTCCTACTGTTTTCAAAATGAAGCCAAGTGTCAGTACAATCCACTGATGACCATGCTTGCCCAATATGTCTTGGGCAATATAGTGTACATTTATATCACCAAAGTAAAATATTTGGAAGGAAATATTCATAAGGAGTTCTGAGCAGCAGCACTAGCTTGAGTAACCACTGCGGAATTGTGCAAGTCAGAAAAACAGTTGTAAGTGTATATAAATATTTGTTTGGCTCTCTATGATAACAAATGATGCTTCTTCTTGAGATTTGAAGCAGCAGAGGGAAGCCTGCTTTATTTTTTGGAAAATGTTTGATTTAGGAGCAGACTTGAGGTTCTTTGTACAATAAACAAAACTATAGCAGGCTTTTGCCCCAAGAATTCTAACAGATCATCTAAACTGCTCTGACCTTATTATTTTTATGGTGGACTCTGGGAAAATATTTGAAGTCTCAACAGAAAATTCCAGCTTGTTTTTGAGTCAGAAATGTTTTCTTTGGAGTCATGAACAGGATGAAGAAAAATGGGACAACTGCCAAGACCCTGTGCTTTGAGATTTTCCACACTGCAAACCAAAAGAGTGGCTGGAGCTGAGGGGGCGGTTCAGGGCTGCTGGTGGGTTGTGGATGGGGAAAATTTGGGAAGACGAAGATAAAACTCCCTGTTACTTCTGAAGTCCTATGTGACAAGGTGAGTTGTAAAGAAAGGAATAACTGGTATTTTCAGATTCGTTTCCCACCATGACAGTACAAAAATTTCCCTGGATTGGGTTCCCCAGAGGAGAGCATGGGGGCTAGGGCCTTGGAGTGGAAGCCACACAAGCTGCCTAGTTGGAGAAGAAGGTTGGTTTCCCCGAGGCTGGGAGTGGGGCATGTGCTCAGACACCAGGCGAGTTTCTAGAAGGCCCTGGGACTGGGGCTCCCTCTCATGGAAGCATTTAACAGGAATGACTGCAGGGCACCCATGAGAGACTCCACACTTACCTCCACGTTCGCAGGAGACCGAGACCCTGTGTGTGGGCGTGGAGTGCTCCACCATGAGGGCATCCCTGTGCTCCTCGCACACGCTGCCTGACCAGTGCCCTGGGAAACTGGTGACTCAGAGCCGATGGGGTAACTCATAGGACTCTGCAGGCTATGGCATTCCAAATGCCAGGATATCCTTGAATGAACCCCTGGAGAATAAGAGAGAACACCCCGAACATGATTAAGGTTGAATTTTCTGTCAGTCATGTGGGTGAAAGTACAGAGTAAATTTCTCTGATTTAGGCAAATGTAGCATTTATACATTGGAAAATGGCAGAGACATTCTTACTTGCTACACTGAAAGTATGTATATATAAGTAGGAACAAGCTCACTTCCCCTGTACCACCACTATTCCCATGCAAATACACACACACACACACACACACACACACACACACACTTTCATCAACATCTTGGAAGCGAGGCTGCCTGGGACCAACTAGCCTCTCCACCTTCCTTATACACCCTTCATCTTAGTCTTCCTTTATTTGTTGGCTTCATTCATTTATTCACCCCAATTAATTCTACAGAAAATCTTGAGGGCCTAATATTTGCCTGTAACTCAAAAACATAATTCCAGCCTCCAGATGTTCATAGTCTAGAGCATGATGATCGGGAGTTGGGTGGGAGGAAGTGAGAGCAGTTCAAGGCCCTAGAAGGAAGACAGAGGACCTTAGCAGTACAGAGGGAAAGTAACCCCATCTGGAATGAGAGGAGGAGTCAGGCTAAGGTTTTGCAAAAAAAAAAAAAAAAAAAGATGACTCAGCAGATCTTGAGAGTGCAGAGAGTAAATGAAACAGGGAAGGACATTCTAGGGAGATGGGTCAGCGAGGGCAAATGTTTGGGGACATGAAAAATAGTCTGCTGAGCTAACTCCAGATATTGGCCCTGCAAGGATCTAAGCTGTAATGGAGCAACCACAGCTTCTTTCTGCCCGTTGCTGTTTCTAAACATTGTGCTCTACATACTGCCCTTGACAATCGCTAATTTCTCAAAGATTCTACCCGGTGTTGATATATACAAGAAGTAGCAAACCAAGCAAAATAATTCCTAGCAGCAAAGGACTGTGACAGTTTTATCAGACAAATCATTTGAAGGTTCTGAATTCCTCCTGATAGATATAAAGAATCAAAATATATTAGTCAAATGTTTAGACCCTTTCATTTCTATACCTACATTAAGAATTGTGATGTAATTTTTTTCTGTGAATAGCATATATTAGGAGATGTTACTGCAATAAATGGTTTTCCTGATATGAACAGATTTAACATATATTTTATGGCTTGTCAGCTGAAAATAAAGTTATTAAATTATTTCATGCATAATGTGATTACCTGTGGTTGAGAGGACACAGAAAAGTTAGCATGGACATGATTTTCCACATAAGACAAATGTTGTTTTTAGACAAAATGCAGAATGTCTTCTTCAGGGTAAGATCTTGTCCTTGGCTAATTTCCCCATGCAGATATTCCTTCCCCTTCCATTAAACTCTCCCTCCTGAGCCATCTCTCTTTCCGGCAGTGTCCCATGAACCAAACTCAATATTGTTTGCAGCTTACTCATTTTTCCAGAAGAAAAGGGAGTATCATTTTCTATGAATGTTCATGGCACATGTGCTGTTTATCAGGAGTAAATAGACCAAGTAGGGAGATGGAAGAGATGATAAAATTAAATAGTTGCCTCAAATTAGTTCCTTCCTTAAACACAAAAGCTTTAAAAATTTTGTTTCTTGGGAATAATTTAAGATTTTCAATGAATGTTCCTTTAGAGTAAGTTTTTACAACTTTTATTTGTACCGTGGACCCCTGTGACGGTCTAGTGATACCTGTACTCCTTCTCAGAGTAATGTTTTTAAATGCATAAAATAAAATACATATGATTACATTTAAAACATATCATTATATAGACATACAATCAGCAAAATAGCTTTAAAACTTTATAACAATATATGTGTCTTTAAGACATTAAATGATAGGATCTAGGTGCAAGTCTAGTAGCTACTATGTTTGAAGTAGTGGTGCGTGCAAAGGATATTTTCAAGATATCTATGACAATTGTAATGAGATAGGAAAATGCCTTTTGTTTCTCTTGGTGACAGACTCACAGGAACAGTCAATAATTACTATGATTTGAAATCTACATTTGTAATTGAGGGAAGTTCTGAAAAAATTAAAAAAAAAAACAACATTTTTTTTCATCCAAGCCCATGGACTGCTGAAATCTATCCCTGGACCCAGGCAAAGAACCCTTCTTTGGCAGGGCCTTGGGATCAACACATTGACTCCATTTATACTGCTAAGATAGAGATCACTGTAATAAGACCCATCCCTCCAGGAGAAGACAAGAGTAGGTTCATTCCCAATTAGGAGATATGAGAAAGAAGAGGAGGTCCACTATTGCCTTGTCCCTTTAAGATGCTTCACCGTAAACTCATTCCACACTCCTTCCTGCATTCTTTGTAATTTCAGAATTTATTTTTAAAAAGCTTTAGTCTAGAGAGAGCCCACAAATACAAAACAACATGAGCGTGCCAAAGGACCCTTGGGCCCCAGCTTCATCTTTGGCACCATCTTGGTAAATCCCTTAGCTTTGATCCTTGGCTCAGTCACCATAAGACAGGCACAAGAGTCCTATCTAGCAGTATTATGGTGAAGGTTAAATGTGACAACATCTATGAAAATGCTTGGTAAGCTATAAAGAGCTGTGCAAACACTCCCTATTTGATAGAATACTGGGTCTTCCCTATGTCTTTTTTTCACAGTTGAATAGACCTTGGGGCCAGAGAAAGGCAAAGTCAATGACAACACAGAAAGGAAGAAGTGTCCCTGGCTAGAGACTAGTACAGAGCCTGAGAAAAAGAGTTGACTCACCGGGCCGGGCGTGGCTCAGCGGTTGAGCATCCTTCTAGGATCCAGGAGATCACAGTTCGATTCCTGGTCTGGGCACATGTATGGGTTTCGGGCTTGATCCCCAGTGGGGGGCAAGCAGGAGGCAGCCGATTAATGACTCTCATCACTGATGTTTCTATCTCTCTCCCTCTTCCTCTCTCTGAAGTCAATAGACACATTTTTAAAAAAAGAGAGAAAAAGAGTTTCCTCTGCACCTGGAGGTCTCAGAGCACCTTTCCCTACTACTCTGTCACTGTGTAAACCCACCCTGCCCCATCAGCCTCACCGAGAACAGGGAAAGTTTCCTAAGTTTGCTTTAAGGAACAACCCATTCATCCATCCACCCACAGGGAGTTATGAGAGAATGTTAGAAATGGTTTGGCAGGTGCCAACCAATTGGAATTGTAGAGCCATCAAGGAGTACAATGGCTCATCTGTTTGGAGATAAATATTTAAACCTACAACTATTTGTGGGCATAATTGTTAAGTCCCAGGGAACATTTTTTAATCTTCAGCCTATACTTGGCAAAACTCTTCTAACACCAAAACCATATCTCATGCTGTGTGACTGGTTATTATTTTAAGATTTATATGTATCTTTTAGAGAAACACACTGAAGTATTTGGGATGGAATGATATGAAGTATAGATTAAATGAGATTGGCCACGTGTTAATATTTGTTGAAGCTGCATGACAGGTGCAATGAATTTTATTATACTGTTCTTTCTGCCTTTGTATATGTTTGAATTTTTCCATCATAAAAATATTTAGAAGCTTTATTTGTCCAAAGGGAAAAACAAAGGTTAGTGACAGAACCTTAAGGAAGAAATGTTCCTGGCTGGGAACACATTTGTGTTAAGTAAGTGCAAATGAATGAAAGTGAATTAGTCTATCAGGACATCTAGATTTTCTGGCTTGTCTGGAGAGATGAGTGCTATGCTGTTATGTAACACGGTAACAATAAACATTACATTTGGCAGGAAAACACATAAAACATGATGTGTTTTGCTTCATCTGCATCTTTTCAGCTAGATTGATGTCACTGCCAGTGAGGCCATCCCCCAGTTGTATCTGTTCAAATATTTACTGGTCTTTTATTGTAGAAGACCAGAATGACTGTTTATTTTGAAAATGCATATGGGTGATTGACAAGATGATCAATTTAAGGGTCTTGTGTCAAAATTATATAATCTATACTTAAAGTAACATTAAAATTCATAATGGAGACACTGTATTATCCACTGAATATTTTAGGGAGTGATCATATCTTCAATACCTTAAGCATATACAACAGCCTCAGAACTATAAAGATATCTTTAAACAGCAAATTACTAGTGAGTCACAATATCTTCATGTAAATAATTCACCACTTTATCTTGTAGCCAAGCCATAAATCCATTATAAAAAAGGATTATCTCATAAGAACATGAAACTGGGGGTTACAGTTAGTAAGACAACACTGTAAAATGGTCCTAAAGATGAAATTTGAAGAAGTTTAAAAAATACTTCTCTGGAGGTTGTTATTTTTCTCCTTTCCTCAGTATCATTAAAACTTTATATTAGGACCAATATACCACATTTAGGAGTGATTACTAAAATAAAAGAAATGAATTATTTTCTGTATGTTATTTAAGTTATAAAAAGAAGTATGTATTCCTTCTGTCAAATTTATAAATATCTCTATGAATATATATTTATGAATTTTATTCCATGTTTCCATGAAACTGGTCTTAATATTATATTGCTATGCGATACAACAAAAACTAACAAATAATATTGTGTAAATTCTTTCTCTCTTGTTCTGTGTCAAAACACACAACTTTGGATCACAGCAATAGTGACTTGCACCACACAGACCAGCTCCTTGTGTGATGAGTCCTTCGCTGAGAATTGGGAAAGTCTCTCTGTGCCACTCGGGGGACTGATTCATGCCAGAAGTCACCAAGCTGTTAGACAGCCGTTCTTTTTTTTTTTCTTTTCTTAAAAATACATCTTTATTGATTTCAGAGAGAGGAAAGGAGAGGGAGAGAGATAGAAACATCAATGATGAGAGAGTCATTGATCGGCTGCAGCCCGCAACCCGGGCATGTGCCCTGACCGGGAATCGAACCCCGATCGCCTGGATCCTAGGTCGACGCTTAACCGCTGAGCCGCGCCTGGCCGGGCAAGACAGCTGTTCTTTATCCTGTTCAGGGTCTTGCTGGGGCAAACTGGGTCAAGGGAAGTTGCCCAAGTTTTAACTCTTTTAAGAAAATCTAATGAGTCAGAAAGAAATTACAATTTATATATTATTTTATCAAATGTTGATTTAATTTGCTTTTGACTGCTGTGGTCCAGCTTATCACATAAAGTTGTCTTACAACCAAGTCAGTGTTGTCATGACCTAAATATATCAATCATGAAATATTTCAATCATAGTATTCAAGGATGTGTTTGCTTGATTTTCAGAGTGGTGTTTTCCTCAGCACAAAAAAAAGAAGCAAAAACTCAAAAAGAATGTGGTGGGCATACCACTTACTAAGAATACCTCCGTCCACGCGAGCCCTCATGGTCTTCAAAGCCCTTCTACATTTATAACCAAAATGTTGATAAAAGGGCTGTAAGATTGTTCCATTTTCTAACCAGACTTGAGCTATTTCATTTGATGTTCAAAACAATGTTGTGATATAGGCAGGGCAGGGTCATTGTTACAATTTTACAGGTGAGAAAACTAAGACTCGGAGAAGTCAGATGATTTGCCCAGGAGCACAGACGAAAAGGTAAGTCTAGCAGCAAACCTATGTCTCCTGGATCCTAGCACTTTTCCCTTCTGACAAGCCATATAGCATCTGAGATAGTTATGATGATTGGCCTGAAATCACTTGTTTATCTTGGAAAGCATTTTTTCCCGGGATCCCCAGCTGGCTGGCACCAGCCCTCTGCCCAGGCTCTTGGACTCATGGTTAGCAGGAGGAAACAGGTGGCAGCTTGGCCATCTGCCATGCAGAAAGACTGGGACACTTCCTTTTGGTAAAGGGCTTCCAGGCTCAGACTTGCCAGGCCCTTTAGGAAGGAGAGAAAAACAAATTCCCCTCTGCAGCAAATGGAAAAATAAACACCAAAGTCAGTATTTTGTGTTCCAGATGAGAGTGTCATTCTAAAGATAATTTGTTGTTATTTTTAGAGAGAGAAATACAATTTCAGCTCTTATACCAAAATGATGGCCTCACCCATTAGGGACGCTGATGCAGAAACAAGTAGAAGCCACCCAGAGTCTGCAGTTCCTATAGGACTAGGTAATGCCTAAGTAAATAATCTGCTCCCATCATACAACTCAGTGTTTGGTCAAGTCCAAACAGACTTCTGCTAATATTTTTAAGTCAACACTGATATCTAAAATAAACACAAGCTGACTGACACACACTGGTACTATAAAAAAATACATTGTGAAAGAGCTCCTAGCCAAGAGAAGTTCATGGGTTTTTTATGTGGCTAACTATTGTTTAGTTAGAAGAGTAAGTTCCCTAAACATTTTAAAACTTATTTTATTCAACAAATTTTCTTTTCTTTTGAACACTTACTCTCAGGAACTGTGAAGGGTATGAGAGTTCACCCTACTTTCCACTTAGCAAGTTAGCTTGTCACAGTTTCATAGAAGCTAGTAGAAGTCATGAGACTTGGCTGCCTACAGCAGTAGCAGGAGCCAGTGACAGCCCTTGAGAGGAACTCTGAGCTGAGGGAACCAGGTCTTTTACACTGACCAGCAAACGCACCTGCTCACTGCTGGTGAGGTAGACTCTTCCCACTCTTCCAAAGCTGTTTGCTTTACAGACGTCCTTGAAAAACAGTCCAGAACAAAGGCAGTGATGCCTCTCCCTGGAAGGTGTGTATAACGTGAGGAATTCATGAAGGATTGCCCCCCAACACATTCTTTACCCGACACTGTGAGAAACGCTAAAGATGTGAAGATTAAAAGAAGGAACATGCTATCCTGTTTCTGATCAATCTAATACCGTTAATAAATTCAACCATGACAGTGAACTCTTAAATTCTGTGCATAGAAAATGTGGGAAGTTCAGTTTGTTCAGTACCCATCCTTAATTTGATTTTTGTAATAAAAATTGGTGGAGGGTTCACAGGCAGAAATCATGTCCTTTAGTTTCTACCTTGTTTTTTAGGGACGTGTTAAAGTGGTAACACACTGCAATTGCGTTAGTGTGCAATGTAGCATTATTTCCAAAGCATCCAGTCTGGCATACTGATCCAAATGACATCAAGATAAAGGTCATTGGAGGGGAAGTAGATAGCCGTGTTTAAAAACAGAAGTGAAAGCTGATAGAAAAATATTATGAGGGAGACCTCTCTTAATTGTACTTATTTGACTTTGCTATAAAAGATATTAGAGTCAAGCCACACCAAAATTCAAATCAAAATAGTTAGCTCTGGTAAATGAATCAGCAACAATGACCTTTAAAATATAATTTAGAGATGAGAGTTCCTATGTGGACTTTAGTATTATTACCAGAATGTATTAAAAAGGAGAAGTTTTCAAATTCCACTGAGAATGCATAGTCTGAGCCTCTGAAAAAAACATACACATTTTATCCAAATCATTTCGACTTCAGTTGATTCCTTATAATGACACTTTTCCCTAAGATTGTTCAGATCTCTTTATTCTGACTTTAATTTTACCAAGCAACTTTTCAATAGTAATTTGATTTCCCAGGATGACTTTCCCACAAGTGAAAGAAAGTACTGACCTGAGAACATGAATATTCCAGACTTCCTAATAGCTCTATTTTTTCCACTCCAAATTAGTTAATTGCCTATTGGGTTTATCCATCAGCTTCTTGTGAATTTAGCTAGTACAAGCCAGTTCTAGCAGAATCTGATTCCCACCCCACCCCACCCCTGAGTAACATGAAAATAATTAATGGAGTTTTTGAAAATGCAAACACATCGTCAAGAAATACTTATGACCACCTGTGGGCTTATCCTGGGGCTCCGCCAATGAATGTATTATTCTAGAAAACTGAATAATTAACCGACTGGCTTTTCTCCCTTTGACATCTTTTCAGTGTAAAAATGATTGTCTGTCCTGTTTCTTCTTTGACTTTTCCATAAAAGTTAAAATTGAAGAACCTGTTGAAGTTCTATGTATAGTATTTAGTGCACAGCACCATTTCCTACTCTTGAACATTACCTATCAGCTAATATTTTCTTGGGCTACCTCTAACAATGACAATTTCCAAATCATTTAGTCTATTATATAGTCATGTCTGTTTTTCTTTGATCTATCAGAGGTACTGCCTCTAAGATTGTGCGTGTGTGTGTGTGTGTGTGTGTGTGTGTGTGTGTGTGTGTGTGTGAGACATAGTGGAATAATATTGAATAGCAAAGGCCTAAATGCATGGAAACACAATTTGTGTTTAGATTATTTAAATCCATTTAATTATGATGGTGTGATTAGCCCCAAACAAGTTTATTATTACAAAATATTTCAATCACAGGAGGTTGTAGAGCACTGTTCAACGTCCCAGCGTCTCCAGCACTTTTCCTGTGACCAGCGCATCCCCTGTACTTGAGCTGGGTAAAGGCTAAGAGGGAGCCTTGGTGCCCTGTATTTAGACACATCCAGTGATCTGAGGCTCTTGGGAGGGGCAGTCTAAAACCCTGAAATGTAACCTCTGTAAAAAGAAGTAGTAAGATACTATTTATGGTACCTACTCACCCTGTCTGAGAAGTTAGGCTGGCTGTGTAAGGCCGGTGTGGAGAGGAATTCGGGGGTGGGGTGGGTACGAGAGACCCTGGGGAAGCACCTCCGTGAGAACTTACCCAGCACAAGCCCATGCTCACCCCAGGGAGGTTTTCAGAGCTACAGCTCCTTGGGGGAGGGGGGGGTGTGGAGGACAGGAGGAGAATATGGCCCGAAGCAGCATGTTGTAGGTTGCTGAGTGACACAGAAAACTGACACGCTAAGTGAGAAGAGCAGGAGAGAGAAGCACATGTGCGATGTGATACCAAACTTCTAACTTTCAAAGGCAGAGAAATACCTGTGCAGAGGAAAAAGGGACTGGACAGTGATATCAATAAACCAAAATGTTAACCCAAAATAGGAACGATTTTCCCTGAGTGGTGGGAATAGGAGAGATCCTTCCTCCCCCCTCTCTCCCTTCCTTCCTTCCTTCCTTCCTTCCTTCCTTCCTTCCTTCCTTCCTTCCTTCCTTCCTTCCTTCCTTCCTTCCTCCCTCCCTCCCTCCCTCCCTCCCTCCCTCCCTCCCTCCCTCCCTCCCTCCCTCCCTCCCTCCCTTCCTTCCTTCCTTCCTTCCTTCCTTCCTTCCTTCCTTCCTTCCTTCTTTCCTCCCTTCCTTCCTTCCTTCCTTCCTTCCTTCCTTCCTTCCTTCCTCCCTTCCTTCCTTCCTTCCTTCCTCCTGCCCTCCCTCCCCCCCTCTCTCCCTTCCTTCCTTCCACATTAAGATTAATGGAGAAAAGGAAGTAGGATAGGGAACAATTAGAATTAGCTAACAAACAGTTCATTTTCTTCATTTAAAAATATATATTAACATGTTATAAAAATAAAAGTATGAGGAGATATGAATGGGAGAGTGTAAATAAATATCCCTTCCACTCCTATCTCCCTGCCCTCCAATAATTTTTCCTCAGAGGCAACCAATGTTACACATTTTTGCATTTAAATATATAATTTGCATGAACAAATATACATGTGTATTTGTGCATTTCCTTCTCTTTTTTATACAAATGCCAGCATAGTAAGTAATCTTGCACTTTTATTAGCAAGTTATCATGAAGAATTTTCTATATGTATCACTACACACACTGTCTTCACTGCTCTTTTCAGATGCTTAGTGCTCCATTTTCTGAATGTACTAGAATTGATCTATCTTTCCCCTAGTGATGGGTGCTCAGGCTGCTTCCAGACTTTGCTACCACTGACATTTCTGCAGGGAGCATACCTCAGTGTGCACTTATGTGCACATGTGAGTATACCTGTGGGTTAGTTTCCTAGAATGAAATTGCTGAGGCTAAGACATGGCCACTAAAACTCAGCTACTTTTTGTCCTAAAGGGGCTCCATCCGTTTGTACACCCACCCAAATACATGTGAGGGCCTTTCCCCCAAAAAACTCACTCATACTTTTTAACAATTGTCAGTCTGTAGATTTTTTTAAAATGGTCCTATGGTTTTAATTAATTTAATTTCTCTTATTGTAAACTAATCATAATATTCTAGCTGTAGTATTTTAAATGATATCTAGATTATTGTTGCAAGCTCTCACAGTAATCTCTGTTGGCCTGGGTAACGAATCAGCAAGGTACCGATGGCAGCCAGGTTGGGGATGGCAGACACGGCGTGTGAGCACTGCCCGGCCCCCTTCATGTCAGCCGCTACCTTTCGGCTTGTTTCCGAGCACGGCTGGACCCTCGGGAGCCTTCTCAGCACAGCTCTGCAGTGTGCTATCGCTCAGCCAGACTTGACGTCTTCGCTTATACTATTTGCCGTACTTGTTTTAGATGGCTTATAACTAAATAAAATAAAGGGACAAAAGCCCAAGCTGTGGCATCCCACATGACAACTAAATTAAAAGAAAGAGTTATTCTGCCGTGAGCCTCTGCAGGATTCACGCTGAGTGGCATGGCTAGCTTGACTGAATTCGTTTTCCTTTTCCACAGGATTATTAGAGAGAGTAAAACACAAGCAGCAGCCAGTTTGCTAGCGCACCTTGCACGGGTGGCTTTCTTTTCTGCCATTCCTCCTCTCTGAGTGCTCCCTTCCCCTTCCAAATAAACAACTTGCATTCAAATTCTTCTTTAGGGCCCTTGCAGGAACCCAAACCAAGACACAAAGTTGATCTAACTTAAGAGACGCGAACCCCAGGGCAGGGCTGGCTGGACAGCAAAGCCTAACCCTGGCGAGTAGGGAGCCAGACACGCACAGCACACAGAGGTGTCATCCTCTCCACCGTCTCAGGCTCCTGCTTTCAGACTCCGTCCTGTGTCATCTTCTCATCATAACCTGCACACATGCAATATCAAAGTCATTCTTTAAAATATTATACCTCATCATTGATGTTTCTGTCTCTCTCTCCCTCGCCTTTCCTCTCTCTGAAATCAATAAAGATAAATTAAAAAAAAAAAAAAATCTGTTTAAAATAAATAAATAAATAAAAATAAAAATAAATAAATAAAGTAGTATACCTTTGCTCTAGCCAGTTTGGCTCAGTGGTTAGAGGGTCCGCTCCTGAACTGAAGGGTCTTGGGTTTGATTCCAGCCAAGAGCATGTATCTCAGTTGCAGGCTCGATCCCTGGCCCCGGTTGGAGTGCATGTGGGAGGCGCCCAATCAATGTGTCTCTCTCACATCAGTGTTTCTCTCTCTCTCTCTCTCTCGCTCTCTCTCTCTCCCCCTTCCACTCTCTCTGAAAAGCAATGGAAAAATATCCTCAAGTGAGGATTAAATAATAATAATAATATTAAACCTTTTAAGATGTGCAACTTTTGTTGTAAAAATTTTGTTTTTACAGTGTGTGACTTTTGTAAGCTCCACTCAGGGACAGATACTGGACCTTCAGCCCCACCCCTTGCATATACCTAATCTCCCTCCAAATAAAATGACCACACTGTCCCTGCTTCAAGGGAGTGGCTCATGCTCCTCAGCTCCTCTGGGTGGCCTGCCATCCACCTTGTCTCAATACTCAGTATTACTGGGAAAAGGCAGGCATCTGCTGACAGCTGGGGACCCAAGAACAAAGCACTTAGAAGCAAATTTGGCTCCGACAGATTTACTTCATAGACTGGATATACTATAATTTACCCAATGAATCCCTTAGTGTTGAATATTTAGGCTTATAGAGTTCTTGTTGAGAGTTAAAAACATAAGGGCTATAATGAGACTGTTTTCTGTGTGTGACTTGAGGTACTAGTTTCTTTCCCTAATAGTCACACCTTGTTCATAGACAGCACAGCTCTCTACTTTCTCACAACTGAGGCAACTCAGCCAAAATCATACATAGAATATCTACTTTATAAAGAAGACTTTTGTTACCAATGAGTAACTGAAAAAAATGCAGTGCATTAAAAATACTTTACAAATTATTTGTTTGCGGTTGTGATGTTAATTGGAACTAAAATACTTAGCATGCTTTAAAGCTGAAGTGAAGAGAATACCTTTTTAAGTGTTAAAATATGAGGAAATACTCATTTTGTTTTACAGGAGGTAAAAGACAAAGTAAATTTGTTCAGAAACCAAGACATTTGCAGGGAGAAATGAAGCATGTTTATTAAATAACACAGTCATCGACAGTTTGCCGCTTACAAAAACAACATAAACTCTTGCATTTAACAAAGCCATTTCCACTATCTCTCCCAAAGCCGCAATTGCATACAAGTGCTGGTTTAGAAAGGTATAAAGCTGAAAAGAAATGTAGATGCTAAAATTCCCAGTGCCCACAGCGTCTAAGCCCTAAGTGCTTAGAGAGACCCTGATGTCTACACCGCCATCTCAGCAAGTGGGACTTGAGCAGCCCTGGCCCTGCCCTTTGCTTGCAGACTTGAAGGGTCTGGGAAGTGCTTCTATAGTGAGCAGAGTGGTGGCCTTGGTCACAATTTGCTAAATGAATAATAAAAATCATTATGAAATAAAACATTTTTAGGAACTTGATTTTATAATAAACATTTTCAAATATATTGAATTTGACCTGCAAATCTTTTGATACGTATTTTGCACCTTAAACGCAATACCAATATATGTATTTCATTCATTCAACAAATATTTATTCAGTGCTTGGTGCCAGATGCCCTTTCAGCAATGGGGATCTAAAGATGAAAAAACAGGAGTCTTATATTCTCATGGTAGGAGCTGTCAATATAATAAATAAGTCAACAAATAAACTAATTGCAACAAAAAGCAATAAGTTCTATGAAGGAAACAAATATGGGCTGAGATCAAGATAAGCCAAGGAAACCTTCTCTAGGTAGTTGCTGGGGAAGAGCAACATAATATCCCAGTTTGCTCAGAAGAGTCTCCGCATTCCTTTGGTGTAGCACTAGTCCCAGATTGCTCATGTATTAATGAAGTGTTTTTATTACTAATTACAATAAAAGGAGCCAGCCACTTTATACCTCTGGCTCCTGCCGTGGTTCCATTGAGGAGTATATGGGATGCTGTACAATGCTGAGTTTTCACTTTATGTCCAAATTTCTAACTGGACACAAGTGTCCTAGAATGGCATCGAACCTTTTTTGTAAATGTGTCCTTTAAATTTTGGTTGCATTTTGGTTGAAATTAGTGGAAATCCTTAATTAAAGTATTCAGTGACAAAGATGGGAGCACGCCACAGCTTCAGCCTTCACATTTTAACAAACTGCAATTATTAAAAATGAAGCTTGCAAACAGGGAAATGTTGAAATTAAGCCATATAAAAGCACAGAAAAAACTGAACAAAATAAACAAGAGTTTAAATGGTTTACAAAATTTAATTTAAAATTCCATAATTGTGTTTTGGACTATTTTGCCTTACATGAAGAAATGTTTGATGGACTTCTTATTTTTCATTGTGTAAATTTGCATTTTACACCAGAATAAAATGAGATTTTAAAAGCCTGTGTTTTTGCTGCATCTGTATCTGTTGAAACACTCAAAAGAATCATAAAGAATTTCTTGACTTTTGCCTTTTAAAAAGCATTTGTGGACGGGCAGGCCCGGCGGCCTCCATGGCAGGGGCCTGTGGTGCCGCAGCGGGCCTGGCCCGGAGCGTTGGAGCGGCCGGTGGCCCTGCCCCGTGCCCCGGCCTCTGGCTCCGCGGCCAGGCCGGCAGCAGAGCACTGGGTCTTCTCAGCCCCGCGTGTTCCTGCCAACTCCAAAACCAGTTTTCCTGGACAAGTGCTGCTCCCTGTGCCAGGAAACCATGTTCTTGAGTCCTGAACCCATTCCTCCAAGAGGAAGAACAAATCCTCTGAAATTTCAATTACAAAAAGAAAAGCTATGTTAGAAAGGCGAAAGTCCTCCACATTCCAGAGTTCTCTGTGGAAGCATGCTTCGTGCTGTTATGGCCAACTCACGAGCCAGTGGAGAAACCATCCGGTTTCTGGGGACTGGCATCCAGAGATCAGGGGCAGGACTTGGAGCTCTTTTTATCCTTAGGAAGACTATTGAAGTGTTGACATTTGCTTTGAACTTTATAAGCCTAGATTCCAGGAGATCCAAGTGGTTAAATTAGAGAAAGGGCTGGATGACAGCTTGCTATACTTAAGAGATGCCCCTCCTGAGTCCAGCACTTTCGATATTAATATGAAGCCAATACTACGAGAATCTAGCCAAGGAGTTCCTGTTAATCAGCTGAAAGTAAAAATGAAGCCTAGGTGCTTGTCCGAACGCTGGGAGCGTCCAAAGTTTAATATTAAAGGAATCAGATTTAATCTTTATTTAACTGAAAAGTAAGTGAAAGAAGCTCAGAAGTAGAGTCAGCTGTGGCTTGAGTTTGACATGATGAGGGAGTGTGGCACCTCAAAGCTGAAGCTGCTGCATGGGAAGAGACTGAAGCATCGAAAAAGCCCTCATCTGAAAGTGTATTTAGCTCCTTGCAGAGGATTTTTTTACAGACCAATTTCATTTCATATATAAGGACATAGTCATTAAATCAACTAAGCATTCATTATTTTATGAGTACTGTTAACAAATAAAATTAGCACATCAGTTTATTACTTTAAAAATATAGGCTTTTCCTTTCCCTCTTCTCCGCCGTCTTCTTCAGGCCTAAGGTTGAGCTAGTTGTCCACCGGCCTAGCATCGCTTTCGCCATGGCCCGCAGCGATGCTGACATGCAAAAGCAGTGTAAGCATATGATGGCTTTTATTGAACAAGAAACCAATGAAAAAGCAGAAGAAACAGACGTGAAAGCAGAAGGAGTTCAACATTGAGAAAGGTCGTCTTGTGCAAACCCAAAGACTGAAGATTGTGGAATGCTATGAGAAGAAAGCAAAGCTGGTAGAGCAGCAGAAAAAAATTCAGATGTCCAATTTGATGAATCAAGCGAGACTCAAAGTCCTCAGAGCGAGAGATGACCTTATTACAGACCTACTGAATGAAGCAAAACAGAAACTCAGCAAGGTGGTAAAAGATACAACTAGGTACCAAGTGCTGCTGGATGGACTGGTCCTCCAGGGTTTGTACCAGTCATTGGAGCCCCGGACGATTGTTCGTTGCCGGAAACAGGATTTCCCTCTGGTAAAGTCTGCAGTGCAAAAAGCAATCCCTATGTACAAAATCGCCACCAAAAAAGATGTTGATGTCCAAATTGGTCAGGAGGTCTACCTACCTGAGGAGATAGCTGGTGGAGTTGCGATCTATAATGGGGATCATAAAGTAAAGGTTTCCAATACGCTAGAAAGCCCACTGCATCTCATAGCTCAGCAGATGATGCCAGAAGTACCGGGAGCCTTGTTTGGTGCAAATGCCAACAGGAAGCTTTTGGACTAAGCCTTTGGGAGGTGGAATTCATGATGTGGAAGTTTCTGATATTTGAAGAAACAAGATAGATGATCTCTGTAGCTTCCTCTTTGCTGGTCTAATATTCTGTGTTTATCAGTGGCTAGCCTTCTGTACTAATGCCCTTAACCTAATTGTTAACAATGGGAGAGAGTTTCATTTACTATGATCAGGGAACCTACCTCTAGCTTATCTAAAAGTAACATAACTTTCAGTTGGTTCTGCAGCGCGGGTGGTGGTTTCTTGGACTTTACCCAGTCTTGTGCCCTTCCTCCGCTTCTAGTTGTCTGGTCTAGAGGTTATGTGTATGGTGCTCTCTGCCAGTAAGTCTCTGCTCTTTAGGTCTCACATACATGTCGGGCATGCATTCCTTCCAGCAGTAGTAGCTTCACTGTTACCTCTTTGGGCCTAGAAGTTCTCCTTATCTGTAAATGCGATTTAAAATCTAAGCCATGATGCTTTATTTATTAAAACAAAACATTTAAGTGGGGGAAAAAAGAGAAATATACAAAAATGTATGTATATTTGTCAAACAAAGGTGGAAAATTGATACTCAAAAGAGGCAAAAAAGATGGTACCTATGAAAATATTGGGACTTAAATATTTATATATTTTAACATAAAAAAAATTAGAATTGAAACCCTCTTCTGCTTTGCTCTGAGCTTACCAGGTAGAATGTAGACCTTAATATTTTTAATTTTTCAATTTAGAATATAACTACAGAAAATAAAGGCGTTAAGAATTTCAAATTAATTAACTATAAAATGCAAATTTGAAAGTGATTTCAGGTATTTTCTGAAAAATTAAAAATAAAAAGACTATTAAAAAAGAACATAGTCTTCAGGAAAAAAAAAAAACACCACACACCTGTAAATGTGGTATTAAAAACAGATTATACCTAAGAAACATATTATATTACTATATACCAAGGATAATTATTCTTCTTATGTTATTTTTTCATTCAAATCATCACTATAAAAAAGTTTAAAAAATTTTTTACTTCAATTTATATGGACATGCTATTTTTATTTTTGGAAGCCATTTATTTTTGAAGGTAGTTTTTGAATGGAACTACCTTATAAATTCAATAATATAATAAAACTAATTTGCCATTGAACAAATATTTTTAAAACTGTATGGTTTTAATTATTAGTTAGTTAGTTAGTTAGTTAGTTAGTTAGTTAGTTAGTTAGTTATTTTGAGAGCACATTTATTAAAGCTAGGGACACTGAAACAAGAAGGGCCTCAGATAGAAGAAGCAGCAAGAAGAAGCAGCAGGAGAGCCTAGGCGGGGCTGCTTTAGCTCACTGGGGAGTCAGAGAAAAGGGAGCCTTGGAGACAGGTTGGGATGAGTGGTTGACCCTGGACGAGCTGCTGCTGCCCAGTGCTCCCCTGGTTGTAAGTCTCCTTAGAGTTTAGGAGATAAGTGCCTGTGGGGGAAGGAGAGGGAAAGGGAAGGCACAGGTGTGCTCCCAGGAGGGAGAGCATGTGTGGCAGGCCCTTTACTTGAGGGTTTTTATCTCTCTCTTGCATGTGGGAATCTTAGGGGAAGATTCAATAGAACATTCATCAGCTTTTCCAGGCGTGTCCTTTAAGGATCATGGTCTCTACTGATTGGTCAGTGCCAGGGCAGGGGGTCATTAGTCATTGAAGCTGGTCCTGGCATCACCCCCCTGTTTTTTTTGTTTGGTTGGGGTTTTTTGCTTGTTTGTTTTAAATTTTTTTTCCCATTACCATTTAGAGGGGTCTATGCCCTCTTCCACCTCCACCTACCCCCTTTTCCCCCTGCAATCACCACACTATTGTCCATTAAAACTGTATGGTTTTAATTATTTTTAAGAATCTTTTTTATTATTAAAAATGTCTTGGTCTGCATGATAAACTAATGATATAGTCACTCTAGTTAGGGCAATATCTCTTTGTAAGAATAAGTCTAAGGCTCAGGGACTGAAATCCCTGGTGCCCAAGCCAGCTGGGAGCCCCGCCATGGAAGTGAGGCCTCAGGAGCACAGATGTTCAGCTCCTACCCTCTCCCAACTAAAGCTTCCTTAGCACATGGCTCTATCACAAGAGGAGCTTCAGGGAAATACTGAGCTCCCTTCGTCACTTCAAGGCCGGACTCTCAGTCTACAGCAGATGTAGGTCACACCCCCCTGAGTCCTTCATTAATTAAAGGTCCGGTGGTGGGCAGTCCACCCTTCCTGTATTGGGTCTCTCATGAAAGGTAAGGAGCAGGGAGAAAGCATGCCAATGAACAGTAAGCAGAATCCCATGAAAACCCTGCCTCGGATACATTGGGGGGCGGGGGGAAGTGTTTAAAAAAAAAGAGCTTGAGGGCTGAATACAACAAAAAAATCTGGGAGTTGGTTGCCGATCTTTGCTGAGAGTTTCTAAGCTGAGTTTGAAAGCATTTGAGGAGAGTAAGAGACATATAATTTCTCTCAGAAACCATTTGATTTACTCAAAGGTCTTTCTCCACAAATCACATTTAACTCCAATGTTTTCTCAACTACAGGAATCTGAAAGTCCGCTTTCACAGAGAGGAATGTCCTGCTCCACCCTGAAATAGCAGAGTTCAAAGGTTCTTAGCAATTTCTATTTCTCACGGTTTCTGTCTGTCAGAAGTGGAAACTTTAGGATAGATGAGTTACAATTCCTGTGAAGGAAAACAAAAATTAGCTAAAGCTAAATACTCAATAAAGTTTGATAAATTTATAAATCCCATTTTAAAAGGAAAGGGAAAATCAAATACACCCTTCATCATGTCACTTCCACAAAATTATTTCCTTTAGGGTATACAACTTCTAAGACATTTCTTCTCCAGGCTTTCCATAATATAGCCCAACCAACTTCTCCATCTTTTTTTTCTCCCAGGTCTTAATCATGAAATGTCACTCTTGTCACCGGGCCTCCTCTCTGTTTCTCAAACATTTGTGCCTGATCTTGCTTTTCCCAACTGGAAGCCCTACTCCTGACAACTTTAGTTCTATCTAAATACTCACCTTTCTTCAAGTACCCACTGTAATCTTTCTTCTACCATAGAGTCTTCTCAGCCTACTCCAGCTCACAGTGTTTTTTCATTTTTGGAAACTTACATCACTTTTTAACAAATCGCTTCACCTCTGGTCATCAGCATTTCTTTGCGAATGATGACACCGTCTATTTCTCAGTGTGGTTTGGTGAGGACTGGATAAGATGGCACAGGCTGTGGCTAATTATCAATCCATGTTTGCCACTGCGTCGTGGGGAAGAGTTATATTGGAGAGAGAGTCCTTTGGGTCCATCAGCATTGGGCTCCAAAATCATTCAATCCCCGAACTTGTGAAATGGGAACAATAATTCCTCTCTCCTACAGTGCAGTGAAGACCAGTAAAGAGAATGTAGATAAAACCTCTCTTGGCCCTAATACACTTCGTTTCTTCCTCCTTGTTGCCTTAGAGGTAATTGGTTCATTCGCTCATTTCCTAAACATTTCTTGAAGGCTTCAGATACAACTATGAAGGAGACGCCTCTCCCATGACCTGGCAATGGTGGTATGTAGTTTTAAAATGGAGGATTAGAAAGAAACGTGGGACAACCCATCACCAGACAGTATTTCTGCCATACGGATACAATAGCTGTAAGCAGCCTTGAGAGCCTAGCTGATAGTGTAATGTAGAAAAGTAATTAGGAATCATGAGTTTCTGATATTTATTATCTCTGCTTTTAATATAATATGTTTAATTGAAAGTTTTTATTATTTAATTTTTATAATAAGTATGTTTAACATCTAAAAATTTAACAATCAGCTCTTGTGAGTTTTCACAGTCAGCTCCTGCACACTGCTGCTCCTATGGAAAGAGGTCACCTCAGGTTGATAGAACATTCCAGAATATTTCCCTATGATAGAAGCATGTCAAGAATTAACTTTGATAAAAGGGTATCAACATTTAACTGGCAAAGAATGTTCTGCTGACTTTACCTTGAATAAAGAGAAATGCTTAATTCTTGTAGATCACAATTCAAATTTCAACATCAAACAGTTTAAAAACACACAGACACAGAGGTGCCCTGATGTCTCTTTCAGCTCAGACATTCTAACACTTTAAGGTTTTATGCTCTGATTACTGTCTGTGTACCTTCAACAAGGTACTTGGCCTCTTCGAGTTTCCATTTCTTCCTCTACAAAATGGGGAAAAATAGACTAGAAATAGAAAAACACCAGTGATTCATCAGAAAGAAGCCAATGTCCATCAGCAGACAGGTAGATACACAAACTGCGGTTTGCAGCATGGTGGGATGCTACTCAGCAACAAAAGGAATGGACTCTTGATATACACAACATGGGTAAGTCTCAAAATTATAATGCTGAGTGAAGAAGCCAGATTAAAAAGCATACATACTGTGTGAATCATTTTTATAAAATTTAGAAAATGCAAACTCATCTATGGTGACAGAAAGCGGGGCAGGGTTGCCTGGTGAGGGCTGAGAGAGAGGAATTACAAAGGAAGCCAGGAGACTTTGGGAGCAATGGAAATGTGTGCCATCTTGATTTTGATGGTTCCATGAGTGTGTACATGTGTCAAGACATCAAATTGTACACTTTAAATATATGCAGCTTACCGTATGTCAGCCATACCACAATAAGCTAGTAAATAATGGGAGAGACCAAGAAGCAGAGTTTTGCTCCATGATTGTGAATCCTCGGTGAATCTCGTCGTTCAAGAGCAGCCAGCAGCTCTGGGCCCGTCATCTTTAGGGTGCTTTCCCACGGGGAAGGAAATGCAGCTTTCAGTCTGGGCCCCTCTCATATCCGTGGAGCAGTTCTCATGGCAGGGGAGCATAAACTAGCAGGTTTCAAACAGCCAAATATTTGCAAGAAGCTCGTAGGATGTGTTCATTGTTTGAAATGTATGGTTACAAACTGCGAACTCTTCCCTTCGCAGGACTCGGCCCGCTTTTTATGGGAGTTCAGCAGTAACTTGTGCAATCCTCTGTTTGCCAAGGTCACAAACCTAGTTTCTGGGAAAGAAAAGTCAGAACACTACATATGACTACAGTATGTGGCAAAACTGGCTAGAGTCAGTGTTTCTAACGACTCAGGCCACTAACTGATGTAGCTGTACATAGATATATTATTTATATGTTTGAGGTAACATATCCACATGGTACATATTTAAAAGTACAAAAGAATATCTAATGGAAAGTCCTGTTCCTGCCTTTTTGGCCAGTCCCTGGTGGAACCAGGGTTAACAGCTTTCCGTTGTGTTTGCAGATGTGTATATGAAACTGCATGTACGTATCTGCTTCATTTCCCCTTTTAAAACCCCGCATTCTGTTTTCTAACAAGCCCTCCAGGGATCCTATTGCCCACTGAAGTGTGAGAATCACTGAGAATCCTAATCTGTCCCCTTGGGTTTTTCAGTTATAAAAGGGGCATATCTGTGTCCAGAATTCCCGAGGCAGGGATCACAGAGCCTGGCTCCGAGCTGGAGGAGAGCCGGCTGCCACTGTGGCGTCTCCTCTTGCAGTGGTTGCTACTGTAACGTGATTCTGCCTTTCAAGCATCTTTATAAGTCTTACAACTGTGACACTCTTCAATTCTGTTCCATGTAGACTTAACTTTGATCCTTTTTATGGAACTATAATAAAATATTACAAGGACAACCAAAAGGTGATTGTTATTTTTTGTTATAAGCCTAGTGACAGTTTTTCTGATAAGGGACCTGGATTAAGAGCTTAGCTACCCATTTAACAGCAACATCAAAAAAAGATATTACCGACTGTGATCAATAAGTTAGTGTTTGCACAGCGAACTTCTAAATATTCAAAGATGCATGGGAAAGTAGAACTAAAACAGGATGTTGCTTTTACCTGTCCTCGGGGTGAAAGAGATAAGTCTGGTGTAAGTACACAAAAACCCAGCCTTCAGTGTCCCATGGCACATTGTGGTTGCTTAAAATACAAAAATTACTAACTAGATTTTGATTAGTGACTTGATTTGGATTTCTTAAGGAATTAAAATGGTACTAATTTGAGTTTAAAACAATATTTATTCTCCCCTTTCCCAACTTTTCAAATTTTTAAAGTAAAAGAGATAACTTCCTGGCCAGCTCACTTTCAGAATCTAGAAATGGAAATACGAGGCAAACTGTGGCTCTTTCTGGAGCAAGGCCTGTCCCTAAGCTGGACTACAGTTCCTGGGGCTCACATTCAAACGCAGTCACATTCTTAGCCTTTCCCCTCTCACCTTATGGTGTGACCTGAGGCCGTCCTGACTGTTCTCAGTAACTCCTTCCCCTTAACTTTCTGTCACTCTCTGCTTGGCTCCAATATTTAACACATTCTTAATTGCTTATTTGTACTGTACCCATGCACGTCTGGCCCCTTTCCTAGAAGGGAAGCTCCACAAGAGAGGGCACATGCCCAGCACCCAGCACCCAGCACCCAGCACCCAGCACCCAGCTAGGGGCCAGGCACGATGCGGGGCTCCGTGTGTCTCTCCAGGCACACGCGTTGACTGAGGCACCGTCCGAGATGCGGTGACAGTTCAAACCAGCGATCTCCATGCTGACCCCCTCCTCTCATGCGGGCTTGCATTATACCTGATGAAGACACATACCTGAAACTTCTCTAGACGTGCTCATCTCAGGCCTCATCAGCTGTTTCAGCCTACGGACCTGGAGGATTAATGGAAGCCCCTGGGGGTAGTGTGGCTAATGCATACTTTAGTTTGCTCAGAAAATGAGTAAATACATAGCTAACCTAGGGCACCTTCACGCCTTCAGTGGTTCAAGAATGATAAAGCCAAAGATAGCAGCTCGTAGTCAGACTGAAATAAGCAAGCGACGTGATGGTGGTGCTCACCTAGGCTAGTCCTCGAGGATGGTTGCTCCTCTCTGCGCCCTTCCTTCTCTCTTTTCTCACAGGTTCCCAGCTGAAGCTTTGGCTTCCCAGCCAGCCCTACTCCCCCCCGTGTGAGAGCTGGGGTGCCTGTTCTCCACGCCACTCAGCCTCAGGCCAGAGCACCTGGGCTTTGGAGGCCTTACCTGGGCAGAGCTCTTGAGAGCAAGGATTTTCTTTTTTCAGATAACAAAACTAATGCAAGTTCATGGTTACTCAGAAACCTGGTAGTGCCTGGGAAACACAGGAAAATGCCAGCAGACCAGCGTAAACACTGAGACCACTGCTTCCCACAGGGAAGGGCAGCCAGCCCCAACGTTCTGGCTATCTCTCCGGAAAAAAGTTTTTTGTCTAAGTGATTATTTATCTCTATCAGTACAGAAACAGCAATGATGAATTTCAAAAGGAACACCTTTTAGTCCTTCACAAACCTTTACTTTTTTTTCAAAAGAGGAAAAACTTTTGTGAGAGCGGGGGAGAGGATGGTTTGATGGTTCAGCTCACGGCCACAGACCAGCGCTTAGAACAGCGCTTGGCTCAGTCATTGAATGAATGAAAGCACGTGACAGCGCTCTGTTACACATGACAGCTGCTCTATGCTGAGAATGTCCCTTTGTCCTTGTGTCTTTCATTCCTTGTGTAGCATTTCCCTCTGTGAAATCTTGGGCAATTCTTCCAAACAAATTACTAACTCCCTGTTTGGGGACATCTTTAAAAGTGACTTGAGGTCTTTATGGAGAGCATGGCCAGGGTCTATAGGCAAAGGTTATGGGATTAATTGAAAAAGCTAAGTGAATGGTGAGCCCAGATCTTTGTTTATTCAGAAATAAACAAAACCTTTGGGTATCTGGCCTATTCAGAACGTAAAAGAATAAAAGGCTATTTGAATTCCTACAGGCTTAGCCTTATAGAGCTGCTGCAGTGCTGTCTATTTTTAAAGTGTGTGTGCACTGGGGTGGGGGTGGGGGAAGAACAAAATGACATCATGTGTCTCCTGCCATCATCTATATAGAATTTCCACCAAAAAATGTTTCATCGGAATCTAATTGTGAGAAACAACCAGACAAACCGAGGCTGAGGGGCATTCGGGCCTGGACTCTTAAAAAATGAGCCAGCATGTACATACGAGCCACCAGGAACTGCAGTAGAATTTAGAGATGACATTTTTTCTATTGCCTCTTATTTCCATTGTCTGGATTATGAAAATGAGCTAGCCAGGAAGTAGACTCTTTTGCTCTGGAAACAAACTAATTTAATATAGACCAGGGCAAAATCCCATTCATTATCTAATTACCAGGAACGTCTCTCCTTGATTAAACTTTGTTGACCTCATTTTCTTAGACCAGAGGCCAAGGGAATGCAGCTGTCCTTAGAATATATGTTCGTGAGCTAATGAAATAAAAGCCAGAGTCACATTGTACATTGAAGTTCTCTCTTTTTTTTACTCTTAATCACCTTGTCTCTCTCAGGCACTCATTATCTGAAAAGATATTGGCCTTTTGGAGCTTTTGTCTACTCTGTCTGTCAGCGTCACTGTGCAAAGTGGCCCTGCTATAGAATGAAGGTGATTTCTGCTTAGGAGAGGGTGGAGAGCTTTTCTCAGAAGGCCAGGGAGGCTCCCACCTAAAGTACATTCTAAAGTACATTTACCACCAGAAGTTTAAGGTGGAGAGACGAGTAGGAGGCACCCTTCTTTTTAAGCCTCTCATCCTACCATTGCCTTGGGAAGGTTAAAAACTGGCTATTCTATTTTAATACTCAGAAATATTACCAAGGAAGAGAGTGGAGTCAATCACAGAGTTTGGTTGTCTGAATTGAGTTTAGATTACTTTTATTAGTTAATTAACTGCACCCATTTTTATTGCATTCCTGCTATATTTGGGAATTCCAGAAGACACAGCTTTAAGGAGACTGGGGGTCACTGAGAGGGGTGGGCAGTCATTACACAGCTAGTATATATTTATATACTTAGCTACTTCATTAGAATTGAGAGACGGGCTAAAAGAGAGAAGCGTGCAGTGCCGTGGGAGCATATGTCAGAGCCTAGTCCCATCTGGCGAATGCAGGACTGCTTTCCCAAAGAAGCAGCACTGGCCTGGGCTTTGGAGTAGGAGTAGGAGTTGATCTGAAGGAGAGTGGTGGGCAGGGAAGGGTATCCCCTGAAAGAAGACCAAAGTGGTGGGCCGCAGAGCGCTTTGGGACACGTTGGCAAGTCAAGGTAAACAGAGGTCAGGTGATACAAGGCCTTGCAGATGGCATCAAGTTTTTGGTTTTGATCCTGACAACAACGGGATGCCACTGAATGGTTTGCACAGGTGAGTGACGCTGCAGAATCATGAACCTGGGGACATTCAGAAATTATCTTTGTGCATAAACCTTTGTGTGCCATTCAGGATACTTCATCAGGATATGTTTCAAAATGGAAAATGATTTAGGTCAAAGGATGTCTTTTTGTAGTTGTTGTTGTTGTTTTTACTTTCTATTGTGGAAATTTTACAAACATAAAAAATGTAGAGAATAGCAAAATGAAACTCCATTTCCCAATTTCAACAATAATCAATATATAATCAATCATTTTTCATCCACACTCTCATGCAGGCACATCCAATCTTCAATGGGTAATTTTGAAGCAATTCTAGTTATCATTATTTTATCTGTAAATAATTCAACATGTATACCAAAATATAAAAATGTTTTTTGCTTTTTACCTTAACTACAATACCATAATTACATCTAAAAAAATAATGATTTTAAAGTATGGCTATTTATTCATATAGAGTGGTTTTAAAAAATTTTAAAGCTTTGGATATACATTGTTAAATTGCTTTTTGGAATGTCTAAATAAATTTATATTTTCACCAGCCATGTTTGAGACTGTCTACTCACTGCACCTTTATCAACATTGTGTATTATTTATTATTTTTCTTATTTTCACCAATTTAATAAATTAAAAATAACATTTTGTTGATATTCAAATTTTTATTTCTTTTATTACCAGTGTGGTTGAATATTTTTCATAAGTTTATGAACTATTTATATTTCCTTTGTTTTCCCACTGGCCTTTGAACATTCACCAACTGGAATTTTCATATTTTCTGAAAGATTTGCATGAACTTTTGTTAGAGATAGGGCAGGTATTTTTTCCATCTGTTGCTTAATAGAATCTTGACTCTGTCAGGAACCTTAGAATATCACCAAAAGAAACAAAGGAAGAAATCTGAAGGCTAAAACCCTCCGAGAGTCTGCCAGTCCTACATTTCAGCATTTTGGGTGAATCACTCCAACAACATCTCCACCAAGGAGCCTTCTGGCTTCTGTTTCAACATTTCTAGTAATAGAAACACCACTATTTCAGGGACATCAGCCTTAAATATGGGCTGCAATTATTGAAAAATGCCTCACATTGAGCAGCAGTCTTTACATTGAACTTAGTAACTTCTACCAGCTTCTAGCAGGTAGAGCGACCCAAACTGTCTTTCTCAGCGGATGACGTCCTTTTAAACCTCTGATGACAGTGCAGTTTCTTGCTTTCTCCAACCTACATTCCAGTTTCCTCACCGTCACTTCCTGTCATATGGAAGCTCCTCATTATTTTGACCATTTTCTCCCAGCCACACCCAAACCGAATGCTCTAATAAAATGCCTCTTTCTCACTCATTTTGCCTCTAGAAAATGGCCTGCGGTGCAAAAGGGATAACACTGTAATTCTTGCTCTTTTGCTCTGTAAAACTGATATAATTATTTTTTAAATCCTTTAAAGTAGACTCAACTTGTAAGTTAACTTTAACACTGAATCAAACTTTTAGAATTAGAAAAGAATCATTATAAATTATTTTATTTCATAATATGTATTAGCCTGATGTTTTCTATCAAATTAAAATAACACAAATTACAAAATTGTTCAGGTGCTAACAAACCTCAGACATCAATTTACACTGTGTGCATGTTTGTCTTCGAGTATGGTTGTCAATATATATTTTCCTAGCCTTTAAAAATCCTGCAAAAATTGGATTATAAAATATTTCCTCTTGTAGAGTGCGCTTTGATTTTTTTTTTTTTATTGTAGAATGTCAGCTATGGAAAGCACTTTGGAGGCCATCTAGTCCAACTCTCTCTCCCCAGTTTTCCAGGGGGGGGAAAAAAAACAAGCTAAAGTTCAGGGAGGCTAAGAGATTTTTCCCAAAACACATAGGGAGTTAGAAGCAGATTTCTAAAGCAAAAGTCAGTCAGCCAGCCAACCTATGAGTGTTTCATGGGCATTTGAAGGGACTGGTCACAGAACCCCTTTTGATTCTAAAATGTTTTTCCTAGTCAAAGATATAATGGGTGATAGAATCTGCCAAAATAACTAAGTGAAACAACAGGGGGAAAATACCACTTTGGGATATTAATTATGAGGAACCTAGACAGAACTTTGTGGCAGAGTGTGTCTTCCAAAGATAACCGCAATAGTAAATCCTTAAGGACCTCTTGCCACCAGTAAATCCAAAGGTCTGTGAAAAAGAATAAACTACCATTTTAAGCCATGAAGATCTGGAGTGGTGTACTAGGCAGCCGTAGATACCTGGAACAGGCTTTCAAAACCACCTTCAATTTTAGTCTTCTTTATAAACTGTTTTCCAATGGATATGATTCATTAACAAAAATGTTAGTGAAAAGCATATAAAATATTATTGATTATTTAATCCCAATTTTTAAAACCACTGAGCCTTTTTCCCCAACTTATATATTTAATTTATATGCTATATTTTAATTCTTGCCAGATCCTCTAAAGAAGATATACCAATTCTTGCTTCGCAGATGAAATGCTCTACACTGAAAGGTAAGAAATGCTCACAGCAACCAGTAAGGCCAAATTCAGACCCACAGCTCTCTAGAGAAATCTGGAATGATTTCTGCTTTAAAGCTGGTGAAAAGGGCAAGATATTATTTGGTTTGGGAAAAGCTCTGGCCTTGCTTGAGCACTAAGAATTAGAGGCAAGTAGCGTTAAATTGTCACTACTAAATGGTGAAAAGAATAATGATCTGATAGGATTATTGTGGGAATAAATAAGATAATCCATTTAAAGCAATAAGCACAGGGCTTGTCTGTGGTGGACTCTCCGAACATGGCCTCCCAGCAAGTCCTCCCATCCCTGTGCACACAGCTGCTCCTCACACAAACAGAGCAGTATCTTTCCCCTGCTTTTGGATCAGGCTGGCCTGGTAATTTTTTTTCCCCAATTTGTAAAATTTTCACAAAAGCATTTAAAAAATTTGGTGGGATGCAAGTGGCATGCTTGGCTATTGCTGTGGTAATAATTAACTTGGCTGACACACTTATTAATTATACTGAACTCAAAATGCTTTCCCCCCATGTTAAGAATAAAAAGACAAATACACTGTATTGACACATGAATTATAGTTGGAAGATACTGAAATCTAACTTATAGAGATGACCTCCAGCATGTATTATAATCAACTGAGGAAATTTTAAGTGTGACGTACTGATAATGGACAGAATCCAGCGAAAATGACATTCTGGGACTTCTAAGCCCAAGTCTTAAGAGGGCTGGAAGTTCCGACTTCTTTACTATTAAAATTATCCCTCTAAGGATGCTCGAGACTGCCATACTATGAGGAAGCTCAAGCTACCCACATGGAGAAATGAGATGCCCCAGCCGAGAGCTTCAGCTGAGCACAGTCTTCAACCCATCTCCCTGATGAACACAACCACATGGAAAATTCTAGACAAGATCAGCACAATGACTGCCCATCCAATATTCAGAATTTTGAAAAATAATAATTTATGTTGATTTAAGCGACTACATTTTAGGGTGGTTGTAACTCGGCAGTAGATAACTGAAACGTTGTCAGATATTAACCCTCAATAAATATAATTTTTTACTACTATTCAGAAGGCTGTATAAAAAATAATGGTATTTATTTAGACAGAGTTGCCAAAAAGCAACCTGTTTGCTGCATGGGAATTGGGAACAAGGATGGAATTTTAAAAATAAAAATAAAATTCTCTTTAATCCTCCATGAATTTCTATTTTTAAGATGTAAAGTAAGCACTTTAGTTAATTCTGAACTGAGAAATCTTTGCTGCTTCAATTGCTGAAATCCCCAAGATGAAATCTGAGCCCCTCAATCATTAATTTCTTATTCAGTGTGAAACCTTGCCTCCATCAAATGGCTTTCAAATGCATTTTGTCACAGCCTTGCTTTTCTTCCTGACCTGCAACTTTGTGTAATTGCTGTCTAAATGGCATGGCAGCAACCACTTATTTAATTTGCAGTCCAAACCTCCTTCCTGGGTGATGTGGGAATTTTTTCTAGGGAAAAATATGAGTATGCCAACTCTCACTTACCTGCCACCCCACACATCTGGAGTTTTAACTCCATCTATTTTAAGCAGAAGAAAGATGTTAGTGGAGACAACTCCCCCCTAAAAATGATGTGCTTTCCTTCCTCCAAGCAGCACTGAACCCCTTGGGAGCAACTTTAATTCGTTTTCTTAACAAGGGCATCTTGTTTTTCTAAGGAAATACTGAGGGGAAAAGGAAGGATTCATGTTTACAAATAATAATTTTTAAAATCCAAAACCAGGAAAAAAAAATTTTTATTCCAGAAAGACAGCAAACAGAATATAGGAGTCTCACCCCTCCCAATCCTGACTTCCTTGATGGTAAACGGTTTAGTGTTTGTTTGTCTGTTAGTTTTTTAAGGCATGTGCCCACAAAGATGTGGGGTACGGAGAGGAAACAACAGCAATAAAAGTATGAAAGCTCCAAAGCAGGACAAGTGGGAACTGAAAATGCAGAGAGGAGAAGAGAGAATCCCTGGTGTATTAATGTAACAAAGTACCACACGTCGGGTGGTCTAAATAACAGTGGTGCATCTTCACACAGTTCTGGAGGCCAGAGGCCAAGGTCAGGCTGTGGGTAGGCGGATTCTTTCTGAGGCTGTGATGGAATCTGCTCCAGGCCTCTCCCCTGGCTTCTGCGGGTTTGATGGCAATCTTTGGAGTTCCTTGACTTGTAGATACTTCACCCAATCTCTACTCTCATCTTCAACTCTGCACACGGTTTCAGAAGGCTTTAGAGAACTTCGAGACCATCTTACTGTTGAAGTAATGAATAAAGGTTTGGTTGTTGCAAGTGGATGTGTCCTAGCCACATTTAGAGCCAGAACTTTAAATACTTCCATTTCTTCCTAAAATGAGGTTTTCTAACTTGACCTAGTACTTGGTCCAGGGTAAGGTTCATGGATAGTGTTCAGTGAATGTTAAGCGATAAATGAACCAATCATTCAACTAATAATACATCAATCGATTAATCACTCCATTTTTAAATCAATTTTTAGACTCCAGGAAACTGTGAAACTCTCTAACCAATGTATGAAGTCCTCCTTTTGCACATTACCTTGGTGTATTGTTTTGAAATTCCAAACTATATGCAACCATTAGGAGCTCCAAAACAGGCCTATGTATCCTACAAGAGACTCAACAACAGTGATGAGGCATCTGGCATTTCATTTGCATCACAGATAGTTTGGAACTGGGGTGGGTCTCTCTGCCACTGTAGCCATGACTACATTTCTGCAGGGACTGAAGAGTCTTCTCTGCCTTTGCTTTTGCCACAAAAAATGAAGATGGTCAAAGTATATTTTACTGCAGTGCAAAGTGCTATCATGACTGCGAACAGTGAAACAGTGCAGAGATTGCCCTGCTGGGTCCAAGAGCCCTGGGAGTGGCCCCCATTGATCAGGTTTATCTATAATGACAAGAGATAGCTGTAAAACTTCCCTGTAACAGACTTTATAAAGGGTGAGAACTTGTATCATTGCAAGTTCTATGACACACTTATTTTAAGTAGATGTGAGTTTGTTTGGCACTGTCTTCGGTATTGTGGCATCTGTGTGGTCAGCTCTTACATGCATTGGTTTCTAAATCAGGAAATAAAGTGGTTGCTAATAAAACATTTTGAAATGCTATTTGGACGGAAAGACTCTTTCTTGATTTCTTCCTACAATAGGATATGGACTCTAGAAAATCTGATTTTCTTCAGCGTAAACATATCTTTTTATTGAAATAATTGTAGATTTATATGCAGTTGTAAAAAACAGAAATCTTGATATTCTGTACCCAGTTTAAGCATTTCTTTCAGAATGTTTTAGGATTGCTTTTTGTCATTAGGTGATGAAACTATTTTCTTCTGACAGCATTATTATTGATGTGTACATGAATAGCGCAGACAGCTTACACTATCTAGGCCTCATTCTCTAGTATTTTAAAGAAAGAAACTGTGCTAAACTCATTTTACAAGTTCGCCCCATCCCTTCAGTTCTGATATTCTATTCGAACCTGAGATCAAGGTCTCTGGCAAAACACAGCCGCCGCTTTTGTGTACAGCCTGTGAGCTAAGAACGGTTTTACACATTTCTTAATGGTTGAGAAAAAAACCAAAAGAATATAATTTTGTGACATGTAAAAATTACACAAAATTCAAATATCAGGGTCTGTAATAAAGTTTTATTAAAACACAGTCATACTCACTCACATATTATCTATGGCTGTTTTCATGTTCCAATAGTTATGACAGAGACCATGTCTCTCACAAAGCCTAAAATACTGACCCTTTACACAAAATGTTCCCTGAGTCATCCTTAGAACCATTAATGCCCCTTAATCCAGGAATGCCACTTCTGGGAATTTATCCTAAAGAAAAAGCGGAGATGTCCAACACTAGGAGATTCATTACATAAAATGTTACCTGTATCTGATAAGAAGTACACAGTCATTATCGACGATGTATTATAAGAATACTTAATGATACAGGAAATGTTTACAATACATTGTTCAATTGAAAATATAGATTTAAAAAGAGCATGCTCATCACACCAATTTTGTGAGGGAAAAAACAACCTTCCATATATTTACATGCATAGAAAAGGGACCAGACAAGCTCTCGGTGCTTATCTTGGACGAAAGGATTATAAGTGGTTTCCATTTTTCTCTTGATTGCACTCAGCATTTTCCAATGTTTCTACAATGAACATATTTTACTTTATTTTATCTGAAAAAAATTTTAATTTTACGCTAGATTATTTACTTGTTACTACTTCTAGCTGAATAGTCACTTACAGATGATCTTAGCCAACTATTAATATATTTCCTTGTAGTTTGCCCCAAATCATCAGAATGTAAAGTATAGGAAAACCTGAGCAAGAGGGAATTAAAATTCTAATATCTCACTTCATAATATTTTATAATAATGCTAATTACGTTATGGTTTTATATTCACTTTAAAATGAATCTTAGGTTCTGAGATACTATTTCTCACCCATAAGATGGTTTTTCTATTATAGCTGACATTCAATATTATATTAGTTTCAAGTGTACAGCATAGTAGTTAAATAATTATATATGAAGTGATCCCCCTATAAGTCTCATACAAACCTGGCACCATACATAGCTATTACAATATTACTGACTCTATTTCCTATGCTATACTTTACATCCATACAAATTTATATTTGTAACTACCAATTTGTCCTTCTTAATCCTTTCACCTTTTTCACCCAGGCACCCAGTCCTCCTCCCATCTGGCCATCTTCAGTTTGTTTTCTGCATCTATGAGTCTTTTTCTATTTTGTTTATTTTGTTCTTTAGATTCCACATATAAGTGAAATCACATGGTATGTGTCTTTCTCTTACTGACTTATTTCACTTAACGTAATACCCTCTAGATCCATTCATGTTGTCACAAATGGGAAGATTTCATTACTTTTTATGGCCGAGTAATATTCCATCATATATATGTACCACCTCTTTTTTATCCACTTGTCTATTGATGGGTACTTGGATTGTTTCCATATCTTGGCTATTATAAATAATGCTGCAATGAAATATATCTCTTCAAAAACTGTTTTGGATTTCTTGGGATATTATACTTAGGAGTGGAATTGATGGGTCATAATACATCATTCAGATTGATAAAGATCTTAAAAATATGAGTGTTGGTGAATAAACAGAATTTTTATATACTTAAGATGGGTATGTAAATTAGATCAGCCACTTTGGAAAGGAATGTTCCAATTTCTAGTAAGATTGAAAATGCACATATCTTATTTCTCAATATACCCATTTCTAGGTATATACTCTAGAAAAAATTCTCATGTGTGCATAAGGGTAAAAAATCAAGGCAAAGATGTTTATAAACACAATTTTTTTAACAAAAGAGATATTAGAAACATTTTATATTTCCATTGTTAAAAAATGCATTAATAAAGGTGTTTAATTGATATGGTAATCTCATACAACAATTAAAATGAATGAACTCTATATCATCATGATGAGATGTTAAAAAGTAATATGGAAATAAAAAGTGACTCGCAAAGAGATACGTATAATACAAAATTTATGTAAAAAGGTTTAAAATCGCAAGAATAATATTATATATAGTTTGTTACGACATATAACAACAAAAGTAGCCCAGCCAGGTGTGGCTCAGCGGTTGAGCATCGACCTGGGATCCAGGCGATCAGGGTTCGATTCCTGGTCAGGGCACATGCCCGGGTTGCCGGCTCAATCCCCAGTCGGGGGAGTGCAGGAGGCAGCTGATCAATGACTCTCTCATCATTGATGTTTCTCTCTCTCCTTTCCTCTCTCTGAAATCAATAAAAAGATATATTTTTTAAAATAAAAAATAATAATAAAATAAAAACAAAAATATGTGAAAAATAGACCTAAAAGTTACACTCAGCAGGTTCATGGTAGCACTTACTCTGGAGAGGGAATACGAGAATTAGGACTTGGGAAGGTAAACAGGGGATTGTAGTTTTATTCATAAAGTTTTAGTTCATTCAAAAAACAAACCAGAGACTTGAACATGTAAGACACAAAGTGAACTTTTGTTTTGGATGGATATCTGCTTATGTGTTCTATGGGTGAAGCTCACAGATTATGATAGAAAAGTGAAAGGATCACTAAGAGCAGGTGGTACTGAGCAGTCCTACAATTTATTATAACTACTCTGCATTCTTATCTGTAAAGATGTTCTTCTGAAGCCTTATCTCTAGGCCTCACTGTTCCTGGAAGTCAGGTACCTGCTGTGGTTTTACATTGGAAACAGCCGTCTCCACAAGGTCAGTAGCCCTTCCAAGTTCAGTGACATTTCCAATGATAGCCATTACCCCTTGAATATAACTAGAGAAGAAGGTAGGATGTTTCATTTCAAAACATGAAGACCGTGTCTCAGAAGTAAAATAAGAATCACAAAGGCTTTGGGGAAAAAAGAAATAGGTAATTGTTGTTAAAGAGATAATTCACAGATCCCATCCTCATAGCAAGTATTAGTATCGGCTTTCAGAACAGTCATCTACAGTTCATTTCTATTTTATCAAATTCAGTATGCAAAATTTGAAATAAATAAATACATATATACACTTTTTTTTTTTAATCCTATAGAGCTGAGTGGCTAAGAACACAGTGTAAGATATAGGATGCCTGGGTTTGAATCCAGATTATGCCATTTACTGTCATGTGAGTTTAGAGAACTAATTTAGCCTTTATGAGTAACTGAGTTTTCTTAGCTATTTAGCCTTTACAGTTTTTCATCTGTAAAATAAGAATAATAATAGTACCTGCTTCACAAGTCAATTATATTGATTAAAGTGGTTAATATACATGAAGAGCAAAACATAAACAAAAATGCTCAATAAATGTTGACATTCTGTGTATCCCTTCAATACATTTATTTAATGAATGACTAAATGACAGTATATTCCCCAAATGCCATGCACTTAATAGGCACCCAGTAATACAGATGATGATATACATGAAACAATCCAAATTTAAACATAAAATCCATTAAGTCACTACAAAATTACTATTCAAGCCAGTAGGTTGCTTTATATCTACTCTTGCATATTAAAGGCCCATCATTCTTGGCACTTGATGTCACAATACAGCACAGCTGTCACAATTTGCTTCCATGATGCCACAGAGCAAGATTAGTTTCCCTTAGCCATGGCTGTCAGGAGGCACACAGTTCTGCAAAGACAAAGCGCTATCTAAGATAAACAACAAGATGGTAGAGCCTTCATAAAATTAAACTTTCTGTTTAGCTTCCTCATCTCTGAACCTAACCATCCCAACTCCTTTTATTTTTTCTTATAGATGTGTTGACTCATTTAATTTTCCTTTTGTTTTCCCCTAGTCCCTCGTATGTGCTTGAAAATGTAATGGACTTCCACACTGGATAGAAGGGCCAGCTACTTTCCGGTGTATTAATTATAAATAGTCCCATCATTACAAACCATTGCATTTTCCAAGTAAGAATGCTACAGTAGGCACCAAGGTTCTGCCTCTGGTGCACCAGATTTTCAACTCCAGAAATTAGAGTTCAATATTACTTGGTGCACAAGGCAATGATTAGCTCATAGTACCCTTACTTGACATATAATTAAAATCTGCCATGCACAATAAATTTTCTGAAGGTACTGAAAATGTATGGTAGTAATCCTGTATGCCTATTTTGATGAGTGCAACCACGGTTTCCCACATTTGTAACTTCCTATGTTTGTTTGGAAGCAACACAAAATAACTGTGACAAAAAGATCCCACCCCTGAAAAATAGAAAGTAAAAAAAAAAATCTCAGCCAGGACTAAGAAGATCAAAGATAATTTAGACTTTTATAAAAGCAGTACCACCTTCCCTCAGAAACTAAATGAAAATTTTAGCCTTTATAACTACACTTAAATCACCAGCTAATAAGCTAAAGTCTTAGCTGATACGACTTCTTTGGAATCTGAAAGCTGCTTGTCGAGTTTCCCTATGTTTACGGAGACCTGAACTTTTCTCTCAGGTCTCAATAAGAAAGGTTTTTATATTCAAATGGTCTAATTTTATGTGGAGCATTATGCCAGCCAAGTCCCATGACATTTCTACATCCAACCTTCAGTAACAAGTGAAGGCTCCCAAAATAAATAAGCAATTAAATAGAAGGAAGCAATTAGCTTTTATTAAAGAGCATTGAGATGATTCAACTTCATGCTTCCTAGTCATCTTAAGGTGTGGCTTGTTCTACTCTTTTTAATTTACTGATTTGAAAAAGAGAGAGGAAGGAAGAGAGAGAGAGAGAAAATCAATTTATTATTCCACTTATTTATGCATTCGTTGGTTGATTCTTGTATGGGCCCTGACTCGGGAATCAAACCCTCAACCTTGGCTAATGGGGATGACACTAGCCAGCTGAGCTACTCCGCCAGGGCCTCTACTTATTTTTAGCAGCAATAAAACTTACATATCTTCCTACTTTGCCATGGTTTATGTATTCATAGGCCTTCTGGTATTTAAAGTATTTTCTATGGTGGAGAACAACAAAGCAGCCTGAGGTCTTCAGAGCATGCAGAAAATGAGGTTTGTTCTTCTTTCCAAAAAGTTGTATGATCATAATAAAGATACTCTTCAACTTACAGGGGGGTTACATTCCAATTAGCCCATCGTAAATTGAAAATATCATAAGATGAAAACATATGAAATACACCTAACCTACCCAACATGAAGTACACCTAACCTACCCGACATGAAGTACACCTAACCTACCCGACATGAAGTACACCTAACCTACCCGACATGAAGTACACCTAACCTACCCATCATGAAGTACACCTAACCTACCCGACATGAAGTACACCTAACCTACCCGACATGAAGTACACCTAACCTACCCAACATGTAGCCTCGCCTTGCCACCTGAAACATGCTCCATCACAATATCCAAACACTGTTGCAACACTCGAGCCTGGGTTGTTTACTCTGGTGATTCGCCAGAGCTTCAAATTTCAAACACAGGTGGAAAACACTGTTACATTTTAACTCTTTTAAAATTGGTTTCCTGTGGATTGAATTCTTATTTCATGGCATCACATACTCTTTTTCAAAAAGAACTTTGCTTACAAATAAATTCTTATCTGAGTTGAAATTAGAAAGCCTATTGTAAATGTGAAGAGGGGAACAAAGGTTACAGGAAGCAGGGAGATAGGGAGCCCTTAATCACCAAGCCAGGCCCCAAAGGGGGGCTGCGTGGCGGTGACTAACAGGTGGTGGAACGTGCCTCCTCCAGGCACGCAGATTCCCTTATCATTACAGGGGAAACTCCTACACATGAGCAGCCCTCCTCATTAACCCTGGGGTGGCAGGGGCCTCCCTTTTCTGGTCATCAGGTCCTGAGGAGGAACGTTGCTTGTAGTTTCAAGGAGGATGGGACTAGCAGAACCCAGATACTAAGGTAGAGAATGGCAATGGGATGGCTGCTGCTCTACATTGGGGAAATCATTCAGACCATTATCCCAAAAACTATCACTCAAAGCAGGACTTCAGTTCCAGGAAGGCTCAGAAAAGATGGAGCTTATGAAGCTGGTGGGGAAGGCATTTCAGGGCCTAGGAAGAGAAAGTCCTGTATCTGCCGTGGAAGAGACAGCAGAACTTATCTATGGAATGGCCAAGAGTCCCTCAGAATCCCCTTGGACTCTGGGGGCCAGGTGGGGGCTTGGCTAGATGCTCCTGGAGGCTGGTCCCAGGGCTACCAAGTTGGATCTCAGAGTTTCTCTATGAATTATGTGGAATAAGGTAAATATCACCCCCACTTTGAGAATACACACACACACACCAATTCTATTAAGGGACTCAGAATCTAAACTATCTAATTGAAGTTGGCATATGGGAGCTGGCATCAATCAGAAAGGGTGGCAAAGAGAACAACCACTGACAGCTCATGTGGTTTCTCCTGTGACACGGCCTTGCCTGCCTGATCTTTCAGTCATTGGTGAAGACAGGGGTGCCTGCAGGTCCTGAAGGATCAGGTTAAACCCATGCCACTGAGGCAAGTAAATGCCTTTATCGAAAGGTATTGCTTTGCACAATGGGGACACATTCTGACTGGAGGGGACTGTGAAATGGAATGAGAGGGCCAGCATTCGCCCTCATTTATAGCACTGAGGCTGTATCCTTTGGAGACGAGCAACCGGCATTCAGAGAAAGGTTGAAGCATTCATTATTGGGGGGATAGAGGGATGGGACACAGGAGAGTTCTATGAGGAACAAAGTGACATCATTAGAATGAGAGACTTGAAGGGTAGAAAAGCTATATGCGGGTCTGAGGAAGAGACTGAAGGAGAAAAAAACAGGGAGAACAGGTAGATTCCTAGGACACCCATCCTTCAAAGACTTTTAGAGGATCCTAAGAGATCTCATTTTACAAGGCACAAAATATCTCTCAGTCTGTGAACATTTTAATGTTTATTTTTACTGTTCGGAAATACCCTTTAGACATTTACCTGCCCCTTTAGTAAAGAGCTTTGATGCAGTGGGGTAGGGCATGGGGGGAGGACATCATAAAGATGGATGGGAATTTAGGTGAAGAGGGTCAGATTTATTTCCAAAGTCAGCGTGTTACATGAAAGTTGCTTATATTCAAACTTTACCTTGAAAATCACCTAAATATCCCATAAGGAATATGAGATTTCTTAAAAATAAAGCAGTTCACTTCTTCGTTCAAGATCGTTTGCACATTTCTTCTTGGACCTTTCCCCCAAGCACAGACTGCGTCGGGTTTGACTGCATTCTTTGGTTGATCACTAAAACTGAGGCAAGCATCGGCTTAAAGGGCTTCCAACCCACCACCTGCAGGAGAATTCCCTTCAGTAAATGCTGAGACTTCACTGTGCGCATTCTAACGGGTGTGCCCCTGGAGGAGAATCCGGAGAGGACTAGTGTGGTCCTCATCGTTAGTTTTAAGCCTTGAGGGAGAAAGGATTGAAATACTCCTGTGTATTTGTGTGGAATCACATCTGGTTATTGGCAAGAGGAGGGGAGAGAGAGGGAGAGGAGGGGGGAGAGAGAGAGAATCCTGGGAGTGGCCAGTGAAGACTTTCAGGCATGAGAGATCATAAAACCAAAACTATAAATTGCTTCCCACCTTGATAGGTGAGGGAAGATCACTACTCCAGGCTAGAAAAGAGAGGCAACCTGCCACATACAGGTTACATTTTGTTAATCTCATAACACTTTTAAAGAATCTATTGCTACCTGTTCTTTCTGACCGTGGGACTACATATTCTCTTAACTTCCTCAGGCATGTAGAGATTGCCCATCTCAGACCATGAATAAATACCTCTACTTCTCTACTTCTCTAAAGCATCATCAATATTTGCTTTAGTTTAACATAAAATTATAAAAGCTATATATATTTTAAGGATTTACTAGAAAAAAAAGGAATGGAAAAAACATACTGTCCTATTTGAAAACATAATTTCAGTTCCAAGGGTAATGGCTTTGTGAGTTTCAGCAGGTTTTGCATTTTATACATCGGGTCTCTGGCATGTTCCAACTTAGCAATTAGATGCAGCTCATCAGACTCAGAGGGGCCTGAAGAGAATGAGGTGAAAGCAGGTTTTTTTAAACTCCCTTCTAAGACTCAATATTTTAGTTTTGATTTATTTAATCATGGTCATGTTTAAACAAAACTATGCTCATATAGAAAAGACCCACTGTCTGTTTGCCCCATGTCTATAAGAAAGTCACCTTGAAAATACTTCATTTGGCCATGGGTCTCAAATAGGAAGGTTTCCTCTCTTACAAAGAGGGAAAGAAGAGTGGAACAGCCAGAACTTTTAAACAGTGATCTGATCTCCATCCAAAACATTAGGACCAAAATCGCATTCTCTCTACAACAGCAAAATGTTTTATTTGTTTTCTCCACCAAGACAGTGATCATTTCAGAAATAGTGAGACGTTAAAAGAAAGCACTTAAAGGAAGTGTTCAAGGAGGCCCGTGAATAGGTGGAAGATTCTAAAAGGTAGAACAGGCAGAGACACTTAGGTTTCCAAAAATAATGGAGATTAACATTAGTATTTGATCCAATGGTTGCTTAAAGCAGCGATTTTCAACCTTTTTCATCTAATGGCACACATAAACTAATTACTAAAATACTGCCGCACACCAAAAACTATATCTTTTGCTGATCTGACCCAAAAAAGGTTCTATTTCCATTCATTCGTATCAAGGCTATTGTTGTGTTGGCTGTTATCATTTTGTTGTTGCTGTTGCTAATCCTCGCCTGAGGATATTTTTTCCATTGATCTTTAGAGAGAGACACGTTGATTGGTTGCCTCCCCCATGTGCCCTGACTGCGGCCGGGATTGAACCTGCAACCCAGGTACATGCCCTTGACGGGAATGAAACCCGAGGCCCTTCGGTGTGCAAGCTGTTGCACTAGCCACTGAGCCACACCGGCCAGGGTGGCTATTGTCATTTTTTAATTTAACAGTCTAAGGGAAGAGAGGTCAGTGCCCCTGACTAAATAGTCAGGAATTGCATGTTTTAAAAAACTCTTGAGGCGCACAGTGAAAAATCACTGGGTTAAAGCAACACAACCACTGGTGGCAAGCTTCAGAAATGGGCCGTAGACAATGGCGGGGCTTCGGGTCCTCCTCACCCCCGCAGTCCACGGGTGCGCCTGACTTGAATAGCTGGCGTTCTCAATCAGCTGCTGTGCGAGATGCTATTGGGCTCAGGAAGGCCAGTGTAGTATTATCCCGGCCCCGAGGCAGCCTTGCAGGCTGCAGGCCGCCCTCCCCCTCAGATCTGACTGGCCTGTGACTCAGGTACCTCACATAGTTCCTTAAAGACCCCCCTCCGCCTTCTCCCTTCCTCCTTCCCTCCCCCTTCCATGTTTTTTAATCTAATGATGTTTTGTGAAGGATGCTAAGACATGTAAAATCATTTTGTAAAAATACAGAATGCCCTGTGGTTTAACGATGACTCAACAAGAAATAAAAACCAAACCAACAAAACAGAGCTATCTTTTAATCTTCACATGAACTAGCTTGCTCAATCTCAAAATTAATGATTTCAAACACATTGATTTAATCGAGCCTCAGACCCTCAGGCTTGATATGCTGTTTTATAGAGGAGTAAACTGTGACACAGAAGTGATTTGCCTGATAGAAGCCCATGAATCAGCAGCTGAGTCAGTGAAAGGCCTGCAAGATCTCTGGCTGGATTTTCAGCCCTAAGGTAACCTCCAAGTTGTTTTAGACTGAGACCCTCTGCTTCATGCTCTTGTACTCAGAGGGCTGCCCTCAGGGCTGTCCAGCCAGGCACCAGAAAAAGCCCTGTCACATGTTAATAGCCTGGAGAAGTCTTTTAAAAATTAGAGGGGAGTTAAAAATTTCCAAAGCAATTAAACTCATCAAAACAAACTGCAAACAAAAGATAACATACAGTATGATTCCATTTTATGAGCCTAGAAAAAAAGCAAAACATATTTACAGTGAGAGAGGAGGTTAGTGGTTGCCCAAGACCAGGAGGTGGAAGTTGACTGAAAAAGGAGCAGAGGAAGCTTCTGGGTGATGGGAAGTTCCTGTGTACACCTTTGTCATAACTCACTGAACTATACACACAAAGTAGGTAATAGGCATATTTTATCACATACAAATTATGCCTCAGTTACATTGACTTGCAAAATTAAAATAATAAATCCCAAAGCAAGAACAAGCTATGACACCAAATTTTTAAAATCTGTAGAAAATGAACAGGTTCTTAGCAAATATTAGTAACCAAAACTAGCCCAAGAAGAAATGGGAAACCAAAATATACAGCAATCATATAATAGAAAAAAAGATTAAAGAGCCCTGGCCGGTGTGGCTTAGTGGTTAGAGCATCAGCCTGCCCACCAGAGGTTCATGGGTTCTATTTCCGGTCAAGGGCACGTACCTGGGTTGCGGGTTCCCTCCCCACACCTGGCCAAGGTGCTTGCAGGAGGCAACCAATCGATGTCTCTCCCGCCCACCACCACCACTCTCTCTGAAAAGCAATGGAAAAAATATCCTCATGTGAGGATTAACAACAACAACAAAAAAAGAAAAGAAAGAAAAAATAGATTAAAGAACTGCCAAAGACTACTTAGAAATTATTTAATATCTTGATTCACAGTTTCTTAACTTGTAAAATGGAAATCAAGTAGCACATACCTCACAGGATGTTTGGGAGAATTGAACAAACATGCTTAGTATAAATTGGGACACAGTAGATATTCAGTACTAGTTTCTCTGGTCTACAGTGGTGTTTAAGCCCTTTTGATGATAGTTTTACTTCTCCTACCATATGGGCAACATAACGCTTAATTCAGTCAACAAATATTGGATTCCTCCTTTCAGTACTCTTCCCAGGGAGATTCCCAACTCCACAGGATGAGGCGGTCTTTCTGTATTTGTGTGTGTGTGTATTTCCTGACTCTAACTGTGGAAAGAGAAATAACATACATCTAAAAGCAAGAAGCAGGAGAGTAAGACCTCAGGAAGGAAAAACTTGCCCAGGGAGGAAGGAGATATCTGAAGAATGTCTTGAGTATATCCAACGCCCATCTCCTCTACAAGCCTTAGAATAGTAGGATGATCCAGCCAATTCTGTATTAAAGAAATCAAAGCCACAGCATTGCAAAGCTGAGATCTTAGTATCTAAAACTAAGGGGCAGATGGATGGAATCAGAGCTTTCCACCTGGGATGCCTTTACCCCACCTAACCCTCAAGGGAAGCTTTGGGCAGAGCCTGGAAACCACTCCGCCTGGGAGATCTGGGAGTGGTGCTCAGGGAATGTAGCATCCTGCCAGGTTGGAGGTCTGAAGAAATGTGGCAGGTCACTCCTCTGCTGGCCTCTCCCCTCTCCATTCCACAAGACTGTTTCTCTTGGCCTCTTCCAAGATCTGGGGGTGTTCTCGCTTTCTGACAGTTGCTGGAGCCTCCTGTAGCTCTCACCTCGGTGATACAGAATACCTGGGAGCATGTCTGTGAATAGCAAGGGGCGCCAGGAAGCACGAGTGAATTCCAATATAGCCATTATTGTATCACCTCCACCCTTAAATATCTCTTTCCTTACACAAAAAAAGAGAACATCAGAGAGTCAGGTCAGGCTCAGGCAGACACTTCCTAAGAATCTGCTATTGCATCACAAGAGCATTTCAGTAACTCCCATAGGTGACTTCTGTGGAATTTCCTTCAGATAGAGGTGCACATTCCAGACTGCGTAACTGATATTGAAATCAAAAGATCCATCAACTAGGCTCTTCATTCAGCAATGTGTGGCTTCAGTTTTCTCATCTCTAAAATGGGAATGATTCTATCACCTCCTTCGAATGACTACTGTATTTTGAGAATGAAGGAAGATAGCATATGCCAAGTGCATTGTACTGTCCCTGGCTCATAAGAGAGCCTCAGTAAATATTAGTTTTCCCCTCAACACTGCCATTTCATACACATGTCCAATGGGAACATGCAAGACAACTCACCCCATCCTGCTAATTTCCCCATTGCCCTTTCCTAAACACCACAGGAAATTTTGGAGAGATCTGGTGTGTTCTAAAAAGAACAGTTCAACTCAAATTTGGCTCAACAATCATTTGCAGAACATAACTTAGGCACTGGGAGTCATAGATGACTCTGGTTACCTATTGCCCAAATCACCCCAGAACGTAGTGTCTTGAAACAGTGTATTATTGACTTGGCCTACGTGGCCTGTTCTCACGCCATAGCAGTAAGTTAGCAGTGGAGCCATCTGAAGGCTTGTCTGGACTAGGCATCAAGACAGCTTCTTCACTGACTTACCTGGTGTCTCAGCGCTCCTCCACATGCCATTTACCCAGTAGAGCAGACCAGGTTTCTTGTGTGGTGGCTAAGGCTCCAAGGTAAGGGAAGCAGAATCTGCCAATGATCTTAAAGCCTGAGCCTAGAATAGCTAGTGTCTTCTGCCATATTCTGATGACAAAGCAACTGCAGGCCAGCCCAGACAAAGAAGAAGTGGGACAGACTCCACCTAGAATGGTAGAGTAACACGCATGCACACAGAGGGGAGGAATTGTTTGATGTTGGACATCTTTGGAGATAAGCTACCACCAATGGATCAATAAATGAGTTCCATGTAGATATAAACACAAGATATTAACTTGTATGATTTTTTCTGAGCTGACAGTTTTTCATCCAAGTATGTAATAAGCACCACTTACCACATGCCTCAGGCTTCTGCATTCTTACCACTGAAAATGATTCCACGATAAAGGGACATTTTCCTGTTCTTTAAGGTGGCTTTATCACTTTGGAACTCTTTCTAACCAAAAATTTCATTCCCATGTGAGTGTGTCACTTTGCAACTCATTGTTCTATCTTCAGAGAAAAAGCCAAGGCTTCTGATTAGTCAGACCAACAGTCTGCTTTTACTTCCATCTTCTGGTGCTGCCACATATCATTCTATAATCATGACTTCCAATGAGTTCTAGTTAATCAATTTTTCCAACTAATACAAGTCACATGCCTTAATAGCGCCTTACTTCAAAGCACTTACCTTAATTTGTAACTTTATATTTATGAGATTGTTGGATTAATTTCTATCTTTCTTACTAGATCCTAATCTCTATGTAGTCAGCACCTTTTATCTAGAGAATTGGTCTGTGCCTAATATATATTAGGTGCCCAATAGGATTCTTTGAATAAATGGTTTCTTCTTTCCAAAACTATTTAAGGCTAAAAGAAAGTCAACCCCATTAAAATGGAAATAAACTTTAGAAATTTCTTTCCCAAAACATTGTGTTTTATTTTTGCCAGACCTTAGAATCTTGACATCCAACTTAAGAAAAGTGAAATTATTGGATTCTGTGATGCAAGCAGAACAATGAAGTGATCTTGAGGAACCCCTCCCAGCAGCAGACCTGACCTCAGGCTTGCACGCAGGGCTCTACTAAAGAAAATTTTCTAGGTTTCAACTCCTGCTTAACATTCCAGACCCTCTTGCTGTGTTCCCGAATCTCAAACTCCTTCCAAGTTGACTCATACCTGGTTATCCCCCAAGTCTATCTGATGGATGTTATAGTTGTAGAGTTCATTTGGTTTAAAATCTTCCTGAACTCCCTGACTTCCTTGCACAACATCTTTCAAAGGTCTGTCTTGCCTCACCTCCACACCACACATACCTCTGGAATCCTACTGAATTCCAATACCTGATTGCCAACATTTAGATACAGCCTCATTCAGCTTCTGCACTCCCCAAACTAGAAACGCTGATAAGCAATTGAACTCCAGGAATCTTTATTCCTACTTTTTATGAAAAAATTCAAAGGTAAAGAAAATACAGCGATAAACTTTGACATACTCATAACCCAGCTTTAATTGTTATCAACTCATGTCTGGTCTTTTTCCATCCACACCTCCACCCACTTCCCCTCTCCCCTGGATGGATTTCAGTACCTCTCTCCAAATGATAAGCACTTTAAAAAACACAACTAAAGTACATCATCATGATTTAAAATGCTCTGGGAACTCAACTGTCAGTAACTACTAATTTTCAGTCTGAAAGATACTGATAATAAAGCACCATAAAGTTAGACCTTTTCTACTACGGCCCTCCTACTTCACAAATGAACACATGCACGCTCTCTCTAAAGTACAAAATGATACACTTCTGACGGCATCCTTCATTGTCCCACGTAAGACAAAGCATTAACAGGCTATTATTGGCTTACTCTTGTCAATGTTCTTCAGACAAAGACCACCACGAACACTCGTAGTTGAACAGGTTGGGATTTTTAAAGGATCGCAGTGGGAGGAACCCACTCTATGGGAGAACCATGAAGCATCTCAGTAAAAGAGTGTCAGGAAGAAGCTAATAAAGGATTTGTGCTTTGGTTGGGTAATTTGGAAGAAAGTGGGTCTTTTCTGTAAGAAGCATAGACTAGAGGAAGTTAAAGCTGTCATTGGTGGAGAAGTCACAGTCACCCATGCAGTGAGGAAGGGGAACATTTGGTATTTTGTGTTGCTCAGTGACCTGGTTTTTGTCTCACTTGATCATGGCCTGTGAGTGACCTCATTTGATACAGGTATTCTATAAGATTGTTTCTGTACGACAGGAGAACAAAATGACACTGGGAGCATCAGACTAGCTTGTAATAATATTGACATCCAGCTGTAAACACCAAATCCCTTCTGGATGTCAGGAGCTACTTTTTTCTTTCTCATTGTCACTTTCTAGGGCATATAAGTTTATTGGATACTGTGATCTTTAGTCCTGTGCTAGCTTTGGTCCTGGCTTTATTTGACTTTCCTTCTAGATCATTTTTATCATTCATTACTTGTGTATATGTGTGTTTGTTCTATTACATTATATTCAACTGTTTAAAAACTTCCTTAAATCTTTTTTCTGGAGAAGAAAAATAAATTCATGTTCAAATTAATGTTTGAAAATGTAAAACTAGTCCTGCTATTTATTTATTGTCAACTATTCCAAAATCAAACTTATTTTAGGTAGATATTTAACAACATAGGGCAGTAACCAGGCCTACATTGCAATCAATTCATTTGGTTAACTAGGTCAGTTTTCTCAAACTTTTTCTCCCTCATTGGGACCCTCAATAAGAAGTATGTTGGCCCAGCCAGAGTGGCTCAGCAGTTGAGCATCGACCTATGATCCAGGAGATCAAGGTTTGATTCCCATTCAGGGCACATGCCCCACATATGGGCTTAACTCCTGGTAGGGGACGTGCAGGAGGCAGCCATTCAATGATTCTCTCTCATCATTGATGTTTCTGTCTCTCTCTCTCCTTCTCCCTTCCTCTTTCTGAAGTCAATAAACATATTAAAAAAAAAAAAAGTACATTGTACTCAGTAAAAAGTGCATCACAAAATACACACCACACATACACTTTACTAAACTCAAAATTCTACAAAACAATACTTATCCTTAGTAATTGTGATATATCCCAGTACTTTCTATTTTATTTCATTTAAAAAATTTAATATTGACTTTCTAAAATGATTTCATGACCTCCTAATAGAGCTCAATTTGAAGTTGAAAAACTGACTTGACACTAGAAGTTACTTTGCACAAAATAAAATATCTATGAATATTTCATTGAATTGATATTGATGTTGCTATTGTTTTTTTAAAACCATGGTAGGTGTTTGTAACAACTATTTAAAAATCTTTCCTTCCTAAAATGATGGAAATCATGTTGAATGGCAGAGAACACAACAAATTATTTGTGGAGAGAAACCATGGCTCTGCCTCTTACTACTTTTTTGGCTATTCCCATGCAGAGATAACCTGTGTTGGAAGTGTGCCTCCATTCTGCATCAGAACTTTCATAACTGGATTTTAAACCAAGTCCAGTCCTTAATTATCAGCACAGAAGAACTGCATTCCAGTACTTGTCAAGAATTACTGCTCTTCCACCTTACCAAAATCTCAGCTGGAGGATGACTATAGAGAATGACATTTGGAAATATGTATCAAACCTGGAATCTTTTTTGCTGACTTCCCATTTCTACTATCATCACTGTCAACATCATTCTTTATTGCTTCCAGGCTCTTTCATTTTCCATAAAGATGAAAGGACACAAATTTATCTAGACAGAGTAAGTGAGATTCTGCATGGTGATTTTAAACTCACTATCAAAAGCAGACATACAGTTGAGTTTGAATATCAAGAGCCAAAGAGATCAAGGCATTTATTCATCAACAATAGATTACAGACTAAAGAAAAATAGAGTAATAGGACCAGACTGAATACTTCAGGATGGACAGCCTGGGGTGGGAGTGGGGGTGGAGGGATGGAGATTAACAAAGGAGCAGCTATTACTACTCTGGAGGTTAGTGGAGCCCTGCTGGGGGGGGGTGGGAAGACCTGAACTGAGAGAGCACCTTGGCAAGAGTGGAGCAAAGCATCAGGGGGCTGCCTAGCCCTGTCAAGGTGAGCACTGTCCTTTCCAGGGGCAGACTGTTGAGCCAGTACCCTCGACTGTACATTGCCATTCACTTGAGGAAAGCAATTCAATTTTACCTAAACATTCTTACTACGCTAAGTTGTTTTAGCTGCTATAAAAATCAAGGGCCCATTAAAAAGGAAGGAAATTCTGACACATGCTACAACATGGATGAACACTGAAGACATCATGCTAAGTGAAGTTAGCCTGACACAAACAGACAAATATTGTATGATTGCAGTTATATGAGATACCTAGAGTAGTCAAGTGCATAGAGACAGAAAGTAAAATAGTGGTTACTGGGGTCAGGAAGAAGTGGGGAAACTTGGAGTTAGTGTTTAATGGGTACAAAGTTTCAGCTGGAAAAGGTGAAAAAGGTCTGGGATGGTTGTGGTGATGGTTGTATAACATGAATGCATGTAATTCCTCTGAACTGTACATTTAAAAATGGCTAAAATGGGGAGGCTTCTGGTTAAGATGATGGAGTAGGTAAATAAGTAGGTAAACATTCATGACCGTATCAGCATTACAACTAAACTACAGAACAGCCATCATTCAGAACCACCTGAAGCTTACCTGAACAGAAGTCCTACAACTAAGGATATAAAGAAGAAGCCACATTGAGACTGGGGTGAAGACTCAGAACAGGATAGTTTCAAACCCACAGGTGGTGGTTAAAAATCAGGAGGGATACCTTAGCTGCAGAGGTCCCCCTTGAGGAGTGAGGGGTCCTAGCCTCACACCAAGCCCCACAGCCTAAGGTTCCAGTGTCAGGAAGAGAAGTCCCCATAACTTCTAGCTGTGAAAACTGGCAGAGATTGTGGCTGAGTGAGACGGAGTGCTGAAGGAGTCCCAGGAATTTCTCTTAAAAGGCCCACATGGACTTACTTGCAGATGGACTCACTCACTCTGAGCTCCAACACTGGAGCAGCAACTCAAAAGGTGCCAGGGACATATAGGGAGGAACTGAATAATCTGGCTTCAGGGCAAGAGCTGGAGGAGCAGTTTTCTCTCAGACAAAAGTGCTAACAGAAGCCTTTGCTGAGCCTTCCCCTTGCAGGCACCATATCTGAATCTCCATCAAACTGGCTAACACTGTTCACCTTGTCCTATTGATTCCCTGAGACCCCACCCAACCCAAATTACCAGCCCACCATAGCTCACCAAAAAGTCCAGTGATTTTTTGATACTAATGGCCTATTTGGATGTGTGCTTTGAACTTCCCTAAAATCTCTCAAAGTTTCACAAACCACAAACAAGCATTGTCTTGCTTTGAGAGTGCCCTGAACCTCTTGCTAAGCAGCCCCAAGACAACAACTAGTGGCAGCCAGCCTCAGTTTGAAACTTAGCCTCTCCCAGGCACCTTCAAGCCCAGCACAAGCAGCAACAATCTGCAGATTGCTTTGTAGCTCATGCCAAGTAACCATGGGCAGGGCACACAAGCAGCTGCTGGTTTTGGCATGCACCAGAGCCCCTCCCAAGAGATTCTTGAACCAAAACACCCAATGGCCAGGTTCAGACCACACAAGAGCACCACCCAACCAACTCCACAAATGATACACCCAAAGGGAAGATTTGGCAGGCATCAGAGACCCACTAAACTGAAGCATGCTCCACAGTATCAGGCCCTTTACAACAGATCCTCTACTATAGTCATAGGCAGCCCTCACAACCAATCAAGCTGAGGCTCCATGCCTCCCATTGATGTGCCAACAGCAATCAGGGCTCAACTGCAAGAGGAGGGCACACATCACCCACAAAAGAGACACACCTAGAGTACCTGGTTCTAGTGACCAGAAAGACTACACCACTGGACCTCATAGGATGCTTACTACATAAGGCCACTCTACCAAGATTGGGAAACATAACAGCTCTACCAAATAACAAACACAGGGAGGTAGCAAAAATGAGCAAAGAAACATGTCACAAATGAAAAAACAAGAGAAATCTCCAGGGAAAAAACCCAAACTAAATGGAGACAAGCAATCTACCAGATGTAGAGTTCAAAACACTGGTTATAAGGATGCTCAATGATCTCAGCAAGAACTTCAACAAGAGATAAAAATAGATATAGAAAACAAAAAAGAACCAGTCAGAAATGAAGAATATAATAACTGAAATTAAAAAGCACATTACAGAAAATCAACAGTAAAGTAGATGAAGAGGACAATAAAAACAGAAATTTGGAAGATAAGGAAGCAGAAAACACCCATTCAGAACAGCAGAAAGAAAAGAGAGTCCAAAAAATGAGGATAGTTTAAGGGGCCTCTGGGGCAATATAAATTATACCAACATTTGCATCATACCAGTATCAGAAGAAGAAGAGAGAGAGCAAGAAATTGAAATACTATTTGAAGAAATAATTATGGATAACTTCCCTACCATGGTGAAAGAAATAGACATATAAGTCAAGGAAGCACAAAGAGTTCCAAACAAGATGAATCTAAGGCAGCCCACACCAAGACACATCATAATTAAAATGCCATTGGGTAAAGACAAAGAGGGAATCTTAAAAGCAGCAAGAGAAAAGGAGTTAGTGACCTACAAGGGAGCTCCCATAAGACTGTCAGCTGATTTCTCAACAAAAACTTTGCAGGCCAGAGGGATTGGCATGAAATATTCAAAATGATGAAAAACAAAGACCTACAACCAAAATTACTTTACCCAGAAAAGCTATCATTTGGAATGGGAAGAGAGATAAGTAGCTTCCCAGACAAGAAAAAGCTAAAGTTTATCACCACCAAACCAGTATTATAAAAAAAGTTAAAGGTACTTCTTCAAGAAGAAGGGGGGAAGAAGATTAAAATATGAATAATAAAGTGACAATAACTATGAATCTATTGACAATTACTTTAAATGTAAATAGATTAAATGCTGCAATCAAATAGCATAGGGTGGCTGAATAGATAAGAAAACAAAACCCTTTCATGTGCCATCTACAAGAAACTCAAGATAAAAAAGACATACACAAACTGAAAGTAAAGGGATGGAAAATGAAAATGAAAACAAACAAGCAAAAAAGCTGGGGTAGCAATACTTATACCAGGCAAAATAGACTTTAAAACAAAGGGTATAATGAGGGACAAAAAAAGACCCAGAAATTCCACTTCTGGGTATTTATCCAAAGAACCCAAAACACTAATTTGAAAAAACATATCCATTCATATGTTCATTGCAGCATTATTTACAATAGCCAAGATATGGGAGCAACCTAAGTGTCTATCAATAGATAAATGTATAAAGAAGAAGTGGTATATATATATACAAAATGGAATATTACTTAACCATAAAAAATAATGAAATTATACCATTTGTGGCAACATGGATGGACCTAGAGGGTATTATGGTAAGTGAAATAAGTCAGACAGGGAAAGGCAAGTACCATATAACTTCATTTATAGCTGAAACCTAAAAAACAAAACAGAAACAAACTTATAGATACAGAGAACATTTTTATGGTTGCCAGATTGAAGAGGAAATTGGAGGGATGGCTGAAAAGGGGGAAAGAGGATTAAGAAGTACAAATTGGTAGTTACAAAATAGTCATAGGGATGTAAAGTACACCATAGGGAATATATTTTGCAATAATTATGTATGGTGTCAGATGTTACAAGATTTATTGGGTTGGTCCCTAAGTAAGTTATATAAATGTCTAATCACTATGTTGTATACCTGAAACTAAAATAATATTGTGTGTCAACTGTAATTGAAAAATAACAAATTACTAGATTGTGATCAAATTAATGGTGTTATATATTTTTTTAAATGAAATAAAAATTACTAAAATGGTAAATTTTATGTTATGTGTATTTTACTACAAATGTTTTAAATGACTTGGGCCTTCAATATGTAAATATAATATAAATTAAAATAACCAATAATTATTTAAAACTTTTGTTCTTTTCAAATCCTGTGTTCTGGGGAAATCTCCCAGGTGCTCCTCTCTACTTGGGTCTGCTTGTTCACACATGCAGTTAGCAAAAGTCATTCAATACCTACTTGTGTGGCGGGCACCAACTGTCATTCTCAGAGTGCAGTGATGGAGGATGTGATTCTGGACCTCCAAGATGCTCCTAGTTCCCTAAGGAAGTGTCTGCCACCAGACCATCCACTGCCCACACTCCATGCCCTGGGAGAAAATAAAGAAAACAACTTTTTCTTTCCTGAATTACCTTCATGTATAGAGTTAGTGTAGATACCTTTGCTCCAGCCTAAAGCCTGGGAAATATTCTTGGCTTTCTCTTTTCCTGTGTCCCCTCAACCAAACTTGGTCCTGTTTACCTCCAAATCGTATCTCAAACTGCCACTTCTCAGCTACCACCAACCTCAACATTACTCACTTGGGCCACTATTGTGGCCTTCTCTCTGGTCTCTCCACTTTTATCTTTGTCTTGTGCAATCCATTTCCCACAAGGGAAACAAAGCGATCTCAATGAAAAGAAAAACACAAAATGAATTGTGTCGCTTTTTAGCCTGAAACCTTTCAGTGGCTTCCCACTGACCTCGCACTAAAACCCTAGCTTCTGACCATGGCTACACAACCCCCACCTGGTCTGGCACTTGCCCTCCCTCCATCTGCAATGCCACCTTTGCCTTGGCTCGTTGCCCTCCAGCCTCACTGGGCCAAGGCTTTTCCCACCCCGGGTCTCTGGACATGCTGTTCCCTCTGCCCAGAATGAGTTTTCCCCGTCACCCTTCAGATTTCGTGGTAAACATCCCTGAATGTCCTGGCACTGTTGGGCATCACCTCAGGGCTCACTACTCACCTCATTATTCTCAGCCCTCCTCTTCTGCCTGGTCCCTTTGTAGGTTTTTGCCTCAATATTTATCATTTTTGCTTGCCTACTCTCTCTCTCCTACCAAGCCCCAGGAAGGCATAACCCAAGTCTGTTTTTATTACCATTGTAAACCCAGCACTGCTGGGCACAGAATTGGCACTCAACAAAACACTTATTGAATTAATTAATAAGGAGATACATAAGACATCTGATTAAATCAAATATAAAGTAGGAAGTGATAAGTGTTAGGGGCTGGAGGGAAGTGTGCTGTTTGAATTCAGGGTCAAGAAAGATCTAAGTAAATGTGTGTGTGTGTGTGTGTGTGTGTGTGTGTGTAGAGGAGGCAGGGGAAAATCAGAGAACATTACAAGTAATTACATTTTAAAAATATGTACTGAATATGTACATATTATATGTAAAACACCTGCATCTGTTATATTGTGCACCTTTTATTTACAAAATTTTATTTTAAATATGGATAAGTTTTTCCATTATGACCTAATAAATCAAATAGTCTTCTTTTCGTCTGCATTCTGATTGAGATCCAAGGGAACATAGTTGTTTAAAAATAGTTCCCAAACTTTTCATTATTATAAAATTATGATATGAGACATAATGTGACCCATGTGAAACACTGGATGGAATTCAGAAGGCTTGAGTTCAAGTGCTGTGTTTGTGTGGCCTTGAATTGATCACTGTCTCACCAGGGTCCATTGTGTCATCTACAATATACTAGTCTGGGCTAGATGACATTCTAGCTCTATCAGTCTGTGATTCTGGAGCATAAAATAGTAATATAGCCTTTCTTTCTTCATTCTAATTTTTTATCATAGAAAACTTCAAATATGTATAAAAATAGAGAGCAGTAAAACAATGCAGCCGTCACCAGCCCTGGCCAGTGTAGCTGTGTCTCCACATCCACCTATACTTGTGACTATTTTGCAGCAAATCCCTAGACATGATCTTATTTCGTCTGCTTCTTCCTTATTGGAAAAAATGAAAAATAAAGAAAAATGCCAATGTTTTAAGAGGCATGATGCCCAGTGGCATAGTAAAAATATATATGGACATGCTTTTTTCCAGAGTATTTTCTGCACTTAAAAATAGTTTTGTGCCTGACCAGTGTTGCTCAGTGGTTGAGTGTTAACCCATGAACCTGGAGGTCGTGGTTCATTCAATTCCCAGTCAAAGCACATGTGGGGGTTTCAGGTAGGGAGTATGCAGGAAGCAGCTGATCGATGACTCTCTCTCATCACTGATGTTTCTCTCTCTCCTCTCTCTCCCTTCCTCTCTCAGAAATCAATAAAAAAATCTTTAAAATAGTTATCTGCTGAGATGGAGGTTGGGGAGATGGGTAAAAATGGGGAATGTATTAAGAAGTACAAATTGTCAGTGACAGCATGGATGGACCTGGAGATTATTATGCTAAGAGAAATAAGCCAGTCAGAGAAAGACAAATATCACATGATCTCACTCATAGGTTGAATCTAATGAACGAAATAAACTGATGAACAAGATAGATTCAGAGCCATAGAATCATGGAGCAGTCAGACGAATTTCAGAGGGAAGGCGGGGGTGGGGAGTGGAGGGGGAGAGATAATCAAAAGACTTAGATGCACGTATGCATGACCTATGGACACAGACAATAGTGTGGAGAAGGCCTGGGGGGGGATGCTGGGTGGAGGGGAACAATGGGGGCAAGGGGGACACTTGTAATACTTTCAACAATAAAGATAATTTTTTTTTTAATTGTCAGTTATAAAAACGGTTACTGGAATGTAAAGTACAGCATAAGGAATATAGCCAATAATATTGTAATAATAGTGTATGGTGTTAGATGGATGCTAGACTTAGAGGGGTGATCACTTCTTAAGTTATATAAATGTCTAATCACGATGTTGTACACCTGAAACTAATATAATATTGTATGTCAACTATAATTGAAAACTAATTTAAAAATAAAATGAAAAGAAAATAATTAATTAATTTAAAAAAATTTTTAATGAAAATGGTTTTCTGTGGCCATTTGTCAACTCTAATTGAAGCCATCCACATAAATGGGCCTGGGATCAGAGAAAACATGTGAGCTGCAAAGTGAAGGAAGTTCAGTTTCAGCTGCCGCAGCCACAATCTGCTTTTCTGCCTGGGTCTCCACTTTCAGAAGGCCTGGATCTGCAGTGTCATTTCTGATCTTCCCAATGTTGTGAGTGATGAATGAACGTGATAGCATAGATTCTACATAAGTTCATATTGCAAGTAGGTTATGCTAGACTTAGCCAATAAAAATACAGGATTTCCAGTTAAATTCAAATTTTAGATAAACAACAAGTAATTTTTTAGTATAAGGATGTTCCAGTTATTACACTGGACATACTTATACTAAAAAAAAAATACTCATTGTTTATATGAAATCATAATTTAATTGGTCATCCTATATTTTATCTGGCAACCCTAATTATAAGGCATGTGTTCCAGTTACTCTGGCTGCGTAATAAAACTTAACGGCTTAAAGTGACAATAATCTTTCATTATATCTCATATTTTCTATGGGAAGGAATTCAGAGCATAGGGCACAGTGTCTGCTGTTTCTGTTTCATGATATCTGGTCCTCTGCTGGAAAATGAGACCCTGGCCCAGAATTATCCAAAGGTTTCTTCATGCATGAGTCTGCAGTCACTGCTGGTTGTCAGCTGCACATAGAAGTTGGCTGGAGTGTCCACATGTGGGCTTTCTGACCACATAGTAGCTGGTTCCCAAGGGCAGAAGTCCCTAGAGAGAGAACCAAACAGAGGTCATATTGCCTTTTTAGGACCTATCCTCAGTGTTACTTCCAGCAGTTTCAAGGGAAGGAGCAGAGACCGGATCTACCTTTGTCACATTGTGAGAAGAACATGTGGGTAGGTTGTATATTAGTACAGTCACCATTAGAAAATACATTTTGCCACATCATGTTATGTCATCTAGACATCTTATATCTGAATATTTCCATTTAAATACAGGCAAACAGTCTGATACAACTTGGAATAGAGAATCTCTTTATGTGCTCTTTTTATTAACATGCTATTAGAGAAACAGGATGTAAATGTATAAAATTACAAATGCAAGAGTAAAATGTAGAAATAGTCCACTATGATTGTGAAAGCTGTTTATTTTATATACAAATAATTATTAAGAACTAGATAGATCAATGGGGAAGTCAATTCACAGTTTATGCAATAATTCGAATCTTTGTAGAATGGATTGATGTACTAATTTTCATAACATTGAATAGAATAAACTTTCAGAATTGTATTTCATTTTTGGTTGTTTAAATTGCATTTAGGCCATGCACCTTTCAAACAAAAGCCCTATTTGGAAATTCTTTGCATATTGGAAGGATGAATTAAAATCAAAAAGAAAACTTTAACCACATCAAAATGTTATAGGTTTTGAAAACTCCAAAACCATACAATGGCATTTATGAAAAATCATCCTTGATCCAGACAAGATAATGCTATGATTCCATATCTTGAATGTATATACAATAAAGTATTAGTTAGCCTTAAAAAAGAATGAGATTCTGTTATTTGCAGCAGCATGGATGAACCTGGAGAAGATTGTGAAGCCAGATACAGAAAGAAAACAACTGCGTGATCTCACTTATATGTGGAATCTAAAAAGTTGAATAGGACTTCCGGCCAAGATGGCAGCATAGGTAGATGAAGTACCTACCTCCTCCCACAACCACATCGAGATTACAACTAAACTACAGAACAGTCATCATTCAGAACCACCTGAAATGGAGATGAATGCAAGTTCTACAACTAGTGAATTAAAGAAGAAGCCACATCGAGAACAGTAGGAGGGGTAGAGGCACAGAACAGGCTGGTCTCACACCCATATGTGGCAGATAAAAATCAGGAGGGATATCTCAGCTATGGAGGTCCCCTCTGGAAAGTGAGGGGTCCCAGCCTGACATCAGGCCCCCCAGTCAAGGGTTCCAGTGCCAGGGAGAGAAGTCCTCATAACTTCTAGCTGTAAAAATCAGCAGGATTGTGGCTGAGTGAGACAGAGGCTGCTGGAGTCCCAGGCAGTTCCTCTTAAAGGGTCCATGCAGACTTACTCGGCCTCACTCCCCCTGAGCTCCAGCACTGAGGCAGCAGTTTGAAAGGCACCAGAGACATCCTTTCTCCCTGACAGGAGTGCTAGCAGAAGCCATTGATCCTTTGCTAAGCCCTCCCCCACAGAGCCACCAGTTGAGTGCCATATATGAGTCTCCATCAACAGTTTGCCCCACCCTGAGGATTCCCTGAGACCCTGCCCCACCCAACTTTCAGACCCACCGAAGCTGTTTCCAGTTTTTCCATACTTTGGTCCTGTCTTGTCTCATGTTTCAGATTTTCCTAAAATCTCTCAAACAAGCAGCATCTGACCTCAGCAAGCCCTATACTACAAGCTAAGTGGCCCAAGGCCCAGCACTATAGCAGCCAACCTTGGTTCACAGCTTGGCCTCACCTGGACAACTCTAAGCCCAGCACAAGAAGCAGTCATCTCCAGAATGCTTTGAAGCTTATGCCTTGTGGCCCTGGGCAAAACACAGGTGGTGGCTGACCTTGGCCTGTACCTCCTGGGAGGCCTCAGAGCCAGCGTACCCCATTAAAAGTTTCAGACCATATTGAAGCACCACCACCCAACCATCACCATAAGTGACACACTCAAGGTGCAGACTCAGCAGGTACCAGAGCCCTCCTAAAGTAAGTCCTACACAATGTGCTGGGCCCCTGCACAGCTGATCCTCCAAGGTGGTTGGAGGTCGGTGGTCAGTGGTCATAGCCAGTCCTTGCAGCTGATTGGCCTGGGTTAATCTCTCCCATTGATGTGCCAATAGCAATCAAAACTCAACTACAATGGGGAGGCTCCTCGAGTGCCCAGCTGGGGTGACTGGGGAGGCTGTGCCACTGGACCTGACAGGACACCTATTACATTAAGCCACACTACTAACCCTGGGAGATGTAGCAGCTCTACCTATTACATAAAAACAAACACAGGGAGGTGGCCTAAATGAGGAGACAAAGAAACATGGCCCAAAGGAAAGAACAGAACAAAACTCCAGAAAAAGAACCAAACAAAATGGAGACAAGCAATCTACTAGCTGCAGAGTTCAAAACACTATTATAAGGATGCTTAAAGATCTTAGAGAGGACCTCAGCAGCCTAAAAAAGAACCAGTCATAAATGAAAGATACACTAACTGAAATAAAGGGAATCAACAGTAGAGTAGATGAAGCTGAGAATAAAATCATCAATTTGGAAGATAAGGAAGAAAAGACACCCAATCAGAACAGCAACAAGAAAAAAGAATATAAAAAAAAATGAGGATAGTGTAAGGACCCTCTGCACAATTTCAAGCATACCAACATTTACATCTTTGGGATATTGGAAGGAGAAGGGAGAGAGCAAGAAATTGAAAACTTATTTCAAAAAATAATGACAGAAAACTTCCCTAACTTGGTGAAGGAAACAGACATATGAGTCCAGGAAGCACAGAGAGCCCCAAACAAGATTAAACCCAAAGAGGCCCACACCAAGACACACCATAATTAAAATGCAAAAGATTAAAGATAAACAGAATCTTCAAAGCAGAAAGAGAAAAGAGGTTAGTTACCTAAAGGGAGCTCCCATACGACTGTCGCCTGATTTCTCAACAGAAACTTTGCAGGCCAGAAGGGAGTGGCAAGAAATATTCAAAGTGATGAAAAGCAAGGACCTACAACCAAGACTACTCTACCCAGCAAAGCTATCATTTAGAATCAAAGGACAGATAAAGAGCTTCCCAGACAAGAAAAAGCTAAAGGGGCTCATCACCACCAAACCAGTATTATATGGAATGTTAAAGAGTCTTCTTTAAGAAGAAGATAAAAAAATATGAACAATAAAATGGCAATAAATACATATCTATTAACAATTGAATCTACAAACAAAATGAACACACAAAACAGAAACATTCATAGATATGAAGAACTTTTTGTTGGTTGCTAGATGAGAGACGCGTTAAGGGGAGTGAGCAAAAACGGTGAAGAGATTAAGAAGTACAAATTGGTCATTACAGAATAATCATGGGGGTGTAAAGTACAGCATAAGAAATATAGTCTATAATATTCTAATAACTAGGCGTGGTACTGGATGGCTGCAGGATTTAGTGGGATGATCATGTATTAAGTTATGTAATGTCTGGTCACCGGGGTGTGTATACCTGAAACTAACATAATGATGTATGTCAAATGTAATTGAAAATAAAAAATAATTTAAAAATTAAAAAAATTTTTTAAAGTAAAAGTAAAATAAAAAGTTGAATACATAGGAGCAGAGAGTAGATGGGTGGTCACTAGGGCTGGGGAGTTGGGGGGAAATGGAGAGATGTTGATCGAACAGTACAAAGTTGCAGTTATGTAGTATTAAAGTCCAGAGAGCTAATGTAGAACATGATGACTACAGATACTCATACTCTACTGTAGACTGGACACTTGCTAAGGGAGTAGATTTCAGATGTTCTCATGACCAAAAAAAAGGTAATTACGTGAGGAGACAATATGTTAATTAGCTTGATTGTAGTAATCACTTCACTATGTATATAAAATCATCATGTTATACACCTTAAATATATGCAACTTTTGCTTAAAAAACGAAATGCTGTGGCCCAGCCGGAGTGGCTCAGTTGGTTGAGCATCATTCTGTGCACCCAAGAGTTGCCGGTTGGACTCCAAGTCAGGGTACATACCTGGGTTGGGGGTTTGATCCCCAGTCAGGGAGCGTGCAGGAGGCAACCAATCAATTTTTCTCACATCAATGTTCTTTCTCTCTCTTTCTTTCTTTTCCACTCTCTAAGCAGGTCCTCCAATGAGGATTTAAAATAAAAAAAAAGAAGAAGAAATGCTATGAAGGAAAAAAAGCAAGTATTAAATAATGATGAGGTAACTCCAAATGAGCAGACCAGCTTCAGTTAAAATGAGCATCTATTCAGTGTCATGAACATGCAGAAGACGGGCTGCTGCAATAGCCACCTAGCAGTGGACGGTACTGAGTGGTTACTGATCTGATGCTGGTCAGACTTCTAAGTTCAGTCTATTTCAAGTTCACATAATAAAACCGCAATGAAAACTAAGTTTGTTGGAAAATTTCAGGTTCGTTCTAGTATCTTTTATGTTCATTCTATGAAGCTGATATTTGACTTTATCATCAATTTTGGATGATTATTGATTTTAACACTTGATCTTTCCACATTTGATCAAAATAAACACAACACCCACAGTTACCGGGGCAACACGGCATGTGTAATCAACAGAACTGTGATTTCTAATTCCAAGGGTCATATGCAGGCTCTGTTGCCCTGCACGGTGATTTTGAAAATTTTAATTTAGATTCCAATCGCTCTCAACTTGGAATATTTTATATGATTTCCAAGTTCTTTTGAGAGATCTGGAAGTGTAACAGCCTTGGTCCCACATTTCCTCATGGTAGCTCCAGGTTGGAACTCTCAGATTGACTGAAATGACATCTCCCATCAATGGCCCCCTTTTGCAATGTGGCTCTGCAGGCCGCCTCATCTGGAGAAGTCTATTTAGTCACTCCTTGCATCTGGACAGATCTTATGACTTATTTTGATCAATAAAATACAGCAAAATGAGACCTTGCACACATCCAGTCTCTCTCTCTTAAAACTCTGCCATTATCAATTAAATAAGCCTAAGTATCTGCAGGAAGATGGAAGACTATCTGGAGGAGAGTCTAGATGCCCCGGCCTGGACCAGTCTGCTCCTAACCAACCTGCCAACTGATCAGAGACGCACCTAAGAGCAGAAGAACTGTAGGTTTATGAACAATTAAAAGTACTTACTGCTTTAAAACAGTGAGTTTTGGGGTACTTTGTTACACAACAATCACTTACTGATACAAAGGAAATAGATAATCTCTAATCCTAACATTCTTCCAACAAAATCAACATTTAATACAGATAATCAAGACCCTTAAATGTATTTCTTTAGCTAACTTTCACCTGGCGTGGGGGAGATGTGTGAGGAGGAGGCCGGGTGAGCAGGAAGCCGCCTGTATGCTGCAGAGGGCAGCTGGGGTTAGGTGCCTGCAGAGCCACTCTTGCTCCCGGCGTGGCCACAGCTGCAGCCCTCGCCCAGGATTTAGAGGACACTGACTGTAACTCTGGTTCTGCCACTTTCCGGCTGTGTGAACTTTGGCAACTCTTTTGACCTCTCTGGCCTCAGTACCTCACCCATTAAAAACAAAAAAAGATGGCTGTAATAATACCTGACTGGCCACCTCGCTGGCAGGATTGAGTGAGACATATGAGCACACCTTGAAGGTGAAAGACACTCGTACACATACACATGCGTGAAAGGATGTGATGGCGTGAGCTGAATCCTCAGCTGACCACACCCTGGTTTAGGCTGGGCTACTCCAAATGTCTGACAAAACTTAAGAAATGCAGTTACTTTAAAAAAATCAGTGTTTGGTCTACATGACGCCAAATCGGTGGGCTTTATTATATAAAATAAACGAAAGTTTTGTTCTGATTATAAAGCAATGCATGCTTTGTTGCCTTCCCGCCCCCACCCATGCCTGCAGATAGTAAGCATGCTGTAGACACAGCCAAGGCCTTCTTAGCTGCCCGCGCTCATCTCCCCTGTCGGTCCTACTGCTCCCTGAGGAGCCAGCGTTCTAGCGGCCTTGGCCCTACCCTCTGATGGACCATCGGGAGCTGACACCTAACTCGGGGCAGGGATTCTAGGCCTGGAGGTTGGATATAAGCCAATAGGATTTACCCTGTCGCATGGGTTTCCTAGTCTCCTCTTTCTGCCGGAAGAATAAGGGTAGTAAGTCAATAAACAGGATTATTTTCTACTCCTCTGGATAAAATCATTACTCACCTTGACTCTGTCAAACACAGGCAGATCTAGGCTTGGCTGGAACATCACGGGCATCCGTTTCTCCGCAATATTGTATGCCTGACATAATTATGGATGCTCTTATTTTTAATGAGAAACAGGAAGGGAAAAAACAGGGAAGGGAACTGATATATCACTCAATATACGCCCACTAGACGGCAATCTCCCTGGGAACAGAAATGTTCACTATTGAATCCCTAGCACCATAGTATCTATGGGGCACATGGACAGGTGAATAAGCATCCACTCCTGCAGACCATGGCAGCTATGAGACTGCAGCCACGTTGGGACTCCTGGCCAGCGTGTGCCTAGGGAGGAATGTGACTGAGGTTTCCTGAGAGCCACACCTCTGTCTAAAACATAATTGTCTAAACTGCCAGAAAACATTCAATATGATGTGATTTTTTCAGGTGTTTCTTTTGTATTTTGAGGGAGAAAATATCATGCTTAAGTCAGACAGGTTAACCTCTCCTTCCCCTCTCTGTCGGCCCCCTAAGCCACACCACTGACCCCATCCTGCCAGTTACATTTGTACACTCGAGAAGCTCTCAATTCAACTGTAAACAGGTGATGAAGGTATATTCTTAAGTGTTAAGTTTAATTTAAAAATGCATTCAAATTACGTAGGAAGCATAAACCCGTGAAAATTCCGGCCTCGGCTTAGGCAGTAAGTAGCTGTGTGGTTAATCCAAAAGGAGATCAAAACTATGGGTTGAAGAAGCAGATAAATGGTTGTGTTTTCCACAGTCCGGTTTTATAGTTCTAGGAGTGGCAAGCATTATCATCATCATCACCATTATCGGTTACTATTTTATGGCGCCCCGATTAAGTGGAGGCCCGTGCTAGGTACCGGGAAGGACTTGACATTTCTAGACGAGAGTGACTGTGCACTGTCTAAGGAGCGTCCCCCTCCATATCTGGGGCAGAGGCGAGATGAAAGGTAAGTTGCAAGACAGATGCAGCCTTGAGAGTCTCAGGGAGGGGCAAGCTGCAGTGTGACTTCCAAAGTCCTCCTGTCACCCAGTGTGACTGCAGCTGCTCAGTGGGAAGAGCCTCGGGGTGAGGGAAGAGGTGCAGGAAAGTCAGAGGACAATGGGGCCCGAGGCGTGGCTGTGGATTCAGTCCTGCCAGTGGCTCTGAGGGACTTTCTGAGCGAGCCTGGGGCCCAAGTGGATGGAGAGGGAGGGCGCAGCTGGGGGAAGGCGCCCAGGGGAGCTTCCAACTAGGGAATTTTCAGGATAACCCCAGGTAGTTGTTGGGTAAGTGGGAGCTCATTATGTAATTCTTTCTACTTGGCAGGTATTTATAACTTCCTTAATAAATAATTGGGAAAGAAAGGTGAGAACTGGGCATTGAGGAAAGGGTAAAGGAATGGGTAAGGAGAGGATGCCAGATATACAAGGGAATGACTGTAACTGCCGAAATGGAAATGAGAGCACAGGTGCGGGAACCAACTTTCTGAAAAGAAAGTACTAAAAATGGGCGAAGGTAGGATCACATTTGAGTTGAAGAGGGAGTGTGGGTGTAAAAGTCTTAAAAGCTAAAAGGCAGATGGATGGAGGAACTTGGGTCTCCATTTCCACCAAGTGGGAGGAAAGATCATAAGACTCAAGGGAGTGGGGGGAAGGAGGAGGCCTGCGGAACATGAACAGGGCCCGGGCCACAGCCATGGAAGGCGGCAGGGGGCGAGGGGTAAGGGGCGAGAGGCTGCTGAGTGCGGGCCCTCCTGGCGGGTGTCCACAGGAGTTTTTAAAGGGCTGGCACTTGAAGCGTGGGTAAAGCTCCGCTTCTGGAGTCCCCACGCTGGCTGGGACTGTCTCAACAAGAGAAGTTTTCTAGAGCAAGTAGTAGCTGTCTGAACACCACACAGAGGGGAGATCCAGTGGGAAGTCGAAGGGAGGATGTCTATTTGGTCCGAAATAATATACTAATAAGTGTGTACACCTCACTGCATGATCCTAGGACCATGTGTATGTCCTGTGACATGACCGCCAGCATCGTCTGCTGTTAGAAATGCAAAACTTCAAGCTTGGACCCAGACCTTCCAATCAGAATCTTCATATTAACAAGATCACACATAAGTCGTTTGCACGTGAAAGGTTGAGAAGCCCTGCTCTGCAACTTTGCCAGAAGCTTTGTTATACATACAGATAATCACGATAATGTGAATCTCAATAAAAAATATTGCACCCCATGTAGCACCGGGTACTATAATGACCAAGGACTTTCGGGAGGCATCCTCTACCTTCCAGGTGCATCACCACAATTACTGCTGGGAAGATTGCTTTTTTGCTATTGTAGTTAGTCTCTAGTCTATAAAAGGGAAACAGTTTAACTTTTTATGATTTGAAGCTGGTCATTTAATTTCAAGCCGTGATAGTCATCATTCAGCTTGGGCTTCTGGACTCCCCACCGCTGGCCGTGGAAAGGCCCCCCAAGTCTGATGCTCAATCCTTTCGCAACTTGAAATCAGTCCTTGAAATCAGTGTGTCTCTGGACAGTGAGATGACATGAGCCCCCCCCCCCAACTCCCCCAGCACTGCCTTTGCCTTTTATAAAACAAGCAGTGTGTGGGCTTGAGTTCAAATCCTGCCTTGACACTTTCTGGCTGCATGGCCTGGGGCAAGCTCCTTACCCCTGTGAGCCTCGGCCTCCCAAGGAGGAAAGAAGGAGTTACAGTTCCCACCTGGAGGGGCACTGTCAAGATAAAATGAGTTAAGAATGAAAGGGAGTAAAGCCATGCCCAGCATTAGCAAGCTTACAATAAATGTTAACTACATAGTTTTATTAAGACCTTTTCTTGACAAGGAACAAAGTTTCCAGGGAGCACCCCTTCTCAGGGGAGCGGTCCCTACCCCCACCTCAATTCCCTGCTTCACTGCGCCTTCCTGGCCTCCTCTGCTCCAGGGCACAAGTCACCCATTATTATTCTGTGCTTTTGAGGCCCTCTGATTAGCATTGGTGTTAAGAGCACAGGCCCCTTCTGTTTTTTTAGAACCAGGCAGTGTGGGATTAAATCTCAACTCTTGCTACTAATTGTGAGATCTTGGGCACTTTACTTAACCTCTCTGCGTCTCAGTTTACTCACCAATAAAATGCAGGTTAATAATAGAACATACTTCATGTAGTTGATATGAGAATCATAAATATTACTTTGTGTTTAATAAATATTAGATGTGTTTCCTATTATTAATATTATTAATATCTATCTTCCTAGTCTTATAAGCTCTGCCCACTTAACATAATGGCTCAATAAATATGCTGAGAGAATAGATTATGAAAGCTAAAATTAACCCCCACGGAAGTTATTTGACATAAGTGCTTTAAGCTAGTTGCTTTTATTATTTTTTTTTCAAATTTTGCTTGTTCTCGTTTTATTTTTGTTATTTTTTTCTGATATGTTTATGAATTTTTAATAGCAAAAAATGACTGGAAAAATTAATTTTAAAAAATAATTGGGGAAATACCTGTGCAAAGGCATAGAACAAAAGAATAACACATAATTTCATAAGGTCAGATTTATAAACATAAAAAACAAATGTGGTGTTAAATTTCTCCGCCTTTTAAAACCATAGCATGAATTTCTTAACTTAGCCTTCCTTACAACCCTGGAGTCTATTTAATTTTAAAAAGAGAATGGAGACGTAAAAGAAGGAAACCTCACCCTAGTGGCAGCCTGGAGGGGCCTGGGGAGCATCATACTAAGTGAAATAAGCCAGCCAGAGAAAGACAGGCACCATATGATTTCACTCATATGCGGAATCTAATGAACAAAACAAACAAACGAAATAGAAGCAGACTCATAGAGACAGAGAACAGACTGACAGCTGTCAGCGGGGAGGGGGTCGCAGGGCTGGGTGACAAAGGTGAAGGGATTAAGCAAAATAAAAACAAACTCAGAGCCACAGACAACAGTGTGGTGATCACCAGAGGGAAAGAGGGGTGGGGCAGGTAGGAGAGGGAAAAGGGGGGGAAGCGGGGACGGAAGGAGACTTGACTTTGGGTAATGAACACAAGATACACTATATTGAGGATGTATTGTAGAACTGTACACTTGAAGCCTATATAATTTTATTAACCAATGTCATCTCAATAAATTCAGTAAAAAAAATTTTTAAATAACAGAAAAAATAAAAAGAGGGTGAAGAACCTCAGTTAATGATGCTCTACTTTATGGAGAGTGGGTGATGGCTGAGTTTCTGTCGAAAGTTAACTTTTCACCTATAACCATAGCAACATGAAAGAACGCTAAAACTGATCGATATTTGGGCCGGCCTCCTGGGACAGATTTATCAGCCAGGGCTCATGCCTCTCTGAGAGGTCAAGCTGTGCCCTTTTGTACTGAGACCTGCGTTAGAGACAGCCACATAGCACCCGCCTGAGTCATGAGGTCGGGCACGCTTGCTGTTGCCCATTCTGATTTTTAAAACAACTGGAGATACTGACTTTTAGGTGTTGGCGGTGCCTGCAAGATCCTAAAGCCCAAATCTTAACTTAGGCTGTGTCCACCCATGTAAAGTAGAGGGAATTATCCAGATTATTCAGCCTGTGGCTGAGAAAGCTCTTGATTTGAAGCTAACTGCAGGTAGGCAGCCCTCCCTGTATTGATCGAAGTCCATGCCAGCTTGGGATTCCCAAGGCATTACACTGAGGTAGTTAAGAGTGCAGTCTCTGGAACCAGAATCCTGGGTTCAAATCCTGCCTTTCCCAGGATTTGTGGTGGGTTAAAATGGCCACAAATGTTTTTACACTCTTCTCATGGAGAGATGAGGGGTATGCCCCTCCACTTGAATCTGTGACAACTCTGCCTCCAAAATATGAAAGTGACCCTGTCTCAGTTTCTGGCCCAGGCCTTAGAAGCTGCAGCTTCCACTTCTTGCCTCTTGGAGCCTTGAACCACCATGTAAAATCCTACTACACTGCTACAGAGAACACACGGAGGGCCAAGGCTACAGGTGGGGAGAGAGGACCCAGCTGAGCCCAGCCTTACAGTGTCCTCATCGAAGCACATGAGTGGGGCTTTCTTGGACTCTATGAACTAGCACAGTGTGGCCACTAGCTGAGCAAGAGCAAACCATCCAAATCACCGCTGCTGGATCAGAAGAATCACCCAGGGCATCTCTACCCAAACTTCTAACCCACAGAATCATGGTATGTAATCAAAAGTTTGCTGTTTTAAGTACAGAGTTTTAAGGTGGATTATGATACATCAGTAGATTGCCAGAACAACACTTACTAGTTGTTTTGGTTTCCTTGTCTCTAAAACAGGCACAATACTTACTGAATTGCTCTGAGGATTAAATGAGTTGGTAATACAGAGCCCTTAGGTGGGGCCAGGCATACAGCCAGTACTCAGAATGTGCTCCTGTCAGACTTTGGATGACAATCCTGCTTGGATTTTGAGGTGGAGAAGTCCGAGAGTGGGCTCCATGGCCTCTAACTCTCCAGGCCATTTGGCCCAGCCTCTCCCAAGAAAGTGGTCCCTTGTTGAAGACTCATGTTAAAAGACCAAGGCATGAAGCGCTAACAATGCTTCTAACAGTAAAGCACTAGAGTTCATTGTTCCTCCTAAGAACAGGTCACTGCCTTCCCCAGGCCAGATATTTCCCATCCTTCAAGTCAGTGGAGCTGGGCTGACTCTCAACCCTGCTCCCAGCTCAGCACCCTCGATGTGCACCCAGCTCTTCACAGTCTCCTCAGATCACACTTAATCCCATCTTCAGCTTCACTGATTATACTTCCTCTGCTTCAGATGACCACTCACCTTCTATCTGCCATCACAGACCCCATCACAAGCACTTGAGAAATGAGCAAGCTCCAAGTTTCCCAAAGGATGTGCTGGGAAATCCTGGTCCTGTGAGACACTCTACAACAGAAGAGTTCCGTGGACACTGAAGTTTGGGAAACACTGGATGCTATATCTCCTACTTTCCTGGGATAACTACAAGTCAATTTGCAAATTTTTTTTTAATCCCCACCTGAGGATATTTTTTCCATTGGTTTTCAGAGAGTGGGGAAAGAGAGAGAGAGACATCGATGTGAGACACATCAATTGGTCGCCTCCCACACAGACCCCAACTGGAGCAAGCCTGCAACCAAGGTACATGCCCTTGGCTGGAATCGAACCTGGGACCCCTCAGTCAGCAGGCTGATGCTCTAACCACTGAGCAAAGCTGGGTAGGGCCACTTTGCAAATTAAATCTCTGATAAAAGGCTTCTTGGAAAGAGGAACTGCTGAGCTGAGTCCTGGAGGAGTGGAGAGGGAGGCAGGAGGAGCAGAAAAGGAAGTAGGAAGATGGTCAGAAAAGCAAGTTAAAGGGGCTGGGTTTAAGATCTGAGGGCCATGGAGGCCTCCTGAGGACTTTAAGCAAGAGCTTATAAAATCAGATTTGTATCTTATAAAGATCACTAACTCTCACTAAATGCTTTTGAACTTTATGTTTTGATTGGAAACATATAGTAAACTAAACATGTTGCATTTTTCCTAATTCCACCACCTCAGGGAAGGGGGTAGACCTTAACACAGTAGCAAGTATAGAAATATAGCCATCAGGCAGTAAATGAATAGTTATTCTGATTTTATTGTTTAAAAAATTCCTATAGGTGCCCTAGCTAGTTTGGCTCAGTGGTTAGAGTATCGGCCCTTAGACTGAAGGGTCTCGGGTTCGATTCCAGCCAAGGGCACTTGCCTCGGTTGCAGGCTCGATCCCAGCCCTGGTCGGGGCTCGTGCAGAAAGCAACCAGTCGATGTGTCTCTCTCACATCAATGTTTCTCTCTCTCTCCTCCTCCTCCCACTCTCTGAAAAGCAATGGAAAGGATTAAAAAAAATTTCTTTAAGTCCTGTAGGCCTGAGCTCAGAGATACTTGACTAGATCAGAAAATTCTTACTTTTCTACAGAGCAAAACAGAAGCTCTTCTGGATTACTCTTACATTCCAAGCTTTCCCACACTGTCGACTACTAAGTACTTCTGGGACATGAGGTTAGCCAGGCTGTGATTTAATTACACAGTGATTAATGAAGAGCTGGGGGGAATAGCTCTTTATTTGGGTGGGGGCACTGTCAGATGAAAGGTGCAGTAGTTCCAAAGGCTGTTTGTTCCAGCCCTGTGTTCGATTGCAACAATGCGAGTATCTTGTCTGCGCTGGTGGATTATTAACAGAGGTTATTGGTCTCCATGGCTAAATGATTGCTCTGAACATAATCTCATTTATGGGAGGGGAAAAAAAAAACCCCAGGCCTGTGGGTCAGGGAGGGTGTATAAATAGCCATTGCCCTCCAGGTTCTGCTCCATTTCAGAAACTGGAGCAGCCCCACGGACACACTGCACAGGCTGGTTAGCATCTCAGCTCCAACTTACAGACTGAACTGGGGACACAGACTAGGACCCTCTGCCAGTGACTTTGAAGAGACCCCCGTGAAGGAGGCAGTGAGGGACGTTTCTCCCTGACCTGCACTGTCCTTCCCCAGCATGTGCACTGGCGGGTGTGCCAAGTGCCTGGGGGGCACCCTCATTCCCCTCGCTGTGTTTGCCGTCCTGGCTAACATCCTGCTGTTTTTTCCTGGAGGAAAAGTGATAGACAACACTGAACACCTTTCCCAAGAAGTCTGGTATTTCGGAGGAATATTAGGAAGCGGGGTCTTGGTGAGTAGCAAAGCCTTAAAATCCCCCGAAGGAGATTCTCACCCCATTTTTCTAAACCGGGCACTTACTGACCAGGAAAATATTTAGCTGCTGGTGAAAATCAGTGCCCTACCTGTTCCTTCTCCACTGGGGCCTGACAAGGACCTGTCCTCTGTTATTTCCTAGGTAAATTGAACTTGGGCTGGTGGTTCTCATGGGCCAGTTAAGCTCCAGGAAACAAACTGAAGGTCACAGAATTTCTTAAATCTAACAAGAGAGGGGCCTGGCAGTAGGAGGGGTAGGGGGTGGAAACACACTTTCTAGCAAATTGATTGACTGGAACCACTAAGAGAAGCAGGTGTCAGTGGATTCTCTCTCCTGGTGCCCAAAGGCTTTCTCATTTCTGGTTCCAATAGAGACTGGGAACTTCCACTTTAGAGAGAGACACTTTGGTGACAATCCAGGTCACTTTTTTTTTCTTGGAAACTCGGAGTGTCAGATCTTGAAATCTTGCTCCATTGAAACTGCAGTTAATCCAAATGGTATCTAAATGCTCAAAAACACTGGGCCACCCTGCCAGCCATGCCCTGTCAGGTCCTGCCATACCCTTTGGCTAGCAAATCCCACACCATAGCTGTGACTCCTCACATAGGCAGGCAAGGGCCTTCTTTTCACATCCCGACCCTTTCTGAGGTGCTTCTTGTACTGACAGATGATCTTCCCAGCACTGGTGTTCCTGGGCCTGAAGAACAATGATTGCTGTGGGTGCTGTGGCAATGAGAGCTGTGGGAAGAGATTTGCGGTGAGTTACCAGGGGGACAGACACCAGAATTATTCCTGGGTACACTGTCCCCTTGTGCTGGGCATCTTGAGGGTGGAGATGAGTAGCCAGCCCCAAGGAGGACTCTGGGGACAACTGGTGCAGGGATAAAGATGGAATTCTCCCTGTGGATGGAAAGGAATAATGATAAATTTAAAATATCCCTTCCTATTTTAAAAACAAGTGGGGAGATAAGAGCTGAGAACTTCAGTGGAACAATATACAGAATGCAGGCTGGGAGGGCAGAGATGGGGACTGGCTCTCTCCCTCAGCCATGAGGCCCTGAGCCCTTAGACAAGTCATTTCCTTCTCTGGTCCATCGATAGAGGAGTTAGGATATGAAAGCAGATGGTGACCTCTTCTCCCCAATAGTCACCTAAATACCCCACCCACACCACTGCCAGGTCAGTTCCTCAGTGCCCAGCTCTTCCCCCTTCTCCCTGAATTTTTCCTCCATGCAGCCATCCATCTTTTCTCGAGTGGGTGGAAAGATTAGCCATCCATCCTCCTCATGAGGTGGGGAGAATTCTGGGTCGTGAGCTCGGGGCCCATTTCTACAACTGGCCAAGTCACTGTCCTGCTCTCGGCTTCCCTCTGCTCACCTGCACTATGAGGAAGTTGGACTAGGTCAGAATTCCCCAAGCTTGGGATGTGCTCTGCTGGTACTCAGATGTGATATGTTTTTCAACAGCATGGCAGGCTTCTCCCTTTTCACTTCCTCTTGCACCCTTTGAGTCTATCATGAAAAATGTCTTGTTTTGGTGGAAAGAAGCCCTTACTACCCCTAACCCCTCAAAATCCCCCTTTCTAACAAAAAGAGCACAAGCCCCCAGCTCCAGGGTTGCAAGCAGCACTAACAGAGAAGTCAGTGATGCTGTGTTATGTTTGCTAAAGATCCTAGCTTTTCATTCAGATGATGTAAATGGATGAAGGAGAGGGTTGACTGAAAGAGAAGTATCAGGAGATCGGGTACATTGACGTGGCAAAGGCAAAGGTAGAACTGGAATGAGGCGCGATGAGGGGTGAGCTCAGCTCCTGCTCCATCCCCTGGGGTGCAACCGTCCACCTGAGAGGCTCCTGAGCTCCAGGGATGAACTATACACACTCACCTTAACTTCTTCAAGGGGAAGCTATCTGCTCTGAAACAAAACCATGTCATCATTCTCACCAACTTTGCTCATTTATTCAATCACACAATATTTCTTGAGCACAAATGAAGGGCTGAGGCCGGTGCACTGCACACACCACACAGATGTCCATGTGAGATGACAGATCATTCAAAGAAAACGTCTCACCTTCATTACACCATCATGAGTCTCCAGGAATCATCAATTACTATAACAACCCTTAAATCATCACTTAGAAAGAGATGTAAAATACCACAATTTATTTGATAAAATTATATTACATGTTATATGTAATATGGTATTTTTAAGTAATTAAGATAAGAAGAAATATATAACTCATTTCTCCCTTGAAATGTAATCTTGCTCTGCTTGGTAGACTTTGAGGGAATATGTGGAAAATGACAATTTGAAAAATGAAAAGGAAATTGAGTTAAAAGAGAAGACTCACTGCTTAGAGTCCACCAGCTCATTCCCTGGCAGTGACTAGAGGTGAAGATCAGCCCATTAAAACAAGGTTTGGTGTATTTATTTTTATTTTTTGGCTTATTACAACCACAGCAAAAAGTGAAGAAACATTCAAAGTATTGTACAAAACTTTTTTTTAATTAGATGTAAGTGAAGTCCAAGAGAAAGGCTGAGAAGTCATGTGTTCACAAGTACAGTTGAGTCAATCCGATCTGAAACATTTGGTCTGCCCAATTCCAGTTGTCTGTCTGAGCTTCTTAAACCCCCTCATCCCCAACACCTGGGTGGGACCTCCCTTGGTGAGAGTTGAGGATGACACCTCCAAGTGACTGGCCAACTGTCCACAGGGCAGTGCCCATCAAAGGAGCGGCCAAGCCAGTCTGTAAAGTGAGGCCCCAGCCACAGTTGCCCTGGACCAGGGACCACCGCACTCTAGGTGGCCAGCAGAAGCATTTCTTGCTTTTGTTTGGTTTGCAATCAGCTGCCAACATTTCAAACTGCAGTTCATTAAAGTATGTAGATAACTTACCTCTTTTTCAAAACTTATGCTACTCCTGGCCTGCATTTTGCACAGTGGCCTACACAGGGCAAGGCTGAGCCCTTTGTTAGCGCCCCTACTTGCCCCCCAAGAGCCATTGCATCGTACCCTGCTCTGGAGCCACGTCTCCTTACTGTTCTGAGAATCTGGACAAAGCAATAACCATTCCATAAAGACAGGTATTTACAAACGTTTGCCAGACAAAGAGCAAGCAGCTGTAGCCTGGCTGAGCAGCGCTCTAATGCTGAAAACTTTGAATTCTTTCTCCCAAGGCTCACAGCATCCCCTCCAGTGTTTAGGGAAAGCGGGGCTTCTGTGGAACCTGGTTTAATGAACCCTGCTGGGGAGAAAGGCCCGTGAGGCATAAACAGACTGGGCCCAGGACTGAGGGCTCAGTCCTGCTGCTGTCCCCACAGCCTTGCTCGCTACCCTTTCCTGGCCCCTAGGGCCCTGTCCTCTCCCTTGCTATGTCTGTCTAGAGTATTCCCCAGAAGTCAGCTGCATCAGTCTTTCTTTTCCCTGGGGAGTGAAACCAGGACTAAGAGTCAGCAGTAGACTCAGGTGTGCTGGCTGTGGAGCTGGAAGAAGTCAGGAGATCACCTAACAGAGTTTCCTGGTGAAACTGGGAAATGCAGGTGAGCTCTCCTCTCAGGACAAGCACATGGAAGCCCAGCCCCAGGAGCCTACCTCTCACATAATCTAGACTAAGTGAGAGCCGAGGAGAGAGGAGGGTGACTTCCAAGGTGGGCTTTAAAAACTGACCTGGCTTTGTTCTCAGGCCTCAACCTCCTCCTCTCCTACTACAGGTTCTCCTGTGGTCTAATCCTTTAAAAAATTGATGTCTCAAGGTCCAATGGGATAGCGAATTAACCTACTCAACTTAATAAGAGTCTTATGAAGACCTTGGCCTTGACAAAGGGCATCTTTAATAATGGGAATGAAGGTAGGTGAGTGAAGGAGATATTTAGGGGCAGGCACACATCAGCGCCCTTTTTAGGTGGGTAAAGGCCCACCCTGGCCATAGGCAGGGCCCGCTGGTGGGCAGGCCTGTGTGTTGGAGAGGAAGATTAGGTCAGGTCATAAAGGAGCATATTCATTATAGGGTAGCACTGCTCCCATGTCTGGCTCACCAGCGCCCCCTAGGGACACCTCCTGGTGAGCATTTCTGGAATGAGCACTTCAGCTAGTTTGGGGGGATTTAAGAAGACAGTTCTTTGCAATAATAATCTTGAAAGAAGAAATACAGTATGGAATGCTCTTTCTTCACTAAGTGTTATTTATGCTGTAAAATGGACCATGGCACTTGCTCCCTTTCATAAGGACATTGCAGGGTTTGGGGAAGATATTGTAAGCATTCGTGTGCCAGGAAGGGGAGAGTGGTACCAAGTGCCTGGGGTATTGAGGACACAAATGTCCTCAAATGCTTGTTGGGTAAATTAGGTAAATGAACACTCAGGAGGGATTTCAGGTGATTTCCAAACTCTCAGGCTCAATTCTCACGAAATCTTTTGAGTTAGGCATTAAGCACCCCTTTTATAAATAAGGAATCTGAGGCACAGGACATTAACTTCCTGACTGCAACACCCCACCTCGCCGTGCTTCCCCCTTCCCGAGGGTAGGAGAGGCTGAAAATACAGGACATTAATGTTTTAGGGCAAAAAATACACTTCAGGTCATCTCTATATATCTCTTAGAATAATTGATAAAGAGGAACCTCCACGCTCACATGTCCCCAAACCACCCACTTTCCCTCCGTTCCCAGCAGCCAGGGCCTCCTCCCTCAGGTTCAGCAGACAGAAGTACCTGCCTGACCAAGGACCCCGAGGATGGGGGCAGAGCTGGGGTCTGATCCCGACTGGTCAGCCTCCAGAGCCCGACAGACACAGAGGTCGCAGAGCTGACATTGGTGAATTAGAGGGCACCTGAGTGGAGGGCAGGTTCATCTTCCATTTCAAGGGAAGAGCTCACAGCAGATAATAAACGCAGGTGTTTATCCATGTGGACAGGACATTGAACAACCCTAAGAGAGTGAGCCCTTTACTTTCATTTTTCTGCCCAGAGTTATGCTGTCTGTATTTGTGGAAAACAGGAGTGTGTGGGGACAGGATACTAAACATATTACAATATAATAATGACATTTATCAAGTGCTCGCTAATGACTTGGGAAATTATCTGAAAGTTAGACATAGGCAGAGATTTCTGGGTACCCTGTTAGTGAAGTACTGGGCACTATCTAACAGCCCCCCACCTGGGCTTGTCTGAGTTTCTAGAGTCTGTACCTTTGATGCACTATTCACTATTGATCAGATGATCTTGCTTAGTATTGTCTCCTTCGGGCAGGTATTGATTATTGAGCCTATTTTACAGAATGGAAGTGGAGGCCTCAGAAAGATTAACTTGCCAAGGCCATAAGGAGCAACCAGGGCTCAGACCCAGACTGGTCTGCCTGTCATTCAGGCCCGTGACCATTGCACTGTAGCGTCCCTCCTTAGTATTTATTCATTTAGATGAGGAAAGACATTTCCATAGTACAAAGACGACAAAGGAAGCCTCCCCTTCCAGGCTCCAAACTTTGGCTGCTCCTTCCCTCCCCCCTCCATAGGTGACTAGTGTTCCCAATATTGTGTCTTCTCCCAGAGACATTCCAAGCCTGCTGCCTGTTTACTTTAAAAAAAACAAAACAAAAAAAACTACCAATTTAGAGTGTCAGGTTCTAACATAACAAACTTGGCCTCAATATTTTTTCTTTTAGCAAAAAAATGTTGTGTCTTGAAACTCACAACAAATTAGTTATTCCACGCTAGTTTTAAGGCTGGTGCTATCTCTGAGTAGTGAATTTGGTAATTTTTAAAGACTTGTAAACTTAAAATTACTTATAGCAAAGTGACATAAAGTGCACCTTGCTTCATGTGTTTCATCTGGAAACATTATGAAAAATCAGTTTGGGGTGATTTTATTCATTTTAAGGTGAGACATCTCCCTCCCTCCTGAGAGTAAGAGAACAACCAACCTGTACAGAACCTTTATAAGAGTATTTTGATGCCACACCGAGAACTTTCCAGGAAGCAAGATCTCAAATGCTCCAAAGAAGGACCATTTTGCAGGTTCTGTTATGCTTTGGGACTTAAGGAGGGAAGGTAAGGAAGGTTAGATGGAAGTAGGAGAAAGCAAGGCAGAGGACTCTCCATGATGAGAGTACAGGGTAGTTAATGAGATTAGGTGCTCCCTTGAGGGTGATTCCACCTCCGAGGGCCTGGAAAGGAAGCATTTCCAAAGTGTATTAGCCTAGATGCACAAGAAGATGGGCGGGGCTTGGTTAAGGGGAAGATAAACCTTTTTTAGGTCAAGTGCAGGACTACCCGACATGACCTGCCCAGTTAGCAATTTATGATGAGATCACCCTGTGAGGTTACTATGAGTTAGATTTATTACAGAGCCCCTTTTCCATCCACATCATAAATTCGGTGTAGATCATATCCATGCATTTTTTTTAACTTTTACTACAAAAAAATCCACTTTCAAATGTGCGAAGCTATGCTGTCCAATGCAGCAGCCACTATCCACACATTGCTGTTGAGCACAGGAAATGTGGCTAATCTAAATTAAGATGTACCCTAAGTATTAAATAAACTCCAGATTTCACAGAATTAGTACCAAAAGAAGAATGTAAAATATCCTATTGGTAATTTTTATATTGATTATATGTTGAAATTATAATAGTTAAGATATGTTGAGTTAAAGAAAATATACTTTTTTACTGTTTTAATGGTGGTCAATGGTGGATAATTTAAAATTATTTATGTATATACAGGGTAAGACAAAAGTAGGTTTACAGTTGTAAGTACATGAAACAAAGTTTATTCTTGTATTATTGCTTATTCATTACTATATTATTTTTCATATGAACTATAAACTTACTTTTGCCCTACACTGTATATATGACTAACATAATTTCATTAGATAGTGTTTACAATAGAAACCCTTTGGAAAAGGGAAAAATTGTCTCATTGATATTCTATGTTAGCCTGGTTTTTCATTTACTTAGACTTGCCTAAAATACTGAATGTTTGCATTTGTACTCTCTTTTTCTGTCTGTAAACATCTGCCTGCTAAAATGTTCCGGGAGAGATATCTAAGGCTTTACTCAGCTCACACAACAGGAATAGTATAAGTCAATTTCTCCTCTCATTACTAACTGTGCTGCTTTAACTGAAGGGAACCTCTAGAACCTTCTACCACTTTCCTCCGTTTACCACAGGAAGCTGAGGCCAGAGAGGTGGGAGCCTGAGTGGTCCTGAGAAGACTGGAATCCAGGTCTCCTCAGACTCCCAATTTGCTTCCTATAAATGCAATCTTTCCTTTTCATTATAGCAATTTTAGATACTCTGAGATTCTTAACAACCAACAGTTTCATAATTCCTGACTACTAATTAGAACTCAAGTTCAGAGGTCAAGTAACCAAAAAAGATTGTTTTCCTTATATGCTGTTTTATTTCTCTGGGAGAACCAATACCATTCACAGGGCAACTTGTAAATACGAGTATCCGGTGTTGGTGGCAGTGTGTCATGGGTGTGGGTGTGTTTGAAGGAGTGGAAGGCACAGGACACTGGGCTGAGAGGGAGGAGACCCTGGTTCACAATGTGTGATATGAAAACAAATACCAACTAAAGTAGAACTCCATTATTGCATAGATTTCAATTACCCAGACACAATCAGGTCCTCTCCATCCCCAAACCCCATCCTCCAAATATACGTTGTGATAAGATTGCTAGTAATACATGGAGAGAACAAGGAAGTATCTGACATTTAACTTGGATTATCATCTAATTTTCACAACAGACCTTTAGATAGGCTTTGTCATGCCCATTTTATAGATGAGAAAACTAAGACTCTGAGAAAACATACATTATGCAGTCATCAGACAGAGAAAAGTGGCAAAGCTGAGATTTGAGCCTGGGTCTGTTGACTTTAAAACTCTTGTGCTTTGTAAGTGGCAATCTCTACAGATCACTTTGTAGCTCATACAAAGTGGCCTCAGGTAAGGCACAGGCAACAGCTGAACTTCGCCTGAATAAGAGCCCTTCTTAAAAGTCACGAACACACATGGTGGCCAGCTTCAAGACCACACCAGAGCACCACCCAATCACCTTCACAAATGGCACACCCAATGGGCAAACTCAGCAGGCACCAGAACCCAGCTAAAGCAAATCTTACTCTGTACAGTCAGCACCTGCACAATAGCCCCTTCACTATAGTCACAGCCAATCCTCACAACCTATCAGCCTGAAGGTCAATCCCTTCACTGACATTCCAACAGCAATCAAGGCTCAACTACAACAGGAGGGCACACACCACCCACATGAGAGTCAAATCTGGAGTTCCTAACTAAGGTGACCAGAAAGACTGTGCCACTGGGCTTCATAGGACACCTACTACATTAGGTCACTCTACCAAGATTGGGAGATGTAGCAGCTCTACCTAATACATAGAAACAAATGCAAGGAGGCTGCCAAAATGAGGAGAAAAAGAAATATGTCTCAAATGAAAGAATGGAACAAAACTCCAGAAAAAGAACTGAACAAAATGGAGAAAAGCGATCTACCAGGTTCAGAGTTAAAAGCACTGATTATAAAGATGCTCAGTGATCTCAACAAGAACTTCAACAAAGAGATAGGAAATCTAAAAATGGAGATAGAAAACATAAAAAAGAACCAGTCAGGAATGAAAAACACTAGAAAAAAATCAACAACAAATTAGATGAAGCAGATCAAATCAGAGAGTGGAAGACAAGGAAGCAGAAAATATCCAATCAGAGCAGTAAAAAGAAGAAAATGAATGCAAAAATATGAGGATAGGTAAAGGGGCCTCTGGGACAGCATCAATCATACCAACATTCACATCATAGGGGCTCAGAAGGAGAAAGGAAAGAATAAGGAATAAAAACTTATTTGAAGAAATAATGACAAAAAACTGCCCTAACCTGGAGAAGGAAATAGATATGCCCTAACCTGGAGAAGGAAATGGATATGCAAGCCTAGGAAACACAGAGTCCCAAACAAGAAGAACCCAAAGAAGCCCACACCAAGACACATCATAATTAAAATGCCAAAAGGTAAAGACAAAGAGAGAATCTTAAAAACAGAAGGAAAAAGAAAAAGCAGTTAGTGACCTACAAGGGAGCTCCCATAAGACTGTCAGCTGATCTCTCAATAGAAACTTTGCAGGTCAGAAAAGATTGTCAGAAAATATTGAAAGTGGTGAAAAGTAAGGACCTATAACCAAGATTACCCTCCCCAGCAAGTCTATCATTAAGAATCAAAGGAGAGGTAAAGAGCTTCCCAGACAATAAGTTAAAGGAGTTCATCACCACCAAACCAGTATTATAAAAAATGTTAAAGGAACTTCTTTAAGATGAAAAAGAAAAAGATAAAAATATTAATAATAAAATGGCAATAACTACATATCTATCAACAGTTACTTTAAATGCAAATGGATTAAATAACTCCAATCAAATAGTATAGGGTGACTGAATGAATAGGAAAACAAGACCCATACATATGCTGCCTACAAGAGAGCACTATAGATTGAAAGACACACACACAGACTGAAAGTAAAGGGATGGAAAAAGATATTTCATAAAAATGAAAACCAAAAAAAGCTGGGTAACAATAGTTATACCAGACAAAATGGACTTTAAAACAAAGGCTATAATAAGAGACAAAGAAGGACCCTGCAATTCCACTTCTTGCCATTTATCTGAAGAAACCCAAAATAATAATTTGAAAAGACATATGCATCCCTATGTTCACTGCAGCATTATTTACAATAGCCAAGATATGGAAGCAACCTAAGTGCCCATCAATAGACAAATTGATAAAAAAAAAAATCACACACACACACACACACACACACACACACAGGAATATTACTTGGCCATAAAAAATGAAATCTTGTCATCTGCAACAACATGGATGAACCTAGAGGATATTATGCTAAGCGAAATAAGTTAGACAAAGAAAGACAAATACTATATGATTTCACTGTGGAATCTAAAAAACAAAATAAATGAACAAACAAAATAGAAACAAACTCATAGGTACAGAGAACATTTTGATGGTTGCCAGATGGGAGGGCTGGGTGAAAAGGGGGAAGGAATTAAGAAGTACAAAGTGGTAGTTACAAAACAGTCATTGGGATATAAAGTATAGCATAGATAATATAGTTAATAATATTGTAATGACTATGTATGTTGTCAGATGGATACAAGATTTATTGGAGTGAACACTTAGTAAGTTACATAAATGTCCGATCACTATGTTGTATACCTGAAACATAATATTATACATCAACTATAATTAAAAAATTATTTTTAAGGAAAATAAAACCTCTTATACTTTGCACTACACCTTCATGTCACCAAATTAATAAAGGTGATCATTTTCCACCTCTATTTCCAGAGTTATTAATGTTTCCATGTTACTCTTATTGCTGTTTAGAATAGAAATTGTATTTCTGGGCCTAATATTTTTCATCTGTAAGAGACAGTTTGCCTGAATGGGCTCTAGGATTCTTTCCTGCCTTTCATACTGTACAACTTTTTTTACTTTATAATTTAATAAAAGAAAGCTGCTAGTACAATCAATTTTTTACTAAGTAATCTCTGTCATATAAAAATATTTAAAAGAACTGGAATTGTTGGGCTTGTTTAACTGAAAGAAGAGAAAACTTTCAGAGGGCAGAGGGAGTGGAGAGATGTAAAATATGCTTATTTAAGATGTAAAATGTCCAGATATTTTAAGGTGGCTACCACATGGAAGAGAGGTTGGACTCCATCTTTTTGACCTCAAGGAATGTAACTACAACCAATGAGGAGAATTTCTAGACTTCTACTCTTTCTCATATGCTCAACCTGCTGGCTACATAAGACATAGAGTAACTTATTGGGGTGAGATGATTAAAGCAGAAAACTTTAAGATCACTTTCATGATAAGATTCTTTGATTCTATAATAGACTGATCTTCCATACTAGCCCTGTAAAAGAGATTCTATACTTAACAAGACTGAAATCTTTGGTTCAAGGGTATCAAATCATAATTAGCACTTCAGTCATCAGTGAACAGGTGAAAAAGATATGGGCATGGGGTAAAGAAGGGGACATAAGACACCAAAGTTCATTCTATGAAACCCCAGAGGTCCAATCTCTTGTAAGACTGGCTTCCACCTGCAACGTCCCTGTAGTCACCATGCTCAACAGCAGGCTGCTTAGTTGTGGTGAAAGCAACCTGTGGACCAGCTTAAGAACCTGCTGTCTTCTCTTTCAGATGTTCACCTCCACAATATTTGCTCTGATTGGATTCTTGGGCGCTGGATACTCATTTGTCATCTCAGCCATCTCCATCAACAAGGGTCCTAAATGTCTCATGGAAAATGGCCAGTGGGGCTACCCCTTTCACAAAGGGTAAGGTGCACCCTGCAATGCCCACTTGTCACCCCAAGGGGCAGGGGCAGATAAATGGTCCAAGGGGAGAAACTGCACATGTCCTGTCATCCTAACAAGTCTCAGGCATGCTGCTGTGAGGCAGAGCTGGAGTGGGGAGTGCAGTGACATTGCACAAGAGCTCACCTCTAACTGCTGCTCTGACAGGGACCAGGTAGAGTAAGGAAAGGGCACCTCTGCCGGCCTGAGGGAAGGAGAGCTGTGGTGTCCCCAGTGACACCCACAGTTTATTTTAGCAGACACATGAAACAACTAGCAATATTGATAACAGACAGTGTTGGCTTCCACTGTAAATCTTAGAATAGAAAACAAGCATGATTACTCACCACAGGCCCGAAGGCTTTCACTAATACCCCAAATGGTCTATAACTAACAGTTTTTCAAGGTGCAAATTTACAGCTAATGGCATTGGAAACCATGTCGATTCTTCACGAGAGTTAATGTTAATAGAAATATTTAAAATAACACTTCATATTTTCATGGTGCTTTGTAGTTTATAAAAAAAACTTTCTTTTTTTGTTTTTTTTAAACAAATTTATAATTTAGTATCCATAACAACCTCAAGAGGTAATTTACTTCCTGCCAAGATAGGCTTAATAGATTTGACTTGCCCAGGTCAAATTTGAGGCCCAGGTCCATGAAATATGAGGTTGGAGACTTGGGCACAGCTATCATTGCCTGCATCTCTGAGAGTCTCAGAACCTGAGACTTTGGGGGAGAGAAGGGCCTGGAACAGCCATCCCTGGTAGTTTGTGGGTGGGACTGAGAGGGTTGCTCCAGGCACCAAACTCAAACCTTGCTTCCAAGTTCCACCCTCAGCATTTTGCTAATCCCACCTCCAGGAGGTGCTATCATCCCACCACTGCACACGCTCCTCAGAAGAGGGAAAGACACACTGCCAACCACTTCATCTCAGGGCCTTCTCTTCACCAAATGTGCCTGGAAAATATTGTTTCTCTGTAACTTCTTATCATCATCAAGTTTAAAAACTGTAAAGAGGGACAGGACTACATGGAAAACTGCAGAACAGAAAGGCGAGTGTTTAAAAAATAACAACTGCCAAAAAGAGGTCTTACTCAACAATACATATGTTGTGTTTTCTCAGTGAATTCTCACAACCGAGAGGTTGCTTTCAGCTTATTTTATAGATGAAGAAACTGATACTGCTGGTGGGAAACGGATAAGTAACTTGGTTGAGGAACACGCAGCTAGTAAGAGGAATGCTTGCATTCAAACCCAAGTCCATCAGAATCCAGGATACCAGGTTCTTTCCTTTAGACAACTCAGATCAAGTGAAATAATAGCAATCCTAGCATTACTGAGTGCTTCCTATATGCCAGGCACTGTCCTAAGCACTTTATTTGTATTAACTCATTTAATCCTCACAATAACTCTAGGATTTCACAGGTAATGTTATTCCCATTTTACAGGTAAGTCACACAGCCAGTGAGCAGCTAGAACCTGTGCTCTTATGGAAAGTCAATCAATGTGATAATGTTTTATTTTGAAATCAAGAGCAAATGCCCGTTCCTTTGTTCTTTCGACTATTAAATGCCAAGGCATCTTCCATCATTGCAAACATTTTTCAAATCTTAATACAGAATGTATTAAATAAGTGTGTACTGATTACTATAGAATTCATCAGAAACAGGAATCATCAACAAAATCCAAGCACAATCAGGTGGGTGCTGACTTGGTGGCCAGGTGCAGACAGAGCTTCCCACTGAGGCCCTGAGAGGACAGAGGAGGCATAAAGGAAGGGGGGAGACCAGCTGGTGGCTCTGAGTGTGAGGAGGAATGACAGCGACCCAGAGGCCTGGCCCTCTTCCCTGTGGCTGTGGGAGACAGTGCTTCGCTTTCCCTTCAGGGCAGACGCCCTCCCGGTGCAGGGGCCTCCTCACATGCAGCTCGTCAATGTATTGTACTTCTCCTGTTTCAAAGTTCTTGTAAGATATAGATTAAGGCAGCAGACTACTTAGTGCTCCTAGTTAATGAAATCTTTTTGCATGTGGACTTCCCACATGTTGACAAAAATATAATTGAGTCAAATTCACAATTTGGCTAGAATTAGGCTTTTAAAAAGTCAAGGTCTTCCCTTTAACTATATGACACGATTGTACTTTTGGCTTAAGGTGGCCACTAGACGTGACAGAATTGTGACAAATATCCAAGTGGTCCTGAATGACAGTAGGGGGGACAAAGCTCAGGGACACGTGTGAGATTCTGCTCCTGGAGTGTCTTCATTTCCCTGGTTCCCCAAAAGATGGTGAATTAAGCCATCCTCTCTGTCAGCTCACAAAAATCACTCTGTCACTTAGCTGTGTGACCTAGGGGAAAGTCACTTAACCTCTCTGTGCTTCAATGTCTTTCTTTGTGAAATAGAAGGAAAGAGTCATAAGGTTTCTATAAAAAATAAAATAGTTGCCCAGCCGGGTGTGGCTCAGCGGTTGAGCATCGACCTAGGATCCAGGAGATCAAGCTTTGATTCCCAGTCAGAGCACATGCTCTGGTTGGGGGCTCAATCCCCAGGAGGGGACGTGCAGGAGGCAGCTGATGCATGACTCTCTCATCATTGATGTTTCCATCTCTCTCTCTCCCTCTTCCGTCCTCTCTCTGAAATCAATAAAGATATATTTTCTAAAAAAAATAGTTAAAAATGTAAAATGTTTGGAACAAGGTCTAACACATAGTATGTAGTCTATAGAAATGTTACGTGTTGTTTTTAAATTTATTGATATTATGGGATATTTTTCTTATGGTGCTTATATTTTTGGATGGAAAGCATTTCAAAAGAGAACTATTGCGGTGACTTTCCAGTCTAAGGTATGGCCTGCTTTTTATAGCTGTCTCCTTCCTCCCCCATGCTCCTGACAGCGATTACCTCAGTGACGAAGCCTTATGGAGCAACTGCCAGATGCCTGAAAACGTGGTGTCCTGGAATCTGACCCTCTTCTCCATCCTGCTCATCATAGGGGGGACCCAGATGTTGCTCTGTGCCATCCAGGTGGTCAACGGCCTCCTGGGGACCCTGTGTGGAGACTGCGGGTGTTGTGGCTGCTGTGGGGTGAGTTGATGTCTTTGTCCTTACTCCTCAGGATGGGAATCCGAGGCTGGCCTCCAGCGCTAGTAGAAATGACACGGCGAAGAGGGTGGCAGCTACAGAAAACCACAGGCAGGCTGGACAGTCCGGGCAGCCCCCTCTGTCAACCCAGGGAACAGTGACATTGTGTTGCTGGGGCCCAGAAACTCTGTTCTCTGTGCATGTTAACATACCCAGGCTGAAGTTGGCCCAAATTTCCAGTCTCACACCCAGCTGACCATAGTCCTGAAGGTAAAGGACTGAGTATACATGTAGAAATTTACAATGTTATGTGAGAGTCCCCAGGGAGTGGGTATTTGTCATGTGTACAAGGTGTCAGTAGTAACACATCACAGTCTGGCCCAAACCTTCTCACCATTTCCTGACTAGAGCTAAGCAGTGGGTTAAATTTGCCAAGTAGTATACAGAACACACTTCAAGGAATTTTCTTTTCCCTGTAAAAGAACAGAACGTATCAACTAAAAAGTAAACTATATTTTGATGAGATACCTGATGTAAAAAAGAAATGTTCCCAAAGTGCGGGAATAGGAAAAGTACAAAGGGTTTAGTCTCAAAATTGATTATAAATTATCAGTAAGAATGTAAAAAATAAAAATAAACCTATGAGAAGTAAGACAGTGTATTTATTTCATCTAATGACCAAACCAGATCAGGCAAAGTTATTTAAATATGCAGATTGGTGCATGAGGGGGGAAAAATAACTCGGTTGTCTAATTGGAAATTGTGTGGATAAATAAAGGTCTATCTACTTAACATAATATCATTCCCTAATTTTATTTTATTTTTTATTTTATTTTTTTAAAAATATCTTTATTGATTTCAGAGAGAGGAAAGGAGAAGGAGAGAGAGAGAGACAGAAACATCAATGATGAGAGAGTCATTGATCGAGCCCACGACCTGGGCATGTGCCCTGACCGGGAATCGAACCCTGATCGCCTGGATCCTAGGTCGACGCTCAACCTCTGAGCCACGCCCGGCCGGGCAATATCATTCCCTAATTTTAAATGAGTCAAAAAATTTTCTTTAAATTTTTAACAAGCATTATATGTCTATAAGTCAAAAAGTGTGTGTGTGCGTGTGTGTGTGTGTGCGTGCGTGTGCGTGTGCGTGTGTGTGTGCGTGTGCGTGTGTGCACGTGTGTGTGTGCGTGTGTGTGTACACAGATACAGATATATAAAGAGGTTTTCTGTTGGAAATGCTGCCCCCTGCCCTTTTCTTCTGTCCAACCATTTCTCCCAGTTCTCCACCTAGGAAATGTTACCTAATTTCTTCTATATCCTCCCAGAATTTCTTTTTATTGTTTTTATTAATAATATTTATGGTTGAGTGTTGACCCATGAACCTAAAGGTCACAGGTTGGATTCTTGGTCAGGGAACACGCCTGTGTTATGGGCTGATTCCCAGCAGGGGGCTTTCAGGAGGCAGCCAATCAATGTTTCTCTCCCATGGATGTTTCTCTCTATATATCCCTCTCCATTCATCTCTCTCTGAAGAAAAAATCAATAAAACAAACATTTTTTTAAATAATGTTTATGAGATAGTGTTATTTAAAAAGAACAAAATACAAAATAAATGTATACAGGATAGAAAATTGTATAAATATAAAAAAACAAATGCTATAAATAGAAAAAGACCTAAAGGAAATCCAACCAAAATGTTAAATAATAGTTAAAGGTTTAACAATTTTATATTTTAAAATATAAAAGAGTAAACAAAAAGTTCCAAAAATCTACTGTAAAATGCATGTATTACAAGTAAATTTTACTGGCTATTGACTTTTTTCTATAAATTTTCAATTCTATTGTGTTGTATGTAATATTTTTGGTCAATAAACACAATTGAACAAATTGTATAGAAAAGAAAACTACCAGTTAGTTATTCATCAAAATTATTTTTACGATAACAGTAAGAATATTCAGCATGTGGGTCTTCTGATTCCTCCACAATGAATTCGTGCTTTCTGAGTCAGCTGATTCATTTCAAACACCAATATTATTTCTTTTCCTGCTTTCACAGAAGACGGTTACACTTTTTAGCTAGGTTAGGTAGAAAAATTTTATTGCAAGATTTATTGGAAATACTACTGCTCTTTGAATACAAGATAGTAGTTTACTAAATCTGAGGATTATCTATAAATGAAAAAACATACCCTTAAATGTTAGCACATTGACTCTTTTCATTGAGTCTCATCTACTCAGGTATCATATTTTCTCAAGTTTAATGAATAAATTACTTGATAGTCAAAAGGCAGGAGATGGTGAATGAACCCTGCTGGAATTTCCTCCCTCTCTCCCTTCTTCAACTTTTTATGTGGAAAACTTCACACCTATATAAAATTTAAAAAAACAGTACAATATACACCTGTATGTTTTCACCTGGATATACAAGTTGTTCATATTTGCTCCCTCTTTTTTAACCATTGGAAAATAACTTGCAGACATCAGGCAACTTCACTACTAAATATCTCAGTGCCCATTAGAGCTAAGTTTTAAAACTTAGTCTGGTGAGGATTCTCCTCTTGTGAGCTTGCCTCTCGTAGAGGAGGTCGGCGTCCCTCCCCCAGCAGGACACCGCGGGAAGGCGCGCGCTCTAGGAGTGAAGTTACTAGTGCCAGCGGCCTAACTTCTCTGTCATAGTTACCCCAATCACCTTTACCAAACTTCTGCAGAGAGTGAGCTGATCAAGATGCATTTATCTAGGCAGAAAATATCTATAGAGGTCCTGAGCTTGGCACAGCCCTTGAATGAGGCAATAGATAAAAATGTGCTCTAAAATTCAAGCTATGGCCCGGGATGAGTGCCAGCTCTGTGGTCTTGGCGAAGTCAATTGCCCTCACTTGTTTCTTTGTAAAATGTAATTGTTAAACCAACTTCCTACAGTTGTTGACTGAGCACCTAACATGCGTGATTAATATATATTCATTTCAACAATTAGAAGGCTCAGTACATTGCACTGATTGTTATTTACTAAGAGCATGAAAATCAGTGAGACAGCATAGCTGCCAGAAAAGGAACACAATCTCTGGGTTCAACCTCCCTGGGCTCAAATCCTGGCTCCTCTACTTAGTTGTGGCTTTAGAGACATCACTTGAGCTCTCTGTGCCACTTATAGAAATTGTTTTTAATAACAAATGATGCAAAATAAAGTGAAGCTTCAACTCTTATAACTTAAACACAATTAGGAAATTAAAGCTCTGAAACAAAGTCGGAATAGTATAGAAAACATTCAGTAAGTAACCAATAAGGGTCAAGAGTATTGGAGCAGAGAGGTGATGGGGAAGGGAGAGGGGAGGGGAGAAATAAGCAAAAAAAGGGAAAAAATGATGTCATGCTTAATTAACTTTTTCTGCCTTCTAGGGAGATGGACCAGTTTAAACCCCTGTGATGACCTTCTCTGACGGGGTGGCATGTGGGAAGAGACACTGAACTTCACCTTCTCTCTTTGCAGTTGTCGGCTTCCATGTGCTTCCCGACTGTCAAAGCGCAGGAAGGGACAGTTATTCTTTCTTTCCAACCAGCTTAGCTCCACTTGGAGCTTTAGGTTAGTTTCAAATAAAAAACAGGTTGCCCACATGAGTTAGATTTATAAATCTTTCAATTTAGCTTCTCGTTAGAATTGAAGAGCAGGTAAAAAGCTAATTTTTCACAAGTTTTTCTTAAAGAATGAAAAATGGCTGTCACGTGGACTGCCACATACTTCTTTGTACAAACAGGTGTTTATGTCTTTGGAAGTTCAACATAATTCAAAGGAGAAAAGCACATTAAAATGAGCAACTAAGACCAATTTTTGTTGTCAAGATTTATGAAAAAAAAGAATGACCGATGTGTCATAAATAATTTTTATTTGGTGTCTTTTGGCTAACTTGTTTGAATTAATTGTGATTACTCTTTTGAGTAAGAATTTCCTTATGTATATTAAATGAAAAGCCTAATTCAGTAGTAATATAATAAACATAGTGTGTGTTTGGGGAAGGAGGGGGGAAAGGTTGAATGAATAACACTCTCTTTTCACTTCTCTACAAATGCCTCCTTTGATCAAACAAAAAACATTTTTAAAAAGTTGACTTGGGCAATAACTTGTCAGCCTAGGACCCACCCAAGATTAAGGTATATTATATTATGACACTAACTTTGGTTTTATAAGTCAGGCCCTAATATGATGTTAAATCCATTGTGTTGATTTGAGTTCAAACCTCAGCTCCACCACATACCAGCTTGGGGACCCTGGGAAAGTTACTTTCTAAGTCTGTCTGTTTCCTCATCTGTAAAAGGACTGTTAAAAGGCAACCAATCATCCAAGAAATGTCCAAGGGCCCCCAGGGTGACGCCGGGAGGCCTGTGGGATTGTGAACATGACTCAGGAACAGTGAGGAGGACTCATGGCAGTTACAGCCAGAGTCTCACCTCTGCACCTGCCACGCTGACAGGCACACTGACAACTAGGCTTCTCATAGTCACTAACACAGCAACTACCCATGGCCCCTGAGTGCTGGCCACCTGGGGATGGCCACTGAACACAGGAAGGATCACAATATTTTGATTTTGCCCTGAGGGCAATGGGAACTCTGAGGTCAGAGATCCATTCTGGCACTGAGCAGAAAGGAGGAAAGGCAGGCAGGTGCTCATTACCATCTCCTGGGGGGAACTGTAAATAGATCACACACACACACACACACACACACACAGTGCTACAAATCAGTTTAGACCTCTGGTTCTCAAAGGTGGCTGAATCACCCAGAAAATGTACTAAAATTATGATTCCTGAGCCCCATTGACTAGACCACAGACTGGCAGGCACCATGGATGAAAAGGAGTCAGACCCCACTGGACACTCACACTCTACCGATTAATATTAATAAAATGTAGTATATGCCAAATCCTAAATGGTAACACAGGTAACTATGTGCCAGAGGTTCAGAGGCATCAGACCTTTGGGACTGAATCATCGACCTAAGTTCTTTGAAGAGGAAATAAGAATGTGGGGGAGGCATCAATTCCTTGTCTAGGGCTTTTCCTTGATGCACATTTTAGAAATGAAGGTTTTTATTCATCACTCAATCCAGTCTCATTATTTTATAAAGAAATAACACATGACTTTGACAAGCTTTCACACAAAAACCAATTTTTCTAATTCAATTACCATAAAATTAGGAAAAATAGCTTACCATGGAGAAGAAGACTTAGATGGGACAGGAAGCAAGGGTAACATTGAACGGGCCCTTCCTTTGTACATCCACACATACACACACATACACACACACACACACAGCCCGAGGTTGGTAATAAAACTGTCCATAAATTTTCCTTATGTGAGTTGCTAACTTGGCATTGCTTTCTTGAGTATGTGATTGGTTTCTCTGCATTTTGGAGTACAAATTCGCCAAGGAAAGAGCAGTATCTCATTCGAGGCTGCACCCCACAGCCTAACAAGGGACCTAGCACATGGTAGGTAATCAGCAGATTTGCTGTGTTCCTGGCCCTGAAATAAACTGTAGGAAGATTTCCAAACTTAGTAGCCAAAAAAGTAGGAAGTGGGCATCTGAGCTACAAATTGAATGAGGGGCTGAAACAATCTCAAGGCTCCATGACAGACCCATGAGTAGAGAAGCCTAAACGGTATTTCCTGTAACTGCATGTGGTTCCCGACTCTGAGCACCGTGGCCCTGGGCGTTGACCTGGGCTGCTCCTGGGCCTCCCCCTCTGCCCAGCATTCTTCTGGGCCCGTGAGCACAAGGCCAAAGGCCCGCCTGGTAGGTGTCTGCCCAGGATTGAGGACAGCTCTGCTCTGAGCAGCTTAAGGAAGGCACGAGGATTCTGCAGATCTCCAGGGGGGACCAAGAAAAACCAAACACACCTGAAAACAAATGGTTAGATGACCATCCCAACATCATGGGATCATCCCAGTTATGACATCAGACTTCTTCAAGGGACAAAGCCCCTCGTGGTAGCAGGATATGACGAGAACTTTGTGTTGGTGTCATGCAAAGGACACATGAAGTGTGTGCAAGCTGAGTCACAAACCCTGGCACACACCCACGAAGGCAGGAGAGAGCGCCCTAGCACACACTGTGACCCATGGAGGGTAGTCGCCCACAAGGTGAGGTAGGAGGAGAGAGAAGAGGGAAGAGGTGACAGGTGGGTGAGGAAGAGGAGGGGAGGGAGAAATAAGTCCAGGGTTTAGCACAACTCATGGGAAGGACCACCGATCAGGCCGCAGGGAGAAGAAAAATCGGCCTTTCTACAAAGGCCCCTTGTCCTGTATTAGAAACAATAATAGGCTGACCCCAATCTTAACCCAACGTATCAGTCAGGGGTCAACCAGAGGCCAAGTATACGTATAAATAGCAAGGGTCTGCCTTAGTAATTGCGGGGGGGGGGGGGGTAGTCTGCAGTCTCTGAGAGACTTGTGCCCTGTCTGATGCTGGAGCTGTGAGTGCACAGGGCAGGCATCGGCCAGGGGGGCGGATGTAACGCGTGAGAGGAAGAGCAACTGGAACCTGCAGGCACGGCCGAGCCGTGGGCATGGACTGAAACCCACACCAGTCTTTTGCCTGTGGCTCCGGAGGTGCGGGTGTCCTGAAGGAGCTGGACCCTTGTCACGGGCTGCACACCCCTCCCGGGCCAGTGCTCAGAGAAGCTGCAGGAGCTCGGGGCCGGTGGGGGCTGGAGGCCCAGCTGCTGCCCGATGCCGGGAGGGGAGGCAGCACCTGGGCGGCAGGTGTCTGCACCAGGAGGTGCCCTGCCTCCCTCGGCCTCCACAGCTCGCAGAGGAGAGGGGCTTTGGGGGATGGAGTTTGCCTTAGCCAAGCTGACAAGTTACAAAGCCACCACGCAGCTTGCAGAAGGCGATGGTGTTTTAGTTGTGTCTCCAGGTTCTGTTTCCTAGTGTAGGTCAGGGGCTCTCATCCTCACACTTGGGACCAGATCATTCTCTGTCGAGGGTGGGGAGCTGTCCTGTGCTCCACAGGTGGTTTGCAGCATCCTTGGCCTCTACCTGCCCAGGGCTAGTCGCAACCTCTCTTCCTCAGTTGTGACAACCAAAATACCTCCAGACATTGCCAGTGTCCCCAGGAGACAAACGTCCATGGCCAAGAATCGCTGGGCTTGAACGTGTGCTGCTTGAGGAGAACCATTCGTGTTTTCTCCTGGAACCAACTGTGCTTTGCATGTAGGAAGAGCTCAGCAATACTGAGTGAGTGCACACTTAAGTGCACCAGCAAATTCCTGTCACCACAGTGACAGACGTGCATTTGAAGGACAGTACCCGCTCCTGAAATGTCGGGTTCTGACTTCAGAGCCCTGCTCTTTTGGTCTAAATACTCTCCCCAATGTGGTTTTCATGCCTATGTTCATGATCCCATATCTTTATCTCCAGCCCACACCACAGTCCTGCCCACTAGATGTCTGCTTTTCAATGGCTCCTTGGCCCCTCAAAGCAGCATTTCTAACTGGGCAACATGCCCAGTCCCTCCATACATGCTTCTCATGAACTCCTGGGGTCTGGCAACATCATCATCTGCATTAAGAAGACACAGAACCTCAGGAGTGACCCTAGGTGACTGTCCTAAGTTCTCAACTTACCATGCCTGCCCTTTCTGTGGCTCCATCGCCCTGCCCCTGCTGGCCTCTGCACTGCGCTGGAACATAGCAGATGTTCACTGCAAGGGACGTTATCACTGTCGTGGCATCATGACTATTCTGCTCCAAAGAAAGAAACAGCTGGTCTCAGGTTCTTCACAATCAAGCATTTATAATTGAAAAAACAGCATTCTTTGTTAATAAGCAGAAATCATGGTGAGTTATAACATGGATCGTTTCACTTACTCCTCAGAACAACTGACCAAGTGCTCACAAGTGCCCATTCTTTGCCCTCTGCTTTGTCCTGACCTTTGTGGGACTTCTCCCCTCCCCACAGGCCTCTGTGCTTGGCCCCAGCCTGAGGCCTCACTGACGTGTCCCTTTCTCAGCTTCTCTGGGGAGTGGGCTGACCACAGGGAGAGACGTTTCCTGTCAGACTCCAGCCATCATGCCCCCGGCTGCCCAGCTTTCCCTGCTGCTGGGCTCTGCCCACCCTTCCCACAAAGAAAGGCCTCTTCTGCTTGTGTCTGAGGTACCTGCAGATTCCTGAGATTGCATGTTCTCCTGTGGCAGCTGTTCTTTAGAATAAAACTTCTCCTTATCTAAGTCTGGGTTAGTCTGTACTTGACACAACCCGCGGATATAGAAACCATGATTAGCCCATTTTGTGTAACAGTAAAGTGGGGCTTAGAAACAGATCATAGCTTTCCAGGGCCCCATACACAGTGTTAATGAAAGAAGAAAGTCCAAACCTATAGAAAACTTTTATAAGTGTTTATTTGAACCAAAAACCTGAGGACTGGCCCAGAGCACAGTTTTCAAGGATTGAGAAAATGCTCCAGAGAATGGCAATTTTGATTTTTTTAAAAATACATTTAGAATCAAAGGGAAAAACCTAAGGAAACTTACATGAAATCCATTGTGTATGTTAAGGAGGCGAGTGAAAGTGTTATCGGCAAGACAACGAGACCTCGGTTCTTGTCTTCTTAAAGGAAAGATTTCAATCAAGAGACAGAATATAGAAAAGCAAGCAAGAATTCACTGACCGTAGCAAAAACACACTTAGGACAGCGAAACAAGAAAGGGCCTAGAAGCAACAAAGAGCCTAGGTTGGGTTGCTTTGCCTCACTGGGGAGTCAGAAAAAGAGGCTTGGAGACAGATTTAGGGGGTCAGCCCATGACCAGTTGCCACTGCCCATTGCTCCCCTGGTTGCAATCTCCTGGGGTCCCTTGGAGTTTACAGGGGAGGGCAAAAGTAGGTTCACAGTTGTTCATACAGAAAGTAATACAATAATTAATAAACAAGGATACAAGAGTAAACTCTGTGTTTCACGTACTCACAACTATAAACCTACTTTTGCCCACCCCTGTATGTAAGTGCCTGTGGGGAAAGGAAAGGAGGAAGGGAATGGCTCAGGCATGCTCCCAGCAGGGAGAGCACTGGGATCTTCGTTCTCAGGGGTTTTAAAGGCTGGGTGTTTAGGGGAGGCCTTAGAGAAGGACCTCAATAGAATGTTCATCAGCTCTATGCTGATGCATCAAAATGAGGCTTATTTTCTTAACTATCTGTCCTTGGATGTGGTTGGCAAATAGTACTAATTGGATTTCTGCTACCTGTCTCCCTGAGTAGGGCGACTTAAGCTATTTACTCTCTGGTTGTGGAGGAGAAGGGCACTTTTAAGTGTCCTTGGTTAGGGAAGATAGGATTGACTAGGTGGCTGCGAACTGCTGTTTAACTATCTGTCCCAGTTTCCCTATTCCCCTTGTCCTGGAATTTCCCTACTTCTTACTATCCTATAACAATATGAGGCCACAAGATAACAATGAGGAGCTTGGGGAGTGCAGAGCCCTGGTGCAGGTGGCTAAGCCTCTAAGGCTCTGGAGAAAATAGTTCCTGACATTCCAAAGGTATGTTATCTTAGATGCACAAAAACAATGGACAGGGCTCGCTTAAGGCCAAGATTAACCTTTTATTAAGGAATCTTGGCTGGGAGTCCAAGATGGCAGCTGACAGGACCTAATGGAGGCTGAGAGTGTGAGTGGGTGTGAGGGAATATGTGGGGGGCATCTGTCGGTCAGTGGGGGAGCTTCTTGGGGGTGCAAGAGCTTGTGGCAAAGGAGTGGTGTCTGCTGCGGAGCTGCTCAGCCAGGCATTTCTCTTAGATTGAGAGTAGAGAGTGAGCCATTTTGGAGGATCCCCAGGGTCCTCCTCAGGAGGAGGTTGCAGGGAGCAGCCTGACCCAATACACTGAAGCCATGGACGGGCACGCGGACCTAGTGTTACCTGCACCGGCCCAATGCCATGGCCCGGCGCCTGAACTAGTGCCCCAAGACAAATGCCCCACCTCGGTGATCCGGCACACACAGCCTACCTGCCAGCCTCCCTGTCAGGGGCGCCTTCCTGACATGGTGCCCCCAGCCTGCCTGCCTGCCTGTTATGCCTCCTTGACATGGTGCAACTGGCCTGCCTGCCTACCTGGCCTACATCCTTGACACAGTGTACCTGGCCCCGCCATAGTGACCCAATGCCTCCCAGAAATACAGGCCTGCCATCGGAACCAGGCTGCTTGATCTGGTGCCCTGAGACTACTGGAAACGAGGCCCTGTTCATGCCCTGCAGCCCTGACCTGGTACCCTCAGACAACTGACACAACAATGAGGAGACAAAGACACAACACCCAAATGAAAGAAAAGGAGAAATTGCCAGAAAAAGAACTAGATGTAATGAAGGCAAGCAATTTATCAGATAAAGAGTTCAAAATAATGGTTATAAGGATGATCTAGCAACTCAATGAGATCTTCATAAGCCTGCATAAGAATCAATTGGAAATCAAGAATGACACAGCTGAAATACAGAACACACCAGAAGGAATCAACAGTAGGTTAGAATAAACTGAGGACCGAACCCGAGAATTAGAAGACAAGGTAAAAACAAACAAACAGCGAATCAGAGCAGCAATTAGGAAAAAAAAACTAAAAAGCAGGAAGACAGTTTAAGAAAGCTTTGGGACAACATGAAACTTAACGACGTCTGCATTATAGGGATACCAGAAGGAGAAGAATCCAAGCAAGGATTAGAGAACCTGTTTGAGGAAATAATGACAGAAAACTTCCCTAAGCTAGTGAAGGAAAAAGTCACTCAAGTTCAAGAAACACAGAGAGTCTCAATCAAAGGCATCTATAGGACAAGATGGTGACTACTCACCATTACCTGCCCAGTTAGGAATTTACGACCAGACCATCCTGTGTGGTTGCCGAGTCAGTGAGCATGTCAGCTTTGTTAGATAGCCTGCTTTCTGTCCACAGCACATGCGCAACCCAGGACCCAGGCAACCTGACTTTTTGAGGGTGAGAGTCCACACTCTCAGCCACTGTGCTATATACCTCATGGAGTTTTCCAAAAACACCTAGGAAGAGATGCTTCATTATGCTACTTTAAGGTTCCTATGTAGAACTTAAAATACTAAATTTTTGTTATTTTTTAAATGTCATAATTTATTCTATTTTTAATTCATGCTGAAGGGGAGCAGAGTTTGCCAAACCAACGTATGTCTTTGAATATTGATTCTTTTAGGCTGGTTAATTTTAAGAAACAGCAGACATGGGAGAAACTCTAAAAACCAAGTAGAAGTTGTCCTGTGTAAAATACATTTACATTTGTGAGGGCCTCTCCCTCACTGTAGTGGGCTTGACCACCTCACCTGCGTACTATGCTCTACCTGGCCCCCTCCCATCACTGACTCCCACCCCCACACCTTCTGTCTTCAGCTGAAAATGGTATTGAAGGTGGCAGCCTCTGCCATTTCAATGAGTGGCTCAGTTTTCTTGGGTCTCTCCCATGTGTACAGGAGGTATACATGTTATTAAACTTTCATTTGTTTTTCTCCTAGTAGACTAGGTAAAGAACCTCCCTGCTTGCCTGAATTAGTGAAAACTATCAATTAAAATATTGAAACCAAATATGTATGTGTGTGTGTGTGTCTGTATATATATATAAACTGAGGGTATTTATGACTTTGATTAAATTTAGCTTTAAATCCTAGTCCTAGAAATCATATATATATGCCCCCCAGAGATCTAACCTTTCCCTGGAATGAACATCCCCAAGGCAGCAGAAGGCAGTAGCCCAGACCTGACTAAGGATCCCAACATCTGGACCTCTGGCAGGCTAAACATAATATCTTGACCTAGTTAGGTTTCAGCTCCTGAGCCCTAAGGTGGAACCACTCCATGGACACTTTCCCAAATGAGACTGGACAGAGGGATACAGGAAAAGGCCCCCGATTTGTTCTCAATACCTGAAGAATTTACTTATTACCCTTACCTCCCTCCTACAATCACTATCAGCCAGACCCCGAAACTCCTAACCCACAGTATCTTGTGACTTTTCCCTGTAGAATCTGTAACCTACATGCCATCGGGGAGTTAGGGCTTTTGAGCATTAGCTTCCCATTCTCCTGGATGGCATCATTCATAATAAAATAACCAGTGTTTTTCCACTGCAATTCTCTGTCTAGTGTTTGGCTCTGCTGGCACTGGGTGGATGGATTCTTGCATTCAGTAACAATATCATAATCAAAATTAGTGTTTTTACGTAATCTTTCAAAGCACAGCTATAAAAACACCATACAGAGTCCCCCAGTTGCCCACTCCTGTGCTTCTTATTTCCCAATATTTCTCTTTTTTTGTATTAAATTTATTGGGGTGACAATGGTTAATATGAACATATAGGTTTCAGGTGTGGGTTTCTATGTTACAAGATCTGTATATTGCTTTGTGTGCCTGCCACCCAAAGTCATATCTTCTCCTGTCACCATATATTAAGACCCCCTCATCCCCTTTCCTCTGGCAACCATCACACTGCTGTTTGTGTCCACAAGTTTCAGTTTTATATCCCGTATATGAGTAAACTCATATGGTTCTTAGCTGTTTCTGACCGACTTATTTCACTTAGCGTAATATTCTCAAGGTCCATCCATGTTGTTGAAAATGGCAGTATATCATCTTTTTTTATGGATGAGTAGTATTCCAAAGTATATATGTCCCACATCTTCTTTATCTAGTCTTCTATCACAGGACACTTTGGTTGTTTCCATGTCTTGCCCACTATGAATAATGCTGCAGTGAACACAGGGGTGCATATATCTTCGCACATACATGACTTTGAGGTTTTTGGGTATACACTCAGGAGAGGGATTGCTGGGTCATATGGTAGCTCTATTCTTAATTTTTTGAAGAATTGCCAGGCTGCTTTCCATGGTGGTTGTAGCAATGTACATTCCCACCAGCAGTGAATGAGGGTTCCCTTCTCTCCACAACCTCTCCAACACTTGTTATTGCTTGTATTGCTGATAACAGCCACTCTAACAGGTGTGAGGTGGTACTTCATTGTAGTTTTGATTTGCATTTCCCTAATTGCTAGTGAGGTTGAACATCTTTTCATATATCTATTGGCTGCTCATATGTCTTCTTGGGAGAGGTGTCTGTTCAGATCCTCTGCCCACTTTTTGATTGGGTTGTTTGTTTGCTTGGTGTTGAGTTTTATGAGTTCTTTATACAGTTTGGAAATTAAAACTTTGTTGGAGCTACTGTTTGCAAATATCACCTCCCATCTGGTTGGCTGCCTCTGTGTTTTATTGTCAGTTTCTTTTGCTGTGCAGAAGCCTTTTAGTTTGATATAGTCTCGTTCATTTATATTTGACTTTACTTCCCTTGCCTTTGGGGGTCAAGTTCATAAAATGTTCTCTATGATCAAGGTCCACACGTTTTGTACCTATGTTTTCTTCTATGTAACTTATTGTTTTGGGTCTCACGTTTAGGTCTTTGATCCATTTTGAGCTAGTTTTTGTACATGGGGACAAACTGTAATCCAGTTTCATTCTTTTGCACGTGGCTTTCCAATTTCCCCAGTACCATTTATTGAAGAGACTGTTTTTACTCCATTGTGTGTTTCGGTTCCTTAGTCAAAAATTATCTGCCCATATACAGGTAAATTTATATCTGGGCTCTCTATTCTGTTCCACTGATCTTTGTGTCTGTTCCTGTGCTAATACCATGCTGTTTTGATTATCATAGCTCTGTAGTATAATTTGAATTCAGGTAGTGTGATTCCTCCAGCTTCGTTTTTTTTTTCTCAGGATTGCTTTGGCTATTTGGGGTCTTTTGTGGTTCCATACAAATCTGATGATTTCTCGTTCTATTTCTTTCAAAAATGACATTGCTATTTTGATGGGGATAGCACTAAGGAAAAATGGGAAAAGACCCATATAAACAAAATCAGAAATGAGAGAGAAGTCAGCACAGACATCACAGATATACAAAGGATCATGCTAGAATATTATGAAAGACTATATGTCACCAAATTCAATAACATAGAAGAAATGGATAAGTTCCTACACATATATAACCTTCCTAGGCTAAATTATGAAGAATTAGAAAATCTAAATAAACCAATCAGCAGCAAGGAAATTGAAACAACCATCAAAAACCTACCAAAAAACAAAAGTCCAGGACCAGATGGCTTCACCAGTGAATTCTACCAACTGTTCAAAAAGATGTAAAACCTCCTCCTCAAACTCTTCCAAAGAATTGAAGAAGAGGCAATACTCCCTAACACATTTTGTGAGTCCAATATAACCCTGATACCCAAACCTGGCAAGGATAACACAAAAAAAGGAAACTACAGACCAACATCTCTGATGACTACAGATGCAAAAATCCTAAACAAAATACTAGCAAATTGACAGCAGTACGTCAAAGAGTTAATACATCACGATCAAGTGGGGTTCATTCCAGGGGCACAAGGATGGTTCAACATATGTAAATCAATCAATGTAACACACCACATTAACAACAGAAAGGATAAAAATCATATGATCTTATCAATAGATGAAAAAGTATTTCATAAGATACAACATCCATTTATGATTAAAACACTCAATAAAATAAGAATAGAAGGAAAGTACCTTAACATAATAAAGGCCATATACAATAAACCCTCAGCCAATATCATACTCAATGGCGAAAACCTGAAAGCTTTTCCTCTAAGATCAAGAAAAAGACACAGATCTTCACTCTCACCACTCTTATTCCACATAGTTCTGGAAGTCCTAGCCAGAGCAATAAGGCAAGAGAAAAAAATAAAAGGCATCCTAACAGGGAAAGAAGAAGTAAAACTGTCACTTCTTGTTGATGACATAATTCTATATAGAGAAAACCCTAAAGCACCAAAAAACTACTAGAAACAATAAATACATTCAGTAAAGTTGCAGGATACAAAATCAATGTACAAAAATCCATTGCCTTCCTGTATACTAGCAACAAAACTTCAGAAAAAGAAATGGGAAAAATAATTCCTTTTGCAATTGCAACCAAAAGAACAAAATATCTACGAATAAACTTAACAAGAATGTGAAATACCTATATACTGAAAATTACAAAGCATTATTTCAATCTCTAAAAAGACACAACAGAATGGTAAAATATCCCATGTTCATGGATTGGAAGCGTCAACAAGTTAAAATGGCCATATTACCCAAAGCAGTATACAGGTTTAATGCAATCCCCAATATTTTTATTTATTTGAGTAAAGAGAGAATGAAAACAGAGAATATATTAAACGGAGTCACTTTAACCAAGCTGCTATAATTATTAACATTATGAAGGTTGAGGAAAGACTATATTCTAGTTCTAACTAGCCTGGAAACAAACTTTTTAAAAATTTTCCAGTCCTGTGTCAATGCCTGGATATACATCTGGACCTCCAGGTAGTCCTCTGATTATCCCTGAAGGACTCAGTCTGCATCCACCTGCCATCCATCCTCTAGACCACTGGGAAGTGACCGGACCTCCTGGCATCACACAGATGACCCCCCCTCCCCCCATGGGCAAGAATGCAGGGCTGGTAATTCTCAAGAATGTATCTTTTGCTATAACTTTTCACTTTTCTTTCTTCCTTGGAACACCTCTGGGGTTTTGCCTGGTTGTGTTTCCAGTTTGAAAACTCTATGACCCCTGAATAAACAAATACCTGCCACGTATTTCTAGCAAGGCCTTCAGACTCCTGAGTTTGCCGGACATAGTCATTTTATTCTGTGTGGAAGGGGCCGGAATGAAGAGGCAGATTTCCAGAATCCTCCGTGTCAAAAAGGAAGAAAAGAAAAGGCAGGTTCTGCCCAGGCTGGTGGCTCAGACAATCGGAGTGTCCCCAGGTACCAAAAGGGGGGGCTCCATCCCATCAGGCACATACCTGGGCTGTGGGTTTGATCCCCCGTTGGGGTGCTAGGGGGGGAAACCGATTCATGTTTCTCGCTCACATCGCTGTCTGTCCCTGTCCCTCCCCCTCTCTCTAAAATCCTTGAAAACATATCCTCGGGTGAGGATTTAAAAAGGAGGCAGGACCCCAGCGCCCGCCGCGGCAGCAGGGAGCGCCCCGTCCCCGCGCGCGCCCCGGGCTGACTGCAGAGCCCGCGCTCAGACGCCGCCCTTCCCAGGTCACACCCGCCGACACCACCACCCTCGGGGCCGTGCTGCGGCCCTAACCGGGCAGCGCGGGGAGACTGAGGCACGAAGAGCTTCGGCGGTCCCGCGGGGCACCTGGCGCCACAGCGCCCCCGGCGTCCGCCCGCGCCCGCAGCCCTCGGGCCGGGGCCTGTCCACGGGCCACGCGGGGCCGGGTCCTTCCAGGGCGCGTCATCCCGGCAGCGCTGCGGCCCCAGGGTCCGTCGCAGGGCCCTCCGCGCGACACGCACACGCCCCGCAGGCGCCGCTCCCGGCTGCGGCTCGCGCTGCGCGGCGGGGGCTCCGTGGGCGGGGCGGGGCCGGAGGCGGCGGCGCTGCGGGCGCGGGGAGCGGGCCTGTGGGCCCCAAGGGGCCGCGGGGTCAGCTGCTTTACCCCGCGGTCATCGTCAGGAGCGCTGGGGTCGCTGCTTCAGCGTGTGGCGCTGGACAGGGCAGGGGCCGGGGCGCCGGCTGAGCCGCGGTGGCCGCGGGGCTTTGGGAAGCGTCTCGGTCGGCGGCCGCCTCCTGCCCGGGAGCCCAGCGCCAGGAGGGCTGGGCGCTCTCCGCCGCCTGCTCTGCCCCGGGGGTGGCACCAGTGGCTGGTTATGCAGATCCCGGCCCCTGCGCTGAGCTCCTCTGGGCAGTTTCAAGCCCCCATGTCCAGGCCCCACCGCCAGAGACGGTGAATCACCGAGCCCAGCGCCAGGCCCCGGCTCCTTGTAACTGGGGTGGGACTCCAAGGGGGCTGAGCAGGCAGGTTTGAGAACCGCTGCCCTGGAGTGTCCCCAGACTTGAATATTCATCAAGAACTCCTGAAGGCTAATTCCCACCCCAGGCTTTCTGACTCAGGAGGCTGGGGCGAGGCCCCGCTAGTGAGGCCCAGGGAAGGCCGAGCTGCTGGCTGAGCGCAGGCGGTGAGAACTCCAAGGTTTCCACACTCTCTGAATGCTCTACGTGGGCAGAGGAGGAGTTTGTTTCCCTGCCCTGCAGAGACTTCATTAGATTCTCAGTCATGACCCAGGAGATTAAGAACCAGATTTAGAGTCTAATCATGAATTTAAAACTTTTTGAAGTCAGGGCTTCCTAGCAGATGATTTAGCAACTTGTTCAGTCTTGAAGTGGTCCTAGGATGTGTGTGAGTGCGTGTGTGTGTGTGTGCTTGTGTGCATGTGTGACTCTGTGTGTGTGAGTGTACATGAGAGTGTATGAGTGTGTGCACGAGTGAGAGTGTGCATGTGTGTGAGCATGCATGTGTGAGTGTGTGCATGTGTGATGTGTGAGTGTGTGTGTGCCTGTGTGTAAAGTACCTGGGCATTGCTGGGCTCCATGTGGCCAACACACTGCCGAGTCCACTCAGGGCATCAGGCTGAGGAAGTGGGTGAACAGGACAAGTTTCTCAAACACCGGATGTGAATTTTGTGGAGGGGGGGACAGGGAATTCCCAATGACACTATGAGGTAAAAATGAAACTTCTACAGATCATCCACTGCTTCTTGCCCAATGGCACTGGGGCCATAAACTTGGGGGACAGAGTGCATCCTCACAATCACCCTGAGGGTCAGTTAGATAGCATTTCACTGGCAGGAACTAGCCTCATCTCAGCCACAATGTGGCCTGGAAGTTCATACAGAAACTTCAATGTAGATGCTTTTCCATCCTTTCAAAATTTCCATTTTTGTGACTGTTTTAAACATACACAATACATTAGAATAGTCATCCATATATGTAACTTACAAATAAAGAAATAAAAAACACACATAGATGCACCTGGGCTCACTGATGAGTCAGGTGGGGGACTACTCACCAGGTGTGGTGGTTCAATCCTGAGAGTGCCCAGAACCACCTGGCAGCCTGCTAATAAATGCAGAGTCCCAGCCCTCAGCCTCATTCGGATTCAGGACGCAGAGAAATTCACATTTGACACTCACATCTTAGGATGTCCTGAGCAGGGATCCACTGACTCCACTATGGACCTCGCTCAGAAAATGCCTGTGTTTTTTTTCTCTGTGTTAAAAGTAACTTGATTCTCACTCAAAAGCCACAGATCTCCCTGCCAATGGACAAACAGGTGAGTGCAAAAAGGAGCAAACACATCCGCATTCTGCTGGCCTTTCTACCTCCCCTTCCTGTGAGACCCCAGCTCCTGGGGTCCTCCCCTGGGTGGGGGTCTGTTCACCACACCACGGAGAAGCCCACTGCTGCCCTCTAGTGACCACTCCACCCAGCAGGCACTCAGCGGATTATTTCTCAGGGGCAGGCTTGGCCACTTTTCTAAAGAATCCCACTTTCCTCTAATGCCTCCCCTTCCAGGAGTATTTTCCAAAAGGCCTCTTAGCCAGGACATGGAGGGGTGAGCAGACAAGTCAGTTGGAGGTGGTGTCATCCAGAGGAAGAGTTGCATGTGCAAGACAGTATTCTCACAGCATAGTCACTCATTCAACAGATATTTTGAAAACATTTGGACTAGGGTTCTCGGCATTGTTCAAGGTCCTAACACAAACAAACAAAAACTCCTGCTGACACAACGCTGACAGCCCAATGGGGCGAGATGACGAAGAAGTGAATTATCCTCACTCGCCTGGTCTGAACGGCTGTGGGGGAAAACGTGATGGGGGAGGAAGCGAGGGAAAATCTCACGAACAGGAGGAACAGGAGCTTTCACGGGCCACCTGTGAGCTGAATTACTGGGTGTTCTACCTGCGTCACTTCTCTCATCTTCACTCTCTCATTGGACGCTCCTTGCATTACAACAGCCAGTTGTAGGTGTAAAGAGACTGAAGCCCAAAGCTTTAGGAACCTTGGCCCAGGTGTTCATGAATAGCTGCTCGCACTGAACTCCTTAACTGGTGCAGGGACAAGCCCAGGGCCGACTTGGAACCGAGGCTCTCGCACCTGCCCTTCTCGCCGCTCACACCCGTCCCCAGGGCTTGCAGCGCTGCGTGCACTGAGCCAGCTCAGCCTCCCGCCAGCACGTCCCCCTGTCCTCGCACTCTGAACGTGTCCCTCTCTGCTCACCCCGTAATGCACTCTCTTTCCAAGTGCAAGGGCTTAGTGATGGTTAATCCCTGCTAATCACACAAATAATTTACTCCATTGACAGCCCTGTTAGTCATTCGGCATTACCCAGGTAACACCTCTGAGTGGGGCCTTTTTCTGGAAACAGCCCCTAATCCTAAAAGGGGAGAGGCCAGGCCCTCTAGTCTTGCTGAAATTATGTCATTTATGGGGGTTGGAGTCATAGGTAAAATATCAGCCTCTCTTCTTCCAGTCTCACAACTATAAGACTCTCAAAATGTTGTAAGAAAAAGAGTGTGTTTGAGTACATGACACAAATCCATCTGTCTCCTGAATGTAGGAAATCTGTTCAAACATTAAGGGAAAGTATAAAATGGGGCAAAGTGAGTGTTTCATAGACAAGGAGAGTAAGTATCGGGACACAGAAGGTTAAGTGGATTTCGGAGACTATAATAATTACCTGTCCTGATAAGCTGGGTTAGTGCCTGACTTCCAACACTGAGGTTTTGAGGGATTTTATTTGTTTGGCTTTTTGTTTTTTGTCACATACTTTGAAAATGTTAAGAAAACAAACTGCATTGACTAGAGAGACAATACTACAAAGGTGTAAATTTTGCCTCAATAACTCCAAAAGTGTAATGCTAATCCAATACACACACACAGGCACAAACTCTCTTTCACACACACACACACACACACACACACGCACACGCGATGCCCAGGTCCTGGAACACGGTCAGTTGCCATTACACACTGTTGCCCTTCCATTCTCGCTTCCAGGCCTTTGCTTGATGGTTCCCTGTTCCCAGGGTGCTCTGCCTGCCCCCCTCACCTTACCTCACCGCCCGGCCCCAAACAACCTCCCTCTCTCCAGAGCTGTATCAGCATCCGCTGGCTACTAATCACATGATGGTGTATTACCGTCTTGGAGGCAGAGGCCATGATTTCAATTCCTCCTGTCCTCAAAGCACCAGATGGGCCCTTGTACTTGGAGAGGCCACCAGCTTCTCTCCAGTCTGGTCCATCTCCACTTTTCCGCCTGTTCTCCTTAGGTCACTCTATGACTGCAAGTCTTCCTGTGGCTTCCACTATGTAGGATAAACTCTAACTCTGGAGCAAAGCCCAGGAGCCCCTTCAAGGATTAGTGTCCATCTCCCTGAACGGACCCCACCTCCTGCCTCATTGCCCCCACACACTCTCCCTCCAGGGCGATGGACCCTCTCACCTCTCCTCTCCAAAATCCTGTGCTTTCATATATGCCGTTTCCTTTACCTGAAATGCCCGGGTAACTCCCTGAAGCCAGGAGCGCTCACTGCCCAGCTAGAGGGCCTGCTTCACACACCATGGCCCACGTGAGGCTGTTCCCTGTCCTTCCTTCCCTACTCGGAGCTCCCATTACTCTTTGTCCGGTAATGTACGGCCCTGGCTAATTTGTAAGCTCAAAAAGGAATGAGTTTGCTTCATCCTTGTATTTTCTTTTCTTTTAATTTATCTTTATTGTTGAAAGTATTAAGAATGTCCCCTTTTTTGCCCCATTGACCCCCTCCACCTTGTACCCAGGCCTTCACCACACTATTGTCTGTGTCCATGGGTTATGCATATAAGCATATAAGTCCTTATGTTAATCTCTCCCCACCCACCTCCTGCCCCTGCCTTCCCTCTGAGATCCCTCAGTCTGTTCCATGCTTCTATGTCTCTGGATCTCTTTTTTTCTTTGGTTTATTTTGTTCATTAGATTCCACATATGAGTAAGATCATGTGACACTTGTCTTTCTCTGACTGGCTTATTTCATTAGCATAATGCTCTTCAGTTCCCACCATGCTGTGAGAGAGGGTAAGGGATCCTTCTTCTTTACAGCTGCATAGTATTTCATCGTGTAAATGTCTGAGAAGATGCTTGATATGATTTCGATCTTCTTGAACTTGGAGAGACTTGTTTTGTGTCCTAACATGTGGTCTATCTTTGAGAATGTCCCATGTGCACTTGAGGAGAATGTATATTCTGCAGCTTTGGGGTGAAATGTTCTGTAAATGTAATTAAATCCATCTGATCTAGTGTGTTATTTGGAATCACTGTTTCCGTGTTGATATTTTGGCTGGAAGGTCTATCCAGTAATGTCAGTGGGGTGTTAAAGTCCCCTACTGTGATTGTATTGCTGTCAATCTCTCCTTTAAAGTTCTCTAGAAGTTTGTGTTGTGTGTTTTTTCATCCTGTGTGAGTCTTTTGTTCTGAGGTGAGTCTCTGGAAAAAGCATATATTTGGGTCTTCTTTTCTTATCCATTCAGCTACCCTATGTCCTTTGATTGGAACATTTAATCCATTTATATTTAAGGTTATTGTTCCTAGGTACTTATCTATTGCCATTTTATTTCTTTGTGCCTATGTTCTCATTCTCGCTATTTCAACTTCTTATTGCAGCAGTCCCTTTAACATTTCTTGCGGTGCTGGTATGATGATGATGAATTACTTTAGACTTTTTTTTTTTTGTCTGGGAAACTCTTTATTTCACCATCTATCTTGAATGATAGCCTTGCTGGATACATTAGTCTTGGTTTCAGATCCTTGTTCTGCATTACCTTGAATACTTCATGCCATTCCCTTCTGGTCTGTAGAGTTTCTAATGAGAAATCAGCTCACAGCCTTATGGAAGCTCCTTTGTATGTGACAGATTGCTTTTCTCTTGCTGCCTTTAAGATTTTTTTTCTTGAATTTTTGGCATTTTAATTATGATGTGTCTGGGTGTGGGCCTCTCTGGATTCTTCTTGCTTGGGACTCTCTGTGCCTCCTGAACTTGTATGGCTTTTTCCTTGACTAGGTTAGGGAAGTTTTCTGCCATTATTTCATCAAACAGGTTCTCTAATCCTTGCTTACTTCCAACCTCCTCTGGCACTCCCATAATGCAAATATTGTTACATTTCATGTTGTCCCACAGCTCTCTTAAACTGTCCTCCTGTTTTTTAATTGATTTTTCTTTTTGGTTCTCTGAGTGATTTTTTCTACCCTGTCTTCTAATTCACTGATCTGATCCTCAGCTTCCCCTCATCTGCTGTTTATTCTTTCCAATGTTTTTTTTTTTTTAATTTCTACTATGTCATTCTTAATTTCCCTCAGAGTTTCTATTTCTTTTCTCATGCCATTGAGCATCCTTATGATCAGTATTCTGAACTCTATATCTGATAGATTGCTTATCTCTATTTCATTTAGCTCTTCTTCTGGAGAATTGTTTTGTTCTTTCATTTGGGGCTTGTTTTTTAAGTCTCCCCATTTTGGCTGCCTGTTTGGATTTGTTTCTATGTATTAGGTAGATCTGCTAGGACTCCAAGTTTTTTGGATGGTCTCTGGTGCAGACCAATGTCAGACGCTGTTTGTGACTGGCCTTGAGAACCCTGTTTGAAGTTTCCACACTCCACAGCTTCTCATTTCCTCTGCTGAGGCTGGGTGTGTTTGGACAGGACCAAGGTGCATATCAAGGTCTGCTTTCCCAAACCCATTTTCTATGCAGTCTCCACTTTTCATCCTTGGTGATGAGGGTGCTCTCCAGCTTGTCTTCAGTTGCAGTTGATTGTTCAGGATGATTTTTCTATATTTTAGTTGTATTTCCAGTTTGGCCCTGGGAGAGTGTCAGTGTAGCTTCCACTCAGTTCACCACGCTATCTTGGAATCCTCTGTCCTTGTATTTTCAATGCCTATTCAATTCCTTCAATGCTGCAGGGGCTCTGCAAGTACAGAGTGGTGAATGAATGAATGAATGAATGTGTTCAATATATATTTGCTTATTGTTGATATTAGACCCTGAGAATGTTGGGAGATTTAAGAGAAGGTCCTAAGAGAGTTTTACAGTCTTTGGTATCCTTGGGAAAAAACAAATCTTGGCTTAGGACCAGAGGCCTCAGACTCACCGAACTCTCTCCTACTATTGGAAACCCAGCCAGCTCCTGGAATATTTGGTGAGAGGTTATTTCAAAAGAAAACATTAATAATCCTTCAGCTTAATTTAATAATTATTTCTTTTTTATAAAACCCTTTATATTGGCCTCTTTTTTCTTAATTTTACAGAGAGATACACTAGCACTTACAATCCTTTGATTTGCAGGATTGCAACAGGCAGGTTGTCTTCCTGGACATATGTCTTATGTAGTCACACAGGGCCCCACTCAGAAGAACCCCTCGCTTGTCTTGTGTTACGTTTTTATTCCTACATTGTGGCTTCCCAAAGTATTTCTTTAATTCTTCCAGTGCTGCATGTATCTTTGCTGTATTTATTATTCTAAAATATAGATTTTAGATGGAAAATACTTGAGAAATCTCCATCCTACCCCTCTTTGCTGTTGAAATGTGACTACCATAGGTTTTCAACTGTGCACTTCCCCTCTGATGTGAGACACAGCAATGAGTTATGGAGGCAAAAAGTGGTTCACCTGCAGCCTTGCTCTGCTCCGTCGCCCTTCCCAAGAGGCCCAGGAAATGTCAGGTCATGGCTGTACCCAGGCTACAATGGTACTGACTACAGCCAGGTCAGAAAGAGCTCGCTCTTGTTCAGAGCAGACTCGACATCATTGAAGAGGGGGATCAGATCTTCAGATTCCAGAGTCTCGAGGTCCATGTTGGTTCCCAGGAGACAGTCCAGAAAATCAGGGAAACGGGTTTGCTGAGGACTGATGTTCATGGGTGTCTACTCTGTCCTTTCTCTTGCAACAGAATGAAAGGAAACCATTTTGACTCCCTTTTTAAGCTCTTGAAAGAGGGCCAATCCAAGTGTTAACACAACTTTTGTCTTCACTTGCATTGGGCTGACATTGAAACTGATTACATTGCTGGGGGTCTAAAGTACTTCATCTCTGGGCAAAATTTCAGCTACCCCACTGACAGAGCTGGCAATGCTTGCTCCTGAGATGCAGAGGTGCCAAGGATCTTTAACTGTCCTGGGGAGCCATGGTCCAGATGGACAAGTCCAGGGGACAGGGAAGGCACCGGTGAAGGCCCCGGGGGTCTGACCTACAATCTGTGCCTTCCCAGCAGCAGGAAGAGCTGTTTGTGAAAGAGCAAGAGGCCTGACTGTAATAAATGCCTTAGCACAGGGCTAAACTCTCAGGATTTAACCGCAAGCTTATATGTACCCATATCCTCACTCCATGTTCAAAGGTAGTAGTGAGGTGTGTCTTTGAACCGTGTTATTAAAAAGCTGTCTTCACTGATTGCTCTAGGGATCAACTTCAAAGCATTTTATAAAGTGGGTTCTGCAGATCACCCCTCTCCTTCCACCCTCCCCCAAACTCTGCATTTCTCACAATGGAGGTGAGTCACAATGCCTGTGAGCACAGGAGGGTTATGAGATGTCTTGCAGTCAAGAATCTGCTTTATTTTGTCTAAGCCACTATCAGCAAAGCACATTTAATCACCTAAACCATTTGTGGCAGAACTTATATCCTGATAGAACCAGAGCTTGTGGAATACACTTAGTCTCCATGGCAAAATGGTTACTCTGAACAAAGTACTAACAAAAAAGGCCTGTGGGTCAGTGAAGATATACAAATAGCAATCGCCGTCCAGGTTCTGCTCCATTTCAGAAGCTGGAGCAGCCCCACGGACACACTGCACAGGCTGGTTGGCATCTCAGCTCCGACATACAGACTGAACTGGGGACACAGACTAGGACCCTCTGCCGGTGACTTTGAAGAGACCCCGTGAAAGAGGCAGTGAGGGACCCCTCTCCGGGACCTGTGCCGTCCTTCCCCAGCATGTGCACCGGCGGGTGTGCCAGGTGCCTGGGGTGCATCCTCCTGTTGCTTTCCATCATCGCCTTCCTGGCTAATGCCCTGCTATTTTTACCTGGAGGAAAAGAGACAGACAACACCAGCCACCTTTCCGAAGAGGTCTGGTATTTCGGAGGAATATTGGGAAGCGGGTTCTTGGTGAGTAGGAAAGCCTTAAAATCCCCTTGAAGGAGATTCTCACCCCATTTTTCTAAACCGGGCACTTACTGACCAGGAAAATATTTAGCTGCTTGGTGAAAATCAGAGCCCTACCTGTTCCTTCTCCACTGGGGCCTGACAAGGACCTGTCCGCTGTTATTTCCTAGGTAAATTGAACTTGAGCTGGTGGTTCTCATGGGCCAGTTAAGCTCCAGGAAACAAACTGAAGGTCACAGAATTTCTTAAATCTAACAAGAGAGGGGCCTGGCAGTAGGAGGGGTAGGGGGTGGAAACACACTTTCTAGCAAATTGATTGACTGGAACCACTAAGAAGCAGGTGTCAGTGGATTCTCTCTCCTGGTGCCCAAAGGCTTTCTCATTTCTGGTTCCAATAGAGACTGGGAACTTCCACGTTAGAGAGAGACACTTTGGTGACAATCCAGGTCACTTTCTTTTTCTTGGAAACTCGGAGTGTCAGATCTTGAAATCTTGCTCCATTGAAACTGCAGTTAATCCAAATGGTATCTAAATGCTCAATAACACTGGACCACCCCACCAGCCATGCCCTGTCAGGTCCTGCCATACCCTTTGGCCACCAAGTGCCACACCATGGCTGTGGCTCCTCACACAGTCAGGCAGGCATGGGCCTTCCTTTCACATCCAGACTCATTCTGAGGCGCTTCTCTTACTGACAGATGCTCCTCCCCGCTAACATATTCTTGGACCTGAATTACAATGACTGCTGTGGGTGCTGTGGCAACGAGAAATGTGGGAAGAGATTTGCGGTGAGTTACCAGGGGGACAGACACCAGAATTATTCCCGGGTACACTGTCCCCTTGTGCTGGGCATCTTGAGGGTGGAGATGAGTAACCAGCCCCAAGCGGGACTCTGGGGACAGCTGGTGCAGGGTTAGAGATGGAATTCTCCCTGTGGATGGAAAGTAACAATAAGGATAAATTCTCTGCAGAGCTGAGAACTGCAGTGGAGCAATATACAGAATGCAGGCTAAGAGGGCAGAGATGGGGACTGGCTCTCTCCCTCGGCCATGAGGCCCTGAGCCCTTAGACAAGTCATTCCCTTCTCTGGTCCATCTATAGAGGGGTTAGGATATGAACCTCTTCTCCCCAATAGCCACCTAAATACCCCACCCACACCACTGCCAGGTCAGTTCCTCAGTGCCCAGCTCTTCCCCCTTCTCCCTGAATTTTTCCTCCATGCAGCCATCCATCTTTTCTCTAGCGGGTGGAAAGATTAGCCATCCATCCTCCTCATGGGGTGGGGAGAATTCTAGGTCATGAGCTCGGGGCCCATTTCTACAACTGGCCAAGTCACTGTCCTGCTCTCGGCCTCCCTCTGCTCACCTGCAATATGAGGAAGTTGGACTAGGTCAGAATTCCCCAAGCTTGGGATGTGCTCTGCTGGTACTCAGATGTGATATGTTTTTCAACAGCATGGCAGGCTTCTCCCTTTTCACTTCCTCTTGCACCCTTTGAGTCTATCATGAAAAATGTCTTGTTTTGATGGAAAGAAGCCCTTACTACCCCTAACCCCTCAAAATCCCCCTTTCTAACAAAAAGAGCACAAGCCCCCAGCTCCAGGGTTGCAAGCAGCACTAACAGAGAAGTCAGTGATGTTGTGTCACGTTTGCTAAAGATCCTAGCTTTTCATTCAGAGGATGTAAATGGATGAAGGAGAGGGTTGACTGAAAGAGAAGTATCAGGGGATTGGGTACATGGACGTGGCAAAGGCGAAGGTAGAACTGGAATGAGGCACGATGAGGGGTGAGCTCAGCTCCTGCTCCATCCCCTGGGGTGCAACCGTCCACCTGAGAGGCTCCCAAGCCCCAGGGATGAACTATACACACTCACCTTAACTTCTTCAAGGGGAAGCTATCTGTTCTGAAACAAAACCATGTCATCATTCTCACCATCTTTGCTCATTTATCCAATCACACAATATTTCTTGAGCACAAATGAAGGGCTGAGGCCTGTGCACTGCACACACCACACAGATGTCCACGTGAGATGACAGATCATTCAAAGAAAACGTCTCACCTTCATAGCACCATCATGAGTCCTCAGGAATCATCAATTACTATAACAACCCTTATATCATTACTTAGAAAGAGATGTAAAATACCACAATTTATTTGATAAAATTATATTACATGTTATATGTAATATGGTATTTTTAAGTAATTAAGATAGGAAGACATATATAACTCATTTCTCCCTTGAAATGTAATCTTGCTCTGCTTGGTAGACTTTGAGGGAATATGTGGAAAATGACAATTTGAAAAATAAAAAGGAAATTGAGTGAAAAGAGAAGACTCACTGCTTAGAGTCCACCAGCTCATTCCCTGCTATTGACTAGAGGTGAAGATTAGCCCATTAAAACAAGGTTTGGTTTATTTTTATTTTTTGGCTTATTACAACCACAGCAAAAAGTGAAGAAACATTCAAAGTATTGTACAAAACTTTTTTTAAAATTAGATATAAGTGAAGTCCAAGAGGCAGGCTGAGAAGTCATGTGTTCACAAGTACAGCTGAGTCAATCTGATCTGAAACATTTGGTCTGCCCAATTCCAGTTGTCCGTCTGAGCTTCCTAAACCCCCTCATCCCCAACACCTGGGTGGGACCTCCCTTGGTGTGAGGTGAGGATGACACCTCCAAGTGACTGGCCAACTGTCCACAGGGCAGTGCCCATCAAAGGAGCGGCCAAGCCAGTCTGTAAAGTGAGGCCCCAGCCACAGTTGCCCTGGACCAGGGACCACCGCACTCTAGGTGGCCAGCAGAAGCATTTCTTGCTTTTGTTTGGTTTGCAATCAGCTGCCAACATTTCAAACTGCAGTTCATTAAAGTATGTAGATAACTTACCTCTTTTTCAAAACTTATGCTACTCCTGGCCTGCATTTTGCACAGTGGCCTACACAGGGCAAGGCTGAGCCCTTTGTTAGCGCCCCTACCTGCCCCCCAAGAGCCATTGCATCGTACCCTGCTCTGGAGCCATGTCTCCTTACTGTTCTGAGAATCTGGACAAAGCAATAACCATTCCATAAAGACAGGTATTTACAAACATTTGCCAGACCAAGAGCAAGCAGCTGTAGGGTGGCTGAGCAGCGCTCTAATGCTGAAAGCTTTGAATTCTTTCTCCCAAGGCTCACAGCATCCCCTCCAGTGTTTAGGGAAAGCGGGGCTTCTGTGGAACCTGGTTTAATGAATCCTGCTGGGTAGAAAGGCCCGTGAGGCATAAACAGACTGGGCCCAGGACTGAGGGCTCAGTCCTGCTGCTGTCCCCACAGCCTTGCTCGCTACCCTTTCCTGGCCCCTAGGGCCCTGTCCTCTCCCTTGCTATGTCTGTCTAGAGTATTCCCCAGAAGTCAGCTGCATCAGTTCTTTGAAATAATAATCTTGAAAGAAGAAATGCAGTATGGAATGCTCTTTCTTCACTAAGTGTTATTTATGCTGTAAAATGGACCATGGCACTTGCTACCTTTCATAGGGACATTGCATGGTTTGGGGAAGATATTGTAAGCATTCGTGTGCCAGGAAGGGGAGAGTGCTACCAAGTGCCTGGGGTATTGAGGACACAAATGTCCTCAATAAATGCTTGTTGGGTAAATTAGGTAAATGAACACTCAGGAGGGATTTCAGGTGATTTCCAAACTCTCAGGCTCAATTCTCACGAAATCTTTTGAGTTAGGCATTAAGCACCCTTTTTATAAATAAGGAATCTGAGGCACAGGACATTAACTTCCTGACTGCAACGCCCCACCTCGCCGTGCTTCCCCCTTCCCGAGGGTAGGAGAGGCTGAAAATACAGGACATTAACGTTTTAGGGGGAAAAATACACTTCAGGTCATCTCTATATATCTCTTAGAATAATTGATAAAGAGGAACCTCCACGCTCACATGTCCCCAAACCACCCGCTTTCCCTCCGTTCCCAGCCGCCAGGGCCTCCTCCCTCAGGTTCAGCAGACAGAAGTACCCGGCTGACCAAGGACCCCGAGGACGGGGGCAGAGCTGGGGTCTGATCCCGACTGGTCAGCCTCCAGAGCCCGACAGACACGGAGGTCACAGAGCTGACATTGGTGAATTAGAGGGCACCTGAGTGGAGGGCAGGTTCATCTTCCATTTCAAGGGAAGAGCTCACAGCAGATAATAAACACAGGTGTTTATCCATGTGGACAGGACATTGAACAACCCTAAGAGAGTGAGCCCTTTACTTTCATTTTTCTGCCCAGAGTGATGCTGTCTGCATTTGTGGAAAACAGGAGTGTGTGGGGACAGGATACTAAACATATTACAATATAATAATGACATTTATCAAGTGCTCACTAATGACTTGGGAAATTATCTGAAAGTTGGACATAGGCAGAGATTTCTGGGTACCCTGTTAGTGAAGTACTGGGCACTATCTAACAGCCCCCCACCTGGGCTTGTCTGAGTTTCTAGAGTCTGTACCTTTGATGCCCCATTCGCTATTGATCAGATGATCTTGCTTAGTATTGTCTCCTCCGGGCAGGTACTGATTATTGAGCCTATTTTACAGAATGGAAATAGAGGCCTCAGAAAGGTAACTCGCCGAGGTCATAGGGAGCAACCAGGGCTCAGACCCAGACTGGTCTGCCTGTCATTCAGGCCCGTGACCACTGCACTGTAGCGTCCCTCCTTAGTATTTATTCATTTAGATGAAGAAAGACATTTCCATAGTACAAAGACGACAAAGGAAGCTTCCCCTTCCAGGCTCCAAATTCTGGCTGCTCCTCCCCTCCCCACCCCATAGGTGACCACTGTTCCCAATATTGTGTCTTCTCCCGGAGACATTCCAAGCCTGCTGCCTGTTTACTTTTTAAAAAAAACAAAACAAAAAAAAGAAATGGGTTCCAACATGGCGACAGACTGAGTAGAAACTACACTGACACTCTCCCGGGACCAAGCTGAAATTACAACTAAAACATAGGAAAACCATCCTGAAAACCAAGTGAAGACAAGCTGGAGAGCACCCTCATAACCTAGGAGGAAAAGTGGAGACCACAGAGTCCGATAGGAAGAGCAGAGGCATGAGAGAGGGCTGGCTGGGCTCCCACAGGCAGCAGCTTATGGTCCAGAGGGATATCAAGCTGTGGGGGTTCCCACTGAGGACTCTGGGGCCTAAACCTCAGGCTTGGCTTCCCAGCCTAGAGCATCAGAACTGAGAAAGGTGCCCACAACATCTGGCTGTGAAAAGCAGCAGGGTTTCTGTTTACCAGGGAGAGGCAGCTGGAACTGCAGGTACCCTCTTAAAGAGCCAACACACAGTTTTGTGTGCAGCCACTTGCCTTGGGCTCCAGCAGAGGGTGGGCAAAGTGGACTGGAGCAATGTGGGGAGAGTCTGGGGTTCTGGGCTCTGGAGAATGAGATCAGGGTACACCCCTCTGGATTCCTGTGCCAAGTCATTCCCTCAGACTGTGGGGGATGTCTTTCTCAGGGAGCCAATTTTTGGCTTTTGCCTGAGGAGGAAAGCAATTCCCCCACCCTGCTGGAAAGCCTGTCCCCCTGCCCGGAGGAGTCTGTACAGCCCGAGGCTTGTTAAGAGGCTGATAAGAACCAGCTGCCCCACCCTGTAGAGCTACTACAGCCTGAGGCTCATTAAGAGAACCAGATTAATCAGCCTGCAGGCAGAGGCAGAACTCAGGGTGCTTTGAGTCTTTCCCTGATCTGCTTTGGGACCTGGGCCTTAGAAAACCAGACTTTGGCATGCATCTTAGTCCTGTCCAAATGCACCCAGCCCCAGCAGTGGAGACCTCAAGCCTACAGTTGTTGATATCCCCAAACGGGGTACTCAGGACCAGTAACAAACTGTGTCTGACATTGGCCTGTACCAGAGACCCTGCAAAAAAACTGAGGGTCCTAGCAGATCTACCTAACACTTAAAAACAAACCCAAAATGTAGCCAAAATGGGGAGACCAAAAAACAAGCCCCAAATGAAAGAACAAGAGAAGTCTCCAGAAAAAGAGCCAAATGAAATGGATATAAGCAATCTATCAGATACAGAGTTCAGAATACTGATTGTAAGGATGCTCAACAGCATGAAAAAAGATATGGAAACTATGAAAAATGACCAGTCAGAAGTGAAGAATGACATAGCAGAAATAAAGAATACATTGGAAGAAATAAACAGAAGATTAGAGGAAGCTGAAGATCAGATCAGTGAATTAGAAGACAGGGTAGAAAAAATCAATCAGAGACCCAAAAACAATTAAAAAACAGGAGGACAGACTAAGGGAGCTGTGGGACCACATGAAAAGTAACAATATTTGTATTATAGGAATGCCAGAGGAGGTCGAAAGTAAGCAGGGGTTAGAGAACCTGTTTGATGAAATAATGGCAGAAAACTTCCCTAACCTGGTCAAGGAAAAAGTCATACAAGTTCAGGAGGCACAGAGAGTCCCAAGAAAAAAGAATCCAAAGAGGCCCAGACACATCATAATTAAAATGCCAAGAATTCAAGACAAAGAAAGAATCATAAAGGGAGCTAGAGAAAAGCAATGTTACCTACAAAAGAACCCCCATAAGGCTGTCATCTGACTTCTCATCAGAAACTCTACAGGCCAAAAAGGAATGGCATAAAGTATTCAAGGTAATGAAAAACAAGGATCTGAAACCAAGACTACTCTATCCAGCAAGATTATCAATCAAGCTGGATGGTGAAATAAAGAGCTTCCCAGACAAAAAGAGGCTAAAAGACTTTATCACTACAAAACCAGCATTACAGGAAATGTTAAAGGGACTGCTATAATTAGAAGTAGAAATAAAGAGAATGAAAAACATAGGCATAAAGAAACAAAATGGCAGTAGATAAGTATCTTTCAATAATATCCATAAATGTAAACGGATTAAGTGCCCCAATAAAAAGATATAGGGTGACTGAATAGATAAGAAAACATAACCCAAATATATGCTGTCTACAAGACACCCACCTCAGAACAAAAGACACACAAGATGAGAGTGAAGGGATGGAAAAAATTTTTCCAGGTGAATGGAAATGAAAAGAAAGCTGGGGTAGCAATACTCATATCAGACAAAATAGACTTCAAAATGAAGACCATAATGAGAGACAAGAAAGGTCATTACATAATACTAAAGGGATCAATCTAACAAGAGAATATAACTCTGATAAATTTATATGCACCCCAATATAGGAGTACTTAAATTTATTAAAAAAAAACTTCTAGAGGACTTTAAGGGAGAGATTGACTGCAATACAGTCATACTAGGGAACTTTTAACACCCCACTGACTTCACTGGATAGGTCTTCCAGACAAAAATCAACAAGGAAACAGTGACCTTAAATGACACACTAGATCAGATGGATTTAATTGACATTTACAGAACATTCTACCCCAAAGCTGCAGGATATACACTCTTCTCAAGTGCACATGGGACATTCTCAAAGATAGACCACATGTTAGGACACAAAACAAGTATCTACAAGTTAAAGAAAATTGAAATCATATCAAGCATCTTCTTGGACCACAGTGGCATGAAATTAGAAATCAACTACAGTAAAAACACTAAAAGATATTTAAACACATGGAGGTTGAAAAGCATGTTTTTAAACAATGAATGGGTTACCAAAGAGATCAAGAAAGAAATAAAAAACTTCCTGGAAACAAATGAAAATGAACACACAACAACTCCAAATCTATGGGACACAAAGAAAGCAGTCCTGAGAGGGAAGTTCATAGCACTACAAGCCTACCTCAAAAAACAAGAAAAGCTTCTAACAGACTCTCTAACCCTACAACTTAAAAATGTAGAAAGAGAACAACAAGAAAAGCCCAGAGTAAGTAGAAGGAAGGAAATAATAAATATCAGAGCAGAAATAAATGACATTGAGACTAAAAAAAAAGTACAAAAGATCAATGAAACCAAGAGCTGGTTCTTTGAAAAGATAAACAAGATTGATGCACCTTTAGCCAGACTCATCAAGAAACAGAGAGGACCCAAATGAACAAAATCAGAAACAAAAAAGGTAAAATAACAACTGACCCAGCAGAAATACAAAGGATTGTAAGAAAATACTATGAACAACTATATGCCACCAAGCTGAACAACCTGGGTGAAATGGATAAATTCCTAGAAAGTTACAACCTTCCAAAACTCAATCAGGAAGAGTCAGAAAGTCTAAATAGGCTGATAAATGCTGATGAAGTTGAAGCAGTAATCAAAGGGCTCCCAGCACACAAAAGCCCTGGCCCACATGGTTTCACAGGGTAGTTTTAAAAAGATTCAAAGAAGAATTAATACCTATCCTCCTCAAACTATTTTTAAAAATCCAAGAGGAAGGAACACTTCCAAACTCTTTATGAGGCCAGCGTTAGCCTAATTCCAAAACCAGATAAAGACACTACAAGAAAGAGAATTACAGGCCAATATCCCTGATGAACATAGACGCCAAAATCCTCAACAAAATATAAGCAAATCGAATTCAGCAATATATTAAAAAGATCATACACATTGACTAAGTGAATTTATTGCAGGGATGCAAGGCTGGTACAATATTTGCAAATCAATAAACATAATACATCTCATAAACAAATTGAAAGGCAAAAATCACATGATCATATAAATAGATGCAGAAAAAGCAATTGATAAAATCCAACACCCATTTTTGATAAAAACTCTCAGCAAAGTGGGAATAGAGGGATCATACCTCAACATAATAAGGGCCATATATGACAAACCTACAGCCAACATCATACTCAATTTCCCTTAAAGCCATTTCCCCTAAGAACAGGAACAAAACAGGGGTGTCCACTTTCACCACTCTTACTCAACATAGAAGTAGAAGTCCTCACCACAGTGGTCAGACAAGAAGAAAACATAAAAGGCAACCAAATTGGAAAGGAGGAAACAAAACTGTCATTATTTGCAGATGACATGATATTGTACATAGAGAATCCTAAAGACTCCACCAAAAAACTACTAGATATAATAAATGAATTCAGCAAGGTAGCAGGTTACAAAATTAACACCCAGAAGTTGATGGCATTTTTATACACCAATAATAAACTCTCAGAAAGAGAAACTAAAAGAAATCCCATTTACCATTGCAACTAAAAAAATAAGATGCCTAGGAATAACTTAACCAAAGATGTAAAAGACCTTTACTTGGAAAACTACAGGACACTGAAAAAAGAAATAGAGGAAGATATAAACAAATAGAAAAATATACCATGTTCATGGATTGGAAGAATTAACATCATTAAAATGTCCATACTACTCAAAGCAATCTATAAATTCAATGCACTCCCTATTAAAATACAAACAGCGTATTTCACAAATCTAGAACAAACACTTCAAAAATGTATATGGAACCAAAAAACACCCCGAATAGCCACAACAATCTTGAGAAAGAAGAACAAAGTTGGAGGGATCACAATACCAGATATCAAGTTATACTACAAAGCCACTGTAATCAAAACAGCCTGGGACTGGCACAAAAACAAACATACTGATCAGTGGGACAGAACAGAGAACCCAGAAGTTGACCCATGCCATTATGGTCAATTAATATTTGACAAAGGAGGCAAGAACATACAATGGAGTAAAGACAGTCTTTTCAATAAATGATGTTGGGAAAATTGGCCAGGTACATGCAAAAAAATGAAACCACACCACCAACTTATACCATACACAAAAGTAAATTCAAAATGGATAAAAAAATTAAATGTAAGAAGTGAAACCATAAAAATCCTAGAGGAAAACATAGGCAGCAAAATCTCAGACATCTCTCGTAGCAATATGTTTGATGATACATCTCCTTGGGCAAGAGAAACAAACAAATGTGACTACATCAAAATAAAAAGCTTCTGCACAGCAAAAAAGAAACCATCAACAAAACAAAAAGGGAGCCCACTGTATGGGAGAACATATTTGCCAATGACACATCGGATAAGGGGTTAATATCCAAAATATATAAGGAACTCATCCAACTTAACAAGGGGGAAACAAACAATCCAATTTAAAAATGAGCAAAGGACCTAAATAGACACTTCTCCAAAGAAGACATACAGATGACCAAGAGACATAAGAAAAAATGCTCAACATTGCTAATCATCAGAGAGATGCAAATTAAAATCACAATGAGGTATCGCTTCACACCTGTCAGAATGGCTCCATCAACAAATCAATAAACTACAAGTGCTGGCGAGGGTGTGGAGAAAAGGGAACCCTAGTACACTGCTGGTGGGAATGCAGACTGGTGCAGCCACTGTGGAAAGAAGTATGGAGTTTCCTTAAAAAATTAAAAATTGACCATCCACTTGACCTAGTGATCCCACTTCTAGGAATATATGCTAAGGAACTCAAAATACCAATCACAAAGAACTTATGCACCCTTATGTTCATAGCAGAGCAATTTACAATAGCTAAGATCTTGAAACAGCCCAAGTACCCATCAGTAGATGAGTGGATAAAAAAGCTATGGCACATTCACACCATGGAGTACTATACAGCTGTAAAAAAAAAAAAAAAAGAAGGATCTTTTATCCTTTGGCACAGCATGGAGGAAACTAGAAAGTATTATGCTCAGTGAAATAAGCCCATCAGAGAAAGACAAGTACCACATGGTCTCACTTACATGTGGAATCTAATAAACAAAATAAACTGATGAACAAAATAGATCCAGAGACATAGAAGCATGGAACAGACTGAGGGATCTCAGAGGGAAGGGGGGGAGGGGGGAGGGGGTGGGGAGAGATTAATCAAAGAACTTATATGTTTATAAGCATAACCCATGGACACAGACATTGGTCTGGGGAAAACCTGGGAGTGGGATGGATGCAGGGTGGAGGGGATCAATGGGGAGGAAAAGGGGACATGTGTAATATTTTCAACAATAAAGATAAAGAAACTTTAAAAAGAAAAACAATAACAAAAAACCCCACCAATTTAGAGTGTCAGGTTCTAACTTAACAAACTTGATCTTAATACTTTTTCTTTTAACATGAAAAATTTTGAATCTTGAAACCCATGACAAAGTTATCTCATACTGGTCCTAATACTGGTATCTTAGTTGTAATGTGGCGTTTTTAAAAGATTTCTGAACCTAAAATTACTTAAAGCAAAGTTACATAAAGTGTACCTTGCTTCATGTGTTTCATCTGGAAACGTTATTAAAAAAATCAGTTTGGAGCAAAAGAAAAAAGAAAAAGGAAAGAAAATGGAAAAAGAAAGAAAAAAAAAACCTACAAAAAACAAAAAAAGAAAAATAAATTTTAAAAATTAGTTTGAGATGTTGGTTTTATTCATTTTGAGAAGAGATATTTTAAATTGGAATATAAAAATAGAACGTCCCACCTTCAGTTTTATAGTTATAATTCGACACCATATTTTCTTTGGATTGTTTTATAAAGAAATAGAACATTATTGGTTCAATGGAGAGTCATGTGTTCCTGTCTTCTATTACCTCCCCCTCCCTCCTGAGAGTAGCCATAATCATAATTTAGTGCGGACCACACCCATGCATTTTTTAACTTTTATTACAAAAACCCATTTTTCAGTGTTCTAATACAGCAGCCACTATCCACAAGTGGCTATTGAGCAAATGAAATGTGGCTAATCTAAAGTGAGATGTACCATAAGTATTAAATCTGGAGTGTTCTAGATTTCACAGAATTAATACAAAAAGAAGCTAAAATATCCCAGTAATATTTATATTGAATGTATGTTGAAACGATAAGAGTTTAGATATGTCGAGTTAAAGAAAAATATATATAATTTTTTTTTACTTTTTTAATGGTGGTTTCTAAAAAATTTTAAAGTATATATTTAAAACTAACAATTCCATTGGATAGTGTTTACAGTAGAAACTCTTTGGAAAAGGGAAAGGTCATCTCATTGATATTTTATGGTAACTTGGTTTTTCATTTACTAAGAATTAACTGAAATGCAGAATGCTTGCATTTGTACTCAGTTTTTGCGTCTGTAAACATCTGCCTGCTAAAATGTTCCAGGAGGGGCATCTACGGGCTTACTCAGCTCACACAGCAGGAATAGCATAAGTCAATTTCTCTTACTGACTAACCAGCAGATGTCACAATCCTGGGTTACTTTAGGGGGAACCTTTTTTCTGCCACAGGTCATTCAGATATTTATAACATCATCCAAGGGCCACACAAAATTATCAACTTAAAAATTCGCCTGCTATATTTGGTCAAACGCTTAACTCAGCCCTAATGTGCTGGCTGGAACTGCTTCCCTTTGGTGAGGTTCGTGATGGTAGCTGGTGGTGATGATGTTGCTCCTCGCAGCTGCTGTTCCAGGTTTGCATGGGTCAGTCTGGAGCGCAGTCGACTCTGCGATGGTAAGTTTTGAAAAGAACGGCTCACAGCAGTAATTTGTTCTGAACACAGATGCGTATTTAATGCATGTCTCCTCAAAGTGGGAAATCCATCACTGCTTGTGTAACGCTTGTGGAACTCGAGCAGTGGGAGGTTGTCCCCAGCTTTCAGCTCATCCTCGCTTTGCAATGATTTCATGTTGTGGGTCATCAGGCCCATCAGCTGGGCCCGCACTGAACGGGTGGCAAAGATGTTCAGTTCCTTTTGCTTACTTTTCAGGTCCCTGAAGCTTCCATTCAATGCCTCAGCTAGTTTCGCACGTTCACCAGCACATCCAAGTGTTACAGAAGGCCTTCCCCCTCCAGAGCGGGAGCTGCCCCGTGGTATTGCTTTCGAGCTGCACTTTCCACAGCCTTAATCTAGCTTCAGATGATTTCATGTTTGAGAGCAGGGAGCTCAGAAGCTGGTTGGGGCCCTGCAGCTTGACGGTCAGCTCTGAGAGGGACTTGGTGATGTCCACCATGACACTAGATCCCACAGCCTCTTGCTGTCACTGAGTCCCCCGACAGCTTTCCCTCATCTCCATGAGCTGCTGGACTTCGTTCCGCAGTTCATGAAACCTCATGAGCATGTTCCCGCAACTCAGCCACCGCACTTCACAGTGATACACAAGATCACCGTACTCAGAGTCAAGGTCATTCAGTAACTCCTTAAACCAGTGGCTGTTAAACCCTCTGCTTTTGACAAAATTTATGCATGGCACTACTGTGGACATCACACTGTTGAGCCGCAACGACTGTGCATAGAGCCTTTCTTGGTGTATGATGCAGTGGCAGATAATTAAATCACTTGGATCAAGACTGAGACGATTCAGTTCTTTCTTGATAAATGCAATTAACCCTTTTTGCTAGCCAACCATGGCTGGAGCCCCATCTGCAGTAAGGCCACTTAACTTTTCAAATGTTAGCTCAAGTTTTTTCATTGAATAAAACAAGTCTCTCAACCAGTCCTCGCCTCTTGTAGGGCCATGCATGGCTTCCAGTGACGGCAGTTCCTCTCCCATGTCAAACTCTGCAGTTATCCCACCAACAAAAATGGCCTGTTGGGCAGTATTTGTTACGTCCGTTGTCTCGTCACAAGCCAGAGAGAAAAATTAGAAATCTCCTGCAGAATCCTTCAGTATTTTCACAGTATCTTGTGCTAAGTCGGAAACCCGACCTGAGACGGTTCTCTGAGACAAACTAACACTCTGAGACGATTTTACTTTGGTGCTAACTCCGAGCAGCCACCGTGCACTCTCACAAACTCCCTCTACATGAGGCCTCAGCTTCTTTGCAACTAGCTAACTCACTACATAAGTCTTCTGAATAACGTTGTCTCTGTCACAACGAGGCCTAGTGAAAGCGGCTTGTCGTGATTCCAAACCCCGCTGGAGAGCATTGATTTTTGTCCAGATGCACTTAGCCTCCCAATTCATTGAGTTCAGCATGTTTTAAACCGTAATGACACTCCAGGTTGGCTTTTCTCATTCCTGCTAACACATCGCCACAAACTAGGCACACAAGTTTGCCTTTGACTTCAACAAAAAAATAATCATTTGTCCATTTCTCTTGGGAAGATTGACACTCTGCATCAACTTTTCTTTGTCGTCACGGTTTGTAGGATGTCACACCACTTAAGTTTTAATAACTATCCAGTGTGTGTGTCGCCAGCAATGCGATTATTTCGCTTTGATTGCTGTGTCACGGATTTGGAACATTTCCCACGTTCGTATCACCTCCCCGTGAGGCCTGTTCTGTGTGCTATAACTCCCTTAAGCTTCATCTGAGATTCGGTTTTTGTGGGCATTGTTGATCATGGATGGTGGACACGGGCTGGATTGGAGTTATCATCTGTGTCAACGAGGAGTTGACAACATCAGCGTCAATTATCGGAGGCGAGGTCATCAACGAAGGGAGGAATCATCTCACCGCATCTTGTCTCATCACCGATTGCGGGGCTGGGCCACAGTGTGTTAACACTTGCGTGACGTGTACACGCCCAGCCTGCCTGGCACTGCCTGTCTTCTGAGTCACCGCAATACAGGCAGCCAATGAGAAGCATACGTGTCTGTCCCGTCATGTACCCTGATGTGTCCTATCACGTAAGGGACGTTCCTTGCTTGTCCCTCAAAATTTACCTTATTATTATGATTCACTTAATATACATTTATGTTGCTATAAAAAAATCTCCTAGATTTGTTGAATTTTGAGTCCCACCTGCGTTTGCCTTGGCAGGACCAGACCAAATGATTTTTCAGGCTTTATACGACCCACGAGCCAAACGTTCCCTACCCCTGCTTTAGCTGAAGGGATCTTCCAGAACCTTCCACTGCTTTCTTCTGTTTACCACAGGAAGCTGAGGCCAGAGAGGTGGCAGCCTGGGGGATGCCAAGAGGGCTGGAAGCCAGTCTCTTCAACTCCCAAACTGTCTTCCTGTAAATATAATCTTTTGTTTAGCTTAAAAAATAGACAGCCAGATAGTTCTCCAGCAAAACGGGTTTATTTGGAAACAAAAAAAATTGCAACCCAAGACGCAGTGTGATGGTGAACCACGCACAAGCCCTGAGAAACAAAGGAGGGGACCCCTTTCTGGAGAAGAGGGGACTGGGAGAGCTCCTGCAACCAGAGTTCTCAGGGCCGCGCCCCGGCCCAAGTGGGCTTGAGAGCGCCCCCGTGACCCCCCAGTCTCATTTAAATGAAGCTTCTGTTTGTTACTTGACTTTCTTTTCAATTACAGCAATTTTAGGTACCCTGAGATTCTTAATCAGTAGTTTAATAATTCCTAACTAATAATGAAAACTCAAGTCAAGTAAGCAAAAAGATACCTTTTCCTTATATGCTGCTTTATTTCTGTGGGAGAACCAATGCCATTCACAGGGCAACTTGCAAACACGAGTGTCCGGTGTCGGTGGCAGTGTGTCTCGGGCGGGGGGGGGGGTGAAGGAGTGGAGGGCACAGGACACTGGGCTGGGAGGGAGGAGACCCTGGTTCACAGCGCAGCTCAGCCCCTGCTGGACATGTGACTCGACCAAGTCCCAAGTTGAGAGCATGGGCTGTGGAAGCAGTGGCCAAGGATTCATCTCCGTCCTACCCTTTACTATTTGACTTAGAGCAATTCTTTGAATTTCTAGTAGTCTCAGTTTCCTGTCTGGAAAATGTAGTTTATACCACCCACCTCACAGGTGTGCTGAGAGGATTAACTGAGATTATGCATCTAAGGCTCCGATGGAATGAAGCTATTTTTATTAGCTAGAAAGTGAGGTGATTGCACTAGATGGTTATTGAGATCTTTTTAGCAAAAATATAATTATAAGAATATTTAACCGTTTATTTAGTGGAAATTCTGACTTTGAAACACTTTTAACCACTTTCAAGATGTGAGAAACCCTCCCTTCACAGAAGAGACACCCACTCTGTCATGAAGGACCACACGTCAACAAGTGTGTCCAGGCCACTCAGAGCCTGCTTGGAAAGGGCCAAGAGCAGCATTAGCACACGTTGACCTGAGCATAAGTTTTCAATGGCTGCACTGGGGACAATCTGACCATTCCTAGAGGGACACCATCTGGTTTAACTGAACAGCAATTTGGATTGAGCATGAAGGTGTTTCAGAGACAGAAAACAAGCTAGATAAGCACTCTCTGAATTGGAGCAGCATTTCCTGAAGTCTGTTCTTGCAAGAACTCACCAAAAAAAGTTATAGGCTCCATGAGATTGGAAAACTCTGCAAATTACCATGTATACCCAATATAAGGCAATAATTAACATAAAATCAACTTTCAGTTTCCTATAAAGAAGTTTCAACATAAGCTCTTGACCAAGATTAATATATGAACTTTCAGTGATATATGCTTATTTTAAATCACATGTATAAAATATAAAATGATTTTAATATATTGATTTTGAAATATGGCTTTTTTCCCCAGGCATCTAATTTTCACAGCAGACCTTTAGTCAGGCTTTACCTTGCCCATTTTATAGATGAGAAAACTAACACTCCGAAGAAATACATTATGCAGAGTCATCATACAGAGAAAAATAGCAAAGCTGAGATTTGAGCCTGGGTCTGCTGACTTTTAAAATCATGTGCTTTGCACTACACCTTCATGTCACCAAAATAAAATAATAGAGGTGATAATTTTCCACCTCTATTTAAAAAATTATTAATGTTTCCACACTACACTCTTATTACTGTTTAGAATGGACACTGTATCTCTGGACCTACTTTTTTATCTGTAAGAGACAGTTAATCGAATGGGCTCCAGGATTGTTTTCTGCCTTTCATGTTGTATAATTCTATTTTGATTTTATAATTAAATAAAAAGAAAGATGCTAGGACAATCTATGTTTCATTAAGTAATCTCTGTCATATAAAAATATTTAAAAGAACTAGAATGTTGGGTTTGTTTAACCCAAAGAAGATAAAAGTTTTAGAGAGTGGAAGGGGTGGAGGTATGTTAAATATAAAACATGTTTGAGATATAAAAGGTCGCCTGCTGGGCATGGCTCAGTGGTTGAGAGTTGACCCATGAACCTAAAGATCGCAGTTCGATTCTGGGTCAGGGCACATGCCCCAGTTTTGGGCTTAGTCCCCAGTAGGCGATGTGCAGGAGGCAGCCGATCAATGACCTTCTCTCATCAATGATGTTTCTATTTTTCTTTCCCACATTCTTCCTCTCTCTGAAATCAATAAAAACATATTTTTAAAAAAAAAAAGAAATAAAAGGTCTGCAGATATTTTAAAGGCTGCTACCACATGGAAGAGAGGCTGGACTCAATCATTTCGATCTCAAGGAATGTAGTTATGACTAATAAGGAGAATTTCTAGACTTCTACTCTTTCTCACGAGCAGAACCTCTGTGCTACATAAGACCAAAAGCATTCTAGGAGGCCCCACATGCCCATCTCCTGAAAGACAGGCTTCCACCAGTAAAGTCCCTGTAGTCACCATGCTCAACAGCAGGCTGCTTACTTGTGGTGAGAACAACCTGTGGACCAGCTTAAGAACCTGCTGTCTTCTCTTTCAGATGTTCACCTCCATAATATTTGCTGTGATTGGATTCTTGGGCGCTGGATACTCATTTGTCATCTCAGCCATCGCCATCAACAAAGGTCCTAAATGTCTCATGGAAAATGGCCAGTGGGGCTACCCCTTCCACAAAAGGTAAGGTGCACCCTGCAATGCCCACTTGTCACCCCAAGGGGCAGGGGCAAATAAATGGCCCAAGGGGAGAAACGGCACATGTCCTGTCATCCTAACAAGTCTCAGGCATGCTGCTGTGAGGCAGAGCTGGAGTGGGGAGTGCAGTGACATTGCACAAGAGCTCACCTCTAACTGCTGCTCTGACAGGGACCAGGTAGAGTAAGGAAAGGGCACCTCCGCCGGCCTGAGGGAAGGAGAGCTGTGGTGTGCCCACTGACACCCACAGTTTATTAACAGACACATGAAACAACTAGCAATATTGATAACAGACAGTGTTGGCTTCCACTGCAAATCTTAGAATAGAAAACAAGCATGATTACTCACCACAGGGCCCGAAGGCTTTCACTAATACCCCAAATGGTCTATAACTAACAGTTTTTCAAGGTGCAAATTTACAGCTAATGGCATTGGAAACCGTGTAGATTCTTCATGAGAGTTAATGTTAATAGAAATATTTAAAATAACACTTCACTTCATATTTTCATGGTGCTTTGTAGTTTATAAAAAAAAAAAAAAACTTTCTTTTTTTGTTTTTTTTAAACAAATTTATAATTTAGTATCCATAACAACCTCAAGAGGTCATTTGCTTCCTGCCAAGACAGGCTTAATAAGTTTGACTTGCTCTGAGTTAGGCCGCCAGTTGGTAGCGGAGACAGGGCTCAGATTCACATCTTCTGACTTCCAGGCTCCGTCTCCTTACATCACATGCTCTGTGCCTCTACGCTGCACTGTCCAATGACGCAGCCAGGAGCTCGTGGAGCTATTTTAATCTAAATTCATTTAAATCAAATAAAGTTTAAAAAGTCCCCAGTCACATTAGTCGTCTTTCAAGTATTCAGTGGCCACCCAGGGCTGGTAGTGACTGTACTGAAAACGCAGACACGGGAAGCTCCATCGTCACAGCCGCCCTTCAGACGGTGCTGGGTGGGCTCGAACTTCCCCGAGGGCTGGGACCATTTCTGCTCTTCACGGCTGCAGCCCCTGTGCCCAGCACAGTGACTGACACACAGAGGGTCAGGAAAGGTGGTTGTTAGGCTCCCTGCACATGGAAGATGGGTTCATTGCTAGAAAATCTATAGGACACCAATTTATTAACTCGAACCCCTTTATTAATTTACAGTGGAAAGTGAAAGAAGCTCAGAGCAGCCTGCAGACAGCGGAGCTGGCGGTTCTGGTTCTGTGACAATCCGAGGTCTCAGTGTGTTCACAAGTTTCACATAGAATATCTCCCACCCTTCTCTATAGTCAAACAGGAATACAAGGCCTCTAATATCCTCAAAGCACAGGCAGGGACACCCACATTTCCTGTGAAAAGCCCTCTCCTCTCACAGAGGACTGCTGGGGCCCCAGGGCCTGGAGGTTGGCCACCTGAGCACAGCATTTGGACAGCAGAAGGCGGAGCCCTCTCCTGAGGCTATTCAGCTGAGGGCTCAGGGTCCCCCTTAGGAGTGTGGCTGAGGGCTACAGGTGACGTCTTCTTCCTGGACCCTTTTTTTATTATTTCTAACAACGTCATCAGTGCAGTGCTAAACAGGTTTTCCTTTCTCTTCTTCTTTTTAAATATATCTTTATTGATTTCAAAGAGAGGAAGGGAGAGGGAGAGAGAGAGAAATATCCATGCACTGCTTGCCTCCCACATGCACCCCCACTGGCAGAGCCTGCAACCAAGGTAGTGCCCTTGGCCGGAATCAAACCCAGGACCCTTCAGTCTGCAGGCCAAGCTCTAACTGCTGAGCCAAACCTGCTAGGGCAGCTAAACAGGTTTTTCTAATTATTCTGTTACCTGAATGGTACTATCCTTGATGAACTTAAAATCAGAGTAAATCTATGTCCAAAACAAAGGGGGAGAAAGGAAACACAATAGATGCCAGGTCACACTCCCAGGGAGTACAGTGGTCTCTTATGAGCAAACTTAAGAGCCAAACACCTCCCCTGGCACACTCACACCCTGCTTGTGATGCCATGGGTCCCATGTCCGGCTCTCATTAGCTCACTTTAGAGAGTAGAAAAGTCCTGTTTTAAAAGTTTTGCTACAGGTAACTATGCCTTTCATTATTTTGTGATTTAATTCAATTTTGTCAAGCACTCACAAGAAGATACATAAAGAATAATCTCTTTATCTTAATATAAAGATATCTTAATTGGCAGACAATTATAGATGTATTTACAATTCATTGCTACAGATGGAATTTATTATTATGCATTAGAACTTTCTAAACTGTTATGCTCTTAGCCCTGGCCGGGTGGCCTAGCTGGTTGGAGCATCATTCCACACACCAAAACGTTGCGGGTGTAGTCCTCAGCTGGGGCACATATGAGAGGCAACCAATAGGTGTTCCTCTCTTTCCTTCGCTCTAAAAGCAATAAAGATATGCTTGGGTGAGGATTTTAAAAAAATTAAAAGGTTATACTTTCAATAATAATTTTGTGACTTAATCTGAATCTTTTCAAGAGGTAGAAGGAAGACTGAAAGAGAGCAATGTCTATCGTGGTGTAAGGAAGCCGTGCCCGGCGCTCCTTACAGCGTGGGCCTGCATTTTCTCAGAAAGTCATGCTTCCAATAGACTGAGATGTAGCTTCCTCAAGGGAGGCATCTGTGTAACGCTCAAGAGCACTGGCTTTGGAGTCAGACAGACCTCAGAGCAAATCCAGGCACATCCATTTCCAGCCTGAACTTCGCAATCTGCGTGTGGGCGTGTGTTCATTCACTGTGACATGTCCTGAGGGCGACTCCAGGACAGGCCTTGTGGATGGAGAGCAGCGCCTCCTGGTGGGCTGGGAAGGCGATGTAAAGCGCTGGCCCACCAGGACACCAGCAGGGTGTGCAAGCTGCTGTTATTTACTGCAAGTCCCTGTGCTGGAACTAGGGACAGAGACAGGGGACACGGTCTCTGCCCTTGTGAGTGCACAGTCCTGAAAAGTAGACAGATAAATGGCCAAACTGATATAGAGAGCACTGGGAAGCACAGAAGGGGACCAAAGCCAGCTGAGGGCAGGAGGAACATCAGGAATCTGTCCCAGGGGAGGAGATGGCACCTTAAGTAGCCAGGCAGAGTGGCCAGCAAAGCAGTGGGCTCCCCTGCCCTTCCTTCCACTGCAAGAAGTGAGTTGCATGAACTCCGTGGTGCTCCATTCAGATGGTGATGGGTGACTGCCACTGGGGGGAAATGCCCTTCCCCAGAAGAGGCTGCTTTAAAACTCTGGCTCAGTAAGCTGATGTAAACTGCCCCAGCTCCCCTTGCTTCACAGAGTGTGGAAACATGATGAGGCCCAGGGCCATGAAATATGAGGTTGGAGACTTGGGCACAGCTATCATTGCCTGAATCTCTGAGAGTCTCAGAACCTGAGACTTTGGGGGAGAGAAGGGCCTGGAACAGCCATCCCTGGTGGTTTGTGGGTGGGACTGAGAGGGTTGCTCCAGGCACCAAACTCAAGCCTTGCTTCCAAGTTCCACCCTCAGCATTTTGCTAATCCCGCCTCCAGGAGGTGCTGTCATCCCACCACTGCACACACTCCTCAGAAGAGGGAAAGACACTGCCAACCACTTCATCTCAGGGCCTTCTCTTCACCAAATGTGCCTGGAAAATATTGTTTCTCTGTAACTTCTTATCACCGGCAAGTTTAAAAACTGTAAAGAGGGACAGGACTACATGGAAAAATGCAGAACAGAAAGAGGAGTGTTTAAAAAATAACAACTGCCAAAAAGAGGTCTTACTCAACAATACATACGTTGTGTTTTCTCAGTGAATTCTTACAACTGAGAGGTTGCTTTCAGCCTATTTTATAGATGAAGAAACTGATACTGCTGGTGGGAAACGGATAAGTAACTTGTGTGAGGAACACGCAGCTAGTAAGAGGAATGCTTGCATTCAAACCCAAGTCCATCAGAATCCAGGATACCAGGTTCTTTCCTTTAGACAACTCAGATCAAGTGAAATAAAAGCAATCCTAGCATTACTGAGCGCTTCCTATATGCCAGGCACTGTCCTAAGCACTTTATTTGTATTAACTCATTTAATCCTCACAATATCTCTAGGATTTCACAGGTAATGTGATTCCCATTTTACAGGTAAGTCACACAGCCAGTGCAGCTAGAACCTGTGCTCTTATGGAAAGTCAGTCAATGTTATAAACAATGTTTTATTTTCAAATCAAGAGCAAATGCCCATTCCTTTGTTCTTTTGACTATTAAATGCCAAGGCATCTTCCATCATTGCAAACATTTTTCAAATCTTAATACAGAATGTATTAAATAAGTGTGTACTGATTACTATAGAATTCATCAGAAACAGGAATCATCAACAAAATCCAAGCACAATCAGGTGGGTGCTGACTTGGTAGCCAGGTGCAGACAGAGCTTCCCACTGAGGCCCTGAGAGGACAGAGGAGGCATAAAGGAAGGGGGGAGACCAGCTGGTGGCTCTGAGTGTGAGGAGGAATGACAGTGACCCAGAGGCCTGGCCCTCTTCCCTGTGGCTGTGGGAGACAGTGCTTCGCTTTCCCTTCAGGGCAGACGCCCTCCCGGTACAGGGGCCTCCTCACATGCAGCTCGTCAATGTATTGCACTTCTCCTATTTCAAAGTTCTTGTAAGATATAGATTAAGGCAGCAGACTACTTAGTGCTCCTAGTTAATGAAATCTTTTTGCATGTGGACTTCCCACATGTTGACAAAAATATAATTGAGTCAAATTCACAATTTGGCTAGAATTAGGCCTTTTAAAAAGTCAAGGTCTTCCCTTTAACTATATGATATGATGGCCACTAAACGTGACAGAATTGTGACAAATATCCAAGTAGTACTGAATAACAGTAGGGGGGACAAAGCTCAGGGACACGTGTGAGATTCTGCTCCTGAAGTATCTTCATTTCCCTGGTTCCCCAATAGATACTGAATTAACCCATCCTCTCTGTCAGCTCGCAAAAATCACTCTGTCACTTAGCTGTGTGACCTAGGGGAAAGTCACTTAACCTACCTGTGCCTCGATGTCTTTCTTTGTGAAATAGAAGGAAAGAGCCATAAGATTTCTATCAGAAATAAAATAGTTAAAAGTGTAAAATGTTTGGAACAGGGTCTAACACATAGTATGTAGTCTATATACTACATACTATGAACATGTAGTCTATGGAAATGTTAGGTGTTGTTTTTAAAAGTATTGATATTATGGGATGTTTTCTATTGAGCTTATGTTTTGGATATAAAGTATTTCACAAGAAAAATTATTTTGGTGACTTTCTAGTCTAGGGTATGGCCTACTCTTTAGGCATAAGTATAGCTGTCGCCTTTTCTCCCCCATGCTCCCGACAGGGATTACCTCAGTGACAAAACCTTATGGAGCAAGTGCTTGAAGCCTGAAAACGTGGTGTCCTGGAATCTGACCCTCTTTTCCATTCTGCTCGGCATAGCAGTGATCCAGATGTGTCTCTGTGCCCTCCAAGTGCTCAATGGCCTCCTGGGGACAGTGTTAGGAGACTGCTGTGGGGTGAGTTGAAGTCTTTGTCCTTACTCCTCAGGATGGGAATCCAAGGCTGGCCTCCAGCGCTAGTGGAAATGACACGGCAAAGAGGGTGGCAGCTACAGAAAACCACAGGCAGGCTGGACAGTCCGGGCAGCCCCCTCTGTCAACCCAGGGAACAGTGACATTGTGTTGCTGGGGCCCAGAAACTGTTCTCTGTGCATGTTAATGTACCCAGGCTGAAGTTGGCCCAAATTTCCAGCCTCACACCCAGCTGACCACAGTCCTGGAGGCATGGGACTGCATGTACATATAGATATACAGTAATGTTATGCAAAAGTCCCCAGGAATGGGCATTTGTCATGCGCACCTAGTGCCAGCAGTAATGCATCACAGTCTCACCATTTCCTGACTAGGGCTACACAGTGGGTTAGAGCTGCCACATAATATATGGAATACGCTTCAGGAAAAGAACAGAACAAAACCTATATCTTGATGAAATTTATGATCCGAGGAGAGACATAGTTACATGGGGGGAGGAGGAGATTCACTGAGGACTGAGTATGGGAACCAGTCGGAGGCGGGAGTGATCGGTAGAACAGGGCTGATGGGGAGGGGGAAGGGGAGGGGAGAGCAACCACAAGAAAGGGGTATAATTCACCTTTCTGCCTTCTAGGGATATAAACGAGTTTAAACCCCTGTGATGACCTTCTCTGACGCGGTGGCATGTGGGAAGAGACACTGAACTTCACCTTCTCTCTTTGGGGTTGTTGGTTTCCCCGACTGTCAAAGCTCAGGGAGGGACAGTTATTCCTTCTTTCCAACCAGCTTAGCTCCACTTGGAGCTTTAGGTTAGTTTCAAATAAAAAAACAGGTTGTCCACGTGAGTTAGATTTATAAATCCTTCAAAGTTTTTCTCTAGCAATGGCAAATGTATAAAATCACATGTACTGCCACATACTTCTTTGTACATACAGGTATTAATGTATTTGGAAGTTTAACATAATTCAGAGGAAGGAAGCACAGTAAAAATGAAAAACTAAGACCAATATTTGTTTTCCAGATTTATGAGGAAAAAGAGTGACCGATGCATCATAAATAATTTTTATTTAGTTTCGTTTGGTTAACTTGTAACTAGTCTTGTGAGTTACTTGTAAGTAGTCTTTTGTGCCTGCCATTATTAGTAAGGGTTTTGTTATGTATATTAAATTAAAATCCTAACTCAGTGTGAATATAATAGAGAAGGTGTGTGTTTGGGGAAGGAGGAGAAAAGGTTCAATGAATTATACCATCTTTTCACTTTTCTACAAATGCTTCCTTTGATCAAACAAAAAACTATGTTTTAATCATTGATTTTGGCCCGGCCGGGCGTGGCTCAGCGGTTGAGCGTCGACCTGGGATCCAGGCAATCAGGTCAGGGCACATGCTCGGTTGTGGGCTTGATCGATGACTCTCTCATCATTGATGTTTCTGTCTCTCTCTCTCCCTCTCGTTTCCTCTCTCTGAAATCAATAAAGATATATTTTAATCATTGATTTTGTTAATAACTTGTCAGCCAATGGCCCAGAATTAAGGTAATAGGTATTATTAATTTTATGTGTTATATTATGACACTAACCTTGGTTTTATGAGTCAGGCCCTAATATGATGTTAAATCCATTGTGTTGATTTGAGTTCAAACCTCAGCTCCACCACATACCAGCTTGGGGATCCTGGGAAAGTTACTTTCTAAGTCTGTCTGTTTCCTCATCTGTAAAAGGACTGTTAAAAGGCAACCAATCATCCAAGAAATGTCCAAGGGCCCCCAGGGTGATGCCAGGAGGCCTGTGGGATAGTGAACATGACTCAGGCACAGTGAGGAGGACTCATGGCAGTTACAGCCAGAGTCTCACCTCTGCACCTGCCACGCTGACAGGCACACTGACAACTAGGCTTCTCATAGTCACTAACACAGCAACTACCCATGGCCCCTGAGTGCTGGCCGCCTGGGGATCGCCACTGAACACAGGAAGGATCACAAGGCTTTTGATTTTGCCCGGAGGGCAATGGGAACTCTGAGGTCAGAGATCAAGTCTGGCACTGAACAGAAAGGAGGAAAGGCAGGCAAATATGAATTACAATCTCCTTGGGAGAACTATAAATACACACACACACACACACAGTGATTCAAATCGGTTTAGATCTCTGATTCTCAAATGTGGCTGATCATCAGAATCACCCAGGAAATGTTCTAAAATTATGACTCTTGAGCCCCAGTTTAGACACAGCATCTGAAAACTGAGGATGAGGCACAGATGTCTATCTTTTGTGTTACTTAGTTTTTAAAGCTCACCAGGGAATGCTAAAAACCAACCACTGGAGCAACCATTGACTAGACCACAGACTGGCAGGCACCATGGATGAAAAGGAGTCAGACCCCAATGGACGCTCACACTCTACCGATTAATATTAATAAAATGTAGTATATGCCAAATTCTAAAGGGTAACACAGGTAACTATGTGCCAGAGGTTCAGAGGCATCAGACCTTTGGGACTGAATCATCGACCTAAGTTCTTTGAAGAGGAAATAAGAATGTGGGGGAGGCATCGATTCCTTATCTAGGGCTTTTCCTTGATGCACATTTTAGAAATGAAGGTTTCTATTCATCACTCAATCCAGTCTCATTATTTTATAAAGAAATAACACATGACTTTGATAAGCTTTCACACAAAAACCAATTTTTCTAATTCAATTACCATAAAATTAGGAAAAATAGCTTACCACGGAGAAGAAGACTTAGGTGGGACAGGAAACAAGGGTAAGGTTGATGGGGCCCTTCCTTTGTACACATACACACACACACACAGCCCGAGGTTGGTAATAATACTGTCCATAAATTTTCCTTATGTGAGTTGCTAACTTGGCATTGCTTTCTTGAGTATGTGATTGGTTTCTCTGCATTTTGGAGTACAAATTCGCCAAGGAAAGAGCAGTATCTCATTCGAGGCTGCACCCCACAGCCTAACAAGGGACCTAGCACATGGTAGGTAATCAGCAGATTTGCTGTGTTCCTGGCCCTGAAATAACTGTAGGAAGATTTCCAAACTTAGTAGCCAAAAAAGTAGGAAGTGGGCATCTGAGCTACAAATTGAATGAGGAGCTGAAACGATCTCAAGGCTCCATGACAGACCCATGAGTAGAGAAGCCTAAACGGTATTTCCTGTAACTGCATGTGGTTCCCGACTCCGAGCACCGTGGCCCTGGGCGTTGACCTGGGCTGCTCCTGGGCCTCCCCCTCTGCCCAGCATTCTTCTGGGCCCGTGAGCACAAGGCCAAAGGCCCGCCTGGTAGGTGTCTGCCCAGGATTGAGGACAGCTCTGCTCTGAGCAGCTTAAGGAAGGCACGAGGACTCTGCAGATCTCCAGGGGGGACCAAGAAAAACCAAACACACCTGAAAACCAATGGTTAGATGACCATCCCAACATCATGGGATCATCCCAGTTACGACATCAGACTTCTTCAAGGGACAAAGCCCCTCATGGTAGCAGGATATGACGAGAACTTTGTGTTGGTGTCATGCAAAGGACAAATGAAGTGTGTGCAAGCTGAGTCACAAACCCTGGCACACACCCATGAAGGCAGGAGAGAGCGCCCTAGCACACACTGTGACCCATGGAGGGTAGTCACCCACAAGGTGAGGTAGGAGGAGAGAGAAGAGGGAAGAGGTGACAGGTGGGCGAGGAAGAGGAGGGGAGGGAGACGTAAGTTCAGGGTTTAGCACAACTCATGGGAAGGACCACCAATCGGGCCCCAGGGAGAGAAATAATCGGCCTTTCTACAAAGGCCCCTTGTCTTGTGTTAGAAACAATAATAGGCTGACCCCAATCTTAACCCAACGTATCAGTCAGGGGTCAGCCAGAGGCCAAGTATACATATAAATAGCAAGGGTCTGCTTAGTAATTGCGGGGGGTAGTCTGCAGTCTCTGAGAGACTTGTGCCCTGTCTGATGCTGGAGCTGTGAGTGCACAGGGCAGGCATCGGCCAGGGGGGCGGATGTAACGCGTGAGAGGAAGAGCAACTGGAACCTGCAGGCACGGCCGAGCCCGTGGGCATGGACTGAAACCCACACCAGTCTTTTGCCTGTGGCTCCGGAGGTGCGGGTGTCCTGAAGGAGCTGGACCCTTGTCACGGGCTGCACACCCCTCCCGGGCCAGTGCTCAGAGAAGCTGCAGGAGCTCGGGGCCGGTGGGGGCTGGAGGCCCAGCTGCTGCCCGATGCCGGGAGGGGAGGCAGCACCTGGGCGGCAGGTGTCTGCACCAGGAGGTGCCCTGCCTCCCTCGGCCTCCACAGCTCGCAGAGGAGAGGGGCTTTGGGGGATGGAGTTTGCCTTAGCCAAGCTGACAAGTTACAAAGCCACCACGCAGCTTGCAGAAGGCGATGGTGTTTTAGTTGTGCCTCCAGGTTCTGTTTCCTAGTGTAGGTCAGGGGCTCTCATCCTCACACTTGGGATCAGATCATTCTCTGTCGAGGGTGGGGAGCTGTCCTGTGCTCCACAGGTGGTTTGCAGCATCCTTGGCCTCTACCTGCCCAGGGCTAGTCGCAACCTCTCTTCCTCAGTTGTGACAACCAAAATACCTCCAGACATTGCCAGTGTCCCCAGGAGACAAACTTCCATGGCCGAGAATCGCTGGGCTTGAACGTGTGCTGCTTGAGGAGAACCATTCGTGTTTTCTCCTGGAACTAACCGTGCTTTGCATGTAGGAAGAGCTCCGTAATTGCTGAACAAGTGCACACTTAAGTGCACCAGCAAATTCCTGTCACCACAGTGACAGACGTGCATTTGAAGGACAGTACCCGCTCCTGAAATGTCGGGTTCTGACTTCAGAGCCCTGCTCTTTTGGTCTAAATACTCTCCCCAATGACCACACTGGCCGTGAATTTTTTTGTTGTTGTTTTTGTGTTTTTTTTTAACATATCTTTATTGATTTCAGAGAGAGGAAAGGAGAGGGAGAGAGAGATAGAAACATCAATGATGAGAGAGTCACTGATTGAGCCCGCAACCCGGGCATTTGCCCTGACCGGGAATCAAACTCCGACTGCCCGAATCCCAGGTCAATGCTCAACCGCTGAGCCACGCCCGGCCAGGCCCGGCTGTGGTTTTCATGCCTATGTTCATGATCCCATATCTTTATCTCCAGCTCAGACCACAGCCCTGCCCACTAAATGTCTGCTTTTGAATGGCTCCTTGGCCCCTCAAAGCAGCATTTCTAACTGGGCAACATGCCCAGTCCCTCCATACATGCTTCTCATGAACTCCTGGGGTCTGGCAACATCATCATTTGCATTAAGAAGACACAGAACCTCAGGAGTGACCCTAGGTGACTGTCCTAAGTTCTCAACTTACCATGCCTGCCCTTTCTGTGGCTCCATTGCCCTGCCCCTGCTGGCCTCTGCACTGCGCTGGAACATAGCAGATGTTCACTGCAAGGGACGTTATCACTGTCGTGGCATCATGACTATTCTGCTCCAAAGAAAGAAACAGCTGGTCTCAGGTTCTTCACAATCAAGCATTTATAATGAAAAACAGTATTCTTTGTTAATAAGCAGAAACCCTGGTGAGTTATAACATGGATCGTTTCACTTACTCCTCAGAACAACTGACCAAGTGCTCACAAGTGCCCATTCCTTGCCCTCTGCTTTGTCCTGACCTTTGTGGGACTTCTCCCCTCCCCACAGGCCCCTGTGCTTGGCCCCAGCCTGAGGCCTCACTGACGTGTCCCTTTCTCAGCTTCTCTGGGGAGTGGGCTGACCACAGGGAGAGACGTTTCCTGTCAGACTCCGGCCATCATGCCCCCTGGCTGCCCAGCTTCCCCTGCTGCTGGGCTCTGCCCACCCTCCCCACAAAGAAAGGCCTCTTCTGCTTGTGTCTGAGGCACCTGCAGATTCCTGAGATTGGGTTCTCCCGTGGCAGCTGACCTTTAGAATAAAGCTGCTCCTTATCTAAGTCTGGGTTAGTCTGTACTTGACACAAGCCTCGGATATAGAAACCATGATTAGCCCATTTTGTGTAACAGTAAAGTGAGGCTTAGAAACAGGTCATAGCTTTCCAGGGCCCTACACATGGTGTTAACGAATGAAGAAAGTCCAAACCTATAGAAAACTTTTATAAGTGTTTATTTGAACCAAAAACCTGAGGACTGGCCCAGAGCACAGTTTTCAAGGATTGAGAAAACGCTCCGAAGAATGGCAATTTTGCAATTAAAAAAAAAATACATTTAGAATCAAAGGGAAAAACATAAAGAACATTACATGGAATGGGAAAACTAGATCCAAACCCAGATAGCTGACTATTGAGGTGAGTGTTCAGCTCTCAGCCACTATGCTAGTGGCCTCACCAAGTCTTCTACTGGCTTCCGGAAGGGAGGCATCCTTATGCTACTTAAAGCTCATGTGTACAAGGAAATACTAAAATTTTGCTACATTTTAAAGGTTATACTTTATGCTAACCCAAATTTGTAAAAACTATCAATTAAATATTTTAATCAAAACTTGTATTTTTAAATAATCTTTCAAAGCACCTATATAAATACGACCACACTCAGTCCCCCTGGTTGCTCAAACCTATGTTTTTTATTTCCCAACTGTTTCTTATTAATTTATTTTATTTTTAAATTAAATGGGTGACCGGTTAATAGTTATGTAGGTTTCAAGTGTACAATTCTATGGTACATCATCTGTATATTGCACGGTGAGCCCGCCTTTCCCTATTATTTCTACGTAGTGATTTCAACCTCTCTGGGAAAGAAGCCAGGAGCAGGGGTAGATTTCTAGCAGCAACAGGGTTTAAAAAGGAGAAGAGAAGAGGCAGGACCCCAGCGCCCGCCGCGGCAGCAGGGAGCGCCCCGTCCCCGCGCCCGCCCCGGGCTGACTGCAGAGCCCGCGCTCAGACGCCGCCCTTCCCAGGTCACACCCGCCGACACCACCACCCTCGGGGCCGTGCTGCGGCCCTAACCGGGCAGCGCGGGGAGACTGAGGCACGAAGAGCTTCGGCGGTCCCGCGGGGCACCTGGCGCCACAGCGCCCCCGGGGTCCGCCCGCGCCCGCAGCCCTCGGGCCGGGGCCTGTCCACGGGCCACGCGGGGCCGGGTCCTTCCAGGGCGCGTCATCCCGGCAGCGCTGCGGCCCCAGGGTCCGTCGCAGGGCCCTCCGCGCGACACGCACACGCCCCGCAGGCGCCGCTCCCGGCTGCGGCTCGCGCTGCGCGGCGGGGGCTCCGTGGGCGGGGCGGGGCCGGAGGCGGCGGCGCTGCGGGCGCGGGGAGCGGGCCTGTGGGCCCCAAGGGGCCGCGGGGTCAGCTGCTTTACCCCGCGGTCATCGTCAGGAGCGCTGGGGTCGCTGCTTCAGCGTGTGGCGCTGGACAGGGCAGGGGCCGGGGCGCCGGCTGAGCCGCGGTGGCCGCGGGGCTTTGGGAAGCGTCTCGGTCGGCGGCCGCCTCCTGCCCGGGAGCCCAGCGCCAGGAGGGCTGGGCGCTCTCCGCCGCCTGCTCTGCCCCGGGGGTGGCACCAGTGGCTGGTTATGCAGATCCCGGCCCCTGCGCTGAGCTCCTCTGGGCAGTTTCAAGCCCCCATGTCCAGGCCCCACCGCCAGAGACGGTGAATCACCGAGCCCAGCGCCAGGCCCCGGCTCCTTGTAACTGGGGTGGGACTCCAAGGGGGCTGAGCAGGCAGGTTTGAGAACCGCTGCCCTGGAGTGTCCCCAGACTTGAATATTCATCAAGAACTCCTGAAGGCTAATTCCCACCCCAGGCTTTCTGACTCAGGAGGCTGGGGCGAGGCCCCGCTAGTGAGGCCCAGGGAAGGCCGAGCTGCTGGCTGAGCGCAGGCGGTGAGAACTCCAAGGTTTCCACACTCTCTGAATGCTCTACGTGGGCAGAGGAGGAGTTTGTTTCCCTGCCCTGCAGAGACTTCATTAGATTCTCAGAGTCATGACCCCGGAGATTAAGAACCAGATTTAGATTCTAATTATGAATTTAAAACATTTTGAAGTCAGGGATTCCTAGCAGATGATTTAGCAACTTGTTCAGTCTTGAAGTGGTCCCAGGATGTGTGTGAGTGCGTGTGTGCTTGTGTGCTTGTGTGCATGTGTGACTCTGTGTGTGTGTGTGTGTGTACATGAGAGAGTGTGTGAGTGTGTGTGCGTGTTCGTTGTATGAGTGCATGTGTGCATGTGTGCCTGTGTGAAAGTACCTGGGCATTGCTGGGCTCCATGTGGCCAACACACCGACCAGTCCACTCAGGGCATCAGGTTGAGGAAGTGAGTGAACATCACAAGTTTCCCAAACACCCGATGTGAATTTTGTGGAGACGGGAGAGGGAGAGGGGGAGGGGGAGGGGGAGGGGGAGGGGGAGGGGGAGGGGGAGGGGGAGGGGGAGGGAATTCCCAATGACACCATGAAGTAAAAATGTAACCTCTATAGATCATCCACTGCTTCTTGCCCTTTGGAAGTCAGGTGGGGGACTACTCACCAGGTGTGGTGGTTCAATCCTGAGAGTGCCCAGAACCACCTGGCAGCCTGCTAATAAATGCAGAGTCTCAGCGCTCAGCCTCATTCGGATTCAGGACGCAGAGAAATTCACATTTGACACTCACATCTTAGGATGTCCTGAGCAGGGATCCACTGACTCCACTATGAACCTCGCTCAGAAAATGCCTGTGTTTTTTCTCTGTATTTAAAAGTAACTTGATTCTCACTCAAAAGCCACAGATCTCCCTGCCAATGGACATACAGGTGAGTGCAAAAAGGAGCAAACACATCCGCATTCTGCTGGCCTTTCTACCTCCCCTTCCTGTGAGACCCCAGCTCCTGGGGTCCTCCCCTGGGTGGGGGTCTGTTCACCACACCACGGAGAAGCCCACTGCTGCCCTCTAGTGACCACTCCACCCAGCAGGCACTCAGCGGATTATTTCTCAGGGGCAGGCTTGGCCACTTTTCTAAAGAATCCCACTTTCCTCTAATGCCTCCCCTTCCAGGAGTATTTTCCAAAAGGCCTCTTAGCCAGGACATGGAGGGGGGAACAGACAAGTCAGTTGGAGGTGGTGTCATCCAGAGGAAGAGTTGCATGTGCAAGACAGTATTCTCACAGCATAGTCACTCATTCAACAGATATTTTGAAAACATTTGGACCAGGGTTCTCGGCATTGTTCAAGGTCCTAACACAAAACAAACAAAAACTCCTGCTGACACAACGCTGACAGCCCAATGGGGCAAGATGACGAAGAAGTGAATTATCCTCACTTGGCTGGTCTGAACGGCTGTGGGGGAAAATGTGATGCGGGAGGAAGCAAGGGAAAATCTCATGAACAGGAGGAACAGGAGCTTTCACGGGCCACCTGTGAGCTGAATTACTGGGTGTTCTACATGTCACTTCTCTCATCTTCACTCTCTCATTGGACGCTCCTTGTATTACAACAGCCAGTTGTAGGTGTAAAGAGACTGAAGTCCAAAGCTTTAGGAAACTTGGCCCAGGTGTTAATAGGTGCTTGCAGAAACAATCCCATTTACCATTGCAACAAAAAAATTAAGATATTTAGATATAAACTTAACCAAGGAGGTAAAAGACTTGTACTCAGAAAACTACAGGATGTTGCAAAAAGAGACAGAGTAAGATATAAACAAGTGGAAGAGCATACCATGTTCATGGATTGGAAAAATTAACATCATTAAAATGTCAGTACTGCCCAAAGCAATCTATAAATTCAGTGCAATCCCTATTCAAATACCAACAATATATTTCACAGATCTAGAACAAATACTTCAAAAATTTATATGGAACCAAAAAAGACCCTGAATAGCCATGGCAATCTTGAAAAAGAAAAACAAAGTGGGAGGGATCACAATACCAGATATTAAGTTATACTACAAAGCCACTGTAGTCAAAACAGCCTGGTACTGGCATAAGAAGAGACATATAGATCAGTGGAACAGAACAGAGAACCCAGAAATCAACCCAATCCATTATGCTCAATTGATGTTTAACAAAGGAGGCAAGAACATACAATGGAGTAAAGATGGTCTCTTCAATAAATGGTGTTGGGAAAATGGGACAGGTACATGCAAAAAAATGAAACTAGACCACCAACTTACACCATACACAAAAATAAATTCAAAATGGATAAAAGAATTAAATGTAAGAAGGGAAACCATAAAAATCCTAGAGGAAAACATAGGCAGCAAAGTTACAGACATCCCACATAGTGGAATTTTCACTGATACATCTCCTAGGGCAAGAGAAACAAAAGAAAAAATAAATATATGGGACTACATGAAACTAAAAAGCTTCTGTACAGAAAAAGAAAACAGCCTCAAAATACAAAGGAACCCCACTATCTGGGGAAACATATTTGCCAAGGATGAATCTGATAAGGGGCTAATTTCCAAAGTGTACAAAGAACTCATATTACTCAGCAAGAAGAAGACAAACAACCCAGTTAAGAAATGGGCAAAGGACTTGAATAGACACTTCTCCAAAGAGGACATACAGATGGCCAAGAGACACATGAGAAAATGCTCAACATTGCTAATCATCAGAGAGATGCAAATTAAAACCACAATGAGGTATCACCTCACTCCTGTCACAATGGCTCCATCAACAAATCAACAAATGCCATGTGCTGGCGAGGGTGTGGAGAAAGGGGAACCCTAGTGCACTGCTGGAGGGAATGCAGACTGGTGCAGCCACTATGGAAAACAGTATGGAGGTTCCTCAAAAAATTAAAAATGGAGCTGCCTTTTGACTCAGTGATCCCATTTCTAGGAATATATCCTAAGAATCCTGAAACACTAATGAGAAAGAATCTATGCACCCTGATGTTCATAGCAGCACAGTTTACAATAGCTAAGATCAGGAAACAGCCCAAGTGCCCATCAGGAGATGAGTGGATTAAAAAGCTGTGGCACATTTACACCAAGAAGGATCTTGTACCCTTTGGGACAGTATGGATGGACCTGGAGAATACTATGCTAAGTGAAATAAGCCAGGCAGAGAAAGACAAACATCACATGATCTCACTTATATGTGGAATCTAAAGAACTTAATAAACTGATGAACAGAATAGATTCAATGACATGGATGCATAGATGAGACTGACGAATGTCAGAGGGATGGAGGAGGGCAGGTGGGTGGAGGGGGAGAGAGTAACCAAAGAATTTATATGCATATATGCACAACCCAAGGACACAATGTTGGGGAGAGGGACTGGGGAGGGAGATGGGATGGGGTGGAATGGGTTGTTGGGGAGAAAAAGGGACATTTGTAATATTTTAAACAAAAATAAAAAAATAATGAAAAACAAAACAAAAATGCACGGGTCACACACACACATACAAGACAAGGGAAATTACATAAAACCCTAGAAATATGCAATTAAAACTGTGTCTTAAAAGTAAAAAAAAAAAAAATTTAGTCATTTGCCCGGCCGGCGTGGCTCTGCAGTTGAGCGTCGACCTAGGATCCAAGAGATCTTGGTTTGATTCCCAGTCAGGGCACATGCCTGGGTTTCAGGCTTGATCCCCAGTGGTGGAGGGGGTGCAGGAAGCAGCCGATCAATGACTCTTTCATCACTGATGTTTCTATCTCTCTTTCTCCCTCTCCTTTCCTCTCTCTGAAATCAATAATCTTATATATTTTTTAAAAATTTAGTGAGTAGAAGATTCAGTGGGATATCCCTAAGTATCGATGACTAATTTTGTTTGTTCTAGGGTAAGTCTTTGACAACTGAAAAAAATATTAGGAATCAGACCCCAGAGGTCCGTCTGAAATCCTGCAGTTGAGTGCCAGCCCTCTGCTGAGTTGTCCATGCACACTGAGATAGATATTAACCCGAGACTTCTTTAATGCCCCATCCTCTCAATCTGATAGAAAATTCTTGCAAATATCTCACTGGCTGACACAGACTGACATTTGATAGAGAACAAAGGATTCTAGCACATCAGAACTTCTCAGATCAAGTCACAGAATGGAGAGGGAAAAGAGAAAGAAAAAAAATAGCTGCTCGCACTGAACTCCTTAACTGGTGCAGGGACAAGCCCAGGGCCGACTTGGAACCGAGGCTCTCGCACCTGCCCTTCTCGCCGCTCACACCCGTCCCCAGGGCTTGCAGCGCTGCGTGCACTGAGCCAGCTCAGCCTCCCGCAAGCACATCCCCCTGTCCTCCACTCTGAACGTGTCCCTCTCTGCTCACCCCGTAATGTACTCTCTTTCCAAGTGCAAGGGCTTAGTGACGGTTAATCCCCGCTAATCACACAAATGATTTGCTCCATTGACAGCCCTGTTAGTCAATCGGCATTACCCAGGTAACATCTCTGAGCGGGGCCTTTTTCTAGAAACAGCCCCTAATCCTAAGGGAGGAGGCCAGGCCCTCTAGTCTTGCTGAAATTATGTCATTTATGGGGTTAGAGTCATAGTTAAAATATCAGCCTCTCATCTTCCAGTCTCACAACTATAAGACTCTCAAAATGTTATAAGAAAAAGTGTGTGTTTGAGTACATGACACAAATCCATCTGCCTCCTGAATGTAGGAAATCTGTTCAAACATTAAGGGAAAGTATAAAATGGGGCAAAGTGAGTGTTTCATAGACAAGGAGAGTAAGTATCAGGACACAGAAGGTTAAGTGGATTTCGGAGACTATAATAATTACCTGTCCTGATAAGCTGGGTTAGTGCCTGACTTCCAACACTGAGGTTTTGAGGGGTTTTATTTGTTTGGCTTTTTGTTTTTTGTCACCTACTTTGAGAATGTTAAGAAAACAAACTGCATTGACTAGAGAGACAATATTACAAAGGTGTAAATTTTGCCTCAATAACTCCAAAAGTGTAATGCTAATCCAATACACACACACAGGCACAAACTCTCTTTCACACACACACACACACACACACACACGCACACGCGATGCCCAGGTCCTGGAACACGGTCAGTTGCCATTACACACTGTTGCCCTTCCATTCTCGCTTCCAGGCCTTTGCTTGATGGTTCCCTGTTCCCAGGGTGCTCTGCCTGCCCCCCTCACCTTACCTCACCGCCCAGCCCCGAACAACCTCCCTCTCTCCAGAGCTGTATCAGCATCCGCTGGCTACTAATCACATGATGGTGTATTACCGTCTTGGAGGCAGAGGCCATGATTTCAATTCCTCCTGTCCTCAAAGCACCAGATGGGCCCTTGTACTTGGAGAGGCCACCAGCTTCTCTCCAGTCTGGTCCATCTCCACTTTTCCGCCTGTTCTCCTTAGGTCACTCTATGACTGCAAGTCTTCCTGTGGCTTCCACTATGTAGGATAAACTCTAACTCTGGAGCAAAGCCCAGGAGCCCCTTCAAGGATTAGTGTCCATCTCCCTGAACGGACCCCACCTCCTGCCTCATTGCCCCCACACACTCTCCCTCCAGGGCGATGGACCCTCTCACCTCTCCTCTCCAAAATCCTGTGCTTTCATATATGCCGTTTCCTTTACCTGAAATGCCCGGGTAACTCCCTGAAGCCAGGAGCGCTCACTGCCCAGCTAGAGGGCCTGCTTCACACACCATGGCCCACGTGAGGCTGTTCCCTGTCCTTCCTTCCCTACTCGGAGCTCCCATTACTCTTTGTCCGGTAATGTACGGCCCTGGCTAATTTGTAAGCTCAAACAGGAATGAGTTTGCTTCATCCCTGTACTTTATTTTCAATGCCTATGCAATGCCTTCAGCATGGCAGAGGCTCAGCGAGTAGAGTGGGGAATGAATGAGTTAATTAATGTGTTCAATATATATTTGCTTGTTGTTGATATTAGACCTTGAGAATGTTGGAGATATAAAAGAAGGTCCTAAAAGAGGTTTACATTCTTTGGTATCCTTGGGAAAAAACATATCTGGCTTAGGACCAGAGGCCTCAGACCCACTGAACTCACTTCTATTACTGAAAACCCAACTGGCTCCCTGGAATATTTGGTGAGAGGTTATTTCAGAAGAAAATATTGGTAATTCCCCAGCTTAATTGAATAATTATTTCTTTTTTATAAAGCCCTTTATATTAGTCTCTTTTTTCTTAATTTTACAGAGAGATACACTAACACGTACGATCCTTTGATTTGTAGGATTGCAACGGGCAGGCTGGCTTCCTGGACATGTGTCCTGTGCAGTCACACAGGGCCCCACTCAGAAGAACCCCTTACTTGGTTTATTTCTTTAATGCTACCACCTTGAAATTCTTAAAAAATTTGAGGAAGGGGCCTCATATTTTCATTTTGTGCAGTCTCACACAAATGTGTAGCCAGTACTGCCCATGGGAACATAATGCAACTAAACTCTTTCCAGTTTTCTGGGACTTTTCCAACTTTAACACTAAGTCCCCCAAATTAGGAAACATTTCTGTCCCAGGCAAACCAGAACCATTGGTTACCCTACTTTTGGTCCTTAAACTGCAAACATATGAAGCATGGGTCACATTGTTCAATTAATAGTATGACCTAACAACTTATAAGCAGAAGAGTTCACTTAGGACATATAAAATTCTATAGTAAACTCTACCTGTGACCCTTACAAATGAACATTTCTAAACACAACTTCTACAGCTCTGCTAACTCCAATTCAAGGCTTTATCAAATCTCATTTTTAAGTTACAAGGAACCTATTTCAAAGAACCGCTGTGGGAACGAGTTGCAGAGTCTAAGGTCACTGGAAGGGCTTTAGCGAATTTATGAGCCATCTGGAAATCATGTAAATACATGTGTGAGCATCGACTATGAACAACATCCAACGCTTTGATCGGCTTCTCAAATCCTTCAGAGACCCTCAAAAAGTATAATGATTTGTTAACTGATGGTGAATGTTAAACTTTTGGAGCACTGAAGAGAAAGTTCTGAGGAGCTCTGCTTTAAGGACCTGAATGTACCAGATCTTCTAGGGTGTCCATGGAATAAATCCATTCTCTTTTAGGACTAAAATTTATAGACCCATCTCACTCCAATGACCAGAAACTGTTCCAGGAAAAGCCTTCCTAAAAGGGTATAATATGTCATGTCAATTCTATATTCATGTTAATACATTACATATACTTACCTATTCTGGGCAGCAAGGCAGATGTTGGAGCTGCTCCAGATTTTAGCTCAGCACAATACCATCATATATGCTCTCAATGGAAGCCAAGTAAATTAAATATCTAGGAGCTATAACGTCCACACAATATTTAGTCATAATTTTTTTAAAAACCAGTGCCTCTAGGAAAAACCTAAAATATAGTGGCTACAATTTTTCATGGGAAATGGCAGCATATGTATTTTCAATAGATTTCAATCCTAAAAAACCTTGAATACACTATAAATGTTCAAGTCCCAGCTCAGAACTGACTTAGCTGCAATGCCTGTAGGAGACTTATTTATCAACTACATTAATCAACTACATAGATGAACATAGTTGGCTGCAATACCCACTGATTAGTGACAGATTTGTTTAATCAACTGAACTGTCTAGAAGTTCCTTTTGCCCTATTTTGCAACCCCTCTTCTCTGTGTGTTCCCTCTGAAACTACTCACTTCCTTGGGGAATAGAATGTGAAAAAAATTAATTCACTCAACCAATGTTTATTGGGCATCCACTGTATTTTGGGCATTGCCCTTGGGACTGAGGATACAGAGATCAACAAAGCAGCAAATTGCCAGCTTCATGGAGGCTATGAAGTGCCTGTATCAGTTTACACCACCGTCAACAGTGCGTTGTATTCCCACTTTCCCACATCCTAGACAACACTTCGTGTCAATCTTTTTTGTTGCAGTTTGATAGAAGTGAAATGGTATGTCATTATTATCTAATTTCTATTTTCCTGATTAGTAATGAGGTTGGCAAATTGTTTGCCACCCAGTTTCCTGCCCTATACATTTTCAGCTCATATCCTTCTTTCATATTTCTATTGGACTGTTTGTTTTTCTTACTGATTTAACTTAGTTTGTTGTGTACCTGAATACTACCTTCAGTCTGGATCCCAGAAGTAGATCCTGATACAAGGACTCACATACAAGTGATTTTTTTAAAAAAGTATTATTTAAGAATTATTTTTCAAGGAAGTGGATATATATGGGAGAAACTGGTAAGAGAGTGGGTAAAGCAGTGCAGGAAAAGGAAGGAAACAAAGCAAAGTCCGGAAGAAGGTGGTCTCTGCTGGATACCACAAAATGTTACACACCCACCCGTCATTGGCCAAAGGTCACGTAGGATGTAAATTCTTAGGCATTTCCAGTTCTCTGCATGTGTAGGGGCAAAGTGACTCTAGCATGTCTTTTAAAAAGAGCCACAGGTGTTAGCTGTTGGAAGCAAAAATATACCAAGGTGGGAGGTGTGGGGCACAAAAACAGTGAAATGGAACAGAAGGTGGAGAACTGACACATGCACTATAGGCCACAGTATTATAAAAAGATCACTCAATTTCACTATTTTTTTTATTTTTATATATATCTTTATTGATTTCAGAGAGAGGAAAGGAAAGGGAGAGAGAGAGATAGAAACATCAATGATGAGAGAGTCGTTGATCGGCTGCCTCCTGCACGCCCCTGACTGGGGATGGAGCCCGCAACCCGGGCATGTGCCTTGACAGGGAATCGAACCCCAATCGCCTGGATCCTAGGTCGACGCTCAACTGCTGAGCCACGCCCGGCTGGGCCAATTTCACTATTAATTCAAGAAGTACAAGCTATAACAGTAAGATATTTTATACCTATAATACCTATCATACCTACAAAGATTTAAAAGTTAGACCAAAGTTTTCAACAAAAAAAATTGCAACTATGTGAATGATGCATGTGTTAACTAACTTGATTGTGGTAATCATTTTGCAATATATACATATATAAAATCACTATGTTGTATACCTTAAACTTTTATATGTCAATATCTTGATAAAGCTGGGGGGGAGGGGGACAGAATTCATTTGTATTATATATTATTGCCCAAATGGAGAATGTATTTTTCATTGAAATTTTGAACTTTATTTACATATTTCACGTAACTTCTCTAATATTTTGTGGAAAGTATAAACTGGGGGGAAAAACAAAACAAAAAAAGTTAGTGTTTACACAAATCAAATTTGACTTTTTTTTTGAAACTGTCTGTTTGTAGTAAAATATTAATCTTAAAAATTAGGGTGCAGGTCAAGATGGCAGCACAGGTAAATGCAATACTCCCATCCTCTCACAACTACATCAAAATTACAACTAAACTACAGAACAACCATCATTCAGAACCACCTAAAATCTAACTTAACAGAAGCCCTACAACTAAGGAAATAAAGAAGCCACATTGAGACTGATAGGAGCAGCAGAGATGCAGAAGGGGCTGGTCCCACACTCACATGTGACAGTTAAAAATCAGGAGGTATATCTCGGCTGCATAGGTCCCCCCGAGAAGCGAAGGGTCACAACCCCACACCAAACCACCCAGTCCAGGGTTCCAGTGCCAGAAAGCAAAGTTTCCCCATAACTTCTGGCTATAAAAACCATTGGGGATTGAGGCTGATGAGACAGAGGGCTGCTGGGGTCCCAGGCGTTCCTCTTATAGGGCCCTCGTAGGAACTTACTCGGACTCCCTCTCTGAGCTCCAGCACTGGGGCAGCAGCTCGAAAGGTGCCAGGGACATACAGAGAGGAACTGAGTTGTTTGGCATTGGGACTAAAGCTGGAGAGACAGCTTTCTTCCGGACAGAAGTGTTGGCAGACCCAGCAGGCAGATGACATATCTGAGTCTCCATCAACCTGGCTTACACTGTTAGCCCCACCTTAGTGATTCTCTGAGACCCTACCCCACCCAGCTTGTGGGACCACCAGAGCTGTTTCCTGTGGCTTTTTCATATAAATGGTCTGTCTTAACTCATGCTTCACACTTGCCTAAAATTTCTCAAACAAGCAGCATCTAGTCTTGGCATATCCCCCCACACTAGCAGCAGCCAGCTTTGGTTTGCAGCTTGGCCTTTCCTGGGCACCTCGAAGCCCAGCACCAGTCACAGTCCTCTGCTGATCACTCTGTAGCTCATGCCAGGTGACCCCAAGCTGAACATAGGCAGTGGCTGTATCTCCATAAAGGCCCCAGAGCCAGCACACCCAGCAGACAACTTCAGACTCTGTCAAAGCACCACCCAACCACCTCCACGAGTGACACTCAAGGAACAGACTCAGCGGGCACCAGAGCCCCACTAAAGTAAGTCCTGCTCCATGGGGTGGGCCTCTGCACAGCTGATCCTCTACAACGGTCACAGCCAGTCCTTGAAGCTGACCAGCCTGGGGTAATCTCTCCCAATGACATGCCAACAGCAATCAAGGCTCAACTACAACAGGAGTATGTACACAGCCCACATGAAGGTGGGGGCACATCTGGAGTGCCCATCAGGTGAACTGAGAAGCTGTGCCACTGGACTATAGAGTACACATACATTAGGCCACTCTACCAAGCCTGAGAGGTGTAGCAGCTCTACCTAATACATAAAAACACAGGGAGGCTGCTAAAATGAGGAGACAAAGAATTATGTCCCAAATGAAAGAACAGAACAAAACTCTAGAAAAAAGGCTAAACAAAATGGAGACAAGCAATTGACTAGATGCAGAGCTCAAAGCACTTGTTATAAGGCCCAGCCAGCATGGCTCAGTGGTTGAGCCTCGACCCATGAACCAGGAGGTCACAGTTCAATTTCTAGTCAGGGCACGTGCCCATGTTGCGGGCTTGATCCCTAGTGGGGGCATGCAAGAGGCAGCTGATTGATGATTTTCTCTCATCATTGATGTCTCTCTTCTCTCTCCCCCTCTCCCTTCCTCTCTCTGAAATCAATAAAAACAAATAAACAAAAAACACTCGTTATAAGGATGCTCAATTAACTTAGGGGAAGAGTAGATGAAGTTAGTGAGAACTTCAATAGCATAAAAAGGACATGGAAATCATTTTTAAAAAGAACCAGAAATGAAGAATACACTAACTGAAATGAATACTTTATAGAGAATCAACAGTAAAGTAGTTGTAGTACAGAATCAAATCAGTGATTTGGAATATAAGGAAGCAAAAAACTTCCAATCAGCACAACAAAATTATTTTTTAAAAAGGATACAAAAAAATGAGGAAAGTTTAAGGAGCTTCTTGGACAACTTCAAGCACACCAGCATTTGCATCATGGGGATACCAGAAGGAGAAGAGAAAAAGTGAGGAATTGAAAACCTGTGTGAAAAATGATGGAAAACTTTCCTAACCTGGTGAAGGAAACAGACACAAGTACAGGAAGTACAAAGTCCCAAACGAGAAATACCCGAAGAGGCCCACACCAAGACACATCATAATTAAAATGCCAATGGTTAAAGACAAAGAGAATCTTAAAAGCAGCAAGAGAAAAGCAGTTTGTTACCTACAAGGGAGCTCCCATAAGGCTGTCAGCTGATTTCTCAACAGAAACTTTGCAGGCCAGAAGGGATTGGCAAGAAATATTCAAAGTGATGAAATCACTGGGTTGTACACTTGAAACTAATCTAATATTGTATGTCAACTGTAATTAAAAAATGATTTTAAAAGGTTAGGCAGCCCTAGCTGGCTTCCTCAGTGGTTAGAGCATCGGCCCATGGACTGAAGAGTCCCAGGTTCGATTCTGATCAAGGGCGAGTACCTTGGTTGTGGGCTTGATCCCCGGCCCCAGTTAGGACGCATGCAGGAGGCAACCAATTGATATGTCTCTCTCACATTGATGTGTTTTTTTTCTCTCTCCCTTCCACTCTCTCTGAAAAGCAATAGAAAAAATATCCTTCGTTGAGGATTAAAAGAAAAACAGAAAATTTGATAGAGGGGGTCAAAAAAAGGCATTATCCAGCTCTAGGTTGGCAATGGTGAAACAAGCCTTACTGTTGGTAGTAGAAATCCAGCCATATTCACACAAGAATAAGACATTTCCTGAAGCACAGTTTGTAGCTACCAACTGGCTAACAATAATAGACATCAAATATTATTTGTTGTTAAAAATATTGAAGTGTACAACTATATGTACCTGCATGGAAAGATGACCAGAAGGTATTGGATTTATCTGTTGCTTACTGTGTGACGTTACTGAAGTTACATAACCTCTCCAAACCTCAATTTCTTCATATGTAAATTGAGGATAATATCCTTGAAATGGTAAGGTTGCAGTGCAGATTAAATTAGGTTATAGCAACTGTTTTGCATAGTGTCTGGCACATAGTAAATGCCCAGTAAGTATTAGTAATATCATTGTTATTGTTAAGAGGAAAAAAATGAAAGCTTCTGAACAGTATGTATAATTGTTTTCCATTTGCTAAAAAAAAATCTAACATAGGTAAAACATCTATTGTACTTTTTTTTTTAATGCGAGATTTGGGGGATACAGAACTTTCAGTTTTTACTTTATACATGTTGTGATTTATAACATTTTCAGCAATGAGCATGTTACAAGTGATGACAAAATATGGTTTTTAAAACGATGCATGAGACTTAGACCCTAGAATGTGGGTAATGTTTCCACTAGCATCTCTCTGCTCTGTCATTTAGCTGAATGCTTCCGCTTAAACACTCTTCTGCTACGAGTGCTCTCACCTAGTGCTTCTGTGCAGTGGCAAAGGGATCACGGCAGTGGTCATCGAGGGTCTCAACAGGCAGAGAAAATACTGTCACATCACACACAGGGTGAACGAGGAGCTGATTTCAGTTCTGACAACAAGGAGGCATACTGTACTGTTAATAGAAGAAAAACTGAATTCCTACACCTCTGACGTCTCAGTCAAATCTGTGAGGTGCTGGAAGGATCTTTAAAGTACACACACACATACAGAGTCTTAAAAAATCCCAGCGGGGCACTTCAAATAAAGGATGCTTAGAATACTAAAGAACAGGCATTTGAGCCAAAAAAATGTTTGCCTACAAAATTTTCTTTCTTTTATTCTCTGCCAGGAAGGTTACATAAGCCTCTCTTCAGTACAGTACAGTACCACCCAAAGCCCTCAGTAAAAGGAACACTCACAAATAATAAAAACACAAAGGCTCCAAGTGGAAACTCAATTGTATTTATTTTTCTTATACAGAATCAGAGAAGTAAAAACCAGTACCAAAGTCCAGGTAAAATGGTTTGATCTGCCTGATTTGGCTGCATACCCTTTGTACGCATAGCATTCTAAATTAAAAATAAACACAGATGTCACATTACAAAATGTAGAAGTAAATTTTGTAAAAAAGTTAAGTACTAGCACATAAATGATGTAGTGTGTTAGGGAAACGGTCTCTGTCAATCTCCCATTTTCCCAATTAAACTAATCTACAATTTCTTTTTAACAGCTTTTTTCTTTTTAATAGAAGTTGTACTTTCAGAAGTTACTTCCTAATTATGTCACGAGGACACAACTCGTAATTGGCAACACTTCTACCGCTCAGATCACCTTCTTCTACAGAGAGCTCTTCTACCAGGCTGGGCATACCCCCCAGCACACTCATTTTTTTCTGTTTTCTGTGCTTCTGGTACATTGTGTAATCAGTGAAAGAGAAGGCATTTCACATCCTAAATACTATGGTGAAACACTTAGAATGACTTAGATTGAACAGAGTTGCAAATAGGTTTTAACAATGTATTTGCTTCAAGAAAATGTGTTTATTGGGGGGGAAAATACCTAGAAAGATCTCTCTCTGAAATTATTTTTCTATTTCAATTTTAATAGGCCTTTTCTATGGCAAAACTATTGAATGAAATGTTAAAATTTATTGATTGATGTAGGACTAAAAAAAAGACTAGATATCCTGGCAGTTGTTTTCTAATAAGAAAAACAGTATAAATAGCACCTTATCATGATTCTGCAGGGGTCTGAACACTCACGATAATAGGAAATAGCTTTTAAAATGCTGTTCGTATGTAGATTTCTATTTAGTGTTCTTTAACAAGGACCATATTTTATGGCCGTAAAAACAAACACAAAAAATTATATCTGGCTTTATCTATTAGTAAACACATAGTCAGGGTCCATATTTAATTCTGGAAAAATACTTATATTCATTAATAAATGTTTCAACTAATTTCACTAAAAAAAACCTTCTAATATTTTCTAATGCCACAAGCTTACTAGGAAATTACTTCTAAAAACTGATAATACAAATCATCGATGTTTTATCTACTTTAGAAAAAAAGAGGGGTATCTGTTTCTTTTACGTTTAATAACCTGAAAATGAGTCTATAAAAATATTTTTAAAAAATACAGTAACACTGCTCAGTTTTGTTAGGTCCCTTGTTTTTTGGGTTTTTTTTGTGTGTTTTTTTTTTCTTAGCATGTACAACTCTTTTTGCAATTATTGCTAACACAAGAGAAAAAGAAATAGTGCTCCCTTCAATTTAGTAGCAACATAAACATCGCCCCCATCTCTCTCGGAGCACGTGGAGAGAGAGATGAAATCGGAGGAACATAAGCCTCGGGTCCCCCAGGAGAAAGAAATCACTCCCTTGTGCTGGAAGCACAGCAGGCTCTCGCCCCGGCCCGGCCCCTGCCCTGGCCCCGGCCCCGGCCTCGCAGCAGCTCAGCCTCGGCCTGGGCCCGGGCAGCCTCCACCATCCCTGCCCTTCCCCGCCACGTAAAGTGCACCAAAGCCCTCTTTTCTTCTACAACAGTCTTTTGGTATAAAGGTTGTAGTAGAAAACTGTTTTGTTTTGGGGGGCACCGCTCACACCTCCTGCTTGCCTTGCTTTTGGGGTACTATAACGTGTCTTTTTCCATTTCACGACTGGTATCCTTTCCACTCTATTCCACAACTTTACTACTTCATCTCGCACCTTTTCACGTGCCTTCTTTCCAGCAAGATAAATGTATTCTGTCCGTCTATATTCTGATACATCGAAAGGACCTTATTGATGATCCCGAACAAATAAGCCCCCTTGGGAATTGACAGGTTCCTCCCAGAGACCTGAATTATTGTCTTTTTAAAAAGATATTAAATTCATAGATTATAAATAACGTCAGTTGAAAACACTAAACAGTTGAGGACGTCATTGGCAGACAGAGTGCATGCCAGGTGAACCCGATGCACCCTCTCAGTCCTTAAAAGCTAATAAAAAAAACATTTTTTGGTTACATAAGAGGTATTGAGTACATATTTCATGCCTTTTTATACCAACTGTAGCAAACAGGGTTAGGATAATATACTAAGGGATCAATTTTACTGAATTCAGAAACACATGTCTCCACCATACACCCTCAAGAGGGCATGTTTTTAAACGTCAGTCAGAGATCTGCTTCATCCTTCAAACAGTTTCATAGATAAGACTATTCTAAACACTTGAAATCTTAAAAGCAAAACTGACAAGGCTTCAGAATGTAAAAAACAACAGCTTGCTGTGTGTTCCAGCAGGTTGAAAGCTACGTGTCCTGATGCTTTCAGAACCGTTTCAAAAGACAAAAACACAGTTGCCACTGATTCATCAAAAACATTTGGCTGCCCTTTGTCATCAGCTACAAAATTATAGTGTTTCATAAAATAAACATCAAATTCTAAGCGGCAATTTTTAAAAAAAAACCCAACTTGCAATTCTTAAATGTTCTGTTTAGTAAATGCTCATGATTAATACCCAGCGGGTCTCTTTCATAAGGTCTGCAGCACAGGGGCTGTGCCGAGGCTGCTGGAAGGACTAGCTGTGTGGATGCCACGCCACGAAATGACAGGGGATGAACTACAAGAGGGCTGTGTGCCTTCGCAAATACAGAGTAGTAACAATCATCAGAGCTAGCATGGGTCCAGCGATGCATTGAATTCCATACAGCAGAGTTTTACTACCCATACGATGATTTTTAAAGCTCGGGTTAAATATTTAAAGCATTTGGTAGTACTGTCATCAATACAGTTTTTGAAACTGTGAATCGGGTCTAATTTTGTGTACATTTCCTGGACCGAGCCACCTGTCAGAAGTCACTGCCTGTGGTCATCTCTTTATGGTTTATAATCAATTGATGTATAAATTTCAGCTAACACCCATAAAGCTTAGTCATGGGCCTGCAGAGAGGAAAACGGGGAAGCAATTCTGCATAACCCACCACAGGAATGCAGGCTTGCAGAAAATGAAAATAGAATATTTATTTCCGTTTAACTTAAGTTACTGTCAATCAAATCCAGGCAATGATTAAACTGGCCACATGGAAAGGAGGGAGCATGAGTCATGGAGGCAGAAAGTGGTTCACCTGCGGCCTTGCTCTGCTCCGTCGCCCTTCCCAAGAGGCCCAGGAAATGTCAGGTCATGGCTGTACCCAGGTTACAATGGTACTGACTACAGCCAGGTCAGAAAGGGCTCGCTCTTGTTCAGAGCAGACTCGACATCATTGAAGAGGGGGATCAGATCTTCAGATTCCAGGGTCCCGAGGTCCACGTTGGTTCCCGGGAGACAGTCCAGAAAATCAGGGAAACGGGTCTGCTGAGGATTGATGTTCATGGGCGTCTGCCCTGCACTTTCTCCTGCAACAGAATGAAAGGAAACCATTTTGACTCCCTTTTTAAGCTCTTGAAAGAGGGGACCAGTCCAAGTGTTAACATAATTCTCGTTTTCACTTGCGCTGGGCCAACACTGGGCAAAATTTCAGCTACCCCACTGACAGAGCTGGCGATGCTTGCTCCTGGGATGCAGAGGTGCCAAGGATCTTTAACTGTCCTGGGGAGCCATGGTGCAGATGGACAAGTCCAGGGGACAGGGAAGGCACCGGTGAAGGCCCCGGGGGTCTGACCTACAATCTGTGCCTTCCCAGCAGCAGGAAGAGCTGTTTGTGAAAGAGCGAGAGGCCCTGACCTGACCGTAATAAATGCCTTATCACAGGGCTAAACTCTCAGGATTTAACCGCAAGCTTATATGTACCCATATCCTCACTCCATGTTCAAAGGTGAGGAGTTTCCTTGAACCGTGTTATTAAAAGACTGTCTTCACTGATGGCTCTAGGGATCAATTTCAAAGCATTTTATAAAGTGGGTTCTGCAGATCCCCCCCCTTCCTGCCTCCCCCGAACTCTATGCCTTTCTCACAACGCAGGTGAGTCACAATGCCTGTGAGCACAGGAGGGTTATGAGATGTCTTGCAGTAAAGAATCTGCTTTATTTTATCTTGTCTTAAGAAACCTATTTCCTAAACCTATTGAGTCACCTAATCCATCTTTGGCAGAATTTACATCCTAACAGAACCAGAGTCTACAGAACACAGTTGGAAAAATGCTGATCTGGAGAAGAATTAGCGCCTAAGGTGTAACAAGAGAAGCATGTGCTCTTTCCGAATAATAGCGCATGAGAAACGCAGTGACCCTTGTGCCCAAGACTGCTCTAGCTGTGTGGCCTCAGACACATATGCGGTGCCTGACCCTCAGTTTACCCATATGAAATTGGGATTATAGCACCTTCTTCACAACCTGGAGTGAAGCACCACGTGAAGTCCATCACACACCCATGGCTCTGGGCACCACCCACACAAACTCATGTACATACAGAAATACAATAAATGTTTGTCAATTGAGCTTAGAGAAGGAAAAACCTTAGAACTGGATCACCGTTGATGACACATTAGAACAAAGAGTTAATTCAAACAGCCCCAAACAACTGTCTGAAGGAATACAATGCACCTCTCCAGCGTCCACCACAGCATCATTTGTAAGAAACTCATTATTTAGCTTTTGTGTCATGAAAGTGCAGTAGCCTTCCTGAAAAGCACGCACAGAAATTTCACTATTCTGAGTCAAACTGCGGAAAACTCATTTCAACCATATGCATTAAGTATTTTCCAGGGAGAAAATGACATTCTTCCTAGGGGTGAGGGAAACATAAGCCAACTGTATTTTGGTGATAGCAGAGCTTCATGACTTTTCTATAACTCATAAAATAGCATTGCTTCTTAGCAATATTTTGTAGGGTTTTCACTGCAAAAAGCAATGAAAATTAAATCAAGTTCAGCCGCATATTGAAAAATCATCAAAATAGAAAAAATCCAAAATACCTTTTTCTACCCACTAGAGTGTAACAGATGGAAGTGAGGTTTAAAAAACTATCTGCCTTCAAGAATTATCTGATGTAAGGTGCCGGGTGTCCTTTTCATCTCTGGTTAGGATCATTTACCTCTATTGATTTCCTGTTTTAACTTTTTAATAGCTCAAGAATACATTTTTTAGCCAAAAAAGCTCTCTGTCTTAAAGAAGTCCTTTTATCCTTTCTCCTCAGACATGGAAGGCAGGAGGAGACTAGTTAAGCTTCTTGGTTGAGGTTAGCAATTTTAAAATATCTCTCTTTGGAGCAACGTTGCAATTTCCTTGTAATCTTCTTGGTCTTTGTAGTTTTATCCACTTAAAAAGTGGGACAGACAAAAACCAGGCAATTCTTAAAAGGGTGCGATTATTTCAGAATATTCTGGAAGGCTGAGTAACTTCCCAGGCTTTGCTCTTGGTGTTTCCTATATTCTGTCTTCACACCAAGTCCAGCTGTGGCTTCATGTGCGTTTTGCAGAGGGAGAGCTCAGCGGGCTCGCTCCCTTTCAGCATGTGGTCAGTGGGCCTAACAGGCCTTTTCTAGCTACACGGGAGCTCTGTCCATCCTCGGCTTCCCCTCATCCTGTGACTGTGTAATTACATCTCTCCCCTTGAGCGGGTTTATGCCCACTTCCTATGAAGGCTTCACAGAAGCGACCCCAAACTCTGTGGGCTGGTACTTAACCAGAGAACCTGGAACCCTAACATTCATCAACTTCCTTCTGTGCATTACCTCAGCCTTCTTAGAAGTAATAAAGAATTTGGGGCCAAGCTCTGTGATCTCACGACTCTAGGAAGTGAGCACAGGACTCCCACCTTCCAGGCGAGAGCTCTGAGGACCCGGGAGGCTGCAGCACCCACCCAAAGTCACAGCCAGGAGTAAGGAGCGAGAACGCAACTTAGGCTGCCTGTCTGCAAAGACGGTGCTCTTTTCGGGATGCCGCTTAATTCCATTAAAGCATTTTGGCTTTAAAACATTCCCTATTTACCCACTCGAGGTCATTCAAAAAAGCTATAGAATAGAATGCATCTTTTTTTTTTTTTAGTGTCAAGCTTAGATTTAGGCCTCCTTGGTCTTTTCTTATTTAACTTTGCCTTTTATCTTCACTGGCTTCCCAGTGCTTAGGTAGGAGCCGCTCCAAAAGGACAAAATAAATCTCACACCGAAAAACAGAGAGAGACAAAGAAAGGGAGGGAGAGAGACAGGCAGAGAGGGAGAAACTGAAGGAATAAATTAAATATAACAAAACAAAGAGTCCAAACTGTCCCTGCGGGACGCCTACAAGACAGCCTGTGCAGTCCTCTAAGCAGGCAGGTGACGGCCGGCAGGGAGGCCCGGCCGCGAGGCCCGGCCGCTGCCCCGGCGTCCACGCTGGCTGGCAGGTCTGTCTCTCGTCTGACCGATAACTTAGAGTCAGAGGAGGAAGAGCTGGCGTCCAGCAGCAGAGTGTGACAAACACAGGCACTCTGGACAACAGCAGTGGGAAAAGCAATTATTTTCACCACAGAACAGTTAATTTTCTATGGTCAGTGAGGATAGAGGAGAAACTTGCACGAAAAACTCCAAATAGTGGACACCTCGGCTGTCTTTTCTTTTTGGTTCTAGAGTATCTTCTGGGAGGTTAAGACTTTGATAATTAAATCTAGATTTGGCCAATAAGACCAAATTCAGTGTTGGCACTGAAGGCCTCACTCCGTGCACGGGAGCCAGCGGGCCTGGCCTGGGCGGTGCAGGCTGGGGGCCAGGCTGAGGTCACCCTGGCTCTTCTCTCTCATGGCTGAGGGGGGACACTGTTACCATGTTGGGCTTTGGAGCTAACAATCTACAATCCTCTGAGTTGCCCCCTGCCAACGGCTTCCCAAATGCAGTGACTGGCATGGAAAACTGCGTGCCGGCTGAACTATAAAACAGCGCACTGCTCAAGGAGGCGGCCCATTCCTCACAACTAGGGGCCGAGCACGTCGCCACTCCCTGGGGAAGAGTGGCCAGCAGACAGCCGCGTGCTGATGCGACGGCGAGGAAGGGGCTGTGTGGAGCCAGGGCCAGCAAAAGAGAAAAAGCAGAACTGAAAAGCTTGTGCCCAGATGCAAAACTGTATTTGTATAAACTACGGGGGAAGGGCTAGAATTTATTAATAGTGCTTGGGCAGTTGGGTGGTTTTTTAGTTGTCATTTTATTTGTTGTTGAGATTGTTTTTGGTTGGATTCTATAATGGAGATGACTAAAAAGACGACTTAAAAATGCAAATGCATTGCAAGTACTTGCAGGCTTTACTCCTACCTGTGTCCATCTCATCCACGTTGCTGAGGAAGTCCTCTGGGGTCGTGGGGACACTGTAGCATCCTAGCCCCAGGCCACTGTCAGTGCTCTGCTCCCTCGAATGATATGGCCCTCTAGAGAGCAGAAGGCAGAGAAACATCAGTGTGAGCCACTAAAGAAACCTCAGAATTAAAGTACAGTCGCGAAAACCCTACCTAGTGCAGTTCTGTCACTCGGCCCAACCTTCCACGTACGGAGGAGAAGCACACTTTGTACCTCCTTTGAATTGTTTTGAAACATACATTCCCAATGTCAATGAAATTAATAAATTGTAAGCAAATAAAACTGGCTGTTCATAGTAAATTGACATTGATTTCCTTTTCATCTCAAAATAACAATTTCTTGTTCTTACACATAGAGCATGACAGCATTTATGTAAATTTTAAAAAACAGAAAACAATGTTGACCGTTGCTTAGGAATGCACACATCTTCAGGCAACAAGCATAAAAACAAAACCCAAAACAAAAACGAAGCATAAAAGCACATGTGATGGGACACATGACAGCGTGTGAGCAGGGCTACCACTAGGGAGGGAAGGAAAAAGGAAACATTTCAGTAGTGGTAGGGGTGAGTTCAAATATTAATTGTAACACTTATTAAAAAAAAAAAAAAAAAGTATAAAAATATGGGAAATCTGGGTTTGGGGACATCATGAACCTTATATTATTCTTTTTACTTTTCTGAACATTCTAAATACTTTTAAATCAACAGTTTTAAAACTCTTTCATTATTTCAGCTGTTTGTTTTCATCTATTTTTAACAACTCTAGTAATTGTATTTGTTTCCCAGAATCCTCTGCAAAGGCAGAAAAGGCACAAGAAATAGAACTCTGCCCTTTATTTGGGTTTCAGAGACTGAGGCTGACTACTTCTGCTCATGGAGATATTCCTGACTAAACTATCTGTTCCATCTCCTCTTATGTTTCCTATTTTAAAACATCATCTCTTTTTTTAAGTTAATTTTATTGTGAAATAATTTTAGAATCACACAGAAGATGCAAAAGGAATACAGATTCCTGTGCACCCTTCCCCCTGCGTCCCCAAGGACACCTTACGTAACCACAGTACAATGACCAAAACCTGGACGCTGACATCATATCGCAGTATTAACTAACCTACAGGCCTCGCTCACATTGCACCATAAACACCACTTCTTAACTGCTATGTTCTCTATTTGCCACATGGCATGCTTCCCACCCCCCCATGGGCGACATTAAACCACAAGATTCTTCCAAATAATTACTGTGCAACACCATCCCACTGAAATTATAAGTTCATCCCCATTTTAAAATTGTTGACTAGGGATTCAGCCCATGCCGTAGCACCAATTTTTAAATTTGAGATTAAAAAAAGAAAAGTAATTAACTTCCTCTGCTTTTACTTTTTCTGCCACCACCCTCTACCTGCTGCCTCTATCCCCACTCCAGCCTCCACACTGCCCACCTTTTCCCACAGAAACAAACACCCACTAAACTCTAGACCACAAAATAAAGAAAGCAAAAATAAGTGGCCCCAAAATATTAACTTACCCATTGAGGAAAGGATCTGAGCTATTATTAGTGATGGATCTCATGTCTGGGGTCATGGCGGGCGGGCTGACAGCAGCCTGAACCGTGGCCAGAGTCTCGGCTTCCATGGGGAGCTGTCTACAGAGGGCGGCTTCCTGCAGGAATACACCAGGCACAGGGAGAGGCAAGTTATTCCCCCGGTCACAGGGCCAGAGCAAAGCATAGATCACATGAAAACGGTTCACCAAGCACAAAGCACTTTACACTTACCCCTAACAAGTCAAAGGCATCAGGAAATCATTAGTGCTCTTTCTCCGAAGAGCCTAAGACAGGCCTAAGACGCTTCCTCACATGCACAAAGTTAATGAGAAGCTCAGCTTATCTTTTTGCCCTCACCCATCCAAAAGTTTAAATACCCAAATCTTAGAAAAGCCTCTCAAGACACTTTCTCAGAAATGAGGTTATTTTTATCCCAGGTGCTCAGACCAACTCTAAATCAATCCAAGTCACTGGACTCCTCTGCACTAGCAGGTACATTCCGGTCTTTGCCACTTACCAGCCAGTAAAACTGTGGGGTTACAGAGTTCAGGCTCTGCATTAAATCGTATCTGGCAGTTTTATGCCAAGAGCCAGGAGAGCAAAACAATCAGTTAAAAAGGCTGTTTGTCAGTCAGTTGTTCTATTGGACTAATTATTTTGTCGAGGGCTAAAATGGCTGAAGGTTAGGGAACCACGCAGACTCAGTCGAAATCCCTCTGACGGGAAACTGAGAGCATCTGCACTTCATTAGCAAAAATCAGAACGCTAGCATTATTTTTTAAAGCTAGCATTACTTTGCCAAGAGAGTCAACCCAAAGGTCATGGACTTGACTGCAGTTATTTTCTCTAGGTATAACCTCCAGGGAGTCTCTCTCATTTTGACAAACAAGACCAGACATCAAGTTTCTTTCAAATTTGCTGCTGTTTCCAGAGAAGAAAACTTTTATATGTTTATACTTCATCCAAAACCAAGGTTAGGCCCTTCCCATATTTATGCCTATCAGTTGCCCACTTCCCAGGCTAACGACATTGGTCTCGTCCCTTAAGGTCCCAAACCATGTTATAATGGCAAAGAAAATATTCAGGCCATGTAAGTTCCAGTATCTTTGTGAGATCTGTTCCAGCCCTAACATGCTCTGATTTCAGAGAGTAACTGCTGTCTAGACAAGTCTAGTGAAGTCATCGGCTATAAAAATTTTCGGTTACTAGAGTTCACTGCACCGTTACTAGGAGTTACTGTGGCAAGACTCTTACAAGCTGTGAGAGGCCGATTGATAAGAAACTGCATTGCTGATGTACGCTGAAATTAGTACCCAGCTAGGAAGGGCTGCTGGTTGACTTCATTCAGGTTGCAAATCATCAGAATACCATAACTTACATAGATTTTATTCAGTTCATCCATTAAAAGCAAACCAAAAAAAAAAAAAGTTTTTTTTTTTTAATCCATAAGCCAAATCTTGGAAGTATTTCTGAATAAATCTAGAAAAACTGAATATTTTATGACAGTTGTCTTTACATGACAGGCAGTGTGCCCTGGAAACTGTATTCCCCAAGTAAAGCTTACCCGAAGGCCTCACGAGGGTGAGCAACAGGGGCTACCTGGTGTGAGGAGTCTAGAACCTGCCAACCCCCCACAAACTCATACACTAATAAATGTGGGATGTACCCCCAAACTGATGCCCTTCTAAACATACAAGTTGAAGAGATGGCTGCATTTCATTGTATTTGACAAAACCTTATCACCATGTTTTAAGAATACTGATTGAATTTGAAATTTTAGGTGGTCTGAATATAAATATAAGAATCATTTCTGGAATTTCAAAGAATTAAAAAATGCATATTATATACATAAAGCATATGTATTATTTATCATCTGTAATGATATAATATGAAAATGTTTAAATTATAAGAAAAAATACCAGAAACTAGGTATAAAACATATAGTCCTAAACTTCCCTCTTCATTTAAATTATTCCTGGCATATTTCAATTAAATACAATATAGATTTTTTTTTTTTTTAATGCTTGTGTGTGGCTAAATATGTAAATAAAATTCAAAAGGACTATATATAATCATCAGAGCTGAAAGAACCTAGACTATATTGGGGAAAGAGGTTCACCGTGCCATTTCACGTCTGTTTCCTCTATTTTAAATTAAAGATAACCAAGCTCCATTCTTCAGCACTGATGTTTCTCTACTTTGAAGACTTGACTCCCATGTGATAGTCCCAGCATAAGCCCAATGCTAAATTCTGCCTGTAGGGGACTCACAGTATCATTTTCCACCTTCAAATGACTAACAAATGAGAGAAGACAGAAAGGGTGTTGAATGAACCTGAATACAAACTTTAAAAAAAAAATCCTCACCTGAGGATATGTTTTCACTGATTTGAGAGAGGAAAGGAGAGAAAGAGAGAGAGAGAAATATCAATGTGAGAGAGAAACATGGACATGGATCGGTTGCCTCCCAACATGCCCCAACCCCAACTGGGATCAAACCTGCAACCTAGGTATGTGCCCCAGGGAATCAAACCCACAACCTTTCAGTGTACAGAACGACACAACCAACTAAGCCACTCAGAGAGGGCATAACTGTTAAATACAAATTAGGCTCATCTGAGTTAGAAAGTTATTATAGGAGGCAACACTTTCTCCAAGATTAATATGAATTATTTATCACGAGTCACTCCACACAGCAGCCAACCTGAAGATCATGCAGGTCCCCTGCTGGAAACCCACCTACATGGTGGCCCACAAAGCCCTGCAGGACAGCCTGGTCCACCTTCCTCCTTCGTCTCCGACGTCCCCTCACACACTCCCTCCAGCTGCCTCTCCCACTTCCAGCATCTGCACCAACTGTTCCCTCTGCTTGGAACATGCTCCTCCAACCTTCCCACGGTTCACTCCCTCAATGTTTGCTTCCTACAAATGACATCTCTTCAAAGATTGCATTAAATTTTCTGCATAGCAACTTAAATATTTGTATCTCTTTCCCATTAGAATGTAAGCTCAAGAGGGAAAGGATCTGAGTGTCTGTCATGTTCATTCCTATGTCCCACTGCCTGTAACAGCTGGGCATATAGCAGGCACTTGATAAATATTTGCTCAATGAATAAGTAAAAAACATTACTGGAATTCAAGTGGGAATATTTTAAATTGTAATTAGTAATAAAAGAAAAAAATAAACTAAGGACATTCAATTCTCATCTTCAACCACAAATATGTGAGAAATAAGCCTATAGGGCACACCCTAACTAGCCAGGCACAAACTCCAACCTTAGGTCACAATCCCACTGCCCTCCTCCCTGCTCCTCACACAGAGGGGTCAGGAGCAGGGATTCGGGGGCCAAGTGCTTGGACTTGAACGCTGGCCCTGCCATCTCCTGACCAGTGATTTACCCCATGTTCCTCATGTGCAGAGTGGGGACAGGAACAGCATCTACCCAGCAGGGCTGCTGTCATGATCAAGTGAGGTTTCACATATAAGGTGCCCAGAACAGGGCCTGGCACATGGGGTCACCTAATAAGCGTTAACTAAGTACTTTTATTATCATCTCAAGTTCTGTATTCCAATCCCAGGAACCAAAATGGAAAGTCTTAAAGACCACACTCCTGCGTGGCCTGATCCACTCTGAGTGTCACACACTTCCTCCTGTCGCCTTCCACCATGAAGGATTAAAGCAAAGTGTGAAGTTCGCCAAGACGAGTCAGCAAGGCCAAGAAAACAATTTCTTTTCTTTTTTTTTTTAATAAGGAGAAGCTTGTAAAACCCTTTTGTATAACATAAAATTAGTGTGTGTGTGTGTGTGTGTGTTTAATTCTTACCCAAGGATATGTTTTTATTGATCTTAGAGAGGAACATTGATGTGAGAGAGAAACACAGACCAGTTGCCTGCCATACACACCCTGACTGAAGACTGAACTCAAAACCTGGGTACGTGCCCTGACCACGAATTGAACCCACAACCTTTCGGTGTACAGGCCGATGCTCCAACCAACCCCCACCAGCCAGGGCTAAAATTAGTTTTTAATATAAATGGAGAATGCTGAGAAGTTTCATTTTACTTAATTATATCTTATAACCTAATAATTCTTTATTTAGATTTTCTAAAAGTCTCACCTTTTTTTGAATGACAGTATTTTCTTATTTCTGCTCATGAATGGAAGGAGAAAAAAGGCAGCTCAAAGTCCTAGTTTTTGAAATATGAAGACTAACCTCGCTAATACATCTCCATCCAAACAAGGGAGGATTTTAAAAAACAACTACTAAATTTAGGTATAAAATTCAATCCCAGACTCAATATGATTCTGGCTGCCACATGGCACCCACAGCCCCACAGGGGCCGAAACGAGAGGCCAACACCTGACTGGTCTGACCAAGAAGCAGCACTCAGGACGGCTGGCACTGAAACAGCTGAAGCAAAGACAGCAGACGGGGCACTAGACTAAGTAAACGGACGAAAACAGGGACAGTTGGCCAAAGCTGGGCTACGACATGGCTCAAGTCTCCGACTCAGAGAAATGCCGGCGCAGTTGCCTTAACTAACCCTGGGCTCCGTCCCCAGCTCCCTGTAGTCCAGGCAGAAGACATGCTAAGCTGGAGGCACATCCAAGCCCCCTGGTCTGTCTCTCATCTCCCACTTGCACCCCAGTTCGACAAGTCTATTCGCAGACCCCTTCCCAGTGTCCCCTCCACCCCCACCCACCCTGTTCTCCCAAACAAGTCTTCAGCTTCCTGGACTACTCAGTACTTTGGGTCTCTCTTCATCTACCAGATCTCACCCACCCTTAGAGGTTCCATTATACACCTTTTCCAGGGTGCCTTCCCTGACTACCTTGACCACAGCAAGCAGGACCTTCCCTTTCTCCCAGCCCTGAACTCCTAACAAACACAGCCAGCAGGAGTCTGAAACTGCAAGGCTCCCAAAACACTCCTCCATCTAGCCTCAAAGCAGCTCTTCCTTGACCACTCAGCCCAGCTCAAAATCCAAGTCAAATAACTCCCTCAATCCCCACGACAATGCCTTCAGTTATTCCTTTATTTTTTTTTAAATACTATGGAGACTACCAGGTGCCAGATACTGTTCCCAGCTGCAAAGATACAGCAGTGAACACAGACAGTGCCCTACCTCATGGGGGAGAGGGCGAGACAGACAACGTGTAATGATGGTGGAGTCCATGTCTCTGATATCTCCATGGTCCAACCTCCTTTCCACCTCAAATAGCAGGTCAGCCCTGTTCCTCTAGATACTTCAACCGACCTGCCCACCTCCAGTCAAGGCTGCACCCAGGTCTCTGCTGTACACTTTGCCGAGGCCACAGAGTGACCAGGGAAGAAAAACAGGATGGGAGGGGTCTGGGTGAAGTGTCCTGTGAAGAAGTAGGGGGCTGCTTAACCAGAAGAGAGACTTGAGGGGCACACCTTGGCTCTCAAATTATTAAGGAACCACTACAGGGGAACAGGAAGATCCCTTCCACCCCAGTCTGAGGCCGATACGACGAAGGATTTTCTAGTTATAGGGGTGGAGCTGGCTCTTCCCCATTCTCTGGGGTACTGGCCACTGCAACTCTCAAGCAGTTGTTAAAGGCTCAGTGCTATTAGACAAGTTCCGGGCTTGGCACAGGGAAAAAGTATCCTTGGCATCAGAAAGATTGGAGTTCGAGTCGTAGCTCAGCTACTCCCCAGCTATAACATCTGGGACTAAATTCTTAACCTTTCTTGATAGTTTGTTCATCTGACTCATTTTGCTGGGCTGTTATAAAGATTAAAAGCGCATATTTATAAAGAACCTGGCACCTTGGGCCAGCCAACAGAATGAATGACCCATAGTGGTAAATGTTTTGAGGAGGAGCTATTAGCTGATACCTGTATATAGCTCTCAACGTGTGGAGCACTGTTCTGAGAACTTTAACAAACTACTTCATTTCATCTCATGACAGCCCAACTGTCTCCATAGTACAGATGAGGAAACCGAGGCAATGAGAAGTTAAGCAACTTTCCCAAGATCTGGCTCCAGTCTGCTCTAGTGACCACCACACACACAGTGTAGCGCAGAGAGGAAAGCCGAGGGCTGGGGGTGGCAGACCTCAAATTTTTGGCCTTTCACCGACTGGCTGTGGGACTTGGACAAGGTGTTTCATTTCTCTGGGCCTGCTTTCCCAGCTCTGACACGGAAATACCAACCCCATCCCAGGATAGAGGAAGATTTCATGAAACTCTTGAATACAGTTAACCATCCTGAACTGGAAAAGAGACTGAAGTGCATGGGCTCTACCATCCTTTTCAATGCATATGGGTGCAGCTAGTGTCCCGAGACTTCACAACACACCAAGCAAAGTTATACGTTCAGATTTTAAAGGCTAGTTTCAGAAAGATCTGGAAAGCTGTCCCTGGAACCTCCCCTTTCCTCCTCCACCACAACTTTATTTCGACTCCAGATCCAAGCTGGGGGTGGAAACACTGCTGCAAAATGAGGGCTGGAGAGTCTCTTTCAGAATTTGTGGTGGAGTTTGCGGTCATCCATCTAGCTCCCTGAAATGAATAATTGTATGTAGGTTTAAAAACACCCTCTCCTAGCAGCTGTGGGAGAGGGTGATATGTAAAAGAGGTGGAGGGTGGGGTGTGAATACACCGATTTGTCAGTAGAAGGAAGCAAACCTCAGACCTCCTCCCCTCCAGCTCCCTACAGCCTGCAGCTCCCTGCGGGCTAAATCAACAGTGGAGCAAAAAAGTCAACAGCAGGTGAAAGCAAGCCTCCTGCGGCAGTCCTGGGCTGAGGGAGGGCTGTCCTGGGCTGAGGGAGGCCTCCACTGGCCCCTCCTTTTCGCCCTGGAATACACTTCAAAGATAAACAAATGAGCCCGGCGGGTGTGGCTCAGCAGTTGAGCACCGACCTAGGATCCAGGAGATTGAGGTTTGATTCCTGGTCAGGGCACAAGCCCGGGTGGCCAGCTCGATCCCCAGCACGGGGTGTGCAGGAGGCAGCCGATCAATGACTCTCTCTCATCAATGATGTTCCTATCTCTTTCTCCCTCTCCTTTCCTCTCTCTGAAATCAGTAAAAATATATTTTAAAAAACTGAACTGGAAATGTATATTAAAAAAAAAAGATAAACGAATGACAATAACCTTTTCCAAGTGTGCCCCTCTTGATATAAGTGTGCATGTGGCCAGGGATTCCACAAAAATGGAAGATTGAATTGTTTTCATTATAAAGGGTGGGGTGACTAGAAATAAATGAAAAAACAAAGACAACATTTTGAAATCCTAACATTACAACAGTTATTCTGGTGCAGAGCAGCTGCTCTCTGCCCAGCCCCGAGGCCTTCAGAGGCAGACCCGGAATTATGCACCTTCTTCACAGAAAAACTCCCCACGGCAAATTCGTTTAACTCTGTGCCAAAGGATTCTAGAGATTCCCTGTCGCATTTCCGGGGCCTCTGAGATACTTCATCACTTGCTCAGCTGCCAGGCTGTCGCTGTGAAAGGACAGTCGGAACCCCAGCACTTTCGGGAAGACATCTGAGTCCGTAATTACTACCCACGGCCTGTTTGTTGCTCTTTTAATTCAGGATGTATATAACAATCTGTGTTATTCTATAATCCCTGTTTTTTCTCAGAGTCACATTAAGGAACACATTATAATTTAGATATTATGATCACAGCATAACTTCCATGACATTCTCTTCGCTTAAAAAAATAGCTGAAAGGATTTTGAAATGGAATATTTCTTCGTACCTTAGTGATCTTAAGATCAGAAATAAGAAGCTGCTTTTTTCTGTGTGCAAACAGTGAACCTCCATTTAAAAAATGTGTTCAACTTACAACATTTTCAAAAGGATCCTTTTAAAAAGGCTTGAATTGATATCATTCCTCAACAACACGAGACCATTTTAGAAAATGGATTATTTCTGGGACTTGCAGACGAACCACACACTTGGTGGAAGCTGGAAGGGAAGCTCCACGAGGCAAGGACCCAATGTGTCTGCTCAGCACTCTGCACTCAGTGTCCAGAGCATGCCGAGCAATGAATGAATGAACTTAAAGAGCCAGGCTGCCCTAGCGGGGTTGAAATACTGGTGGAGTCACAGTCAACCCTGAAACTTAATTCTATAAAATGCTTTTCAAAAAGTTAAGTTTTAGCCCCTTTTCTAGAGGAAAGACTTCATGAAATTGCCACCACATGTGCTTCACGATCTGCTATGATACGACCCTTTTTAACCTCTCTAAACAGGCATTCTTCACATGACAAAACACAGGACCTTCCCCCAGACCAGAGCTGCTCACAGCCGGGTGTGTCCCTCCCCGCGCCTTGCTCAGGAATGGCTGCGAGCAGCCAGCCAGCTGGCCAGCCGGCCGCAGTGGCTGTCCAGCCCGAGAGAAACCCGTGAGACCTGCCAAAAAGTTCCGCAGCCTCCTGCCCGAACCCTCTGCCCTCCTCCTTGTTGCCCCGGCAACCAGAGGCCCGGCTGAGTCAGCATTTCTGTGTGACAAGCTGCATTCCCCTGTCCTCTGAGCCCCAGTCAAGGAAAGGATGGCGTACAAACAGTGCCGAGTTCCTCACCAACGCAGCCCCTGGCGAGGGGCCGGGGGGCCGAGGCTTCTCCACTTAGGTCTTCCAGGCCCTGGGGGCCGACAGGAAGTCCTCAAGGTTAAAATCTTAGAGGCAGAACCCCCCACTCATACCCCCAGCTTCATATTTAAATGAATAATACACATGGGAAGAAATACTCTCCTCAGATAAAGGCATGCGTCTGTCTTCATGTCAAGGCATTGTTCTTTCAGATGGCAACGGGGACTGAAGCCTGTTTCTCAATTTTTTAGCAGTTACTAAAATTTTCCATTTCACTGGGCGAAGTTGCAAACATGCCCTTTATAACACTGAGCGGATGCTGTGCTGAATTTTTAGCTGTGACAGCAGAACATTCCATAGTCATTATAGGCACGTGTGGCTCGGGTTATCTTAAAATGTTTAGCCTGTTGTAGAAAGGATTCCAGGCAGCTTAGGACAGATACAACCAAAGTCACAGCACAACTTCCTTGACACAGAATAAAGAAGTGGCTGCCCAATACACTAGGAGATGGCAACACAGTAATAGGATATGGTATTCATTGCATTTTATTTTATTATTATTTTTTTTAAATATATCTTTATTGGTTTCAGAGAGAGGAAAGGAGAGGGAGAGAGAGAGAGAAACATCAATGATGAGAGAGTCATTGATCGAGCCCACGACCTGGGCATGTGCCCTGACCGGGAATCGAACCCCGATCGCCTGGATCCTAGGTCGATGCTCAACCGCTGAGCCATGCCCGGCCGGGCCTATTAATTGCATTTTAAAAAACAAAGCGCACACACAAATCCATACAAAGACTGGAAAGAAATCACCATCTTCATAGTTGCTCTACCTACGTAAGAGCATGAGTGATTATGTTCTTCCTTGTTTCTGAGTATTTTAAATATTTTCTATAATGATTGTGTTTTATGTTTATTATTATTTTTATTTATATACAGTTTTGACAAATACATACGGTGAGGAAACAGCCACTGAAACTGATACAGAACTAGTTGTGCCACTACCCCCCAAATTCCCTAATGCTGCCCCTTTGTAGCAGCCCCTCCTCCCTCACCCCCAACCCTGGCAACCACTCATCTGTTCTCTGTCCCTATTGTTGCTTTTTCCAGAATGTCATAAATGAAATCATACAGTATGCAGTTTTTGGGGGTCTGGCTTCCTTCACTTAGCAAAATGATTTATTTTATCACAATTTAAAAAAACCCACTAAATTATATTTTTAAAAGTTAAAAACTTTATTTTTCTACTTTCAAAGAAAAAGAAAACTCCACAAACTGAATTCTAATTTCTTTTTTAAAGATATGAAGACACCAGGAAGTACAACTTTAAATGAAACTGCCCTCTTTTCTAGGGCTGCCATTTCTCTGATGGGCCCAGAGCTGCCTGACAGCCTTTTGGGAAATTTAGCAAAAATTAAACTCTCATTATCAGGGCTAACGGAGGTCTCCCACAAAAGTTCACTCTCACAATGTCTGTGACAGATGCCTACCGAAGGCAGGGGAAAATCTACCTTCCCAACAAGGTAGGGTCCCGGGACCCCCACCCAGGCGCTCCTGGGACCCCCTCCACTCAGAGCACCTGACACATCCGAGATAATTCACCAATGATCAGATTCAAGCAGTTCAACTCTGTTGCTGCAGAAACCAACGTTAAATTGTAGAAGCCATTCGTAATGAACCTCTCCTCGGGGGAGAGGGCAGTCCTCCCTGGCCCTGTGATCCTAATTCTGGAGCTGTGACAACTTGTTGGCCTGCGGGGACTGGAAGCAATGAAGAGGCCCCGTCCGCTCACTTTCCTAGACCTCTGTGCTTGGGGGCGTCCGGGCAACAGCCAGCCTTCAGCATTTCGTCTCCTCTGCTAAAATGTACGTCAGCTGAGGGCGGCTGCATCCCATTTAGTAGTTTCCACTATATATGCGTTGGTTGAACAGAGGAATGACGAGATGGATGGATGGATGGATGGAAGGAAGGAAGGAAGGAAGGAAGGAAGGAAGGAAGGAAGGAAGGAAGGAAGGAAGGAAGGAAGGAAAACTATTTTTCCACCATGAAACAATGGAGGTTCACTTTAGATCTGCAATCAAGCTCTCCTCAAATCCATTTTCTTCACACCTCGACATGAGTTAACATTCGAGCCCTCGGCCCTGGGAGGTGCCCACTAGCTGGAGCAGAGAGGACCGAGGCCTGGAGCCTGCATGGCACAGTTTCTCCAGACTGCGCGCCCAGGGGGTGGGCGGCACGGGAGGAGGCAGCCCAGGCGGAATCCTACGCAGCATATCATTAACAGGGAGCGTCACAGCCACCATACATTTAATAACAGAAACATACAGAGTGGCGATGACTTCCCAGAAATCCGGGAATAAATTCACCTATTTATTACATTTGCCAAGCTCCCTTCCTAATACTGAGAGCACAGGAAACTCTTCGTTGGGAGAACTGCAATCAGGGAGGCCTGCCTGCAGGGCAAGGGCCCTGGGAGATTAGGACCCTCTGCAAGCACGGGACAGCAGGGCAATTACAAACTCCGGGTGAGTCAAGGATATCCAGGCAGTTGTAGATACCAAGGACGTGGGAGTGGGCCGGAATGCACACCCGAGGTCCACAGATAACCTTCAGACCTCATCAGGACCTTCCATTTCCTCCATCATCCCTACACACTTCTTCTACCAGATGCTAGAAGGCAGCTAAAAGGTGAAGCAACTATCACTTTTACTGCCAATCCGTTTCCCTGCCTCTGCCCTGGCTTACGTGCCCATAGTGAAGCAGAAAAATCACCAAACAAGCAGGAAAAACACCAAGATGACCGACATAATCCGCACCTGGACAATGAGGCATCATGACAAATGCCCCAGAAAACGACCACAGAACACTCCAACACCACCTATTACATGGCCTTAAATATCTTTGACACTAAGGAGCAGGTTGCTTCTGGATGGGGAACAAAATCTTCCACCATTAAGTCTCTTCAGACATTTTCCTCATGTTCCATAATAAAAATAACGTGGCATCAACCATCTACTCCATCGCCTCTCCTCCTAACTACAAGCGCAGGCGCACACATGGTCAAAGCTGCACTGTGTCGCCTCTCTGCAAATCCGGACAGCTCTCCTCCCCACTGCCCTGCACGGTGGAATGCACACCATGAGGCAGCAAGACACGCCAAATGCCACGGCCTCTGGGGATCAGCATTTAAGGAACTTGGTTGGCATTTCTGTAACAGGAACCATCAATAGTACATTCTGGTTCAAAGGCACTTAGAGCTGGAACCGAGAAACAATTTGGGGCACTTTTCCCCACCCCTTTTCAGAAATACTTTCTGTGGGAACGAAGGGGGTGGGGCGAGAGAAAGAAACACAGAAAGAGGCGGACACTGAGAAACAAGCCTTTCTCTGCAGGATGGTTATGGCTTTGCCTAAGGGGAAAAACTCAGTAAAGCTCATTTAAATATAAAACTAAGAAAACTTACAAATGTTACTACAGTACTGTTTCATTTACTCTACACTATCAAGTAGAAAAATTATTCCAAATGGAATTATTATCCAAAGACAGAAAACAATAATATAATTATTTCCTGCTGAGGAACATGATATTGTTTATCTAAAAACAGTATAAACAACTGTTACCCTGAAATAACCATGAAAGTTCAGACACAAATCCTCAGGGTAAAAGGCACAACTGCAGTTATATTGTTAGGTTGTATTCCTCAAATTTAGAGGACAGTTAAATGAACAACAAGGTACAGCTTGTGTTCATTTCCCTCATTTCCAAAGGCTCTGTCCAAGGAATTATTTTAATTCACTATGTTTTTAAAACCTCACACAGCATAGATACTTTCTTTCTTAGAATTTGATGAGCTATACATTATTCATTTATGCTAAGTCAATGTATATTTTTAAAGTATCAGCTGTAACTAAAAGAAAAAATCGTGTTTACCCTAATACCCCCAGGTTCCTGCAAGAAAGCTCTCTAAAACAGTTAAAACTACTTATTTCCTTAAAAGCTAGTGAAAGGAAGCTACCCATGTATCTGGCTTCATGGGAGTCATAAAGCAAAGTCTGAAGAATTAGAACAATAAACTGAAGCTTTCCTCCCCAAAATGTAGCCAGCAAAATTTATGAGACCCGAGAACATACATTATATTAATTTAGCAACTCAGAAGGAAGACTTCTGCTCTTGCACAGGCCAAGCCACTGAAGCAGGGAAAGCACTGGGTTCCTTCAGGGAGTCTCTATTCCGTTTCTGAGGTATAGCACCGAGCCAGACCCAGAGAGAACACACAGCAACTTTCTGCTGACTGATCAAATGAATAAATGAGTAAGTGCTGGCTGCACAGGGTTCCTGATCAACGCCCAGGCAGCTCTGCAGACCACTCCATCAGATCCAGGAGCAGACCGCTTCCCTTGACCACTCTCCCTCGATCCCTCTGTCATGCTCCATGCAGAGCAAATACGGCTGCAGAGTCTTTGTCATTTCTTCCACAGAACATCCCCTCTGCCATCTGCTCTAATCCTCGGGGGAGGGAGCTCTGTGACTGCTTTGACCAAGAGAATATGGCACACGTGACTCTGTGACAGTTTCCGGAGCCAGGCCCCAAGACACTGGCTGCTTCCGTTTCCCATCTCTGGGAACGTTCTCTCGGGGAGACCCGAGCTGCTATGTAGTATGTCCCATTACCATGAGATCGCCATGCTAAAGATGCCATAGGTAGACGCTCCAGGTGTTAGTCCCAGCTAAGTACACTCCTCCAGCAATCCTGACCGTGGTGACACACACTTGAGCAACGCCATCTGCGACCTCCAGACCAGCCTGCCCACCAGCTGAATACCACTCAGTGACCACGTAGAGCAGAAGAGCAGTCCAGCTGAGCCCTGCCTAAACTCCAGGCCCACAGAGCGTGTGATATAATAAAATGGCTATTGTGTTAAGTCATTAAATTTTAGGATAATACGCTACAGATAATTGGAACATACTCTTTCCCTCCTTTCAGGCTGGCAGTGGGAGCCGAAGGTGGCCGTGCTGGTGTAGGTAGGCCTGTTCTCACAGGGTGGCTCTGCAGGCAGACAGGCAGAGGCTTGGAGAAGAAACTCATTCCACTCGTGAGGTCTGGAGCAGGGCTTTGGGCTTTTAATGCTTCTAGAGAAAGATTTACCCGATGGCTAGAAGCTACCTATCCAATAGCTTTGGCCAGAAGGCCACAAAGCACCACCAGGCACTGTGGACGGCCATACCTGCCTCATGAGCTCCTCTTGGCGCTTTCGAATCCTCTCTCTTTCCATCTGGATCCTCTGAAGCCGGAGTTTCTGCTGCTGCTGCTGTTGAGTGGTGAGTGCATTAGGCATGCTCAGGAGACCTGCTGGTGGGTTCTGAGTAGGGTGGTTCTGCTGGCTCAGGGCACTGGGTGCCAACTGCTGCTGGTGCTGATGAGTCATCACTGTGGGAAGGAGGAACACGGGAGGTCAATGACAAGGGCCCACAACAGCACATCGAAAAGAAACCATCACAATTTTGTGTTTGGAGTGTAGATTCCTGAGGTCCCTTCCAAGGTACTTTCCTTTTAATCAGTACTGTTTTAGGCAATTATTCCTTAATTCAATTCATGAAGACTCATTTAGTCTCAGATCTTGTGCCCTATTAAAAATCCTATTCCACACCTTCCCTGTGTTTAGAGTACATTTTAAGCCTTTCATAGAACATAGTGGTCAAAAGTAAATTCTACAAAGCTTAGCACAACATATGGGATCATTTCACCAGGACACCTGCGTGTGCAACCGGCACGTGGACAGCGAGCTGCGGGAGCATGCGAGCATCCTGCGTGCTGAGTGTGCACGCTGGGCACGCAACGACCCCTGGGACGAGTGAGAACCATTAGCAACACGCAAACACGGGGCCTGGACTAGGGACCTGTACGCAGGCAGGACCCTGTTACTGCTTCGTTTAAAAAGGCTGCCCTGAAGAAGTGTGAACAAAGCTCAGGAACAAAGAACTGACTGAGAAAAAATGTTTCCGTTTTTGCAAAGAGAAAAATTAGGGATAAAGAAATTACATAAAAATGTTAACCATACTTGTGATTGGATGAAGGCACTAGAAGTGTTTTAAGTTTTTAAAGGATTTTCCATTTATCTGCATTTACCAACACTAAATTTTAGCATGTCGTACTTCACTTTAGAAAACAATAAAAAAAATCCTCTAATAAATTCTATCACTGGCATTCTCACCAAAAATGCATTTTATAAAAAGCGCTAGTTTTTCTCAAAACAGTTGAACAGTCAAATTTGCTTAACTTCTGCCTGGGCGATATCCCGTAATAATGAAAACCATGCTTTTAGGTCTATTTGTTCCTAGGTCAAGGCCAAAGACAACAATTTCACACACACACAATTGGTTTCCTTAAGGAACAATTAATTTCATGGCAGGAAGTTCCTCCAGCTGGGGGGTGGGGGTAATCCACTCTTCCCCCCCCTTTTTTTAATGTATTGATCCACTCACTCAAATCTTTATTGCATTCCCACTGTGTACCAGGCACTGGGCTTGTGGTTGGAATAAACAGCTCCTGCTCTCCAAGGAACTAATGAGCTGCTGGCAGAAATGTGTGAAGAAATGAGGCGGGTTTTTACGTGTGCTGTGGAAAGCTAGAATGTTAGGCTCTGTAAGGAACCGAGGAGGTAACCTAGTCCACCCCTTCCTATTATGGAAGAGAAGTCTGAAACCCAGAGAGGTGAAGCCATGTGCTCTGGTTGGTGGCAGGTACAACTACAGCCAGAGTTGCATCCCGAGAACCGGTCCCCCTGCTCCTTCAACTGTCCTTGGCCACCCTCTGCCCCACCTTAGACTGAAGAACAGGAACAACTGCTCGAACTGAGAGCAGCCCTCGAAACAGCGTTTGCCTTTGACGGCAAGGAAGTCCCTCTTAGACAGCCCTCATCAGAGCTGGGCCCCGGCCCAAAGGTTGCCCAGGTTACAAACAGGAAGGTTCCAAGGAGGGCCTGACAGACTGACAGTTCTCTGCTCACTGACGAGCTACTGCAGGGACAGGGAAGAATGCCTGCAATAGTGTGTAGGAAGCCTCGCTTTCCCTTCGGGAATTAGCCCGCAACAAAGAACTGTCACCTCTAGGCACCATCCCTGGTACACAGAAGGCTCGGTAAACGATGTGATAAATGAATGAAAGCACCTGGGCATTTCTCACGTTCTTAGCTTGAGAACACAAAAAAGTCGTGACTGATGGCAAACTAACAGAAATGAGTGTTCATTTCCATAGCTTGCCAGAGCATAATTACAACCTCCATCTGAAGGAGTAAGGAGGCGGCCAGGGACTGTGCTGAGGGGTGGGGGTGGCAGGGTGCTCTTTCAATGCAGATGCAGGTGAGACAAAGCTCAGCTCCCCAGGAGGGCTCAGTTCATCAGACCCCCTTTCAGGCCAAGAGGATGGTGATCATTTCCAGGAGCAGCCATTCTGAACTTCCTGAAAAACGATGCTCCTGTTTTTCTGATATAACTAATAAAACAGATGCCCACAGTGACTATAAGAGAAATGTGTAAATTGAGTATTTCCAATATCAGAAACCCTCAGGTTAGGAAAAAGGCTGGTAAAGGTAGGCTTGTAAAGGTTTTTGTTGGCAGTTCAGAGGTCATTAACTGTTACTCTGTATAACTCAGATACTTTGAAAAAATGTTTTTAATGACTCAGGTCTGATAAGTTATTGACCTGACAAGTGGGAGCAGGACTGTCTTGGTGGCCCGGGGAGACTCCTGCCAGCGCGGACAGTCCTGCCCTGGGTTACTCAGTGGACTCGCTCACTCATCTCCACACGGCACACGGACACTGCTCGGCACACCTGACGGACGTCTGCACCCTGATCTGGGGGAGCTTAGGACTAGGAGACGAGCGCCTCCAAAGCCACACCCTCGCTCCTCTCCAAAGCACAGCCTGCAGAGGCGTCCTGGGGAGGAGGGGTGGACGCTGCTGTCTTCCATGTAGTTTAGATTTGACCCTTCAGACTAGACGCCTCCAGTTATTAACTGCAGAGTCTAAAAATGAGCGCAACTTAGACAATGGCTTTGTTTTCAAAGTATGCCACACACAAAGCTAGTAAGTCTGTCTGAGGATATCCACTGCAGCACAGACGATAACAGCAAAAGGCTATAAAACCTGTCCACCGATGGGAGCTTGTCACCCATTCACTGCGCGGCGCTGTGTGCACCACTGCAGAGAATGAGGGGCCCTGCAGGTACTTTCATGGAACAATCTCTACAAAACATGGTTCAGAGGGGAAAATTGAAGGGGGAGAAGTGTACGTATGAGCCCGCTCCTGTCTGTACTTAGAAAAGGAGGGTGAGGGGGTTTGTACACACATATACAAATCTCTCCAGAAGGATACACGAGAAACTAGTAACAGCTGGGCCTCTGGAGAGGAAAGTGGGTGTTGGGGACGGGAGATTTTCCTTTTCCTCTTCTGTATTGTTTAAAGTTTTCCTATGCGCATGTATTACTTATATAAAACTTAAACAAAATATAAAAGTAAAAAAAAAAGATATAACAAAACGTGGTCATGTATGCATCAAACTCAATATTTTCCTGGTGGAGTGAAAGGAAGTAACCTCAAAATTATTCGAAAAATAATAAATAAGGCTTAGAATACAATCAAGGTCACCAAAGCTGAGAGAGCACCCACTGCGACTCCTCCTTGTGGAGATGAGGGAACCAATACTCAGAGAAAGGGTGAGTTAGTCAAGGTCATAAACGGTCGGGGAGCTAGAAGCCAGGTGTCCTGACAATCTAGGTGCTCACGATTCCACCTGCAGCTCTGCTCCCTGGAGCCATTTCACTTCGAATTGTCCTGAACCTTCCCTCAGACTGGAGCTCGTGAATGTCACTGATAGTTGAGGTTCTTTAAACCACTGCTTCTGTTACCACTCAGACAGCAGGAGGAGGCCAAGACAGAGACAGAGAGGGGCATGGGAAGGCGAAACGTCTAAATCTGTGATGCGCAGAATATAACTTGGAGAAGTATTCCAGAACATTTTAGGGAGAGAACAATAGCTTGGTTTAAAAAAAAAGGGGGCAGAGTATCCCAAATACAGCATCCGAAGCCAAACCAGTCAAGGGCAGGCTGCCATCAAATGCCTCAAAAAGGCTCAAGGCCTCATCAGCTCTAGACTTTGCCAGTCCCCACACAAAGAAACAGCCCAAACAAGGTTTCTCCACTGAGGCAGGAGTGCACCAAATCTAAAGCAGAGACGACTGCTTTCCTTCCAAAACAGTCAGGATTTACATTTAAATCCACATTTCTCTTTTTCATTGTTTTCATCTCCTTTCTGTTTTCTTTTTTTCCTTCACTACTTGGCTTTCTGTGCTGTGCTTGGAAATCAATATAACCATGCTCTGCAGATATGTGATCAGAAACATTTCACTGCCATTATTCAATAGAATGACCACCAAGAAACAGAACCTCTGCAGCACCTGAGATACGAACAACCCTTTGACTCAATGACTGTGTCCTTGGCGAAGTGAAGAGTCAGCATGGGAATGGGGTGCAGAGTGGGGTGGGGTGACATGTTGGACATGACCCTCTGGTTAATGCTGCGCGGGACAAGGTGCACTGTGCACCCTCTGACCTGTTCCGGCAGCACCCCTGGTCACTTGTCTAAAAGCCTCCAGAGCAGGCTCAAGGCCAGGAGAGTCCCTGGACTCGGCTCTAAGCCCGCACATCATCTGCCGTACAAGAAGCAAACGTGGGAAGGGTACAGCTTCACTCCTGAACCCTGCCTTTCGCCGCACCAGGGAACAGGGTGCAACAGCTCCCAGCGAAAGTGCGCTGGCAGCGACCCCAAGCAGGAGCTGCAGACGACGAGGGCCCCGCACGCTTCTAGAATGTCTGACAAATGTCGTTCTGGCCTGGCGGAGTCTCAGTGGCTTGCTTTTGTGTGTCCTCAGTGTGTACAAATGTGAGCGCGCACACACACACCCCACCACCACCACCACCACACACCCCACAACACACACCAACACACCCCACCACACCACACACACGCACCAACACACACCCTCACACACCACCACACATACACACCAACACACACACCACACATACCACCAACACCACAACCCGCCAACACACACACACACCACGACCAACACCCACCACCCACCACCAGCAACACACACCACCACCACCCACCCACCAACAACACATACACACCAACAACACCCCCCACCAATACACACCAACACCCACAACATACACACATGCACCACCACCACTCCCCACCCCCACATACACAAACACACACACTACCACCACACACCACCACCACATACACACATACCACCACTAACCACACACACCAACAGCACACATACACACCACCACCACCACCCATCACCACCACCACACACACACCACCCCCAATAACGACCACACACACACACAGCCAAGTGAAGAAAACAAAAAGTTAGGCTCCAGCACAAAACCCATCGCGGGCCTGCACGGAGCTGGCCTGAGTAGGTTACGGAAAGACAGACAGTGTGCCAATGGCTAGAAGCCACACCTAAGCCCTAGAAAGACAAGAATTACTTCACTTTCTTCAAGTCCTTCCCAATTCACACGTGGTCTGGGAGAGCACAGACGAAGCCTGCAGCTAGTTACACACCTCACCTCAGCCTCGGCCTCCTTCCCGTTTGTTTTTCTCAATCCTCACCCGAGGACATTCTTTCCATGGCTTTTCAGAGACAGGGAAGGGGGGAGACATCGATGTGAGAGACACTGACTGGCTGCCTTCCGCACGCGCCCCCACCGGGGCCAGAGCTCGAGCCTGCAACCAGGGTACGTGCCCTTGGCTGGAACTGAACCCAGGACCCTTCAGTCCAAGGGCCGACGCTCTAACCACTGAGCAAAACTGTCTAGAACCTCCTTTCTCCTTTTGACAATAGGCCTCTCAGCTGAGGCATCGACACCTGGCACTTTTTTGAACTCAACATGTCAGAGGCAAAATCCCATCCAAGCGAGTGACTACGCTCCCCAAGCACTCGGTGACCTTCGCACTGCAGCACCCCTCCCGAACTCTACTTCCATCAATTGTGAGGGAAGTTTCACTTGTTGTTGACTACGGTTCATTAATTTAATAATGAACCATTATTCATTATTCAGGAGTCCACACTTACATAAACAAATAATTAAATAAATACATGGGGCAGGAGCGATGAGTCAGATAGAAGAATTCCAAAAAATTTAATGTAGATACACCGTCCTCAAGCAGCAGGAGTCTAACTCCCATTCCTTTAGTGTGGACTGTGCATAGTGACCGCTTCCCAAAGAGTACAGTGCTCAATGGCAGGACACACCCAGTACCTCTACAGGGGAGAAATCTTGTGTATCAGCCAAACGGTCAAGGTCAACACCAACACTAATAAGTCACGGTGACAGCATGACCCTTCGTAAGATGGGATGAAAATGACACTTTATACCTCTACAGTCTTCTTCCCCAAAACCCATCATCCCAGTCTAATCAGAGAAAAACATCCAAAAAATTCCAATAGAGGGGAATCATATAAAATTCCTAGGCAGTACTCAAAACTGTGAAGGTCATCAAAAACAAAGAAAGTCTAAGAAACTGTCACAGCCAAGAACACCTAAAAGAGACATGACAAGACATCCCAAGGTAATGTAGTATTCTGTAGGGGGCCCTGGAACAGAAAGTAAGGATATCTAAATAAAGTATGGATTTCAGTTAAAAAATAATGAATCATAAAATATGATTTTATATATATATATATACACACACACACACACACACACACACACACACAATGGAATATTATTCAACCATAAAAGGAATAAAGTCCTACCCAGGCTGGGTAGCTCAATTGGTTAGAGCGTCATCCAGATATGTCAAGGTTGCAGGTTCGATCCCTGGTCAGGGCACATACAAGAATCAACCAGTGAATGTATAAATAAGTGGAACCACAAAATCGATGTTTCTCTCTTTCTCTCTCTCCCTCCCTCCATCTCTGAAATCAATAAATAGATGATAATTTTTTTTTAAATGAAGTCCTGTCATTTGCAACACCATGGATGGATCTTGAAGGTATTATGCTAAATGAAATAAGTCAAACTGAGAAAGATAAATACTGTATAATTTCACTTATATGTGGAATCTTTAAAACAAAAACACAAAAGCAAAACAAAACAAAAGAAAAACACAAGCTCACAGATACAAGGAACAGACTGCTGGTTGTAAGCAATGGGGGAGGGGAGGAGGTAAAGTTGGTCAAAAGGTACAAACATCCAGTTATAAAATAAATAAGTCCTGGGGATGTAATGTATGGCATGGTGACCGTAGTTAATAATACTGTATTGCATATTTTAAAGTTGCTAAGAGGGGAAATTTTAAAGTTCTCATCACATAAAAATATATATATATTTGTAACTATGTGTGGTTACAAATATATGATGGATGTTAACTAGAATTATTGCAGTGATCATTTCATAAAATATACAAATAGCAAATTATGTTATACAACTGAAACTAATTAGTTATATGCCAATTATGCCTCAATAAAAAAGTGAAATTGAAATAATAATAATAATGTATCAATACTGGTTCATTAGTCATAACAAATATAGTGTACTAATGTAAGATGTCAATAATATGGGAAATTGGAGGAGAGGATATATGGAAACTATCTTCTTAATTTTTCTATAAATCTAAAACTGCTCTTAAAAAACAGTGTGTGTGTGTGTGTGTGTGTGTGTGTGTGTGTGTAGTAACCATGTCTTCAAAAAATATAAGGAACTCTACTGGGCACTGTTTCTTCAATGCTCGCTATTAGTTTTCATAGGGTATAGAAAATGGATACATATTCAAAAGAAAACACAGTCTATAGTATGTTCTATGGGAGTATATAGATATTAAGCTAAAAAATGTTTTTAAATAGCTGCTTCCAGGAGTGTTCCATGGTCAGATAAGATTGGGAAATGTTTAAAGAAAGTTAAAAGAGCTTATTTCACAGCAGGGTTTCTCCGAGCCTTGAATATGCTGCCAGACGGTGAGACTGTCCAAGGGGGAGGATGTAAAATGCTGCACTGCCCAGACTTGGAAGTCGGGGCTGCTCTGAGGAGGGACGCTGGGAAATGCCAGTCTGCGTCAGCTTTCGCAGATGTCTTGGCAGTTCTGAATTATGAACTGAACTGAAAATGAATCCATATTTACTAAGCTCCTACTATGTGCTAGCTAAACTCTTTAAAGTCAGCTAAGCTGTTGCATAGGATGTGGAGCCAGAGGAGGGAGCAGGGCAGCCTGTGGGTGCAGAACAGTGATTTCATGTGCTTAGAATCAGACTGCTGTTCAAGACAGAAACAAAACAGCAAAACAAAACACGGGGAAGCAAGCAGTTTACAAAAGACTGACAGAGTATCTGCTGGAATTCTCCACAACACATGTATATTTAACTGGAGAATTTCAAAGATGGGTTAACCCGTATATCCGTTTTCACAGGTGGTGAGCAGAACCTTGCTAAGCTAACTTCAGTTCCATGGATCTTCAATAACCTATCTTCCATTTAGTTGGGTTTTTTTTCACTTGCTTCTATGATAAAACAACAGTAACTCTTCCAAATAATCCTTCTAACATCATTCCTTGGGAGCGAGAAGAGGAAGGGGCTGACATTGTTTTGAAAACTTGGTTGCAATTTCCTCAAAATAGGTGAATATGCAACATTCAATACACACCTTGGGAAATACACTTGATTTGGGGCGTGGGACGCTTCCTCCTCCCAGATGGAACAGGTGTTTAATTCAGTTTGATGGTCGGGCTAAGACGTTTATATAAACTGCATCAGAAACTCCACGAGAGGGGCGTGTAAGAGCTGGACTGAAACCAAGCCATCGCTTCACTCTGTCCCCATCCCACAAGTGCTGAGCTGAGATCTGCCCCGGAGGACGGGGGGCTTCCCGGGCCACAGCAGTTTCGGCGCTCAGCCTGGGACAGTCCCAGGTAAATGGGCTGACTGGTCACCCTGGGCCATGCGCGTCCACAGCCCCGAGCTAGCTGGTGGCAGCAGAGCCCAGGCGTCCTGCTTCCACCCGATGTGCTCCCTGGCTCGCTGCGCCCCCGTGAAACCCCCGCCTGCCATGCGGGCCGTGCCAGGCCGCCAGGCTGGCCCTCAGTCCTCCGCGGGTTACAGCTAGCTAGCTGTCTTTTGTACCCACATTACTGGATAACCAGAGAGGAAATACTCCTCCTCCACGGGCTCTAACTCTGCAAGGATGTCAAGCAGGGACTGTGGTGCTGCATCGCCACTCGGAACCGTGCACGCGGGAGCCTCAGTCGGGGCATCTCCCGCCGGGTGCCTGGCTGCGCCGCGCTGCAGAGAAGCCCTTTCCAGAAACCGGGAGCTATTCCCTTCCTGCGATCTGCTCGCATCTCGCCATCCGGGGGCCAATCTGTGCTCTTCATCAGTGAGCCTGGGAATGGGCCAAGTCTCCCCCCCTCCTCGGAACCAAGCCCAACGATACGGATCTTCCTTGTAAGCACAGAACAAAAATAACTTAGTGCGCTTGTGTGCTCAGGGGTGCGGACCTGGGACCCCCTTGTCAAGAGGCAGCTGAGGAGGCTCCGCACTCGCCACGGCCCACGGAGAGCCCAAGGAAGGCAGCAACGGCCTGAGAATAACAATCACAGGCATTTGAAGGTGACGGGGCAGGGTGGCTCTGGGGTGCAGGGTAAGACTAAGAGGCACACAACACTTAGTCACCGAGTGAACGCCTAGTGTGGACGACAGGGTTTGTCCACGAGGCAGGTCCCATTCCAGCTTGATGGGCAGCCTATCAATGACGCAGACACACCCACAGTTGGACGTGGGGGGTGAAGGTACAACTGGTGTGTCCCAGCAGCAGGCCGCAGGGCTCTGCTTAAAAGGGAACCTGCTGCTTTGCTCCAGAACTCGGCTCCTCCAGACCAAGACACAGTGTCCATTAGAAAACCGCCGTTTAGTCCACCACCTCCTGACTACACAGCATGGTTTTCTCTTCTTCCCTTTACCCCTTCCCCATTCCTTTACTGTACATAAAGTAACTGGTTCCGCGAAAATACTCCCTTTCCCCGTTAGTGGCAACTCATTCAGCTCTTACCTTTATATTCCAGTAAGTTATTTTGCTCTCACTGTTTAACAAAAAAAGAACATAAAAATCCTTGCATACCTTGTTTGATTGGAGAATTTTAATGCTTTTCATTTATTGTTGTAAAACCAAGGACAATTTTATAACTTTTTTGTACGTAGCTGTCACAAGCAGGGCAATCTGTCTTTAAGCGGGGTTAAATTACTCTAAGAGACGCGAGTCCTAGATAGTTTTCCCTTGAGTCACTTGTCTTATTGTCTAAATAAACTTCTGGTTTAAAATGAAATAATAATGATAATAATTTAGTGCACTTCAAATTTGACTTGCTAATACACATAGTGGGCATTAAGGACATTCTGCCTAAATTAAGCTTTAGGGTTTGTGAGTCAGAAATTGGTAGTAAAATATCAGTTTTATTTATAAGAAGATGATCTCCATAGGCATTCCAGGACAAACTGAAAATCTGCCCCCCACCCCCCAACACACAGACACAATACCTTTCCTCTTGAGGAATGCATTTCACTCATCACTCCCATAATTTTGTAAGTGGGTATTTAATGACTACTGGATTTCTGTTGCTGCTTTCTCTTTACTCCCAGAGCATATTCCCTGATCAGCACCCATTTCACTTTGCTGTTTTATTACTAGTGGTTTACAAAGCTCTTTCCTCACCACCCTCATTATAGGTGGGGCCATGTGTTTACCCTATGTTGTGCGATCACCACAGAAGTTCAAGCTGGAAGGGGCCTTAGTCCATTTAGACCAGGGTTCTCACACTTTTCTTCAGCAGTAGGGTCTTTCTCCAAGCTGGACACATGGCACGAAGCAGAGGCAACGCTCAGGTGGGGATTCATTCAAAGCAGGCCTAGGCCCGCGCTGGCACCTCTGGGTGAGTGAGCACTCATGGTGGCGCCTTTGACTGTCTCCTCGAAATTCTCTTGGTCTTGCTTTCACTCTGCTCTCAACTCTTATATCACAAAATATTAAAGAGATTTTTAAAATCCTTTGACACAGCTTTTGGAGACTGGATACTAAAGAAGCTTTACTTCTGCTCACATGCCCCTGAAACCCTGGCATGGGACCTTGGGACACAATTTAAAACCAATGATTTAGGCCCATTCACTCACTTTAGAGATGAAGAAACTTGGAAGGTTGAATGACTCAGCACAAATCACAGGCACAGACTAACAAACCTACGAAGCCCACAGAATAAGCCATAATGCCCTGGCTGGCGTCAGCTGTGCTGATGACCAATTGCTGCCCTGTCCTGTCCACTCTCAGTCACCAAAAATGTTTACTGAGCTAAATTTGGCAACAGGAAGTGTTTCCTTTCCCTATGTCATAAAAAGCCTAAAGCAGATTAATATTAATGTAATTAACTTATTTACTTCTATAAAATCATGAAATCAACATGGATCACATGTTACAATGGTTGCCTATTTGTGTAATCCGTTTCTACAGAATACGGTATAAGGCGTTCTTCTTTGGTTCTTAAAATTAAAAAAAAAGGTAAAAATCAGAGAACTTTGACAAGTTACATTTCATGATTCAAGAAGGTTTAAAGAAGAGGGGCTGCCATCAGGCAATGCTAGACCTCTGGCGACAGCGCCTACAGGGAGTAATGCTGTGCACAGCAAGAGGACAAACACACAGCTGCCCATAGTTTCTGACATATGTGGGGACACAGCCACCAAGCTTCAGAAGTGCTTCAGAGTCGAGTGTGTCTGGGTGCAGCTACAGTCTTTCCCTCTCTGTTTATGGACCATACGTGGCTTAACTCGTGTGAACTGGCCAACATCAGGTGTCACGCAGCCCTGTCTGATGTGAAACATATGTCTACAGAGGTAGAAAGAAAAACCCAGGGACAGGCCAGCCCTGACTCAGTCACGATACAATGAAGGGAAAAGGGCTGCCGACGCGTCTCTCGGCCTTCTTGTGTCTCTCTCAGGTCCTGCCAACAATGAGCCGCTTGTTTCTCTTATTTCCCAGAAACAGTATTAGCCGTCCAACAAGGTCAGCAAAAAAAGAGCAGCTTTTCACTTCAGGGTGCATTTGGTTCCAAAAATCTGTAAAGTATTAAACCAAGAAGTTGCACTATCCCAACTTCACACTGAGCCCTTTATTCCAATTCTGGGTGAGAATCGCTGTAAGGAAATTTCTCACCGGCTCAGCTGATAAGGACCAGAGGCCTGGGGTGCATGTGCGTCCAGCCCCACTTTCCCAGCCTCACAGTCTCAAGCCTTGAAAACACTTCCAGGTGCCCCAAAACTTGACAGGTGGACCTTCAGTTTTCCAGATGCCCCCAGCTCTTCTGATTTTAGACTTGTAACCCAAGCTGCATCTACTTCTCAGGAAACCTTGGATTTTTAGGACCAGGAAATGATTTTCCTACTTGCTATCCTGCCTGCCCATCCAAACAGCAATGTAGTCAACAAACCAATGTGAAAGTATCGGGGTGACTCTGTTCTCTGAGGTGTAAAGATGTCAATGCCTGTAGCACAGGAGTTTATGTTTTCCCAGCAAATGCATTACCTAAAATGTACGTTATTGGCGTTTTAAGGATTTGGACATCAGTTGTCATATCTAGAATGAGTTACAAAAAATCTTATTCTTTGGGCATGTTGATTTCTTCTGGATCCTTTTGCTATAAAAAGTCATTCTTCAGCCCAGCCGGGTGTAGCTCAGCAGTTGAGCATTGACCTAGGATCCAGGAGATCGCAGTTTGATTCCTGGTCAGGACACATGCCCAGGTTGCGGGCTCGATCCCCAGTCAGGGGAGTGCAGGAGGCAGGCGATCAATGACTCTCTTGTCACTGTTTCTATCTCTCTCTCCCTCTCCCTTCCTCTCTCTGAAATCAATAAAGATATATTAAAAAAAAAAAAGAAGAAAAAAAAAGTCATACTTCATCCACCTAAAGCAGCACCATCTGATTTCAGGGATATCTCCAGATTTATCAGAAGTGGCCTGTGGCAGGAAGCACATGGGTGAAGCTAGTGAATTTAGGCAAATAATGACCTAACTTGGAAAAAAGAGGAAATTGGGAGCTTCACTGTGCTGCTTCACAAAGTTATCTTTGTGTCTTTGAATTTAATGCCACGGCCTGGCAACAGCAGCAAAACCAAAACTGTTTTATTATCTCCAGACAATAGGTATACTTTTACTCCGGCAGGAAATGGAAACTCTGATTCATGCACTTATTTTCATTAGTCAGAAGAGAGTTTACTGGAGCTTTTTATTGGTTAGCTTTCCTAAATGGTTTGAAAACTACTCCAGGTGCAAAGTGTGGCAACCCAAGCTAAACATAAGAAAATGAATCTACAGCTGTTTTCCACAAGAGGAGAAAAATCTGCCAGTGTGGGCCGCCAGTTTTTAATCTGTTTTCTTTTCATACCATGCCATTTTAGCAAACACCTTTATTATTTAAAGGAACTTCTAGAGCAGACACTCTAAGAGACAGTCAAAGGATTTGAATGATGTATGAAAGAGAACATGCAATTAGTAATCAAACATCAAAAAACTATCAGCTTCACAAGAAGTCAAAGACATGCAAATAAAAGTAAGAAGCCATTTTTCATCAATCAAATTACAAAGATAATGTGATGTGAGTGTTTTGAATCAGGCCAGGATTACTGGGGGTGGAGGGTGAGGTAAGAATTAAATCAGGGGGGCAGGATTAGGAACTCTGGTAAAACGGCCTGTCAAATATTAGAAATTTGTGTACACATGAGCTTTCCTAACTGTACCCTTGGCTCTAATAGTGACCCCAAAAGGTTAATTATCTTTGAAATGAAAAAGTATCAAAATACTAATAATAGAGGTGTTTGGATGGTTGGATGATTTTTTTCATTTCAGTGTTCTTTCTGCAGTTCATTTAACTGTTCGCTCACCAAACATCTGCTGAGCCCCAAAGCAGGTACAAGGCTCTGCTTCTAGGTGCAAGAGATGCTAGCGAACAAGACGGAAAGGTCCTGGCCCTTTGGGAGCTGTGCTCTAGTGGAGAGACAGACAACAGCAAACACTCTGTATAATTCTATGGCTAAGGGCTTTGAACAAACAAATTGCACTACTGTAGGCCTGGAACTTAAGGAAGACCTCTCTGAGGAGGTGATATGTGATCTAAAGAAATCTGAATAAAGTGCAGATATCAGCAGGGGGGCCAACCTAGGCTGGGGAATAGTAAGTGCAAAGGTCCTAAGGCAGGAAGGTGCCTGGCCTGTGGGCTGGGAGTAACTGCGCCACAGCGTGGCCCGCGTGGCTGAGGGGCAGGGGGCAGGGAGCAGGGCCCTGGGGCCTCGTGGCTGCGGGGAGCACTGTAGTTGGCCTCGATTTCGGAGGGATAGCAATGTCCTTTTGGCTCACTGCTCCGACTACATGGGAAACTGCCAGAGTGCCTCATACACTATGGTAAAATAAAAAAGTCTGAAGAAATGCAGAGCTGGAGAAACTGTCTGAGAGCCAGTGTCCCTTCAGTCTGTGAGGTGGTTCAGGGACCTCTTCCAGGAAGAAAGGAAAAAGCTGTGGGGTGGGGTCAGGGAGTGGAATCCAGGGCAGCTCTGCTCTGAAACACTGAAACAGAGACTCTGGCCCCAAGCAAAACAAGACAAAACAAAAACTATACCCCTAAATTTGATTTGGAAGGCTGTGCCAAAGGGGTTCTATTCTTAACAAAAACAAAACACACAACAACAAAGAAGACACCACTCTGTATATTGTAAAGTTGATCCTTGACACACCCCAGGCAGGGCGTGGACCCTTGTTCTGGTCTGCGCAGATCCTTCAGGGCGGTTATAGAAAGCCTTTCTCTAACGCTCCTGGTGCTCACTGATGGGAGACTTTTTGAGGACCGTGTCCTAGACCCCAATGTGTGGATCATTTATGGGGAATTAGAGGTAGGATTCCCTCTTAGGCACCTACCCCTGGAAAAACAGATTTCTCCCCATCACTAGGCAAACCTTGCTCACAAATGCTCTGAATCCTGTAACTGAACATATTACCCTCTCTACAGAAGTCCCCAGGTCTCAAAGCCAAATCTGCAGGCACCTCTAGCAACCACACAGGACCCATGGTATGCGTGTTTCTCCTTGGCTAATAAAATAATATGTTTTCTCAGCCACGGCCTCCCTTTACCCCAATTTAACTCAATTATGTATATGTATCCTTTTGAACTAAGTGTTTTGTTAAGAAGCAAGAGTAGGGAATAAATGGATGGAGACATCACAGCTTCATTTTAAAACTATATCCGGGGGGGGGGGGGGGGGGGGAGGGATTAGCCAAAGAATTTATATGCATATATGCATAACCCAAGGACACAGACAATGGTGTGGTGAGGGACTGGGGAGGGGAGTGGAAGGGGTGAAAGGGGTCAGTGGGGAGCAAAAGGGACATCTGTAATATTTTGAACCATAAAAATAGTAATAATAATAATACCCTGGGCCAGGCAAGTCACCTTTGCCATCTCCTATAAAAATAAATAAATAAATAAAACAATATCTCTCTATATATAATTGCACAGATACATTATTTTATTTGTCCAAATAAATACTGAGCATGCCACAAATGGCCATTTGCCTGTCATTCAGGGAGAATGGTTTACACGGCCTGAGGCCATCTCTGATGGAGACCTGCTGACCAAAAAGCTTTCCTCGTATCACATTGTCTTTAAGGAACACGCTCATCGCTCATCGGAGGAGCCAACTGACCCAGGCACTCTGCCTCCTCATGCCCCGCCTTCCACAGACACGACCTTAACCATACGACGAAAGCCACCATCACGCAGCCTGCACAACTCAACACCACCTGCCTACAGAGAGGACGCACTGGGCAGGACACACACCACCTCTGTGGCATTCCTGCCCAGGATGTAAATCATGAGGAAACACCAGACAAGCCCAAATTTAAAACAAGCTACAAAATAACTGGCCTATACCCTTCAAAAATGCCCAGGTCCAGAAACACAGAGCTAAGGAATTATTCCAGGTAAAGATTAAGGATTCAGGACAACCAAGTACAATGCATGATCTTTGAGAGAGCTCCTGGACCAAAAACCAAAAGAGCCGTGAAGAACATTATGGTGATAAATGAAGACATTTCAAATATGGACTGTGGATTAGACAATAGTATTATACCAGAGTTATGTTTCCTGATTCTGATACCTCTATACTATGCTTGGGTAAGAATGTGTCCTTTTAGAAAATACAATCTGAAATATTTAGGGGTAAAAAGGCATTATGTCTCCAACTTAGTCTCAAAGGGTTCAGAAAAAAAGAAATACACACACACACACACACACACACACAAGCAAATGTGGTAAATCATAAACAATGAACAAAGGCAAATCTGGGCAAAGGGTACATGGAGTACCTTGTACTATATTTGAAACTCTTCTGTAAATTTAAGATTATCTCAAAATAAAAAGTGACTTATTAACAAAACAAAAACAACAAAGAAAAAACTTCCCTATACACACCTTAAACTCCCTGGCACTTAACAATTTCCCAGTCTGGCGGGGTCCAGAGAAACAGCGTCATATATGGGCCATTGTCCTGTGCATCATTTATCTTTGAGGAAACCCTCACTAAACAATAGTTCTGAGAGCTGACTGGGGTTTATAGGGGAGAGAACCCTAGTTGTAATATGTGCCGCATGATTCTGACACCCCACATTCACTGTTCCTCCCAGCTCCCCACCTCCACCCCAACACCAACTGCTAATGGAGAAATAATTCTGGGTGTAGGTGGTCAAAAGGCACAAATGTCCAGTTCTAAAATAAATAAGCCCTGGGGATGTAATGTACTGTGTGCTGCCTATAGCTAATAATACTGTACTGCATATTTGAAAGTTCCTAAGAGAGTAGATCTTAAAAGTTCTCATCATAAGAAAAAATGTGGACTGTGGGCCGGACTGGGTGTTAACTGGATTTATTGGGTGACGATCATTTTGCAGTACATACATGTATCAATCATTATATGTTGTGCACCTAAAACAAAAGTAATATTATATTTCAAGTATATCTCAATTTTTTAAAAAGGGGGGGAAGGATCTCATTTTCAAAACCAGAGAGCCTGGGAATGGTGGACAAAGAGCTGCCCTCCGGGACCGGCTGGGATGGTCTTTCCGAAGAAACAGCTCTGCACGGCTGGGTCACAAGACCCGGGACTGGAGAACTGCAAGTTTCCTTGGAGGGAACCCGGGCTCCAAGAGAGTGCGTTGACCCTAAAGCTTGAGGCCCTTGGTGAAGGGGCCTCACTTCCCAGGGTCACAGCTGAAGAAACTGCTCCATGTTGGCATCTTAATAGAAGGAAAAACGAACGAGCGAAGGAGGGCAGAGTTGCAGCTAGAGGGGGAACTGGCGAATGCAAACATACGGCAGCATGCTCCAGGAAGGAATGTCCCAGGCCAAAGCCACCCAATTTCATACAGTTTGGACCCTGGGGCTCCCTCAAATCGCAGGGGGAAAGTTGTGTGCTTAAAACTAGAGACAGAGGAGAGGGCTCAAGCAAAGAGACAAGTGGGGTGTCAGAGGAGCACCCCTCGTTCGCAGGGTCCCAGGCAGCACCCACAGAAAACAGCACACACGATGGAGCAAGGCGTCCAGAAACCTCCCAGGTGCAGCCGCCCGAGCACCCACTTCACTAGGATGAGATGATTCATTTCCATCTGGGGAGAAGTTTTAGCTCCATTCTAATAAGTTCAGGGATTGAGGCCGTTGATAAGGGTGCAAAGGGAATATTTTTCTTGATAGTTAAAATGTGAGCTTTGAAGCAGCTAAATGAAAATCTTGGGAGCCAGGACTAAATCAGCCACATTAAAAATTGTTTTATTTTTTCCAGCTCTGCAAATATTTAACTCTTGGCAAAACTGAAAACTCACGACTCTCTCTTCACTGGTGTCTGAGAAATATAACACTGGAAAGGAAAAGGCCGAAAATAATATGGAATGAAATGCACGACACGCAGCACTGGGAAGCCAGGGAACTTCAAATGCAACTTCCATTTATGGCTTAGTCAAAAACATATGGATACGCAAGCTGAAAGCAGACCTAGTGGGAAAGCTAGGTGCCTGGTTAAAAATACACTTTTTGAGGCAACCTTAAATCTTGTTTTGTAAAGGAAAGTAGCACCCCAAACAAATCTCTCCCCCCAACACACACACACACACAGTGCATCTGCAAACAATTACTTGTTTAGTTCCATAAAAGCGAACCATGTCAAAATTGTATTTTTAAAGGAATAATTCTATTTTTACTAACATTCCAAAGAAACTGGAAAAAATGAGGGGGTTAAAGGGAGGTACAAAAACCTATGTACAAAAATTTTACTGCAACATCATTCATAATGAAAAAAAATAGAATCCGCTTATATGTCTCTCAGTAGAAGAACTAGTTAAATAAATTACGGTAGAGTCACATAATAGAATATTATACAGCCATTGACATGATATAATGATTTATAAACAGAAATCTTCCCAAGTCCATTCATAACTTAAAAAACAAAGAAATCAAACAATGAGAGTCTAATTTGTACCTATCAGAATTATAAAGACTAAACAGTACGGTCATGGACCTTACTGGTCAGAACAGGGGAAGGAAGCACTTTGACTCACTGCTGGTAGGAGTGTAAATTGGTATAACCATTCTGGAGGGAAGTGGAAAATCTCTTACAACTTCAAATGCACATAATCCACCCATGAAAATTATCCTCTACATAAACAGCATATGGCACAAGGACTTACATGTAGGGATGAACATCGTACCATTTTTTTAAATAATTTTAATTGATTTTTAGAGAGAGAGGAAAGGAGAGGGATAGATAGATGATAGACAGATAGACAGATAGATGATGAAAGAAAGAAAGAAAGAAAGAAAGAAAGAAAGAAAGAAAGAAAGAAAGAAAGAAAGAAAGAAAGAAAGAAAGAAAGAAAGAAGAGAGAGAAACATCATTGATCTGCTGCCTCCTGCACACACACACACACACACACACACACACACACACACACACACAGGGGACTGAGCCTGCAACTTGAGCATGTGGCCTGACTGGGAATCAAACCAGTGACCTCTTAGTTCCTGGGTCGAAGCTCAACCACTGAGCCATGCCAGAAAGGCTGTAGCATTTTTAATAATAGCTAACAATCAGAAAAGAACTTAAATATCTAGCATAGGGGACAGGTTAAGTAATTACGGTACATCAATAGATTGAAATATTATATATTGCTGACAAAACCTAATACATCTAGAAGTTCTGATTTAGAAAGTTCTCTAAGATATATGAAGCGTTAAGAAGAAATATATCCAAGCATGCATGAGTGGGTGCGGAGTATTTCTAGAATACTCACTCGGGGAGCTGGTAGCAGTCGTTTCTCTGGGGAGGAGAGAAAGGCTGAGGGTTCTAGTGTGAAGGAGGCTTATTTGTCATGAATACCCTTTGGAACTGTTTGAATTTTTTGCCATGTTTGTGCTACTTTTCCAATAAAAACAGCAAATCAAAAAATATTGCAGGAAAATAGTTAATGAAATGGAAAGATGCTCACGATATGTGAGCGGGAGAAAAAGAACGTAGAGGATTTTCCAACCTTTTTTGTTTAACATTTGTATTGGAAAAAGACAAATATATGAGAAACTGATAGTGTGATTCTGAATGGTCAGATTATAGTGTTTTATATGGTCTCGTTTTTGTGCTGATCAGCATTTTCTACAGTGACCAAACAGTAATTACATAACGTGAGGAGGGGGTTCCTTCAATCTTGCTGCCTCAAATACGCTGAGGATCTACTTTTTTCTAAAAGCAAGAAGGGGGGTGGTCTCCTCTCTTCAGCACTTAATGAGAACAGACTATGAAGGCTTTTGTTTTCCTGGCTTCTTTTATGGTATTATTTTGCTGACTCCATCACAGAGAATTACTCCGAGCCGAGCGTGGCGGAACAGCTGTCCCTGACCACCAGCAACTGCAAGACACCGGGGGTAAATTTAGATTTCCAGAAAAGACCAGGGCCATCTTCCGGCTGGTCCGGGCGGGGAGGCGGTCACACACAGGCGGGCCAGCATCCTGGGGGCCCCCAAAGGGGAGATCAAAGAAAAGTGTCCGAATGGCACTCGGCACTTATCAGTCTGGTGCAAGTGTCTGACCAACAAACCATCCCAGAGCACCCTTGCCTCACAAAAAGGCAAAAAAGGCCACAGCAAGGAAGCTCCCCAGGCGCACACTGGAAGTCGGCCGGCAGATAGGCCTAAAACTGTCAGTATTACCTTTAAAACTCTCCACAGGGGCCCACGGCTTGGTGAAGAGACCAGACTCCATCAAAAATAAATTAAAAAAGAAGGCAGTGCACACGAAGAAGGGCCTAAGGAGAAGTCTGGCCCCCTCGCCCTCCGTCCTAAAGGCTCTGCTCTCCTTGGGGCTCGGGCGCCCTGGGGACTTTAGGTGGCAGAGGCGGGACTTTCCAGCCACCTTTCAGGAAGCCACGCTCGGGGCAGCTCACACACGCACCCTGCGAATCAGACAACACAGTTCAATGATCTGAATCCCAAACAGCAGCGTTTCACTGAGTTTCTGAAGTGGACTTGGCATGGCTGGGGTCAAAACTTCATGGAAAGTGGCGTCGGCATTCACGTGCCCAGCGCTCTGTGTGCACTCACACCCACACGTGCCAGAGTGCCAAATGCCGATGCCACAGTGAATGTCGATTTTGGACAAAGAGGTCAGTCACCAAGTTGGTGAGCATCCTGGAGTTGTCTTCGGGTAACTGGGCTTAAAGACTAAATATCTGAGTCGGGTTTTGGCCTTGCTGACAAGGGCACGCTCCAGCCTCGGGACTAAGACTCAGCTCTCCTGTGGGCCCTACCTGGCTGCCGGCGGGCATCTGGGGCATGGAAACGGCAGCCGTTCCCGGGCCGCCCTGCACTGCCTGAAGCGGGATTTCTAGGGGTGCGGCCCAGGCAGTGCTCCCCGCGGCACCCACCACTGTCCTTCATGGAGCAATCAGATTGCTGGATGCCGAAGGTGTGTGTCTGACAAATGCCCCGCGGGATACAGCTAGTGCCGGACCTGGGCCCCGCATGGAGAAACACTGACCTTAGAGACTAGGGAATCCTTGCTGGCCACAGCTGGACTAGGCCACCTGCCCAAGCTCGACCATTCAAGCTTCTGCCCATATTGCTCACGGGGGCTGGGGGGGCTGGGGGTACAGGGGCTAGAGCCTCCCTCCCAACACCGCACCCTCCTCTCCCACCATAAAAACCACACCAAGCAGTTCTCTATTTTTTTCTCCTAGCTACATTAAAAGCGATACAACCACATTACAGAAAAAAATAAAGGGAATCACTCCCAATCTAAAAGTTTTACTATAATCAGGCTATTAATGTTTAAAAATAAATTTGTTCTACAAAATGGTGCACCTGTGCCACATAATGTCCTTGGCTAGGGGCTAGAAATACACAGCTGGAAGGCAAAATCTTGTGAGAAGAGAATCTGAGTCTTTTTAAAAAATAAAATTATAATCATAGCATAAGCAATTCTGCCTGCTTTATGAAATGAGACTGACAAAGTTTTCTATGTGCCACATAGTCCTTACAACTATTATTTTAATGGTAAAAAATATATTTATTTTTGTATTATAAGCATTTAATGAGAGGGGGGCTACATTATAAATAACACATCTTTGTGTACAGGTTTCCAAAGTGTTCATCTAGCATACAATGTAGGTTTTTTATCTGGAAGAATATGTTCTTGGGAAAATTGTGGCATCAAACAGTTTTCATGGATCTTGAGATTTCTTATCGAACAGGAGATTTCCTACCTAAATTCCTCAATTTCACATAATAAAATCTACAAGTTTCTTGCCGGTTCGATCCCTGGTCAGGGCACATACAGGATTTAACCAATGAATGCGTAAATAAGTAAGTGGAAGAACAAATCGATGTCTGTCTCCCTCTCTCTCTCCTCCCTCAGTTGATAATTTGTTTTCAGCACTCATTTCACAAATTCCTTAAAATCTTTCAAAGAAAGGAAAGGTAATGAATCTCCTTTTGGAAAACTCCAAGAGCAGTCTTCAATAATGCTGACTAAATAGAGTAAATGTTAATAGTTGGCTTCCTCCGAATCGATCTAAGAAGAAATTATAATATTTTCTATAGAGTTTAGAAAACTGTACTTTCTTTTTCTAATCAAGAAAAAAAAACCAAAAACGCTTTTACACCTGAAACTAATACAAAATAATATTTAATATAAACTGTAATTGAAAAATAAAATTAAAAAACAAAACCCCTCTTTTTACTGGAAGCGTTTCCCCTTTTCCCATGCCCGTGAGTCTTCCTTCCCTTCCATAAACACTCACTTTCCACCACCCCGATCCTACCAATGGTCCATCACCTCCACCCTCCCCCATAAAGTCTGGAGGCTGCCAGTTTCTCTCTGGGTTTGTGTGTGTGTGCTAGTGCACTTTAGGCTAATTTATCCTGCAGAAACCACAAAGTTCAAAAAGTAGTGACAATGTCAGAGCTGGAAAAAACACAGGAGCCAGATGTGTCTGCCGTGAACCCACCACATAAAATTCACTAGGAAAAAAACACAGGAAAAAGAAATAGATATGCTACATAAAAATCTGACACTTAAAACTTTCAGGCTACCTTCCTACAGGCTTTAAGCAATGCTAGGCTATTCTGTTTGCTTTGGATAAAATGGTTTTGTCTCTGTTCTTCCTAGATGGAAGATGGGCCAACTCAGCAAATGAGCACAGACAAGATTTTATTTCCATCTTGTCTTAAAAAGCATGCCTTGCAAAAACAACAACAAAAAAAACACCACAACCAAAACAACATGCATATGTTTGTAATTTGAAGGACAGATGAAGACAGACCTGGATGACATGACTCTGGCCTAGGGATGGCACCCCTTCAAAGGGGGCAGTGTGTGCGTGTGTGCACGCGCGTGCATGCATGCATGTGAGTGATATTTTTTAAATTCCTATAGCATTAAAAATACACTCTGGCTGCGCTTAGACAAAAGTTTCTAAACCCGCTAAGGCTGGCAGTCCGGCCAAGTTTTTGTACAGTCTCTATTTTTCCTGTCCTGTCTAGGAGGATACTGGCACCCCCAGGAGGGGCCTCATTCCAGCAAAGAGGCCGTTAACCTGTGACAGGAGCCCAGCACACACCGTGGTTTATGACTGTTCGGATTATCACCCAAAAGTCAAAATTGTATGTCACTTTCTCTTGGCAAAAATACAGGTGTTTTTGTAAAGATATTTTTTTGTTTATTGATTTTTTTTTAAGAGAGAGAGAGAGGAAAGGAGAGGGAGGAGGAGAGAGAAACATCAATGTGAGAGCGAAACATCCATCGGCTGCCCCCCGCACGCCCCCTACTGGGGATTAGGCCCGCAACCTGGGCATGGGCCCCGACCGGGAATCGAACCCGTGGCCTTTCAGCGCACAGGACGACACCCATCCACCGAGCCACACCGGCCAGGGCTCGGCAAAAAACATTTTAAAACATGGGACTGTTGCCCCGGCCAGGTGGTTCAGCTGCTTGGAGCGTCACCCCGCACACAGAAAGGGGTGCGGGTCAGACTCCGGGTCAGGACGCTTGCTTAGGCTGAAGCCTGCCTCCCGGGAGGGGTGGGCGCAGGAGGCGGCCGAGTTGCTCTCCCACACTGATGGTCCCCCCTCTCTCTCCCTTCCTCTCTCTCCCTGAAACCAATAAACACATCCTCAGGTGAGGCCTTAAAACAACCACACGGGAGATGTTATGTTGCCACGTGACCTCAGGGCTGCTCTTCACAAGCTCCCTGTCAAAGGCGTGACCGTGAAGGAGCCAGGTCACCAGCAACTGCTGTCCGGGGTTAAAGATGATTTCCGGCCCGGCCGGGCGTGGCTCAGCCGTTGAGCGTCCACCTGGGATCCAGGCGATCGGGGTTCAATTCCCGGTCAGGGCACGTGCCCGGGTTACGGGCTCCAGCCGATCAATGACTCTCATCATTGATGTTTCTCTCTCTCTCCCTCTCCTTTCCTCTCTCTGAAATCAATAAAGATATATTTTAAAAAGATTATTTCTGTAGCGTGAAAGCAAAGGTGCCCAAACGAACAAAGGTGCAGGAACCGAGGCCGGGCTTTCCTGAGCCGGGAGCACACACAGGCGCTTCAGTGCATGGGGGCCAGAAACGTGAGGGAAAACCAGGTTACCAGCTAACAATGAAGTGTGTTATTTTTAACTGAATTTATCGGGGTGACATTGGTTAATAAAATTATATAGGTTGCAGGGGTACGATTATATAATACATCGTCTGTATACTGTTTTGTATGCTCACCATCCCAGGTCTCCTCCTGTCACCATTTACCCCCCATCCCCTCCTTCTACCTCCCCCATGGCCCTTTATCTCTGGTAACAATGAGTTTTAACAAGACACGTCTTTGGGGTCTTTCTCCAGGCCAAGTATCAGGGTGTATGGACAACCTAAATGCTCAAAACAACTTTTATGAGGCAGGTATTCTCACTGCCACCATTTCAGAGCTGAGGGAAAGGAGACCCCGAGAGGTTAAATAACAAAAGCAACTCACGAACACCTAACCCAACAAAACTCAGTTCTGACTTCAAGTTCTTCCCATTAACCACTAAACAAAAAGGTCCCCTGCCCTCCACCCCACCCCCGTCACCACCCTAACAGCCCGATCTCTTTAGTAGGCTCCATCTTCCTCCAGCCCATTGCTCTATATATTATAATAGGGCCTGTGTAGAGTCTTTGGGCTTTTTTCTATTTCATTTTTTTAACTCCTTCAAAAATTTAGTGGTTATTAATAGTAATTAATCATACCAACAATCCACTCAAAAGATTTAAGATATGTGTTTAAAAAAATATATCTGTTATAAAAAAATTTTTTTAAATATCAACTTTCACAAGTATAGTAGTTTTCCACCTTCACTGTGTTATATGAAAGCGAGGATTACAAATTGTCGGCCTCAGTGGTAATCTCTCCTCTTCAGTCTCAAGTCCTCCAACGACTCCTTTCCCCTTCCATTTACTGGGTATCTCTGGGGGCTCAGACTCAGAGGTCACTAATCTGCTCAAAGATAATCAAACTGGACAAAACCTGACAGACAACATAACTTGGCAAATGTGAAAACAAAAACTTCAGTTAAAAACTGGACAAAACTGGCAATGGTTATTTGAAAAAAGTACAAAAACATTTTTTTTTTACATTTTACCCTGCAGAGTATTTCATTTCACTCAAGCATTTGAAAAGTCTGTCCATTTAGACACACAACGCATCTGCCATCCCGTAGCGAGGTGCAATTTCACCAGATGCTGAGGCAGCCTGACAAGGTACGCCCCATGTTTACAAAGTCACCCCAAACAAGCCACATTTCAGAAGGGCAGGGAGACACTAAAACCTTTCCACCAGAGGGCGCTATCCTCACTGACAGTAATACGGTGTTCCTAATTTAAAGCACATCACGCACTCTAACCAGCCCCAAAGAAATCTTTTTTCCCTTCAGGGTTTTTGTAATAAAGAATGAAACTGTCTTCAAACCTAACATTCTATAATTAAATAAAACATAAAGCTTTCTTTCCACAAAGAAAAATGGTGATAAGAATAAACCCTTACAGCACGGATCTAAGCACTTTACACATATAAACTCATATAATCACCTCATGCTAACCTGATACTATAAAAATAATCCTCATTTTACATACGGGGAAACTGAGGCACAATTAAGTAACTTAACAGTCACCAAGCTAGTAATGGGCAGAGCCAGGATTCAAATTCTGACAGTCTGATCCCCAGGTCTATGTACCTAATCTATAGAAAAACATAGAATCCCAATAAAAGGAGATTTACTGATGACTGTATTGATCTATGCCACTGATTATATCGCAGCTAGAGAAATACATAAAATTAGCTTATGAATGGTACGGTCTCTATAATCTGACAGTAATGTTATTAACTGTATTTTGACGTCATTTTCACACATACATAAATACCGCCCAGTGAAGGGGACATACCACTTAAGTTCACCTATTTGTCAGCTACATTCCCTGAAAAGAGCAAACTTCTAGATTTAAGAAGTAGGAGGAGGAGGACCGTATGATCTGGTAAAAGGTAAAAAGAAAAAAAATGCAGTGGATGTAAAACAGAATAGAAATCTTAAATCATATTCAAAATGTTGATTTTCATATACGTACATATATATGTGCATATATGCTAGTGTATGTGACATAGGTATATTATATGTAATATATACAAACACCGGTATATACCTATTATTTCTAAAATAACAATAATAAAATACCACATTCTAAATCTTAAAAACCAGGAGAAGAATCTGCTCTTTATATTTTTATTGATTGATAATAAAGAGTATGAAAAATACAGGCAGACTTTTAGCTTAAAATAAAATATTCTGAGTAAATCATTTGTTATTAAGACCACATGGTGACTCTAAGTTGTCCCCGTCTTTGGCGCTTACTTTGCATTCCTCAGTGTATTTCCGTCTACGGGACACATCTGTGATTGTCTATAGGCTAGCAGCACACTTTGTAATGGGCAAATACTCAAATATTATTGGAAAAACCCCAGAATGCGTGCCCTGAGAAATTTACTGCCCCAGTTTATTTGAAATCCGGAAAGTAGGGTATTTTATTCAACCACAGGTAAGCTTATTTCAGACATTCAGATTACAATTTCTTTAGATGTCCTTTACCAGCAATGGAGCTTTTTATGTGTATGTGCATGTGCGTGTGCGTGTAGGCATTGTTTCCTACTTGTTGCACAATTTAAAAAAATTAACGATAGTGTTTTATGTACTAGCAACACACTAGTATCTATCAGCTGGGGGCTGGTTAAATAAAATAATTATAGCATACCAACGTGCTGAGCTATTAGGCAATTTTTCTAAAGAATGAGGCCGCTCTCTATGTACAGACATCGAAGCGGGAAAGGCAAGGTGCAGAACAGTGGGTAAAGCATGCTAGCCTTTGCATGTGACTGAAAACCCTGGCTGAGCCCACGGAAGGCACAGCGCAATGGAGATCAGAGAAGACTCAGCTTTCTGAACATCTCTTTGAAAGGGTGTTTGAATTTTTTCAGCCAGGTCCATAAAAGGTTTTTTCCAATTATAATGATTATGAAGTTAAGGATAACACTTTATAATCAGTTTTTAGAATTTTTAGTGAAAAGTAAATGGTTAAACAAACTCTGAAACTATTCTAATGCTACCTAATGTGTGGTTTCTTTACTGCACTTGCACCTGCTTTCTACGTGAGCCTTTATATGCTGGGGACAGTGACTCACGGGAAGCTTTGGTTCACCACGGCTGGTAGAAGCATTTATACCATCTTCCTTGACCTGCCCTTTACTCAAGTAACACAGTGGAGGTTATTCCAAGTCATTTGCTTTTCGGATATATTTTACATCTGCAAGCTTTAAAATGGTAGGTCCAAACTCCCTGGAAGAACAGTCCGTATATTTACTTGAAGCTGACTTGGGTCTACTTAAGTTCACGCTCACACTGGCTAAGCCACAGTATGAGAGAAGGGTGTCCAGGAAAAGGGCTTCCATTCCTGCCAATCCAACATGAGCTTTTTCCTCTAAACTTAACTGTTCTGTGTATAAAGCCGTATCTAGACATTTGATCTTAAATGGAAATGTTATCTGAAAATGGTATCATCTTTTAGAAAACTTTAAGAATGGCCGTCTTATTTTTAGCCTTCGGGGGGAGGGGAGATTGGCTACAACAAAAGCTGACTAGTTCTGTTGCTATAGTTTAGTAATTCACATCTTGGTTCTCTCTGCTGGGCAGTATTTTAGTTTTTGAAGTAAAGGCAATTAGCGGAAAATAACCTCTTCCAAGTCTAAAATCATACTTAAAGACTCTAAGTGAAATGACGTAAGTCAACTATCCCAGGGAGGTAAGGGAGAAGCCACCTGCATGCAGGTCATGCCATGATTCAATGCGTTCGAAGATCAAACCAACCTCAGCCCAAACTCCAGCTCTGCTACCCACAAGCTGGGACTCTGAGCAAGTTTCCCATCTATAAACGGGAATGCTGTCACTTCTTGCAGGACTGTTGTGAGAATTTAATGAGATAAAGCAAGAAAACACCTACCCTGGTATCAGTCATACATTATGCAAAAAAAGGGGGGGAAGGAAAGGAAAGGGATTCGAGACCAGGATGTACCCTTTGGTGGTCTTCAGGGACCAAAGTCACAGAAAGGGGCTGCGTGCCCTCCTCACTTTAGTCTAGATGAAGACAGGAGGCCTGCGTGATTTTTCAAAGAACTTCGATAAAGGCGTTGGAGGGGAGGCTGGGCCTGCAGTGTAAACCCCAGGTCACCTGGCGTGACCTGCAGCGAACAGGCCAAGGAAAGCAGGCGAAGGACAGGCGAGGACGCTCTCGGGGTGCACCGGCGGGCCCCGAGGCGGACACCGCGCTCAACTCCGACCCCCTCCGACCCGAGCGTGGCTTACCGAGATTCGGCTGGGACACGGCCATGGACCTCTGGGGCACTGGTGAGGAAGTGGCGGCAGGGTGGAGGCTCATGTGATTCAGGGGCTGAGTCATCACCTTCCTAGGGTCTTGCCATGTGGTGATTTTTTCTATGTGACTAAAGGAAGGAAAACAATTACCTTTTTAATTGTCAACATCATCATCATCATCACCAATAACAGCACAACAGGCCCATGACTTTGGCTTTTCTTCCCTTAGGGCTTGCTTCTGAGCAGCTGACACACAGTAATTGTTTTAATCCAAGGGCTGGTCACTTACCCTCCATTCCAATGGGGCCACACCGGGGAGTCTGCAGTGACTCTCTGCAGACATGAGCCCATCACTTATCTGTCCCAGTCGCCCCTCTTAAGGTTTTCTGCCTTACTGGGGACAGACACATCCCCGCAAAGCCCCCCACAGCCCAAGGAGCCTGCATGCCCAGCTCCTCAGGGCCTTCATCGCCTCTCCAGATGCAGGGCCACCAGCCCTCCCACACTCTGGAGGCTCATATAATTGACGTAATGAGGACACCTCCGCCTGTCCTCAGCCAAAGACAGGGCCTTGAAACCAACCTCATAACAATGACAGTACTGAGCCCTGACTAAGGGCGAGGCACCGAGGTCCATGTAGGTATAACACGTAACCCCTCGAGAGGCTTGGGTTCTACCACGCAAGGTAACGACCAGGCAGCTGAGGACCAAAGGTGCAGGAAGGCGGGCGAGCGCCAGGTCCTGGAGACACCTAGACCCTGGGGCATGAAGGCTCTGAGGGAAACACGATAAAACTGGGTCATACACAACTGCCAATACTCGGTATTATGTCTGACTCAGAGAAAGCAGCACAGCAATCGTCTGCCCAGCTTCCGATCTGTCCTTAGAAGGATGGACGGGACCTCGGCTCCGCCTGCCTCCAGTCCCCATCACAAGCCATTCTGGGTGCCGTCTATAAACCCTGTGCCACTTCACGGGCCCCGTCTTTTTTTGAGAGGTTATCACATTTGTCTTTTAAAGGTGAGCATAATCATCTGGTGCCGCCACCTTGTTTTAGAAAATGTATCAGAGATCCTTCTAGATTTATCAAAGACAGAAAACTGAGAGCAGGAACAGAATATGCCAGCCCCTTGTTCTAGGTCTTACGATTGGACTCTCTCAAACCAACTGGCAATGCCAACCCCCAGGCACTACTGACCCTCCTAGATCCTCAGGAAAAGGGGAAAGATTGCTCTTGGTTAAACACACCTGAATCATAAACAGCAACAGTGTCCTTTGGAAACCGCTATTACCATTATTAACTGAAGTTGTGTTTGTCTTTTGCTTCTGTTTCCTCATATTTAAATGCTGCCACTGCCCCTGCTAAAATTCCTCTTCAGGTTTCTCCATCCCAGAGTGGAAGTTACTGCCTTGGGGAACTCATCCATGGCCTGGACTGAAAACTTGGAGGTGTCCCAAGAATACCTTTAAGTGAGCTGAAAAAAGGGGTGTGGGGGTCAGCCTCGGTAAAAAAGGCAAATTAAGTTCAACTGCTGAGCTTCACTACTGTAGGAGCCATCAGCAGTCTTAAAAAATTATCCATAATGAAGTGAGAGGAATAAAATCGAAGAAACAAAACTATCTTGTTAAGCCCCAGCTGGGTGGCTCAGTTAGCTGGATCATCCCACACACCACAAGGTCACTGGTTCGATTCCCAGTCAGGCCACGTACCTAGCTTGTGGGTTCGATCCCCAGTCTGAGCGAGTGTGGGAGGCAACTGATTGATGTTTCTCTCACATGGATGTTTCCCTCTCTCTCCATCTCCCCTCCCTTCCTCTTGCTCTAAAATCAGCTTTTAAAAAATAATATCCTGGGGTGAGAATTCAAAACAAAACAAAACAAAACACTATCTTGTTAAGAAGAAAAAAAAACCACACAATAGAGGGGGAAGAGACTGAACTAGAGAGATCAGAATCAATTGCCTAAGCATAAAAAAATATGAAAAAGAAACAATGGTCTTACTTACACCTTCAGTTTAACAACTGTAATTCTGTTGAAAGCTTTCATAAAGTACTTCTGTCAACTTTTGGTTCTGTAGAAACACATAGCCAGCCTCAGGGGGTTTATAAAAGGCCTTCAAAGTGAGAGAGCCATTGATGAGGAAGTCAAAGTTAAGTAATTTGCTTTAGCAAAGTAATTAGAGCTAAGAAATCCTTTGACTAACTATTCGTTCAGGACTATATATACTATTAAAACTTGTTTCCCAAGGTAGGCAGGTTCTGAATGAATACTTTCCACTATGGTACCAGAGGGGAAGAAGCACTCTCTCGATCCGGAGCCCTTCTTAGACCCGCTGACACCATGAATATTGATCTGGGCAAGAACCAGTGTGAGCACAGCCCAGGGGAGACGGAGCGATTTACATGGAAAGGCAGCAGACATGTGAGGACACGGCTGCGGTCAGACACTCGGCTACAGTCAGTAGTGGGAACACAGGAGCCAGACTGGCACATTCCCCAAATGCGGGTCCCCCATTCTGCCATTCTGGACAAGTGGGCTGTGAGTCAACAGCATTGTAAAAACTATGTTTGGTGCCAGGTGGGTACTTGAAATATTGGAGGGGGGGGGCACTTTGTAAAGTGTATGATTGTCTAACCACTATGTATACCTGAAACTAATACAAAATAATGTTGACCGTAAACTGTAATTGAAAAATAAAATAAATTTTAAAAATAAAAAAACAAGTGGCTTCAGATCTGGGGAGAGCAGTAAGACCCATACTCCAGTGGTACATGAGCCCAGCTTGCCTAAGAACTGCCACCGAGGCTAGCGAGCCTCCATCCCCTGGGACAGACCGCAGGGCTTTCTGGCCAGAGGACACTCTGGCTGTCATTCCGATAGGTCTGACCCCAAAGATGTACAACTCGGCCATGGTTTCAAGTCCCAGGACTCCCCCAGGACCGTGGGAGCCTCCACAGCCCACCCTTCAAACTCTACACCCAGCCAAGGCTTTTGAAGGAGTTTTGTTCCCAGAGGATTTGTTAATTAAAAGTGTCACTCACAGTATTTCCCAAGGACTCGAGTACAAGAGGGAGCTCTTTTTAAGTGAGCTGTTCTCATTGCTCTGACCCAACTGAGAAGAAAGCCACTCCAATTCCGGGCCTCTGCAGATGGTCAGGACACCAGCTCTGCCTGCCCCAAGGCTCAGCTTCCATGATGAGGTCCAGGGTGGCTCCCAGTCTGAATGCCAAATGCAAGGGCACTACCCACAAGAACTTAATACATTGCTGATGATTTGATCTGAAAACTAAATTCTCCTAGTGTTCAAATCATTTGGTGCCCCTCATCCCATTCTCAAACGTAGGACTTGCCACTCGGTCTTCCATGTTGCTGTCTCATCTGGGCTCCCTCTCTGAGTTCCTGAGTCATTTCCTTTCTCATATTTCTCCGTGTAACCTTACTGCTTGCCAGGGCCCACAGTTTAGCTAGATTAATCCCCACTTCCCTGCTACTCCCACCTCCTTCCTGATTTCACTCCCTTGCTGAATCTATTGCAAGAAAATATCTGTGCCACCTTTAAAAGTCTAATTTCTCTCCCAAATACATATATATATGTATATGAAAAACATATTAAAAAAGATTAAAAAAAAACAAACTTTTATGTTGATATATGCAATGGCTCACTGGTGCTTCTCCCCCACACACCCCTTATCTAAACTCTTCTGTACTTTCCAGGTTTTTAACGGTGGACTATCTATTGTTTTCACAACCAGTAAAAACAAAAAACTCATGAAGGCACAAAAAGACAAGAAGGAAGATGATGCAGATCTGTCTTCGTGTGGCCAAGTAAGAAGGGAAATGGAATCAATTACCGGGCCCCATGTTGTTTATAAAGACAAGAGTACCAGTTCCTAAGGGAAAGAAAAACTGACTCCACCCCCCACTGGAAAAAAAAAAGGTTTTTTTCTGCCCTAGGTGACAAAAAAATGGCTGCAGGGTGTCACTGAGGCCCTGGGCGTGTGTGGAAAAGGTGTCCATTAACAAAAAATAATGGGGTGGTCTTTCCCTGTCCCTTTGAGGGTCCCTCTGACCACTACTTCCCAGACTGCCTTCTTTCAGTTGCAGAGAGAGCTAAACCAACCCTCGCCTCCAACACCGTCAGGAGCAGGTGCTCCGAGAGCCGTCCAGGTCTGGGAAGAGCTTCAGCTCCCAGGACCTTCAGTTACAGGGGGGGGGGGGGGGGCAAGAAAGGTGGGCACTCCTCTGGGAAGATACTTGTCTGGAAATGGTAGCTTATGAGAAACTGTGTTGTGTGAAATAATTTTTCTTTCCACCCTCTTGATGTTCTTCAATAGAAACAAACTTAAAAAGCCATTTTATTTATTAAGGAAATTCTGTTTAGAGTTAAGTGTCTTTGAAACCAGCGGGGGAGGGGCAGCATGCCCACCATCCCAGTCACCATCCCCTCTGGGCCTGGCCCCTCCATCAGCCTGCAGGGGATCGTGAATTTAGTCCCATTTCCTCCAAGGCTCCTGAACAACCCTTCACCTAGATGACCAGGAAGGCCTCCAGGCTTCCCTTCCTCCCGTCTTTCTGGTTTTCCTCCACCCTACCTGAGTAGTACTTTGACTTCAGGGGCAATGGGGACCAAGGGCCCAGGAGTGATTCGGATCCAGACAGCCAGCCTCCTGTGAGACTCTGTGGGCTCTGGAAAGACCACAGTCCTGGGGTCACACATACCTGAGTTTTAATGCTAGCTCTTACCTTGTGTGACCTGAGTAAATCATTTAACCCATCCTAGTCTCAGTACCTGTATCCACGAGAGTAGGTAAACAAATAAAAATAAATAACAGACACACTGGTTCCTTGTTGTGAAGGTAAAACAGGTCTGTTCTGGGAAACTACAGACTTGGGGACCAGTTCACAGGGCTTCCCTCAGCAGTGAACACATGGAGGGCAGCCACAGCCACAGCCTTCCCGAGGCCAGCAACGGTTCAAATTTATTCAACAAGCAGGGACACACTATACCTATTGTGCGAGATGTACTAGGTAAGTATAAAAAGGAAAAGCATTTTGTAAATATAAAACCCTGACTAACAGCAGAACCATTAAAGGCAAAGATAAAATCTTATCTGTAAAACTAGAATCAACCGGCTTCTCATAGCCCAGGAAAAGGCCTGGTGTTTTGGATGAATTTACCCTCCAGTTCATGACCTATTACACCAGCTTTATGGAAGGAAGCCACATAACAAAGACTCTGAAATAGAGTGGGCCTATGCAATACATTTTGTATTGCTGGAAGCATATGAAGATACAAAAATAGGAATGATTACGAGTACTTAATTTTGAAAGAATTTAGGGTTCTTAGCAACATAAGCTGCTTGCTTATTTCCATGGGCAAAGATTTCACCTTCAAATATAAGCCTGTTTACCCCCCATCATCTCCCCTCTCACTTTTTTTTTTTTTAACATGTCTTTATTGATTTCAGAGAGGGGAAAGGAGTGGGAAAGAGAGAGAGGTAGGAAGATCAATGAGAGTCATTGACCGGCTGCCTCCTGCATGCCCCCCACTGGGGATGGAGCCCCCAACCCAGGCATGTGCCCTGACCAGGAATCGAACCGCGATCTCCTGGATAACAGGTCGATGTCCAACCGCTGAGCCATTCTAGCTGGGCCCCTCTCACTTCTTTAATATGTTAGTTTCACATTAGTGTCAGACATTACTCAGGGCTCCCTACCAACAGAGCTGTTAGGACAAGACTTGGAAGCAGCCTCTAACCTGCCTCTTCTTTTCCACCACCCCCTAGCTAGGAGTTAGAGAACCACGCCAAGGAGATGGGAAGTTAAAGGCAGCCTGGGTCACACAACCAAGGCTGACTGCTTCAAAACTCAATTCACATTCAGTATCACTCGGCTTCATCCTCTGACAACCCCAGTTTCTTCTCAACCTCTCCCTTCACTCTTTTTCGGGGGTGCTGATATCCCAAATGACCCTATGGGGCAGAGCAAAGTGTTCTGCCCATAGCAGGCATCTGAAAAGCAATATTGCTGCAATCCCCGTAATATTCACAGGCCCGATTCAGGGCATGAGTAAATTATCTGATGTTAAAATCAGACACTAAAAACCTTTTTGATTTACTATGCCAAATCACCACCCTCTTGATATTATAACCAAAGTACATACACTGAAGATTATTTGCTTAAAAACTACTAAGTGAAATAGCTTTGCAACTTGTTTGTTGTGAACCGGTTAGATTAAATCCATCAGTGTTAAAAATGAAAACTGAAACAGACTTGCATGAAGCTGGTAATTTCCCAGGTAGGGCTGGCCAAGTAAATTTGACCCATGTCCGCAGACAACAAGCACTGTGCCAGTGCTTAATCCTGGACCACATGGCAGGAAGTGTTGCCCAAGACTCACATGAAAGTTGTGAAATTTTCCCCAATTAAAATTAAAATACAGCCCTAGCTGGTCTGGCTCAGTGGTTAGAGCACTGGCCTGTGGACTGAAGGATCCCCAGGCTCGACTCCCGGTCAAGGGCACGTACCTCGGTTACAGGCTCAATCCCCAGCGCAGAGAGGGACAAGTGTGGGAGGCAACCAATCAATGTGTCTCTCCCACATTCAATCAATGTGTCTCTCTCTTTCTCTCTCTGAAAAGCAATGGAAAAAATATCCTCGAGTGAGGATTAAAAAATAAATAAAATACAAATATGCAAAAGCTAGTTTGCTTTTTTGTTGTATTTCAGGGATAAATGCTGCCTGTGTTTCAATTAAATTAAACATGCTAGCAGTGTGTTCTTATTTAATTTTCCTAGGAAAGACATATCATATCTTACTCATATCTTGCATTTCTATGAGTGGCACCTTCTGTTTTGTTTAGGTTTTTCCCAGACCGACACAAGAGGTGGGTCTTAACCACAAGACCAAAGACAGCTGGCACCCACAGTCACTAATTCTCCCAGGCCCAGATGCACATTCTTTCTCCAGATAGTTCCTCTGCTGTCACCCAAACCAGAACACGGGAGAGCTGGTCACCACGGTGCCCCATCGCCGGGGCAGCTCACGGCCCACATGTAAACTGGCAACCCCACCTGATTAGTAGCCATCCAGTATATTGTTCCCCTCTGCTTAACCCTATCAGCTCAGCTGGAAAATGGGGAGTCTGCTTTTGAACTTGGATACACTGACAATCAGAAAGAGAATGCTGGCTCTTCACCTGGCAGAAGAGCTAATGTCCCGTTTTATTTCTAAAGCCATCAATCTCCTTCCCATGTTGTCATCCTTAAAATTATCACCCCAAAGCAGCTTTTGAAGCACTATACTTGGTTACAATTCTTTTTCTGTTCTGCCCAAATCCTAAACAACACCGTCTCTTGCTAGTCCAATGCATAGGAATAAAAGCTACAAAGAGGTAAAAGTCAGGCTGCAAATGTACAAGGCTGACACATCCATTAGCAAAACATTCATACCATTCACAGATTAAGTCCCGAAGCTATACAGACCGATTCCCTCACGCCCTTCCACACAGGTGACTCTCACATCAGAGGCCTGTTGGATGAAAAGCTCATCCTTCTTTGAAAACCACAAGGAATTTATAGTTAAAAGGTTCCGGTCAGATTTTCACTTAGGCAGCTCATCAAACATAGCTGCCGTCTATGACACACAAATAATAACTCGCATATAAAGAGGGGGCTTTTTAGGATCCCCTAATAAAAGATGATACAAAACCAGCGGCATTATTTTGGTGCATGCTTCCGGTCTCCACCATTCACTTGCCAATTCAAAAAATTTCAGAGTTCTCAGGAATTTCGAATGAATGGCAGGGATTGTATTTTTAACTCCCAGGCCCTAATCCTCGACTTCCATGGCAGCCGTGCCAAGAAGCCTCCACTTGTTTAAATTAGCAGCAGCGTGAAAGGCTGCGAGCACTTCCGCCGCTGCCAGCTGTGCGGATCCGTCTGCTCCAGCCGAGCCCCTCGGGCGCCGGGCGCCGGGCTTTCCGCGGACTCACTGCTGAGCTGGCAGCCGGGCCGAGCTGAGTCAGGCCGGCCCAGGTCACCCTGGGCCCAGTGCGAGCCGCCTGAGACTGTCAGAGCCGCAGGAACTGCGGGGGTTATTTACCAGCACTTTGTCCCTGGGGTGGAAAAGCAGGGGACGCTATGAGTGCGCCACACTTCTGCAGAAAACCGCTCTGGGAAGCCAGTGACTCACCAGCACAGCCGAGGGGTGACTCACCGACCCTGATCTGAGGGTGAGCCACAGTTGCTGCAGCGCTAAGCTAACCCATGGTGCCAGGTGAGGTCCCCCAGACCAATGTCACCCAATGTAGGCAAACACGTCGCCTCTGCAAACTGAGCTACGCTCTGGCCTAGCCTCGTTTTCCTATTCCCTAGTAAAGCAAGAAGAAAAGGGACAGGCCTGCGTCTTCCATTGCGTGTTTGCCTCAGGCCAAGAGGCCTATAAAAGCTTTGTATCAAGGTCTTACTATCAACACTTGGCATTTTTTTCTCTCCTCATGTCAGGGTAAAAATGCTATTAAAAGATTTACAAATCACATGCAGTTTCTTGTGTTCAATCTGAACAACAACATAAGAGTTCATTTCACTGTTTTATTATTTAAAGATATCAAGTATAAATTATGTGCTTGGTATGTTTTTTTCTCACTTTCTCTTTCCCCCTCCCCCTCCACAAATAAAAATACAGATGGAAGTGAGGAAAGTGGCGAAGAGTTGAGGCGCGTCGTGAATGGAGAAGTCAGTTATCAACATGAAGCGGAATACATTCATCCATTTATTCACTCGACGCCAATTTACAGGGGAGCTGTATCTTCCGTGGGGATTCAGTTCCAAGATCAGTTTAGGCAAATGCGGACGTGGGGAAAATTACCACTGAAAATCGTTCAAATGGCCCGTAATGTACAATCAACTAGGTTTTCTGTATATTATAGTTTTTCAGTATATCCATCATAGCCAGTTCCTTCTAGGGTCAGGGCACGGTACTGTTTCTCCAGGTGAAGCGATGCTGTCCCCAAGTACTGGGATCTGCTAGATGTGCGGTGTTGAATTCATGCCACATAAACAGGCATACGGCCGGAGAGCCTTCGGTGTCCTCTGTTCCAGGATGGGTTAACAGAAGATGACCTAGCATGGGCCCTAGGAGCTGACAATCAGACTGGTGGGGAGGTAGTGACAATGAAATAATGCAGGGTGTGGGGGTTAACAGAACCCAGACCCCACTTTCATTGTTTTTATAAGTGGAACAGGGCCTGACGTTCTACCTCGATAGCTGCATGTTAGATACACTCGCCGTATCAGCTGCGTCTGACATCTGGGAAACAGCTTTAATTTTGCGATCAATTTTTAAAAGGAGTTTGTTTTTAAGCCACTGAGCTGCTCTAAATGTTAAAATACTTTGAAAATTGTTTTTCCAGGCTCTCCGTGCCCAACACGTTTTGACATGCTGTTTTTCCAGTTGTTCTTAAATGGGACGTTGACACAATGCTTGCCTGCCCCTAAGCCACTCCAAATGTAAAATGCCTCATAGCTAAACCGCGGCTGCCCTCCTTTCTCTTTTTCCTAACGAGGCCAAGTGAATTAAGTGTCACCTGCCACAAAAAAGAAGGTAAAGCCTCCTCAAAACCAAAAATTATTTTGGGTTAGTCTAGCTTCTCTATTCCTATGAAGAGATTCAATTCCTTTTGGTTAGTGTGGATTTTTTTTTTTAATTCTGGGAAGAGGGTGAGCTACCCTGGGCTCTGCTCATCTGGTTGTCAGTCACTTTCTGCACGTTTGAAAGACGTAACAACTGGAACTAGAGGAAAAACTGGCAGGAACCCCATGCCCAGTCTGGAGAAGACTGGGGGTGCTTTTCAGAGCCGGGGTCCTATTGGAAAATCAAAGACAAGAACTGAGGCATTAAAAGGCTTCCATGCAGAGGGGAGAGGGGTGCTGGGGACCTTGAAGATACTCACTGGGCAACGCTGCTTATGTTTCATGTTTTAAACCCACCCACAATGTGTCTTTACAAGTATTTCTTGGCATCTTTGGTTGAAAGTATCACCCAAATGAGGCAGAGTGGCAAAGTGGTTTTGAACTTTACCTTAACCGGTGAATACCAGTTAAGCATTATTTTTGTTTTGAATATTTCATCAAGTAACAAAAGTGTCAGACATACATTACAGTATAAATATTCACTCCCCTCCTTTCCCTTATGAAAGCCTATCACAACTGTTTAAAGAGACATGAGAAATTCAAATGCAAAACCCCCATTGGTACAATGAACTGCCCCCCCCCCCAGTGTGGGGGGGAATAATGGTGGATATCAACTCACTGCAAAAAACTACTTAATTTCACATAGCCAGAATGGCTAAGTAATAATTGATCTAGAAACAAAAACATTTTAAAATCACAAAAGAGCTAGCTACCTACCAGCCTCAGACAGCTCCTCCAACCCCCACTTTTTTTTTGCATTCTAATAACAACGCAAACCCAGTGTAAGAAAGAAAAAGATAAAGCTGGGATTCCTTTAGTGCTGGGTAGGTCCTCTTGGTGTGGTGAGCAGCCCCTGCCAGCCCAAGACTTTCAGCCTCACGGTCAAGTAGAAAGAGACATAAAGGAGAAAGAGATTTCGCCTCGCGGTCAGGCTGAATGCTAGAAAGACAGTATGTGAAAGCTTCCCATAGTTTTCTAACAGGAATGCTTAGGCTAATTTAGTTTTTTAATCATTTATATGGTGACAACAGGTAACCCCCCCAGTTCCCTCAAAATGTGGGGGTACAGATCAGGTTACATAAATACAAGACTTGAGGCTCTGTGACACAAGAAATGGAAAAACAAAATTCAGCCTAAAAGTACTACAGTTTTATACTAAGCATGTCTGTGCAAACTCCAGAGAGAGTTTTAGCTTTGTAAACCAGGTTGAGGTTAAAAAATGTGCTATTGCTTTAATTTTTTTATTTAACAAAGAATAGAAATATGTCTGTTTCAATTTTTGTGACTGATTCCCCTCCAAACCCAACTGTTCTTCTCTACAGCGGGTATTAACTGTCATATAAAATATGCAGCTTCGTTCGTGTATGTAACTTTTACCTTGACGTGATTTTAAACTTACAGGGAACTTGCAAGAATATACAAGGTACTTCCATCTACCGAGTCGCCGACTGTCATATACTTTTTTTTCAAACTGCTTCTAACTGCAGAGCAGCACTAGAATAATCACCTGCTGTTCTACGGTTCCTCAGGGATGGTAACACTTTGGCGGATCACTTTTCTAACTTTAAAGAGAACCTTATTCTGTAATGTATGCAAGATAAAGAAATTTGATGAAAAAGGCTAAGATAACTGATCTGAATAACCGAATCCAGAAACCAAGTGACACCAAACTTGTTCATGTCCAAACAGAAACTATACAAATTCGGCCTTCATGGTGACCCTTGAAATCCTCTCACTGAAAGAGAAACAGGCCTCACCCAAGAGAAGGGACCCACAGGCAGGTGAGCCCAGTATTTCTGGAGGTGCTGATGGCCGCCCCGCAGGGTAACAGGATCAAACACGTCCCAGCACTGACGGGCAGAGCAGCTTTCCCTGTGCCTTTTCCTTAACCAGCAGGGAGACTTTTCAAACTGGAAGAGAGCCACCTTCAGTCTGGTTAAGTTTATTAATTCAACCTCCACATAGTTTTCTTAAAAGTGGAGGAAATATGTAAAAATAACATTTAAGTTCTCAGGCAAATGTCCTTCCAGGATCTGGAATGAATGCTTTACTTGTATAGACATAGACTTTGAGGAAAAAATTGTAAATATATCAAAAATCCCCACATCACCCTCTGCAGAATGTGCTGTTTAAACAAAAGAAAACGCAGCTTCAGGAAAATAGCTTTAAAAATGCCCATAAAATGCTCACAAAAGAATCCACAGCCTTCCTAAGGATCATAACAAGACTTCATTTGGTACCGTCTTTCTGGAGGAGAGTTTGCCAACATGTAACAAAATGCTTTGAAAAAGCTTTGATCCACCGACTCCCCGTCCACGAAGCTATACCAAGGGCACAATCAGATGGTATGGCAGAGATGGCAGGCTGCTTCTGGGTATCTGCTCTCCCTTCTTCTGGGCGTAAGCTGTGGCAGACTCAAATTTTCAACAAGCAACAGGATAAACAGAAATACTGTGTGGGGTTCTGGGGAGACTGTTCTTCTTCCCACCCATCTTCTTTCCTCCTGCTTGGAATGTGGACATGATGGCAAGAGCTACCGCAGCCCTTTTAAATCATGAGGAATGGAAGCCACTCAACAAGAACAACAAAATTTAGAAAGGTTACCACCAAACCAGCCCTCGACTGTCTTACATATAGTTCAGATTTCTTTAATGTTAGAGATAATAAACAATCTCATTTCACATCCCTCTGAATCACAAACGTAATTCCAAGCCAGTACAACAAGCATGCAAAACAGGTGCACAGGCATGTCCGTAGCAGTTTTGTTTATAACTTAATTGTGTTAAATAAATTATGATTTAGTCTGACAACAAAAGACTAAACATTATAAATTACATACACCTACATTTGTTAAAATAGAAAAATGTTCACAATATATTGCTAAGCGAATGTAATCCCATTTTGGTTGATATACATAATGTATAAATCGGGAAAGTGAGTTTTGTTCATATCTTTAGATTTTTTTATACTTTATTTTGTACAATAAGTATTATTTTTTCAATCAGAAAAAAAGAGCCCTAGCTGGTTTGGCTCAGGGGTTAAAGCACTGGCCTTCAGAATGAAGGGTCCTGGGTTCAATTCTGGCCAAGGACACGTACCTCGGATGCAGGCTCCATCCTTGGCCCCGGTCAGGGCACGTGCAGGAGGCAACCGAGAGGCAACCAATGGATGTGTCTCTCTCACATCGATGTTTCTATTTCTCTCTGTCTCCCACTCTCTCTGAAAAGCAATGGAAAAAATGTCCTCGGGTGACGATTTTTAAAAAAAGAAAAGAAAAAAAGAATGAGAAAGCTATCCCACACGCTCCCCCCAAAATGAACTCACTTCCTGCTTAAAAAATAATGTTGCATTCCACATTTGAACCTATACCTGCTAATTACAGCCTCTGCGAATAATTCCACGGCTGGAGTACAGGGCTGAAGCCTCGTCAGTCCCTGAACCGGGAGCTGGAAGCGGCGCCATGGTAATGCCCCCCTGAGAGCTTAGCTTAAAGATGCTCTGAACCAGGGAAGGGCGCGAGAGGTGGGACGGGAGCAGGAGAAGGAAGGGATAAAGAAGATGAAGGGAAATTCTATAATTAAGCAATATTTTATGGCTGCCTTTGGCAGCTGCTTGAGCCAAGGGCAGACTCTGCACAAGGCATCAACAGCGGGGAGCAGCCCCTCCCCGGGCAGATGAAGCGGGGCCTATCATCCCCAGGCCTGTCTACACTTCACAGGGCAGATGGGGCATCTTATATCCAGCACCTGTCGGCCTTGGAGACGCCCAGCTGCGGTGCTGTTATTGCTGTCATCTGCCTAATCCAGAAGGGACAGGCACTCACTGTATCTGGAAAGATGAAGATGAAACTATCTTTGTTCCTATAAAAGAGAATGCACGCCTCAGGTAACTGTGTTTGTTTTCTTCTTGCCCGGTACCCACCCACCCCCACACACACCTTTTTCTTTTCTTACCTACCCTTGCAGCTGTATTTTTCACTTTTAACCCCCATGTTAATTATACATTCACTCCCAATAATGGTTTAAATTTAGTCTGATGGCCAGCCACAAGGCCCCTTCTCATCCCACTCGGAGGCACATCCTGCCTTAAGACCCTTGACGCAATCCCCTTGCCTAGGAGAGGAACTCTATGCAAGGAATGAAGCAGGACACAGGGCCATAAGAATTGTCAGAGGAAATCGTATTTTCTTTACAGGACGCTTTCAGATTTTTCCTTTCCATGAGTCTCTTTTAAAGGGTGTTGAAACTGAAGAGACTTTAAATAAGCTTTCAACTCCAGTGGTTCCAACTGTGGATTGAGTGCAGAAGGCCTGACCCACAGCAGACATTCAGAAACCACTCATGGAATAAATGAAAAGAATGAATGACTGAGTGAGTGAGTATATTTAATGGGTTTCCATTAGCAAATCAATCTGCTTCTCAGTGTCTGTATCAAATGACTCTTATGAATATCTTATATGTCTTTATCCATAAAGTACTCAAAGAACATATCTAGAAAGATTTGGTCTTTACTTGTCCCTGTAAGGACATGAAAGCTAGAGAATTCTGCAACAGCCTCTAAAACAAGTGAAAACATTATCAGTTCATTCAGCAAACAGGTCGACTGAGCCTCTACCAGGTGCCACCCACCAGGGGCCCTGAAGGCACACCACCCTGACAGAACAGACACTCAATAAATGCTTGTTGAATGAATGAGTCCACGAATTGGTACTAATATTCATTAATAACGACAGTCACGATAATACTGATTCATCATGATATTCACAATATTGACAGTGATGTCTTAGAGTAACAGCTCATATTTACATAGCATTTTATAGCTTCAAAAATTATCTCAATTTCATCCTCACATAACAGGTTTATTAATCTCCATTTTTAAGATCCAGAAACTGTGCTGGGAAAAATAAAATGACTTAACAAAGTCCTTGAGGGTCTATGTGACCCGGCCGCCCCGACAGTCATGCCTGGGGCTTTTTCCATTACTCGATACTGCCCCGAGAACCCAAGGAGGCTGACGCAAATACCCTGGGCATCAGGAAGGCAGGGAAAGAGGGTATGGACAGTGGGTGCCGCTGAGAGCCGGGCTCTGTCCCGCATCAACATCTCCGAACGGCTCGGTCCTTGGGAGGAAAGGGCCCCCCGACAGAGCTCCCCCTCCTGCTTCAGTAACACTGCCATCCCGCCTCGTCCCCTTGAAGCCCTGAGTCACCACGCAGTGTGTAAACTTGCCTGTGAGGCTGACCTTTTAACTACCTGGTTTTAATCAGACCCATCCTGTCAAGAAATGGGGCTCTCTGGAAACAGTAAAACAAATGAGCTCCATGTGATCCTGCAGATGATGCCAGGGAGAAAAGAGAGAGAAACGGGCTACTACTTTAAAAACCCAGACCAAACACAAACAGGCGCCGACGCTCTGCTCTGACTTAAAAGGAAGCGGGAAAAGGCCTCTGAGGACGGGTCTGGAGATGCGATCGCAGCTGAACGTGCCGCTGAGCAAGGCGAGCTGGGGGCGGGGAGGGACGGCCGAGGCCCTGCCTCCGGGAGAGCCTGTTCCTCCGGGAGCCGGGCTACGACGGCGACAGTTTCGGCCAGATTGTCTTTCGTTTTATTAATGTTGATTACCAGGAAAACTACCCAAATAGGGTCCATGTTCCACGCAACAAATGTGTTCATTCTATAACAGGTTACTAGCCTTTATTATTGACTATAATTACTTAACTGAAATTCAACATCTTTTCTACTTAATTTTGTTTCAAACGGGGGGGAGAAGTATCGGAGATAATTCCAATTTTCCTAAGCTACAACCTTCTAGCTTTTTTGTGATACTCTCTGAAATAGAGTTACATCAGAAGAAACAGTTCACTGGGGGTGAAGGTTTCCATTCATTTTAAATGACTCAAGTTGAGAAAAGATTCATGGCGACAGATTCAGACAATACAATGTTAATAAAAAAGTACATGAAAATACTCAAATGTTGGTTATCAAATGCTGCCTAATGCGAAGGGAGAAAAAGGTAGAAGTCTATTACTGCAATGAAATAAAAACGTTGAATTTCTATGACTATCTAAATTAACTATCAGTATTTTCTTAGTTTGCTCCAAAATCTTCCTGAACATTACATTTTTGCAAACATGATCCTACAAAAGGAGGCTAAGGTAAGCCAGGCAACTGAGCTTTAGTCTGGAAAATTCCCATAATACTGACAACTATTTTGACAAAAAGATGAAAATGAAAGTGTGTCCTAAGGTGGGGGCTAGGGACCAATACAGTACTAAGTCACATGAGGCAATAATTAGGGGGAGACACTTCTGAATGTGATCACATCACTGTGAGGATGGGCCTCATCTGGCGTTGCACCCTAAAATCTACTTCTCTACTTCTACAAAAGCCTTTGGGCTCAGCCCCATTGTCTGTGAGAAGATACAATTATGGGCAAGGTCACCTCAAGTATGTTCTACAGAATATTAGTCCTAGAAGATAATCCCGCCCATACCCATACTCAAAAGCATTTTGTTATCAAACAAGTTTGGGAACACTGAATGTTATATTTCCCTCATAAAATTTACACTATATATGCATTATTATAAAAGGCTCTGGGTTTAAATTAGCTTAACCCAACATTTCTCTAATTTATTTTAGAGAATCTTTTTTTAACTTTATTAATATGCTGTAGAATACATTTTAGGAATTAAAATATACCCTTTGCGGCATTTATTCAAAGCATAGCTTCAGATTCAATTCAGCAGCATTGTCTGAACACACAATATGCTTCAGACATTATAACAATATTTTTATACCCAACTGATCAGAACTAAGAAACTACAGGCAGTTCCTATCGAGGCCCACTGAGCAAATGTAAATGGGATGCTACGAAGCCCTGATTCCAAAGCATCCCAGTGACATCGTTTATCCAAAGCAGGGTTAATGTAGAGAAGAGATAGAGGGGAGGGGGGCACATATAGGCATGTATGTGTGTATGTTCTGTTAAACATAAGTTTAATTTCAAGCTTTATATGTGTGTGTATATATACAAAATTATATTAAAATTAAGCTTGAGTTCTTTTAAAAGTGAACTGAACTGATTGCATCCAGAAGCTTTTAACCTTCATCCTTACTTTAAAATCAAGAGCCTGTGGTTGTCTATTCTTAGTGTACTTTCCATGTGTGGCTCCCTGGGCTCAGGGTCACAGCTGCTGCACAGCACTCCGGGTGGCTCCTCTCCATCTCCTTGAAACAACTGGTGGGAACCTGCATCGGGCCATCGACCCAGCTGTTCAATCTCACTTTCTAACTTTAGCAAGTTGCTTCAAAACTAATGTCACTGGGGCATGCCACACTGTGAGCCACAGCGGTGAAGGCACATGCCTGTCCCCCCTCCGGGCACACAAAGCAAGGTCACCTCAGGTGCCAGATGCAAAATGCAGGACCCACATGACCTCAATACTCCAGCATGCCAGTGGCCTAAGCAGGCTGCACTAGACGACACAAATCAGCAGGCTCCGCCCGCCACCCCCAGCTCAGCCCAGGAGAAAGGCCAGCAACCCAGAGCAGCGGTTTTCAACCTTTTTCATCTCATGGCACATAAACTAATTACTAAAATTCTAACATCCTGTGCCACACCGTAAAATATATTCTTTGCTGATGTAACAAAAAAATAGGTATAATTTTGACTGATTTACACAAAAATGATAATAGTAATTACTTAACCTTTTTTGCTCCAAAGTGACTTTTTTTAAAATGAGGTGCCTACACTTGTATACAAGGACTTCTGGTACCAAAAATTAACCAATTAGACACAACCTGATTATGTGACATGGTCAATAAGATAAAAGTCTGTTATATGACCTATATAGTTACGGTTCAAGAGAGGGCATTCACACTGGAGGGCTATCGTAGTGTTGGCTGTCGTCATTTTTTTACTGGACAATCTAAGGGGAAAAGGGGCCAGTGCCCCTGACTAGTCAGGAATTATATGTTTTAAAAGATCTTGGGGCACATGGGTTGAAAATAACTGACCTAGAGTCTAGAAGTCCCTGAAAACCAAGCTCAGGGGGCATTTGCACTGTGCTGTCTGTCAGCTTTCTTACTAGAACGCAGGATGCTCACTTTTTTACAGTTAATGTGCCATAAAATTGTCAAGGAGCCCTCATGGGGTATTTACATGCACTTAACTGACTGTACATGCCCTCATCCTAGTTTTCTTTTTTTTTTTTAACTGCATGCTCACTGTAACTGCTTGTCCCAAAGCCAGATTTCAGAATTATTTGAATGTTTACTATCCTCTGAGAGTTACTAATTAAAATAATTTCCTTCGGCGCAGAGCTCCTCTTTTCCGAATTCACCCTGACACTCACCAGGGAGAACTCTAAGAATGCCTTGCTAAGCTCCCCTATAATTCACTGCCTCCATTGTTAGCATATGCGTGGACTTAAAAAACATTAAACGACTTATACAAATGGAAACAAAATGCCCTTTGATTCTATTGATAACTTAACCTTTAGCTTTTTGGGTGGAATCCCATTTCTTGGGAAGCAGGGAGGGCCACTGAATGAGGCCATTATGTGAAACATTGTTGTGGGAATTACTGTGTGAAAATATATACAGTATATCATTTAAAATTTCTTTGATTGAAGGTGGGTCTTCATAACCGTAACTAAAATACACATATCTTTTAAGGTTCCTCTGATTTGTGTTCCTTCTTTTAGGGAAATAGAAGTCATTTTGAGCAGGCCAAGGAACCCATCACACTGGACATAAGGCGAGTGGCACCCTTGTGGGGAATGAGGGTCTAGAAGGGGGCAGCAGGGAGCTTCTTGGAGCTGGGAACGCCCAGTTTCCTGAAACCTGCAATGTGGATGTGTTCAAGTTTTGAAAATTCATCAAGCAGTATACTCAAAATATGTATGCTTTTCTACAAAAATTAATTTCATTTTGAAAAGGAATCAAGATAAATTACTTTGATTTTTTAAAGTAATTTTTATAAAAGAAAAAGGGATATAGTTGCCATCTCCAGAAGCATAAGAATTAATCTAAAGTGTTTGCAAGGAATAGGAATAAGACTGTGTTTTTCTACTTTGTTTTTCTTCAAATGATGCATAATATTTGGCTTGAACAAACCAATGTAAACAACACATCTGGGACAAGAGGGGAAATCTGAGTATGAACTGGGTGTTAAATGATATATTAAGAAATTACTGTTTGTATCTTGATGTGATGCAATAAGAAAGTCACAAAATAATTTATGTTGAAATTCTGTCAAAATTTTTAACCTAATTTAATCATAAGAAACCCATGTGGGATACTAGTCTAAAGTCTCAAAAAACAAACAAACAAACAAAAAGCCCCTAATGTTGTGAAAGAGAAAAGTGATGAGGGATAGAGGGGCACTGTTCTGAATCAAAAGAGTGACAATAACAACTAAATGCCACTTGTAAACCCCGACTGGCTCCTGGAGCGGGAACACGAACACACACACATGCACATACACTCTAGGCTGCCAAAGAGGTTCTGGAACTGGGAGTGTCTGAATAAGGGCTGCACATTGGGCTATTTTACTTAACTAATAATACAGTTAAATAATTATATTATTTTCTTGGGTGTAATCATGGCACTTGTTATTGAGTAAAATATACCCTTATTCTTAGGAGCTGCACGCTGAAGTACTTAGGGTGAAATCTCTTGTGGCCTGTAACTTGCTTTCTAATGGTTTAGTAAAACAGAAAAAGACTACACAGAGAGAAATGTGGCAAAATGTTAGGACTGCTGAGTCTAGATGAAGGAAGGGGATACTCTTTCTCAACACTTCAAGTTGGAAAGGTTAAAATGAAAAGAAAAATAAATCATTGTGAATTTTGTTAGGTCTGAAAATGGTGATATTTTTATGTATGAAAATGTCCTTGTTTTGTAGAGGCAACTATTGAAGTATTTAGGCTTAAAGTATCTATTATTTGCTTAAAAATGCATCCATTAAAAAATATGTGAAACAAATATGGGAAATGTTAACAATTCCTTTTTGTTGTTGTTAATCGTCATCGGAGGATATTTTTCCATTGATTTTGGAGCATGGGAGGGAGGGAGAGAAACAGCGATGTGAGAAAGAAACATCAATTGTGACCTCCTGCAAGAGCCTGGACTCAGGCTGGGGACTGAGCCTGCAACCCAGGCACATGCCCTTGACCAGAAAGCAAACCCCAGACCCTTCAGTGCTGGCCACGCTGTAACCACTGAGCAACACTGGACAGGGCTGTTAACCATTCATAAACCTAGGTGATGGGTACATGATGGGTCATTATACTGTTTTTCAACTTGCATGTTTGAAATTCTGTATAGTAAAATGTCAAAATAGCAAGTTTTGCCCTGGCCAGTGTGGCTCCTGGGGTGGAGCAACGCCTATGAACCCGGAGGCTGCAGGCCCAGGTCAGGGCGCATGCAGGAGGCAGCCCATCCACGTCGTGTGCGCATCGGTGTTTCTCTCTCTCTCCCCCTCACCTTTCCTCTCTCTCGAAAAATCAATAAAAATGATTTTTTAATAGATTTTGTGATATTTCTTTTCTCTTTAACAATAAAATCCTTCCCAAGTCTTTCTGGTCTCAACTTATCAAAATAAATTCCTTCCCAGCTAATTTTCAAAGTTCCCCATAAATTGGTAGAGCATGGGGAGCCTCTATGCGACCTGAAATTCTGACTCTTTATACATAAAGTAAAATGGCACATATTCCTCTCTCCTCCAGTTAAAAAGCAGTGAGGGGAAGGGACGATGGGTGTCCTAAGAAAAATCCCCAAAGTTGGGACCCTTCCCAAAGACAAGCCATCATTCACATTCCTGCCCTGCTCTCTAAGACACTGCCGCCGATAGTACGGGAATTCAAGGGCCTCCGGGAACTCAGGTTTTTCTGCCGGACCACCGTCCACTGGGGAATCAGCTGTGGCATTTCCAACGCCACTGCTGTACCCCACGAGTACCCCACGCGCGCCCCGGCCCCGCGGCTCTCCCGGGGAATCACTCCACAAGCTGCTGCCCAGTCCGGGCGCCGGTAACCTCGGAAAGGAGAGGCTGCTTCTCTGCGGCTCTCGGCCCGCGGCAGGAGGCGGCCGCAGGCAACCGCTCTAGGGCAGCGGGCCCCCAAGGGGCACCTGCCCCGGTTATGCATTTTCTCTGCTGCTATGAGAGCAGAGCGCAAGAAGCCCTCAGGGCAGGGCTCGCCCACAGCCCCAGCCTCCAGGGCAACAGCGGGGACCCCGGCGTCGCAGGGAATCTGATTTGAAGGCCACCTCTGCCGCTCACGAGATGTGTGGCCTTGGACCAGTTACTCAGCCTCTATTTCTCAGTTTCTTTATTTGTGAAGTGGAGATTATCAAACAGTAGTTAACAGGTGAGGAGAGGGTGGGGGTGGGGGAAATGGGTGACGGTGGTCAAAAACACAAACTTCAGTTATAAGATAAACAAGTTCTGGGACGTCATGTCCAGCACGGTGACTATAGTTAACAAGACTGTTAACTGAAAGTTGCTGAGAGTAGGTCTTAAAAGTTCTCATTACAAGAAAACAATTTTTAACTATGTGAGGTGTGAGATATCAATATATACATGGATCAAATCACTACATTGTACACCTTAAACTTATACAATGTGAAATGTCAATTATATCTCATTAAAACTGGGAGGAAAATTTTAACGTTAAAAAAGAGGTCTGGAGCCAGACTGTGTACTAGCCCTCCAATCCTAGCTCCTGCGCTTCCTACCTGTATAAACTTGAGCAAGTTATTGAACCCTTGTGTGCCTGGGTTTCCCACTAACACCTATTGCCCTCAAAGACCCTGGCAGGCTGGCAGGTAGAAAGTTATCAATAAGCATTAGCTATTATTATTATTATTATTATTATTATTATTATTATTATTATTATTAGGACAAGTATCACCCCATACAGTTATCTTGAGATGAAAGTTACTAAGGTATGTAAAGCTCTTAGCATAGGGCCTGGGACAAACTGTTCATAAATGTTTGTTATTATTACTGAGCTTCACAATAACACTGTTAGGTAAGCAATGCCAATATTAGTATTTTACTGATGAGGAAGAAGGATCAGAAAGACTCGGTGGCATTCTCTCTGCGGAATGCTGACAACGCCCACCTACCACTCGGTGTCACTTCCTAAACTGCCCTGCCTGAAGGAGCCACTGCGAAGCAGAGAGCAAAACTGAAACAGCATTTGAAACTATGAGCATCAGTCAGCATAAGCATTCTGAAGCTAAGCTTAAACTATAAAATAGCCCGGCCGGGTGTGCCTCAGCGGTTGAGTGTGGACCTAGGATCCAGGTGATCGGGGTTCGATTCCCGGTCAGGGCACATGCCCGGGTTGTGGGCTCGATCAATGACTCTTTCATCATTGATGTTTCTGTCTCTCTCTCTCCATCTCCTTTCCTCTCTCTGAAATCAATAAAGATATGTTTAAAAAAAAAATTAAATAAAAAAAAAAAATATATATATATATAAAATAGTAAGTAGGTGGTGGAAAGAATTTTTGTCTGCTTTACAAATGCTTGAAAGAGAAGAAAGGCATCCAACGTTGGACACAAATGCACTTTGTGCCATTGAAAGTTTATGCTGTAATCCATTTTCATTTGGTTTGTTTTAATTACACTTTAAATGCAGAGAGAGTTCCCTTTGAAAAATAATTGTTGCCAATCTTTTTGAAAAGTGATTATTTTTCCTAAGAAATAAGCTCCCCTACCTATCAATGTTATTGTAGACATGGATTTTTCTGTACCTATTTAACTGAAAATAATCAGCATCTGTATTCAAGAGCGCATGCCCTCAGGTTGGTGTTATTGGTCCATCAGATAGAGTGACGGTCCCTGATCATGTGACAGTGCCTACAGTGAACCAGAAAAGCCATAAAGGCACACTCTCCCCACGGGCAGGTCAGATTAGAAGCAAACAATGCAAAAATCACAGCACAACACCAAAGCCAAGAACATAACTGAGATCACCTTCTTGAAGCTGTTGGTACCAGCTACCACCCACCGTTGGCCTCCTGTAGAATCTCAGAACTTTTACTTGCATCATTATCTCATATAATACAATAATTCTGAAAAGAGGAATTATTATCCCCATTTTATGAATGAGGAAACTGAAATTTTAAAAGTTTAGGAGACTTTCCTAAAGACCCATAGGTCATAAACAGTATAGGAATTTGGACCTTAGGCCTGCCTGGCACCAAAGCCAAGCACTCCTGAAATCTTCCTTAATCTTCCTGTTAGTGTCTCTTGGAAGAAAAACAACTTACTTAGAATCTTAAGAATCTGAATCCAGAATTAAAAGAAAATAAATATAAAGAATTAAGCTCAGTCAAGTCCAAGAATTCCCCCATGGGCTCTGTGCAGAGCAGGACATCACTCTCTAAACAGAGGCGGGCCGCGGGGTCCCTGCCCCTGTGCTCCGCTCACCGCGAGGCCGCCGCCTGCTTGGTCCTCAGCGCCATCCAGTGATAACCACAGGCCCTGGTGTGCCGCTGGCGGTCCAGGCAGCTCACTACGCAGAATCCACACGCTCAGGTCCCGCCACGGCCGCAGGTGGGCCAGGTTTCAAAAGAGAGACAGACGGGAGGGAGCAAGGGGGAAGCACTCCCCTCACTACAGACCGTGGCGCAGACCGTGGGCTGCAACGGGACAAAGGCAGTGAGAGCCACCAGGGCATCTGAAGTCGGGCTGCACTTCAGGAAAAGCAGCCCATGATTGCAGCTGCCGCCTTTGGGCTCCAGAGACGCTTTTCTAAACCGCCTTTAGGTCACTTTCTGCCTTACCTTCCAATTGGCAGGCTTTCTTCCCAGACCTCTTTAAGGAGATAAAACTTAACTGAAAGGGGGAAACTGCCAGAAGCTGAAACATCCAGCAATTTTATTTTTAGCGAAGTAAATACAGGTGGTGTTTGACCATCGTGACCTGCAGCGGTAGGTCCGCCCTCTGTGAGGGGCTGAATGGAGTGAGGCCTGGTGACGCTTTGCCTATATGGTTCCTCTAAGTTTCATACATACAAAAAGTTGGCTTACTTGCAGAAATTTTTTTTAATTAAAGGAAGCAAAAATGAATAAAATGTTGATAAATTTCTTGACATTTTCATGACACTTATGAGTATCAAAGCCAGGCGTAATAGTATTTTTATACTTAACTTTTGAGCCCTTGCGGGGAAAACATATTGAAACAGATTTTTCCATAAGGATTAAGAGTAACACTTCTAAGTGTAGACCACAATATTATTATTTTCAAAACAAGAGCCCTGCAAATATGTTCCAAATATAGATCAGCCTGCCCCGTTCTCATCTTTGTGTGACTAAGTAAATATACTGATAATTAAAATATCAGGATTCTTTAATGCTCACCCAGAATACATCCCAAATATCTCTAGCAGTGGTCAGGTCACTGTTTACAGTGACCATGAATAGTACTGTCTCCTCTACAATATGTAACTTTTCCCAACAAAACTATGTTCCTCCTGTCGCTTGTATTACATCAAGCCTCAGGCAGGCTACAGAGGAGACCAGATTTGCAGCTACGTTCAGGGCAGGCTCACTCCACTCAATAAATGGTTTTATTAATAACATCCAGCAACACGCAGACATTCAACACTTATCAGAAAGGCTGTGCTTCGGAAAAGCTATTATCAAATACAACTTTTTAAATATTTTTTATTGATATTTAGAGAGAAAAAGAGGAAATGGGGGGTGGGGAGGGAAGGAGAGAGAGAGAAACCTCGATTTGTTGTTCCACCTATTTAAGAACAACTTAAATAGGTTGCTTCCCGCAACCTTGGCACATTGGAGAAAACATTCTGACCAACTAAGCTACCCGGCCAGGGCTTCACTATAACTTTTCAAATCAGAGGACCCTTTTTTCCTTTCATTTGCATTACTACCAAAGAGCTTATTCCTAGAACACAAAAGTGTATGCATCATTCCCTTCACACCTAGGATGTTAAGAAATGGGAAAACCTTAGAGACCATCTAATCTAACTTCCTTGTTAATTTGTCTTCTGCTTCACTGTGCATTCCTGAGGGACAGCAGGAAGCACAAGAGTCGCACCCATCTCCTGGACCATCTCGGCCCGCTGCGGAGGGGAGAGAGGGAGACTAGGCAAGAACATCATCTTCCATTACTCAGGGGCTTTGTTCCCCTCTGGATCCAGGACTGCAACCGAGTTTTATCTTTTGCTTATTTTTATAAAGTAAAAAAAAGTGATCACCTTATTATTGATGACTCGCTAAATATGGACTTTTAAAATTATTTGTGCATAAGAGCATATTAATGATATTTGCACTACAAAATTATCTTTAATGGACCAACCAATTTGGAATCATAGGTAAGGATTCCAAAACTGCAGTGACCAAGGTCTACTATAGAAACCTTGTTCGGATATTAGCATCACCCTGTGTAGGACTGAATTGTAGATTAATAGCTAGATGTTGGAAGATTTGATTCATCAAGTTCATACGCTGGGGAAAACAAAGGGTCTAATTAGCAAATGGATTATTCTTGGACCCTTTGCTAAATTCAAAAAGATAAGCTTATTGGTTCCCATGGCAGAAAATGCAGAACAAATAGCCAGGTTAATCACTGAAGTTCAAAAAAAGTTGGCCGGTAATGGTTGTCAAGGCTCTGTGTCCAGGAAATCCCGCCAGACAGGCACTGTTTGCAAATGGCTGGGAAATGTGCTCCGCTGCCATTAAAAACAGATGAAAAGCAGGATTTGGTTAAAAGAGGAGTCTCTGCCCAAGCAAAACCTTTGCAAAATAAAGAACAGTGTATGCTGGCTGCCAACTGACCTCAGCTAAAAAGAGGGAGCAGTCCACACTGGTGCTCATTATATTCAATATACTATTAAACAGTGTTGAGTGGAAATAAGACTTAATCAAGGGAAGACTCTGCCAACTCTGACAGTGTGGTAATATCCCAAACTAAAATACTTGGATTCTCATTAAATCAGAATTTTTAACTTAAAAGTAAAATATGCTAAGATAGTATCTATTCTAGTGTTAAGAGAAACTACAATAATATGAGGAAGGATTTAAGGATGTGTTCAAAAACATCAAAAATGCAAGAGTTTCAGAATATCCTTAGAATTATCTTTGAATAGCAGTAATGTATATATCATACACTGTAATAAAACAAGGCAAGGGATTATCAGTAACAGTCTCTTCAAGAAGTAATGTCATTATCAAGAATCAATAGCAGGAGTACTTAATTTTAAGATTCTACCAGTATCATCGTCTCCTATGGGGATGTAATCGAGATACTACTATCTGTAAAGTGTCTGGGACAGCCCCAGCTGGCTGATTAGAGCATCAGCCCATGCACCAAAGGGTCACGGGTTCAATTCCCAGTCAAGGGCACACACCTAGGTTGCAGGTTCGGTCCCCAGCCCAGGTTGGGGCTGTGCCAGAGGTAACCAATCGATGTCTCCCCCCACCCCCCTTCCCTCCCTTCCACTCTCTCTAGAAATCAATGGAAAAAATATCCTCCAGTGAGGAATAGCAACAACAACAAAAATTATCTGGTACATTGTAAGCACTATGTAAGCAACAGCTCAGCTAATAAAGTCACAGAGCCAAAAGCCTGTCAGCTGCCTCACCCCTATCCTAACACAAGTGTGCCCTCCTCATCGCTCCAAGGAACTTAATTAGGGTCCAATCCTCTGTCCCTGACTCGATTCAGCTGAATGGGAATAGTGAAACAGACCTTATAAATACGAATTAACTGTACCTCACGGACTCGGCACCTTCCTTTACCCTTTGATAGCAATAAGCCCACCTTCCCCGAGGCAGGAGCTACAGGTGGGGTGGGTGGCGCAGGTTGGGGGGGGGGGTACTCATTTGAAGAATTAAATGACATTCACATATAATTTCCTATTTAAAATTCACATTATCAACTGCTTGACCATTAGAATATGGTGCCAGCCCAGCCAGGCGTGGCTCAGTGGTTGAGCATCAACCTAGCATCCAGGAGATAGCAGTTCGATTCCCGGTCAGGGCACATGCCCAGGTTGCAGGCTCGATCCCCAGTGGGGGGCGTGCAGGAGGCAGCCGATCAATGACTCTCATTGATGTTTCTATCTCTCTCCCCCCCTCCCTTCCTCCCTCTGAAATCAATAAAGATATATTTAAAGAAAATTTAAAAAAAGAACATGGTGCCAGTTTCTGGGCTCAAGTCTTAACAAACAGCTTCCACCTTCTGTCCCTTGGAATGCTCATGCTTGGAACCCAGCCACCATGCCATAAGGAAGCTCAAGCAGTCAACAGAGAAACCCACAAGGAAGCTGATGCTCAGAGCCAACAGCCAATGCCAACTTGCTAGCTATGGGAGTGAGCCGCATCTCCAACGGGCACTGTGTGAAGCACAGGTATACTGTCCCTGCCAAGCTCTGTCAAAACTGTAGATTTGAGAGAAAAATAAATAACGTCTTAATTTTTAAAAATCACATTATCTCAGTAAAACACAGAGCCATACTCAGGTTCTAATTAACCAACATTTCTGAACTGAAAAAATATATAAATTTTAAGAGCTGGGTCATATTTCAAAAGAAGCAACTCAAAAATGACCCGGCATGGCTCTTTCTCCTTTATCTGAAAAGGCAAGGTCGGTCCCCCCCTAACAACTTCCCCATAGTTAGTGTCTAACACCTCTCTAGGTAACAAGCAGCCCAAATGCCCCCAAACCAATACAACCTTCAACTCTTCAACCTGTCATGTCACTGTTAACAAAGCAGCATGACTTAAGGTATAAGACAAACATTTACAAGGTACTGTTCCTTGCATACCTTCTAAGGATCCTCTAGTCTACTTGAGAAATAAGATGTGCATGTTTATAACCCAGCCAACACTTCTAAAGGCAGTACTGCAGCAAGTGAGCAGCCATATGGAGCGGACGCCTCAGCACAGAAAGAATTCGATGCGCGCAAGATGTGAGCGATGGGGTGGCATTAGCCTTGCGGTTACATTAATCCACAGAGATGTACACTCAGGGCTGTGGTGGGTCTTATTTCTATCAGATTTTAAGCTCCTTCTGGGCCTGGACCACATGTAATCTTCACATTCACCACTAATAACCACAGACAGGCCCCACTAGAAAAACTATCGATATGCATTTTCCAGACATGCAAATACTGCTGGTGGGAAAATAGGAAAATTTTTTAAATTTTCCCACAGGAGAAAAATGGATCTATGTGGGGCTCAAAGCATGTCAGGAAAACATAAGGCAAAGTGCAGCTAGAACTTCTCATCCCCAAAGTCACGGTGTGAAAGAATATTTTTAAATGTTTTATGTTCCTGAATGAGTGTTCTCATATACTTTTGCTAACAACTACTCTGGAACGAGCTAAGGATCTGGATTAACTTATAAGCAAAGAAGGTGAATGGAGGCGACCTGAGATGAGGTTTTTGGGGACAGAAATCCTCCCTCCCTCCCTCCCTCCCTCACTTCACTCAGAACCCTGAGCAACCCTGGAATCCCAGCAGACACAGGCTCCTAAATGCTTGGGGACATCCCAGCAGCATTTCAAAGGTATAAAGCGCAAGATCTGAACAGGAACTTAAGCCCCGTAGCTGACCATTACCATGGCGCAACTTTTAAATGGTCACTAAACCCTTAAACAGCTCAGACTGTCATCACTGTTTAAACTGACCAAGCTGATGCTCAAATAATTTATGAGAAAAGCCTAATTATAAAGCCTAAATAATAATATAACGAGGCTTCATCCAGTTCTATGCTTCAGCTGCAGAAATCTATTTTCAAACTGCAAAAAATATTAACTCTGGTCAACAATTTTTAAAATCTCACGAGAAGAAACTCTGAGGTGGTCATCTGGTTCTTCTTACTCCCAGGAGCGGTGTCACGGGTGACCTGGCCCTCCCTGTCCCCACTCTCCCTGGGCTCACAGGCTTCCCTCATCACTGCCATTCTCTGCTTCCCACCAAGTCCTCAAGAAATGATTTACTAAGTTCAGTGAAGTAACCAGATTCCATGAAATAATAAAAGGAAAGGAGTTCATGACTGAAATCAGGCTGGGTGGAGACATAAAGGGTCTTTTGTCAATAACTGTACAAGGGAATGCAAATGAAGACAGCCTTCACAAGGAATTCTGACATCTTAATGAAGATTTATGATGAACTTTCGGCATATAAACCTCAAACGCAAAAGAAAATGGTCACATAAAAAACTATTATATGACTTCTTTAGCTTAAAAACAATTCAAAAGACAGTTCCTTCATAATAACCCTACTAACTGAATTGTGGAGGTAGTTTTTTCTGTCCTTACTCTAGTTACACTCCCCACGCTCCTCACCCTCCATTTCTTGGTTAACTGAGGTGGCACCTCGTGGGCCCGCCCGAAGGCTGTGGGCTGCCCACTGATGAAACCATGAGGGCGATTTGAGCTCTCCATTCCGCACAGAAAGTTTTGTGCTACACAGTTTTCTTTGTTCATGTCCTTAGTAATGCAGAAAATCAACTGGCATTTTCTCCTAATAGTGACTGAATTATGAGAGGTCGTCATGAGGGAAAATGCTGTCACGGTAAAACACTTTGCTGGTGCTCCGTAAATGTCACACAGAAAACAGCGTGTGAAGGCCCAGACCTCAGCAGGGACACATTCCCACATCCCAGGTCACCGCTGGCATTCCGCCCGGTCCTGGGTTTATGCTGCATTCATGACACACAGGGAAAATCAGAAAGCCTGAATTTATGAAATATACTCAATAGGCAGAGATTCTTAAAACTTTATAAGAAGGAATATTACTAGTAGCAGCAATACTATAAATAAGCAGCAAGTGCAAAGGATTTTCACATTTCACAACACGCAGAGCATTTTTGTTTGTGATTCTCCTAATATTTATCTCATGTTCTAACCCTGGAAGATAAGTATTGTCCCCACCTGATAGGAGAAGACAAGGGGCTGAAATAATTTGCCTAAAATCATGCTGTAGACAACGGCTGAGACCCAGCTCCGGAGATGGGCCCCCTTATCACAGGCTCACAGAGCGCACGTCCCAGGGCACCCTGGAAAGGAGTTTCCCACAAGGCCTTGCAAGGGCACCAGAGATGCTCCAATTCCTACACATCACTCAGAGAAGCGCCTCAGCTGAAAAGAAGTCAATCTCAGGAAATCAGGGCCAGCAGCCTGGTTGCCTCCTAGGGTTCTATCTCCTTTACTTTTAGCTGTAATTCAGAAAGTCCAGGAAGGGAAAGAACCCTGGGACTTCCAGGAGGGCCAGGTGCTCCCTGTGTCACAGTTGCTGCTGTGAGGGCTGCCCTAATCCCGTCCCCAGCCCAGCCCCATTCTTCCCAGCCCACTTGCTGACCAGCTGCTCCATGCTTCTGTGAGTGCGTGTCTGGGGGGGCGGAGGGAGTCAGGCAAGCCCATGGCTCCTGGCCCTTCCTGCTGAAGCCCTGCTGACCCCCTCAGACCCTCCCCACGTCTCCTAGATCAGACACAATGACAGACCAGAAGGCAGGTGCGAGGACAGGTGCCAGGAGAAACCAGGCACAGAGAAAAGCCCACCAGGAAACTGAAGCCCTAAGTTCTGCATTCTCACCCACCAAGCAAAGAGGGGCGATGCCCATGAAGGCTCGATTTGCTGAGGTTTAGAGTTGCCTTATTCCCAGGATTTCAGGGCACTGAGTTCGCAGAAAGTCTTCCCGGCCTGTGCACTGAAGGAGGGAAGGATCACCAACTGAAGAGTGAGGCAATTCGGGCAGGGCAACGGCACTGCGAAGGCCCAGGGGCTGGAGAAAATGCAGCGTGGGGGGGGGACCTGTAAGAAGTTCAGCGTGGCTGTGGCTGGGCAGGGGTCACGAGGGCCTTGATAGCCCAGTTAAGGCATCTGAACTTCAGGAGGAGCTTTAAAGCAGATGGCATGATATTAACACATCTGTATTTTAAGAAAATCACCGTGGCCAAAGCATGGCATTGAACCAGAGGAGTAAGGCCAAGATCAATTCAAAGACAATGCAGGAGCCCAAGCGAGAGAGGATGGAGACCTAGACAAGGGAGCGAGGAGAGGGAGGCTGTGGGGAAACTCCGGAGGCGAGGCCGAGAGAACTTAAAGACTGAACGTGATGTGAGAGGAAGAAATGATGGGTGAGGTTCCCACTTGAGCAACGCTGACTAGTTTCATAACAATGCAAGAGAAGCAAGCTTGGGGTGAGAAAATGAATTCACTCTGGACACATCGCCTTAGAGGAGACAGTGGGACACACAAGTGGACGTGTCTAATGCACTAATGGGTACAAGGGTCTGGAACTGAAAAGACAGATTTGAACTAGAGGGCACTTGTGGCATCTAGTTACTTTTCTCTAGTTACTGAAACGTGGCCATGTCTTACAGACCCCCTCAAGCCCCAGCCACTCCATGTAGCTGCTTTCTCACCACCAATTCATGTTCTCAACTCCTCTCCTGAACACTATAGCCTGTAAAATATCAAGGAAATATTGGGGGGGCAACACCAGACTTGTATACAGACAGACAGACACTGTCACTGGTTGCATACTAGTTATCTCATGCACATGTATTTTCCCTAATTAAGTATTTAGGCCATGAAAGGTGAGACCCACAAAAGACACACAGAACCACGAGATGAGGAAACATCAAGGCTTCTCACTAAGTCACACAAATAGTAGCTTATACTGATCATTCTTGGCCGAAAGGCCTAAGAGGGAGGCTCTGGGGTGGCATGAGCCTGGCCTGGCATCGCAGCTCCTAACACACCCATTTATACCAAGCGCTGGGGTAGAGTGTCAGGCAACACAGAATCTCCGTTCACCTGGCGTATTGTCAGATGACAAATAATTGATTACAGCTGCTATGAAGAGACAGGACGCTGCAGGGCGTATAACAAGGGGAGCCTTCCAGCCCCAGGCAGGTCAGGGAATGCTCCAGTGAAGAGGGGATGGACCTTTCAAGGTGAGACATCGGAAAGTAACTAGAGGGTAGGCTAAAGTGAGGGAAATCCCAAAAAGCAGCAAGTGAGTGTGTGAAAGGCCTGAGGCCAGATTTGACTTTTTTATTAGAAAAACAGAGTGGTGACCACTCTGACCAGAATAGAGCAGAGTGGGGAGTGGTCTGGGGGGGAGCGATGAGGAGAGACAGCTTTCACTATCCCTGGGCGATCATGGTTACTGTTGTAATTTTATTGTAATGGTATTTTTTCCTAGTTGTAAAGTCTAAGAACGCCACCCTCTCATAAAAACAAACAAAATTTGTAACATCGAGGTAAAGCCGTGAGACAGCTTTAACAGGTGTTAAGTGTTTTCAGTTGCTTCTATTTTGCCCGTAATTTTTTTAGTATTTGCTGAATAAATGGATGTGGAGTATTTTATAAGTAGTATTGTGTAACGCAAACCTATTGCTTAGAAGGCTGATAGTATGGATAATAAGTTCCTTTGAGAACTTGACATAATAATTTGCTAAAGGGCCTACTTGATTGGCCTTCTCTAAAGTTTTAAGACGACTGAAGTACTTTTCAAATTAGTTAATGTAACTAAAAGGGGCAAATTCATTCTCTGTCAGTGAGGAATCAGAATTATGTTCAATGATTAACAACCTTAGGAGACTGGGCGGTCCACAAAGACCTGTGTGACTGAGGGTAAAATTTCCTCTCATCACTCAAAAACATTACTCAGAGATTTGCCAAGAGATAATTGAAACAAAACAATATGAAAACAAGTAGTGAGTAAGCAGACCTCTTTATAAAAAGTACAAATAGAACTACCCACCCATCACCTTCACCTAAAGATTCCCATTAGAATATAAGCTTTATATTTAAAAAGTAAAAATAATTTTTTAACAATAACCTTTATGAAGACAATTTGGTCCTCAATGCCAAGAGCAGTGTCTGGCACATAGTAGGTGCTCAAGAAGTATGTGTTGTATGAATGAATAAATGATGAACTATAGTAACAATGCAAATATTGAGATGATTCTTTTTAAAAATTTCAGTTTCACATAATTTTATTTTTAAAAGTATATTTTAAATGTATACTCACCCATTATAGTTTTTATAACTGCAAGAAAGGCTATTTTCCTCTTTTTCACAATATAGAAAAATTTTCATTTGGAATACTAAAATGTGCATTTTTATGTTCTGACTACTCCCCCATCCACCTCCACATGTACAGCTGCAACTACCACCAAGCCCTATATAGTTAGAGCGTATCTGTTTCTCAATAAACATCTAAATAATTTCTAGGAAAGTAAATTGCCAAGAATTGTCATCAGCAAATGTACAAGTGATATAGGGCCTAAAATGTTAAAATCTACAGCCTTAAAAGTCATCTAGTCCAGCCTTGGCCGATTTTGCTCAGTGGTTAGAGCATCAGCCCTTGGACTGAAGGGCCCCAGGTTCGATTCCGGCCAAGGGCACGTACCTCAGCTGCAGGCTCAATCCCGGGACCCAGTCGGAGCGAGAGCAGGAGGCAACCAATCGATGTGTCTCTCTCACATTGATATCTCTCTCTCTCTCTCTCCCCCTTATATCTCTCTGAAAAGCAATGGAAAAAATATCCTCAGCTGAGGATTTTAAAAAAGCTACCTAGTCCAATCCCATCAGACACCAGATGAGCTACCAAGTGCCACCCAACTTTGCATTCATGGGGCAAGGGCTCCTACAGTGTCATCACACTCCGCCAGGGATTTTCTTCACAAGTCTGTGTCAACCAATCCTAATCCGACTAAAAGGTAAACTAAAAGTACTAGATATGCACTGTGTTCACCACAACACCCTCCCTCGACGTCGAGAGATCACCTTGCTGATCCACCAGCATGGAGAGGGGTCAGCAAATAGTGGCGGGAACCAAATGCCACCTACCACCTGCTGTTGTACAGTCGACGAGCTAAGAAGGGTTTTTACTTCTTCAATAAGTGAAACAAATTAAAAGTATGACAATATTTGTGACACGTGAAAATTCAAATAAAGCTTTATTGGCACGCAGCCACGGTCATTTGTCGCCTGCTGCCTGGGGCTGCTTTGGAGCTACAGCGGCAGAGCTGAGCAGCTGCGACAGACTCTGGCCCGCGGAGCCTCAGCTACCTATCTGCCCTCCACAGAGGAGCCTGCCGCCCCTGCCCAGGAGATAGTTAAGCGGCTTTGGTAAACTTCACCTTCCAGGGAGCCAGCCTGGCCCTGCCAACCAGCTGCACTCACCCGCATGCTATTTCCTCTTCTTTGATATTGAAACTCCACAGCAAACTATTGTTTTTACCAGTCACTTAGAAAACAAAGATAAAAGTTTCCACAAAGGAAATAATAACCTTCCTTTTCCAAGGTCCTCATCGGCCTCGCTTCCAGTGAAGTTAAAGCAAATGCCTCTCTCGAGTCTGCCTGTATCACCCTCTCGGCTGAATTCAGGACTCCAGAGGTTCACTGTTACAGTGAAGGGCTCAGGCAGGGAAACAACAAATAGCTGCATTAGCAAAAATTAATCTACCCTAAGGGGGGGGAAAAGCATGTTTATTATCTGGAACTGAAAAGCATTTTTCTCTTACTGAGATGCTATTCTTTGAATATCTAAGTGTGAAAACTGTCCTTACATATTACACATCTTCTAAAAATTGAAAATTATACTGTCCCTACTTAAATACTAACCTTGCAGGTTTCCAAATGAAAACAAAGTTCCAAATTCATACCTGCTCAGTGTAGCAAAATGATTATTAAGATGTAAAAAGGTTTTTGTTTGGTTTTGTTTCATTTTATTTTTCTCTCCCGGGTACAAAGCACAGCCTTGTAAGGCATAAAGTAGGAAAACCCCATTCCCTGGGCCTTTGGAAATAACTCTAAGGGTGTCTGTGTTCACTTACATCATAACCCCCCGCTGACACGCTTCTGAAGGTACACACGGCCACTCTTCTTCGTTTCAGCGGCACGTTTAAAGAAACCTGTTGCCCAGCACGAGTAAGCAGTCCCGACGCTGCATAAATAAGGAGCTCTCTGAGTTGTAAACAGCGGTTGCTCAAAGTAGTGGAAGGCTGGTCGAGAAAGACAGCTCAGACAAGGTGGCCACGAGGCTCAGAGGGCCTCTCCTCGCTTTCCAGAGGGGCCGGGTGAGGGGACAGGACACCACATGGCTGGAAGACACTAAGGTTGCCACCATTTGGCACTGTTCAGTCACCTGCCAAACATCAACGGGACAACCTCCTACCTACACAACAGGGGATTACAAAGAGCAAAAAGGCCTGGACTCTGCCCTTGAAAAAATCACTAACCGGCAGGTAAAATTAAATGTGCACAGACCCAATAGAGCTACATGGTTGACAATGACATGTGCAGGGGTTGACTACAGCCTGCAGCCAAATCCAGGGGCATCTTGCTTCAGTAGAGAAAGTCTGATTGGAACAGGGTCACACCCAGTCGTTTCTGTATTGTCTATGGCTGCTTTGACACAGAGTTGAGTACATGCGACAGAGACCATGTAGCCCACAAAGCCGAAATATTTATTATCTGGCCCTTTTCAGAAAAAGTCTGCCAGTCCCTGAATAAGCCAGAGAGATCACATCCAGCTGGGGTGATCAGAGGAGACCACATAAAAGAGCTGGCATTTGCTCTGAGCCTTGAAAAATACGCGGTTTCAAAAGACAGAAATGGGAAAAGTGTATTGTGAGGGGCAGAGTGGCCAAGATGAGAAAAGCCCGAGAAATGAACAGACCAAATCTGAATGGGGTACAGAATACGAGAAGGGGAACTGTGGCAACGTGGCCAAAGGCACTTACCTAGACCACACAGTTTAACCGCTAGTAACAGTGCCACAGTGTCTGCCCACTTACTGGCACTGTCACTTCCCTTTCCTCTTATCTTCCTTGACATTTACAGCAAACATCATCGGACCCAGCAAAAGCCAAGGTGCAATACAAGAGTTCCAAAAACTGTCTGTTCACTCATTGATTACTATGTTCAATTTGCACGTGATTTTAATTTCAAAAACACATTTTCACATTATTGCCTAGACTTGCACTTAACCCTCGATCATGGGAGACATTACTTACCTCCACTTGGCAAAGGAGGAAAACTCGGAGACTAACCTCATGTCCCATATGGAGCCAGGGCCAAGAGACCTCAGAGTCTCTGCTCCATCCCATGACTAACTTTAGGAGGACACTCATCCAGGAGGCGCTGCCACATGGGCTGCATTCGAGACTAAAATTCCAATAAACAAAACATCAAATAATCAAACAAAAATGCTTTTTCCGGACACATCCTTGCCAAGCCTGCACTGTGGCCTGATAGCTGTATTAAAGGTGCTACTTAACTCAAAACTAGGTCCAAGACCAAGCTTGAGGTCAGTTCCTCTATGCTTCCACGAGCTCCGGTCAATATGCATATTTTGTTACAACAAGCACAGTGTTCACAGGGATTAACTTGAATCCGTTACAGACAAACACAAAACCCACCTACCAATACAAACCTTGGCAGTTGGATCATCTTTACTCTGCACTGGAAAACTTAGGATCCTAAAGAGAAAGGCTTTGTGTGTAATGAATTCTTCTGTCCCTCTGTATTGGCAAGTACACGAAACAGGGTTTGAATGAGTCCCTTAGACACCCAGCTGCCTGCTAATTAAGTTATATCTTCTTCTCAGGGAAGCGCCATAAAAGAGATTCTAGTACCTTGGGACACTAAGCATTTCCTATGCAGGAGGATATGAGGCTGCTGCCCTGAATCTCTCCAGCAGGATATTCAGTGTGCTGAGTAAACGGGAGTGGAAAACAGGAGTTACTCTCACCATCCACCGTTCCAGAGCTCAGAGCTTCCGCAGTCACCAAGTCTGCATAAATGGTTTCTTTAACCATGGAAGTTGTCTCCTCTCAACCCCTTCCCCCCGTTAACTGCTTGCTTTACACAAGCCTGTCTAGAGGCCTCTGTAACTAAATTATTTCCATTACAGTCAACTTTAGAACAGACAACGGCTCCAAAGCAGGTCTGAAACCATCTTGAAATATGTGATGATTCTTCTTCCAAAGTAAAGCCGAGGAGGCTGGCAGGGGAGCAGAGATGCTTCCAGGGTTGGTGGAGGGACTACGCCTGCTCTCTGAAGTCCATGGCCCAGTCACTCTGCGAATGAACTGTCTCCCAGCATCACCCGCCTCCCAGCCTTTCCCGACACCCGTCACTTGAAGCCAGCTTCAGAAGGCAGATCGGGGAATGTAAAGCAGAAGACAGACCAGAATCAATATGAAACCTAAACACAGCTCTGGGGACTGGCCTACAAAGCATGGCCAACCGTCCTCCCACCTGGCCTAATGAGATGAGATGTCATGAAGGTGAGCGTCACTCCCCGTCAGTAAGGAGGCAACAGAGAAGAGCCAGGGACCAAGTACAGGACTGAGCCTAAGGAGCGAGGCTACAGGGGACAGCCTGGTAGTTAGGTATCTGCTGTCCCTTGACAGCCACCTCAATGCAGCCGACCTCTACGCCTTCTTTTATTTTGGTAATTTACATTTTTTTATTACTTTTTAAACAATCAAATAATCTGGACTCATGGTGAAAATATTACAAAGTACAGATAAATAAAAATGACAAAGATGAATGGATGGAAAAAAGAAAAAGAGGGGAAAATGCAAAATTTCCCCACCCGCGAGCCCACTGCTGACACTTGGGCACTGCCTTCCGAAATCAGTTCTTGCCGACATGTCTTTTGAAGGGGTCTTTCTTGAACAGCTTTCAAATTTCATATTTTACTTTTATTCCACCTAGAAAAATGAGTTCTTCTGAGAGCTATCCCTGACATACTTCTCAAAGGCACCGATGGTTATGAATTTCTTTCCATCTAGTAAAACATAAACGTGATTCTATACCTTTTTCAAAAATTAATGTGGCCGTTTTGACCCTGGAAGCCACTTACAAACAACACGAACATCTTTCAAAAGGAGCCGTCAGTGTGATCGTTTAGGGAGGCGATGGCACAGGGGGCCGTGAGACTTCTACTAGACTAGATCAGCTATGTTTTAAATCTTCCTTTTTAAAAAAATGCATTGCACGTATACCCATGAGCTGTTTTACGTACAGACCATGACGTGAAGTACTCGCCGAATGAAATAATACTTGGCACTTTCAAAGTACCACTCTTGAGTAAAATACTTGCAAACATCTTCTGATTTAATTCAGAAACACCTAAAATTCAACTATGAAAATTGGGTTCAAAAATACTGACTTCTTCCATTTTTAAAAGGGTTTCTTTGGCCCACTGCTTTCTCAGGCTATGCACAAAACTACACTCTATCTGGAGGTTGGTTTAAAATAATTTGGCTAGCAGTTAATCATTACAAACTTTAACATATTTTTGAAAGAGAGAGGAGATCCATGAACAAGAATGGCAGAATGCTGAGAACTGTTGAAGTGGGTGAGGTGGGTACAGGGGAATCTATTACACTAGTCTCTCCACTTTCATGTATAGTATTTCAACATTTCCATAATACAAAGTTTTTTTTAATCACTGTAAATATGGCTCCTACCATGAATAAATCTTCCCCACCCAGTGTAAAGACATGAAGCTTTGCTGGAGTGGCTGCTCTGTGACCGCGGGTCCCGGAGCTCTATACTCACCTGTTCCTCACCACATGCCTACTTGGTTGGTGTTGTTCATCCCAATTTGCTATCTGAGGAAACTGAGACTGACAGGAACCAGGCCACGGGCTCAAGGCAAGTGAGATGGGAGGGGGAACAGCCACACCATGAAGGTGTCTGCTACACATATTGTTCGGTCCCTTTATAAATATTATTGTACGTGAGCATGTCTGTTTCATTGTCACTTGCAGTATTTTAGTGCATCCTGTTTTTCTAGAAAAATGAATCAGCCTCTCTCTGTTTATCCAAGATAACAAAACCAAAAAAAAAGGCCAGAGAACAATATTGGTCTGATGGAGGCCATCCTGACTGTAAAAGGAAACGTCCCTGAGTCAGTATCCTCAGTGAGAGACATCCCCTCATAAAACAACGCCGGAATATTCCAGCGGGGTCCCGATGGGCACAACTCCCACAGCGCTCAGCGGACTGCTCGGCAGCACCCACTCGAGTTCTGCCTGCCCGCGCAGGCTCCTCCTGCTCATCTCAGATGCACCCCCAAACTCTGTTTCTGCAAATGGCTCCAGCTTCAAAGCTTCCATGAGGTCACTTACCTCTCCCCTTAACAGAGACGCCCTCCCCGCCCCTCTTCTCTGCCTATCAGAGCTCTCCCCTCCTCTAAAAGCCAGCTCAGGAAGCACCCTCCTCTGCGCCCCACACCCCCCAGCTGGAAGTACAGGCTTCGTCCTCTGTACCTGCCCAATGAAGGGCTCACGTTTCCATATATTATGATAGGCCATTTTCAGGTTTCGCTCTAAAACTCAGTGTCAGTTATTTAAGACAAAGGCCATGTGTCGATTCATGCTCACATCCCACGGTCCCAGCACACAGAAGAGGCTCAATGTGGCAGGAGGAGGGGGGGGAGGGAGGGAGGGAGGGAGGGAGGGAGGGAGGGAGGGAGGGAGGGAGGGAGGGAGGGAGGGAGGGAGGGAGGGTTGCTTTACAGGCCAGAGGTGAGTCTAATAAAGTTGCCAAGTAAAGGCAAACGGGTGCAGGAAAACTGCTTTGAAAATCTAGCTGAACATTAAGTTTGCTGAACCATTTTTAGACATTCTATCCTTAATGCAACCAGCATAGCGAGTTTCCCCGGCTTTGGGTCAGGCAGCTGAAAGATAACTGGCTTGCACTCAGGCACCATACTGTGGTCACACTCCTGAGGGTCTCCTGGGAATCAGATGAGCAGAAGGAAAAGCACATCTCATCCCACATCCACTCTGGGGCCCCTTCCCAGAGCCCATGGGGAATACTATGCAACCCAGCATCCTCTCTCTGCCCCGCTCTCTCCAGGCCCACGGAGTTGCACATGGGTGTGCCCGATGCACACACAATGCAGGGTCACTGTGTTCTTCAAGTACACAGCTACTAGAGTCCTATGGGTTTCCATGGACTAGATGTTCTCATTACTTCTAGCTAGCCTCATTCTAACAAAGGATTTAGAATTCCATAAATCACATCAATGTTATTCATTAACTCTAAAAACCTCTCCCATGGATATGAAAATAAAATGTAGAATATTCCATCATTGGATAAAAGAAAATAGCTGTTACTATAGTACATGCTCGTAGAAAAATCTGAGAAAAATGTATACCACAGTGGACAGTGGATATTCAAATGGTGGATTATGGGAGATTGTCCCCTATGTTTAACAAAAAACTATGATTACTTTTGGCCCTTGCTAGTGGCTCAGTTGGTTAGAGCGTCGTCCTGTACACCAAGAGGCTATGGGTTTTATCCCATCAGGGCATATACCTAGGCTGCATGTTTGATCCCTGATTGGGGCTCGTACAGGAGGCGACCGATCGATGTTTCTTTCTCTCTCTCTCTCCTCCCTTCCTCTCTCTCTAAAATCAATGTAAGCATATCCTCAGGTGAAGATTTAAAAACAAAAAACACATTACTTTTGAAATAATTTTTAAGAGGTGTTTTTTTTAAGGGCTACTTTCAAGTTCTTACGATGGACTAAAACAAGAACTTACAAAGATAAAGTCTGTGCCCTCTGCACGCACGTTCTTTCAGAGACTGAAGAATGGTACGAGGGGCTCCGCGAGCCAGTAGGCTGCTGTCCACGGGGGCCACAAGCCTGGGCTACAACACCGTGCAGCCAACTGATTTGTCCTGTCCGCGTGTGCTGGGGGGTCAGCAGACACCAAGGAGCTGGTACCCAGCTGGGGGTGGGTGACCCAGCAACTGAGCATCCCTCCGTGCCAGTCTTGGTGCCAGAGGACCCACACACGTTTGCCTAACCTTCACGACATCTAAGGCAGGCAAGAGGCTACATAACTTACCCCAGGTCACAAAGCCAGAAATGGCAGAGCCAGCCTTTGAAACCAGGTAAGTCTGGCCCCAGAAAGTGCTCCAAACCAATGGAACATGAATATGTGGTCCTCACACATCTGGAGCTTACACACTGATGGAGAAAAAAGTGAGGGATACGTAACGTCGGATGTGAGGAATATCAATGAAGATTAAGGACAAGGGATCCGGGAATGTAGAGCAGAGAAAACTTATAAAGGGCAGAGGTGAGATTTAAACCACTTCTGTCTGGACATACAGTCTTTGAGCTCTATTAGGCTGCCTCTCCAAGCAGCAGAAGCCTGGAAAGACAGAAGTGCCAAATGAGAGAGCTGTGACCTGACAAGTGCGAACCTGTCCCCTCTGCCCTCCCCTATAGAGCCCCAAGTACCACCTGGGCTCCACAAAGGGGCAATGCAAGAGCCAACGCCAGCCTCAGCCCACTGACATCTGAGTGATACCCAAAGAGATTTAGGCTGCTGGCCAAACAAGGAAATCCAAGATAAGCCTGCCATTCCATCATGACCTCGAACTGCTGGGAGGCAGACAGAAACCATGGCCCCTGGCGAGGAGGAGCAGCCCTGCTGTTTTCCCCGGCACCCTTCGCAAAGAGGCGAAATTCACCAGCAGTCACACCTCTCTGAGGTGGCGCCATGTGGTGCAGGCAGGCAGCTGGGACTCTCCTGAAGGCAATCCTTTAGGCCCCCTACAACTTCTCAAAGAATGAAAAATAGCACTGCTTCCCCCAGACTTCACACTAACTGACTGGCGATCCTATGAGGCAGTGTTTGTCAGCAGCTTTATTAAAAAAGAAATCAGGTGTATAGCACTGGTTGGTGATTTCTTCAATCTCCACACTCTCTTTATTTGGAGCTCAAGAAAGGTACTTTTGTTCAAGCTTATTACTTTACAAAACTGCCAAAGGGAGGCCCCCAGTTTACCTTTATTGCCCGAGGATGGGATGGCCCAGCAATCCCACCTGCTTGGGTTGCTGGTTAATCAAAAACTGAACTTGCAGATCATATTACACCAATGGTCTGGTTTTCTCAACATCTCAGGGAGTTGATTTCTAAATTTTGTTTTCCAAACTGGTGATCCTTTGGAAGCATCTAGGACTCTGCCACTGCACCTTCCTTTAGGGGCCCTATTAGGGGCTTGGCTCCATTTACTTCTACACACTTTGACTTTTTTCATTTGTTTGGTCCTGGGCTTCATCGTAGGCAGATGAAGTATTAGCACTTACCTAATACTTTACATAGACTGGCTTTCTGAATCCCAGAAACAGTCTTTTTGGATATGTGCTTTTGTTATCATCTCTGTTTAGAGATGAGGAAACCGAGACACAGAGAAATTAAGTAATGTGCCAGGGTCGCACCGTTCCTAAGAGGCAGAGTCAACAACTGAACCCAAACATTCTGGCTCCAGAACCTTCATTCTCAACCACAAGAGGGCTTAGGGTAACTTGTCTTCTTTATGCTTTAAATGGGGTTCTCACAAATGAAAGCATGGCGTGTGGTGCGTAGGCAGAGGGACACGGTCATGCATGACATCCTAACCTCAGTGGTGTGGACCTCAGGGTGTTCACTGGCTCTCCTTGGTCGGCCCTCACCCCGAAGCCCTCCCAGATGACAGTAAGTCTGTCAGCAGAGCTCAGCGGGACTGATGAGTCTGCATCAAGAGTGTTCAGGGATCAGTTGCCTTCAAATTCAGCTCCAAGTGCTTTAAGGCAGATCCTTTGGGAAGCTGGGTCTCATGTGACTGCATATCCTGTTCTGCACCCTTCCTGCACCGCCGGCACATGCACGCACGCACACGCACATGCACGCACACACACACACAGCTACCTTTGCAAAAGACTTCTTTTAAACAACGCAGAGTACCTACTCAACATGACAGACGATGTTTCTATAGGAACCGAAACAAACACCTTAGATCATTTTTATCCAGCTCCTGTCTATCGGCAGGTCAAGATCCAGCTCAAATCCCATCTGTCTAATTCCACTAACTGCATTTCCACTGCAAAAAGTAACAACTCTGTCCGCCCCACACCCAGGAACAAACCCTCCAGGCTGCAGAGATCCCACACATCATGCTTCACATAAGAATCCTGGGCTTTTTAGGCAGTGCCTTCCAACTACTCGACTTGCTCAGAATTATGCGAGTGGAGAGGGTGCAAACAAACCACAAAGGCGGGAGCGCCGTAAAGAATCCGAGCCGCCCTCGGAAGGAAAATTCTATTCTGCACTGGGATTAATTTTGCTGAATGAACCACAGATCCCTCAGAGCAAACCTGCCGCCATTCTCACTTCATGGTCCTGAAAATGTCAGAGAATGACACCCTTTTCTACCCTGGCTTTCGCCTTGCTTGAACTGTTTAGAGGTATACTAAATACGGCTATTTAAAGGGCAAAACACAGGGCCCAAACAGCTTCTACGCCTCTCTTATGAAGAAAGTCCTTGTTTTTAAACTTTTTAAGCTTCTTAAATTTGCTTTTTCGCTGTCTACTTTTAAAAATTCCAGACAGTAACTCTAATCACAGAAGTCTTTGTGAAAGTATATTTCTGTGATTTTTTTAAAACTCAAGTAATGTTATTGGAAGGAAGGAGAAAACCACAGTGCCAAACAGAAGTGACTAATGCCGGTAGCAAGTGCTGCAAGAAAGAAGGCCCCACAGAGAGGCCGCTGCTCGTCCGCAGCCTGCTGTCACCGTGGCCGCGACCACTAGGTCACCAGCTACCAGGGTGTCCAGCTCCCTTGAAGTGTTAACCAAAGCAACCAGGTGCAACTCCTTTCACTGGCAATATTTTGCTAATGTAGGGGGACGGACAAGAGGATCTAGAGCTAAGGAGAAGACGACGTTTTTACAAACTCAGTTCAGCAGCAGACAGAGCCACACAGTAGGGCCCGCGCCCTGACGCTACGGATCCACTTGTGAGCTGTGAGCTGCGTGTGTTCTGCCAGCCGGTGTCGGGCACTGCAGGCGTTCCCCAAATGTCTCACACGGAGGGTGGACCAGTGGCCTCACACTAAACTCTCTGAGTCCTCTACTGTGGTTTCGGAGCGTTGGCAGTTTCGCAATGCATATGCAGTTCTTTGATGTTATAAGGATGCTTTAGCTGGGTCCCAAAGAGTCAAAGGGCTTAATCAGTCAGGTCACTTTCCTTTCTCTCTATTCTCTCGACCCGCTCACTCCCCTTTACGTAAAAAGCATTTTAGTAGAAATCATGAATCCATATGCCTCGTGCTCTGCGGGCGCAAACAGTACGCCCCTCCGCTGCTTCTCACTGCCCCCCACAATGACAGGGCTGGCAGCAACTGCTTCCTCATGAATGCAGCATCGCTCACCTTAAGAACAGCAAGGGGCTAGTTTTAACCCAGTCTTGGGAGGTGTTTCCCTGACAGCAATGTTTTCGTTACGACCAGGTTGATTAGAGCGAAATTGGGATGTTGTTATTATTTTCCCAAGTGCTAGTATCTTTTTGGTTGCTATTATTTGAATAATGGACTTAGTTTGCAAAAACCATGAAAATACAACCAATTTTCAATTTATTAGGGACATTAAATATATACCAATATAATATATGAATAATACATAACAGTGATAATCTTTTGGTAATTAACAACTAATGTACTTGATTCAATAACCAACTGAAATGATTCTGAGCTGATCACCATTTTTTCCTCACTGTCCTCAGTAAAATCCATGGCCGTGATAGTCTTAGATCCACAAACTGCATTTCTAAGAGTTAATTCTAGTGAAGTAATCATGGATGTACCTTAAAACTTTATAAGAATATTCATCACACGGCTTACTGAAAATGTGAAAATGGGAAACCATCTAGATAATCACTAATGGGGGCTGGGTAAATTAATTAGGGTACGACCAAAAAACAGAATGCTGGGCAGCCAGTAGAGTCAGGCTACGATGCCCTTACCTGTGAAAGGCATCCCAAATTACTAAGCTGCAAAATATGTTGTCTTTCTTTTTATGAATTAAAGCCTATATCTACTAAATAACATCACTTTCATGAACTTTTATTCTGACATCTGACTTGACCAGGAGAGAAATAATTTCTGTGGGGAAATGTAGATCTATATAAATAGAAATATTATTGCTTCCAGGACTAACCAGCTACTGTGTGTCCATAGACAAAGGAGGTAAAATCGTGACGAACAAACTGGAAGGCTACTTCTTACGGCAGATGGGAAACCGCAAGTAATGCTAAAAAGTCACAGTCCTCTCTGAATGACCTTCGTTCCCAATGATGGCATTAATTCTGCATCTCATTACCTTTATGTAGTCTGGACAAATGCCACGCTCACTCTCTTGGATGCATGTCATCTCTCCAGTCAGCCTACAGGGTTAAAACTAGGGTCTCTGTCTCCCACTGTAATGAAGGTATGTGGTCCCTGTCTGCTTGGCACCCCTTCCCCTCTCCGGCCCGCCCCCCATGACCACTTCCCTTAAGAAACTTCTCCATTCCAACGGCGTGTTCCCGCGTGGTGACCAATCCAGTGCCCTGCTATGCCAGGCTCAGAGGAGGGCAAACAATCAGATGCTGGCGTACACCGAAGCTGGAGGCAGAAGGAAGCCCTCTCACCTTTCAAGATTGGGTTAAGTCAGGGCATTCAGTGCTGTGCTTAGAACAACGCGTATCTTCCTTATGAGAAAACACCTGATCGCTCACCTGGGACACGGAAAGCCCAGGTCTGCCCAGGGCCACACTCCTGCTAACAGGAGAGGAGACGTGGCCAAGGGGAAGAGAAATGCCAGGAAACAAACGGGAGTCCAAAAGATACTGATGCATACAGTCCCCGGATCTGGGGTCAACCTTCACCTCACTTGGTAATGTACCAGCTAGTGCCAGTTGGGCATCTGTCACTTAGAGCTGGAACAGTCCTGACTGGCTCCTTGTCACTCACACAAGCCAGAGAGAGGACTCTGCGTTCTATGCTGTGTTCATGGCCAAAAGGTCCAATCTCTGTTCTCCAAGCCGTCCAGGTAACTGGCTTATCACCTTGAAGGTGTAGGTCACACACATTCACTTCGCTGCATCCTAAAATACTAGTGTTTGTGCAAAGGAGAAGAAACTGGTTCTTTCTGCTTCTTATGAAACTTAGAAAAATAAATCGTCATCACTTAATCTTCATAGACGGTCTCTTCTCAGGAAAGGTTGGTTATTAGTAAAATAGGCAACTCTGTCCTTTTTGTCCCTGCCTTCTGTGTCAGAATTATAGTGACTTGGTTGGTTGGTTGGTTTGTTTGTTTGTTTCTAATGAAGCAAAAATTAGGACCACATACAAACAAGTGTATTCTCATAAGGAAGACATGAGTTGTTCTAAGCACAGCACTAAATGCCCTGACTCAACACAAATGACACCTCCTTAATCACTAACATACCTCCATACAGCACCCTGTTTCCCATTTAAGTACCTACCAAGGCCCTCCCTTCCTTCGTGTCTGACACCCAGTTGAGCTCATGGATCAAGGTGACACTCATAAACCATTCCTGGCAATAAATATGCTGCAACCGCATAGTAATGACTGCAAAGTAATTGTCACTCATGACAAATGAGTTTTCCTGCAGGGCCCAAGAAATAATATCACAGATGGTGTTCTGAGTCAAACAGAGATACAAGGACAGGTCTTAAACTGGGGAAATTGTGTATGTGGAGATTTCAGTAGAAAACAATTGTAAATAAATTAATCCCACTCTGTCAATCCTCTACATTCATTACTGGAACCTCCTAATTAATAACACAGCCTCCAAAAAAGTGCCCAAAACCAATAGACAGTGATGCAACACCCAGGGGCAAATCATGTCAGGTAAGCATCCTTTGTGTTACATCAACCTATTTCCTATGCTTTTTTCTCCCCTAAAATCCACCCAGTTGAAATCAGTCACTATATAAAACAAAGCTAATAACTTCCCTTGTTTGAACAAGAATTTAGAGAATGCGTGAATACAATCATATGCATGTAGTAGGGGGAAAAACAGTGACCAGAACCAATGCGTTTAGCATACAGATAAAAATAATTTTTTCTTCAAATAATGTTTGTTAAAAACCCAAAAGCAGACTATTATTGGTTAGAGATGAAATTCTACTCCTTTTTTCCAAATTTCAAGAGAAGGTACTGAAGTGTTTGCTCATGAAGTGACAAAATGGCAGCAGTTGGAAAATCGTCCATATAGAGTGTGTGTTCAGATGGGGTGATGAAATTCATAGAACATAGGGGTGCATCCAAGAATAGTATCAATAACAAGATGTTGCCCAACCTTGGCATATAGTGAACAACTGGTTGAACACCTACTCTGTCCTGAGGCCACCAATCAGCTGCTTGGCCAATACTTTATTTATGCCCTGCCTTGCCCTCTTTTTAGTTCACACTAATGTCATATCCTGCCTACTGGGCCACTCCCCAGCACCTCTCCAAAGCAAAGCAAAGCAAAGCAAAGCAAAGCAAAGCAAAGCAAAGCAATCTTAGGCCAGGTAAGCTAGAGGCTAACAAGAAAGGTCAAATGAGACATGAGATATATCTTAGGGTCTTAGGATTGCCAGATTTAGGAAATAAAAACGCAGGTTACCCAGTAATATCTGAATTTCAGATACACAACAAATAATTTTAGTATGGTGTGTCTCATGCAAAATGTGGGATATACTTATACTGAAAATTGAGCCAGTTTATCTGAAATTCAAATTTAACAAGACATCTGTATTTTATCTGGCCCTACTTAGGGCAAACACCTAATCCCTTTTCTTTCCTGACCGTAGTAATCCAAATTTCCTGCGAAACACTTGCGCCCATTTTCAGCCACGTGGGGTGTCATGTTGGGTAGTCAACCCTGAATTTATGCTGCACAGCGAAATGCAACAGGCAAAGGAAGAGCGCGTTCTGATGGGAAGAAACTCCTCTGGATTCTCCCAGGGACACGGACGCCTGAGAGAAGGGAAGGTTTGACAGCTGCCTAAACCGCGCTCCTCTGCATCCCTCTGAAACGCGGGGGGAGGTGGTGGCAGCCGGAGAATGTGCTTGGCCCCAGCAGGCATCCCAATTCAAACTGGCTAAAACCTGGACTAAACCACGCAGAGACGTCTGTCTCGTAAGGGCCATGAGACCCTGGGTTGTTTTTATCTCCTGATAAAATTTACAAAGCTCTCTAGGGTGGGTCTTCCCCCTTTCTTTGTTTAGGGTAGCCTAGACCAGTCTTTTTTTTTTTCCTTTGGAGAAAGTATTGTTTTAAAAACAATTCTGAAAGCGTAAAAATTCCCATTATTAAGCCTGTGGGAAACCCAAACAACAAACATTATTCTAACAAATAGCTTCCACTGAATTTAAATTTGGTTTTTGGTATTGTCCACTGCTTTGTAAGATGGGCTAACCTTTCCCCCAGGATTCTCTTTTTCCATATGATGGAGTGGGTGTGTCCATGCCAACAGGAAATACAGCTTTGGAAAAATGACTATCTGGATCAAGTCCAACCATTTCAGACTTTACCACAAGGGAGAATTCTAATCCAATGATCAAGTCTTACAGATCACTCTTCCAGCAGTCATCTCTCCCAAATAAGAAAAAATTAAAAGAAAAACATTTTTTCTTAATTTTACAGCATAAGTTTAAAAGGAAAAGTCTTCCCCAACTCCAGGAGCATTTAAAGTCTGAAGACTGGCCCTCGCTGGTTTGGCTCAGTTGTTAGAACGTCAGCCCACGGACTGAAGGGTTCTGGATTCGATTCCGGCCAAGAGCACGTACCATAGTTGCAGGCTCGATCCCTGGCCCTGGTCGGGGCTCGAGAGCGGGAGGCAACCAATTGATGTGTCTCTCTCACATTGATTCTCTTTCTCTTTCTCTCTTTCTCTCTCTCCCCCCCCCCCCCCACCACTCTCTCTGAAAAGCAATGGAAAAAATATCCTGAGGTGAGGATTAAAAATAATAACAATAAAATAAAGCCTGAAGACTGGGAAGGCCTTAGCCTCCCTAGTTAAATAAATAAGGCTCTTGCCCAGCCGGTGTGGCTCACTGGTTGAACGTCGACCCATGAACCAAGAGGTCACTAGTTAAATTCCCAGACAGGGCACGTGCCCGGGCTGTGGGGCTCGATCCCCAGTAGGGGGTGTGCAGGAGGCAGCCGATCGATGATGCTTCTTTCACTGATGTTTCTATTTCTCTCCCCCTATCCCTTCATTCCTCTCTAAATATCAATAACACATATTTTTAAAAATTAGCAAATTTATAAAACAATAATAATAAACAAGGTTCTCTATAAAAAACAATTTCATTCCTTTCTCAATCAAATTAAAATGTTTGATTGAGATCTTCGGGCTCCAAAAGTACTTATATTTGTACTTTCCACCTATTATACTTATACCCGTACAAAGAAGGACCTCAGAGATCATCTAAGAACTAGCTCAATATTTCTTAGCTTAGGAAACACCAACCAGGACTCGAATGAGCCTCTAAAAACTCTTTCCATCGAACCCTGTGCTTTCCCCAGTATCACGCCTATGCTCTGTCATTTCTGAATCTGAAGGAATCTCTTCTGTTTCCCAAGTACCAGTGCCTGCCCAACCCCCGGTGAGGTCCAAACAAAGCCATGGAGATATCTTTCTTCACTGCAAGAATCGTTGATAAGTACCTTTGGTTTTAGACGGGACTGGCCCTAAATAATGCATTAGAAGCCCCGATAAAGTTTTAAATTGGGTAACAGCACATAGTAGAGAAATTTTTTAAAAAAACCTTCCAAGTCATCAACCCATCTAGAGTACTTTATTATGACAGCACATAACAATATGCAAAGCATATGTAGAAGCATATAGAAAAAACATGAAGTTCTTAGGTGATGAGATTTTTTCATGAGTCTTTTCTTTTTTAAAAAGAATTTCCAGTTATCATTATAAATTATTTTTCCAATAAGTAAGATTCTAATATTTAAGTGAACCATAAGTATGAGTGATGGTCCCAAGACAACTTGTATAAAATGAAAGTCTTAAGTCTATAAAATTTTGCTTCTGCCTCCAGCTCTAGCAATGAACAAGAAGAGAGAAAAAAAAGATTTTTTACAGAAGAAAGAAAAAAGAAAATCAGCAACTTATCTCAGACCAGTAGCCAAAGACAAAGATCTACAATTTCAGAGGTCATCGGCTCCTTTCTGGCCACCTCAAAGCCAGGATATGCCTCCATCTGCAGACAGGTGATCAGAACTTCTCACTCTTCCTCCAGGCCAGCTCAGGTCTGCTCAGCTCGCTGTATTTCCAAGCAGCCATGAGACAGAAACCCAAGGCCAAGGCCTTGCACAGTCACGTGCCCAAGCCCCTATGCCCTTACTGAGGGGCAAACAGAAGAAGTCTGCATGTAAGTCAGTGCACCTGAGCCCCAGGACCAACAGGAAGCAGTCATGATGCTTAAGGTAATGAAAACAGATGGTAACTCAGCCATTTAAGCTCTCCCCTCCAGGGTCATGGTGCAGGACACAAGGTCCTGAAGTCACCCCAGGAATGAGGTCCATTCTCACCTCATCCATTTCTTTTTGCACAACTTGCATTTGGACGCAGCAAACTACATTTCCTCTACTCATTCCTTCCGTTCCTAAGCTCTACTTAATTCTGAAAAGAGCCACAATCTAATGATAGACTTAATAGGGGGAAAGGGGTGTCAGTGCCCCGGAGACAAATATTCTTTTGTCGAGATCTCCCACACAAAATCTGGTCATTGTGTCAACCCGGAAATGTTGACCTGTTCACAACTGCTGGGCAGTTCAGACTAGTGGGGAGGCGACCAGGCAGGACCTGTCTCCACTCAGCTGGGCCAGAACAGAAGCGGAGAGTGAAGACTCCTGTCTCCCCACAGTGGATTTTCTGTACCTCCCACCAAGTTCATGGGGCAGAAGCTAAGTCTGGGTGAAGAAAATGCCTTACTTTCCATTCTATCAAAAGACCTACTGTTACAAAGGTAAGAGTCATAGGTTTCAAAAACCTACTTACTTTAAACAATAAAAAATATTTTTGCAATTCTGGGTAAGAAGGCAGGCCTTGCCTAAAATCCAAAAGTGTAGGGTTCCTTGATTCTTAGTAACAACGCTGGCCAAATCAGGGATACAGTTCTGAAATCACTGATAAAATATTAACATTTCATCCCTTACCCAGTTACTGAAAAGGCATTTTGTCTTCACATACAAACCCCAAACACAAGAGCCAATAGATGCTGAATAATCATAAATGCAGCTACCTTCTGAGATAACAACCTTCAGCATAAAGCCTACAAAGGAAGTACTCCACCTTCCTTGCCCGTCCCCATAGAACGTGAAACCCAATCCCTCTGCACCTTCTCAAAGCCGGAAAAATGCCTCACCTCCTATAGTCATTCTTCTCAAGTGGCCTGATGAAGTAGTGACCAGAGCACAAATCTGGACCCGAGAACAAGAAAGGCCTAACACATGCAAGGGGAGACATGGAATTATCCCAACAAGGCTAAGCAGGTCCGCACTGGCAACTGCAACCGTGGTGATGGCTCGGGGTTCCATGCTCGGTCAGGGGGCCGAAAGGCACTGCACCTTACTAAAACGGACAACTTGAAGCATTAGTTTTGTATACATTTATTTTTACTTATTTACATATTCATTTTGATAGCCATAATGTGGTCCCTCTGCACTTGTTGAGTCACCCCAGGCTCCACAGCCCTTCTAGCATGATCCTGACTCTAAGGAAGCAGGCAGGGTAGTTTCCACTTCCCAGGAAACTGGGCTGCTGAAGCTGCAAGCTTATCAAGTGGCAGAGCTGTGATTCAAACCAGAACGTCTTGACTGCAAAGCTCACAAGTACTCCCTACGACTGTGCCCTGCACTGGTGACCAAGTCTCCAACCACCTGTCCCTGCGCGCTGCGCGAACACGGCCACCAGACCTGTTCCTCCTTCCACAGCGGCGAGGGGACTGCTGTTGACAAACAACATGGAAACCACTGCAGTGAAGGCCATTTCCCCTTAAAAATAAGTGCAATTAGCCAAACGGTGCAAACAACCCAAATGTCTACCAACCATTGGATGGATAAACAAAATGTGGTTCATCTATACAATGGAGTATTATTCAGCCATAAAAAGAAAGGAAGTACTGATATGTACTACAACACAGATAAACCTTGAAAACACTAAGCCAACCGAGTAAAAGAAACCAGTCACAAAGTCCATATAATACGATTCCATTTATGTGAAATGTCTGGAGCAGGCCAACCTGTAGAGATACAAAGTATACTGGTATAAGGCTGGGAGGCTGTGGGTACATGTGCGGGGGGTGAGAGTTAATAAGCTATCTCGCTAGCAAGGGATTCTCTCTGTGGTGATAGAGGTCTAACACTGACTGTGATGACGGTTGCCCATAACTGTGAATATAGGAAGAACATTAAATCATACACTTTAAATGGGTTAAATGTATGATGTATAAATTATACCTCAATAAAGCTACTTAAAAATAAATATAACTGGTTAAGAAAATTAAAAGAGCCCTTAGCTATTATCTCCTCCAAGTTCCTCATTTAAAGGTGAGGAAACCTATCGGTGGCCTCAATATTAGGGTCTAAATCAGTGCCCCCAATGTGCCCTGCCTACTAGGCCCACTACTCAGTGTTCCCTGGGTACCCAACTCAGTGCCAGACCATGGGTAACGGGAGACCCTCATCCCTGCCCCCAAAGAGCTTAAACTGTAGCTGGGCTTCTTTGGGCCTGAAACAGTGAAGTTATACCCAAGCCTGTAGCACTGGGTTCAGAGCTGGTAGAGACCCAGGAGCTGAGGGCTCAGGCAGGAGGTGAGGGCACTCCAGGGACGGGAGACAGGCACTGGCAAGAAAGAGTTCCGTTTATCTCAGGCGCTGCAGATGAGTTTAATAACATTACAGCCCCATAACTAGGAGAACAGGTGAGCAAGAGGGACTTCAGCCCCGAGAGGACAGGATGCCAGGGAGAGTCTGAAGTGGGAAATGACAGGATGCGAGCTGTCTTTACAGACGATAAGCCTGGCTGTGGCGTGCAAGGGACCGAGGTCAGAGGCCAGTGTGTCATAATCTGCAAATGACGTATCAGGACACACACACAGGGCAGAGGCACAGGAAGGGAGCGGAAGGCCGGATGAGAGGTCCCGCAGGGGAAAAACAAAACCCAAACACTCAAGCCCTGTGGCAGGGGACAGAGGGGCAGCTGGGGCACTGACGCTGGGCCCAGACTGCCCGGTTTTAAACCCTTACTGGCCGTGTGACAGGTCAGGTTCCTTGAATGCTCTGTGCCTCAGTTTCCTGAGTGAAGTGAGGATAACGGAGTGTTTCTGTCCGAGTGGCTGGAAAGCGTACAGTGCCTAGAGCCTTGCCTGGCCCAGAGGAGCGCTACGTGGCACTGGGTAAATAAGTGCATTAAGATCTCCATGACCCAGCTTCTGAAGGCAACAGCAGCAACCGGGAAAAGCCTCATCAGCTCCCAGCTTCCTTCTCACTCACTTTTCCCTGCTCACTCACCGGCCTCTATTCTAGGAAGAATAACATGCTCCAAGCCCTTGAGGGTGGGCCTTCGGGGAGAAAGGGGCCACATGCACAGTAATCGGCTGAGCTGCGCGCCTGTGAGGAGCCCCAGCCCGCAGGAGACCGGGGAAGACCGGGCCCAGCCAGGCTGGCGTTCGGCAGGCAGGCCGAGCTCCTGCTCAAAACGCAGCTGCTGCCCTGGGGTGCTGCTCAGCTGGCACTGCCCTTCCGCTCGAGGCTGCCCTTGCCTCTTTCCTGCTCTGCTTCCCAGCGGCTCGCCCTCTGGGCCTGGCCACGGCCTCTCCTCACCAGGCCTGTCCCCCTACAGCTGACCTAAATTAACAATGCTGGCCAGAAAGTTCTGGGCAGGCCTTATAGACGAGGAGAGGAGGGATTTCCAGGGCTGGAGGAAGGGACACAGTCTGTGGTCTTGACCAAAGAGCCAGGATGACAGTCAGAAATCAGAACCAGGCTCTGCCCCGCCGTCCCCTGCAGGCGGCTGGGATTCCTTGGTGGTGTCTCTGCCTATCGCCCCCATGGTCCACACTCACAGGCCTGCTGGAGATACAGTGCCCATACTTCTACAAGTTTCCAACTATCATAAAAATGCAATATAACTTTAATAACTGGACTTGTTGAGTCTCATGTCTTTGGGTAATTACTAAAAATATTCCTTCAAGATGATGAAAAACTTAAATGAACTAAGAACTGGATTTATACCAGGTATTTCAGGTGAGGCTTAAATAGCATTACAGTTTCAGCGCTTGGAAAATGGATAAATAAACTGTGGGATAGTCGTATGCTGGAATAATATAGAAAGTAGATTTCTAGCTACTATCACGGAAAAACATAGTTTCAAGTAAAAAGGGGGAAAAAAGGAAGTTACAACATGTAAAAAAAATCGGAACCACAGGTTTCTGCATGAACATGTATGTATGCCTGAAGGACAGATCCTGAACAGACGGGGATTCACCCTCTGGGGAAATGAGCAGGGCTGGGGGTAGAGTCAAGAGACACTGCCTCTGGCTAGATTTCTTAAAACAAAATATAACTTGGGCAATTTTTAAAATATTAAAAATGGATATTGTTGTATTTAAATATATTACCATCTATGAGTAAAGTAAACTTGGTTTATAATTCTAAATTCTTCCCTTTATTCTGGTCAGAAGGAGGCTCACTTTCCAGTCTTCAGAGATCTGAAAATTTGATAATATTAAATCCTGGTTCTGTGTGACCTTAAGGGACACGTAAAGAATAAAAGAGCCAAGGCTAAATTTTATAGTAAAGATATTAATACTGGATATATGATTTAGAATGTGATACTCCTGGGTTTATCTGGTTAAACTTCCTTTTAAGTTTGTTTGTGGATGGTGGTGATACAACTGAGCATGAACTTGAGGCTGTGTTTAAAGACTTACTACTAACTAGCTCCTCTGACATCTCTGTACTCACTATTGACACAGCTAATCTGTTTAATTACAGTGTTGTTGATATCTCAAAGTCCCTTATTTACTTTGCATCCTGAAAAATCCTTTGAAACCTAAACAGTCTACTACCTCTCCAGCTCCGCTTGGAAAGGCTGCAATCTTAGGATCATTTGAAAGTGGGAAGGAGGAGGAGGAGAGGGAGAGGGTGGGAGGCTGTTTTTCCAGCATGGAGTGGAATGTGGAAATAATCTGGGAACAGATGAATATACTGGAGTATCACCAGCAACTTTTCCTCTCTTGGATCATCAATTTTCTGTCTGAGGAAGTGATTTCATAGAATTTATAGTTAGACTAATAATTAAATACAAAGAATGAAATATATTCCAAAGTGTAATATACTTTATGTGTAACCACTATGCTAAGCACATACCAACACCTGACACACAGTATCTGCTCAGTAAATATCTATTGGCTTATTGTGTAGAAAAGAAGCACCAGATTGACCTAAATAATGGAGAAATTAAAATTTTTTTCTATTTCTTTCAGCAAATATTAACTGAACTCCTACTCTGCATGCCAGGCACTGGGCCAGGCACTGGAGAGGTACAAGGGTGGTAAGGTGTGGTTCTTGTCCTGAAGGGATTCACAGTGCAAAGGAGGAAAATAAAACAAAAGCACTCTCTGCTGGAGTTGTCTGTTATTTCTAACACTCATAGATGGGTGTCCATTACATCTAACCTGAAAGCATGCATTTCTGCCTCTGACTACCCAGTCCCATTTTATTTCAACAGCATGTTCAACACCAGGACTGATCTCATCAAATATTGCCTGGCACCAATGTGTGATGGGCATGAGGGACCATGCAACACGGGGTCCACATTCTGAGAGTTGACGCGGGGGAATGAAGAAAGCCGTTCGCTGAGCAAGCCTTATACATCATTTTAATGGACGAGAGAAAAGATTAATTGTCAGACTACCTGCGCAGATCACACTACTATGGGGATCTGGAGAAGGAGGGGACCCCTTCCGGCTGGTTGGTATAATAGGTGTTAAGGGAGAGGGGTTGGCCTGAGTCTTAACAAACCAAACAAGGAGATGGAAGATCTCCCAGGCCAGTGAGAGAAATGGCACATAGTCTAAATCAGAAGTCCAAAGACAAGACACTCTGTATGAAATATGCGGAGGCCATGAATAGAAAACTGGAGAGAGCTGCTCGTTTACAATCACTATGGGCTGCCTTCAGGCCTGTTTATTAACAGTCCCAGGAAATCACTCCACTGTTACAAACACATACGCTGAGAAGAAGGTGACCTACTGCAAAGGGACACAAGCCCCAAGTCGAATACAACTCCCTGATATTTGTATTGTTAAAGAGTTCGCATGGAGGGCAAAGCATTAGCACGATACTGGCTCTGGACTTTGCATTTTTAACCAAAAGATAAAAATGACTCATTTTCTCTCGTCTCTGTACGTGGGTCCCTCGCTGCCTTGGCCTATTTCTCTTCTCCCTTTATTTTTCTCTCTCCACCCTTCTCTGTGTAAGTTGGAAAAGAAAAAAAAAAAATCAATGCCGCCAAGTCTGTATGTTTAAATTCAGCCCACATGACATTTCCTTCGAGTTTAATTGCTTCCATACAATTTATATCCGCTAGTCACGCTAGACCCCAGAGTATTAAGCTTGCTCTTTTCACAAAGAAGCTCTTGTCCTATAATAACCCCCGTAATCAAAATGCAGGAATTATGGGTAAGGCCCAGCCGGATGACGACGGGCGAAACAAACAGATTTTTAAATTCCCCCCAAGCAGGCAGGAAGCGAGTCAGAGCCGCTGCCTACGGCCAGGCTGCAGAGCAAAGCCGCCCGAGCGCTCGCTGAGTGGCAGCCCGGGCACCCGGCAGGTCGCACGCAGTCAGAGACTTTATCTCCAGCCGCTGTGAGGCCACCGCACAGTGGCACTAAAAGAGACCTGGCTCCGTGCTCTCTGCTTTCAAGTCAGCCCATTTCAAAAAGTTCTAGGAGCGCTCTCCAAAGGCCGCTCTCTCAAATGCCCTTAAAATGAATAAATCATTCTTCTTCGTTACCTCTTCCTATAAACCACTTGGGCAACATTTCTGGCCTTGTCCTACAGCAAAGGACATCTACAAGCACTTCAAGGTCTTTTCTAAACCCTAACTTTCTGAACACTTGTTCAGCTTATTTCGTCATCCCCTCCTCCCCTCAGCAAACCACCTCCCCAAAAGCTCGCCTTTGAAACACTATAACTGCATGTGGCACTAGCAGGACTCCCTGGATCTCATTAAGAGGTAGCCACTTTGCAGAAGAATCATGCCTACCTCTCTTATAATATTCCTGTAAGCAACATTTTGGGTCCTCCCCACTGTATTCAGATAAACTCTCCACTAGGATCAGAAACAACAATTTTTAATTCCATGCAATCTCTCCTTATGTTCAAAATCCATTCAGAGCAAGAGTAAAACAACCTGAACTACCTATCAGATCCCCAAGCTCAAATGTTCTATATTAAATATTTCTATAGCTCACCCCTTTGCCTATATTCCCTGGTTATTTGCACAGACCAATGATTCAGTGTGTGGACAAAGGTTACGACCAATATACTTTATATCAAATGTTATCCTAGTCTTAAAAACTGATGGATAAAAAACATTTTGCTTACTGCCAATGAACTACTTTTGACCTATTATAACAAAAAGCAATGTCTATGCTACCTCTAAACAAAATGTCATTTGAGGTTTATTTATCTTTTCCATGTTCTACAGATGTGTTGTTTATTGAAGTAGTCTAGATCTGGGTATTCAGAACCATAATCACTTTATGTATCAAGCCACTGGACACATCAAAGTAAAATCAGGTCTTTAAAACATTCATTTAGAAGTTCATATTTACATTTTGGAAAGGAAGCCTTACATCTTAATGGTATTAGATATTATTTATTTCGCAGTATCCTTTTCTCTTGTTCCACAATATAACTTTTTTGTTTGACTCTTGGCAGACTTTACTCTCACTGTACAAAACAGACATTGTTTTAAAAACCCATTTGTAATACGTGTCAGTAAATATGATCTTTCACTTCAGCTCAAGCAACTCCATGGTATCAGTTTACACTTCCATGCACACTTGGAAGTTTATAATACTCTTTTTCAGCAGCTTTCAAAACTAGGCTCCAAATAGATACGTACCAGTCACCAAGATGTTTACCAGGCCTCAGAAGGACCTTCCAAGAACCCTTAAAACTTAACTTGTTACTGGCACTCGGCTTTCAGGGCAGTATGGACCATGCACTTTAATTAGTCAGGCCGTGGGTCCTTTTACTCATGCACGAGGCAAGTTAACATTCCAGAATCATGCGCAACTGGGAAACCCGAGTCCTTTAATGGTTTTCAACCAATTAACTAGGGCTGGCCAATGATTAGGTTAAAAGAAAAGCTCTGTAGCACAGCCTGACTCACTTCACTCTGGCTAATAATTAAAAAAGGCTGTGCTGGTCCATCCCCTGCTCTACTCACCTGCCAAAGTTTCAGGCAAAAGCTTCAACAATTCTAGATCTAACCTTTAAAAAATCATTTCTTCAATGTTGACGTTCTGAATTGTCCATAATGACCCTACACTCGACTCTGCTCCTACTGTTAAATATCAATATCTGTTAATAATCACAGACTACTCAATAGTTGTTATTAACAGGTAAGCAGCAGACAGAACAATGGCTGCACTGTGCACCGCTTTTGTTACAGACCTTCGCTTGAGAACGTGGCTTTCCAAAACCCAAGGAATCTCCACAGCCCTTGCCACCTCCACACTTTCAGGAATGCAAAATCGGTAAATTCAAGTTTAACTTTTTTCAGACCACAGACAAGATAACTAAACTTTTTTATAAACCTAAGAAAAAAAGATTATATCTTAAAAATACACTTGGGTGCAGCTTAACCTTTTAAGTAATGACCCTTTCTCCATTCCTATCTTTCCTTCCTTCAGGTTTTTCTATAATATATATTTACAGTTCAATTTTATGTTAAAATGCACAAATATCCAAATAGATGTTGGATGATATAATTGTGTAAGAATCCATATCTGCCAAACATTCTGTATACGAGGCTTATATTTCACACAGTACGTAACACAAAGACCCATAAAAGTGGAGACTACTGCATAATGTCTTCAGAAAACGTAAGTAATTTTTTAAGCCACACTGAAACTTACTGCTTCTTTTATGATTCTTAATCCCTCCTACTAAATTCACGTGTTTATACAAATTCCAAACCAGTAACAAAGCCACCAGGTGCTCCCATATTAACAAAATGCAACAGAATCACCTTTTAACTACCAATTTTAACTACAAAATATACCCAAACTCAAAATGAAACCAGTCTGATGTAATCAAACATGTTTGATTTACTTTCCTACTGTGAACAGATAAACCGGCCTGGGCATTTCACCTGCGTGAATTTCAGAATCCCCTTTGCCAGGTACCAAAATTAGTTCTGACAAATGGAGTAAAAGATAGGAAAGATAAACGTTTATCTGAAACTACAGTTACATAATATTCCGAAACATAAATTTTTAACTGATGCTCTCCAAACAGAATCTGCTGTGTTTATGGCTGCAATTAAGTTTGACCCGTCCCAGCGGTAACAACCCTGTGTGTTGTTACGCACTGTGACCAGGGTTTTACCACAGCCAGGACTGGAGATTGATTCCTCCCGGCAAGTGATTACCATATCAATTAGAATAATATTTTTTTACCAAGTCTTATAACTTATCTTGGTTAGTTATAAAACTCTGATTTCAGACCTCATTTGAACAGGATCTTTAAATAAGCAAATGTGCGGTCCTTTTACATGCCACTGGACCTTCAGTGAGAGAACAGTGCTCCTCAGCAAGAAAACCATAGAGTATATGGGGGGAATTGGAGGAAGTACCTTACCTAATTAAGATGCTTATTTTCTTCATTTTTCCCTCTTCAAACACTAGATTATATAAGTTACTACCCTAGGCCCTTGCCCTAACCTTGGAAAGAAAGTGGTCTCAGTGGAGAAATTCTTCCCTGGACATTTTTCAGTTCTCACCTTCTCGACTTCTGGGAAACACTCCTCCTCCTTGAGGTTCCCTGGATTTCATGCACTGTTTTCTGACTTCCTCCTACATCTCTGGCTGTTTCCTCTCCATCTCCTTTACAGGGTCTACTGGACTGCCTTCTTTTTTTTCTCACTCTATCCGTAACCTCTAAGGGATCTCATCCACATCTGAATTTGAATAAATAAATAAATGTGTGTGTGTAGTCACAGTTATACAGATATAGTTAGATGTAGACTAGTTATCTGGATATAGATTAACTATTATATATGTGTGTGAGTGTAAAAAAAAAAAATAATATATATATGTGTATATATATATATATATATATCCCTTGGATATCTTAATAGCACCTCAAATTCAACATGTTAAAAAATTTCTCAACCCCTTCTAACCCTTCCAGCACCGCTTATCACAATTAGAGGCCCCTTCATTCATGCCATTATACAGCCTGCAAATCTTCCTTTTCCCATCTCTACCTCACTGCCCTTACCAAATCCATTACCAAATCCTGTCAAATTTACCTCCTTAATATCCCCTAAATGATTCACATCTTCCCTTTCAGCACCACCAAAGCAACTTCCCAGCAATTAAACCACTCTCATGAGGACTTCATTCCAGGGTGGAAAATACTCAAGTCACTGCTTGTGAATTCTGAAACTGCAGTTAACATTTCTATCCCCGTTTCATTCCAGTGCAGCCCACAGACTGCTAGAAAACCTCATCAGTTCTGGGGCACCATGGACCTCAACCTCTTGAACCACAAAACCACGTCCCAATCTCTGAACTATAGTTGCCACAATAAAGCTTTCCACCCTAAGGCCTCCCCATCAGTCATCACGTCTAGTTCTCCATAGTCTAACCCATGCCTATACTCTACCAAGTTCTGAGGCTGTGAGAGTCAACCAGAAACAAAGACCACCTAAGCTGTGGTTCCCACAATACCAAAACCAGCTGATGCTGTCATAAGTAAAGTTGTGTGTGTGCGTAACAAATCCCTGAAAAACACACAAGCAACTGTGAACAGTGGTTACACCTAAGTAAAACCAGTGCGTAAAGCACTCTTTTCACTTTTTATCCTTCAGTTCTGTTTTAATTTTTTTGATTAGGAGCATATTAAAAAGGAAGTTTTTAAAATAAATCCTAAAATAAAATCAAGTCAGTAGAAGCTGCCTGTTTATTTTAGTTACATCTGTCATTTGCTTGCATTTTTCTACATTTTGATTTTTTTAATCCTTGTCCGAGAATACTTTTTCCATTGCTTTTCAGAGCGAGTGGGAGAGAGAGAAACATGGATGTGAAAGAGACACATCGATTGGCTGCTCCTGCATGCTCCCCTACTGGGGCCAGGGAATGAGCCTGCAACCAAGATACACGCCCTTGGCTGGAATCAAACCCAGGACCTTCAGTCCACGGGCTGACTCTCTAACCACTGAGCCAAACCGGCTAGGGCAACATTTTCTATGTTGAGCTGCTTCCTCAACCTTTGAATACCTAGGTCTAGAAATTATTTTCATGGACAAACTGGGAGAAAGACCAGTATTCAGTATCTTAATAGTTGTAGAAAAGCCACTACAAAGGAATCTATATTTTTAATAAACAATCCAGAATGTCTGGTTTTCTCCAGTCACCATGCTTTAGTTACCGAGTCTGTAGCTAGTAAGCTTGCAGGTAGGTTATTCACACAAAAAGAACAGAATTTAGATGTGTCTTCAGTGTTCAGAAATGAGGGGTGTCAAAGCATATATCTAAAACAATGCGTTAGCACAGGGGCCACAAAGATATAAACTATCTTACATACTGGAAAATATATCATTTATAACCTCTGTGCCATAAAATTTGTTTCCATATTGAGACTCACTTTTCAACATCTGACATGGATGATTCTTGTTAAGTTAATAAGAGATATGGTTAACTGGTTGGTTGATACACAAAAGATAGTTATAAGGATGCATGGAAAAATAAAATGACGGGTAGGTGGGTGGGTGGGTGGGTGGGTGGATGGATGGATGGATGGATGGATGGATGGATGGATGGGATAAATAAAGAGACAAATAGAATTAAGAGAAACAGATGGATCAGTTTCTATCTGTGGTAAAGGACCGTGTTTTGTATTTTCAATGTGTCAAGACCAAGTACATGGCCCTACTGGAGATGGCCTGCACATAGCTTGGGCGATATGGGACTTACCATAAAAGTTTGACATACCCAAACCCCCCTGTTCAAGACAATCCCAATGATCCTGTGCTTAAATGTCACAACAATGTCATTTTGCTATAAAAATTCCTAAACACTCTCAACTTCTGTATGTAGCTTGTCTTGAACCAGTTACATTTGTATACCAGTGTCAGTCCATGGACCCCACTTTGAGTAGCCCTGAGATATCTCATCAGCTCCTTCATACTGGTAAACCATTAACTGACTAGTTGGGCATCCATCTAACTGGCCAGTGCATTTGCTAGACCATGTATCACCCCTGTATAAGAAGGGTAGATCTACTGACTAACAGGTACAACAATAGGTGTTCAATAAATTGTATAACATGGTAATAGAAAGATAATAGACAGGAGCCAGAAAACTGCTCTTTGTGTAAAGAATATCTCTGGATAAAGTTTAACAATGGTTCTCTCTAAATAGGGATCCAGGGAACATCAGAAGAATTTATTTTCCATTTTCCTCCCTCCAGTAGTGTTTGAGCATATTATTTTTATAATTAAAAAGAAAAAATCAGAAACAATCTAGATGTCCATCAAAAGGGTATCAGTTTTTTTAAATTATAGTACGCCCATACAAGGGAATACTACGTAGTCCTTAACAAAATAAAGCAGAATCACTTCACAAGTTACATAAATGTGTAATGACTATGTTGTATGCCTGAAACTAATACAATATTGTATGTCAACTATAAAGTTCTTTTTTTAAATAAAAATAAAATTTAACAATAACAAAATAAAACAGGTATTTATGTACAAAAGGGGAATGAACACCAAGGTATATTAAGTGAAAAGGAATGGTATAAGAGTATATACATTTGTACTGTAAAACAGCCTAGGTGGGGATATCCATTTAAGGTATATACATGTATAAGTATATATGCATGCTTGTATTCACACTGAGTTTCTACAGAAAGACAAAAGAAACCGGTGTTCTGGGAAGAGAACCAGAGGACTAGGGAAGATGGAAGAGAGACTTCTCACAGTACGTGCTTTGTCATTTACATGTATTACCTATTAAAAACTTTAACTTATAGAACTCATCTGAAAACATTAACATGTGATTCAGCATCGTGGCTTAGTGTGAAAAGGCTCTCACTGGGCTTCACTGAGTTTAGGACAAACACCCCCGAGAGGAAGACTGCTCAGGCCCAGTGTCCTCGGGGCACAGGCCTAGGTGGGCCTTGGTGGGTTCACCGTGGCTGCAAAATCTCAGTTTTGCCTGTGCCCCATTGATCAATCTCAAAAGAACTGAGAAACTATCCAAAACCACAAGAGAGCATTATGGGAACAACCAGACCCACAAGCTATTCATTTATAAGCAGAAATGGCAGGTTCAGTGGAAGTGGGCCTGAGTCAAGGAGCAAAGACCACCCATATATGGAGAGAGGGATGGATGCACTGCTATAACAGGCTCTGTCATTTCAGACTCTTAACTTAGTGTAAAATGCTTAGTTCCCTAAAAAACTAGGAAGGTCTCAACACAGGGGACAATGGTGGGGTCTTATGCTACATTCAGATAGAGCGAGGGTTGGCGTCTCTCAGAATTAAGGGATGGGGAAGGTGACATTTACTAGCACGATGTCAGGGTGCCCACCCTAGCCTCAATGGGATGCAGTCACCTACCAACCAGCGCTTACTTTCCACCCGAGTCAGGCCAGATTCTTCTGGCGTCAAAACCACACCCTCAGCATTTTGGCCTCTGCCAACTTCCCTTCCTATCCCCTCCTTCCTGGAAGGCCCCTTTGACCCCCTACCCACATTCTTTCCATTTTTCAAGGTTCCACTTATGTCCAACCACCTCTACAGAGACACCCCTGAACACCCACCACCCTTCGTCCATCTTCCTCTCCACCGCACGTGGTGTGCAGAGCTACAATTCTAAACTTTCAGTCCAAGGGGCACAGGCATGGTGGGATTACATCCCGAGCACGGCAGATTCCCACCAGACGCCAGATTCCCACGAGACGCCAGATTCCCACGAGACGCCAGTGTGCAAGCTCGCCGCGCAAACGGCTGAAAGGAAACTGGGCAGGCTCCTTCGCTGTCCAGCGCCTACCTGTGTGCGAGACACCGTGCTCGGGTTATACAATGACAAGCAAGGCAAACGGCATTCTTGCCCTCTTGGAGGTTACAGGGGTAAGAAAAGAAAAATAATTAAACAGTAATATGGCATCAGCGCTACGACTGGGGAGACACAGGGCTCAGGAGCACAGAGCAGGCGCAGCTAAGGGAGCCTGGGGGCTGAGTCAGGGAGGACGTCCCGCAGGGTGGCATCCGCAGGGCGGCATCCACGCTGGCGCCTGAAGGTAGCGTAGGAGTTAACCAGGCAAAAAGCAGGCAAGTAATGTTGCAGGCACAGGTAACAGCTTGTGCCAAGTTTCCGAGGCCAGAGGGAGCATAGCCAATGGGAGAAACCAAAAGACGTTCAGTTCGGCTGCCAATTTCAGAGCTGCAGCCAAAAGAGCCAGGACCGCCTCATGGGGACACACCTCGCAGCTTGCGCGCACCGAGGGCAGCCGCTCCAGGTCCTCCGCCCGGGTCCGAGGCAGCTCCTCAGCCTGCCCTTGTCTGTGTTCTCCTGGCCTCCCCAGCCTGAGACACTGTCGGCGGCCTGAGGTCCCGAAACCTGGCACACACTTCTCCCCCCATGGCACATTGCACAGCAGGGGTTCAGGGATTCTTTCTTGTAAACGCTGAAACAGCTATTGATCCTTTAGGTGCCACAAAGGAAAGGTCATGGGAGATCAGAGACCCCCCCCCCATCTCAATCCGAAATGTAACTAATAAACTTCGAGCAGCGCCTGCCTGCCAGGCACAGCAATAGCACTGCATGTATTCCCTGACTTCACTTCTCCAGCAGCACCACACCAGTGAGCATGGTCTGTCCCCTCCTACTCAGCGTTAGGTGGGACACTGAATACAAGCTAGAATTCTAGGAAAGAGAGCAGCAGACAAAGGCTAAGCTGCAGGAAGCCCGTATGCCCTGAGACTCACCAGAAGCCGACTCCGTACCCTCAGGTGGCTTTTATGGAGGATTCCTGGTTAAGATTTTAGCAATTACAGTGTCAGTGCATTTCTAAAGAAAATAACCCAATACAAGAAAAACCCTTTGGTTACAGAAGCTCCTGCCTTTAGTTACTAAGCCATGGCTAAGACGGCCCCAGGCCCCAAATCTACCACTACACTGATTCCTCCCTTTCTTTCTCTTGCAGTTTTTACAACCCCACCCCTGCCAATTTAAAAAGAAATATATGTTTATTGTAGGACATTTGGAACATACAGAAAGGCAGAAAGTAAACAAGAAAAATCATCCACAGTTCCAGGTATGACCATTGTGCACATTCTGGTATGTACCCTTCTATCTCTCTCTCTCTCTACACACACACAAAAACACATGCACTTTTAAAAATAAACCAGGATTATGACACTATCAAACCGTACTGTAATTGTTATTTTTGTGTTATATCCCACTTCTCTGATATTTATGGCCATTTCTCACCTCTAAGCACTGGTAATTGAGTATTAAATCAAGAAATATAAATGAAAATATATACACACAAAGCGCACTGAAAAGAAAAACTACAACTTGACTCAAACACGAAACCCTCAACTATCAGAATTGTGAAGGTCACAAAAGGATTTCCCAAAGTGTGATCCATAGAACATTCCTGAGTGGATGGTAATAGATGATAATTATAATAAAAATGTTTAAAAATCTAATAATTTTGTGAAATATTGGCTTAAACAAAAATAAACTAGTTTCTGTAATAAGTGACTTTGGAGTCTTTAATGTATAATGTGAATTCCAAGAGAAGGACAGAGCATGCCACATATTCTAAACCTAGTGATCCAGAAACCCTTTGTTCACAAAGCATTTGAATGGACTAGGGTTCCAAAGATTACACTTTGGAAAACACTGCTCTACCACTATTTCAATGCACTAAAACATTCACGGTCCCCCCACAGACCAACGGAAGAGCCATTCCTTCAGAATCTGCCCTTCAGTAATAAGCTAATTACTCCAGTCCGCCATCTTCCAAATCACTCTTCAGAAAAAAATAACTGTCCCCTAAACTTGTTGGTGCTTTTACTTCCATCGCCCTCTCCTGTGGTTAGATACTTAACTGAAAAAGGAAGGAGATGGAGGGGATGAGATGTCAGGCTGTAATTACTACAAGTCTTAACTCAGTTGGGTCAACAAACAAAAGCTGAGACTCAATGCTGCGTCAAACCTCTACAGAAATTTATTTCCAATCAATCTCTGTGATCATAAAGGCAATGAGAAGCAACCTGGCTCTGTTTCTCCTTGAAACTACTTTACAGACATTATCTAATTGACTCTCTCAACAAGTCCTCAGCAGTGTACCCAATCCAGTCATCAATTAGGTCATCTGCCCTCCCTGTCACATCTGTGCTCCCTGTAAAATGATACGGATTTCTTAATGGTGGAAATCTTGAGAGTAAAATATAAATAGGAACCATAGGTATACTATCAATGTCTGATTTGTTTCATCACCTCTCTCTCTCCAGCACCAAAAGCTCCAAATTTGATCACCCAGACTAAGTTCAGAAGCAAACTCTAATGCTACATCCACCACTCAAGTTATCTGGTCACCAAGGATACCTAATTACAGGGCCTAATTATGGGCATGTAATTGGCATGAGGCAGCACAACGTAAGGGCAGGAGCGTAGGTTTTAGAATCACAATTCTAATCCCATCTCTGCCACTCACCTATTATGAGACCCAGGGCCATTTGCTCAACCTCATTAAGCCTCAGTTTCCTCAACAGTAAATGAGATAATAGGTACCTGTTCACAGGGTCACTATGAGGTTAAAAGAAAGAATATATGTGGAAGCACCTAGGGTTATGAAAAAAGGTTTTAGCCCTAGCCGGTTTGGCTCGGTGGTGAGTGTTGGCCATCGGACTGAAGGGTCTTGGGTTCGATTCTGGTCAAGGGCACGTACCTGGGTTGTAGGTTCGCATGCAGGAGGAAACCAATCAATCTGTCTCTCTCACATCGATGTTTCTCTATCTCTCCCCCTCCCTTCCACTCTCTCTAAAAAAAAGTCAACGGAAAAAATATCCTCGGGTGAGGCTTAAAAAAGAAAGAAAAAAGGTTTTATAATACACGTGTCAGGTGTGTGCTCCACAGCTAATTTGGGTGCTCTCTTGGAAGCACTGATTCAGCTCCCTCCCTTGTCTGGCACAGAGCAGGTCATCAACAAATGTCAATTACCTCCCCTCTTCAACTCTTCCATTTCTCCCTCCTATCTTCCCTCCATTCCACACAAATTAGACCAACTAGTAACTACAAGCCAGATTCCAAAAAATAAAAAGTAGACCCTCCTCAGAAGAGGTTGGGTATTCTCTATGCAAGATGCTAAAGCAAAAGGATACCTTTGGTGGGCATTCCTATTTAGATTCCTTAATAGGAAAAATGACTCTCAGTCCTTATTTTAAATTTTTAAAACTGGCTTTCAATCCCAGATCTAGGTTGTAGTTCTGGGTCAAAATCAGCTTAGAATACTGCCAAGGCTTCTGCATCTGATTTTGGCCAGGTAAACAGAGTATGTGTGTGGGGAGAGAGACAAGGGAAGCAAGAAGAAACTTGTACTAAAGTCTACTATGTGCCAGCCACTTCAAATGTTATCTCATCTAATCTTTCAAAATATCACAAAATAGGTATTACTATCCTCATCTTACAGACAAAGAAACTAAGGCAGCAGGCAATATTTTTCTTCATTAAAACAACTACATTATATTGTCATCCAAAGATAAACAGAAAAAAAAAACCAGCCAAGTCAGTTCTTTAAGAAAATTAATTTAAAACTTTCAAAACAAATATTTTCAAATTGGAAAGGATTTGAAAAATTTACATTCCACAAACATTTCTTAAGAAGTTGCTCAAGCATGTACTCCAGAAAAATGAAGGCATAAACCAAAAAAGAGGAAGACATGGAAAAAGGAAACAGTACTTTCCACCATGGAGAGAAGTAAAAGAAAGTCCCACATAACAACTCTGTTGTAGGCCTAGAGAGCAATCAGAATCCAGAATGGCTCAGAGAGATGAAGGAATCTGGGCATAAGCTTAGGGAAAGAAGACTTGATAGAACCGATGGGATTAAGGGCCTAGAAAATTCTGAGATCAGAATAAAGGCAAATAACATACAAACATATAAAAAGACAATTAGAAACACCAGGAAAAAATGTTTACAGAAGTCAAGGTACAAATGTGAAGAAACTAAAAGGTGACACAATTTAAACAACTAGTAAGAGTAAAAAGAAAGAATCTGTTTGACTTTGGTGCTGGATATAACCCCCTTTGATTGGCCCAGGAGTCCTGGCCCCAGACCCAATGTGCAAGTCTAAAATCAAATCTCAATATACAGGCAATGAATTATATTTATAGAATTGCAATAATGTAATTGTTGTCTATGGATTTTCAACTTTAAGAATAATTTATTAATAAAAAGGTCAATTTGGGGGCAAAGCACAAAACGTTTATTTGTTATGGGTTCCGGGCTTTGGAATGTTAGAATGTCATTGACAAAAAGCAATTACAACTGGTAGCTACCCAAACCTCCCTGACTTACAAAATGGGAGTCAAGAAATATTGTCAAAAGTTGACCAAAAAAATAACAAAGGTGACCTAACAGACAAACTAAAAACAATATAAATATTAAATTTGGGAGAGGAAGAAAAATGCTTAAGGAGCTACATTCTCACTCTCATATCAGAAGATAAAGTTGATAAGTCAAAAAATAGTGGTAAACACATATTAAAGTTAAGAAGGTAACAATCTAAGAATTAAATACAGAAATAGTTAAAAAATTAAAAGGTTCTCTTTGTGAGGTTTAAGGAGGTGAAGGAAACCACTGTTTTTCAACAGAAGTCCTTCTGTTCTATTGAATTTGTTGCCAAGTGCATAGATCACTTTGACAAAAATAATGTTCTACCGCATATTTCAAAATAAGCAAAACATGAAAATTATTACTAAAAATTGGGAGTGGTGGGAAAATATTATAATTGGAATTGTATTTAAGAGGGAATAAAATATTTTTTCTTATAGAATGTTATTCAAATAAAAATTTTCTGCAAGAATTTAAAGTTCTATTGAAGCCAGGTCATTTTATTCTTTATAATTCTCTATTTTCTGGTTTATGTACAATAAACATGTATTTCATTTATAACCAGAAATTTTTTTTAACTTTAATGTGATCCATGTTCAAAGTCAGTGTGTGAGGTTGCTAAGAGCCCAATACCTGCATACCCCCAGCCTGCTTTATGATCTTTAGAGGACAGTAGGAACAAGGCAGTCATTTTCAGAGGCCCCGAATTTTAACATTCGGTCCTCTCTGTGGTTACAGCTACCCTAAAGGAATGCCTGAAAGCACAGGAAAGGTGTGAAGGCTCAGGGAAGGCGCCCTTTAAGAGGTACCAGAAAGGGATTACATCATATACCTAGGAACAATCTTCCCTGAGAAAATGACAAAAAGTTCTTTAAAGCGTCTTAGATGTCCAGGCTCTAGTTTCCATAAAGCTCATTGTTTAGCTGGTGAAGTGACGTGGGGATAAAGGTAAGAATGGGGAAAACGGAAAACTGCTCTGTAAACAGGGCAACAGATGAGAGGTCCAACCCAGGGTCCACCATTGAATGACTACAGGACTTTCCCGAAGTCAAATCATCACCCTTCCCTGGTCTCAGTTTGTTCATTTTTTAATATATTTTTATTGATTTCAGAGAGAGGAAGAGAAAGGGAGGAGGAAGTGGAGGGGGGAGAGAGAGAGAGAGAGAGACATCAATGATGAGAGTCATTGATGGGCTGCCTCCCACACACTCCCCACTGGGAATGGAGCCCGCAACGCGGGCACGTGCCCTGACCGGAACTGAACGGAGATCTCCTGGATCCCAGGGCGATGCTCAATCACTGAGCACGCCAGTCAGGCCTGTCTTCAGTTTTTTAGGGGGAAAAAAAAGGCCCCTTGTCAATTCTAAAATACTTAGATTTCTGACTTATGAAGCCCTAGATTCCTGACCTAGGATCTACTGCTAGCCCCATTTCACAGATGATGGAGCAAAGTAATGAGTAAATTTTATGAAAATTAAATCAGGGTCAGTTGCCATCATTTTTCACACTTCTACTTAACCCACCAAAATACATTGCCTTTTGAGGCTATGCGACAAAGTGTGACATATTACATTTACCGTACTCTAACTTTAGACAAGTTCCAATAGAAACTCAGAGAACTTTTGGCAGATTGCTAATCTTGAAAGACAATAGTCATAATAACTTAATTTCTTTAATTCCCTTAGCTACTGGGCCAAAGAATTTCCAGGGAGAGCATCAGATCAGGCTAGCCTACTATCTACCTGTTTTTCAGCTGTTATTTTCACTGAGTATCCAGTGAAATGAAGAAGCACTTTACTTTGGGAGGGGAGTGGTTATAGTTGGGGAGATGGACAGACAGATCAGAGCAACTTTCTCTCTAAACCCAGGTTAACTTCCACTGTTACCCTAGTTTCACAAATGTAGTTCTGAGCTATTCCAATCATTCAAAATATGTATAAAAGGGAATTGTTTTATTTTGCTTTTACTTGAGGGTCTTTTTTTTTCCTAGCTTTCCTCAGATAATGGGCAAGCCCAGCTCTTATTTCTTACACAGTGTTCTGTGTATATTCATAAACAGTTTAAAAATCATTTGGGTCCAAAAAAGATCTCTCCAAATTACTGTAAATTATTGCATCTTTTTCTATTTTATTTCTTAAGTCCATTTCTATAAAAGTCACAATAAAATATTCAAAACTGCATTTACCTATTAATACAAGATGCTATTTTGGACCTTTATGTGCTATAGAAACTAATGTCATCCTTCAGAACAACACCATCACATTTAGAAAAATGTAATGTTATTATATCAGATACTTGAATTCCACCAGCCATTTAAAAGTGAAAGGACTGAGTACATGTCCACCATGTCACTCAAAAACAGGGAGACGACCAGTGGTGGAATAAAATGGCCAACAAGTCTGCTTCAGAACAAGTGCTTTACAGCACTGCACCAACCCCAAAAACAAAATAAAGAACTCCTCCTCCTTGCACAAGATGTCAACAGCTCTGGGATGGGGAAGGAATAGTTGGTCACCAGTATGAGTCAAAGAGTTGGTTATAATATACCTCATCCATTACCATGTATTAGGGCCCTTAGACAGCAATCAAAAGTATCAAATATTAATGTCCAAGAAAGGACTGATTATATTTTTAAATAGCACATAATGTCTTAACTTTCAAACTAAGGCTGCTCCATCAAAGAAACATGGACTTTAAATAAACAAACTCTAAAGGCAAGTCTTTGGGAGAGGAGTTTCCCTCGGTGGCTGTGGCCAGCCAGCTGGTGCAGGCACTCCAGAACCAAGTGGTCCAGCTGGCACAACTTCTTGCAGGCCATGGAAGCTACCTTTCAAGTTCCAGCTTAGTTTCTCCTCTGAAATATAATTATCTGAGGGTACCACAGGTGAAACAATTTTCTCTGTATTTGTGAACAAATTTTCCTGTACAGTATAACATGAACCTAACATAAAATTCATTACATCAGAAAGCCAGAAGAATGACAAAGCAGGCTCCTGATTCGAGGGTATTTTAGGTTACCAAGTATGACATAATACAACTCCTGACCCAATTTCCACACAATGCATTTGTCCAGCCCACAACTACTTCACCAGTAGTTGCTAATTACATCACTGTGCTGTGTGGTCATTACATCACCCAGCCGGGAGCCGTAAGGCCTACCAGGCAGTGTTCGCTTTTCCAGCTTGCTTTTCCCCAGAATAGAGGAGTGCAGACCACCTACACTACCAAAAGTCCCTCTTCTCCCCGAGTCTCAGAACTTTTCTCACATGTATCTTGGTGTCACATCCCAATGGATCAGGCTCTGAGGTATCTGGCTTAGAATGGGCAGGGTTGGGGGTAAGGATTTGTGCCCAGGAGTCTGTATCAGTATCAGGGCAAAGTCACCTATGTGTTTCATGAGGATCTCCCCAAAACTACTTTTATTTCTCCTACCTACCTACCTCTAAGAGGTCCATGTTCCGAATTTCTTGGGACGCCCTGGAAGAACATCACCAGACTCTGTGCTTCTGATCCCTTACCATTCCAATACCCAGGGACCCACTCACTCCTCACTTCCAGCTTCCCAGATCCTTGGGAAAGAGCCCTGGAAGGACACACCATCACGCAGTCGCGCGCGCCCTGGGCTTCGGGACTCTGCGCGCCCCCCTTCCCCGCTTCAGGCCGACTTACTTGAGGAAGTACCTCTGGCCAGTGGCCGTGAAGGTCATCTCCCAGCCCGGAGGCAGCGGCAGCTCGTCCGTCACGTCGTAGGACTGCTGGCGGAGGTGCGCGTGCTGCTGCGCGGCGCTGACCGCGGCGCCCGCGCCCGTGCCCAGCTGCAGCGACGCGGGCGACGAGTGCGAGCGGACGTGCTGGGCGCCGCCGGCCAGCCGGGGCCCCGGGTGGCCGCCCGACGAGTCGGTGCTGGACTGGCGCGAGTGCGAGCCCGAGTCAGGCTCCTTGAAGAACGACTCGGGCAGGATCTTCTTCCGCCACGAGCTGGGCTTGGGGTTCATGACCGAGTTGAAGAGGGCTTCGAGGTCTGTGTCCAGGTCCTGCGTGACGTGGATCACTTGCTGCCCTGGCGGCGGGAGCGGAGGGGGCGCCGAGGCCGGATTCATCTTCTGCAAGGAAAAAGGTCGATCAGCCTTTTATTTAAATACGGGGGGGGAGTGCGGGAGAAAATGGAGAAAAGAAACATACAGATAGGTGTCCGCCTCGAGATCCCAGACACTCAGCCGCAAGACCAGCCGTGGGGGAGGGGTCCCTCCCGGCCTCCAGAATTATGCAACTTTCTTGGAGCAAAGAAATTACTGAGAGAAGGAAGAGCGGGGGTGGGGGAGGTAACTGCACTCGGAACCTTGCTGAACTGTTGGTGGCAAAGAAGAGGTCGCAGCTCCCCAGGGCAGGCAGCCCCCAGGGAAATCTCAGCGCGAGCCAACTGCGCGCCCCGGCCCCGGAAGCCCGAGGCGCCGAGCTCGGGGAGCGGGAAGCGGGGAGCGGGGCTAGGGGCGCAGGGAGCGGGCGCGGGGAGCGGGGCTCGGGGCGCAGGGAGCGGGGCGCCGGGAGCGGGGCGCCGGGAGCGGCGCGCGGGGCGGGGGAGCGGGCGCGGGGAGCGGCGCGCGGGCGCGCCCAGCGGGCACTACCTGCGCGCGGCGAAGCCGAGTCGGGGCGTGCGGCGGCCGCCGTCGGGCCTGGGTGGCTCGCGTGCGTCCCGAGCTGGCAGGACTGGAGCCGGAGCCCGGCTGGCAGATCCCGATCGGCCTCGGTGCCTGGCAGTCGAGGGGCCGCGGCTATCACATCCCCCAAACTGGCCTCAGGCGTTCGCGCTCCCGGCGGAGGAGGCGGAGAAGCAGACTGCGCGGCCGCCGCGGCGCTCGGAAGAACTGTCCCATAAACAAAGTTTGGAGCGAGCTCCCACTCCCAGGAAAGAGGCGGGCCCGAAAGTTGAGCTGCTGAATTATGCATGACCGGCGAGTCCCGCGCCTGCCCGCCCCCGCTCGTCCCTCCCCTTCCTCCTCCCCCCCCCCATCCTGGCTCCAGAAAGCCTTGGGCGTGATGGGCACTTCGCGGGCTGAGAGGAGACGGGTGCCCCCCCGCCGGGTCGCGCGGACCTCTCCCGCGGAGCCCTGGATTCCTTTGAGTTTACCGTGGCCTTGGGGCGGGATCAAAGGGAAAGTGACCCTGGTCTGTTTAATCGAGGGCTTGTGGCCCGAAACCGAGGCCGGGGCGGCGGAGGGCACCCGGCTGAGGGGCGCAGGCCGAGGAAGGGCCGGTGCGGGTGCTGGCGCCGCGCCTCCCTCCGCGCCGGTGCCAGCGCCGGGAGCGCCGCCCGACCCGGTCTGCCCGAGGGCGGGCCCGGCTGCGCCTCGGCACCGGGAGACACCGAGGCCGGCCTTTCCACGGAGGCTGCTGCGCGCTTGTGACCATATTTGGTCTGGCGAGAGGCATCTGGGCTGTTTGCCTTTCAGTTGTCTGCTCGAGCGCAGACGATGCCCAGAAAGTGCCTTTGTCGTTAGAGATGCGGCTTCGCCAACGGGTGCGTTGTAAACAAACAACCGTCAAACCACTCATCAGTCCTTAGTTTCCTCTCCGGGATGACTCGGGTCACTAGAGATTGAGAAGAAATGTAGTCAAAGCCGGGCTCTGGAATGGGAGAGCAAGCGTGGTCCCCTCCCCCGCCACATGCGGGCGGTGGTGGGAGGATTGGAATGTCTCCGACGCCCTCCGAGCGCCCGGATCCGGGATGGAGCCCAAGCAGGTGGATGGGAGTTAAGAGGGTGAGCCAGTGACCCGGAAAAAGCCACTCCCCCTCCCACGACTGGGTCTGGGCAAGGGGTGGACACCCCTGCCCCTAGACCTCGCCTGGCCAGACAGCTGCGGGAAGTAGCAGTTGGCCTTGAGGTCCCGAGTAGCAGAATTCCGTCTCTCCTGTCCCCTCTCCACTGGGTAAATCACACTTCAAAAAACCCCTATCCCACCCCATTTGATTCATATAGAAGTTTATGAAATAAGTCAAAAAACTCAATATACATAAAGTGCTTTGAACAGCACCCAGCCCACTTATATACCTGTTTATTTTTAAAAATTGTATGAAGTGTAAGTATTGTCCCTCAACATTTTCATAAGAGTGAAAAGAAGTCAAAATTAATATCTGGCGTCTTGAAGAAGAAAAGTTTATAGGAAAAACAAGGCCACCCTATAGTTTTGCCTTGAAAAAGGTAGGAGTATTTTGGGGCCACTCCCTCAGTGGCTGCTGCCCATCATTGCCCAAAATAGAGCAGAGCCCACCAAAGTGAACCACCTTCCCCCATTGTCTGTTCTTGGGAGTGTACTCTGATTCCAGACTCCCCACAGAGCGGTAAAGATCAGGGCTGCCCTGACCGACTGGCTCAGTTGGTTGGGGCTTCATCCCGCATACCGAAAGGTTTCCCCTTCGATTCCTGGTCAGGGCACACAGCTAGGTTTCTAGTTCATCCCTGGTTGGGGCACGTTTGGAAGGCAACTGATCGAGGTTCTCTCTCTCTCCCTCCCCCCTCTCTAAAATCAATAAGCATATCCTCAGGTGAGGATTGGGAAAAAAAAGATCAGGGCTGCCCTAAGGGAAGGACAGCCATGTGGATCACCTTCAAAGATAAGCAGAGCTCCTTTCAGGAGACTGGGACTCTGGGTTTCCCACGCAGGAAGTCCTCTTCCCACAGCACCCACCTAGGGAAAGGGGAAGCCACCAAAAGGGACTCCATAGGAAATAGCATCTTTGCAAAAGCTGTCTTTAGAAGCCACCACAGTTTTGACAATGGGAGAATTAGCTATGAAACTAGAAGTGACTGGGACCATATGGTTACTAATTCAGAAGCCGCGAGGCCGACCTGATGATTAAAGGATGGAAACTTGAGGCCAGCCCTACTGCAGGAAGGTTCTCACCCAAGAAGGAAGGCCCTGCTTTGTAAAGAATACCTGGCTGGCCCGGCCGGGCGTGGCTCAGCGGTTGAGCGTCGCCCTAGGATCCAGGCAATCAGGGTTCGATTCCTGGTCAGGGCACATGCCTGGGTTGTGGGCTCAATCAATGACTCTCTCATCATTGATGTTTCTATCTCTCTCTCCCTCTCCTTTCCTCTCTCTGAAAATCAATAAAGATATATTAAAAAAAAAAAAAAAGTACCTGGCTGTTACAAGAGAAAAACTGCTGAGGGATGCATGAAGCTAATCCTGCAGTGAGAACCAGGGTTGGGATTGGAGGGCAAGGATGTCGTCTTCACTCAAAATAGATAGTGCAAGACAGAGGAGCAGATACCCGAAATGAAAACTGAATTGCACAGTCACCCAAAGGGAAAACTCTCAGTTCCCAAAAAGCCTGTAAGATGTGACAGTGGATGGTTGAAGAGATTTGCTTGGGTCCTTTGTCCTTCAAACAATAGCTTCAGGTTAAATGACATTTACATGTGCCTTGTATGTATCAGGTACTGTCCATATGAAGCAACATGGCGTAGCAGACACATATCTTGTGTCTCCTTTTTTGAAAAGTAGGGACAATAACAGTACCCACCTCATAGGATTCTTGATCTAAACAGGCATACCTTGGAGATATTGCAGGTTCGGTTCCAGACCACCACAATAAAGCAAGTATCACAATAAAGCAAGTGTAATCTTTTTGTTGGTGGAGTGTCTTGTCTTCAATTTGTAAAAAACAAAAAACAAAACTCAACATTCATTAGTGCAATAAAACAAAAAGCACACTAAAAGGAGGCATGCTTGTACAGATTTTATCTCTTGACCCATGATTGAGTTTGAAGTGCCTAGCTCTGCTCTCTACATTGGGCAAGTAACTTATCCTGCTTAAGTCACAGATTATTCATTTACGAATTGGAGATAATATTGTGAGTCTGTGACATTGCTGCCCTTCAATGGACCACCCTCCTGTTAGTCATACCCTCAAGGAGTCCCTCACGCTTAAATCTGGACTGGGCCAGTGACTTGCCTTGGCCAAAAAAATGCAGAAGTAAAACTAGTTCCCCACCCTAACCCTTGAGAAGGTGAGGAAGTTTCTGCTTCTGTACTTTTGGAAGACTTAAGCCACTTTAGGTAAGAAGTCCGGCCGCCTGCCGGAGAAAACACATGGAGAGAGAGAGGTCCTGAGGTATGTGGAGAGAGGGAGAAGTCCAGCCATCTCAATCTGAGCTGCACCCAGCCCCCAGCCAGCCCACCAGCGAACAGCAAACACATTAGTGACATCATCAAGACCAATAAAAAAAACATAGAGCCTAGCCCAGCCCAGATTATAGAACTGTGAGTAAATAAAATGGATACTGTTTTAATCCACTACATTTTGGATTTTTTTTAAATACAAAATGAATATTCTAAGAATTAAATAAGAAAATACAAATAAAGTTCTTAACACAAATTCTGTTGCATACTTACGCACTCAACAAATAATGACTGTAAGTTAAGACGCCCAAAGAATAGATATTATATATACCCATTTTACAGATACAGAAACTGGTCCAATGAGTTTTAAAGTATTTTGTCCAAGTGCATGAAATGAATTTGTGGGGGGGAAAAAAAACACCTGGGATTCAACCCAGGGTTTGTAATCCTAGATCAGATTGCCTTTTTCTGCTCTCCCATCCTGTGTGAGCCAGAAGTTGCTCCCTGGTATTGTCATTTTAAATCAGTGTGATATCTATAGCCTATCTCATAGAGAAACTCCCCAGGTTTTATAAGATAATCAATTGAGAGAACACTCCTGCCGATATGTACATCTTTCTCTCCCCTTGCAAAGACTTTCCACTGAAGTTCATGCCTACTTCCAAATTTTCCCCTCAGCACACTTCCTACTGAAACCTTCCCTAAGTCCGCTGTCCCTCCTCCCTCTCTGTCCATATCCAACCAGTGGCAAGTGCTGTGGATTCTTTCTTCGGGTGCCTCTCAAATCCATCCTTGCTTTCCCTCCTCCCACAACAGGGCCTTATCTCAAAGTGCTTGCAGTGGCCTCCTAACTGGTTTCTCTGCCTCCAGTCTCTCGTTTCCAGCCTCCTGTTTTCATGATGTCATCTCTTGGTTCACAAGCTTTTAGCAACTGCCCACAAAAATAAAGGTCAGCCCTGCTGGGCATGGCTCAGAGCCTCGGCCTAGGATCCAGGCAATCGGGGTTCGATTCCCGGTCAGGGCACAGGCCCGGGTTGAGGGCTCGATCCCCAGTCGGTGGCGTGCAGGAGGCAGCCGATCAATGGCTCTCTCATCATTGATGTTTCTATCTTTCTGTCTCTCTCCCTTCCTCTCTCGAAATCAATAAAGATATATTTAAAAAAAAAAAAAAAAGATCATCTTTTTAAAATAAATAAATAAATAAAATAAAGGTCAAAGCTATCAATCTAGCACCCAAAGTCTCCCAACAAACTGCCATCTCCTAGCTTTCCGACCTTGATTCTTACCCAAATGTGCCCTTCGTCGGCTCCAGCCAGGCTCTGACCCAAGCATTTTGGCCTGTCCCTTCACCACACCTCTCTGATTGAACCCTGCCCATAACTGCCCTCCATGCTCCATTGTCGGCCTTCATTAATCTCTCCCTCCATTCCCTTAAATTCAGGTGGTTCTTGTCTTTGTCACTCTTGACACATAATTATACATAAGACTGCCTTGTATTATAACTTTTCCCGCAGTACCTCTCGCCTCCCCAACTGGCTGGGAAATAGCCGTGGGGCCAGAAGCATGTTACCCGTCCTTGCGGAACTGCCCTCCTGGAGGCCATGGTTCCCGTTCCCGCAGCACCCACGGGGCTCTCATCGCAGTTTGTAAGGTATCACCCACCAGTCACAGCAGTTTTGGCACTGTGTATGGACTCGACTCCCGAGCAGGAGTGCAAGCTTTTTGTGGACAATTCTAAGAGGACTTCATTTTCTTTTTGTGTGGTTTTTTCCAGGCCTAACAGGGTGTTCTCCACACAGGAGTGTCCAGTACATGTGGTCACCTCGCCCAGTGGCTGTGGTCCTGACTGTGTGGTCTGCCATTTTTGCCTCGGGAAGGCCACAAGCTCGCTGCTTTTCTCAGCCCTACCCCCTTGAACTGCCGGCTTGGTGTGAGTGATTGCAGCTAAGGCGAATGGTCAGAAACTCGGTGGGTGGGGAAGTTGTTAGAGGACTCTGGCCCAGGAGCCCTTGGGGCAGAACCTGCCTGGACTTGTTGAGCCAGTCTGGAGAAAAGTCCCCGAGCAGGGTCACCATTAGCAACTGAAGAGGCACAAAACAGACAAGGACCTTGAATAGATAAGAGTTAGAATGATAAAGAGTCCAGAAAACTGTTGCATAATATTACTCTTTATTTCCACAGGAGCATAAGAGTTGACCAGTTTCTTGACAAATCAAGCATGACATTTGTGTATTCATAATTTACCACATTCCAAGTGTCCAGCACTGTGCAGCACACAGCAAATTTACAAATATTTAAATCACAACGAGTTGGCGCCCCCACCCATTTTTGCATTTACTCTTCCCAGGCGTGCGTCTCACTTTGCTTTTGTGGTCCTAATAATGCACAACTGGCATGCTTATAAGGAAGATAATTTTAATAATGACGGTGATGATGCTGTATGGACTGTCTTCTGCCTAATGCTAGCTCTTGCTTCAGCAATGCAGTTAGACCAGAGGAAAAAGAAATTTCAGGGATTTAGTCTTTAACTTAAGTACCGTGTGCAAGCTGTTTGTCCTTTAGTATTTTCATGTTATTTTTTTAAGGGGGAAAAATATTTTTAAATGAAAAAAATTAATTAAATATCTTCTTAGAAAAGAAAAATACACTTTGAAAATGTATAATGACATAAAGTGTGGTTCGGAGGTAACCATCAAACTGTATTGTGAAGTTGCAGATTGCAGCATAACCTATAGTAAAGGAAAATTAAAAAATAGTAGGGAAAAGCTATTAGTAAGGAAAACATTTAACAAGAGATTGGCTAAGTGTATCCAATGAAGTGCTTGGTAGCTTTCTGAAAGACTATTTATGAAGACAGTGTACCAATGTGAAAAAGATCTTGTTTATAATTTTTGATGGAAAAAATCCATAAACAAATATCTTTGAACACCATAATCACAACTTTTTCCAAAAACATGAGGAAGCCCTGTCGACTTGGCTCAGAAGTTGAGCATGGACCTAGGATCCAGGAGATCGAGTTTCCAATTCCCGGTCAGGGGCCATGCCTGGGTTGCAGGCTCGATCCCCAGCAGCCGATCAATGACTCTCTCATCATTGATGTTTCTCTCTCTCTGAAATCAATACAGACATATTTTTTAAATAAACAAATAAAATAAAAAACATGGGGAAAATGAATGAAAAGATACTAAAATAATACCAAACAATAAAATGCCTACGTAAAAACAAAAAGATAAATGTTTCTTTCGATGTACTTAGATCTGTGTAAATCTGTGGATGTGTAACCCTATAGAGGAATGGAATCATCACTCTCAGAAGCCTAAACCATATTAATATCATTTTGGGTGTGTCGAGAGAACTACTTAGCAGTGCTTGGGGGGAAATTTCAAGGTGCTTAGTATTATCCATACATATATAGACAGATAGATATTTCAGTGTCCACTGTTTGCAAGACCAGATGTGGTCTTTCAAGCCGAGCTTGGAAGAGTTTGCAACCTGATAGGACATTCATTGGTTGACGATGTCATTCAGCTCCTCCCTCTACCCAAATAAGTTCCAGATCTGGTTACACCAGCTGTTCAAGCCACTGCTCTTCCCCTGTCTTATTTGTCAAGTTGACAGGAGCCAAGCATATACAAGCTCTACTATTATCTCTCCGTCTCGGCATCGTCCAGACTTAAGTGAGGCCACTTTTCCTGCCAGGTCAAGAAAGGTCAATTTGTGGTTTAGAGCCAAGGAGGAGAGAAGAGGACCAGCCAAACCAAGACAAGGTAGGGGGAGCCCAGAACTCAAATTCTCTTCCACAAGGGAGCTGACCCTATAGGCAGGAGTTCAACTCACACATGCTTAAAACATAACACAGTTTTCCTTTAAAAGTCCATATTTGCAGATAATCTTAGACAAGAGGGTGAATTTATTCTTAGTAGTGTCAGCCACACAATAAACCCTAATTTGATTATATGACTGTAGACATTTCCTCCTAGTCATAATAATTAAAAGTTGTTAGTATTTCCTAATCACAGTAATAGTAAATAATATTTATGTACTATTTTACAGACCACAAGACAATTTCACAGATACAATCACACACCCATCACACAGTAACTCGGAGAGAGTTGGCAGACAAGCCTTACCAGGACTCCTATTCTACAGATAAGAAAACAAAGGTTCAGATAAGTTTGGGCCTTGCCAAAGGTCATCACCTCCTAACGAAAGAGCCAGAACTCAAACCCTTTAGGGCCAACAGGCTTTCAAGTTATATTTCTTTCATAACTTCTTTAATTGAATCAGAGTCTTAATTGCTTCCTCCTCTGTGAGCATATACAATTCTGTGTGTTCCTTTTGCAAAAAGAATGAAAAGAAAGAAGGAAAGGAGAAGGGAAAAAGAGAGAAAGGATATTTTTTTTAAGTTATTTCTCTTCCACTGAGTTACAGTATTATTTCACAAATGCTGTGTCATCTAATGGCCGGCCAACACACAGAGGCTCTGAAAATTTAAACTGAAGTTTACTTTTCTCTTCCCTCTCATTAAATAAATAAAAACTCAAATGTGTTGAAGGTACTTAAAATGCAATCAAAGCCTGATTAATGGAATATTTGTATGTATTAAAAAGCCTTCCTGTGATGTGAATCATCACTAGAAATTAATATGGAACAAGTAGTCCCTAATTTTTAAAGGGTGATATTCCAAAAGTTATTTTGTAAGTTGATCATTTGGAAGTCAGAGGTTTCATTATAGCAAAAATATATTACAAATGATGGCTAGGCAACCCAGCCTAGCAATCTAACTAGGGGTTCCAACACAGCCCCAAATTCTTGGGAGCCCCCAAACCTCACTTGGTCTACACTGATCCTCAAGAGCAGCAAAGTCCCTGTAGAATCAAAGTGTTTCTTGTGACTCCAGGACTACTTGGAAAATTTATATTTTCTGTATCATGCATACTCAAGGAGTGGGATGAAAAGTAGTTAAGACTCGTCTTGGCAAAAGTTATGTCTATTTAATCAAAAGGGAGTAGTTATTAGGATAGTGCATGGAATCCATCCAAAAAAGTCCACACACACTCCTCGCCTCTCTCTCTCCTTTGCTTCTCTCTGCATATTTACTTCATTCTTCTTTCTGGACCAACCAGCTTTTTCTGCTCTTCAATACACTTGGCAAATGGATGTCCATATCTCACAATTTCACATGTTTGTTACATGTAGTTCCTCTTTAAAAAGAAACAGACTTTTCCCTCATGTCTAAATTCTCAAGGAAAGGTCTCTGATTGGTTTAGCTTGAGTCAGGTATCCATCTTCCGACCAATCAAAGCTCTTCCTGATATCGATTACACAGACAGAAGTTCAGTGCTAGAGATGATAATAATTCAGTCTGCCTAGTTGGTATTACATCTTTAAAAATAAAACTGGTTTTCCAGCCAGCATGGCTCAGCAGTTGAATGTTGACCTACTTACCAGGAGGTCATGGTTCGATTCCCGGTCAGGGCACATGCCCAGGTTTCGGGCACTATCACCAGTGGGGGGCATGCAGGAGGCAGCCGATCCATAACTCTCTCTTCATTGATGTTTCTCTCTTTCTCTCTCTCCTTCTCCCTTCCTCTCCCTAAAATCAATAAAAACATATTTAAAAATAAAATAAAACTGGTTAATGATTTTCAAGGTAAAAAGCCTCCAGACGTTTAGTTGTCCATTTCTCTTGTAATTGTTAAAAGAATGCCTTATTTGAGGAACTGAACAAACACCTCTCCCAAGAAGACATACGAAAGGCCAACAGGTATATGAAAAGATGTTCAACCTCACTAGCAATTAGGGAAATGCAAGTCAAAACTACAATGTGATACCACCTCATACCTGTTAGAGTGGCTGTTATCAACAAGACAGGTAATAACAAGTGTTGGAGAGGTTGTGGAGAAAAGGAACCCTCATTTACTGCTGGTGGGACTGTAGACTGGTACAACCACTATGGAAAATAGTGTGCTGGCCTCAAAAAAAAACTAAAAATAGAGCTACCTATTTTTATGACCCAGCAATCCCTCTCCAAAAAACTCAAAAACATGTATTCGCAAAGATATAAGCATCCTTATGTTCACTGCAGCATTATTCACAGTGACCAAGACATGAAGACAACCAAAGTGTCCTTCCGTAGAGGACTGAACAAAGAAGATGTGGGACATGGACACAATGGGATCCTCCTCAACCCTGAGAAGGGACGAAATACTGCCATTTGCAGCAACATGGATGGACCTTGAGAATATTATACTAAATGAAATAAGTCGGTCAGAAAAAGGTAAAAACCATGTGATTTCACTCATATGTGGGATGTAAAACTGAAACTCGTGGACACAAACAGCAGTGTGGTGGTTAGAGAGGAAAGGGGGTGGGGGTAGAGTATATGGTAGCGGGAGATTATTTCACTTAGGGTGGTGGGCACACAGGGCAATATACAGATTATGTATCATTGTAACATACACTTGAAACCTATGTGACGCTATTAACCAATGTCACCCCAATAAAGTGAATAAAAACAAGACTGCCTTATTTAATTAGGTATGTCAACTTGTACCATTCAATGGGAAAGGACCAAGTTCTTTGTCCAGTGTCGATTTAACTACATCTCGGTGAGAGATCTACCTTTCTGTCCCCTGGGGATAAGGGTATTGAGGTATACCAGACTTCATTACTTCATATGACAGTCCAAGGCTTGAAGTTAGAAGTGATGGATCCCATTCTTAAAACCAAAGTAGTCACCAGTAGAGGAGAACCCTTTTGATGAATTTTCTGGCAACTCTGGAGCAATAATTATATCGATTCTTCCACATAAGCTGCCTCAGACACTTGCAAACCAAGGAACGTCACATGGTTTTCAAAACTTTTTGCTTTGGTGTTTAAACACCCCACAGAGAGACTGCCAAGGAATGAGTCTCAGTCTGTTTGGCTGAAAAGACAGACATAAGCGAGTGGTAAATTGCATCCTTGCAGATGAATCCTCCCTTTGACTTTCTGGGCAGCTTGACCAAATGAGTTTGGAGGTCGAACGTCACAGCCTCCAAAGCAAGCAGTTGGTACGGGAGGGACGCAGCCATTTTACCTAAAATCACCAAGGCCTTTGTGCAGGGTCCGAGTTTCTACCTTTAATCGGTCTTTTCTATTTCACTACTGCCGAGGGTTGTTTTTTGGGAGAGTCAGTAAGAACCCTACATATAGGTGTTTTCCTACCCAGACTTATTTATTTGCAAGGGAAGCTCCTCAGTGGCCACAAAATCTCACTAAGGAAAATCCCAACCAAGTTTATTCTTGTGCCAATCCCATTAATTCAGTCAGGGCAGCAGTGGGTAGTCGGTCTGGGAACAAGAGTGCTCTTTCTTTTGATTATCACAAATTCATCTGAACTCAAAAGGGCCTCACTTAAATCAAGAATTTCTATTCTTCTGGAAATGTCATTTCACTTGAATGTACAGTTCTATGGCTTAAAGAGGACAAATAGGGTTTCTACTACTAGAGTCTAGTATGAAGGAAAAAGGAGGGAATCATAGAAGTAATCCAGGAAAGCTTTGAAGGCGAACTTTCCCTCCTGCAGAGTATACCTGTTTCCCTGGTACACGTTCTAGAAGACACTTACACATCCTGTAGCTCCTCTGCAGAATTAAATTACAGTAAATTGTCCAGCAAAGATACCTGTCCAGCAAATAGGTATCTGCTTAGCCTTCTGTGCTCAAACTATATATAAAGAAAAAAACAATTAGTGCCCGGCTGGCATGGCTCAGCGGTTGAGTGTCGACCTAGGATCCAGACGATCGGGGTTCGATTCCCTGTCAGGGCACATGCCAGGGGTTGCGGGCTCCATCCCCAGTCGGGGGCGTGCAGAAGGCAGCCGATCAATGACCCTCATCATTGATGCTTCTCTCTCTCTCTCTTCCTCTCCCTCTCCCTTTCCCTCTCTGAAATCAATAAAAACATATTAAAAAAAAAAAAAAGAATGGAAAAGAAACGAAAAGAAAAAACAATTTGAAGAAAACAGATGATTGCTTGGGAAAGAACTAGCAAGCATGGTCTGTGGGTCAGGTCAGATCTGCCAGGAAGCAGATGCCAAGATGGAATTAGATGAGCAAGTGATGTATTGGAGAAAATAATTTTTTGCCTCCAATAAAGGAGAGAAGAAAACCAAGTAGGCCAGGAGAGTCCAGGTTGCAATGCACCAATGCACGTATGACACCTGAGAAAAGAGGAAAGATGGAGGGAGGATTGGGTAGGACAGAATTCAGACTGCGGCACAGCTCTGAGAAAGTTCTGGCCAGACTAACGGGGAGCTCCTAGGCAGTATTTGACCAATAGAGGCGTCCCGCATGGGCAGGAATGGCTCAGCATTAGCACCCTGCTGTGTTCAACCATTGCCAGACTGAGGAGAGCGCGGTCAGTTTCACAAATGCAACACCTCCTGCCTCATTAGAGTAGATTCTCTACCAAAGGGAGGCAATAGCAGCGAGCCAGCGAGGCTTTCGCTGTTCTACACAGAGTCAAATAAGCTGACTGCTCCATCCATATTCAGGCTGCAGTTTCTCAGGGTTCCCATGGGCCTCTCCTCCGGAAGGCAAACTTAGACGAGGGAGGTGAATGAGACAAACCACAGCCCCCTCGCTGCAGTTGGTCTTTAGGCCACAGCTGGTGTTTATCGTCTCTCGCCTCCACTCTCCACTCTGAAGTGTCCCCATCCTCTGCTGTCATCTCTGCCGGTGTTGATGACTTGTTCTGCTGGTGGTACCACTCACACCTTCACTTTGAAAGGGCCCAAGCTCTTGGAATCGTACCCTTCTTGGATTGGGGCTGCTGTGTACATCCTGCCATAGTTATAATTGGGAAAGAATCCTCAGAGGCACCAAGTGGATCACCAGCCTGTGAACATTCCTCCTTGCCCACCCCCCCTTGTGCAATTGCAGTCATAGCTCCTCCTGCCCCTCAGGGTGACTGACCCTGACCAGAATGATGATGGCTCTCCTTTTTTAAAAAAATTTTTTTAGAGAGAAAGAGGGAGGGAGAGAGAGGGAATTGTTGTTCCATTTATTTATACATTCATTGGTTGATTCTTGTATGTGCCCTGACTGAGGATCAAACGCCCATGTTGGGATGGCACTTCAACCAACTGAGCTACCAGGCCAGGGCTGATGACAACTCTTCTTAACTGCTGTCCCTGGACACAGGAGCCTAAAGTGCCCAGGTGGCATTAATAGACTATAGTTACCCTTGCTTTGTTCCATAGCAAGAATGTACTCTTTTTGGGGACCTGGACCTCTAATCCTACACAGCCCAAAGTTGTAAAGATGGAAAATACAAAGTTTCCCCAATAGGTCACTGGAAGTGATGTTAAATGACCCCACTCTTGCTTCCATCCCTTTGTTTGTGGGTCCATGCATCCTCGGACTCACGCACTCTTCCTATGATATGATACACATTCTATAAAGATCTCAAATCTGGTGTATAGACTGCCTCCTAAGGGATGGCACCTCCTTCCTGCAGAGTATGCCCTAAAGCTAATGTTTCAGCTGTGCCTACTCTCTATCAGTTTAGCTAATTCTAGATATTATAGTATGTAATACAACCAGTGGATCTTGATATACTATGGTCATTTCTATACTTCCTTTGCTGCAAAGTGGATCCCCTGATTGGATGCTATATTATATGGGATTTTATGCCTATGGATCAGGCATTCTATAAGTTTCCAGATAGTGGTCCTGATGGAGGCTTTGTGGGCAGGAAAGGTAAACCCATACCCACAATAGGTGCAGACAAATTGGATGGAAGGGACCCGCTATAGTCAAGTTGCCAAGTGGCTGGTTGGCCTCTTCTAGGAATACTGCCATATGGTAAGCTAAGTACCTGTTGTTGGTACAGTAGATATTTAACAACAGCAAGAACTGGATCAGCTTTGGTCAGTGGAGTCCATGCTGTGGGCTAATGCATAGCCTCTGTCTCCATCACCTTTCATTTGCCCATCATGTCAGTTCTAGGGTGGTTGATGGCAGAGATCAGCTAGCATCGACTGACCGAGTACATTTTGTCTACTTAATTGTTTAGTGCCTCTTCAATAGTGAATACTTTTGGGTAGGCATTAATATGTAATACAAAAGCATGCCCACTCCCATATATCCATCTACATGCCTCTGCTTCTGAACTCTTTGTCTCCAATCTTCCAGTCTTTTCTTTGTCAGGGCCACTGCCCAGGAAAGTGTATATATTCACATCTCAAGCAGTCACCTCTCCTTTCACACAAGGGAAATGAACTTTTAATACTGGAAGCTCTACCCACAGGAAAATTTCTGAGCCACTGTCCATTTTTGTCTTGCACACACATATTGACCCAACTGATCCATAAACCTAACTCAGGCTTCTTCCTCTCCTTTAGCAGTGTGGAACCCTACAGGGAATGAAGGCAACCAGTGCATCCATGGTGCATGACATGGGGGTCTGGGGTACCTGCTCATGAAGTTTACCCATGCCCTCTTGTCCTGCTCAGGCTCAATCTCAGGTATATCATTTCCATTTTATGATGAACTCCTCTTGGGTGTGTCCAACTTTATGACTTGGGTGATCCAGTAGAACCCAGTCCTAATAGGCAGTTCTAAATGCATGCTCACTTAGTGTCCCATGGCCAAGTGCTCCATCTCTACCAGGCCCTGGTAACTTACCAGGACTGTGTCTCAAAAGATGTATAACTCTCTGTGGTAGATGGCATGCCTTCCTCTGGAAGTCCTCGAGCCTGTTTTGTGATTCTTCCACTGGGGCTTGCTATAAATCCCACACTGTACCTTTCCTCACCTCCAATACTATAGGCTTTTCCAGGTAGTATGGTCAAGAAGTAGGAATATTTTCACCATAACATGTACTTGCTGTCGATTACTTTCTTGCTCTAAGCTTCAGTCAAAGCCAGCAGCCTTCCATGTCACCTGGTATTTGGGCTACGATGACATTCTTAAGTATGGAATATGTTGCTTTCAGCATGCAAAGAGGCCCACGGGGCATGGTGGTTCCCTCTTTGCAGCAGGAGATGCCAGATACAGCACTTTGTATTTTACTTTGGAGAGGGGATCCCAGAATAACCCTGACCACTGAACCTTATAAACTTCACTGAAGTGGCAGATCCTTGAATCTTCACAGGGTTTGTCTCCCACCCTCTGGTGTGCATGTCTCCTGCCAAGGCTTCCAGCACACAGTCACATCTTGCTCCTTCTGCCTGATCAGCGCCGTGTCATTGATATAATGGATGAGATTGATGTTCTCTGGGATGTTCAGCTAGCCCATATCTACACTATACCTGACAGAGGGTAGGAGAGTTAACATATCCCTGGGGCAAGGCTACAAATAGTGTTGCCTCTCTTTTCTAATTGGAATGGAAAACCACTCATTTGCTGAATCTACCATCTCGTACCATGTACCTGAGGCCTTATTAATTTGTTCTAACAGGGATAACATGCTGACACAGCGCTGCAACTATGGCTACCACTTGGTTGAGCTCACAGTAGTCTATAGCCATCTTCTGTGATTCACGTTGGTAAATTAAACAGAGGTGTGATAGGGACAACCCACTCCCCCGCACCCTTTAGGTACTTAATGGTGGTACTCTACCACTCCCCACTTCCAACCCCACCACCAGAATACAATATTGGGTTTGATTTACTATCTTTCTGGGGGCAGGCAGTTGTCTCTCAAGATATTTCATGTGGTTGGTGTCAGATGGTGATTGGGATTGGAGTCATCTCAAAGGCTGATGCTGGGTCTTGTCTGAGACCTTAGCTGAAACGGTTGGCTAGAACACCTGTAAGGAGCTTCTCCATTCGGCCTGGGTTTCTTCATGCTGTGGTAGCTGGGCTCCAAGAGAAGTATTCTGAGACAGCCAGGCAAAAGCTGTATCACCATTTATGAACTAGCCTCTGAAATCACACAGAGTCACTTCCACTACCTTCTGTTGGCAGAAAGGTCACAAAAGCCCACCCAGGTTCAATGGGAGGGATATAGCGTCTGTCCCTTGATAGAGATGAGCATGTGGAAGAAGAAATACTGTTACAGCCATCTTGGAAAAATAGCATCTGCCATAGTAAGTTTCTTTCAATAATGTTGAATAGATGATGACTGAATGAATATTAATTATCCAGTTAAGCACTGTGATACAGAATAGCAAAATAATAAAAATATTCTCTAATATGCAGTCAAATATTTCCTCCCACTTAATACTGAGAGTATCTCCTTTGGAAATTATAATATCCACACACAGAATGCAAAATGAAAATATAAATCTTGCAAAAGATAAAAGATTTCATTAAGTTAAATTTCATGTAACAGGTCAGTTAACAACTGAAGAAGAAAAAAATTAACAAGTATGATCATGTGTTAGTGGAATTACTTGAAAATCCAAAGATTAAGAAAGGCATTAGAGCCCAGCCAGAGTGGCTCAGTGGTAGAATATCAACCTAGGATCCAGGAGATCATGGTTCGATTCCCGGTCAGGGCACATGCCCAGGTTGGCAGGCTCGATCCCCAGCAGGGGACGTGCAGGAGACAGCTGATCAGTGACTCTCATCATTGATGTTTCTGTCTCTCTTCTCTCCCTCTTCTTTTCTCTCTATGAAATCAATAAAAAATATAAATTAAAAAAAAAAAAGCATTAGGGAAAATCATTGAACCACTGAACATGTTTAGTGTTTCTGCATGTTAAGTGAAGGGTGTTCTGTGTGTTAATTTTTATTGGAAAAATTATGTGCTCCCAAAAAAAAGAGCAATATTTGATCTAGTCTTTGTCGTTTTCAAGGTCTAGCCCAGTTTCTATTCTACAATAACCTAAATTTTGTTTCATATAAGGTAAAATTATTTTTATAAATTTTAGTTTCAATTTTTAGATATAGTCCAAGTCACACATTTTCCTATGAAATTTTGATTCCTTTGCACAGGTTTACTTCAGTGGTCTTTTTTTTACTACCTTTGATAAAGGCCCTCCTATAATAAGCTTTCATTCTTCTCTGGGGAGTTAAATATGAGTCAATCAATTAAAATGACTTCAGCGATAATATTTTCACAACCTTCTTAGAAAGCCTGTTGTATCAAGTGAAATTAAATCTGAGGTTTTCGCCTTGGATGTTAGGACAACATACATCTGTAGTTATTTGCCAGATACTCTTTCATCCAACATTTACTGAGCACCTTCTTGGTGCAGGGTAATGTGCTAAGTACTATGGGAATCATAAAAATGAACAGACTATGATGAAAGCATCATGCATGTGTTTTCATTCAAAGTCACTGTGAAGTTCATGCCATCATCACTACCAACAGCAGCCCCCATAGATCTAACAGAATAAAACACATTTACTATGAAAACTGGATTCAAATAAAGAACTTTACCCTAAAATTATTAGGAAAACACTATCTCCCATTCATTTAATTCATCTGTCCTTCTCTTGGTGTGTATCATCTATTACTAAATGATACAAACCAATATGATGAAAATTTCAGAGCGGTTTTCCAGCATTTTGAGAAGTTACAAGGAAATTTTAAGTGTGAAGGAATCATAGAAATTACTTATTCTAACTCCCTCATTTTTAAGATGGGGAAGATGAAGCTCAGCAAAGTGACTTGCCGAGGGTCAGGTGAGCAGACAGGGACAGATGAAAATAGGGACTCGACCTTCTTGATTTACCAGGGTCTCCCTCTCTCCTACAGCCAGGATCCTGCTGTAGGCAGAGAGTAAGGACTACGGCCCAACCTGAAAAAAAGTTATTACACCTCTAAGGCAAATAGAAATGCTGCGAAGAAAGGGGGAAAGTGCAGATCTTCTTCCAGGAGCCCTTGGTTAGCTCAGCCTGAGGCCGGTTAGGTACAGGAGGCCAGGCAAAGGACCAGGTCCTGCGTCTCCTGGGGGTTAAGCACGGTAATGCTGAGCGCCCTGGAAGGAAAATGACACTTCGCACTTGTATAATACCTTACATCAATCCAACAATAATAACTAAGGCTTTGTACTCTCAGCCAAATATTGCAAAGTACTTAACAAATATTTAACCCAGAATCCTCAGAACAACCAAAAAAGGAAAACTTTAGAAAGGAAGAAAGAGCACCCCTCATGCTCGTGGTTCAGTGGGGACTCTAAGGTCAGGAAAAATGAGTCTACAAGTAGCTGAGAGACACCATGGCAGGGCGCCTGACACGCAGGGACATTCCTGTGTCTGAGCCCTGTCCGAGGGGACCTAGACACGGGGCTCCCAAAAGGGCAGAGGTGCACCAGAGAAGCCCCTGCTCCCTCTTCCAGCCCAGGGAATCCATGAAGCTTTCAAAGAGGTTTGGCTCTGGGTCTCTAAAAGTTCTTTGAAGTCTCTTCAAAGTTGGCATATGCCCTAAAAGAGTTTTTTAAAATCAGTATCCCTTCACAAAACTTTAGTTGACATCTAAAATATTTCATATCTTTAAATAATTGCAAAGGTTGTCATTTTAAAATATTTTAAAATAAACTATTGCAATATTCTTTTTAAATATCCAATCACATCTAAAATCCAAGCAATTTGATGCCCATTTAAAAATATATATAAACAATTTATTCTTTAACAGTCAAAAATTTTATTCGTGTGACTTTAAAAAATATATCTTTATTGATTCCAGAGAGGAAGGGAGAGGGAGAGAGAGAGATAGAAACATCAATGATGAGAGAGTCATTGATCGGCTGCCTCCTGAACGCCCCCCACTGGGGATCGAGCCCGCAACCCGGGCATGTGCCCTGACCAGGAATCAAACCCTGATCTCCTGGATCCTAGGTCGATGCTCAACCGCTGAACCACACCCGGCTGGGCAATAGTCAGAAATTTTACATCATTCCCTTTTCTCTTTAAGCTCAAATTTTTATCCCACTTCTACATATTTTTATCTTAATATACTATAGTGTTGTGCTCAAAAATCTTCTTATTCACTGTTATACTCTGCAATAAAAATGTTTATAAATTAAATATTTTAATTTCCTGTATTTTTGTTAGGCTAAGCTGTAGTAGCAAATGTAATTGCTCAAACATTTACTGGCTCAACACAATCCAAGTTTCTTTCTTTTTTCTTTTTCTTTTTTAAAGATTTTTTAAAGTTGATTTTAGTGAGAGAGGAAGGGAGAGAGGAGAGAGAAACATTGATGTGGATGTAACAGCAGATCATCGATTGGCTGCCTCCTGCACACCCCCTGGTTAGGGGCATGCAGGTCTTTCTCTCTCCCTTCCTCTCTCTCTAAAAGTCAATAAGAACATTTTTTAATGCAATTTGAAGAATAGTATGATGAAACTGAGATAATACGGAATGCATCTTGTAAGATAAATTACTAAAAGCTATACATCAGGATGTAGAGCTAATGGGATATATACATTTAAAAATGTACAAACAACTTAAAAATGTTATTTCTCATTACTTAATTTGTAATAATACGAGAAAATGCGGCTGAAATTTTAAGTTACTTATGAAGCAATGAATGATAGAAGAGCTGGTATTTCTTTGGTAAATGGGCATGTGTGCAGATAATGGACTTGGGGAGGGAGTTAAATAAAAATCACACATAAAAATCAGGAAATGATCTGTTAAGGTTTTTTAAATGTATATTATTAACTTTCCTATTTGTTTAATGAAAGAGAAAAGGTATGAACGGCTAAAAACTAGTATGGCAGCTAGCATATAATTTTATTTTGTTTTAATAAGAGTGAGCAAATACGGTTTTTAAATTAATTTATTTTTATTTAAGTATAGTTGGTATACAATATTATATTAGTTTATGAGTTTTACGTGTACAATCTAGTGATTTGACATTTTTATACCTTACAATGTGCTCACCTCACTAATCCTAGTAGCCGTCTGTCACCGTTCAAACATCATGGTAGTATTGGCTGTACCCCCCTTCCCCTGTCCACCACCCCTCCATCTCTCTCCCCTCTGCCAGTCATCCCTGTGGTCTCTGTTTCTGAGTCTGGTTTTGTTTTGTTTTGTTTGATCATTTTAAAAGAGTAAATAAGATGAGACTTGACTACCACTGGAAAGACATTCCATGATGTAATTTCATATACGTAAGGGTTATTTTTTGTGTTTTTTAAATTTTTTTTCTCACCAGAGGATATTTTTTCCACTGCTGTTCAGAGAGAGAGGAAGGGGGAGAGAGAGAGAGAAACATGGCTGTGAGAGAGAGACAGCGACTGGTTCCTCCGCACACACCCCAACCAGGCCAGGGAGCGAGCCTGCAGCAGAGACACGTGCCCTTGGCAGGAGTCGAACCTGGGACCCTTCCGGCCGCAGGCCGACGCTCTAACCACTGAGCAAACCGGCCAGGGCCATATATGTACGTTTTAATTACTTATTCAGCGATGTCCACATTATGTAAAGGAAGGATGTAAAATTTTTACCCACGAGTGTTACCTAGTGTAGCAGAGAACGTAGTGGTCTCAGGAAACATTTCAGTGAAGTTGAAAAAAATCTGCACATCCCCCAAAGTGGCGCCGGTTTAGAGAGCGCTGTTCACACGTGTTCTAGTGAAGGCGGCCCGCACTGGGTGAGGCGTGTGAGAACCCGGCGTGCGTGCCATTGTTGCGCCGCTCAGCCTTGCGTTGGCATCAGCATTGGCATCAGCGTCTGCATCAGCATCCGCGTCAGAAACCGCACCGCTTGCACTGCTCGGGCCCGGGTCCTTCCCTCAGACGGTACCTCCTATGGCTGAGTTTTGAGAGCATCAGAAAACAAAAGGCAGACACCATTCTCGGTGTTTCGCGTGTTCTTTGCCTTGCTGCCCTGGGTCCCTAAAGAGTTAAACCTTCTTTGACAATAATCTCGACAAGAGATGCTGAGTCACTCCACCTCTGCACCGGGCAACATACCTGAATCCAGAGCCTCCCAGCACAGGCCAAACACCACACCTGACCGCAGGGGAGGACCTGCCAGGTGATTTTGCTTCATCGGTAAAGGAGGCTCTTCCAAAATCAATACTTTAAATCATCCCTTTGTTTGCCTTTCCCCCCACTCCCCAGAAGCTCTCAAGATCCTGGAGATACTATTACAAGGCAAATTTCAGGATGGGTAAAGAGAAGAGAGGTTATTTCAAAAGGGAAGGTGAAAAGAAAGAATTTGTGTTAAACTTGAGGCTAGTTTTCAGAAAGTACAAGTTGAAAATCTAGACGTTGATTCCCTTAAAAAGAAATCCATGTGCATACAACCCCCTTGGAATGCTGCTCAACTCAGATTGAAGATTGCTCTTTCAGAGACATTTCAGTAGATCATGCCTTTGATCAGACAAAACATTTACACGCGACCACACATCTGTGTTCCCTAGTTTAGCTTACAGCTGACATTCTTGGAGCCAGCCTTTGGCATTCCAAGGTCCCTGGCCCTTCCAATTCTCACATTCTGTGATCTGAAAATTCTATGGTAGATTTGAATGGTTTTCCGAAGGTCAGGGAGCACTGATAATATTTTTTAACAGAAGGGCTATGTGGCAGAGCAGTGTTTCTGGAAGGTGAATGTGGCCATATTGTGTCAGGAGGGCTGTGAGGAAAAGAGAGTTGGAAGAGCAGTTAGGAAGCTGTTATACTTGACTTTGAGGGAGGTTATGAGGGCTTGGACTAAGGTGTAGGAGGAAACCAGGATGACATATATTCCTTTGCATTTACTTCTTTCTTATCAGTACAACTCTATTTTGATTTGGGAACCCACGCCTCAGGAAAGAGGACCCTATTTCTGGCTCAAGGGTATATCCTGATCAGTCTAAGCCAACTACAGTAGTCTGTACTCCGACAGTGATGGTTTTAACAATGGGCGTGCGACCCAGTTTTGGTCAACGAGATATGAGAAGTTTGCAAAGGGACTGCTAGGACAGATTTCTTCATTCTTACTAGAGTACATGAGGAGATGCCCTCTGCTGCAGCTGCGCTTTGGGGTGTCTCATTGTGATGTCCAGGTTTCTGCCATCATCTTGTAACCAGAAGCCAGCTAGCCTGATGGTGGGTAAACACAAAGACAGAAACAACCAGGGAGGGTCCTTGATCACAATGTCCAGCACCCAGCCTCCCGATTTTGGAGCTTGTATCATCAGGCGACTAACTGAAGGGAGAAGTGAGGAAGCCAGAGGAGAGGGACATGAAGAGAGTGTCGTTTCTACGTGGAAATTGCTAGCACCTAATTAGAGGCATGGAAATAAAGTTCAGGGGTGCTATCAAGGTCCCAAATGTAGATATAAAAGCTATTTGCAGAAACTAGTATCTGCAAGGGGAAGGGGGAAGGAGGAGCATTGGCCCTGTCCGAATGTCCCACAGCTAACTCCTCTAGGGGAACCTAACATCAAAGGAAAAAATAATAAATGACCATCTGCTTAAAGGAAACCAAGAGGAGACATACCTCTGCCTACCTATTCTTAAGGTATTTATAGTCCAAAACAGAAATTCTGTTCCCCAAATTCAATAAGCATGTTTCTAGACAATTTAAGGATTTCAGCATCTCTGGGTTTTGTTTTGAATTTGAACTTTAGAGGACGTTTATTAAAGCTGGAGACAGTGAAACAAGAAAGGGCCTTGGATAACGGAAGGACTGGGTAGGGAAAAGAGCCTGGGCAGGTCTGCTTTGGCTCAGAGAAGTCAGAGAGAAGGGGTCTTGGGAACAGGCTGAGGGTTTGTCTGGGATGAACTGCTGCTGTCCATGGCTGGCCTGGTTACAAGCCTCGTGGGGCCCCTTAGAGTTTAGGGGATTCATGGCTGTGGGGGAAGGGAGGAAGGGGCACAGGCCCTGGGAGGGAGAGCTCCTCCTGGACCTTTGTTTTGAGGGGTTTTAAAGGCTGGGCATTTAGGGGAGGTCTTAGGGGAGGATTTCAACAGACTATTCATTAGTTTTATGCTGATGTGCCAAAATGAGATTTATTCCCTTAACTGTATCTCTCCTCGGGTGTGGTTGGCAAATGGCACTAACTGGATTTCTGCTACCTGTCTCCCTGAGTAGGGTGACTTAAGCTGTTTACCCTCTGGTTGGGGAGGAGAAGTGCAAACCATTTGCTCTTAAGTGTCCCTGGTTTAGGGAAGACGGGATTGACTAGGTGACTGCAAACCGCTGTTTAACTATCCGTCTCAGTTTCCCTGTTGTGCTTGTCCTGCCCGACTGGCCAGTCTCATTTCCCCCTCAGAGACTCTGTCCCTAAAATCTTTTTGGGGTGATGAGGAAGGACGGTCTGTCTTCAGTAAGTGCTTCCTGCTGGCAAGGGCTGTGACCTCTGCCTGCTCAGGGTGTGGAAACCCCCCCTGCCCGACCTAAGGGGGCGAGGGGGGGGACCCGAGGCTGCAGCAGAGACAGCGCCTCTGGTTTTAAAGGGGAGCCCTGATTGCCTGTCATTGCCCCAGCAATACGAAAATTTAGTCTCATTCTTAATGATAGGAGCATAATGTTTTAAAGGTTTGTTTTCATTTATACTTATTTATTTTTAAATCCTCATCAGAGGATATGTTTTTTTAAAATTGATTTTTAGAAAGAGAGAGAGAGAGAGAGAGAGAGAGAGGAACATTGATGTGAGAGAGAAACATCGATCGGTTGCCTCCTGTACGCCCCTGACCGGGCATGTGTCCTGACCAGGAATCAGCCTCAGCCCTTGGGTGGACAGGACGACACTCCAGCCACCTGAGCCACCCGGCCAGGGCTGAGAGCATAGTATTTAACTAATGAGAAGCTTTGTGTTTTTCACAGAAAGAAGTAAAAAAATCCCTTAGAGCAGATGGCCTTTCTGATGATGATACCCTTAGCTTTAGAATGGCAGGTTTTGTGCAGGGTGCTTGCACATAGTTTCCGGTCCCCTCAGTACCCTGCCGGAGAGATGTGTATAGCTGGTGCAGATTTACAGATGAGGAAAACACAGAATTAGTCAGAGTCACTTGCCCAAGGCCACAGTTAATTGGGATTCTAAACCGGGTAGGCCAATCTCCAAGGCACATGTTCTTTTTGCCACACACCACTGACTTTTTGAAGGGAGAGACTATAAAGCAGGGAAAGCAGTGGGCTTAGCAATGTGCACACTTTAAAAAAATTTTTTTTAACACTTACCCGAGGATATTTTTTCCATTGCTTTTCAGAGAGAGTAGAAGGGAGAGAGAGAGAAACATTAATGTGAGAGAGACACACCGATTGCTTGCCTCCTGCACCGCCCAGCTGGGGCCTACAACTGAGGTACGTGCCCTTGGCCAGAATCGAGCCTGGGACCCTTCAGTCCGTGGGCTGATGCTCTAACCACTGAGCCAAACCAGCCAGGGCTGCAATGCGCACAGTTTTCAGTAGAGGAAGTCTGCAAAAGAGTCAGAGAAGGAGCAACCTGAAAGATGGTGTTAAACCCTGAAGTCTGTGCCTCCAAATTCAACTGGATAATTTTGAGAGTCTTAAATGTAGAGGAAATAATTCCAAGGCAACCTGATACTCCACTTCATATTTGTTAAAAATGTCTTTGCTCCCCCAATACCATCAATGAAAAAGACCACTGTAGATGCCAACAGCCCTAGAACAGGAGAGGTTGGTCGTCCCAGAGTTCTGTCATTGGTCCCCTTGTCTTCTCGCTATGCAGTGTCTTGGTCATCTCATCCATGATCAGGGCTTTTACTACATTTCATATGCTGACAAGTCGCAAGGATACATCTATATAACTCTTTCCAGCTCCAGACACCGCATAACATCTCCTCATAGTGTTCCTACAGGCATCAAACTCAATGTGTCTAAAACTGAGCTCATCTCACCCTCGCCACAAATCTGCTTTTCTTTCCTCTTTTTTTTAAAAATTATTAAAAGCTTTATTTATGATTGGAATCAATCAACAAAAAAGCAAAAGCAAATGAGCCTGAAAAAAGGAACTAAGCTGTTTGTAGAGAATGTCCTCAGAACATTCGATACCTCAGAGCTAAGCAGCCTTCGCGTCTGGCTGGCATGACCACAGTGGACCAAATCTGCTTTCCATCCAACGTTTCCTCTCCTGGGAAGTGCTGTCACCGCCAGCCGGTTGTCGACACCCTGCTTTTGTGCATCATTCTCGCAGCTTCCATCCCTCCTTCTTCCATCTACACAGTTCCAGTGCAACTGTACTTTCTACACAACTCTCTCATTCAGTGCTTCCCACCTCCTGTCACATCATGGCACACAAATTACATCTGAGGCACTTGGCATTGCTTTGTGAAAAAAATTATTTTTAGTTTAGTTTTTATTAACCAGAAAATTAACACATAGGTTTATGGCTAAGTCATGGAAACCAAGGGCAGTAATGCCTTTAGGCCTTGCTGACCCCCTGGACCCGGGTCGAAGTGCTGAAGGGAGCCCAGAGGCCCCTCTCTACCTTGCCTCTCTCTTCCTTTCCGCATCACTCTCCTCTTGAAGACCAGCCTTTTCAGCTGCTCTGTTCACGTAGCAGAAGGGGCCACTCCCAGTGAATGAACTGGAAATCTTCTAACACTAAATCCAATGTTCCAGATGAAACAGCTCATCGGCACAGCTTGTATCAGGCTCTCATTCTCCATCCAACTGACTTTTTTCAGCTTTATAATATATTCAAATATAAAACATAATGGTTACAAATACATTTTGAAAGGATTTCCACTGAATTAATTAAACATCCATCATCTCACATATTTACTCTTCTTTTTAGGAGGGGTTGATAGCATTTAAGTTCTTCTCGCTTTACAACATTTTAATTATACAAAACAGTGTTATCAACTGTAGTCACCATGCTGTACAGTAGCTCCTCAGTCTTTATTCATCATATAACTGAAAGTTTATATCTTTTTTCCAACTTTTCCCGTTTCTATGAGTTTGAATTTTTTTGTTGTTTTTTTGTTGTTTTGTTTTTAGATTCCACATATAAGTAATACCATGTAGTATTTATCTTTCTCTGTCTGGCTTATTTCAGTCAGCACTATGCCCTCCAGGTTCATACATGTTGCAAAAGGCAGGACCAAGTAACTATTGCAAAGAAGTCTTATTATATAAATAAGATTACTTACATGTCACCATGTGGATGGGGTAAGTTACAATTACCAGATAAGGCAGGATTATAATCAACTGGAAAATAATCCATTAAAAATTAAGATTTTAAAATTTTTCTAGTTTTCCATTTGTATATCCAAACAAGCTCTCTTTTAAGCTTAACTGAAAGTCTTAACTTCCTCAATTGAAATGATTATAATTCTAGCCTTGACAAATAGTGTAGATGAATTAGAAATACTAAAGTTGCCCTACTAGAAAATGTAAAAGTTCTGAAAGTTTTACTTGAAATGTAAGCTTGAAAATGTATTCAGTATTTGTCCTTTTTGATTGGTTATATTTTTAACATTCTATTTTTTTCTCTTCACAATTTTGCAGCTATACATTCTTTCTATGCTCTTAGAGGTTACCCTAGATGTTACCATATGTATCGTCCATTTAACAAAGTCTAATGTTAATCAATAATCTTACCCTCCTCCTGGTCATTGAAAGAAACTTAGAACACTTCAACTTCATTTATCCCATCTTACTCATATACTATTATTGCCATGTGTTTAAACCTCATAGACTTTATTACTATTGTTTAATATGGTCAATATTCATTTAGGTTTACAGACGTATTTCCCACTCTCTTTCTTACTCCTTCACTCATCTCCAACTGGCATCATTTTCTTCTGTCTGTACTTCATTCATTAATATTTCCTTTAGTGTAGTTTTGCTGGTGGAAAACTCTCTGTTTGCTAATACAAAAATGTCTTCATTTCACCTTCATTTTCAAAGGATATTTTTACTGGGTATAGAATTCTAAGTTGGCAGCATATTTTCTTCTGTTCTGCATTGCTTTTATTGATAAGTCAACTGTCAATCTCTCATGCCTTTGAAAGTTATGTCTTATGTTTTCTAGCCACTTGAAAATTTTTCTTCTTGTCATTGGAGTCTGAAATATCATTGTGACTTGTTTGTGTATACCTATTTATCTTACTTGAGATCCTTTTGGCTTCTTGAATTTTTTTATTGTGTTTTTTATTGTTTCTAGAAAATTTGCAGCCTTCAAATACTGCCTCTGATTCATTTTCTCTCACCTCTTCTTGTGAGACTCCAAAAAACGTATCTTAGACTTTTTCTCTTTAATAGATGATATATAGATAGATATAGATATAGATATAGATATAGATATAGATATAGATATAGATATAGATATAGATATAGATATAGATATAGATATACACATATATCTATATATCTTACTCTCTATTCTATTTATTCATTCTCTCATCAGCTGGGTCTAATCCACTATTATACTCATTGAATAAGATCCTAATTTTAGTTATTATAATATTTCACTTTAAAATTTCCATTTTTTCCAAAATCAGTTATATCCCTTTTTGTGGTTTCTCTGCTAGATTTTTCAATTTTATTATATTAAGCATAATTGTTTTATAGTCTATGCCTGATCATTCTAACATATAGAGTTTAAATTGTTTCTAATTATCTCTTTTGGAAGCATGTTCCTAATTACCTAGCTTGCCATTGCTGGACACAACACATAACTTTTTTTTTTTTAATATATCTTTATTGATTTCAGAGAGAGGAAAGGAGAGGGAGAGAGAGAGAGATAGAAACATCAATGATGAGAGAGTCATTGATCGTCTGCCTCCTGCACGCCTCGGCTGGAGGCTGGGGATCGAGCCCGCAACCCGGGCATGTGCCCTGGCCAGGAATCGAACCCTGATCGCCTGGATGCTAGGTCAATGCTCAACCGCTGAGCCACGCCCGGCCGGGCACAACACATAACATTTTAAAATCAGGTTGTAACCTTGAAAAGTTTACATGCAGTTTCTGACCATGGCTTCCTTACAATGATTTCTTCAAATTTTTGGTATCTACTAATTATGAAAGACATTTTCACAGATGTAAATTTAAAAGACCAAAACTTTTTTTCATAGACATTCAAAATTTTATATCAATTGATGTTATAATTAAAGAACATTTTTAAAAAAGAGAAAAAGAACCTAACATCATTGGCAAATGTAATAGTGCATTTCTTGAAATAATAAAATGGATTTCTAATTCAATCTAACTTTTTTATGTCAACTATTTCAAAATTATGTTGAAGCTCTAATTCACAGAACACTTACGATGTGTTATTATGGTTGCTGTTCAGCTAGCTTGAATGCCACTAAGAGGCCACTCAACAACAAATAGAAGTGTCCAATACAGGTAAAGACAGAGATTTAGGGCCATCACCAAGAACTGTGGGGCCCGCAGCCAGCCTTCCCTCACCTGGAACACAAACTCCTCTGGCAGCCCTGCAGGGCTCTGTTCACAACGGGCAGTGGGATATGCTACAGTAGCTGCTGAAGACGATAAAGCACTTTCTTGGCCATCTCAGTGCGTCACAGGAAGCAGAGAACAACAGACGCTACACAGGGACAAAAGTCTATACCATCAGATCCCATCCTCTAGAGGTTTCCCTCTCATCCCCACCTGCAGTCTGAGGTCCCCACCTTGCCACCCTGTAGGTTTACTCAATCAGTATCTCATTATATACCAGCTGCCAGTGACATACTGGTTGGGAATTTCTGACTTCACCTATCTCCAGCCTTAGGACCCTCAGTTTCATTGGCACATTCTAAGGCCCTGGCCTGGGATGGTTCTATCAATGTGCTTATAAGGCCATATGTTTTTGTAAATTTCACAAAAGTGTTATATTTTAACCTCAATTGGTTAAAATCACTGCCATTTTCCTCTCTGACTTCCCCTCCATTACAGTTCTCTTCATGTCAGGTAGCACTGGGTTGGCAATGGGCATTTTGGGGGACTGGGTTAAGAGGAAACTGAGTTAAGGATAGATATATTTTGTTTGAGTTTAGTGGGATATATTTATGAGCTTCATAGTTTCCACATTAGAAAACTGGAGACAACACTGTCTACCTTTCAGGGTTGTTGTGAGCATGCAATGATATTATAATATGGTACCAGCATTTAACTATTTCAGCTAAAGAAGTGCTCTCTGAAATTCTGGTCTCTTTCTTCTCTACTATTCAGCTTTTTCAGATATGCTGGCTCCTAGTAAGGTAGTAAACACATTGGGAATTGATGTAGTTTAGCTGGACTGACCATGGCACAGTACAGACAAGTCAGAGAAATGTCATGATGCCCAATTGGGGGGCTGCACCGTATCCTTTCAGAGCTGACTGGAGACTCATTTCCTCGCAGAAGTCCTCCCAGGTCAATCCTGCCCCAACTCAGATCACTCCTTCACTCTGTAGCCATAGCAATCTTTTATTCTTTAAAAGCAAATCCTTTTGAAAAGAAGGGGCATGCCTGATGCTCAGCATGTGATATTAAAAGGAAAAAGATGCATAGGGGAAAAAACACTGTAAAACTTTATGATAATAAACTTTTAACATCCTTTCTTCTAAATCATTGAAATTTATACACTGTGTAATTTGAGAAAAGCTTTTCTGATCAACATAAAAGTTTATATGAATAGGGTAAATGTTTTATCCTTAAAAAATATGTGCATCTGAAATTTTTGTGCAGTGAAAGCATTACAAAATCAAAGAAAAAAAGAAGCTACTACTGCAACCCAAAAGAAAAATATAATAAAAGATATAATTGATGCAAAAAATAAAATAAAAATAAAGGGAAAGGAAAAATGTTTTTACATCATTAGGGACTTTCACACTTTTTTAAAAAAAAAAATGTTTTTTATTGATTTTTAGAGAGAGGGGAAGGGAAAGGGAGAGATAGAAACATCCATTGGCTGCCTACATGCCCCCTACTGGGAATCCAGCCCTCAACCAGGGTGTGTGGTCCTGGACCAGGAATCGAACCTCGGCCTCTTGGTGCATGGGACAATGCTCAGCCAACCGAGCCACACCTCCCAGGCGGGACTTCCACACTTTTGTACACAATTACAGTAGCTACTAATGATACCACGTGCCAGGCTCATGGTTTAACTCATTTAACCCTTAAAATAATCACGGGAGGAAGATATTATTTATTATCATCCCCATTTTGCAGATGAGAAAACCGATGCACATGAGGCTGAATATATGCCCAGGTCACACAATGAAGAGTTGGCAGTGTCTTTAAGGAGAGTGGTATAGTGAAGAGATGTGGGCTTTGGAACCAGACAAATGCAGACTTAAGTTATAACCTTCCTCCAGATCTGCCCCTCCTGTTTTTCTCAACTCAGAGACTGGCACCACCAACTACTCAGGTGCCCATGCTTGCAGCTGGGAAGACATACTGGCCTTCTGCTTTTCCTCAGCATTTTCTAAATGCGGAATATGCGTGGTGATCACACTAAAGCCTTTACAGGGATTCTTTCCATGAATTCTTTCTTTTTTTTCTTTTTTTAAACATATCTTTATTGATTTCAGAGAGAGGAAAGGAGGGGGAGAGAGAGAGATAGAAACATCAATGATGAGAGAGTCATTGATCGACTGCCTAGCCTGCAAGCCGGGCATGTGCCCTGACCGGGAATCGAACCCTGATCTCCTGGTTCCTAGGTCGATGCTCAACCACTGAGCTGCGCCCCGCCGGGCTCCATGAATTCTTATGATGACCATAAGAGGTAGGCACTGTATTACCCCATTTAGCTCCATTTCTTACTTCCACTTTGCAAATGAAAAAACTGGTACTTAGAAAGACCAGAATGCCTTGTACAGTGTCACCATGTCACCAGCAGGTTAACATCCCACAGCTCTGCTATTAGGAAGCAGCAGAGCCAGGATTTTTCTGGTGGGTCGAGCCGACCCCCATGACCATTACTGCACAACCAGGCCCCTTCACCCTGGCTCCAACCACGGTCATTGCCCCCCTGGGGCAATCTTTCACCCAGCCTGGCCCTTCCCAACCCATTCTCCTTTTCACAGCCAGAGCTTCACAGCTGAGTCTTATCAGCTTTGACGCCGCCTGGCCTATCAGGCCTCAGTTAATGCTCCTACGTGAGCTCTGGACACACCCTTTGCAGGACCAGTCATCCTCAAAGCATCTCAACACCTCCGGCTGCAGGCCTAACCCCCTTTCACTGCTGGGATTGCTCTCCCCTTCCACGACTTCCCCTGCATCCAGCCAGCTTACTCAGCCTTCGTGTCTCAACTTGTAGCTCATTTTCTCCGCGGCCTTCCTTTGCCCTCTGAGCTGGGTTGATGGGACTCCAGGAAGCAACCACAGCACACGGCACCTTATCTGGTTACTTTTTTAAGCCCCTCCACTGAACTAAGAGGAAAGGCCTGTGTGATTCAGCAGCATGTCCTCCAAACCTGGCGTGGTACCTGGCCCATCACAGTCACACAGTAAATACTGAGTAAATGAATGAAGCTTTGCTCCAATACCAAGAATCTAAGTAAGTTACTTTCATTCACGGAGCTTTGTTTTGGAATCTGTAAAATGGGGATTAAAATCTATAAAAATCCAGACTGAGCCCGTATACTGGCCTCCTTTTTTGCCCCAAATCCCAAGAAAAGACAAACATTTTATTTTTTATTAAATTAAATTGGAGCAATAATCAGGAGGCTTAAATGACGTAATATACATGAAGTTCCTGATGCCTCTGGAAATATTACATAGAACCGTTGCCAATGATTAACTCCAGGAAGGGGAACCCCAAGGCTGGGGCCAAGAGAGGGGCTAACTTCAGTATCCTTCAGACACTTGCGCATGTCCAGTGGCTCAAAGGAGCAAGTAAATTAGAAAAATGTGCCCGGCACACATTAGGCGGTCAGCAAAGGTGAGCTTCCGTCATAGGGGACAAGCCGAATGTACCCTTAGTACCCGCACCAGGTCGCAACCCAGGATTCCCAATCTTTGCGGTGTCTCCACGGGCAAGAGGAGTTTTAGACTAATTGGCAGCACAGGCAAACCCCTCTGTGTCCTGTGCTCATCCCCGGTGTGCCTGTATGGAGAAGTGATTTGCAGGGCTGATCTCTGTTACTTCGTTGCATGTGCTTGTGTCATAGAATGGACAGGTTTGCCTTTAATTTTGTTGTATGTCAGCGAGAATAAGCACATTTCCTCTGGCACATCTGAAATGTTTCCTGCATTCAAAAACTGCACCAACCATCCATCAGTATTTTGGATATTGTCTTTCTGGCTGTGGCACCAGCTCGATGCAGGGAGGATGGGCTTTGGAGAAAATTTTTTAAATCCCACTTTAAAATACCAGTTTACTTTTTAATAGCTTTGTGACCTCAGGTAAGTTGCTCAACCTATAAGAGACTCACCTTCTTTTATATGCAAAATGGATCTAAAAATGAAACTGCAGAGTTGTTTAGGAAGGTTAAAGGAGCCCATATGTGTGAAGCATCCAGCAGATGTAGGCACTAAGTAATAACAATCCTTATAATTTTTTTATTTCCTAAACCAGCTTTTCTCTACTTGAATCTTGCAAACCAAAAAGGTACTACCAGACACATTCGGATTTACTAAAAACAAAAGACAAGCAAGGTCAGTCCTCCTGTGACCCTGGAAGCCAAAGATCAGTTTAAGAAGCTTCCATTTTGACTTTTGCTCTCTGGGCTGGGCGAGCATTTCTGGGACTGCAAGGGCTGTCGGTTCTGTTTTGCTGTGAGACTGGCCACATGCCACACAGTCCAGGCCACTCAAGTGACTGCCTGAGTTATCCTCACACTCCCAGGCCCCCAACCCCTACTAAATTAGCTGTGCCAGGAGGGTGTCACTTGTAGGAATCCTCACCAGCATGTAAAATTGGAGTTTAAAATGTGGAAGGTATTAATATTTAGCATGGACCTAAATCCTTACTTGTGTTGTTATTGCCCTCCCCTCTTCCAACCCAAGTCCAAATCTATTCCTATGTCTCACTCTATAGAAAGAAAGTAGAATATAAACTCTCCTATCAAAGTAGAGGTTGAATATAAATGTTTTCTCATTGTAGAGATTTTAGGGGAGTGACGAAATCGTGGTTGCCAGGATGCGAGCTGCGATGAGTAGGGTTAGGGATGGTGTTTGGAAGCCTCTGGTGCTGGGAAGAAGTGGGTCACAAGTGGGAGCCTGGGTGTTGGAGCCCATCTGGGGCACACATGTTGTTTACACCCCTAACCACATAAAAGGTGAACAGCCAAGAGGGTTTGCCAACAAACAGAAACATTTACCACGCAGTAGTTATCATGCCCAAAATATTAAAAAGCAGTTAGAAAATAATGAATGAACACATTTACAAAACTCTTCTAACTAAATTAGTTGATTTGAGATTCTGGCACAGAAAATTTAATTTTTTACAATAAATCATTACATTAAGAATATCTTTTTTAAAAAATACTGATTAAAGATGGCTGATTGAACAAATGCATTTACCCCCTCTGCCAAATCGCCATTAAAATAGAAATAAAAGGATTTTAAAAATTAAAAAGAGAGGCCTGGCCGGTGTGGCTCAGTTGGTTGAGCATTGTTCAGTGCACTGAAAGGTCACTGGTTTGATTCCTGGTCAGGGCACATACCCAGGTTGCAGGTTTGGTCCCTGGTTGGGGTGTATACAGGAGGCAACCAATTGATGTTTCTCTCTCACATCTACCTTTGCCTTCCTCTCTCTCTAAAATCAGTAAAAACATATTTTTTAAAAACATTAAAAGGAGAGAGAAATAATGGTTGCAACAAAACTTTAGAGGCTGAATAATAGGACAATTAGTATCTGACTTAGAAAATTGAGGAAGCTGAATCTTAAGCCAGCAGATAGGAAAAACAAGAAGCAACTCAATTCCCAGATCAGGTGGCCCCCAAAGCCCCCCTCCCAAATGCAGTTTATCCAACTGCCTCTCTCCAAAACAGCAAAGACTGCAGTTTTCTTCAGCAGAGGATAAGGGTCTCTAAACCAGAATTAGGGGCACTGGGCATAATTGAGAGTGGGAATATTATACTGAAAGCAAAGAGATTGGAAAAACGGTTTTTGTAACATGTTGTGGTTCCCTAGTCTGCACTCAGCTTCCTGATACTGGCAGCCAGTGTCCTCTAGGTAGGAGAGTCGATGTTTTCTCCCTAAAAAATTCAAACAGACCAAGAAAAAAGACCTAAAGGCAATGACATTTCCACTCATATAAATGTACCAGGCAGATCATCCTAGAGTAAAGACTGAACTCAACCACCTTCCTCTATCTCACAGCATTTCCCATCAGCTTTAAAATATGAGTGAAGGGCAAGGATCATCAGACATCTGAAGAAAGCCTCCACTAGAGAACATGGAAACAAAACACACAAAGATGAAAAAAAACAACTGGAGAGGAAACAGAGACTGGGCAGGAAAGTAAAGCTTCAGAAAAAAAATAGCAAAGCTATTAATATCTTCAGAGAAGTGAAAAGATTTTATAAGAATAAGATGCTATAAAAAAAGAAAAAATGAATCACTAGAGAACAATAAAGGATGTTTGGAAATTTAAACTATAATAGAATTTTAAATCTTAACAGAACTTTTTAGCTGATAAAGTTGCAGAACTCTCAGAAAATAAAGCCAAAAAAAAGGAGAAGACAGAAGATCATGTGGAAGGTCCAATATTCCAATAACTAAGAGTTCCAGAAAGAGAGAACAGAAATAATAATGGGGAGGAACTCATAATAAACCAATAAGCCAAGGTTTCCGAAACCAAGGGACAAGAGCTGCCAGATTGATAGGGCATCCAACACCCGGTGCAATGGATTCAAACAGACCAACACTAAAGCACATCCCCATGAAACTGAAGAATCCTGGAGACAGGATAAAAGTTCAGCAAGTTTTCAGGGTGAAAAAGCAGGTGTTGTACAAAGGGCCGGGACTCTGGATATTGGAAGGCAGCACAAGATAATAGTTACTGTCAAATGATGGTGGTTGGTGCCAATTCAATGCAACAGGAATTTGGGGTGTAGTGAAGAAAGAAACTTTATGCAGTACTAAGAGCTCCATTGTGATACACCACAATGTGGAACAGCTCAATAGGGTTACAGCTCAATTATGAAGCCGGTGGTTGTGAGGCCGTCCTGGAGTGAGGCCCCTCTGGCCAGGCAGCTCTGCTCTGCTCTGCCTGCTCTGGATCGTGCTGTGCAGGTCTGCTCCCCTCCTCTTCACTCTGATCGGGCCAGACATCTTCAGTGTTTCGTCTTGGACATTTCAGCTCCACCCAGGGAAATGCAGTCTTCTTTCTTGGGTGGAACGGGAGGGTGTGCCATCTCAGCCAAAGGGGAGCTGACTTACATAAACAGAAGTCCCAGCGATTCCAAGATGGCAGCAGATTGAATGGAAGCTACACTGACACTCTCCCAGGACCAAACTGGAATTACAACTAAAATATAGAAAAAAACATCCTGAATGATCAACTGCATTTGAAGACTAGCAGGAGAGCACCCTCACAACCAAGGAGGAAAAGTGGAGACCACATAGAGACTGGTAGGAAGTGAGGACTTGAGGGGGCCGGCTGGGCCCCCACAGGCAGCAGCTGAAGGTCCAGAGGGACATCTCAGCTGTGGGGGGGTTTCCCTGAGGACTCTGGGGCCTAAACCCCAGGCTGGCTTCCCAGCCAAGAGCACCAGAACTGAGAAAGGTGCCCACATAACATCTGGTTGTGAAAAGCAGCCGGGTTTCTGTCTGCCAGGGAGAGGCGGCTAGAAATGCAGGCACCCTCTCAAAGAGCCAACACACAGAGTTCCATGTGCAGCCACTGACCTTGGCTCCAGGAGAGGGAGGGCAGAGTGAACTAGAGCTGTGTGAGCAGAGTTCAGGGCTGCTGGCTAGGGGAATAGAGCTCAGAGGGCAGCCATCTGGAATACCATGCTGAGTCATTCCCCCAAACTGCAGAGGTCATCTTTCTCAGGCAGAAAATTACCATCCAAACAGCTTTTGCCCCGGAGAGAAAGCAATTGCCCCACCCTGTTGGAAAACTCACCTTACTCTGTGGAGTTTCTACAGCCCGAGGCTCATTAAGAGACTGTGAATAACAATCAGCCTCTGGGTGCTTTGAGTCTCTGCCTGATCTGCTTCTGTTCCCAGGTTCAAAAGCAGACTTTGGTGCACTTCTTGGTCCTATCCAAACACACCCAGCCTCAGCAGAGGAACCACAAGCTGTGGAGTGTGGAAAACTTCAAAAAGGGTTCTCAAGGGCAGTCACAAACAGCGTCTGACATTGGCCTGCACCAGAGACCATTCAAAAGACTGGGAGTCCTAGCAGATCTACCTAATAAATAGAAACAAATCCAAACAGGCAGCCAAAATGAGGAGACAAAAAAGCAAGCCCCCAAATGAAAGAACAAAGGAATTCTCCAGAACAAGAGCTAAATGAAATGGAGATAAGCAATCTCTCAGATATAGAGTTCAGAATACTGATCATAAGGATGCTCAACAGCATGAAAAAAGTTACAGAAACTATGAAGGAAATTAAGAATGACATAGTAGCCCGGCTGGACATGGCTCAGCGGTTGAGCATCGACCTAGGATCCAGGCAATCTGGGTTCGATTCCTGGTCAGGGCACATGCCCAGGTTGTGGGCTCAGTCCCCAGTCGGGGGCATGCAGGAGGCAGCCGATCAATGACTCTCTCATCATTGATGTTTCTTTCTCTCTCTCTCCCTCTCCTTTCCTCTCTCTGAAATCAATAAAACTATATTTTAAAAAAAAAGAATGACATAGTAGAAATTTAAACAATTTTAAAAAAAACATTGGAAAGAATGAACAGGAGATTAGGGGAAGCTGAAGATCAGATCAGTGAATTAGAAGACAAGGTAGAAAAAAATCACTCAATCAGAGAACCAAAAGGAAAAAATAATTAAAAAATTGGAGGACAGTTTAGGGAGCTATAGGACAACATGAAACGTAACAAAATTTGCATCATAGGAGTGCCAGAAGATCTACACCTAGAAAGTCAGCAAGGTTTAGAGAACATATTTGAAGAAATAATGGCAGAAGACTTCCCTAACCTGGTCAAGGAAAAAGCCATACAAGTTCAGGAGGCACAGAGAATCCCAAGCAAGAAGAACCCAAAGGGGACAACACCAGACACATAATTAAAATGCCAAAAATTCAAGAAAAAGAGAGAATCTTAAAGGCAACAAGAGAAAAGCAAACTTTTACCTACAAAGGAGCTCCCATAAGGCTGTTGGCTAGTTTCTCTTCAGAAACTCTACAGGCCAGAAGGGAATGACATGAAGTATTCAAGGAAATGCAAAACAAGGATCTGAAACCAAGACTAGTCTATCTAGCAAGGCTATCATCCAAAATAGATGTTGAAATAAAGAACTTCTCAGACAGCCCAGCAGGGAGTGGCTCAGTGGTTGAGCATCGACCTACGATCCAGGAGATTGCAGTTCGATTCCTGGTCAGGGCACATGCCCGGGTTGTGGGCTCAATCCCCAATCACTCTCTCATCATTGATGTTTCTGTATCTCTCTCTCTCTCTCCTTTCCTCTCTCTGAAATCAATAAAGATATATTAAAAAAAAAGAAAAGAAAAGCTTCTCAGACAAAAAAAGGCTAAAGGATTTTATCACCACCAAACCAGCATTGCAAAAAATGTTAAAGGGACTGCTGTTATAAAAAGTTGAAACAGAGAAAATAAGAAATAGGCATAAAGAAATAAAATGGAGATAAATAAGTACCTATCAATAGTAACCTTAAATATAAATATATTAAATGTTCCAATCAAAAGACATAGGGTAGCTGAATGGATAAGTAAAGAAGACCCAAATATATGCTGTCTACAAGAGACCCACCTCAGAAGAAAAGACTCACGCAGGCTGGAAAAAAACCCCACAAACTTCTGGAGGACTTTAAGGGAGAGACTGACAGCAATACAGTCACAGTAGAGGACTTTAACACCTCACTGACTTTGCTGGATAGATCTTCCAGACAAAAACAACAACAAGGAAACGGTGATTCTAAATAATCACTAGATCAGATGGATTTAATTGACATTTACAGAATATTTCACCCCAAAGCTGCAGAATATGCATTCTCCTCAAGTGCACATGGGATATCCTCAAAGATAGACCACATGTTAGGACACAAAACAAGTCTCTATAAGTTCAAGAAGATTGAAATCATATCAAGCATCTTCTCGGACATTTACACCATGGAATACTATGCAGCCTTAAAGACGAAGGATCCCTTACCTTTGAGACAGCACAGTGGGGCCTGGAGAGTGTTATGTTAAGCAAAATAAGCCAGTCAGAGAAAGACAAGTATCACATGATCTTACTCATATGTGGAATCTAATGAACAAATGAAACCGATGAACAAAGTAGATCCAGAGACATAGAAGCATGGGACAGACTGATGAATCTCAGAGGGTAGGCAGGGGTGGGTGAGGAGAGGTTAACATAAAGACTTAGATGCATATATGCATAACCCAGGGACACAGACAATAGTGTGGTGAAGGCCTGGGGGGAGGACAACGGGGAGGGGACCAGGGGGGAAAAGCAGGACATTTGTAATACTTTCAACAATAAAGATAAATTTTAAAAAAGAAAAAGAAAAAACAGAAGCCCCAGGCCTGGTCCCTGATCAATCTGTCCTCACGCAGATGAGAACTCCAAATCCTCACAGTGTGATTGGTATTGGTGGGTGAAGATGGTGATGGGGATGTGCTCCACTGTTGTGACTGAATGGGAAAAGCCTCAATCCAATTGACTGGAATACAATCCAGTGACTCCTTTATAAGGAGTGACTCAGGTGGCAGAACACAGTATAGGCTTCTCCCTAAAGTGCAGTTTGCGTGAGAAGTCCCTGTGTAGAAATGGCTGCTAAACTCTGTTGTGTCATTGTTTTTTAAATCTGAGCCCAGTTAGTCGCCAGAAGTCCTTTTTTAAGAGAGAGAGAGAAAGGAAGGAAGAAGGAAAGAGAAAGACACATTGATGTGAGAGAGAAACATCAACTGGTTGCCTCCCATATCACCTCAACCGGGAATCGAACCTGCAACCTGGGTATGTGCCCTGACCAGGAATCAAGCAGGTGACCCTTCCGTGCACAGGACAGTGCTCCAACCAACTGAGCCACGTAGGCCAGGGCCACCGGAAGTCCTTCTTAGTAGGTATCTTCTTTCTCAGTGTCCACATTATCAATCCATACAAGAGAGATACTGGTTCAGTTTCTAAAACATAAAGAGAAACAGTAGGTAGAACTCCAGGGAACACTGTGAAGAGAAATCCTAACTCCAGAACATACATCTGTATGCTCAATGTTCTGAAGTTAGGCTGAGAAATAGATTATAGCAGGCATTTATGTTAATCCCAGAATATCAACAAAACTACAATCATTCTAGCTAATCTGGACCAGGCATCTCAGTAACCATTTCTAACACACGTTCGCTGGTACACTCCTTGTGACAATCCAAACAGGCAGAAATAACTACCACAATTTTACAGATTAAGTTCTGCTGATTAAGTAATTCACCCAAAGGTCACTATCACTGGTTAAGAGGACCAGCTACAATCCAAACACTAAACCCCACTTTTTTAGCTGCTATGCGATGCTGCCTTAGGAAATTATGTTTATATTTAAATATTGCAGTCCCAATTTTTGTAAAGCTCAAAATTTCCGCCAATACGGACTTCTTAGAGACAGCAAAACTGTGTGTATCAGACTCTATTTCGTATCTTTATGTTTTGAAATAAGGAGGAAAGAAGAAGCTTAGCTTAAAAGTCTTCTAATAAAATAAAATATTAGTTCATGATTTTTCGGAAAAGAGTCTCTTGGTTGGCTGGCAGAACTTCTAGGAAATCTTTTAAGAAAAGGAAAGCCTCAAAGGTGAGGGTCCAAGGCAGAGCAGCAATGTTTCGGGTTAGCGGGCCTACCGCCCCATCGCTCAGTGGTGTTCATGCCCACACTGTGGGAGGGTTTTCACCGGCTTTTATAAGTTGGCCTGGCAGCCATTTCTATGTACACAAGCCCTCCCACACTGAATTTTCCATATTAATGTGCTCCCATTGTCCTCCTTCGGGCCTGCAGTAACTTTAGCCTTCTTCCAGATGTTTCCTGACATTAGCATCCAAGATGTGCTGGCCAGCTGTCTCTAAAATTGCAGGAACTCTGTGTTGTGTGCATTAGTTATGCAAATGGAAAAGCAAGGACAAGAAGCCAATGTAGAGGGAAAAAAAGAACCAGGGGAGGGGTTGGAGCCGGGCTCTACTGGCGCACGCAGTGTAGGTAGAAGGCCAAGGAAACAAGCTGTCTTTGATCAAAACCCCCAGCAGCCTTTGCCACCACTGCCCACGCGCGGGGTCAGTGTCCTCAGTTCCCGGGGCAGGCCTGGGTTTCTGGAAGCTTCCTCACTCTGGTGATCTAACAGGACACACTGAATACCCACAGATCTATCAACCCTCTGACCGGTTTCTCCTTTCCTCTACTTTGTCAACAGAAAAATATCTGCATAGACCAGAGAACAATTCCCCAAAGTGGAGTCCTCAGTAAATTAATAGATATTTTATGGAGAAAAAAAAAAAAAAAGGATCGGGCAGTTAGATGAGTTTAGAAGAACCTGTGTTAAACCCGGAGCACTCTCGGGGCCTCCGATAGCTCACGTACCCTGTGACTATGGGAGAGAACCATCTCTCAGAGGACTGAGCCCACCTGAGAAAACGCTGGGCAGCAGGCAACGCGGCTCCTCAGCCCCAGCACCCGTCAGATGCTGAACTAACTGCCCACTGACCAGCTCTGCGGAGCCCAAGCTCAGGCTTCCCTTGCTGGACTCCAAGTGCCTCCTCTCCGTGCGCGGCTCCAGCTCCCCTTTCCTGATGACGGCAGCACCGTCACCACCTGCCTAGGCTAGGACTGCAGCGGTCGTCCTGTTTCCGTTGTCACCTGCGCCCTCCCACCTCGGCCAGCCTGCTGGAAGGGGTCTCTGCTTGGACTTCCGAGCCCCTCCATGGGTACAGAGGCCCGGCGCCGAGCACGCCTGGCTGCTGCCCGGCGGCCCGGGCAGGTTGGCATGCACCGCGCCCGGCTGGTGGGTGCCCGGCTTCAGGCCGTCCCCACCCTGCGGGCGGCTTCCCCCGGCCCCTGCCGCTCTCCACGGTAAGGGATCACTGTCCCCAACCCCACTGTGTCGGGTTTCTTTTTCTTCTTCGCTTTTAGGTTTGTTTTGCTTCGTTGGTTGGTTCATTTTTTTGTTTGTTTTATTTTTAATTGTGGCAAAATATATATACCATACAATTCACCAGCTTACCCATTTTTAAGTGAGCAGTTCAGTAGTGGTAAGTACATTTACATTGCTGTACAACCAATGTCCAGAGCTCTTTTCATGCTGCAAAACTAAAACTCTGCTCTTTAAACAAGCCCCACTCGCTCTCCTCCCTGCCTGTCACTTTCTCTGTGAGCCTGACCACTCGGAGTACCTCGGGAAGTGGGATCACTCCATGCTTGTCCCTTTGCAACTAGCTTATTTCACTGAGCACCATGTCCTCAGGGTTCGTCTCTTATAGGGTGTTTAAGGCCAAATAATGCCTGGGTTCCTTTCACCTTTTGGCTTTTGCAAGTAATGCTACGCAAACATGGGTATAAAATTATCTCTGAGAGTCTGCTTTTGATTCTCACGACTATACACCCAGAAGCGGAATTGTTAGATTCTATGAATTACATGGGTTACTTAACATCTGCGCTTTGGTTTCCTCACCTGTAAAACTGATTTGATTATACCACCTACCTTGTAGGGTTATTGTAAAGATGAGATGAATTAATACCTGCAGAGCACTTATAAAACATCATCATTACCCCGTTTTAACAAAGGAAGAATTTGTTATGAGGCATAAAGGAATTAAGTAACCTGCCCACGTTCATGATGTAGTGAAAAGCAGAGCCAGGATACAAACCCAGGTTCACAGCTGAAATCTGTTCTCTTAAACACTGAGCCGGTGATTTTACTCCCAGGTGAGTGAAGCTCTTCCTGATGAACTCCACCCCAGCCGATCAGGGATGGATTGAATCATAGGGCACGGTTTGGGAGGAAGATGAGGGAGGGGAGAGGAGGGAGCCTTATACACCTGAAAAGAAAAAGAGCGATCAGAATCTTTATATAACAGTCCAAAGTATGGGAAATCGGCCATGAAGTATAACAAATAATTCCACTATTATTATTAGCATGACTTTTAAAAAGTGATATAAACCAGGTAGATTCAACTTTGTTTTATTTTTGAGTTGCCAAGTGTCAGCAACCTCTAGAGTGTGTGTCTGTGAGCAGGAGTCAGGGTGCGAGAGTTTATTGGTGTGCGGTCTTGTGCCCTAATTCCACTCACCTCCGCAGTCATTTGGGATTCACTTTGAAGTTATTTCTCTCCCCTTCTCTTCTTGGGGCTTAGATGAAGACCATTTTTATAAGAAATGCATGTCTAAAATGAAAGAAGGGTGTGTAATCATTATCAATAATATTTTACAACCAAACCACAGCTTTAAGTTCAGTAGTTATGTTTCTTTATGACAGTGCTTCTAAAGACCATAGAGATAGCTAACAAGCTCTCTGGCTACTCTGCTTATCACACAGAGAAATTACACAAAAAGATTAAGTAAGTGATTTGTTCAGAGACTTAGTCACATACTCTAGGCTTTCAGGAACATGAGCTCATGGACGCATTTGGTGGTGTGGTCACTCTGGGTGAAAGTGGTTCAGCTCAGCGGCGTATTTCGTTGAGAGCCACCAAAGACTGCTCAGTTACACCCAAGGGAGCTACAGACACATTTGTTTTGTGAGACAATGGCACTGGAACTTGTATAGAGAAAAATGTACCTTAGCTCCAGGGCCTACACAAGCCTACACTAGCTCTGTCCTCTGCAGACCTCTACCCTCAGCCTTCACCAGCGGGCTTCCATCCAGGTCGCTCCCCTGACCCTGCTTCTGCCCAGGTCACGGGAGGCCAGCTCTAATAGTCACATCTGGTTTTCACCTCACCACCCTCTCAGCAGCACCAGCTGACCCAGTCTCTCTTTCTTGGAACATTTTCTTCTCTTGGCTTCTGTGGTCCTACATTTTCCTGGTTTTCTACCTACCGCTCATGCTGCGCCTCCTGTCTTCTTCGACAGCTTGTCTCCCATCCATCTGATCTCTTAGATAGAGGGCCCAGGGCCCACAGGGATTTCATACGGTCGCCACCCAGAGCTCTCCAGGTCCTCTTGCTGTTTACGTGCCAGTGTGTTCTCATCTCTGGCGTTTGCACTGGTTCTGCCTGGAACACTGCCCCCCAGGTATCCACTGAGCTAATACCCCACTTCTTTGCTATCTTAAAGTCCACCTTCCTTATTCAAAGCCCCACCCCTCACAATACTAACCCTCTCTTCCCTTTTCTGTAATACTTGTCACCTTCTAAGATAGTGTATAATTCACCACTCTAGTACCAGTATATAATATACACACTAATACATAATAGGCACTCAATATATATTTTTTAATAAAGGATTCAATCTCCATGCCAACAACTGTCACATATCTCCAGCTCGACTCTCTCTCCTGAGCATCAGAACCATGTATTTAAATGACTACTTGACATCTGCATTGGCGTGTTTGAAAGGAAGGATTAACGTGGCCAAAAGGTGAACTCCTGGTCTACATCCTTCACTGAACTCGGGCTTTCACATCTCAGTAACGGCACTACCAGGCCCCAAGTCGCTCAGGCCCAAAACCTGGGAGTCCTGGTTGATTTCTTCTCCTGAGGCTCTGTACCTAACCCATCAGCAAGTCCCTTTAATTCTCCTACAACATATTCCCAGCTCTCTACTTCTCTCCTTCGTCACTGCTACCACTCTGTTCCAGCCACCGTGGTCTCTTGCTAGGGCTTCTGACACGACCCGCGCTGGTGTCCCGGCTTCTACTCATAGCACCACCAGTCCAGAGCAATTTTTCAAACCCTTAAGCAATCATTTAAGCAGATCCCTTGCTTTAAAAGCTGTAGCATAAAATCCAGAACCTAACCACGGTCTAGGAGGTCGGTCACAAAATGCCCCTTGAGTTCTGTTCCTTTCAGCAGGCTAAGATCTTTCTCATTGCAAAGCCCCGACACTTGCTCCCCCCAGTGCCCGGAAAGCTCTCCTCCCAGACCTCGAATGCTCAGGCCTGATGGGCCAGCGACTCAGGGCCACCCCTCCTCCGAGGGCCTTCTCTGACCCGCCCAGCCAGGGGGTCCCGCTACTCTTTCATGTTTGTTTGCTTTTTCTTCCTCATGATGTGTGGCACTCTCTGAAGCCATCCTATGGTTTATGTTCATTTATTTATTTATTGTTGCTTACGTACTGTCTGCCTTCCTAAGCAATGGGAGCTTTGCAAGATCAAAGGCTGGCGGCTTCGCTCGCCAGGGCCTCCCCAGTGCTTAGCGCGTCTGCCGCACAACAGACGCTCAGTTTCTATTCCTTTATTGAATAAACGCTGAATGAAGTGAAGTCAGAGGAAGAAAGGAACAGGAAAAGAGGGAAGAGGGAAGGGAAGCCAGCGGAGAGAAGGGGAGGGAGGCAGGCTTCTACTTTATAGCTCTAAAGTTTAAATTATTGGGAACTGTGATAGGGGGAAAAAAGGAGAGAAGAGGTGAGTGAAAACCCAGAGAATTGTTTCCCCAAATCAGGTTTTTTCTAACCATGGCCGTCTTCATGCAACAGTCCTTGATTTGCCATTTAACCAACTTTCTCTTGTTCCTGAATTCTCCTGAATTCATATTTCCTGTGTTGTGATACGATATGATCCCACTTCTTGACCAGTCAGGTTTTTTTAGTTGACGGCAAAAGCTTGTATGGAGAGAGAGGGAAAGCAAGCGTGAACCTTATGAGTAAGATTTTATTTTATTTTAAAAATATTTAATTTATTTATTTAGAGTGCGGTAAATACACAGGCTTTATTATATTATTCTTTTTTAAATTTTATCTTTATTGTTGAAAGTATTACAGATATCCCCCTTTCCCCTCCCCATTTGTCCCACCCCCAAGCCTTCCCCATACGATAGTCTGTGTCCATGGGTTATGCATTTATGCATATAAGTTTAAGATTTTTTTTTAAGTAGACATTAGTTAGTCTGTGGCCAATCCCAAAAACTAATTCCTATGCGATAGTAACAGCCCTAGTTTCTCTGCCTGTACTCATACCCTAAACCACGCTGAAATGGTAAAATAACTTATTAATAGGTATTACCCAGTTTACTACTAAAGAGGACAGGAAGCATTTTGGAATCAATTACACTTCAGGACAATACAAAAGATATCTCATTTAATCCTGACAATAACTCTAAGAGGTATATTATGATATTATTGCTGATGTGGAACCTGAGGCTCAATCAAGTGACCTTTGTTCAAGGTCATGCTGTAAATAAGTGGGAGAGAGGTGTCTGGTGCCCAAAACCACATTTCCCCTCCACCCACACTACCTCCCATACAAACATCCACATTTGACATATCCTAGAAATGTGAGCGACTGGTGAGCAGGGTGTGTGAGGGAGACAAATAGTCATACTGGGAAATTAGAAGCGGTCTGAAACTTATGATTTGGGGTTGGGGAAATTGAAGTTGAGAATATAATTTCCCATGTACTCAATATTAGTTTTCAAACATATCTCAATTTCAAACATTTGACTTTAAAGAAACCTTTTTACATATAAACCATTAGAAATTTAGGATTGTTTATGCCAATTCTAAAAAATAAAACAGAAATCTAATTATCTCCTGTAATGATGTGTATCTTGAATTCTTAAATCTATCAACTTATTTCACTTCTCTGAAGCAGTTGTCCATCCCATAAAATGGAGATAATAGTATCTCACAGATGTATTTCACATGGGAGTTGGGTAAATTAAACTTGGTGCGTGTGAATAAAACATTCTACAAATATTAATTTCTCTTCCTATTACTTATAGTAATGACAAACGGTTCAAATAACAAATAACAAAGAGTAGTGGGGATCCCAGAGGGGGATACAACATATTTAACTAGATAAAAATATTTTGTGTTTTTTGTTTAGTTTGGGGTGGGGTGAGCTGGGGTGGTTTCACCAACATTTATAACATTGCCTTCTTAGGATATTGATCCCAGGTTTGCTTACAACGAAAACAAACGTGACAGACTTTGAGCATGAAATCTCTTTAGCGAAGGCTATTTGTATTAAATTCAGAAATTACTGTTCAGATGCTCTGAAGTCTCTGATGACTTAAGCTCAATCTAATCATAGTTGTCAAAGGAGCAAAAGGACAGATTAAAAACTACTTTAAATATATTGCGATTAAGGGATTGCCCAACAGAAAGTAAAAATATTCTTATTTGGTATTAGGGGAAAAAGGCTAGTCTATATATTTGTACTTTTACATTTTCTCTTGGAACCACTTACTCATTGATGGTTGAGACCTGGTTTCTCACAGTAAACAAACAAAAAAGTCATATTTTATTTTCTAAATTTCTTAATATCCACAATATTCTATAAGTGAGCAAATGGCTACTTGAGTGGTTCTGAATATGCAGTTTAGGATCAGTCCACAGGAATTAACAGGTTTAGAAAATGAAAATTTTTCATAAAGGAAACTCAACAGAGGAATCATAAGAAAAAATAAAACTATGAGAACTACACGAACAAGGACAAAAATTAACTTTACTCTTTAAAAAAAAAATCTGTCCCTAGCAATCAGTTGTTGACCATCTATTGATTACTTATCAGGGACTGCCTTGTCTTGGTCACCTATCTCCTAGAGGTAGCCCCACTTTGTCATTATATGGTGCTTCTTTGTCCCCTCAGGGCAGTTTCCCTCCTATTATCTCCCTTTATAAGCTTTGAAGGCTACAATAAGGAACAGAATTTTAGATTGCCTTCAGCCTAAAAACAATTAAGAACCAAAAGCGATTATGAACTAATTGTTTACAAAGACTTTACAAGGACAATTCTTTGAATTGTGGGCACTGATAAAGGGCGGGGGCCTCCTGTGTAATCTTTACTTTCTGTGTCTGCTGGGTGTGGTGAGCATCGGGGAAAACATTCATTATCAGGAAGAGCAAAGCCGAGTTGTTCCTTCGGCTTCTTCAAGGTGCTGGAGCAAATCCAGAGGAGAAAACTTGGCGGGGGGATTTGTGTCCCAGCCAGGTGACCCTAAAGATGCCTGCCCCCTGGTGCCCGCGCGGGGAAAGACAGACTGACGATTCCAACAGCCAGTCTGAGAATGTGAAACGTGGACAGACTTTAATTCCCTGGTTAGGGGTGGGGTGGGGTCGGTGAAGCAGAATATTCTCAGTTTGCGGAAAAGACATAAAAATTCACACGTTTGGGAGATCTCACTAAGTGGAGGTTTAGAAAAGACTGTAGTAACTGTGAGTATTTAGACATTTTCTAAGCATTTGTGTTTCTCTCCAAGATTTTATTTCAGTTAATAAAATGAGTACCATTATCATCCTCATTCTGGAACGAACAGATACTGTCCATCATCAAGGCTGAATTTATACTGGAAAATAAGTGAGCAGCAGGGGGACTTATACAAAATGCTGAGTCAGGAAAACTGAACCCAAATAGATCATAAAATTCCTTACTTTTTTACCTGGACACACCTGTAACTGATACTACTAGGTCGAAGCCCCAGAGCCTTTTTTTTAAGTCTGTGTGGCTATCAGAAAATTAAAGGGCCTTCCTACTAACCTCAGACTTTTTTTTTTTTTTTTTGCATAACCATCACAACTCCCTCTTGGAGTTTAAGATCTCAGGGAAGTGGGATTTTTACCCCAGGGAAGCAGATCAGAAAAAGGGAACTGAGGACAAAAAGAAAGCAGATCGTGGGAAGCGGGGGGGGGGGGGGGGGGGGGGGGGGGGGGGGGGGGTCATTTACCAGCCACTCACTCAGCCGCGGGCACTCACCTGGCTCTCCCGACAAGCTCAATGGCTCTCAGGGACTTTTTCCTCAGGATTTTCTTGCTATCTTATCAGGGGCCCTTTATTTTTAAATATTTTCCATTTTTTAAATTCTGGTAAAATAAACATACATAAAATTTCTATCTTAAACATCTTTAAGTGTGCAGTTCAGTGGTATTAAGTACATTCATATTGTTGTGCAACGATCACCACCACCCATCCCCCGAACTCTGTTCATGTTGCAGAACTGAAACTGTCCTCTTTGTACAGTCACCCCATCCCTCCGCGTCCCTAGTCCCTGGCAACCACCATATACTCTCTCTCTATTATTTTCCTGTTCTCTCTTTCATCTCTGCTCTGATCTTCATTATTTTCTTCCTTCTGCTAGCTTTCGGTTTAGTTCGTCTTTTTCTAATTCCTTAGGTTATAAAGTTCAGTTGCTGATTTGAGATATTTCCTGTTTTTTAAAAAATATTTTTAAATTTATTTTTATTGATTTCAGAGAGAGGAAGGAGAGGGAGAGAGAAATAGAAACATCAATGTTGAGAGAGTCATTGATCGGCTGCCTCCTGCACGCCCCCTACCGGGGATCAAGCCTGCAACCTGGGCACATGCCCTCACTGGGAATCGAACCTCCAGGTTCCTGGGTCAATGCTCAACCACTGAGCCACACTGGCTGGGCTTTTGTTTTTAATATAAGCGTTTATAACTACACTTTTTCTCCTTAGCTCTGCTTTTACAGGGTCTCATAAGTTTTATGTTGTCTTTTTGTTTTCATTTATCTCTATTTTCTAGTTCTTGTGTGTGTTTTTTTCTTCGATCCATTGGTTGTTTAAAACTGTGTTGTTTAATTCCCACAAATTTTTAAGTTTTCTGAATTTTTAGAGAGTCTGGCAATTATTTCTTCAAGCATATTCTCTGCCCCTTTCTCTCTTCTCCTGGGACTTCCATCCTGTGTGTGCTGGTCTGATGGTGGTGTCCCAAAGGTCCCTTAGGCTTTGTTTTCTTTTTTCCTTCTGACCTTCAGACATTATGATTTCCATTGTCTTATCTTCGAGTTCACTGATTCTGTCTTCTGCTTCCTTAAATCTGCCTTTGAATCCCTCTAGCGATTTTGTTGTTGTTGTTATTGTACTTTTCAGCTGCAGAATTTCTTTTTTGTTTCTTTTTAGGTTTTCTCTTTATTAACATTCTCATCTTGTTTGTCCATCATTTTCTTGACTTTCCCCACACCACTCTTTAGTTTCTGAGTATCTTTAAGGCAGTTATTTAAGTCTTTATCTAGCCCGGCCGGGCGTGGCTCAGCGGTTGATCTTCGACCTGGGATCCAGGTGATCAGGGTTCGATTCCCGGTCAGGGCACATGCCCGGGTTGCGGGCTCGATCAATGACTCTCTCATCATTGATGTTTCTATCTCTCTCTCTCCCTCTCCTTTCCTCTCTCTGAAATCAATAAAGATATATATATTTTTTAAAAGTCTTTATCTAATTCACCACCAGGTCTTTTGGAGGGACAGCTTCTGCTGGTTTATGTTTTTCCTTTGAATGGACCGTACTTTCCTGGTTTTTTGCATGTCTTGTAATTGTCCTCTTGTTGTTTAAAACCGTACATTGCAGTGGGTTGCTATTACTCTCCTTTGTACTGATTTGTCTTACATGTGTACCCAACAGCTTTCTTAATTCCATACTGGACTGAGGAAACCAGCTATGGCTTTCAACATGATTTCATTGAAAATTCAGAAATAACAGAAGGAAAATAGAACACAGAAGACAACTTGTAAGTCTTAGCAGATGTGGTCCCTATCAGAATGTTCAAACCCAGCTCATGGACACTCTCTGCCTGACTCCCTGCCAGCCCCATAAGGCAGGTGCCAACTCTTCCACCCTTTGTATGTGGGCATTGAGACTGTTTCTCCTAACTGGAATCTAAGCTCCCAAATTCTCTCAGTCTATGAGAGAAAGGCATATGTCTTAACTGCAATCAAAACCCACCATGACTGTCCACCTCCAAATGACAATGGGAATGTCCACTCCCTTCAAGGAATGCCTTTACCTTTTCACTCAGGACTCAAGTAGGTAGTCAGAACTCAAGACATTTTCCAGTCTGGATTCTTCAGTCTTAGGACAAAACCTGTCACTATGGGTCACAGCTCGTCAAACCCAGTTCCATAAAGCTCAAAGCAAGGATTGGTCTTCACACCTTTCCCAGAATCCTCAGAGTTGCTCTTGATTGCTTGTGAACTATCCCTTAAATAATAGCACACATCACAATTCTCCAAGAACAAGTGACATTTTACTGGGACAAGGTAGCCTAATCCTATACTTAATAAAGACACATCGCCGTAAGGCAATCATAATCTGAAGAAATACAAGTCTTCCAACCATGGTGACCATTGTTATATAGCCAGCCAGAATAAGTTTGCTCCTCAACTAAAAAATCTCCATCTTAGCCTGGCCAGTGTGGCTCAGTGGTTGAGCATCCACCTAGGATCCAAGAGATCCCAGTTTGATTCCAGGTCAGGGCACATGCCCAGGTTGTGGGCTCGATTCCCAGTAGAAGCCTTGCATGAGGGAGCCAATCAGTGACTTTCTCATTATTATGTTTCAACTCTGTCTCCCTCTGCCTTCCTCTCTCTGAAATCAATAAAGACTTTTTTTTAATCTTCACCCGAGGATAATTTTTCCATTGTTTTTCAGAGAGAGTGGAAGGGAGAGAAGAGAGAGAGAAACATCGATGTGAGAGAGACACATCCATTGGTTGCCTCCTGCATGAGCCCCAACCGGGGCCGGGGATAGAGCCTGCAACTAAGGTATGTGCCCTTGGCCAGAATCAAACCCAGCACCCTTCAGTCTGCAGCTGATGCTCTAACCACTGAGCCAAGCTCAATAAAGACGTATTAAAAAATAATAAATAAATAAATAAATAAATAAATAAATAAATAAATAAATAAATAAATAATAAATTTAAAAAATCTTTATCTTAGAAATGATGTCTAACATTTGACTCAAAATTACATGAGAGTGGGAATGGGTGACACAGAGCAAAGTGTGTGGGGGGGTTGATGAAATAAAATTGGCCGTGAGTTGATTATAACTGAAATTAAGTGATGGGCATATGAGGCATATTCTAACTACTTTTGTATATTTTTGAAAGCTTCTATAGTTAAAAACATCAACAACTGCATCTCTGCAGAGGGTTTGCCCATGATGCTTCATCACTGGAAGATCCCTCTGTGTGTTCCAGAATAATGGAACTTGCAGCTCTGCAGATGAATTCAGTCTCCACCTCTTGCCAATAAGCGTCTTCCCTCCCTCCACAGATGACCCAGAGACTGGGGGCCCATAGGTACTCGATGCTCACATTCTGGCTGCTGAGTTCTTCCTCACAAGCACTGTCTTCAAGGGAACTTCTCATATTCAGCCTGAGGGTCTTTCTCATTTCACTGTGTTTAGAGATGTGTGCCATCTTGCTAGGTACATAGACAGAAGGTCCAGGCACTGCGTTTCTAAACGGTAAAAGAAACTCTACTTGTGTTATTTTATTTCTCCTTTTAAAAGGATTTCACTGGTACAATTGGAATAGAAAGGAGTCTGTTGAGGGTGGCTTGAAGAATGACTGTTTGGCCACCAGGACAGGGTAACATCTCTGGTCTCAGTAAAACTTATGGCAGGGGCAGTGTTCTGGAATGTGGTCCTCAGTTTTATAAACTCAGAAACTGAAATGTTAGCACACGTAGACACAGTGGGCCTCCAAGGGCTGATGAATGTCAATAATTAACTTGCAATGGGACTTAATTACAAGCAGACCCCAAATCCATGTTTGCTGGTTAGCACATTTCTGTCTATGGGAAACTTTTTATGCAAAGTCAAATTATAATCAGATGGGTATTTGGTAAGAGCAAGCTCTAGATCAATGAGTTTTCAACTAGGGAGAGTTAGCGTCCCCTGGGGGATGGGAGAGGGAGGGAGCTTTCAGAGGAATTTTTCTGTGTGGTGGTTTTTTCTTTTTTAGCATATGTCATTAGAAATGGCATACCCAATGTTATAATTCAATAATATATTTCGGGGGTGGGGTTGGATTTAAACCCTATTTCTTTCAAAAGGAAAATTATAAAAAGCAAAGTTCAACAGAATCTTTTTGGCTGGTGACACTGTCTGGAGAGTAGAAACCCACAAATCGGACTCTCTGGAGGGTCTTAGACTTTTTGTTTTTGAAAATGAGGCAAGAAGACACTGTTCACTGAGGCACTAGGCAAAAGCCATGTATTAGGCAACTTATGTGCGCAGGATGCGAATCAAATGTTCTGTCCTCAAGTTCTTTCCCACTAAGCAATTTTGTGATGAATATAATCGCATTTAGTTTATGCTTAGTCACTAACTGTGGGAATTGATGTAGAAATGTGTCTATGTTACTTATAAAATATTACGTACTTTATGATATAGTATATAGTATAATGCTGTAAAGGACCACTACGGTTTTGTAACCAAATTCTGCAGCGAGGCCCAACACTGTGTGGTTGGGCATTTGATGGTCTCAGCCTTGCTTTCCTCTCCTCCTTCCTGAAACCCCTTGTGTTCGTTTGAGGGTTGCTGCGGTTCCTGCGAGATGACTCCGTTCTTGTCCTAGCACATTCCAACCCCGTGAACACAGCAATCGGTTGATAACCTAAACCAGTTCAATCACAGTGAACCTGAAAACATTTTCTAGTAACGATCCTGGGACAAAGACGGGCTCCCTTTCCAGGCGCCTTTAGCAGCTGCCACCTTGCCCTGCAGGACCTGAATTAGGAGAGAGCCAACACAGGGCCGGTAAGAGAAGCAGAGATGTCGCGGTCACTGGGGCTGTCACACGGCCGCTGGGCGGGCCGAGTTTGCCTGAAACCACCGCCATCTCGGGACTTGACAGATGCTTGTACCAATGAATTCCTTCCACGGCATCAGCCGTTTTGAGTTGCAGTTGCCAGGGTGCTGCTGATCCTGGCCTGTTTGAATTTCTTGTTCTCTAACAGGCTCAAATCCCCGTCAGCAAAGCAAGTCACAGAGGAAAACACTCCAGTAACTATCGTGTTCTTAACTTTTGCTGTGTATCAGAATCATGTGGAGAGCTTTTGCATATCTCAGGCCAATTAAATGAGAATCTATAAAGGTGGGACTCAGGAAACAGAATTTTAGCACCCCCCCTCCCCCCCATAAATCCAAGGGGCATCCTAGGCTGAGAACCACTGGTCTCAGCAGGTATCTGGCTCTGCCCATTCGATGGAATCTGCAGACTCAGTGACCTAAATATGCCTTCCCACTAAAAGAAAAACAAAAGGCTGACATATAACTTGTGAGGTTATGCGAACCATGTAAAATGCATGCAGATTTTGTATTCTATTCCACTTTATATTCCTTTCTCCCTTCCACATTTCATAGGAGCTTACCATGTGCCAGTGACAGTGAGAGACACCAGGGCTACAGAGGAAAACAAGAAAAACACATTTCCTACGATCCAGAAAAAAATAGGTAATTAAGTTATCACAAAACCTGTAAAATCTATGATAAGGGCAGCACGCGGCACTACGGAAGCAGAACAGGGCTCCTGCCTGCCTGGAGGCAACGACGTTTAAGCCAAAACCGGAGGAACGCCTGGGAGTGACTTTGGTAGACGATGGACGTGGACCCAGGCAGTGGACGTGAAGGAACTGGAATCGCACAGCATGAAGAAGAGAATGCCAGAGATCAGGCTGGAGACCAAGACGAGGGCAGGGCCTTATCCCCAAAGCAAGGCCAGTCCCCCGAAGGGTTTTAAGCAGTCAGAGGATGTGATTTCCCTTTTTAAAAGATAATTCTGGCTGCTGTGTAGGAAATGCATGGGGGGGGGGTGCCAGAGAGTTTAAGAGGGAGTCAGGGAGACCAGTTAACTGGAGACAGGTCCGATAGCCCAGGCAAGACCACGGAGGCCACAGGGATGGAGACATGTGGACTAATGTGAGTGATATTTAAGAAGGTGGAATAGGTAGGAGTTGGTAATGGACCAGCTGTGGTGACTGGGGGGGAAAGAGAAGCCAAAGTGACACATGTATCTCTGATTTGAGTAACTGTGTGGGTGATATGGATGTGCTTAGAGAGAGGAAGGGGGGGAGAGGGAGAGGAGAGAAACACTGATGTGAGAGAGAAACATCGATCGGTTGCCTTCCCGTATGCTCCCTGACTGGGGGTCAAACCCTTAACCCAAGTATGTGCCCTGATCAGGAATCAAACCAGTGACCTTTTGGTGCACAGGACAAGGCTCTCGATCAACTGAGCCATTCTGCGGGTGGCAATGTCATTTCGTGAGTTAAGGACACTGGAAGAAAAGCAACTTTGTAGGAGATGAGTTGAATTTTGCTCATCTTGAGTTTGAAGCACCTTTTAGACATCTAAGTGCAGAGAGCTGACAGGTAGTTCATGTGTATCAAATTCAGGAAAGCAGTGTGGACTAGAGATCTGTAGTTGACAGTCATCAGAAAATAGTTATTAAAGCGAAGAGAATTTGCCAAATTACTTGGTACAAATCTGTAGAGAGAAATGACTTAGGACAAAGTTCTGAGGAAAATCTACAACTCAGAGAGGAGAGGACAGTCTTGCAAAGAATAATAAGAACATATCACCAGAGATGTTGGAGGCAAAACAGGAGAGTGTTTTACACACACACAAGGATGGGGAAATTATATATGTGTGTGTGTGTGTGTGTGTGTGTGTGTGTGTATACACATATATATATATATATAATTTTTTAAATATGTTTTTTATTGATTTCGGAGAGAGGAAGGGAGAGGGAGAGAGATAAAAACATCAATGATGAGAGAGTCATTAATCTCCTGCCTCCTGCACGCCCCCCACTGGGGATCAAGCCCGAAACCCAGGTATGTGCCCTGGACCAGGAATTGAACCGTGACCCCCTGGTTCATAGGTTGACGCTCAACCACTGAGCCACGCTGGCCGGGCAGGGTATATTTTTTAGAAAAACAAAGTGATCAATCTGCCAAATGCTGCTGAAAGATCTAGTAAGATGAAGACTGAAAAATGTACATTGGATTTAGCAACATGGAAGGTCCTGGAAATGGTACCGGGAGTGCCTTGGGAAGGGAAGGCAAACTTTTTCAAAAGTTAATGAAATGGAGGAGAGAGTGTGTGGAACTGAAAAGGCATGTGGGTCAAGGATCCGGAAATGTGAGGGATGCCTCTTCTGCTGGGTTGGAGGAAAAGAGGATTATCAGCCCAGAGAACAGCGAGCACTGCGCATTTGTTTACCAGAAGTGGAGCAAATTCCTACCTGGTCACTTCCACTTGTTCTGTGAAGGAGGCAATCATCAACGGAGACCGGGGGTGGGGTGGGGGTGAGTCAGAGGCTTAATGGGAGAGGAGAAGCATTGAACTAGCTGTTAAAAATGGGAGACAGCTGACTAGGGAAACAGTAGGCTGGCTTGGCAGTGTTAAGAGCTTAATTGAGATTGATGATCATGAATGCAGAAGCTTGATAATCTGTGTGGTTCTGCTTATTTTCTCCTGTAGGTCTCAGCAGCCTATGAACCACAAAGAAAAATGATGGACAGTTGAATTCATCTGTGGAGGCCAAGACAGGTGCGATGGAAGGTGAAACAAAAAGAATTTAGAATATTGGCAGTGATGGGTTGTTTGAAGTGATGGGCTGTGAATCCAAGCTGATAGGGAAATATAGATAGGCAAAGGCTGTCAAACACAGAGAGAAGGCAGGGCAGGAGAATTGACTGTCCGCTTTGGAGCTCAAGAACTTGACTGTTGGAAGCAATTGACCCATGAGCTGGATCAATTTCCGAGGACAGGATGTCTGAAACTGTGACTTCAGAAATAGAGCAGTTCAGGTGGGGACAGTGTCCAGAGTGTACCAATGGGTCCTAGGTCGACGCTCAACCGCTGAGCCACGCCCGGCCGGGCTATAATGCTTAACTTTTAGATGTCTGACAATTTGCAGATCTATTGTACACTAATCTCATTTTATGAAATAAAGTATGCAATTTTATAAAATTAATCTAATTGTATTGTTAGCCCTGTCACACTTAGGGTTACTTAGACCGTAACTTAAGCAGAGAAAGAATTGATTGGACATGGATCAGGTACTCCACAGATTTGAGGGGCAGCTCCGAGACCCTGTCCTACAAAACAGGGGCAGGAACATCTCCATGAGGCCACATAACAGGCCATCGAGCACCTTGCGGCTGCCACACCATTCTCTCTGCCTCCTCAGGTTCAAAGTTCCAGGAAGCTCAGCATGAAGAGTGGAAGGCATGGCCCCTCGCCTGACAGGCCCACCAAACTATACCCGGTGGGGAAGGGGCTACCCCCAACTGTAAATGGGGGTGCAGTTACCAAAACAGCAAAACTCCTCCATGGAAAAGCGCCTTCCTGATGCCCCTGGCGAGCGCCTCCCTCCCTCCCGTGTCTGCAGAGCTCATTGTTTCCTTCTACTTGTATCCCTTCCTGTGCGTAATCACTCGCTGGTGAATCAGTGTTGCCTCCCTCCCGTTTCCTCCGCTGGCTTCCGAATCCCAGAGCTGCGTCACCTGGAGGCTGGGGTCCCCGAAACCCCTCAGCGCACTGCTTCCAATTAGCTCACAGATATCCTGAGGAGCGAACGTAAGCCAAAGGAAATGCCATTTTCTCTATTCTACTACAGACAAGGTTTATAAATTGTTCAGAGTTTTATCTAAATGAAAAATATACAAAATGAATAGAGGAAGGCATAAATCCTTAGTTGCTTTCCTATTTTTTATAGACCTTTTAAAAAATGTCTTTATTGATTTCAGAGAGAGGAAGGGAGAGGGAGAGAGAGAGAGATAGAAAGATCAATGATGAGAGAGTCATTGATCGGCTGCCTCCTGCACACCTCCGACTGGGGATCGAGCCCACAACCTGGGCATGTGCCCTGACCGGGAATCGAACCCCAATCGCCTGGATCCTAGGTCGATGCTCAACCACTGAGCCACGCCAGTGGGGCCCTATCTTCTTTAAATCCATAAAATGCCCACAGAACATTTCTCATTTTAGTAGGAAATCTTTTAAATTAAAATAAAATTTAAATTAAATTAAAATCTTTTAAATTAAAATTTTCTTTGGAGTTGATTTCAGCTAAGAATCTCTCCAATGGTTTAGCTGACTGGCTCCTTACCTGGAATAACTGTTTCACTGGAGAAGAACTCTATTAATAACTGGCTTAGGAAGAAACCGCCTTCAGACTTTCCTAACTTGTACTTGGGAAGATAATTCTAGAAAATCATCATTGTAGAAAATACATTACTAAATCTGTCAGAGGTTGTCTTATAAACACCTTAAAATAAAATAGAATAGATCAATTTTATTGCAAGAGCGGGAATAAGACTCCACTGAATACCATGAAAAGCAAGGGCATGTCCATACAAAGACTATTATTCAGTCATGAAAAAGGAGTGGTCAGTCATGGAAAAGTCATGAAAAAGATTGCCACATGCTGCACACAAACCTTGAAAGCATGTTGCTAAGTGAAAGAAGCCAGACACAAAAAGCCACATATTGTATGATTTTACTTCTATGAAATGTCCAGGAGAGACAAATCCACAGAAAGATGAGTGGCTGCCAAGGCTGGAGAGAGGGGGACATGGACACTGACTGTGAATGGATTTGGGCGTCTTTTTTTTTTTTTTTTTTTAAATATATCTTTATTGATTTCAGAGATCGGAAAGGAGAGGGAGGGAGAGAGAGAGAAACATCAATGATGAGAGAGTCATTGATCGGCTGCCTCCTGCACGCCCCCGACTGAGGATCGAGCTTGCAACCCGGGCATGCGCCCTGACCGGGAATTGAACCCCGATCGCCCGGATCCTGGTTGACGCCCAGTCGCTGAGCCACGGCCAGCCGGGCGGATTTGGGTGTCTTTTTGGAGCGATGAAAATGTCCTGTAAGCAGATAGTGGTGACAGTTGCACAACTTCGTTAATACACTAAAAACCATTGAATTGTACACTTTGAAAGGATGAATTTTATGTGAATTATTTCTCAAAAATAAAATTTTGAAGGGAAGAAGGAGTTTTAGTGAGAGGTTTGGCATGAAAATAAATTGTTGGATGGGCCTAAGAAAGGCATGGAATTTGGTATTTATGTCAAGGCAAAGACAAAGAGTGTGGGGGGGAGGGGGAAGCATAGAAAACATATCCAATAATTACATCCTTGGAGTCTAAACGTTAAAAACAAGGTTTTAATCCCACTGCTCATATTGCGAGACAAATCATTTTTGCCCTTTTGAGTACTGCAAGCTCGCCTGCAGCCGCCCTTGGTTCTCAGTCTATGACCTGTGCAGTCTCAGCTGTAAACCAGGCAGTTTTAAGAGCTGCAGCACTTAACTGACTTGAGCTCTGTAAGAACCTTCTATTTATTTGGAATAAAAGCACAGCCTGCAGCTCATGCCAGGAAACCCTGTCCTAGCCAAATGCACTTGCCCCAGTGAAACTCAAAGGCTTCCCTGGATTTTCTTTTCCTCATTCTCTGCATTTTAATCTGTGTGTTTTCAGTCTTTGAGTTAAACGAGAAGCCTTGGCGTTCTGTGAACTAAGCACATTCCTTCAAAACCACAGGCATGCACTTCTCCCTGGATTTACGACCGTCACAGCATCGGCACGCAGGTGAAAGAAGGGCTCCGCTTGCTTTTCCCGGCACACCTCCGGTGACCTCAGGGAACCCCGCTGCAGCGGAAAGAAGGACGGACGTTTCGGGCCCCGTGGCCGTGTCCAGGCAGCCACAACAGGCCAGTGACCTCCCTTCCTCTGCGCGTGTCTAGAGCTCCAGCCAAGGCATCATGCTCGACTCTGCCTCCCCGAAGGTGGGGTTTCAAGGGGAAGGTGCTCCTGTAGACAGCAGCACGGAGGAGCACCCCTTGGGGACAGCCCCCTTCGGAGATTCCTTTCTGCAGCCTAACGCCTTCGTGGGTTAAACTATTTCCAAGGATGAGTAGGATGGAGTAGCACGGGAGCAGTCTAGAGTGGGGTTAGGACTTTACCCTTTGTTCGACACACAGATGGATCACTCTAAGCACTTAACAAATATTTAACAAAACCGAATCAGTACCACTACCTAAGAGCTAGAAAAGGCCCTGAATTTGCTTTGTTTTTCCTATCAACACGATGCGATACACAAACTGCTGAGTAACAGCTCAGTGTAAGGGGGTAAATGGAAGGTTAGGGTGAGTGGTGCTTGGGCAGGCTAAGTAGCTTCTCAGACAGTGGATAAAGAAAAATTGAATTTATTTAAGGAAACGGATGGGGATGGGTCTATCCAAAGGGATGGGCTACAGAGCACTGAGTCAAAGGGTACTGGGTCCAGGATGGCAGCAAAACATACTTAGCACAGTGAAACAAGGAAGAGCATAGAAGACGTGACAGGAGAGCCGGGCTGGGCTGCTCTGGCTCACTGAGAAGTCAGAGAGAAGGGGCCTTGGAGACAGGTTCGGGGCGTAAGCCCCGGACGAGCTGCCACTGCCCATTGCTCCCCTGGTTGCAAGTCTCATGGAGGGAAGAAGGGGGATGGAGGTGGCAGGTGGGGATCTTAGGGAAGGTCTCAGGGGAGGGTCTTAATAGATTATTCATCAGCTTTCCAGGTGAGCACTTTCAGGGTCAAGGTCTCCACTGATTGGTTGGTGCCAGGGCAGGGGGTCATCAGTCAGTGTATCTGGTCCTGGGGCAGCCATGGCTTCGCTGCTTTTCTGGGCCTGGAGCTGAAATACAACTGAGGTCTAGATGTTATCTTTAGGGAGGAAACACTCAGGGGGTCCAAACCACATGAGCAGCGATATGCTAGGGGAAGGTTACCCTGGGGACAAGGTTCTTGTTTTCCCAGTTTTGCCCCTTGGTAGGTGTCCGGGGCTTCCTTCCCTGGTGAGTTTCTGTACCAGAGTTTCTGTACATGGGTTTCTGTACCTGGCCCATCTAACAGGAGAGTAAGAAAAATTAAGAATAAAAGAGGTATAAGACCTCATGGTTTGTGAGAAAGGGCAAAACACTTTTCTCTTTTTTTTTTTTTTAAATATATCTTTATTGATTTCAGAGAGAGGAAAGGAGAGGGAGAGAGAGGGATAGAAACATCAATGATGAGAGAGTCATTGATCAGCTGCAGCAGCCCACAACCTGGGCATGTGCCCTGACCGGGAATCGAACCCCGATCACCTGGATCCCAGGTCGACGCTCAACCGCTGAGCCACACCCGGCCAGGCCAAAACACTTTTCTCTATTGCCTCTCTGTTTAGCTGGTTGTTGGCAGACTGTTCTTCAAGAAAAGATACAATTGCAAGAGAGGAAAATGAAAATTGTAATCCTTGTAACTAAAAAGTATCAATTTTGGCTCAAGCACAGTAAGAGAGCATGGCCTCAAACTCTGATGGCCACATAATTAGTAATGATAGCAAACATAATTTATAATATAATCATTTTATTTTTTAAAATATATCTTTACTGGCTTCAGAGAGAGGAAGGGAGAGGGAGAGAAACATCAATGATGAGAGAGTCATTGATTGGCTGCCTCCTGCACGTCCCCTACTGGGGATCGAGCCCACAACTGGGGCATGTGCCCTACTGGGAATTGAACAGTGATCTCTTGGTTCATAAGTTGATGCTCAACCTCTAAGCCATGCCAGCCGGGCATACAATTATTTTAAAAATTCATATAGAGTTGCTTGTGTTTAAAACAGCAACAACCCGAGTAGAAGCCACATTCAGAACACATTAATGCAGATATTCGTATTCCTTAAGTTCCTTTTCAGATTAAGCCCATTAAGGAAACAGAATTACTTTTCCTATACTTCTCCACTATGGTAAGCAGAATCTATAGTTCCTGGGCAGAACAGCAGAGCTATATAAACAGAAAACAAAAGGCCATTACTATTCAGCGATCAAATCATTAAATGTGTACTTTATTGCAATAAAGTATATCACTGCTTTTTCATCTCCATAGTATACCGTTTTGCAGAGCTGAGAAATAATGGGCTTATTCTGCTTTTATAATTAAAACATCACTTTAAAATTTTGTAAAGCTCACTGAACTAACCACATTAATGATGGAGTTGGGCTTTCTTGTTTTGTTTTTAAAATAAGTTTTCAAATTTGAGTATAACAGTCACGATGGTTAAAAAGTGAATATATTTAAATTAAGGCAGTGTCTTATGATAGATACCCTTTTCACCAAAATGTTTTCCACTGTTTGTGTAAGAAGAGAAGAGAGACAGGAGTAACCTAGGATTATAGAAACTGTGGAAGGGTAAGCTAAGAAGGAACTTACTCAAATATATATTTTAAAAATAGGTACAGAGGCAAGTTGAGTAAATCATAGCAGGAAGACTTTAATATAGCAGCTGGTAGAACTTCCTGACTGTAAGAGCTGTAAAAAACTACAAAGAAGCATTATGTGTTTTCCCTTCAGAGATTAAAACCAACACAGATAATTCTTTGGTTAGATGTAATAGTACCTAAATTTAAAAAAAGAGAGCTGGCTTAGGTGATGTCTTGAGCTTCCCATGCTTTTTTCACTAGTAGGGAGAAAAAAAAAAATAACACAGAAAAAAGGGGCTCTCGACCAAGTCTCTGTATATAAGCCTGACCACCTGAGACCTTTGGGGATGAGTACTTTTGTGTTTTGTTTTGTTTTTTATCTTGAGTACTTGTGAGTAGCTGAGTTTTCTGGAGAAATATGTGTATATCATTCCAAAAATTAAAATTTTGGATGAAAATATGCTTAAAAATATATTTAAATTCCCTGCTTTTCCCTCCTTCCTTTGGATTTCAAAGTTGTTGTTTTAATGAGTTACCAAACTCATTCTAGAAATTAAGAAGGAAAAGAAACAGCCATAATCTTACCACCCAGAAACTACTAGGTAACATTTTCTATTTCTTGAATTATTTCCCAGTGTATATGGGACATAATTCAAGGCCATAAGCTAATGAGATCTCAGTCTACATGAGTATTTTCTAAAGCTTGGCACTATGCTAAACATACATGGTCTCATTTAGTCCCCCTAAACCAATTAGGTGGGTGTTATTATTCCTACTTTAGGGATGACAAAAACAAGACTTTGAGAATTTATCGAGGACCCCTAAGAAGACACACAAGACTAAATTCAAACTCTTTTGTCTAGCTCTAAAGACTGACCTCTTAACTTTTTCATGAGATTATACCCTAAAAGGCCACATACTGTTATGAATTTTAAGGGCCCTTATATATGCATCCTTTACACACGTTTAATGATTTTTCAAACTTTCCTTACCATCAGGCTCTTATTTTTCAGCTTTCAAAAAAGATATATTTTCTTCTTACTATTTCCCACCACCTTTCCAATTTGCTGCTTTAGATTTGCCTAAGCTTGGACACATCAATAACAAACAAGCTCACTGAAATCTTGTGAAACACAAAGGAGACTTCCAGTGGGTGAAGTATATATAGACTTTGTGACACATATATTATTTCCTACTCAAAGCTGTCTGGGTTTGAGACATAAAGGATATGACATTTAAGTCTAAACATGCATCAGCCAATACTGAAAAATCAGCAACCTAATAATCTAAAATGTTTTAATAAGAATTTAGGTAGTTATAGATGGAAAACACATTACCCAGAATCAAGGAGCTTGATCACACAGGAGAGTAGAACAGTGACTGCCTTTGCACAAAATATGTTCATATAGAAGCTACAAATAAAATTTTAAAAAATCAAATGTGCCATAAAACCAACAAGGCAGAGTTGTCTACAGGGTATAGAATGTTTAAACAAGAGGCTCACTGGGAAGAGGCTCACTGGGTGTCCTGTACTAAAAGGTGAGCCCAGGAAGTTTCATGTGCAGCCACTCACCTAGGGCTCTGGCAGAGAAAGGGCAGAGTGTATTAGAGCTGTGTGAGGAGAATCCAGGGTTGCTGGCTCTAGAGACAAAGCTCAGAGGGCACCCATCTGGATTCCTGTGCTGTCATTCTCCCATATAGCAGAGGACATCTTTCTCAGATATTTACCATCCAGGTAGCTTTAGCCTGAGGGGGAAGCAATTGCTTCACCCTGTTGGAAAACCTTTCACCCCACCCTGTGGAGTTTACAATTTGCTGTGGTCTCATTAAGAGACTGAATAACAATCAGCCTCTGGGTGCTTTGAGTCTCTGCCTGATCTGCTTCTGTTCCCAGGGCTTGGAAAAGCAGACTTTGGTGCACATCTTGGTCCTGTCCAAACACACCCAGCCTCAGCAGAGGAATCACAAGCTGTGGAGTGTGGAAAACTTCAAACAGGGTACTCAAGGTCGGTCACAAACAGCGTCTGACATTGGCCTGCATCAGAGACCATCCAAATAACTGGGAGTCCTAGCAGATCTACCTGATACACAGAAACAAATCCAGACAGGCAGCCAAAATGAGGAGACAAAAAAGCAAGCCCCCAAATGAAAGAACAAAAGAATTCTCCAGAAGAGCTAAATGAAATGGAGATAAGCAATCTACCAGATATAGAGTTCAAAATACTGTTAATAAGGATGCTCAACAGCATGAAAAAAGATACAGAAACTATGAAGGAAATTAAGAATGACATAGTAGAAATTAAAAAAATACATTGAAAGGAATAAAGAGCAGATTAGGGGAAAGTGAGGATCGGATCATTAAATTAGAAGATAGGGCAGAAAAAAATCACTCAGAGAACCAAAAAGTAAAATCAATTAAAAAATGGAGGACAACTTAGGGAGCTATGGGACATGAAACAACAATATTCACATCATAGGAATGCCAGAAGGTGAAGAAAGTAACCTAAGAACTTATATGCATATATAACCCATGGACACAGGCAATAGTGTGGTGAAGGCCTGGGGGGGCTACATTGTAGAGGGGATCAATGGGAGAAAAATGGACAACTGTAATACTTCAACCACAAAGATAAATTAAAACATAAAAAAAAGTGAGCCCAGGTTCAAAAGGATGTTAGGAGACTGCTCCCACCTCACTCTGGCCCCAAAAGGTAAAGAAGGCAGAACATCAGAAAGGATAATGGAAAATAGAGGAGGCCAGGAAGGTTTGATACAAATGAAAAGAGACTAACACATACTTTCTTGTTTTGATTGGGGTAAGAACAGTGGATATGAGGTGGAAGAAAGGTTGTCCTGAGGGGACACAGGGCTATTATTTCAATCTTGGCTGGGGTCAGTCCTGCTTATCTTCCACCAAATATGGACAAATAAGAAGCCTCACAGAGCTATTTTTATTATCTAAGCTTGGCAGACATGTTGCTCTAAAACCTGATATCATATGCTAATATTTCATGTAACACATAGTTTCCTTTTGTTTGTGAGGTTGTTAATAGAAAGCTTCATTAATCACATTATCACTATAATTAAGAATTATTTCTGATTATAGTTTGCTAGCATCTGATATAGTTATTTTGCAACTGTAGAACATACACCTATGGGAAAAGACTGACCCACATGCCTGCAGGGGGCTGATGGGTGGCAATTTCAATTGTGCTTTTCTTTCAATGGCCTGTTTCCTGATAGGCTCTCTCATGAGAGAAAGAAGAAACATGATGTCGCCATGGCCTGAAAATCTCTCATTCTAACGAGGCAAAGTATTGGTAGAGCCTAGAGTGCAGCTAAGTCGGATGGTTCTACAGGCCTTCCCAGTTGTTCCATGGGGACAAGACTCAGAATAAGACCCTGGACACAATTAAGACTGAATCCCCCTCCCGTGTGATTTTTCTCCATAAGTCTCCTTTCCTCCTTCAGTCTCCCTGTGTCTCTGCACTCTATCAAGCAGACCTGACACATCAGCATCTGAGTTTTTCAGGCCAATAACTTACAGTTACCTACTAAAAAACAAAACAAAAATCAAGTTTGTAAGAAAGGATATTTGCCCGGAATGTAGTAAACATGGTCTCCCTTTGCCTTCTTTATACTTTATTCAAACAAAAATATGAAAAGTGACTATAATTTTTACCCAGATAATTAAGAATCAATTATACTACTCCTGCACGCATTGTTTATAAATGTAAACAACAGCATGTCTCTTATATACTTTGGATACCAGGGAAAAAGTAGTCCTTGATAAAATGTAATATATGATCGCACAAATTTGAATACTAAATACTTAAGCTAATTAGCGATGACAACTCAAACTTAAGCAACATGGCAAGTACCTATCTTCACATGCAAAGAAAAATGTATGAACTGCCTAAGCAATATATCAGTTTTAAAAATTCATATTTATTTCCAACTATTCTGTGGCTTAATATTAACATCTGTGGGTTGTTTTTAAAAGTCAAAACCACTGAACTGTCTAGAAACAATCTGAATAGTAATAGTATAGTAACAGTAACACTGAATTTTATTTTCAAATTTTGGTCAATAGGAGGAAAATAAAAAAGTTAAGCAGTCAAAAGAAATACTGAAAAAAGCATAGTCATTCATATATACAGATAATGTGAACAATACAAATTCACTTCCAGTTGATTCAATCCTATTTACACATTTAAAATATAAAATACATCTTAATTTGTTAAGAAGGTGACCACATTTAGCACCAGGAAAGGAACTTGAGGTTAGCTTTTGAACATGACCTCATATCTTGTCACAGGAAAAAAAACTTTCATAGAATCTATATGTATTTATCACCATCAATTAGTTTTAAAAAATAGTTTTTAAAGTAACTGCTGCATGATTAATTCACAAGAGATTCAGAGGAAATAAACCTTAACACTGGGACTACTTGATATTGCGCACAACTCTCCTACAGTGGTTTGTTTTCATCTCCTCCAATGCTTGTTCCAATTGCTGAACCAAGTGGATCAGGGTGGCTGGGTCGGTCTGCAGAACTTTGGTGTTGCGATCTCCATTCTGATTAAGGTGTAGTTTTATAGTCACTGATGGTTTTATCTGTTGCCTGAGGCTTCTGCTTGCAAGCTTGATTTTAAATGGAATAAGAGCAAAATAACTATTTCATAATCATGCTAAATACATAACATTTGTAATTACCTTATACCATATACAAAAATCAAATTTCAGGTAAATCACAGACTTCAAAATGAAAAGTAAACTTTAAAACTTTTGGGGGAAAAAGGAAAAAAGAAATGAGAATATATATGCAACCTTACAGTGTGGAAGAATTTCTTAAACATGATATAAAAGGCACAAACCATAAAGAAAAAAGTGACAAGCTTAACTACATTAAAATTATTAAATTTTCTTTAAAGGATACCTAAAGATGGTAGAAAAAGAAGCCACAAACTGAATTTATTTTGTAACACATACAACCAAAAAAAGATCAGTACCCAGAATTCATGAATAACTGCTCTGATTTATAAGGCATAAAACACAAAACTAAGAGAAAAATGTGCAAAAGACCTAAGCAAGCAAATTTATAAATGTAGGCAAATATGTTCAACTGTATTACAATCAAGAAAATGGCCAATAAATCGTAAGATACTGTTTCACACATATCAGACTAGCATGAATTAAAAAGCTGCCTATATGGAGCACTGCAAGTAACGGGAATGGAAACGCATCGACTGCAGGTGAGAGTGACGAGAGAATCACTTTGGAAAACAATACATATTACCAGCAATTCCACTCCCAGGTATATGCCCTAAACTCTTACACATATACATATATTCATGACAGTATTTGTTTCTAAGAGTCAAAAATTAGAAACATCTTAAATATTCTTTAACAACAGAATAGATAAATTGAGAATATTCATACAATGAAATGCTTACTAACAGGCAGCAAAAAGAAACACACTACAGTAAGTAACATGAATTGTTACGGAAAAATCTAAAAAGAAAATGTTCACTCAAAAACGCAAGTTGCAAAAAAATATATGAAAAATCTAAAAAATTCAGTTTACTGAAAAAAAAAATGTATGTAAGAAAAACTATAGACAAAAATTAACAGAAAATTCAGGATAGTGGTTACCTTCAGGGTGCTGGGAGGGGTTCTGTTGGGGGAGGGAGAGTCAAAGGTACCAGTTTTGTTCTAGTTCTCAAGCTTGGCAATAGGTACTTCTTTCATTCTTCTTCTTTAAACTGAATATCTATAATCTTTTGTTTGTATGATATATTCCAAAATGTAAAAAGTAAGTACTATTGCCCTGGCCAGGTGGCTCGGCTGGTTGGCACATCGCCCCATACACTAAAAGACTGTAGGTTTGATTCCTGGTCAGGACACATACCTAGGCTGTGGGTTCGATCTCAGGTGGGGTGCGTATGGGAGGCAACTGAGTGATGTTTCTCTTCTCACACTGATGTTTCTCTCTCTCTCTCTTTCCCTTCCTCTATCTCTAAAATCAATAAAAACATATTCTCAGGTGAGGATTTTTAAAAAAAGTACTACTGATATATGATTAAAAGGAAAACCCCCCATTAGAAACAATGACCAACTTGGAAATGATGGTATTTAACCCAACACCAGAGTGTGCTCCCTACAGACTATTCTCCCTTAAAAGGAACAAGGACCTCCTTGAAGTAATCGCTGACTTGATTCAAGTCTGGGACAGGAATTGTACAAGATGAACCTGAAACATCTTATTATACAAGAAAGCAAGATTGTTATCTAAAACTATTGGAGTAGTGTCAAAAGGACAAGAAGCCAAACTGAAGAGACTTCTGAGTAACAAATCTAAACCTAAGATTTCAGGATTAATTTAATACCATAACATAGAATACTCTATGACTAACCACTTCTTCCAATTAATTTTTGGTCATTTGTGCATCCAAAAGAACCCAAGATACTGATCCAAAACAGAAATTTAATGTCTCAGAATAATTTGGAAACAAAAGATCAATCCCTTTGAGTGAGCTAGGCCCCAAACATAAAATAGGTATATGTAAGGTAAGTTACCTCTATTAGATCATTACTATAGTACAGAAAACTACAGAAAGGCAAACAGTAATAAATATTATTACTGAAAATACTACTTATTCATTCGATTATGCATTATTTATACTTCTTTTTCCTCTACACCTGCACTGACAGATAGGGACCAAATGTATCTAGGTATGTAATTAAGCCATGAATTTTCTGTTGAAAGACTTAAGGTCACTCAATCTATCCTCCCATTTTTAGGTAGCATGATATCTAAATTAATAACCTTTACAGATAAGTACCTGTACCATTAAAAAAATTTTAAAGATTATATAACAAACATCTAGTAAGATAAAATTAGGCCTTATTTTTTCTCAGAAAGAAATCTGAAGGACACTCAGTAGTACTACTACAGGATAAAGAACAGTATCCCACAAAGTTCTTATCTGAACTTATTTTTAATGGGGATGAAATTCTGTTCTCCCTGTAAAAATAATAGCACTTTAAATAAGTGAGCTCTAAAGGGAACATCTTCCTCTGCCAATTTCGGATGCACTCAACTTACTGATGCTGCTAACAAAGCCATTACTTATGCTTGCAATTTATGAAGTACAGGAAGCATTGCTATTAGAAACTCAACTATGGTGACTAATTTATTCCCTATAAACAACTGCACAATAATTAGATGGTAACTATCCGTTCACTACCAGCCTCCATGAGACAAATCAGTTACTCAAAAATGCAAGGTTCTGCACCCTGTTCCTAGTGTCCTAGCCTTTCAGCTGGTTTTCATTTGACAAGTCTTCCTCCTATAAGCAGAAGAATCCACTCCAGTTAAAATCCCTTGTAATAATTTCAACTAATAAGTTCACAAAAATTAGTTCTCTGAGTAGCTTTTTTAGCACTTAAATGCATTTCACTATAAGGCAATATTCATTCAGTATATTCTCAAGTTTAAAATGCATTAATCTTTGCAGTAACACAGCTATTCAAACTTACGTCACTGGACAAATGAGCTCTCTTGAGTTTAATTTTAGAAAATTCAATTGCTTAACTTCTAATAATGTCTTCATAATGGAAAACTCAAAACAAATCAATAAAGCCAAAAAAAAAAAAATTAAGGGCTACTGGAGTAGAGTCAGAAGATATCCCCACATAAGAGAAGTAAAGATATATAAGATACATTATTGTTGAACCTCATGAACATGACCGTCCTCACTTCTCCTCCACCTGGTTATTATGAAAAGACCTACACACAAAGCCTTAACCAGTGATCTCCTCCTCCCCATGAGCTCTGCAGGAATTGCTGCTTATGATTCCAGGGGCATAAACTGTACCTTGTTCTTTGCTGTATCCATACCACATGATAGGTATACAAGAAATATTTGATAAATCATTTATTTAAGAAGGTGCTTACCACCACTAGCCACCCTCCCTACCATTTTACATTTTTGCAGTGAATGCCTATTTTGTACCAAGCATTGTGCTGGGACACAGTAGTCAACAAGACACAGAATCTGCCCTCATGGAGCCTATGATCTGTTTTGTTTTTTTGTGTTTTTTTTGTTTTTTTTTTAAATATGTCTTTATTGATTTCAGAGAGAGGAAGGGAGAGGGAGAAAGAGAGATAGAAACATCAATGATGAGAGAGTCATTGATCTGCTGTCTCCTGCATGCCCCCTAATGGGGATCAAACCTACAACCTGGGCATATGCCATGACCAGGAATCATACCAAGATTTCCTGGATCACAGGTCGATGCTCAACCGCTGAGCCACACCAGCTGGGCTATAATATGGTTTATACCATATCTGTGTTAATATCTATTCAAGCACACATCATACTAAATTATAATCGCTAGAGTCCTCTAACTGAATTTCTATAACCTATTTGGACCACCTTACCACAATTTGAATCCACTGTAACAGTGGTCTACAAACTTTATTGCACATTAAAATTACCTGGGTGAATGGAGAGCTTTTAAAAATCCTAACCCTGGCCAGCGTGGCTCAGTTGGTTGAGTGTCGTTCTGTGCACTCAAAGGTCGCTGGTTCAATTCCTAGGCAGGGCAAATGCCAGTTTGTGGGTTACATCCCCAGTTGGGGTGTGTGAGGGAAGCAACCGATTGATGCTTCTCTCTTACATCAATGTTTCTCTCTCTCTCTCCCTCTCCCTGCCCCTCCCTAAAACCAATGAAATTATACACACACACACACACACACACACACACATATGTATATATATTTTTTAATCCTCACCTGAGGATATTTTTTCCATTGTTTTTCAGAGAGAGTGGAAGGGAGGGAAGAGAGAGAGAAACATCAATGTGAGAGAGACACATTGATTGGTTGCCTCCCACATGCGCCCCAACCGGTGCTGGGGATCAAGCCTACAACTGAGGTATGTGCCCCTTGGCCGGAATCGAACTGGGACCCTTCAGTCCACAGGCCAACGGTCTAACCACTGAGCAAAACCGGCTAGGGCTGAAATCGTATTTTTAAAAAAACCCTGATTCCCAGGCCAAATTCCATATCAATAAGTCAGGCTCTCTGGGGTGGGGGGATGGAACACAGAATTTTTTCCAATATGCAGTCAAGTCTGGCTAGGCTAGTACGCTAAACCACATATTCAACATGCTCATTCCCATATGTATGTGGGCCTTTACAGCTTACACTGTCTCCTCTGTCAAGAATATTTACCCTGGTTTTCTCTATTCATTTATCCTTCTGTAATTTCACCTTCTTTTGTTGAGGTTTTTCTGGATCATTCCTGTGTACAATGAACTGAACTACCTGAGCAATAGCTTTTTTGAAATACTCGGTGTACCTTGATTAACACAATTCTATTCTTTCCCCTCATCCAAAACCATATTTTATAACTATCCTTAATTACTAGTTACTTTGAGAACATCTAATATTCCTAAATGTCAATATCTTTTCCAGGTAAGAAAGCACCTCGTACTTTTGTTTCCCAAAGCATTTAGCAAAGCTCTGATCAGCAATGGATGACATTCAATAAACACCTCTTATTCTATCTGTCACTGCTTGACAAAGGGCTACATGCAATAGTCTGAAAACTTCCTTTTGGTTATCTAGATGGCTTTACAAACAACTGAATCTCACAAATACAATCTGTACAGAAGCCAGAGCCAGGCACAAAAGAACATTGCTGAATCATTCCACATATAGAAAGTTAAAGAGCAGCAAAAGTAATCTACGTATTAGAAGTCAGGAAAAGAGGAAAGGGGAAGTAACTGGTAGGAGGTGAGGAGGATGCTTCTGGGATGCTGGTCATGGGTAAGTGTTGGTTTCATGGGTGTTTTCACCATACAATCACTGACCTGTGCACTTTTCTATATGTGTACTTATTTAAACAGAAAAGTTTTAAAAAATCTAAGCATCACCTAAAATTAAAGTTTCAAACCAGAGTTTGCTTAAGGTGGTAAAGAATACAATAAGCCTGAGACATAAACCTAAAATGAATCTTATATTCTAATTCAGATTAATAATAATAAGAAGAAAGTCATACCTGTACATCCAGTCGCCATTCAAGGCTGTGGTAACTGGGGAGGTCTGGTGCTAGTTCACTCAGAATAGTTCTGATCTCCTTTCTGTTGTCCAGATAAAGCTGAAGCAACAATTTGTTCAATTCTTCTGAGAATCCCAGAACAAAAACAGAGTCTTGGAAATCCAGTTCAGAAATCTAAAGTGAAATGAGTTTAACAGAACAAATTTTATCTTTGTCTAGTAAATGCTAAAATAGTTGATACACACAAAAGAATATGAACTCCCCTAATTCTTTTCTATCTAGTAAAAGAAACAGTACTCCTTAGTTAAAGGCAACCCTTGCCCACTATTTTAGAATCTGAGTTTCTGATACATAAAAATACTTTATTAAAATATAAAAAATAAAAAATTATTAAAATGCCCAGTTTTCTCTCCTATTCTTCATCAAGCCAGATGCTGCTAATATGCAAAAAAGTAAATCATTATATTCTTCCTTTTCTTAGGATACATACTATAGTATATGGTTCAATAACATGCAGAATTAGAGGCAATTCTAATTTACACTAACATGGAGGTATTCATGCCAGCAGATTGTTACAGTCACATTGTTTAGGCATGTCTTCCCCAAATCAATTATAAACCATTAACAACATAACTGAAATATGCAGGTACCTGCCAGGGCTATGATGTAGAGTATACATGACCTTCTTAACGTCAGGGTAATACAAGAAAGTCCACGGAGCCCTTACCATGAGCTTTGAGCTTTCCGTGAGCAGGTATGTTAATCCTTCCACACCATGCTGGACAGTGTCACTACTCACATTGAGTTTTCCTGAGAAAAAAAAAAAAGGAAAAATGAGCAAATAAATTGTGATTTTTATCCTTTTATTCAAGCTCTTATTTAAGAATAAATGTTATCCAGTATTCCTTTATTTTTCAAACACTGCAATTTAAAATAACGACTTGGTAATGGCCTCCCGTTCTTTCTCCACTCACAGCCAAATGCCTTCAGTATTTCCCGTTTTGTAACCTTCGTTACAAATGCGGACCGTGGAGACCAGCACCAGGCGCACGGTCTTCCTCTCGAACGCGCAGCTCCCTCAAGCCTGGCAGAGGAGGAACTCACAGGGACTGCCCGAATCTGAGAAACTGCCCGAATCTGAGAGGCTGCCTCGTCCAGGGGGCAAAACAGCACTTCACCAAAGGCAGATGTGAGCAGTAACCGCCACACACTTGCATGGCGTTGCGGCTGCCCGCGTATTCTCGCACTCGGGTGAATGGAAGCCCTGCAGCATCTCTGGCACATGGCAGTACGTCTATTCTACACACGAGGAAGCCGACTTAACAGAGGCTTCAGACATCCCCCCGCTACGGACACCCGCAGGATCTGCGCCCTGCCTGACGAGCGGAGCGGGTTTCATTCCACCCCAGGGGGAACGGGGCCCTCGGGCCGCAGTAACTCCTTCCTCTGCAGGACCACGGAGGGCGGCGCGGCTGCGGCGGCGCCCCTCCCCTCTTACTGGCGGCGCCCTCGTAGATCTTGGGGTTCGAGCCTCGCCTCAGGAACTCCACCGCGATCCGCCCGAACTCGGCGACCACTGCAACGGAACCAGGAGCTCGTGAGCACCGGGCGCCCCGCCGCTTCTCCTCCCCCCCGCCCCCCCGACCACAGCCGCCACCCTCCGCCGCCGCGTCGCGGACCCGAGCTGTCCACTCGCGGCAGGAAGGCCAGGTGCTCCTTGTGCTCCTCGGACAGGTCCAGCAGCATCTTCGCGGGGCTGCCGGCTTCACCGAGGCGCAGGCCCCGCCCTCGCCACTTCCGCTCCCGTGTCCGACGCGGGGAAGCTCCGGCGGCCCCGCTCCCCGAGCTTTGGTTCCGGGCCGCGGTCGTCCCCGCCCCAGCGCCCCCTGCGGGCCGGGGAGCAGGGCCGAGGGCCCGCAGCTCGCGCATGTGCCCGACGCGGCCGGCGGGCGCGAGGCGCTGGGCGCCGTGGGACAGAAAGACGTCCGCCCCGCGCCGAGCTCGCCTTTATAATGTCAATCTCCAACAGCTGCGGGCACTGCCAGGAGCTCGCCTCGCCGCTGCCGCTCCGTTCAAGTTCAGGAAACAAGACAAGCGACCGAAACGGACCTGTATAGAGCCCTTGGTTCGCACAGAGCTGTCGGACATGTCACCTTAGGTATCTTTTTAACGCGCTCATCAGCCCTTAGCTTGTTCTGGCGGATGAAGACCAGAGCTCCAGAAGGGCGTGGCTACTACCGGGCACCGGCGGAGGGCGCGGACCGACCTCGCGTCCGCCCCCCGGGCCCAGCCGGCCGCCTAGCGGGACGGGGACGGGCGACGGGGACGGGGACGGGGTCGGGCGACGGGGACGGGGACGGGGTCGGGCGACGGGGCCGGGCGACGGGGACGGGGACGGGCGACGGGGACGGGCGACGGGGACGGGGACGGGGTCGGGCGACGGGGCCGGGGCCGGGGTCGGGCGTCGGGGACGGGCCCCCGCGTGGTCCCGGGTCCGTGAGGAGGCTGAGGGCGCCCCGACGGCGGGGGCCGCGGGCGCAGGCGGTTCGTCTCTGTGTGTTGAATGCGGCGCGAGAGTCCGGTTCCTTTTCCAGCTGTCACCTCCCACCTGCTGAGACGCTAGAATTGTTCCTTGGTGGGAACGTGACCCCCAGATCTCAGCCTCGGGGCGCGTGGTGGGAGAAACCGAGAGAGAGGGAGACTTCTTACCTATCTTATGTCCGGGGGGGAGACAGCTCCTCCTATGCCACGTCTCCCGGGCAGGAGGGGAACTGGACGTTTCTCCGCTGAGCTCTGTGTCTGTTTGTCCCTCAGCTGAGCTCTGTGTCTGTTCGTCCCTCACGTCTGACTGAAGTTGGAATTGTTTCCTCCAAGGACAAGCAGGACGGCAGGTCCTTGACCTCAGTGCCGTAGTTGGGTCATGAAGCAGCATTTGCACCGAGAGCAAAATTTTTACTTAGACGGTAAGTTGTAGATCAGCAAAAATAGCATTATTTCCTGAAGAAGGCCTTATTCATACATTATTGAGAAAATGTCCATTGTTTAAGAATAATTTAGAGGAAAGGTAAAATCGTGATTTTTCTACAGATATAATGAACACACATCAAAGACTGTATTGAAATCATGAATTACAGAGGAAATCAGGAAGGTTACAGTAAGAAGTAGTTTCAACGAATTCAAAGGAGATGTTCCAGAACCATACATAGACAGATGTTCCTCAGCTTACGATGGGGTTATGTCCCGATAAACACATGGTAAGTTGAAAATCGTAAATCAAAGTGCATTTCACACCGCTAAGCTACTGAACATCATACTTAGCCTCGTCCACCTTACGTATGCGCAGAACTCTTACCTTAGCCTACAGCTGGAAAAAATCAACATTGAACACAGTTTATTTTATAATAAAATATTGAATATCTCATGTAATTGATTGAATACTGTATTAAAAGTGAAAAGCAGAACGGTTGGCTCTGGCCAGGGGGCTCAGTCGGTTGGAGCGTGGTCCCATACACCAAAAGGTGGTGGGTTCGATTCCTGGTCAGGGCACATGCCTAGGTTGTGGGTTAGAACCTGGTAGGTGTGTGTTCAGGACGCAACAGGTTAATGTTTTCCTGTCACATCGATGTTTCTCTCTCTCTCCTCTCTCTCTAAGATCAATTTAAAAAAGTATATCCTCAGGCGAGGATTTAAAAAAAACATAGAATGGTTATATAAGCATTCAACACTAACACACAGCTGAAAGCACACGGGGCCTGAAGAACGCTTGAAGCACTGAACTGAAGCAATGCTGGCAACAACACAGCAGTACACTGTAGAGTGTTGGCTGTTTCCCCTCGAGATCTCATGACTGACCGGCGGCATCATCAGAGAGCATGGTACTGCATACTGCTAGCCCAGGGAAAGATCAAAATTCAAAATTTGAAATATGGTTTCTACCGAATGGTTTCTATCACTTTTGCACCATTGTGAAAACAAAAAGAAAGAAAAAGTGAGACCATTGTAAATAGAGGATTGTCTACACAGGGAATAAGAAGTGCCGAAGTGAATGTATGAATGGATTCAATATTACACCAACATGACATAGCCCTTCTTCCACATGATGCAGTGGGAGCAGAGGCGCTGAAGGAATAGGGAGCCCCAGAACGGGCTGGCCAAAGGCGGGAGCCAAGACGACAAGTTACAGTTGGCAGAAACCAGCCTGGGAGTTAAAACTCCCTAGACTAACGTAGAAAGTGACTATTTGCTACCAAATGGTATTTAGAGGAAATTACCTGAATGAAAAACCAAGTTTAGATTCCAGATTTGGCTCTGACACTTACCATCTGTAGGGCTGTCAGCAAGTTGTTTTTATATGTTATAAACTGACCTTTGTAAAAAAAATTTTTTTTTTAATGACTGCCCTTTTGTGCCATGCAGGGCTGTTATGATGCTCAGATGAACTAATAAATTCACATTAAGAAATTGATTTCGATGATCAAATAAAACAATAAATTATCATTAAGCAATTGGAGGACTTTTAAACTAAAGCATTTATATTTTATTGGAGCAGGTTTTATATGTATAAATCATTGAGAATTCCGTGTGCATCATCATCCTAAAATTCACTCAATTAAATAAATATTTATAAAGCGGTTACTCAAAGGTTCAAGCATCTGCTAAGCCTTGGCAATTTGGAGTTGATAAAACAGTGCCCATGCTCTCTAGAAGATGACAGGAAGGGCAGGGAGCAATCGAGTAATTTCAGTGCGATGAGCGGTAGAGCTCGAAGGATGAACGGAGAGACAATTCAGTAAGATTCGGGCTCAGCACAAGTTCCAGGGTATGCTGGGCATGCTAACAATTGTGCTTTACACTTGTTTACCATCAGAAGTACGTAAGATCTTAATGTTATTTCATCTCACATCTTAAGGAAGCTAAATTCTTAACCTATCTTATTTCTGGGACTAAAGTCAAGAGAGAATAAATACTCAGTGGTTGTTCAGTTGACTCTGACAGAGAACATGTTTCATATCAATTGCCTTTTCATATTCTCACCTCGTATTTTTTTTCTCTGCCTTATACACCTTCCTTTCCCCTTGTATTTCCCCATATTCCATTCTCCTTCTCAGGCATTTCAGCTTCAGAATTTTTGCACCAGGCATTTCCTTGGCTGTGTTTCAGTGATACATAAAATATCATCAGCCCTGCAAGGATTCACAGTTCAGTTCAGCAGACTGTGAAGGGCCTGAGATTAAAAAAAAAAAATTAGTTCACTTTTTAAATTGGATTGCAAAATGCATATTAAAAGGGTACAGATTAAAAAAAAATTTTCTTGTTGAATTTTCTCAGATGAAACACACCTATTAACCCAGATGAAAAAACTGAATGCTATCAGTACCTCAGAACCTCTCCTGTACCCCTTCCAGTCACTAGCTCCTCTTTCTGCCTCTGCACTGAACTAACAGGTGCACACCTGCCTCACAACGTCTCTCTAGCATAACTCTTGTCCTATCTTTTGTATCATATGTGCCCCAATCCCAGAACATTTAACTAGGAACGTAAAGGTATTTTTAATTTTTATTTATTTATTTAATTATTATTATTTTAAATCCTCACCTGAGGATATTTTTTCCATTAGCTTTTCAGAGAGTGGAAGGAGAAAGAGAGAGAAACATCGACTGGCTGTCTACTGATCTCGCCCCTACTGGGGCGGATCCTGCAACAGAAGTACGTGCCCTTGGCAGGAACCAAACCTGGGACCCTTTAGTCCGAGGGCTGACTCTCTAACCACTAAGCCAAACTGGCCAGGCAAGGTATTTTTTAAAGTGAGCTTTAAGCTATAGGTGCCTCTGACTGTTGACGAGAATCTATTTTAAAAATCTTCCTTACAAATAGAAAAACAAAATATTTAGAAAAAAATTAACAGATTTGCCAGACCCCTGCACCAAAAACTAAAAAACGTTGATGAGAGAAATTAAGGGAAATTTAAATGGGGACATAGCGTAGACAAATATACCACGGGTTGTAAGATTCAATACTATTACGAGGTCAGTTATGCCCAATCAAGATCCCAGCAGCCTTTTTTATAGAGTGTCAACTTTATTTAAAAATTTATATGGACACGCAAAGGACTGAGAATAGCCAAAACAACTCAAAAAAAGAACAAAGTTTTGCTCAGTGGTTAGAGCATCAGCCCATCAACCAAAGGATCTCAGGTTCGACTCCCAGGCAAGGGGACATGAGTACCTCGGTTGCAGTTTCAATCCCCAGCCCTGGTCAGAGCGCATGCAGGAGGCAACCAGTAGACGTGTCTCTCTTACATGGATGTTTCTCTCTCTCTCCTTCCCTCCCTCCCTTAAGCTCTCTCTAAAAATCACTGGAAAAATATTTCTCCAGTGAAGATTAAATGTATATTTACCCTATTACCCAACAATTCCACTCTTAGGTATTCAACCAAAAGCAATGAAAACGTGTCCAAAAAAAGACCTGTTACAACAGTGTTCATAGCAGCTTTATTAGTAATATCCCCCAACCTGAAGCAACCCAAAGTCCATACAGTTGAGCAGATAAATCGTAGTGCATCCATCCATACAATGGTATACTACTGAGTTATAAAGATGAATGCCCTAATGAGACATGCAACAATGTAAATGAACCTCAGAACATTAAACTGAGCAAAAGAACCCAGGCACAATTGTGAGCAGCTGTATGATTCCTCTGACTGGGAAAGATTATCTGTTTATGGAGATAGCAGAATAGCGGTTGCCTATTGGGGGCTGGGATACACTTGGATAGAAGCTTAAAGAAACTTTCCGGAGTGATGGAATTAGTCTATCTCTTGATCGGAATATTGGCTACACAGATGCATGTATTTGTCAAAGTCATTGAATCTTTTTTTTCTCTCAATTGAATCTTACATGTAAGACCTGTGCAACTCGCTGTATGCAAACTTTACCTCAGTTAAGACAATGAATAGAAAGCAATGTTTTAGCAGGTGTTCAAAAGATGTCTGAGACCAGTACTAGACTTAGATGGTATTTGTAACTCTCCTAGGAACTGTCCCTATGTAGAATTTTTTTACTTTTATTTTTTCCTATACATTGTATTCATATGGTTTAAAAAAAACCCAAAACAATCAAGCTAACCCTAGGGGGCGGGAGGAGAAACAGTAAAAATTCTTATTTCTGTCTTTGTTTCTGATCCTCTCAGCTTCCCTACCGCGGAGACAACTACTATTCTCAGTTTTTATGAATTCTTCCTCAGGCTCTTAATCCAAAAACAAATGCCCCAAATTTCCACTTAGGGTGGTAAGTCCAAGAAAACATGGTATTTAACATGAAATATCCTGTTGACAGTTATGTAGCGTTAGACCTGTGATTAGAAAGTATAGAATTAGGATTGTTACTAAAAATTTAACATTAGAACTGGAGGTTCTATTTAGCCAGTTCTTCACCCCAACTGGGGTTGTGATGACTTTTCTTGTGCAGTTTCCAGAGGATTTTCACGTGCTGTCTGTCCTCCCTGGGTAGTCAGGTTAGAGATGCTCTTTTTGGCCAGGACTCTTGCTATTCCTAGCTGCTGAAGCCATCGTTTCTCTTTAAAAGCACTGTAAGAAAACAAGACACTATTTATTTACTTATTATTTCACTGATGAAATTCAAGATTTTATTTTATTTTAAAAGAAATTTTATTGAATTTATTGGGGTGACATTGGTTAATAAAATTATACGGGTTTCAGATGGACAGTTCCCTAACACATCATCTGTATATTGTGTTGTGTGTTCACCACCCCAGCTCAAGTCCCCTTCTGTCACCATTTATCCCCCCTTTACCCACTTCTACCCCCTTCCCCTCTGGTAATCACCGTGCTGCTGTCTGTGTCCATGACTTTGTTTTTCTTTGTTTAATCTCTTCACCTTTTTCACCTAGCTTGGCTTGGGGCTGAGATCCCCTGTTTCTCAGGGGGAACCTTTGCAGCTGAGATATCCCTCCGAAATCTCAGCCACTGCCCGGGCGCGGAAACAGGCCAGCCCTTTTTGCATCTCCCCACTTCCTGCCAGTCTTGATGTGGCTTCTTCTGTAGATCCTTGGTTATAAGACCTCTCTTCAGCTAGTCTTCAGTTGGTTATTCGAGTTGGTTGCTCTATATTTTAGCTGTAATGCTAATCCGGTCCCGGGAGGAGGTGCGTGTAATATCCCACTCAGTTGCCATCTTGGATTTCCAAGATATAATTTATAAGGAGGTTCAATCTTGTCCAATTTATAGCTGAAATGATGGAAATCTTTAGGTTGGTTTTGTAGCTGTGGCTGGTTTATCTTGTCACATGAGGTAAGATGTAAACTGGGAAAGAGGAATCTTTCTAAAACCCGTTCCTTTTGACGCCATGGGAATGGTACTTTCCTGAGGCAGTCAGTACTAGAAGCTTGAACCCACATCTAGAAACAGAGCACCACTCAGTGCCATATAGAAAGCTGCTCAAAAGCTGAAACTTTTTCTATGTGTTCCTCATAGGCATCCCTACACATAACATATTCCCTAACCTATTCTCCCTTCTGCTTCTCCTACCCCACCACAAGCACACGGTTTTGCGTTGGTAAGATAGTAAATATTCTGATAGCTAACTGAAATGCAATGAAAGGTAATGTTTCATGATAGCCGTGAGGATAGCCAAGTCACTGTGTCTTTACTTGTAAATTTGAATGTGATTGCTCCTAGTTTTTAGGACACAAATATGATTTACTATAGGAGGGTTTTACATTCCCTTGAATGTTGGGGTTTTCGAAGACTCTATCCTTTGACCTCTCTTTCTTTCTGTACCCTCATCCTGGGAGGCCTCATTTACAATTGCCTATATCCATGACTTCCAAATCCTGAGCTTTCTTAGAAGAGCATACCTCCAATTAGCAAATAAAACCATTTGGTAACTGGACATCCCACAAACACTTCCAATTTTCATCTTATATCTTCTTCCTAAACCTGTTCCCCTTCAGTATTCTTGCTTCGACACAGTGATTTTTCTATGCCCGCCATCTCCAACTAGAAACAAAACCCAGTTCCTCCTTACCTGTCCACTCCTATACCCACTTAGTGACAAAAGTTTTGTAGAGTATTCCTTAGAAATACCTTTCACATTTTGCCTTCCTTCTCTTGGCTAACGACTTCTGTCTAGTCCAGGTCTTTCTTGTCTCTTGCTTCTCTTATTGCAAAGTCCCCTAACTTTATTGTAGTCCTTTCATACCCTCAGTATTGCTGCTTTCCAGTGAGTCTTCCACACATCTTCAGCAGATTTCCCTTCAAAAATAAAAACTGATTATGTGTCTTGCCTGATGAGAAACGGCCTTCTGTGAGTTCCTACTTTCTTCCTGTCCCATGGAAAAGGAATATGAATAAGCTCTCCACTTGGGCACACAAGATGCTCCTCAGTGTAGCTGGGACCTACCTTGCCAGTTTCATCTCCTGCTGATTTCTCCCTGTCTTTTAAAATGTCTTGTGCAAATCCACTTACTTTCTTGAAAACTAAATTTTTTTCTTGCCTTTTCACAAAGCAGTGCCTTTGACCATGTTTCCACCTCTGTGTGGCTCCTTTACCTTACCACCACTTTTATCTGGCAAAGTCCTGTAAATTTAAAGGGCTTTCATTCAGTCTATTAGGAACAACCTTGCATGAAAGTAATGTATTGTTTCAAACATTTGAATTAGATCCAAGTTTGCCTGATTCATTTTTAATGTTCTGGACCAACTACTTGCTTTACCTCAATGGTGATGGCTCCTTGGGCCCTCTAAATGGGATTAACCCACTGATGCTGTGCATAAAATCAAGTCCTTAGCCTTACGGAAATCACCTTTAGCCATTCCCCATATCCCACTTGACTTGATTTAAAGCTCTCTCTCTCCTTTCTCATGTATACCTTAGTTCCTCCTAGGTTCAGTGCTCACCATGGCATTTGAGCTCTGGCTTTTCTGCATTTATTCAAAAATGATTTATTGGACACTTATTATATGCCAAGCAGTATTCTATGCGCTAAAGAAACAAAAAGTGAACCAAACACATAGGGTCCCTGCCCTCATGGAACTTACATTCTAGGAGGAGGCAAATATACAAAGAGAGGGCTAGAATAATATCAGACTGTGAGCGATCCAAGATGGTAGTAGAGTAGGTGGATGTTGCACTCATCTCCTCCCAGGACCAAACTGGAATTACAACTAAAATATAGAGCAACCAACCTGAATAACCAACTGAAGAGCTGAACAGAAGACTTATAACCAAGGATTTACAGAAAAAAACACATCAAGACTGCTAAGAAGGGTGAAAGTGCAAAAAGGGCTGGCCCCACTTTCACAGGTGGTGGCTGAGATTTTGAAAGGATATCTCAGCTGCAAAGGTTCTCCCTGAGAAGCGTGAGGTCCCGGGCCCAGAGCACCAAAGCTGGGAAGAGTCACCCACATAACATCTGACTGAAAGCAGGGATGCTGTCTTCCAGGGAGAGACAGGAGTCTGCTAGAGACATGAGAACACTCTTATAGGGCCAACACACAAAACCTTGTTCACAGTCACTCACCCTGGGCTCTGGAGGAGGGAGGGTGGAGCAGACTAGAGTCCTGTGAGGAGTGACTGGGGTTTGTGGCTTTGGGGAGAGAGCTGAAGGGACAGCTACTAAGATACCTGTGCTGAGTCCCTCTCCCACACCACAGATGCCATCTTTCTTCGGTGGAACACTCCCCTCCATATGGCATCAGCCTGGAGAAATGCAATAGCTCCACCGTCTGGACTACCTATAGCCCTACCCTGCAAAGCTTGCACTCTGCTGAGGACTCAGCTGCCTGGGCTGGGGTGTAGAGGTTTGGGAAGACTCAGGGGGTGTCAGTGACTGAGTTGTGTGGCTTTGGGGTGGGGGCCATTCCCCCTACCTTCCCGAGAGCATGATTGATATCTCCCCCTCATGGTAGATCCACTAGCTCCAATCTCCAGGCTCCTGAAGCCCCACCCTATCAACTCCTGGTGGCTCTGCCCTACTGAGGCCTGGCTAGAATCCAGGACAGTCTGAGTTATGTGGCTCTGGGTAGGCATTCCCCTCACCTTCCCCCAAGCCTGACCAACACCTCCCACCCAAGGGAGATCTACTAGCCCCATCTTCCTGACTCCCTGCTGAGATCGGGCTCCTGACAGAATCTGAAACAAACTGAGTTGTGTGGCTCTAAGATGGGGTCCATTTTCCTTTGAAGATCTGAGCGGTGTAGAGGCCTCCCTTCACAGGGTCAAAGCTAGGTCTGTTTGGGCCTGATAAACTCTGCTGGCCTCACCATGATGACTCCCTGAGATCCCTGTCCTACCATAAAGGTGTGCAAGCACCCAGTGAGTGGCAGCTAGACTTGGTATACCCTGGGACATTTGCTGAGTGGCCTCAGACCCAGCATGGGCACATATTAAACCTCTATCAATCTGGTGAACACCACTTGCCACTATTTGGTGACTCACTATAAACTGCCTTATGCAACTCAAGTACCACCAGAAGCTCTTTCAGTGAATGAGCCTAACAGGCAGCCAGCAGGAGGAGGAAGGCAAGGCAGGTCTCAGAGTGCCTTGGGACTTTTGCTGACCTTCCCCTATGCCTGGTTCTGGTAAAAGCCAGGCTTGGTGTGCAGCTTGGTCCTTCCCATGCAAACCCAGACCTAGCAGAGGCAGGCAAAAACTGTAGATAGCTCTGTAGATGCAAACAGGCAGCCCAGGGCCAGTCATAGACACTGTCTGGCATTTGCTGGCACCAGAGTCTCTCCCAAGACCTGACATACACAGTGGCCAGCATCAGAAAACATCAAAGCAGAATCCAATTGGCTTTACTAGTGGCATATCCAAGGGAGATCTCAGCAGGTACCAGACCCTTCTGAGGCAAATTCCACTTCATGAGGACAGCACCTGTACAGCAGCTCATGCACTGTGGTTAGGGTTGATTCTCACAATCAGTCAGCCTAAGGGTCAATCTCACACACAAATGAGCCAACAGCAATAAAAACTCAACAGGAGGGTTCATATAACCCACACAACAGATATTCCTGGAGCACCTAGTTTAGGTGATCAAGGAGATTGCATCACTGTGTTGCACAGGACAACTACTACTAAAAGCTGCCCTACCAAGACTGAGAGTCATAGCAGATCTACCTAATATGTAGAAACAAACACAAAGAGGCAGCCAAAATGGAATGACAAAGAAATATGTTCCACATGAAAGAACAGAAGGTCTCCAGAAAAAGATATAAATGAAATGGAGACAAGCAATTTATCAGATATAGAGTTTAAAGAAATGGTTATGAGAATGCTCAAGAAATGTAGTGAGAATTACAATAGCATGAAAAAGGACACAGAAACCATAAAAAACAACCAGTCAGAAATGGAGAATACAATATCTGAAATGAAGAACATACTAGAAGGAATAAACAGTAGGTTGGATGAGTAGAGGATCGAATTAGCAATTTGAAAGACAAGGTAGCAGAGAACACCCAATCAGAGCAGCAAAAAATAAAAAGAATTTTTAAAAATGAGGATAGCTTAAGAGACATTTGGGAACAATATAAAGTATAACAACATCTGCATCATAGGTGTACCAGAAGGAGAAGAGAGAGAGCAAGGGATCAAGATCTTATTTGAAGGAACAATGACTGAAGACTTCCCTAACCGGGTCAAAGAAAAAGAAACACAAGTTCAGGAAGCACAGAGAGTCCCAAACAAGAGAGACCCAAAGAGGCCCACACCAAGGCACATCATAATTAAAATGACAAAGGCTAATGACAAAGAGGGAATCTTTTTTTTTAAATATTTTTTTTTATTTCAGAGCAAGGAAGGGAGAGAGAGATAGAAACATCAATGATGAGAGAGAGTCATTGATTGGCTGCCTCCTGTAAGCCTCCTGCTGGGAATCAAGCCGCAACCCAGGCCATGTGCCCTGACCAGGAATCGAACCATGATTTCTTGGATCACAGATCAATGCTCACCAATGAGCCACACCAGCTGGGCCAAAGAGAGAATCTTAAGTACAGCAAAAGAAAGACAGTTACCTACAAGGGAGCTTCCATAAGACTGTCAGCTGATTTCTCAACAGAAACATTTCAGGCCAGAAGGGACTGGCATGAAATATTAAAAGTGATCAAAAGCAAAGGCCTACAACCGAGACTACTTTATACAACAAGGCTATCGTTTAAAATCAAGGGAGAAGGCACAGGCTGGGTAACTCAGTTGGTTAGAGTATGGTCCTGATACACCAAGGTTGCAAGTTCGATCCCTGGTCAGGCTACATACAAGAATCCACCAATGATTGCATAAATAAGTGGAACAACAAATGGATGTTTATTTCTCTCCCCCCTCCTTCCTCTATCTCTAAAATAAATAAATTAAATTAAATTGAAGGAGAAATAAAGAGCTTCCCAGACAAAAAAAAAAGCTAAAGGAGTTTGTTACCAGCAAACCAGTAGTACAAGAAATGTTAAAGGGTCTTCTTAAAGAAGAAGAAAAAACAAAACAGAGGAACATAGTTAAAAGGATAAAATGGCAATAAATACATACCTATCAATAATCACTTTAAATGTAAAGGGCTTAAATGCTCCAATCAAAAGACATAAAGTAGCTGAATGGATAAGAAAACAAGACCCATATATACGCTGTCTAAAAGAGACCCTGCTCATAACAAAACATGCAGACAGATTAAAGGGCTAGAAAAATATATTTCATGCAAATAAAAATGAAGAATAAGCTGGGGTAGCAATACTTGTATCTGACAAAATAGACTTTAAAACAAAGGCTATAGTAAGAGAGACAAAGAAGGACACTACATAATGATAAGGGAGTAATCCAACAAGAGAATATAACCCTTGTAAACATTTATGTACCCAACATAGGAGCACCTAAGTATATAAAGCAAATCTTGATGGGTGTAAAAGGAAAGATGGACAGTACTACAGTCATAGTCAGGGACTTTAACACCTCATTGACGTCAATGTATAGATCTTCCCAGACAGAAAATCAACAAGGAAACAGTGGCCTTAAATGACACAATAGATCAGATGGATTTAATTGACATCTTCAGAGCATTAGAATATACATTCTTTTCAAGTACACATGGAACAATTTCTAAATAGACCACGTTATGACACAAACAAGACTCAATAAATTTTAGAAGATTCAGCTAAATAGAGACAGACTCATAGAGAGCAGGCAGATAGCTCTGGAGAGTGGTTGGAGCGGAGGGATTGAACAAAAAAAGAGCGAGAGAACTCATGGATATGGACAATAGTGTGGTGATTGCAGGGGTGGAGGGGGATGGGTGGAGGTGGTTGAGGGCATATAGGAGATAAAAGGTGATGGAAAAAATAAAATATTTTTTTAATAAAAGAAATTTAAGAAGATTGAGGTCATATCAAGTATCTTCTCTGACTTTAATGGTATGAAACTAGAAATCAATCACAAGAACAAAACTGAAAAACACACAAAAAGATGGAGGCTAAATAACATGTTACTAAACAATAAATGGATTAACACTGAGATCAAGGTAAAAATCAAAAGATACCTTGAAACAAATGAAAATGAGAACACAACAACCCTAAATCTATGGGGCACAGCAAAAGCAGTCCTAAGAGGGAAATTCAAAACATTACAGGCCTATCTCAAGAAATAAAAACAAAAAATCTCAACTAAACAAGCTAACTTTACACTTAAAGGAACTAGAGGAAGAACAAACAAAGCTGAAAATGAGTAGAAAGAAAAAATAATAATCAAGTGGAAATAAAATAAAGTCTAAAAAAATATTAAAAAGATTAATGAAACCAAGAGCTGGCTCTTTGAAAAGATAAATAAGGTTGACAAACCTTTAACTAGACTCATCAAGAAAAGAGATGATCCAAATAAATTAAATCAGAAATGAAAGAAGAGAAGTAACAACTGACACCAAAGAAATACAAAGGATTGTAAGAAAACATTAGGAACAACTACATGCCAACAAATTGGACAATCTGAACTAAATGGATAAATTCCTTGAAACATATATAACCTTCCAAGACTGAATCAGGAAGAAGAAAAAAGTCTGAATATACAGATTACAAATAATGAAATTGAAGCAGTAATCACAAAACAAACAAATGTCCTGGACTGGAAGGCTTCACAGGTGAATTTTCCAAACATTCAAAGAACTAACACCTATTCTCCTCAAGCTATTCCAAAAAATTCAAGAGGAGAGAAGACTCCCAAGCTCATTTTACAAGGCCAGCATTATCCTAATTCCAAAACCAGATAAAGACACTACAAAGAAAGAAAATTATAGGCCAATATCCATGATAAATATAGATGCTAAAATAGTCAACCAAATATTAGCAAACTGGATCCAACAATATAGTAAAAAGATTGTACACCACAATCCCGTGGTACTTATTTCTGGATTCAGGGTTGGTACAATATCAGCAAATCAATAAATGTAATACATCGCATAAACAAATTGAAGGATAAAAATCACATGATCATATCAATAGATGCAGAAAAAGCATTTGATAAAATCCAGCACCCATTTATGATAAAAACTCTCAGCAAAGTGGGAATAGAGGGACCATACCTCAACATAATGGAGGCCATATATGACAGACCTACAGCCAACATCATACTCATTGCGCAAAAACTAAAAGCATCTTTATTAAGATCAGGAACAAAACAGGAATGTTCACTCTCACCACTCTCATTCAACATAGTACTGGAAGTCCTAGCCACAGCCATCAGACAAGAAGAAGATGAAATAAAATTGCCATTATTTGCAGATGACATGACACTGTATATAGAGAACCCTAAAGATTTCACCAAAAAAAAACTACTAGAACTGATAAAGGAATTCAGTAAAGTATACAAAATAAATATCCAGAAATCAGTTGCATTTTTATACACCAATAATGATCTATCAGAAAGGTAAACTAAGAAAACAGTCCCATTTACAGTTGCATTAAAAAACACCTAGGAATAAATTTAACCAAGGATATAAAAGTCCTGTACTTGAAAAATTACAATACCCTGAAGAAAGAAATTGAAGAAGATACAAATAAGTGGAAGCATATACTATGTTCATGGATAGGAAGAACTGACATCATTAAAATGTCCATACCACCAAAGTGGTCTTCAAAAAATGTGAAGCTAATCAGGTCAAATTTTTCAATGTTCCCTCATTGCTTTTAGGATAAACCTGCCCAGTCTTTCATAGGGACCCTAACCTGCCTCTCCATGTCTGTCTCATACCTCCCTTCTCTCTCTTTGCTCTAGCACATCTTCCTATTTCACAAATGACAGCTCCAACCACAAGGCTTTTGCACAAGCCATTTCTTCTACCCCAGCACTCTCTCTCCACTCTTCCTTCAACTGCTTAACCCCTACTCATCCATCAAAATTCAGCTCAGACATTTTCTTAGGGAGGTCAAGGGCCATGTCAGACTTCCCTAGAACCTCTATCTCCAAGTTCCCCTCCTTCACAGCACTTCCCTCAGCTTGTGTGATAATGCCCATCACACCCTACTAAGCAATTTTCTTCACAAGCACAACGCTGTACTGTTTGCTCTCGATTGTGTAGGGTGAACAACTGTCCTGCTTTGCCAAGAACTGAGGCATTTCTCAGGAAGCAGGACTTTCAGTGCTAAGATTAGGAAAATCACTCTACTATTATATCACCAGCTCAATAAATGTTTGTTGAATGAATAATTGTTAATAATCACTAATTGGGTCATCAACCCAACCACCTAACTGAATCTCAGTGTTTCTTTTCAGCATCAGAGTTCCCTGGCTTGACTGACAGTTTCAGGTAGACATAGGTGCTCCAATGACTCCAATGAAGGGCATAAACCAGAGCAAAAAGAGCTGCGCAAGGGCATGAAGACTAGAGATGCCCCCTTCCCCTCCACAGCCCACCAATAGAGGGACGTGGGACAGACCCAGGGGAAGATGCAGTGGAAAGATGACAAAACAGAGGAGAGGGAAGTAGAGAGCGCAAATAGGGAAAAGAGAAAATTATTGGGAAAAGAGAAACAGTAAAGTTGGAAAGATTTGCTAGGAGTAATTCTACCAGAGGAAGTACTGTACAGAACCAGACTGACTACCGCTCCTTCTGTGCCTCCCTTCTGCAATAACCTCTTTCTTTAATGCAATGTTTTCCCCAGAAATTCCCTTCTCAAACTTGAAATTGCTTTCCCCTTTATGATTCCAATTTTGATATACCTACAAAAACAGCATGCTAGTACAACCTCTTTTGAAAACTGTTAGGAGGTGTTTACTAAACTTAAACTTACCCTGTAACCTAGCAATTGCATTCCTAGGTCAAGTGAAAGGAATGCAAATGTCTACCAAAGCTCATATACACAAATAACTATACAGTTTTATTCAAAATAGCCCCAAATTAGAAACAATCCAAATGCCCATCAATAGGAGAACAGATAAATAAAGGTATGGATTACTACACAGAAAAGGAATACTACATAGAAATAAAAAGAATCATGTCTGGCCAGCATGTCTCAGCGATTGAGCATTGACCCATGATCCAGGAGATGGAAGTTTGATGCCTGGTCAGGACACATGCCCAGGTTTCGGGCTCTATCTATCCCCAGCAGGGGGCCTGCAGGAGGCAGCCCATCAATGATTCTCTCATCATTGATGTTTCTCTCTCTCTCTCTCTCCCTTCCTCTCTCTGAAATCAATAAAGACATATTTAAAAAAGAAAGAAAAAGAATCACACATGCAAAAACATGGATGAATCCCATAGGCAACATGTTGAGCAGACAAGCCACACATAGAAGGTAGATATCACATGATGTCCTTTATATGAAATTCAAGAACAGGCAAAACTAATCTCATCGATAGAGATCAGGATAATGGTCATATCTGGGAGGGGTTATTGACTGGCAAGGGGCAAGAGAGAACTTTTTGGGGTGCTGGAAATATTTTGCTTCTGATGGAGTGGTGCTTACATGGATGTATGCAAAATGAGCCACATATGTGGGATTATCACTCCTTATGCATTTTGCTATATATTTCACAACCCATTTCCTCCCCGAGAAAACACTACACACAACAGACACTGGCAGCCTCTCTCTCCCCAGGCCACACTCATGCCCACCTTAAACACAGGTGGGTTTTCACACTCCCATCCTGCTTAGCACTGCTCTGGACCATAATAAGCACTTACTGGATGCTTGAACAGTAAGCTCATTTTTAACATGCATCTGTTGATAAAACTAACCAGTATTTCCTTTCTTATGTTGCAGCCTGATTTTAAGACGGGCTATATAATTTTTTCCAATTAAAAATTTTCTAGTCTTGTCTAGAATTTTAGATGATCTCTTTTTCTACATTATAGTCAGAGATACCTCACAAATTACAAGGATTGACGTTATTAAGCAGTTTCTTCCTTTACTGTGCTGTCAACTTCATCGTCCTGAATCGTGCCCATTATAGACCATATTGCTCTCACCACTAGGTGGCAATAACCAAACTATAATAAAATAGACCTGAAATAATGACCAATATAGAAGGGCAACTAAAACAATTTAGCCTTATTTTTTCTTTCTTTCCCATAAATTCAGTAGGGAAAAAGCCACTCACAAATCTATATTTCTGCTGTAATAAGTAATGGATGGGACCTGAGATTTTATCAGAGTTGTGTTTTCTGGGAAATCTTATGACCAATATATAAAATTTTATCTTCTGAAATGAATGTGCTTGAAAAATCCACTCCACTTCAAAGACATTTGTTTAAGTCTTTAAATGTGATAATGCATTAGTTTTTAAAACTTACCTTAAACACTAATGCCAATGCTACCTTCCTATCCAATATAGATCTTCCCCCACCTATACATCTTGCCTAGTAAGTCAACTGAAATCTTTGTGGTTTAGTTGGTCATTAAATTGTTTTACTGTTTTCTTCCACTTTCATTACCATGCAGTCTTCCAAGAGACTTTTCATGTTTCTTTCCCACATTTCAGTTTCCCTTTCTCCCTTTAATTATAATGAACAATTTCTTATTAGTTTTTTTAAATTGATTTGCGAGAGAGAGAAACATTGATGTGAGAGAGAAACATTGATCAGTTGCCTCCGGCATATGCCCCCACTGGGGATGGAACCTGCAACCTGGTATGTGCCCTGACCGGGAATCAAGCCCACCACCTTTCTGTGTATGGGAGGGTGCTCCAACCAAACGAGCCACCTGGCCAGGGCTTATTAGTTTTTATTTTTGTTGTTTTTTAAAAGAAGCAAGGGACCTTGTCAATTGATACAACTCTTTTAACTGTGTCTCTTCTCCTCCTGAACACTTGAGGAGTAAAGCACTACAGATTGGACTGGCCAATAAAATCAGTTTGTTTTGTCCTGAACACGAGGCTAAGATGAGGTCCCGAAGCTGGAGCACCCTGTGTTACACTATATGGCCTGGTAAGGCTTTGTGGACCATTCCCTGCCCCTAGCCCTGCCCTATTCAAGGTTTGCCTCGTATATTTAAGGAGGAAACATTACCTGGCCACAGCTAAGCAGTGGATGGCGTTTTCCCTCGGAGTTCTCCCACTGTGCTCAGAAAACGATGTGAAGGAGGAGCTGAGTAGGAAGTCAGCTCTGGGTGCTGCATAGTAAAAAGATGGGTGTGAATAGCCCACTCTTGAAACCGGAGGGAGGGGGACCTGGGGAAGATAGGCATTTTTTATGAACTTTTCTTTTTTTCTAGATGTGGCAATCGTATTTTTCCGATTTTGTTGTTGATGTCTTTGTAATTCAGAGAATGTATTTGTATCTGCCAGTTGAGGAAATCTGAGGGTTTGTTCTCTTGTGTCCTGCTGGGGAATTGCCAAAGGATTGATGGGTTTCTTGCTTGCAGTTTGTTCCTTGAGAGGCAGCAGCTTGCCCACCGTGCTCTGGCAGTCCTTGTTCTCAGCCTTATGCCAGCTCTTGGAGGTCATTTTGGGTTTGGTGAAACCATCCACCATCACAGTGTCTCCCACTTTGGCCCCAAAGACCCTGGCTCCACAAAGCTGGCTGTTGTAAAGGTTGCGACTCTGAGCTCTGAGGACCCACTGTTTTATTTTAATGTAGATCCTCATGGGGACTGAAATCTTCAGAAAAGAAACTGTGGACCACATTTTACTAAGTAAATATAACCCGCAGTCTTTATGCTTGTGTTTGAAGGCGATGGCCAGCGGAGTTTGTCCCGCGGCATCTCTGCATTCCAGGCACAGCACACTGGAGTTGACAAAGGCCTTCAGAATTAACAGCTGGCCCGCCTCTGCAGCTGCATGAACGGGACACTTAGAGACATCTGCATGCAGGGCTTCCTGGCACCACGCTCTGTAGGGGTGGGCGCCGACTGCTTGGTTGGGCTGCGCACCCTGCTTCAGGGCCCACTCGGTGAGCTCAATGTAGCCATAAAAGGCGGCGATGTATAGGGCCACCCTCTTCTGATACCTGAAGGAGTTAAACAAATAGGAATGGGCTGTTTAGTAGATAAATATAGTTACTCATGAAGCATTCTAGTTAAAATGTTTGCTTCTTCCTTTTACCCAAAATGTTTTCAGAAAAGGCAAACAGTAACCTGCAGTAACCTACAGAGGTCCTGCTTATACACATATCCTGCTATGCACACGAAATAATTCAAACTGGTTTCCTTGGGGCGGTTTTCTTTCTTACAAAAATTAAATGCTCAGGAAAAATACCAAGCTTTATACCAACCAGGAAGGTGTTGGAAGAAATTCAGCACGAGTTGTGTATGCTTGCTTTTGTCATTTCTAACGGTCTTGATTTTCTGGCTTCTCGAAGTCTCTACTGCTATGGGATCGGCACCACTAGGTGGCCCCCTGCCAGCACCACTCCAGTGCCGCGGTCTCCGAACTGCTCTCCCACCTTCCTTTATCCCTCTCTAGGCTTTGCCTCACACAGGACTCAAGGACCTTTTTATTCCTTAAGTTGGAGGTTGCCTGTCCTCTGTTCCAACCCTGCAATAGCTTCCCACTGCAAATGAAATTCGAACTCCCCACCTTGGCCGATAAGGCCCCTCATCATCCGGCCCCTGCCTCCTCTCCTGCCCCACTTCCCACCAGTCCCCTTCTATTTCACTGTACTGGAGCCATGCTGGCCTTTTTACTATCCTTCCAACACCCCATAGGGCATAAGTTGAATGATGGGGGAGGGCTGCTCAGAGAAAGAAGAATTAGGGAAGGGAACCTAGACAGGGCCCCACCAGGTATTGTCCAGGATACACTTGGGCAGGGCTATCTGACTCCATTATAGAGATGGAGGCAAGCCAGCCTGATGTGATCCACAATATCCTGCGTATAACTAACTCTCCTGTCTGATTGCGTACCGTCTTTTGATGTGTATGTGGCTTCCCATGTAATTCCCCTGTGTGAGGTAGATGGCTTGCCCAGAACATACAGGTCTCTAGAACCCTCTGGCAGATTATATCTAATTAGTTACACGTTAATGCACTGATGGCTCACACATCAATCTTTTGAAATTCATTCATGCAAATCAGGATCTCTGAACTTGATCAGTTTTCTTGATTTGGGGAGAAGAGCCTCTCCTGGGTAGATACTGGCCTTCGCTTTCATCCTCAGTGCCCGTGCTGTGGGAACCAGGGGCGCTCCTGTCGCTGAGGCTGGTTGATCCTGCCTCCTAAAGGTATCTTTCCACAGTCTGTCCTCTCTGTCCTAAGCCTTCTTTCAGTTCCTTGAACATCTATTCTCTTGTCCTGGTCTTTGCATGTGTGGTCCCATCTGCTTTGGAACATGTTTTTTTTCCTCCCTATCATTTACCTGAGTACCAACTCTTCAGGTCTCAGTTTCAGTTCTCTTTCATCCTGCACGGTGCCCTCGTCAACACTTTTTACACTGAATGATAACCAACATTTATATCCTGTTGCCATTGTGCCACACAACTCTAATTCCTTATGATCACTAGGTCATTTAATTTCTAAAACAGTTCTATGAGATAGATACTATGATCACACCCATTTTATGCAAGAGGACACTGAGGTACAGGATGACTTTATAATTTGCCCAAGTTTCCACAACTAAACACTGAGGGAGAGGGGCTTTGAACCCAGCAGATGGGCACTGAAGTTTGTACTTCCAAACATTTGCAGTTCTGCATCTTCAGGAATTGGTTACGGTTTTCTGTTTCCCCTACTGGACTGTGAGCTTGCCCAGAGCATGGGCTATATCTTGTTTGTTGCTACATTTCTAGGATCTTGTAATACATTGCAAATGCTCAATAGATATTTAACAAATATTGGGTAGAAGACTAAAAGGAGCTTTTCAGTGTGATCATCCACGGTCACTGAGATCTTAGATTTTATTTAAATATTAAGTCAAGTGGAGATGGTTAAGCACATGAGCACTAGATTTAAATAGTCAGGATCCAACACCCAGCTGTGCCTTTGCTTGCTGTGTGACAATGGGCAGATTTCCTAATATCAGTCTCCTCACTTATAAAACAAGATAAAATAGTATCTACCTGATAAAAATTGTTAAGTATCAAGCTAGGTAATAAATTTAACACGGTGTCTCCTACAAAGCACTCAATAAATACGCACTATTAAAAGTAACAACATAGCACAGCTATTTCTTTGGATTTAGAACATGAAAAAAAAGGAATTATTACTGTCCTCAAATAGAAGTTAATTTAAAATATTTGAATATTTTGTAAAATTGCAAATGGTGGCTTTCCAACCTGTCACTTCACAGAGCCCTTGGAGCTCTCCCTGTGGGTTTGTGGGCCTGTGTAAAGCATAATTAAACTACCCACGAGGGGGTGCTGTTCTGAAATACCACAGTACCACTGAATTGAAAACAAAAGGGTAATGTAGCATTTGGGAAGCTGCAGAGATACATTAAAATGTTCACCCCCTTCTCTGAGCCCACCCACCTCCACAGCCCCAGCCACAGGTGTTCCACTTCATGTACTGCAAAAGTATGAATATTGTAGTAAATGCAGTTTGAAAAATTACATGGGAGTTTAGGAAGAGGCAGCCAGTCAATTAGCAAATACTGTTGTTTTGTTAAAGAATAATTGAATATGAGTGACCAGATACTTATTCTGATGGCTTTGAAAAGAGATGTTAAAAGTCTGGTACCCAAACCAAACTGGTCACCCATTTAAATGGTTAGTATTTCCTGAGGAATATCTACCCAAATTGCAACCCTTCTGCAAAGGCCATCAGCCCTGCTGGCACCCCTGCTGTCTTATTCCACAAATATCTCAATAATGGGGTCTGGCTGCGACGCTAAGTGGAACTGGCACGGAGCAGCGCACCAGCTGGGCGGTGAACTGCAGCCTCAAGGTCCTGTGGAAGTTTAGGGTTACTTAAAAAAGTACTTAAATTAATTTAGCAGATGCTTTATCTCCGTACTTAAGTACCAGTTTTTCGTTTGATAAATAGCGTTGGACTTTAAGTTTTTGTCCGAGGAGACAACCCATCAGAAATTCCTTCCATCCGTCCCAGACGTCCAAGCGGAGCGTTGTGCCTGTGGATGAAGAGAGTCAGTTTACAGTCCAGCCCATCGCTGTGGCTCGGCAAATCCACACACTTCTAAAGACAGCGCTCCCCCCACAGAGGCGTGGACTAGATGGAAAGTAACCTTGGAACAAGTAGACAGGAACATTATTTTGAGCTTAGGCCTGCACAGTGACTGCACATGGCGCTGAAATATTTTTTGCAGCTCTCTTCACACAGCGCTGTGTTTACTAATTCCACCATGAAGTACATGTCACCGTGCAAAACTAAAGCTCTTATGTTGCAAGAGGAAACTAAAGAAAACGGGGCAGGACAAATGGCTGCTTCTGGGGCCTTTAGCCTACGAGTGGGCTGTGGGTGGAGCTGAATGGAGCCATTCTGTTATGAAGGCTCATTGCTCCTGGAGGACACATCACTTGCTCCTCACTGGCTGACCCTCTCCCGATGCTGTGACACCACATTCCCTTTGGTCCTCAGGCATCTTTCCTCAGCCTTCGGACCTGCTCACTCTACACATTCCTCGGGATGAGACCCAACCTGCCCCCCCCCCCCAGCCCATCACCTCCCTCCATCCGGCCGGCCTCATTCACTCTGTCCAGGGCACTCTGACCTTTCACCTGTCCTGGAGACACACCAAGTCCACTCCCCTCTCAGGGCCTAAAGGCTTATAACTGCTTTTGCTTCCAAGAGTCTTTATGCAGATTCTCACAGGGGAGTGTCCTTTTCCTCAGTTTCCAATTCAAGCACCACATCCTCACAGAGGACTTCTCAGAGCCGTAGCTAAAGCAGCCCCTACCTCTCCCCTCCAATACTGTTCAGTCCACAGCCTAATTTTTACTTCTTTACACCCCCTCACCAGTACTTGGAATCCTTTTACTTGTGTAGAGATTTTTTTTCATGCCCCCATTAAACAGAAAGCTCCTTCAGGACTTGTCACACACCCTGGCCCTTGGTAAGTGCTCACTAAATACTTGTTGGTTGACTAACAGGCAATCTCAGTGACACTGATGGCTTCATTGACCACCCATGTGCCACGCCCTCCAAGTCCATGTCTGCAGCCCCAGGGTCCCCTGCCAGGGACACTGCCATCCATGAGACAACACTACGTTCACGTTGTTCTAGAAGACAACTCGTTGCCTTTCCTCCCAACCCGCTTTTCCCCGGCCTTCGGTGCCAGTTTGCAGCACCGCTGTCTTCCTTGCTGCCTAAACTAGAAATCTCCAAGCCCATCTCCCTCCCTCCCTTTCTCCTGTGCTCTGCATCTGTGCAGTCCCTGAGGCCTCACTCCTTATCTCAGAAATGTTAAGGAACTGTTTCCCTGCCTTCATCTCAACCAGCTCCACCCAGTGCAGGCCGAGGTCCTCTCTCTCCTGCATCTACTTTGAGACGCTCCCAACAAGCCCCTCCTCTCTTCACTCAGGTCTCTGCTCAAACGCCATCTCCTTTGGTAGCCTTGCCCACCTTCCCACGTCATTCCCTGTCCCCTTATTCTGCTTCCTTTTACTTCATAGTTCTCATTTCCATTTAAAAGGTGATATTTTCCTGTTAGCTGGATGGCGCTTGCTTTCCCCACTGCAGCACGAGCTTCCGGAGGGTGGGAACCTTGCTGCTCCTGCCCAGGCTTTCTGCCTGCTTCCTCAGTGGAGCCTGGATCATGGGGAATGTTCCATAAATACTTGTTGAATGAAGCCCCGCCCACTCCCCAAATCCATTCTGGGCATGGGCGCGGGCTGCCCTCCCCACCCTTAGCAGCCCAGGAGGCTGGCCTGCCCTTCCGAGTGCGCACCGGGCTGTTTCTGGCCCTGGGCCTTCTTGTTTCGCTGCCCTTCCGTCTAAATTCTCCTGGCTCCTTCCACACACCTTCCTACCAATGGTTTATGATGCAGCACTGGCATCACCTTATCCAGGAAGCCTTCCTGGACTACACCATTCTGTCACTTCTCCAAATAGGTTAAAGGCAGGCTCAGCTGGTGACCATAATATACTTTGAAACTACCATGAGCATGCATTTCTGCTTTGGAATTGCTAGTTTGCAAAGACTGATAGAGAATTCTTTGAGTTGAAGCATCATATCTCATCCAGTCTGCAGGGTCTGTTTTAGTTATGCTCTTGATTGCAAGGAGGCCCTCAAGAAAATACATTTATTGTGCTGAGACAATGACCAGACATGGCGTACATTATGGACCAAGGCCCCGGGATCTCCCGCTCCTGCCCTCTGTGTCTCTCTGTATGTCTTCTCACTCTCTCTACCAACAGGCTGCCCTGCTTGCAGTTTCTGTCCTATCACGACTTTGGCTTGCACTCAACATTGGTTTACCACGACCCAACCTCATTTCATGACACTTTTCATTTTCTGCCCCTACTGATAACCAGTTTGTCTTTCAACATTTCCCAAGTTGAATTTACAAGACTAATAATAATACATAATAATAATATATTGAATATGAACAGCTAATATTCATTAAATGCTTATTATATGCTCTGCATTGGTCTAGGTACTTTACATGAATAAGATAAATTAAAATTCACAACAGCCCTAAGTGATAGGTTGTATTATTATCTCTATTTGACAGCTGAGGAAACTGAGGCATTATGAGATTAAGTAACTTGCTCAAGTTTTACCTACCTAGTAAGCAGTGGAACCAAGAGCTGGACCTGGGTAACCTGGCTCCTATGTCCATGTGCCTGTCCTCTATGTCTGGTTTTCTGTCTCTTATGTCATTCATTCATCTATCCATTTACTCCCTTGATACTATGCTGTGGTTCAACCACCAGGTCCCTGCTGGGTCTCGCTGAGGCTCACCTTCTGCCTTTCTCAGTCTTACCAATTGTCAGTTGCAGACTGACCTGCCTATCCCAGGACCCCTACTAGCAGGACTTATTTGAGGTTAACCTCTTTCTGCTAGATATCTACAGGTGGGATCTTCCTAGCTCATCTTCCTTCCCTAAGTGGTTGCCTCACCTCAAAACCCCCACTCTCCTTAGCTCTACCTGTCCGCTGCTGATGGGCCTTGATTCTGAAAACCACAGTGATGGCTACATGATTTAAATCAACAGTAGAGCACTCCATCAAGACTTGCATTTCATTCTGCTTTAATTCCCTATCTGGGAGCAAATGTTATAACTATCAATTTCAGTTCCTTGCAATAAAGCAGTCCTAATTTCTAAAAGAACGAAGCTAAGAATGGATGTTTTTTCTGTTAATGCTCAATGCTCAGCTTTTGTTTATCCAGAGAATTCCTAAGCAGGTTAACCAGCACCATTTATTGGCTAATCCTTCCATCCCAATCAATTTGTAATGCCTCCTTTGTCGCCCATTAAATTTCTTCATAAGTTTAGGAATTCTGTTGGGAAATAGAAATTTACTTGAAAAATGCTATATTGTTCCAGAAAATACAACTATAATCTATAACTGAAATGAAAGTAAAACTAATGAGACTTTAGCTTCAGGGCCTCTCACTATATGAGCTTTCTAATTCTCTATTATTAATTTTGGATTATTTTTTAAGGGATCCCAAAAATTGTATATATTTACAAAACTTAGATCCACCCACTCTCTGCTTGCAAACCTATCCATCTACCATGCAGGGAAACAGGTGCGAGTAATAGTGCCTATTCTGGGGAATCGTGCCCAACCTCTGCCTATGTGATCCCTGTATCCCAAATTCCAGATTTCTCTGGAACCCTGAGGTAAAAACCTGCCTATCTGACTTAGGCTCTTTCTTCTTGAGTATAGAAAACCTTTCTCTGGCTTGGGTTTCCCCTAATGAGAAACAAAACAAAACATTGATCAGAACTAAAGGAGCACCAATAAAGATAGTACATATAAAGGCATGCTGGATTGGCAGTGTAAATTGTTGGAAACAACCCAATTTTGCGTGTATATACTCTAGCAGGTCTCATCTGTAAAAGAAATTAAAATGGCACAGGAGTCCTCCAAGGGGCCTAAGGGAGCCTCGTAGAGGAACCAAGGAGAGGTAGAGGGACCCTGGAGCCAGCCCAGATTTCAGGGTCTGAGCTGACAGGAGTCTGCTCCTGGGACGGCCTCTCGGATGCAGTGTGCTCAGGCTGGCCATGAAACCTGCCACAAGGCACTTGCAGTGAAAAGCACCAATGGCATTACCCTGTAAAGGAAAGGCATTCTTTGTTTACTCATTTATTTAGGTACACCTTATTCCAGAAAGGGTTAAAATCAGTTTATAAGAATATATAAAATATAGTCAGAGTAACGGGCAGACAAGCACATAGATAAGCAGGAGGAAAGTAAGGGCCAGGATAGAGACTCGGGGGTTAGGAAAGGGCTCAAATGAACGTCTGTCCCATATAGGTCAGTACAGGAAAAGGGGTGTGCGTGTGTGTGTGCGCACCCATGTAACGTGTCACTAAACCTCAAGTCACGAAATCACAAATATTCAAAAATTTGGGGATGTTTAGCTTTGATAAATTCTTGATAAGTTAATCATTAAATATTCTACAACCAAAAGAGTCCTTTAATCTCATTATTTTATTTTACTTTTTTATATCTTTATTGATTTCAGAGAGAAGAAGGGAGAAGGAGAGAGAAAGAGAGAGAAACATCAATGATGAGAATCATTGATCACCTGCCTCCTGCACGTACCTGACTCGGGATCGAGCCCGCAACCCAGGCATGTGCCCTGACCAGGAATCGAACCATGATCTCCTGGATCCTAGGCTGATGCTCAACCACTGAGCCATGCCCAGCCAGGTAATCTCTTCATTATTTATCTTCTTGACTGCTGCAATCTTACTGTCTCTATCCACTTCATTGAAACTATTCTCTCTGTGTTCACCAATGACCTTTAAGCCAAATCAAAAGTTATTTCTTGGACATTGTTTTTGGCCTTTTTTGGCAACCTGAAAATTGTCTCTTCATCATCTGTAACAATGCAAAGCCCAGTTCTCCTCTTGACTCAGACAACTTTCTGTGTCTCATTTCCTGACCCCTCTTCTGTCTACCTGTCCAGACCTCAGGGTGTCCTTAGCACTGGCCCTTGGCACTCAACACGTCCCGCTGTAATTACCTTCTAAGGAAAGCACCTCTTGTAGAGCTTGACCCACAGCTCCATGGGCAGGACATCAACGGTGATATCCGCTAACCCAACTATCTCTCAAGCCCTAGCTCCATGTTTGTCGTGTTTGTGCTTACAGCTTGGCCACTAACTAGCTGAGTAACTTGCAGGAAAAAATGAAACCTCTGAGCTTCCTTATATCTAAAGTTTAGGACCCAAAGATAAGTTCCTTTTCCCAGGTTCACCACCGCTATCCTAGTGGCAGAACCTTGGTGCCTCCCTCTTCCAGCATGACATTCTGTCTCCTCTTCCTGAAATTCTCAGGTTGTCTCATCCATTGCTAGTGGAATTAGTTAATACTGGGGTTATCAGTAGTAAGTGCCAGTTTGCATATCACCCTGCTTCCGGTCTCTCCTGACTCCTTTCTATATTCCATGCCACTTGCTACCAGGTGTGACTTTTGCTAAAGCACACCTCTTCCAGAATGCACATGATTTCAGAGTCTCAGCACACTAAGCCTGTGCTCTGTTGCCTCACCCCTAAGACCCTCTTCAATCTGACCTCAGCTGTGTTTCCCATTGGTTTCCATGAGGCTTCACTCTTCACGACAGTCTCCTGCTTTCTGTCCCCCTGGATTAAGCCATGTCCATGAACCTCTGGCTCGTGTTTTTCTCCTGGGCCAGGAGCCTGGAATGTCTCCCCTCCCCATCGCAGAAAATTCTGCCCCTTTGTGTGCTCAGGCCCCACATTCTTCCAAATGCCTTCCCTTGAGCCCCTCAGCCTACGTTGAACTGTCATATTGGATTATAACCGAGTATATATGTGCATGTCTCATTTATACCAAGTTACAGAACATGCCCAGATGCAGAGACAATTTTGTATACTTATGTATGAGCTAGTCTGTGCCATGACTAATTGAGCTACTTAAATCTTTTATTTTCAATCTGAACTCAACTGCTTCTCCTCCTTTGGAAGACAGTGAAGGTTTAACTCCAGAAAGCACCAGGAATGACTCACTGACTAGAAAGGAAAGAACCTGTAAGAGGGGCTGATCAAGGACTCTTGTATCCACTAATTTAAAAAGGTGAGCTACTTAAAGAATGCTAGGGATGCTTTTGTCAAAGGTATGAAGCAGGCAAAAGGCTTTCTCCTTTCCCTTTGAGTCCCCTTTTCCCTCACTTCTCCTCCCATGCTTTGTGCTCTCACAGTGGCCAAAGTAGTCCACCTTGGTCATGCTCCAGCCTCTAACCTTATATCTGAAAACACTTATTCCTACAGGGTTGTTTTAAGATGCTGCTGTGTTGTTCCTGACACACCCTGAGCAAGTCATTTAACCATTCAGAACCTTTTTGCTTTCTTTAAATATGTAGCAATTTGGGTTGGGCCAAGCTATTTCTAATTTCTCTTCAAGCTCTAGAATGTCACATCATGATCTGAGCAACATAGGCTGGAAGAACAGTAAAGTTTTCTCATTTACCCTTTGGTATTTCATTAAATAACTAGATCATAAGTTGCCTGGGGACAAATACCTCTTGTGTGCCCTTACTCACATGAACGCCCCCCCCCCCCCGCCGCCATGTTCTGGGCAGGGCCAATCCCAGCAAGCATGCAGAGCAGGTGTGTGCTTTACAAGGGGCAGAGACACTAAACTGGCTGATCCCACATCCATGTGTGGCAGATAAAATCAGGAGAAATATCTCAGCTGCAGAGGTACCCCTAAGGAGTGAGGTGTCCCAGCCCCACACCAGGCCGCCCAACCCAGGGTCCCAGTGCCAGGAAGAAAAGTCCCCATACCTTCTGGCTGTAAAAACCAGCAGGGAGTGTGGCTGAGTGAGATGGAGTCTGCGGGAGTCCCAGGCAGTTCCTCTTATGGGGCCCACATATGGACTTAATTGAACTCACTTGCTCTGTGCTCCAGCCCTGGGGCAGCAGCTGGAAAGGCACCAGGGACTTACAGAGAGGAACTGAGTTGTCTAGCATTAGGGCAAGAGCTGGGGCAGAGCAGCTTTCTCCCATACAGAAGAGCTGGCAGAGACCATTGATCCTTTTCTGAGCCCTCCCCCACAGAGCCAGCAGGTGGGCACCATATCTGAGTCTCCATCAACCTAACACTGCTTGCCCTGCTCTGGTGATTCCCTGAGACCCCCACCCCATCCAACTTATAGGCCCACCCAAGCTGTTTCCAGTGGCTTTTCTATAAGAAAGGCCTATCTTGGTTCATGCTTCAGACTTTCCTAAAATCTCTCAAACAAGTAGTATCTGGTCTCTGTGTGCCCTGTACCTCTCGCTAGGTGGCCCCAGGCAGGGCACTAGTGGCAACTGGCCTCAGTTCCCAGCTTTGCCTCTCCTAGGCACCTCCAAGCCCAGCACAAGTAGCAGCCATCTGTAGATTGCTTTGTAGCTCATGCCAGTGGCTCTGGGCAGGACACAGGTTGTGGCTGACCTTGGCCTGTATCTCCTAGGAGATCCCAGAGCCAGTGCACCTGGTGGACAGCTTCAGACCTCATCAGAGCACCACCTAATCACCTCCGCAAATGACACACTCAAGTGGCACACTCAGCAGGCACCAGAGCTCCACTCTGTGAAGTCCTGTTCTATGGAGTGGGACCCTGCACAGTTGATCCTTCACAGTGGTTACCAGCCAGTCCTTGCAGCTGATTGGCCCAGGGGTAAATCCCTCCCATTAACGTGTCAACAGCAATCAAGGCTCAACTACAACAGGAGGGTGTACACAACCCAAGGGGTGGGAGGCACACATGGAATGCCCAACTTCGGTGATTGGGAAGGCTGTGCCACCAGACTTTACAGGACACCTACTCCATAAGGCCACTGTACCAAGCCTGGGAGATGTAGCACCTCCACATAATACATAAGAAAAAACATAGGGAGGCTACCAAAATGAGGAGACAAAGAAACATGTCACAAATGAAAGAACAGAACAAAACTCCAGAAAAGGAATTAAACAAAATGAAGACAAGCAATCTACTAGATGCAGAGTTCAAAACACTGGTTATAAGTGTGCTCAATTAACTTAGGGGAAGGGTAGATGAACTTTGTGAGAACTTCAACAAAGAGATAGGAAACATAAAAACAGAGATAGAAAACATAAAAAAGAACCAGTCAGAAATGAAGAATACACTAACGGAAATGAAGGATAAATAAATCAACAGTGGAGTAGATGAAGCAGAGGATTAAATAAGAGATTTTGAAGATAAGAAAGCAGAAAATACAGAATCAGTACAGCAAAAAGAAAAAAGAATCCAAAAACAAAGAGGATAGTAAAAACCTCTGGGACAACTTCAAGTGCATTGATATTCACATCATGGTGACACCAGAAGGAGAAGAGAGAGAGCACAAGGAATTGAAAACCTATGTGAAAAAATGATGATGGCAAACTTCCCTAACCTGGTGAAGGAAATAAATATATAAGTCCAGGAAATGCAGAGAGCCCCAAGCAAGATGAACCCAAAGAGGCCCAAATCAAGACACATCATAATGAAAATGACAAAGGTTAAAGACAGAGAGAATCTTAAAAGCAGCAAGAGAAAAACAGTTAGTTATTACAAGGGAGCAACCATAAGACTGTCAACTGATTTTCAAAAGAAACTTTATAGGCCAGAAGGGATTGGCAAGAAATGTTCAAAGTGATGGCCCTAGCCAGTTTGGCTCAGTGGCTAGAGCATCAGCCTGCAGACTGGAGGGTCCAGGGTTCAATTCTGGCCAAGGGCACTGACCTCAGTTGCAGGCTCAATCCCTGTCCTCAGTTGGGGCATGTGTGGGAGGCAACCAATCAATGTGTCTTTCTCACATCAATTTTTCTCTTTCTCTCTCTTCTCTCCCTTCCTCTCTCTTTGAAAAGCAATGGAAGAAATATCCTCAGGTGAGGATTAAAAAATAAATTAAAAAAAAGAAATTCAGTGATGAAAAGCAAGGACGTACAGCCAAGATTACTCTACCCAGCAAAGCTATTATTTAGACTCAAAGGATATTTAAAGAGCTTCCCAGACTAGAAAAAGCTAAAGGAGTTCATCACCACCAAACCAGTACTACACACAATGTTTATGAAGAAGGAAAAATAAGATAAAAATATGAATAAATATGAATAAAATGGCAATAAATGCATATCTATCAACAACTAAGTCTAAAAAACAAATGAACAAGTAGAACAGAAACAGATTCATAGATACAGAGAACATTTTGATGTTGCCAGATGGGAAGGGAGGGGTTGAGGGGATGGGTGAAAAAGGTGAAGGGATTAAAAAGCACAAATTGGTTGTTACACAATAGTCATGGGGATGTAAATTATAGCATAGGAAATATAGTCAATAATATTGCAGTAACTATGTATGCTGTCAGATGGGTACTAGATTTATTGGGGTGATCACTTAGTAAGTTATGTAATGTCTAATCACTGGGTTGTACACCTGAAATTAATATAATATTGTATGTCAACTGCAACTGAAAAAAAAATTAAAAAAAAAAAAAAATTGTTTATACTGGAAAAGCATGCTCTGACCCAGGAGTGAATTTAGTTAGAAATGTAAACAGTCAACTTGGCAAAAACAGGTTTCCATTTTGTATAATAATGGACTTCAGAAAGCAAATTTCATTTACTGGTATTCGGAGTATATTAAACTGTAAATGTTGGAGGTCAAATGAGCACTATACTAAATTAAAGCAATAAGAAATAAGAAAAAACAGGGATGAACATTGATGCCAACGTTTTGTGAGCCTCAATTAAAAATAACCTAAAAGCAGCAGCAAATCATAACCAACAATATCTTGGAAGGAGATTGCATAAAGCAAGGCTCAGAACAATGTATCACATGCTACCACTTGTGCTAAAAAGAGGAAAAGAATATGTACTTGAACTTGCTGTTATATACATATTTCAGACATATTTCAAAGAGAAAGCTATAAACTTGTCTGGGTCTTGCCCTTCCTTCCTGAGACTATTAAGTCCCCCTGCTCTGAGTAAAGAGAACAAGGCATGGCAGGGCTACGAGACCCTCCCTGGGGCTTGGTCCACAGAACCGGACCCAGAGAGGTACAACCACGCGGCGCTTACAGAGGCTTTAGTTTAGAAACAACTGCTCCGTTGCTGAGAAGCTGGTATCAGAGAACCTAGTGCTGAGGAGTAGCTGGTGTCCAGGGTAGAGGGCAGTACCGGTGTCAGCCTGATAGTCCCTGAGGGTGTTGCAGTCGTACATCTCCAGTCCCCTCGGGGTCCGGAGACAGAAGACACTCACGGGGAAGCCGCATCTCAAAGAGATCAGCGTTCTCAGCTCGGACACTTTTTTACCAAGAAGGGAAGCGTTCTCCATTATCCACATAGTCTCTTGGGTAACAGCATTGAACACGTAGAGAGTGGGCTTGTCTTCTTCCTGAGGGGAGAGAGAAGGAGGGGACTCAGCAATAAGCACCGTCTCGAGTGGGGACATAAGTATTTTGGAGGTGGCACTGAGGGCCTGTAGCTAAGGATGAAAGCAAAGGGCAGTTAAGTCCCTGACTTCTGGTCTGGGCCTTGCTCTCCTCTCTGAGGATATTAAGGAGCCCTCCTGCTTTGAGGACAGTGAAGGAGGCTGGGCAGGGCTTCCAGATCCTTCTTACTCCTTCCTCTGCTGGCCCAGCTGCACAGTGTCGATAATTTATATCCATGCTGCACTTAAGGGGGTGTTCGTTTCAAAACAACGCCTCCATCAGGCTGCGCTTTTATTTGGAAATGCTAGGGATTCTTAACGTTCGCTTAAAAAAACTCCTTTCTGCAAGGTTATCATCCCTGGGGAGTGGAATTGAGTTCAGGCTGGGAGGGGAATTTTGCGTATCATTTTATGCTCTTCATTGTCTGTATCACTTGACCTTAAAAAATAACCGTGTGCATTTATTATTTTAAAAGGAAATGTTAAATATAAGTGAAAAAGTTTCCTTTGTTCCTTTTATTTTGTAATCTGAAAAGGAAAGCAAGCGGAACTGAAATATCTGAAATAGAGTTGAGACTGAAAATTGGGGGACAGCATTAATCCTTCTGTTAGCAACAGTTAAATCAAGCCTAACCGAAACTGAAAACACAGGACACGGGGAAAATGGGAAAGTGGTGGGGAGGGAAAATTTGTTAACATTTCCACTTTTCTAACAACAAAAAACTGGCTTTACTTCCTCTTTAGCGGGTTCAGGTCAATCACGGGTTTCCTTCAGTGCCCCGTGGCTTGCGTGGCAGATGGGGGTCACACAGCTGCCGCTGGGTGCACTTGTAACCCCACCTCTTCCTCTCAGAGGGGCCTTGGGCAAAACCTAGAAGCCTCAGCTGGCCTCCAATTTCTTCCAGGCGGCTCCAGCCAGCCACAGCTGTCTTTTCCTTCCCCTGTTCCCCTCCCACTCTCTCCCATCAAAATTCACCTCTGCTTTCTCCATGGGCCCTCCCTGCTTCTGGCTTGTAATGCATTAAATTTATCCCCCACCTCCCAGATAACACATTGCCATAATATAATCAACATGCAAATCTCTTTGGCAGAGCCTTTAAGGAGTAGTTATTGATGAATGTTTAGGCTGTGATGCTTTAATCTAGGGTCCATTTTAGTGACTCAAATCACTGAGCCTCAGCCATCCAGCAAGCTGAGCTGCTCCCTGAGTCTAAAGTGCTTGGGACAATCTTTCTCAATAGCTTCTCATAAATCCACTCAATAAAAATTTAAAGAGCATAAGGCTCACTCTTTCCCTTTACCATGGCTCATGCTTTCCCATGGCTACGTTAAAGCAAGTATCTGGCCAACCCAATCCATGTGATATTTATAGGCCAGAAGAAATTCCTATGAAAACTGAATAATATTATAGAGTTGTACACTTGAAACCTATATAATTTTATTAACCAATGTCACCCCAATAAATTAAAAAAATTTAAAAAACGGAATAAAAAGACAAAAGAGAAAAATTATATTTGATATAATCACTGTTCCTTATTTCTTTACGATTACTCTGATTTCCCTTCAGCCCTGGTGTGGGTACTAATTTATGTTTAGAATTCAATGGGTAGCCCGGCCAGGCATGGCTCAGCGGTTGAGTGTCAACCTAGGATCCAGGAGATCAAGGTTCGATTCCCGGTCAGGGCACATGCCCGGGATGTGGGCTTGATCCCAATGACTTTCTCATCACTGATGTTTCTGTCTGTCTCTCCTCTCCTTTCCTCTCTCTGAAATCAATAAAGATATATTTTAAAATAAATAACTAATAAATAAATAAATAAAAGGAATTCAATGGGTAATGTATGAACAAAATAGTAAAGGCCATGTCACTCTTAACAGCTAACAAGCTACTATATAATGTTAGAGAAATAAGTTTGAAAGGAGCTCCTAAGAATACAAATCACCATATATTTATACATATGTAAAACTAAGTATCTATAACTACGTATACAAATAGCTGTTGTGGACGAAAAGGAGCCACATGCTAACCTGACAAGCTCAGGGCAGGCCTGCGTGGCAGCCTTGCAAACTCAGCTACCTAAAGTAACCATCAAGGATGGTCTGAAATGAAAACTTTTTAACTAAAAGCAGTTTATGGTGGGTAGCGATGTCCTAGGCTGGTATCTTCCCTGACAAAGGTCAATCTTTACCTTAACTAAGCCTGTTGATGATTGCCTTTTTGCATCTAGGATAACCTATCATTGGAATGTCAAAGTAATTTTCCCCCGGACCCCTCAAAACACAGGCACCACTGCAGAGACCACAAATCCCTTCATCGTTATTGAGTTAATTGTTAACAGTTAACCATCTTGCACCCACCTAAGTAAAAGAAGTGTGTCCATCATTTCACTTTTTATCCAATCCCAGAGGTTTCACCGCTTTGCTTTCTCCCACTTCCCGAACCTATCACAATGGATTCTGTGAAACCCACTTATGTCTCCCTCTCAGATTGTAATGCATAAAACAAGGTACAAAACGGCCTTTCTCAGGAACGTTATCTCAATCTGTTGAGGTTTTGGCTTCCCGGCAATTGTCAACAGTTTGGCTCAAATAAACTCACAAGAATTCATCACAGGTTTGAAAGATTTCTAATGCTGACACTGTGAAACAAGTAATACAAAGTAGAATTGCAAAATATTTTGGCAAACTTTAGATGAAAATCAAAAGTGCAGCCCAGCAGGGCGTGGCTCAGGGGCTGAGCATTGACCAAGGATCCAGGAGATCAGGGTTCGATTCCCGGTCAGGGCACACGCCCGGGTTGCGGGCTCGATCCCCAGTTGAGGGTGTGCATGAGGCAGCCAATCAATGACTCTCTCATCATTGATGTTTCTCTCTCCCTCTCCCTTCCTCTCTCTGAAATCAATAAAGATATATTTAAAAAAAAAAAAAAAGAAAGAAAGAAAATCAAAAGTGCAAGGGAGAAAATATTAATTATTAATGAAGACAGGTTCTTAAATCTCAAGAAAATTAACACCTACAGAAATTGTTTTTCTTTTTGGGCAACCAAGAACTTCCCAGGCCCATTCAATTTATAATGTATCTGGAAAATAGTTCTCAGTGCACTTTTAACTCTCTGTATCCACCATTTTATAAACCTTGTTTTTGTGGGAAAAACCCATCGTAAGTTAAGCACACAGGTTAGAGACACCTCATCACGGTGGTTGTATGGAGGGGGAGCGGCTGGATGCTAATTCACAGCAATTTGCTAACTTACCTTACCTACGTAAGAGAAGGAATCTATCCACCCATGTGATAGCCCTTCCCAAATATTCTGAAAGAGGGAACACTGGTAGTTATACCCAAGGACGTCAGATGCTATTAAGTAAACAATATATATACAAATCATTGTTGGACATACATAAAATTAGATTTTCCCCGTTACAAACAACCCAAGACATCACGGTAAGTGTCTTACTTTTCAATAAACACAAATACATAGATCTATTCCATCGGAATAATTCCACTTTTGTCTTCAAAAACAAACGCAATTCGCTCTACCAGTCACTTGGAGAGGAGAACGGAGATCTTGTTCTTGATTGTCACTTAACCGGTTCTGGACTTAATGGGGGAAAAGTGTGGAATAGGCCAAGGATCCAAATGGGCGGATTCCCCGACCTTCGCTCCCCTCTCTGTTCCCGGCCAGCGGTGCTACCAGTTCAGTCCCACATCCCACTGGCAGCCTCCGGCCAGGAGAGCAGGCCAGCCCAGAAAATGCCTCCCGTAGCCCAAGCATCTGCTCTGCATACTGCGCTATAAAGCATTCACTAGCTAAGTAAGCGAGGTATATTTCCCATTTTTGACTCTGCATAACAGCCTCTCTAAACTATTTAAATAAGAATGCCCTCAGCTCAGAGAGTACTACCTGTAATGACAGGAAAAGGCCTTTTTTCTTTTCTTTGCTGTGGCTTTCCACAGTTTAGGAGAAGCACCTGGTAATTAAGCCCCAACATTGTTGGCTCCTCTGATTCAAACAGCCCCTCTGTTCAAACTGCTGGACAAGGTAAGCTACCCTCAAGGCTACATTCCTGCATCCCCCTTCTCCTTGCTGTTTGCACAGCTCAGGGATAATTCGCACCAAGGAGTCTCTAGTTAGTAGAAAGTTCCCTTCCTGCTTCCCCTTCAAACCAGCCTCTTTTGGACTCTTCATAACTTTTGCTCGAAGCATGTTTTACAGGCCTGGGAAAAATACTGATAAGACCCCTCCCTAGGACATCTGCTGGACTGTCTCCTGGAAAGCAAACAAACTGTAACTTTTCAAGACAACCTCCCTGCTATCTGCTCAACTTCAAGACAAGCCCCCCTTCCTTGTTGCCTAGCAACAGCGCCCTCTTAAAAAAGCAAGCTGCCCTTTGTTTCTTGGCCTTGTATTGATTAGCATGCATCAGCCCTTTCCCCTTCACAGGGAAAGTAAAATAAACTCCCTCTTTACATCTATCTTTTCTCTCAGTTGTGAAATCTTTCACAGCCCCATGTCACCAGCCAAAACCCTAACACTACCCACCTGGCTTTTCACACTACTTTTTTTGATCATGTTGCTGTTGAAACTGGATAAGACGGCACCTTGTAGCTGGTTCCTTGGATCTATTCCGATCTGGATATTTGATACTATTCTGGCCATACTCATTGTGGAAATGGCTGGGTGATGTAAGTCTGGCTCTGACCCTCAGCATGGATCACACAATATTAAAAAACACACAGCTGGTACAGCATTGCAATGTTACTTAGATGCGCCTTCTGCCTTGCTCGCGCTAAACTGGAAGGGTCTACTGCCGCAAATCTGTCCTACGGCTTCATTCCTTTGTGGGCCTTGCTGGCTGGGACTTCAACAGAGCTCGGCTATCATGTCTTTTTTGTGACGACTGACTTCTAAGGGCATCACTTTATTATATTGCTGCTCCACAAGTTGTCATTGAAGGGTTCTGAATCTTTGCAAGCTTGAAGAAACCAGAATACTGGGAAAATTACCAAATGCAGTTTTCTACTGCTTCCGCAAAATAGTCTTGGTGAGCCACGGACTTCCAGGCAACCCAAAGCTTCATTAGTCAGTGTTTGAGTTGTTAATATCCTTTTTTCCCTATTTAAATAAAGTTTGTTTTGGATCTTAAAAACAAAACAAAACAAAAACAGATGCAATTCGCTGTACATACATATATGGGCATTAACAATAAAGTAGGAGAAGGTAAAGAGAAACAGAAAGAAGACAGTTAATGCAAGTTTTGAGCACTGCTGTATTTTTTTTCACAAGTTCTGCTTTTTTATATTTTGCTATTTTGGAATTGCAGCACCAAATAAGCAGGAACTTTCCCCAACTATTTCAGAGTAGACCAAAAGAGGAAATAATGCTTGTTTTTGTTGAAATGAACGAATTCAAGTTGAGATGTCTTCATAAACATCTAAACCTCAGAGACTTCCCTTTTTGTATGACAGTCATCCTGGAGAGCTTACTCTTGAAGTCTAGACACTGAATTGGAACACCTTTCTTCACCAAATTCTTTACGTACTGTTTTTTTGTGTCTTATCTTAGAAGAGATAGACATTTTTTTGAAACATATTTTCACTTACAAATTATACATTTTTAAGAAGCATGTTTATACATGTTTTGTGTATAAAATATATTTAAAATCTAAATTCACATATTATGTATCTTCTGGATTTTGGTGTTTAATGATGCCTTTCAAAAGCTAAAATGTACATTATTTTGAATCAATTTTAGACCAACTAATACAGTTCCAACTTCTTCAACTTGTCTGATTGACATCTACTCAATGGTACTATAATTAATCCAATTATCTTACTATAAAACAACATTCCAAAGGTGCCAGAAGGTTAGCCAAGTTTGAACCCAGCCCTGGCTCCTGTGGGTTGATGGAAGTGTGTTGATAGAAGAAGGCAGAGGAAGTAGAGGCATGTCAGGGAGACTGAGCTCAGCTCCCACTTTAGAAGGCGCAACCTGCCAGATAGCTGTTTCTCAGCCCACGGTGCTCCCGATAGGCTGACCCACCCAGCCCCACTTAGAATTAGGAGCCAATAAGGCCAAGACGTGCAGAAGGGGAATCCAGCCTCTGGGCGGAGCTGAGGCATCGCAGGCCTGGCGGCAGGACTGGCAGCAGTGTCCAGTGCCCGCCCCGAGGGCTCAGGGGTGGCTGCGGGGTGGCCTTTCTGGACTGGGTCTGGGCATGACTTAGAAATTGTTTCTGGCTGCGTAATCTCTGAGCCCAGATCCGCCAGTCTTCCTGCCTGACTGTGAACTAGCCAAGAGCCTTTCAATATATTTGTCTGCTGCTGAAATTGCCCAGGCTTCATTTGTGCTGCCTGTAGCTAAGAACCCTGACGCCGGATAGGGAAGGGGCAAGGATACCGGGCCACCTTGCCTTGAGGGCAGAGGAGGAGAGATGCCGGAGGACGGGAGGGAATCCAAACCCTGAAAGGCATCTTAATGCCTGCTTCTCGTAACAGTCACATCCCTTCTTGTTAGTTTTCGTACTTTACTTCTCAAGGTCTTTATCAACTCATTTATTCAACACATATTTATGAAGAGCCTACTGCGTGCCCGGTACTATTCCAGGTTCTGGGTGACAGCAGTGAACAAAATGAAGCAATAGTTTCCGCAGTAACACCAGTTAGAATGAAGGAGGCAAATCTGACACACGTCTGCCTGCTGGACAGTGACCTGGGCCTGGCAGTGCCTCAGGCCACAGCCTACGAGGACCCAGCGGCTGCAGCATCCACAGTGAGTGGCAGGACTGACTCCTGCGTCAACAGAACTTGGAGATATTTGCCATACCAAACAGTTCTTACGGCTTCTTAGGAGTTTTTCCAAAGAAGGAAAAATGGATGCAACGCTCTTTCCCCACTGTTCTTATGTCACCCCACCTCCTTTCCCTTTTTCAAATGTGTCTACGTTACCCTTAAAGCAGAAGGTGTGATATGTGGGAAAACTGGAAAATGTACTGGCTGTTTCAAAATGTATTTGGAGTACATCACCTCGTAATTTATCTAATGTCTTTCCTTTTTTTCACACAAGCAAGAACCTTATAATTCACATAAAAATATAAACACAATAAAAAACCCAAATATTTTGTAGTTATTTCATATCTACTTGCACCTTTTCAAAAAGAAAATTGCTTACTTTAAGTTTTTAAACTTTGCCAAAGTGTTTGGTTCCCATCTTGGTATTTCTAAGTGGTACCAAAATAAATGAAGAGACCCTAGCTTTCCTAGATTCTCAGAAGGTATTGTATGAAGTAACGTAAGAAGAGTACTACTTGCCCTGGCTGGTGTGGCTCAGTTGGAAGGAGCATTGTCCCAGACACCACAAGGTGGCAGTTTCAAGCCCCAGTCAGGGCACATTCAGGAGGCAACCAACCAATGTTTCTTTCTCACATTGATGTTTCTTTCTCTCCTTCCCTCCATCCCTTCCTTTCCCTAAAAATCAATTAAATTTTTTTTTTTTTTAAAAAAGAATGGTACTACTTAAATTTGTATGCATCTAATTATGCAAAACAGTAACATGACTTAGAACGCAGCCTTTGGTTTCGTAAGCTAGTTCGAATTGCGCAGAGCTGGTGTGACTGCATTCTTTGGGGAGTGGGGTATATTCATGAAGCATTTTTGTTGTTGTAAGCCGTTCTGAACTGTCGTCATACATACACAGGAAATAGGAAGAGTTTTAGAATAGCCTTCCTTTATCATCTGTTCTAAGCAGAAACTAAGGTAGGATAGAAACCAATATTTATGGCTTCTGCAGGCAATTCTCCTCCTTCAGATTCAAGATAATATTTTCTTTCTCAAACCCAGTGATAAGAAATTCTCTAAATGTGATTCTACCGAAGAAGGTGAAGATTAAGATCAGCAAGATTTCCATGGAGCTTGAGAGTTTTTAATTAAAGCCTACGTGTAGCCGAGTCCTGTGAGTTATGTGCTGCCTCTCTTAAATAAATCCTTTGACTCACACTCCATGTTTTTCCATTAGCAGTTTAAACTCCAGGGGAGGTTAGAGTTCAGTGCAAAGGCAGCTTGCATCGCTGTGATAGATGAAGCTTTTTTTGGAGAATAAAATATTTTTATAAGTAAAACTATGAAGGTAGGCTGCCTCTGGGGAGGGAAACTGGGGGCCAGAGGTAGGAGGTAGATTTTTTATTGTATATCCTTTTGTGTTTTTTTAAATTGAGCACCGTGTGAATGTGCTACCTAGTCAAAAACAAGTGAAATTTTAAAAGTTTTAAATAAGAAAAACCAAGCTGTGCTTGGTTAAAGAATGGTATCCTATTTATAGTCTTAACACATTTTATCTGTATCTGTGAATAGCCATAGTTCAATCAAATCCCTCCAAGCTCGCTCAGATATTAATGATGAACTTACACCACTATCTCCAACTAAGCAAACAACTGAAACATCTTGAACGTCATTACTGGCATTGGAAAATTCCAGGAAAATTTAGAGTTATCCTACATAGTCCCAAAACCACAGTATTTAACTAATTTAAAGACATAAAGCAAAGATATTTAAGAAATTATATGGGGGAGGGGGGTTGAAGATGGTGGTGGAGTAGGTGGATCTTTCTCGCACCCCCTCCCAGAACCTAACTGGAAATAAAACTAAATTGGGAGACGTTCACCCTGAATTACCAGCTGAAGACTAGCCGAGGAGGAGACTATAGGAAGGGCAGAGGGGCTGGCCCAGCCTCCATGGGGGGCAGGAAGAGAGTGCAGAGGGAGCTCTCAGAAGCAAGGGGGTTTGCCCTGAGAGGAGTTAGGCCCAGGCCCCAGGCTGGGGACAGCTGGGAGCAGCAGAGCTGGGGACAGCAGCCCATGTGACATCCAGCCATGAAAGGCAGTGGGACTTCTATCTCCAGAGAGAGAAGGAGCCTGTCAGACATAAAGCCATTTAAAAAAAATCAGAGCACAGGATTTTCATTTGCAGTTACTCAAATGAGGCTTTGGTAGAAGGAGGACAGTGCGGACTGGAGTGGCCTGAAGAGCTGGGAACCACTGGGGGGAGACGTGGAAGAGCAGTGGCCAGGAGACCTGCGCCTGGTCATCCACCCCCAACCTCAGCAGCCGCAGCAGCAACAGCCTGGGGAAGGCAGACACCCCGGCCTTGGGGATACCCCTCTCCCCTCCCAGCATCTTGGGCCCTACTGAGGAGGCAGCAGCAAAGGCCAAGTACATGGGTCTGGACAGCCTCAGGGGGTGCCAGTGGGGACATTCCCCCCACTGTCCTGGGAACCTACTGGCTCTCCACAGTCACAGAAGAGCTGACAGAAACACCCAGCTGCCAGCAGACCCCGCCGGACTGCATACGAGAGACTCCGCCCTGCTGAGGTCAGAGAAATAATCTGGGACAGATTCAGACGTGTGGCTCTGGGATGGGAGAACACCCCCACCATCATCCCTGAAATCTGAACCCCCCCATGGCAGAACCCGAGGCCTCATCCTCCAGATTCAGCCCAAAGCCCTTTCAGTAACTAAGTCTGACAGCTGGCAGGCAGGCACAAGTGGGTGGAGGTGGACCCTTAGGTCCTTGGGACATTTGCTCACCTGCCCCTGGGTCCCATGTGGCTGCCAAGCCAGCCCTAGAGCACAGCTTGGCGTCTCCCGCATACACCCAAGCCCTGTGGAGGCAGCCACAAACTGTAGCTCACTCGAAGCTTCAAATAGGTTTCCGAGAGCCAAACATGGACAGCTTCGGACAGTGGCCAGCCCCAAAGTTCCTCCCAGAGGCCCCGAGGCGGCAGACAGGACCCTCAGCCTCAGCGACATAGAGCAGGATCCGAAGGGAGCTGCGGCAGGCACTCCAGTCTGCCCAAGTCAAGGCCGCTTCTCTTTTTTTGGCATTATTTTTTATTTTACCTTTTTAATTGCTTTGTTATTATTTTTGTCTCTTTTTTTCTTGCATGTCTCTTCTTTCTCTTTTCACCTTTTCTTGAATTCTTTCTTTCTTTTCTTTTTTCCTTTTCATAATTTTCCTTCCTCTTTTCTTTTATGCTGTTTTCCTTTTCCTATTCTTTATTCTTATTTTTTCTCTACCTTCTTTCTTTCCATATTCTTTTTTCTCCCCCTTTCTTTCTTCCCGTATTCTTTTCTTTAATTACTCATGCTCTCTTTGCTCTTGTGGTTGCTGTTGTTGTTGTTGGGGACTTAGTATGCTTTTGTCTGTTCCTTGTTGTGTTGTGTTGTGTTGTGTTGTGTTGTGTTCTGTCAGCACCTGCACAACAGCTTGCATGACGTGGTCGAGGTTGATCCTCACAGACAGCCAGCCCGAGGGGAGATCCCACCCATGAACAGAACAGCAACACTCAAGACACAATTGCAACAAAAGAGCCAAAACAGCCCACACAAGGGCCATTCCTAGAGCACCCAGCTCAGGAGATCAAAGAGACTGCACCCACCCCTGGGTCCCACAGGACACTTACTACATAAAGCCACCCCACAAAGACTGGGAGGCACAGCAGTTCTATCTAATACATAGAAGCAAACCAAAAGAGACAGCTAAAATGGGGAGACAAAGAAACAACCCCCAAATGAAAGAAAAGGAAGAATCTCCAGAAAAAGAGCTAAATGAGATAGAGACAAGCAATTTATCAGACATAGAGTTCAAAGTAATGGTTATAAGGATGCTTGAGGAACTTAGTGAGAACTACAAGAAACTTAGTGTGAACTACAACAGCATGAAAAAGGAACAGAAACCGTGAGCAAGAGCCAGTCGGAAATTAAGAATACCATATCTGACATAAAAAATACACCAGAAGGAATTAAAAACAGATTGAAGCAGAGGATCAAATCAGTGCTTTGGAAGGCAAGGTATAAAAAGCACCCAATTAGAGCTGCAAAAAAGAAAAATGAGTTAAAAAGCAGGAGGATAGTTACATGAAATTTAACATCAGCTTCATATGGGTACCAGAAGAAGAAAAAAGTGATCAAGGAATTGAGAACCTGTTTAAAGAAATAATGACAGAAAACATACCTAACCTGGTATAGCAGAAAGTCACACAACTTCAGGAAGCACAGAGAATCCCAATCAAGATGAACCCACAGAGATCCACACCAAGACACATCATAATTTTTTTTTTCAATCCTCACCTGAGGACATTCTTCCCATTGCTTTTCAGAGAGAGTGGAAGGAGAGAGAGAAAAGAGAGAGAGGGAGGGAGAGAAAGATCGATGTGAAAGAGACACATCGGTTGGTTGCCCCTTGCCCAAGCACTGACCGGAGCCGGGGATCAATCCTGCAACTGAGGTACGTGCCCTTGGCCAGACTCAAACTCATCAGTCTGCCAGCCAGTGCTCTAACCACTGAACCAAACCAGCTAGGGCAAGACAAGTTATAATTAAAATGATAAACATTAAAGACAAAGAAAGAATCTTAAAAGCAGCAAGAGACAGACAGAAGGTTACCTATGAGGGAGCTCCCATTAGACTGTCAGCTGATTTCTCAGTAGAAACACTTCAGGCCAGAAGTATTCAAAGTCATGAAAAGCAAGCACCTGAACCCAAGACTACTCTATCCAGCAAGGCTATCATTTAACATTGAAGGCAAAATAAAGAGCACCCCCAGACAAAAAAGGCCAAAGAAGTACATTACCACCAAACCAGCATTGCAGGAAATGTTATAGGGATGGCTATAAGAAGAAGAAATCATGAGACAGAGGAACATAGGTATTAAAAAAATGGCAATAAATAAGTACCTTTCATAATAACTTTAAATATAAATGGATTAAGTGCTCTAATCAAAGACAGGGTAGCTGAATAGATAGTTAAAAATGAACCATATATATGCTGTCTATAAGAGACCCACCTCAGAAGAAAAGAGTCACACACACTAAAAGCGAAGGGATGGGAAAAAAATATTCTATGCAAATGGAAAAAAAAAAAAAAAAAGCTAGGGTAGCAATACTCATATCTGACAAAATAGACTTCAAAACAAAGGCTATAAAAGAGACAAAGAAGATCACTACATAATACTTAAGGGATTGATCCAACAGGAAAATATAAGTGTTGTAAACATATATGCACCCAATATAGGAGCATCTAAATATATAAAAAACTCATGGTGGACTTTAAGGGAGAGATCGGCAGCAATACAGTCACAGTATGGGACTTTAACACCACACTGTCATCACTGTATAGATCTTCCAGACAAAATATAAAGACGGAAACAATGGCCTTAAACTGGATCAGGTGGATTTAATTGATATTTACAAAACATTTCATCCCAAAGCCATAGGATATACATTCTTCTCAAGTGCATATGGAACAATCAGAGAGAGACCACATGTTAGGACACAAAACAAGTCCCTACAAGTTTAAGAAGATTGAAGTCATATCAAGCATCTTCATGGATCACAATGGCATGAAATTAGAAATCAACTACAGTAAAAACACTCAAAAACATTCAAACACATGGAGGGTAAATAGCATGTTATTAAACAATGAATGGGTTACCAATGAGATAAGGAAGAAATAAAAAATTGTCTGGAAACAAATGAAAATGAATACACAACAACCCCAAATCTATGGGACACAGTGAAAGCAGTGCTGAGAGGGAAGTTCATAGCATGACAGGCCTACTTGAAAAAACAAGAAAAAGCTTTAGTAAACTATCTAACCCTATGATTTAAAGACTTAGAAAGAGAACAACAAGAAAAGCCCAGAGTAAGTAGAAGGAAGGAAATAATAAAGATCAGAGCAGAAATAAATGACATAGAGACTAAAAAACAATACAAAAGATCAATGGAACCAAGAGCTGGTTCTTGGAAAAGATAAACAAGATCGATGAACCTTTAGCCAGACTCACCAAGAAACAAAGAGAGAAGACCCAAATAAGTAAAATCAGAAACAAAAGAGGTGGAGTAACAACCGACACCACAGAAATACAATGGATTGTAAGAAAATACTATGAACAACTATATGCAAACAAGCTGGACAACTTAGACGAAGTGGACACATTCCCAGAAACATACACTCTTCCAGAACTGAATCAGGAAGAATCAGAAAACCTGAATAGGGCCAATAACAACTGATGAAATTGAAGAAGTAATCAAAAACTCCCACCAAACAAAAGTCCTGGACTGGATGGCTTCACAGGCAAGTTTTACCAAACATTTAAAGAGAACTAACACCTATTCTCCTCAAACTATTCCAAAGTTTCAAGAGGAAGGAAGGCTTCCAAACTCTTTTTATGAGAGCAGCATTATCCTAATTCCAAAACACTACAAAGAAAGAGAATTACAGGCCAATATCCCCGATGAACATAAATGTTGAAATCCTCCACAAAATATTAACAAATTGGATCCAACAATACATTAAAAAGATCACACACCATGACCAGGTGGGATTTATTCCAGGGTTTCAAGGCTGGCACAATATTCACAAATCAATAAATGTGATACATCACACAAACAAAATGAAGGATAAAAATTTCATGATCATACCAATATATGCAGAAAAAGCATTTGACAAAATCCAGCACCCATATTTTTAAAAATATGTTTTATTTTTAGAGAGAGAGGGAGGGAACGGGTGAGAGAGAGAGAAAAACATGAGTGAGAGAAACATCACATCGATAGATTGCCTTCTACATGCCCCCTACTGGGGAATGAGCCTACAACCCAGGCATATGTCCTGACCAGGAATTGAACCAGCTGCCTCTTGGTGCATGGGACCACGCTCAACCCACTGAGTCACACCGGCCGGGCCAGCACCCATTTTTGATAAAAACTCTCAGCAAGTGGAAATAGAGGGATCATACCTCAACATAATAAAGGCCATATATGAAAAACCTATAGCCAACATCATACTCAATGGGCAAAAACTAAATTAAGATCAGGAACAAGACTGGGATGTCTGCATTCACCACTTTTATTCAACATAGTACTGGAAGTCCTAGCCACAGCCATCAGACAAAAAGAAGATGATAGGATATCATACATAGAAAACCCTAAGGACTCCACCAAAAACCTGCTCCATTTAATAAACGAATTCAGCAAAGTAGCAAGATACAAAATTAACATCCAGAAATGGATGAGATTTTTAATATACCAATAATGAACTCTCAGAAAGAGAAACTAAGAACACAATCCAATTTACCATTGTACCAAAAATAATAATCATAATCATAATAAGATACCTGGGAATAAACTTAACCAAGGAGGCAAAAGACCTGTACTCAGAAAACTATAGGACATTGAAAAAGGTACTAGAGGGTGATACAAACAAGTGGAAGGGGCGGCGGATTGAGTGGAAGCTACACTGACACTCCCAGGACCAAACTGGAATTACAACTAAAATATGGAAGACCATCCTGAATAATCAACTGCAACCAAGGACAAAAACATGGAGACCACATAGGGGAAGTGCAGAGGCATGGTAGGAAGTGCAGAGGCATGAGAGGGCTGGCTGGGCTGCCCCAAGCAGCAGCTTAAGGTCTGGAGGGATATCTCAGCTGTTTGGGGTTCCCACTGAGAACTCTGGGGTCTAAACCCCAAGCTGTGTTCCCCAACTCAGAGCACAAGAACTGAGAAAGGTGCCCACAAAATATCTGACTTGAAAAGCAGCAGGGTTTCTGTCTGCCAGCAAAAGATGGCTGGAAATACAGGCATCCTCTTAAAGGGCCAATGCACAAAAGTGTCATGTGGAGCTGCTCACCTGGGCACTGGTGGAGAAAAGGCAGAGTGGACTAGAGCAGTGTGAGGAGAACCAGGGGGGCTGACTGGCAGAACAGATATCAGAGGGCACCCATCTGGACCCCAGTGCTCAGTCATTCCCCCATACTGCAGAGGATATCTTTCTCAGGCAGACATTTACCTTCCAAGCCACTTTTGCCTGGGGGGAGAGCAATTGCCCCGCAGTGTTGGAAAACCTTTGGCCCCACTCTGTGGAGTTTCTACAGCCTGAGGTTCATTAAGAGTCTGAATAACATCCTCTGGGTGATTTGAATCTTTGCTTGAATTGCTTCTGGACTCAGAGCTTGGAAAAGCAGACTTTGGTGCCTATCTTGGTCTTGTACAAACACACCCAGCCCCAGCAGAGGAAACCAGAAGCTGTGGAGCATGGAAAACTTCAAACAGGGTATTCAAGGCCAGTCACAAACAGCATCTGACATTGTCCTGCACCAGAGACCATCCAAAAGACTGGGAATCCTGGCAGATCTACCTAACACATAGAAACAAATCCAGACAGGCAGTCAAAATGGGGAGACATGAAAAAAGATATAGAAATTATGAAGGAAATTAAGAATAACATAATAGAAAAACAAAACAAAACATTGGAAGGAATGAACAGCAGATTGGGGGAAGCTGAGGATCAGATCAGCGAATTAGAAGACAAGGTAGAAAAAAAAATCACTCAATCAGAGAACCAAAAAGAAAAAACAATTAAAAAACAGGAGGACAGTTTAAGGGAGTTGTGGGACAGCATGAACATAACAACATTTGAATCACAGGAGTGCCAAAAGAGGTAAAAAGTAAACAAGGGTTAGAGAACCTGTTTGAAAAAATAATGGCAGAAAACTTCCTTAATCTGGTCAAGGAAAAAGTCGCACAACCTCAGGAGGCACAGAGTGTCCCAAGCTAGAAAAACCCAAAGAGGTCCACACTCAGACACATCATAATTAAAATGCCAAAAATTCAAGACAGAGAATATTAAAGGCAGCAAGAGAAAAGCAATCCGTTACCTACAAAGGAGCTCCCATAAGGCTGTCAGATGACTTCTCATCAGAAACTCTACAGGCCAGAGGGAATGGCATGAAATATTCAGGGTAATGCAAAACAAGTATCTGAAACCAAGATTACTCTATCCAGCAAAGCTATAATTCAAAACAGATGGTGAAATAAAGAGCTTTCCAGACAAAGAAAGGCTAAAGGAGTTTATCACCACCAAACCAGCATTGCAGGAAATGTTAAAGGGACTGCTGTAATAAGAAGTTGAAATAGAGAGAATGAGAAACATAGGCATAAAGAAATAAAATGGCAATGAATAAGTACCTATCAATAATAACCTTAAATATAAATGGATTAAATGTCCCAATCAAAAGACATGCAGCAGCTGAATGGATAAGAAAACAAGACCCAAATATATGCTGTCTACAAGAGACCCACCTCAGAACAAAAGTCTCACACAGGCTGGGAAAAAATAAAACAAAACAAAAACTTTTCAAGGACTTTAAAGGGGAGATTGACAGCAATACAGTCAAGTAAGGGACTTTAACAACCCCGTCTTTACTGGATAGATCTTCCAGACAAAAAATCAACAAGGAAACAGTGATTCTAAATAACACACTAGATCAGATGGATTTAATTGGCATTTACAGAACATTTCACTCAAAGCTGCAGAATATGCATTCTCCTCAAGTGCACATGGGACATTCTCAAACTTAGACCACATGGTAGGACACAAAATAGGTCTTTACAAGTTCAAGAAGACTGAAATCATATCAAGCATCTTCTCAGATTTACACAATTGAATACTATGCATCTTTAAAAACAAAGGATCCCTTATCCTTTGAGACACCATGATGGGACCTGGAGAGTGTTATGTTAAGCAAAATAAGCCAGTCAGAGAAAGACAAGTATCACATGATCTTACTCATATGTGGAATCTAATGAACAAATGAAACCGATGAACAAAGTAGATCCAGAGACATAGAAGCATGGAACAGACTGACGAATCTCAGAGAGAAGGCAGGGGTAGGTGGGTGGAGGGAGATTAACGTAAGAATTTATATGTATATATGCATAACCCAGGGACACAGACAATAGAGGGATGAAGTCCTGGGGGGAGGGGTGTAGAGAGGAGGGGATCAATGGGGGAAAAAGGAGGACATTTGTAATACTTTCAACAATAAAGGTAAATTAAAAACAAACCAACAACAACAACGAAAACACAAATGGAAGCATATACCATGCTCATGGATAGAAGGATTAACATCTTTAAAACATACATACTACTCAATGCAATCTATAGATTCAATGTAATCCCTATTAGAATACCAACAGCATATTTCACAGATCTAAACAGATATTCCAGAAATGTATATGAACCACCCCCCCAAAAAAAACCACACCGAATCTCCACAGCAATCTTGAGAAAGAAGAATAAAATTGGAGGGATCACAATACCAGACATCAACCTATACTACACAGCCACTGTAATCAAAACAGCCTGGTACTGGCACAAGAACAGGCATATAGACCAATGAAACAAACCAGAGATCCCAGAAATCGACACATGCCAATGTGGTCAATTAATATTTGACAAGCAGGCAAGAGCATACAATGGAATAAAGATAGTTTCTTTAATAAATGGTGTTGGGAAAATTGGACAAGTACATGCAAAAAGATGAAACTAGATTCTAACTTACACCATACACAAGAATAAACTCAAAATGGATAAAAGACGCCCAGCCGGGTGTGGTTCAGGGGTTGAGCGCAGACCTAGGATCCAGGCGATTAGGGTTTGATTCCTGGTCAGGGCACATGCCTGGGTTGTGGGCTTGATCCCCAGTTGGAGGCAGCTGCTCAATGACTCTTTCATCATTGATGTTTCTATCTCTCTCTCTCCCTCTCCTTTCCTCTCTCTGAAATCAATAAAGACATATTTTTAAAAAAAAGAGAGTAACTTTCATTAAAAAAAAAAAAAAGAATAAAAGACAAGTGTAAGATGCAAAACCATAAAAATCCCAGAAGAAAACAGACAGCAAAATCTCAGACATATCTTGTAGCAGTATTTTCACTGATACATCTCCTAGGGCAAGAGAAATAAAGGAAAAAATAAACAAATGGGACTCCATCAAACTAAAAAGCTCTGCACAGCAAAAGAAACCATCAAGAAAACGAAAAGGAAACCCACTGTATGGGGGAACATATTTGCCTATGATACATCTGATGAAGGGTTAATTTCCAAAATATACAAAAAACTCATAGATCAAAACCAGAAAGATAAAGAATCCAATTAAAAAATAGTCAAGGCATCTGCATAGACACTTCTCCAAAGAGGACATACCGATGGCCAATAGACATATGAGAAAATGCGCAACATCGCTAATCAGCAGAGAGATGCAAATTAAAACCACAATGAGGTATCACCTCACACCTGTCAGAATGGCTCCATCAACAAGTCATCAAATGACATGTGCTGGCGAGGGTGTGGAGAAAGGGGAGTCCTGGTACACTGCTGGTGGGAATGCAGACTGGGGCAGCCACTGTGGAAAACAGTGTGGAGTTTCCTCAAAAAGTTAAAAATGGAACTGTCATTTGACCCAATGATCCCACTTCTGGGAATATACCCTAAGAAACCTGAAACACTAATCAGAAAGAACATATGCAGCCCTATGTTCACAGCAGTGTTATTTACTATAGCTAAGATCTGGAAACAGCCCAAGTGCCCATCAGTGGACGAGTGGATAAAAAAGCTGTATTACATTTACACAATGGAATACTACATGGCTATAAAATTAAAAAATAAAAAGGAGTCCTTACCCTTTATGTCATCATGGATGGACCTTGAGATTATTATGCTAACTGAAATAAGCCAGTTAGAGAAAGACAAATATCACATGATCTTACTTACATGTGGAATCTAATGAACAAAATAAAATGATGAACAAAATAGATCCAGAGGCATGGATGCATGGAACAGACTGACAGATCTCAGAGGAGAAAGGGGTGGTGGGGTCTGGAAGAGATTAACCGAAGAACATATATGCATATATGCATAGCCCATGGACACAGATAATAGGGTGATGAAGGCCCTGGGGGGCAGGGGCTGGGTGGAGGGGGGCAAAGCAGGATAGGAATGGGGGACATCTGTATTACTGTCAACAATAAAAAAGATATTAAATTTAGTCTGTTTAAAGAAGTATTATATTACACTTTTCTGAGTGTCTGAGAGAAAAGAAGACAATGGAGTGGTTTTTATTTCCCTTTTTGATATTAAACATTCTTCAATAATATAAAAATAATAAGAGAATAATTGCTCATAAAGTATTAAAGATGTGGTCTTTTTGTTTACATAAACAGGATTATACAACGCTTATTTTCCTGTGAATTGTCTTTCTACTTAATTATAAATATTTTGGAATTTTCCTTTTATATAGCCTTCCCATTTAGTCAATCAGTAAAATATATTAAAACAAAATGAGTTAGCTTTGTTACCATGAAATTTTTTTAATGCTAAATTTGAGAAAATTAGTGCCTCATGTAGCAGAGAATATGTATTTTACTAAGTTTCTTGAGGCTCATGTTTTCATATGGGGTAAAGAACTAGTACTGAATAATATTTCTGCCCTACAGAGGAGCTCTTAAACTCTGTAGGCCACCTGTTTCTTTAAGAAGTTGTCAAACGTTAAAGGTCCTCCAACCCAGAAATCTCCAAGTAGAGTAATTTTGCATACATTGCGACTTTAGGGTTTTGTAAAGTTCTTAAAGCCCATTAGGGACCCCAAGTTAAGCACCACAGATTAAGGGCCCTGTAAGTGGGAAAGGCTACCTCCACTCTATAGGCACCTAATTCATGAATGGCTTCTCTGGCTGGATTTGATTGTAGGACCTGCCCCTTCAAGTTTATTGTTTCTGAAAAGTGCTTCCCTTTCCTCACCACAGTGCCCCAATCCATTGAGGACCCACGGAAGTGATCTAACCTCTTTCTACCTGCATCAGTATTCTAGATCCTCCCCTTAGCCTTGGCCCAATATTAGTTTGTGGGCTGCTCTGTGGTGATTGGGGCAGGCTGCAAGTTAGACAGGGAAGGAACAAACAGGGGAACTCTGTGGTCTCCACACCCTACGGCTCCTTACAGCACAGACTGCAGGCAAGAAGAGAAACCCTCTTCCTAAGTTGTGGAATGACTTTTGTTGAATTATCCACGATGTTATTCAAAATGAAATAGACATCTTGGACAAATGTCATTCTGATCATCGTACCTTAACAAAGCATTTGAGAGTTGAACAAAAAGATATTCCGACATCAGCAAGACTCCAGCTGTCCTCCAGGGCTGCTCCAGCATACCTCAGCTCCAGATACCGCCTGCCTTGTTCGTCTTCAGAGACAGGAATGCGGAAATAATCCTTAAAAATCAATAGCATATTATGAAAACAGCACACCTTTACATTACTGGACCAACAATGTAATTTCTTTTTGTTTACATTTTCCACTGAGTCATAAAATTATTTGGGAGAGAGGGAATAAGTATTAGACAGGATTTCTTAACTTGGAGTCTATAGGCCTCCCCAAAGTTTATGGATGTAATTTGTATGGGGTAAACCATAATTTATTTTTATTAATTCTAAATGAAATTGAGATTTTAAAAATTATGCATGTAGGCAACAAACTAAAGTAGCTATAGTTGGCTGTACCTGTTTGACGTTGTTACCAATAGGAATCACTGATATTTTTATATCACCTTATAGTTGCTGCAGATACCTCAAAATATTATGCTGATCATTACTTTGAAATTATAATAGTTATTAGGTACATTGCTAGAACTTAATATGTTAATAAAGAAGCCCACATGTCACTATATTACAAATTTGTTTTTTAATGTTTGAAAATTGTTTTTCAATATGACTGGCTTCCTTTTCTTTGTATATATTTTATTTTATGCATTTAAAGACATTCTGAGGAGTTCATGGGCTTGCCAGACTGCCAAAGGGATCCACAACTCATAAAGGTTACAAACCTCTGTGTTAGAAGATCTAGATTTCAGTGAAGACCATACTGCCCTAAATACTATGTAACTATAATTCAGTGTATGCTCCTTAGCAAATGGAAATGACCATCTCTAAGTTAAACACCATTTGGTGGTCAGGACCTAAATATTTGTCTTGATTTCCCATTTTAGAGTGAGTATTTAAAAGAAGTTTATAAGAAAGTTATTGCACCCAAATTATTTCTTATTCTGGCTCTGTGATCCTAAGTAAGAAGCAACCTGAGCTTCAGTTTCCCTAAAGGCAAAATGAGGCTGGAGCCCAGTTCTCTGAAGTCCCCTCTTCACCTTCCAATTGCTTGCTCATCAAACAAGCCATGTATCTGAGAACTGGCAAGCTCAGCTTGTATAGCCTAGAGTTAGGGTCTTAATTTGTCCTTTCATGAAGATTCACAGTAATAATATATGGGCCACGCACAACCCACGGGTTTCAGAAAGAGAAGTTAAACTTTTTTTCCTGAGAATTTACTCAGTTTGCTTTCCGGTCTAACGCCTCCATAGTTACCATCTTCTTATCAAACTGTTCTGTAAGCAAACAAAGATATTCTGAAACACTTTTAGTTCTCTGTTTGCTGAAAATGTACCCAGTAGTAAAATATCCGATCCATGTGCTGTATAAACTTCACTGTGTAGCTAAAATTATTATACATCTTCGTGGCTCAGGGACAAAGCACATACCTTTATCATCAGCTTCACAGCCTGCACGGTTTCATCTGCTGAAACTTCAAACGATTCAAAAGATCCCTCAAAGGCTATGAAAATCCTCATTTTCTCACAAACAAACAAACAAACAAACAACCCCCCCCCCCCAAACACACACACACTCACACACAAAACCCCACAACTTTTAAAAAATATCCTGTTGGATGGCTGGAAAAATTCCAATTTGCAATTAAGGACGAAAATGACAGGCAGGGGCAGCTGTTACTGTGGAGAGTCCCGCAGTGTAAGTGTCGGCCACAGGGCAGCTGCCTGCGAGGAGACGCTGCTGGGCCACCGGCAGCGGCCAGCAGCCGCCTGGTTCCTGTGCCACGGAAACAGCAAACTTGACAACGGCGAGGCCAAGTGTGAACAAGGGGCAGACGCGGAATTCAAGTCGCCACGTGCAAATTACTCTTTTGTGATGTGACCACCATCCACGGCCCCCTGAATCTGTGTTCTCTCAGTACAGCTCAGGGAAGGACCCTTCAAAATAGGTATTTAATTGGGATGCCCTGGCACAGAGTGAAGCAACACAGAGCCGCTTTTATTGAACGTGATAATCCTCCGAGTTCTCTGTAAATAACTCTGAGCTCAAGCATTCTGGTTTCCATAACGACTTTGTGTACTTGTGCCCCAGCGGTATTTCTAATCCTGCCACGGGGTACAGAACAATACCCGCTTGCACCAGGGAGATGAATGTGTAGGCAAATGGCTCTGCGGCTTTCCCATCCCCGCCCAACAGCAGCACAATATAGCTGGTATTTCTTTCAGCCCCCGCCGTTGTGTTATTTAGAATAATCTGCCATTCTCTTCTTCAACTTCCTGAAACTTGTTGGCGGAAAATATTTCAAACCCCACTCAATAAATGACAAAGATATTCAGCACCAGTACTCAAGTTTTATAGAGTAAGCCTTTTACTTAGAACTTAATTTTAAGACTTTCCTGTAAAACCCCCAGTATGATACACCTGGTTTAATGCTTTCGTGTCTGATCATTTTTTCTTATACGTATGTAAATCCTGTCTTCTTCCTGAAATTCCTCCCCATCGAGGACAGACCTCATCTTGCATCTCTTTTCGTTCTTAGCACAACGTGACTCACAGGATAGGTGCTCAGTAGGTGTTAACCTGCTGATGGATTCTGTTTCGATTTCCAACCTGAGTTCCAACTTTAAAAAATCTGAGAAAATGGAAAATATAAAGACAAAGAACTGCATTGCAAAGCTAACTCTTTTTGCCTCCTACTTTTCAAGTATTGCAACACAATGCTACTTGGTTTGCTGTCAAAATTTTAATAGCGAGTATATTAACATGGGATATAGTTGATGTTGTTTTACTGTCTTAACCACCCCCCACTCCCCAGCTGCTATGACTGTTGACTGCTCAAGGCTCACAGTTACACCCTCTTCTCCAAACAATTGCCCTCAGTTGATGGGAGCTGCCTTGCCAGGAAACTAGGCACTGCCCTCAATAACCGACTGTTAAGGGGCTACAGAAGGCCCACCTTCCATCCTAAGGGGTGAAAACTCTACAGAGGATCCCTGTAGGTGAGGCTATGGCTGGACTTTACTGAGGCTGTATCTTCCTCTGCATTCTCTCAATCCTGCCTGCCTCTCTCCCTTACTAGTTTTTCCTGAAGAGCACTCCCTCTGCCATTGACGTGCATCTCAGTCCCGCTCAGGCTCTGCTTCCAGAGCAACTAAGCCGAGGCAGAGGGCGTTAAAGACGCTCCTGTGCTTTAGGGAATCACAACCAAGTGTGTGATTTATACACGTGTGTTTTTTACACTGTGATAGACTTGCCTTTCAGAGTAAGATTATGTCATTAAGTACTTGTTTGCCATTCCTGCCCCCCCCCCCCCAGCCACGTTTGTAACTCGACCTTACTCTCATCATTACAGTTGGATGAACCAGAATGGAACTGACAGAATCCTTTCTCTTTGGACTGAAGGGAAGTAGGACTTTGTGGTCGGATGTGTAGCAGGTAACTTAGTAACTGTGGGGGAAGAACCATATTCTTCCTGCAATTGACTGAGTCAGCAGAGAAGGCTGACCCAGAGGAAAGAAGGAATCAGTCGTATAAAGAGGAACAGAGGCTCCCATGGTTCCAGTTGCCCTTGAATTTTGTGATACCTTGTCTATATAAAATAAATTCTCTTCATTTTACTTAATATTAAGCATGCTCTCGTTGGTGTCTGTTACTTACAATCAAAAGAGTTCTAACTCAACTAATCATCAAAAAGATGCAAATTAAAACTACAATGCCCAACTGGCGTGGTTCAGTGGTTGAGCATGGACCTGTGATCCAGGAGATCGAGGTTCGATTCCTGGTCAGGGCACATGCCCAGGTTGCGGCTGACCCTCAGCAGGGGGCGTGCACGAGGCAGCCGATCGTTGATTCTCTCATCATTGATGTTTTTATCTCTCTCCCTCTCCCTTCGTCTCTCTGAAGTCAACAAAAATATATTTAAAAAACACAAAAACTGCAATGAGGTATCCTCTCACACCTGCCAGAATGGCTACCATCAATAAATCAACAAACAAGTGCTGGCGAGGGTGTGGAGAAAGGGGAACCCTAGAAGATTGCTGGTGGGAATGCAGACTGGTGCAGCCACTTTGAAAAACAGTATGGAGTTTCCTCCTAGCAAATCGCTGGTCATGTGGCTTAGACCTCCTGAGTGTTTCCTCCCTGAAGATAACATCTAGGCTTCAATTATATTTCAGCTCCAGGCCCAGAAAAGCAGCAAAACCAGATAAGTGGCACCTTGGCTGCCTCAGGACTAGATACATTGACCCCCTGCCCTGGCACGACTAATCAGTGGAGACCACGACCCTGAAAGAGCACACCTGGAAAGCTGATGAATATTCTATTAAGGCCCCCCACCCCCAAGATTCTCCCTTAAGAAATCTCCCTTAAGGTTCCTACCTGCAAGAAAGAGATAAATACGCTCAGGACAAAGGACCCAGGGTGTGCTCCCCATCAGGGGAGCACGCTCACCCCCTGAACCTGTCTCCAAGTTCCCCAAAACAGTCCAGCCTGGGCTCTCCTGTTACCTCTTCCATACACTTTCCTTGTTTCACTGCCCTAAGTATATTTTTGCTGCCATCATGGACCCAATACCCATTGACTCAGTGCTGTGTAGCCCTTCCCTTTGGATATTCCCATCCCCTTTTAATTAAATAAATTTAATTTTTATTTATTTGCCCATCTGAGATGGCTGTTTAACCTCCCGTGCACCACCGACCGTAACCTTTCAGGTCTGTTTATCCCGCCTTCATGGTAATACAGTTATACCATCTTTGTTTTGGTTGTTACTTGCTTTGCAAAGCTTGCATCTTCCTTTTGCTGTCAACCTTTTGCTGTCCTTTAAATTTTAGAATGATGTCTTGTTAAAAAATATGTAGCTGAAAATCTATCTTTTAACTGACGAGTGTACCCCGTTTATCTCTTTTAAAGATTATTGATATACTTTTTCTCTCTCATTTTGTATTTGCCATCTGCAATACCGCTTGTTTCTGTTTCTGTTTCCTGTTTTTTAATCCTTACCCGAGGATACTTTTTCCATTGCTTTTCAAAGAGAATGGAAAGGAGAGAGAGAGAGACATATCGATACCAGATACATCGATTGGTTGCCTCCCACACGCGCCCCAGCTGGGGCCGTGGATCCAGCCTGCCACCGAGGTCCGCGCCCTTTGCCAGAATCACACCCTTCAGTCTGAGGGCCAACGCTCTGACCCCCGAGCAAGCTGGCTGGGGCTTCAATACCTTTTATTTGCTCCTTTCTCACCCCTACTTACCTGCTTTCTATTGAGTAATTATGTTTTATTTATGCCCTTTTTAAAGTTTCCTGGTTTGCCCTGGATAGGCCAAGGTTTTGGGTTCCATCCCTGCTCAGGGTACATATAAGAGTCAGCCAAAGAATGCGTAAATAATTGGAACCACAAACCCATGTCTCTCTCTCTGTCCCTCCCCTCTCTCTAAAAATCAATAAAATTTTTAAAAAAGATAATTAAAATAAAGTCCCAGCCCGTGTGGCACAGTTGGTTGGAGTGCTGCCCCATACACCAAAAAGTCGTGGGTTCGATTCCCAGTCAGAGCACATACCTAGGTTGCAAGTTCAATCCCAGGCACGAGTCTGGGCATGTGTGGGAGGCAACTGATAGATGTTCCTCTCTCACATCCATGTTTCTCTCTCTGTCTCTCTCTCCTTTCCCCTCGCTCTAAAAATCAATGAACATGTTCTCGGGTGAAGATTAAAAAAATAATAATAATAAAAATAAAATCTACTGGTTTGAAAGTTATACTCAGTTTCTTCACTCTCCATGCTTTTTTGGAACTTACTTCTTCTTTCAGGGTTCAATTTTCAACTTTTAAAAGACATTCTTTAGAAGTTATTTTAATAAAATTCTCTTCAGAGTAAATACTGGTTTTATTTTCTCAAAATGTCTTTATTTTGCCCGCATTTTTAAATGATAGCTTAGCTTTAAATAAGTGGAACAACAAAATAATGTCTCTTATCTCCCTCTCCCTCTCTAAAATAAATAAATAAATAAATAAATAAATAAATAAATAAATAAATAAATAAATAAATAAATAATGGAAACTAAATGATACCTCAGCTTGGCATACAATTCTATGTCTACAATTATAACTATTTTATTACTATTTTTTATTGTTGACAGTACTACAGATATCCCCCATTTACCCCGTACCACCACCTTTGCCCTCTGCACTGAAACCCCGCCCCACCCCAGGCCTTCATCACACTATTATCTGTGTCCATGGGCTATGCATATATGCATATAAGTTCTTTGGTTAATCTCTTCCTGACCCCTCAATAATAATTTTATTTTAGCATTTGAAGATACTCTTTTTTTAAAAATTTATTTTTATTGTTGAAAGTATTACAGATGTCCTCCTTTTTACCCCTTTGATCTCCTCCACCCTGCATCCCGCCCTCCCCCAGGCCTTCACCACACTATTATCGGTGTCCATGGGTTATGCATATATGCTGTTCCACGCTTCTGTGTCTCTGGATCTATTTTGGTCCTCAGTCTTTTGTTTATTCGATTCCACATATGAGTGAGATCATGTAAAATTGAATCAGGATGAATCAGAAAACCTGAATAGGCCAACAACAATGGATGAAATCGAAGCAGTAACAAAAAAACTCCCAACAAACAAAAGCCCTGGTCTGGACGGCTTCACAGGGGAGCTTTCTAATTCCTTAAGTTGTAGGTTTAGATAGTCTACTAAAAATTTTTCTTGCTTTTTGAGGTAGGCCTATAGTACTATGAGCTTCCCTCTTAGGACTGCTTTCGCTGTGTCCCATAGATTTTGGGTTGTGTGGTCATTTTCATTTGTTTCCAGGAAATTTTTTCTTTCTTTCTTGATCTTATTGGGAACCCATTCATTGTTTAATAACATGCTATTTTGCCTCCATGTGTTTGAATGTTTTTACTGTAGTTAATTTCTAATTTCATGCCATTTTGATTTGAGATGCTTGATATGATTTCAATCTTCTTGAATTGTAGAGACTTGTTTTGTGTCCTAACATTGGTCTATCTTTGAGAATGACCCATGTGCACTTGAGAGGAATGTATATTCTGCAGCTTTGGGGTGAAATCTTCGTAAATATCAATTAAATCCATCTGATCTAGTGTGCCATTTAGAGTCACTGTTTCTGTGTTGACTTTTTGTCTGGAAGATCTATCCAGCGAAGTTAGTGGAGTGTTAAAGTCCGCACCTATGACTGTATTGCCGTTGATCTTCCCCTTAAAGTCTTTAAGGTTATTATTGATAGGTCCTTATTTATTGCCATTTTAATTCTTTATGCCTATGTTTCTCTATTTCTTTTTATTATTACAGCAGTCCCTTTAGCATTTCTTGCAATGCTTCTATTTCTACTTCCAATTACAGCAGTCCCTTTCCTGCAGCGGTGGTTTGGTGGTGATAAACTCCTTTAGCCTTTCTTTTTGTCTAAGAAGCTCTTTATTTCACCATCTATTTTGACTGATAGCCTTGCTGGATAGAGTAGTCTTGGTTTCAGATCCTTGTTTTGCATTTCCTTGAATACTTCATGCCATTCCCTTCTGGCCTGTAGAGTTTCTGATAAGAAGTCAGGTGACAGCCTTATGGGAGCTCCTTTGTAGGTAACAGATTGCTTTTCTCTTGCTGCCTTTAATATTTTCTCTTTTTCTTGAATTTTTGGCATTTTAATTATGATGTGTCTGGGTGTTGTCCTCTTTGGGTTCTTCTTGTTTGGAACTCTCTGTGCCTCCTGAACTTGTGTGGCTTTTTCCTTGACCATGTTAGGGAAGTTTTCTGCCTTTATTTCTTCAAACAGGTTCTCTAACCCTTGCTTATTTTCAATCTCTTCTGGCACTCCTATGAAGCAAATATTGTTACATTTCATGTTGTCCCACAGCTCCCTTAAACTGTTCTCCTGTTTTTTAATTGTTTTTTCTTTTTGGATCACTGATTGAGTAATTTTTTCTACCCTGTCTTCTAATTCACTGATCCGATCCTCAGCTTCCTATAATCTGCTGTTTATTCCTTCCAATGTGTTCTTTATTTGTACTATGTCATTCTTCATTTCTGACTGGTCATTTTTCATAGTTTCCATATCTTTTTTCATCCTGTTGAGAATCCTTACAATCAGTAATCTGAACTCTATATCTAATAGATTGCTTATCTCCATTTCTTTGAGCTCTTTTTCTGGAGAATTCTCTTGTTCTTTCATTTGGGGCTTGTTTTTTGTCTCCCCACTTTGGCTGCCTATTTGGGTTTGTTTCTATGTATTAGGCAGGCCTGCTAGGACTCTCAGTCTTTTTGGAAGGTCTCTGGTGCAGGCCAATGTCACACACTGTTTGTAACTTGCCTTGAGTACCCTGTTTGGAGCTATCAACAACCCACAGCTTGAGGTCCCCTCCACTGGGGCTGGGTTTGTTTGGACAGGACCAAGATGCACACCAAGGTCTGTTTTTCCAAGGCCTGGGTCCAGAAGCAGATCAGGCAAAGACTCAAAGCACTCTGAAGTCTGCCTCTGCCTTCAGGCTGATTAATCTGATTCTCTTAATGAGCCTCAGGCTGTAGGTAGGGTGAGAGGTTTTCCAACAGGGTGGGGCAATTGTTTCCCCCTCAGGCAAAAGCTGCTTGGAGGGTAAATGTCTGCCTGAGAAAGATGTCCCCTGCAGTTTGGGGGGAAATGACTAGGCACAGGAATCCAGCTGGCTGTCCTCTGAGCTCTATCTTCAGAGCTCACAACTCTAGATTCTCTCACACAGCTCCAGTCCACTCTGCCTGCCCTCTGCTGGAGCCCAAGGTGAGTGGCTGCTCACAAAACTGTGTTGGCCCTTGAAAAGGGTGCCTGCATTTCTAGCTGTCTCTCCCTGGCAGGCAGAAACCCTGCTGCTTTTCACAGTCAGATGTTATGTGGGCACCTTTCTCAGTCCTGGTGCTCTTGGCTGGGAAGCCCAGACTGGGGTTTAGGCCCCAGAGTCCTCAGGGAAACCCCCCCACAGCTGAGGTATCCCTCCAGACTTTCAGCTGCTGCCTGTGGGAACCCAGCCAGCCCTCGTGCACCTCCTCATTTCCTACCAGTCTCTATGTGGTCTCCACTTTTCCTCCTTGGTTATGAGGGTGCTCTCCAGCTCGTCTTCAGTTGCAGTTGATTATTCAGGATGGTTTTTCTATATTTTAGTTGTAATTCCAGTTTGGTTCCAGGAGAGTGTCAGTGTAGCTTCCACTCAGTCCACTGCCATCTTTAATTTTAAGATATTATTTCATTAACTTTTAGTTTCTTTTGTTGCTATTAAGAAGCCAGCCTCTATTCCTTTATATGTACAATATTTTTCTTCTTTCTGCTTACTTAAGTACTTTGGTTTTTCTTTAATTCATTTCACTACAATGTGCCCTGGCTGGGTTGCTAAGTTGGTTAGAGCGTCCCGGTGCACCAACATCACAGGTCCAATGCCCAGGTAGGGCACATACAAGAAGCAACCAATGAATGCATAAATAAGTGGAACAACAAATCCATGTTTCTCTCTCTCTCTCTGACTCTCAAATCAATAAATCAAATTAAAAAATATATTTCAATGTACCTCGATATGAAAATATACGAAAAAATATATCTCAATTTATTTCAAAAATGTAATACAATGTACCTTGATCTGAATTTATTTTGTGTGTCTTTAGGCTATATTCCCAGGATTGAAATTGCTGTGTGATAGAAAATGGCTTTTTTCAGCCTTTGCAGATAATGCCAATTTGTCTTTACTTTACATTATGTCTTACAAACTTTTTGCCTGCTTGTTTTTTTTTTTGTTAGAAAATAGAGGAAGCCTGCCTCTCAAAACCCCAAATAAGAAAGGAAGCCCTGGCCAGTGTGACTCGGTTGGTTGGTGTGGTCCCATGCATGGAAGGCTTGCTGGTTGATTCCCTGTCTGGGCACATGCCCAGGTTGCTGGCTCCATCCAGGTAGGGGGCGTGCAGGAGGCAGCTGATAGATGTTTCTCTCTTTCTCCCTCTTCCTTCCTCTCTCTCTAAAATCAATAAAAATTCTTAAAAAAAAAAAAGGAAAAGTTGAAATTGCATGTCAGTCATGTTAGATATAAGAGAGGGATACAACTTATCAACTCATCTCAAGGCAAACAATGACCAGGTCATTTCTTAAAGGCATTTAACTTTAAATAGATCTTTTTTTCTTTTTCTTTTTGTCTGAACTTTCTCAACTCCTGGAACATACACTTTTTAAAAAAAACCCTTTGATTGATACCCAACCTTTTGTCTTCTGAACCTTTCACTACCTTACAAAAGGAACTTATTAGCTTAGAATTGTTAAATGGGAGTCTGTTCTAATCTTTGGCCAGGAATTTCCTAAAACAGTTTTTAAAAGTTCTGTTTGGTACTTTTTCAAATGTGCATACTTCATACATATGTGTATGTAAGAAACATTCAACTCTGTAGAGAGTTTTTATAAGAGTTTATTTGAGTCAAACTGACAACCATTGTCAGGAACCAACATCTCAAATGCTTCTGAGAATAACAGTTTTGCAGTTTCTTTTACACATTTGAGGCTAAGGAGGGAAGTAAAGAAGAGTACATGAAGGTGGGAGAAAACAGGGTGTCAATCAGATTACACTATATTTAACAAAATTACATGCTCTTTGGAGGGAGGTTACACCTTCCAGGGGTATTTTGAAGGTGTGTTAACCTAAATGCACAGAAACAATGAACAAAACTTGCTTAAAAACCTTTCACTAGAGAAGTTATATGCCTGGGGCATGACTACCAACTATGACTTGCCCAGTTAGGAATTTATGATCATATTCTATGAGGTTACCTTTGGTAAAAATTCCTTTTTCATCCATACATGTATGGATTCCTGTGGATTCTTTATATATTCTATTCCGTCTTTTATCACAGTAATAATTTTATTTTCTTCTTTTCAATATGACAATAACTTTTTACTGATTCTAAAATTACCTTTTTAAAATTGTAAGTATAACAATGACTAGAGACAAAATTTTAACATCTTTAGTTAACCTCAGTACTTAGACTACCTGCATTCTTTTAATATTTTAGCCTGTATTCTTTTAAGCCATTTAGACAATTAGGTAATTGGGTATATTGGTTTTTTTTTAGTTGTTGTTGCTAGCTGACAATATTTTGGAAGTGGGAAACTCTACAATGTTACATGCCGTTTGTACTTTTAGGAGGATTTTTTTAAAAACCCTGTCAAACACAAAGTCCTAAAAGCTCATTTTCTTTTGTTTTAATGAGGATAATTAATGGCTATTAGTATCATGTGCCACGTTAACCCTTATGTTCTTGAAAACCATAATTAAGATTATCTATCAACCTTACTGTCTAACCTACTTTTACAGCGCTAGTATGTTTTCCCAGTCTATTTTCTTCCAATTTACTTTTATTCAACACAGTGGGGAGAATAAATACTTCTTCAGGGCGTAGCACAATCAGTCCGCCTAAATGCAGTATAAAAAGCACTTTACCTTCTTTATAACTGAAAGAACTATACCAATTGTAACCTGAAGAGTAGGTTAGTCAGATTAACAAGTTTTGTCCTCAAGGTGCTTTTATTTAAGGAATAAAAAACCAAACTCTTCTTTGTTCTTTTTTTAACCTATATATGTGAACATTACTATTTTTTTAATTCTTTTGATGTCATGCAAGAAATCTCTGATTTAATATAAAGCCAATTTGAGAATGAAGAAATGCTTATAGATACTTAACTATGCTTACACTAATTACACTAGACTTCATAGTAATATTCCTAATTCTGACAAGGACTGTGTATTAAGTGTTCACTGTCTTCACACTGGTGAAATTTAAGAATATGTAGAATATATAGCCATAGGGTAGAGAGAAGAGGAAAATACCTTTGATGGCCTTCGTTATTTTACTGTAATTTGATTTTTAAATTTTTGTATTTAATTTTGAGTAGATACTATTCACAAGGCTCAAAATTCAAAGGCCCCAAAAGATAAGCAATAGGGAGAGTCTTCGCCCATTCCCGTGCTCCAGCCACTCAGGTGCACCCAGAGCAACGAAGGTTAGAAGTTACATCCAACGGCGCAGTCTGCAGGTGTTTCCTGCGTTAGCCCCTCTCGCCCCTTTGTTGAAAAGGTGAGGTTGAAAAGGCTTTTAAAGGAGCCCGATTTGGAAATTGAAGCGGGACCAGAATCGCGTCTCCCGGCATTCTATTCTAATTTAGGACTTGAGGCGACCCTTGCAGCCAGCCCGCTGCCGCTGCGGCTGCTTCTTTCATTGCCTCTTTAAAGTGGCTAGTTGGCAACGAAGATCAGGGCGGACCGTCCAATCCGGTTAATTTAAATCTCAAAGTCGCTTCGTTGAAGCCTGGTGCGCCCGGGACCGGTAAGGTTTACCAGAAGGGAGGTAGGGGAAGAGATTTTTGGTTCATCAAAAGGGGGCAAAGGTTATAAAAGTCTGACCTAGGGCTTAACCACACGGTTTGACTTTTGCCAAGTCCCGGAGATGGCCCAGAGTGCTAAGGTCGGCGCGGCTCCCAGACGGGCGCGGACGGGCGTTTAGCCCTCCGGCTGCTCGCTCCTCTAACCACCCGACCGGGACTCTAAGGCGCTGGCCTCGGTCCCACCCATTCCCGCTCCCAGCCTGCAGGCACCGTGCGGGGGCGATGAGGCCTGGTCCTCGCCTCTTCGGCTGGTCGGGCGAGTGTGGTGCGGGAAGAGACGCCCTGGCGCCGGCGCCAGCGCCAGGCCCGCCGAGGGACGGCCCTCCTCCTGGGTCTCGGGCCGCTCCGTCCGGTTCCCTCCTGACCCCACGACCTCCACTCCGAGGGGCACGATCCTATAGGCCAGCCTGCGCCCACCGCCTCCGAAAGCGGACCGAGAGGTCTGCCCCGCCCTGCCCAGCCCTCGGGGGAAGAGCGATCACGAGGCGGAGAACGCGACTCGGCTAACGGGGCACCTCTCCGAGCCCCGCCCCGCACGCGCAGGCACCGGCGTGGGAGTGGGAAGGCGCCTTAGCAAGCAGCTCTGTGGCCCAATGGCTTACCGCTGCCTTCGGGCGCAGGCCAATGAGGCGCGCGGGGCGGGACTTCCGCCTGGCCGCAGTGTTGTCTTCCCGGCTCGGGCTCCCGGCTGTGGGGTCGGTGCGGATACTCAATGATGGAGTCAGGATAGGACCTTCCGCAGATACGCGGCCCGCGAGCCTACTTGTGTTGCGGGGCCAGGCTTCCAGGTAAGAACCGCGAGGCCTCGGGGCGGCGGCGGCGGCGGCGGCGGCGGCGGCGGCGGCGGCGGCGGGCGGCGGCCTGGGCCGGAGAACACGCCCCCTCGCCTGCGCGGAGCTGCGAGGTCTGCTGCTCCTCCCCAGGCTGGACGCGGAGGAAATTAGGCTTTTCGAAAAAACGAAAATAAAAAGCTGTGTCCTGGGCGCGCCGAGTCCCCCGCCCCTCCATCTCGCGCGTGTGTCTGTATCTGAAGTTGCTGGTGTCTCGCTTTGGCTTCTCACGCTCCCCTGCGGAAGTGGCTGGAGCTTGGGACGAGGTCAGGAAGGCGTCTCTGTTGCAGCACTTGCCGCAAAGTCCCCAGGCGAAGTCGGCAGACCTTAGTTGCCGGGACTCTAATCTTTGGAAAACAGAGGGCTGTCACCTCCTTCCTTTCTGCCCTTCCCCTCCTCGTCGTCCCCCCTCCCCCGCGCACTGGAAGCTCTGATTGAGCGCGGGACGGGGCTGCTGCGGACGGACGCCGGGTCCCTGCGCCCCGAGCCCGCCGCTCCGCCCGGAAGCTCGCGGGGCCGCCGGCGCCGACGGTCGGGCTGTGCCCGAGAGGGAGGGGCGGCCACCGGGCCGAGCGACGCCGGACGCGCCCGGGCAACTTCAGGGCAGCCGCCGAGTGTTCTCTGTCAGCTTGTGGTAAATTCCTCTATTTTGGCCTAATTTGGGAATAGTAAATTTCCAAAACTGTCGTTTTGTCCTCAGTTTCTGCACCGCGGGCAGCCACGCAGGTCCTCCTGTGTCCCCAAACCTGCCCCCCTGTTATTTGTCAGTGATGCAGCAGGAACAGTGAACACGGAGGCATTTCCTTCAACAATGATCTGTTGTTTTCCAAGGAGAACATCTGCAGTTTTGATACAATATAAGTCAGATGGGTGTGCCGCTAAAGAGTGCTAGTAGAGAAACAGATCAACTCAAGATGGAAGCTTTTAATCTATTTAATTAAGGACAATTTTTAATGGGTCGAGGAGATGAGCTCCACTATAAAGTAACAAAACTGGGCTGTGGTAGGGGAAAAAAAGCTTTAAACAGGAGGTAAGAAGTGTAGTGCAGGGACATGGGAAGTTATTAATGGATTTTGGAATCAATTTAGTGCATTGACATTAACGTTAGAAAGAGAGGAGAGAGAAATATCAGAGGACATCCTATGGCGTAAGAGTAGATATTTTTTTCATGAAGCTTTTGTTGGTTTTTAAATACGTGTGTATGAAGAGGAAGATGTTAATGTATATCATTATTGTGGATTATGTCAAAATGCTGGATCCTTAACTTGGGGGTCAGGTGGGGTTCAGCCTTCAGCTCTGCTATTTACTAATTCTGCGATAGTATCTGTAAATAGGGAAGAATTATAAGAATTAATTGAAATAAAATGTCACGTAGTTAAGCCTCAGTGTTTTTTAAAAGACAGTTGGATAGAGCCCAGTTATTTTTGTGTCAGAAATGACAACTGTTTTATTAATATATTTTTTACTTGTGCCTTTGTTTGAAGCCTACCATATGTAATAGTAAATCATGTGGACAGAATCTTGGTTTGTGCAGTTTTAGTACTTGAAGGGTTTGGAGTAAATTCTCATCTATCCTTTTTTAAAGCTCATTTCTTTCAAGCATTTTGTTACTAGCATTTGGCACCCTTCCTTTGGTATTTTCCCGCAGCTCAGAGTAACATAGATATATTACAAGTTTTTCAGGCACTAATTTTAGCAAGTAAGGGTAGGACTGGGTGTGATAGATTTGTATCTTTGAGTTAAATTGGAAGGAAGGCATTTTATGTTTTATAGTTATTGCCATAAAAATGTATGAAATGAAATGGCTTGGTCAAATTTCATGGTATGCTTACTTCATGTTGGTATGACCTAAAAACAGTTGGTGTTTAAATAAAAAGTATGATTTTGGATATTTTAAAATCTGGAAATTAATGTTTAGCAGAAGGCAAGATGAGTTTGAATCAAAATAGTGTTTCGTACCATTTGACATATTACTACCATATGGCATTGCATATGGTAGTTTCACATGACAAAAATGGAAGAAAGTTAGTAAGCATTGTTAGTTTTCTCAAAAGAGGAAAGAGTTCATAGACAAGTGTCTTTCGTTTAATACAGCATGGTGGTTAATCAGTTTAAACATTCATGTATTCTGCAAGTATTTATTGAGCTTATATAAATACAGTATTAAGCTTTTACATTACGCAAAATTTGATTTGGAAACAGAACATAAAATTGGTATAGTCAGAGTTTACATATAGCTTATAAATAGTAACAACAGTAATAATAGCTAACATTGATTGTTTACTATGGGCCAAATAAAATTCTAAGCACTTTATATTATCTCATGTAATTCTCATTGTTGTCAGTGTGGTAGATAGTACCATTATCTCCTTTTTATAGATGGGGAAGGAAGGCATCACAAACACCTATCTTGCTGAGTTCACACAGATTGTTAGTGGAGTTACTGGAATTTGCACGTAGGCATTCTGACTAAATCCTTCCATCTTGTGTCATGTTTTTATTAAAAAAGAACTGTAGCCCGGCTGGGCGTGGCTCAGTGGTTAAGCGTCGACCTAGGATCCAGGCGATCAGGGTTCGATTCCCGGTCAGGGCACACGCCCCGGTTGCGGGCTGCAGCCGATCAATGACTCTCTCATCATTGATGTTTCTATCTCTCTCTCTCCCTCTCCTCTCCTCTCTCTGAAATCAATAAAGATATATTAAAAAAAAAAAAAAACTCTATGGGGTTATTTTGGATTCTTTACTTGCTGGTTTGGATGACTTTGGGTAGAATCTTTTGGCCCTCAGTTTCTTTAACTCCTTCCTCAGAAAATGTAGTTAGTAAGCCATTATGTTTTTGTGGGGATTAGTATAATTTGTAAAGCACTAGACAGAATATGTGTTTAATAAATGATATGCCTGCATCTGCCTTTTTCCTTTCTTTGAGGATGTGACCATTCAGAATATTGTTAGCTGTTGGAGGAGGCTGGGAGAAGAAAGCTGGTTCCACATAAGGACACTGCCTAAACAAAGGTACTGAGGTAGGAAAGCAGAGAACATTTCCCAGAGTTGTATGTTTAAGGAACAGGCTGGTAAGGATACTTGGATACAGATCATGGAAGTCCTTAAATGCCAGGCTAAGGATTTTGTACATGATTCTTAGTTGAAAAGAACCCCCCTTCGTGGATATTAATCTTTCACAGAAGTCTGGTGTAGTGGAAACCTGGAGGGGGGAATACCGTGGAGTTTAATTACAGTAGTTGAGTCAAGAAGTGATGACAGCCCAGCTGGGTGTGGCTCAGCAGTTGAGCATGGACCTAGGATCCAGGAGATCTCAGTTCAATTCCCGGTCAGGGCACATGCCTGGGTTTCGGGCTTGATCCCCAGTGGGCGTGCAGGAGGCAGCTGATCAATCAATGGCTCACTCATCATTGATGTTTCTGTCTCCCTCCCTCCGTCTTCCTCTCTCTGAAGTCAGTAAAGATACATTAAAAAAAGATGACAATGTGATTGTAGTGAAGGGTATAGAGATTGAGAAATGTTGACATTGACATTGGGAATTGACATGAGTGTGAGTCTAAGACAAATTTTTTGGGAGGATAGTGATGCTGTAAACAAAAATAAGGATATTATGAAGAACAGGTTTTGGTGGAAGGGGATTTAGGAGAAGAATTTATGATAGGGATTTTAGTTTTGGAGCTGAGGAGTTGTTCAGACATTTGGAAATGTAAAATGGGAACTGGGAGCTTTGTGTATTCCATAAAAATGGAAGAGACAAATTGCTCACACTTTGAGGAAAATTCACCTGTGGGTCAAAGTTTCACAGGAGTGATGTGACTCCTGAAGGTCCCTCATAAATGAAAATTTTTCACTTGATAGAGATGCACCCACTATTTTTCCTTGTGACATGTTTTGTCCTGGGAGGACAGGAGGAAAGGTTGTGGGGAGGGAAAATTTTGGAAACCTAGCAAGACTCCTATTTATTATTTCAAAAAGAGCCCTAGCTGGGTTGTTCAGTGGTTAGCACATCAGCCCACTGCTCGGGTTTGATTCTGGTCAAGGACTCGTATACTCTCACTGGATTGAAGGTGGGGAAAAAGAAAATTGTGCTATGAATTGCTTTGCTTGGCTTGCCTGTGAGGTTGAAATGGAAGCAGGGTTATATTGTAGCTGAAAACATCAACATTAAGGGTGACTTTGCATTAATAACTTGACCTTTCAGTTCATTTCCTCATTTGTAAAATGAGGTAGTTGGAATTTTTTAGTTTAACAAATCTGCTGTTAAGATTTCTGACAGCTTCTATTGCAGTCATGTTTCACTTTATAATATAGATAATATAGAGCTGGTCGTGAGCTTTCATTGAATAATAATAGGGACTAAATTTATACTCTTCTTAATGACCCAGATGTTTAAAAGATGATGCCTACAAAACTAATGTTATCTATTTGATGTTATTTACTAGTAAGACCACATTGTAATATAAAAAAAAAGCAAATTACATCCTAATATGTAGTTTTCCCTTTCTCATTATATAAGAAAAATGAACTATAATATTTTACATGCTAATAGTGGATCTTAACAGTTACCCATACTTTCATACTTTAATTTTACAACAGCCTTTGATTATTGTGCTAGATGCTGAGTATACCAGATCGAAAAGGTTTAGTTCCTAATTTCAGGGAGTTTAAAGAATCATGGAAATGATGAACAATTAAATTAGTTTAAGTTACACAGTGGCTGGAAGAAGAAAAAGTTCCTGTGGTCAGAGAAGAAAGACTGAGAAGGAATAGCAAGAGTAAGCTAGCGTCATAGGCAGAGCCAGTTTATGAAGAACTTTCTATGCTAGGTCACTATTTAGTTTTCAGTTTTATTCTGAAAGTTATTTAATCTGTTAAGGGATTTTATGCAGAGAGTAATGTGATGAGGCGTTTTTATATCTACCTTTATATTTCTCTTAAGGAAAGGATCCACGAGGAAGGTACTTGTTATTTCTAGTAATTTCAGCAGTGTAGTCCTACTTGTGGAAATCAGTCTTTTAACTCTGAAATACAGTTTGAAGAACAGTGTCAATTTTGTATTTTAGAATATGAGTAACCATGAAAAATTTAGACATTAAAACATTTCAGTGTTGTCGGTTGGAATGTTGTCCAGTACTCCAAAAAGGTTGTGGGTTTGATCTCTGGATGGGACATACAGAGGAGGCGACCGATTGATGTTTCTCTCTCACATTGATGTTTCTCTTTCTCCTTCATCTCTCTCTAAAATCAGTAAACATATCCTTGGGTGAGGATTTTAAAAAATGTAAGAAAACCCACAAGCATTTCAGTGTTTATAGCATTGATGTAAATTGAAAATACAGCTGAAATTTTGGGGTATTCTGCTCGTTGAAAATATCTGCTTCTGGTCAGCTACAAGATTTTGATTTGTAATCATTTCTAAGGGGCTAGAAGTTTGTTGGAATTTAATTGATTGAGTGTGACTCTAATTCAGGCTCAATTTCTAATGATCGAAATTCCCTTTATAGAGGGAATGAATTTCCAGGGGGAAATAATCACACCTGGTTTTCCACAATGCCTGACTCATCTTACATTGCCACTGGCAATGTGCGAGGTTCTAGTTTCTCTACGTTGCTGTCACCAACACTCGTTCTTTTCTATTTTTTAAAAAATTTAATATTACTGCTATCATTGTGGGTATGAAGTGGTGTCTCACAGTGGTTTTAATTTGCATTCCACTAATGACATTGAGCATCTTTTTATGTTTTTGTTGGCCATTTGTATATCTTCTTTGGAGAAGTATCTATTCAAGTTTTTTGACCATTTTAAAATTGGGTTGTTTGGCTTGTGTTTTTCTATATTCTGGATACTAGACTCTTGTCAGATATATGATTTGCAAATATTTTCTCCCATTCCATGGGCTGTATTTTCACTTTCTTGATAATGCCCTTTAATGCATAAAAGTTTTAAATTTTGATGAAGCCCAGTTTATTTTTGTTGTTCATGCTTGTGGTATCACGTACCTAAGAATCCATTACTGAATCTTAAGTCATGAAGATTTATCCCTATGTTTTCTTCTAAGAGTATTTAACAGTTTAGCTCCTATATTTAGGTCTTTGAACCATTTTGAGTTAATTTTTATATATAGTATAAGATAGGGGTACACCTTCATTGTTTTGCATGTGAATATCCAGTTGTTCCAGTACTACTTGTTAAAAGAGACTATTTCCTATGTGAATGGTCTTGGCATCTGTTGAAAATCAGTTGGACATAAATATATGGGTTTGTTTTTGGACTCTCAATTCTATTCCTTTGGTCTGTATATCTGTCCTTATGCCCTGAACACTATAGCTGGGTTAATGGTGATAAAGTCCTTTAGTTTTTGCTTGTCTTGGAATCTCTGTGTCTCCCCCAATCCTAAGTAATAACTTTGCCAGGAAAATTATTCTAGGTTGTAGGTTCCTTTCAGCATTTTAAAGACATCCTGTTACTCCCTTCTAGCTCATAAAGTTGCTGCTGAAAAGTCAGCTCATAGTCTTAATGGGGTTTTCCTCTCGCTTCCTTCAAGATTGTTTCTTTTTTCCCCTCCCTCCCTCTCTTTCTTTCTTTTTTAATTACACTTTATTAAAGTTATTCGGGTGACAAAGGTTAATATGAACATATAGGTTTCAGGTGTGGGTTTCTATGTTACAAGATCTGTATATTGCACTGTGTGCCCACCACCCAAAGTCATATCTTCTCCTGTCACTATATATTAAGACCCTTTTCACCCCCCCACCTCCTTACTTCTGGCAACCACCATACTGCTGTTTGTGTCCACAAGTTTCAGTTTTATATCCCACATGTGAGTGAAATCATACGGTTCTCGACTGTCTCTGACTGACTTATTTCACTTAGCGTAATATTCTCAAGGTCCATCCGTGTTGTGGCAAGTGTCAGTATTCCATCCTTTTTTTATGACTGAGTATATTCCATTGTGTCCATGTCCCACGTCTTTTTTATCCAGCCCTCTTTGCAGGACACTTTGGTTATTTCCATGTCTTGGCCACCGTGAATAATGCTGCAAGGAACATTAGGGGTGCATATAGCTTTGCAAATACATGCTTTCTAGTTTTTTGAATATGTACCTAGGAGAGGGATTGCTGGGTCATATGGTAGCTCTATTCTTAAATTTTTCAGGAATCCCCAGACTGCTTTCCATAGTGGTTGTACCAGTCTACATTCCCACCAGCAGTGAATGAGGGTTCCCTTCTCTCCACAACCTCTCCAACACTTGTTATTGCTTGTCTTATTGATAACCGCCACTCTAACAGGTGTGAGGTGGTATCTCATTGTAATTTTGATTTGCATTTCCCTAATTGCTAGTGAGGTCGAACATCTTTGCATATGTCTGTTGGATGTTTGTATGTCTTCTTGGGAGAGGTGTCTGTTCAGGTCCTCTGCCCACTTTTTTGTTGGGTTATTTGGTGTTGAGTTCTATGAGTTCTTTATGTATTTTGGATATTAAGTCTTTGTTGAAGCTACTGTTTGCAAATATCATCTCCCATCTAGTTGGCTGCCTGTTTGTTTTGTTGTTAGTTTCTTTCTTTATCTTTAACTTTTGCCATTTTAATTACAGTGTGTCTGGGAGTGGATCTCTTTGGGGTCTTTTTGTTTGGAACTCTGTTTCCTAGACCTGGATGTCTGTTTCCTTTTCCAGGTTAGAAAGGTTTTCAGCTATTATTTCTTTAAATAAAGTTTCTGTTTCTTCTCTCTCTCTTCTCCTTCTGGGATCCCTATAATGTAAATGTTTGTGTGCTTGATCTTATCCCAGAAGTCCCTTAAACTATTCTCATTAAGTTTTTTTTGTTTTCCTTTTTGCTGTTCTGATTTATTTCCAGTAGTTGGTTTTCCAGGTTGCTGATTTGTTCTTATGTATTGGATAATCTTCTGATTCCTTCAAAATGTTTTTCATTGCAGTTACTGTATTCTTCACCTCTGCTTGGTTATTTATTACATTTTCTCTTTGTTGAAGATTCTCTGTTACACTCTCAAGTTTGGTGAGCATCTTTATGACTGTTTTTTGAATTCTTTATCAAGCAAATTACTATCTCTGTTTCCTTAGGATTTTTCCCCTGGGGATTTTTCTTGTTCCTTGATTTTAGAAGTGTTCTGTTTTCATTTTGTTTGACTTTCTATGATTATTTATATGAGATACAGAATAGCTCTCCTAGTCTTGAAAAAGTGGCCTTGTGTGGAAGTTGCTTCTGCATAGGCTCTGTTTGCTGGATAGTTTTGGCAGGCCAGTTGGAGTTGCTTAGATGCCTATGGAGTCTGGGGTGCTGGCCTACTGAGCTGGAGTAGCCCTGAGTGGGGAGGCTAGGTGCATGTAGTAGTGCCCTGTTAATCCTGCTTGCTCCCTTAGTTTGGCGCTGAAATTGGTTCATTGGATGTTTATGGGACTGCTCTGCGATGACCTTGCAGGTAGGCCAGAGTACCTGGATAAAGCTCCCAGCAACCCTATGGACGTGGACAGGGCTGTATGTAATGGCTCTCACTGGTATATTAGACCCCAGAGAATTCTCGCAGTTCTTGGAGAGCTCCTGTGGCCCCCCAGCCTTTTTTATACCATTTATCTCTTGTTTGTTTTATAGTGAGTAGTCTTGTGTAGAAGCAACCCGTGTAGGCTGGGTAGTTTTGGCAGGTCAGTTGGAACCTGGCAGTCACTTATGGCACCTGGGGCCCTGGCTGGCTGGACTGGATCGGCTGTGGGCAGAGAGGCCAGGTACTTGTGGTAACACCCTGTTGATCCTTTGTGTTCCCTTTGTTTGGAGTGCGTGGGGCCATGTAGCTTGGAATGGGCTGTGGTTTGTTTTAAGCAGGCCAACATACCCTAATAGAGCTTCTGCTTGCCCTGTGGAAGTGGAGGGGGGTGTAAACTGTGGTGCTCAACAGCACCTCTAGTCTGGAGAGTTGTGGCAGCTCATGGAGAGCTTCTGCAGTTTACCAGCTTCTCTGTTTGGTCTCTTTCTCTCCTGGTTGAGCATTCATACTTGTCTCACAGGAGTCATTGTTCTCTATGTATACATGTATATTTCAGTTTGCTCATGGTGGGTACAGTTCAGTATCCTCCTATGCTGTCACCATTTTGGATCCCCTTTCACCTCTTTGATTAAATTGATTACTGGGTATTTTATTGTTTTGGATAACTTTATAAGTGACATTGCTTTTTAAATTTTATTTTTTGATTGTTCATTGCTGGTGTATAGAAACACAACTGATTTTTGCTGGCGACATTGATTTTAACAGTCATTTACTTTCTTCTTTACATATGTGAGCTGGATTATATAGGTAAATAAGAAAGTGGAAAGTGAAGCACTAAAGAATTTTGATCTCTGATGTATGATTATCCTGAATATGAATAAGTATGGAACGTCTGTATAGCATAGCATTGAATGATTATTTAAATTGTTGCATTCCTGGCTAGTATCATGTTACATATACTTGGCCATTATAGAAGATAAAACACTTCATTTTGTTTTCTTTAACCTTGAGAAAGGTTTGAATATAATAATTCATTTAAAAATTATTGTTATTTGTGACTTAAATTCTGATGTTACAGAGAAAGCCTTAGACATAAGCCACATTTATTGCCAAATCTGGTTTAGAGATCCATGAATAATACACACAAGTAAGATTGGAGTGGAGCTGATTTGAATATACAAATTATCATTAATATACTTTAGTTTCCCTTTCTTAGTTTTCCTTGAAAGAAGTAAGAAATGCCAATTTATACAATAATTGGATGGTCTAGAAAAGCTCGCATTTCATGACACAGACCTGTATTTGGCTCCTGGCTTCACTATTTAAGAGGTGTCATTGGACAAGTTACTTAAAAAGTAAGAGTGACAGGGATGTAAAGTTCAGCATAGGGAACACAGTCAATAATATTGTAGTAACTATGTATTAGACTTATTGGAGGATCACTTCATAAATTATATAAATATCTAACCATTATGCTGTATACCTGAAACTAATATAATACAGTAAAACCTCAAGATAATGGACTAATTTGGGCAATGGGGTATCCGTTAAAGCTGAGAGTCTGTTATATAATAGTAGGTTTTCTGAACACTTATATTAAAAAGTTGACAAATTAATTAGCTTACTGGTTTTTTACTTATGTAGAAATGTTTGTGTAATTTTAAATTTATATTGAATAGGTCTAGTAAATGTGTGCATTCACCAGTCACTGAGATTAAACAAATGCACAGGGATGGGGCGTGGCTTAGTGCACTTGGGAACATGAGTGGGCACGAGTTAAAACTGCTGCAAAAAGTCATGTCACGTGAAGACAGAACCAATTTACCTGCATGATACACGATGCAGTGTGATCATGTGCTAGTCATTTGCCACATATTTTTTATAAGTGGTGACTTGTGGATTTAAGTATGTAGACTATACTTGTAGATATGTAATATTTACTTATGTTGGAGAAATTACTACAGTGTTTTTTCCAGCATATGGCCTGTTGCTAAAATTTGTTAAAAATAACCAAAAAATAACCTATTAATTATAAGCAAATCTTGGTTAAAAGCATTTCAAAATTAACAGGGTGTTAATTTTCACATGTGACATTCAGGCTGGAAACTTTGTCCGTTAAATCCAAAGTCTTTTAAATCGAAGTACGCAAAATTGAGGGTTTACTGTATTGAATGTCAACTGTAATTTTAAAAAATAATAAAAAATAAGAGTGTAAACTTACAAAGTGCTTGATACATGCTAGGCACTGTTATAATCTCTTTATATTATTGATCTAAGTCTCAGTTTTCTTTCTTTATGGAAAAGTAGTGGACCCTACCTCTGTTTATAGTGTTGTGAGGATTAAAGGAAATAATGCATGTTAATTACTCAGTCAGAAATATGGTAAGCATTTAAGATACAGTAGCTATCTTTATCATTTATAACTTCACCTAACACCAGCAAAGAAGAGAAAAGGGTAACCAGTGCAATGAAATGCATATTTATTTGGCTATATAATCTTCTTTTTGGAAAGCAGTGTGACAATATGTGTAAAGTTTTAAAATGTTTCTTAGGCATAGTGATTCCACATGTAGGAATCGATCCTATGATAACAATCAGAAATATGAAAAGAGATTTATATTTATTATAGAATTATTTGTAATTTATCATAGAATTTGTAGTGGGTTCACTTAAATATTGAATAGTTAAAGCCATGATTTAGCTGTATAATGTGACATTAAGCAGTTATTAACATGGTTATGAAAAGTTTTAATAACAAGGGAAAGTGATACAACTTTAATAAAACATATAAATAATAGTACAGTGTGATACAAATGATGTAAAATAAGCATGGAAAAAAGACTTACTTATGGTTGGATCAGAGAAGCAGAACCACTGTGAACCATACTGATACAAGTGATACAGAATAAGGGATTAAACTTGAAGAAATTCAGGCAGCGGGTAAGAAGTATATTACAAAGCTGCTGTTGCCTTTGCCTCCTGTGTTGGGTGAGCTGGGCCACTCTGGGCAGGGTGGCGGCAGTGAGGAAGGAGAGCTGAAAGGTTGGGAGAGCAAGGATATACTAGAACCTGTGAGAACTATAACACAGGAGGACAAATGTGATCTGTGAATGTTAACATTATGGGTAACCAATATTTTCTCTATAACTTCCAATGAACATTATTTTTAGTCTTAGAAAAAAATAATAAACATTTTATTAGATACCAATGTAATGAATAATATATGAGGATTGGAGGCTAATTACAAAGGCAGTAACTTAAGTCAGCAAATGATGGAACCAGGGTTAGAACTTTGATCACAGATATTAAATTACAGCACTCATTATAGTTTTTGCAATTACATTTTAAAAGCTAAATTCAGTTTGTCATATTTTGAGAGAAACCACAGTGATTTTTATAGCTGGTAAATTTTCAGTCTTACTAATTAAACTGGCCTCAAATAACTTGTTTTGAACTTTGGAAGACTTTGTATGATTAAAATAAGATAGTATTTTATTTATTTTGAAATAATCACAAGGTACCAGGAAAGTTGTAATAATAGTACAGAAACTTTTTTCCCCTTAATTATTTGAGAGTACCCACCAAGTACTTTAGTGTAAGATTCCGACAAACAAGGATATTTTCCTTGTAGAAAAGGCTGATTTCAGGGCTCGGACAGGAAAAGAACAGGATAGGACTGGAAAATCTGGTGGGAGAAAACAAAGACGTGATCAAGAATGATGGGAACATGTCAGAAAGACACAGGAGCCTTTTGAATGAGCCTCTACTAGCCAAACTGGGGACAGTTGGGCATCAAAGTAATAACTGTAACATTATAATACATTGAATAAAACAGTAATCCATGAGTGAATGGAATATTTGATGAGAAATGGGATAATTACTGTAGTAGACAGAATAATGACCCCAAAAGATGTCCATATCCTAATACTGGGAACCTGTGAATATGTTACTTTATATGGCAAAAGGAAGTTTGCAAATTTGGTTCAGTTAAGGACTTTTGGGTGGGAAGATGATCCTGGATTACCCAGACAGGCTCCGTGTGATCACAGAGGTCCTTAAAAGTAGAAGGAGGCAGAAGAGGAGTTTGGAATAACGTGATGTGAGAAGAGGTCAGTCTGCTATGGCTGGCGATGAAGATGGGAAAATGGCTACAAGCCAGGAATCTGGGCAGCCTCCAGAAGCTGATAAGCATAGCAATCAATTGTATAATTTTTGATTTTTTAATTTTCTTTTTTTGTTTTGTTTGTTAATCCTCACCCCAGGATATTTTTTCCACTGATTTTTAGAGGGGAGGGGAGAAACATTGATGTGGGAGAGACGCATCTATTGGTTGTCTACAGCGTGCACCCCGACTGGGGTCAGGGATCGAACCCACAACCCAGGTATGTGCCACTTGACTGGGAATTGAACTGACGACCCTTCCGTGCACGGGCTGATGCTCCAACCACTGGCTAGGGCTGTTGTGTAATTTGAAACATTTTTATTTTAAAACACACGTGGATAATGGCCAAGACTAGGATAAGAAATTTGTGTGACTTTTAAAAAGAAATGATACTTCAGAGAGACTATGGGTGCTTTTTCAGATTCTGCACCTTTATAACACACTAATGGTCACATGTTCACTTTCTTCTTTTCCCTATTGTTAAATGAGAGAAGCACTGCTTTAAGTACTGTTAAAAACAGAAAGATTACTGTGTCAGTTATCAATTTATTTTCTTTCTGCTACAAATTCACAGTTCAGTACATGCTCTGCAGTAATGGGACTGGACTCTTAAGCATTTCTCCTTTACAAAGAGTGTGATGTAACTAAGCTTTATCAGGTGTTGGGGGCACTAAGTGCTAGAGGAAACTTGCTGGAGGAAGGGTTTTCTTGTGTTCTTCCTAGTTCTCTTGAGCTGCGCTTTCATTTTTCTTGCTCCTGCTGCATGGTCTGTCAGCAGTACATATGGATGGGGACATCTGGTGTTGCTCTGTCTCAGCCATGTGCTGAGAGAACACAGGTCTTCAGTGAGCTTGTAGCCCCACTCCAGACCTGGTGACCACCTTGCCATGGCCCTTCTGAAGTGGACACCACCTACCTAAGGCCTCGTGCCTGCAGTGCCCCAATTGCCTCTGCTTGCCTGCACTCAAGAGGATTGTTTCCTGCTTGTCTGGCAACAGTGGACTGGCTCTGGTTTTGGAAAACCCAGTGAAATTCTCTGTTATCTAGTGTGCTGCAACCATATCTTCTCCAATGAGAAACCCCAGCCTTGGGGAGGGGACCCATCTGCCAAGTTTATCTTATTGGGTACTCTCCCTCAGCCCTATTTTCCCCAACATAGTTTATTATTTTTCTTAAAATTAAAAACAGCTTTTGTAGACTTACAATTGACATACAGTAAACTACATATTTAAAGTTTATGCTTTGCCAACCTTTGAGATAGTTACGGAACTATGAAACCATCACCATAATGAAGTTAATGAAGATATCCATCTCTCCCAGAGATACCTGATGCCCCTTTGGGATCCCTCTCTCCTGCCCCCGTAACATCTTTATAGCTACTATCCTATCATAGTTTAATAATTATTATGCTAAGCACTCTCTGTTTAATTACGGTGTACTTTCTGCCTCTTGACTGAACCCCTTCTAATACAGATTTGGTGCCTGGTGGGGTTCTAGGAGATAGACCTAAAAATGTGAGGTTTTGGTATTGGTTTGGTCATGCCTTTGGGCCTGAGCCCAGTGTTGAGCTCCTTGCCAATGGAAATGGGATGCTAGTAATTCATGGCATCACAATTTATCAAGCTGTCATCTGTGGTTGATTGTCATGTATAGTCATGTGCTGCCTAATGGCCTTTCAGTGAGCGATGGACCACATATATGAGGACAGTCCCATAAGATTATAAGGGAGCTGAAAAATTCCTGTCACCTACTGACATTATAGTGCATCATGTGTTTGTGGTGATGCTTGTATAAACAAACCTGTGCTGTCAGTAGTAGTCAAGTACAGCACATATAATTGTATACAGTATATACTAGATAATTATGATATTAATTGATATGATTAATTGATAATAAGTGACATATTGGTTTATACATTTACTGTACTAATTGTTTTAGAGTGTACTCTTTCTACTTATAAAAACATTTACTATAAAATAATATGTTGTGTTACGCTGGCAGCAGCCTCATGCATCTTGTGTTTATCCCTCTCTCTTGGTTGTACCATTTTTTGTGTGCTTGATTTAATCCCATGTTGGCCACTAAGCATATAAAATCCACTGCTAATGTTGTCAGTAAGATGCTTCATTGAGTGATTGACTTGGAAACAAAATTAAAAGTGGTTAAGGGCAATGAAAGTGGAAAATCAGTGATAGTTATTGCTCTCCAGGCAGGCTCCTTAAAAAGTTTGAAGAACATGACTCTGATACCAAAAGATTTTCATTGGAAGGAATGTTCATGGCATTAATCTGCTTATAAGCTAACCACCAGGGACATATTTCTAAAAAGAATGACACCTCCCTGAGAAGAGCCTTTGGGAGTATTCTAGAAGAAAGCATCGTTATCATAGGCAATGGCAGCTCTGTGATATTATTGCCCCCGAAGACCTTCCAGTGGGAGAAGATGTGGAGGTGAAAGGCAATGATACCAATGATCCTGACCCTGAGTAGGCCTAGGCTAGTATGTCTTAGTTTTTAACACAAATGTTTTGTTTTAGTTTGTTTTTAATAAATGTTTAAAAAGTTAAAAAAGATTTAAAAATAGAAGTTTATAGAATAAGATAGATATAAAGAAAGAATATTTTTATAAAGCTGTATAATGTGTTTGTGTCTTAAGCTAAGTGCCATTACAGAAGTGAAAAGTTTTAAAAAATTAAGTTTATAAAATAAAAGTTACAGTAAGCTAAGGTTAATTTATTATTGATGAAAGTTATTTTATGAATTTAGTGTAGCCTAAGTGTACAGTGTTTATAAAGCCTACAGTAGTATACAGTAATGTCCTAGGTTTTCACATTCACTCACCACTCACTAACTCACCCAGAGCAACTTCCAGTCCTGCAAGCTCCTTTCATGCTAAGTGCTCTGGCCATTAAAAAAAATCTTTTATATTGTATATTTACAGTACCATTTCTATGTTTAGATATGTTTAAGTACACACATACTTGCCATTGTGTTACATTGCCTACAGTGTTCAATATAGTCTCATGCTGTACAGGCTTGTGGCTGAGGAGTGATAGGCTATCCCATGTAGCCTGGGTGCGTAGGTGGCTGTATATACCATCAAAGTTTGTGTAAGTGCACCCTGTGATGTTCCCACAGTGAAGTTGCCTGATGTCACATTTCTAGAACACATCCCCTTCGTTAAGCAGCGCATGACTGTATTGCCAACTGACTCACATGCCTCAAAGCCCAGATGGCTGCTACATTTGACATGTGTGGCAGTAATTATAACTGTAAAGACTGGAGTGTGAAGTGAAATCTTTTGAGTGTAATTGAGTACTTGAAGAGCGAAAACGACAGCTTGGATGTGTTAACTCTCAGCTCAAGGTCTGCCCTTTGTTCACTCTTTTTTGATTACACATTTTACTTCAGAAGAAATAATTACATCTCCTCCCAATTGTGAACTGTGATGCTTGCTCATTAAAAAAATTTTTTTGGTATAAAAGTATTGCACACTTAGGAAACTTGAATAAATGAAACAGATTTCTTTCTTTTTTAAAAAATATATCTTTATTGATTTCAGAGAGAGGAAAGGAGAGGGGGAGAGACAGAGAGAGAAACATCAATGATGAGAGAGTCATTGATCAAGCCCGCAACCCGGGCATGTGCCCTGACTGGGAATCGAACCCCGATTGTCTGGATCCTCGGTCGACGCTCAACCGCTGAGCCACGCCCGGCCAGGCGTGAAACAGATTTCTATTAAGAATATGGTGTATTCTTTTAGGCTTTTGTCTGGTATGTTATATAAAATGAAATAGACTTTAGTAAGTTTTAATTTTTAATTCTGAAACATGCAGGTATACATAATATAAAAGTCCCACCCAGAGTCCCATATAGAGTCCCACCCAGAGTTTATATATATTAACAGATTGTTTTGTGAAGGTCTTAATTTTGTGTGTGTGTGTGTGTGTGTGTGTGTGTGTGTGGCCATAGTTAAGAGGTGGTCATATTCAGAGGCTCTGTGGAAGATGATATTAAGAGAGGCCATGTGTGCATTCATTCTACAAATATTAAGTATCTAGGCTAATATGCTTTAGTTTTTAACAAAAATGTTTTGTTTTAGTTTGTGTCTTAGTTTTTATGTGCCAGGCACTGTTTGGATATTTCATGATATACCCATAAAATAAAGATTCCTGTCTTGGAGTTCATATTCTTGCCACAGAGATGGACACTAAACCAATAAATATAATATGTAAATAAAGTATAGCATGATAGGAAGTAATGAGTATTATGATAAATAAAAAATGTAGAGAAGATTAAGAGGAGTGAGGTTTGGTAGGTACTTAGGCAGGTTGCAGACATTTGTCAGATGAGAGTGTGGTATACAGAAAAGAAGGCCAAGAACAGTTCTCTGGGGTGATACTTTAAAGAAGCAGTTGTTATAATCACTTGATCTGGTACCCCATAACTCTCCATCATTAACATAGTAGGACAAATAACACCAAACTCTATAGATCATTGGGCATGCTCAGCGTTTTGTTCAGAAAGTATGCATAAATTATGGAGTGATGTGGGCGGAATTTTTTACCTCATAAATGTGAATCTCTATAATCTCATCTATTTTGCCTTTTAAAGAACTTTATATGACTGGGATATAGTGTTTGTATTCTTTGTGACTTGCTTTTGTTCAGGGTTATTCTTGTGAAATTCATGTATGTTGTTCATGTAGCTCTCATTCATTTTTATTATTTAGAGAATTACATTATATGCACCTACCACAGTTTGTTAATTCCACTTTTATGCATAATGCTCAGTAATGTTTAATATCAAAAAGGGCAACTCATTTGCCTATGTTTGCATAAGGACAAAGGAAGTATATATTGGGGAAGATGAGGACATGAGTTCTGTCACTTAACAGTAGCAACATTCTTGATTCTATTATGGTTGGTATTTTTGGGGAAATAGTAAAGAATTGTTGCTGTGGGAGAAAAATCAACGTGAGCATACATTAAACATTGGGAACAGTTTGTATGAGCCTCTGCAGTTCAAAGAATTGCTGTCTTAGAGAAACCTGTTTGCTAACCTTAAAAATTAAAAATATATTCATTTTGTTTCATTTGTTGGAAAAATCAAATTGTGAAGCAGTTGTCATGGAATCTGAAAAATTTGCTTTGGCTGACGGTAATAGTTAATAACCTTAGATGAGGATTGCTTTTAGTTTGGGTTGCTTCATATTAGAGAAATTAGCTGGGTAACCTTTGGTTTCCTTGGAAAGAACTATTGGGCATCTTATTATTGCTTAAAAAGTTAAGCCTTGCTGTTTTTTCCTGATGTGACACTTTTGCTCAACCATTTCTTTTTTTGTTTGTTTTAAAATATATTTTTATTGATTTCAGAGAGAGGAAGGGGGGAGAGAGAGAGAGAAACATCAGTGATGAGAGAGTCATTGATTGGCTGCCTCCTGCACGCCCCCGACTGGGGATGGAGCCCGCAGCCCCACATGTGCCCCAACTGGGAATCGAACCTCGATCTCCTGGATCCTAGGTCCATGCTCAACTGCTGAGCTACGCCTGGCTGGGCTCAACCATTTCTTTAAAAGCTTTAAAAAACTGTGCTCTATGGGAATTTTTCTATACAGGGTGGGGCTAAAGTAGGTTTACAATAGTTTGTATGGAAAATAATACAGTAATTAATAAATAAAAATGCAAGCATAAACTCTGTGTTTTGCATACTCACAACTGTAAATCTCCTTTTGTCCCACCCAGTAGTATATGTTAGTAGTTCCCAGTTGTTAGAACTCTTGGAAATCATGATGCTTTTTAAGGAACACTATGAAGTTACAGATATATTTCAGTTATTGTATGAGTTGAGTACACTATTTCGGAGGAAATGTTGTAGTACAATATATGAGTAATATACATACATGACCATGAGCACATTTTTAAGAAAAGTAACCTGTTTAATGAAATGTGATTTGGCTATTGTAAATGTAACAATAAAATAGTTAACTAGCTGTTCATACTTTTCCCGTTGGTGCTTGCTATAGTATATATTCTTTTGATGTATATTGTATAAGATACATTTATGGAGAAAAACAAATTTAAATTACTATCCATTTAATCTTCTTTGCAAATTAGGAAAAGATTACCGTTATTTTAGCAGTGGAGTATTTTGGTCCAGTTTTACCAGTGATGCTCAGAAATGTAGCTTGACAACCAATAGAATATGAGCTTGTTTAGAGGCTTTCTAATGGAAATGGTTAGCTTTTTCATTAGTGTTACCTGGCACTGAACTAGTTAATGTCAGAATGTGAGTCATCTTCAGACTTAAGTTATTTGGAAATGAATTTCCTGAAAGTAATGCTGGTCTTAAGAACTTAACTAAATGCATCCCCATATGTGAAATGAAGTTTTAGAATGTAATTTTGTGTAGATGAGTTGTATGGTATTGTCACACATTTAAATGTGAGGTTAGAATTTATTGTGATGCTTAGGGAAGTTTTTAAATTTTGCAATGACCAGATCAGCATTAGATGAGTAACTGGCATTTATGCTCTTAAGTCATATAGATAATCACATGTGTCACTCAGGGTGCTCAGGTTCTCAAAAATGAGGCCAAGAAAAAATCAGCAAAATCAAGAGTTGGATTTTTTGGAAAAGATCAACAAAATTAATAAACCTTTAGCTAGATTTAGTAAGAAAAAAGAGAAGATGCAACTAAAATTAGACATGAAAGGGGGAACGTTACTGCTGATTTTACAGAAATAAAACAGATTATGAAAGAATAATATGAACAGTTGTAGAGCAAAAAATTGGATAACCTAGTTGAAATGGATATATGCTGAGGAACACACAACCTAACAAAACTGAATCATAAAGAAATAGAAAATACAAATAGACTTATTACTAGTAAGGAGATTGAATTAATAATTTAAGACCTCCCAAGAGAGAAAGGCCCAGGACCAGATGACATTACTGGTGGTGAAATCTACCAAGCACTTAAAGGACAATTAACAGCAGTCCTTCTTAAAGTCTTACAAAAAGTTGAAGAGAAGGGAACATTTACTAGCTCATTCTATAAGGCCAACATTACCCTGATACCAAACCAGACAAAGACACTAGAAGAAAACTACAGACCAGTGCATGCATGCCTCACTTTTTTTCAAATCCTCACCTGAGGGTATTTTTTCCATTGCTTTTCAGAAAGAGAGTAGGGAGAGGGGGGGAGAGAGAGATGTGAGAGATACACATTGATTGATTGCCTCCCACACGTGCCCCAACTGAGGTACCTTTTCTTGACCGGAATTTAACCCAAGACCCTTCAGTCTACAGGCCAACACTCTAACCACTGAACCAAACCAGCTAGAGCCAGGCATACCTCATTTTATTGTGCTTTCCTTTATTGCACTTTACAGATACTGTGTTTTCATCAACATCAAAATGATACTTTACCAGCAAAAAGATTATTACTTGTTGGAGGCTCAGATGATTAGCAATTTTTAGCAATAAAATATTTTAAAATTAGTGTATATACAAATTTTTTTTTTTTTTTTTTTTTTAGACATAAAGCTATTAGACACTTAATAGGCTACAGTATTGTGTAAACGTAACTTTTATATGGGCTGGGAAACCAATAAATTTTTGTGACTTGCTTTATTGTGATACTTTATTGCAATGGTCTGGAATCAAACCTACAACCTCTCGAAGGTATGCTTGTATTTCTTATGAATATTGATGTAAAAATCCTCAATAAGTACTAGCAAACCAAATTAAACAGGACAATGACCAAGTTGGACTAATTGCTAGAATGCAAGGATGGTGCAACATATAAAAAGTAATCGGTGTAATATGCCACATTAACAGCCTAAAGGGAAGAAACTGATCACCATATCAGTTGATGCAGAAAAGGCCTTAGACAAAATTCAGTGGTTTTTTATGATAAAAAATGCACAACAAACTAAAAATAAAAGGAAATTATCATACCATAATAAAGGCCATATATGAAAAATGCACACTTTACATCATACCCAGCCATGAAAGACTGAAAGCTTTTCCTTTAAGATCAGGAACAAGACAAGGATGCCTGTTTTTACCACTTCTATTCATCATAGTACTGGACGTCCTAGCCAGATAAATAGGCAAGAATAAGAACTGAATGGCATTCAAATAGGAAAGGAAGAAGTAAAGTTATATATGTTTACAGACAAGTGATCTTACATGTATAAAGCTGTAAAGGCTTCCCAAAAAATCCTATTAGAACTAATGAATGGATTCAGCAAAATTGCAGGAGGTACAATTAGCATGCAGAAAGAATGTATTTCCATTCCTAAATAGTAACAGTGAACAATCCCAAAAGGAAGTAAATGAAACAATATCTCTTGCAGTAGCATCAAAAAGAATAAAATACTTAGGAATGAATTTACCAAGGATGGCAAAAGACTTGTACACTGAAAACTATATAATATGTTGCTGAAAAACATTAAAGAAGGTACAAATAGATGGATAGACATCCTATACTCATGGATTGATAGACTTAATATTGTTAAGACATCAATATTGTCCAAAGCAATCTGTAGATTCAATGTAATCCCTATTAAAATCCCAATGACATTTTTTTGCTGAAATAGAAAAATCCATCCTAAAATTCTTATGTAATCTCAAGGGACCTCAACTAGTCAAAACAATATTGAAAAAGAAGAACAAAGTTGGAGTTCTCATCCTTCCTGATCTCAGAACCTACAGTAATCAAAACAGTATGGTACTGGCATAAAAACAGACTTATAGACCAGTGGAATAGAATAGAGAGCCCAGAAATATATCCTTACATATATGGTCAAATTATTTTTGACAAGGGTGCCAACACCATTTAATGGGGAAAGGACAGCTATTTCAACAAATAGTTTGGGGAAAACTGGGCAGCCACAAACAAAAGAATGAAGTTGGGCCCTATCCTACATCATATATAAAAGTTAATTCAAAATGAATCAACGACCCGAACATAAGGGCTAATGTATAAACCTCTTAGATGAAAACATGGGAAAAGCTTCATGACCTTGGATTTGGCAGTGATATGTTAGATATGACATTAAAAGCATGGGTAACTAGAAAAAATGAGTTGGACTTCATTGGAATTAAAAATGTGTACATCATAGGATGTTATACAAAGTGAAAAGACTCATAGAATGGAGGGAAATACTTTTTTTTTCTTCTCCTTTTTTGTTTTTTAGAGAGTGGAAGGGAGGGGGAGAGGCAGAGAGAGAGGAACGTCGTTAATGTGAGAGAAACACATCGATTGGTCTCCCACCACCCACTGGGGCCGGGATTGAACCTGCAACCAAGGTACTTGCCTTTGACTGGAATCGAACCCGAGAGCCTTCAGTCTGCAGGCTGCCACTCTAACCACTGAGGCAAACTGGATACGGGTGTGGAGGTTAATATTTTTAAATCATATATCTGATAAGGAAAATATATACAGAATATAAAGAACTTTTGCAGCTCAGCAACAATAACCTGATTAAAAATGGGCAAAGGACTTGAATAATCATTTTTCCAATGGAGATACACAAATGCATAATAAGCATATGAAAAGATGCTCTACCAACATCACTAATCATTAGGGAAATACAAATCAAAACCACAGTGAGATACCACTTTATACCTATTAGGATGATTATAATCAAACAAAGAAAAAAGTGTTGGTGAGGATGTGAAGAAATTGGAACCCTTGTGTGTTGCTGGTGGGAATGTAAAATGGTGGAGGAGTTGTGGAAAACGAATACGGCAACTTTTCAAAAAAATTAAACATTAAATTTCCATATGATTCAGCAATTCACCTTCTGGGTATGTACCACAGAATTGTGAAAGCAGGGACTCAGATATATGTACAGGCATGTTCATATCAGCGCTATTCACAGTAGTCAACAGGTACAACCAAAGTGTCCATCAGTGAATGAATGGATAAACAAAATGTGCTATATATATATATATGTAATAGAATACTATTTAGCGTTAAAACAAGAAGGAAATTCTGATGTATTTTACAACACGGATAAATTTTGTAGACATTATGCTAAGTGAAATGTCAGACATAAATGGACAGAAAGTGATTCCACTTATATGAAGGACCTAGAACACCTAGTGTTTAGTGAGTACAGAGTTTCAGTTTGGGGAGATGAAAACGCTCTGGAGATGGAGGCTGGTGATGGTGACACAGCGTCATGAATGTCACTGAACTTTACACTTAAAAATGTTTAAAATGGTAAATTTTATGTATATTATACCACAATAAAGAAAATGAGGCTGAAAGCCTTCTAAAAAGATCACTGGAAAGTTAAAATTATTTATTCACTGTATTAAAACAAACTTTTATATAAATAAATGTTCAAAAATACAGAAAAGACGACCTCAGTATAATCTTCACCTAGATTTAACATTATTAGTCTTTGGTTTAATTTTTTTTTTTAAATGTCCTTATTGATTTCAGAGAGAGAGAGAGAGAAACATCAATGATGAGAGTCATTGATCTGCTGCTTTCTGCACGCCCCTTACTGGGGATTGAGCCCGAAACCCGGGCATGTGCCCTGATGAGGAATTGAACCAGGATCTTCTGGATCCTAGGTTGATGTTCAACCCCTGGCAGGGCTGGTTTAATTTTTTTTGACTGGCATTTTTTTTTTTTTAAGTATTATCTGACCTCTCTTGCTTTTTACTTCCTTTAACATTTTTTACAAATTGAGATATAATTCACATACCATAAAATTCACCCATTAAAATGTACAATTCAGTAGTTTTTTTTGTTTTTTTAAACTTTATTTTTGTTTAAAATATTACAGATGTTCCTTTTTCTCTCCAATGACCTGTTCCACCCCATCCAATTCCCCTCCCCAGTCCCTCTACCCACCATGTCCGTGTCCTTGGGTTGTGCATATATGCATATAAATTCTTTGGTTACTCTCTCCCCCTCCACCCACCTGCCCTCCTCCATCCCTCTCACATTTGTTAGTCTCATCTGTGCTTCCATGTCATTGAATCTATTCTGTTCATCAGTTTATTAAGTTCTTTAGATTCCATGTATAAGTGAGATCATGTGATGTTTGTCTTTCTCTGCCTGGCTTATTTCACTTAGCATAATATTCTCCAGGGCCATCCATACTGTCCCAAAGGGTACGAGATTCTTCTTCTTTACAGCTGCATAGTTTTCCATGGTGTGAATGTCGCACAGCTTTTTTATCCACTCATCTACTGATGGGCACTTGGGCTGTTTCCAGATCTTAGCTATTGTAAACTATGCTGCTATGAACATCGGGGTGCATATGTTCTTTCTGATTGGTGTTTCAGGATTCTTAGGATATATTCCTAGAAATGGGATCACTGAGTCAAAAGGCAGCTCCATTTTTAATTTTTTGAGGAACCTCCATACTGTTTTCCATAGTGGTTGCACCAGTCTGCATTCCCACCAGCAGTGTACTAGGGCTCCCCTTTCTCCACATCCTCGCCAGCACAAGTCGTTTATTGATTTGTTGATGGCAGCCATTCTGACAGGTGATACCTCATTGTGGTTTTAATTTGCATCTCTCTGATGATTAGCAATGTTGAGCATTTTCTCATGTGTCTCTTGGCCATCTGTATGTCCTCTTTGGAGAAGTGTCTGTTCAGGTCCTTTGCCCATTTCTTAACTGGGCTCTTTGTTTTCCTCTTGCTGAGCAGCATGGGTTCTTTGTACACTTTGGAAATTAGCCCCTGATCAGATACATCCTTAGCAAATATGTTTTCCCAGACCGTGGGGTTCCTTTGTATTTTGAGGCTGTTTTCTTTTGATGTGCAGAGGCTTTTTAGTTTCATATAGTCCGATATGTTTATTTTTTCCTTTGTTTCTTTTGCCCTAGGAGATGTATCAGTGAAAATTCCATTATGTGGGATGTCTGTGACTTTACTGCCTATGTTTTCTTCCAGGATTTTTATGGTTTCGTGACTTACATTTAAGTCTTTTATCCATTTTGAGTTTATCTTTGTGTATGGTGAAAGTACCTGTCCAATTTTCCCAGCACCACTTATTGAAGAGACTGTCTTTACTCCATTGGATGCTCTTGGCTCCTTTGTTAAATATTAACTGACAATAATGGCGTGGGTCTATTTCTGGGGTCTCTATTCTGTTCCATTGATCCATATGCCTGTTGTTGTACCAGTATCAGGCTATTTTGATTACAATGGCTTTGTAATACAGTTTGAAATCCGATAATGTGATCCCTCCCACTCTGTTCTTTTTTCTCAAGATGACTGCAGCTATTTGGGGTCTTTTTTGTTTCCATATAAATTTTCGAAATGTTTGTTCTAGGTCTGTGAAATATGCTGTTGGTATTTTAATAGGAATTGCATTGAATTTAAAAATGGCTTTGGGTAGTATGGACATTTTAATGATATTAATTCTTCCAACCCATGAGCATGGTATATTCTTCCACTTGTTTACATCTTCCTCTGTTTCTTTTTTCAGTGTCACGTAGTTTTATGAGTACAGGTCTTTTACATCCTTGGTTAAGTTTATTCCTAGGTGTCTTATTTTTTTAGTTGCAATGGTAAATGGTATTGTTTTTTTAGTTTCTCTCTCTGAAAATTCATTGTTGGTGTATAAGAATGCCATTGATTTCCAGATGTTGATTTTATATCCAGCTACCTTGCCAAATTTGTTTATCAAATCTAGTAGTACTTTGATGGAGTCTTTAGGGTTTTCTATGTACAATATAATGTCATCTGCAAATAATGACAGTTTTACTTCCTCCTTTCCAATTTGGATACCTTTTATGTTTTCTTCCTGTCTGATGGCTGTGGCGAGGACTTCCAGTACTATGTTGAATAAGAGTGGTGAAAGTGGACCCCTGTCTTGTTCCTGTTATTAATGGAAATGGTTTTAGTTTTTGCCCACTGAGTATAATGTTGGCTGTAGGTCTGTCATATATGGTCTTTATTATGTTGAGGTATGATCCCTCTATTCCCACTTTCCTGAGAGTTTTTATCAGAAATGGGTGCTGGATTTTGTTGATTGCTTTTTCTGCGTTTATTGATATGATCATACAATTTTTGTCCTTCAGTTTGTTTATGTGATGTATCACATTTATTGATTTGCTGATGTTGTACCAGTCTTGCATCCCTGGAATAAATCCCACTTGGTCATGATGTATGATCTTTTTAATGTATTGCTGGACCCGGTTTGCTAGTATTTTAGTGAGGATTTTAGCCTCTGTGTTCATCAGGGATATTGGTGTGTAATTTTCTTTCTTTGTAGTATCTTTATCTGGTTTTGGGATTAGGATGATGCTGCCTCATAAAAAGAGTTTGGGAGTTTTCCCTCCTCTTGAATTTTCTGGAATAGTTTGAATAGAATAGGTGTTAATTCTTCTTTGAATGTTTGGTAAAACTCGCCTGTAAATCTTTCTGGTCCAGGACTTTTGTTTGCTGGGATTTTTTTGATTACTGCTTCAATTTCATTAGTTATCGGCCTATTCAGGTTTTCTGCCTCTTATTAATTCAGCTTTGGAATGTTGTATGCTTCTAGGAATTTGTCCATTTCCCCTGTGTTGTCCAATTTGTTGGCATATAGTTCCTCATAGTATTTTCTTAAAATCCTTTGTATTTCTATTGGGTCAGTTGTTATATCACCTCTTTCATTTCTGAGTTTATTTATTTGGGTCCTTTCTCTTTGTTTCTTAGTGACTCTGGCTAAAGGTGCATCAATCTTGTTTATCTTTTCAAAGAACCAGCTCTTGGTTTCATTGATTTTTTTGTATTTTTTTTAGCCTCTATGTCATTAATTTCTGCTCTGATTTTTATTATTTCCTTCCTTCTACTTCCTCGGGGCTTTTCTTGCTGTTCTAGTTCTAGTTCTTTTAGTAGTTGTGTTGGATGGTTCATTAGATCTTTTTCTTGTTTCTTGAGATAGGTCTGTAATGCTATAAACTTTCCTCTCAGGAATGCTTTCGCCATTTCCCATAGATTTTGGATTGTTGTCTGTTCATTTTTGTTTCTTTCCATGAAGTGTTTGATTTCTTCCTTGATCTCATTGGTAACCCATTCATTGTTTAATAACATGCTATTTAGCCTCCATGTGTTTGAATATTTTTGAGGTTTTGTATAGTAGTTTCATGGCATTGTTATCTGAGAAGATGCTTGATATGATTTCAGTCTTCTTGTATTTGTAGAGACTTGCCTTGTGCCCTAACATGTGGTCTATTTTTGAGAATGTTCCATGTGCACTTGAGAAGAATGTGTATTCTGCTGCTTTGGGATGAAATGTTCTGAAAATATCAATTAAATCCATTAGGTCTAGTGAGTCATGTAAGGCCTCTGTTTCCTTGTTGACTTTTCTTCTTAATGATCTGTCCAATGCTGACAGTGGGGTGTTAAAGTCCCCCACTATGATTGTGTTGCTGTCAATCTCCCCCTTAAAGTTCCTCAAGAAATTTTTAATATATTTCGGTGCTCCTATATTAGGTGCATAAATGTTTTGTTTGTTTTTTTAATATATCTTTATTAATTTCAGAGAGAGGAAAGGAGAGGGAGAGAGAAACATCAGCAATGAGTGAGTCATTCATCGGCTGCCTCCTGCATGCCTCTGGCCGGAGATGGAGCCCCCAACCCCGGGCATGTGCCCTGACTGGGAATCGAACCCCGATCGCCTGGATCCTGGGTCGATGCTCAACTGCTGAGCCATGCCCGGCTGTGCTGCATAAATGTTTATAAGGGTTATTTCCTCCTATTGGATTGATCCCTTTAGTATTATGTAGTGACAATCTTTGTCTCTTATTATCGTCTTTATTTTGAAGTCTATTTTGTCAGAAATAAGAATTTCTACTCCAGCTTTCTTTTCCTTTCCATTTGCATGGAATATTTTACTCCATCCCTTCACTTTTAGCCTGTGTGAGTCTTGTGCTCTCAGGTGGGTCTCGTAGACAGTGTATATTTGGGTCCTGTTTTCTTATCCATTCAGCTACCCAGGTCTTTTGATTGGACCATTTATTCCATTTACATTTAAGGTTACTATTGATACCAACTTATTTAATGCCATTTTCCCCTTTATGCTGATGTACCTTTCTCTCACTATTCTGTCTTTTTCTTAAAGCAGTCCTTTTAGCATTTCTTGCAATACTGGTTTGGTGCTACTGAACTCTTTTAGCCTTTTTTTTTTGCCTGGGAAGCTCTTTATTTCACCTTCAATTTAAAATGATAGCCTTGCTGGATAAAGCAATCTTGGTTGCATGTTCTTGCTTTTCATTACTTTGAGAACTTCATGCCACTTCCTCCTGGCCTGAAAAGTTTCTGTTGAGAAATCAGCTGTCAGCCTTATGGGGGTTCCCTTGTAGGTCACTGCTTGTCTCTCTCTTGCAGCCCTTAATATTTTCTCTTTGTCCTTGACATTTGCTGTTTTAATTATGATGTGTCTTGGAGTGGATCTCTTTGCGTCCCTCTTGTTTGGAACCCCCTGTGCTTCCTGAACTTGTGTGGCTTTCTCCCTTACCAGTCTAGGGAAGTTTTCTATCATTATTTCCTCCACCAAGTTCTCTATCCCTTGCTGTCTTTCCTCCCCCTCTGGCACTCCTATAATGCGAATGTTGTTTTGCCTCATGTTGTCCCAAAGTTCCCTTAGACTGTCCTCATGCTTTTTAAGTGTTTTTTCTTTTTGCTGCTCTGATTGAGTGATTTTTTCTACCTTGTCTTTTAAGTCATTTATTCTATCCTCTGCTTCATTGAGCCTGCTTTTAATTCCTTCCAGTGCCTTTTTGATATCAGCTACAGCATTCTTTATTTATATCTGATTTTTGTTTATGTTATGTATCTCTTTTTTCATGTTTTCCCTAAAGTCCTTGATCTTATCCTCTATTGCCTTGTTTTTCTCTTTAAGTTCCTTGAACATCTTCATCATCAATACTCTGAACTGTGTTTCTGATAACTTGCTTAATTCCATCTCATCAAAGACTTCTTTTGGCGATGTTTTCTTTAATTTGGGGGTTCTTTGTCTCCCCAGTTTGGTAGGCCTTAGTGTTTGTATCTATATATTAGATATATTTGCTGTGTCCCAGTCTTGTGGGATGGGATATTGTATTGTGGGTTCCCGTGGAGCCCAGAGGTGTGTTTTCCTTATACTTCTGAGCTCTTTGCTCTAGGCATGTCCCTCTTGTGGGTGTCCCTTTTGTGGTTTCTTTATGTTCTCCTGTTGTGGTTGGGTCTAGATTGTCGTTGATCAGTCCTTGGGAGGACTCTCCTCTCAGGTTGGCTAACTCTGTCTCTGCCCCAACCTCGTTGGGTAAGCTGTTGTACTGGTGCTGGCAAGGCAGGACAAGACACAACTAAACTTCTAGGAAACAAGGGGTATCCTACAAAATATCTTGACAGTCACAATGAAACCAACCCACATGAAAATAGAACTGGGAGAGTGAAAGGAGAACACACACACACACAAAAAACAAGCTTAAAAAAAAGAGAAAGAAAAGTAACGCTTAGAGAGATGTATATTGTTGTTAGTAGTGGTGAAAATTTAGGAAATAATAGTAAACTAAAATGTGAAAAAATAGATAAGCTACTGTGAGATAACAGAAGCAGAGAAAACATTCTGAAAGAAGGGCCAACAAAAAATTAAGGGGGAAAATAGGAATAGGATAATAGTTGAAAATGAGAAAATAAAAATACAATAAAGAGAATAAGAGAAACTCACAATCGAACAAAAAGACAGGAAGACAGAAGGGAGAATAACAAAAGAATGAAAGAAAACAAGGAAAAGAAAAAAGAAAAAGAAAAAATAGTTATGCCAATGAATCGAGAGGAGAGAGAGAGATAAAGCCCAGGCAGGGAGGGAGTCCAGTAAGAGATTTGGTGGAAACTGTAGAAGAAAGCAGTAAACTTGGTTATAACGATAAAGTCCTAGTCATTAGCAGGGATATCAAGAAAGTCTTGATAGTAGAAGCAAGGATAAAACAAAACAAAGCAAATAAAACAAAACTACAAACAAGCTAAGCAAGACAAAATTATTTTTCAAAAAAATTTAGTTAAAAATGTTTTTAAAAAAATTAAAAAATAAAGTATTACAAAATTTAAAAAAGAAGAAAAAAACAAATAAATTTTCCCCCTTTCTCTTCTTCCTAAAGAAAAAAGAGAAAACAAACACACAAACAAACAAACAACCAAAAGGAAAAAAGACAGTCAATCAGATGAGTTTCTTCTGGGCAGCTTATGTTGTCTGCGGCTCTCTGTTTTGTGGGCTGATTTCCGTTCTCCTGGGAGGTGCTTGTGTATCACCCAATGTGAGTAGCCGTCTAGGTTTGGCTCTGGTGTCCTTAGGTAGAAGGTTGATCTGAGGCTCACCGTGGACCACCTCCTCTTGTCAGATATTTTGCGACTTTATAGTTCCCTGGTCTTGCTCCAGAGCCTTCTTGTAGAGTCTTTAGGGTGCAGGGTGGCTAGTGCAGCCCAGGGTATCACTCCCCTTAGAGATTTTGCTTTCAGGCACTCACTCTGCGGGAGTTAGTCTTTGCTCCACTGCCAGTTCCTCAGTCCCTACCCTGTCCTCTGATTCTAGTTCCCCAGGCTCTGTCCTGCTGCAGCTTCAGATTGATTTCAGCCTGTTGCCTTTTCTGTATAGGCTGTTTCAGCAGCCTGGACTCAGTGGGTTCGATTAAAGAACATTCTGGTGAGCCCTTTGCCTGCCCAGCCCCAGCAGGGGTTTTCAGCATTTCCTCCAGCTCCCAAACAACAGTCCCTGAGAGTCTTATTCTTGTAAAGTCCTCCTGTGATCTGCTCTCCCTTCCCCCTCAGGATTGTGCCCTGCGGGTGTGTTTGGGGCCTCAGTGAGCTGGACCTGGCTGGCATATTTTAAAGTAAATTACAGATATGACATTTCATTCCTAAGTTCTTCACTAGGCATCTTCAAAAATAAGGATTTTTTTCATACGAGCACAGTACTGTGATCACGTTACTGAGTATGGACACCCTTCCTGATGGGTATGGAGAAGCCAGTACTATGGCACTGGCCTTTGAGAAAGGAAAAAGCTATTGCGAACTCAGCTGGCAAGGAGATAGGAGGCAAGGCTCAAATCTGCCTCTCCAATGGAGAGTTTGGTGTGGAATTTAAGGGATTAGGGAAGGATGGGCTGGTATGCGAAATTGTGGTGGGACAGGTTGCAGTTAGAGTGCTTCAGCATGGGATATTTTGGACAACAAGTCCTTAGCTTCTGAAAGGATTCTGGTGATAAGGTTCAGGTCAAGGTCCAGCTCTTTGGTTACTGGTGGTGGTTCTGGTTGTTATTGAAGGTCAGATTCTCTCCTTGGCACAGCTTCCACTGCATGACTGTACTGTTTTGTTCTTTTGCCCCTGAAAGGCAACTCAGTATCTTGTTAGAAACAGGATAAGGCCAGTTTGAGGTGGTTCTGTGAACCATACCTAAGAAAATTGGCAATTGGTTTTAAAACAGATCAGATATCTAGACTATATTTCACATTGTCCCCCTTGTTCCTAAACTGTGTTTTTATTGTTGGTTTGTTTGAAGTTTGTGTTTTGCATTTGAATTTAATGTTTCTTATTTCTTTAACAGTCTTAACGCTCTTCTTTTATTTCATCTCCCTATACTGTTTGTTTACTCCATTTAATTTTATATACATTGGTGCAGTGCCTTCAAGTAACACACCCACTGTGTCTTATAGCTTAATTTTTCTATTCCATATATTTTCTGTAAACTTGAAGTTAGAGCTAAAGGCTTGTTAGAATCAGGTTAAAACAATTTTGGCAAGAATACATTTTAGGTGATACAGACTAAATAGAAAGTAGAATGAGAATTTGCCAGTTGATAAAGTCAGGAAGCGAATTTCAAAAGTCTGTTAATAAAATGTCTGTTAATAAATGTCGGTTAATAGTTAGTAGAATTTTGTCAAACAGTAGACAAATTTAGATATAATCAGAGATGTTGGCGATGGAGACATTTCTAGAAACCTGCTCTTTAGTTCTCAGGGATTTCTTGCATATTCTGTACTATATACTTCCTTTGAAGAAGTGTAACCTCCTTCTGGTTTTAGGGATACTCAGAATGAACATAGAGTCATGCTCTGTCTTTGGTAATTATTGAGAGAAAAAGAGAAAGGGAGGGAAAGGCAGGGCAAGGGCAAGGGAAGGGAAGGGAAGGAGGGAAAGAGGCAGATATTTGTAAATTGCAAGATTTTATTAGATGTGTGTTCTCTCTTTCTAAAAAATGGTCGTAAAGAAATGTCAAGATGATTGTGTCCTATTAGGGGGTTATGAGAGTCACAACAAACAATATTTATATTCTATCATAGAGGCTGCAACAGTTGAATAAATTGAGGGATGAGAGGCCGATAAGAATTGTAATGGGGAAGAAAAGTACAACACCCACTCTGCATGACCAGCAGTGGTTAGGAGTTCTGGTTGACAGTCACACTCTGAATAACTGATTGATCCTAATCTGGGACCAGGTTCACTAGTTTTGTAGGAGGACACAGACTGAGACAGCATATCAACATAAGATACATCTTCATTGAGGAGCTTACATTCACCCAGGTGCAGCTTTTATACTGTAACAGGTAAGATCAAACATGTGGATGTATATCACATCAGCATAGGAAAGTGCTGGAACCACTTCTGTGAATGGAACCACTTCTCAGAGCAGTTCATGAGTAGCTTCCAGGTACCCTCAGGGCTCACTTTTGGTTTCAAGAACACACACACCACAGGGAAACAGAGTCTATTGTTTTTGTAACAAGCTTGTATAGTTAACATACAGTCTTTCCAGTTTTCATGCTTTTCACTAGTTGGGAAGTCATTTTTATAATAAGTAATGTCACCTAGTATTAACAGTTGACAGTCTATATTTATTTTTACCCTGTAGTCCTAAGTGCTAGGAGATAGTATTAAAGGATTTATTGCCTTGGCCAGGTGGCCCAGTTGGTTGGAGCGTCGTCCTGTACAGCAGAAGGTTGTAGGTTCAATTCCTGGGCAGGGCACATACCTAGATTGCGGGTTTGATCTTTGGTTGGGTCACATATGGGAGGCAATCAATCCATGTTTCTCTCTCACATGTCTGTCCCCCTCCTGCCTTCCTCTGTCTAAAAAGCAATAAACATATCCTCAGGTCAGGATTAATAAAAAGGATTTACGCTTGTTAACCTTTGTCTCCAGAAGACTCCTTTGAGAAGGGAAGATTTAAAACAACAAAAACCCTTTTGTACTTTTGTTGAGAATGTATTAACAATGGTGGATCTCTTTAACAGAAACTGCATATATTTATACATACAAAAAATTTGCATACAATTTCCTAGGATTCTTAGTTTTTCTCTAAGTTTTCATTTAAAGGTAGAGGAAAGTGTATTTTAGTTTCTGGATAACAAATGAAGATACAGAGCTGGCCATAGCAGGGTGCATTCTTGGAAATAAGAGTTGGTCAGAGCAAGGTACCTGTTAGACTACAGGGGAATAAAATTATTTAGGTTGTACAGACTCTGAAATGTGAAATTTTTTTTTACATTTTTGCTTCCTCCCAATGATGATTACTTTTGTTGACTGCCTTTCTTCCCCCCACATTTATCTCAAAGTTCTTTTCTTTCTTGACTTTTGTGAAATAATCTTTCTCTTTTCTCTGCTTTCTCTCCCTACTGTTAAATTTAGATATTCTTCAGAGTTTTCTCTAGCCTCTTCTCATTTTAATTTTTACTTTTACATTAAGATTACTTTAGTTATCACTTATTTGTTGATGCTTAAATCTCTCTATGCCTTGGGAAGAACTCCTGACTTCTACCCAAGAGTGTGCACTTTAGAGGCACACAGCCTCAGTTTGAATCCTGGTTCTGCCATTATTTATTGTTTGACCTTTGGCAAGTTACTTAACTGCACTTTCCCCATCTATGAACTGATACTTAACATTATAGGGACTTGTTAGGATTAGATGAAATTAACTCAGTAACATGCTTAGAGCATTGCCTGTTGCTCTAAGTACAAGTGACTTATAACAGCTGTGGTTATTATTATTAGTGATCAATAACAGCTGTTGTGGTTGTTATTCCCATTCTCAGAGTTGTTTTCCCTCTAAACTCGCCCTCCTCACCCCCAGAGTTGGCTAGCAATTGCAGAACATTACAAGGTAAGCCAAACAGGTCAGTGGTCAACATACTGAATATTTATTCTTCTTAGCAAACTTTAGTAGCAACTATACCTTATTTAACAAGGATTTGTATGTTTTTATGGTATGGTATTTGACCAGAAATTGTCTAATGTGGTTGTATTGGGGGTTCCCAAGGCCACCCCAGGTTCAGTGACGTACCAGGAGAACTTACAGGACTCAGAATATGGTTGTGCTCCCAAATATGATTTATTACAGTGAAAGGACCCAAAGCAAAATCAGCCAAGAGAAAAGGAGCATGGGGTAAAGTCCAGGAGAAGCTGGGGTAAACTTGGAGTCCTCACCCAGTGGAGTCACAGAGTAGGCTTACTCTTCATCAGTGAGCTATGCGGTGCCTACTGTTTACACTCGGTGCTGTTCATGGTGCCAACATTTCATATTTCCGGAAAAAAAGTTTAGGCAGAGTTTAGGCACAGAAAGCTTTTCTTACCAGGGAATGAGGAGAACCCTTCTGAAATCTTTAAGTTCCCAGGTGCCAGTGAAGGGCCAGCCTTGCAAGGAGACCTTTCTAAGGATAGCCTCAGGCCTGCTATGTTAACTTTTTTCTGTACAGAGATATATTATAAGATGTACTTTCCATAAGAAACCAATACAAATTTATACATTTTAAAAACCACTTTATTGAGATATAATTCATACACCATAAAATTTACCCATTTAAAGTGAACAGTGCAGTGATTTTTACTATATTTATACAGTTGTGCATCCATCAGCACAAGCTGATTTTAGGACATCTTTTTTACCCTGAAAAGAAACCCTGCTCATGAGCAGTCATTCCCTGTTCATAACTGTCCCTCCCCCTCTCTTAATTCTTAACTTCAGCCGCAGGCAACCACTAATCTATTTTCTGTCTCTGTGGAACAAATCTAACATTTAACATGTTTTCACCATTATTTCATCTCTGATATTAATGGGTTTGTAAGGAGGTAGTTCAGAAGTTATTCAGAGATATTTTTCTTTCAGTGTTTGTCAAAGAGTCAGAGTTTGAGTCTCTGTGTAGTCTCCAAACCAGAGCCTTACCAACAGTAGTCATCCTCACAGTTGATCTTACATGAGTTAGTGGTATTTAATGAAGTAGTTCTTTATAAAGGCAAACTTTGTTGTCACTTGTAAGTATGCTATACAGTTGGTTGAGGCTTACTGATGAGAATTTTGAGCAAAAAGTATTACTTTATAAGAAGTGGCCATTTTTTTTTACATTCTCTCCTAGAGAGGCACAATATGCAAGAATAAATAAAAAGTAAATTTACACGTGAATTTATAAGTTATATTTAAAGAGTTATAAAAATTCTTTAAAATTGTAAAAAATTTATTTATTTTTAATACATCTTTATTGATTTCAGAGAGAGGAAAGGAGAGGGAGAGAGAGAGAGAGAGATAGAAACATCAATGATGAGAGAGTCATTGATCGGCTGCCTCCACGCCCCCAACCGGGGGTGGAGCCCACAACCCAGGCTTGTGCCCTGACCGGGAATCGAACCCTGATCGCCTGGATCCCAGGTCGACGCTCAACCGCTGAGCCACGCCCGGCCGGCCTAAAATTGTAAAAAATTTAAAGCAAAGGGGTTTGTGAGTTTTTAAATCATTATTTTGATTGAAATCTAGTTTCACCCATAACTGAATTAGTAGACAAGTTGTACTGTAAACCAAGAACTGTAGCAAGTTCTTTGTTTTGTGGTAAAAACACAGAACTTAGTTACCACGAGTTATGTAAGTAAGGGCTGACTAACCTTGGGTGTTTACCTAAGTGTCCAAATCTGTGTAAACTCTTATGCTTTTGAAATATGTTTAATTTTATTGCTATCATGTGTATAATTAAAGGGTATTTTTGGACATCAGGAATTAACATAGCAATGATTTATTTTCAGGGCCACAGTCCCAGAGCTCATTGTTACTTCCCTGCTTATCTTCCAGGTGATCTTACAGCAAGATGCTGCTGTCCATCGGGATGCTCATGCTGTCGGCCACACAAGTCTACACCATCCTGACTGTGCAGCTCTTTGCATTCTTAAACCTACTGCCTGTGGAAGCAGACATTTTAGCAGTAAGTATGGTAAAATTGACTCATGTCTAAAAATATCCCTGAAAGAAAAGCTTTATAAGAGTCTTATACACATGGTTGTTACGTGAAAGTGGGAGGACCTTACTTATCTTTTAATGGCTTAATATCTAATGTACAGTAAATACACAATAGATGTTGCTTTTGCAAGTGTGTGCACTCCCTAGAGTGCTCATGCACATGTATAGCTACATGCTGTGTATTTCTGTAGATGCTTACTGTTTTTCTTGATAATTAGTATATCTGTAATGACTTTGAAAGTGTTATTTAAAACAATTATATAAGATGTCTGTAGAAATAGTAAACTAAGATTAATGGTAATGAGTCAGAAGAAAAGCACAATGGTTTATCTGTGATGGTGGATAAAAAAGATTGTAGAGAACATCACTCTTCAAAACCTAGAGTGTCATTTCTAGGCTACTGTATTACTGTCCTCTAAACTAGGAAGTGCATGTTTTCTATTTCTCATTTTTGTGAAGCTAGAAAAAGAAGAATTTACTCTGTGTGTGTGCATGTGTGTACCCATGCACATCTATATTCTAGGTACTGTGCTAAGGTTTACTGTTTTTACTTTCTCGGTACAAGTGATTTGCTTACTGACATTAGGTGAGATCTAGAAGGGCCAGTTGTTGCTGATGAAAGCTTAATGTGGTCCTCAGCCATGTGTCTGCATACTGTAGCACTTGTGAAAGGGTCTAGGATCATTGTAGAGCCTGGGAGAGCCAGGATGGTTTCTATACTGTAGCTTTTGAAGGTTTAGCAATTCTAATCCCTAGGAGATTTCTCACCCTCTGTTTACTGCCTTTAGTAGGGAACTCACTGATTAGGTTATTTTCTAGGAAAGTGGATCTTTTTGAACTGGAATGGAAGTGGAACTAAGAGTCCATTGTTATTCAAACCTCTCCTCTACATTAGCCCCCAAAGTCCTTAGAATATTCTTGGGATGACTTTTGAAATTGTTACTGGAGAATCAAACTCCCCATCACTTGTGGGCGTGAGGTTCTTGTGATCTCTTCAGAAAATGAATTTTCTAAGCTTTGCATGGGAGGATGGGATGTGGAAGAAGGCTTTATTTGCGTGAAGTTACATTTCTCGGGTTCCCCTTAAGCCAGTCCTGGAAAAGGTGCAGCTGGGGTTCCAGCAGAGCCAGAAGGAGGGCCAGTGTCCAGAGTTTTTGATCCATGTTGCAGCCGGTGTGACTCAGCATTCAAGCTAGTTAAAGTCCATTGGTCCATGTGTGGAGCCCAACAGGGCTGTGTGCCATGTGGGCACAGGGGAGTGTGCCCCTGCAGCAAGTCAAAGGAGTCTGGCAACCTGGAGCCAAGAGAGGGTTGCTTCTTTGTCTATAAGTTTATGTATTTAGATTTCACGGGCTTGCACTGGCCACTCCCATTCTGGGACAGATACATACCCTCCCAGTCACTCAGACCTTTATGGGGCATGGGTTTAAACTGCCTTTGTCCAGTCACTTCCCCCATCAGTCAACAGGGAAGACTTGGAGAGTGTTAAATGCTGCTTTTCGGCAAGCTGTGTAAATGCATGCCTATGCTATTAAGCCTTTCCTTTCTTGTTAAATATTAACCAGGTTATTACAGTGGCATCAAAATGAGGTGGAGGATATATGGACTGATCAGGGAGTGAAGTTCCTCTCGTCTGCCTTTTCTCCTTTGATTTCTTCCATCCCCCCCCCTCCCCACCACCTCCCTCTCTTCTCTGTTCTAACACCTGCCACTTCTTGTCATCTTTCTTCCCTTTCTACCTGAGGTGGACTGTTATTCCATGGTTCAGCTGTGGTGGGTTAAATGACTATCAGTGGACTGCTCTGGGAACTGAACCGCTGTGTGGCCTTGATCAAATTATGTAGCCACTATAAGTGCCTCAGTTTACTTATTTATAAGCCGGGGTGTTGCAGTGATGATTAAATAAGGTAAACTTCTTAGAACAGTGTCTCCCACAGAGTGAGTGTTTTATCTAGTTTACTGCATTTATAGTTATTCTCATCACCCTTCACTCCCATGAGCAGTGTGTGAGACTGCACAAGGTGAATTTTTTAATAGCGACAAAACAAATATTAGGTATAGAACAGTCATTTCTAGCCGTCGTGTTGCCTGTGCTTCAGGAAAGTGAGTGTGGAATGTGTGATGTTATCTGGTGAAGGAACCATCAGGGGAGTTGCTTAAATCTGGCCTTTGTCCTGACACTAACAGATGGAAGGCGGCAGGAGTGCAGAGGTGGCCGGAGGGGAGTGGGGTGTGAAGGCATGCGACTGGCCAAAGGAGAGCTAAATATTCAGACTGGGGCACTGATGTGGTATAACACGGTTACTCAAAGGAAGTGAGTCAAGAGGTAGAAAATATTAGGTCTTCCTCTTAATTGAATAAGAACATCCCTAAAATCTGAGTTTGGAGCAATACAGATTTAAATAAGTTGATAAAGATTGATTCTAGTTCCTTTTTGGACAAGTATTAGGATTCTGCCTTTGAAATGATAGTTTTAGTCTTGTTATTTGTATGCCAGAAGATTTTATTTTGGACAGTTGAATTCTCCCATTTAATTGTTAATTTCCTGACAATAGCATTTGTCCATCTAGTTGGTGAGTTCTAAGAGACTATTGGAGATGCTACTATAGTGTGTTGCTAACTAGTCAGTGAGCTCCCTAGATCATGAGTACCTGGAAGGCAGGACTGGGTCTTACTAAATGTTATGTTTCTTGAGCCTAGTGCGAGTTACACAGGAATTCAGTAAATGTTTGACCTGATAGTTTTTCATAGGAGATTTAGTTCTTTCATTTTCTTTTAATAGTATTCACTCCTTAATACTTAAGATTGTTGTTTCTGTTAACAATTCATTCTCTTCTCTTATCTCGGTTCTCTTTCCTTTGACCCAAAGGAAATGTGAAACTATTAATTATGTAGGTTTATATCTAGAAACATGGAGCTTTAGAATTGGCTGGGGCCTTACACTTTAATGATAAACAGATCAATGTGGAATATCCTGAGGCTCATAAGCTACAAGTGACTTGTTAGCTTTGAGTAGTGCTGTGATCTTACTGAGAAGTAGTATCCACCTTATATATTTTCAGAGAGAGTCAACCCAGTTCTGGTTTACTCCCAATCTGCCTTTTGATTCTGTTGTAGGGATTTGTCAGGGAGAATTTGTTGAGTGGTAGGTGGTTGTGAGGGTCAGTGGGCAGAGTAGGAGACAAACACCCAGTGGTGTGAATAGATTGGATTACACAGCATGGTAGTTAAGAGCTTTAGCAATTGAATTAGAATCTGAGTTGAATTTAACATCTCTTGTCTCTTGAGACTGTATGAATGACAGTGTAGGGCAATGGGTTAAGAGCCAGAGTTCTGGGGCCAGACTGCCTGGATCAGAATTAGAATCCTGGTTCCTCTCATTTACTAGAGCAAGTTATTTTCAGTGTCTGTGGTCTCTCTCAAATGGGGATGAAGATACTAGTGACTCACTGTACAGGGTTGTTGTGAGGATTAAATAAGTGAATACCTGTTAAGTGTTTAGCATGATGTCATAAATGCTCAATAATTGTTACTTTCTAAATTAGTACTTTCTAAAAGTAGTACCTTTTTTAAAAAAAGTATTGCCTACACACAATTGTAGTTTTCTTTGGTCTGTCTATGTTAATCTAGATCAGTTTATTTTATAGTAGTGTCTTTGGCCTTGGAAGAGTTGAATGACTTCCTCAAATTCAACATAGAGCTGATCATAATGGAATTAAATAAATTAAACAGAGGTCTTTTAGTTAACAGATTAAACAGTTCATGTGGTGATGGGTATAACAGCACTTTGTGACTCTAAAGCATTTGTAATCATAGCGCACTATGCAAAGATGAATTAATGCGACAGTAGGGAATTACCCAGAAGCAGTGCTGGCCTTCAAGTATAACACCAGGCGAATTATTCCAGAGTCAGCACAGTGGATAGGTTCAGTGACTAAATGCTTGAATCACACAGTTTATTGAATTAATTACAAACATACGGAGAGAAGTACAGGTAACAGATGGATATGCTGAGACACTTGGAATAGGGTACCAGTGGAGGGCAAGAACCACACTACCTGAGTCCTGTGTTACTGTCGTTAGTTTGTCCAGTCTCTCTGCGGCATCAGCTTTCCCTGGTGTCAGGATGGTTACCAGGACCTGAGCTGAGGGTTAGCAAGGGGACTTGGCAGATGGAAGGTGTCTGGATCCAACCTTTGCTTGCTCTGTTGGAGAGGTGAGAAGTATTTGCATATGAACACCGCTGTAACTTGCTGTTCACCTGAAGAGCTATTTATCTGCTTCTCTCTGGCGGATGACACATGAAGCTAGAATGGAGATCCCCAGTAGGTGTTTGGTTTAGGGATGACATAGCCATCAGTCTAGATGTGCGACATAATCCATGCTTTGTGGATATTTAAGAGTTGCTTGATCCTTCCATCCTTTGCTGTCTATATGTAACACTCTTGCTTCGTTCCATTCTTTTTATGTGTTTTCAAAACAGATATATGCTAGTTTTTCTGGGTTTTTTTTCCTATAATTTATGGCAACTGTCTGGACTTCTAATGCACCATACAAGTTTTGTCTGTGTTTCAAAAGTCACTCGTTTATTCCCGCAGACTAGGATTTTCTGTATTGAAACCTTTGTATCAGAAGTTAACAGACTTTAGTACAATAAATAAAGGTCAGTTTCTGTTACAAAAAAAAAAAAGTTACTTGTTTACCATATTTGCTTAGTTTCATCTATATTTTTTGTTTTTCTTATTTTCTATATAGCAGATTGAACATTCTTAAATAATACAGCAAACTCACTTCACAATTATATTTACTATTATTTTCTAGAAGCACAGAGAACCCTTGTTTTGTTTTGTTCTGTTTTGCTAGAGGACTGATAAATACTGTAGCATAGGAATCTATATCTATAAGGAAGGGGAAAGTTGTTAAAATAGTTTTTTTAATACTTTCAGCTCTCTATATGTATGTACACTACTTCATTCAGTTTAGTCCTTTCATTGTTTAGCCTTAGATAAAAATGCTCAGATTATATAAAAAATGACAATGCTTTAAATGCGTGATTTGATGCTCCTTCTGGGGAAAAGGCATTTTTCATAGCTAGGCCCATAAACCCTGTAAATCTCTTCTATTAAGTCAGACCCTTATAATAGAGAGAAAATAAAGTAGAATTCTTGCTGAGAAATAATCTGTCTAAAAAATTTCTTGCTAGGGTATTGTCTGTGGGAAAAACTCAGAAAATAATTGGCAGTTTAATGTTAGAGAATTATTGCTGTTTAATTATATGAAATCAGAATCCAATTTAAGCAGCTTTATATATAGTAAATTTTATATGTTCGTTGCTATTTTAGTGGATGTGCATTTACAGAGTTATTTTTCTTGTGATAAACTGTGATAATAAATTAGAATTGTGGAAATGACAACTGAAATAATTTAATAAACTTTTTGTTTTTAATGTTATGTGTAAATCGGTTGTAACTTGTTTGTTTTTGATTTTACATTTAGTATAATTTTGAAAATGTGTCTCAGACATTTGATGACCTTCCAGCAAGATTTGGTTATAGACTTCCAGCTGAAGGTTTAAAGGTAAGAGAATAGTAATATATGCTTACGGCACAAGGTATTTAACAAGATGATTTTATTACTCTTTATTTGTTTCAAGAATGAAAATATTTATTACTATTTCTCATCATAAAACCCATACATATTCATTTGTACAGGGTTTATAGACTATTCAAAAGGTATGAAGAAGAATGTGAAAATCACCTATGATTGTCTTATTCTGAACTAGACACTGTTAATATTCTGGTATACAATATTTTAGACCTGTTTTCTAGGATATGTGCCATGTGTGTGTTTGTAGATATGTGTGCATATATATGTGAATGCTTATATAGATAATGAATCTGTACTTAACACTAGTGGAGGTGTGTTTTTATTTGCAATGGCTGCTTGGCAATTTCATAAAAAACTATGAATTTTTGAACATTGATTTGTTTAATCTTTCATAGTGGATATTTAGATTGCCCGGTGTTTGCTATTACAAACAGTGCTATAATGAATGTCTTTACCCTTGTGTGTCTGTTTATTTGCATAAGATACTTTTCCAAATGTAGAATTGCTTTGTTTATGAAACATGTTTAAAATGCTGTTGGTGTTCCAGGTTGCCCTTCCAAATTTAGTGTCTGAGGCTGTCCTTTTCCCCATTCCCTCTTTGATACCAGATGTTACCAAATATTTGTTAATTGATAAAAAAAATCTAATGAGATTGACCATCTTAATGTTTTTTTGCCTATTGTGTGTGTGTGCGTGTGTGTATGAGGGAGAGAGAGAGACCTTGTTAATGCTCTTTGCCCATTTTTAAATTAAGATGATTCTTACTGATTTGTAAAAATTCTTTGTGTATTGGAAGGATCAGTCTGTTGTTTGCTATTATGCTTCAGATGATTTTCCCCAGTTTTTCTCTCATCTTTTAACTTTGTTTAAGGTTTTAGAAGTTTTATTTTAGTTAAAAATTACTGCTTTTTCTTTCTACCTCTGTGTTCATGGTTAAAAAGTATTTCCTATTCCAAAGTAATATGAAGTTTTTATGTTATATAAGTTAGAATACGTGAAATTGTGTATATACATACCACAGAATGTTTTTAATTAGATATTGTAAAACTATTGTTCTCAATTAGGTTGACAGGCACTTCTGGGAGCTGCTTGCCAGCTTTTAATTTTTTAAAGATTTAAGAAATTGTTTTTAGTGTATGTGCTGCATTCATGATTTTAAATTATTTTTTTGAAACTCCCAGTGCTGTCTGACTCTTTCTCATCGTAAAAGTATTTAAACAGAAGAGAAGTAGGTGTACAGAGGAAAAGGAAGGCCTTCCTTCACCCCTTCATTTACCTGTGCACGTCCCACTCTTCTCCTTGGAGTTAAACATTAGGGTGTTAGGTGCTATTGTAGGCCTTTAGATCTTGTTTTCTGAATATGTAGTGCTTTTTGTTCATGAATTTATAAACTCATTAAGTTCATACTTGGTTATCATTTGTGTATATGAAAGGTTTCTTAATTTTTATAATGGAATCCCTTCTAGCTAATTTACGTAGAAAGGGGTTTATGAAGGGATAGAGATGTTCAGAGTGTCAGAGCCTGGAAAAGTAGTTTCCGTCCTGTTTCAGGAATAAAACCCAGAATCACCTGTAGAACGGGCTTGTAAAGGATTAATGTAGCCACTGACCTCCAAAGCACAGCCCCTTTCCTCTGATCAGGGGACCTCTGTGGTTTCACCTCAGAATATTCTGACTACTGCTACCCAAGCTAATCAAGCACCTACCCTTTACCAGGCTCTTCCCCCAGATCTGACTCCTGGATTTTTCTTTCTGACCACCTGCAGGCTACATAGTGACTAACCACATACTTTAGTGAAATATTAGCTGTGAGGGAGGCTGGTGTCAATGTTAGAAATGTTCAAACCCATAGAGACTTTTTATCTGTTCTTCCCCAAGCTCACTGAACTCCGTATCTGGTAGATCACATGTCTCCATATGGTTTAATTCTTTTTCTGGAATTTTCCCATTCATTTGGGACTTGTTTGTCTCCTCATTTTGGCTGCCTCTCTCTGTGTGTTTCTGTATATTAGGTAGATCTTCTACATCTCCCAACCTTGGCAGGGTGGCCTTATGTAGTAGGTGTCTTGTGGAGCCCAGTGGTGCAGTCTTTCTCATCGCCTCAGCTGGGTGCTCCAAGAGTGTCCCTTGTGTGGGTTGTGTGTGTCATCCTGTCGTAGTTGAGCCTTTGATTGCTGTTGGAAAGTCAGTGGGTTGGGTTGAGCCTCAGGTTAGCTAGGTGGGAAGATGGCCATGACCACAGCATACCAGCTGCTGTGCAGAGGCTGACCCCAAGGAGTGAGATTCGCCCCAGCAAGGCTTTGGTTCCTACCGAGACCATCCTTTAGGTATGCTGTTTGTGGAGCTAGTTGGGTGGTGCTGTGTTGTGGTCTGAAGCTGGCTACTAGGTGTGTTGGTTTTGATGCCTCTTGGAATGGGCTCCTGTGCAGGGCAAGGTCACCTACTGCCTGTTCTTGGCCCTAGGCCTCCTGGTAGGAGCTACAAAGTGATCCACAGTTGGTAGCTGCCTGTAGTGGGCCTGGAGGCATATGGGAGAGGCCACAGGGCAAACCCAGAACCCAGGCTGGCCACACCACAAAGCAGTGCTAGGGTCACTCTGCAAGAGGCAAAGGGCATGGTGTGTCCATTAGCTACCTTCCCTGACCCTTCGAACCTTTGAGAGTTATTAGGACAGTCTGCAGAATACTCACCCTAAACTTCAGTGAACGGACAGCAGCTTGAAAGGTACCAAAACATACAGGGAGAAAGCGACTTGTGTGGCTTCAGGGTGAGGGTTGGAGGGATAGCTGATATTGTTCCTGTGTTGAGCGCTCCCCCGACACAGTCTGCAGGCACAAGTGCTGCAGACTTTCTTAAAAACTCTCAAGGGTCCACAGACCCCAGGCAGGTGAGTATTGGCCTCAGTGTGTCCTGTACTTCTGCCTCAAAGGCTCCGGCCCCAGCAATGGTGCCAAATCTGAATTCATTAACCGGGTGAACACCGCTTGCCTCTCGCTGATGACTCCGATACCTTGCCCCACCCAAAGCTCTTTCACTGGCCGTTGATCACTGGTTTTCCAGGTTGATTGTTTTACAATATAGTTGTAATTTTGATGTGGTCATGGGAGGAGACAAACACAGTGTTTACCTACTTCATTACCTTGACCAGAAGCATCTTTGACATCTTTTAATCAGAGTTTATTAAAATCTAAACTCTAACTCATTGATAAAATATATAACCTAAAAAGGTAATAAATCTAAAATCTAATTCTAATAAAATATGTAACCAAAAAAGGTTATTGGGAAGACTTCTAACAGTGTATACAAGATGAGATGTAACTTTGAGGTGAAAGATACTCAGTTACTGCTCTCAGTAGTGTTACAAATGTAATATCTAATTTGTGAAGAGGTTTTTAAAATCCTTTTCTTAATCCAGCTAACCTTTTTTTAAAAACCTTTTCTTAATCCAGCTAACCTTTTTTTTTTTTTAATCCTAACCTGAGGATGTATTTTCATTCATTTTAGAGAGAGGAAGGGGGAGAGAGAGAGAGAAACATTGATGGGAGAGAGAAGCATCAATTGGTTGCCATTCATAGCTCCCGACTGCGGATCAAACCTGCAACCTAGGTATGTGACTGACCAGGAGTCAAGCCCGAAACCCTTTGGTGTATGGGACGACATCCAGCCAAGTGAGCCACCTGGCCAGGGCAGGGGTTTAACTTTTAATTGGTATATAACCCTCACATTTCTATCGTATTCAGCGCATTTCTCAGTGATGTGCAGAAGGTATGACTATCAGATTTGCAGATGGCATGAAGCTTGGAATGGTTAATATACTAATACTTTGCCCTTGAGTCTTAAAAGATAGGTACCGAAAAGAGTAGAAATATAGCTTAGTTGCAACATGTCAAAAATTTATTGAAATAACTGTGCTGTATTTGCCAAAAACCGAATTGGGTTTTACAGTGCATCAGTAGAAGTATAATGTCTAGAACAGGCTATTGAGTGATAGCTTGGGGCACCTTTCTGCTTACTAGGTGGGATGCAGCCCGATTCATGAATTGTCGAATAAAGCCAATTAGATCTTGAACTTATAAAAAATAAAAAAAGAGTGATAGTTCCCATCTGCCGTTACATTGGTCAGGTCATTTATAGTACTATGGTCAGTTTTTGGCAGCGAGCCGAAATAGAGTGAAGCTTAAGAACCAACACAAACACTTTTTTTTGTTAATGCCTCCCCTAGAACAGATTTGCCCTGATCTGTACAGTTGTACTACACGTTGCTCATTCTTTGTTTTTTCTTATCTTACTGGATCTGTTTGTTCTTTTCAGATATTACTTGGGTTGGGACTCAGTCTTACCCATCCCAGTGCTTAAACAGGGCCCTCATGAAATGCAGCCAGTGTGTTCAGAGCATAGTGTTCAAGGAACTTACTATGCTATCAACTATGGTTAAAGGATGTTTTGCTGCATAAGAGGAGAATAATCTCCAGTTATTTGTGAAAAAGGAATTAAATGGGTCCTGTATATGAAAGTTACTGGTAGATTTTGGAAGAATGACCTAATAAAGAATTAGAGAAAAGGGCAGTGGATATTTTTAACATTCTAGAAAGTTTTTGATATAAATAAAATCATTTGTCTCATATTAGGAAAGTGATAACTGATACCATCTGATTGATCAGTATTACTCTTTTGTTCTAGGTTTGAATGTAAAAAACTGACAGAAAGGTTGACATCCTTTTTTTGTCTATCCTGATCTGAGAATATGTTTTTTATTTTTACAGGGAGAGAAAGAGTGAGAGAGAGAGAGAAGGAAACATCGATGCTCAGAGAAACATCAATCGGTTGCCCCCCGTATGCGCCCCAGCCAGGGATCGAACCCACAGCCTTTTGGTGTATGAGATGATGCTCCAACCAGCTGAGCCACCTGGCCAGGGCAAAAGGTTGACACCTTCATTTGAAGTATTTGCATCAAATTTTGGAATCATCCTTATTGCCTTTTAGACTAACATCTTCGTGGTTCACTTTTGTAAATGTTCATTTCTCTACTGGTCCATTTTGTTCTTCACCCACTGTATTGTCTTTTGGAGACAGAATAGCAGAGTGGTTGAGAACATAGGATCTGGAGTCAGACTTCCTGGGGTCGCATGCCTGCTCTGTGTAACCTTGGGCAAGTTACCTTTTTTGAGACTTAGAGTCCTCGTTTTTATTTACTTATTTGTATCTTTATTGATTTCAGAGAGAAGAAGGGAGAGAGAGAGAAACATCAATGATGAGAGAGTCATTGGGAATTGAGCCCACAGCCCCAGGCATATGCCGTGACTGGGAATTGAACTGCGATCTCCTGGATCCTAGGTCAATGCTCAACTGCTGAGCCACTCCCGGCCGGGCAAGAGTCCTCATCTTTTAAATAGGGATGATACTAATAGTCATTACCTCCTAGGGTTGCGAAGGCGAACTGAATTAGAACATTTAAAGGGCATAGTGCTTGACACAGTACTGAGTGCCGTGCCTCTGCAAATGTTAACAGCTTGGTGTTAACTGCAATTATTGTTAATTCATAACTTCAGGTATTCACTGAGAAAACAGCTTATCACTTCTCTTCTCTCACTTGCTTTCACTTTTATACTCTAATGAAGGCAAAGGTGCACTGCTGCCTCGCTTTCAGCACTTTTGTTGCCGTTTTTGTACTTTTCTTCATTTTACTCACTGTATAGTGTAACATTCACTGAAATCTGAAGAGAGGGAAAGTCTAAGGCTCTTTTTAGCCTGAAACAGTTTTTGAAACAAAACCACTTCATTAAATTATCTCTGTGACTTTATTAACCAATGTAATTTATCAACAGAATAATATTTCCCTAATGTTTACCCTGAAATATTGCAATTCTGAATACCCTCTGAAGCACTAAAGCAGAATTATATTTGTATGATTTTTATGTTTAGATTATTTCAGTTAAGTGTAACCTAAATCACTTTGGAAAACTGCTTGGTGGTATTTACTAAAGCTTAATACTCAGTGATCCTGTTTGATATCCTATGATCCTACATTAATGCACATACTTCATAGACAGATACATGTGTTCATGAAAACACTTGTACTACAATGTTTATAACAGCACTATTTATAGTAGCCCCTACCTAGAAATTACCCAGATGCTCATCAGCTGCATATTCACACAGTGTAATACTATATAGAAATGAAAATGAAAAATCTACCAAGTGTATCTCAACAGTATGGCTGCTCAATAGTGGAGTTGAAGCTCACAGATACGGTACTGAGAGAAGGAAATGTAAATGAGCGTTTATTGTACTGTATGGTTCTGTTTATGTTAAGTGTTAGATTAAGCCAGAACTAATCGAAGCTCTTAAAAGTTCCTGCAGTGACACTGGGGACTGCTTTGGGGAGCAGTGGATGGCAGAGTGGGTGAGGGGAACTTCTGGAGTGCTGTTCATGCTTCGTCCTCATACAGATGTGTCAGTTTGTGAAAACTCATCAAGCTGAAAAATTATATTTTGTGCCTTTGCTTTATGCATAGTCATAAAAGCTTTTAAAAAAGCAACATGTTGCCCGGCCGGGCGTGGCTCAGCGGTTGAGTGTCGACCTAAGATCCAGGTGATCGGGGTTCGATTCCCGGTGAGGGCACATGCCTGGGTTGCGGGCTAGACGATCAGTGACTCTCATCATTGATGTTTCTATCTCTGTCTCTCCCTCTCCTTTCCTCTCTCTGGAATCAATAAAGATATATTAAAAAGAAAAGAAAAGCAACATGTTAATATATTGTAAATTTACTGCATTATACATTTGATGATAATTAAGGTGCCAGTCTATATGTGCTATTTTTGTTTAGCACCGTTTAATCAGAGAATTACAACGAAGACAAGAAAGGTGGGCATCCAGTTTCTGAGTTTCCTAGGCATTGGTAGTTTTCTTGAGCATCCTATGTATTAGCATAAAGTATCCCCCCCCCCCCAGAAGATAGAGATGAGGAGGGTTCTTGATTTAGAGCAAGCGTCCTTTTAATAATAAGGGACCGGCCCCAGAGGGTGACACTAGGCATGTGCACCTGGCTTAAGACAGCACGTTCTTGGCCACTGCTATTTAAGGGACTTCTGCCAGATTATTAGCAAAGCCCATGGTTACCTCATACAGACTTTGTGGATGAAAGAAAGTGAATTTGCATTTAGTTTTAAGTGGCTCGCATCTGAGGGAAGAATAGGAATTAGTAAGTTACCTTATTTTATTGGGAAGTTACTCTTTCTTTAGCATAATCAACAGGAAAGATAATGCCTAATAATTTAAGACCTGTTTTGTAAGAATTCAGTTTTTCATTAATGCCAATAGTTTTTTGTACTTTTAGCTTATGTGTATTTTTATACATTGTAAGTTTAAAAATAAAATGCTGCTTGACTGAGTAGCTCAGTTGGTTGGTAGGTCAATCATCCGATACACCAAAAGGTTTCAGGGTTTCAGGTTCGATCCCTGGTCAGGGCAGGTACAGGAGGTGGCTGATTGATGTTTCTCTTTCTCTCCTTTCCTCTCAAAAAAAAGAATCAATAAAAACATATCCTCAAGGGAGGATTTAAAAATATAATAACAAAATTAAAAAATAATAAGGCATGCTTGTCATATGCATTCAACAATATAGAAATGATTAAAAGCAAAGACCTTTTTAAAGCTCTTCTTGTAAACCCATTTTTTATTTTTATTTTTTGGTTTGTACATATCGTAAATTTATTTATCCTAAGATGCATGTTAGCCTTGGCTGGATAGCTCAGTTGGTTGGAGCGTCATCCCCGTACACCAAAAAGTTGTGGGTTGGATTCTTCATCAAGGCATATACCTAGGTTGCGGGTTTGATCCCGGGTCAGAGTGCGTATAAGAGGCAACCGATCAATGTTTCTCTCACATCAGTGTTTCTCTCTCTGTCTCTACCCCCCTTCCTCTCTCTCTCAAATAAAACAAAACAGAACACCCAACATATCCTCGGGTGAGGGTTAAAAAAAAGCATTTTCTTACCCCATATTTTAACATCTCTAAGATTGGGGTGTCTTTCAGTTGATGTCCACCAGGTGGCAGTCACGATGGAGCTGTCATCTCAAGGACATGGGAAAGTTGGCCTCAGCTGCTTTTTCTTCACTTCAGTTGAGTTATATGCCTTAATAGTACTACGCAGGTTCACTTTAATTGCTGTTATAAGTGTCTTGAAGAGAACTGTATGTACTATAGTTTCGCATTAATGCAAAAAGTTTGTGTGCGTAAAGGCACAGAAAAGGCAGCAGAGGATGTAAATTTAACATGAATGAAGTAAATAGTCATTGTTGGAATGATAACCACAGTTCTAGTAAAAACCAAATGCTTTATGGAATCAAGGAGGGGAACTATTCTGTGGTAAATAAAGGTATGCGGCATTTTATTCCTGAAACGTGCAAAAGCATTCCTTACCACAGCTAAGCAATGAAATTTAAGGCAGGAGGAATTACCAAATCCTGTGGGATAAATGGTTGGTATGAGCACTAGACCAGATTATTTAAGTTAATATCTTGTGGACATCTTTTCAATTTAATGTATATAGATTTACCTCATTGTTTTTAATGGCTTCATTTTTTTAATTGTCTGAATATATTACAATTTTTAAATGCCTTATTGATGTGCAAGGTTTCAAATTTTTGCTGTTAAAAACAATGTAGCAGGGACTATCTTTCTACATATGGCTTTTCTAACTGAGGCTAGTGTTTCTATGGAATCAATTTCTAGAAATTCTGTGCATTTTCATTGTTTGATAACAAAAGAAATTTAAAAGTTTAAATAAAAAAATAAATGATTGCAACTATACAAAAAGTTAATTTAAAAAAAGTATTTGCTTGGTTTAGAAATGTCAGTCATTGTTAGGAAATATACCAACATGCTAATAGTGGTTGTCCTGGGGTAATGGGCTTCTGTGTGACTTTGAAAAACTTTAATAGGAAAAACAGAATTTAGTTTAAAAATCTAAATCCTATTGAAACCAGTACTATTTAGAAGTTCTGGGATTATGAGCAGTTGGAGAATAGGAACTATTGTGTTGCCAGGTAATTCATTTAGCATAATGCAAAACACATGAAACAAATTCAGAAGAAGATGTTAGAAGCATGTTGAATTGATTTTTTTTGTTCTAACAGAGAAAACACTATCGATTCTTTTTCAGGGTTTTTTGATTAACTCCAAACCAGAGAATGCCTGTGAGCCTATAGTGCCTCCACCGTTGAAAGATAATTCGTCCGGCACTTTCATTGTGTTAATTAGAAGACTTGATTGTAATTTTGATATAAAGGTAATGTCTGCTTTTTTATTTTTTTGTTACTGTTTGCTTAGTATTTTGAGCACTCTCTTGTTGCAGAAAGGATTTAAGAAGCTCACTCGGCTCATTCAGATTAAATGAAGGAATGAGGGCAAAAGGAAAATGAGGAGGTGAAGGCAGAAAGGCAGGAGCAGGTTGACGCGAGTCGTATTTATTTGCCACAGTAGCAGCCGGTACAAAGGGGAAGACACCGTCGGTGTCAGGATTCACAGTTTTAGTAAGATTCACAGCAAACAAATTGACTAGGATATAAATAATTCTGTAAGACTTACGGTGGTGGCTGGGCTTCTTTGAACTGTGGTGGAATAGTGGAACGTTGCTTGATCCCAAGTCTAGGACTGGAAGTGTTAGCCTTTAGTTTTACATCTTCACTCTATCACACCTATATCCGTACCTGTGCCGGCATTGGGATTTCTCACTGTAACAAGCTGATTCTGTTACCTGTATAAAGTTTGTCTCCCAAGAACGGGTTAAGCTCACATTTCAGATAGTGAAACAAAATTTGCTGTAGGACTTCCCTCCCAACTATCAGCGCTACTCTAAAGGTGTGGTTTTCTGATACTTTTAATACTGCTTTTACAAACCTGTTTTTGTACTGTGCCTGAATTTTGTCTCCTTTCATTTCATGAAAGAACACCTCCACGGTAAACTTACTAAAGGAATGAAAATAATAACTGTATTATTTGGGGTTTGAAAATGTAGAGCACTTTGTAAATAATAGGTATCGTTACTATTTTATATTAGTTCCAAATCTAAACTCTCATTTATTAGAGCTTGAAGTCAAATGTAGTAGATTTCCTGCTCTTCAGAGTTCTTATGTTGTTTATAATATTTTGAATTTAAAACCATTTTAAGATTTGATGCAGAACCAAGCTGTAATGATTATAGAGTGTTCCAACAAAAATGAAATATTATTTGATAATTCATTAATTTTTGCGTCTAAAAAATTAAACTTAATGCTGATTCCAAGGTTTATTACACTGTTGTGCTATGTAATTTTTGGCTCAGTTCAGTCTTTGGTAACTAGAAACCAGAATACTTTTATTTTTATTTTTTATAATTTCCTTTTTTAGATGGGTATGAGAGGTGGTTCACTGCAAAATTTAGGGAAATACTGTCATTTATTTATTTGAGGGTGAAAGCACAACCCTGGAATGTATAGGTAGGCTTGTGAGTGTGTCTTCATCCTCAGCATGCGTCTGAGTGCCTCTCAAGGTGTTCTGTGATTTGTGATTCCATCTCACTTCTTCCCACTTCCCACGTACTTGAAGTCTCTCAGCTCGCTGTGCCATGCTGACCACACCTTTGTGCCTTTACATGTACTGTTTTTTCTGTTCAAGGTCTTTGTCCAAGATGACCTTTCCGCCTTTGTTTCTGATTGTTTCGTCGTTTAAGTGAGAGCTGAGGATGTTAACTCCTGTGGAAGCCTTTTCTTTCTACCCTCTCTGGCAGAATGAATCATTCTACCTCAATGTACCACCCTTCCACTTTGTAAATACCTCCCTATTGCTCTTTATCCCATTGTTATTTTTAATTATATATATTTCACTTATGCGAGCATGTTTAGAATTCATGTTTTAATTATATTTCTATATCTAATTTGTATCAGAGTGCATGGTAGGAGAGCAATAAAGATTTGTTAAACTGTGTTGTATAGTAGTAAGCCTTCTTACTTATATGTATAATGTATTCTTTAAAAACATGTACTTGTAAAAAACATGTAAAAACGTTTCAATTTGAGGATTCTCATCTTAGAAAGGAAAATGTTAAAAAATTTCCCATTATCCCTCACTGTGTAGTACAATTGATGTAAAATTGATTAAGGTAATGATGGGAAAGATGCTGACTGTAACAGGCTGAGAAGTCTCACAGTCTGCTGTCTGCAGGCTGAAGAACCAGAAGCCAGTGGTATAATTCAGCCTCAGTCCAAAGACCTGACAACCAGGGGTTGGTATAAGTCCTATAGTCCAAAGGCCCAAGAATTATAATTTGGCTATTACTCTAGCTTATCTTGAGAGAAAGGGAATTTGCCCTTCTTTTGCATTTTGTTTTGTTTGGGTCCTCGGTGAGTTGGATGATGCTTACCCACATTAGTGAAGACTGATCTTTATTCATTGTACCGAATCAAATGCCAGTCTTTTCCTGAAACATCCTCACCTTAAAATGTTATCTCAGCTATCTAGGCATTTCTTAGCTCCGTCAAGTTGACACATAAAATTAATCATTACACTGACTTTTCAGAATCTAAATTATTGGCTGATAATTCATGTTGTGATATCGTTACTCAGTGTCAGTTGATGTTTAAAATTTCTAACTTGGCTTATAAAGGACAGTTCAAGTTATGCCAATGCATGGAAATAAAATGTGTTTCATAAATACACAAGAATAAGAATTATGGGTCACATGTCAAAGTAGTGTGAATTGATAAGAATAAGTTCCTCATGATTACTGAAAAACAACTGGAATCCCATCCTACAGAAAATTTTCTTTCTAAGAGTGGTCACTGGTATATAGCCTTTTAGCTTTATTAGCTATAATCTTCAGATCAGAAATCTATGCCTGTATTTTCTGGGCATTCAAATTGGTGATTATGTATAGTTTTATATTAGGTATGCTATGGAACCTAATTATTTACATTTTTTTTTTTTCTTAATTGCAAATAAATAGCTTGTTGTGGATAATAAATAGTGCTTCATTTATATATAGCCACAATTTTATATGAATGTAATGACTGAAGTAGAGAGAAAAATAACTCATTTCTTCTTTACTGATGTAACAAACTGGGATTGGTACTGAGGAAAGCTTAATTCAGATCATACAGAATGCCTCAGTTGATAGTAATTGCAAGGTTATTATTATTAGTTTTTGCCATGATTCCTATCCAGAGCGACACACAAATTATCTCAGACAAATGAGAATTGGCTCTATCTCACAAAGCTTTCCTTGGAGAGAGGAATCCTTTCCGTTAAAGACAGCAGAAGAGAAAAGAAGAAATAAAATTATATCAAGATACTTAAAATGATTAACGGTGTTCTAGGGTTTTACTTTTTGTAAATTCTTTAGATTTTCTTTGAAGATGAATATTGTACTGTAATTAAAGATGTCTCTTATTTCTTCCATAAAAGTAAATGACTTGAAAGTTGGGTGCTAAAATAATAGAAATGGCAGAATAAAAACTATTCCAGGCCTGGCCAGTGTGGCACAGTTGGTTGAGCATCCTCCCATGAACCAAAAGATCACCAGTTCGATTCCAGGTCAGGGTACGTGCCTGGGTTGCAGGTTCGATCCCAAGCGGGAGACATGCAGGAGGCAGCCAATGGATGTTTCTCTCTCTCATCGATACATATATATATATATATATATATATATATATATTTTTTTTTTTTTTTTTTTTTTACTTTATCTTCATTGTTGAAAGTATTACAGGTACCCCACCCCCTCCCATTGATTCCCTCCACCTTGCTCCCACACCCTCCCCAACCCTTCACTCCATTATTGTCTGTGTCTATGGGTTATGCATATCTGCATATAACTTCTTTGGTTAATCTCTTTCCACCCCCCACCCCACCTTCCCTCTTCCCGTTGAGATATGACCGTCTGTTGCATGCTTCAGTGTCTCTGGGTCTGTTTTGTTTGTCAGATTCTTTTGTTCATTAGCTGCTGCTTAAAGAAGACCCTTCAAGATTTCATGTAATACTGGTTTGGTGGTGATGAACTCCTTTAGCTTTTTCTTATCTGTGAAGCTCTTTATCTGACCTTCAGTTCTAAATGATAGCTTTGCTGGGTTGAGTAATCTTGGTTGTAGGTTCTTGCTTTTCATCACTTTGAATATTTCTTGCCATTCCCTTCTGGCCTGCAAAGTTTCTGTTGAGAAATCAGCTGACAGTCCTTTGGGTGCTCTCTTGTAGGTAACTAACTGCTTTTCTCTTGCTGCTTTTAAGATTCTCTTTGTCTTTAACCTTTAGTAATTTAATTGTGATGTGTCTTGGTGTGGGCCTCTTTGGGTTCCTCTTGTTTGGAACTCTCTGTGCTTCCTGGACTTGTAAGTCTATTTATTTCACCAGGTGGGGGAAGTTTCCTGTCACTGTTTTTTCCAAATAGGTTTTCAGTTTCTTGCTCTCTTTCTTCACCTTCTGGGATCCCTATAATGCAAATATTGGGCCGCTTGAAATTGTTTCAGAGACTCCTTACACTATCTTCATATTTCTGGATTCTTTTCTCTTTTTGCTCTTCTGGTTGTGTTTTTTGTTTCCTTCTGTTCCAAATTGCTGATTTGATTCTCAGTGTCCTCTACTGTTGATCCCCTGTAAATTATTCTTCATTTCAGTTTGTGTAGCCTTCATTTCTGATTGGTACTTTATTATGTCATTTATGATCTCACTAGTTTCCTTAATAGTCTTACTAAGATCCTTGAGCATCCTTGTAACCGTTATTCTGAACTCTGTATCTAGTAGCTTGCTTGGCTCCATTTCATTTAGTTCTTTTTCTGGAGTGTTCTTTCATTTGTGACATGTTTCTTTGCCTCCACATTTTGGCTGCTTCCTGGTGTTTGTTTCTATGTATTAGGAAAAGGTGCTATGTCTCCTGGAATTGGTAGAGTGGCTTTGTGTAGAAGGTGTCCTGTAGGGTCCAGTGCCTCAGCCTCCTTAGTCACCTGAGCTGGGCCTTCCAGGAGCCCCCCTGTGTCTCCTGTGTTACAGTCCTGTTGTATTTGAGCCTTAGTTGCTATTGGTGTCACTGGGAGGAATTGACCCCCCGGCCAATCAGCTATGAGGACCAGATGCAACTACAGCCAAAGAGCTGGTGTGCTGGAGACACCCCTGTGGAGCAGGATTTATTTTAGTGGGGCTTTGGTGTTCACTGAATGTGCCCCCTGAGTGTGTCACTCGATATGGTAGGGTTGTAATCCAGTGTGGTCAAAGCTGACCACTGGGTGCACTGTCTCTGGGGCTTCGTGGGCGGTGAAAAGTCAGCCTCTACTTGTGCCTTGCCCAGGGCCACCCAGCATGAGCTACCCAGCAAGCCATAGTTGGCTGCTACTTGTGCTGGGCTTGGCAGTGTCCAGGAGAGGCCAAGCTATGAACCAATGCAGGCCACCACTAGTGCCAGGCCTGAGGCCACTTATTAAGACAAATGGGGCATGCTGAGGCCAGCTGCTGCTTGTTTGAGAGATTTTGGGAAAGTCTAAGCATGAGGCTCCAGAGGCCACTTGCACAGAAAAGCCACTGGAAATGATTTGGATGAGCTTGCAAGTGGGGAGGGGCGGGTCCCTGGGAATCAGCGGGGCGGGGCCAAAGGTGTGAGTCAGGAGCTAGAAATTCAGAGAAGCCCCTGCCTGTCAGCTGTGTGGGGGGGAGGGCTCACCAAAGGAGCTGTGGCCTCCGCCAGCCCTTCTGCCTGGGAGGAACCTGCCCCTCCACCTCTCGCCCAGATTTTAGGCAGGTTAGTTCCTCCTCGAGTGTCCCAGGTTCCTTTTCCAGCTGCTGCCTGGCACTGGGCTCAGAGGGAGCCTCCGAGTGAGTCCATGCCGGGCCCTTTAAGAGGAGCTGCTGTGGCTCCCACAGCCTCCGGGACCCGCAGCCACAGTCCCCCTTGGTTTTCACATCCCGAAGCTGTGGGGACGTCTCTTCCCGGCCCTGGAGCCCTGGGCTGGGGGCCTGCTGTGGGGCTGGGACCCCTCTCTCCTTCGGGTAACCCCCACCGCCGAGATGTCCCTTCCAGGTTTCAGCCTCGGCACTGGGTGTGGGCCCGCGGCAGCGTCTCCGTGATTCAGCCCCGACCCGCCCGCATCCCCCCTCCTCCCGGTCTCGGTGCTGCTTCAGCTCCCTGGTTGTGGGGCTTCTGTGCAGCCAGATCTCAGGAGGCTCTGAGTGAGGGTGGTTCTGTATTTTAATTGTGATTTTGATGTGGTTGCGGGAGGCGGCGGGTACTGTGGTTTCCTAGCCGCCATCTTGTTGTTTTTCTCTTGATGTTTCTATCTCTTCTCTCCTTTCTCTCTAAAATCAATAAAAACATTTATTTATTTATTTATTTATTTATTTTAAAAACCACCACTATTCCAAGTTTTTTGCAACTTAGAGATAGCAGAGATAGCCAAATAAGATAGCAGGCATACAATTAATTTTTGGAGGGTAGGAAATTGCATTGTTTGTAATGTTCTAAAAGAAAGAGAGCACTTTTTAAAATCTTTTGTTGGGAGAAGCACATCTGAGGTTTTTAATTTCTCTTGCCCTGGAGAGATGCAGCAAAGCGCACATTCAGAAGCAGCATTTGGCTATGTGGAATGTCCAGAGGCCAGTAAGAACTATTGATCACACTCCAGCTGTTATTCTGAAAACAATCACTTTTACTTAACACTTAGAAAAGCTGAATCCTCTGAAAAATAAGGCTCTTTAGACGAAAAGCAAAACAATGTCATTTTGTTTATCTTTGTACAATGCCGTTCTTTACTGTGACAAAATATAATTATTTGGAAATGTTCGTTTTGGGTGAGTTTGAAGTTAAAAAAAGCCTTGCTGGCTCTTTGGGAAATAAAGTAAGGCTATATTAAATATTTTAATTAGTAAAATGACTTTTTAGCATTCTGAAGCGAGAGTTCTCAGAAGATTTGTATTAGCATCCCACGGAGAAATATGCCATTTATAAAATTTTGTAAAAATGTCTGGTTATTTCAAGAACATTAAAATAATAAAATAGAATCCTAACTGGATTGGGAAATAGACACTATTATTGGGACCTTCCATTGCCTTCATATGCATTTCACTTAATGCTCTTAAGTATTTCTAAATCTAGATACTATTTTGTTTCACATTTTTCTCTAGGTCCAAATGTTTTATGAGAATTTTAAAATATTACCATAAGCTTTTTTTTGGATTATTTGGATGATAAGGTTATAATAATAAATAAATAATTTTTCTTTTTTTGTAAAATTTCGTTCATCTTACAAAATGGTCCCTCAGTTTTCCCTTCCAGGGTTACCTTTCATCGTCCTCTCAGGCCCCCTGGCTGATACATTTCACGGTATTTCCAGAATTGCACTTTGTTTTTTTAAAAAACATATCTTTATTGATTTCAGAGAGAGGAAAGGAGAGGGAGGGAGAGAGAAACATCAATGATGAGAGAGTCGTTGATCGGCTGCCTCCTACACGCCCCCGACTGGGGGATTGCGCCCCCAACCTGGGCATGTGCCCTGACCAGAAATTGAACCCTGATCGCCTGGGTCCTAGGTTGACGCTCAACCGCTGAGCCACTCCCGGCCGGGCCAGAATTGCACTTTTATTTCGGTAGTACTAAGCAAGTAGGTATGACCTTGAGTAGAAATTAACCTCTGCAAATGCTCTGAAAGTCTTTTAATGTCATTATTTAATTTTTATTACTCTTCTCTATATTCCTACAAAGTAAAGTATAGCATTTGTTATTAATGTACTTCAGAATTATGTTTAAAAGATTCCACTGAAAAAATGTGGCCAGGGGTACTCGGTGGATGGACACTTTCTGACCATATATGGTTCAAATAGCTCTGTGCTACTAGTTAGTTAACTTACTCATTTGTTTCTTTCTTCCACCCTTTAATTGATAAACATATCTGCATTTTAATAATTAGGTTTCCTTACCCACAAATTTATTCAATATTAAAACAACAAAGGAAAATTCTTTTTTTAATGAGGAAAGTAATATTCAATCAAGAAAAAAGCTGGAAAACAGTAAATTACATGTACTTTACCTTAACCCAATGAAGCAGTGTTATTCCAGTAACTTTATTTACATATCTCTTCCCCACACATTCTTTTGCTTCAAAAGCAAGATACTCAGATTACTCAGACAACACTGTAAATGACAAATGCCTAATTAAGGAGGAAAGATGGTTTATACCATTGAACTTCTGTTAATAAGAATGAAATGTCATTAGAGTCTAATACTGTCTTCAGTGGAGTGGCTGCTCTCAACATGGCCTCTAGTGATCACAAAGTAACGTGAGGAAAGAATGGAGTTGGCATGGGGTTTAATCTTGGCAGTTGTCTAAAGTTGCCAGAACTATCCAGACCCAGAATGTATATAGCCAGGACGGTCAGAAGAGGCCAGGCCTCTGAACCACCCAGTATCTGTGCTATGCTGTGTGTGTGTGTGTGCATTTTGACTAATTACATTTTTGTGTTTTGAAACAGCATACGCAGAAAAAGTATTTATAATGTATGTATGTACAATTTAAATTATAGTAAAATGAATATCGGAGTACTCACTACTCTGCTTAAGAGAGACCTGTTACTTATTAATGTTTAAGTTGTTAAGTACTTCAGCCAGACCAAGTTAAAGACTTTATTAGGTAAATTATCTTTTAGGTTTTATTAATATACAGATTATTTTAAACTAGTATTAATATCTGATCTTCATGAAGGAGTTTCCTATTTGTAACATTTTTACAATAATTTGAGATGTTTTAATAAAGTGATGTTAAGTGTACCATAAAGTGATTGCTTATTAAAGCAGCTCATTTTCTTTCTTGTGTTTGAAAAAGCTTGTGATGGGAAATATTTTTTGCTAAGGCCAGAGTAAACCCCAGCCATACAGTGCATTTCCTGTGGCTTTATGTAGATTCTTTTCTCGCTTGGTTCTAGCCCAGAAATTGCACGAGTATATCTTTTCCTTCAGCTACCCTGGAGTTGAGCTCTTAGTACAGTGCCTAGAACACCAAAATGAATAGGTGGTAAAGGGAGAAGTCAGCCGTCTGTCACTGGGTGGCGCCGAGCATCACGGTTCTCATTGTAATTGTTCCATCAGTGATTTTTCAAGTGTAGTGTGAGTCCCTGTCATTGCTTGGAAATTCCCAGTAGGCTGACAGCAAGTTCATAGAGTTATTCTTTTGCTGCACAACAAGTTCTTCCATCAAACTTAATTTATGGTGCTGGGTGAGTTGAAAAGGAGCTTCTGCTGTGTTAGGATGAGAAATTAAGATTTGATTGAATTGGAATCCTATCAGTATCCCAAAGCAAACTTAGATCAGATTCTTCATTTTAATATGTACTTCAGTATACACAGGTAACTAGAGAACATTATATGAATGCCTTTGTTAAACTTAAATTGCAATTCTGAAAATTAAATATTTAGGCAGCTTTTAAGTATGTAGTTTATTGTAACTGATACAGTTCATTGTAAAGTAAAAGTTTTTTTTGTTTTTAAGCATCTTTACTTGAAACTAATAACAAACATCAGAAATAGCTGCACATAAAGATTTATTTGGTTTTTTATTGTCACTGAGGGAAAAAAGGATTATGTTTAGTTTTAATCTTTAGGACTCATCATGTTTCAGATACGATATTAAAAATTCATTGGAAACAGCCACATTCAGAGAACTACAAACTAAAGACTGATTTTATCACGGTATGTTGCAGAATATTGTTGTTGCAGTAAGTGGAAAAGTACAAATCTCTTTTCTGATTGCAGAAAACCTACAGAACATTGAGAACTCATTATATGAGTGGGTTTCAAACTTTCTGACTGCAGCCCACACCAAGACATTTATTTTTACTCATGTTCCAGTATAGCGCAACACACAGCCTATAATAAAGTTTTATGAAACAGTACTTTCCTGTACTACTTATGATACTCTGCTATACAAATGTTCTTTTTACTTAAAAGTTCACCAAGGTCCACTAGGTTATTACCCATGATTTTCACTACCCATATATTTGAAAATTGCTTTCCTATGTACCAAAGATTGACTTTAAAATACTGCGACTGAAACATAACTTAAAGTCTTAATTGATTTTTAAAGTTTCAAGGATTCTGGCTTCTGTTTTCTGCTATACTTGAAACAAATAACTATGCATACACATATTGATTTTGCCGGCCTTAGCAAAAACTTTTTTGATGAAGCAAATAAATTCTGCTTATCTTTAAGCCTAAACAAATGTATACAGTTATAAAGTACCATTTGTTAAAAGATGAACACTCTCAGAACATCATCTAAAATAATGGAAGAAAACACGCCTTTGTACCACCGTAATAAATGTCACAGAGCTTCAGCATTAAAATCACGTACTTTTCCTTGGAAATTCTATGTATTTATTTTTTTTAAAGTTTAGAATTCTTGGGTTTACTTCTCTGTTTCTTTACCAAGGGTAGAGTGAGGGTGGAATGACTACTAGCAGTCTTCTAGTGATGAGCACAGAGAGAGAGGAAGTGATATTTGACGTGTAACTTTAAGGAGAAAAACCAGCTCAGGGCTGGTGAAGCCTGTTCATGATCCCAAGTCACTGGAAAAGGTCAAATTGCATTTGGTACCTTTGACTTGAGAAAGCTGAGGAAATGCAAAATATTTCAGCAAGATTTTTATCCACAGTGACTGAAGTAAAATGTTTGGTGTCCCAACAGGGGAACTAACCAACAGATATAAGGAAATTTTATTTTTTGTGGCATATATATTGCTGGGTAGGGCTGGATAGACAGTTACCTTAGTTGTGATTTAGTTTGATTAAACAGGTATTAATGTGAGAGAGATTCTTCTAGGCTTGAGATATATGCAGATATACAGGTTATTTCCTTTCCTTAAGGAACATAAAGTGTGGCTTTCAGAATGCTTTAAATGTTACCAGATCTGTTTTTCAAGGTAATAATAGGTTTAATTTTCTGGTAATTAATGTTTTTACCAAAAAGCATGAGAAAATGATCTTTTGTAATTTTAAGGTAATACTTGATAAATTGTTACAAAATTAGTTTTCTAGTATTGTGATTTTCATTTATCTTTACGTGAAGCAGGATTATTCTTTTATCTTTTAGAGAAATGGTGAACTGAGTTCACATTTATGTTATTAGTGAACCATGGCAATTGAAAATTATAACATTTAAAGTTAATTACATGACGTTTGCTTGATTAAAATGTGGTCTCTTTCTCTCTCTGATAATTGAGCTGATAACTGAGATGGCTACTGACTATTGGGTGGATAGTGTGTGCAGTGTGGATATGCTGGACAGTGGGACGAGTCACATCCCAGGATGGATGGAGCAGGACTGGGAAAGATTTCATCATGCTCCTCAGAGCAGCACATAATTTAAAGCATGAATTGATTATTTCTAGAATTTGCCATGTAATATTTTCAGACTGGTTGACCCGGGGTATCTGAAACTGTGGAGAATGAAACTGCAGATAAGGGGGTGGCTAACCGTGTAGGTTTTGTTTTACTCACGAGATTTTAAGATTAATGTTTTCTGAGTCTTGACACTCTCTCATTTCAGTTCCCTTTTCCAGACATTAAAAAATGTTAAGTAAGGTTAGTAATCCTGGTTCCCATCCTGATTTCTGGGAAACCCCATGTTTATTTAATCAAATAATATGTTCAGATCTCAGCTCTCCCTAAGTGTAACCTTAGGGCAGTTTTGTTTACCTATTTAAAAAAAATTTTTTTAAATATAGAAAAGAATATCTACATTGTAGAGTTGTGTTAGTTATTAGAAATATATATATGTAAAGCACCATCACATAAAGGCTTCTTTTATTCATATAGTCTTTGGTCTGGAGCCTTGTTATATGTGATCTGTAAGTAATTTCCCCCAACTCCTCATGGCTTTATGTTCCTTAAAAGATCTCTACTCATGACCATCTTGGCAGCTTAATCAAGACGGTTGTATTTGTGTTAGTACCAGTTTGTCCAGTCTGGAAGTAAGATGAGCTATTGGGCCATTTCCAGGGTTTCTTTAGAACCTGTCTTATTGTAGGCTCTTCCATTAGCAGTTTTTTATCTTCTGACACACTGGCTATTTTTATTATAAATAGCACTTATATTTCTTTAAAACTCTTGGTTATATGCCACCTGGTCTACATTATTTAGTTGCAGGTAATTTTTTGATTAGATGTAGTGTATTTACCACAATTTGAGCGAATAGTTCTGGTCAGTCTCCTTAAAAAGACATTTTGGCAATACAGTTCAGAAGGCTTTTTAATGCAGTTTCATTTCTGATGGGCTTTGGAATTTAGTTTGTTTGTTGTACATGCTTTTCATGAATCTTTGAGGTCTTTGCCTTCATCTGACACCATGTGTTTGAGGCTGCATTTTGTGAATGTGAAACCTTGCATATGCTTACTAAATGATTTAGGTTTTATTTCTACTTCATGTGTTTTTAAAAATACCAGCTGCTGCTTATTTAAAAATGTAATTTAATTTGACTGACACATGAGTTTTAGTTCATAAACATGGATATATTTTCCTTGTTTGTATTCATAAGCCTGTTGGTCCATATGTTAATATGTTTCTTGATTTAATTTTATTATTTTACTTTAGAAATCAATAGAAACAACAACAAAAATCCTTGGCAAAGACTTCTTGTTATATTTTTGAAAGCATATTTCTATTTTTTGGAATTTACTCATGTGCCAACAAGGATTTCTTGCTATATTAGTATTTTCTAAGTTTTCTATTTTAGGAATTTTATTTTTTTAAGAGAAAAAGCTTTTGATATCAATGTAATTTTATATTGTATTTATGGAAACTGGCATTTCCAATGTGTGAAAGAAACATTTCTCCTCAGTTACTTAGTATAGTTTTAAGAATCTAATAGCTAGATTTAGTTACACACATAGCAGATTGTTGTAAATCCATTAATCTGTATCGTGGTGTTGTTTTTTTACACTTTGGGGGGGTCAGAAAGCCTCCTGTAAAATTGATGGTTACTTTGTGTCTTCTTACCAGGAAAGTTCACACATAGATAATTAACTGCAGGAGATTTAAGGCCCCCAAGAAGGCTTGTTTTGGGAATGGGGTAGTACATGTATGCATAGGGACTATAATATAAGGCTCTATATAAGATTTTAAAGAAAAATGTAAACAAACTGATATAAATACTCCAGGCAGGGTGCCATTATCTGAGTGCTTGGGGATTGCATGTGGAACAGGATTGAATGGGGCAGGGGTTGGAGGGCTTCCTGGAGATAATGGCATTTGAAGGCCTGATGGGCATTCAGAAGCCTGCTGTTCCAGGCAGAGATGATGACATGAGCAGGCAGGCAGGCAGGAAAGCCCTAACCTGTTTAGGTACGCACGAGTATGGAGATCTTTTCGAGGGTGATTGTTTCTGATTCGTTCTGCACTGAGCACAACACATGGTACCTTACTCGTTATGTAAACTCAGCAAATACTTACTGAACTTTATCATGGTTCACGAGAGCACCTTTCTCTGTGTCATAATATGTTGTATCTTTGCTCACAAATACATATTTTTCAGGAAAACAAAGTTAAATCGTATAATTTCAATGCCTATGTGCATTGGTTGGCTTTAAAAAGAAACGAACTTGTTTTATATTAGCAGAGAACAGCTTTGATATAAATTTTATATTTCGCAAATTGTATCTCTGGGAACAGTTTTTTGGATGTGTGAAGGAAACGTTTCTTTTCAGTGATTTAGCTTTTGGGGAAGTTAAAATTTAGGTAATTAAAGCAACAGATAAACTAATAGCCACCCCAACCAGGTATACTTTTGTTTAAATAAAAGCTGAGTGAAGTCTGTACTGCTATGGTAGTTTAATGAATAAATAATAGGTTAATATATAAGTAAGAAGTAAGCTTTAGAAATTATAATATCCTTTTTAAGAGTTTCCCCCCCACCCCTTGAAAAGCAGTAATATCTATGGGGAAGAAGCTGTGGGGCTGGCATTGTCTCAATTTTATTTGGATAATAAAATCCACCTAAAAAAAACCACGTACACACTGACAAAAATATAGTAAACTTCCCCTTCCTTCCCCCCTCCCCCTCCCCCCTCCCCCCTTCCCCTTTCCTCTCCTCTCCTGAGGATATTTTTTCCATTGATTTCTTTTTTAGGGAGAGGGTGGAAGGAAGGGAGAGACACACAGAGAGAGAAACATCGATGTGAGACATTGGTTGCCTCCCACACTCACCCCGACTTGGGCTGGGGATCAAGCCTGAAGCAGAGGTATGTGCCCTTGACTGGGAATCTAACCTGAGACCCTTTAGTCCTAGGGCCAGTGTTCTAACCACTGAGCAAAACCAGCTAGGGCAGTAAACTTACTTTCTTGATTATTGACTTTTTCTTGCATGACTGCAAAACATTCCTTATAACAGTTTTGTTGTCTGGTTGATTTTCTTGCCATTAATACTAACATTAGAGCAGTAGATACTGTGTCAGTGACCTATTTATGATATTTTAATTAGTTTTAAAGTCTCTGCCTAATTTTCTCTCTTGTGTTTATAATATTATAATGTGAGCTATTAATTTAAGCACATATTTTATACACTTATTCATTCAAATAATATTTAATAAGCTTCTATGCTGGCTGTTTCATAGATGCTATAGAGGCTGTAAAGATAAACAAAATGTTAATTCTTTGAGGCACTTTTATTTCTGACAGTTCAGTTTTTCTCAGTGATAGGATAAAATTATTCTGATTAATCCACATTATTGTCTCTTCCAACTTGTATGTGTGGGGTAGTTTCAGTTAAGTCATGGCTTATGTAGAAGATAATTTTACCTGTGCAGAGCCAACCGCCTGGTTGGGGTTGAGTCCACGAGCCTCACTCCTTCCCTAGCGTTCAGGTCCAGAGTCTGTCTTGTACGTGGCTATTCCTTTTACTCTTGGGAACTCAGTTCTTTGAGCTTTCCCTTACTCTTTGGAACTTGATTCAGGTTTCATTTTTATTGAATTACAGTAGAGTTTTGAATCATTATAATGCTGATAACTAAAACAGAAGTAACAGACCTTCTGGGAATTAAAAAAAATGAATTTCCCTGTTCTTTAGAAGTAGTATAAAGAAACCCTCGGAGAGACTTATCACTATGCAGTCATCATAAGGTGATGTTCGTCAAAAGTTTCTACTACATTAAGTATTCAAAACGATATTTTATATGTATAATGTGTGTGTGCATATACAATATAAAATATGTAATGTGTAATATGTAATATATATATGTAATATATATTAATGTATAATACATATATATTTTGCCTATCCAATTTTCATTTTATTTAACGAATATGCAAATAATGATCTGATTCTTCATTTTTTATCAATGATCCAAAGGTTATATACTAAGTAGCTTAGGTCTGGGTTTATTTTTATTTAAGACATAGTTATTTTTAAAGTGAGGTGTGGTAACATGTTTGGATACGTTTTAGATCCTTCAGGTAAGAAAATTTGGTCACATACCTGGCCATATTCTTGGGATGCAAAAGTTAACTGTTTTGGATACTAGCTTTAGGAAAGATTAACTAGGTAGATGAAACCAAAGTTAGCAACTTCAGGCTGGAGGTATTTTTAATTCTTTCAAAGCTAAAGAACATGGTTGATGAAGCTAATAAAACAATAGCTTTTATTTGACTAATTTCTACATGTTAGGAATAGTATTAATTATTTTAATATTATTTTACATGAGAAAAGTGTTGTCATTCTCATTTTAAAATTGGGGAAACTGAGCCCTAGCCGGTTTGGGTCAGTGATTAGAGCGTCGGCCTGTGGACTGAAGGGTCCCTGTTTTGATTTTGGCCAAGAGCACATACCTCAGTCCCAGGCTCAATCCCTGGCCCCAGGTCGGGGCTAGTGAGGGAGGCAGCCAATCGATGTTTCCCTCTCTCTCCCCCTCCACTCTCTCCGAAAAGCAGTGGAAAAAATATTTTCGGGTGACAGTTAAAAAATAGTAAAATAAAATTGAGGAAACTTAGAAATAAAGCAGAAAAATAATTTGCCCAAGTTTATCCCACTAATAAGTAGTGGAGGCCGATTTGAATTCCCAAGGGCTGATGACCTGAGCTTGATCACAGCAATTCTCTGTGTCTTTAGAGCTGGACAGATTTGCTGCTTTGGATCCTTTTAGTGTTTTGGCTTGTTTCCCTACCCTTTATTTTCTGCTCACTTCAGTTAATACCGTGAGTGAAATCAAGAAGATATCTGAAGAAGTCCTTGATAAGCAGTTGTAGAACGTCCATTTATGTTTCAAGAACACACTTGAGATCTGTTCTTATATGTATAAGATATGTAAGAAGTCCTAGATACGTGGTATAGACTTGTTGACTCATGTTTGTTGAAGTTCATTGAAGGACTTTGTGACAAAGCACTTTCTTACTCATATCGTGACTGTTTTCTGACTTGCAGGTTTTAAATGCACAGAGAGCAGGATACAAAGCAGCCATAGTTCACAATGTTGATTCTGATGAGCTCATTAGCATGGGATCCAACGACAGTAAGTACAGGTATCACTTTTCTTCTCTCCTGTTTGACAGATCTTTGAAACTAAAACTTAAGATTATCCTTCTCTCATTTTCTGTTTAAAAAGCAAAATTTCCTTTCTATCAGAATGGTGATTCCCAATTTTTAGCCCTGTTGGGACAATTTTATTCATAATAGAAATGGAATTGACTTGTTCTTTTCCAAATAGTTTTTTTGTTTTGTTTGTTTTTTTAACTTACATGTTTCATTTTAGAAGATATGTTGATATTTTGGTAAAAACCAAAGGAAAACCAAAGCTTTTAATAGAGATAAACATGCTGCGCTAAGGATGCCATCAAAGAATTTTTGTGATTAGAGATTTACAATATTAAATTTTAGGGTATGAGGCTACTGTATTCTTGTGGATTTTCAAAGCCACATACTTGTGCTTTCTTAAATACCACTTGGTTATCAGCCACTTAACATACATTGGCATGCCTGTAGCTTTTCATTTATTTATTTATTTATAAAGATTTTTTATTGATTTTTAGAGAGTGAGGAAAGGAGGAGGAGTGGAGAGAGAGAAACATGGATGTGAGAGAGGAACATCGAGAGGCTGCCTCCTGTACGTCCCCTGCCTGGGATCGAGCCTGAAACCTGGGCACACGCCCTGACTGCGAATCAAACCGGCAACCTTTTGGTGCTCGGATGGGACATCAACCAGCCAACTGAGCCACACCAGCCAGGGCTAGCTTTTCATTTAAAATGGGAATATTGTTTCTTACTCTCTACTAAATATTAGCTTGTAAGGAAAATGAGCCAATTTTAATAAAATAACTGGCTTTTATCAGAAAGTAACATTTAAGCTGTGCACTTTCACTTAATTTAGTGAGAATGATAAAATATGTCTTTTATTATGTTGATGAGGTGGTATTTGGATCCCACCTAAGGATGGGGGCTGACCTTCAGGGAGGGGAGAGAGGCTGGAAGTTGAATGGATGCCAGTGGATAATGACTTAATTAATCCTGCATATGTAATGAAGCCTCCATAAAAACACAAAAGGACAGGCTTGGGAAGCTTTGGGGTTGGGGAATGAGAGGTGCTGGGAGAGTTGGGTGCCTGGATAGGGCATGGAAGCGCTGTGCCCCTTCACATGTACCTTGCCCTGTATATCTCTTCTACCTGTCTGTTCCTGAGTTATAGTCTTTCATAATACGTGGATAATTTAGAAAGTAAGATATTTCTCTGAGTTTTGTGAACTGCTGTAGCAAATTAACTAGACCCAAGCGGGAAGAGGTGTGGAACCTCCAGTCTATAGCTGGTCAGTCAGAAGCACAAGAGACAGCCTGGATTTGCAATTGGCTTCTGAAAGGTGGGCATCCAGTCTTGTAAGACTAAACCCTTAACCTGTGGAATCTGACGCTGTCTCCGACTATATAACATCAGACTTGAGTTGAATTGTTAGATGGTGTAGGGGACATACACACATACACACTGGGAATTGGGTTCTCAGAACCCAAAATACACTGCCAGCATTCATGATTAGTTATTTTTATTTTCCTTTTAGTACATAATAATGCCTCTTGTTATTTCCATTGAGTCACACCTGCAAGAAAGAGCTTGGAGCAAAGAACAGACATAAAGCAATGGCTGGAATGTATTTAAGACTTTAAATAACTACATCTTCAATAGGAAATACTTCAAATTCCTTGACAAAAATAATCTTTTTATAGCATAAGACAGTATTTTATGTTGAGTTGAACTCTTTTCCTTCTTACCCCTAACATAACCTGAGGCAAACTTATATAAAAAGAAAAATTTTAGCAATAACTTTCTTAATTTCTTTATATTTTAAATTAGTACTTTAATATTCTATCTGATTAACTTATTGTACTTACAGAATCATGAAATGCCCTTAAGAGGCTCTAGCATTTTACAAAAATTTGACAGCCACTGCTTGGGAATTAGAAGAATTGATGAAGGGATTTTACTTATCTGTGCCCTAGGGAAAGTTACTTAACCTAAGTCCTTTATTTTCTTCTGTAAAAGGGAATGATTTTAATTTTTATTTGACCTGACAAGATTGTGAAGATGAGATGAGAGCAGGTATATGAGAAAGTCCATGCCATGGCAAAGTGGGAAGAACCTAGATTAGGGGTGAGAGCCTCAAGTTTGAGTTCAGGTTGTGCGAATGCCTAATTTTTCATTGCTTTCTTCCTTCAGCAAATATTTTTTGGCAGTCTATATGGAATCAAGCACTGTTTTAGGTACCATGACTATAGCAGGGATTGATACAGTTTATGGCTTTGTTCTCATATTTTTCATTGAAGTAGCAGAACACAGGAGTTTAAGGGTCTGATTTCTGGGGACTATCTGCCAGGGTTTCAACCCCAGCTCTACCACTTACTAGCTGTGTGACCTTCGTTACATTACCTAACATCTCTGTGCCTCACTTTTCTGATCTGTAAATGAGAATAATAATAATATTTAACTCATTGGGTTGTTTTGAGGATTGAATGAATTATGACATATAAAGCATTTAGAAGACTGTCTATTATTATTGCTGCTGTTACCATTATTACTACATTCTAGGGTAGGAGAGAGGAAATGAGCACAAAGAGATATGCTATATGACAAGTAGTAACAGGTGCTATGAAGAAAAGTGTGTTAGGCTAAAGTGATATAAAGTGACAGGGCCAGGCTGGGCATGGCTCTGCAGTTGAGCATTGACCTAGGATCCAGGAGATCGAGGTTCGGTTCCCGGTCAGGACCCATGCCTGGGTTGTGGGCTCAATCCCCATTTGGGGGTGTGCAGGAGGCAGCTGATTGATGACGACTTTCTCATCATTGATGTTTCTATCTCTCCTCTCTCTCCCTCTCCCTTCCCCTCTATGAAATCAACAAAGATTTTTTTTTTTTAAAAAATTATAAAGTGACAGGGATGAGAATAAGGTGGCTATTTTATTTTTAAAAATTTTTTTAAAAATATGTCTTTATTGATTTCAGAGAGAGGAAGGGAGAAGGGAGAGAGAGAAACATCAATGAGAGAGAGAGTCACTGATCGGCTGCCTCCTGCACCCCCTACTCGGGATCGAGCCCGCAACCCGGGCATGTGTCCTGACCGGGAATCGAACCTCAATCTCCTGGATCCTAGGTTGATGCTCAACCACTTAGCCACGCCGGCCCCACAAGGGTGGCTGTTTTAAATAGGGTGGTCAGAGAAGACATCTGTGTATGAGTCTTTGACATTTAAGCCTAAGTCTAAAGTGAGAGGCTGAGCCATGCCTCTCACTCTTCTGGGGGAGGAGTTTTCCAAGGAAAGGAAGCAGCAAACAGATGCCAAGGCTCAAAGATAAAGCATACTTGGTGTTTCAGGGTGTGGGAGTGGCTGGAATTGATTGAGCAAGGGGCAGAGAGAATGGTAGGGGGTGAGGTTAGAGAGGGAGCCAGGGGCCAGATCATGTCCAGGTCTGTAGGATTTTGAAATTTGTTTTGCGTGGGTTTTATACAGGGGTGTGAGGTGATCTAACATGTTTTAAAATGACCACTTTGGCTGTGATTCCTTTTGAGAATAGACTACAGGGAAAAGGTGGGCAAGAGTGCCAGCAGAGTTAGAATGTTGCTGCAGCAGCCGAGCAAGAAGGGATGGTGATCTGGAATGTTAGCAGCGATTGTGTCGAGAAGTGATAGAATTATGGACCTGTTTTGAATTTGATAGGATTTGTTATGAGGAATAAAGGAAAGGGAGGAGTCTAGGATGACTCCCAGATGTTTACCCTGAGAAACTAGGTGAATAGTTAGCTATTTACAGAGGTGAGAAAGACTAGGAGTAGAGCAGAGACATTGAGAGTCCCACTTGAAGACATTAAATTTGAAACATGTAGGCAATCAGGTGGAGATATCAGACAGACACTTGGATCTAGAGAGGGTGGGGCTGGCCATTTAAATTAGGATTTGTCTATGATATCATGATACTACTCTTTGGCAGTGTATACTTCATGGAGTTGTTTTGCTCATCAGAATTAAAATTTCGTGTTTTTAAAAGTATCTTGTGAACTAGAACATGTTTTCAGTAGATAATGTTGCAGTCTCCAATACGGCTGTTCATATTTGCATACATCACTGTCCCTCTTCTTAGTCTTCTGACTAAAATGAAGAGCTTTTTACATCTCTTTAGGTATCATAAGTCAAAGAAGTTACGTTACTTTCAATAATTATAAGCCAGTAATTACAACCCAGAAGTTTCTCTTTGAGTTTATCAGAGTATCTTCATGAAAGAGTAAAACATTCATTTTACAAAGGGTATATAATTCCAAGTTTAAATTATTGTATAAAGTGTCAACTATGTGATAGAAGATTTCTTAGCAAGGTAGAAAATATCTCCATAAAATGTGTATGATTATATCAATACCTCCGCAGCTATTAAAAATGAGGGCTGAATCTTTATTCGCATGACAGGATCTCCAAAGTGTATCCCTGAGTGGAAGGGAAGCTTACACTGTTCTCATTGTATGAGCCCACTGGTGTAAAAATAAGCATTTATTGATCCCATTGATGTAAAAATAGTGACAGAATATTCCTTTACTAACCATTTTGGTTCCTGCCTTCCTGGGGCTTATGTTTTGTGTGTGTGTGTGTGTGTGTGTGTGTGTGTGTGTGTGTGTGTGTGAGAGAGAGAGAGAGAGAGAATATGAATGAATGAGAAGGATTTAAAAAAACACATTAGTGGTTGCTGAGGTTGGGGCAGAGGGGATTATTTTGAGGGGTGAAAGAACATTCTATATCTTGATTGTTGTAGTGGTTACATAATTACATGTATTTGTCAGAACAAAGGTGCCCTGGTCAGGTGTCTGAGTGGTTGGAGCACCATCCCATGCATTGAAGGGTTGTGGGTTCAATTCCTGGTCAGGGCTCATACCTAGGCTGTGGGTTCAATCCCTGGTGGGGCATGTTTGGGAGGCAGCTGATCGATGTTTCTCTCTCTCATTGATGATGTTTCTCTCCCTCCCTCCCTCTCTCTAAAATCAATAAACAAAACAAAATAAAACAAACCCCCCAAAAGTTTATTCAAATAAAACCTTTGTCTTTGAGTGGAAAGGATTAGGGTTGTGTTCTGTTTTCTTCTTTACTTGTGTTCTCCCCCCCTTTTAAAAATAATTAATATTCATTCTTAAAGAAATGTAGAACAAAGTTATTGTGAAAAATAAAACAAATGGGCTTTACCTAAAGCCAAATCTGTTAAATTAGCTCACAGCTGAAAATAAGGCTGCTGTTTCTATAGTAACATTAAGAGAATTGCCTTTGTTTCTCTGAGTAATGGGTAATTTTTACAAAGTTTTTTTTTTGCTTGTTTTTGGCATTTGGTTTTGTAATATAGGTATAAGGGTCAAATTTCTTAGGAAACCAATCAAAACACACAGCTTTACCACAAACGTCAGGATTAGGAGGAAGTAGAAATTTACCCAGCTTTTCTGTCGTATGCCTTTCTCAACTCCCGCCAGCCCTCTCGCTCTGGAAAGCCGCACATGTGTGCTGTCATTTTTCAGACTGTTGTGAAGTGGTCTTTTCTTACATTCCTAGGCTTACACCTCTCCTGGGAATGGGTATGTAAAAAAAGTTTTTTCACTTTCTCATTGAGGAATTAAGTGTGGAAAGAAAACTTAAAATTTCTTTTTCTTCCTTTTCTAAGAGTTAATTATGCCTTTAAAGGGTAAGTCAAATGGAAACATTAAAAATAATTATATTCTGATCTCAGGACTATTGAGATAGTATGATAATGTATATAAGCAAAATGTTAACTTTTGTTATTGTAAATATAATATCTCTAAGCCACTTTGATGATGGTATAAATCTACAATTGGGAAAATCAACAGATACACAATTTGAGTTGATTGAAACTGTTTCCAGTTGCATTTGCTGCTGTTATGAAGAAAATTACTTGATTGTACATTAAGTATATATAGGCTTTTAAGAATAATTTTATTGTTTTTATACAGTTGGTGTGCTAAAGAAAATTGACATACCATCTGTCTTTATTGGTGAATCATCAGCTAATTCCCTGAAAGATGAATTCACATATGAAAGAGGGTAAGTAATGGATATAAAAAATAATCATGTAGCTATTAGTTAATAGCTGTAATCAAGGTTATAATTTAGAATGCTCTATTGTGCTAAATTATCTCAAGTCATTGTGATTTTAATACTTACTAATTGTACTATTCTGTGTATGGTTACATATTCAAAATATCTTCATGTTAGAGAGATTAAGTCACCCATTTGTTAAAAAGATAACAAAACTTTTTTTATAGTTTAATCAAACTATTGGTATTTAGAAACAGTGTGATGAACATTTATATGACAGTTTTCATTAAGACATATTGGTATTTTATTACAATTTGTTATTTTATAAACGCAATCCAAAACACAGTGTCTTAAGTAACTAACTTTTACAGAGACAAAAAGTTTGTAAGTTTAAAAAGTTTAATTTGGAATAAAAACTTCTATATGGAATTTCCCCTTCAAATCTCATTAGCAAGTTAATATATAGACTGAGACTAACTTAAGGCACAGCTTTGTCATCTAATACAGAAAACACTGCAATCAGCACTTCAGAGCTTCTTCCCTGACACAGATCCCATCCCTAAAACATAGTGATAGGCGCAGGCTTTTCACCAAGAGGCACAATAAGAACACTACTACTAATAAAAGCAGTGAGATTGATTGCATATTTAGCAAGTGCCAGGCACTCATGAAACTTTTACATTTGTTATCCATTTAATTCTTACAATAGCCCTCTAGAGGTTTTTGTATCTCTTATTATCTATATTTGCCAAAAGGGGAAACTGGAACAATGAAATTCTAATTATTTAGGGGGAATAAATCCATGAATATTTGAGTTTGAAGATGCATAAGAGGGTTTTCTGTTTACCGTTTTTGCCATTTTCCCTATTTAGTTTTGATATTTAAAATATGGTTCATATATGCTCATAATGTCTTATTAAGTTAGGGGATGCAATTTTGGATGTTGTGTTACAAGTAGTTAATCCAGATGCTATTGTATTGTGTCAGCCATGTTTGTGTAGTTAATAGAGGGGGAGAACTAATATTTGCTTTTACCTCAATATTGTTCCCCCATTTAGAACAATTATGTGTATTTTAATATGCATTTTAGAGTTGTGTTTTAGTTATAAAATCATACTTTTGTTGTTGTTGATCCTCACCCAAGGATATTTTTTCCATTGATTTTGGGGCGGGGGGAGAAACATACTGATGTGAGAGAGACCCATTGATTGGTTGCCTTCCTCACATGCCCCCTGGGGCCAGGGATCGAACCTGCAACCCAGGTATGTGCCCTCGACTCGAATCGAACCCGGGATCCTTTGGTATGCAGTCTGACACTCTAACCATTGAGCACACCATCCAGGGCTAAAATCATACATTTTTAAGTTAAAAAGTAACACATACATGTTGGTAAGTTATGGAACAATTCGGAAATATAAAGTATTTAAATGAGATTTCCTATGATGCTATTCTCTAACAATAGCTACTGTTTTAAGAAACCTTTAATTGTTCCCATATTTGAATACTCACATCAGTTAGTGATAATAAGCTCATAAAACACAACTATAAAATACATAGTATCTTGTAACAAGCTTTATTTACTTAATATTTGGACCCTTTCCATGTTAATACAAGTCTACAAATTTTTTTATCCCAACTCTTGGGGAATTGAACATTTCTTAGATTTTTAAAAGTTAAGTAGTATTCCTAATAGGATTTGAGGGAGCATCCGATAAATTATATACAGGGTTGGTAAAGTAGGTTTACAGTTGTTCACATGAAAAAATACAAATTAATAAATAATAACACAAGAATAAACTCTGTGTTTTGTGTACTCACAATTGTAAACCTACTTTTGTTTACCCCTGTATGTCTGCAGTGAATAAGTATTTTATCACGTCAGTTCAGTTCAGATTGCTTATCAAATGAATTGCAGACATTATTTTTAAAGTTTTTTTAGGTTTCAGAATTGTGTCTAAGGGACTGTAGACTTGAATATACAGATCTGCCTCATACGTCTTTTGGCTGGCCTGCTTACCTACCTACCCACACATTAATTTCTTCTGCTTTTTGTTATAGTAACTTTCAAACATGTTTAAAAGTAGAGAGAGACTATAATGAATCTCATCATTCAAGTTCAGTATTATCAACTCACGATCAGTTTTGTTTGGACTACTCACCCTCTGGCCCCACCTCTCCTCCCTTTTTCCCCACCCCATGATTACTTTGAAGCAAGTCCCAGATATCATTTCAGCTGTAAATATTTCAGAATATATCAGTAGAAGATAAGGTTATATATAAAATATAACCACATTATCATTATTATACCTTGTTTAAAAAAGTAAACATTAATTTAGTATCAAAACATTTCAGTTTTCAGATTTTTCCCAACTATTTGAAATCCTGTTTTTAAAAATATTGTTTATATTCCAAATAATGTCCATACACTGAATTGGTTCTTATGTCTTAAGTTTTTAAGTTTGTCCTGTGAATTTTCTTGCAGTCTGGACTTTTTTTAATCCTTGGGTATCGTCTAGACTATTTCTTTGTTACTTAGTTTCCCTCTAAACTGCTAATTAGATCTTGAGGTTTGTTCCAATTTAAGAGTTATTGGGAGCCTGGGAGAATAGGTAAGGCAAGAAGGCTTTATATACGGTATTATGTATTTCCAACAAGAGACACAATATTTGGTTCTATCTTTGTAATTTAATTTTATAATTTTTCCCTCATTTATTAGGACTTGCACCACCCATTTGGGTAGGTCAGTTGATTAGAGCATCGTCCAGATACGCCAGAGTTGTGGGTTTGATCCCCAGTCAAGGCACATACAAGAATCAACCAATGAATGCATAAATAAGTGGAACAACAAATTGATGTTTCTCACTCTCTCTCTTTCAAATCAGTAAATAATTAAAAAAAGAAGACTATTACCTTATCAAATATTTGATTACCTTGAAGTGCAATCTGTTTAGGAAAGATAGGAAAAACGCTTGATTCTTTCCCTTTACTGTTTTTCAGAATGATTTGGTTTGCTAGCATCTTCCAAAGATGATTTTATATGTATATATATATATTTAAAGTATCATAGTGAACTCATGAGTTAAAATCTATTTCGTATGTTTCTGTCCATTCTAGTTAATATCTTTATTGATTTCACATTGACCCCTTTCAGACCTCTTCAAGTTTAATCCTGATTTCCTTTGATGGGAGTCTAGGAGCTTTTGATTGCTCCTTGGGTTTTTTTTGTGCTTGACTAGATATTCCAGGCCCATCTTGTTCTTTTCATCCCTCTAACCTGGAACCCCTTCTTTCGTCAAGGTCTGATTCCTTTTAATTGGTTATGACATTTAGAGACGGGAGATCATTGCTCCTGGGTTTGTCATTCTTTCTAGGGCTTTTCAGTGGACAGAGCTAGGAAATATGTATGATTTTATTTGTTTTGTTATGTTTTGTTTTAATCCCCACCTGAGAATATATCTTTTATTAATTATGGAGAGAGATACATTGAGGTAAGAGAGAAACATCAATCAGTTGCCTCCTATATGCACCCTGACCAAGGATCAAACCCCCTAGATATGTGCCCTGACCAGGAATCGAACCCAAACCTTTTGGTGAACAGGGTGAAGCTCCAACCAACTGAGTCACTCAGCCAGGGTATCTGTGTTTTTAAAGATACAATAAATCATGAGTGCATACTGTTATTTCCAATATAACACAGGGCTGTAGGATTTTTACTTTACTTTGTGGGTGTTACATCTGTATTTTATTTTTCTGTGCTTGAAGACACCAATATAGTTATTTTCTTTTGAAATGACATAATACACACAGAAGAACAATATCAACACTACTTTGAACATTTATAAAAAAGAGTTCTTTCTCTGCTTAAGGTATAATAAGGATGTACAGGCAAATTATGTTTGTTTTTTTAAATTTATTTTTATTGACAGTATTACAGATGTTTCCCATCCCCCCATCCCCTCCACCCAGCCCCTGCCCCTGCCCCTGCCCCTGCCCCTGCCCCTGCCCCTGCCCCTGCCCCTGCCCCTGCCCCTGCCCCTGCCCCTGCCCCTGCCCCAGCCCCAGCCCCAGCCCCAGCCCCAGCCCCACCCCAGGCCTTCACCACACTATTGTCTGTGTCCATGGGCTATGCATATAAGCATATAAGTTCTTTGGATAATCTCTGATCCCCCCTCCTCCACTCCCTCTGAGATGTCAGTCTTTCCCATGCATCTATGTCTCTGGACCTATTTTGTTTGTCAGTTTATTTTGTTCATTAGATTCCACATATAAGTGAGATCATGTGATATTTGTCTTTCTCTGACTGGCTTATTTCACTTAGCATAATACTTTCCAGGTCCATCCATGTTGTTGCAAAGGGCAAGAGATCCTTCTATTTTACAGTCATGTAGTATTCCATGGTATAAATGTGCCACAGCTTTTTTAGCCACTCATCTACCAATGGGCACTTGCGCTGTTTCCAGATCTTAGCTATTGTAAATAGTGCTGTTATGAACATAGGGGTGAATATATTCTTTCTGATTAGTGTTTTGGGTTTCTTAGGATATATCCCTAGAAGTCGGATCACTGGATCAAACGGCAGTTTGGTTTTTCATTTTTTGAGGAAATTCCATACTGATTTTTATAGTGGATGCACCGGTCTGCATTCCCTCCAGCAATATACCAGGGTGCCCTTTTCTCCACACCCTCGCCAGCACTTGTATGCTGATTTATTGATGGAGCCATTCTGACAGGTGTGAGGTGATGCCTCCTTGTGGTTTTAATTTGCATCTCTCTGATGATCAGTGATTTTGAGCACTTTTTCATCTGTCTCTTGGCCATCTGTATGTCCTCTTTGGAGAAGTGTCTATTTAGGTCCTTTGCTCATTTTTTTAAATTGGAATGTTTGTCTTCCTTTTATTGAGGTGTATGAATTCTTTATGTATTTTGGAAATTAACTCCTTGTTCACTGTGTCATTGGCAAATATGTTCTCTTGTACAGTGGGGGTTCCCTTTGCATTTTGAGGATGGTTTCTTTTGCTGCGCTGAAGTTTTTTATTTTGATGTAGTCCCATTTGTTTATTTTTTCCTTTGTTTCTCTTGCCCTAGGAGATGTATCGGTGGAAATTCTGCTACTTGAGATATCTAAGATTTTGCTGCCTATGTTTTCTAAAATTTTTATGGTTTCATGACTTACATTTAAGTCTTTTATCCATTTTGAGTTTATTCTTCTGTATGGTATAAGTTGGTGGTCTAGTTTAATATTTTTGCATACACCTGTCCAATTTTCCCATCACCATTTATTAAAGAGACTGTCTTTACTCCATTGTATGCTCTTGCCTCCTTTGTCAAATATTCATTGAGTGTAATGGCTTAGGTAGATTTCTGGGTTCTCCGTTCTGTTCCATTTTCTATATACCTGTTCTTGTGCTAGTACCAGACTGTTTTGTTTACAGTAGCTTTGTAGTATAATTTTATATCTGGTATTGCAGTCCCTCCAACTTTGTTCTTTAAGATTGTTGTGGCTATTGGGGGTCATTAATTGTTCCATATAAATTTTTGGAATAATCTAGCTCTGTGAAATATATTGTTGATATTTTAAAAGGGATTGCAATGAATCTATAGATTGCTTTGTGTAGTGTGGACATTTTTATGATGTTAATTCTTCCAATCCATGAGCAGGGTATAGGTTTCCACTTGTTTGTATCTTCCTCTCTTTCTTTATTCAGTGTCTTATAGTTTTCTGAGTACAGGTCTTTTACCTCCTTCATTAAGTTTATTCCTAGGCATCTTATTTTTTGTTGTTGCAGTGGTGAAGGGATTGTTTTTTTAGTTTCTCTTTGAGAGAGGTCATTATTGGTGTATAAAAAGGCCATCGATTTCTGGATGTCAATTTTGTATCCTGCTACTTTGTCAAATGTATTTATTAACTCTAGTAGTTTTTTTGGTGGATTCAGTAGGGTTTTTTGATCATGTCACCTGTGAATAATGACAATTTTACTACTTCCTTTCTAATTTTGATGCCTTTTATATGTTGTTCTTGTCTGATCACTATGGCTAGGACATCTAGTACTATGTTGAATAAGAGTGGTGAAAGCAGACATCCCTGTCTTGTTCCTGTTTTTAAGGGAAACACTTTTAGTTCTTGCCTAAAAAGTATAGTCTTGGCTTTAGGTTTGTTGTATATGGCCTTTATTATTTTCAGGTACGATCATTCTATCCCACTTTGCTTAGAGTTTTTATCATGAATAGGGCTGAATTTTGTCGAATGCTTTATCTGCATTTATTGATACGGTCTTATGATTTTTATTCTTCATTATATTAATGTGATGTATCACATTTACTGATTTGTGAATATTGTACCAGCCTTGCATCCCCAGAATAAATCCTGCTTGTTGATGGTGTATGATTGTTTTAATGTATTGTTGGGCCCCATTTGCTAATATTTTGTTGAGGATTTTAGCATCCATGTTCATCAGGGATATTGGCCTGTAATTCTCTTTCTTTGTAGTGTTTTTGTCTGGTTTTGGAATTAGGATAATGCTGGCCTCATAAAAAGAGTTTGGAAGTTTTCCCTCCCCTTGAATTTTTGGAATAGTGTGAGGAGGATAGGTGTTAGTTCTTTGAATGTTTAGTAAAACTTGTCTGTGAAGCCATCCAGTCCTTTTATTTGTTGAGAGTTTTTTTTAATTACTGCTCCCTTGTATGTCACTGTCTCTCTCTGGCTGCCCTTAAGATTTTTTTCTTTGTCTTTAACATATGCCGTTTTAATTATGATGTGTCTTAGAGCAGGTCTGCGTTTGTCTTGATTTGTATCATACCCTCTGCTTCCTGAAGTCATGTGGCTTTTTCCTTCACAAGCTTAGGGAAGTTTTTCTGTCATCATTTCGTCAAACAGGTTCTCTACCCCTTGCCAACTTTCTTCTCCCTCTGTTACCCATATAATGCAGGTGTTGTTTTGTTTCATGTTTTCCCAACGTTCCCTTAAACTGTCCTCATGCTCTTTTTGCTCTCCTCTCAGGCTAGCTAACTCTAAGGCTCAGCCACATCCACATTTTGTGAACTGTTATACAGTTGCTGATAGCAAAACAAAACAGAACCAGACCAACAGGAAATAATCAGGAACATCCAAAAGTTCCTGTCATCATCAGCAAAAACAGCCACAAAAGAAAAGAGAATTATTTAAGAAAAAAGAGAAGAAGAATAATAAGCAAAACAGAAAGGGAAAAAATAATATTACTAATAGTAAAATAAAAATAAAGAGAATACTGGAAGTGAAAGGGGCAGAAAAAAAGATTCTACAAGGAAAGAAGGGCAAGCAGAAGAAGAATAAAGAGTAGGAAAAGGAAAATGGTAAAAAAGACAAGAAAACAGAAAGCAATAAGAAAGTTATGCAAAGGTAAAAAGAAGAGAGAGAAAGGTGAAGCAAAAGAAAGAATGGAAAAGAAAAACCAAAAGCAAAAAGAGTAAGAAAAGGAAGGGGGCCAGTAGGAGATGTGAAAAAAATAAGAGAGAAAAAGAGCAAAAATATTAACAATAATAATAATGCCAAAACAATATAGAAGAAAATATTGAATAAAAGAACATGCAACAACAACAAAAAAGTCAGCAAGTGAAGATTGTCTCCGCAAAATATGTTGTCTGAGGCTCACTGTTTTGTATGCTGATTTCAGGCCTCTTGGGGGAGGTACTTCTGTTTCAGCCAGTGTCAGGAGCTGTCCAAGTTTGGCTTTCATTGTCCTGTTCTAGCTGTGGTCCATCTGAGGCTCTCTGAGGACCACTTTTACCTGTCAGCTACTCACCATCACACCACCACCCTGCAGGAGAAACTTTACCTGTCCTTCACTCATTGGGTTTGATCAAAACAGAATCTGGTTGAGAATGTTGCCTGCCCAGCCCACAGGATGGCGCCAGGAATTTCCTCCTGGTCCCAGACAATAGCCTCTGAGGGTCTTACTCTTGGAATGTCCTGCTCTGGGTTATTCTCCTGACCCCCACAGGACTGCACACAGCAAGCACATCTGGGGCTTCAGAGAGCTGATCCAAAACCTTTTCTCCAAGCCAGCAGCACTTCCAGTGTCGCTTCTGACCAGTGTCATTATTTCTTCAAACAGGTTTTCTATCCCTTGCTCATTTTCTTCCCCCACTAGTGCCCCTATGGTGCAGATGTTCTATTTCATGTTGTACCAAGGTTCCCTTAAGCTCTACTCATGCTTTTTAAGTGTTTTTTCATTTTGTTGCTCTAATTGAGTATTTTTTCCTACCTTGTCTGCCAAATCACTGATTCATCCTCTGCTTCATCAAGCCTGCTTTTAATTCCTTCCAGTGAATTCTTGATGTCAGATATAGTATTCTTCATTTCCAACTTGTTCTTATTCATGGTTTCCATGTCCATTTTCATGCTGGTTTAATTCCCACTGAGTTTCTTCTAGTTCCCATTAAGTTCCTTGTAGTTCTCACTAAGTTTCTTGAACATCTTTACTCTGAACTCTATGTCTGATAAATTTCCTACCCCCGTCTCATTTAGCTCTTTTTCTGGAGAATCCTCTTTCTTGAGAATTCTCTTTTTCTTTCATCTGACAGCTGTTTCTCCCTATTTTAGTTGTCTCTTTGTGTTTGTTTCTATATATTAGATATAATTGCTATGACTCCCAGTCTTTGTTTGGGTGGCCCTTTGTAGTTAATGCCCTATGGGACCCAGTCTCCTTGAACTCCTGAGCTGGATGCTGTACAAGTGTTCCTTTGTGGGTTATTTGGGCTCTCTTGTTTCAGTTGGGTCTTGGTTATTGGGTGGGATCCCCTCTCAGGCTGGCTGATTGTGAGGCTTAACCCCAACCACGTGTGCTAACTACTGTATAGGTGCAGTGTAGAGGTCGTTTTTGCCCTTCCTTATTTAAAAGCCTCCTCTTGAGCCAGTCTTCAGCTGGTAATTCAGGATGAATATTCCCCAATTTAGTTTTAATTCCAGTTTTGTTCTGGGAGGATGTGTGAAAAAGATCCACCTGTTATGTCACCCATCTTAAAAACTCCAAATTATGTTTTAATGACATGAGGTAATCTCCTGTGTGCTGATACTGTCGACTGGAAACACAGGTCTAGTTAATTTATTTTGCTTTTAGATTTTAGGGATAGCTTTTTAATCTCCACTGTGACTTTTAGAATTTTATGTAAACTTAAAGTGAAAATCAATAAAACACTGTATATTCAGAGAAGTCCAGCTTCTGCCTTACTATTTTTCATCCTGTCCCTCCTGTTCCATTCTCACCTTATAAGTAATAATGTTTTTAAGTTTTTAGTTTATTATTTAATTATTTTTTAAAAAATTATAAGCAAATACCTATCCCTTCTTTTTCTTCCATCCTCAATATATAAACATGTTCCTCATCTTGGTTTTCTTCAGTTAACAGTATGTCCTGGAGATCACACTGTATGAGTAGATAGAGATATTCTTCATTTCTTTATCTGCATAGAACTCGTTTGTATTTCTCTACAGTTTAATTAGCCAGCCCCTTGTTGATGAACATTGGAATTATTTATGGTCTTTTGCTGTTATAATTAGTGCTAGAGTAAATAACCTTATGTAGAAGTCTTTTCATGTTTTGGATAGTTTACCTTTGAAATAGATTCCTAGAAGTGCGAATGCTAGATCAGAAGTTAAATGTATATGTATTATTGCTAAATGCTGGCAGATTCCCATCCATAGGACTGTGCCAGCAGTACGTGACAGTGTCTCTTTTCCCATAGGGTCATCACCAAAGTGTGTTGGCAGATTTTTGGATTTTAATAATCAGATAGGCGAAAAATAGTTCTTCCTGTAGTTTTAATTTGTATTTCTCTTATTATGAGCAAGTTTGAGCATCTGCTCTTATGCATAAGAGCTATTTGCATGTCAGTTCCTATGGTCTGTTTATCTTTAGCCCATTTTTCCTATTAGGTTGTTGATAATTTTCTTCTTTATTTTAAGAAGCTATTTATTAGGTATGTTAACCATTTGTGTGATATATTACAAGTCCCCCCCCCCATAATTTGTCATGTTACTTTTACTTACAGTTTTGGTTTTTTAGTGTAATCAAATGTACTAGTCTTTTCCTTTGGGCTGCTAGTCATGAGTTTTAAGAGTTTCCACTGCTTCTAAGTTACATAGGAATTTATCCACATCTATACTTCTATGGTTTCATTTTTAACATTAAATCTGTGGCTCATTTATAATTTATCCTCTATACCACGTGAGGAATGTATCTAATTATGTCTTTTTTCCAAATAACCATCCAGTTATCCCAACATTACTCCTTAGAATGTTCATCCCTTCATCCCTTTGAGATGCTGCCATATTTCATTACATACTTGAATTTTCTATTTATCTTATATCTGCCAGTACCACACTTTTTTTGTTATAGGATTTTATAATGTGCATTAGCATCTGATGAGCTAGTTCCCCACCCCACTCCCCACCCTCTTTTTCAGGTCTTTTATACCTATTCTTGATTGATCTTTCACAACATTTTGTTATAGCTTTATTAAGCTGTATTTCATATACTGTAATACTTATTTAAAATATACAATTTATTGATTTTAACATATTTACAGCTGTCATCACATATGTGCAGCTGTCATCACATTCTAATTTTAGAATTTTCCAACATCTCAAAGAGAAATCATCTATATATTTGTAGTCAGTCCCTGTTCCCCACTACCTCTTCCCCCATACTAGCTCCAGGCAACTACTAATCTACTTTTTGTCTTTATGGGTTTGTCTCTTCTGATCATTGCACATAAATGGAATCATACAATATGTGGTCTTTTGTGAGTGGATTTTTTTACTTAAAATAATATTTTTAAGGTTCAGCCATGTTGTGGCTTTACTTTTTTTTTTTTTTTTTACTGCTGAATAATATTCCCCTTTATGAATATACCACATTTTGTTTGTCCATTCACCACCCAATGGACATTTAGCTTCTTTCCACATTTTGGGTATTAATGAATAACGCTGCTCTGAACTTCTGTGATCCAAGTCTTGTGTGTACATATGTTTCCATTTCTCTTGGGTATATACCTAGAATGGAATTGCAGGGTTATGTGCTCACTCTATGATTGACTTTTTATTTTTTTTAATCGTCACTCAAGGATATGTTTATTGATTTTAGAGAGAGAGGAAGGGGGAGAGAGAGAGAAACATCGATGGTTTTCTCCCTTATGTGCCCCAACCAAGGATTGAATCTGCAACCTAGGTATACGTCCTATCCAGGAATTGAAACCACAGCCTTTTGGTGTATGGACAACACTGCAGCCAATCAAGCCACCTGGCCAGGGCCTCTATGTTTGACTTTCGAGTAACTGCCAGACTCCCTTCCAGAGTGCCTACACTAGCAATGTATGAGGGTTCTGTTTTCCTCCCCAAGTAATTTAATAAACAATTGTCTAGCTTCAGAAAAACCTGATGCTATTTTTATGGAAATATCATTATATTTATAAATTAATTTAGGGAGAATGGTCGTTTTTAGGATGTTAAATCTCTTTAAGAACATAATATGCCCTTTTATTTGTTTAATTCTGCTCCTATGAACTTAGGAAGTTTTTGTTTTGTTTTTTAAGTCTAAAACCTATGTGAGAAAAAACATTTTTTGAAATTAATTTATGCTTGAGTATTTTATTTTTTATTACTGTTAATGGGGTATGTGCTTTCATTATTATCTAACCAGGTTTTATTTGTATATATCAAAGCTTACTATTATTATTTTTTAAATATATCTTTATTGATTTCAGAGAGAGGAAGGAAGAGAGAGAGATAGAAACATCAGTGGTGAGAGAGTCATTGACCGGCTGCCTCCTGTGCTATACCCCCTGTTGGGGATCAAGCCCGCAACCCAGACATGTTTCCTGACCGAGAATCGAACCTTGATCTCCTGGATCACAGGTTGATGCTCAACCTCTGAGCTACGCCTGACTGGGCTCAAAGCTTATTTTTGTATATTGATTTTATAACCTATAAGTTGACTAAGTTCTCTTACTGTTGGTAACTTTTCCATTGCCAATTTAACCATATTGGCTAGTACTTTTGACATCATGTTAAATAGTAGTGGAGATAGTAGGCACCTTTGTCTTGTTCCTCACTTTAGAGAAACTTCTTGTTTCTTCTTTAAGTAAGATTCTGGCTTTTTACCACATTAAGAAATTATCAGTGTTTTATTGTACTTAATTCTTTTTAACTATTAAAAAGAATAGTATAGTAGCCCTTGGTTTAGATGTACCTTTACTTATTTAACCAGGAAAACCCATTAGTTGTAAGAATAGGCTCTGGAGTCAGACTTTTGTGGATTCTAATCCTGGCTTCCATCGCTTCTTATCTGTGTAACCTTCAACAAGAATTTATCATATCTGGGCCTTAGCCTCCCTCCTCTTTAAAAATGATACAGCATTGCTAGGAGAATTAAACACACTAGTCAAATTCCTAAGGAATACCTGGTACAAAGTAAATGGTCCATAAATGTTAGCTCTTAATCCCTTCTCCCAATTTTGTATATTTCAGAGAGTGCTATGACAATATCCTTGATCATACATCATGTGCAATTGTACAAGTGTTCCTTTATCAAAAGCACCTGCAAGTGGAATTGCTGTAGTATAACAATTTAGTAAATAATTATCTTACTGCCCTCCACAAAATGTGAACCAGTTATGTTTCCACCAACATTTTAGGAAAGCCAATGTTTTCTTCAACTCCTGCTAATAGTATATATTATCTTTATTATTTATCATTATGAGAAGAAAATTCATTGGTTAAATTAGCATTTCTTTATTCATAGAGAACATTTTTATAGACTCTTTGATGTCCTTTGTTTATTTTGGTCTTTTTAAAAATTGAATTCTAAAAGCATTTAGTAACTTTTTAGTAAGAGATAACATATTGGATGACACACAACTTTTGACAGTTGTGGGCAGAGGAGAGAATTGTTTTTGATCACATTGAGTAGCATGCTGTACTGGAGATATTGCTGGGGATATGGCCTTTAGGGAGTCATTTAATCTTCGTGGACCTATTTTCCCTTTTGAAAATGAGGGGATTAAAATAAAGAACCCTGCTCCTTTCTACTCTAAACTCTCCATCTCCTTTCTCATGTTTAGGGACTCTATTTTTTTCATATTTTGTCCCTAGCACCAAGCATAGTAAATGCATAGCACATTCAGTAAATGCTGGTGAAATTAAATTGCTATTGTGTTACTTCACGATTCTCCAGCAAGACACAGCACTGTGCTGGCAGCAGAACAGTGTGCCACAAGTGGGGACACGGCTGAGCAGTGGGCCTGCCTGTAGGGAATGGAGCATGTCGGTGAGGCAGTTGTGAGGTTTGTCTGAGGGGCAAGTTCAGGCAGGTAGTCATCTGCAGTAGTGAGGGTGCCCAGCAGCTGGAAAGTTGGTTTATAGGAAGGAAGGCTTTGGTGTATGGGTGTACATCCATTGGGGCTCAGTAGTTGGGTTGGCTGTTGCTATTTGATCCAAGGTGGTAGGGGTGGATATGAAAACAGACAACAGGCAATATGTCGTGCGTCAGCAGAGGAATTGGGAAATTAGAGTGATTATTGTTATAAAGTTTAGGCCAAGACACCTGGTTTGAAATTAGGCTGGGAACTCATGTAAAGGAAAATAAGACAACTAGTTTATTTCTTGGGTTGCATAGGACTCTGCTTCAGTGAGCAAATCTCAGCTGCAGAGCTCATGGAGTATGTTGTTTATGGACTCATGTAGTAAGATACTAAAGCTGTTTAAATATCTCTTTTTTCAATTACAGATTGATCTGGAATGAATGGGGCAGGGATGAGTCCACAGGCTCAGCAGTGGGAGCCTGACAGACAGAGGAAATAGAAATAAAGCTGGAGGGCTGATACTCTCGTAGTTTTCCGTCGGGTATCACCATCACTGTCACCCCCCCACCACTCTTAGTTTCATTAAGAAAAAGCGTATCTTGAATGTGCATTTGGTTTTTGATTTAAGATGCTTAAAACTTTCTATCAATTATAGACCTTTTAAAAATCCTCACACTATATCTTGAAAGTAAGCTAAATTGTCTGAGATATAACAGGCAACCACTAATAGGACATATTACAGAACATTGGATTTAGAACACAGGCCTATGAATCCTAACACTGGAAAATTCTAGAATCCATTCTGTTTCTGTAGTTACACACACACGGGAAGTTTCCAATAAAGCCTCTTAATTTCTAGTTCACTGGGTCTTCCTACTTTGTTCTTTTAGCTTACTTCTCACCTAGCAGTTCCATTCATTTCTGAGCAACCCTGTGACTTGTTTTATAAGGACAGTGTTTTTTTATCGCATTCAGGCCACATGTACCTTAGGAAGTCATTAACATTAAAGAAAAAAGAACAGAACATAAGAGATGTAAGCTTCGCTATTGCTGAGATATTTAGATGCTGTGATGGGCTGATTTTAGGATGTGCAGTAGTCTGGTTTCTGACCCCTCACACTGTTAATTTCTATCAGGTTGGTGGGGGTGAGGCAGGGAGGTGTGCCGAGGATGAGCACCTCATGGACAGGCTCTTGTACCATCTCAGCCCTGGCTCCCATGGTCCAGAGGGCTTATGCCAAGAACTAGGACATTACTTACAGAGCTGGCTTCATGAGAAAGAGATGGTACCCAGTGGAGCAACTCAGGCCCTGCTTTTCTCTTTTTCACATTACTTATACATCAGTCACGTCAGTATTTTATGTAATTATTTTGTCATCCATATTCTGCTAGAAAGTGATTGAATAAAAAGCCATTTTTATTCTAGCAATCGAAGCAGTTTTTGGAGAGTATTTAAGTTATTGGGGGGAAATTCCTGGTATTATCTCTTTTGTTTGTTTTTGTTTCTGGTGAAGCTTGATAGAGTTCCTTGAATGTGAGTATAGTAAATAATAGCATAAAGACTTAAAAATCTCTTTGGAATAGAAATAATTTGCTTTCATGTAATTTTTCTTAAGTAGTGTGGTGTCCTAAGCATCTCTATATGGGGGAAGGAGTCAACCTATTTTTTATTTTCTTCTATAAAGTTGAGAATTTTTCTTTTGCATTTAATCCTTGAGTTATGAAGTACCTTGCTTTGCTACCCCGACTACCACAGGAGCACAGTGGAGAAATCAGTCATAGTACTGACCAGTATACAGACCCTTCCCTACGCTGAGGATACTTTCTAATGCAGGATTTTGTTGCTGTGCAAAATTTGCTCACACAACACAATAGTATGCTACTCTGATCAGTTTCATTTCATGAGTACCTGTTAATTTTATAATAGTAATATTACAGTAACTAATAACATTTTGATAACAAAGGGGAATAAGGCATGTAGTGTTCTCCATCCCTCCTCTGACAACATACATATTTTTGTAGTGGTTTTTTTTCCAGTTAAGCAGTGGAGAAGATGGAGAACAGAGAGGAAGCTGCACCTCCTGTGAATTCCTCACCAGTTTTCCATTGCATACCTCACAGATAATGACAGTGCAGGGGCTGTGTCCTTTGTCTCTGATATAACAAGTTCATGAAAGCATGTAGGGAGGAGAGTGTGTTTTCACCTTGATGGCTTCAGAGTTTTTCCATAGGAGGAACTGGTGAACAGTAATTTGGTTGGGGTGGGGGTTTGTGGTTGACACACTACCCAAGGTATTGCCATTATGTTAGTGCTGATTTTGCATGTAAAATATGCATACTTTTGCCCAGGTTACTAAATTCAGTAAATAACATATTTCCAGGATGGACACAGTAAGTATTGATTAGCTGATTTCCCCTACCCAGTCTAAAAGCTTCTTTTAATTATATTATTTTGGCAAATATGTGAAATAGATTTAAAGGTAGAAAAATTATCCCTTAAGTTACTGAAAATTATATATTAGAAAATGAGATATCTAGTGGATTGAATTGTAATGTTTAAATGCTTTTTAAAAAAATGTCTTCTTTGGTTTTGATCACCATCATAATTTGGCAAATCTTAATATTTCTCATTTATTAATTCTTGTTTCTTCCAGGGCCCACATTATCTTAGTTCCAGAATTTAGTCTTCCTCTGGAATACTACCTAATTCCCTTCCTTATCATAGTGGGCATCTGTCTCATCTTGATAGTCATTTTCATGGTAGGTAAATTTATTTTAAATACTTCAAAAAAAAATAGTATAAATGTCTCTAAAAAACATTGTATTGAGTAAGAGAAGCCTTACCTTAAAAAGTATATATTGTGTGAGTCCATTCATGTAACTGATTCTGGAAAAGAGAAGATAATTTGGGTAGAAAAATCAGAACAGTGATTGCTACTGGGGGGCAAGGGAGGGGATTTACTGGGGCGGGTATGAGGGAGATTTCTGGGGTATGAGTTATGTTCTGAATCTTGGGATAGGTTTGGGTTGTACTAATGCCTGATTCACCAAATTGTATACTTAAGTTTTGTGCATTTCATTGATGTGTAAATTTTGTCTTTGCATTTAGATTATTCAGATTTCTAATATGGGTCAGTCAGTTTTACATTTGTACATAGATGCAAAAATCCTAAATAAAACATCTGAATGTCTAGATAAGAGAAAGTTTTAGTTTTACGGAACTAGAAGAATCTTGGCATCTGAACTAGACAATCCCTTGAGTGCTGTTAGTAGGAATGTTAAATGGAGCAGCCACTACGGCAGTTCTTCAAAAATTTACACATAATACCGTATGATCCGGTAGTTCCATTTTCGGATAAGTACCCAAAAGAATTGGAAGTAGAGAGTTGAAACTATGTTCATAGCAGCACTATTTGCAATAGGCAACTCAGTTGTTCATTGATGGGTAAACAAACAAAATGTGGTATATACATACAATGGAATATTATTCAACCTTAAAAAGGAAGGAAGTTCTGACACATGCTACGACATGGATGAACCTTTGAGGCATTATGCTGAGTGAATAAGCCAGTCACAAAAGGACAGATATTGTATGATTCTATTTATATGTGGTACCTAGAGCAGCAGATTCAGAGACTGAAAGTAGAATGGTAGTTGCTGGGGGCTATAGGAAGAGGATGGGGAATTACTGTTTAATGGGTACAGAGTTTCAGTTTTGCAAGATGAAAATAATTTTATGAATGGATAGTGGTGATGGAAGCACAATAATTTGAGTATACTTAGTGCCCGTAAAATGGATAACATAGTAAATTTTATGTATATTTTACTGTGTTTTAAATAACATAAAAACAATTGGACATAAAACTAGCCCCATAAAATTGAAGTTTACCCTTATTTTCCATTTTCTAAAATAATTTTTTCTGAAATTGGAATTATATGTTACTTCACATTTTGGTGAAGGTTGTCTATAAAATCATCTAGAGTCTACTGACCTTTTTTCATAATTACCTGAACATTCAGATGGTTGTCTGCTTCTTCATCCTAAATTATATTTCTAAGAAATTATCTATTTTGTCTGTTATCACCTATAGGGTCAGAAGTGATTTATAATATTTATATATTCATTAACAACTTAAAGAGAATTTCTACTATATGTGGAATGAGTTCTCTTCATATCCCTCTGTGCCTTGCACAGTGTTGTCAGTTTATCTGTTTTGCCTTTCAAAGAGGTAGACTTTGAGGTGTTGGTTGTTTTTTCCCCTTTCATGCAACAAGTATTTATTTTGCACCTAGGATGAACTAGGCACTAGTCTAGGGTCTGAAGATTCATCATTGAACAAAATAGTTAAAACCCCCTGATGTCAAACAGCTTACATTCCAGTTTTTATTTATCTCTTGAATGTCTGCTGTTAGCATCATTATTTGTTTCTTGTATTCTGTTTAGATATATTGCTTTTCTTTTTCTAGCTTGTTGAGCTGAACGCTTATTAAATTATTTTTCTTGCTAATATGTGCATTTAGGTTATAAGTTTCTCTTTTAACAATCATTTTAGCTATAACTCATACATTTTGATAAGGAATATTTTTATTTTTATTGATTTGCTAAAATTTTTTCCATTGTTTTATATGTTTCTTTATGACTCTTGATGTCTCCATCTATGTGAAGGGGGCCTCAGTGACTATAACTCCTGGCCCTTCTCTACTCTTTCACTCATTTGGTCTTAGGGAAGATGAAATATCTTATCTGTGTACTACATTTGGGAAGAGTAAATTAGGGCATGCTTGACTCAACTCCACCTTTCTCTTGGGACCAGCCTGTCTTCAACTCCACGGGAACTGGTTCTGCAATACTGGGGGAGGGTGAAGGGAAGGCCTGCTTCATTCCAGAGTTGTCTTTGTCTATATCTGGGTGGGTAAGGCAATCTAATTCTGTGGTTCAATAAGAAGTGCTCTCTTCCTCCAATGAGTTAGGCGTTCCCCTTGTCTTCATCTGTCAGTTCATCATCTTATTTCTCAAGTTATTTAGAATACAGTTGGCGAACAGGCATGCTGATTTTAAGGACCCCTCAGAAACTCAAATATCCGTTATGACGTCTTCTGTGACTTATGAACTATTTTAAATGTTCAAAATACATATTTATTCCTATATCTCCCCCCGTCCCCCCCCCCCCACACACACACAGTTGATTTCTAATTCAATTGCATTGTGGTCAGAAAACATGGTATGTTATGGATTATTTGGTATGCTCAGGTTGCGGCCTCGATCCCCAGTGGGGACATGCTGGAGGCAGCGAATAGATGTTTCGTTCTTGTGTCAGTATTTCTCTCCTCCTCCCTCTAAAAATCAATTTTAAAAAATTAAAAGAAAAAGACTTGCTCTTTGGTTACATCTCATAAACATTCCCCACCTGTGTAAACAAAGAAGTGTAGTATGCAAAGTTCCATATGTGTTCTTTTGTTTGAGCTTGTGCATTTGTTTTGTCTAGTCTTTTTTTCACTATGTTTAAAACAGCTTTATTAAAATAGAGGGTGGGGCAAAAGTAGGCTTACAGTTGTGAGTTTATTCTTGTATTAATACACAGATAACATATTCTAGAACTGTACACCTGAAACGTATAATTATGTTAACCAGTGTCACCCCAATAAACTAAAAAAAAAGTGAAGATAAATAATAAATAACCTGTATAATTTACATAACATAAAAGTGTACAGTTCGGTGGTTTTTAGTATACTCACAGAATTGTCTCATCATCACAGTAATCTATAGCTTTTTGGACTCTTCTATTTTCTAAAGCAGTGCTAGGCAATAGAACAATATTGTGAGACATTTATTATAGTTATTTTTTTGGCAGAAAACTAACACTAATTGTACATTTTTATGTAACCAATAACATACATATGTTTTCTCATTTTTTAAATTTTATTTTTTAATCCTCACCCTCATCTATGTTTTCATCAATTTTAGAGAGAGAGGAAGGGAGAGAGAGAGAAACACTGATTGGTTGCCTTCTGTATGCACCCCTGCCAGGGATTGAATCTGCAGCCTAGGTATGTGCCATGACCTGGAGTCAAACCTGCAACTTTTGGGGGTATGGGGTGACACTCCAGCCCGCTGAGCCACCCAGCCGGGGCCATATGTTACTTCATGTCATCCCAATAAGTGTGGATCATTGTCCTTAATTCACAGGTGAGGAACTGAGTTTCAAAGGGATTAAGCAATTTGCCTGTGGTTCCACAACGATGGAGCTGGAGTTTATTATTTATCATCTATCTATTATCTATCTATCTATCATCTATCTATCTATCTATCTATCTATCTATCTATCTATCTATCTATCTATCTATCTATCATCTATCTATCTATCATCTATCTATCTATCTATCTATCTATCTATCTATCTATCTATCTATCTATCTGTCATCTATCATCATCTATCATCTCTTCTTTTTTTAGTTTATTGGGGTCACATTGGTTAAAATAATTATAGGTTTCAGGTGTACAGTTCTATAATATGTTATCTGTTTATTATATTATATGTTCACCACCCCAAGTCATTTAATATAATTAAAAATTTTCTGCTAGCCAAATTAAACAAATAAAAAGAAACAAGTGAGATTAATTTAAATACTATCTTTATTTAACCTAATAAAGCTAAAATGTATTTTACCACTCCATTAATAGAAATAATTATAAAATATGTTTTACATTCTTTTTGTAGTCTTTGCGATCCAGTGTGTGTTTTATGCTTTTATAGCGAGTCTCAGTTGAGACCAGCTGCATTTCAAGTGCTCAGAGCACGTATGCCGATGGCTACCATATTGGGCAGCGTAGGTCTGTGGTCTTTAAATTTTTTGTCTTCTTGAGCTGTAAATTACTGAGCTTGTGAATTTGTGTATTTCTCTTATAATTTTGTCATTTTCTAGATGAAATGTCCTTGTTATCATTGTCATGAATGTCTCCTAAAGACTTTTGTCTTAAATTCTATTTTACTTGATTACTACCTTTTCCTTTGCTTGGTGTTATCATGGTCTATATTTATCCCTTTGCTTTTTACCTTTATTTTTGTCTTAATGAGTTGTTGATAGCATATGGTTGAAGTTTTTTCTTTAATATGCACTTTAAAAAAAAAAAAAAATTAATTTAATCTACTTACATTTTTGTGATTATATATATTATTGGACTAATTTCGCCCTTTTTCTCTCTCTCGCTTTCTCTTGTCTGTTTCTGCTACTGGTTTGAAAGCTTACATTATATTGTTATTCTTCTAGTGGTCACTGTCAGTTTTTTTTCTAAAAGCTTTTATTGATGTACGGTTAAATTTAAATTGTACAATTTGGCATGTTTTGACATATGTATATATGTGACGCTATCACCACAATCAAGATAATGAAATATCGGTCCGCTCAAAAAATTTTCTCATGCTCCTTGGCAATCCCTCCCTCTAACCCCTTTCAGTTTCTCCTTCATGTCCCACTTACCCCCAACTCTAGGCAACCACAGATTTGGGTAAATACAAGTAGGTGTGGGATGATTGGGTCATATGGTAAATGTGTTTAAATTTATAAGAAACCCCCAAACTGTTTCTCAATGTGGTGGTACCGTTTTCAGTCCTACTGTTAGTGTACCAGAGTGTGAGTTTCTCTGATTCCTTGCCAATACTTGGTATAGTCAGTCTTTCTAATTTTAGCCATTCTAATAGGTGTATAGTAGTAGTAGTTGTGATTTGAATTTTAGTTTTCTGTTGACTTATTTGTTGAGCATCTCTTCAAGTGATTATTTGCCATCCTTAGCTCTTCTGTGGTGAAGTGTTTATTCAAGTATTTTGCTCATTTTTTTCTATTGGGTTGTTGGTTTTCTTATTACTGAGTTTTGAGTTCTTTTTATATTCTGGATACAAATCCCTTATCAGATAATGCAGCTTCCAAATATTTTTTTCCCAGTCTGTAACTTGTCTTTATCTTTTAACAGCGTTATTTGAGGACAGAAGTCCTTAACATTGATGTAGTTAAATTTGTCAGAATTTCCTTTTATGGATGTTGTTTTTGGCATTTGGTCCTAGCCCTGTGGACTTCCTTTTTATTCTTGCAAGCATAGTAATTTATAGTTAAAAATCTTTTGTATGTTATCTAGCACTTCTGAATATTTGTAGTAGAGGTGTTCCGTATTCTTCTGCTAGAACTGAAAGTGCAGTGACCAACAAGTGTGTGCTGGAACACTTTTTTAGTTTATAACTTACAGGGATTTCAACCCTCCCATTCTTCTTGATCTTCTTTATAACCTGTAGTTTACCATTTGTATTTTTTCAAACATACGTGTTATTTATAATGTTTTGTCAGAGTAAATTAAAGATAATTTAAGTCAATGAATAAAAATTCAAAGGATAATTTAGTGGGGTAATTAATCACTAATGTAGTTTAATGCTTTCATTAATATCACCATTAGGATTTAAGTAAATTGAATTGATTTTCAGCAGCTATCCAGAAACTTAAAAAGATATTGGTTATTTTAATGGCCATTTTCTATTTGCATGTTTAGTATCTGATTCTTTTCCCCTTTTATTTTTAGATCACAAAATTTTTTCAGGATAGACATAGAGCCAGAAGAAACAGACTTCATAAAGATCAACTTAAGAAACTTCCTATACATAAATTCAAAAAAGGTAAGTAAATATTTTTATTTTCTAAATAATTACCCTTAGTTTATGTAAGAACACATGGTGACCAGACTCTTAATACTACCTTTTGAGTCCTTGCCATGCACTGTGCCTAACACTCAGTTAATAATGAGTGGATGTGGGAAATGTTCGTTTGCTCTGGTGTATCCTCATGAAGGCAGGTAGGGTACATTGTCTGCAGAGAATTTAAAAACAGTAATGAAACTGACCAAATGCTTTTTACCATGTGCTAGTAGTTCTAAAACATCAGTGGATAAAATCCTCTGTGCTTGGGTGGTCTGTTCCCATGGACCTTCTCATTCTCTCCCAGCACACACCATTGCATTAACACTGCATTAACTAAACTCATAGGTAGCTATTGGGTGTCATTATGTTTTAAATACATCATCTCATTTAATTTTCACATTTCTATGAAATGGAAACTGTAAAGGGTATTATAGGTGAAGCACTAGAGGGTCAGAGAGGCAAAAACTAATGTCACATAGCCAGTACTGACAGAGCTGGAGAGGGGTGTGGGTCTAATACTCTAACCAATATAATTTCTCCTACCTATGCTTTAGTGAGCTTTTAGTGCAGGTACATGCTTGTTAAATCCTTTTGGCTAGCAGTTCCCAGCTTTTCAATTTCATATACCAGTAAAAATGTTCCTTTTTTTAATTCAGCAAGAAAATGTATAGAGAGTAGAAAGAAATAGAAAAGTCATTAACACTTAGTTCTGCCAGATTTTTATTTTCCAAGTAATAAAATGTTTAAAAACCTACCATTTACAATAACCATTATTTTATGAAAAATACAAAATTTAACAACAACAAAAATAGGAAAAAACACGTTAAAAGAAAAAGGGACATCTGTAAAAATGCACTGCACTGTTATCACACAGTGAGAATTAAATAAAAGCTATTCACAGACCAGAAGTAGTTTGAGGACTGGCTTTAGGAATCACTTTTTAGGCTCCATTTTATGTGTTTATTTTTGTGTTTTCTAAACTCAGGGGGAAAAAGTTTTAAGAAATGGTGTTGATACTGTCCTGGGCTAAAAAGGGCATGCGTAGTTGGCTTTTCCTCTGAGTAAGATGAGTAACCAGTGAAGGATTTGGAACGGAGGAAAGATAAGGTCTAAACTGGACCTTTCTGCTGCTATGTTAAGAACAGGTGTAGAGGTGGGGGGAAAAGGGACATTGGTGATACTTTCAACAATAAAGATAAAAAAAAGAAAAAAAGAATAGGTGTGCTGTAGAGGGTTCGAGGGTATACGCAGAGAGACCAGGTAGGAGGCTCCTGCAGTAATCCAAGCGAGATCCGAGTGTGGCTTGGACTATGGGGTAGCAGTGGAGGAGGTGAAGAAGTCTTAAATTCTGGATATATTTAGAAGATGGAATACTCTGGGTTTACTGATGTGGGGAGAGGAAACAAGGGTGACTCCAGAGTTTTTGTCTCAGCAACAGGAAGAATGGCATTGCCCTAAAGAGAAATAGAGGTGTTTAATAAATGGTAGAGCAGGTTTTTGGGGAAAATGTACAAAATTCGTTTTGGATATGTGGAATTTCTGATGTCTACTAGACATTATAAATGAGTTTAAGAGAGGGGTCTGAACTGGAAATATTGGTATAAAGATGTGTTTATATCATGAGACTAGATGAGATTGCCAAGAGAACGAGAAAAGATGGACAGAAGAATACCAAAGATGTATTGGGATATTCCAACATGAAGTAAGGAGAAATCCGCAGTGGAAGCTGAGGAGGCGTGACCAGTTATACAGGGGGAAGCAGGAGAGAGTAGTTTACCAGAAGCCAAGTGATGCAAGCTTATCAAGGAGCAAGGAGTGATAACCTGTGTCACATGCTCCTGATAGATACAGAACATGGGACAATTATGACAATTGACCATTAGAGTTTATTATATTGATGAGCAGTTTTGACAGTGGTCAGGCCAAAAACCTAATTTTGGTGGGTTTAAGAGGAAATGGAAGGAGAGGGATTGGAGAATGACTACAGACAACTTTTTCAAGAAAATTGACTACAAAGAGGAGCAAAGAAATGGGGTAGTAGCTGCAGGGGGAAGTTGGATCAAGTAATAACAGCATGTTTGCTGATGGAAATTGGTGATGCAGGTGACAGATGGGAGAGTGGCTATAGTTATGTCTTTGAGAAGGGAAGAAGGGATGAGATATGGTGCACAAATAGGTGGATTGGCCTTAGATGGAGAACTGAGCTAAGGGAAGGTAAAATATGTGGGTGCAAAACCCTGTTAGATGGTGGCAAGTCTGTGGAAGTGTTCTTCCATTTTTCTCAGTGAAGTAGGAAACACAACCATCAACTGAGGGTGAGGATAGGACAGGAGATATTGGAGATTTAAGGACACTAAGATAAGATGTTTTACTCTGGGAGAGTGGGCAGGCCAGTGGACTAGGGGATTGTAATACGGTTGCCTGGCAGCCTGAACCCCCCTTTAAGGTTCTTGGTTATGAACCCATCAGCATACTGATTTTTCTCTAGCTGTGTTTATCTGTATGGAGTGGTGCTTATCCTTACTACCACTCCCTGCTTTAAGTGTAAAGTATAACATGTATTCAGAAAAGTATATGACATACATTTCTGGAACCATCTAGTTCAAGAAATAGAGCAGTACTAGCACCCTAGAAACTACTCTGTCCCCTTCTAGATTATAATCTTTTTTTCCTGACCGGAAGTAATCACTATCCTGGCTTATGATAATCATTTCATTTCCTTTCTCTTAAGTTTTACCACCTATGCATGCACTGCAAAACAGTATGGTTTTCTCTTCCCTTTTTTTGAATTGCATGTTTTATTTTGTCATACCTCTTTTAGTAACAGCTTTTTTTGGTGAAATTAATCACTTTATAACATGTATATGTACAGTTCACTCACCTTCATTTCATCCTATAAATATATTAATTTATCCGTTTTACTATTAATAGACAGTTGTTTTTTGTTCTCTTTTTAGTTTAGGGCTATTACAGACCACACTTCTAAAACATTTTTTACATTCTGGTTTATATGAGCATGAATTTCTTTATGGTGCCTACCTAGAAGTAGATTAGCTGGATCATAGGATATGCCTATCTTCAATTTTGTTGGATAGTGCAAAATCATTTCCAAAGTAATGATGGTGCCAATTTATACTCCCACCAACAGCGTATTGGAGTTCCTGTTGTCCCTCCCACATATTTATAAATATTTTGTACTGATAGACTCTTAAATTTTAGCCAAATTGATCAGTTTATAAATATGTCTCGTAGTTTTAATTTATATTTCTCTCCTTGCCAGTGAGGTTAAATACCTGTATTTTTACCTCCAGCTGGATTTTCACTCTCATGAATTACCTTTCATGTCATTTTCCTGTGAGGGTGTCGCCTCCCCACCTTCCATATGCAGGGAGGACTTCTTTATGTCCCCTCACAGCTCCCACCTGGAGGCATGGTATGGGCGAATGAGCTCTTCACTAATGTTATGTGTTTGGACTGTCCTCTTGTTTGTGGCTTATTTTCCACAGGACTAACGTTCTTATCTTTTATGGTGGTGTTTTGCATATTTTAAAAGAACTTCTTCCCTAGCCCAAAATCATATAAATATTTATATTATCTCCTGAAAGCTTTATAGTTTGGCCTTTCACATTTGAGTATTTAATCCACCTGAATTGATTCTGTAAAATGGGGGTCCATTTAAGGAGTTTACAGTTTGATATTTCACATACATATATGGATATCCAGTTGTCTGAGAGCTAGTTATTAAAAATACCGTGTAATCTGACATAGCTCAAGGGTCTGTGTGTGTGGTTGTTTCTGGACTGTTGGTCTTACTGTCTCTCCTTATCACACTGTTTTAGTTACTGCAGGTTTAGGTAAGTCTTGATGTCTGAGAGAGTCCTCCCACCTGTTCTTTAACACTTTTGAACTATTCTTGACACCAGGCATTTCCATGTAAAATTTAAAATCAACTTGTCAAGGCCGCCCCACCTGCAAACATAGACATACAATTATTGTATATTTTGTAGTAAAATATACATTACATAAAATTGACCATTTGAACCATTTTTAAGTGTGTAGTGAAATACACATAATGTAAAACTGACCATCTTTAAGGGTACAGTTCAATGGCATTAAGCACATTCACACTGTTCTGCAGCCATCACCACCGTCCATCTCCAGAGCTTTTCCATCCCCCCAACCGAGGCCCTGTCCCCAGTAAACATAACTGCCCTTTCCCTGCTCCCGCCACTCCGAGGCAGCCACCCTTCTACCTGCCCTTGCTCTTTATTTCTATTTATGTCTTCTACTCTTCTCTGCATTTTGCGGTTTCAACTGAACATTTTCTGATTTCATTTTCTCTCCTGTCTTAGTTTATTAATTATACTTTTCAAATTTTTCTCTAGTGACTGTCCTAGAGTTTGCACTGTACAACTAACTAAGTGCACTTTCAGATACTATACTGCTTTCCTGGCAGCAAAGTACCTTATAACAAAATATTTCTAATTCCTCCCTCCCATAGCACTAGGGACATTGCTGTCATTCTTTTCACATGAGCATCTGTAAACACAGACAAGCATATACAGTTGAGTACGTTGTAGCTGTCGCTGTTTTGAACAGACTGATCTGTGAAATCAGTTAGGAGTGAGAACAAGGTTTTACCTTCCTTCGCTCAGTCCTTCTCAAGTGCTGTGCCTTCCTTTATGTATATTCGCGTTTCTCACCTCTAGCCTTTTCCTTCTCTCTGCAGCTACTTTTAACATTTCTCCCAAGGTAGGTCTGTTGGCAGCAAGTTCCCTCAGTTTTTGTTTGTCTGAAAAGTCTTTATTTTCCCTTTTGTTTGCTTAAGTTTTATCTTTTTATTGTGGTAAAAAACACACATCATCACATTTACTGCCATAATCATTTTTAAGCGTATGGTTCAGTAGTGTTAAGTATATTACGTCGTTGTACTATAGATCTCCAGAAATTTTAAATCTTGCCACACTGAAACTCCACACTCATGAAACACTAATTTCCCCTCCCACCATCCCCTAGTCCTTGGTAACCACCTTTCTGTCTTCCATTTCTATACTTTTGAATATTTTAGATACTTCATGAGTGGAGTCATACAGTACTTGTCCCTTTGTGACTGGCCTGTTCTGCTTGACATAATCTTGAGGTTCATTAATGTTATAGCATGTGACAGACTTTCCTTTTTCAAAGTTGTATAATACTCTATTATATGCACATACCGTGTTTTTTGATTGCTCTTCAGTCTCTTCACTAGTTACAGGACTGTTCATATTGTCCAGCTTTTTCCTTGTGAGTACAAGGCTAAAGTGTCTGCCCTCTCCCCCACCCTTCTACTTACACTTCTTCAGACCACCTTGGTTACATGTGTGCGTTTCTCTAGATCATCTGTTCACCTACGAGTTAAACTACTAAGTCATAGAATATGTGTATCATCAAATTTACTGCACTGTGCTAAGTTGATCTCCAAGGTGTTTATACCAGTTTACCATCCCACAAGAGGTATATGAGAACTGTTACTTTACAAATTGCCATGTCCATCCAGTATCCTTGGAAAGTTTTAGGTCTGATCACATCCACCTGTCTTGTCTGAGATCTTTAGTATTTTAGTACCGACAAAATTATTCGTTAATATTACCGATTTATACAGACTGCTTTTTAAAAATATATTTTTAAAGTACTGTCCTTAAGTAACTTACACATTAACGTATACAGTAAATTTCAGATTGAAATATCTGTGCGTGTATGCAGCGTATATATCCTGGGCACATGCTGTGCTCTAGACAGTAATGAATATGCACCAAGAAGGAGACATGGATCTTTTTGCAGATCCCTAATACATAAGCGAGATAGGCTTCACATACTAAAATTGTTCATTAGTCTACATCTAAAAGACATTTTTCTTTGCATAATTACATTATTTTTAGTTTCCAAGAAACAATCATACTTAGCACCGCACTTAGTAGGAACTCAGATACTTGCTCATTGCCCCAAATTGTAGTTAAATCACAAACCATTTAAATTCAGTCACACTGGCCCTAAAAATATTAAACTTACCATCCACTGTCAGAGTTCAAACCTTTGCTAAAATACCCTTTTGTATCCACTGGCAGTAGATAGTTTTCAATTTGCACAGGTGATTTGACAGTAAAAAAAGTTGTTCTCAGCATACTTAACAATTATGCCATTGTAAGCCAAATTCTGAGAAATTTAGAACCAATTGCAATCATTAATGGATGAATTACCTCTTAAAAGGGGCAGATTAAACACATTTTGATAGTTGTTATTTGAAAAAGTCGTATTTTGTCATAATTACGGAAAGGATAAAGTCAGAATGGTCTCCACGTGAACATAGAACTGGAGACCACTTTAATTTTTAAAAAAGTTATTCCTTTACCAAAATGTTACACTTGGTTATTTTCCTTAGTCAAGGTGCATGGGGCTCCCTGGTCTGGAGTGAAAAGCTCGTTAGGCTCACGGCTCAGGATAATGACAGTGCTGGAAATTGATGTGCTCCGTGCCTTTCAGTTTAAGGACTGGAGTAATGCAGTTCGCCGAAACGGAGTCGCACTCACGTTTTCTTTCTTGCGGGAATTTCTTTACCGAGAATTCTGAATCCAGGCGGCAACATGCGATCGCACAGGTTGTACATTGCACGGCTCTGGGAAGTTCTCAGTCATTCTTCCTCAGGAGAGATTTTTGTATTTGTGGTGATTATTTTTTGGCAGATAGCAATAAAGTGCTTTGAGGGCGTGTTGTTTTTACCCTTAATTTGCATAGAGGTAACATTGAGCCAGTAGAATTTTTTGGTCTGAACATGGAATGATTAGCATAGTGCTGTAGCCATCTTAAAAAAGTCAGTGTGCCCGGCCGGCCTGGCTCAGCGGTTGAGTGTGGACCTAGGATCCAGGCGATCGGGGTTCGAGTCCCGGTCAGGGCACATGCCCGGGTTGCGGGAGGCGATCAATGACTCTCTCATCATTGATGTTTCTCCCTCCCTTGCCTTTTCTCTCTCTGAAATCAATAAAGATATATTTAAAAAAAAAAAAAAGATTGAGACTTAAGTCATCATCCAAACATTATGAACATCAGATGCAGTGTCTGGATCCTAGTTTGAGTAAATCATCTGTAAAAAGACAGGTTTGAGACAATTGCGGAAATTTGAATATGCCTTGGGTATTGGATGAGTTAAATTAGTGTTCATTTTGCTACATGTGATAATAGTATTATGATTGCTTTTTAAAAGTTCTTATATATATGTATGTGTGTGTATACATATATGATTTTTAAAGTCACCTTTGCTACATTGAGAGTTGTAAAAAATATTATCCCAATCTAGTCAATAGGCAGAAGTCATCTAGAAGAAATTCTGCTTTATGCCAAAGTAATGTAGGCCCAATGCCTACTCCACTTTAAACCCAAGTGTACCAGAGGCTTCTCAGGTTTTTTGTTTAAATACCTTTATATGAAGGAAAAGAAAAATAATTATAGGATTAGAACACACAAGTATTTAAGGACGTACATAAATCTGAGGTGGTTGAAGTTGGCTGTGGAAGAGTATTGTACGCTTTCTAGTGGCCTGAAAAGGAATGAAAAAACCCTGAAACCTTTAGGACTTAGTACAAGGAAATGCTTTTTAAGTACTTGAGATATGATAATATCTACCATTTTAAAATCCCTTTAACTTTTATTTTTAACTTCAGGATAATGACAAATTTTGAATCTATTTGGTTCTCTATTCAGAAAGATCTTGGGTGCAATTGTAGTTTATCTGCATAATGCATCCAAGTTACAACCAGTAAGGATTAATACAGAATGGCTGTTTAGAATACAGGGAAAAGTTGGGTTTTTAAAAAAATTACCCAAAATGGAATTTGGTCAATGCTCACTCGGTGTTTAGTCTTGGGTTTTAAGTTTGTTACGTGGATTTATTTATGGTCTCTAAGGCAGTCATTTTTATTCTTACCCTCAAGCCTCCCAAAAATTTGCCAGCATATAAATGTTTGAACCTTAATTAAAGTTGTAGAATATTGCTATTTTGTAGCATCCTAGAAAGGTTTATAAAAATGTGAAGCCATGGGAGATAGGAATAAAAAAGTCTTTGTTCTTTTTCCATGTGTGACAATCTGAAGACCAAAAGAATGTTCTGGTTTATGAATTGGAAACATCTTAATTTCTAATAAGTGGCTTCTTAAGAGTACTTCTTAGCCTCTTACCCTTTACACACTCTGAATCAAAGGGGATTACTTCAATGTGAAATTCTTATTGCATGTGCTAGAAGTTAATACCGCACATGCTTGGACCTTGGAGCGTGACAGTGACAGACCTGGGCTGGGATTCTGGATCACCCATTTTGACCGTGTGACCTTGTGCAAGTTTCTTAACACATGAGGAGTCCCTTCATGTGTAGATGGGACTAACAGTAGCTGCTTCATCGGGTGGGTGGGTGGGTGGGAGATGTAAATTAGTATGTGAATGCTTATAACAGTGCCTGGCACAGCAACAGCTCAACAAATGTAGCAGTTATTACAAAAACAACATAACCCCTTAAATAAAAATCATAAAGTATTAGTGTCATAAAAAATCAGTCATTAAACATTTCTTTTCTGATGGAAAAGTAAAGGATTGCCAGAATCATGAAGCAGCTTAAAATGTAACTTTATAAATATTACACTTGGCAGTTTCTTTCCAATAACCCTAAGTGTAAGCTAGTTACATTTTGTTTTAGAATGCTGTGGTTATGAGGTGGCATTAAAGTAAAAGGAAGGTGTATTTGTTATGCGTGTTCTGGTACACTGTGATGGTTTTGACAAAGTATGCATAGGTAGAAGAAAGAAAAAAATCCCAATTAATTATTGCAATTTTCTTATAGTTGTAGATTCAACTATTATATGATTGAAAACCTGAAGGAAGTATAGGACACTTCCGTGCCCACTCATCACTCCTGTGATAGCACCGAGCCATGGGAGTCTCAAAACGGTTCACGTTGGTTTTTTAACCCTCACCCAAGGATATGTTTTTATTGATTCTAGACAGAGAGGGAGGGAGAGAAGGAGAGAGAAAGAAACATCGATTGGTTTCCTCCCCTATGTGCCCCCACTGGGGATGGAACCCGCCACCTAGGTATGTGCCCTGACCGGGAATTGAACCCACAACCTTTTGGTGCACAGGACGACGCTCCAACCAGTTGGGCCACCGGGCCAGGGCTTGAAAGAATTCTTATAGGCTCAGAATGTAGTGGAAATGTTACTGTTGGGGGAATCGGTAACATTTTGGAAATAATTTGTCAATGAACCAAAAAGAATTTGGCTTTTGGAACTCTCCCATGTAACTCGAGGCCTTACCACAAGCAGCATATCTGCAAAGGTTAGTCACACTTGCACACATTTTTTGTACTTTGGGGACTGATTATCTTAATTATTCCTAATTATCTCACCGATCTTTACTTTAGCTCTTCTAGAAATGTTTGTGCTGATTAATACTTAAATGATTTAAGTATTGACAGCCATTTCTAGCACATACAAAATAATAGCCTTTTGGTTGTTTTCTTGCTTTTGAAGCAGCCAGCTTCCTTATAAATTTATTAGTCATTATTCTCAAAATTGCTCTTCAGCTGAAACTGTGGTTTCTGAGTTTCCTGTGTCATTTGGTTAATGCACTTTTCCAAGTCTATAACCATGAGGACCGGTTACTACATACCGTGTTTCATAGCAGATGAAAAATCCTTATGGGAGCTACCTCCCTACCCCACCAGCATGTGAAAGAGACAGATCTCTGAGATAAAAGTGACTTTTAAAAAGTGGGTTTCATATTTGAAATATTAAGGTAGCAGGGATTTTTCTTTTATAGCATAAACATTGAGATTTTCCAAGGTAATACGGAAGATTTTATTTCAAAGACTGAAAAAGTAATACAGCATTTTATAGCAGATTACATATAAATGGAACAATACTTTTATAGTTTTTTTATTTCTTTACCTATTATGGCATGCTTTACCTGTTAGGTTTTATAGCTACATTAACTGCTTTTACACTAACCTTAAAAGTAAATATTAGTTCCTTTGCTCAGGGCTTTAAATAATCAGGAAGACTTCTCAAGCAAATCTGGCTTTAAAAATATTTTCTCATGTTGTCTTTTGCTCAGATTTCTTGGGAACTGGTATGAAGGAGGAGAGAACAGCAGATTAAATTTATTTTTATTTGCTAGAAAGTGCTTCCATTGTGAGTTTTTGTTTTGTTTTACTGGCAAAGCAGGGAAAAAGGTGGGCACTTTCTCTGCAAGGACGGTAGTTTTTGCTGTGAAGCTCATGAATCCAACGCTACATCTTCCCTAGGCAAATTATTTAAAACGTGTATGTTAAGTCATTATTTCTCATGAACACTGTGTTTAGCTCTGAACGTTCACTGTCTTTTTATTTTGAGAAAACCTATCCTCGTTGACTTACGGCCTGGACTAGTTTGTTATAAAATCCAACATTTAAGCTCTGCATCAGTTTATTTGCACTGACTAGATTGTTTGAAACTAGCTCATTTTGGGGTCATCTCTAGAAATAGTGATTCCTCTTTCTGTACCTAATTTCAGGTCTAGATGTTTTTGTTACAACATTGCTCAATGCAGGTCCCCACCTAACTTTCGTACTAGCTTGTTCAAGACTGAAAGAAGGCCAGTGTGGTTGAAGCAGGGGTGGAGGAGGGTGGACTGGCGTGAAATGAGATGGGAGTGGGAGGCAGGGTCCAGTCGTAGGCAGCTCTCAGGAGTCCATCATAAGGAGCTAAGGTTTATTCTAAGGGAATCATTCAAATGGGATTGACTTGGAGAAGCAGCACATGGGGCAGGAATAGAAGGGAGATTGGGGGGGCTCTTACAGTAATCCAGGCAGTTGGACCAGAGTAATTGAGGAAACAGAGGAGCAGTCAGGAACATTTCAGAGATACAAGTTTACCGGGCGTGGTGACTGAATGCAGGCTCTAAGGGGAGCGGCATCAAGGCTGCCGGGCCCGGCAGTCAGTTCACGCCACTGCAGAGGCCACCTTAAGGCGTTGTGTGATTCTTCTGATGGGTCAGTGCCTTTGCTCTACCTGATGACGAGGTTTCATGGAAAAACTAGGGAGAGAGGTCTAGAGGGGAAAGTCACAGTTCTGTACACCTGCATATTTTAACATTTCCAGATTGATGAAACTTTAAAAGTGCCTTCGTGAAATTTTTCTGAAGTATTATTCAAATAACAATAATACCAAAAACATTCCAGACAAAAATAACAAACATGAATCTCACTCCTCCTACGACTTGTGAACCGTCCAGCCACTAGTAAGTTGGCAAAGTGTTTGAGAAAGCCTGGATGTGTTTTATATCAGGGTCCTCAGCCTCAGCACTGTTTATAATTAGACAGGATAATTCCTTTTTTGAGGGCTGTCCAGATCACTGCAGGGTGGTTAGCAGCATCACTGACCTACTAGATGCCAGCAGCACCAGCTTCCAGTTTGAAAAGTAAAAGTTTCCAGATATCACCAAATACCGCCCCCCCTTTGGGGGGAGGGCGCAGGCAAAATCCTCCCCAGTTGAGAACCACTGTTTTATACTAAGGAATAAAACTTTCAAGAATGGTGCTAATGGTAACAAAACTAACATTTCTTAGCACTTGTTATAGCCCTTTAATCTTACCAGAACCAGTGGAAAAATTTAGCAGACAAAAATCTGCTAAAGTTGTAAATCATAAAGAAGTAAATGCTTTAAATTTATCTTTAAGTTAAATATAAATCCATTCAACAGTTGTATGATGTTGGGCCGTGGCCTTGAATATTAATCCACTGACTGGATTTCAAAGTTGTTAAGGTACATAATGCATTTTCTGCTATTTTTAGTTTCAGGTATTTTAAAATGGGAAAGAAATTGGATTCTGCTTTCATTCTTTTTGTTAATATATGCTTGTCCTTTTTTTTTTTAGATTTCTCAACTATATCTCATTTAATCAAATTTTGGCTATATTAAAAGTACTCTTGATACAGTTAACCTAGTTTTCAAATGACTCCATAAGTATTTTACAGTCACAGTTCAAGGGCTACTGAACATTTAATTAAATTACATAATTACCCTCAGTATAACAAATGGGTTCATTGGCCACTGCCGCTCATTCCCTGTAAGCGTACAGTTCGTCTCATGGGAAAGAAGCACATGGGGCTGCTAGAGAGCAGCCTGCTAGCCACAGCCTTCGGTGTATCATGTCACATGCCAGCACACCCACTGGGCCAGTTTCTTCAGGCGGAGACTGGTTAAGAGGCTCTGGATGTGCCAAGCACTGTGTATGTAAAGTACTTTATTTACATTATCACTTTTAATCCACAACAGTCCTAACACAGATACGTTAACACTTGGTTTTCTTTGGAAAGCTAGAACATACAGGTAAGCGTCTTGCACAAGGGCACATAGGTAAACATTGAACGGCCAGGATGAGCACTCCCGGTGGTCTAGCATGTGCTCTCCCATCTCATCACCAGTCTAAGGCCATCGGGGGTCAATGCTCTGCAGAGCACTAGGTTCCAGTTTGGTCCATGACCACAAACTACACCTTTGAATCTTGACCTGTCATCTTCAAAATAGTGCTGTGGCTAGAAAATAAGGGAGATCAGGATAAATCCATCACTTCGAACAATTCCAAGCATTCAGTGACTGAAGCCTCAATTCCATACATTTAAGGCTAACCCAGATATTGCCTATATTCATTTCCTATTGCTGTGGGAACTAATTACCACAAACATAAACTTAAAACAGCACAGACTTACTGTCTTAGTTCTCTAGGTCACAAGTGCAACACAGGTCTCACGGGGCTAAAATCAAGGTGTTAGCACGGCTGCTACATTTTCCCCCGGGGGCTTTACAGGAGAATCTATTTCCCTGCCTTTTCCAGCTTCTAGAGTTCATCATATGCTTTGGTTCATGACCCTCCTCCCCTCCAACTTCAAAGCCAGCAACATTGCAACTCCCTGAACATTCATCCATAGTCACATTTCCCTCTGATTCTGAACTTTTCTGCTTCCCTCTTTAACTTTTAAGGACCCTGTGATTACATTGGGTCCACCTGGATATTGCAGGCTAACCTCCCTACCTTAGCAGTATGAGGTTTGGAGCCTTGGATCAGTCTGATCCTGTTCAGTTGTATCAGCTCTCTGTTTTTAATGGACATTATCAAAAGTTATGAGACTGAAAGCTTGATTTGTATGAGAAATCAGCCATGATTGAATTGTTTAATGTATTAAATCTGTCCTCTAAGTCCATGTAAATGGATCAGCTATATATAAATAGATACAGAAATACTGGAGTCCTTTCATCTTTTAGTAGTTTGAGATGGGTATAATCAGCCTCACCAAATTCCACACACAAGGTTCTAACACAGAACCTTGTGTTTGTTACAGAACGTATTTGATACTGAACAATAGTAATTTTCATTGAAACTTTCTATTTATGACTCCTCCTGAATGTGTCATTTTAAATGACTCATGTCAGTGGGATTGTGTTGTGTTCATCCAGCCCTGCTGTCCAGACATGGGCTTTTTGTCCAATGTGTGTGAAATGGGCACAGAACTTAACTGTTTGTTCCCTGAGAGTTTTGTAAGTTTTTACCTAACATATTCCTTTAACAGAAAACACTGAGTTGAAAACAGTCACAGTGGTCACTGTTACTGCACAAAAAGCCACTACTGACTCAAGACTGTGTGACTCAAGTATGATGTAAGATGGCCATTTCCTTAAAAAACTTACAACTACACTTGAATTCTAGAAAGAGCTATGAATTAATAAACATTCATGATTTAAAGGTGGTAAGTTCAACAATAAGAAATTAAAAAGGGCAGAGATATTAATAGGCACCATTTAGGGAATGCTTATGTCCCATGTGCCTGGCCCTTTGCTCACATTATCTCATGTCATCCTCACAGCCCTACAAGGTAGGTAGAGTCTTCCCCAGATTTGATAAAAGAACTGGAGGTCAAAGCCTAAGTAACCTGCCTGGAAACACGGATGTGGCAGGTGGTGGGTCGGAGATTTGAAGCTCAGTGTCTCACTCCAAATGTGTTTTTATTTACTATATAGTTTTTTAACTGAGTATGTTCTAACATTTTCCACTTTTACTTAGGAGAAAAAGAGACTTTAAGAAGTCTAAGTAGTGAAATTTTTGTCTGTGGCACAAAATATTTCAGAACTAGCATTTGAATAGTTATATAAAACACTAATGGAATTCTTTAAAACTTTTGCTGAGGTAATCAAGGCAAACAAATTTGACATATTTTATTTTAGGTAAAAGATTATTTAAATTAAAACTTCAGTTTCCTGAAGTTAAAGCAGGCCGCTGCTCTGACAGAAAACCACAGGTATCGCTTAAAGATAGATAAATCATAAGCATTAAAATTACTGAGGAAAACCTAACTTGAAAAATTTAAAAAGTTAAGAACACTTCTCTATATCTTCTAATAGGTTTTGTTTACTATCTTTTTGTCACAGGAGATGAGTATGATGTATGTGCCATCTGTCTGGACGAGTATGAAGATGGAGATAAGCTCAGAATCCTTCCCTGTTCCCATGGTACGAATAATTACATGTTGCTTTGAGCTGACATAGTAAATTTATATTTAGGTTCAGTATTAGAAGGGGACAAAAAATAGTTATTAGCACACGCTAAGCCAGGCCCTGTACTAACTAGTGGTCTCATTAAAGGATGGAGATGTATTTATAAAAATTTACACTTTTCTTTTGTCCCTACATGATGCATATAGATCAGAATAACATTAATAAACATGGTAAAAAATTAAAAATGTTCACAACCGCAGTATACTTCTTAAAGATGTATATTTTGCCTCAACAGCCTATCACTGCAAGTGTGTAGACCCTTGGCTGACTAAAACCAAAAAAACCTGTCCAGTCTGCAAGCAGAAAGTTGTTTCTTCGGAAGGGGACTCCGAGTCGGACACGGAGAGCAGTCAGGAAGAAAACGAAGTGTCAGAACATACCCCTCTGCTCAGGCCCGTGGCTTCTGCCAGCACCCAGTCGTTTGGGGCTCTGTCGGAGTCCCGCTCGCATCAGAACGTGACAGAGTCCTCAGACTATGAGGAGGACGACAATGACGATACTGAGAGCAGTGACACAGAAAGTGGCGTTAACGAGCACAGTGTTGTGGTCCAGCTGCAGCCCGGCGAGCGGCGTTACAGCACAGCAAATACGGTTTGACCGGGTGGGCGCCCGGGCCACTTCCCTTTCAAATGTTTAGTTAGGTATAGAATTTGATTTTTTTTTTTCTCCCTTCACAGATTTCTGTAGAAATAACTTATTTTTTAGTATCCTACAGTTTAATCTTGCTGAAACAGGTGGGTTTTTTTTAATCTAGTATTATCTGCAGGAGTGTACTTCATTTAACTAACAAGTAATAACAGACTGGTGCTGTAACTAAAGCATCAAATCAGCTCTTATTCTGGAATGAAATATAGCCAAAACATAAAAAAAGAATTCTCAGTATAGCTTGCAATTATTAGATCACAGTGTGCAGTCAGTGCTGTGGGCACCTCGCATGAGCTCAGCCAGCTCCCACCTCCGTAGCGGTACCTAGCCTAGAGTTGTGGAGTTGGGATTTGGTCCGGTACTGCCCCAGGTGGCCACCGTTAGGGAGAGGCAGCAAGGTGATTTAGCATTTTCCCATCGATTGGCAATAAAACACAAAGCTTTTTCCTTTCTTTTCCCAAGTAGTTTCATCCTGAAAGGAACGTCAGATTTCAAGTTTTAAGGTTTTTAATACTATAGTATTGCATATGAATTTGATTCGTTAGCCAAAGTAATACGTGTCTCTGGACTTAACTTACCGAATTTCAGTATCCTTAAGGTTTTTGTGTTGTGATCAAAGTAAAAAGGAAGTAGTGTACAAAAATACCAAACTTCAGCAACCGCTCACACACAGATAATATACCTCTCAATAAAGAGCATCTTGCGCTGATTAGCCCTGCTAAACTATGTACAGAGGAAATTGTTCAAGTATTGGATTTGAAAATAATTGCTTCATGTTTAACAGAACTAATGATGTATATAAACAGTTTATTATGAAAAGCTAAATTATATTATACATCATTGTAACTACGTAGAAACTATAGACTTATAATCAGAATGCTAAGAATTTTTATATGGCCTTGTATGAAGGGAGTTTGAATGTTAATAAACACATTTTCCACTTTAAGCACTTTGTTCTACTGGAGCATGACCGCCATTGGCCTTACTTTAATAGGCAGTGCTGTAGAGGTATAAAGCTACGGCGACTAGGGTCATTTAGGTCAGACACACACATCACCCTAGAATTTTATACGAGGTAACCGACTGCTCAAAAGTTAAAACTGCAGCCAGAATCGTTCCAACAGTAATGGGCATTCTGGTACCCTGTTGTGATGACACGCTGTGCACCCCTACTAGGCTGCTGAGGGGACATAGTAGGTATCTTGACGTGCCTGTACTGGCACTCGGGACTGACTATACCAGGTACATGAGCCTTTGTTGTAAAAAGAGAAAAAATAATACATTTAAAAGAAATGTAACACTGTTAGGGGGAATTTCACTTTCTGGATTGCTTTTTAGAAAAAGTCTTATAATTAACCCCAAAAATAGTTATTTCTGCTTATGAAAATAAAAGCTTGAATTCAGTATCTACTGTCTGACATCTCATTTCCATGCCCACAGGCGTGAGAAGTAGAACATTAGTGTACTTAGTGCACTATGATAGAGCTTTGGAATTTGGTAATTTATTTTCATTCAACCTAAGGTAGGGTGTGAGGACAAACACTGAACTCAGTGCCTGGCACATACACACAGTAAGTAATAGCTTTTATAGTTATTAAATAATAAAAATCAAAGCTGAAACAATTTTTTTTTTAACAGGGGAAAAGTCAAATCACTGTAACATGAATTAGATACTGTGTTCCCTCATTTCTTAACCTGTGGTTCAGATCAAATGACCTGCTTCCTCTACATTTAAGTTAGGAGTTTTTCTGAGGTAAAAATGACTTTTTTTAAAAAAACTCCAAACTGTTATTTAGTTGTAAAATGTATGAAGTGTCGTAATTGTTACTAGTTCTAATATTCACTTGAGATCTTTTATAATGTCTTCATGGTGTAACTATACAATTTTTTAAATAGGACATTAAATAAAATGAAAATCAATTTCTCTTCAATACCTTCATAATTAAAATTTTTTCTAATTATAAAAGGATAGTCACCTGGAAACTTACCCCAGAGATAAAGTTTATTTTGACACTTTGCTTCTAGAAATACATATACATGTATATTATGTACTATATTTATACTGTATGTAACGTGTTTATATCCTCATGTTACTTAACATTCATTGGTGAGCATTTTCTCATGTCATTCTTCAATGAGTGTTTTATTCTCTGGACAATCATATAATATATATAACCCATAACCCTGAAAGTTGACTTTCCTAGTTTTCCAAGTTTAGTTATTATAAGTATTGCTATATGATGGATATTCTGGCATATAAATTTGTATAGCTCCATTTCTTTAGGTTAAATTCCTAGAACTAAGTACAAAGCAAAGATACATGCTTAAGTTTTTATAAGTGTTTTTCTAATGAAATTGTGCATAGGGGGCCAATGACTAGTTTCATCATTTACTATTTTAATGATTCAGATGCCCACTACCATCTTCTACTCACCTACGCACACCCCAAATGCACGTCCCCTCACCTACTTAGAGGTTCATTCATTAAGGGTTTCACAATTCTGGTTGCTGCTTTCTAATCAATTACCCTAACAATTCTTTACAACTAAAGTGTGAATTTATATTACCATAAAATACCAAATCATTGCAACCCAACCACCGAATTTTCCCTTGACCAACCTTTTGTTCCTAAAAGGGATCTCAACAGGTCAGGAAGTTGAAGTTTTTGTTCCAGTTTTACAATTTCTAAGGTGCGCCCACCCAACTACCAAAGTAGCCCAAATCCCCATCTTCCCAACTTACTTTTACATCCCTTTATGTACAAATTCACAACTACTGCCTGACAGTACTTCAAAGAAAAAACTTTTACTTATGCCCAGTATATTTAAGTAAGGCAAAGAGATTAATTCTCATTCCCTAACCCACTGTTTCTCAAAGTGTAGCACACAAGCTGCTTAAAGTGATTCAGACTGACCTGCCATCGTTTGTAAAACACCTTCCTGGGCGTGTGGAATTTCCATCTCCAGGATAGAACTCCAGAGCCTAGAATCTGCATTGTACCCAGCTCCCGATTCACTTAGACACACCAACTTTTGAGCACCCCTGCTCGGAGCTTCTGCTTGATAGTTCATGGTAATGATTTATCTAAACAGTATTAAACTAACATATTTACAAAACTTCAGTATATCTCAGGGACCTTCTGACCTCTGGGATTAAACTTGACTTACATAGCTATAGTTAACATGTCACTCCAAAGCCAGAAACTGCAGGAACATCCCGATCATTTTATATGCTGCCTAAGGAATGTCTTCTCTTAGGTGCGAGTCCCAGCGGGCTGACTTCAGCCTCCCAACATAGCCTCCAAACCTAAAGAAATCATATCACGGCACAGAAGAATCCACAATGCAGAAACCCTTGTTGGTACTGGGGCCCTTACTGCTCACTAGATTCCACACCTAGAGACCAGCAACAAAAGTATTTAATTTCTAGTGGACATACTAATTTTCCTCTCATAAGCCTGAGATGACTAAAAGGCATTTTAATCAAAAACCATTAAAAAGAAATTCCTAGGCACTCATTTTATTTATAATAAATACTGCAGGAAATGGGGTAGGCCATCAATTGAATCTTTAAAAAAGATTATAAGCTTGCAGCAGCTTTTGGCCTATTCTTCATATTCCCATTGTGTAAAAATCAAGTGTGACAGTAAGCCAACAATTAACAACAGGAGTCTGGAGTATTTGGTTGGAATAAATTTATTTCATCTGTCTGTAAACAAGGTGTTTAATAGTTATGGCATTTTTTTAAATGCATATTAAATCAGATGAGTTAGACTGTATCCCAGATGTAACAAAGTGCAGGGAAAGAAATGGACAAATCAGCAACAAGATTTGTTTTTAAATCTGTACATTATCCACAAGGCCCAAACAATAGAAGCAAATACTAGAATGTCCCTAACGTAGTGCCATTCAAAAGAAACCTTTTATAGGTCAGTTAAAATCCATCTCACAATAGCAACAGTTCATTTTAACAATAGTATGGCACAGAATACATATGAAAAAAATTCATCACAAGACAGCCAAGTCCACAATAATGCAACTTCATATAAAAACTTAAGCTGCAAATAAAAATTGGTCCTATGAAGAACAAACTGGACACACTCCAGATGGTTATGTTGGGACACCTAATGTCCATAATGGCAGCCTTTTACAATTTTACTAAAGAGTAGAGCTGGTGTGCAAAGAAAAAGATAGGAACAGAAGTCTGAGCTATTGCAATGATGGAATGTCCCCGGGGAGGCAATCAGTATGGTTACTGTGAGGTCATGGGAGGAAGTGCCTTTTGCTCTTGTTTTGCAGTTGCACTCTTCGTATGTCCTGTAGACACTATGAAAAAAGGTTTGTCTACTCAAGTGCAACAACAATACTAAAAGCAAACTATTGCAGCTCTCAATAGCTCATCAACAAAAGGGATTGTTAATTGGTTAAATAAACCAGGCACTGCATAAAATAAGGAGGAAGCAAATGAAATACTTCCTGTGCGAAGGGAGGTGTGAGAAAAGAGGAGTGAAGGAAAGATGCATGCATGTTCTCCACCCAACCATGCGCTACAAAAGGAAGACTAAATGAGCTAAGTAAATGCTCAAAGTGCTGAAAAGACACTGATCAAATTAGAGATTGTACACCGGCACCTTGCTTATATTAACGTATTTTAGTAATCAATATCCCATTAATTGCTAAAACATAGTGATGCCCAACTTGGCATGCCCCCTCCCCCCCCAATTTCAAGGTATCATGCAAATCATTATTGTGCTGCAATTATGTTGCCAGATAAGGGTTGATTACATACAGCGGTTAACATACAAATGATCCATTGGGCAAATAGGAATCATGACATTAGAAAAGAGGTAAAGAAAAATTAGCTACCATATAGTCTGGTAGCACTGTGACCATAATTGGGGTGGTGATGAAGACAGTTGCTAGGTAGATGGGGAGAGGCTGCTTACACATCAGACCTCCTCAGGTATAAAGCGAGTTCATATGCTTTCTTGTTAAGTGTGCCTCCGTGGACACCTTCCTTTCCCATGACTATAACCAATGCTGGAGTACACAAGGAAACAAAACAAAGTGAACAGAATTATTTAAGGGGGAGGGCAGAAAGAAAGATACCTTTCCCCACCAACAGAGGGATACAAAGGAGACACAGGTTCATACCCCATCACCCTGCATTGCTAATAAAATTTCCAGAATTAAGACTCAAGCTTACAGCTAGGAAAGTTTAAGAGCAATTTTCCCCTAATACTTAACAGTCTGCCTAGCAGCTAGAACCCAGAGTCTCTCAAGTATTTTGCCATTGAGTATGCCTTCTTATTCAATCCGCCTCCATGGACCCCTTCTTTTCCCATTACAAAGACCAAGACTGAAAGAGAAAGAAGAAAAGTGTTTCAAAAGAAGTGTTAATCAAGAAAGTCACATAAGTTTTAGCAGACAGAACCCCGATTAATAAGGTAACATTAAGTTAGTTTTCCATGAACTGTCAAGCACTGAAGTCAACTAGGTCTCCAAAAAGGACAACTTTCAAACTAGTTATATGCTAAAAACTATTAACTGCATTTTACAAGTCCAATCAATGCAGCTGCAGGATCTATAAAAATATACTAGCTAGGGGAAAAAACTGTGATCATTTATCTTCCATTCTAGGGCAAAAAACTGGTTAGTATGACAAATGCATATTAGACTGTCCCCAAAAAAACGCAGGTGATTATTTTACAAAATTCTCCCAATTTAACAGGCTTGATTAAGTACAAACTATTAAGTTTTACCAGTGAAGCTAAATGTGGGTCTAGTACCACCTCCAGAGGAAAACCAAGATCACATTTTCAATAGCATTTTCAGTCCTAGTCAGAACAGGTGAAATTAAAGGTACCCAAGGCTTATGCTTACTGCTCTGGCTTTGTTTTTCATTAAGTCTAAAATCCTGAAATAGATTTATTATTTCCAACAGGTTCTTCTATGATGAGATTCAAAGGTCTACCCCCAAAATATATGTATGTCAGATTTTACACTCACAGCCACTAGATGTCAGCAGTGCTGTATGGTTGAAAATCTTCATGTGGTTTTATGCCACCTGGTTGATGGCTTTTTAACATTTATATGAGCTCAGCTAATATTTAAAGAGATTTGTCTATTCTTTCAGTCACCTAACTTTCCTATAGAGAAAGAGTCATAAGCATCAACTCACATCAGAATAAGAGTAACCTTTAGGACAATCAGAGGGAGTTGGTAGGACTCTTACAGTAAATTACAGCTCAGAGGAGCTTCCAATTCCTTCACATGGTACATTTGGTCTTATAAGTGCCAAGTCCACTGTATGAGACTACACAAGCCCTCTTTATTTACAAAGTATTTACACAGGTTAAATATACTTTGTAAATTAACTAGATGTCATAATAAACTTCAATTTTGAAAGTTCTGAAAAAGTAGTGAGACTTAACTGCAGTAAGATTTTCTGCAATGTTGACAACAGTCAGGAAACACAAGAATTTCTGGATCAAATATATAAATGAAATACAATTTCCTACTTCTCATATCTAAATGACACGTAATTTTTGAAGATACTTTAGTAAAGGGACAACTTACTCCAAAACCCTTATACTATTTCTTTCTTCCCTGCAGTGTTTCTAATAGAAAAATGAGTCAATGTTAACGTTCCCATTTTTATGCTGAGCAATGATTGATTAAAATGTAGGCAAGAAGAGGAGATTCAAAGGTCAAAGACTCAAAGGGACTAAGGTTACCTATCTGAGTGATCTAACAATCTGGATACACTGTAAGATTGTCACTGGACATGTCAAGCAGTTTAAGAGACAAACTTAGATTTTCAGTTTATTAAAGCTGAAACTAGAGAGCTGGAATGATATTCTACTTCAAAATAAAGTCAGGACCTCAGAGAGTAGGCTGTAGACGCAGCTGCTGTACAGTGAGTGAATTTAAAGCAGTGCCTCCCTTCAGTGCAGTGCAGTTCACAAAAACCACCTTAATAGCCATTATGGACTAACACTTTTACTCAAAATGTTAAAGAAACTGCTTAATAAGTCGTAATGTGGCATGCAACTTTTAACAAGATTGCCCTGCTTACCTCTGCCAGCTCTGCCCACTGCAACGTTGTATGTCGGCTCCCCACCTTGACTCTTTGTCCGGATGTCCATTGTGCAGTCACCATCCACGTACAGACTGTCTCTGATCACTGAGCACTTCTTGGCGCCAAGAGTCAAACCGTTGGTAAAGAAACCTTCCCGGTCTTTTCCTACAATCATATCTATTTCTACTGGCTGTCCCCCGCAAAAAAGGAAAAAAGAAATGAAGTTATAGTTAATTCCTTTCAGGCCTCAATATAACAGGAAAGACTTTGCGCCAAGTTTTTACTATCAGTACGAGACACCCACATTTCACTAATGTAAAATCAAGTTTTAGTCTTTTCTAAAGAATAGCTTAATCCTACGTGATTACATGTTTTACACTGATTAGATTTCACAGTTCACAGTGTAGTCTGCTAACTAAAGACCAGTCTATGAAAAGACTCTCGATTCACCTATAAACTTTCAGGGACAGCTTGTCTATCACACCCAGTCCCATTGAATCAAATTTAAAGTTGCTTGAAAGTCTCCTGAAATAAAGCCCATGCTTATGGCAGGTCTGTGCACTTCTCTGCTTCAAATAGCTTGACATCTCCCCCACAAGAAATGACTTCAAATCCTGGACCTCAGCACATTCCCAAATTCGTATTTCCCTCCTACTTTTCTAGGCACGACTCCTTTTTCCCCCCAACTTCTCTGCCCTCCCACCTCAGTAATCAGTTTTCATTCTGGCAAATGCCAAGAGGATTTGGTAGGTAGCACTGCAGGAGGCGATGGTAAAACAACAAAACAAAAACACAACACACACACACACAGAACATGGAGGGGGGTTTGGAAAGAAACTGAGGCAGCCAGCAGAGCCGGCAAGGAGCAGCAGCGCCTTCCCACACTCCGCGAGCTGGAAGGCGTCGCCCCCAGAACTGCAGAGTCATCGCAGGCCCGGCCGTCGCCGCGCTCGCCCCGCGGTCCTCCCGCCCGGCGGCGGGAACCGCACCGCACCGAGCGCGCCGCAGGGAAAGTTGATCACCAGACGCCACTTCTCCGTAAGAACCGAGTCCACTGCGGCTACGGGGGCCTTACACTAGCGCCACGGACTGAGCTCTGCACAGTCACATCTCAAACCACGCTAAGTAGTACAAGGAGAATTAGCAGCACCCCAAACGGGGCGCGAATTTTAGCGTTTGGTGGGAAGGGTGCGTGAGGCTGAGAGATGAAGGGAATGGCTTTAAATTCGATACAATTGTCATAATTTTAGAAAGAACCTTGTGCAGAAGAGGCAAAACAATAAAGCAGCATCGGGGGCTTAGCGACAATTATTTCCTACCCATGTGGCCACCAAGTCAAAACCATCAAGTCACAAAATCAGACACTGGGAAGAATAAATCTGCATTAGCTCCTTACTACCATTACGAAAGGGGGAGGGACTTGGGAGAAGTGAAGTGTCCCCTTGGTGTTGGCAGGTTACTGAAAACCCCATAAAAGCACCCCTTTTTTAGAGCTATGCTGCGTAATCGGGGATAACGGTATATCGATGACTCTCCATAGGAGGAGGAGAGAAATCAATGGCAGTTCGCCATCTTGGAGAATTAAAAAAAAAAAAAAAATCCTATAGAGCCAGGGCTGGAGTCGGGATTCACGAATCCACCTACGCCGTCGGCGTGCATTTCTCACAAGCCCCAGAGGCCTGGACACCGGCAAACCCACGCGAAGTCGCGGCGGGGATCCCGGGGGCCGGGCGGCCGCCTCCCACAGCCCGCGGCGCGAGGGCGCGCTGTCCGCGGGCCCGGGGGCCGCCGAAGACCCCCGCCGGGCCCGAGCCCCAGGCCCCGCTCCCACCCGGCCGCGCACAGCCAAGCTCCCGGCTCGCAGGGCACCCGGGAGTCGCTCGCGGGGGAAAGGCGCTCCCGGCCCGGCCGGCGCGCCCCTCCCCCGCTCCGCCAGCCCGCCGGGAACGCGGGAGCCGGCCGCCGCCCCCGCCTGTCAGCGCCGCCCCGGGCGAGGGGGGCCCGGGCCGCGGCCTCCGCCAGCCCGGCAGCCGCATCCTCGGCGCCGCCGCCTCGCACACCTGCCGGCGCGGGCCGCGCGCCCCGAGCCCCGCCGCGGCGCCCCGCGGCCGGCCGGCGCCTCGGCTCCGGGACGGGAACCGCGCCGCCGGTGCTCACCGTGATGCTCTGGAAGACGCCCCCGGCCGTGGCTGCCCACACGTATTTGGCGTCGCAGTAGCCGACAATGGCGGCCTCCTGGCAGCAGCCATCGCACATCAGGTTATCCACGTAGCTCTGCCAACCGGCCATCTTCGAGCCCTTCGCACTGCAGCGGGGACGGCGAGGAGCAGCAGGCGCAGCGGCGGCGGCGGCGGCGGGCGGCGGCGCGGGGAGGCGGGGCGGGGGCGGGGAGGAGGCGGCTCTGCGCAGGCACCGACCGCCCCCCTCCCCGGGGAGCCGCGGCGGGAGGACGCGCGGACGGCGGCGAGGGAGCAGCGGCGAGCGCGCCGCCCGGTGCCCGCCCGCGCCGCGGGGCTGCCTAACCGCGCCGGGGGCTGAGGGGCGGCTGTGCCGGCGGCGGCTCCTCACGCGGGGCCCGCTGCTCCGCCGCCGCGGTGGCCGTGCGCGCGTGCGTGCGATCCTTCCGCGGCGCCCGACTCGGAGGGTCCCGGGCAGGGAGCGGGAGACTGAGGCGGGGGCGCGGAGGGATACGGCTCGGGGACAATCACTGCCGCCACGTGCCGAGGGCCAGGTACCGGGCGAGCGGTCGCGGGGGCTGCCCAGTCTCGGACCCGGGCCCGCCGAGCGGGCGTCTCCCTTGTGGCCTTAGACGCCCGGGGGAGCGCGGCGCCGGGACGCTCGGAGTCCCCGCGGCCGTGCGGTGATGCGCCTCCTGCGGCCGGTGCCCGGGATGCGCCGCGGACTCGCGAGCCTCGGTGTCGGGTTGCAGAGTTGCCCTGGTGACGGGATGCGGAGCGTTTCCTCCCGTGTGGTGGGGGTGGCTGGTGACCGAGCGGCCCGCGTTCGTCTCGGCGTCGCCAGGGACCCTGAGCCCTGGACGCCTCTGGCCCGCGGCCTAGGGCAGCCGGCGGGCGCGCCGTCGGGGCGGGTGGCGGCGGCTCGGGCGAACGCGCCCGGGCTTTGCGGGTCGCTCATTGTTGCCTCGCTTGGTCCCGGGGCCTCGCGTTCTGCGGCGCCCTGGCCGCAGGGCCCCTCCCCCTCGCTATTGCTGATCGGGTGTGGCCGAGCTGCTTTTAAATTCCGACCTATGTAAACTTTTTTTGTTAACTGGGAAAGTTATTGGGTAGAAGAAATCGCTGAAAATAAAGAATTAAAAATCTAAGAAAGGGTTCACTGAATGAATACAGAAATATTTTTTGGTCTCGAAGGGTAAAATAATTTCGGGACCCAACTCTGAAAAAGGTTTTTTGCTTTTTTTTTTTGTTTTTTTTTTAATTTACAAGGTATACAGTGGGTAGAGCCCCTGTGAATCTCCCATCATCTTAAATATTCTCTGAGGGCTATGACTAGACAAGGAATGAGGAGATGTCCTACAGTCTCATTTCTAAGGGAACAAAAATGACCTATCAAGAGAAAGAAGAAAAAGCGTTTAAAACTTCAAAAAGCTCATTTTCAATTTTAAAGTTACCGTTTAAGGTCACAGATTGTGACAGGAGCATTACACGGAGGTAGCTCAGGAAAGAATAAAACGTTGCTAAGCAATCTCATTGGTTCTGAAGTTTAATATTTTTTTCTGCTATTTGCTTTGAAATGCGTAACTACTGCTGGGAGTGGGGATGGCACAGTAGAACCCCCCCAAGTCAGGAACCTGTTGGATCGATACACTGTGTCGATGTTCAGATGATTTGGAATAACTATGTTGTATAAAATGTGTGCCCAAAATTGTTTCCGTTTTGCAAGTGTGCCCCCTACCTGACTTAGTTACACTTAATACTCTGCCTTTTTTGTGGTGGTTGTTGATGGCTTTAATCCTTCAATTTTAGCAATTTATCACCTTAAAAGTTAATGTTACAGTGCGCTGATAACACGGATATGGTCACTTTGGGAGATTTGACCAAGCTGTACAATTATGATTTGTGCTTTTGGTATGCCTGTTATAATTCCATAAATTTAAATAGTAAACACCAATAATGAGAAGAAAGAAAGATAATAAAATGATAGTTTAAAAAATATATTGAAATTGAGTTTTATTTATTAATCTACTCTGCAGTTTTAAAGATTTCAAATCTAGACTATTTTCTTGTTATACCCAAGAGTTGGAAATAATTGCATTTCATTCTTGTTCTTTTATTGTTGTCTTTAAACAGAAAAAGGATTAGGCCAACTGAATATTCTGGATATTAAAATCTCAGAAGATTCTAAAAAACATCTTTTGGGTAAAACATAAGAATTTAGAATTTCTATCATTTTTCTATATCTTTCAAAATGTAACAATGCATTCTAAAATTACTGTTTTACTTTCTCAACATAGTGTTTTATTTTCCCAGAACTGCATATAGTAAAATTTAAACAACTATGAAAAATATATTCTGTATAATAGACTAGGTTTTGCAGTTTATATTTTTAGATATATTCAGAGAGTCTCCGTTTTCAGTACTATGATAAAATAATCCTGTGCCTATATTCTTAACCAGCTTTCTAACATGTTGCCTTATTTTCTATTTGTATGCAAAGATCTGTTCCTATTTCACACAATTATTGCTTACCACATGTTTCCTAAGGTATAAATAGAGGTAGAACACTGAGTGTTAGGAATAGCAATAAAAAGTCCAAGGAGTATCAATATGAAAAAAGAGCATTACCAGTTCGTATCTTTCGCACATTTTTAAGGGAAACTAATCTCTACAGTGATCATAGCAGTGGCTGGGCAGGAGCAGATACAGTTATCCAGAATGGTGTAGCCATTAGCAATCAGTAAAAGCATATTTAAACTTGGAGTGCGTTATTGTGCATTCTCTTCAAAATTCTTTTATTTATGAAAACAAACTATGTGGTAAATCAGATTCTTTGATGTATCAGTCCGGGAGTAAATTCAAGAGTAAATCACTGACATTTTAGTAAAATACAAAAAAACCCAAGAAGTTGTACTTGTTAAAATATATTCAAACTGATAAACATTGGGGTCGGAACTAAACCATTGCATATAATTACCCCAAATATAGTAAATCTGTCATTAACTAAGCCCACCCTAAGCCCTCAATGGAAATTTTCACCTCCATACTTCATTTTGGGGGGGAAAAAGTTTTAATTGTAAAAATTCTCACAACAATCAAGTTTAGAAATGGAGAAAAATTACCTTTAATACCACAAGCAATACAAATGTTATCTTGTGAATGTACTCACATTTTTTCCCCACTTTAAAATCATTTTTATTTTTTAATTACAGTTGACATACATTATTATATTAGTTTCAGGTGCACACCCCAGTGATTAATCATTACATAACTTACTAAGTGATCACCCCAATAAATCTCACACCCATCTCACACCATCCATAGTTGTTAGAATGTTATTGACTGTATTCCCTCTGCTGTACTTTACACCCTTATGACTGTTCTGTAACAACCAATTTGTACTTCTTAATCCCTTCACCTTTTTCACCCATCCCCCAACCCTCCTACTATCTGGCAACTGTCAAAATGTTCTCTGTGTCTATGAGTCTGTTTCTGTTCTGCTTGTTCATTTATTTTGTTTTTTAGATTGAATTATTGATGGATATGTATTTATAGCCATTTTTGTATTCACTCACTTTTATTCATGATTTTTACAGCAGAGAGCAAGGAATACCTTCAATTCTGGATTTGTCCATTTTACCTTGAAACTCTGAATTTTTTTTCCTTTTTTTTCCTTTTTTTCTCATTGCTTTTACAGAGAGGGTAGAAGGGAGAGAGAGAGAATCATCTATGTGAAAGAGACACATTGATTGGCTGCCTCTGACATGCGCCCTGACCAGGGCTGGGGATCGAGCCTGCAACCGAGGTGCGTGCCCTTGGCAGGAATCAATCCGGGGGCCGATGCTCTAACCACCGAGCAACTGGCTACGGCTGAATTTTTGCTTTTCATAATTTGAGATTATTTAATTAGGTACATACAAGTTAAAATTATTTTGTTTTCTTTCTGATAATTTTAACCTTTATGTTAAGTAGTGGCCCTCTTTATCACCAGTACTGCTTTTTGTCTTAAAATGTATTTTGTGAAAAATTAAGGTATTTTTATTGATGCTTACCTAGTACATCGTTTCTCCTTTCCCCTTTCCCTTGTGCCCCCCTTCCTCCTCCTCTCTCCCTCCCCCACCCCTTTCCCTGTGTTTAATTTTAGTAAGCTGTTGTAAACTTCTCATAGCTGAGTGTTGACTCCTTCATCAACAGGCAATCTATTCTTTAATTTTTCATTCATGCGAAATTTGTAAGTTCAGTATCTATTCTTTTAGTGTCACCCTTGAAATTGTACCATGCATATTTAATAGAACAAAGCTTTAAATTAATAACTTAAACTTTCCCTTCATACAATGGAAGGATCTCAGAACACTTTAAATCTGGTCACCCCTCTCCAGGCTATTGTTTTACACAGATGTTTGTTTATACATATGTATTTATACATATACATTTTCTATTTTATTTACTTACCATACCTTCTCATATCTGACACCATCATTCTATGATCCTTTCCTTCTTCCTAAAGTACATCTTTAGAAGTTATTTTAATGGTGGTCTCTTGATGGTAAACTCTATTTTTGTTTATCTGAAAATGCTTTATATCACTTTCATTCTTTAAAAATGTTGTATTTTTATGGATTATCTTCTCTCTTTCTCTGGCTTCTTTTGGAATCTTTTTTTCTTTGCCATTCTACAGTTTCACTATGTTGTATCTATACCTAGGTTTCTTTTACTCTACTGGGAAAAATAGATTTATATCTGTGATCACTTCTGGAAAATTTTCCATCCTCTCTTCAATTATTTCTTTTCCTCAGTTCTTTCTACTCTCTTCTTTTAGGGTTCAGAGTAAATATTTCCTTTCTCTCCTCAGTTCTCCATATCTCTTCGTATCTTTCATATTTTCTGTCTTCTTGCCTCTCTGTGCTTCATTCTGGGTAATCGGCCAAATGTTCCAGTTTATTTTTCGAATGTGTTTCATCTGTTGTTAAACCCCTACATTGAGTTTTTCCTTTTTATTTCTAAAAATCTATTTTTTATTTTTAGATTTGCCATTTTCTGTTACGCAGATCTTTCTCATTATTTCCAGTGGTCTCTTTTTGCTTGCCCATTTTTGTGGTTCTGTACTTTATTTCTTCCAACATCTTACCTAGTTATTTTATACAGTACTGAGAATCCCAACTTGTAAACAAGTTGTGCTATTTTTTTGTCTCTCTCACCCACAGCGGCTTACCTCCTTGATGATCACAGATTGTAAATTCATATTCCCTTGATCATAATATGTGGGAATTCTGATGGCTTAAATCGAGGACACTTTCTTTCAAAGCTGATTTACATCTGGCTCTGCTGTGTGCCCAGGAGGGCCAGCAACCTGGGGCCACTTTAACACTTTCAGAGGTGTCCCAAGAGTGCAGGAGTATGCGATTGGTCTGCTCGCACAGCTGCTGTTGGCATGTGACCTCAGACCAGCCCCATGTCTCCACCTTGCCTGCAGACCCCTACTCTAGTTTCTGCTCGAGATTTAGTTTTCTCTATTTGGTGCTGAGAGGGGCCTTTGAAGATTTTTCTCATTTCTGAATGCCAAGAAAGCATCGGAAGAGTGTTTTTGATTCACAACCCAGTTGTGAATCAAGAAACATTCACATCAAGAAACAGGCCAATATCAGGAGCCCCGGAGTCTTCTCTTGCCCATTTTAAGTTACTACTCTCCTCTCAGAATTCCAACTCCTTTCCTGACTTCTTAGAAGTCATGGGATACTTTTGTCTATTTTTTAACTTTATGCAGGTGGACTCACACACTAGGTCCTTTTTTGTGACAGTATCTGCGTTTTTTGCTCAAATGTTCGTGAGAGTCATCCAAATTGTTTTGTTTTTTAAAAATATATCTTTATTGATTTCAGAGAGAGGAAGGGAGAGGGAGAGAGAGAGAGAGAGAAACATCAATGATGAGAGAGTCATTGATCGACTGCCTCCTGCACACCCCCAACTGGGAATTGAGCCCAAAACCTGGGCATGTGCCCTGACCAGGAATCGAACTGCGATCTCCTGGGTCCTAGGTCGATGCTTCACCGCTGAGCCACTCTGGCTGGGCGAGTCATCCAAATTGTTGCATATAATTGTTGTTTGCTCTTTCTCGTTGCTGTATAGTATTCCATTTCGTGACTATACCATAGTTTATTAGTTCTATTTTTGGTGCACAGTTGGCTAGTTTCTAGGTTTTTGCAATTATGACTATAAACACATTTATGCATGTATTTTGGTGGGCAGAGGTAAACGTACCGAGGAGTGGGACTGCTGGCTCATAAGTTCAGGTTCAGGAGATAGAACCAAACAACATTCCAAAGAGATTCTACTATTTCATCCAGGCACCAGCTCCACATCCTCACCAGTATTTGGTATTATCTCTCTTTTTAATTTTAGACATTTTACTGGGCACGTAATATAATTTCTTGTGCTTTAATTTGCATGTTTCCAATGAACAAGCCATGTACCCTTTTCATGTTTGTTAGTCATTTGGGCACTCTTTGTGAAGTGCTAGTGCAGATCTTTGCCACACATTTGTTATTTGTAATGACTGCAGTAGTCCATCAAATGGATGGATAAGCTGTCTGTTATTACTGAAAAAATCAAGTTGAGAAACAATCAAAAGAATATTTAGTAGTGATGTATATGATGGTGAACTTTCAAAGGCGTGCAGATGTCTAACAGCAAGATTTAAAATATAAAATGTGGCACTTTATCAAATGTACTAGACATGGCCGATTTGTCTACCCAGTATGTACCCTTCCTTGCTAACAATCATGAATTTGCTTTGAGGGGGTGCCTAATAAATGCAATTTTAAATGCTTTGAAAAATGCCCTTCTGGCCAGGGTGGCCATCTAATCCTTTGGCCAATGAGCTGAAACAGAAGTTACCTCATGGAGAGCTACTTACTTTTTGAAACTTTAAAAAGGGACTGTTCAGCTGGCCTAAGCTCCCTGCCTTGAACCTGTCCTCCCCCTTGCCCAGGTTGTGCTGATGCGTTTTCAGGGTGGAGCACCCACTAGTGACAGTGCTCAGGATGGGGGGGGAAGGGACCTTCTTTCTCAGGTTTCGCTGGCCTTGCACTGCCTACTCTAGACTCTTGCTACATTGGGCAAATAAACTCCTATTCTGTTAAGTTACTATAATCAGCTTCTTTTAAGTCCAACCAAACCTCGTTCTCACCAGAACATCCGTTTCCCTACCCCATCGCAGGTCCCTGGCATTCTGCTTAGCCCAGTGTTGTCTCCACAATGAGTTAAGGACTTGAGGAAATTCTGCTTATTGCATACCTATGGCGATAACAATGGAATTGGCAATATCATGGAAAATAGCTCCACCGGTTTTGTTGCATCCTAGCAAAATAATACATTAAGTTATACCGTAGAGGCTACAAGGATTTCATGTTTTCCTAAGTGTCACACTGTCTGATAGAAAATGTCCTGTGAGTTTTGACTTATTTTCTCTGATTTACCAGATGAGAAAGAGGTATGATACTGGAATCATATATGGAACATTTCATTCCAAGAAAGTTACTCTTGAACTTGAGAGATGTTTGCTGCAGAATTCCAGCGGGGAGGGCATAAAGCCTGTAAAAGCACTGGTGATCTGATAGATGAGAGAAATGCAGACTCCATCAGACCCCCTCCCCCGGAAAAGAGATAACATCTAATTTTTCTTGATCTCAGTCCCAGATGACAAGCAATGAAATTTAATTAAATTAAGTAGTCTTTGAAAAAGTATTAAAATAAGCTTTAAGTTTTCCTGTTGTTTTTGCTTTCCTCTAAGAAAGCCCAGATTTGATTTCCAGGGAAAATTGTTTCTGGATCCACGAAAATGCTGATGATCAGAGAACTAAAAGTGTAAGTTGAACAATGATAGGTTGCATTTAAAAGCAATTTTTAAAGTGAATGTTAAAAGATGAGTGTTTTTAAAATATTTTATATTTGAAGAATATTAACATCACCACCACCACCTGCAGCCCCTTCTTATTCTACACATGGCCTTCTCTCCTCTCTGTCTCTCTCCTCTGTGTGTCTCTCTTAAGGACACTTGTCATTGGATATAGGATCCCCCCAGATGGACCAAGATAAGGATTTTGAGATCTTTAATTACATCTGCAAAGACCCTTTTTCAAATAAGGTTACATTCGCAACTTCCAGTAGTTAGCACATGGACATATCCTTCTGAGGGTACCCAACAAACATGTATATAAAAACTGAACAAGAAAATATATTGCAAATAAAGAGAGCCAGTTTTCTCACTGTCAGAGAAAGCAAATTGCAAGTAAGCAAGAGGGAAAGGCTAGAATGAACCATGTGGTCAGTGCTGGATTAGAGGCACAGGTGTCAGCATGAACTTATGTTTACATTAATATGTATGTATTCAGGGAGAGAACAGAAATAAATGCAGGTGTGTGTATACATGGGGTAGCACACATACATGTATTTCCTACCTCTGTCCACTGATAGAAGCTGGAAACAGTGACACTCAAGAGGCAACAAGTACAACTAGCACCCAGTTCTTGGTTTCTAAGTGCCTTTCTCCCACAAACAGAACACCTGCTCCTTGAAGACATGCTTGTTTTCAGGGCTAGGGCAGGGGAAATACAAGCCTAGAGCATCTAACAGTGCCAGAAAGTAAGTAAGATATCCAGAAAAGCCATTTATAGAGAAAAAAAATAGATTAGTGGTTGCCTAGGGCTGAGAGTAGGAATGAGTAAGACTGCATGGGCATGAGGTTTCTTTCTGGGATGATGGAAATATTTGAAAATTAAATTGTCCTAATGGGTGCCCAACTCTGTAAATATACTAAAAATCATATTACTATGTGCCCCTAATATGATTTGATGAGCATGAAATCTAAAGTTGAACATGCACATTAACTTAAAACAGGTAAATGTTGTGGCATATAAATAATACCCCAATGAAGCTATTTAAAAAAAGGAGGAAGGGAGGGAGGGAGGGAGGGAGGGAGGGAGGAAAGGGAAAGCAAGATGTGCTCAGTAAGGGGGGCGGGGCATGTCAAAGGCACATAGGACCCAATTAAAGGAGCTCCCAATGGCCAAAGTTGGAACAATTTGAACAACAAAATAAATAATGACAGTATTGGATTATAATCCGCCAAATAAAATAGATACTCATGCCTCTATACTGATATAAATAAATGAAGACACGGGGACAAATGTTCCTTGTAGGATTGCAAGTACTTCGTGTAGAAGGAGTGAGAAGGGCAGCGAGTTACCACAAAATGCCACACCAGCAGGTCCCGAGCACCGAGGGATCTGAAATCAGTGGCTGTGACTTTTAGGAGAAATCGAGCACTTGAGTAGCCTCAAGCCTGCGAAGTCCTGCCCCCGCTTGCCTTCAGGAGGCAGAGCTTAACCCCCCCCCCCACTCCCTTGAGTGTGGGCTGGGCCTTGTGACTCACTTCTACTGAACAAGGGAAAACAGAGACTTCACAGCAGAGGAAACTGGCAGGCGTGACCTTAGAAACCGCTCAAGGTCAAAATCACCGATGAGAAGTCGTTGGCTGTTATGTGCTCCCGCATGCTATGCGATGCACGCATCGAGGATGTATTCATTCCGTCAGACGTACACATCCCAAAGTGTGTGCATGCTTTTGCACCGAAAGAGTGTCCGTAGCAGCACTTTTATGAGTCTAAATGCCCATCAGCAGAATAAATAAGTTGTTATACTCACACAATGGAATACTATACAGTAATGGTAATAAATGAAATACTGCTACATACAACACCAGGGAGAAAGGCCCGCAAAAAGGCACAACAGAGTAATTGCTATATGACTTAATTTATATAAAGTTTAAATATAGGCAAAACTAACCTATGGTGATAGGAGTCAGAGTAGTGGCTAGGTTTTGGGGAGGAGGGGCTGGTGATGAAGAGGGGGTGGGACAAAGGTTTCTGGGGCGCTGGTAACATTCTGTTTCCCATTCTGTTTATAACAGGTTATTCATTTTGCAATAATTCATTTTTTGGGAAGCTTTCCAGCATGTGTATTTTACTTCAATGACAGTAAAAAAAAAACACAAAAAACGAAAAACAAACCCACCAAAAGCATTTAGCAGTTAGATCAAATCCCTGCCTGCTGCTTGCTGGAATCCTCTAGTCTCACTAAGCTGTACTTTCCTGTCTATACAATAAAGGTAATGCCCAGCTCAAAAGACCATTTGGAGGACTATTAAATGAGATATTATGTATAATATATGTAAAGTAAGAGCACAGGGCCTGGAGCAAGTAACTGGATAATAAAAGGCTGCCGTCATTCCCATGATTTGTTACATGAGTGGAGAGCAGCTCTGCTCCCTTCTGGCCTCACCAAGCCCGCCAGACTACCTGCATAGGCTTTTAGCTTCTCTGGAGGGGGTTAAATCAGCCAAGAGGGAAGAGACGCCATCCTGTCTCTTTCTATTTATCTGCTCATCACAAAAGACCCCAAGCATGTGGCCGAGACTGCCCTTTGGCCGCCCCATGGTGGGAGTGAGGGTAGGAGGAAGCCTGGGATTGGCCAGAGCCTTTGAGCGAGGCCCTTCCAGTGTTCACTAGGTGACACTTTATATGACTCAAGCTCAGGCACTGCTAGTGATGTGATGATTTTGGCATAAAAATATAATATTAAGGTTAATTGAAACAAGTGGAGTCTATGAGGAGAATCAACTTCTAATGGATGAGTTGACAGAAAGTGTAGGACAACCCGATGGAAGGGGTCCAGCAGTTAATCAGCACCAGGGTCATTCACAGGAGCAGAACACAGAGGGCTGGTGGTGGGTTCCAAGGCAATGAAGCTCCTCGGCGTCCTGCAGAAGGTCGCCAAGGACATAGGCTCCACTCCTAGGGAACGAAGCTCCAGTGGTTCCACCAACGGTAGTAAAACACCAATAACAACACATAGGTTGTTTGTAACCTCATAGACCAGATCAGTCTATCCCACTATGGGAGAGGGTATTATATAATCTCGGCCAAGTGAGGCCTGAAATACACTTTTTCAGAGGCAATCGCCAAGTTCCAGCAACAAACTGAAGTCTAGAAAAAGGAACAACCTAACAGCTAAGCAACCTAACAGCTCAGTTATGCAATAAGAAAAAGCTCGTGTAACTGTTGGCTTGGATCTAAATCACTTTGGGAGAAAAAAAAATGGAGTTTTGTACCCCACCCAGGAAATGTTTAAAACTCCAGAACCTCACTGAATTGTGGGGTCTGGTGAGAATTTTGACCTAGAAGGTAGCAAACTAATATTACTGAAACATTAGATGTCAAAATAAGCTCATCCGTAATCCTAGGGAGGCATAACACAACTTTAATGAAGAAATAAATTTAACATATGGCATTAGATATTTAGAATAAAGTTAAATGTTGTAATAAGTTTTATTATATTTACGTATTCAAGAGAATAAATCATATTGGGTTTGCAATTTCAGTTTAAGGGAATTTAATCAAATTTTATATTAATGCCAAAAGGCTCGAACCGTTGAGCATTAAGCAAAGTTCATATCACGGTGGGTGTTCCTCTCTGTGCAAAAGTCTCTCAGACATTAAAGACTGATCAAGGTCTGGGGAGAGGGGGACCTGACTCACACGGCCCGGTGTGCTGGGAAGATTTGTGTCTTTGTCACTCCGGTTGCCCTAACAAGTACCACAGGCTAGGGGCTCAGACAGCAAAAGTGTGCTTCCTCGCAGCTCTGGAGGCCGGAGGTCTGAGCTCAAGGTGTCAGCAGGGTGACTGCACCCGACGGCCTCTGTCCCCTGGGCTCGTAGATGACACTTCTCCCACTGCCCCTCTCTGTCTATCTGTGTCCTAATCGCCTCTTCTAATAAGTTCACCGCACTGGATCAGGCTCCCCCCATATGGACTCCGTTTGCCTCAACTGCCCCTTTAAAGGTACGGTCACATCCCGAGGGGCGCATGAATTTTGGAGGGACACGCTTCGGTCACAATGGTTCCTAAAACCCAAGAGGCTGGGTGAGGACCTTTCCCTGCAGGCGAGAGGACTCAGCCTTGGAAAGTCGCTGAGAGGGCAGCTCTGGGAGGGAGAGAAGGAATCCTGAGACCAGGGGAGCTGGAAGCAGCAGGACAGCAGGACGCGGTCCCGAGGGGGGGAGGGGGGACCGGGCACGGCCCCCAGGGCACTTTAAAACTTCTCAGTGCCCAGGCCGTACCTAAGGACAATTCAGTGGGGTGCCTGGGATGAAACTTGGGCCTCAGTAACTCTTCCAAGTCCCCGTGATTCCTTAGTGCCGCCAGGGTTGGCAGCCTACCGCCTGATCGGGAGCCGCGGGCTGCGGTTCCCCGCAGGAGGAAGGTCACGCGGGGAGCAGCGCCCCGCCCCGCCCCACGCGGAGCCGCCGCAGGCCCCTCGGTCGCCCTCACCGGGGCCAGGGGGTCACGGGAAAGACCCCGGTATAACCGCCCCCGAGAAGCACCGAGGCCGACTCCCCGCACGCCCCACGCCCCCGGCCCCGCCCCCCGACCCGCGCGGCCGGGCGTTTCCCCTGCGGCGCCCAGCCCCGCCCCGCGCGCCCCGGGTCTCGGGAACAAAGACAAAGGGGAGAGGCGGCGAGCTCCGGGAGCGCGGGGAGGCCACCCCAGCGCGCCGGAGTGTCGGGGCGCGCGCTGCGCCCCGTCCCCGCGCGACCCCCAGCAGGGGCGCCCCGACTCGGTCTGAGCCCGGACGACCCCGACCAGAGGCTCCCTCTCTGGGCTGTTCCGGGAGACGCGGCTCAGCTCCTCAGATCCGTGCAAAGAAAATACGTGGCCGAGGCGCGGGCTATTTCAGAAGCTGCTGACTCGCGGCTTCCTGGGAACCCGGCGCGTTCGCCCCGCGCTGTCCTCGTCTCCGGCCCGCGAGGGTGGCCTGAGCGCCGGCCACTCAGACGTGTTTTCAAAAACATGCAGCCCTCGTGCAATGAAACTGAGCAATGCTGGCGACGTATACGGTAAAACCCGCTTGGCAACTTTATAAAACTGCAAGTGGCTTTTAATTAGGAAAATTGGTCCCCAGGATACAATAAAATCATGCATACAGCCAAATTTTAAAATTGCATTTTCAGAGAAAAATGTGGCACCCTAAAAAGGCATAATATTACCAAAATCTCAATATTATTAGTATGGTATATTCAAAATAAACTGCAGGGAAAGTGAAAGTATTCTACAACTATGCTTCTCAAATTTTAATTTGCATGAGAATCACCTGGGGATCTAGTTAAGTCTGATTCTGGCAGGGCCCGCGAGGCTGCGTTTCTCACAAGCTCTCAGGGGATGCTGTGGCTGCCAGGCTATGGACCAAGGTCCTTGCAAGCTTGCTTTCCTCCCGTAGTCGTGCCCTGTCCAGAGGTAGCAGTTCCTAAAGCTTTACTTCCTCACTAACATTTCCATCGGCTTTGAGCAGTCTTCAAAGTCACAACTTTGCGTCTCTTGGCATTATGTCTTTCCCAACTCCTTCCCACACGCTTGTTGTTTCAACGACTTAAGGGATCTCTATAAAAAATGTTTCCCTTACCACCACTTTTATACTCGATTATTATAGTCTATAAAAAGAAAAATGCATAAAGGTTGTCAACTCCCATTATTAGCGAGCAAACAGACTTCTCCCAGGGCCCGACAGGAGGTGAGCTAGGAGGACAGCTGCTGACACTTAGCACCGTCACCCACAGCACCTCCCCTAACAAATGGCAGCTACTGCTGAGGACTTGCTACTGGTCAGACGTTGTGGTAAGTGATTATTAATTTATTTTTCCTTTTGAATCCTCACCCCAGGGTATGTTTTTACTGATTTTTAGAGAGGGAGAGAGAAAGAGAGAGAAACATTGATGGGTTGCCTCCCCTACACACCCCCACCAGGGATCAAACCCACAACCTAGGCCTGTGCGCTGACGGGAATGGAACCTGCCACCTCCTGGTGTACAGGACGACACTCCAACCAACTGAGCCACCCACCAGGGTGGTAAGTGATTTACTGAAATTATTTTAATTAATCATTATGAGAACCCTATAAAGAAGGTATTTATTTTATTTAGCCGACAGTTGCACAATGCTTTCTGTGTGCCAGGCCCTGCTCTAAGCGCTCCACAAACATGCACTCTACCCATCCTCATAAACTGTAAGGGTGGGGCTATGATTACACTCATTTTACAGATGGAGAGGCTAAGGCGTAGGGAAGGTAAGCAATGTGACCAAGTTACCTAGTTAGAAGGAGGTGGGGTGACTAGAACCTATGCAGCCTGCCTTCCAGACCTCCTGCTAAACATAGGAGGGATTAAGTGAGAAAGACAGAAGTCAGGTAGCTTTTCTCAGGTCTCGCTGCCCATTAGAAGAGACAGTGGACTGGCCCCCTGTTCCCCTGAAAGTGCGAGGGGCCTCTAACCACTGCATGTTGCCTCTATAGCAGGAAGAACCACTGAGGAACGTTTGATTCTGTGGCCAGTGACCTGCATATTTAACTGATCATTTCTATCTTTATTAAAGACTAGTAAAATTTAAAACCATGATCTTATGTGCTTAAAAGTGGTTTAATATATTAGGTCATGTCTGAAGTTTAAATATAACATTTTAATGCATACAGATATAGAGGGAGCAGGAAGTTGTGTGAGCAAGTAATCCACTGGCAGCAGCAGAAACAAGCTTGTCTCATGAAATCCTCAAATTCCATCTGTTCAGTGGGTTGTGACCCTTCGAGGAAGCTAACAGTTTAGAACTCCAGATATGTAAAACATATTTAGTTAAAACCAGTAATGCTTCCAATTTCATTATGTATAATTAGGAAATGTCTATTCGGACATAAATTATGTTAACCTATCTTTTGTAGAGAACATATGGTTAGTTCTTGCTTTTCTAAATAAGAAATCCAGCTAAATAGTTCTATGCCTTTTAATTGGGTTGTATAACCCATCTACATCTAATGTAATTTTTGATACAATTGGATTTGGTCTACATCTTACTATTTATTTTCTATGTGCACCTCTTTTCCTGGCTTCATAAGAGCTATCAAATATATTTGGGTATTCCATTTAGATTCCTCCATTTTTTAGATATATCTCTAATTTTTTATTGGTTGGTCTAAAGAATATAATCTATATCTTAATTTATGACAGTCTATTTAGACTTAATACTGTCCCATTTCATTCAAAGCAGAAGAATTTGCAACGGTATAATTTCATATATGCCACCCCATCCTTTGTGCTATCATTGGCATATATTTTACATTTTTGTAGATAACAAACCTCAAAATACAATGTTATACATTTTTGCTTTAAACAGTCATCTTTAAAATAACTTAAGAGAAGAAAACAGCTGTTTATATTTATTCTAATATTTACTGTTTCCAGTGCTCTTAATTCCTTCCCCTCAATTCACAGTTCCATTTGGTGCTGCTTCACTTCAGCCAGAGGATTTCGTTTAATATTTTTTGTAGTACAAATCTATTCGTGACAAATTCTCTCAGCTTTTATTTATCTAAAAATGTCTGGGTTGACAGTTTTTATTTTCTTGCAGCACTTTAAAATGTCATTTCATTGTCTCCTGGCCTCCATTTTTTCCCCTCTGAAGAGAAGTGATCTGTCACTTGTGCTATATTTTCCCCTGTATGTCATTTTTTTTTTTCTCTAGCTGATTTCAAGATTTTCTATCTTTAGTTTTCAGCAGTTTGATGGTAATTTTGCTAGATGTGGTTTTCCTTGTATCTATCTGCTTGGAGTTTGCTGAGACTCTTGGATCTCAAAGTTGATGTTTTTCACCATTGTTTCTTTAAATATATTTTTCTGCCCCATTTTCTATCTTCTCTCCTGAGACTCCAATTACCATATGTTAGACCCATTGATATTGTTCCATAGGCCACTGAGTCTCTATTTTTAAAATTTTTTTTCTCTCTGTTCTTTAGATTTGATAATGTCTATTGATCTGTCTTCAAGTTTATTGACCCTTTCTTCTTTTTAATATGCTGTTAAGTAATTTACTTTAATTTCTTATATTTTATTTCCAGAAATAGAATTTCCATTGCTTTTTTTTATTTTATTTTATTATGGTGTCCCTTTCTTTGCTGGCATTTCTCATCTGTTCAATTATTATGATGTCTTTTCTTTTAAGCCCTTGAACATATTTATAATAGCTATTGCAGAGTCCTCATCTGCTAATTCCAGTATTTAATACCGGGGTTGATTTCTACTGAAGGCTTTTCCTTTTAGCTTCATATAACATTTTCTTGTTTCTTTGCAAGTATGCCTGTTATCAATTTATTGTCCCTTAAATCCAAATTTACCTTTTAGTACCTGCTCTGTAAAAGTGAACTGACTGTGTAAGCATTTCTTCTACACAGTGAGCATGGTGTTAAGTTTTATTAGTGAAGAGGCTGGACAAACATTGCAGAAGGGAGGGCACTTTTCTTCCTTACTCTCATATGCTTAATTGTTTTCGATCTCTCCTGTCCCAGTGTCCATCAGTATGCATGTGGGTGGGAACACCCAGTGCTACACTGCCCCAGGTGTGTGCCTAGAGCACACAGTCCTTTCGTGCCCTATCTCAGGCCTGATGACTTTCACTCTGCAGCCTTCCTGATGTGGACAATGGCACACTTCAGGTCTTATCCTGGGAAAGGTGCCTCAATTCCTTTCGTACAGCTGCCCCTAGCCTCAATTTGCTTATATCCCAAAGCACTGTTTCCTGCTTTCTTCCTGAGGTAGATACCACTATCCTTCAGGCCTTGTGCTGGCAGGAAGGGGTGCTCCATCTCTGCCTTGACTTGCCTGCACCCCAAGAGTTATTTTCTAAGATCTTCCAAACATGGACGCTGCATACCCAGGCTGCATCGCTTTGCCAGCAAGCAGGCTCCTAACACCCTGACTTTCTCTTTGTACCCACCTGCCAGTCTTGACTCACCTGTGCACTGGAAGACTGCTTCCTGCTGCCTTGTGATATAGACCAGGCCTGGATTGAGGAACCCAGTGGGCTTCTCTGACATCCACTGTACTACGACCATACCTTCTCCAAGGAGATATGAACCCCAGTTTTAGGAAGGGAACCCCCTTCCAAGTTTGTTCTTTCTTGAATATTCCCTCAGCCTCAGAGTAGTTCTCTTTGGAACCCCCCCTTTAGAGGTTTCTTTACAACTTTATAGTTACTCTTCTATAATAACTTAATTCTTTATATTACACACTTTATGTTCAAACTACTGTATGCTTTCTGTCCCCTGATCAGATTCAGACTGATATATCCTATCTAGTCATTTAAAAAACTGTATAGTGTGTATTATGATTGATATGTTATAGAGACTCTGGATTGTGTTATCTTCCTCCGAGGAGTATTGCTTTTTTCACTGATTACCTTGAATTTCTGTAGACTTGGATTAATGCCTGTGAGCACAGGTCTGTTTCAGTTTGAGGTATTTACCAAGTCCTTCTAATTTTGCAGAACTCAAAATTTTAAATTCAGTCTCCCTATACTCTGCAGCAAATGAAATGTCTGCTTAACTTTATGGTCTTCTAGCTCTTGCTTTCCCCTGGGCTCCTTGAAGTCTCTCCCACATATGCAGAGTTTAGAAATCAGTCAGGAATTTGAGGTGAGCTTCTCCACAGATTTAGGGCTCCCCTTCTGTATGTCCCTCTTTTCTGGGATTTCCTCCTTTAATTTTCAGGTGTGTGTGTGTTTTTTGGTTTTTTTACAGTTTGAGGCTTAATTCTTTGACATTTCAAGCCAACAAAATAGCTGTTTTCCACTTGAATTTTAGCCACTCTGCCAAGTTCAAACTGGGGTTTTTGCTTTCAGTGGCAAAACTATATCAATGCGAATCTCATCCTTCATTATTCTCTTCCATTTCTGCCAGAGTTTGGTTGTTCTCTGCTGCTTTATGATGGTAGTTTTAAAATATTTTTCACATGCCTGGGTTCTGGGCTCAATCCTCAGTCGGGGGCGTGTAGGAAGCAGCCTATCAATGACTACTCTCTCACCATTGATGTTTTAACTCTCTTTCTTCCTTTCTCTGAAATCAATAAAGATATATTTAAAAAAATAAAACTAAAACAGATTAAGAGTTCAAATGCATACTGCATTTTAATAAAATTGGGAGATACCAACACTGATTGCATAAATTCTATGTTTTAAGACTATCTGCAAACTGCTCTCCTAATGTACAACTATCTCTGGTTATATTCGAAGTACCCTAATCCAGAGGGGCCTCTCTGGGTGATAGCTAACATTCTGTGATTTTTTTAAAATTTATTTTTATTGTTGAAAATATTACAGATATTCTGCTTTTCCCCCATTGATTCCCTCCACCCCACATCTGCCCCCTGAGGCCTTCACCACTCTATTGTCTGTGTCCTTGGGTTATGCATATATGCTATATAAGTTATACACATATATGCGTATAATCTCTCCCCACCTCCACCTTCCCACTGAGATTCATAAGTCTGTTCCATGCTTCTGTGTCTCTGGATCTATTTTGTTCCTCAGTCAATTTTGTTTATTAGATTCCGCATGTGAGTGAGATCATGTAAAACTGAATCAGAAAACCTGAATAGGCTAATAACAACTGATGAAACTGAAGCAGTAACAAAAAAAAACTCCCAGCAAACAAACGCCGTGGTTCAGATCAGTGCATTAGGAGACAGGGTAGAAAAAAATCCTCACAGGGGAGCTCTCTAATTCTTTAAGTTGTAGGGTTAGGTAGTCTACTAAAATTTTTTCCTGTTTGTTGAGGTAGGCCTGTAGTGCTATGAACTTCCCCCTTAGGACTGCTTTCACTGTGTCCCATGGATTTCTGGTTGTTGTGTGTTCAATTTCATTTGTTTCCAGGAAGCTTTTATTTCTTTCTTGATCTCTTTGGTAACCCATTCATTGTTTAATAACATGTTATTTAGCCTCCATGTGTTTGAATGTTTTTGAGTGTTTTTACTGTCGTTCATTTCTAATTTCATGCCATTTTGATTTGAGATGCTTGATATGATTTCAATCTTCTTGAACTTGTAGAGACTTGTTTTGTGTCCTAACATTGGTCTATCTTTGAGAATGACCCATGTGCACTTGAGAGGAATGTATATTCTGCAGCTTTGGGGTGAAATCTTCTGTAAATATCAATTAAATCCATCTGATCTAGTGTGTCATTTAGTCACTGTTTCTGTGTTGACTTTTTGTCTGGAAGATCTATCCAGTGAAGTTAGTGGGGTGTTAAAGTCCATGACTATGACTGTATTGCTGTTGATCTCCCCCTTAAAGTCCTTAAGGTTATTATTGATAGGTCCTTATTTATTGCCATTTTAATTCTTTATGCCTATGTTTCTCTATTTCTTCTTATTATTACAGCAGTCCCTTTAACATTTCTTGCAATGCTTCTATTTCAAGGGCTAATTACAGCAGTCCCTTAAACATTTCCTGCAATGCTGGTTTGGCGGTCATAAATTCCTTTAGCCGTTTTCTGTCTGGAAAGCTCTTTATTTTATCATCTATTTTGAATGATAGCCTTGCTGGATAGAGTAGTCTTGTTTTCAGATCCTTGTTTTGAGTTTCCTTGAATACTTCATGCTATTCCCTTCTGGCCTGTAGAGTTTCTGATGACAAGTCAGCTGACAGCCTTATGGGAGCTCCTTTGTAGGTAACAGATTGCTTTTCTCTTGCTACCTTTAAGATTCTCTCTTTGTCTTGAATTTTTGACATTTTAATTATGATGTATCTGGGTGTTGTGCTTTTTGGATTCTTCTTGTTTGAAGCTCTCTATGCCTTTTGAATTTGTGCCACTTTTTCCTTGACCAGCTTAGGGAAGTTTTCTGCCATTATTTCTTCAAACAGGTTCTCTAACCCTTGCTTACTTTCAAACTCCACTGGCACTGCTATGATGCAAATATTGTTATGTTCCATGTTGTCCCACATCTCTCTTAGACTGTCCTTCTGTTTTTAAATTGTTGGGTTTTTTTCTTTTTGGTTCTCTGATTGAGTGATTTTTTTCTACCCTGTCTTCTAATTCACTGATCCGATCCTCAGCTTCCTCTAATCTGCTGTTTATTCCGTCCAATGTAGTCTTTATTTCTGCTATGTCATTCTTAATTTACTTCACAGTTTCCATATCTTTTTTCATGCTGTTGAGCATCCTAGCAATCAGTGTTCTGACCTCTATATCTTATAGATTGCTTATCTCAATTTCATTTAGCTCGTTTTCTGGAGAATTCTCTTGTTCTTTCATTTGGGGCTTTTTTTCTTTTTCTTTTTTTTTTTTGTCTCCCCACTTTGGCTGCCTATTTGGGTTTGTTTCTATGTATTAGGTAGGCCTGCTAGGACTCTTGGTCTTTTTGGATGGTCTCTGGTGCAGGCCAATGTCACACACTGTTTGTAATTTGCCTTGAGTACCCTGTTTGGAGCTATCAACAACCCACATCTTGAGGTCCCCTCTTTTGGGGCTGAGTGCATTTGGACAGGACCAAGATGCACACCAAAGTCTGCTTTTCCAAGGCCCAGGTCCAGAAGCAGATGAGGCAGATTCAAAGCACTCTGAAGTCTACCTCTGCCTGCAGGCTGATTAATCTGATTCTCTTAATGAGCCTCAGGCTGTTGAAACTCCACGGGGTGGGGTGAGAGGTTTTCCAACAGGGTGGGGCAATTGCTTCACCCTGAGGCACAAGCTGCTTGGAAGGTAAATTTCTGCCTTTGCAGTGCTGAGGAATGACTCAACACAGGAATCCAGAGGGGTGCCCTCTGAGCTCTATCTCCAGAGCCCACAACCCCAGATCCTTCCCACACAGCTCCAGTCCACTTTGCCCTGCCTCTACTGGAGCCAAGGTGAGTGGCTGCACAGTAAACTTTGTGCTTTGGCTCTTTAAGAGGGTGCCTGCATTTCCAGCTGTCTCTCCCTGGCAGACAGAAATCTGGTTGCTTTTCACAGCCAGATGTTATGTGAGCACTTTTCTCAGTTCTGGTGCTCTGGGCTGGGAAGCCCAGCCTGAGGTTTAGGCCCCAGAGTCCTCAGTGGGAACCCCCCACAGTTGAGATATGCCTCCGGACCTTCAGCTGCTGCCTGTGGGAGCCCAGCCAGCCCTCTTGTGCCTCCACACTTCCTACCCATCTGTATGCAGTCTCCACTTTTCCTCCTTGGTTATGAGGGTGCTCTCCAGCTCGTCTTCAGTTGCAGTTGATTATTCAGGATGTTTTTTTCTATATTTTAATTGTAATTCCAGCTTGGTCCAGGGAGAGTGTCAGTGTAGCTTCCACTCAGTCCGCTGCCATCTTTAATCCTCCACATTCTGTGATTCTTAAAAGGGACAGAAAGATCTTCTCTAAAAGATATAACCCTGGGATTCATAACCTTTCTTTCTTGCCTCTTAGACATCTCACTGCACATTCTGCATGCACAGAAAGCTCAAGGCCACATGCTATTATTTATCCAGTTACAGAGAGTTGTATTCAGTATAGGTAATTACAAGATTAGGGACACACATTACCCAATTCCTTTTGACATGACTAAAAGCATGGACTCATCTTTTCCAGCTTGGCCAGGCGTATGGCTTCTCTACCTTGATTCAAGTGCAGACATGGCTGGTTACTCCTGTTTTCACCAGGCTCTAGTTCAATGGTCGGCTGTCTTCTACAGGACCCATTTGAGCCTGGGAACAGCAAGCCTTTTTTCAGTGTGGGCTCTCAGTCAGTTCTGGGTGTTTTGGGCTGAATCTGGCCTTGCTGTCACCCTCATCCATTGTTGCTAGTCTTTGACTGTCAATACATGATTCTGTAGCTTCCTCTGAAGTTGTTGGCTGGTTCTGTGACACAATATCTACACCCAGTTTGAATAAATTGGTTGTTAATATACGACATTTTATTGATAAAGCTATATCAGTTCTAAAAAAGCTGGGTAAGGCATTCTCTTTTGTGCAATTCTGAGCTTGAGAAATGTGTGAGGTGGTCCTCATCAAGTCCAGGTTTCGACTGCATATACTAGCCACACGTGGGGATGCTTATTACCAAAGCACTTCCTTGCCTTCGATTTTATGTATTCTGACCTTGGTTTTCTAAAAAGACAAAACAAAATGAAATGAAAAATATAGGATTGGAAATGGGTTGAATAGTGAGGGTAAATAAAATTTTCATTAGGCTTTCCAGAAAGGAACGGAAAGAAGTTAGTACATAAAGAACTAGCTGAAGAGACAGAATAAGCATGAATATCACAGAGAAATAATAAAAATCTTTGAAAAAGTTGCTTGAATGCCCAGAAAGCATCTTTCATTCTGGAAATGAGTTGCTAGGCAGGAACTGCAGTCTTTCAGTCTAGCATGATGAATGACATCATCTCATCACACAGCTTGTGGAACTGATCATCACAGAGACCTAGAAATGCCCTTTCAGGAGCTGTGTCAGGGCCAGCCCCCTACTAGCAACTGGCAATTATGCTGAGGCATTTGAAAAAATGCTTATGTGAAAATTTACCTTGAAACCTGGCAGAAATGTTTTGAAAAATACATTTAAGAGGACAGGATAAAATATATCTCTTTCAAAATATTGTTTCTTTGAAATAAATGGGAAGCTTTAAAACTGATCTGCTTTATCCACACTGTGCAGGTGATGTATACTCCCATTCCTGTGAAGTGAAGGCCCGAGTATTAAAAGATGTATCTGGAGTCATGAGTCAGGGAACAGTCGGCTGACTTCCAACTCAGAGATTAGATTGTTTCTGGAATTCTTGGGGAGATGTTTGGAAGCTCCAGTTCCTGTAAAGGCATGTAGGCCTTCCGCCTCACTGGGCAACCTCCTCAGGGTACACACACACAACATGTGCTGCACCTTTCCCTTTAGAATGAGATCTAAAAAATTTGAACTATGCAGGAAAATGATATTTTAACTATTCTGAGAAAACTAATGTGAGCAATGTAATAGGATCCTTAGCTCTTGGCAAATAAAGTTAGGATCCTGGAATGTGATTGAAAAGTGACTCTAAACTGAAAACGTTGCCCTATTTTGCTTCGACGGCCCCAAGAAGATGAAACAAAACAACAATGAAATGCAAAGAATCATTGAAGAAGACATTAAAAATGAAAATAAACAATATCCTGACTGTTTTTTGAACCTCAAAATATCATATGTTGTTTGGGTGATTGCATTTAAAGAAATAAAACAGGTAAGAGAAGGTGAGAACACTGTTGGAGTGGAACTCAGAGGTTATCTCAAAGCCTGCTGTGGATAAATAAGAAGAAAATATTACATGCTAAAATGTTACTTCTGATTCCTTGATGCAGAGCTACCAGCCTACCCACCTACCTGGCCTGCAACCTTGATGTGGTGCACCTGGCCCTGCCATTGTGACCCAACACCTACCAAACACATAGGCCTGCCATCAGGACCTGGCTGATGGACCAGGGCTCTGGGACTACTGGAAACAAGGCCCTGCTCATGCCCTGCAGCCTTGACCTGGTACCCCCAGAGAACCAGCACAATAAAATGGGGAGACAAAGAAACAACACCTAAATGAAAGAAAAGGAGAAATTGCCAGAAAAAGAACTAGATAAAATAGAGGCAAGCAATTTATCAGATACAGAGTTCAAAATAATGGTTATAAGGATAATCAAGCAACTTAGTGAGAACTTCAAAAGCCTGCATAAGAATTAATTGGAAATGAAGAATGTCATAGCTGAAATAAAGAATACACTGGAAGGAATCAACAGTAAATTAGAAGAAGCTGATGGCAGAGTCAGTGAATTAGAAGACAGGGTAGATAAAAACAGCCAATCAGAGCAGCAATTAGAAAAAAAAAAACTAGCAGGAAGACAGTTTTAGGGAGCTTTGGGACAACATGAAACGTAACAACATCCACATTATAGGTATACCAGAAGGAGAAGAATCCAAGAAAGGATTAGAGAATGTGTTGGAAGAAATAATGACAGAAAACTTCCCTAACCTAGTGAAAGAGAAAGTCACTCAAATTCAGGAAACACAGAGAGTTCCAATCAATGAACCCCAAAAGACCCACACCTAGACACATCATAATTAAAATGACAAACATTAAAGATAAAGAAAGAATCTTAATAGCAGCAAGAGAGAGACAGAAAGTTACCTACAAGGGACCACCCATTAGACTGACAGCTGATTTCTCACTAGAAACACTTCAGGCCAGAAGAGAGTGGTATGAAGTATTAAAAGTAATGAAAAATAAGGGACTGAACCCAAGAATACTCTATCTAAAAAGGCTATCATTCAAAATGGAAGGTGAAATAAAGAGCTTTGCAGACAAAAAAGGCTAAAGAAGTTCATTACTACCAAACCAGCACTACAAGAAATGCTAAAGGGGCTGGTGTAAAAAGAAGAAGAAATGTAGAGAAAGAGCAGAACACAGACATAAAGAAAGAATGGCAATAAGGAAGTACCTATCAATAATAATCTTAAATGTAAACGGCTTAAATGCTCCCATCAAAAGACATAGAGTAGCTGAATGGATAAGAAAACATGACCCATATATATGCTGTCTACAAGAGACCCACCTCAGAACAAAGGACTCAAACAGGATAAAAGTGAAGGGATGGAAAAACATTTTCCATGCAAATGGAATAGAAAAAAAAAAAGTAGGGGTAGCAATACTCATATCTGACAAAATAGACTTCAAAACGAAGACCATAACAAAGACAAGAAAAGTCACTAATAATACTAAAGGGATGAATCCAACAAGAGGATATGATGCTGATAAGTATATATGCACCCAATATAGGAGCACCCAAATATATAAAAAAACTTCTGGAGGACTTTAAGGGAGAGATTGACAGCAGTACAATCATAGAAAAAGACTTTAACACCCCACTGACATCACTGGATAGATCTTCTAGACAAAAAATTAACAAGGGCACAGCAATCCTAAATGACACACTCGATCAGATGGAATTAACTGACATTTACAGAACATTCCATCACAAAGACACAGAATATACATTCTTCTTAAGTGCACATGGGACATTCTCAAAGATAGACCACATATTAGGACACAAAGCAAGTCTCTACTAGTTCAGGAAGATTGAAATCACATCAAGCATCTTCTCGGATCAAAATGACATGAAATTAGGAATCAGCAACAGTAAAAACACTCAAAATATTCAAACACATGGAGGCTAAATAACATGTTATTAAACAATGAATGGGTTACCAAAGAGATCAAGGAAGAAATAAAAAACTTCTTGGAAAAAAATGAAAATGAACAGACAAGAACCACAAATCTATGGGACACAATGAAAACAGTCCGGAGAGGGAAATTCATAGCACTACAGGCCTACCTCAAAAAACAAGAAAAACTTCTAATAAATTATCTAACCCTACAACTTAAAGACTTAGAAGGTGAACAACAAGAAAAACCCAAAGTAAGTAGGAGAAAAGAAATAGTAAAGATCAGAGGGGAAATAAATGACATAGAGACTAAAAAAACAAAAACAAACAAAAAAACAAAAGATCAATGAAACCAAGGGCTGGTTCTTTGAAAAGATAAAGAAGATTGATGCACCTTTAGCCAGACTTACCAAGAAACAGAGAGGACCCAAATAAATAAAATAAAAAATGCAAGAGGTGATATAACAACTGTCCCAGCAGAAATACAAAGGATCATAAGAAAATACTATGAGCCAACAAATTGGACAACTTGAGTGAAATGAACAAATTCCTAGAAATGTACAATCTTACAAAGCTGAATCAGGAAGAATCAGAAAATCTGAATAGGCTGAAAACAACTAATGAAAATGAAGCATTAATCAAAAAAACTCCCAGCAAACAAAAGTCTGGGACCAGATGGATTTACAGGTGAGTTTTACCAAACATTCAAAGAAGAAGTAACACCTGTTCTCCTCAAACTATTCCAGAAAATTCAAGAGGAAGGAAGCCTCCCAAGCTCCTTTTGTGAAGCCAGCATCACACTAATCCCAAAACCAGATAAAGACACTACAAAGAAAGAAAATTACAGACCAGTATCCCTGATGAACACAGATGCTAAAATCCTCAACAAAAGATTAGCAAACCAGATCCAGCAATACATTAAAAAGATCGTACACCACGGCCAAGTGGGATTTATTCCAGGGATGCAAGGATGGCACAATATTCACAAATCAATAAATGTGATACATCACATAAACAAAATGAAGGACAAAAATCATATGATCATATCCATAGATGCAGAAAAAGCATTCGACAAAATCCAGCACCAATTTCTGATAAAAACTCTCAGCAAAGTGGGAATAGAGAGATCATACCTCAACATAATAAAGACCATATACAACAAACCTATAGCCAACATCATACGCAATGGGCAAAAACTAAAACCATTTTCCTTAAAACAGGAACAAGACAGGGTTTTCCTCTTTCACCACTCTTATTCAACATAGTACTGGAAGTCCTAGCCACAGTGATCAGACAAGAAGAAAACAAAAAAGGTACCCAAACTGGAAAGGAGGAAGAAAAACTGTCATTACTGGCAGATCACATGATATTGTACATAGAAAACCCTAAAGACTCAACCAAAGTAGTACTAGATTTGATAAATGAATTCCGTAAGATAGCTGGTACAAAATTAACATCTGAAAATCGACAGCATTTTTATACACCAACAATGAACTCTCAGAAAGAGGAACTAAAAGAACAATACCATTTACCACAGCAACTAGAAAAATAAGATACATTGGAATAAACTTAACCAAGGATGTAAAAAACCTGTACTTGGAAAACTACAGGACACTGAAAAAAGGTATGGAGAAAGATATAAACAAGTGGAAGAATATACCATGTTCATGGATAGGAAGAATTAATATCATTAAAATGTCCATACTACCTAAAGCAATCTATGGATTCAATGCAATTCCTATTAAAATACCAACAACATATTTCACAGAGCTAGAACAAATATTCCAAAAATTTATATGGAACCAAAAAACACCCTAAATAGCCACAGCCATCTTGAGAAAGAAGAACAGAGTTGGAGGGATCACTTTACCAGATATCAAACTATACTACAAAACCACTGTAATCAAAACAGCCTGGTATTGGTACAACAACAGACATATAGATCAATGGAACAAAACAGAGACCCCAGAAATTGAACAAGCCATTATGGTCAATTAACATTTGACAAAGGAAGCAAGAGCACACAATGGAGTAAAGACAGTCTCTTTCATAAATGGTGTTGAGAAAATGGGACAAGTACATGCAAAAAAATGAAACTAGACCACCAACTTACTCCATACTCAAGAATCAATTCAAAATGGATAAAAGACTTAAACGTAAGTCATGAAACCATAAAAATCCTGGAAGAAAACATAGGCAGTAAAGTCACAGACATCTCATGTAGTGGAATTTTCACTGATATATCTCCTAGAGCAAGAGAAACAAAGGAAAAAATAAACAAATGGGACTACATCAAACTAAAAAGCTTCTGCACAGCGAAAGAAAACAGCCTCAAAATACAAAGGAACCCCACGGTCTGGGAAAACATATTTGCCAAGGATGAATCTGATAAGGGGCTAATTTCCAAAGTGTACAAAGAACTCATAGCACTCAAGAAGAGGAAGACAAACAATCCAATTAAAAAAATGGGTAAAGGACCTGAATAGACACTTCTCCAAAGAGGACATACAGATGTCCAAGAGGCATATAAAAAATGCTCAAAGTCACTAACCATCAGAGAGATGCAAATTAAAACCACAATGAGGTATCACTTTACACCTGTCAGAATGGCTCCATCAACAAATCAACAAACGACATGTGCTGGCAAGAGTGTGGAGAAAGGGGAACCCTAGTGCACTGCTGGTGGGAATGTAGACTGGTGCAGCCACTATGGAAAACAGTATGGAGGTTCCTCAAAAAATTAAAATGGAACTGCCTTTTGACCCAGTGATCCCACTTCTAAGAACATATCCTAAGAATCCCGAAACACTAACCAGAAAGAATATATGCACCTCTGTGTCCATAGCAGCACAATTTACAATAGCTAAGATCTGGAAACAGCCCAAGTGCCCATCAGTAGCTGAGAGGATAAAAAAGCTGTGGGACATTTACACCATGGAATACTATGCAGCTGTAAAGAAGAGGGATCGCATACCCTTTGGGACTGTATGGATGGCCCTGGAGAATATTATGCTAAGTGAAATATGCCAGTCAGAGAAAGATAAATATCACATGATCTCACTTATATGTGGAATCTAAAGAAGATGATAAACTGATGAACAAAATAGATTCAGTGACATAGAAGCAGGGAACAGACTGACAAATCTCAGAGGGAAGATGGGGGTGGGTGAGTGGGTGGGAGGGGAGAGATTAATCAAAAAATTTATATGCATATATGCATAACCCAAGGACACAGACAATAGTGTGGTGAAAGCCTGGGGCAGGGAGTGGGTGGGGGCTTAAAGGGGTTAATGGGGAAAAAAGGGGACATCTGTAATAGTTTCAAGAATAAAGATAAATTTAAAAACAAACAAACAGCCACAGACTACATATAAAGAAATGGACCTGTTCGTGTGTTTGTGTTTCAATAAAATTTTTTTACAAAAAAAAAAAAGCAAGAAATAAAACCAAACCATAGAAAGCTTGCAGAAGAGTAGAGGAGACTGATATGCAGCAATGAGGGACAACCTTCTCCCCAAGAAAGACTTAGAGGCCGATGGAACCCAATACATATAAGAGGAGAGGCTGTGGTTAGATGAACAGACTCACCAAGAGCAAGTTTATCAGACCCAGAGCTTCTGTAAAGTTAGAAAAGGTGCAAATTAGGATAAATAAAAGGAAGCCTTAATTTGCACAGTAGTTAGTAAGTTTTATGCAAATCCTCGCTACAGAGTAGTACTCATGGCAACCAGAACACCAAGACAAGCCTGGGGAGTGAGCATGAATGACAGCACAGCTGATGGGTGTGAACGTTGGCATTAGATGGTCTTGAGTTTGAATCCCAGTTAGAGCATTTGCTAACAGTGACTTTAGGCAACTCAGTCAGTCTCCTTGAGGACTGTTGTGAGGATTAAGTCAGATAATGTCAGATAAAAACACCTAACACAGGGTGCAGCGCATAGTGAGAGGTCAGCAGAGGTTAACCAGCAATGCTTTTCAGGGGGAAGAGTTCCTGTAATGTGAGCACCAGGAGAAACTTTGTGGCTCTGATTCCTGTAGAAATTCTCATGCTCTAACGTTAGCGTGGGCAGTTAGTTAGGTACCACCAGGAGCGAAGGGCGAACGCTGGCTAAGCTTAATAAGTCGGGAAATGACAGCTTCAGAGACCCCAGGGGACAGCCCCATCCTCTGCGCAAGGTATGCTAACCCCAGAGCCAGCAGGAAAGGCCCCCTTTCCAGTCTCCCAGGGGAACCACAGGCAGGTCACAGGAGGGGGTGGGGAGAGAAGCGGGTAATTCCTTTGCGGGGGGCACCTGTAGCCTCCACGGCACGGGGAGGGCCTCCTACTAGGCGCATGCGCAGCAGAAGCCAGGGGGCCACGCAGCACTTTGAGGCATGCGCAGTAGGAGCAAGGTGGCGGCCGTAGAGGGGCGGAGACTAGCCTGGGAAAATCTGTGGAAAGGATCCGCTGGGACAAGGGCAGGAAACGCGCAAGATCCAGGAAAAGGGCTGGACAAGGGGAAGCACCAGCACAAGGCCGGGAAGAAGCAGGAAGAAGACGGGTTGGTCTGAGAGGAAGCTTCCCCTTTCCCACTCGCGGAGGCCCCCGGCACGCGGCCTCCGTGTCCGCAGCAGCCGCGCAGGCCTGCGCGTGGAGCTGCGTGCGCCCTGGCCCTGGTGCCGGGAGCCGAGGTGGGGGACGTGCAGACGGGGAACGGGACACACAGAAGGCCCTGGCCCTCCTGGGCCGGAGGGGCCGCGTGTGGGGCTGAGGCCCGGAGGCTGGGCTCCTGCGGGGAGACGGAGCCGCGCCGCCGGGGCCAGGCCTTTGCTTTCGCCCCAGCACATCCTCCCGCTGTACCTCATCCTCCTGAGTGGGGGCCCCCAGCATTCCTTTCCCTTGACTTTGTGAAAGAATTGTATTTTTCCTGACAACACGAAGACAGCGGTCAACACACATTTTCTGTGAAGAGACGGACGGTAAAGCTTGCGGCCCCGTGGGACGTGCAGACTCCGAAACACTCAGCCGCGCCCTCAGCCGGCGGCGGCCGCAGCCGGTCCTGATGACTCGGCGGCGCCATCCGCTTGAACTTTATTTATGGACACTGGACTTTGAATGTCACACAGTTTTCACGGCACTAAATATCTTCTTTTGTCTTTTTTTCAGTCATTTAAAAATGTTAAAAACCGTCCTTGTCTCCTGGGATACACAGAAACAGGCGGTGGGCTGGCTTGGGCCCACTGCGGTCGCCTGTCTTTGCTAAAATAAGGAGGGGCTCGGAGTAAGCAACCCCAACATGTGCCACTTGGGCATGTGGATTATTGAGAGCTGAAGGCAACGGAGACCCAGCTGACGGAGGGAAGGCTGCCTGCCTCCCCCCGACGTAGCAGGAAGACAGCTATTACCAGTGATAACCTCTCCATCTGAGGGACTTACCTGCTCCGCAGGGCAAGTGCTCGTTTACCAAACAGTTTCCCTTCTCACTTCCTATGAACTGCTTTCCTCCGCTTGGAAACCCCAGGCTCTTCTCCCAGTTTTTGGCTTCGGATGGTTTATAGGCTTTAATTGCCTGGCTGCCTTTGAGTCTGGTATCTCTGTGAGGTTTACATACATACATAATTAAATTTGTTTTTATCCTGTTAATCTGTTTATTACAAGGGGGTCTCAGCCAAGAACCTAAAAGGGTAGAGGAAAAATTATTTTTTCCTCCCCAACAATAATTCAGTTCACTTAGTTTTAACAATATTAAGAGCAGTTCTCACGCTCTAGTTCTGTAACCCGCCATCCTCGTCGGAGGACACACACCACCAGATGCACTGCCTGGCATCTCGTGTGAGGTTAAAGGGAACTAAAGCTCTTTTTGAAGAGAACAGGACATTTCAGGGCTGCATCTTAGACTCTGACCACCTGCAGACCTGTAGCACAAGGTCGGGAAGGGTGACTCAGAACTATAGTGACAAACAAGATTATAATAAGTAGTATCTTGGTGATAAATTCTGAAAATGACAAGTGTGAAATATTATTGTAGGAGCCACTGCCAATCTTATGTCTTTCTATTTGTGACTCCATGGATCATAAAACTGGATACTCAGTCAACAGCTGAAAAATATTATGGTAGTGAAGCCCAAGATTCAAAGGTAGCTTTGTAAACATCTTTTGAAATGGCCTTTCTTATGACTAATGCTAGGACATCTGCATAATAAAAACGACAAATTTTATTCTTGATATGATATTTCTGCCCATGTGCTTCAGTAAATTTCCCTTTAAAATTGGAAACTGTAACCCTCTATTACTACAGTATTGTGGTGACTCATGTGAGAACCGACACTTCCCTTCACAGCACCCTCCCTCCCTTCAAATGGATGGAGATTCAGTAATGACGCTGCGAGCTGAGCACGCAGTGTGGACAGGTGGCAGGAGCTCAGCGAGGGATTTTCTGCAAACCTGTCTCCTGAATATCATGTTCTCGACCTGAATGTACCCACCCATCTACAGGTACTTAGTGGGCACCTCTTAACAGGATCGACACATATTAGGCCCCATAGGCACAGTATCTGGGGCCCACAATATTTTTAAAGGTCTTTAAAAATGTTTTAATTTTTTTAAAACCAGAAGAAAAATAATATCTCTTAGGTTGAAAAAATTCTTAATATAGAATTTTAATGTATTTGTCCTTTATACAAATACAACAGTAAAATACAAGTTTTAATATTTTTATGGAGAAAGAGGCCCATAAAGATAAAAGTTCCGAGGGCCTCAAAAGTTGGAAGGTGGCCCTGCCCTCCAGGCCCCGAGCTCTGAGCTGAGCTGCAGAGGAAAAGAAGAAACATTAGTTGCATCCCCCTGCCTTTCTGAGCCTCACTCCTTTGGTTTTAGCCACTCTATGTCGCCAACCCAGCAACAAGGGGAGACGGTGTCCTGGGCCTTGGCCTTGAGGTGGTAGCAGGCTGCTGAGTTCAGTATCCCCCAAAGTGGGTTTGGAGGGGCCTTCACCAGGGGCACCTGGCGACTGACACTGTGCAAAGGAGATGGTGTGGACTGAGCACAGCAGCCTCTTTCCGGAGCAGCCCCTCAATCCTAGGAAGCCATGGGCCCTTTCTGACACTGCGGAGCCTACGTCCAGGAAAAGGTCTGCTCCAAGGCTTGGTGCCCCGACAGTCCCCTGAGCACTGGGCTCTGGGGGCTGTGGACTGACAGCTCCACTCCCTCATCAGCTTTACAGGCGGGATGCAGGCCTTTTAGTTTGAATCTTCCTGGACACAGTTTCTGAAATGTGAATTCATTCCAGAAAAGAAAAGAAGTCGGGGTAGAGCCTAGGGGTGGGTAGTAAGTAGTGTACATAATGCAGGGTCCCTGTGCCCACAGAGGGTGCTCGTGCCACTGCGCGGGCTCATCTGGCAGGCCACTGGGCAGGTGTGCTGTGTGCAGAGGGAGATGCGGGCAGCAGTTGCCTGAAGCCCAGGGGCTGTGCTGTGACCTCTTCCTAAACCAGACTCCTCCCCTGCCTCCGGGGCCAGAGGCCCTGGAGCCCAGCACCTGACCCAGCAACACTGGACTGGTGTCCATTCTAAGAGCGACCGTAGCAGCCATGTCATAGTTTGTGGAAGCAGCTTGCTGGGAGGTGTGGGGTTTTGTGGGGAAAGGGGACCAGGGTGCAGAGTCTTAATCCTGAGTCGCCGCGAGCTGTCAGCACCTCTCTCAGCGGGAGGAACCGATGCTCCAGGAGGGTCTCCCACTGTCTGCAGCGGAGCTGGTGGTGGGGCTCAAGGCCAGGTTAGGGGGTAGGCTCCTGCGGGGGTTGCAGTGAATAAAATACAGGGCTCGCTCTGGGCCCCCACGGAGGATTGCCGTATGCCCAGTGTGGTGGAAGTTACGCCTGGAATCTCTAATCTTTGTCTGCAAGCTGTTATGAAAGATGAAAGCAAGCTCTTCATAGTCTACTTCTGGGGACTGGGGATGGTTTGTAATTTCTTCCAGGAGGCAGTCTCTGTATTTATAAGCCAAGAGTACCTTCTGCAATCTTGTTTAAGTAAACTCAGGAAAATTCAGTGGGATATTTAGGGGCCTCTTTTTCTGTGTACCTGGTTAGGATTTGGAGGGTTGGGCTTGAACTTTTTTTGTGGATGGCCTCCAGGAACGATGATGCTGGTGTCGCAGGTCCCCACTCAGGGAATCTAACAGGTCAACAGGCTCTGCAGGTACACGGTCAGGGCTCTCCCGAGGCAGCTCTGTCACTCCAGTCAGTGCCATCTAAGAGAGCTGGGGTGGCAGAGTCAGGCTCAGATCAAGCTAGACAGCCATCTGGTTTAGGGAGGACATGGAATCACACCCTCCACCTCACAGGCACCAGTCACCACCCACCCTTCCTCAGCCAGGAGCTTGGCTGATTGCATAAGGGCTGCAGCCCCCACGTGGAGACCGTACCCCAAGTGGCTGGCACCTTAACATCAACTACACACCTGAAGAAGCGTTCCCGAAGGACCAACTGATGAGCGCAACCGTCAGTGTTTCGGGTAAAGCTCACTGTTATGTCTAGATTGGGTGTGACAGTCACCTCCTGTTTTGATTACTTGAAACAGACACCATCCAGGACTGTCTTGGCTGTTTCAACATCTTTTTGGTGCATTTTTCCTGCTCTGCCATGTTAGTTTTTATCCCTACTGGTATTGATAGTGTCTGGCACCACTGGAAGTTGGAAGCTGTGGGGGTGAGTGGTAAGGATTGGAAGCCACCGGTGAGGCTTCTTTGCCATCAGAAACTGGAGAAGTTGTGGGCAGGACAGGAGAAGTGGACCCTGAGTTTTGAAGATGATGGGCTTCGGGCATGAGAAGTGTGGGTCAACAAGGTCAGCACTGTGGACTCAAACCTAGAAGCCTCTGCTTTTATGGCAGAATTGCTTCTGCTATGGAAAGAGTTTTCACTAAAGTGGGGTTTCTAGTAGAGTTCATAGCTGCTAACTAAAGGGCGGAGACCCCGTGTGCTTTCAACAAGGGGGGGCTGCAGCGTCCACCGGGCACAGCATGACGAATGCAGAGCCAAAGCTGGTTGAGAGCACCCGTGACTAAGCGTAACAAACAGCCTTCATGGACAAAAGGCTGCCTGAGCTCTCCTTTGATAAGCTGCTGTAACTGGAAAGGAAGAAGGGGGTGGAGTTAGCACAGAGGTCCTCCGGCCACCAGGGAGGCACCGTGATACACGCTGGGGGCCAGAAGTGGCAACCAGCTGGCTGGCCGTGGAAGATGAATGAGCAGGTTTTGTGCCCCATCCTCAGTCCTCTTGGAGTCTCTGCAGGGCTTTGGTCACAGTGTCCCCTAATTTGCTTCCAATATGACTGGGTGGCTGTGGGCCTTAGGATTGCTGTGGGTCTCAGGATGCCACAAATCCTCTAATGTCTAGGAGATCTCAGCTCCTGAGAAACTGACTTGGATTTTGGTCGATGGAGATAACTACTGTGTAGGTTCATTTTTGGCAGAGAGGTACAACTGATAAGCAACTGCACTGTACCCTGAGGGGAAACAAAACTCAGCCAGGATCCCATCTCCCAACCTTGGAAAAAGAAACAGACCTTGTTTGGGGGTGGGGGGCGTGTATTAGATTAAGTGTAGATACTGATGTGTTTCCCTGCCATCCAGTTTCAAATTTCCTAACTCCTAGACTTTCTAGAAGGTATTTTACAAGCTGTAGTTCTTGGCCTATGAGTGGATTGTGAAATCAGTTTAGTGGGGCATGACCAATATTTTTGTTTTGTTTAAAATTTTTTGTATGGAAGATATCAAATATATATAGTCTTAGAATAGCATGACGAACCACACCATGTGCCCATCACCCAGTTTCAGCAGTTAGCAACTCATCGTGAGTCTTGTTTCATCTGCACCCCAGACCTCTGTCTTCAGTATTTTGATGCAAGTTCCAGACCTCAGAGCATTTCCTCTATAAATACTTTGGTATATATCCCTAAAATATGATGATTATTACCAATTTAAAACATTTTTTAATCCTCTAGCAAGGATAAGTCTATTGGTTTATTTTTTTTTGAGAGAGAGAGAAACATCAACTCGTTACCTGCTGTACACACCCCAACCGAAGATCGAACCTGAAACCTAGGTATGTGCCCTGACCCAGAACCAAACCCACTACCTTTTGGTTTACAGGAAGATGCTCCAACCAACTGAGCCACCCGGCCAGGACTGATAACTACCATTTAAAATGACATACATGGAATAAAAAATAGAGAGTGAAAGTTAAATAATGCTTTATTAAGCTTTTGTTTCCCTTGTGTGTGTGCACATGTGTATACTTGGCTGCAATAAAAATGTGTTGCTTACAGTGAATCTCCAAGAAAGTTCAAAAGTCATTGTTTTAGAAGAAACTTTGAAGGACCCAGTTCTCACGGGCAGCCTCAGCAGCCTCCACCCCATCTCCACCCTTCAGGGATGTCAGAAGAGTATCCCACTCAACCCAGTAAGAGAGAAGGCTGGGGGGGGTATGCTGGGTGGGTTGTGAGTTTGGAAGGCGACCTGCAAAGCCTGCACTAGGGAGGGCTTGAGTTGGGGTTAAAGAAGCAGTAGACAGAAGTAAATGTTTGCCCCCTCCCCCTCCCTTCCTTCCTAAGGAGGCCTTGGAGCCTGGCTGTGTTGCTGCTGAGAATAAAAGATGAATTGAAAAGCGAAATGTGCCTAGAAAAGCGAAATGTGCCTCCTTAGTGAAGAGCTGAGCAGAAGGGGGAGGTAGAGGAAAAGAGCCAACCCTGGAGGCGCTTGGGGGCAGAGTTAGTGGAGAGGATGGGACAGGAGCCAGGAGAGATTTCTGCGAGGCTGCTGTGGAGACGGGCATGGAGGGACTTCAGGATCATTTGCTGTGGGTCAGGCAGTGCATCTTGCTTTGGGCCTGTTTTTAAAACTTCAGGAGAGTTTTAGAATCCTTTCCAGTGTCTTTTGGATATCGTGCTAGTGCTCCCATTGAATGCCACCCAGCTCGCATGGGGGGAATGAATTGCTTACAGTCTTCCCTACCCCCTACTGTATAGACCTGACTCTCACTGTTCTTCCAAACCACAGCCCGGGCAGCCTTGCTTCCAGGAAGCCTGTCCTTGGTGCTCCCGTAGCCCCCGTGCCTATCTTGTCATCACAATTCTGTATCCCATGGAACTGAATGATGATTACAGGCTGGTCCCCTTCCACCAGCCCAGGAGCAAGCCCAGGGTCAGGAATGTCTGATTCGCTCCAGCATTCCCCAGGCCACTAGCACGTAGCACAATCTGCTATTTCTCTGTCTTCAAGGAAATGAGAATCTAACTGGGGTTTGGGGTGGGGGGTGTCTCAGGAAACAAAGGGAAATCTAATTTGGAATAAAAGTAAGCATTAAATTTGTGATATGGACGATCCTGTTAGTTTTATGAGTTTAAAACAGAAAAGATGGAGTCATAATAACAACAGTAGTAAACACTTGGTGCCTTCAGTGACCCAGGCACTGTCCAAGTACCTGACATACATTGACTCATATACTCCTCACAAGAACCCTGTGACCTGGATACTGTGATTGTTCCCATTTTGCAAATGAGAAAAACAAAGCACAGAGAGGCTAAGCGACTTGCCCATGACCCCACTGTGGGCGAAGGGTGGGACTATACACTCTGCTTCCAGACTCTGGCTCTTAAGCTTGGCCATGCACCGAGTGATGGGCAGGTGCTTTATGGAGGAGATCTTAAGCTGCTGAGAGGAGAAAGGAGGTCATTCTGGGGCAAGTGCAAAAATGTTGGAGGGAATGTGTTCACTGCCTTATGAAGTAGCACCCTTCAGAAGAGGTGCTGGGAAATCGGGTTAGATGGGAGGTGTGGAGCCTGCTGATGGGTTTGGAGAGGATGCTGTTGGAACTAACAAGCCACTTAAGTCTACAGATGGAGAAGTGTGGCAATGAAGACCACTTCCCAGGAAGATTTAGTGTGGGTCCCAGCCTGGTGGGATTGGGGTGTGTGTGTGTGTGTAAAGAGGATCAAGGGAGGGTGGGAGATAATGTCAGACAGAAGGCTGTCAGAGGGTCTAAAACGAAGGCCTAAGTGTCTGCATGAGGCAAAGATGCTCCTCTCTACCACGTGGGTGGTGGGAAGGGGGATCACACAGCAGATGAGAGAGAGATTTGAGAGGGGTAATCAACTAGACAATGACTCCCAGGGGGCAGGGAGTTCCAGCAGAGAGGAAGCAGAGGTGACCTCAGGATTCCAAGACCCTGTGGGGGAATGTAGGAGCTCCGGGTAAGGCAGGATGGAAACGAATGACTTGACCCAAGGACCCTTCCCAGGGCCTGCTCACCTCCACAGGGTCTGGTCCAGGCCTAACCTGCCAGTTTCCTCCCATGAGGACCTCTCTCAGATCCCCGAGGAGCCAGGCACTTCCTGACCTGGGGTTTTCTGCATACCTCTCTGTGTTTTACTTTCCTCTCCACTCCCCTGCTTTCCTGGCTTTCTCCTTTGATCTTGGCTTAATTGCCATGCCACCTTCTCAAGGAAATGGTTCCCAACACACACCCCTGAAACTACATTCGTCTACTCACTGCTTGCTCCCTTAGCACCCGGCACTTTTCTTCATAATTCTCATCACATTGGTGATTGTTTCATTCAGTCAGTTGACAAATACTTATTGAGCACTTACTGTGGGCCAAGTACTGTTCTGGGTATTGAGAAGACAACAGTGAACAAAGACAAAGCACCTACACTAATGTGCTGGAAGATAGATGGAAACTGATGTTAAAAAATACATTAAGGTGAACCATGCCGGAGAGGTGCTGTGAAGAATCCATCATGCCGGGAGGGTAGCCTGAGATGGAGACATTGGAACTAAAGGCTGACTAGCAAGAGTCAGCCTCGCCAAGACGGGGGCAAAAGCTTTGTGCAAAGGCCTGATGCTGAAATGAGCTTGGCCTGTGGCAGGAGCGAAGGAAGACCTCATGGCTAGAACGTGGTGGGTGAGGGTGAGAGTCATGGGAAATGAAGCCTGAGAGGCCAGATCATGGAAACGAGAACATAGAGTTTGGAAGCAAGGATACTAAGATACAAGCTTTCTAGGTGCAGAGAGAGCCACTGGTAAGCCACTACACAGAGGAGTCTCATGATTCAATTTACGTCTAAAAGATTCTCTGGGTGCTGTAAGGAAAATGGGTTGTGGAGGGACAGGAGTGGAAAAGAGGAAGCTTGGAATTTCAGCAATTTGGGGAGAGGGGGATGGTGGCTGGACCAGGTGGCCGTGCTGAAGCTAAAGAGGAGTGGATATGTTTGGATGTGGAGTCAACAGGGCTGCCTGCTTGATTAGATGTGGGGGTGAGAAAAAGAGAGGAATCAAGGGTAACTTAGTTATGTTGGTGCTGGAATTGTGAGGAAGTCATTTATTGGAGCAGGGAAGAATGCGAGAGGGGTTAGGCAGCAAGGAAGCATCTGGAGTTCTGTTGGTTCAATGTTAAGTTTGAAACACACTAAACTGAAGGGCCAAACAGGTGGCGGAAGAAATAACAGTCTATAGTTCTGGGAAAGGACCAAGGCTGGCGATATGGATTCCTGGGCCAGCATCCTAAAGACAGTATTTCAAGCCAAGAGCTGGGTTGAGATCATCTGGAACTTGCTTGCCTTCTGATGAAGTGATGGGGAAGTCATTGTGAAGGAGATGGGACCCAGAGCTCAAGTGGATGGAGTGACCTTGGGGTACTCGCCCAGGGAAATGAGACGGTGGTGGCAGGTTCCACACAGACGCAGTCCACATTGTAGGTCGGTGAGGGAGCTCCTCCCTGATTATTTCTACTATCTTGATGAAAACGAGAAAGGTCACCAGCTGAGCATGAGAGCAGGGGAGGGGGTACTAGAAGTTTGAAATGGTTGATCAATTTTTGTTTAATATTTTCTTTGTAAGACTGTCAGCTCTGTGGAAGCAAAAATTGGGCCTATCTTGTTCTTTGCTTATTTCTAGTGCCTTGTAAGTTGCTGCGCCTAGAATAAGTGTTCAACAAGTAATTGTTAAATGAATGAAACGAGTCAGTGATTAAATTAAAGTTAGGTATCTATTCCAGCGATTTTCTTACTACATGACAAGCCGTCCCGAAACTTTGTGGCGTAAAGCAACCACTTACTAGTATCCTTCACCATGCTGCAGTCTTGACAAGCACAGCTGGGTAGTTCTCACTTGGGACTCTCCATGGGGCTACGGTCAGAAGGCAGCTAAAGCAGGAATTATATTACGGCTTCTTTACTTGTGTGTCTGGTGTTTGGGCTGTGATGTCTGGGCCCTTTGGGGACTTGTTGGGCACCCCTCTCTCTTTGGCTTCTTCCTGCTGCTAGCTGGGCTTCCTTACAACATAGTGGTCTCAGAGTATCTGGATTCTTTCATGGTGGCTGGCTTCCTCCAGGACTGGCTTTCCCCACAACTAGTATTCTAAGAGACCCAGCTTCTTAAACCTAGCCTTATCAGTCTCACTGCCTCACATCCACTATGTGCTATTGGTCAAAGCACTCACAGCCCCCCTCCCCTGATTCAAGGGGGTGAAGGAACAGGCTCCATCTCTCAACAGGACAAGAACCTGATGCAGCTTTCTTGGAGACGCGATACAACATCCGAGTGAATGTGTCCTGTAGACCTGGAATTTAGCTGAAAGGACAGAACTGGAGACAGAACGTGGAAATTATACACCAAGACAAAGAGTTGAATTTATGAGGATGTATTGGATCCCTAAAGGAGATGTTGTAAAAAGGCTGAGCCTTAGGGGATGTCCCCTCCCACCCCCCTCACCCCATCAAAGGTAAGAATGAGAGGAGAGGAAAGCCGAGAGGACCTGGGAGGAAGGACTGAGGGAAAGGTGGAAGCGGGGGAGATTAGGAGATTGTGTAGCATCAATCCACTTATCTGAAGGGTGGAATCAAATCCTCAAATGTGTTTATTTTTAGAGACTACTAAGTCTACTTGATAAAATTAATAGCACTTGCTGCCTTCTCCCTACATAGCACAAAACCTTACATTTTTCTGCTTGGACTTTAGTTTCTAGTTATACCCAAGGCTGTTCCATTTTGGTTTAGGTTCATGCCAGTCACAGTGCAGGTGGTTTCAAATGATCCTCCTAAATATCATCATTCACATACCGCACTGCAGTGCTTGATTAAATTTCACAAAACCTTAAAAAAATTGTGATTTTGGTTCAGTTCTGAGATTGAAAAGAAGATAATAGTTACACCAGATTTAAAGTTGTGTTTGGGCTGGAGTCAGTTATCTGGCTCATTCAATCATTTTCTTTTTTCTTTGCCAATTAAGCTAATTCTCAGTTACACTTCGTATCTGAGTCTCAGCTTTCATTAAGAAATGAGATTTTATCTTTGCAGAGTTAGAAAAGGGAAAATACAAAGCAGCTGGGCTGTCAAAAGGAAAGGTGAATTCAATGTCAAATGATGGGACTGCAAAATCCCAGAGCCAGAGGCTCTAATGAGGAGGAAATAAAAGGACAGAGAACAAAAGGTAGCAGAAAACGGTGGAAGGGAGAGGAAGTCAAATTGTCTCTGTTGATCTGATATGTTTTCTCTGAGAAATCGGAAGTAGCAGTACTACTGCATGGAAGGCAAATATTTCATGTGTCACTTTATTTATTAGAGGATCATACATTGTGTATAATTTTTTTAAAATGACAGCAAAATTAAAGTGTATTTACAATCCTGTTATAGTCGCCGGTGACTGTGCATGCGCTCCCGTTCTTACGCAGACTTTCCATGCGTGCTCCAGGCTCGCGGTGAGGCTGAGGGCGGGGGCTCCGCTTCTCACTTCTCACGTCTTTGAAGTCACTATTCTGGGCTTCGTAAGCTTCTTGACAAATTTAGTCCTGTAAATCTGAACAGAAAACTATTAGTTGGGGCAACCTCATTGTTGTAACAAATAAAACTTCTTTCTTTAATCAGTGGTTTAAAACAATAGTTGTGCTGTTGGGAGGTTCTTTAGTGTCTTTATATGTCATTTTCCTCATCTAAAAAACGGGAATTACATTAGCACATGCCTCATACTGCTACTTTGTGTATTAAATGAGTTATATTTAAAAGGCCTTAGAACAGTGCCCAACACATAGCAAATCAATATAAGTAGTGTTGAGTGAGTGAGTGAATGGATAAAATGTGTTTCTTGCTCACCCACAGTCTGTTTTCTCTGGGCTCATTTAGGGGCCCAGTCTCCTTCCTTCTTGGGGCTCCACTTTTCTCAACGAACTCAGGGTCCCTCCCCCCCAGGAGCATCCAGCCTCAGGCACCTGGTGTGTCTTCCCCTCCCTAACATCAAAATTGGAAATGACCTAATATCTGCTGAGTGGAGAAGGGTCCTGATTGAGCTGTCCCTGCAGAAAAGGCTTCTATTGGAGGGATGTAGACTGTGACCCCCACCTCCCTGGGCTCTTCCGAGAATTGTATAAAATAGCATATATTCAGAACCCCTCGCAGGCCCGGTGCGTGGAGGCCGCTGCTAGCCTGTTCTGGCTTGTTTACATTTGTTCTCTGTTCCCTGCCCTTCTCTGTCCCCAGCCTTTCCTGAAAGGTGCTTGCCTCTGGCATTATTTTTGTTGGCATTTAATTGCATTTTTCTATCATGTTAGATATTTCTCAAAACGCCCCCCACCTCCTCCGTTCCTTCTCACCTGCTTTGCCTCTGGGAGAAACCCGAGCGTAAGGCAGGTGTGGGAGGGACAGAGGCGTCCCCTTGGTCCCCTTGCTAACTGAGGGGCTGAGGCAACAGCTTCCCCTGTGCCCTCCTGGCCCTTCCTCACACGGTTCCCGGCGCCGGGGAGAAGCAGCGACGGGCGTGGGGGGGGGCGGGGGGAGACTGTGCTCTTATCTCGTATAGCTTTTGATTGCAGTTTTCCTCTCTACTGGCTAAAAATCATTATCAACCTTCTACAAATTAGCATTTAACTTTCTAAACTCTGGCCTCTAACCAACAGAAAGTAGTAAGTCAAATAAAGTCACTTTCTCCTCAGGCCTTCGAGTTAGACAATGCTTGGGTCTGACTTCAAAGGCTATGTTACCTCGTTTTGGATAATTTTTCTTAATTCAGAGAGGAGACAGATCTAGAAATAAACAATTGCAGTAAAATATCACAGATAATGATAAAAATAGTTACTGAGTGTGGAGTGCTGGGCACTGCTCTGAGTGTTTTCGTGTATTAGTTGTTTGGTCACCGTCACAACGCTGGGAGGCAGGCCTGTTACTGCCGCATTTTACAGAGGGGGACGTTGAGGCAGCCTGGCTCCGGAGCCTGTGTGTTTACCTGCCTCCTCCGGACGAAATGACTATGGGCCCAGTACGGACCCGTGGGCTGTGTGTGTGTGAATTTGACTGAGCTAGAAATGTAGGCCAATGGTGGAATTAGACGCAGTCCGGTTTTTCATTTCTAATCTAAAATTTGAATCAGGCAACAAGATATAATATGACAATTGTCTGTTATGTGGGCTGCCTGGAAACCCAGAGATGGTTTGTGTAGAATGCTAGACATAGTTTGCCAGCTGAGGCCACTGCCCCTGGTAATCAGCCCATCATTTCCAATCCTCAGGCTGAAGCAGCTATGTTGGCATGTCTAGTAGCGAGAGACGGGAGGGAGCCCTGTGTGCGCGTTAGAATCCAGCGGGATGGCTGTGTCAGTGTTCTCATGAAAAAAAAAACAAACAAAAAACAACAAAAAACAGAATTTCATTAGAACCTGGCATTATCTAAGAGGCTGCTTGCTCAATTAGAGGGCTCTGTGGCTTGACTTGGTACCTAGAACCCACTTTAGCAAAAGGCCCAGAGGAGTTGTTCTTATCTAATTAAACAAATCCATAATCTAATTCTCTAAGAACACATTAGTGAAGAGTGGCAGGGATGCTGCAGCCGTGACACCCAGCGCCCTGTCCCGCTGTGCTGCCTCCCGTAGCGGACACAGGTTTGAGGTTGGAGTTGTGACTTGATGAGCCGATCGTCCTCTCCAGCCTCCTTTCTTTTGTCACCATTAGCTGCACGTGCAGACCCATTTTCATTTGTAATTGCTCTCACGAGGGGGTAATTGCACCCAAAAGTGGTTGGTTGCACCAATGGCAGGAGTAATTAGTAACAAAAATGCAAATGATTGTAGGCATCCAAATTGCAGCCTTAAAAAGGAACGCCCAGTGGAAACTCTGCTAAAGCTTTGGCCTGCTCTCTTTTCTCCACTGGAAGGGTGTTTGTTATTTGAAACCAGTATTGTAATTTCTGGACCGGCTTGACTTTTGACACCTCTAGGGCCCCTTGGAAACGATGCACATTTTAGGACCTATGAAAAACCAAACTGATCCCAAATGTCACCTCATTGAAGAACTAGACAAAGGAGTAACTTAGAGTCAAAATTATATTTTTGGGGGGAAAAGCACAGACAATTGAACACATGCATTTTTATCACAAGTATGAATCTCATTGGTTCTCCACACCAAACCTGGGGTAAACAGAGTCATAGAAATAGTAACAGTTTTTCTTGACTCAGCCGCTAATCACAGAATTGCAGGAACCCTAGCTGCACATCCTTCCCATCCCCGCTCCCTACCAAATTACTGAATACTGATCCCGAATACTGAAGGATCGGGCAGCCGCAGTGAGGTGTGCTCGTGCCGTGTTTCCATGGCTTTGCACGTGTCCCCTGGGACGTCCCCCTGGCTTTCTCCATCCAGACAGCACTGGGACTGTGCCAGGTGGCTTTGGCTCCGCGACTCTGGATGGCTATGCTGCGCTCCCTGGTTGCCCCTAATATTTTTGTCCATTTGTGTTACACTCTGTGACATAGGCCACAAGCCTTCCAGAGGTGTTACTGAAACACCTCTCCTTTGTTTTGTTTTGTTTTTAAAACTTATTTTTTTATTGTTGACGGTCTTGCAGATGCCCCCCATTTCCTCCCCATTTGTTCCTTTCCTTCAGCCCCTGTCCCACCCAGGCTTCCCCGCCCTGTTGTGTGTCCATGGGCTATGCGTATTGCATATAAGTTCTTAGCTTAATCTCTGAAACACCTCTCCTTTGTTTTTGTATTTCAACCTCCCCAACCAATGCTGGCCAGAGACCTGGGGGAGAGGGAGTACAAGGGAAAGCTAAGGGTGAGGGTCGCAGGAAGGCCATCCAGAGGGCGATGCAAGTCCCGCACTCTCCATTGTACTCAGAATCACCACTCCTCTTGCATTTGCGTGTGTGAGCACCCACACACCCACCTACCCACACACCCACCTACCCACCCCCCCACCCCCCCACCCCAGTGCTCCTATTTTAGGCTGCTCCTCCCATTAGTTCTTGGACCCTCATGCAAATGAACTTTCAAATGGGCTCCTCTTCCTTGTCCACAGTGTTCCAGGGGCACTGGGATGTGCGGGATTTTCCTGGAAACGCAGCCTGAGCCGCCCTTGGCACCCCCGCAGCAGTGGTGCTGGCCGGGAGAGGAAGGGGAGGCACTGTTTTACGGTCAAGTGCTCTCCAGCCAGGAAAGAGCCGCTCACATGGATTACGGGCCCACAGGGACCATGTCACCAACAGAAGGAAGAAAATAAACGGGTGATGTGCGTGTTGTTAGCATTCCTAGGTTAGCAAAGCCTTTTCCTTGGGAAGGAAGTTTGCCACATGAATCAATGCCAATCCAACCGGAAGGCATGGGAGAAATAAAGGTGTGCATGATGCATTTCCCTCCACTAGAAACACGCTTCTGCGTTGCTTCCAGGGCGGAGGTAGAACTTCCAGCACTTTGAGGTGAAACATGTGCGGGGAGGTGAGGGGTGAGCTCATTTGTTGGCAAGAAATAACTTGGGGAGAACATTGGGCAGCCTGTGGGCAGAATGTATTTAAAAACCAAGGGTTGGCCCAGCAGCGGGATCTCACGGCTGCTGCTCTAGGTGTGAGCTCCTAGTCATTCAATACTAGCTTCCTCCACCAGTGCTGGGGGAGAGAGGCCGCGTTCCTTTACTCCCACTGTTTGCAGCATCTGGGGCATCGCTCCACCATCCTGCCAATATAGCTCACCCTCCTTTATTGCTGGAGGCAGCCCTCATCCAAAAGGTTTACTTTGCAGATAAATGAAAAGGCATTAAGTGGTCAAAAATGACGAAGGTAAGGGTTATGGATTGCTTTTGCTACTACAGAGAGAGGAAGTAAAAGGAAAAAGAGGCTTGTTTAAGAATATTTAAGAGGGCTGCTCAGATATGGGCTGACATGGGATAAAATGTGGTTGGGCCAACTATTTGGTCCATGTAACCTGAGACAGTAAGATCATTCTGAATCCTAATAAATCTCCCCGAGGAGAAGAGGCTGCCCATGTGTCTCAGGCCTAAAAAACCCCCATGACTGTTTGTGGACGGGATTTTGTGTACAAGATTCAGTCAGATTCTGATGTTCCACCTGGATTATCTGGTTGTGGTCAGTGGGAGCGTTTGACATCAGGGTGACAATGGCTTTGTGTGACAGTGACTAACATAGGGAAACATGGACATCTGTGGACACCTGTGTTGATTAAGTTAAAATTAGTTTACACAGGGAATAAAGGCTTTAGTTACTAGCTTAGACCTTGAATCCAAATATTATTGGGATTCAATATTCAATTTTCTTAAGTGAAGGAGATCACATTAAAATGCCAAAGAACTTATAAGTATATATGTACAGCCCATGGACACAGACAGTGGACAGGGGAAGAACTGGGGAGAGGTAGGAGATGGGGGAGAGGGGTAAAGGGGAGAAAATGGTGGACATTTGTAATACTTCAACAATAAAATAAATTTTAAAAAATGTCAATGATTGATGTGTACTTCTAAGTCAGAAAGAGGCCTGGCATAAGGGAGCAGCAGATCAGAAGTGAAGGCTGTTGAGAGCTCTGGGTAGACTGACGCAGGCCCGTTGGGCATGACATGGTAACTTCTGAATAGTGTGAATGAGAGGGTGTACTGGGTCAGCAGAGGGGAAGAGTGGAGCATGTCAGGATGTCACGGGCATCTGCTGACTTCATCTGATTGGTATTCTGTCTTCTTTGTCAGATCATAGCATGATCTGTTTTCTTTGGGGTCCTATGTTTCTCATATTCTATGTGGCCATGGAAGGATTAAGTTCCCTCATGACCTTTCCCACCTTCCTAACTCCCCATGTATTTAATCAGGGGTCTCAGTTCTTCAGGGCACTGGCCTTCCTTGTGACATGATTTGTGAACACTGGGAAAGAAAGGTGTCTACTTTACTCTGGGGTTTCTTATTGTACAGATTATTGTATCTGCCAGAGGCAATTTCCCCCAGGAGTATGGGGAAACTGCCTGTAGAATAAAGTCAGCACACAGAGGAAAGCAGAGCCAAAAGGTGGAGAGAGAAACACACACTCAGCTTTGATGGCATCACTAGAGGTGCCGGACTCAGTGGTACCTGAACGGAGAACACTCCTAGTATAAGAGCCTCAACGGAACCCCTTTGGCTCCAGAAAGTTTGAGTTGTATTTTTGTGATATGAAACCAAATGCACAGGGAATTAGAGAGTGGGAGAGGTCAATGGATCTTAACAGGAGATATAGCCTGGCCGGTGTGGCTCAGTTGGTTGGAGCATCATCCTGTACATGGGAAAGGTCACAGGTTTAATTTCCAGTCAGGGCACATACCCAGGTTGCAGGATCTATCCCCTGGCGGGGTGGGGGGTGGCGTGCAAGAGGCAGCCGATAGATGTTTCATTCTCACATTGATGTTTCTCTCTCTCTCCCCCCCTTTCCCTTCCTCTTTCTCTAGAATCAATAAAAACATGTCCTTGTGTGAAGATTTAAATAAATAAATAAAAAGAGTAGATACATACTCTGTGCTTTTCCAAGGACTCTCAGCTTTTCAAAGGACCTACAAAGAAAAATCACAAAATCTTTTGTGTTTCTTTGAATGTGACTTTGCTCTGGGATGAAAACATGTAGATTTTGGCTTTACCTGGGAAAGTTACTTAATGATTTATTTCCTCTTTTGTAATATAAGGAGAATTGTAGCTCCTGCCGACAGCTGGTTAACCCATGCAGAGCCCTTAACATGGGGTCTGGCACAGAGGAAGAGCTCAGTACACTTGCATGTGTGTCTCACACTCTCCTTGATCTCCCTTCTCTCTTCCTAGCCTGCCTCTCCCACTCTAAGTCTCTACCAATGGGTGGGAGAACTATTCTAGTACAGGCAGAACTTGGGGTTGGGAAGTTACTGAACCAGTGATGGCAGAAGCCTTTTTAGTAAATGAGGATAGAAGAGAGCCTGGTGAGAACACACACTCATTAGAAATGTCTGTCACTTGCGGACTAAACACAAGTAAGTCATTTTATTCACACTGGCCCTTAATGTCTCTTAGCCAGTGAAAATTTAATGCCTGTATATGTTTCCTAATATAAGATTTTTAAAGACAATTTTCAAGATGTGGAGAATCCATTCAACTGATTTGCCCATGTTAATAATTTGGATCAGTGAACTGAGTGGACCTAACATGATGCACAGTATTAGGTAACACACAAAAAAACACAGGTATTTAGGTTGGTGATACAGTATTTAACCCAGAATGACAGATGCTTGATTACAGAATTGAAATTTAAAGTAAAAAGAAAATTATTTTCCACCAGGTATTTTATTATTTTTATACTATAAGCATGCTACGGTCAAAGGCAAAAGCAATTTGCCAAAGGCTTCTGCCATCACCAGTTCAGTAACTTCCCAACCCCAAGTTCTGCCAGTACCAGGCAATGAAGCTTAATGTAGCTTAAATCTCAGCGACCCATTTGTGCATGGCCCTTTCAAGGCCCTGGAGGAATGTATTCTCATGCTTATATATTTTTGTAAGATTTGTAAAAGTAAAATATTTTTACACTTTTAAAAAAAGAAACCCCAATATTACATAAGCTACAGGCCCCATACAACTTGGACTCACCCTTGTCAAAGGACTTGACACTATTACAATAGGTTTCCTAGTATGTTATTAAGAAAAAAAATCAATAAAAACGTGGAAATAAGACCTAGAGAGTCTTATTTGACTCATTGAAAGACACAGCCTTTCAATAGCATACTGGGGCATTGCTTAACACACCTACTGATGAGTACTTAATTGTCTAGGGGAATGTGTTTTTATTTGACTCATTTTTTACTAATGGTTAATGGTCCCAGACTTTATGAATTACATGTTAACTTGTAGGGGTTTTTTGTTTGATAGAGATGCAAATAATTTCTGTCTGGTAGAAAATTATGGTTTTATAACCAATTTTGTGTTGAATCTAGCAATCTCTTCTGTTTTTTCATTGCCTGTAAATACCCAGTTCCTCCAATGCTCTTTGCAACAGCTTTACCGTCTTAAGAGTTTCCTCATTAGTGCTTTGAATAAAATCTTTGACATGTGTTCATCTTATATTTATACAAGTGTTATGTTTTTAACTTTCTGAAAATTATACTGTGACAGTATGTTAAAGTCTCCAAAGAAAGCCATTCTGTTTATAATTTACTCTGACATGTACAAGTAGATGAAACACATCTGTGTGATTATCTTATGCAGGGGTCAGTCTTCTGGCACATAGCCCCTTACTTGAAGGCAAGTGTGTAACTTTTCTGAAGACAGAAGGTAAATTAGAACATTATTTTAATTGAATGAAAATAAAAACACAGCATATCAGCTAAAACTGGGCTTAGAGGAAAGTTTATAGAATTAAAAACATATATTATGAAAGAGGAGATGTCTTTCAGCTTTCAGCTTAATAAACTAGAAAAAGAAGAGCAAATGAAACCAAAAGCAAACAGAAAGAAGAAAATATTTATGAAAAGAGCAGAAACCAATGAAATTTAAAATGGAAAAACAATAGAGAAAGTCAATGAAACAAAAAACTAGTTCTTTGAAAAAAATCAAGGACAAACTTCCAGCAAGATTGACAAAGACTCAAGACCTAGATGTTAATTATTTAGAGACAAAAGCTAGGATTTCAAAAATTAAACTTAACTGAGTAATAAGGGGAAAGCACAAGAAGACCAAAAATGAAAAATTCAGAAGCACAGAAACAGATGATCTACTTGAGCACAGATTTTGTGCCCTGACTTAAAGATAAGCAGCAGACCGACATGACCCAAAGAGCAACCTGGGTACACAGGCCCTTCGTTCCTTTTCTGCCCCACCTAGGTCTGTCTCACTGGGATGCGGTGCCAAGCTGCTCAGGCGATTCCAAGGTAGGCTCATGTTCGTACCACTGTTTCAGTTCACCAGTTGCATTTTTAGGGCCCCTTGAGGACCTGCTCTACTGTTGGTGGAATTTGGTTCTCAGCTACTTTCTGAGGCGAGAGTGCCCAGCAGTCAAGTGAATTCAGTGGCCACTTGTTTACTCCTTTGGTCGGTGAGCCCATGTTCCCATTGGGCATTCACTCAGGGGTCACTTTTGTCCTCACATGATTCCACCCCAGTAGTGTTGTCCCATGCAATATCTGGGACTTACTTATACTAATCATCTGAAATTTAAGTTGACCCTGCAGTTTTTCTTGCAGAATTTGACAGACCTCACCTCAGGCCATTTTCCCCAGGTTTCTGCCTCTTGTCCCTCTACGGAATTCCTCCCAAACTGTTTTTCCTAAGTCTTATCACTTAGAGTTTATAGTGACAATGGGTTTACACGTCCAGAAATAAACACAGACTCCAGTCCTACAACCTGGAAGAGGAGTTTGCCCTTTCAAGGTTCAACTAGTCAGAGGAATGGGGTGTATTCCCTCTAAACAGCTGTCCTGTCCCCTCAACACAGATAATCAAAAACTGCCATGTCCCATCTCCCTACCTATGGGAAGGATATTTCTTTTGCATGTTTAGGGAGCAATAAGTTAAAGATGCTATCAATCCAACCTAAGATTGATTGCTTTTTTTAACATTCACTTTGCATACTGTTTGCATAGAAAGATCCTATATGATCTGACTTTTTCCAGTGGGTCTGAATTTAGCTTGAAGGCAATTTCATACCAAGAAGATCCTGAATCATGGCATTTGGTACAAGAACTAGAAATTCTTTACTTTCTGATTAGTGTTCAAAAGTGTCTTATTCATGCATAAACCACTATTTAACCCTCAAGCACAATCAACTTCATTATTTGAAATCTGTGATCTTATGTTTGCCATGTATTTGAGCACTTTAAAAACTCTTATTAATGATGAGATGAGACTGTTAATAAAGCTAAATGACATGGCTGGGGTTATAGTGAGTCAATTGTTATAGAATGATTGAGTCAGAAATTCTTGCTCCTGCAATTAGTGATGAGAAATCTATCTATGTATCTATGTATCTATGTAGCTATGTAGCTATGTATCTATGTATCTATGTAGCTATGTAGCTATGTAGCTATGTATCTATCTATCTATCTATCTATCTATCTATCTATCTATCTATCTATCTATCATCTATCTATCATCATCTATCTATCATCTATCTATCTATCTATCTATCTATCTATCTATCATCTATCTATCTATCTATCTATCTATCTATCTATCTATCTATCTATCTATCATCTATCTATCTATCTATCTCTATCATCATCTATCTGTCATCTATCTATCATCTACCTACCTACCTACCTACCTATGTACCTATCATCTATTATCTTCTGGTTCTCCATTTCTTTCAATATCCTACAAACCCTAGGTTATAAATATAAATAATAAGTGGTTATGACTTAAATATTTAAGAATTGGATAGAAGTATTCATTCATGGATTTTCCCCCCCAAAAACTATAATTCATGACTAAAACCCCATGGGTGAGTCATGCCTACATGCTTAAATACAATTCTTGTGTCTTAACTGCATATATGTATATAACATGTTGTGATACATGTAATAGGCATATACTATATACTCCCCTGTGAGTTCAAGCGACAGGATGAAAAAAAAACCCAATGTTTCTTGCATTGCATGTCCCTTTGCTCCTTGGGTCAGTTAGGCACAGACCTCTTTGCCTCAAGTTATTATAGCAGAGAAAAGGTTTTTGGTTTTCAGAAGTGTGAGGGCCCAGGGAATAGAAAAACCTTATTGAGAAAGAGCAAGTCTTCCCTTCAACTCATCATTTCCCCCAAAGATTACAGGTTAGGGGAGGCAAGGGAGGTTAGCTAAACTCTTGTGTGACCTGAGGGGGATTTTCCTAGCACTTCTGCCTTCCCAGTGTCTGTGGCCTGGGCAGCAGGGGAGCCCTGGAGTGGCGTCTGAGAGAGCAGAACTCTGGAGCCTTGGAGCCCTCCGAGTGGACAATGGGAAACCAGACAAGAGTGAAGCTGCCTCATTCATTGGATGGGTAAGGACCCACACCAGGTGCCTCCTCCGAGCCAGTGTCTGGCACACAGTGCTGCCCCAGAAATTTAGACAGAGGAAGGGAGAAACCCTCCTTGGCTGGGATTGTTTCCACATAGCACACACTAAGTTTGGTTATTTGGAGACTACATGAAATTATGTATTTTTTAAAAAAATATATCTTTATTGATTTCAGAGAGAGGAAAGGAGAGGGAGAGAGATAGAAACATCAATGATGAGAGAGTCATTGATCGGCTGCCTCCTGCACACCCCTGCCTGGGGATCGAGCCCGCAACCCGGGCATGTGCCCTGACCGGGAATCGAAGCCCGATCGCCTGGATCCTAGGTCGACGCTCAACGGCTGACCCACACCCAGCCAGGCAAAATAATGTATTTTAAACCACTAAGTTTGTGGTCTGAAATACATGTCCATTACAGATAGATAGATGACAGATAGATATCAAGTATACTATTTTATATATTTAAATTATGTACATTCTCTATTTTATGTTTCTGGTTTGGAAATTTGCTGTGGAAGTAGACCATTAGGAGAGTGGACTTTTCTATTTGTGATGGAGACACGATGGGGTAAGCAGAAAATTATTGTAGTGGTTTACAATAAGGAAAGTAGAAAGGAAGGGTTTTGTGTGTGTGTGTGTGTGTGCAGCACGTGCATGCAGGTGTTGTATAGTGTGTAATGAGGATAGACAGGTAGATTTGGAGCTACCACCTCCGCCTGCAGCAGTTAAATAATGATGCGGAACAGCCAGGGTGTGTCTACAGCTCCACACAGACCTGCACAGCGCATCTCCAGGGCCCTGCGTCCACCCAGGCAGCCTGAGCTGTGCGGTCAGTTCCGTGGCCTCTTGAGCCCTCAGGCTGGGAGGCCGGGACTCCTGCTGCGACCTCAGCCCTGGACCTGCTCTCTGAAGTGAGGGGATGGGGAGGGGGCGACACAATGGCTTGGGTTGGCCACAGCAAGGCTGTTCTCCATTAACGATGAAGCATGAAATGTCAAAGACCCTTTCGGAAAGTTTTGAGATAAAGCACTGATTTTGGACTTACATTTATTTATTAAATAATAAGGGGGAAAAAGAAAAAAAATCTGGCTTCTCTTCATGAATCACTTAAGCCAAAAAAGAGGTAAATTAGAGAATAGCATCTCAGGTAGGGATTTTAATGACGAGAGAGGCAAAGTGGTGCGGTGACTGAAAGCACGGCCCTGGAGCCAGGTGGCACGACTTGAGCTCCAGCTCTGCCTTCGTTTACCTCCGAGCTCCTACTTGTGAGGTGGGGTTTATAACAGTATTTACCTCGTGGGATTGTGGTGAGGAAAATAGTAATCTGTAAAGAAACTAGATTAGCAAGGACTGCCTGTTCTGCTTGTTATTTATTTTGAGAGGCCACCCGCTTTCTCTTCACCCGGTAGGTGGAATCGGAGGGACGAGCCTAGGAAGCACGACAAGGGCTTTGGGTTGGGAATAAGAGAGGACACGGACAGCTCTTGTTTTTCAGTTCTGCAATAGTATACCAAGGTATCCTATGGGCTGGAAAACTGGATGCCTTTAAAGACAGGATTGCTAGCTAGTCACCTGACTAGGGTGGTTTTGATGTAAATCTGTTACACTAGAGCCATCTCATGATGAGCTCCCACCTTCTTGATCTGGGTGGCATGGAATTTCACACATTTGTCACCGTCTCTTCTGACTTTAAATTAGCAATGTCACTGGTGATAATGGTGAGTGGGTTGTCATTTCCTAAATGTACAGTTGCCCTGGGGGTGACCAATTGCATATTAAATATCCAGAGAAGAGACTGGCACTAAAATAGAGTCCAAGTTGTTTTAATATTCGAGCCAGTGACTTACAAAGAGCATTTTGACATTCAGTTAGACTCTTTGGGATAATTTTCCATTGAAGTTAATGCTTTTGAACAAAATAGAAAGTATGCTCCTCAGTTGTTTGAAAAAAATGTACAGAATACACTGTACAGAACCATTAAAACAAAAATTTTAAACTAGGGTTTGGACTGTCTGAGAACTGCTAGTGGTTTGCTACCAGGAACCAAAACCAATCTGTAGTCACCTAATCTTTTGGCCACAATGAATTTAAAGGGTGCTTTGAGCTAAGAGAAGTAAAGGGTTCCATGTCTTGGGGCCTGGTTGGTTTTTATGGTAAACCAACATACTTACAAACAAAAACAGGCCACCTGTAAGAGTTCCATTTGGCTCCAGTATTGTCAGCATAGAAAGAGTAATACAGCATTTAATCTCTATTCTGTTCAAATCATAGCACTGAAAGGACCTAAACAATATCCAGGGCAACCCTTTCCCCATTTTCCAGATGGCAAAACTGAGGTTCCAAGAACTTAAGAGCTTTATCCAAAGAGAAGCAGCTTGCGGGTGGCAGAGCTGAGACAGGAACTCAGAACCCCTGCCCAGGCCCTTGGCTTCACCTCCTACCTCCCCCTCCCCCCCCTCCACCCCGGGGACTGCTGCCTGACTCCCGCTCGCTGGGGGGGCTACCTTGCCTCACCCATGCATTCCTGTGGCTCCTCCTCCAGGTGTCACCTCAGTTAGGACCTTTTCAGGTCATAACAACCTCCCCTAATGACCCCCCAGTCACGGTCTATTGCATCACCCTGTTAAATTTTCTTCCCAACACATAAATTTTTGAAATGATTTATTTGATTAACTATTTCCTTTTCTGTCGTTGGCTCCCTGCCATTCGCAGGGAACCTGCGGGAGAGCTGAGGCCATACCTGTCTGTCCCCCTGGTGGATTTCCTGCCTTTAGAATGGTGTCTGGTACAGTACGGGCGTTCAATGAATGCCGATGACTGTAATTTTTTTTTTTTTTAAGCTTTTTAAGAATCACTCTGTCAAACTGGATTTTCTGGTTTCATTATGCTGCAACTTTAACATAGCATGAGAATAATGGCTACTATTTATTGAGGATAGCTATATTTTCAAACGTTATGTGAGGCCTTTATCAAATCTTGTTTCATTTAATCTTTACAACAACCCTAGGTGGTCGGTATAACTATCCTTGTTTTAGTGATGCAAAGCTGAGGCTCAGAGAATTTAAGTGGCTCAAACGAGTGGCAAAGCCCCATTCAAACCCACGCTTTCTGCCTTGAAAGTAACCATACCTAGGGCTTGCCCCATCCTTTATTTATTATATGGGTCCCCAAGTGTCCATATCAGGGCAATGTCAGTAAATACAATTACAGGACACTTACCGGGTTGTGAGACTCGGAGTGGGTTTCAATTTCACATGAATAATGAAGCAGTCAGTTGAAAGTACAAAGATGCTTATAATTGCATTGATCTTTGAATGTCCAAGTAGGCCCTGGCATCCTCACTTGCTTAGGTCTGATTTGTTTGTTGTGTCTGCGAGGGCTCGGAGGGCAAAGGAGAAACAGCGCCTGGGAGGAGGGCCGCTGCGTCTGGCCTCAGCCTGCAGGGGTGCGGAGGCTTCGCCTGAAGGACACGGGGTTGGGCTCAGTCACTCAGGCTCTGAATCAGGACCTAAAGGAGAACTGGCAGGACCCACAGCTTAGTCTGGCTTTCTGTTCTGACACCCCGGTCTGTAAATGTGGAGAGAGAGTACATGCTGACTGGCATACAGGTTGGAAGACAGTTGAACAGCATTTGCGGCTGGGGACTTTTTGCTCTTTTCAAGGTTTCTGCCTTGATTCCTACATCCTGGCCATTCTTGGAGAAGGGCAGTGGGATGCAGAGGGAAGTCAGACTGGTCACAGATGTGTCCAGTCCACCCAGAGAGCAGCAGGGGGAGAAGGTTCGGGAGTGGGGTCAGCCGAGTCAGCTGCCTCTGATAATGGCCATGGGCACGGCTTTAGGCACAGATTGTCAGGCACATTCGTGACCACCTTGGTGGGCAGGCAACGTCCCCCACAGGCCCTCTCCCTCATGCCACTCTCTCTCCCCTCCCACCCCGACTGCTCAGTCCTTTACAGCATGCTACCACCACCCCTTCCTGCTAGCCTGAGTCCTGCACCCCCTCCCGCTAGCCTGTGACCTGCACCCCTTCCCACTAGCCTGTGTCCTGCACCCCTTCCCACTAGCCTGTGTCCTGCACCCCTTCCTGCTAGCCTGTGTCCTGCACCCCTTCCTGCTAACCTGTGACCTGCACCCCTTCCCACTAGCCTGTGTCCCACATTCCTTCCTGCTGGCTTGTGTCCTGAAGCACATTCTGGGAGGAGCCCCTCCCCCGCCCAGAGTTCCAGCTCAAGAATGAGCGTCCACTGCATTTGTTGTTATCCAAACATCCCCTTTGGAAAAGCCCCGCCCTTGTGCTCACCATAGTAACACAGGTGTGTGAAGAGGACACCCAAGGACTCAATAAAAAGGAAGAAAATTAAGTTTTAGGCCCCTCTAAAGTGTATGTTTTTTTGTGTGCAAAATAGGACCCTGGGGAGCTGACTCAGCCGGCCTTACACTCTGCGGACTGCTGAGTCACCCCAAGCAAAACTGCAGCGAGAGCCATAAATTTGGATTTTTAAATTTGTTAATGATGAGAGGAAAGGGCACAACATGTACATTAAACATAGATGGGAGGGCAAGCTGTTTTCCTCAGCAGGCTGCCTTGCAGCCTCAGGATGGGAAAATGAGAGAAGAAAGTTGAGTGTGAAGTTTTAATAAGAAGCTGTGGCTTTTAGGAGGAAAAACAAGTGAGAAGGCCTGGGAAGAAAGCGGCTATGCTACTGGGACTGGAGGTCCATCTGGGAGGAGCCGGCAGGAGTGGGATAGAGAGGAGGTTGGTTTAGGGGATTTCTGCTGCCAGAATGCTGGGGTGTCAGTGTGCCCCAGAGGCTGAGTGAGTTTCAAAGTCAAGGGAGGACATGGGACTTAGACAGGCAGACACATATGCTCCCCCAGGTTTCAGGTGGCCAAGGCTGGGGAGGAGAGGCAGATTTCTAGGCGGGCACTCAGAGCATCTGGACCTCAGTGGCAGATCAGTCATGTGGCTCCCAGAAGTAGCACAAACACAGGGAGCTGTTCCCCAAGTTGGCTGAGCCATTACCAAGGGCCAGTGGAAGCCTTAGCTTTGGGCCTGTCAAGGAGTAGAGTCTGGGTGAAAAAATGCCCAGCCTAGGGTGTGCCACACAGGGATGGGCACTGGGCCAGAGGGCAAGCAGAAGTTCATGAATCCGGATGTCTGCAGTTCAGGTTCCCGTGAACTAAAAGACATCTGTGCCATCCTTTCAGGGGCTTATTCCCACCCCACCCTGGTAAGCGCTCATCTCTGCACAGGCTGCCCAGGGAGAGATGCCAGCCACTGACTCAATGGAGGAGCCCTGATGTAGAGGCAGAAAGAGTGTTTCCCTTTGCAGAGGGCTGGAACTAGAGGCTGCTAAATGGAAGGGACCAGAGGGGGTGGGCTGGAGCCCACTGGGATGGCGTCAGCTTATGCAGTTATCAGAGTATCTGAGGCTGTGGACCCGTCGCTCACCTCACCACTCCCCTCACTGTACGCAGCTGGCTGGCTTTGGAGCCATGTCACAGGGGAAATGCTCTTGAGAGGTAAGAGGAGGAAACTAGACAGACGTCCACCTCGAAATACGTCCCAGTCCAATGGGGCAGGCGGTTGGGCTCCAGGCTGGAGTCAGTGACCCACGTCGGATCCGGAGGGGCAGACATTCAGAAGCCAGGTGTTGGTCAGGAGGCATAAAGGAGGCCTCCACCCTGGAGGTCATGGCAGGCAAAGTCAAGAGGTGAAAAGGTCTGTCGGAATAACACTCCCTGACCAGCTTCGTGGTATTGCGAAGAGATGCTCTTAAGGTGGGGAAGGAGCCGAGTTTGCCTGTGGTTTAGGTGGGGTTAGTCTGTCCCAACAGGGTTAGTCCTAGTTGACTTAATCCAGTGGTTGTCCATGGGCACACAACCCAATCTGAGACAAGAAACAAAATGCTTGCTAGGGCTTCCAAGAAAGAAGCCTTTTCCTTTCCTGTCTGATGAGACATTTCCCCCCAGCAATCGGAGTGACTGTGTAAGGCCTACCCTTGCCATAGCCGCAGGGTGGAGGGCTTGGGGTCAGGTGCACTGCAGGCCCACATCAAATGGGGCTGAGGGTGGAACCTTGTTATGCTGAGGCAGAAATGAAGACTTCAGTGGCATTGTGTGAGCTGCTGGATCAAACCTGACCTGACATTACCAGTTTGAACAAATACACTTATTATTGTTGTTATTTGAGCCAATTGGATTGGGACTTTCTGTTTTTCTCTTTCAACATAGTCTTAACTGATGCATTAGGGAAGGGTGGAGAGAGCAAAGCCGACTGGAGGAGTTATGATGGGTTACAAAAGCCTCTCATTTCAGGAATCAGGTTTTTTAAAAAATTAAACCTCCTGGCTTCTCCAGGTGGGGTGATTTGGAATGTCATGTGAGGGCGGTCCCCCAGGGTGGGAGATTCAGTCTGGAAGCGGCAGCTCCTACCAAAAACTGAACAGGGGCTGAGCAAGGCCAGTAATGACATGCAGACGATGGATGGTGAGACTTGTCACTCTGTACTTGATTTGCTTTGGGGGCTTTCCCAAAGGGTGAGAGCAAGGTCGAAATTTCTTGTACTCTGCTAAAAGTTTTGCCGAATTCATCTGAGATATTGGAGGAAATTCACAAAATGACCCGCTTAGATTGTTCTCTATCTTCCAAGACAGTCAAGACAGCCCCCAAATACCACAAGCTGGCTGAGCGTGGGTGGTGCCAGGAGAAGGCGCAGAAGTGTTTCTGCTAGAAGGCTCCCAACGCGGTCCTTCCAGAGGGAACGTGCTCCCGGGACCAGGATCCACCTGCAGCCTCCGCCTCCCAGTCCACAGAAGCCAGAAACATGCCCAAGGCCGTTCCTCAAAGCACCCCTTGGTTGGGGCTCAAGGAGCACCCAGTCATCCCAGTGAAATGCTGTCTGCCAAGGAGAGCTGCGCAATCGGCAGGCCGTTCCAGTGGCCTGATGCCAGACAGCAGGGGACGCATCTTAGTATGGCCACTTCTCTTCTACTGGCTTGTATTTGCTCCGACATTAAAACACAAATGCTGAGTGACGTGTGAGCATGCACCCTAAATTACATCAGTTATCTCGTAGTATGAACAAGTTCATCAACCTCTTTCCTAAGAGCAAATTTGGTCTTTGAGCGGGGCAGGAAGAGCATGCATGCCCTGGCCAAACGGGGGGAAGGAGAGCGGGAGGCTGCTGCATGTTGGCTCCTTCTTGGGCCCCTTACACATCGTCTAACTCGGTGTTCTCCAAAGAGAGTGCGGAGGAAGCTGGTCCTGCAAGAGACAGGTCTCTACACTTTTTTGCTCTTCTGCTTTTTAAGAGAATTCTGAAAAATCACATACCCTCATACACATTTTAAAAATATATATATATTTTTATTGATTTCAGAGAGAGGAAAGGGGAGGGAGAGAGAGAGACAGAAACATCAGTGATGAGAGAGTCACTGATCAAGCCCGCAACCTGGGCATGTGCCCTGACCGGGAATCGAACCCCGATCGCCTGGATCTCAAGTCGACGCTCAACCGCTGAGCTATGCCCGGCCAGGCACTCATACACATTTTTAAGTTAACATCTAAATTTTTTTTTATGAGTTAAAGATTTTTTTTTAATAGTTTAAAATGTAAAATATTTGATAGCATAAAACCAGGTTAGGACTGATCACAATTGGCATAAATATTTCATAATATGACTTGATAAGATAAATGGTAACTAGTTGATTGAAAAGAAAGCATCAAACTGACAAAAAGATTTAAAATTTTTACCCATTATTTTTGATATATCTCAAAATTTTGCTGGTCTCAGAAAACATTCCCATTATAGGCTAAAGAGTATACATCAGAAAGCTGTACTACTGCAGTGGTTCAGAGCATCTCAGCATGCCCCAACACAGCATCACTGCGACGCTTCAGGCTTACCAAGAATCTGTGTGAGACAGGGAACCTACGGGCTCCAGGATTTAGATGAAGGAGGAGGCAATCCAGGGTACTTGTACCGCAGTGCATGGCCCCGGGTAAGCTTTGGGGTGAGTGAGAGAACAGCCCCTCTCTTACAAAGGGGAAAAGGCCGTAATATTGGGAAGGCAGTCTCAATCTCAGGTGGACCAGTTTTATGAAAGAATTATATGGAATTTAGATCTGAAAATTGATTCCGTTTAAACTATCTGAATCCCTTGGGAAGTCCCCCGCGCTCCTGAGGTAGCTATATCCCACTAGCAAGGCAACTGTTTTGTATTACTCCTTGACTGTAGGTTCCAAGGTTAAGTTAACTTGGGAAACACTAGATTCCCTTACCGGCTTCTCAAAGGCTCTGAGGGGGCCTATAGTAAAGAAACAGTTAAGGCTAACCCTTCTTTAACCTGGAGTTTTCCAAATGTACTTATTATTTTTGTTTAACATCTGTTAGCATCACCATAAAACCATTTGGAATAGTGTTACTATCCGCATTCTACAGATAAAGAAATTGAGGTTAAGTCACTTGCATTAGGCCAGAGGTCTAGAAACACTTTCTGTAAAGTTTTAATCTTTGAGTGTCTATGGCCTTTGTGTGGCTACTCAACTCTACTGTTGAGGGCAAAAGCAGCTGTCAATGAATGAGCACGGCTACATGTTCCAATAAAACTTTATTTACCAAATCAGGTGGTGGGCTGGATTTGGCTGGCAGGCTACACGCAGTTTGACGACCCCTGTACTAGGCCACATATCTAAAAGGATTTGATGTCAGGTCCAAGACTTCACAATGCCAACATCAGTATCCCCACATCACTCTGGTGAGGTGTCATGGAAGGACCCCAAGTAGGAGGCTGTGGCATAAGACACAAAATGCATTTTCTTGAGTGTTTTGCCAAGGGCTGGCCTCTCCCAGCTTAGTTGGTTCTGAAGCCAATCAGGTCTGTCCCTCAGAGTAAAAGTTTGCCTGCTGTCACCTCCAGTCTTTAATAAGCAATTAATATGGATCTCAAGGCCCAAAAAGAAAGTATCCCCATAGGCCTTGGTTACCAAGTACATAGCAAAATGCACAATCAATCTTTTAGGACAAAGGGACACCCAGCAGTTTGGGGCTCAGTGGGGCCCATGTAGATTTCTCTCTTGTTGTTTAATAGGCTTGTCCTTGAGTCAAGAGCTTCTGAATAGTGTGGATAATTAGATTGGCTTTTCTTATTTTAGTTCTTCAAAGCTTTCATAACACCAGAAGGTACTCCTAAACCTTCATCTGCTGTCAAGGGAAAGGTGTTTACCTGGGAAAGGCATGCCATATGTGTCCTGTCCTGATCTGAAACCACATTCCATAGGGCTGACCTTGGGAATTGCCTAGAAAGCCCATTTCTTGGCAGAACCAAATCATTATAATTGTTTCTGGTGCAGAGATTACTCCCTGGAAGCGGAAGTCATCAGGGCAGCTGCAAAATGCCGGAGAGGGTTCGGCAAGCCCTAATCAGGGAGGTCTTTTACAAAGGCCTTCATTACGCTGTTAACCTCCACAACAGAAAGAACTGTTCTCATTTTCCTGAAAATGGTAGGAAGGGGTCCCATCATCATAGCCTAGAGATGTCCCACTAGGGAATTCAGAGTGGACACACACAGAACTCAAGAAGGAGAGTCGCTGGTTCCACTGGCTCCAATACACATCAGGAGAGTCCCTTCAGGCCACAGGTTGAATAGAAGGAAGGTTTACAATAGTCCAGGAGGGAGATGATGGGGGCCTGATTTTAGGCTGTGACTGTGGGGGATGGAGAAGAGAGGGTGGGTTCAAACGAGAGGAGTCAAGGACAACTCATGGCTATTGAAATTGTATGTTGAACTAAACATACAGAAAATCAATTGAAAACTTGATTTGAGAGTAAAATGCAAGTAAAACTTGCCTTGGGAGGAGTGGGAAAGGATTATAGATCATGACTAAGCTAAGGCCTCTGGTGAGGGGTGGGATTGAGGCTAGGGCACTTCAGGCCCCACTCACTGGAGAGGGCCACTGAGGTTTGCTCAGTGTTATGAACAGGTCCATGCGAATGCAGCCTCCAACCTCCTGTTCTGATCCAGACATATTAGCACCCGGAGCCCCTTCTGTATAGAAATTCTGGAGCCACCCTTCCCACGAAGCATTCTGTAAAATGCACGGTTTTTGCAACAATCACAGAAGGCACTCTTTAAAATGGAGATCATTGACCCTGGCTTCTTGCTTAAACCTAAAGTAAGCAATAATTCCGCTTTATAATCACTACCACAAACACGGAGTAATATCTGGATGAATCACTTCTTGTAAAAGTGTCTTTTACAGCACAGAGTGTCAGTTACGAAGGAACAACATCACAGAGAAGCGCTCATAGCTCAGTTGTGTCAGACTAGTTCCAAAATAGCAGCTGAGACCCCATGTTAGATATGGAAATCCGCGTGCACAGGCGAGTGCCTTTTCTGCCCTCTCAGAGCCAGGACTTGGAGACCGTGTCGTAGATCAGTGCCACCCAAACCAAGGGGCCAAGGACTTTGGGTAATTGTGCTGCCTCCCCGATTGTTTCCAAGGCTATCAGGCCTTGGCTGGAGCGGCGCCGACTCAGGCTTTCTCTGAGCCTCTCTCTTCTGCTCGGGCCAGTTCATCAGCTGCCAAGGGCCGCAGCCTGGCCTCCCCGCTGCAGCCACCTGACACCGCTTTGGGCTTTGTTCCTGAATCATTGGAACTGGTGGCAAAATCAGATCCAAGCCAGCTTCATCACGGGACGGCAGAGCAGCCTGCTCCCGGTTGAGTGTCCCTCGCTTGTGGCTGCTGCTCCTGCAGCCATCCCAGCCGTCTCCCGACCTGCGCTCCGGCCCCGGCTTCTGTCCCTGACTGCCCACCGCAGGTTAGATGTACAAGGACTCGCTACGCAGCACATGGTCTCTCCGCTCAGGGACCAGACAAGCCAGCCGGAGAGAGGAATGTGCACATACACCAACTCTCTCCAAGGCCTGCAATTCTGTGTTCTCTAGGCTCACGAAGAGGCCCCTCCATGCATCTGTGTGCACAGAAGGGCGCAATCAGAGGGTCGATGCGAGAAAGCAAAGTCTTTCTTCTTGGGGTGGTAGAGAGCCCCTGTCCTGCTCATGTGAAAGTGCAGGCAAATGTGGACAACGTCTTGCTCGGGTGCAGGGAATAGGAGAGCCTCACACACTGGGAAGAACACCTTCCAGTCAGGTGGAGCAGGTTCGTTTCTGTGTCATAGTGATGTTAGCTGTGCTTTGGGGGAGTTTTAAAATTGTGTGGGAAGCTAGACCCTAGGATCATAAAAGGCATGCCCAGCAAACTAGGGAAATGTAGGCAAGGCATGGAACAGACGTCTTACTTCCATGTAAACCTGAGCAACATGGTCCCAACAAATCCTACTCATTTTCATTTCTCATTTCCCCCAAGATGACACAGGGGTGAAACCAGCAGGAAGGACAAACAGAACTCCCAAGGGAGCTTCCAGTTCTTTCGTTTTTCTTCACACACTCATCTGTCCAAGTTGAAGAAATTATATTTAAGACCTTGGTGAAAGCTGTTCACAGAGTGTTCCGTTCAGACTTTTGTCCTGTTAGGGAGGAAAAAGCGATTCCAAATAGCTGGTCTTACTTATATTGTTGGAGGCATCTGAATTCTGTGTGTGCAAAGAACATTCCACTAATTAGTCAGCCAGCCGGTGAGTTGGGGCTGCCTAGCTTTTAAGGGAACAGGCATCTTATAAACTGCAAGTTATCTGCTTTCAGTCTGCTAACACTGAGTTCCTCTCTGTCATGATAAAAAAAGGTCCAGCCCTTCTGTGGTTCCAAGCAGCAGTGAGCATTTGAACACAGGCCCGTGTGTGGGATGGAAGAAGCCGTTTGGAGACGGGCCTGGGATAAAGTGAAGGGCTGAGTAGTGGGAGAACGGACTTGATGCTCAGAGATACCAAAGAGTGAATCAGAATTTTGGGGCTCATTTACTCCAGTCGTTTGGGCTGGGTTGGCTCCCTGTTCTAGGTCATCTTTAATTTTCCCTCTGTTCCCATGTGACTTGTCATAACCAGAGAACTGTAGCATAGGGCTTTAGAATCAAACAGACATAAGCTCTAATCCGAGTCTCCCTGTCTACTTTGGGTGAGATTTCGAATCTCTCTAAGTCTCAGTTTCTTCATCTGTAAAATGGGAATAATAACAGCATCTAGGGTTACCATGAGGATTAACCACAGTAACAGATATGAGTACCTGGCCCGTTGCCCAATCCATCGTGGGCACTCAGGAGTTTGTTTCCTTCCCTGGCCTTGACTTTGCTGCTAATTGCTGTGAGACTTGGTTTTCCTTATCTTTAAATTGGGTAGAAGGCCACAATAACAGTTGCTCACTGGGGTGTCCTGAGGTGTGTCTGGACAGATGTTCCTGTAGCCATGGGTGATGGCCACCACTCTCACAGCTGCCCGAGGGCTCAGTGATGGACTCACAGCCATGGCCCCTGTGGAGTGGAAGAGCATCAGGCTTGTCTGAGATGTTAAGAGGTGTGTCTTCCTGGAGGTGGAGAAAACCTGTGGATATGCTCCTTGCATGTGGACATCCTGAGTGCAAATAGTGAAATTGTTTTCTTTGGAAAGTATGATAGTTAATTTTTATGTGTCAACTTGAAACGGCCACAAGTGCCCAGACTTTTGGTCAAACATTATTCTCCGTGTTTCTGTGAGGGTGTTTCTGGATGAGATTAACATTTGAATAGTGGACTGATTACAGCAGATTGCCCCACCCAGTGTGGTAGGCCCCGTCTAATCAGTTGAAGGCCTGAACAGAGCAAAAAGGCTGACTGCCAGGAGTTCGAGTCAGTCCTGACTGATTGCCTTTACACTAGGATATTGGTCTTTTCCTGCCTTTGGATTTGAACTAAAACACGGACTCTTCCTGGGTCTCGATCCTAGTCACCTTCAGACTAGAACTTACACTATCGACTCTCCTGGGTCCAGTTGCAGATCTTGGGACTTGTAAGCTTCCATAACTGTGTGAGCCAAGTCCTTAGAACCCCCCTCCCCATATACATATGTATATATATATGAACTCTATTGGTTCTATTTCTCTGGAGAACCGTACTACAGAAGGTCTCTCATTTGTTATCTTTCCTCTCTCACCGCTTCTGTCTTAATCTAGGCTCTTTCATTTCATACACAAACAACAGCAATAAAACTGATTTTTTTGCTTTTAGCCCTCTGATCTTTCTAAAATTTTAATTACCTCTTGCCTTTTTGATACTCAAAAAACCCAATGGTCCCATCCCATCCTAGACAAACCGAGGACCCCTCAGCCTGACATTTAAGGCCCTCAGATGGGGCCCACTTTATCGTATGTCCCACCATTCCCCTCACAAACTCTTCATTCACCCACTAGGGCCTCATGGCTATTTTCCCTTTGTCCATGCCATTCCTCCTGCCTGGCATACCTCTCCCTCAGCCTATCCTGAACACACCTCATTTTAGCCATGAGGTCTTTACAGTCATTGCAACACTGGTTTGGAAAACAAGTGCCTAAGTTTCTGAGCTCAAGAATGGTCACAATAAGTGAACAGGTTTGACAGGGTAATGATTTGGTAAATCTTGGAGATATCAAAGTTGTGGCAATAGCATTCTTTTTTTGTTTCTTCTTTCAAAATCACATTAGATTCCAAAGAAAGATGTGTTCTGGGGAAATGTTTCTTAGGACTTTTTGTTTGATGGGCGTCTGACAATTTTCTTCAACTCTAAAAAGTAGAAATAGGATTTTGTTTTCTAGTTAGAAAAAGAATAAAGAATGAAAGGATAAAGCTAAAAAATAAGACTAGAAACAACAGTATAGAGAAGTAATAATTACCTAATTTCCTGTGTTTCTAACACTATGCAATTATGGCTGACATTTTAATGACATTCTAAAGCCCCATTCTGGCATTAAAGGGGCATTTTAAATTTTTAAAAAAGGATTATCTCATGTATACTCTTCTATACATTTTTGTACAGCATGTTCAACAATATTGTGACTGTCTCCCACATCAATAAATATAGATCTAACTAATAATTTTTAATGACCATTTAAGGGTAGACTGAAATGTATTTAATCAATTCTGTATTGATTAATATTTAGCTTATTTCAGTTCAACCCCATCTAATTATTTTCTTGAAAGAAATTTTTCAATGTGTGACATTGTAATTATATAGCTGGGTTTGGAAAATGATATTAATTTTTAGAGAAAATTTACAGGTGTTCAAAAGCAGAAGCAAATAGAGAGATAGGCAAAAAGAAGGTAAAATAACTCACAATTCCATGCCCTGGAGATAAACACTAGCTCTCCATCCTGGGGCTGATAAAACACTTACTGCAGTATTCTAAAATTTTTCTTCTCTTCTCCTGTTTGCCCAAGTGATCAAAACTTTATCTGGATTCTCACATTGTAAAACCCATTGATGCCTTCATAGTTCACACAGTGCTATTTTTCTTTCAGAGCTTATACATTAGGTGTTTCAGCAAAATGAAGATTAATTCTGGCATGATACATTACAAACGTCAAGAGGGAAAATCGTACTTCTACTGTCCTATGTGTTAGCATCTATATATTAAAAAAAAATTTTAGCTTCAGGCTCCTGACTTGGGAAGTGGTACAATGCCGCAGTGCTGTGTCACTGTCCTCCAGGCAGAGTTCATCCAGCCGGGATCATGTGTCGGAGCTTCCCTTCCACCCGCATCATCGGCTTTTTGAGGAAACCGCTTCTCTCTGGACTCTTCCAGCTCTTATCTCCTCCTCATTCCCTCACTACTCAGCCCTGTGCCTGTGACACCCTGAGTTCAGGGCGCCCCTCTCCCTGCTCTGGATGTCACTCTATAGCTGGGCTCCTGGCTTATAGCGATTTGAATCAAATCGTCCACAGGGATAGTAACAGGACAGCAGGAGAGACAGACACACGACTCATGAGCCCTCGGCACTTCTGCATTCCTGGGGTCTTATCTCCACTAAACTAAAAAAAAAGAGATTTAAAATCATATTTTATAATTGCATTGGTATAAAGATGAATGCATCCAGGCCATATTCATTATTATTTAATTCCATTTTCTTCTGACTTTAAAATAAACAAAACATTTTTATACTCACTGTGTCTAATGGATAAGGTTCCCATCTGTGTTTTGAAAGCTATGGGCAAAGAAATGAGGCTTAGAGAGAAATTCTGGGTCTTTACTTACTGCTTACGTGTCTTAGTCTCATGTAATCATCGCGCTAGCCTCTGTGTGAATTTCTACTGTTATTTCTCATTTTACAGAAAAGTAACCAAGAACACAGGCACAAAATTAAAGCTGAAGTCACGTGGTGGGACCGAAGGAGGTGGCATTTATCCCGAAGGGTCTGAGGAGACAGTAAAGGGTTGTTAGCAGGAATATGAGAATGACTGCAAAGCGGGGGAGCAACCAAGGCGACAAGTTAGGAGGGTGGCGGAGACGAGAGCAGTGGGCAGGGGGGAGGGCTGGGGAGGGCGCAGAGGTGCAGGGCTTGGTGTCCAGGTGGGTGTCAGGGGGAGAGCTCAGGGTTCACGCCCCAGCATCTGGAGCACTCCGTGATCTCTCTTCCCTCCCTGTCTCTGCACGTCTTCCAGCTGGACCCTCGCCCCATTTTCACCCAAATCACTGCCCGCAGTTCCAAACTGAGCACCGCAGCGCCTCTCCTTGGAAACCTCCCATAACCGCCGAATCCAGCGGGAAGGAGATGGCCGGTTATAAAGGTGTGAACAGGGTTGAAAGGAACAGAAAGTGATGGTGCAGTACCCCAGGCTAGTAGTACTACCATCCCAGAGGCTGGACAGGGTCCGGGGAGAGAAAGTTCTAGACCCCAGAGGAAAGAGCTGGATGGTGAAGGCCACTGGCCAGGGGGTGTGGGGCACAGCCACTCTGCAGTGATCCTGAGATGAAGACGCCCAGAGAGTTGACACCCAGCCTTGCCCTCTTCCCTCCGCTCTTCTGTCGCTGGGGTTTCCCACTCACCAAGTCCAACTAGAAGCGGCAGGCTGAGGGCACTGACGCAGTCCCTGCAAGCCAGCCCCCGGCACAGAGCTGGTGCAGGGGCAGGCAGAAGGCCCTGGCCCTTCCCTGCCCCCGTCCCCCGGTTCCAGGCTCAGTCAGCAGCCTCTCCTAGTAGGCCCCACAACACCCCATGATTCTCACCCTCACAGCACTGCTGTGCCCCCCCCACCGCCCCCTCCACGCACACACACCGGACTGCCAGCTCCTCAGGGGCCTGTCTGCCCGCCTCATTCATCTTCGCATCTCCCGTGCATAGTACAGAGCCTGGCACAAGTAAGGGCTCCATAAATGTTGAATCAAGATCCCCCTTATAAAAGGCAAATTTTACATAGAAAGTAAATTCTTAATCTATTATCAGCTGGTGCCTCATGGGGGTTTATGGCAAGAAAGAACAAGCTTCAGCGTGGAAGTTTGAAGTTAATGTCCCCAGAGGACATGGACTTTCTGGTTTGCTTTGTTTTTGGTGCCATCAGTCGATGGGCACACTGCCGCTTTCCTTATGGGGAAGCAGAGCTCCTACCAGAAATTAACATGCGGGCCATGCGTTTTCCTCCCCTTTGTCACAAAGCTAATTCACAGTAACCAAAAGCAAGGATAACACCGTCTCATGCAAATCATATAGGGCAGATCAGACAGAAAGGTGTGTTGGGAAACTAAATTTACCAAGAAAACACAGCAGCATGGAGCTCCCTGTTGTTCGCAGCTCTTTCGTGTTTATGGAGTGAAACAGTGGGCGTCAGGCATCACCCGGAGCCCGAGGTGCAGGCGCTGGCCGTCTGTTCGTCTGCCCGGCTTCTGTTTGCACAGACATTCCAGGTCAGCTCCTCTTTCTACCTGTCCTGCTGAGGAAATGCAGGAAATTGTTTTGGCAGCAGGTTTCATCACAGCATATTACTCTCTACCTTAATGCTCAAACCCTTTTGACAAGTGTTTCCCACGCCACCCTTGGTAACGTAGCATGTCCCTTGTTATTGGTTCTCAATCATGCATCTACCACTCTTCGTGTTATCTGTGGTTAAAGGCCAACCTTCTGTCTTCACTTGGTTGTGAATTCTCACTACTTCCCAAACCTAGGAGGCACTCAAGGGGGATTTCTGATGAATAATTCCACTTAGATATTAACCTTCTCCATACATGTCACCATAGTAACTCCACACCTTGCTAAAATTGATAGAGCAGCGTGAATGACGGCTCCTTCCCCACCAGCCACGAATCCTGTAGATGGATGATTTTGTTCCCACCCCCCACAAAGCCCCGGGAGCTCCACACTCCATGAAGAATCAGAAATGTTGCCAGTTTGCTACCTGATTCCTCTCTGCCTTCAAACATAATGCAAAACAATCTCCTGTTTCCATGCCGCACCTAAATAGACTGTTGTTCAACTCCAGAAATGTCCTTGGCATGGAGCATACAGCCTACCAACCACAGGAATTCTCTCTCCATCTCACAGGGCCAAGGCCGAGGTTGGCAGCCTTGTTCAGAAAGCCTACCGTGGATGAATCTCTATCTTCCCCGATTGTCTTGTGTTATGAAGAGAGTAAATGTTCCCCCACCAGTGCCCAGAACCCGAGGCCAAGCCCACAGGAGTCCATGGGTCCATTCCATTTCTCCTCCGAGATGCTACCAGGCAGGGCTGCCATGTGGCTCAGCTCTAGGTCAGTGGTGCTCCCTGGGCTGTAAGATGCGGTGGGCCTGGTGCCGAGCACTGACTTGAACACAGGGAGCCCAGTGGCTGTGCCGCACGTGTTTGCTCCTCCAGATGTGCTCTTTCACCTTCCCCACCTGCTCTGTGTCCCAGGAAGCAGCCCTGGGGGATGGCATCGACCCTTGGCCTTCCACTTTCTGTCGGATGGAGGGAAGCACTGGCAGGAGGTGGGAGGTAAAGAAGGACCAGACGGCCAGCAAAGCTGCCTCCACCGGGTGGCTGTGGGTTTGCCACCGGGGGCCCCAGCTCCTGGCAGGCAGCCTCTCCATTCAGCTGCCTCCTCAGAGGCCTGGCAAACACTCTGGTTACCTGGGTGTCACCAGCCCCAGGGGCCTGCGTCATCCTTCGTCGCCGTCGTCTTTCTGAATGGTTCCTGTATAACCTCTTTTCGTTGGACTCTGTGAGTGCACCCTCGCTGCTTGCTGTCTGTCATCCTGACCTACGTACTGGTAAATACGTCAGCTTACATTAGCACGGGGAGGGACAGGCGACAAACACGGTCACAAGTGGGACCTATACAATGTTAGACGGTGATAAAACTAGAAGAGGTATAAAGGGGTGGAGAGGGTCTAGGCGAGAAGGCTGCGTACCTCGAGGGGCCTGGAAGGACCCTTCTGAAGAGACGACATCTGGCCTAACAACGTGACGAGAATGTGGCAGCCGCACAAACACGGGGAAAGAACATTCCAGATGAGGAACCGCGAATGCAACGGGCCCCAAGTGGGTGAGGGTCTGAATAGGACGGAACCTAGTGGACAAGAGGAGAGCGGGAGGAGTTAAGGTCAGGGAGGTGGGGCATAGAAGAGTTTAGATTTTATCCTAAGGGCGCAGACAGGTCATGAGAGAACATGTGGTGAGGCATTTGTAGTGCTCACCCTCCTGACGGAAATCAGGCGATGAAAGGGTTTAACTGGGAAGACCGCAATGAGAGGGCTACACATAGGAGTGGGCCAGGTTAGGGGGCCCAGCAAAGGTGGGGAAGCAGGCGGGAACCTGCGACAGAGGGAAGCCATCTGCCCCGCACCTGGAGGGGCCAAGGACAGGGAGCTGTCCCTGGCACCTGGGAAGAAAAGGAGCCATGAGACAGGGGCCACCAACAGGAGCTGTCAGATGGTGACTTCCAGGGGCTACTAGGAAGGTTTGCAGCGTAGAGCTGGAGCCGGGTTAGGGTGTGTCCCGAGCCGCATGAGGTAAGAGTCCTGGTGAGGATGGATGACACGGGAGGTCTGCACACCCAAGGACGACTGAGCACTTAGCCACCTGCACATCTGATATTAAATAGAGAGGCTGGGGAGAAGGAATTTCGTCTTCCAATGACTACCATTGGTTGCAATATTTGCCAGCAAATCCTAACAGTTTTCACAAATGCTAACACCTTCAGGACTCATTCAGGAAACTGAGGGGTTCAGGGGGAAGGCAGGAGCACGTGTGGGGACTGTGGTGAAGGGGATGCCAGCCCACAGGGAACATTCCATTGAAGGGTCCACAACCTGAATTCAGGAGGCCTGCCTGGTACCTGGAGCCCAACTGCAGTGTCAGGGATGTTATTCAGTCAGCTTCTCAGGCTCGCAAAGCTTCCTCCAGGCCTTTCACTGCCCTGCTCCTACAGCTCATTGGGGCCCAGGAAAGTCAGCAGGCGCTAGTTTGGGTTGAACAAGGCCTGGCCGCCTCACACTTGCACACAAGGGGGAGTGTCCTGTGCTGGCCCCCCAGGCTGGCAAAGAGAGTGGCTTCCCGACCTTTGCTCCTAAATAGAGCACAGAGTTCTTATCACAACTAAATTCCAGGGAAAGAAAACACTGGGGGTTACTGAGGAAAAGCCAACATATATAGTCTCTTTTTCCCTTTTCTTGTTTCTGTCTCGTAGTAAGATAGGTCTGAGAAAACAACAAAGGGGGTGCTGCTCTCTAGAGGAACCTCAGCTGCTCCCCTGGCATTAATCTTATCCAGTATTTAGCAGAAGAACTCTTTTTACAAACAGAATCTGCCACAGAATCTTAAAGTATAACATAGGCAATATCCCAGAGCCACTTCCTAGACACCTGGTTCCAGCCAGTTCTAGCAGGGCCATCCAGAGTGAGTGTGTGTGTGCGTGTGCGTGTGTGTGCACGCGTCCCTGTGTAAATGAGGCTTATTGAGGTATAATTTGCATACAGTAAAATTCACCCTTTATGGATGTACAGTTAGATGAGTATTGACATAGTCTTGTAATAACACCACAATCAACCCAGAACAGCTCCATCGCCCCCAAATTCCCTCCTGCCCCTTTGTAGCCAGTCCCCCTCCCCCATCCCTACAACCACTGACCTGTCTGTCCCCGAAGTCTTGCTTCTCCAGAATGTCATATAAGTGGAGTCATGCAGTATGTACCCTTTGGTGTCTGGCTTCTTCCACTTAGTCTAACGCTTTTAAGAGTCTTTCGTGGTTTTGCCTGTATCAGTGTTTTGTTCCTTCTTATTGCTACAGTCTATTGTTCTTGTGTGCTTTCCAAAGTTATGCTTTAGCTTCTCATTCTTTTCTGTATAGAATATAAAGTTCTCCATTCAAATAATTTTCTTTATTCCTTAACATACTGAGATTGAGGGAGCACCGGTGGAGTGAGAGTTTGACCCCAGAACGGTGCCACACTGTTACATCAGAGCTGGCTCCCCCACCTCCAAAGTGCCTCCGTCTCTTCCCAGGACTACAATTCCTTGGAATTTTCTAATCAAAGCTAACAGGTGCTGCTTGCTTTTACTTTTTAAAAAAATTATAATTAACAGACAAGTTTTTAAGCTAGGGAAAGACTACAAGGGAATGCATTTGTCCAGAAATAGACCTTGGCTGCTAACAGTCTTCCAAGGACAAAGATATGTGGCCCAAATACAAATTCCAAACAAGAACTTCAACCCAAATCTCACCTTTAGCCACTGTTCACATGACCATACAGTTACATGAATCTTTTGGATTCTCAGTCCTGCCACCTGACTGATAGCTTTTGCTCGCCTCTCAAGGCCACACCACCCTCCGACCGCATCACTAAGCTGGAGCCTGTGTGTGGAAAATGGGGTGGAAGGAGGTGGAGTGGGGAGGCGCACAAAGCCAAGGTGGGGAATCTTGGGTGCCCTGCTCCAGAGTTTGGACATTACCCTACAGCCAATGGGAGTGCGGGAAGGGCTCCAGGTGGAGGGGGGTCAGTACGAATTCTGGAAATCCCTACTCTCTAAAGCAGGGAAGTCGGTTGGAGTTTCCTGCCATGGTTCAGGTGAGACTATGATCAGCAGGATGACAGAGAGGGGGGAGTCCATCCCAGGGACACGGACGGTGCAGAACTGATGAGTCTGGAGGAAGGTGAAAGTGCAAACAACTTCACTTAGCTACCCCAGTACCATCATCGTGATGTGGGTGTCACTATGTCCATTTCGCAGATGAAAAACCTGAGCGGAGTGAGGTGAAACATTTTACATGTCTTTACACAGCTGATAAGACAGAGACCACAGCAGAGTATTGAGGCACCGCACTCAGGCACGTGAGACAGTGAGAAACATTTAGTGAATTATAGGAAAGTACCTTAAATAAACCAGAATCTATGCTTTGGGGAGAGTATCCCCGAGTCCTTGGAGAGCAGTGCTGCAGCAATGCTGCTGGGGACTAAACGGCACGAGCAGCTTTTAAAGGGATTTGCCCTGTTCTCACTGTCCCACCCACCCTCTTTCACTTGTCCTCCCGCCGGCGTCTGGGAGAGAGCTCGTGTAATAACGCGGTGGCAGCTGAGGGCGTTTCAGCGAAGCCTGCTGCCAGCTGCCTTTCCCGGCACAGACACATCCCTCACCACTATTTTCTCCCTTTTGGGTAAGTGGCCTCCTCCCCACTTCCCGACTGCTTTGGAGATAAAAGGAGACAGTGAGGGATTTACCCTTTCCCCCATCATATTGTGGCTATAATTTAAAGCTGCCATAACTCATGTGTAGAACTGTGACTATAATATCATGGAAAAAGCCATCATTCAAAACCCAAAGGAAGAAATGTGAAGTCCTGTTTCTTCCAGCTGTAAATTGCCTCAAAATCAGCAGACAGCTGCTGGCACAGCCAGACAATGGAAAGTGAGTTTGGAAAGTCACCCATGATGAATTGTGTTTCCTGTTCTCCCTTTTTCCACATCTTCACTAGAGTCAAAATAGTTTTGTGTACTGGAATGTGACCAGGACTAGATAATTGGTCCTTACTGGGCTAATACATGACTCTCCAAACCTGGGGGATGTCCTAAAAGGTTCTTAGGGCTGGATTAAATTTGCAGAGAATAGAGCCTGGTCAAGTTGGGTTGGGTTAAACAGACTAGTTCAGTGAGGACACCAGTCTTGAGTGTGCCAGGAACCGTGGTATCTATGTTTCTGTTGTTCCTAGGGTGGGGCGTTCCAGACCAGTAATTTCTCCCACCCTGTTCTGGTCCATGTTTCCCAGCTGTGGGCAGACATACGATCCACGCCATGGTTAAAGGTCACTGCTCTAGTCATTCTGGGTGAGCTCACGTAGGCGCTCATGAATCCCCTAAAATCTGCTCCCCACAGGTCCTAGCACTGTTAGCTCTGTCTAGTACGCATATTTACACACGGATGTGAACACCTTCTGTGCATCGAGAACATTCCAGATACTTTACGCTCTCTATATTATCTCCTTTAATCCTTGCCACAACCCTGCAAGTTAGATATTGTTATCATCCCATTTTGTAGTTGAGGAAATTAAGTCATTGAGCAAGTCAGTGAGTCCCGAGAAGAAAAATTCTACCTCAGGTCAATGGAACTCATCAAGCTGATGCTCTTGGTTTGGGTCACAATTCTGTCGGGAGGTAGGATGTCTATGACCTCTGTTAGAAAAAGGAGGATAATCTTCTCATAAATGTTATTGAATGTGTAAGCCTCTAAACAAATGTTACCTCAATATCTCTGAGATATTAAAGAAGTTCGTAATTTCCCATTCTTGTGCTTATGCCTTCAGACTTGTGAGTTCAGGCTCTAGGGTTAGATGGCTTGAATTCAATCCAAGCTGTCACTTCTTATCAGGGAGACTTTGGGTAATAAAGTCAATAACTTCTCTGTGCCTAGGTTTTCCCTTTTGTTCTTTAAAAAAAAAATGTTTTTATTGATTTTAAAGAGAGGGGAAGAGGGAAGAGAGAGAAACATCAATGGTGAGAGAGTCATTGATCGGCTGCTTCCTGCACGATCCCCAGTTGAGCCTGAAACCCAGGCATGTGTCCTGACTGGAATTCGAACCTTGCACCTCCTGGTTCACAGGTCAATGCTCAACCACTGAGCCATGCTGGCTGGGCAGTGTTCCCCTCTTGAAATGAAGATTCTAAGTAGTATTCACTTTATAGGGCTGTTTTGGTTATTACAGAGGATAAATTAATTAAAATGTGCAACACATGGCACATAGGTTGTGTGGTTGACTTACACTGGTGGCCCCAAATGAACCACGCCTCCCAGTGTTTAAGTCCTTGTGTAGTGCCCTTCCACATTGACTCTGGACTTGGCTGGGTAACTTGTTTTGGCTAATGGGATACTAGCAAGTTGTATGGAAGCAGAGTCTTAGTAAGTGCTTGCACACAGGGATTTGTCTCCTTGGGACACTTGCTCCTGGAGCCCTGAGCCACCATATAAAGAAATTAGGCTATGCTGTTGGAGGGACCCCCCTGAAGAGAGAGGGAAATGCCAGTTTAAACGTGGGACAGAAGAACCACCCAGCTGAGCCCAATCAACCCATAGAAGCCTAAGAAATAGTAAAATATTCTTTTAAGCCACTACATTTTGTAGCGGTGTGTTACAGAGCAACAGATAACTGAGATAAAATGCATTCAATAAATTACAGCTATTTTTAAAGTTGTCATTATCCATTGACTTAACTGTTTCCAAAATAATCAACATTAAGACATGGAAAGCTGGGTTACTCACTAGCTCATTCACTCGGCAGAAACGTGCTGTGTTCCTGCCCTGGGCAGAGCAGCAGGGACCCGTGTCCCATTTTTAGAGTGGCGTTTTCTTCCCAAGGGGTCCCTCATAGGAAATTTTGAACTCTTAGAGTCGCAGAGCAGGATTTGAATTTCCCCTCCTGTTGGAATGATTCCTCGGAGGGAATTAGTAGGGACTAGGCTTCGCTTCTCATAGTCTCACGGACTCTCCCTTCTTCGCAGGAAGCTGAGACCCTCAGCACGACATCAAACCCGCAGCCTCTCAGGGACTGCGGGGGGGGGGGGGGGGGGGGCTGGGGGGGCCCTGGGAGGTGGGGCGCCCTGCCCCCCGCAGGCAGGGCCCGGCGCCGACCGCGCTCCCCTCGGCCAGCCCCGCGCCCCGAGCGCGCAGAGCCCTCCCCGGCGGCGTCTCGGGGGGACCACGCAGGGCTCCCTCCGCCCCAGGCCCCTGCAGGACCCCTGCGGAGATGTGGGCTCCTTTGCGGCTCTGAAGGGCCCTTTGGTTGACAATCACCCGCCCCTTGCTGCTGGCACGGCTTCTCCGGGCACACGGCAGAGGGGCTGGCGCCCGCCCGCACACCCTGTCAGCACCCAGGACCCGGGACCCGGGACCCAGGACCCAGGACCCAGCACCCAGGACCCAGCACCCAGGACCCGGGACCCAGCGCCCAAGACAAAGCACCCGGGACCCGAGACCCGGGACCCGGGGCCGCGCCCGCCGGGGCCGTTGCAGGGCCCCACGCGGCGCAGCATCGGTCTCTCCTCCTCTACGTTTGCATCTTAAGCTCTATGTAGATACAGACATCTGACACACATAAACACACAGAAATCTCCCAGTTATAGAATGAAAGGCTCCTGCCCTCTTAATCTAATTTCAAAATCACAGAGACAGGAAGGGGAGTCTATTCCAGCTCCTCACATTTACTTGCTGTCATTTTAAGATATGAATGGGGGTGGGTGGGTCAGAAAGGGACCAGGAGAAGCATTTGGCCTGGACACAGACACTAACAAAAGACCTAAGATTTAGATATTGTTTCCAACATTGTTTCCAAATGAGGTTATAAATAAAGTTACAGACACAGATGCTTCTCATTTGACTCTAAGCTCATGTCCCACGATTGATTGAACCGTATCACCTTTTGGGTGCTAGGAATTAATTAAAGAAAAGCAAACTCTTGTAGTTATTCTTGTAGAATAGCACAGTTACACGCCATTGTCCTTTTTGAATTAAAATTATAGCTTGTTAATGTTTAATGTTTATTAAATTATACCACGATTTCATGATCTTGTTTTGACAATTCTTCAGAATAATAATAGCTAAGTATTTACGAGTCTTTATGGTATGCGAGGTGCTTTGCAGGAAACTTCACGACAACCTGGGGAACTATCCCATTTTATAACTGAGGGAACTGAGGCACAGGCATCTTAAGAACTGTGCCCAGGGTCCACAGGTGATCAAGCCCAGAGCTGAGACTGGAGCCCAAGCAGCTTGGCTCTAGGTGTTCAACCCCCAAATCTGCTGTCTTGGTTTTAAAATACTGCGCAAGAGGAGAGGGCTCCTTGTGTCTCCTGAAGAAGGAAAAAATGGGGAGGGCAGGCATGGGGATGACGGCAGAAAGGAGGGACCATGGTGCCCATGTGGCTGCTGAAATACCAGTGTAGCCGCTGCTGGAACAGAGGCGGATGAGTCACCCAGACTCCACTGTCCCGGGCCTGTCTTTCCCGAAGTTCCCCAGCCCTGGCCCTTCCCTATGCTCCTGCTCCCTCACTTTCTCCCTCTCATTCCCAGCTCTGTCCCCAACTTTTTGCCCCAAGATTCCTGCATGTGGGGGTCCTGAATCCTTTCTCTTGGTGTCCTCTCTCTGGCCCGAACAGCACCGCACCCTCAGCTCCTCCCGCTGACCTTGGGCTCCTCAGTGGAGGCCATGCCAACGCCCAGATTAGCTGTGGGGAACCTGGAGACCAGGGTTTCTGCTACCTCAAGGTCAGGGTGGCGGAGGGCAGCCTGCCAGTAAGAGGAGGCACAGGAGCCCTGTCTGCACTCTCAGGGCCTTGCGAGGAGGGGAGTGTGGGGAAGTGTGCATCGCATCGCACCGTGGGCTGTGTCATGAAACCGGCTGACGCTGCAGTAGCTGACATTACTTCTGTGAGCATGTGCAGTGACACGGACACAGCCTCATTCACCAGAATGCCACTGAGCCTGGGCCACGCAGACAGGCCTGGTCACGGCCATTTGAATCACGAAACTCCACAGGCATGGAGGATGCAAGCTTTGCAGCGGCTAAAAACGTTGAGGCCTGAAAAAAACATTGATTAGGCAATAGAAAAGCATATCATAAAATAAAAGTTAATGTCTAATTAAGTGCCTGGAATCCATAACAGCATATCACCTAGCCAGCCAAAGTCAACTCACATGTAAATTGTATTTAATAAGGAATGTGGGTGATTTCCGTGTGATTTAATATGTTTGCAATGATCTTAAACAGGTACGGATCCAGAGGGGCTTAGCCCTCCGAGGAAGCTGGGAATGGGGACAGGATGACACGTGTTGGAGGTTTGTATAGATAGCAGGTCACGGGTGGGCACCATGGATCCTTAGAACAGCAAAGTGAGACAAAGGGTCCCTACCAAAGATGCCCACATGTTCCTCAAGTGAGCTCCTCCTACTGGCCCCACAAATCTTAAGTAAAATTCCAAAACTTACAGTCTTGGTGCACTTGAATTTCTTGCATGGGGAGTAGGTGGGGGGTGAGGGTGGAAGTTGCCTCTCTCAGCATCTCTGAAATTGAACCCACCCCCACCCATTTTCACCTGTGTGTCTTGTTGTAATCCCAGCACCACCATCTGCCCCTTGGGCCATGGCAAGAGCCTCCTAAAGTATCTCCTGCTTCCATCCAAGCTTCTCTCCACAGAGCAGAAACAACAGTCTTTAAAAATCATAAAGTAGATCTTCTGACCCCACTAAGAATAAACTCCCATCTCTTTCATTGGGTTTTGACAAAGCCGTCTGTGCTCCGGCCCCTGCCAGCTGCTCAGCCCTCATCACCCACCAGCCCAACTGCCCTGGCCACACTCCCCCTCCCCGAGTCTTCCCCTTCCCCATGCGTGGCAAGCTCATTCTGGCAGCAAAGCCTTGCTGGTGTCCTTAGCCCAGAACTCCTCCCTCACATCTGCAGGCCACCGGCCTAGCCATTCAGGTCTCAGGCAGTGGTCACCTGTCAGGGGGACTTCCTTTGCCACCCAGGGGAAATTCACTGCCTGTCCCTCCTCTGCATCATCGGACCTCACACTAGGCTATTTTGTTTTCTTCATGAATCTTTTCACTGTCTGAAACTATCTTTTACTTTTGTTTGCTTGTTTGCCTACCTCCCACCTACTAGGATGTAAGTTCCTCCAGGACAGGGACTTGCCTGTGGTTTTCACCACTGTGTCGCTATTGCAGATAGTAATACCTGGATGCAGCAGGTAAATACTCACTGAAAGCATGAGGAAAAAATAAATAAATGAGCCTGAACTGACATGGCCCACAGGAGTGTGAATATCATGGGGATCTCTGAGGTCCTTGGATTGGGGGTGAACTAGTTTTAACTAAATCTCCAAGGGGTCTTCAAGTAACATCTGGTTTATGTATGTATTTCCTTATAGCATACCTCATTGCGAAAGAATTTGGAGTAATTTTCAAAGCTACATATAGTGCAATAAATTTTTTTAAAAGGAAATAGTGGATATGGAGAGGAAATAAGCACTGAAAAAATAAGATAAAATGAGGACAAGATTAGCAATTAAAATACATATCACAAAGTCCTTTCTGCCCAGCCAGAAGTGCACTGCAGATTTACTTTGGAACTTCTTAGTAGCCAGTGGCAGCTCATCTACACTAAAGTCCTTAAAAAAGAGAAAAGCCTAAAAATTTACTTATTGAATTTTTACCTGTTAGCCACGAATCATTACAACTATTCAATGTGTTTCCAATTAATTTTACTAATCTTAGTTATAGCACTAAATACGATTTGCTGCCGGTCAGTATTTATTGGCCATCTGCACTCACAGGCCTTGTACATTCCAGCAGAGCCATGTGCCTCGTCTCATGTGCTGCCCTAATAAGCTGCAGAGTCTGACGAGTGGAAACATTTGTGAGGAGCCCAGCCTGCAGGAAGGACAGTGGGCAAGGCCCCTGGCTGACGCGGGTCTGACATAGCTCACTTCCAATCGCAGAAAATTCTTGAGTTTAATTTATAGGCTCCTTAATAATGTTGAGGTTCATTTTCTTCAGACAGCCTTCTCAGCTCATTTTTCCAGAGTAAAGCCCTTCAATTCATTATTTTCTAAAATTTATGTGTTTTTCAAAATTTTGCTCCTCTCTTTGGAAACTTTCTATGTTCACCCTCCCTTTTCTCCTCTCCCTTTCCTGTTCCCCTTTCCTCCCCCACCCCCACATTTTTTTTTTTTTAGGATTTAAACCCACTCCCACATTTTTGAAAGGCAGTACAGCAAAGTGTTGAAAGCTACTGGAAATTCCATGGGCCATGAAATACCGGCCAAATTGTTTAATATTTTTGTGCCTCAGTTTTCTCTTTGCAGACCTGGGAGTGATAACTACATCTGCCTCCCAGAGTGGTTGTGAGGGGTAAATGCATTTGTATATGCCAAGTGCTTAGGACAGAGCCTGGCATGTGGCAAATACTATGTGAACTTTAGCTGTTATTATGATTACTTGCCATTCTCCTCTGCACGAGCCTCTCCCCTTTCCTGAGTCCTTCAGCGCAAACTGTATTTATTCCTGTTGTCTTGTATCTCCATTTCTCTGAACATTACTAGAATTCTTTTCCCCTCTTCTCTGCTTGGAAAACTCCTAGTCACCTTTCAAAACTAATCTTAGATGTTTCTTTTGAAGCATTTGAATGGACACCCCCACTCCCCCCGGCCTTCCCTGGCAGCCTGCGTGCACCTCTCTAACACCACAGCATGGAGAATACTGCGAGGTGCTGTCTGTTTGCTCGTCTGTCTCCACAAAGGACTGTGGGGACAAGGGCTGGAGCTCGCCCCGTTGTGTCTCCAGCGTCTAACACAGCGTTTGCTACGTGGTGGTTGCTCAGTTCAAGGTTGGCTGAAGTAAGGTGAGTACAGAACTGGTCCCTTGGGGAAATCCACCCAACAAAGTGGCAGCATTACATTTCTTATATAGTTTATACCTAAGCACTCCAGTATCATGCTTTTCTATTGGGACTAAAAGAAACGGCTTATTTTTATTCTTTACTACTTAAGGATTGAACTCATTATAATAGAGGACAAAGCCCTATTTCCCATGCAAAACCCATTTCGGGCATGAAGTGGCATGAAGTGCTGGACGGTGCCCTTTACTGGGCCCTGGTTTCAGCCCCACCCGCCCGTCTAGTTGTGAGATGGGGAGGGAATCAGTTCACCTTCCTGGGCCTCGGCCTCGGCGTCTGTAAAGCTCCTCGCCTTTCCTTCCCATTTCTTGTGAGTGTCCGACGTAATGGGCCATGTGGATGCGCACATCGCCCTCTGTAGATGTGAGATGCTGTGTTGTTTGGAGAGCAATCTTATTGTTCACTGCAAAGCTGAAGATGCGACTGTAAAGCAGTTTGCCCGTGTGAGTTTTCCGTTAGGCCATTTCAGTAGAGGTTGAAAGATGTTCCGATATAGTTAACATAAATGGCACTGCTCTGGGAGGCATCCCGCAGCCATAGCCTCTCCGAGGGAAAGCTTGGGTTTTCTGGGCCAAATGATGACTATGTAATTTCACCAAGGGAAGGTGGGGGCAGGGCTGCGGAGTCCGGGCAAAGGCCAGTGTGCACACCCCAACGCAGGGCTGTGTGAATTATGACTATTTTTACGTGGCAACTGAGCCATGAAAACTTACACAATCATTTGTTAGCTAGAAGATGTGTCCATGCCAGTCCTTTACTTTTTCTTTGCTGCTTTCTAATTTTACCCTGATAATAACAAACGAAACCACAGCATTTCCATCAGAAACCGGAGCATGCCCGTGAATAACTAGCAGGCTGCATACAGTTTTCGCAGTGAATGTTCAAAGCCAGACGTGGGCTGGCCTTTGTGTTAAATTGCCAGAGCGCCTTTTCCACTCCGGAGGGACCCTCTGAAGGGAACATTGCAGCTGTGATGAATAACAGTCCCTCTAAAGAAGCTGGCGGGAGGCATGCACTTCATCCCACCCAGTGGAACGCCGTGCCTGTGGCCAAATGTGCCAGGTCTCCCACGATTAAATAAATATATACATATGTCACTTGGCTTTGTTTCCAAGTTCTAGGTGCTATAGAGACCAAGCACTTTATTACTATTAATAATGCTACAGTTAAAATAGATGCAAAGCCAAGGAGTGGTTCAGTGTCCTTAGTGCCTTTGATCGAATTTCCCGTTGTTCATTACCTAAGTATTGCAACATCCTTTAACTCTTTGTTTACCACTACAATGAATGACAGTATTCTTTCTAATATAAATTACCTCTAAGCAGTCAATATTTTCATTAATGAATCTATAAAAATAACAACGACCTTGCAGATAATAATAGTTAACATTTATTATGTGACAGGAGTTTTTCTAATTTGATTATTCCCATTTTACAGATGATAAAACTGAGATTTAGAGAGGTTAAATGACTTCTGGCCATAAGCTAGAATTTGAACCAAGACCACTATGTTCTAATGCTTTTATATGTAAGTAAAGCATAAAGGCACCATTCAATAAATCTTATTTTTCTTTTTTCCCCAAGCAGTGACAGAATCATAACTATTCTTATACATAGACTTTTTTGGAGAATACACTCATCAGTGATCTCTCAATAATTATTGTTGAGATGTTTTCTTTCTCTCTGAAATGCCATTTAAAAATAACTTGGTATTGGTTAGAATTAAGCAAGAGACTATAGAGGCAAATATCCAGTTTTCTGTTTCCTTTGAAAATTGCATCAGGTGTAAATTTTTATTTTAAGATAACATCACCCGGCCCCTAGATTATTCCTATAAACTTTAATCTGTCTTTCTGACTCTACTCTCCCCACAACACCACTAACGTGAAGGAGCTTCCTGAAACTACAATGTGGTGGTCTGGATCCCAGAGTCCCATCTTCTCCATCTCCTCACTGCCCCCCACCAAAGCCTCAGTGGACCCATTGCCTATGGAACCAAATCCCAAATTCTCACATCAAAACCCTCATCAGCGTGGCTTCATCTCACTTGGTCATTCTTATTTTCCTCACCTCATCAACATTTACCCTGCCTTTCAATCTAGAGCGACTCCTCCGTCCTTCAGGCGCACACTGCTTATTCCTGGGCCCACACCTCTGACCATGCAGCGCACACTGTGGGATGCTCGCCCCAGTAGGGGAAGGAGCTTCAAGACCCATTTCCTCCTTGCAGCCCAATTATTCTAGCCCACTCCCACTTTCTTTTCCCCTGACCTTCTCTTTTAAAATATTTATCTTTATTGTTGAAAGTATTGCAGATGCCCCCCTTTCCCACATTGATCCCCTCTACCTGCACCTTCTCCTGACCTTCTTCCTAGTTCATATATAGTTATTAACAGTTGAGCTATCAATTGTTCCTTAATTGCTAATGGGTGAAGTTTGGACCATCAAATATATTGTCAGCTCCTTAGGAACAGGTCTCACCTTATGTTTTCTCTTCGCATCCTCTAGAATGTACAGCACAGTGCTGAAGAAATATTAGGTGTTCCATATATACTCACTGGAGAATGAATATTAGAATTAGTCAAACTTGGATTTTAAAATTTTGGGTTTCTAGTTTGTAATGCACTCCTTAACTTTATTATTTTATTTAAATAATGTTCTAAAACAGTGAATTTCAGCCCTTTTCATCTCATGGCACATAAACTAATTACTAAAATTCTGTGGCATACCAAAAAATATATTTTTTTGCCAATCTGACAAAAAAAAGGTATAATTTTGATTCATTCACTCCCAACAGCTATTGTTGTGTTGGCTGTTGTCACTTTTTTATTTGATAATCTAAGGGAAAAGAGGTCAGTGCCCCTCACTAAATAGTCAGAAATTATATGTTTTAAAAATTCTTGAAACCAGTTGAAAATCACTGTTCTGAATAAAGCAATCTGCATGTACAACGTAAGTGTCGAGTCACATAAGGAATGACACATCCATACAATGGAATACTATGCAGTCATTTTAAATAGTGTTCTTGAGGAAATATTATGCTGTCAAATGCTTCAATCTATTGGTAAGTCTTAAAAATGTTATTAAAAGTAGGTATGGAATAATCCCAATTTGGGAGTAAAAACTTCTGCATTAACAGGATATTAAAAAGTACAAACCATAAAGGAAAAGACTGATGAGTTGGACTTTACAAACAGCTTCTATTCACCAAAAGATACCTTTAACAGAGTATAAAGGCAAGCCTGACAGATAACTCAATCTAGAACACAAAAAAATAATTCTTATTTAAAAAGAAGGCATCACCATTTAAAAGATGAGCAAAAGGCTTGAACAAGCAAAAAGAAGATATTCAAATGGTCAATAAACAAATGAAAAGGTGCCCAACATAATCCATCCTCAGAGAAATGCAAATAACTATATTGAGGTACCAGTAGACACCCATCTGAGGGCTAAGTTAAAAAACAAACAAACTTGATAATATCAGGTGTTGTCAAGAATATGAAGCACCGAGAACTCTCAAACTAAAGGGAATGTAAATTGGAACCATAATTTTTGAAATTCCTTTTTATTATTTTTTTTCTGGAGAACTTCCAGAGATATCTGACCTCTTCCAATCTGGCCACAGATGTTGGCCTTGGACTTGCCCCTCTTTCTGGAACTTCTCACTGGTCCCTCATAATGGATCCTTTGCTTCACTGCCTCAATGACTTTGATTATTTCTTAGTTCATTTCTTATTTTTGCTGGTACATATATATTCTTCAATACTTTCCTAATATTGGATAAGTATTAAAGTTTTGAGGAGATCCAAGATGGTAGGGGACTGTATGGAAGCTACATTGACTTTCTCCCAGAACCAAACTGAAATTACAACTAAAATGTAGAAAAGCCATCCAGAATAATCAACTGCAACTGAAGACGAACTGGAGAGCACCTTCATAACCAAGGAGGAAAAGTGGAGACCACATAGAGACTGGTAGGAAGTGCGGAGGCGTGAGAGGGCTGGCTGGGCTGCCACAGGTAGCAGCTGAAAGTACAGAGGGATATCTCAGCTGTGGGAGTTCCCACTGAGGACTCTGGGGCCCAAACCCCAGGCTGGGCTTCCCAGTCCAGAGCCCCAGAACTGACAAAGGTGCCCACATAACATCTGGCTGTGAAAAGCAGCCAGGTTTCTGGCTGCCAGAGAGAGACGGCTGGAAATGCAGGCACCCTCTTAAAGGCCAACACACAAAGTTTCATGTGCAGCCACTCACCTTGGGCTCCGGCAGAGGGAAGACAGAGTGGACTAGATCAGTGTGAGGAGAATCCCGGGTGCTGGCTGGGAGAATAGATCTCAGAGGGCACCCATCTGGACCTGGTGCTAATCATTCCCCTATACTGCAGAGGACATCTTTCTCAGACAGACATTTACCTTCCAATCAGTTTTTGCCTGGAGGGGAAGCAATTGCCCCACCCTGCTGGAAAACCTCTGGCTCTACCCCTTGGAGTTTCTACAGCCTGAGGCTCCTTAAGAGACTGATAACAATCAGCCACCCCACCCTGTGGAGTTTCCACAGCCTGAGGCTCATTAAGAGACTGAGTAACAGCCTTTGGGTGCTTTGAGTCTTTGCCTGATTTGCTTCTGGACCCAGGGCTTGGAAATGCAGACGTTGGTGCACATCTTGGTCCTTTCCAAGCACACCCAGCCCCAGAAGAGGAAATGAGAAGCTGTGGAGTGTGGAAACTTTAAACAGGGTACTCAAGGCCAGTCATAAACAGCATCTGACATTGGCCTGCACCAGAAACCATCCAAAAGACTTAGAGTCCTAGCAGATCTACCTAATACATAAAAATAAATCCAAACAGGCATCCAAAATGGGGAGACAAAAAAAAAAAAATCCCCAAATGAAAGAACAAAATAATTCTCCAGAAGAAGAGCTAAGTGAAATGGAGATAAGCAATCTATCAGATACAGAGTTCAGAATACTGATCATAAAGATGCTCAACAGCATGAAAAAAGATATAGAAACTATGAAGGAAATTAAGAATGACATAGTAGAAATAAAAATAAAAAAATTGGAAGGAATGAACAGCAGATTAGGGGAAGCTGAGTATTGGATCAGCAAATTAGAAGACAGGGTAGAAAAAAATCACTCGATCAGAGAACCAAAAAGAAAAAAACAACTAAAACACAGGGCAGTTTAAGGGAGCTGTGGGACAACATGAAACATAATAGTATTCACATCATAGGAGTGCCAGAAGAGGTTGAAAATAAGCAAGGATTAGAGAACCTGTTTGAAGAAATAATGGCAGAAAACTTCCCTAACCTGGTCAAGGAAAAAGTCACACAAATTCAGGAGGCACAGAGAGTCCCAAGCAAGAAGAACCCAAAGAGTCCCACATCCAGACACATTATAATTAAAATGCCAAAAATCCAAGACAAGAGAGAATCTCAAAGGCAGCAAGAGAAAAGCAATCTGTTACCTACAAAGGAGCTCCCCTAAGGCTGTCATCAGCAACTCTACAGGCCAGAAGGGAATGGCATGAAGTATTCAAGATAATGCAAAACATCGATCTGAAACCAAGAATACTCTATACAGCCAGGCTATCATCCAAAATAGATGGTAAAATAAAGAGCTTCTCAGACAAAAAGAAAGGCTAAAGGAGTTTATCACCACCAAACCAGCATTGCAAGAAATGTTAAAGGGATTGCTATAATAAAAAGTTGAAATAGAAAAAATAAGAAATAGGCATAAAGAAATAAAATGGCAATAAATAAGTACCTATCAATAGTAACCTTAAATATAAATATATTAAATGTTCCAATCAATAGACATAGGGTAGCTGAATGGATAAGTAAAGAAGACCCAAATATATGCTGTCTACAAGAGACCCACTTCAGAAGAAAAGACTCACCCAGGCTGGAAAAACCCCCACAAACTTCTGGAGGACTTTAAGGGAGAGACTGACAGCAATACAGTCACAGTAGGGGACTTTAACACCCTACTGACTTTACTGGGTAGATCTTCCAGACAAAAAATCAACAAGGAAACAGTGACTCTAAATGACACACTAGATCAGATGGATTTAATTGACATTAACAGAACATTTCACCCCAAAGCTGCAGAATATACATTCTCCTCAAGTGCACATGGGACATTCTCAAAGATAGACCACATGTTAAGACACAAAACAAATCTCTACAATTTGAGAAGACTGCAGTCATATCAAGCATCTTCTCGGACATTCACACCATGGAATACTATGCAGCTGTAAAAGCAAAGGATCCCTTACCCTTTGAGACAGCATGGTGGGGCTTGGAGAGTGTTATGCTAAGCGAAATAAGCCAGTCAGAGAAAGACGAGTGTCACATGGTCTTACTCATATGTGGAATCTAATGAACAAAATAAACCAAAGAACAAAATAGACCCAGAGACATAGAAGCATGGGACAGACTGTTGTATCTCAGAGGGAAGGGAGGGGTGGGTGGGGAAAGATTAACATAAGAATTTATATGCCTATATGCATAGCCCATGGACACAGACAATAGTGGGGTGAAGGCCTGGGAGGAGGGGTACAGGAAGGAAGGGATCAATGGTGGAAAAAAGGGGACATTTGTAATACTTTTACAATAAATTTTTTTTTTTAAAGTTACATTTTGAGACCTTAGAATTTTGGTGGTGTTTCTCCATTGCCCGCGAGCATCTGGCAGCACTGTTGGTAAAGCTGGGGCTGTCGTGATTCTTGTTCCACTGAATGTAAACTTGAAAGATACGATCACGAGAAGCTTTAAGATCTTTTATTATGTCCGGTGTTCTAGAATTTTTAAATTATTTGCCTTAGTTTGGGCCCCCCCTCCCCACCCCACTTGCCCCTGTTCTCCCTCCGCTTGTCTTCCTGGAGTCCGTTCCTTCCCACGTAAAACTCACGCGGGTCAGCCCTGGAGAGTCTGTATAACTTCCTGCCCCCCCCCCCCCCACGCATCCCTTGGTTTTCCTTTCCGTGTCAGAGGCAGCTGTTGAACCTCCTGGGTGATTTATCTTTTCTTCTTTAATTTTTAAATTTGCATGCTCCGTTCTGTTCTACTTGCAGTGGATTTCCTTAACTTTATCATGTCACCCTTACTAACATTCTCATTAAAATTTTTTTTTTTAATCCTCGCCTGAGCATATGTTTTTATGGATTTCTAGAGAGAGAGGACGGGAGAGAGAGGAAAAAAGCACATCAGCGTGAGAGAAATGTACCCTGACCAGGATCGAATCCGTAACCCAGGTATGTGCTCTGACTGGGATCGGACCCACGTCCTCTTGGTGTATGGGATGGTGCTCCAACCACCTGAGCCACCCAGCCAGGGCTCTAAAAATTTAATTTTGGCGACTATATTTTTATTATTTTTATTTATTTATTATTTATTTATTATTTATTTTAATATGTCTTTATTGATTTCAGGAAGAGGAAGGGAGAGGGAGAGAGAGAGATAGAAACATCAATGATGAGAGAGTCATTGACGGAGCCTGCAACCCGGGCATGTGCCCTGACTGGGAATCGAACCCCGATCGCCTGGATCCCAGGCTGACGCTCAACTGCTGAGCCACGCCCGGCCGGGCTATTAATTTATGAGTTTTTCTGTGTTATTTGTTTGTATTTTTTCCCCCAGATTTGATTTTTTTTTTTTTTTAATGGATGCAATAGCTTCTCTTTTCTCTTGGAAGATATAAATGTTTAATATTTTCTTCTATTTCTTCATTATCTCTCATTTATCTGCATTCCTTTAGTCGGTATACAGGTATTTCCTACTTTTTGAAAGTTTGCTTTACATCACTTTCTTTGATGAAACACCTACACTAGTATAGTTGACACTGGAACAACACGGGTTTGAACCGTGTGGAGCTTTTCAATAGGTGCAGTGGCCCTTGGTATGTCTGTGGGTTTTGCATCTGCGGGTTCAACCAACCTCAGATCGAAAACAGTAGTTTTGAATTCCCAACCTTGGATTTGCAACTGGGGTCTCCCAATTGCATATGAAAAATACTGTTTCAAGGACATCTGTAATACTTTCAACAATAAAGATAAAATTAAAAAATATACTGTTTTAATCTGAGGTTAACTGAATCCATGGATGAGAAAAGCCCACTATAGAGTCAAAAGTTACATGCAGATTTTTAACTGCATGTGGGGTCCGTGCCTCTAACCCCCACATTGTTCAAGGGTCCACTGTATCTGTTTTTGCTAATTGGAAGAAATCCTAAGAAGATTTTTGCTTTTACAAAACAAAACAAAAACCAACAAAAAGCAAAATCAGCATCCAGGGTCTGCTTTAAAAAAAAAAAAAAAGATATATTTTTATTGATTTCAGAGACTGGAAGGGAGAGGGAGAGAGATAGAAACACAATGATGAGAGAGTCATTGATCGGCTGCCTCCTGCATGCCCCCCGCTGGGAATCAAGCTGAAACCCTGGCATGGGCCCTGACCGGGAATCGAACTGTGATCTCCTGGATCCTAGGTTGATGCTCAACCACTGAGCCACGCCAGCTGGGCCCAGCATCTGTTTTGTAGCGAGCCAGCCTGGAGGCAGCACACTGGTGGGTGAAACTACACTGTGAAACATTTCTACTTTATATAGGCTGTGCATTTATCATATCATTCCTGCTTTTCCTGTACATTAGTATTATTTGGTATATTTTGGTAGGTTATCTTTTGGGTCTGAGAAAGCTCAAACATTTTCCGTACAAATGAATGGTAATTGCTTCTTCACTTCACATCATTTTTGCTTATGAAAGGTTTCATAAAAACGCTCTACTTTCAGGTAGTGAGGGAAATCTGTATTTGTTTTTGGGGTCACTTTCTATTGGAGCTTTTTCTCAGTGTTGGCGATCCCTGGCCTCTGTATTTAGAGGGAGGAACGAAGGTGTGTGAAAGCTCTGGGTTCATGAGCAGGGCGTGTCCCCCATTGGGCTTCTCTGTAGAAGAAAGATGGCACATGTTAATGAAAACAATGTCCTGAAATGATTTCCAAGGAAAAAAGCAAGTCATTCAATACCAAAGATTCAAGAATAATGAAAATTTTGTTCATGAAAAGAATGGTTGGCAAAGGAGGGTGGGGGAGTTAGAAGAGTCGGTATATGGGGAATAAATGGTGATGGAAGGAGGCTTGGCTTGGTGAATCCAATACAATATACAGATGATGTGTTATAGAACCATACACCTGAAAGCTATATAATTTTATTAACCAATGTCACCCCAATACATTCAATTAATAGAATGCTTGGGTAGATGCAGAAGGCAATGACTGTGTTCTAGACTCTAGTTTAACTGTGCTCTGCAGAGAAGTAATATATCCTCAGTAAAGCAGCCCCACAGTTTGCAGTAAGCTCCCTTGGTCCTGAACAGGTAAACAGAGTTTTAAAAGTAATTGCTAAGAAAATGAATCTGACAAAATATTTAAAACTTATTGGCGCCTGATGGAGAATTTTGAAAACCATACTTGAGAGATAATTCATTACACTATTCACTTCCTCATGGTTACCGTCTCTTTTTTGTTTTCACCACCTTACAAAGTTTTACATTTAAAGCTCCCGGGCTGCTTGAGAGGTCTGTGGGTTGTTGGGGTTTTTCCTTTTTACCCCGTGGTGTCATTTCACCAGCAGCTAAAACTGCAGTAAACCAAGAAAAGGCAAATGAGAGAATATTCCTCAAAGCTGTTTTCCCTGTCTTGTTAGCAGAAAGTCTGCAAAAGAGAATATTCTTAAAATTTTTCCAGGAGATATTGAATTCGCTGAGATGCTTAAGGGAAATGAAACTTGCAAATGCCATCAGCCTCATTAATTAGCTTTCACGTATTTGCCATTAAATCATTTTGTCAAAATGGCCTCATTAATTCACCGTCCTTGGTTTTCTCCCCTTTCCCCTTCTCTTCTCATTACTTACTGGTGACCCCAACACATCAAGCACCTTTGGTGTTTGTCTGCTGGCTTCTGTCCGACCTGTTTGGGGGAAGGAGGGAGGAAGTGACAAACGGTGGCTGGCTTCCCGCGGCACTGGGTGGACCCTCGTGATTAATGACCGTCGCATTTCCAAGGGAATTACTCAGCTGGTTTTTGCAGCTGGACTCTCTGCCCGGTGAGGTAATGGCAGGGCATTGTCACTTGCCTAGAGATGATTCCTTGTATGTTAGATCAGGCAGGAGCTGAAGGTTGCAATTTCACTTGTAAGATATAATTGAAATATTAAAATGTTGAAAGCACAGCCAGTAGGCAAATTGAAAAGTGTTGGGAAATCAACACCATGTCACCTGGTTCGTTCGCGTAGCGCAGGGGCCCCCACTCTGAGCTGCACTTAGCATCACTGGGGAGCTTTAAGCGGACGCCCAAAGGCGGTATTTCTGCACCGATGCAGACGGAGTCTCTGGAGTAGGGCCCGAGAAGCTGCATCTTTAAAGTTCCCCAGGCGATTCCGGCGCACCGTGGGGGCTGCCAACCCGATACAGTGGGCCAAGACGCCTCACACAGCGAACACAACTAATGAAGCTCTGGGTCAGACACGCCGAGGGAGAAGGTGCGAAGGCACAGAGGGGAGGCTCCCAGGAGGCCTTCTAATCCAGTGAGAGACAGATCAGCACGGCGACGGCAACTGGGAGCAGCACACGGCCAGTGTCATCAGGCGGACGCTGAGCCTGCGGGGCTTCTGTGGGCTGGGTAGAAAAGAGGGTCACAGGGCCATGCTGAGATGGGGCTTTGTGGGGATCAAGGGGCGGGAATTAACTGCAGGTGAGGCAAAAGGCAAAGCAAGAAGCACGCTTGGGGTGTGGGAGTAGTGAGGGGCTGTTCGGGGCTGCAGCTGAGGGTGGGCGCCCTCTGGCCCATCACACCCTCCTGAGGCTCTTGACGTTCCTCTCTGCTTAGCTCCTCGGGGGAGCATCGTTACAGATGAGGAGCCTGGGCCTCAGGGCTTGAGGGAACCCACCCAGTGTCTAGGCCCCTCTTCCATCTGAGAAGCCAGGCTAGGCACCCGGTGGGCTGGCCCTGAGGACCAGGAGGAAGGTGCTCTGACGCCCGGTGGCAAGGGTGTGCTGGGCCAAGGCGAAGAAGACCCGGAGACCCCCGCCAGGAGCCCAGGGAAGGTGAGGAGGCCCAGAAGTCAGGGCCACCAGGACCAGGGCCAGGCAGGAGCTGCCCCGAAGCAGCCCTGGAGACAGCGGCCCACCCACGTCCAGGCATTTTTGTGCTGCTAGGGGCGGGCTGGGCGTGAAGCAGGAAGATCTGACGTGGCCCTCTGGATGCCACAAATGTTTTGTAACCTAGAAAAATTAGAATGCAAAAGTTAGCAATAAATATTATTATGTCAAAATATTCTATAGTATTGTCTTTAAGCAACATGTACCGCAGGCTGCCTCTGCCCATACCTGACCCCTGAGCTGTGAGGAGACGTTTGGCACCTGGGGCAGACAGCAGGGGACGATCCCCCCCGGATCAGTTTATAATCCGCGCCGTGGCGCACAGATGGGCATTGTTAATACTGCGCGCCATCTGGTGACTTCCACTTTAAACCATTACTCTTGCTAAGTAGATGTTAAGCTTTCAAAATCATTATTTACAATTTGTGTGTCCTCTAAATCTCAGTGCCTTAGGTCCAAGCTCTTTCTAGTGCTGGACCCCAGGGCCACTCCTGCTCCGGCCAGTAAGGGTGCGGCCAGGCACAGGGTGAGGGTCTCGTGCACATACATTGGAATGGAAACAGCTAAGTGTTTAATGATTTGCTTCTTAGGCTCCTGAAAGAATGTAAAAATATTTATCTCCATGGTGTCCAAGAGGCCATGTCCAAACAGTACAAAGCCCTCGGGTGATGTGATGAGTCCTCTTTAAAGGGCCCAGGAAGACAGGAGGCTCATGGAATCCAAGCAAGCAAGTGGCATAGATGTGATGTGAATTTAGTGTGTGTGACTCCAAAGCTGAAAATTGCTTTCCACTACACTGCCCCTGGCTACCTTGTGCACCGTGGACATCAGCTCTGGCCCTTGTCCCCCAGGAGGTTTCGCCTTTGCCGCACTGGCAGCTGGAATATAAGAAGACAACTAACGAATCCTGTTGGCATCACATTAGAGAGCCAGAAAGGATGAGGGGCATTAGGTGCTGAAGTAGACCAATTCTTCGGTGATTCTCTTTGGAACTTACTGATCTAGATTATTTAAGATCGAGTTTTCATTTGTATAATTTCTTTTTTAACATATGCATTTTTTATAGGCATGACAGGTCCATGGCAAAATATTTACACGATACAAAAGGATATACAGTGAATAGTAAGTTTCTCGCCTTTCTCAGTCAGAATCCTGGCAGGAAACAAAATTCACCTCCAGAAGGTTCAAATTCAGAGACATTAATGAAGGGACCACTTGCAGAGGTGTGGGCAGGGCCAAGGGGACAAACATGAGATGTGGAGCCCCCAGAGACCAGCACGAGCTGGTGCCAGTGAAGGAAATGGTGTCAGTGAAGGCCAGCGAGAGCAGGGCTAGCTGCGGACAGGTGCAGCTGTTCCCGACGCCGCGCCAAGGAGGGGGGAGAGCGCGGGAGAACTCGCTCAGCCTCTCTTCCCACCCGCAGATCTCCCGCTAGTGCTTGCCACTGGCCAAACCCAAGAGGAAGTCAGTCGTCAGGGGACACGGGGGGATGGAGGCCATGGGGGACAGATTCTCTCCAGGAAGCTGAGAAAGGCAAATGATCTGGGGTGGTGTTGGGGTTGGAGAGGGACCCAGAGAACAATCAGCATAGCACCCCTGGCCCTCAGCCCCCACGGCAACAATTGTTAGCCTTTCTTTATAACCATCCTGAAACGTCTACGTACACACAAGCAGCAAGCATATGCCAACCCAATTTCTTTGTAAATAGTCCTGGACACTTCTCCCACTTTTATTATTCAGTCAACTCAACAGTGTCCTAGACTTTCTGATGAGGCCGGGGCGCCACCTGATCAAGGCTGCCGCCGCTCATTGATCAGTGCACCTGAGGCATCCATGGACAGAGACCACATTGACAGGCTTTCACGGCCCTGTCTTCCCACTGTACCTACTGTAAGGGGGAAAAAAAAGCAGTAAGTATTGATTCAGTATCTAACATCAGCTCTCAGTGCAAACCAGACCCCAAAACAGCATGGGAAGGAGAGCTCACACTCTTCTTCTTGACACATCCTGTTTTCTCTCTCTCTTTTTGTATATTTAGTTCTTTGGACGCAGACACTGTGTTTTAATGTTTGGTTGAGCATGTGATGCAATACAAGCTAAATATAATCCTGAAGACGCACAACCACCACATGCTCAAGGTTGGCATCTGCTTGGAACCCACAACTATGAAACTCGCTACCCGCCCTAGTCCCTAGGGCACTGACTCCCTCAGGAGGGCCCTGACAGGCGTTGCTCAGCCCGTGGCTTAAAGTGGCTCAAACATTTGCAGCATACAGGCAAATGCTTAACCGAAGATGGACTCTTTATCCCTTGGAAGCTCGCACAACAGCCTGAGGCTTGGGAGGCACTTAGGGGCTTTGTGGTCCTAAGACCCTCTAAGTGCCGCGGTTCCCCACCCTGTAAAATGGCAGTGATAAAAAAGGCAGGACATGCCCGGCAGGGTGTGGCTCAACTGTTGAGCGTCAACCTAGGATCCAGGCAATCGGGGTTCGATTCCCGGTCAGGGCACATGCCTGGGACACAGGCGCAATCTCCAGTCGGGGGCATGCGGGAGGCAGTCGATCAATGACTCTTTCACCATTGAGGTTTCTATCTCTCTCTCCCTCTCCTTTCCTCTCTCTGAAATCAATAAAGATATATTAAAAAAAAAAAAAGGCAGGACAGCTGCTGAGCACCATTCAGGCAGCACGTGGTGTGAGTAGCACCCCCTGGAGGGCACATGTTGAAGGAATGATTAAACATGAACCTCTTCTGGTGCCTGATGCTGGGCCGCACAATTCTGTTGTGAGGCTGTACGTGCACTTTGAGTCAGACAGTCTCAGGTTGAGTCCAGAGTCCCTTTCTTACTTAAAATCGTGTGACTCAGGCAAGTTTATTCACCTAGAAGTATCACTTTGATGTGTCACCTAGAACAGTGGCTGGCACATAATACTTATGGCATGCAATAAATAATTGTTGAAAGAATGTACATTTATGAGTTTTGGCTTTTTACTTTGTATAATGGGGACAATAACAATTCATGGGGATAAGTTACAATTAATTGAGATTTAAATATTTTAACGAATGTTTCCAAAGGCCTGGTCTAATGGAAGGAACTCAATAGGTACAGCTACAGTAAACATGTACCATGGGATAACTTGAATATATGACAATGTTTTGGGACCGAAGGTAGCATGTCCTGGGTCAGACTCTAAGCACAGAGTCAGTTTAGGAGCAGAACTGTACTAGATTATTTAAAATTGAATTTTCATCTCTCTACAGGACTGAAAGGCAAGGAAGAGAGGGAGAAACATTTATGAGAGTGGGTGCACAGCCCTGGCTGTATATTAGATTTGCAGGGGAGTGTTTAAAAATGTATAACTAGGTCAAATTCCTGGGTCATGGGTTGATTCTAGGATGTAACTAGGAGTGAGAACTCTGATGCATGGGCACCTACACATGCCAAGTGCTGTGTTAGATGCCAGACAGATATCTCCTTTAGTCCTCACAGCACCTCTACATATTAGATATTCTATTCCCACTTCACAGGTGAGGAAATCAAGGGCCAGAGGGTAAAGAAACATCTCCAAGGCCACAAACCTTGGATGGATCCTATAGAAACCCAACTGAGGACCACCTGCCTTTGAAGTCAGTGCTCTCTTCACTGTTTCACACCACAGCCCCAAGGATCCTGGAAGAAGAGCATGGAAGAGGGCATTGTGCCGGGGGAAGGAGACAGGGAAGTTTCCAGGACCAGCTGAGGTCTGCTCACCGGGACCAGCACAGCAGCATCACCAGACAGTGAGGTGAAGTCCAGAGCACCCTACATTATTCCCAGTGTCTCCCACTGGGCTGAGGCTGTGCCTGCCATGGGCTCACCTGGCTCTGTTTGTGAGGGGTGGGGGTGGGGCTGGGGGAGTACGGGGGTGGGGGGGGGAGCCCAGCAGGGTTGGACAGTGTGTGTCTGCTTCCTCACTTGGCAACGGGTCATTTACAGCAGACAAGCTTGGGGGTCGTTTTCCTTTCAAAATAAATTGGTATTTCCTGGTAAAATAGGAAGGAAATTCTTGAAAGTGTCAGAAATGGCGTTTCTAAGTCTATTTCTAGCTAAGAAAATTGGTTTTGAGGCAGTAATTAACAGCTTCCAATGTGAACCAAATCCAAAATGCTTACAAAATGTTTGAGTTGCATCCAAGGCAAACTGGCCCTCAGGAACGTTTGTAACTGTGACATGGACTGAATTCTCTTCCAGTCTAGGGACCAAATTTTCACTTGTGGATACCACCATTCCTTAACGAACTATAAAAGTTGAAACCCAAAGCTTGGATGGAGACAAACCCAGTGTTTTTGTTGGCCTGTGAGAGAGTTATGTCTTTACCTTTTAAATCTACCTTCAGAAGCAATTGCAGGGGGCTGGGATGGGAGTGGGGGAGTAGCACTTATAAATCCAGTTGCTTGGCTCTCCTGGGCTCAAGCCATACATTTGAATTGGTTGGCCGGTGTGTATTTCAACAATTGGATAGGCAAATAGCAAGACCTGTGTGAATAAAATCTCTGCACAATTAACTTAGTAATCATATAAGCAGCTTGGATTACCCATGGCTTTTATAAATTACCACTGAATTATCAGGAAGCAATCTATTTTCTCTGAGAGTTTCCTCATCTGTAAATAGAGGGGGCAGGGGCCAGACTGGATGATACCCAGAGACCTTTCCAGTCCAGAAAGCCCATGATTCTCTGAAATTCTACTTATTGAATTGACCCTTTAATCAGACTTAAAATAATGTTTCTTAAACTAAGGACTGGGCTCTAAAGTAGGGTTTAAAATGTATTATTGTGTATTAGAAACAGCCGAAACCTTGGAGCCAGCCGGATGTACACTCACATCCGAGGGTGTTCTGCCATTTCAGGCTTTTTTCCCTCCTCCTGGGAAATGAAGTGGTTAATCCGCTCCTCTCATCAAAACCTAAGGGAGGCAGGGAGGAAGTGTGCCCTCTGCTAACATTTCTTCTCTTGGGTCTGCATGCTTTCTGCTTGTCTAAGATTGCTGGAATGCCTTACCAAATGGAGTGAAAGAATTTCCTTCTCTTCTTATTTCTTTCTGTTGATCTTAGATATGAGAATTTTATTGGGAAAGACTACACACACACACACACACACACACACACACACACATTTGGCTAGTATTGTGTATGTATTAGTTACTTACTGTTGCATAACAAATTACCCCGAATGTTGTGACTTAAAACCACAATAAATATTTTTGCTTCACATAGTTCTGCAGGTCAAGAATGACTTAGCTGAGTGGTTCTGGCTCAGGCTCTCGTGAGGCTGTAGTTAAAATGCTCCCCACAGCTGCAGGCCTGTAGCTGTTTGAAGTTTGACCAGGGCTGGAGGACTCCCTTCCAAGATGACTCACCACATGGCTGTAGGTGGGAGGCCTCAGTTCCTTGCATGTGGGCCTCTCATTAGAGTGCCCCGAGTGTCCCCACGCCATGGCAGTTTGTTCCCTGAGAGTGAGTGATCCACGGGGAAGCAAGGCGGAGGCTGCAGTGTCTTTTATGACCCACCTCTGAGAGTCACACTGTCCTTTCTGCAACGTCTGATTCATTACACAGTTCAGCCCTTTCCAGTGTGAGGGGTGTGTGAAGATGAAGAGGTGGGGGCCACCTTGGAGGCTGGCTGCCACAGTGGGTGACTTGCTAAAGACTGAATTTTGTTTTCTTCACTTCTAGCAAGAGAACAGTCAGTGAGTCCCACTGGTGGTCTTTGAGGAACACTAAAGCCACCTCTCACTGTCACCCCCAGGTAAGGTATTATTAATCAACTTTTGTAGATAGAGGCTGAGAAAAGAAGATGGCAGGCAGGTAGGGATACCCTTTAATGCACAGATGTGCCAGCGCAGGACTTCTCCCGTGATTTTCTGAGCATTTACTTTGTGCTGTGGTTTACACAGGAGCACACTTCCTCCTTGCCACAGCCGGTGAGGTGGGACCTATTCATGTTTTCATTTTTTAGATGCAGAAACCCAGGCTCAGAGAAGTGGAATAACTTGCTTTATTTAATTAATTAATTTATTTATTTATTTATTTATTGAATTTATTGGGGTGAGATTGGTTAATAAGGTCATATAGGTTTCAAGTGCACATTTCTATGATACAAGATCTGTATATTGCACTGTGTGCCCACCACCCAAAGTCACATCATCTCCCGTCACCATACATTAGGCTCCTTCAGCCCCCACTCCCCACCCCCTTCCCTCTGGCACCCACCACACTGCTATGCGTGTCCACGCGTTTCAGTTTCATATCCCGCATGGGAGTGAAATCATGCGGTTCCTGATTTTTCTGACCGACTTATTTCACTGAGCATAACATTCTCAAGGTCCAGCCATGTTGTCGAAAATGGCAAAATTCCATCCTTTCTTACGGCTGAGTACACGCCATTGTGTCCATGCCCCACGTCTTCTCTATCCAGTCCCCTATCGCAGGACACTTTGGTTGTCTCCATGTCCTGGCCACCGTGAATAATGCTGCAGTGAACATAGGGGTGCATATAGCTTTGCAAGTATGTTTTGGAGTTTTTCAGGTAGATAGCCAAGAGGAAGATTGCTGGGTCATATGGTAGCTCTATTCTTAATTTTTTGAAGAATTGCCAGACTGCTTTCCATGGTGGTTGTAGCAATGTACATTCCCACCAGCAGTGAATGAGGGTTCCCTTCTCCCCACACCCTCTCCAACACTTGTTATTACCTGTCTTGCTGATAACAGCCACTCTAACAGGTGTGAGGTGGTATCTCATTGTAGTTTGGATTTGCATTTCCCTTATTGCTAGTGAGGTCGAACATCTTTTCATACATCTGTTGGCCTTTCGTATGTCTTCTTGGGAAAGGTGTCTCTTCAGGTCCTCTGCCCATTTTTTAATTGGGTGGTTTGTTTGGTGTTGACTTTTATGAGTTCTTTATATATTTTGGATATTAGACCTTTTTGGAGCTACTGTCTGCAAATATCACCTCCTATCTGGCTGGCTGCTTCTTTGTTTTATTGTCAGTGTCTTATGCAGAAGCTTTTCAGTTTGATATAGTCCCACCCACTTATATTTGCCTTTACTTCCCTTGCCTGTGTGGTCAAGCTCATAAAATGTTCCCTACGATTGAGGTCTGTAAGTTTAGTACTTATGTTTTCTTCTATGTAATTTATTTTTTCAGATCTTATATTTAAGTCTTTGATCCATTTTGAATTAATTTTTATACATGGGGACAAACTGTAATCTAGTTTTATTCTTTTGCATGTGGCTTTCCAATTTCCCCAGTACCATTTATTGAAGAGGCTTGTTTTCTCTATTGTGTGTTTCTGTTTCCTTTGTCAAAAGTTATCTGCCCATATACATGTGATTTTATATCTGGGCTCTCGGTTCTGTCCCATTGGTCTGTGTGTCTGTTTTTCTGCCAATACCATGCTGTTTAGATTATCATAGCTCTGTAGTGTAATTTGAGGTCAGGTAGTGTGATACCTCCAGCTTTGTTCTTTTTTTCTCTGGATTGCTTTGGCTATTTGAGGGCCTTTTGTGGTTCCATACGAACCTGATGATTTTTTTTCTATTTCTCTATACAATGACATTGGGATTTTCATGGGAATTGCTTTAAATCTGTATATTGCTTTGGGTAATATGGCCATTTTAACTATGCTGATTCTTCCAATCCTTAAACACAGAATAGTTTTCCATTTTGTTGTGTCTTTATCAATTTCTTTTAATAATGCTTTGTAACTTGCTTTAAATGGCGGAGCTGGGTTTTGATCTCGGGTAAGTTAACTTCAGGTCAGTGCTGCTCAAACTGACACATCCATATCCCCTGGGGATCCAGTTAAGATGCAGATCTGTTTCAGCCGATTCAGGGTTCTGCACAGCTGGCAAGCCCCCAGGGGACACTGACACTGCTGCTACAGGGGCCACAGCTGGAGTGAGGAGGCTGTAGAAGACCCTCTTAAGGATCACGAGGGGGTGAGGACTTCCAAGCAGACAGTACCTGGCACAAGTGGTTGTCAAACCAATGGCAAAACCTCTGCAGAGGGGAGCTGAAGCCCAGTCCCCACAGCCTCCTCTGGGAGCGCCTTACAGTTGTGAAGAGGAGGGGTGCAGAGGGAACCAGCCTCTGGGCCTTTCGGCTCCCAGGACAAAGATGAGGAGGGGTTTGCTTGAGAGGCTCCACTGGGAGGCCGGGAGGCCCAACCATGCCCTTTCTGAGGCCTCTGCCTTTTTCCTGGCGCCAAACCGTTCCAGTGAGGCACCCCCTGGAGATCCCTGAAGGCCATCTGCTTTGGGGGCGCATTTGGGACCAGGCAGGAAGCTGCATTTCCCAACCTCACCGCACACAGCTTTCTCTGTGAAGGCTCCCAAGTCGGGGAAGGAAGTAGGGGTAACAAGTTCTGCGTGTGGGTGTGGGGGAGCTGAAAAGGCAGCCCCAGCTGGGCGGGAGAACTCTGGTTTTCCCTTCCTTGTTTGTCCCCTACAACTGTGACACGAACACAAAGCCTCTAAGTACGTGTAGTACCTCCCAGAGAGACAAGATAATGAATATTTTCCTGAGCTCATCCATGAAGTTAACATATAATACATTCTTAATTGCATTTAAGAGCATTTATTCAACTGAGTGTAACTAGTAATTTCAGAGAGTGCCCAATAATACTGATGCTACAGCCCTTGGAGTGCTGTGCTCCAGAGCTCTGAGCGGTGCCTCGCTCTGGCTTCGCAGACAAACTGGCGCTTTCTTCCAGATCAGCGTCCTTAGCTCCTGTGGACTCTGTTCAGTCCGCCTCGCTCTTTGCTTTTCTAAGGCTGGGACCTGGTGGTTTCTTTCTTTCATCTCCAGATCACTTCAGTCACCCGCCGATGTGATTTCTAAAAGCCTGAGCAGGAACTTGAGAATCGTGCGTGAATCACTTTTCACCTCCGGGCAAACCTCCCTCCTCAGTCACAAAGCCCAGAGCCAGGAAGGAGCCGAGAGCGGACTTTCCCCTCGCAGGACCTCCAGCGAGCGCACGGGGCATGCCTCCAGCCTCTCCCATCTCCAGAGACGGAAATGCGGCACCCCCCACATTGCACAGCGAAGGAAAAGGGGCGAGGCTCTCCATCCCCACAGCAGGACACCCAGATCGGAACCATTTTTGAGAAACAAGCTGAGTAGGTTAGAGAAGTGAGTCAGAAATGCCCAGCAGCAAATGTAAAATGCACGTAAACCATGGTCCCAGTCACCTGGAAGTTTTCACAGCAGAAGGCTCCAAACCTTCTTGGCTGTCCCTTTAACACAGCTATATCCATTCAGAAGTTTCATACATGCTACTCTACCAATATACATGTCACGAAGCACACACATGAAAGGAATGAGGAAGGGCGAGAGTTCAGCCTCAGGGCCAGTTCTGCTCTTCCCTCCCCTGCTCTCCAGCTCCCCATCTGGGGTTACCTCCTGACACGTCTGCCTGCAGCTCACTTGGAGACTCCTGTTTGGAATTAGGACTGTCTGGGCTTTGCCATGTCATCAGCCACATAACCCTGGGGAGACTGTGTGGCTTTTTGAACCGTCGCAGATTGCTCATTTGTAAAATGTAGGAATAATAGTACCCGCTCGCACACTCGTTGTGAGACTTAAATAAGACGTTGCATATAAAGCATTTAGCACAGGCCTGACCCATGGCACGTACTTGTGTAATGATTATTCAGTGACTTGAGGCTCCCAGTTTGGAAAAATTTTCAATCCTTTGGAAATAAGGTGATAGGATATATGACTGTGTGTGACTGCCCCTGTCATATTGGAGAGCCGTCCAATAGGCCTGCCTAAGGGTCATATGGCACTATAGAGAAGGAACTTTGGAAACAACTAACTATTAATTAGGGCCCAGTTTCCTTAAGTTTGATGTTAACTAATTAAGTTGCATATGATTTTTGTCTGATAATAATGCCAATCAATTTTGTCCAGTGGAATGGATATCCATAGAGGTGATTATAGTTGTATTGCTTTGTTTTTTGCATCTATTAGCAATTTGATTCTAACAACCTGTCTTTTACTGCTCATATATGCCTTAATCTCATGTATCTTCCTTTGAAACAGGTTTACCATCCTGCTGTTTCCCTCATTAATTAGTTAAATAAATCTTTGACACATATACACTATATTATTGGGTAGAGAGTCATGTTTTTGCTTTTTGAAAATTATACTTTGACACCAATGAATTCATCTTTCTGGTTTAGTTGCCAGACCTGGGTTCTTTTGACTGCCACCAAAATATTAACTAAAAGAGCTATATTTGTATTTTCATAGCTATTCTGTCTCTTTTATTCCAATTTCTCCGTCAAGCTCTTGGCTACCAGGTACCTCAGCCAAACCTGAAATATTCTCAAGGAAAACAATTCCTGAATTTACTTGAATATTAAATTCTTACCTTCCTTTTAAGGCAGTTAGTGTTTCATTTTCACTCTGTTTAATTAGGAAGTAGTTACTAAAAAATTAATAACCGTGATTGCTTTTAAGTGGTGGGACTTTGGATGATTTCCCCCCCATTTTCTTTTTTACCATTGTTCATATTTTCTATAGCAGCGATGTGCTATACTCATAATGAAAAGGAAAAAACACCTTCACTTTTTAAGAAGTGCGCACCTCCCATGTGCATGGCTTTGGTAGAACTCAGCAGGGAAGACAGTGGTCAGCAGCTCCCTGCTCCTGCCTTTGTGGCAGAGCGCAAAGCCGTGAGCGTAGCGATGGAGCGGGGCCAGGAGCAAGCGCAGATCGAGGAGGAGCGGACTGTGCTCGTGGGGAAAGGGCCCGGCAGGAGCAGCAGGGCAGACCATGTCGGGGGACTAGCATTTGATAGCCCCAGTAGTTACTAATAGCTAAGTATCTAGTGTACATTTGTTACAAGTCAAGCACCTTCCCAAATCTGTTAAGCATCTCATTGAGCTCTTCATTTTTAAAATTTATTAAAAAACATGAGATGCATCATCTTAAACATTTGTAAGTGTACAGTTCAGTAGTGTTAAGTATATTCACGTTGTTGGAAAACAGATCATCAAGAACTTTTCATTTGCAAATCTGAATCTCTGTGCCCATTAAAGAACAACTCCTCTTTTCCCACTCCCCCTAGTAATCACCATTTTACCTTGTTTATATGAATCTGACTACTTTAGATATCTCATATAAGTGAAATGATATCATATTTGCGTTTCTGTGACTGGCTTATTTCACTTAGCATAATGTCCTCAAAGTTTATTTTGTAGAATGTGACAGGATTTCCTTCTTTTTAAGGTTGTGTACACACACACACACACACACACACACACACACACTGGAATATTATGTATATCTATATATATCACACTTTTGCGCATTTATCTGTCAATGAACTTTTGGGTTGCTTCCACCTCGTGGCTATTGTGACTAATGCTCTTATGAACATGACTATGCAAATATCTCTCCAAAGCCTGCAGTTCCTTTGGATATATGCCTAGAAGTAGGATTACTAGGTCAATTTAATTTTTTCGAAAACTCCATACACTTTTGCATAGTGGTTGTACCATTTTACAATCCTACCACCAGTGCACAAGGGTTTCAGTTTCTCTACTTCCTCATTAATACTTCCTTCCTTCCTTCCTTCCTTCCTTCCTTCCTTCCTTCCTTCCTTCCTTCCTTCCTTCCTTCCTTCCTTCCTTCCTCCCTCCCTCCCTCCCTCCCTCCCTCCCTCCCTCCCTCCCTCCCTCCCTCCCTCCCTCCCTCCCTCCCTCCCTCCCTTCCTTCCTTCCTTCCTTCCTTCCTTCCTTCCTTCCTTCCTTCCTTCCTTCCTTCCTTCCTTCCTTCCTTCCTTCCTTCCTTCTAGCAGCCATCCTAATGGGTGTGAGGTGATGTCTCATTACAGTTATGATTTAAATTTCTCTAATGATTAGTGATGTTGAGTATTTTTCCATATGCTGGTTGACCATTTTTGTATATTATTTTTGGAGAAATGTTTATTCAAGTTCTTTGCACATTTTAAATCAGGTTATCTAATATTTTGTTGTTGAGGTATAGGAGTTCTTTATATAGTCTGGATATTAACCTCTTATCAGATATATAACTTGAGAATATTTTCTCCCATTCTGCAGGTTACCTTTTTGCTGTTGATTATGTCCTTGATACGCAGAAGTTTTAAAATATGACATAGTCCCATTTGTCTATTTTTGCTTTTGTTGCATGTGCTTTTTGTGTCATATCCAGGAAACCATTGCCAACCCAATGTCATGAAAACTTCCCCTTATGTTTTCTTCTCAGAGTCTTATAGTTTTGGGCCTTAAATTCTGGTCTATAATCCACTTAATTTTTTTAAATGATATGAAATAATGATCCAACTTCATTCTTTTGCATGTGAATATCCAGTTTTCCTAGTACCATTTGTTGAAGAGACTGTCCTTTCCCCACTGAGAAAAGGGTACCTCTTGGCACCCTTGACAAAGGTCATTTGGCCACATATGCAAGTGTCTACTTCTGAGCTCTCCGCTCTCTTCCATTAGTGCACTTGTCTGTCTTTATGCCACTACCAGGCTGCTTTGATTAATATAGCTTCATAACAGGTTTTGAAGTCAGAAAGTAAGAGTCCCTAAAATTTGTTCTTCTTTTTCAAAATTGTTTTAGCTATTTGGGGTTCCTTGAGATTTCATATGATTTTTAAGATGAATTTATTTCTGCAGAATATCCCATTAGGATTTTTATAGGCATTGTGTGGACTTTGTATAGATTTCGGTCGTATGGACATCCTTACAACATTAAATCTTCTAATCCATGAATGTATGATGTCTTTCAATTTGTATCTTCTTTAATCTTTTCAAAAATATTTCCTAGTTTTCAATATACAAGTCTTTCACCTCCTTGGTTAGGTTTATATCATTTTTTTGATGCTACTGTAAATTGAATTGTTTTCTTATTTTCTTTTTAGGTTGTTCATTGTTGGTATACAGAAACACAGCTGATTTTTGTGCATTGACTTTGTATCCTACAACTCTGATAAATTTTTTGTTAGTTCTAACAGGTTTGTGTGTGTGTGTGTGTCATTTTTAGGGTTTGTTACATATAAGATTATGTCATCTGGGGAGAGATAATTTTCTTTCTTCTTAATTTAGATGCCTATTATTTTTTTTTTTCTCAACTTATTCCACTGGCTTTAGCACTCTTCATTTTATGGCTTAGGAAATTGAGGAATTAGGAAGTGTCTTACTATTGAACACATTTAAAACCTTCATTTCCCAAGGTTCTTGTTTATTGTGTTTTATGCACACACTTAATTTCAATGGAATCAACAGGAAAGCTGTCTCCCCCAATGTGGCCCAGAGCCCTTCCCAATACAAACTCCAATAGAGGACTTATGCCAAGAAAGCCCTGGGGACAACCAAGTTTGCCATATTGGAAACCAAAAATTGCTATCATTTTCTGAGACCTTATCTTATTTTCTTATCTCCTTTTTGGAGAAGCTGCTCTTTTAAAATTTTTAATCTCTAGAATGATACTCTCTCATATTTCTGCACACACACACCTCACCAATCTATAGTATTACAAAAATCAAGTCTTAAATATTTCATAATTATAATAATGCCAGGCACAGTGCTAAGAATTTTTAGTGGGTTATCTAACAATCATGTATACAACATGTAACATTATACAGTACTGTACGCCGTCCTTATTTCATAGATGAGGAAACTGAGGCTTGGGGAATTTTTGTATCTCACAGACTCTGAGTTTGCGAGTGATAGAACCAGAGTTTGAACCCAGGTCCCCCGGTCTTGAGCTCCTGCTCAGCAGCACGGCGCCCTATCTAGCCTCAGCCTTGCTCCTATTTTGTAGTGACCCTAACAGTGATTCCCAGAAGGCGTTATCAGCATGGGCTGTGCATGATCGAGTTGCTGGGATTTGCTTCTCTCTGGTTCCTCAGAGAGGCATATTCAGACATCTGGAAGTCAATTGGTTTTGAAACAAGAACAAACCCCTTGATATCCATATGGAGATTTGCTATCCTGCCTACACTTTAAATTAACCTTACTGATAGATTTCCTGCCAGGCTGAGTTTCATTTATTATGCATGTTCCTTTTGGTAGGTGGAAGGAAAAAATATGTGCAAATTACCCTCTAAATAAAGCAATATATAAGCCAGGCTCATACAAGTTTTAAAGTTTATTTTTATTTTTCAAGCTCTCCTGTACTCTTTTGAGGATAAATGTTTATTTAATAAAAAGTACTATCTTGAAATAAGGACATTCAATAGTAAACCAGGAGTGGCTTTTTCTCTTCCATTCATCATTGTCAGCTGAAGACATTCCTAGCCAGCAGCTGGGGTGAAATTTATGGCATCAAGATGGGTGAGCAGAGCCACTTCACTGGGCTTTCCTGAGCTGAAAGAAATTTCAGCCTGAAACCCCACCCTGTCTGGATTCTAAAATGTGACATCAAGTGACTTTGTCACAATAGTGGGGCCTAAGGCCTACTGTAGGGCTGCAAGTCAGGATCAGGATTACCTGGAAGCAATGTGGGAAATGTGTGCCCTGTGGGGGGATTCACCTTGGGGAATAAGGGAAAATAAGGGAAATTTTTGTTTTTTTTGACATTACCTAACATAGCAGTCATACAACCCAGTGTGTCTAGAAAACTCTTGGCTCTTGATGTTCTGGGGGGAAATACTGAAAAAGGAAATTTGAGTTAGTGGTACTCATAAATGACTACTTTATAATTGTCTTATTTAAACCAAGCTGGAGTTGGTTTCCAAAACAATTCACAGCTTAGTGTTTGCTCGAAAGAGCTTGGAGCTCTAGAGCTTTCTGCCTGACTGGGGAAAGTAATGACCCCGCTGATCAGTTACATACGACTGCTGATGGACCTGCGATTGCAACCCGCTCAGACCCCTGCTCCCTTTTATAACAAATATTTGAATACGCTTTTTACTATCCTAAATGAAATTTATATGTTACACATTAAAAAATAACTATAACAAACTGTCATAAAGGGAGAACTAAAAGGAATTTTCAGTAAGATGTGTATCTCAATTATATTTGTATCAAAATTCCAGAGAAGACTACTGGTAAAAGATAATTAAAGAAAACCAGACAGGTAAAATCACAACTCTCATCAGATATAAAAATGAGTATACATATATAGTTTAATTAACTCATAATTGAGGAACTAGGCAAATGTTATAACCTGTTCAAGAGAGAAGACACATTTATAAATCAGGAATCTTGAAATGATATACAAATATAGTCACAACTAGTTCCTTCAACAGTGGAGCAGAGAGGTCAGTTGATCCTCTGTGAGATAGGACAGAATTTGGAAGTCTGCATACTAAAATTCTTTTGCTTAGCTGCATTTTCCAGAGCTGTAGAGTAGTTCCTGTGGAATCAGAATCAGGTAACCCAGAGGGGGATGCTGTCAATAGAGCACAGTTTTCCACTGAAGTGCAAATTGTCCCCATACGTTATCCTTAATGCAATAATCAGACATTTGCCACTATAGGTAAAAACCCCCTGAATGAGGCATCTACACAGGCAGACTATCAGTTAGTTGAATTTTCACCTCAAGTATGTTGAACAGTGATGCTTCCAGGTAGTTTCTGAAATGGACCCAACCCTTGGTAAGTTTCTGAAGAAAGCATACTCTTCTCTCCACTTACATAGTCTACCTGAACTCTGAGAAAATTCAGTGCTTCTTAAAACTATTTGAGAACAGTGTATTTGTATGTATAAGTTGGGGTCTAGGCTCAGATAATTATAAATAAGTTTTCCACCTATATGAGTATCTGGCTGGCCATTCAAAAGCTGTGTGGGATATGGCAAATCCTTTATTGTGAGGATTTTCCTGCATGTTACAGGGCATCTACCACCCTGGCCCCACCCACTGAAGGCAAGTGGTACCCTCCAATCATGTGACAACCAAAACAGAAAGTCTCACGGGTTATTGCCACACTCCCTAAGGATGGAGTCCCCCAGCTGGAGAAGCTGACGTGTGCCGTGGGACCATCGCTTCCTCCCCACCTCCAGCAGCACCATCTGCTCAGCCGGGCCACCACGGAGAGAGCAGAGAAGAGGGCCTCACTGAGCAGGGTTAGCCCAGAAAGAATGTTTCATTTACAGAATTGACTCGGCTCCTCTGAATGCCTCTCTTCCAAGTTTAACTACCCAACAAGGCGACAGACAAGGGCAGTCCCTCACCGAAAGTAAACGCGCACTGGAGTTTGCTTCTGCCTTTCTGAAGAGTTCTCGCCTCGAGACCTGTGGCATAGAGTGGAGCAGGCTGGGGACGCAGACAGAGAACGGCTCGGTCAGATGACCACGAGGCTGGCCCCGGAACAGGCGAGGCGGCCCAGGGGTGCTGGGACTGCGCACTTGTCACGACTCCAGGGGCAGCTGCCACCCACACGCAGCCCAGTGTTGCCAGTTCTTCTGATTTTGATTTCAAAAGAAACAGCAAATCTGAAATTTTTGAATGAAATTTTTTAGTTCTTAAATGTTGGCTCATATATATATATATATATAGGACATGGATAGATAGATAGACACAATATATGCACATACATACATGCATACATATTTATATGCACGGCTCCTTATAGTTAGACTCATGAATAATAGTGACTACACCTTAGGTACTGACTAGGGCTCTGCTTTGAATTGGAATGAAACTATGAGATGGGTATTTTACCCCCATTGCAGAGATGAGGGAAAGGGGGCTCAGAGAAGTTAAGCGATTTGCCTGGAGACACCCAGTAAGTCGCCTAGCTGGGATTTTAATCAGGGCTGTTCCGCTCCTGACACCAGCTTGTCATCCGATCTGTGATGTCCTCATCATCTTTCGTGACTCAAAGACTAAAACAAACAACAGGAATAATTCCTGCTGGAGTTTGTGCTTATGCACGCATTTAAGTAGAATCAGTGCTTCCTGAAGCTCCTTGCTGTACGTCGCTGTCAGGAGCGCAGGGGGCCGTCTGTGGAAGGAAGAGCATCTGAGGTTTGTGAGGTTTGTGAGGTTTGCATGAGCTGAGTCCTTCGCTGTGTGGCCTGCCATCCATCAAAGCTGGTGCTGAGAATGACTGAATCCCAGGGGGTTGCTTGTGAAAACGTTAAAAGCTTTAATTGAAAGGATCTCCAACACAAGGCACAAGTAACTTTCTCATTTTAAATTCCTGTCTTGCCTCCAGATGCCCTGGGCCCCGCCAAATGCCAGGTCCAGGTCATTCCGCTGTACTTAAGCCTTAGGCCCCCAGCAGGGCCTTTGATGACACTCAGCTCGGAGTCCTGCAGAGCCCCCAAGGGGGAGGGACACACTGGGAGCAATGTCATCTGTCAGGGTCTAACCTCTCTTCTGTGAAAGTCTGCAAATTAAACCAGCCTTATGAAAAATGAGGACATTTAATATTTAAAATGCCCTGATTGGGAGGCTCGTATAATGAAAAAGATGGGCTTGGCACTACCTAAAGGGCATTTGTTGTAACACAGCAGCCAGCATCCCATCAGAAGCTTTTTTCATGAGCTTCATGAAAATCCTTTCCCAGCTTCCTGTCTTTGTTTGTTTGCTCATGCATTCACTCATTTATCCATTCATTGCCCTGAGGTCAGGGTGTTACCCAGGCTTCCATTCTATATAGCAGGCAAGTCTTTTTCCAGATCTGTTTCTGGGAAGGTGTTCATAGTTTCCCCAGACTGCTGGAGGGGACCATAGAGCAAAAGTAGTTAAGAATTCCTGAGTAAAATCCCTCATACATAAGCTTTTCAAACAAACAACAAACCAACCAAACAAACATCCTGCCCAAAAAGGTTTTCATTACATCCATAATGCATGGTTAGTAACAACAAAGTAGGAAGAAAAAAGATAAACAAAAACAAAAATCTTGGTGTTTCCACTTAGAAGTATGTGTTATTCAGGGTAAGCTGCAGGAGAAGACGTCAGTAGTGTCACTGAAATGTTCTCTGACCCTACCGAGAAGTTAGGTGAGGCTGGCCCCCAAATTTGTTACATTTGCTATCCTTACAGAGTCTGGCACAAGGTGATTGTTCAGTTGCCTAATCTCCCTGTGGACAAAATGTCTTTGGTGGATAGCTAAGATTGTTAAAAAAGTTATTATCTGTATTTAGAATAATATTTGAATAGTTTAACAATTACACACCAGTATATACTCTGAACTTAAAATCCAAAGCAATTTAGGACTGTTTCCTATATGCATATTTCAAATCATGTACCATTATGTGGAGCCCTTAGTCTGCTTAGGGAGGGAGGCAGAGACTACAAATGTGGGAATGAAATGCAGGGACGCACAGTTGTGTAAATGAAACCTAGACTGTTTCTGGGAACATAATTTCATGAATAAAGATGATCTGGCATTTCTGAACTGTGTATTTTAAGATTAATATTTCTCAATAGTACTTGTCAAAGTGAGTGGCAGTAGAATCCATAATAAGTACTTTATTGAATTACATTTAGTTTAAATATAAATTTTAAAAGGCACCATGAATTCTCAGGTCGAATTATGTCACCCTAAAGTTAATTAGTTTTGCCATGATTAAAAAGCAATTCTTTTTAATTTGGCAAAATAGAGGTTTGTGTTTCTAACAATTCAATCATTATTTAATTAATAAAATTTATTTCTAGAGCAGTTTTAAGTTCACAGCAGAAGTGAGCAGAAGGTACAGAGAGTTCCCATATACCCCGTCCCCACACACGCACAGCCTCCCCCCACCGCAGGGTGCATTCGGCTTAATTAGTGAATGTGCATTGACACATAATTATCACCTAAAGTCCTTAGTTTACATTGTGGCTCACTCTTGAGGTACATCATATGGGTTTTGGCAAATATATATATCCACTATTGTGGTATCATACAGAATAGTGTCACTGCCCTAAAAATCCTCTGTGCTCCGCCTGTTTATCGCTCCCTCCCTCTGGCAACCATTGTTTTTATTATCTCCATAGTTTCGCCTTTTCCAGAATGTCATATAGTTGGAATTATACTACATAGAGTCTTTTCAGATTGGCTTCTTTCATTTAATAATATGCATTTAAGTTTCCTCCATGTTGTTTCATGATTTGATAGCTCATTTCTTTTTAGCACTGAATAATATTCTGTTGTTTGGATGGACCACAGTTTTAAACCCATTCACCTACTGAAGGACACTTTGGTTGCTTCCAAGTTTGGACGATTGTGAATAAAGGTGCTATAAGCATCTAGGTGCAGGTTTTTTTGTAAACACAAGTTTTCAATTTATTTCAGTAAATACCAAGTTCCTTACAGGCCTCAAAGGCATTATTTTTTAAAGTTCTAGAAAACTAAAGTACTGTAGTCAACAGTTCTGTTGGTCACACGCCTCAGCCTCTTCATCTCAAACTGAAGTCAGAACAGACAAGCCCACTTTTTCATTTTTTCTTTCCTTTTCTGAGCTTCTTTGCAGCATTCACTGAATATTATGCATCAGGCAAGGCAAGAAAATATACTTTTGCTTCTGATTTTTTTGAATCAAGAATCTACTTAGCTATTTTAAAAGATCATTTTTCAAGAAGAAAATTGAAAGAAATCAGCAGGTTGTGTTTCTACATTTGCATTTCTCATTTCCCTATATGTCTATTTCAAATCCAAGTCCATCAACCCAGAATATGAAATGGCACCAAAAAAAGTTTATCAAAATTACTCTCTGTCCCTGCACTCTATAGGAAAAATGAACTCCCCCTCCTTAGAAGATAAAAATCTAATCGGCTAACCCCTGGCTGGTGGCTCAGTTGCTTCAGTGTCCTCCCATGCACTAAGGGGTTGCCGGTTGGATTCCCATCGGTTCAGGGCACATCCCTGGGTTTCCCGCTCAATCCCCAGTAGGGGGCCTGCAGGAGAGAACCTATCAGTGTCTCTTTCTCTTTCTCTTTCTCTCCCCCCCTTCCTCTCTAAAATCAATAAAAACATATTCTAAAAAAAGAAATCTAATCTGCTAAGAATCAAATGATAGGTTTTGTACCAGTGGGTGGTAAAGGTGGTGCCAATGGGCTATAGAAGTACATTGATGATGTCAGTCAATACACTCATTACATTCGTTGTAATTATTTGTTTATTGCCTTTCTTTTCTGTGAGACTGTTAGCTCCCCAAGATCAGGGACAAGGCCTGTCTGTTTACTCTCTGGCACATAGTCAGTATTTCAATATATATTTGTTCAGTGTCCTTGTAGCAAGTTGTCCTAGTCAAGTCCATACCCCTCAACCTCTCCTCCTCTCACTCTGGACAGTTCCGGAGGGGCTGTGGCTTCCAGCATCTCTGCACATGGAGCCATTCTTTAGCCTTGGAGCAGCTCAGCAGTTGGAGGCAGATGGGCAGTGCCAGAGAATTGGCATCTGAAGAACAACTCACATCCAGTGCGGGTGGCAGGTCTGTGCCCTTCAGTAGGACACTTCTGAGCATGTGCCACTCAGGCTCTCAGGGGGTCTTCGGTGAGGCTGAGCCGCAGTTGCTCATTGCAGTAAACTGCCCATTAAAACAACATTATTGGCTTTAATTCTTTCTTTGTCTCCACGCTACCCCCTCAAAGTGCTTCCTGGGATCTCTTCTTAAATAACTTTTTAGACCCAACTCCCTTATTCTGGATCTGATTTTAGAAGAAGCATAAACCCTGGAGTGTGGTAAGAGAGGCCTGACACTGCTGTGGGGGTGCCCAGGGGGTGGGGATTGTTTCAATGGGGTCTGGGGGGGGCCCTGAGCGCACCAGTAGGAAAAGTTGCTTCAGGCAGAGGAAACAAAGGCACAGAGGTGCTGAAGAGCACAGACTGCTCAAGGAACTGTGTGCAATCCAGTCGGAGGGAATACGGGTGGAAGAGCATCTCAGCCTGTTCCAGAAAGTACCCCAGAGCCTCACACAGCCCAGCAAGGGGTCAGGTCTCTCCTGCCCCTCTCATCCTAACTTCAGCTCCAGTCACTCACTCTTCTTATACCAGTACTTTCAAATGTCCAGACATTGGGGTTTTGGTTGGAAGAATCAAACACAGAAGCGCATAAGCTGTGGAAGCGTCCTATGGCAACCTCTGACTAACCCACGTTCTCTTCTGAGCATGGCTCTTTCTGCTTGAAGATTTTAATTCATGTTTGCTGAGCTTCTGTGACAGGGTGAGCAGTAATGCTTGCTTTTTCTGAGAGCTTACAATCTAAACACGGTGTCTAGGGCTCAACCCCGATAGGGAATTTCCTGCCTTCTGTTAGAGGCTAATATTAAACTTAAAAAAGGAATAGTGTCTCCTGGAGTCAAAGAAGGCAACCCGAGCTAACTCTACTTGGCAATCCACTCCATCAGTTCCTGGGCAAGCACAATGAAAATGTGCGTCCTGCGCACTCTCTCCCGTGTCCTGGAAATTGTCCCCCTCGAATGAAATGTTCTGACAAGTCGCGCATCGCCAGCACTGACTCAATTACAGCCTCTCCCATGATCAACAGCTGCTCAATGAATGGGAGCTGAGGACCAAAGGACAGGGGAGTGGCAGGAGGGCGGGAGCAGAATAATTTGGTCATTTTCGCAGCATAGGAAAGCAGTTTAGGAAAGAAAATGAGCACTTCTGGAGCAGGTATACAATATTGGAACATAACAGAAATTACAGAAGTTATTAGAACGCGCAAGGGAGTTGTGGGGAGAGAACACTGCGCGTTTCAGCACAGCACGAGCTGGTCTGCATGGTTACGCTCTGCTCTATACTTAGCTTTGAAGAAAACCACAAATTACGATGGCTGAATAGAGCTTCTGAAAATGGAAACGGCAACACTGCAAGTACGGAACAGTGCTGGGCACAGCACCCTCCCCGCCATCCCCAAACTGGGGTGGCCGTGGAGAACCCTGAAATTCCTCCCTTCTCTCCCACCCACAGGGATTTCAGCTGCGTCCTTCATGAACCCATTACTCTAATATTGTTTGTGTAATAAATACAGCTTTGTTTTGTTTTTAAACTGGGAGCTTCAATCAAAGGCTGGGGTAGAAAGAAAGCTGCTGGGGTACTTAAACCAGGTTAAGTATTTTGAGAAGAGATTAATTTAAAACACATCTGGACCCAGAAGAAAATAATGATAATCACATTTATTGAGCTCTTTGTATGACCAGGGCAGTGTTCTATAGCCACTCTGTGTCTTGACTAAGTTATTCTCACAACCACTTTATGAAGTAGACACTGTTTCTAACCCATTTTATAGATGAGGAGACTGGGGCATAGAAAGACTAAATAATTTGCCCAAGGTCATGTGGCTGGTAAATGGCAGAACCAGGGTTTAGTCAGTCTCAGAGCCCTTGTTCTCAGGCCACACTGTAATGCCTCAGAGCCCGTGCCATGGACTGAATGTTTGTGTGTGTCCCCCCCCCCCCACACCAATTCCTGTTGAAGCCTTAATCCCAATGTGATGGTATCTGAAGGTGGGACCTTTGGAAGGTAGTCAGGTTTAGATGTGGTCATGGGGGTGGAGCCCCCAGGGTGGAATTATTACCCTTAGAAGAAGAGGAAAAGACAGCAGGCTTCCTCAGTCTACCATTGCGGAGGCCGCAGCGAGGGGGCGGTGGTCTGCAAGCCAGGAGGGGGCCCTCATCAGGAACTGAATGTGCGGGCACCTTGGTCCTCAACTTCCAGTCCCCAGACTGTGAGAAATAAATGCCTGTTGTTTAAGCCAGCGAGTCTTTGGTATTTTGTTATAGCAGCCCAAGCAGACTAAGACAGACCAAGCTGTTACAACCAAGCTGTTACCAGGGAGTCAGGGACGTGTAGGCAGAAGGGCTTCTGCTCAGCCTGGGGATTTGTTTCAGGTGCTGGTCTGCGAGGACCGTGCCTCCTGCGGGTGGGGTTGTCACAGAGCCTCTTGGCTCAAAGGCGATGTAGGGAGGGCCCAGATGTGAGCCAGAATTCTGTAGAAAGCTGGGTGAACTAGAGGTTGGTACCTTCCTGATTATCAATGGTCACTTCATTCCTGAGCAAAGCGGCAATTAAGAGCTAAACATGCCTGAGGTTCCGGGTGGAATCAGGAGGAGCAAAGCAGCGGTACCCCCCCCCATTCGCTCTCACCCCCTGGAACAAGGTGCCAGTCAAGGCCCGTGTTAAACAGGAAGGTTGCTGCTTGAGGTGCCTCCGCATGGCCCTCCCAGCCTTCCCGGGAGCCCCCGTCCCAACTGATACGTCTCTAACTCAGCTCTTTTTCTTGACGACACATTTAATGACACCAATGTGGTCATTCACTGAGAATTAAAAGACATTCACTTTGTTACCAAATCCTTGCCACAAAGAACAATGCTGCTCTCATATCCCTGTGCATATGTGCCCTTGTGTATGGGCGATTTTCCTTCTTGGCAATAGATACTGAGAAGTGAGGTTTTTAAGAGGAAGAGTGTTTTAATCTGAAAGGCATTTCAGGTTTGCTTCCTAAATAGGCTCTGACAAATCCCTTTCCACGGGTACTGCAGGACCTACGGCTTTCCCAAGCGCAGGGTGTTCTTCCCAGGGAGGAGCCAGATGCTCACTCTCCCACCGCCCCTTGCATTTTGAGAGACATGTGGTGTGGGCCCTGCCAGTTAGACACCACAAAGACCTCACACCCATGAGGCAGAGACACAGGCCCCGCACAGAATCCAATCTGCTGAGGTATCTGCACACACTTCCAGCTTCCAGACATTCCAGAGGCAGTCATGCCTCATTCTGGAAACTGCTACCATAGGATAGGATTTCTTATCAACCCCTCATAAGCAGGAATTGATCTCTTAAGTGCATTCACTTCTGTTTATCCCACCGCCTCTCCTCCAGTTGAGATCACCATGACCTCTTGCTGGGATGGCAATGAACTTCCATCTGGTCTCCCGACCCCAGAGTGAGTAAAATCCATTTTTCACCCTCCAGCCTAAAGGATCTTTCTGAAACTCCAATCTGATCATGTCACCCCGCTGCTTTTCAAACCTTTCATTTTCCCCCTCTGCCCAGGCTGACGTTTCTATTTCTTAAGCTGGCCCACAAAACCCTCCAGGGGCCTAGCTCAGCTTCCCTCCGGGGCCCACGTCTGCCTTCCCTTCTCATTCTGCAGTCCAGTCACACTGCACATTTGTCAGGTCCTTGACTGTCCCATGCTCTTGCTCACTTCTGGGCTTTTGCAAACACCGTGACCTCCTCTTTCTTCCCTTCTCCTTTGCCTGCAAGCTTCTTGTTCTGCAGCTGTGAGTTTAGATGTTGCTTCTCTGATTGCCCGAGACTAGATTAGGTGTCCTATCCCTAGGTTACCAGAGCATCTTGTAGTTCTGTTTGTTTTATCTCTGTTTCCCACTAACTTACTCAAAGGTAGGGACAATGTCCACTTTGTACCCTGTTACATAATCAGTGTCTAACGCAGGGCCTGGCACATAAAGTAATAAATAAAAATTTGATGAATTAGCAAATAAATAAGACAGACACTATTATCACCCATTACTCATTGGGTAACTGGGGCTTAGAGTGTCCATTTTCCTAATGCTATGAGGTTAGTTAACAGTAGACCTGGGACTAGAACATAGATCTTCTGACTCTTGATATATTTTCAACAATCCGCGTTGCCCCCTTCAATGCAATTGATCTCTCCTCTAGACTTAATAAACAGCATTATGATGTCCAAACACTCCATAAGGCAGGTTCCTCAACCTCAGCACTACAGACATTTTGGGCTACATAATTCTTTGTTGTGGAGATGTCCTTTGCATTGGAATACCTTTAGCAGTATCCTTGGCTTCCACTCTTAGATTTTAGTAGTATCTCCCTCCCTCCAGTTGTTTCCAGCCATAGTCAAACATGCCCTGGGAGATAAAATATAGCCTTTCATTGTGAACCAGTGCTCTCAGGATACCAGACACCATTTGTTCAACTTTTACAGCTTTGAGTTGAGAGCATAAGTCTCAACACAGACATATCCAGGTACAAAGATGGGAGGCAAGAGTAGGCCTCTGTCTAAGTAGTAATCTTAGACCTTTTAAGCCACAGGTCTTAACCTCACTGAGCCTCAATTTTCTCATATAACGCTCAAAACTGTAGGAAAGATTAGAGAGAATGCACGTAAAGTACTTAAGAAATTACATTAATCAAACTAAACAACTGCTTTCTTTTGGCCTGTAACTAGTGGATGAGCTCACCACAGCACACATAAAGAAAAACATAAAAGAGACAGCTGGAGACTCAGAGTGGGATGGGAGGCACTGACAGCAGGAGGCTTTCATATGCTGGGAGGCCAAAAAGAGCCCCAAACTTCAGGAATGAGGAGTCTGACATGTGAACTGACAAGGTTATGGGCATGCTGCCTCTTATTTATTCTTTTATAATGTCATGGTTTTACGAAGAAAAGAATGAAGAAAAAGTTATGCTTAAGGATAAGCTACAATTTTTTAATACGATTACATACCCAACATTGAATTTGGTGGGAGTTGGGCTGTGGGCCTCAGTATCTACTAGCAACGGAGTCAGGTGAATTGTCAATTGCTCACACTCTCTTTCTCCTGTACGAATTTTTAATGCATGTTTATTTACTATTTCACATATTGTGTTTGTCTGCAAGATTCCTTAAAGTTTGAACAGCAAGTCTAGAAAAACGATTTTCCTTCTAAGCATCTACCATTCTTTGCTGACTTCCTACCCTAAGGCTACAACGCTGCTCCAGGAAATGCTTCTCAGGGAATCCCACCCGTTGTCATCCCTGCTGCTCAAGGACTAAGCTAAAGGGACAACAGCATTCCCGCTGGGAGGGTAGAGCTCAGGGGCACTCCCTCCTCCAGCTCCCCCCTCCCCCCTCTTCCTTCCTCTGTGACCCCCTCCTCTCCCTGCCTCGCTCCCCTCCATCCCTAGGGAGATGCTCCAAGATGCAATCTACATCCGCATACTTAGGCCTAAGGCTGTCTACCTCCCGAAACCTAGGCCTGAAAATAAAAGGAAATAATGTCAACCAGAAGACAAGCATTGAAATGCCCACTGTTAATAATAGCTCGAACCTGGAGCCATCTCCAGAGTCCCTCACAGTGGAACGGCCAGATTGCGGTGACTGCAGAGCAAACTGCGACTTCCTGCAAAACTGCAACTTTTTGCAAAGACGGGGATGAACCTACTGTTCAACGAAAAAGGGACGGCCCAAAAGACTGCACCCCGGACTCCTCAATGAAGAAAAAAGCCGCAAAATGCATCGCTGCTGTGAGAAGTCAGCCTAGCGGGAGTCCGGGTGGTGGTACCCCCCTGTCAGGGGTGGGGACAGGAGGGTTTCTGGGCGCTGATTGCGAATGTGTTCACTTTGTGAAAGGAGATTCCCGAGCTTTTCTCTTAGGGCTTGTGCATCTTTCCACATGTAGATTGTCCTTCCATCAAGCACTCACTAAACAAACCAACAAAAATAAAAACAAAGATATAACAAGACTCCCAAATTTCAAATACTTTAATTTCTTTGAGAAAGCCTTTTACTTTAGGCCCTTCTCTCTCTCAAGAAGATAATAGATTTATAACAAAATTGTCTAAGCTTTAGCAACACTTTTCAGAAACTAGAAGAGCCGAAAGACTTGGGCTCCAGCTTCCACTCAGGCCCATCGATTCCCGTGAACTACGCGTCAAGCCCGGAACGTCACCGCTGTAGTTTCTTCCTGCTTTGACTTTGTCCTGCACAGTAAGGGAACAGGCCTAGGAAGCGAAGTGGCTTACTCAGGGCAGTGTGTTCTTTAGACATAAATTGGCATCAGGCTCCACACATAAGTGAAATCACATGGTACTTGACTTTCTCTGGCTGGCTTGTTTCTCTGAGCATAACACTCTCCAGGTCGGTCCATGTCACAAAAGGTAAGGTTTTCTTTTTTCCAGCGGAGTGGTATCCCGTTGTGTACATGTCCCACAGCTTCTTTACCCACCATCTACTGATGGGCACTTGGGCTGCTTCCAGATCTTGGCTATTGTAAATAACGCTGCAAGGAACATAGGGCTGCATATAGTCTTTCAAATGAGTGTTTCTGGTTTCTTTGGATATATTCTCAGAAGTGGAATTGCTGGGTGGTCAGGCAATAACAAAGTGGAGACAGACTTCTGGATACAGAGAACAGACTGACAGCTGTCATTAGGGGAAGGGGTCAGGGGTTGGGTGACAAGGGTGAAGGGATTAAGCAAAGCAAAAAAAGAAAGACTCGTGGACACAGATAACAGCATGGCAATTGCCAGGGGGAAGGGGGTGGGGCAGGTAGAAGAGGGTGATGGGGGAGAAATGGTGACGAAGACTTGACCTGTGTGGTGAGCGCACACTACAGTGTGCAGATGATGTATTGTGTACCTGAAACCTATATAATTTTATTAATCAGTTACCCCAATAAATTCAATTAAAAAAAATGTAAAAACTTATCCCAAGAATGAAAAAAATAAAATAAAATTGGCATTAAAAGAAGTCTCAAAGTGAATGTGGCTGTGGCAGTTTGTGGCCCAGAAGCCCCATGATTTCTCCTTCTGTTTAATAATGAAGTTACTACAGAGAGAGAAGCAGCTGCGTTGATTGTTATATAAATACAGAACTTTAATTAGTTTGCTCCATTTACACAAGAGATGATGCCCTCACTTGGTTATTGTGACTCTTAAGCCAGATTCCCTTTTAATTGGCACTTATAAGATAGCTTCTCCTTGAGTCTTAGGAGATGTATTAGGAGAGTGTAGGTTATGCTTCTATAACAAACAGCCCCCAAGTCCCAGTAGTGTAAAGCAGCTAAGGTTCATAATTATGCCACGTGTCCATCAAACGTCAGCAGGAGCTTTGCTCCACTCTGTATGGTTGTCTGTCTGGGCACCAGGCTGAAGGGATGGCCGCTCTGGACCGTGGCTGGTTGTGCCGGCCACAGTGGGAAAGAAAATGCTCTAACGCGCCCCACTGGCTCTTAAACCTGTGTCTGCAAGTGACACACTGAACATTCCCTTCTATCTCCCCATCAAAGCAAGCCTCAGGACCACCGCCCACCTCTGTTGCAGGGAAGTGCGATCCGACCTGGGGTCTGGGGGAGGTAGAGCTGGGATAGAGCTAAGTCCCCAATTCTGCTGTGATGGGTTCTACAACCACGAGCGAAATGGCTATCAACCAATTTTACCAGAGGCCGATTGACGAAAACAAGAGTTCAGTTCTCGCAGCTTCTCATCAATGGCATATTGCTAGGGCGTCACTGAGGCCTGCTGTGTTTGGGAGCCGCTCTAAGGGCTGTCTGCAAAGGAACTGAGGCTGAGTCCCTGGGAGCCCGTGTTTCCTCCTGGGCTCGGCCACCCTCACTGTGGCCTGCACGAGTTACAGATACAACGGAGCGAAGACCAACGCTGCAGAAGGTAAACATAGCCTGGTGGCTGTAAATAAAACTCTTTAACTCTAATTGAAAGGATTTTTCTGAAAGGCATGAAGTGGTTCCATCTACCTTCCTGCAAACAGTTCAGTGGGCTGAATGATCGATATTCCTCTAAAGTGCCCAGGAACCATTTTGACCAAAGGCAACTAAATAAATGAATTGCCCTCCAGGGCTATAGCATCGAACCCTTTAAATGAAGGCAGCTTCCACGGATGCAAATGAAACTCATCCCTTGTGGGTGTGTAAGCGCTCAACATCACTGAGGACAGTGCTTTTAAGTAGGAGGGAGAATAAACCAATTTTGTTGGGGCTATAATCTCTGATGTTAAATTAAAAAGAAAAGAAAAAATAACTCGATAGGCAATAGCTTGTTTTGCATGGCGTTCTCCTTTTATTTTCTTTGCACACAACCTAACCATAAAATCATCAGTACTGATAAATTAAAGGGGCACTGTGCCAGGCCTCACTCTCCAGCCCCTCAAAGCTATCACTTTCTGCACTGGGTTTCAAAGGATATTGTCTTTGGCAAGTAGCAAATAAATATTTTATAAAACAGCATCCAGTTAAAACATGCATTTAAGCAGACATGGGTCAAAAAGCAGAACTAGAATAAAAGTAACATCTATTAAAAACACACACATACAACACAGCTTGGCTAGTTCGCAGGTTTTGCTAGCTAGCATGGGTTTGCCCTGAAACTAAGTATCCTGTTCAAGTGCTATCACACTTCAAACGATGCCAGGCTTGGAGACCTGCTCGACAACCTGAAGTAACGTTACTACCTGGAATATATCTTGCGATACCTCTGTGGTAGGAATATAGTTGATGCACAACCGCCATGTAATTGGTTAGTTTGGCTGTCCCGGTGTTTGTGTGTGTCACACCGCCAGACCATGCGTGGACTATGCTTGCAACAAGGAATACAGCCGATCTAGGTTATGAATGAACTTCCTATTTGTTCAATTCTTAAAGCAAAAATGTTAGATGAAACTATTAAGTGTGGAACGTAAAAGCGAAAAGGTGACATTCAGATATCATTCTGGAATATTAAAGTTTCCGTGTGACTGGCTTGTAATGGAGATGTGAAGTTTGAGGACACGCCAAGGGTGTGGGCTCCGGGAACAGAAGTCCAGGAAGGGCAGACAGTCAGGGGCAGACAGTGGTTTAGCCGGGCTGGGCAAAGGCTGGGGGACGGCGTGAGGAGCACTGTGGTCAGGGGGGCTGGGAGCAAACAGAATGGGAGACAGTCTTGCCTGGCAGAGGCAGTCCAGGTCCCTGAGGGCACTCCAGGGGAAAAATTGCTCTGACACCCTCTGGAGGACTTTTGTCCTTCCAATCTTACTTGCGTGCTGTGGTCCACAATAGAAGTCCTGTCCTTCGGGAACTGAATGTCACCTTCATCCTAAGAGCTCTCTAGTTGGAGGCAAAGGCCTGGCCTTCGGCCTAACTTGGACCTCTAAGGGGCATCTCTGTTATTTGCATGTGTTGCCTCAGAGCCCAAGCTTGGCACATACAGGTGTTGGATAAATATTTGTAGAATAAATGAATGTTGAATAAAAAATGTGAGCAGGATGGAAAGTGGAGCAAATGGTGGAGGCACTTCTCTTCCATCTGATGGCCCGTTGTCAACAAACCTTCTGCTCCAGACCCCGGCCGTGACGGGCACCTCCTTAGCAAAGCCAGCCCTGCCAGAGTGGCAGAGGGTTCGTTCTGTCCTTCGCTGGGTTCCCTCCATATGGTGGCCTTTGTTCGCAGTTCACTTTTAGTTTTGTTGAAATAATTTTCTAGGCCCAAGACGGAGCCGTCCCTGCCGGGTTGCCACGTTAGCAAACCGGAGCTGAGATCACTTTCATGTTCCTGTAAATGCTCCGCTTGACTAGAGACTCACTCTTGCCAACCCCCAAGGCCAAGCCGGCTCGGGGCCCTCTCATCCAAGCAAGGGCGGCTGTGTGGCCCGCTGATCGGACAGTTTCTATTTTCTTTCTCGTTCTTTATTCTTTATCCTATAAAGCTTCCACCCTCCCTCTGCCCCCTTTTCAGTTTGTGAAGGGTTAACTAAAGTTTGCTTGTATCACCTGAATCATCTCCTTTATTCATTTTTAACAATTCTGACATAAGAGCACAGGCACCTTTGTTAGTGTTGACGCTGCCGCAAGGTAGCTGGTTAAAAATGTCAACACTCTCAGGTCAGAGGGACGAGCAAAGGTGTGAGTGGAATTTCCTGGGGAGGAGGTGTGGAAGTACACGGCACCCTCCTAAATTACAGCCATCCTACCACCCACTAGTGAAGGGTAAGGTGCTCAACTGTAAATGCCAAAAGCTGCAGAAAAGCACCCATGTGTGACCTTTCAAATGAGTCTGACAATGATCACAGTTGACACTGTAATGACCCTGGCCTCTCAGAGATTGTGCTTACCTTCAAACACCCAGCTAAAATCTGGAGCAGAGGGGCATGGCACTTTGAAGCTGAAACCTTAGATTAATTTTTTAAAAAAAATATTGTATATCTTTATTGATTTCAGAGAGAGAAAGGGAGAGAGAGAGAGTTGAAACATCATTGATGAGAGAGTCGTCATTGATTGGCTGCCTCCTGCAGGCCCCCAACTGGGGATCGGGCCCGAAACCCTGGCATGTGCCCTGACCGGGAATCTAACCTTGATCACCTGGATCCTAGGTCAATGCTCAACCTCTGAGCCACGCCCAGCCAGGCTTAGGTTAATATTTTTTTGTTACCAAGAATATAATTACAAAAGAAATGTTGATATTTTAAAATAGTTTTCAAATACTCCAGGCCCTAATATACGTCTTTTTCCCCAAAGCACATTGGAGACATCACAAGCTGACATTAGCATCTTCTTGCCTTTATAAGCATCCTTGCGAGTTTATTGTGAGAACACTACTTGAGGAGCAGTATTTTCAAAATATGCTGTGTCTACCTCTGATGAAGCTCTTGCCTCTTTGCTCTCTTGGCTGGATCAATAGTGGGTACCAACATAATACAAGGTATTTCTGGGATGGAGACAGCCTAGCACTGGGGCCAAACCAAACATCTTGCCTCTAAACTTCCAGTTTCAAAAGGATTCTTCAAAGTCCTCAGCAGCTGCTTTCACTTTGGCTGTACATTAGAATAGTCTGTGTTTTAAAAATATGGATACTCCGAGCCCACGGAAGACCATGTGTAACTTTTTGGGGGGGGGCGGGGGCTGGCATTTGCTTTATCAAAGCTCCTATGTGAGTTTAACCCAGTGCTATGGTCTAAATGTTTGTGTCCCCCACAAATTCATACATTGAAATCTTAATTCCCAATGTGATGGTGTTAGCTTATGTTCACTTCTCAACGACTTTTCTCAATAAGGAAATCCAAAGCTCACGTTGCCAGCTGCCCTTGAACTTCCACAGGAATCCTTGAAAGTATGGGCTAGGAACACGGAGAATAAGTTACCAAAATAATGTGAGTGCCTCACATTAGCCACGGAGCTCTCTGAGCATTTCTGAGGTCATTGGACTCAAAGTGTGACCCACAGACCAGCAGCACCCATGGCGTCACCTAGGAGCTTGTTAAAATGTCCTCTCAGGTCCCACCCACAACTCCTGAGTCAGAGTCTACATTTTAACCAGGTGCTCTCTGATCTGTGTGCACATTGAGTTCTGAGAAGCACTCTCGTAGTTGCACGTCACCAGCTTAGAGCTACTTAAACCATCAACAGCTGATTTGTGCCGAGCCTGGACTCGTAGACATGTGCTTCCACTGGTAGATGCCAGCTCCAACTTCCAGCCCTGACGGCCTGCTTTGTTTTCTTCCTGTTTCCTCCACAACTAATAGGTCACCTCCACAAAAGCACCAGTTTCCGTCAATTCCTTGGGGTTTCATTTAATACCAGCATATCTCAGTCCATCGGCAGAACTCTCACCTTCCAGTTGTAGAAGCCATAGCTACTGAGCTGATGAATGAACGCTGTTAGGGCGGTTTTGTTTCTTTGCTATTAAATTTCTTATATCCTATAATACATTCACTCGTTAACTCAAACTCCTTCTTTATGTCATTTCTAAAGCACATTTTCCAGATTTTTTATCAAAGTTATGATGGTGATTAGCAACTCCCTGAGGCCTTTCACCATCAGTAAATTCTGAGCTATCCGGAATGAGTATTCAACCAAGAGCTCTCTTGTTTCTGTGAAGTTTTAGAAATTTACTTTTTTCTTAATATAACAGTCAACAGTCATGTAAGTTACATATCAATGGCCACTAACGTGCAAGTGAATGTAGGCAAAATTTTGAAAAAGAAAAAGAGAAGGAAAATATTATAGCCCCTTTCTTCTCCATTTGCACCTGCTCTTCAGGATAGTCGTAGTGCCTCAGTGGCGTTGGGTCTAACTCTTTGCATCTATGAAATAGGATCGGGACAGGAAAGCTCCCAGCACATAGAAGGGAAGGTGATGCCAGGCCCATTTTCTCACCTGAGGGAAATATAAGCAACCAGTGATAAGAAAGGGAGAAGTGAAGGGAAGTGTCTCCGATTTAGATGCTGATGGGTCCTGGGGAAGGAGGAGGGGCCAGGGACAAAGGCTCTGGGGAGAAGGGGCTTTGTTCCACCTGGCCCTTGGGATGAAGTTAGAAGTCCGTGGGGGAAGGGGATGGGGAGAGGGAAGTACCTGTGTAAAACAATGAGGGAGGACTGGGCACAGGGACAGGAAAGAAGGGTGGGGACAAAGTCTCTGCCAGCCCAAGGGGATTTCTGGGACAAAGGCTGCCCCTTGGAGGAGCCCTGTGTTGGGCAGAAATGGCAAGGCCTGAGCATATCCCGTGTGCTCAGTTACTGGCTGGGCCCTGCTAGGAAGAGTGTGGCCTCAGCTCAAAGGCTGAGAAAGAGCCTGAAGGAGCAAATCACTGGGCCTGTCGGCTAGTTGCATTCTTGCATCTGATGGCAGGTTTCATTCTTGAAGGAAGACCCAGGCTGCACTCTCTGTGCCTGGACAAACTGGGAAATCCCTCCTGATAAATTTAGAAGGATCTCAGAGCAGGACAGGCTGTGCCTACAACATGGCCCATGAATGCTGGGGTAACAACGGCTGGGAGGTGTTGAGGCAGATGAGCCTGTGGTAGCTGCGCACCCTGCACATCTGGCTGGTGCAGGGAAAGTCGCTGAGAGTTTCTGAGCTTCTGCGAGGGGGACAGCGGTGCAGATAAAGAGGAAGACTGGGAGGGACTCCTGGCTGGGCTGGGGAGAGGCAGAGTATGTGGATCCATTGCCCAGGGCACGCAGAGGGGCAGAGTGATGCCCAGGAGCTGGTGTAGCAGTCACACCTCAGCCGAGGGCAGCAAGGCCAGCAGATAACTGTGGGCCAGTGTTTCACTTGGGCTCAGAGGCCACTCAGGGAGAGCCACAGGGAGGAACAAATATCCTGAATTGATGTAGTTACTAAGAACAAATGAAATTTTAAATTAGACTAACTTACCTTGAAGTGGTGTAATTAAGTTTTCTACTTATGAGTAAAAACAGAGACGTGGGGGCTAGTTAAGTTCAATTATAGAATGTAATTTACAAATTACATTTCTGAGTTATGTAGTTTATTAAATTTCATCTCTGCTGCACATGTAAATATTCATATTACTTAATATAATCATTTCACGTTGGGAATTCTAATTTTAAAAGTAGAAAAAAACTATGCAAAATTTTCAAAATTTTTATATTATGTATAATAACAAAGTGACCTAAATGCCCAGCAGTAGGAGAAAAGTTGGGTAAATTATCGGACATCCGCTTGGTGGCATATTAAACTACTAATTAACAATGGCATTTCCATGAATATGCAATGGCACATAGCCATTTTCCTGTTAAATGGTCAGTGGAACAAACAGAAAGAAGTGTTGTACAGTACTTTCAAAACCTTCTGATCACAACCCACAGAGAACCATTCATTTTGCATCTTGACCCAGGACGCTCCCCATATTTTTATTTCTCACACAAGGTTGCGTGGAACGGTGTTTGCCTGCCCTGGGTGCGACGCATTTGGCATTTTATATGATCTTCAGTTTGGTCTTTTTCAAAGCTAGTTAGACCCACCAGATGGGTTTCCTCCCAATGATGGAAAAGAACAAACGTGCTTGGGGGCACGTGCCAAAATGCCATAGGGCTGCAACTCCAGGAGACTCGCTTGCTTTCTGATTAGACTCTAATAAACATATACTACTTTTTATAATGGAGATAAAATGGCCATGCTAATTGTGAAATTGTTTCCAAGGTTTCTCCAGGCTCAGCATTTCAGTTCCTTGCTATCTGGTGAATTCACTTTTACCTCCCCATGTACTCCTGAGACCAGAGGAGGGGTGCGGCCGGAGCGCAGAGCCTGCGAGCCCAGCCCAGCCCAGGCTGAGCGGCTCCGAGGCGTTAGCACCTCAGCCTCCTGGCCCACGTGGTCACTGCTGAATCACGTACATTTTCATGAGGAGACTGATGTCCCACTTATCCGTATTCTTGACCTCTTTGTTTCCTTCCTCCCTCCCTCTCCACACAAATTTATTGAGTGCCTGTTATGTTCCAAATACTATACTAGAAGCTATATAAAAATTCTTTTTATATTTTCCAGTTTTTCTATAATGAGCACATATTTCTTTCATAATCAGGAAAAACATACATGCTGCTTTAGAAGAAGACCTTAAGGCATGGATCTTGCCTTCAAGATGCCCATAGCCTAGGAAAGAAGCAGCCACCTAAATAAACGTGCCAGCGTGGGACTTACTTCAGTCCCTCACCCACCTCCTGCCCCAGCCAGAAAGTGGCTCCTCTGAGCAGCTTTTCACTGTTAGGGGCGAGGCTTTGGTCTCTCTCCTTTCCCTGGACACCATGAGTTTGTCTGACTCCCACCTCTGTCCTTACTCCTTAAATCTCCATTTCCATTTGCTGTTTGAGAGAAAGAGAGAATAGAGAGAAGAAAGAGAGGAGGTGGGGAGGAGGGAGGGGACAGGGGACAGGCACTGAGCGACTTTAGGCCAGCAGAGGCCCAGATGCTGGCTCCGAGGTGGGTAGGCCCGACCTTGGTTGGCCACGGACATTCGCTGAGGTTAGCGTCGGGGCCCTGTGGTGCTCAGACACCTTGCCAGGTACACCTTTCCGAGCTTGACTCTGCAGCAGGGGCCTGGGTGACCCGTGGGCATTTATTTCCCTGGTTTCCCAGGTGTGGCGGGAACGGCCTGGTCTGAGGTATGAGACGTCAGGCTCCATATCTGTCTGCATCAGTGGCTGTAGCCGATCTTGCTGATTATTTCCAGGCTTTCTTAGCTAATGAGTAACGTCTGATGATAGCTTCTATTCAGGACATTAACTTCTGATTCTGGGATTTCCTCAGAGAGGTTCTGAAGCAAGTTGGCAGACACAAGCTGGATAAGTCACTGGGGTAAACGGCATAACGCTCCTCGGTCCCTGCTTCGGTGGCCACTGCACCCAGGGACAATTGATTTATTGTGTTCTTGTTGAAAGAAGTCTCTGTTTGTCTTCTAGTCATGGGTGGCCTGTCAAAATCTAATACAATGCTTTGGGAAGCTACAGTTGGCCAGGGGCATTTTAACTCAGCAGTTCCTTGACCTCTTGGACTCTTGTCTTGATGCAGACTATAATCGAGAAAATTCCCCTCAGCATGTTCATTGAAAGATCCCTTAGACACAGTGTGATGGATTCTAACCAACCACCCTAGACCGGAGCCCCAGTTTTCCCTCAGCACGTGTCTCCTTCCAGGCCCCCTGTTCTCAGAAACATGCTATCCCTGACTCGCGGGCTGAGCAGGGCAACAGGTGTCGCGGCCTGATGAAAACATTCCTCTCCAGGCCTCTTTTGTTTGCACCCCATGAAGAATGTTCCTTTGACAGTTTTATAAACAGACTGCTGAAGTGTCACCTTTTGAAAAGTGCAAGCGGCTCGCTCGTTGAGAGGCGGCTGGGAGTCAGGAAGCCAGGTGCAGCCTCGGCCTGGCCTGGCCTGGGCTGGCAGGTCCAGCGAGCAGGTCATTTGTCTGCAGAGTTGGCCTGGACTGACTGGAAAATTTCAAGGTGCCCTCCTTCATGCACACCAAAAAAAAAAAAATGACATTGCTGACCCTCTGAAAGTCAAACATGGGGTTTCCGTGTGCGTTCCGGTCTCTGTGAATACCTCTCAGTCCCATTTATGAGTAGCAGGGACAATGGCTCAGCACAGGACGCAAGCAGTCTTAGACCTTGGACCAGGAGGAGCCAGCTGGTGTAGAGTGGGAGCGGTCTTCAGCCCCTGCCTCCAGCCATGTCTCCCTTTGGAGCAGTGAGCTCTATCTCCCTTTGGAGCAGTGAGCTCTCTCCCTTTGGAGCAGTGAGCTCTATCTCTCTTTGGAGCAGTGAGCTCTGTCTCCCTTTGGAGCAGTGAGCTCTGTCTCCCTTTGGAGCAGTGAGCTCTATCTCTCTTTGGAGCAGTGAGCTCTATCTCCCTTTGGAGCAGTGAGCTCTGTCTCCCTTTGGAGCAGTGAGCTCTATCTCGCAGGATGAAGCAGACTTGGACATACTGGGCATTTACCAACCGAAACAGCCGGTGTGCAGAGCGAGAATGAATCAGGTCCTCTTGATCACCTTGATCACGCAACTGGGATCCCAAGAAGCCTAATGTATTGTGAAGCAAAGGAAGACATTATTTTTTAAAATTTTTATTTATTGGTTTTAGAGAAAGAGAGGAAGAGAGAGTGAGCGAGAGAAAAAGAGAGAGAGATTTGTGGTTCCACTTATTCATGTGTTCGTTGGTTGCTTCTTGTATGTGCCCTGACCAGGGATTCACCCCCAACCTTAGTGTATTGGTGTGACGTTCTAACCAACTGAGCTCCCCAGCCAGGGTCTATTCATTGATTTTAGAGAGAGAAAGGAAGAGAGAGAGAGAGAGATCGATTTGCTGTTTCACTTATTCATGCATTTATGGGTTGATTCTTGTATGTGCCCTGACTAGAGATTGAACCTGCAACTTTGTTGTATCCGGATGACACTAACCAACTGAACTACATGGCCAGGGATTAGGAAGACATTATTTGAATGCATGCTTGTTCAATTAATGCAGAAATTAGTCTTAGCTGGGTTTAGGCCCATCTACGCTAGAGTCCACTTGGCTTTGCTCATCAGCACCGATGAAATTCCATCTGAATTGCAGAAACTATGAGGCTCATAAATATATTTTAGTTGCCACAGAGGACATGTTGGAAAGCAGGAAGTGAGGAAAAACACTAGATGCCTCAGGAAAGGAAAACGCCCAGGACTCATAGCTGATGGGAGCTGGTCTTTCTGGCAGAAGCCTGTTTCCATGCAGCAGCCCCAAGGCCTATGTCCAGAGCTTTCTCACCGAAATGAAGCAATTATTGTTGACAAACCTACCTGCTTTGTATCTGAATGGTTCAGACAAACCAATTTTTACTGAAGCTTACAGATCACTGTCACAACCCTTCACTTCCCTTTGGTAATGAAAATTGAGAGCTGTGCTGTCTAATGCAGTTGCCACCGGCCACCTTAAGCACATGAAGTGTGGAGAGTCCCAGCTGACACGTGCCAGAAGAATGCAGTGCACACTGTGTTCCAAAGACTTAGGACACACACAGAATGTCACGGACCTCAAGGGTTTTTCTTTTTCCCCCCAGGACTGTGTTAGAGGTTTCATTTCAAGTATGAAAACTCTCCAGCTTCCTTTCCCTCACCCCTTCAGAAATCTTTTCCTTTTGGTCTAATTCTCAAGTCCTTTTATTGAGATACCAAGCTTTTTTGCTGTTGCCACAATTAGGGACAACTTTCAAAATCCAGTGATTTTTTAAATGGGAGATGTCCCCAGTAGCTTTGCACCAAGGCAGCCAGGCAAGAAGCAATGGTCAAAGGGACAGTCTCACGAAGATGCTTTTAGTTCACACATTACAGTTTCTTCCTCAGACTCTTCCCATTTCTCCCACCTCCCATCAACCCAGCAGTGCACGAATGGAAGCCTGTCTGAGCCCCACTGCACAGGCCTGACACAAATGAATCATTGTCTAAGAGTTAGGTTGCCTAATTTTACATACCAGTGGAGCTGGATTCCTATCAGACTTAAAACACCGTGGGCCAAAGGAACACAGGGTTTAGTGAAGACACTAAACCTGGAGGCTACGGGAAGGGCGTGAATCCATCATGCCAGTGCCCAGCCACTCACAGCCATCTCCCTCTACAATCTTGTCGGCTCCTAAGAAAGGCTAGATTCCAAAATTTCTGCCCAGATAAAATTATTTCAATGTGCCTTACACATTAGACATAGTTATGATTGCTATTGGGTTTCTCTGGAACTGACTGTCTGCAACTTTAGTATGTTAATATCCTCAACATTAGTATCATTCCTTATACTCAGTTACACTAAAGTGCAAATGACTGATACTGGATCCTTTCCTGAGATCGGGTTTCTTTCCCTCTTTCACTATTGCTTGACTGACGTATGTAACAAAAACATAATAAAAATATTAAGTTAACATTTTAAAATAATAGCACCACCACTCTAAGACAGCGTTTAGTTTCTTCGTTTCTCTTGCCAAGATTGTAACTAGCACAAGTATCTAGGCAGAAGGTAGGGTCCCTCGCTGAGAAAGAGAGTGAGAAATAAGCAAGTACGTGGGATGGGGAAGCTCTGGTTTGCTCTAATTTTGGACACGTTGCATCTGAGACACGCAGGTGGAGATGTTGAGCAGACTGGGATATTTTGGAGATGCGGGTCTGGAGCTCAGAAGAGACGGCTGGGCTGAGGGCATCCGACTGGGAGGTGGTGCAGGTATTAGGTGGTAAACGAGCTGCTGGAGCTGCCTGGGGAGGGAATGCACCGTGAGAGGAGAATGGCCTGGAAACGATTTCCCAGCAGTGACAAAGCGTGGGGACGGGAGAAGAAAGCTTCTGGCAAAGGAGGCTGGAAAGGAGAGCTCGGGGAGGCGGAAAGAAGAGCGGGCGAGAGCGAGAGTGTGGCCTCCGCAACCAGGACGTTCCTGACCACGCGCCGCTCCCTAATATGAGGGTAGAGCCCCCATTTTATTAAAATTAGTCTCACCTGTTTCTTTTTATGCTCTTTTCCGTGTTCTATTCTCCTTCGTGTACTATAATGAGATGAGTATTTCTGCAGTTGAGTGATTCATATGTTCACTGAATAAATATTGAATAAGCACCTACTATGTGCCAGAACTGCTCTAGGATGCAGACACAGCAGGTACAAGACACACAAGGCTTTTGCTTTCGTGACATTGATCTTGTAGAGGGGTTGACAGCTGGGGACAGTAAGGCAGCTGATGGAGAAAGGAGTGGTCAAGTGTCAAGTGCTTCCGAGAAGTTAAGGACAGTGACGACTGAATTTAACCACAGGAGGCTCAATGGAGACACTGGTGTGGTGGGGACACAAACCAGGTCAGAAAGGGCGAAGGAACAAGGGGTGACCTATCTGAGAGAGGAAATGTGGGCAATGCTTGTGGGAGGATGAGCGGGAAGGGTGGGAGTAGAGCGATGACCATCTGCACCTGCATACGTGGAAAAGTCAGTTAAGAATGACTGGGGCACATTTAACAGATGACAGGAGAGTTCAGTTGCTAAAATACAACTGAGAACACAGGAGCGAATAGGGCTGGTACTGAGCAGCATGGGGTTTCTTAGAAGAGGGAGGAGGGAGAAACCAGGACCCATTTGGTGAGATTTGCCTTTGAGAGCGGAAGGGGCTTCCTCGGTCATGTTAGGGTGGCAGGGATTGGAGGAGAGATGAGATTTAAGCAGCAGAGACAGGGAGTGTGTTTGGAGATATGAAACATGTACAGTTCTTATTCCCTGCCATTGACTAAGGGCAGTGATTTCTCAGGAGGAGCAATAGAGGAAGAGAGTGAGGGCCCGTAGATGGGAGGGGCAGGCGAGACCAAACAGGAGTATTCGAGCAAAGACGGGAGAGGGAGAGGAGGCTGAGGGCCAGCGAAGGGGTGATTTTTGTTTGTTTTATTTTATCTTTATTGTTGAAAGTATTATAAATGTCCCCCTTTCCCCTCATTGATCCCCTCCACCCTGCACTCCTCCCCCCCCCCCCAGGCCTTCACCACACTATTGTCTGTGTCCAGGGTTATGTAAAACGTTTGTGAGCAGGAAAGGGGAAGGCTGAGTATGGGGAAGGCCATTGGAAATGCAAAGGATCAGGGAGTACATGGCCACGGATGGCCCTCCAGGGTGATGCTTGTGGTGCCAGGAAGGTAAGAAGATGCGGTGGGGAGGGAGGCTGGCTTCACCCAGGCGCCGAAAGGAGGAGGTGGGTCCCTGAACAAAAATCTTGGCAGTCAGAAAAAGGTGTGCCATGCTGAGAGGCCAACAGCACATGTTGGCCGTGGGTCCCGCACATGTTGGCCGTGGTCGTTGACAGTGCTCCCAGTAGACGCTCTGTATGAGACCAGCCTGCCTCCCAGGACCAGCCCTGCAGTTGGGGCCGGCACTTCTGCTGGCCCCTTCTACCTTAAACCCACACATTATATTTCCATGGTTCTTCCCAGGTCACCTTAAAGCCAGAGGCCTAGGTGTTGTGTCAACAGTGATTTCCGTCTTTAGACAAAGCCACAGGCCTCAAGCAGTGTTTGGGGCAGGTGGGGCTTGTGCTCCTTTAAGCAGGTGGAGGGATATTGCCCTTCTGTCTGGAGCAGTGCTTCTCACTAGTGCTGTAGAATATACTAGAACCGCTGGGAGAGCTTGTGGAAACAGACCGCCAGGTCCTGCCCCCAGAATTTCTGATTCCTGGGGGCTGGGCTGGGGTCGGAGAATTTGCATTTCTAAAAGTTCCCAGGTGATGGTGATGCTGCTGGTCTGGGACCACATTTTGAGAGCCACTGGTTTAGAGCACGGTTTCTAAATTCTAGCCCCACATTGGAATCACTTAAGGATTAAGACCCCACCTGGTGATTGCCATGCACAGTGAGGGCTGAGAGCCTCTGAGCTATGGTGTTGGGCCCCACCTGAGAAAGCACATGGATGATTGATTTTTTCCATTTTTGAGCAGCAGGGGGTTATTTATTTAATCTATTTGGACACTCAGTTCCCAAGAGATAACTATATATATATTATACCCATGATACCCGTGATATATTCCCTTATTTGCCTTTGTGATTATTTTTCCAGATTATCATAGAGTGTGCTTTCCTAGTCCAGAAGGAATTGTGGCATTTGTTTATCTAAAAAAACCAGCTCCCATTTAGACAAATTTGCAATTTAAAGGGACGTTTGGAAATGTGGCATATTTCATGTCATTAATGAAGGTGACACGGTTCATTAAGCCCCACCGGTAAGTTTCCACTTGAAAAGCTTTATAACTTCCTGGTCAGGCTTGGGGGCAGGGGGTGAGAGGATCTGTGTGCACTTGAAAAACACATTTCACTTTGTAAGAGTTCATTTTGGAACACACAGAACTTGCTTCTGGGTTGTCGACATTAAGGCCCTAATATCCACCAAGACTAAAGTGCTGCGCAGCGCCTTTTACACTCAGGAAGCCATGGTTTATTTCTTAGATCTCAGTTGACTTAGACTTTGCTATTTACTGTTCTACTGTTGACCTATTACTGCTTCTTCTCTATAATTTTGCTCTTAACTATTCCTGTAACCCAAGTACTTAAACAGCCTTCAAGGGTTATCCCCACTTTTCCCTTCCCTTCCCTTCCCTTCCCTTCCCTTCCCTTCCCTTCCCTTCCCTTCCCTTCCCTTCCCTTCCCTTCCCTTCCCTTCCCTTCCCTTCCCTTCCCTTCCCTTCCCTTCCCTTCCCTTCCCTTCCCTTCCCTTCCCTTCCCTTCCCTTCCCTTCCCTTCCCCTTACCCTTCCCCCCTTCCCCTTCCCCATCCCCTTCCCCTTCCCCATCCCCTTCCTCCCTTCCCCCTTCCCCCTTCCCCCTTCCCCCTTCCCCCCTTCCCCCTTCCCCCCTTCCCCCTTCCCCCCTTCCCCTTCCCCTTCCCCCTTCCTTCCTTCCCCCCTTCCTTCCTCCCCCCCTTCCTTCCTCCCCCCTTCCTTCCCCTCCTTCCTTCCTTCCTTCCTTCCTTCCTTCCTTCCTTCCTTCCTTCCTTCCTTCCTTCCTTCCTTCCTTCCTTCCTTCCTTCAGTATAACATAATATAAAGCCTGTTAGTGGTGCTATTTAAGAGTATGGGTTTTGGAGTCTGAATGCCAGGGTTTAATTGCAAGCAATTTACTTTTAGGGCAAATTATATTACTTCCTGAGTTTTCATTTCCTCATTTGTAAAATGGGAATATTAAATCACCTAGCTTAAACTGCTTCACAAGTTGTATTAAAAGACACAGTGAGTGTGAATGCTTTCTGCAAACTGTACAATAAAATACAGATGTTAATCGATTGCTTGCTACCACAGTGCTTACAGAATGTAAAATTCTGGAAAGTGGATTTTATACATAATCGAGGCTTCATACAAATATTTTCATTTTAATTTGTCAATGTAAGAAATAGTCAAACCTATAGAAAATTTTTGTGAGTTTATTTGAGCCAAAACTGTTGACAATTTCGGGGAAACAAAATCTCCACGGATTGAGATAATGCTACGGAGAATGGCAGTTTTGCACCTTGTTTTAGGCATTACAATCAAAAGAGGAGACATATGTGGGTCACATGAAATCCGTTGGTGATAGATTAGGGAGGTGGGAGAAAGCAAAGTGGGGAAACCTCTGGGATTGGATAAAAAGTAAAATGATAGACACATGCTTCTTTTACATAGTTGGGTATAGGCTAGTTAACAGTTAACAGTTAACTCAATAACAATGAAGGGACTTGTGGTCTCCAAAAAGCAGTGCCTGTACTTTGAAGGGTCTGGAAAAAGGAAAATTACTTTGATATTCCAAAGGTATGTTATCATACATGCAAAAAGACAATAGACAGGCTCAGTTAAAGATTGCTGTGTGTCAGGGAAGATACCGGCCTGGGACATGATTACCCACCATAAACTGCTTTTAGTTAAAAAGTTTTAATTTCAGACCATCCTTTGTTGTTACTTTAAGTCTCTGAGTTTGCAAGGACACCATGCAGGCCTGCCCTGAGCTTGTCAGGTTAGCATGTGGCCCCCTTTGGTCCACAAATTACAATGGAAACAAAGGTACTTTTCTCCTGTGTTTAACAATCCTGGGACCAGACCAAATAATTTACCTACTTGCTCCAGGAAATACTTGCTCCTGGAAGGTCAGACTGAGAACCAGTTAAAAATGAGTTATCAAGAGTAACAGCTTGCCCTAAAGACTAGCTTTTAAGACCCCTCCTCCCGGTGCCTAGCCACCCCCTGCTATTGTGTTGTAAACTCCCCCCAGTCCAAGCCTTGCCTTAAAGTCATTCATCCCAGGTCCTAAAGTCTTCTGAATCTCCTCCTTCAACTTTCCCCTTTTGAGACACAAGCTGTTTGTCAAGGTGATCTTTTGTCTTACTGCAATAAGGCTAAAACTTGTTCTTGATTAACAGGTTCTTCTAGTGGTCTTTTGGGAAATTGACCCAATCCTGTTGAAAAGCTTTCTAAAATATAGTATTCCAACTTTCTTCCATGGCTGGAGTGGCTTAGCATGAAGAAGATAAAGGAACCTTAATCTATTTCCATATATTATTCAATGCCTGAGATGATCTTTTAGATCCTTAGAAAAATATTATTGATTTTCATCCAAAAGCACAGTCCACTAAACAGTTACAGCTGACTCTTGAAAAATGCAGGGGCTGTGAGTGCCAACCCCCAGGCAATCGGCAACTCAAGTATAACAACATCAGGCATCCCTTGGTGTCCTTGGTGGGGGATTGGCTCCTCCCCATACCAAAATCCACAGATAACTGAGTCCTTTATATAAAATAGCATAGAAATATGCACACAGTTGGCCATACACATCCGAGGATTCCTAACTGCAGATTGAAAATATGCACTGTTTTTGATCTGTGGTTGGTTAGATCATCAGATGTGAAACCGTGGATATGGAGGGCTGACTGTGTATTTATTGAAGAAATGCACATATAAGTGGACCCATGCAGTTCAAACCTGTGTCACTCAAGGATCAAATGTATTCCAAACCCCTGGATAGTTGAGCCTTGGTTAAGTGGGAGGTGAAGTCAGTGGTCTTCAAAGCTGACTGCCTCAGAACCTCTCGGGTGGGGCACAGGAATGGAGTAATTCAAGTTCCCTGGGGGCTTCTGATGTTTAGCCAGGCTGAGACCCTGTGGTTTAATGCATCATTAACTATGGAGAGTTGAGTTCTCAAACTCTACTGTGCATAAAAATCTGAGGAGTGAATTAAAAATGCAGATTCCAGAGCCCCATCCTGAGACTCTAATTCATAGGCACAAGGTGGGGCCCCAGGATCCAAATGTCAATCAAACATCTGCAGTCCTCTGCGACCACATCTGAGAGGTGTTCATTAATAATATAGGAGAAGTAAGATCCTCATGGCTGAAGGAAGCTGGTTATGATTAAAATCTTTAGACAGTTATCAAATAATGAGGTGCCATTTCCTGAGATAATACTTTGTTTATTCTGGGCTTGAGTTTCCTCATTTGCAAAATGGAATTACTATTGTTAGTTAACCATTAGAGATGCCCCATTTTTTCCCTGTGTCAGGACCCTGACTAGAATGTGCATAATAAAAGAACAATTGACAATTTTATTAATTCAGATCCTGTTTCTAAACTTATTTAATGTTGCTAAACTTCTTTAAATTCAATGTGTTGCCTTGAATAGAAATCCATTCTCTAAGAACAGGTCAAAGTATGTATAGGTTTCTCAAACATAGAATTTGATTTCTGCTCATCTTGGAATTTGAACTTAACCAATATTTTCATATGTTTACAAATATAATCAGCACACCAAGTCTTAAGTTACAAATAAACAGTTGAGCTTTTTAAAATGCCAGGTACTATAGGATATGAGTAAAGGAGATGTGACAGGTGCATAATAATATTAAAGGCCAACTGCAATAAATAAAACAGTTATGGGTCCAAAGGGTAGGTAAAAAATCTATAAGAAGATGGTTGTTTTAAAGGGTGCAATTTATGGTATGTGGATTATATCTCAATAAATCTGTTCTTAAAAATGCACATTTTGACAGCAACCTCACTAATGGGTATATATCTAAAAGAATGAAATCAGGATCTGTAGTCCCACGTTCACTGCAACACTATTCACAAGATATGAAAATAACCCAAATGTCTTCAGCAGATGAGTGGATAAAGAAAACATTATATATTTATACAATGGAATATTATTTTTTAAAAAGAAGGACATCCTCTCGCATGTGACAGCATGGATAACCCTGGAGGTTGTGCCCAGTGATATAAGCCGGAAGGTCAAATACTGCGTGAGTGCTCTTAAATGAGGCATCTAAAACAACCAGACTCAGAGAAGAGAGAGTAGAATGGGGATTGCCAGGGGTTTGGGGGGGATGGGGAGTTGTTCAATTGGTGTAAAGTTTCGTTTATGCAAGATGTATACGTTGTAGAGATCTGCTGTACGACATAGTGCCTATAGTTAACAATACCATCTTGTGCACTTAGAGTTTGTTGAGGGGAGATCTCATGTTCACAACATCGAGTTACAAGGAGACTTCTGGAGGCGATGGGCATGTCTCTTACCTTGATTGCAGTGATGGTTTCAGGGGTGTCTGCATATGTCCAAACTTATCAAATTGTGTATATTAAACATGTGCGGTTTTTTGTATATCAATTATATCTCAATAAAGCTGTTAAAATGCATATTCAGAAAAGTACAATAAAACAAAACAATAAAGACAGAAGTTTCTTTCTTTCCTGTATAATGGAAGTCCCAAGATAGTCAGTGCAGGACTGAACTGATGTGCTCCACAGCCAGAACCAGGCTCTGTCAGCTTCAGCATGTGGCTTTCACCTGTTGTTCCATGTGGCTTCTTGAATTTCAGCCACCACATCAGCACAGCCAGCAGGAGAGAGGAAGGGGCGGGCAAAGCCAGGGCACCGGTTGGTCTTTCCCCAACGTACTTCCCAGAGTGGCATGAATCACTTCTTATACCTCCCTGGCAGAATTAAGTCACGTGGCCACACCTAACTAAAAGGGAGGCTGGGAACTGCAGTTCTTATTCAGAGCAGTCATATGTGTGGCTAACTTTCAGTAGGAAAAGAGTGTTTCTTACTGTTAATGGAAGAGAGAGGGCCTCATCTCCCCTGGTTGGTTGTGGAAATGGGGTTCTTGGGGTACAGCTGGAATAAGTGTTTCTGGAGGCCCCCACGAGAGGATGAGGTATGGTAGAAAGCTTTATTTCCATGGAATTACAGCGCAGAGTACCCAAAGTCCCATTTTCCTTTGCCCAGAAGAAGTGTAGCTGGGATTACAGCAGAGCTAAAATCAGAGCCAGTGTCCAGAGTTTCCATTCCATGTCTACACAGCTCAATACAGCATCAGGCTAGTTGTAGTCCTTCAGTCCCTAGTGGGTATGGTCTGCATGGTGGTGGGTAAAAGGGGTGAATGCAAGGAAGCAGGAGCAAAGAGCCCCACAAGCCAAGTCAAGCACAACAAGAGCAATAAGAGAGCAAACTCCTTTGTTTAGGAAATTGTATTCCCAAGTTTTCGCCATACCCATTCTGGCCAATGACTCTTGTTCCTAGATGTGACTGACAGACAAGTACCTTCCCTATGTCACCCCAACTTTCTTGGATATAGGTCTGTCTTCCTCTTGTCCTGTCCCTGCCCCCAGTGTTTTTCAAGGAATAGGCTGGCGGTTCCCCGGGGAGCGCAAAGTTGCAGCTTCCTGGTGAAGCTGCCCAAGTGAGATGCCTATAATGTCTGGCCTTCCTCTGCTCCTTTCCTATTATTAATAACTAGCTAATTACAATGGTATCATTACTGAGAAGGAGGGAGGGGCAAACTAGCAGTCTCTGCTACGTGACCATTCTGTATAAGGCCTTGAGAATGTTGTTAGAATAGTTTGGACTTAATTCATCAAGCAATTTGGAGACAGAAGATTATTTTGAGGCAAAAGTCACATTATTTTAGGACTATGATCCATCTTTGTCAGCCGTGGGTTGAAGTGAGGACAAACTAGAAGCAGGGAGGCCAAATAGGCGATTACAATAGACAAAGCGAGAGACGGTGTAACATGGAGAAAGTTTAGGGCAGTCGCAGGAGGACTAGAGTGGAGACACTCGTTTGAAAGACTAGAACCAAAGAATTTGGCAACTGAATTTGCTGTGTGGATAGGCAGGGAGGTGAAAGAGATTTTCAAGATTTAATCATGACTTCCCAGAATTGGGGTTCACGAGCTCAGATATCCAAGGGGTCCAGCAGAAAGTAATTGAACAGAATGGGCTCCCATCTTCTCAACAAGAAAGCAAGGGGGAAGGGGTGCTCTTCTGGGTGCTTAGTATCAGGAAAGCGGCTCAGGCCCCTGGAGACATGCAGTTCAGACTCTGAACACCCTGGGACAAGCTGAGGGGAGAACACCACTCCTTTTGAGTCTCCTACAGCAGGAGGAGATAAACACATTAATCAATATCTCATGTTTTAAAACCCTCAAACTACTCAGTATGTAATCAGGTTCTCCCTCAGCCACCAAGATGTGTAATGATCATATAATAAAGCCAGCATTTCTAAATGCCCTAACAGTAAAGAGCTAACATTATTTACTGTTTTGTGGTTTTTAAAGTATTTTTAAAAAATCCATTCAATCATTTCCTTAGATGTGATTCCCATTTCACATGTGAGAAGACTGAGAAATAATCATGTCAATAAAAGTCTGACTGGTGGGAAGGGGTGAGCCCGAGATCCTGACTGAGGTCTTCCTGACTCCTAATCCCAAGGCTTCTCACCTCTGTTGCATGAATGAGCAGGAAAACGGTAGTTCTGGATGTGTGCACGTGCGTGTGTGCTGTGCGTTTTTGTTATTGGGCAGAACCGGGGATGCCCCAAGAGATCTGGGAATCATGACCAACTTGTCATGCTCAGAAAAACTGCCCCTGTGCGATGGCTAGTCGGCATTCCCTGTGATAAGAGAGCTGTCCTTCCAGGTGAAATGTAGGGACCTGGCAATGCTTCCAGGTTCCTAAATCGCTTGTACATATTCTCTTGGTTGGTGCGGCAACTCGCTCCTCTTTTTGCTACTGACCTGGGCAGGCCTCTCCCTTTGGTCCCTGAACTTACTGAGACTTCTGGGTTGGCTCATGGTCCATCAATATTTCCTTAAACTCTTTGTACCTAGACTCACGAAGAATTAAACCATACTTTGAGCTTCCTTAAGAGAATTCAAACTTTGTTAAACTAAAATAAAATAGATCTGGTAAGTAAAGATGCAGTGTACTGCACTTATGGCTAACATGAGTAATTGGGGAACAGTCCAAATAGCTCATAATAAGTCTTTAAATAACCTATTTATTTATCATCATGAGCAAATTATGATTGAGACCTACTCAATGAAATGCTATTTATTCATTGAAAAATGGTAGTCATAAAGACTACATAGCCATACCAAACAATATATAACAAGGAGGAGAAGGCAGTTAAGAAATTGAATGCACCCCTATCATGTGAAGGGGACCCAAATATGTCACCCCAAATATGCCGTTTTGGCATAATAACTGTTTTGAGTTGAAGATAATTAAGAAGCAGCAAACCTAAAAAGAGCTCTCTGCCCTCCCTCTATGTGTCTGGAAGCAAGATATAAATTTTCCTTCGTGAAGGAGTTCCCCCCCCCCCACTCCTGGACCAGGAGCAGAAAAGCTTTTATCATTGGAGTCTGAAAGTGGCCCCGAGAGGAGTCTGCACAAACAAATCTCTCTGAAATAACTAATATATATTTACCGTCCCACAATTTACCACCCCCAAGAGCCCAAACACCTTTTCCCTTGTTTTGTACTTTTCTACAAATTTATCTGATCCTTTGTGAAGGTGTTTCCTTAGCTCCAAATTCTAACCCCCCCATTAGGCACTCATTACTGAGTTTTCCAGTGGGTACGCACATTGCACAGGGAAAGAAACTTTGTCTTTTCCTGTTAATCTGTCCTTTGTTAGTCTAAATTTCTGGGCCCAGTACTGAACCTAGGAAGATAGAAAATAAAGTCTTTCCTCCTCTATACATGTTAAATTTTTAAAAATGGCAGAAAGGAATATACCAACATGCTAACTTTGGCTATGCACCGTGTAGCACATGCAAACAGAAAAAAGTTGTGTCAAAGCGGCATTTTGTAAAAACTGCAAATTAATTGAACACCAGCCTCTCAATAGTTACAAACAGATTTGGTTCAGATGTTGCTCAATGATAATACTTTAATGTAGCACTTGATAAAGAGAACAGAGCTTGATGAGAACCACTGAACCACGCTATGAAGGAAGAAATATACACAATTTTACAGGAGAATTAACAAAAACATGATGAAGAGTCAGGTTCTGGAGTCAGATTATTTATTATTTGCAAGATTTGGGCAAGTTCTGTAATGTCTTTGTGTCTCAATTTTCTCTTCTTTAAAGTGGGAGTAACAGTAACTACCCAGTGTTGTTGTTGAGGATTAAGTAACACCACTTGCATACAGTAAGTACTCAATAAAAGCCATGGAGCATCCTGATAAAGATTCTTTTTTTTTCTTGTTAAGAGAACGTTGCTAATCATTAGCCACAGGTAGCAAAAGAACGGCTGCATCAAGTGTTTGGCAACTTTCTTGGCCCCTCCATCTGCTTGGTTCCTTAAAGCTTCTCCCTGGCCTGGGAGCTCTGTGGCCTCTGCTTTGGGTAGAAAATTAACGCCACACGTGGGGTCCGAAATGAAATTGATTTCCGAAAGTGGGCAGGAAAACAGGCGCCAGGCTGTCCCTATGAAACTGTCACATACCCTGTCCCCGCTCTGTGGCGCATCGGGGGGCCAGGGCTCCGGCGCAGCCCGCAGCGTGTCCGGCGAACAGAGGGCGGGATGGAAGGGCTGTGGGCCAGTCGGCGGCAGGGGGCAGGGAGCCACCATGAGGGTGACGGGACAGAACAAGGGACTAGCAGTCATCCTCTGCCACAGATGAGCTCCATGACCATGGTAGGTGGGCTCACTCTGAGCCTTAGGCCCTGCCCAGGCAAAATGAAGCGGCACAGCGGGTAGATGCCTCCCGACACCGACACTCTATGAGCCTGTGCCCCCTCCCGGCGACCGCTTCCTCTGAAAAGAGAGGGAACTGCGATCCTCGGAAGGCCACCGGCTCCCGTGACCCCAGGCTGCTTACAGTGTCCCCCAAGCCCTTTCTTCATCGGTCAAGCCTGACTAACACTCCAGGCTGAATTCGGCCGGATGCTGGGGTGCAGGGCTCTGGGGGGGCTGGTTGTCACTGCTGCTCTGAGACGCCTCATTTTTGAGAAGCTCTGTGTTTACTGGGCCTCGCTCTTTCTCCCAGCACCCTTCTGAACTGTGCTGGCTGATCTCTCCCTTGTTCCTTTTCGGTTCAGTTTACTTTTGGCTTTCCTTGGAGCTTTGGTGATGAAAAAAAAGGAGATCATATTTCTTCCAGTCAGAGCTATATTTTCAGGGCCCAGCTGCCTAGGCCCAGTAGAAATAAAACAAGAGGAGCTATGAGGTCATGGGGACAATCTCCCTCCTGGCAGGAGAAGAACCCAATGAGAATTTAGTCTCTGGGAGGCTGAGCCCAAAGAGGCTGGTAGGGTAGGTGCTGCCTGCTGGCGTCTCATTAGCCGAGGTAAAGGGAGAGCTCTTTTCTGGGTGCTGGGCGGAGCTGCCTGCAGTCCCTGTGCTGCTCCCAGGTTCTCCTGACACCCGAGGCTGGAAGGGGCCTTAATCTGTGACCCGTGCAATATTGGAATCGGGGGTGCCGAGAGCTGTTGTGCAGTGGTGTTTGGTGCTTCCTGGGACACAAGTGGCTGTGCAAAACACACTGCGGGAGGCCTCTGGGTGGATTAGGGGCTTTGTCATCTATATTCATGTGGCACCACACACACACACGCACACACGTACAGACGCACGGGGAAAGCAGGTGACTGGAGAATGGATGTCTTGTTTTCCAAGGCATTTAAAATATTCACTCCAGGACAGAAAATAGCACTAAGTATGAGTCTTATGATCTGGTAATAGTAGCTTTGTGTATACAGTGTTTATTGAGCTCGTATGTTGTGCCAGACACTTAACAAGGATTATATCATTTAATGTTCACTATAATCTTATCAGGACAGAGCAGCTTTTATCCACATTTTATGAATGGGAAAATAGAGGCTTAGAAAATCTAAATAACTTTTCCAAACTCACAAAGCTACCACATGGGAAAACAGAGAAGCAGTCAGTCTACGGAGCCTGTGTACCTATCAAGAAAACACAAGTACTTCCCCACATGTGGTCTCAGTCCAATGACATGTTAACACCTTTTATTCTACAATGAATTTTATTCATTACAGGTTAAGAACCAGGATTTTGGAGACTTCCTGCCTGGGTTCAAAGCCCAGTTCTACCATCTATTGATTGTTTTAATTTGGGCAAGTTGCTTAGCCCCTGAGCCTTAGTTTCCTTGTTCGTGAACGTGGACCATAACCGTGCCAAGCTCACTGTTGTAGGATTAAGTGAGATAACACATGTAAAGCTCTGAGAACATAATGAATGCTAGCCCCTCTTATCATGTGTTAGCTATTATTAATGACAAATATTTATTGCTTGCCTATGGTATGCGAGCTACTAGGTTCTTAGATGAAGGCAGAGGAAAGGGACAGGACCTGTGGTTAAAAAGATAAGTTATGGGGAGGGAGAGACAGACACTGAAACCAGTTATAAAGTGTTCTATCCACAGTGATCACCAAGAAAGGAGTGCCAGGCAGAAGGTGAAGCTGCCGAGGAAGGTTTGGGGCCAGACTCAGCAGGACAAGAAATTCCTATGTGCTAAGGGGTTGGGACTTGGTCCTGTGCAAGCGACTAAGGAGCTGGGGCATTTAAAAAACAGGAGGTGGCACAATCATTTCAGAGCCTTACTAACCTCTGCCTCAGTCCTGTTTAACCAGAGGCGAGCAAAGAAAAGATCCAGCAGGAGAGGAATCATTCTTATGATTCTTTTTTTGCTATATTTTAAAAAATTCTGTTTGGAAGCTGATCTGTAAATTTTATGCACTATAAGAAAATTCATTGTCCAAAAAAAGTACACTTCAGATCATTTTATATCCTGATCCCATATGCATCCTGCAAGTTACTCTCATTGACTCAATACATTTGGCACCCTCTAGCACGCATAAAACACGTTATATAAATAGTAACACAGCCCATGCTGCCAAGGGCTCCTCTTGACTCAGGCAAAGATGACAGTGTATTCTCTTAAGAGTATGAGATAATGCACGAGGCAGTTCCCTCAGCGCGCATGCCAGAGAACGTCTAGCTGGGGCCTAATCTCCAGGGAGCAAGAATAACTTTAAGAGTCACAGCTAGGCTTGGCTTGTTTTCACGGCAGGAAACCCAACCTGTTCCACTGGTTCCAATCTGCGTGGCTGATTAAATGACCAGCATGACCAGCCAGGTGTTCTCTGCAATGTGTCCAGCTCCAACACAGAGCTAAAGGAAGTAGAGAAACCCAGGTTAAAGTGAAATAGCCATGGATGTGCGCAAAGATTTAGCATAAAGTGCTCGTCACGGTGTTGATTATGGTAGTAAGAATGCCCAACAATTGGTAAAGTGTTTAAAAACATTATAGTGCCCCTGTAACATTGAGTACCACATAGTTTTTGAGAATGGTGGTGTGGAAGAGTATTTAAAAGCGGGTTGTACTATATCATTATGGTGTGTTTTTTTTTAAAAAAAAACCTTCCAAATGATGAGCACAATAAAATCTTATTTTTGTAAAAGAAATAAAAGGTTTATATTTTAATAGCTATTATCTCTAGGTGGTGAGACTGATTACAGGTGATTTTTATTCTACACCTTTACTTATGTGTACTATATGATTTTTCTATAGTGAATGCCTATTAATTCTGTATCTATGATTATTAAAAACAACAACAACAAGAAAATCTCCTTCCTCTTCCTGAGCGTGGCCTGCAGAGGTGGCACCATCTCCTGTTGGACACCACGGCTGCCCTCAGGCCCCTCCTGAAGTACAGGGTCGCGAAAGATGGGCCAGGAAGTTCACCCAGCACCAGTCAGACCGATTTTCAGCCTTAAGTGTAACTGGCAGAAGCCAGAAGCATGGACAACGGGGTGCAGAAAAGATCCAGGGGCCAGATGGTGATGCCCACCATGGGTTATGGGAGCAACAAGAAAACCAAGCTCATGCCTCCCAGTGGCTCCGGGAGTCCCTGGTCCAAGCCTCGGGGAGCTGGAGGTGCTGCTGATGCGGACAGCCTCACTGTGCTGAGGCTGCTCACAGCTCTCCTCCATAAACTGCGAGGCCGCTGTGGAAATGCACCCCAGCTGCCACCAGGGTCACCATCCCACTGCTGGACGGTGCCGGGAAGGAAATGAATACATAGCTCATGCACACATTTCGTTCGCGGTAACTAAAACCATGAACACTCTGCCGTCGAATGTTGTCCTCCCTGAAAGCAGAAACAAAACCTAAGGAAATCTAGATAAAATGGATAAAAAAACCTGCGTAGGAGCTTCATGCATGTTGCTCCTTTAGTCCTCAGGGGCCTCCTAAGAGGTGGCTGTGGTTGGAACCAACGTGTTCTACCAGGCATGTGTGTTTCGCGGCATTTCCCAGCCCCCTTGAAGCCGAGTCGATCATTTTCTGGCAGGTGGACTTTGGGCAGAAGTTATGTGCCCCCCGCCAGCCTCCCACAGTCCTTTTTTGCTCTCTCTCTTCACCCACTCAGCTGCCAGCAAAGGACTCCAAGTTGTGCCCAATGAAAGGAGCCCAGATGTTCAGAGAGAGCTGCTCAGAAAGGCCACCCACCTCCAAGCACCCGTGGAACAAGAAATGAGCTTTCACTTCTGGAGAACACCGATGGCAGATGACACAGGTGCTGCGGGAAGGCCCTGGAACGAGAGGCCGCAGCGGCTTCCCCGGAGGACCGGCGGCAGCACCGGGGGCCAGGGCCGGGCGAGGAGCTCAAAGGCGAGGAAAGGAGCGGAGCCCCGTCTCCAGGCTGGGCTGCCTGAGCAAGGACATGAAGGTCAGGTCCCTGGAGGAGAGCTCGCTCTTCTCCCTGCCCATCAAGGACTCTGAGATCACTGACATTTTCCTGGGGGCATCCCTAAAAGATGAGTCTTTAAAGATATGTCAGGACAAAAGCAGACCTGCACTGTCCAGAGGACCAGTTCAAGGCGTTTGTCACCTTTGGGGACTACAATAGATACGTTAGTCTGGGTGTTAAGTGCTCCGAGGAGGTAGCCACTGCCATCCGTGGGGCCATCATCCGGGCCAAGCTCTCTACTGTCCCTGGGCGGCAAGGCTACTGAGAGCACAAGATCAGCAAGCCCCACACCGTCCCTTGCAAGGTGACCGCCGCTGTGGCCCTGTGCCGGTGGCCTCATCCCTGCCCCCGGGGGCGCTGGCATCTCTCCGCCCCTGTGCCCGAGAGCTGCTGGTGATGGCTGGTATTGAGGCCTGCTACACCTCACTGAACTGCCACCCTGGGCAACTTAGCCAAGGCCACATTTGGTGCCATCTCACCCCCTGGCTCTGGAAAGAGACCGTGGTCACCCAGTCTCCCTGTCAGGAACTCACTGACCATCTTGTAAAGACCCCACCGGAGGTTCTGTGCAGAGGACCCAGGCTCCAACTGTGGCTACCACAAAATTTTAAACAAGAAAGATAAAGTGAATTAAGCCTGTTTAAAAAGAAAAAAACACACACAGTTTTTGCTATATTGAGCCATCAAGACTTTGGGCTGTTTGTTACAACAGCATAACATGACCTACCTCAACTAATACAGGGTCCTACTATTGTTATCCCATTTTATAGATGAAGCAAGTAAGGCTCTGAGAGATGAAATAACTTTTTAAATCACAAAGGTACACAGGGCAGAACTGGGGTTCAAACCAATGCTTGTTACACTCTAAAGTCACAGCCTGGACAACCTCCTTATAGAGAGTTACGCTTTTTCTTTGGCTACCTGGGTGGGAAAACAAAAATGCTTCCAACACATGCTGATTTTTAGGGTGATTATCAGGTATACTTCTGAGCTTGAGGTGCAAAAAAATCACTTGGGATGCTGGTTTTAAGTGCCAGTTCTGGGACCCCATTCTCATGGACTCTGATTCAGTGGCTCGGAGGAAGTGACACACAGTCTCGTTAACAAGCACTAAGGGATAAACGCAGCGCCACAGCTGAGGCTGGCGAGGTGGCGCTCTCAGCGGGAGGTAAGTGCCATCCTCTGGCTCCCCAGCCTATGGCCTCCGCTAAATCCTGGAGAAAGTCCCCTTCCTTCAGGGTCAATGTGTCAGAGAAAGCCCACCACCCATCACAGAAGCTTCACATGACAATCACACACTTTCCCTGACCTCAGTGCAGGGCCTGGGCTCCACCTCTCAGGCACACACACCCACCCTCGACTCGGACCCAGGTTAGTGAAGGAAAGGACAGCTGAGACCTGAGGTGAGGCTTTAGGATCATTCTTAGTCTATAACCCCAAGCCCAGTTCTCCTGCTTCCTTGCAATTTCTGTGAGCTCCCCAAACCCTTTTAACAAATGTCACTTCAGCTTAAATCACCAGCGCGGATGGCTTGCTGTTGCTTACTATTAAGAACTCTGGCTGCAATATCATCATGATCCAACGGTGGTACAAGCTCAACCGTCTCAAAGTAATTTAAAAATATCTGCGGTTTTTACTACTTAAACATAGTAAAGGCTATGGCTAGACTGTAGCAATAATTTGTACACCTGCCTTTGCCTCTCCATCCACTTGCAAACCTGCTAACAACCCCCCTCTGCCCCCCGCCCCAGCCGACCACCAAAGTCCTTCCCCAGGACTCCAGCGAGGCCTCTTCTTCCTCTCCTTCCCCTTTGGCCCTCAGTTCTGCTGCAGAAAGCCTCTGGAAACCCTCTCTGGCAAAGGCAGGTCTCTCTCGGGGGCACTTCATGATTCATGCTGACCAGGGAAAGCAGGTCCACTTTAATGAGCTTGGGAGAGGAAACCTGGGAATCCTTACATGGTTCTGCTTTTTTGTCGCCACATATCCTAAAAGTGAGCCACCTGGCCCATTCTTCTCTGCTTTGCAGTGTCTTAGAGCGGGGTTTTGTGCAGGGAAACCCAGTTTCCAGGTGAGCTTTGCTGTGCTGCTTATGAGAGTCTGAGAGGCAGAGAGTCAGAATGCACCCAAACCAAAAGCTTGCCCTCGAGAGAAGCATGGGGCGCACAGACCTCAGGATGCACACCCACTTGTGCAAGAAACGTAACTTTCTTTGTATTTCTTTAACTGTATCCATATTTTAGCTTCCATCCTGTCTGGTGGCAGAAACTTAATCTCAGTTAACTCAGAGTCTCCCTCCTCTCGAGGTGGAGCCTGGGCTCCAGCTGGCTCTGGGTGACCGTGCACCAGGCTGCATCGGCTTAGCCGCGGGCGCGCCCCCTCCTCCGCGGCCACATGTGTGCTGCGACCTCAGCCCCATTCTGAGCTCTGGGCCCTCCAGCTGCGCCCTTTTTGCTTCTCCCAGCCCAACTGGGTCCACTTTTTGGTGCATCTCCCTTTTCCACTTGGAAGCCTGTGGGAATTCCAGGAGGCTGCTGCAGGCCCACGGCCCCGGCACCCCACGTAAACCGTTCTCAGTCATTGCTCCTGCTTCCTGCTCGAGGCGGGATACACTGGGGAGGCTTACCCAGGTTCCAGCTGGAAAGTGAGATGAGACGCCTGCCCTTGGGCCCCTCAAACCTCTCTGCTGGCTCTATCATTTCCCCCACCTCCACCTCAGGACGCAGCCCAGTGAGGGGAGGCTCAGGGCACCCCTTCATACGCCCCCAGTCCTCTGCTCCTGTCACTCCAGGGAATTGTGCACAGCTGGTTTGGAGGGTGGGAAAGCGGGCTCTGAGTCAGTATGTGCTCTTTGGAATCCTTTGTCCTGTGCCCCGAGCTCTCTCTGTCCCTCAGTGGGTGAGGCTTTTAGAACTACAAAGGCTCCTCGGCCTCTCGCTGGGTCCCTCCTGCCGGAGGCAAAGTACACCGAGCTTGAGTGGGAGGAAGGGCCGTGGGAAAGTCCTGGGGCCTGGTTGGGGCCCAGTGGTTAGTATCTTACAATATTATTCCACCGCAGGGATCTGATATGTAATGTTTGCTGAGTACTGAGGGCTTTTTATGAATTTCTAAGACCATTATGCTCCTATGCAGCCTCCCCCCTGAGACAGATTAGATTATAAGGCTTGTGTTCAGATGATCGGTATAATTGATTCCTTTGAACAAGTCCATTTATTTAAAGAGCAGAGATTATTTTACCTTTATGTGCCATACCAAGTGCAACTTTTGTGTCCATTTGCGATTAATGGCTGTAAAATAAAGTACGCCACTTCCTCTTCTTGAACTTCACACAAATGGAATCATACAGTGTATACTTTGTGTCTGTTACTATTCTTGTGTTCAGCTGACATTGGTGATATTCACTCATGTTGCTCTGTGTATTTTTAAAATTTCTGTACAGTATCTTACTGTATGAATAAGCCAGAATTTATATGCCGGTTCTTTTGTTGATGAATATTTGGGGTTGTTCCCAATTTAGAGTTATTATGGGGGGGAAAGTTGCTGCGAACGTTCTTGTACATGTCTTCTAGAGACGCAGGCTTCATTCCTCTTACATGTCTTCTAGAGACCCAGACTTCATTCCTTTTACATGTCTTCTAGACACACAGGCTTCATTCCTCTTGGGTGTATACCTAGAGTGGGATTGCTGGGTCATAGGACAGTTACATATTTTAATTTTAGTATAAAGTGCTAAGTAGCTTTCTAGGAGTTGTAGGAACTTATACAACAATGTATAAAAATTCCAGTAGCTTGACATCCTAAACAATGATTTGTATCATCAGACTTTGAATTTAGCCATTCTGACGGATGCATAACCCATTCTGATTGATTATCTCATGGTGCTCTAATTTGCATTTGCCCGAGGAATAAAAATGTTGAGCACCTTTTCATATGATTATTTGGATAGCCTCCTTTGTGAGATGTCTGTTCAAGAGTTTTGCCCATTTTTATTTAGGTGTTTGTCTTTTTCTTGTTGATGTATAGGAGTCCTTTATACAAGTTTTTTGTTGGCTATGTGCATTGTAGATATTTCCTCCTAGGCTCTGGCTTGCTTTTGATAAGCAGAAGTTCTTAATTTTAATTATGCCCAGTTTATAAATTTTCACTGTAACTTTACAGTAAATCTTGAAACTTAGTAGTGCAAACCCTTGAACTTTTGTGCTGTTTCTTCAAGATTGTCTTGGCTGTACTAGGCCATTTTCACTTCCATATAAATATTATAAGTTTCTACACAAAAACATTAACTGGAATTTTGATTGAGATTGCATTGAATCTTGGAAGAAATGATAACAATATTGAATGGTCTAATCTAATAGCAAGATTGCTAAGGAAGCTTAGATTATTAATCAATTACATTGATTATTATGTATCATCTGTGACTAATGAATGTCACATCTTTATTTCCAGTCTTTATGTCTTTTAATTTTTTTCTTGCCTAATGCACTTGCCGGGTCCTCCAACATAAAGTTTAATAGAAGCAGTGATAGTGGACATCCTTGTCTTATTTCTGGTCTAAGGGGTAAGGAGTTCAGTATTTACCATTTATTTAATGTTAGCTGTAGGTTTGCTAACAGATCTTTTCATAAATGATTGTTGAATTTTGTCAAATGTTCTGTCTGCATGTACTGAGTTGATCTTATGATTCTTGTCCTTTGTAATTTGATGAATTACATTGATTATTGGGTATTAAGCCAATTTTGTAACTTTATAAAACTTCACTTGGTCATAATGTATAACATTTATTATTTGTCACTGTATCCCACTTACTAATATTTTTTCAGCATCTGTATACAGACATAATGGCCTGTAACATTTCGTCCTTATAATATCCTTGACAGTTTGGGGTATCAGGGTTGTGCTGGCCTTATAAGACTAGTTTAGAATGGTTTCTCCTTTCCTCTCTAGAAGTGTGCTCATTCTCACTTGAATGTTCAGAGAAAATTTACCAATAAAGCCATCTGGGCCTGCAGGGTTTTTCTTGGGGGGGAGGGGGCGTTAGGGAGAAGGAAGTTTTTAATTACAGATTCAACTTCTTCAATCAATAATCAGTATAAAACTCTTTTTTCTATTTCCTTTGTGTCAGTTTAAGTAATTTACATTTCTCACGGAATTTGTTTAACTATTTTGTCAAATTTTTTAGCATAAAGTTGTTATATTTCCCTCTTTAAATTTTAAAAAATATTTAGGATCTGCATTTTTGTCACTTTTTTTTCCCTTTCCGACGTTGGTAATTTGTGTTTTTTCTCTTGATCTTATGCTTGGGGATTATCAATTTTATTGATCTTTTCAACAAACCAATTTCTGGTTTTGTTTCTACATCTGTTTCAATAATTTTTTCTTTTATCTGTATTTTCTGTCTTTTTTAAAAAATTATTCATTTGCTTTTCTTTTTCTAGCTTTTTGGGATGGAAGCTTAGATTATGAATCTTCAAGCATTTTTCTTTTAAAATTAAAAATTTCCCTCCAGGCAGTGCTTTGGCTGAATTCCACAATTTTTGATGTGTCCTATTGTTATTTCATTAATTAATTTATTTTTGTACTTTTGAATAGATAACAAGCACATGGACATACAAGTACAAAGTATATGCACTGAAAAGTAAGTTTCCATCTGTTTCACTTAAAATATGGCAGAAAACAAAAATTTCCCCAACTTAGATGGTTTAAGTGAAGATATTTTAATGAGAAATTATTATAGGAGTTTCAAAAGGACTAGGGAATCAACAAAGGAATGTTAGATCATTGCTGATTCATCATCAAGAGAACGTTATCATCATTTCTAAGCCTGAAAGAGCAAAGTAAGGAAATGGTGTCGCTAGAAGCTGGTAAAAGCTCGGATGGTGGGGATGGGGCCCTGGGCAGGGGCCACAGTTACGGAGGAGCAAGGACTCAGTCAGAACCACTTCACCACCAGGAAGGGAGTGGGGCGAGGGACACCCTGGCCACTCTCCCCCTGCGCTTCCATCTGCTGCTGTTGGCGTTTTTGTTTTTTTTTTAAATCTTCACCTGATGACATTTTTTCCATTGCTTTTCAGAGAGAGTGGAAGGGGGGCAGAGAGAGAGAGAAAGAGAATCATTGACAGGAGGGAGGCACATTGATTGGTTGCCGACCAAGGCCAGGGATTGAGTCTGCAACCGAGGTACACAGCCTTGGCCAGAATCGAACCCAGGACCCTGCAGTCCGGGAGCCACTGAGCAAAACCGGGTAGGGCCTGTTGCTTCTTTTTAGTTAAATCCAAGCCAGTCTTTAGGTGGTAACCCCCAGGACAGAGAATGGGTCAGAGAAGGGTAGAGAATGGGCTGATGGGGGAAATCACTGGAGAAAGCACAGGGGGTGTTGCGGGGGTAAAGCATGAGGGTGGAACAGTAAGATAACTCTGCCCCAAATGGCTAGGCGTGGCGCATAGGGACAGTTGTCAGGAAAGGCACTCTGGTCACGGGGGAGACCAGGAGTCTAACGGCCTTTGACTCCACTCCAAAGAACGGTAGCATCTCGAGGGTCCCAGATCCTGCCAGGGCAGTGTGTTGTCCTGTTGAGCCCTGCCCCAGAGTGGGATGTGTACCCCGTGGTCCACAAAGTGGCGCAAGAACACCGAATCCCGTGCGCCTAACTCAGGAAGAAAGGTTTTACTTGAAAGTTGTGACAACCCTCTAGTAAGAACAGGCCCAGGTTCAGAGCTTTTGTTAAGCAACAGGATTGAGCTGGAAGTTAATGACGTTTGGTTTTCATGGCGCTTATTTTTGAAGTAACTTTCAGTTTATGGAAAATAATATTAGTTTTCCATTTATGGGAATGATATAGGAGTTCTTTTGAGAAAATATATATTTAGGTAAAAATCAAGTCAGTTTAAAGAAGATTTTTTAGTAAATAAGAGCACAGAGGTAATCAGCCGTGGCAAGCACAGTGAAAGGACAGTTGAAAGATTGGGACAGTCAGCTCGATGTTTCTGTGAGGTGTTTATTACTATCTCCCAAAAGCTTCTGTTCCAGGTTACAGCGTTCATCACACTCTCTCTCTCGTACAGAAACCATTGGCCCCTCGGGGAGACAAACCTTTACTCGGTTCTAAGATCGAATCATTTCCTTGCGGTTCTCCAGTTGCAGGGCACACAGTTTAAACCAATATCCGGGATGTTTGAATGTTTCTGTAGTGTTTTGGGCCGGGGTTGTTTTATTTCAGGACATTTAATAATAGGCAAGTCCTTCTCTTTTCTTTTCCTTTCTTTGTTTATAAAAATGCATTTTCCCTCTTTGTTCATGTCAGTGATGTTTAAAACAAAAAATTCTCATGTTTCCTTTCCTTGTGTTCTTACCCAAATATGAAAATCTGCATGGTCTACCTAGACTGGGCATCATGGACCATTAAGATATTATGGGTTTTACCTAATATATCTCTTCTGTATCTTTTTTTTTTTTTTTTTTTGAAGAGATGAGGGGAGTTAGCAGTTGAGATTCCTTAGATATTATAGGCTCAAGTGAGATGCCAAAAAAAAGCCTTATTTGACTTCCTTTTTTGTACATGTTGATCGCCAGATAAATTCTCTTAGTAAGTGGTATGCAAGGCCAACCCAATTTTAAAGACAATCCTGAAGAGATGAAGAAATATGTGATAAAGCAAATACAGTAAGGTGTTAATTATAGAATCTAGGTGGTGGGTATATGCGTACTCACTGTAAATTTCTTTTAACTTTTACATATGATTGAAAATTTTCATAGCAAGATATTGTGGGGGAAATCCTAACAAGGCTTATTTAGTTTTTCCACAGGAATATGTAGAAAGTAGGGCCTTCAGGCCTGTGCGCAGCTGTGGTGAAAGGCCTGCTTGGGCCCCTCAGCACTGCCCAGCACACTGTGGGGCCCGTTACACGCCGCGTGGGGAAAGCTGCCCTTGCCCCTTGCCCCTTGCCCAGCCCACTGACCCCACCACTGAGCTGCGAGGCTGGCGGGGCGGCTGCCACCACCACCCTTAGTCCCTTTACAGATAAGAAAACGAAGGCTTGGAACTGAGTAGCCGATGACCCCGGGAGCTCAGCCAGACCTCCTGACACCCTGTCCTTGGCTCTTTATTTTCCATCTCTTTATCCCCAATCCGAATTTCCCCCCTTTTTCCTGGGTGCTTCTAAGAGTTATCAGGGGGACAAGAGGGGTCTGATAAACAAATTCAGGGAATGTGGGTAGAAAGGTATTGGTGACTCTAAACCACAAATATGTTTTTCCCGAGGGTGTTTGTATTTTAAAGGACAAATAGAGCAATAACTAAGCCAGTGAACCACTCAACCTTTCACTGTGACGCAGTCATAGCTGTTGGAGACTATACTGGGGAAGGGCCGGAGCAGAGGGTAGGGGCCGTGGCTGGCCGGTAGCACACCCCGCCTGTTAGTAACCAGCGTCTCCCTGCACATCTAAAGCCAGCTTTGTCCAAACAACTCCATCACCCGGGGGTTTTCATGTGATGGTAGAGCATTAAATTGCAGGCACAAGTTATTAATTCTATTTCCATTTTAAAATTTATATCTGTAAATAAAATTCATCTTAAGTTAATGATATTGATTTTCACCTAGACCTGAAACCTATTTCCAAATCTTATTTAGCAGAAAATAATCACTTGTCAGCTCCCCGAGAACAGATTCAGAGGAGTAGGTGCCCATGCTTATTAAATGAGAGAAAACCATCCTTCTAACAGCAAAGGTGTGTAAGCCTGTTGCTGGTTTGGCTTTGCAGATAGACGTCCATGGGCTCTAAGTGAGAATTGAATTGTTCAAAAGCAAAACAGCAGACGCCCATTGACCCGAGCTCCCGCACTTCTTAAATCCAAATCTAGCAGGTCTGTTGCCACAACGCTGCTGACACTACTGACAGCGGCTCTGTCACATCAGATGAAATGCTCATTTAATGAGAGTTGGTCTGGAAATTTTTCTAAGGTTTTCTAACCTGTGAAAAAACTCAATGTATCAGTACACTAAAAATCTGGGATGAGATTGCTTTGAATATAGATACATTCGCAAGACCTGCCTGAGAGAGCACATAATGAAGAGTGGGGACCCCAAAAGGGGAGAAGCAGCACGAAGCCCCTCAGGGGACAGGGCTATAGCCTGGATGGAGGGAAGTGGGCGGGCCTTTCCCAATTTATGCCCCCCAACTCTCCACCCTTACACGATTTTTATCAACTTGATTGAGATATAATTCACCCCAACTCTCCACCCTTACACGATTTTTATCAACTTGATTGAGATATAATTCACATATCATAAAATCCAGCCTTTTAAAAGGTACAACTCGCCCGGCCGGGCGTGGCTCAGCGGTTGAGCGTCGACCTAGGATCCAGGCGATCCGGGTTCGATTCCCGGTCAGGGCACATGCCCGGGTTGTGGGCTTGATCAATGACTCTCTCATCATTGATGTTTCTATCTCTCTCTCTCCCTCTCCTTTCCTCTCTCTGAAATCAATAAAGATATATTTAAAAAAATAAAAAAATAAAAGGTACAACTCAATGGTATCTAGTATATTCATGGAGTTATGAACCATCACTATAATCTGGTTTTTGACCATTTCATCACCATACCCAGTAGCAGTCACTCCCCTTTCTCCCTCTTCCCAGTTCCTGGCAACCATTGATCTATTTTCTGTCTCTATGGATTTGCCTGTTTGGGATATTTCATACAAATGGAATCATACAATACGTGGCCTTTTCTGACGGGCTTCTTTAAGTTAGCATAATGTTTTGTTTTGTTTATCATTACCTGAGGATATTTTTTCCATTGCTTTTCAGAGAGAGCGGGAGAGAGAGAGAAACATCGATGTGGCAGAGACACGTTGATTGGTTGCCTCCTGCACCTGCCCTGACTGGGGCCGGGGATCGAGCCTACAACCGAGGTATGTGCCCTTGGCTGGGATCAAACCTGGAACCCCTGTCTGCAGGCTGACACTCTAACCACTGAGCCAAACCGGCTAGGGTAGCATCATGTTTTTAAGGTTCATCCATATTGTGGCATGTATCTGTTCTTCATTCCTTTCTTGGTTTTTATTAACCTTACCAGAGGATATTTTTTCCATTGCTTTTCAGAGAGAGTGGAAGAGAGAGAGAGAGGGAGAGAGAGAGAGAGAGAAACATCGATGTGAGAGAGACACATTGATTGGTTGCCTTCCGCACCCGCTCTGACCAGAGCTGGGGATCGATCCTGAAACTGAGGTATATGCCCTTGGCTGGAATCGAACCCAGGACCCTTCAATCCATGGGCTGATGTTCTAACCACTGAGCAAAACTGGCTAGGGCTGTTCTTCATTCCTTTTTATTGCCAAGTAATATTCCTGCAACTAACTGAATGTTTATGTCCCTCCCCAAGTTCATGTGTTGAAATCTTAACTCTCAATCTGATATTTAAGAATAAGAGGTGGAGTCTTTGATAGGTAATTAGGTCATGAGGGTGAAGCCCTCACCAATGGAATTAGTGCCCTTATAAAAAGACCCCAGTGCCCAGCCGGGTGGCTCAGTTGGTTGGAGCGTTGCCCCATACACCAAAAAGGTTGTGGTTCCATTTGGGTCAGGGCACATACCTAGGTTGCAGGTTCAATCCTTGGTTGGGGTCAAGTACAGGAGGCAATGGATCAATGTGTCTCTTTTACATCGATGTTTCTCTCTCCCCCTTCTCTCTTTTCCTCTCTCTCTAAAATCAATAAACATATCCTTGGGTGAGCATTAAGAAAAGAAGTTCCCAGAGAGCTTCCTGTCTCTCCCACCGAATGAAGACGTAGTGAGAGGCCTGCTGTCCCTGAACCAGCAAGTGGGCTCTCGCCAGACGCTGAATCTGCCAGTGCCTTGATCCTGGGCTCCCCAGCCTCCAGAAGTGTGGGAAATAAAGGTGCATTGTTTCAGCCACCCAGTCTATAGCATTTAGTTATAGCAGCTTGAATGGACTAAGGCAGTCACTTTGTTTGAATATTCTACCTTTTTATCCATTCATCAGTTGGTGGGCACTTGGGTTGTTTGCCCTTCTTGGCTATTACGCATAATGCAGCAATGAGCATTTGTGCATGTCTGTTTTCATTTCTCTTGGGTATATACCTAAATGTAGAATTGCTGGGTTATATGGTAACTCTACGGTTTACATTCTGAGGAGCTGCTAGACTGTTTTTCCAAAGTGGCTGCAACATTTCACATTATCATCAACACTGTATGAGGGTTACGATTTCTCCATATTATTACAAACACTTGATATTATTTTTATTAGAGCTATGCTAATGGGTGTAAAATGGTACCTCATTGTTTTGATTTGTATTTCCTTAGTAATTATTGGTGTTTAGCATCTTTTAAAACGTTTTTATTTTATTTTATTGATTTTATTGATTTCAGAGAGGGAAAGGGAGAGGGAGAGAGAGAGAGAGAAACATCAATGATGAGAGTCATTGATCAGCTGCCTCCTGCACCCCCCGCTTCTGGGGATGGAGTCCACAACCTGGGCATGTGCTCTGACTGGGAATTGAACCAGGATCTCCTGGATCCTAGGTCGATGCTCAGCCTCTGAGCCATGCCGGCCAGGCAGTGTTGAGCATCTTTTAATTTTATTGTTGAGTTGTAAGAGTTCCTTACATATTCTGGATATAAGGCTTTACCCTCTCCTACCTCCAGAGGGTAGCCCTTTCCCGCTGACTCAGCAACTGCAGGAGAGAGCAAGGAGATGTGAATGCTAGCACGCTGAAGGGTTATCTTGTCTTGTGAGGTCTGCAGGTAGCCTACTTAAGTGGAGGTAAGCTGGGCCAAGGCTGTTAACAAGAAGCATTTGAGGTCTATGCAAACGCTTGGAAAGGAACTAAGTTTAAGCCTCAGATATCTGCACCAGCAATACTGGAAGAGATGACATTGTCAGGAAAAGCCTGAGCCCAGAGATCCTCAATTGCCACCTGCTGCCGTAAAAGTGCTGTCAGTCTTTGCTATTCAAAATGTGGACCTTCAACCAGTAGTATATACATCATCTGGGAGCTCGTCAAAAATACAGAATGTTCATGCCCCACTCCAGACCTACTGACTCAGAATCATTTCAATAAGAATTCCAGTGATCTGTATGCACCTTAGAGTTAGAGACTCACTGCTGCAGGACACTTAAAATAGATTTTAAAACTGCATTGCAGGAGGTCTGCCCGGGTACCTGCGCCAGATGGGGCTCCCTGGTACTCAAGACTGGATTGGGAAACAATAACTCGGGCAATTTTATCTTCAGTGTCCCTAAACCAACCTCCTCAATCTCAACTCTTGCCTTTTATATTTAGGATCCCCCCCTTTATTTTTAACTCCTCTCCTATAGGACAGCATGCACTGTGCAACACTCTGAATGTCATAACCCTACAGAGGACAGCAGTATCAATAGTGTCCACAATTTATATATTTTCTCCAATTAAGAAATGAGAACACCTAAGCCTTTTGGAGAAAACTGAGTAGACTGGAATGCCCAAGGACTTTTCTAGATCATGAAATAACACCAGAGATTATCTTTATTATTTATATCCTATGTCTTGCATTGTGCCAAAAAGAATTGAAGAATTAAAATAAAGGTAGAAAAAAAAAAGCCACAAGGATAGGCTCCTGTACCAAATATATGCCGTATTGACCACTATAGTTTGCTAGAATCAGGTTGCAAACCTGGTTCTGAACTTTCTGGCAGCCACTGAGAAGAGAAAAATACTAAGAATTACATGTTCAATGTCTGAAAGATAAAAACCCATCAGCGATCAGAGTTGCCTGGCCATTCTTGGTGCTGACGGGTAAGAGAATCTTCTTTAGTCTTCAGATTTCTAGGCAAGCACAAACAGGCCCAAAGCCATGAACCCTCAGTGAGATGACATCCTCTTAGGAAAGGCCTAACATGAGCATCTTGTATAAACACAGGAGTGAACCAAAGCGGGCAGGGCCTGGGATGGGGACTCCTCTAACATACCCACAAGCAGCTCACTGAGGCCTGAGGGGTTTGTGCGATGAAGAAATTGGGCCTTGTAGGTGGCCACCTGGATCGGGCCCTTCTGGTGAACTGTCTTGTTCCCCCTTCCTCTTTTTTCCTTCCTCAACTATTATTCTATTGTAGAAAATCTTAAGGTGTCTTGTCTTGGGTCCAGACCACTGGGTGAAAAGATTTATTCCCCTTTACCTAAAAGGAAACCTGTCTTTGCTTTCTTAGCTCAAGTTCCCTGAGAACATTGGGAGTGGCAGGGAGCTTGGAGATCACCTGGTTCTTCTCCAAACGTCACCAAGCCAGAAAGCCCTGGAAACGGGCTGCTTCCACGGCAGTCTCTGCACACTTTGGCCAGGGGAAGAGCTGACATCATTCAGGATACGAGTGGCTGACTGCCAGATGGTTATGTTGTGACAAAGGGGAGGGGGGCAGGCTCACTGAGGGCATGTGGGAAGGTGAAAGGGAGAGCACAGTGTGACATATGCCAGAGGGTTTGGTCTAATGGAAAGGGCGGGAGGCTGGTGTTAGCTATGTGGCCTTGGGCATGCCATTCATCTCCCTGAATTTCCCTTACCTGTAATAAATAATCAAAACAGTTAAAACTTCCGGGGTTCCTAGTACTTTACACAAGCTATTTCCATCAGATTTCACAACAATCCATAAGAAAATCCTGCTATTTCCTCCATTTTATAGATGAGGAAACTGAGGCACAAAGAATGTTTCTTTCCCAAGGCCACTCAGTCGAACCCGGCAGCCTGACTCCAGAGCCTGAGCTCTGACCACCGGGAGGGGCAGGTTAGATGAAAGCTGCAAACCTTCTCCACCTCTGCTACTAATTCTCTCTCTTGCTGAATTGGGACACTAGAGTGTGAAGATGAGATGACACAGCAAGTGCTTAGCACAGTGCCTGGGTCATCCGTGCTCAACAGATGTCAGCTTTTCCTATTGTTCATACTTTTACTATTACCATTGCCATTTTATGAAACAAGTCAGTTCTGTCATCCCCTCCGCAGCTGCCTGAGTGCACAGTCAGCCCCACTGAACTGATTAATAAATTCAAACAACAGTCAATTCAGTCATAAAATCACACAAGCCTAAACTGATGCTGAAGTGAATTGTCTGGTTAAATAGCCTTTAAAAAAAATTTTTTTTTTTTAAATTTATTTGAGAGAGAGAGGAAAGGAGAGGGGTAGGGAGATAGAAACACCGATGAGGAATATCGATCGGCTGCCTCCTGCATGCTCCCTGCTGGGGATTGAGCCTGCAATCTGGTCATTTGCCCTGACTGGGGATCGAATGGAAACCTCCTGGTGCATGGGACGACACTCAACCAGCTGAGCCACACCGGCCGGGCTTAAATAGTCTTAAACAGCGTCATTCAATGGAACGTTCTGTGACAATGGAAATGCCCTATGTCTGTGCCCTCTCACACGGCAGCCATTAGCAGCATGTGCCCACTGAGCCCTTGAAATGTGGCTAGTGGGACTGAGGGACTGAATGCTTCATTTATTTAATTTTACTTGCTTTAGCCAGGCCGGGTGTGGCTCAGCGGTTAAGCGTTGACCTAGGATCCAGATGATCGGGGTTCGATTCCTGGTCAGGGCACATGCCCGGGTTGCGGGCTCGATCCCCAGTTGGGAGTGTGCAGGAGGCAGCTGATCAATGACTCTCTCACCATTGATGTTTCTATCTCTCTCTCTCTCCCTCTCCTTTCCTCTCTCTGAAATCAATAAAGATATATTTAAAAAAACACACCAAAAAACAAAACAAAAAACACACCAATGAAGTAAGTTTACTTACTTTAAATTTTTTATCTCAACAGCCACAGATGGCCAGTGGTGGACACCTCAGGCAAAAGCCTATCTGGCAGCCAAGATCCTTAGTGAGAGGACACTGAAGTGTTGGCCACAAGAAGGAAATTTGGGATCCATCTGGCCACAGCTCTGGTATGTTACAGGTACTTTAAAGAATCGTGGATATCAGAATCCTCAGGCTTCAGATGGTTCTCTCCACCTTGTTGGCGGGGTACGTATTTTAGGGGATATGTGAACAGGGTGGTGGCAGGAAAGAAGACAATTCCACTTTTCTCACTGGGATGCACCCAATTGATTATTTATTTATTTATTTATTTATTTATTTATTTATTTTTAAATATATCTTTATTGATTTCGACGAGAGGAAAGAAGAGGGAGAGAGAGAGACAGAAACATCAATGATGAGAGAGTCATTGATCGAGCCCGCAGCCCGGGCATGTGCCCTGACCGGGAATCGAACCCTGATCACCTGGATCCTAGGTCGACGCTCAACCGCAGAGCCACGCCCGGCCAGGCCCAATTGATTCTTTATAGAATTGAATTCTTTATTGTTGCTAAAAGTTATTTTGGGGGTGTGGATAGTTTATACCTCTGCTATGTCCGTGACATTCCATTTGTCAATTGCTCTGCTTCTTGCAGAAACTAAAAAATGATTTCAAATCATGGCTTGAATGTTTAATTAGGGAAAAGATTATCAAAGTGAATAACTAAAGAATCACAGACTTGGAGGGGAATGTCTCATAAGCATGTCCAGTGCAAATCGACATCTTAGGGAAGCCACACATACACTTCCAGGACACAAGTGTGACATTGTGCCGTGCGTTGGGGACTTACTGGCTCTGGATCAAGAGAGGAGGGGCAGCCAGACAGGTTGTGATGGTGCCACCTTGATCCTCTGAGGATCCAGCCCATGGTTTTGTGCTTGTTTGTTTTTTTAATGAAAGAATTTCCTGATGGTATGAGGATATCAGTGAGCTCATTTTGATCTAGGTATGCAAGCATGTGACTGCTACCCTACTACATATTTTAAGCAATAAAGAACTCCCAACAAGTATTGATTGAGTGAATAATTCAGCGGCTGCCAAATTTTGCAGAAATGAAACTGAACTCTAAGGAGGCTTGCTTGTGTTAGACCAATTTTAAATGACAGTATTTAAGAGAGTTTTCATATAGGAAAGGCTTTGTTTAGACTGAAATGTTAAAAGCCACCACCAGAAACACAAGGGTCTTATGCATAAAGAAGCCTCTCTTTGCTGCCTCCAAATCACGTGGGCCAGTGTCTGAGCGGTGAATGCCAGCACAGTGGCTGCCCTGGCGTGTGCTCTCGCTCCACCACTGTTCAGTTGAGCTCACCTCCAGAGTGCCTCGCACCAGGCTGCAGCCTCTCAGGCTGTCTGCAGACAGACACCAGGCCATCTGCCCTCTCGCCTTGCACCCAAACACAGCTGCTGGGCCCCATCCCAGCTCTAGCCATCTGGAGGAAGGACAAAAGGCCTCTCCTCACCCTCCTCCTGGGTGCCCAGGGACACTGAGGAGTCTGGGCGCTCTCTAGGCCTCAGCGAGGAAGGAAGAATGGAAGAGGCAGCCAGATCTTCTACTAGTGGCAGGCCGCTCCTCCCTTCTGGTTTTCCGAGTCAATGAAACCCTTCATGCATGCCCCGAACATGAGTTGAGCGCTTACAAGTGTCACACCCGGCACCAAGCTCTGGGGACTCAAGTATGAGACCCAATATTGGCCTCTGGGAGTTTGCACTCCGGTGAAGCCAATGGACACAGGCACAGCCAACTTTACTGTTGGCAGAAGTGAAGGGGCTACAGGAACCCAGCAGTGGGATGCTTGACTCAGGTGGAGGCGATCAGAGAAGCCTTCCCCCAAGAGGCGACATCCAGTCTGACATCTGGAAATGAGTCTGCGCTGGGCACCAGCGGATCCGAATGGGAAAGGCTGCCCAGGTGGGGAATCTGGGGAGCCCCGCATGGTGCAGTGGGGAGTATGGGGAGGGAGGTGATGAGGGGAGAGGCTGATTCTATGGGCCTTGATGGCCATCAGAGAACGAGGGGCAGGCAGTGAGAGGCCGTGAGCATGGGAGGGTCACGGTCAGCTTTGGGATTGGGGAAGACTCTCCAGGTGGAGGGAAGAGAAGGGATTTGAGGCAACCAGACTGATCAAGAGCAGTCACCGTAATCCAGAGGATAATGGTGGCTGAGGAAGCAAAGTGGGAAGAAGAAATTAATTCGAGGGCAAAATCCTTCAAAAAAAAAAGTTAGCTTTAAACCCTCCAAACTGGTTCCCAAATAATTCTAAAGTTCCTAGTATGCTCCGCGGAAAAGGAACTCAATGCTTCTCTCCAGTGTGTCTGGACCTCTTCTCAGATAGGAAAGAGCTTCCTTACAGGGACGGCAGTTGCCTAAATGGGCCCAAGAGCCACCGCAGCCAGAAACGGTAGATGGTGGCAGGTCAGCTGCTCTCAGAAAGGATGTTTACCAAGAGGTATCTGACTTGCTGAAATGGCTCAAATCCCAACCAGAGCATTTACCTATAAGTCTCATTCCAGGTAGGATCTTAAAGCCACCAGGATACTTTGGCCTGATGGGGATCAAGCCGGGGCAGTGGCGGGCAGCCTCACGGAAGAGCCGCACCGTGGCCACGCCTCGCCCCACCTCCTGCCATCTCCACAGGTGCAGACGGTGCCCCGCAGGCCCTGCCTGTCAGAGGCCACGGGGCTGCTCAGGTTGTCGTTTTGATTAAAGGGAAAGAAGGCCAAGGCCATTCTGTTCCAAGGCCCTTCATTCTTGGCCTCCTTAAAGTGCGCAGAGTTCAGAGTTTTAAGAGCGTGTGCAGAGAATCAGAAACCAAAAAGAAGGGGTTGAAACCAGCTCCTCTTAGAAAAGCAGGGGCTAAATATTAGTGACAATCTGATATATGATAAAAGAGGAAACAAAAGATGCCTGGCTCCATCTCTAGACCTATGCAACGGACTCAGTACTGGCTCCAAGAGAGAACCCGAGGCCTGGCTCACCACTTAAAACCCCAGTTTCTAATAATAAAAAATGCTTCCAAAACACCTTATTATTTGCAGATTTTGCCATTTCTAACAACGTGAGGCATGGAGAGCTATAGTAGGTCATCGATCGGGCAGCTAGACTAAAACTCTAAGAGAGTTAAATCTGTTTAAGTCACTGACAACTCACACCGTTACTTTTCTTTCTCAGTGATGAATCTTAATTTCCATTCTGAGAAGTTCTTTTTTACTTTTAACACATACAAATTTTAAAATTACAACTGCTAAAAATAACCACGGGTAGACTTTCTATCCCTGTCATTGGCTTTGTCAGCCTCCATAGCACCTCCACCCTCCTCTAAGGAGGTTGGTTGAGTTTGTTTCATAGCTTTTTTTTTTTTTTAAAGGACTTGTTATTTTATTTTTATTTTTTTATTGATTTCAGAGAGAGCGAGAGAGAGAGAAACATCAATGATGAGAGTCATCTATCAGCTGCCTCCTGCACATCCCCTGCTGGGGATCGAGCCCGCAACCTGGGCATGTGCCCCGACCGGGAATTGAACCGCCATCTCCTGGATCCTAGCTCAATGCTCAACCGCTGAGCCACATCAGCTGGGCTGTTTCATAGCTTTTTAAAATATATATTTTCTATTCCTTTAATTCTTGCATTTCAGAGCACCTTTTGTTATAAATGTTACCCTAAATTAGACATTATAAAAACAGTAGATAAGCTTGTTAATTCAGCTGATTCATAATTTCTTACAATAAAAAGCTTACCAGCACTTTTAGAAGACATGTTAAATTAATATTAAAACCTTCCAAACAGATTGCTGAAGGGCCCAAGAATGGCCACTTAGTGTCTTAATTGGGAAAGGGCTTGTGTGGGGTTTTTGTCCTGGTGTTACCCTCTTAAATTAAGGGAGTAAAGAGAGTATTTTTTGAATGTCCATCTTGTCTTTAAAATCCATGCTGTTTTCAGTCCTCTATGCCTTGGTCCCAAGGGCACTGACCTTGTGACGTCCCTTCACTTCCCTGGGTCTCAGTGTGTGTATTGTGAGAGGGAGAAGCAAACGATAAGGTCCCGAGAGTTTTAGCTCCGGTTTCCTCCTTCAGGGGCTCCCTCCGCACTCAGTTTAAGGGAGTCCCTGCTCTTGGCTCCAATGCCGCTCTCAGGGGTCCCCTGCTGCGGGCTCCTTTGCTGTGACCCGCCAGTCACGCTCCTGCAGCCAGACGACCTTCCACGCAGCTGGCCTCCGAGAACCCACATACTTGTGCTGGCCCAGGAGGGCAAGTCCCATGACTTCCCTTTGCTTCTCTAGAAATTGCTCAGTCAAAAGATTTCTCAGTATTTCTTTCACTTCATTTGTTCCAGATCCTTCCAATCCCACTTGGTCCTCATGCTCAGCATCCCGGCAGATGTTCTTCTAAAAGGAAGAACGTGTTGTGTTGCTCAGCTCCCCCCTCCGCACCCCTTGTGTACCTCTCCTCGGAGTCTTTGTCACATCTCTGAAGTAGCGACCCTCTCAACCACAACTTCTTCTGCTGCTTTTTTGCTTGAAATATAAACTCTCAAGACAAATTCTGCAGGCGACACAGTTCTGCTCCTTCAGGCAAATGCCAAGGTTTTCATTCTAACAGCCATACTTGTTTTCCATTAAAAACAAAACAAAAAGGGAATGCTTTAGGAATTCCCAAATTCAGTTTTCTAGGAGCACAAAATCAAGGTATTTTAGAGGAAGAAGAGTCCTTCGAGGGGCGATGCAGTGTCTCCGTCGTGCAGGTGAGAAACTGCCAGTCTGCAACCGCCAGGCCGACGGTCACAGGGCCAGTGTGGCAACGTAAAAACCAGAAGCGGAGCTGACAGCTGCCTCCCAGGCCAGAGTCCTCTCTACCTCGGTTTCTTCAACTGTAAAGTGCAAAGTGCAGCAGCACTGTAAAGGAGTGCTGGCGAACAAGAGGATGCTGGGAGGTAAATGACCTACTGTGTGTGAGCACTGCGAACAGGGCCTGGCGTGGAGTCAGTGCTCCATAAATGCCAGTTCTTATTAGCAGAAGTGCTAAAGATCGGTGTTGTAGGGAAAGAATGCCCTAGAGTCTCACTGTGTGAATTTTGTCAAAACTATTTCATTTTTTATGGATTTTCTATTGAAAATATGGAGGATAGGCTTTTGCCCCAAATAATGATACTGATAAATAAATTCACCAACATACTATATAATAACAATAATTTTAAAATAAAAATGTCCAGTATTACATTGTGTTTTGTAAGGTAGATGACATTATCAAGGGTGTAAGGAAATCCTTCATAATCTGTTCTTTTTTTCCCCCCATGTTTTATGACAATGTCTATATATATATATAAAAAATCTTCCTCTACTTATATTGCTTAGTATTTTTTCCCTTTTCCATTCTGGTTATTCTGTACTGAGAACCCAACTTAGGGCCTTCTAGAGTTACAAAATGGGCCTGTGTTTGAAAGCAGCAGTCTGTTCTTTCTAGAACCCAATAATGCTACCTGTTTATCAAACATGTGACTCTGTTTTTAGTTCTATTATCTGCTCCCTTGTCCCTCTGATATTTCCATTCTTAAGCAGGAGTACATGGGGGATGTGGTGAGAAAGCTTCAAAGAGGAATGGCTTAAAATGAAAAGTTCTAAAGTGTCAGTGTGTCAGTACACTTACAGCTTACTGACCGTGGCATCTAACTAGGAGAGTGGGGAGGTGGAAGTTACTAAGTTATTTGCAAAGTGGTTAAAGATGTGGTTTACACTTAGAATTCCCTTTCAAGTGTCAAGTTTGTGAGAATATTTTAAACAGGATGGCTATTTTACATGTGCATAATAATTTATATAAATCCTTAAGAATATCAGATTAATTCTGGGTAAATTTGGGAATGAATAAAGTACTGCACTGTATATGTGTGTTTATTTTCCAGTTGGTCATATAACCTCGTCATTTCTTCTGAATTAAAAAAATCCTTATACACCCAAGGATGGACACACACATACACACCCTCCCAGCATGGACATTTTAGCAGGAACCAGTTTTTACTTTACACAGTTTTAATTTTAAGTCTTATTCAAGACTGGGCTCTCTTGGAAGCACTCTGTGAGATGAAGCTTAGTGTGCAGGATGTTCACTCAGTACTGCCCTTGGGATCAACAGTTCTGAAAATGGAGAAGGAAAGCAGAGGGAGAAAGCAGGCCCCTGACCACCTGGCAGCCTCAGCCAACCCTACGCGGCTCTGGAGCTAACGTGGCCATTCAAGGTGTCCCACAGGAGGTCACAAGGCTGGGCTTTTCCACCTCCGCCTCCATCAGTCAGTGGCTATGGGCTGCCCCTGAATGGGCCCGTTCCTGGCTGAGGCTCCTCTCCGGTCCCGAGGGGAGCCCCGAAGAGGCTGACAGCTGAAGGCTGTTTGCCAGCCCACCGGCCTCCCAGCCGCAGAGCAGCGAGCCCTTCCTGTGGAGGCATCTGGAGGGCCTGCCACCGAGACCACGGGACCTGGTCCTGACGGACTGCGTGCACTTTGGGCGGCTCACTTGGCCTCTCTGGGTTTCCACTGTATCTCGGCTTAGATAATCCCCAGGTATAAAAATCTAAATTTTTAAAAACCAAAATAAATTTTTATAACCTGTCTTCTAGCTTGTCTTTAGCAAATGTAGAAAATAATACTGCATTTTATATTCATATATACACGTAGATAATAAAAAGATATACACATTCATGCATGTGATGGAAGGTGTTCTTGTTCCTTTTGTCACAGTAGGAGTCTGGCCAGGAAGTGGGAGCGAGAGGAGAAGTGGGAGGGATTCGAAAGGATCTCCATTCCTGGGCAACGCTGAAGAGCCGCCAAGATGGCCATATAATGTGCGCCCCTCAAATGCAAGAAACAAAGATAAGGTTGTTTCTTAAGCCTTTAGATCCCTCTGCCTAACAGTGATCAGAGTGCTCTCTTTCTCTCAAATGATGGTGATTAGGCCCAATTGTAGGAACACTAAGGGAAGAAAAAGTACCCTTCTCATTTCTCCCTTTACCAGCCAGCACACAGGATCTTCCACCTCCTCCCCAGCTAGATTTTTCAAGACTTGTGTGGGCATCTGCAGTGTGGAAACCAGATGGCAGTTTTCTTGAATCTGCCTGTTCTACTTTAACATCCTTTCTGAGAAAGATCCCCCAAAAAAGTATGCTGCAGGTAGGGTCAGCCTGAGAAAACAGTGGATTCAGGTCATCTGAGAACACGAGACCCCACAACCAGGTGAGGGAAAGACAGTTTAAAGAGAAAACTCAGTGCGGAGACTTTCAAGGGTCTATTGCTGGGTAAAATATGCGACATGGTGAAACATATCCAGGAACTAGGTCTCTGCTTTTGTTATCTGAGTCTAGGAAGGATCGCTCCTTTGTTGGTAGGGGCTGATTGGTAGGGGAAAGTTTTGATGCCTAGTAGAACTTACCATTTTCTAGACTTTGGGGCATATCTTTGTCTCATGCTGAGAACCTCAGGATAGATCAACTTGGTTGCTAATTTTGGTTGCTAAGAGAAAATAGTTAGGGCAGAATGCATGGTGAAAGGAAGGCTTCTGGGGGAAAGACGGAGTGCTCCATGGGTTTTCAATGCCAGTCACAGCCTGGGATCAAGCTGGCTGCTTCAGAATCCCTTGGGGAGCTTGTTAAAAATAGATATTTCAGGAACCCATTCTCAGAAATTTTGATATTGTAACAAATTTTCCTGTTTAAGTCTGATCTGCTGCAGTTAAGTTTAGGAACTATAAGAGTAGTGAGAATGTAACACATTAATTATTGGAATCGTCTACTATTCATATATACGGTTGTCAAGCATCTTCCATGGAAAAGTTGCTCAGCTAAGTTCTGTGGGGTTTATACATATGGATAAGACACAGGCTGCCTCAAATCCCTTGCACATAAGCAGAGAACTAGACAGGTCGGCAGGTAGGCGACGGGCAGTTATTCCCAGACACCCGCTTGCAGCCCAGGAAGATGGGGAGAACAGAATGGAACTATGATGCCAGGGAAACAAGCAGATGCTTTAAACCAAGAGAAGAAAGAAGACTGAATCTCAGTCCCTGGTTCAGATATTCAAAGGTTAGAGAAGACAAATATTAATATCAATATCATAACTTTGTAGAAAACTTCAGTGAAAGCACGTATGTAGTACTTAGCACAGTATGTGAATAATTGTCAGTAAATGGACACTATTAAAATTGCAAGAGAATTATAGGGCAAGTATCTTTTTTCAAAAGTATCTCTCCCTCTCTACCTGTCCCAGTGCCTATAATTCTTTTGGAGTGTTGAAGTCTTTATTGGAAAAGACTTTTATTGGAGAAACTATTTGAAAGTCTTATACTTTAAACTTCTAATAGTCTAGGAAGAAGAAAAACGGGGGACACATGGGAAGACAGAAGTCAGAAAGGCATTGAGGTGGCGTCAGAGGCTAAGCTTCAGGTGCCTGACACTATTATTGTAGAAGCCACCCTCCTGAAGAGGGTCAGCAGTCCCTGGCAGGTTGTGCAGCCTGTGTGACGGTTCAGAGCCGGGGCCCCTCCACCTAACCGTTCCCTCTTCCTCTCAGCAGCTGGAAGACTGGGAACGAGACTGTGGAGAAGGTTCCTCTGTTCCTTAAGCACTGGGGTCGTTACAAAGCTCCTAGGCTCACATTCCTTTGGTGAGAATCAGTCATTTGGCCCATCTAGACACAAGTGGGCAGGCGGAGTGGGGAGGCTGAGAAATGTAGCCCCTGGCTGGGCAGGAGGACTCAGGGCTGAGTTGTGAGGGCTCCTGAGAATGCGACAGCACATTCACGAAGAAGAGTCAGACAGAGACGCACAGGCTGGCCAGCAAGAGCAAGGCTAAGGCCAAGACACAGGTCAATGTGCAGGTGCTCCTCAGCTAAACAAACTTTCTCAGGGAGGAGAAAGGTGGTAAGCTAGAGAGAGGAGGAGAAGGGAAAACATTTGGGGAGCTTACAAAGGGTTGAATGAGAGCAGAAGCCTTGGCTGAAAAGATGCTCGAGACAACCTCTGGAAATCTGGTCTTCAGAGCTGTGACGAGCATGGCTAGCTGGCCACCAAAGATTCAGGCCTCCCCTAACCAGCCAGAGGCCACACTTCACAGCCTCCACACCCCTTCCGTGTAGATGGGCTGTGTGATTGGTTCTCACCAACAGAATGTGAGCAGAAGACTTTTGTAAAGGGTCAAATGAGCCAAAGGTCCAAGAAGCACATGCATCTCCACAGAGTCTCTTGCACCATCTGCCAGCTGCTAAGAGGCTAAAGCAGCGGAAAGAGCCACGAGGTGAAAGGGGTCTGGCCCCTGAATGATCATGTGGAAGGCCATGCAGCCTACAGCAGACCCCACTGTGAATGGGAAAGAAACTTTGTTTTCAGTCTTTGAGATTTCAAACTTCATCTGTGTCAGCAACACATAGTTAAGGTCAAAGGAGACCTATGTGGTGCAGAGCCAATTTAAGAGTCAAGGTGATGAGAACTTGAACTTCTCTCCCCCACAAATAAAAGATCAAAGGCTGGCAAATACAGCTACTCCACATGCCCCTTTAGGCATCACCCATACTAAGTACAGGGGCACTCCCCTACCCGCCCCTGCTCTCCCCAACTTCCACAATAGGCTTCAGACTCCAACTTTGGGAGGATTTCTTCCTCTTCCTTAAGACCCCCATCTGTCGTCGTCTGAACCACTTTTTTTCTAGATAAAAATGTTGAAGGATAGAAACTGGGTGTTCAGCCTCACTTTTTGGGGTGAGAGAGGGGTAAAGTAACAGAATCAAATAAACAGGTGAAAACCTCAGTTGTAAAGAAGAGGGCAGTGAGGCCACGAGAGAACGTTACTGTGTCTCTGACCCTTGGGTGTGTTAAGGGAGGTGGTTCTTTAGTTTGACTAATTGCTGATGGGCTGTAGGTGGGCAAACCTGGGCTTAGAGTTCAATTTGGAAGGAGGAACCAGAGAGGTTGGGTTGCTCTGCATGAAAGTGTGAGGAAGAGAACTGAAAAAAGGAAGAAAGGTGGAAAGAGAGGAACGGCCGCAGCATTCTGAGATGCCCGAAAGGTTTGTGGATGGAGCATTAAGGATGTTCTCAGTTACAGGGAGGGAGATGTCACTGCTACATCATGAAACATTATTGCACCGTGTGAAACTCTGATCACTTCTCTGTAAGTCTGTCTTTCTTCCCAAATTATCAGTGAAGGCATTCATACCAACAACACCTTCTGAGGGAGATTTTTCAGGGGCACCCATAGACGGGCTGGAGTTCCTCAGTAAGTTAACAAACTGTGGAACAGGAATAATGCTGCGCAGAGGGAGAAGACCTGTAAACAGAAGCATTCTGCTGGAGCTTGAAATCATAGGTGACCTTCCATTCCACGGGCGTTTACTGAGCCCCTAATATGCGCCAACTTCTGTTCTGGGACATGAGAACAATGCCTTGAACAGAATGGACAAGGTCTCTGGGAACTCACAGGCTCGGGGAGTGACACATGAGTAACTGAACAGATAAATGAGAAAAGCCAGGGGGTGTGACAGTGAAGGAAGCTGCGCACTTGAGAGTGGACCGTCTCCTTGCAGAGGCAGTGCTGAAGCTGAGACTGTTCCCCGGAGGAATCCGCAAATATCTTAGAGCCAAGTGCCTCAGGTGCGTGCAGGTTACAGACCAGCCCTTTACTCACTGTCGGGCTAATCCTCCCCCTCTTCTCAGTGATGTAATGTTAGTGTTCAATGCACAATAAGCACACGTATTGAGCCCTTCTTTGTATGCTGCGGAGAAATATCTGCTGCCTCTCTGGTGTGCCTAAGGAAAAGGCAGTGAACTGCTGGATTCAAATGACTTGATCTCACGTCGGCCGACAGGCAGAAGAATAAAGCTGACTGCCAGACTCCGTCAGCTCCTCAGCTGTCTTGAGGGAAAGACGACGTGGGGATTTTCTTCCCAGTGGGCAGAAGGTGGCGTCCTGGGGAAGCTGGCAGCGCTGAGAAAGGCCCCAGCGCTCAGTCCTGAGAAACTGCTGAGCCGGGCTGGCTGCCCAGCTGTGGCCTGAAGAGTCAAGAGGGAAGGAAACGAAGGAGCTCCATCTAGTGTTGTCACAAAATCAGACCTGAGGCATCCCGGAAGATTTATCAGGTGAACAGACGCGCCTCACTCATAGCTACAGACAGCAGAATAGTGGTTACCAGAGGGAAAGGGGTGCAGGGCAGGCAGAATGGGTAAAGGGGGTGGAATATATTGGAACAGAAGCAAACTGGACTTTTGGTGGTGAGCACGCAATGGAGCATGGAGATAATGCATCACAGTGTTGAACACCTGAAATTTATATCATGTTATTAACCAGTGTTACCTCTATAATATATAATATGTGTTATATATACAACCAAAAAGCCAGAGCTTCTGGGCTGGGAGAGTTGAGCATAGAGTAGAAGCTGGACTTTACCTTGGGCTGGGAATGGATAGGGGAATGGAAAGAAGACTAAGTTGTTTTAAAATCTTGCCTATCCGTGACTACACATAAAATGTTTCCTCCTAGAAAGGCAAACCCCAGCACTGCTCAGGCTCAGTTATCAAATTAAAGTCTGAGGACTTGACAATCCAGAGAAAGTTGGGGAGACACATAAATGGGGTCTTGGACATATTTGACTATTGGAGCATTTGCACACATATTTATGATCGATGCGTCATAGTTCTGTATGTCTTCAACTTCAGTAGATAACGACAGACTTTTCCAAAGCGGAGTATAACGATTTACTCTCTCACCAACACTATGAGGGTTCCCTACTGTTTCCAGTCTTGCCATTGTCACCTATTTTCATTTCTGTCTTTCTGATGGGTGTGGCTGAGATATTTTATAGTGTTTCAGTTTACACCTTTCTAGTTAGTACTTTCCCTATATTTCTTTGCTATTTGGAGATCTTCCTTCGTAAATTATGTGTTCAAGTCTGTTGGCCATTTTTCTGAGATCTCTTTTTTCCTTAATTATTTGTACTAATTATATGTATGTGTGTATTATACACACACACACATTCTGGTTAGGAGGCTGTTGTTAGTTACATATGTTGAGATACTTCCCCTTATCATGGCTTTTTCATTCTCTTAATGGTATCTCTGGATGAACAGAGGCTCTTAATTTTGATGAAGTCCAACTTGTAAATCTTTTTCATGGTTTGTGTTTTCTCTTTCCTATTTTAAAAATACTTCCCTACCCTGAAGACAAGAAGACATCGTCCTATATTGTCTTTCAAAGGCTTTGTTGTCTTGCCTCTTGCATTCTGGCCTGCAGTCACCTGAAACTGAAGTTTTGTTGGTAGGAGGTAGCACCCAGTTCCGTTTTCTTCCATGAGGAGTCCTGATTGTCCCAGGTTGTTTGTTGGGAAGGCCATCCTCTTCCCACTATTCTGCAGTCCCTTCCTTTCAGAAATCAAGTGTTTATCTGTGTGTATGTTTTGCAATGACCTGCTAGGTTCCATTGTTCTACCTTACCTCGATATCAAACTTCCTGACAACTAGAACTTTATAATATATTTTCACATCCCAGAGACCTAGTCTTCTCACCTTGATCTTCAAGTGTCTTGGCCATTGTTAAGGCTTTGTGTGTCCACATAAAATTTAGAACCACAGGATTACATTAAATCTGTAGGTACCGGAGAAGAGTTGGCATCTTCATCATTCTAAGTGTGCAACCAATGAACATAGCTTATCTCCTTATTTATGTAGGTTTTCTTTCAATAAGACTTTATAAGTTTCCAGGAGAGGCCTTGGACATCTTTTGTTAGACTTATTTCTTATTTTGTTGATTCTGTATGCTTCTGTAAATGTTCTTTTTTTTTAAACTAGACTTTTTGTTAAGCAGTTTCCACTTCGTAGCAAAATTGCACAGAAAGTCCAGAGAGTTCTCATATACTCTCTGCTTACACACATGCAGAGCCTCCCCCACTACCAACATCCCCCAGCAGAGTGGCACATTTGTTACAATCGATGAACACACACTGACACACCATTATCACCCAAAGTCCAGAATTTACATTTGGGTTCACTCCTGATCTTGTACATTATGTGGATTTTGACAAATGTCTAATGACATGTATCTGTACCTACCATTGCAGTGTCATACAGAGTAATTTCACTGCCCTAAAAATCCTCTGTGCTCCTCCATAATCCCTGACAACCACTGATCCCTTTTCTGTCTCTACAGTTTTGCCTTTTCCAGAATGTCATATAGTTTGAGTCATGCAACAAGTACCCCTTTCAGATTGCTTATTTCAATTAATAACATTCAAAGTTCCTCTATCTATATCTTTTTATGGCTTGATAGCTCATTTCCTTTGAGCTCTGAATGTACCAGTTTATTTTCCATCACCTACTGAAGGACATTTTGGTTGCTTCCAAGTTTTGGCAACTTTACATAAAGCTGCTATAAACATCCACAGGCAGATTTCTGTGTGGACATAAGTTTTCAACTCCTTTGAGTAAATACCAAGGAGTGCAAATATTGGGTCCTGTGGTAAAATTGTGTTAGTTTTGTAATAAACAGCCAAATTGTTACCAAAAGTGGCTATGCCATTTTGCATTCCCATCAGCAATGAGTGAGAGTTCCTGTTGCTCCGCGTCCTTGGCAGCATTTGGTGTTGTCAGTGTCCCAGATTTTGGCCATTCTAACAGGTGTGTAGTGACATTTCATTATTGTTTGAATTTGCAGTTCCCTAATGATATATGGTGGTAAGCACGTTTTCATATGCTGATTCACTATCTTCTATCTTTTTTGATGAAGTGTCTGTTCAGGTCTTGTTCACTGTTTATTTTCTTATTGTTGAGTTCTAAGAGTTCTTTGTATATTTCAGATAACATCCCTTTATGAGATATGTCTTTAGCAAATATTTTCCTCCAGCCTGTGATTTGTCTTCTCATTGTCTTGATAGTGCCCTTAGCAGAGAAGCTTTTAATTATTTCTTCTATGGATTAAACATTTCGAGTTATATCTAAAATGTCATCATCAATTCTAAGGTCATCTAGATTTCCTCCTATGTTATCTTTTAATTTTATAGTTTTGCAGTTTACATTAAGGTCTACAATCCATTTTGAGTTGATTTTGTGAAGGGTGTAAAGTTTGTGTCTAGATTCTCTCTCTCTTTTTTTCTTTTTTGGCGCATGGATGTCCAGTTATTCCAGCACCATTTGTTGAAAGGACTATATCATTGTTCCATTGTATTGCCTTAGCTCCTTTGTCAGAAACCACTTGACCGTGTTTATGTGGGTCTATTTCTGAGCTCTTTGTTCTGTTCCATTGATTTATTTGCCTGTTCTGTTACCAATGCCACACTACCTTGATTACTATTGCTTTTATAGTGAGTCTTGATGTCAGGTAATCTTAAATCCTCCAACTTTGTTTTTCCCCTTCCTAATCTTGTGCTGACTAATTTGGGTCTTTTGCCTCTCCATGTAAACTTTAAATCAGTTTGTCAATATCCACAAAATAACTTGCTTGGATTTTGTGTGGGATTGTGTTGAATCTTTACATCAAGTTGAAAAGAAATGACATCTTGACAATATTGAATCTTCTATCCATGAACATGAAATATCTCTTCATTTATTTAGTTTTTCTTTGATTTTATTAATTAGTTTTGTAGTTTTACTCATTTAGATCTTTTGCACATTTTGTTAGATTTATATCTAAGTATTTCATTATTGGGGGGCACTAATATAAATGGCATTGTGGTTTTAATTTCAAAGTCCACTTGTTTACTGTAGGAAATCAACTGACTTTTGTATATTAATCTTGTGCCCTGCAATTATTCTATAATCTCTTATTTTTTTCCAGGAGGTTTTTGGTCAGTTCTTTCAGATTTTCTACATAGACAATCATATCATTTGTGAAGCACACACACATATATATGTGTGTGTGTATAGGTGTGTGTGTTTGTGTATATATACATATACAAGCATACATAATCAAATACATTGTTCTATTATTTTGAAAAACCTGTTATCAATTAAGAATAAGAAACTACCATTTTTTACTTTACTTTCCCTTGATGTTCTTTCTTTCTTTGTGTAGATCTGAGTGTCTGTCGTGTATTATTTTCCTTCTCTCTGAAGAACTTTAAAAAATATTTTTCACATTTCCTCACTTTTTGTTTGTCTCAGAAAGTCTTTATTTCTCCTTAATTTTTGGAGCAAAATTTTACAAGGTATGAATTCAGGAAGCATTTTTTCTTTTCTCTCAACACTTTAAATGCTTTACTCCATTCTTGCAAGAAGTTGGATGAATTTCTTATCTTTTTTTTCTTTCTTGGTAAGGTTTTTTTTCTTCCTTCCTCTGACTTCTTTCAAGATTAAAAAAAATTTATCTTTGATTTTCTGCAGTTTAAATATATGTGTAGGTGTAGTTTTTATTTGTTTGTTTTGCTTGGTGCTTTCTGAGCTTCCTGGATCTGTGGTTTGGTGTCTGACATTAATGTGGAGAAATTCTCAGGCATTATTGCTTCAAATATCGCTTCTGTTCCTTCCTCAGTCGTGTAGGGCTCCCTTCTCTTAACTGTACTACAAGTTACTCCCTCTGAGGCTCTTGTTCATTCACTTTGTTTTTATGACTTCTCAGATTCCCTGTAGTTCAGAAACCCAGTGAACCCTGGAACATTTGGCCACATTGAGCCCGCTGCCATGTTCCAATGACAATGAAAACATTTTATATTGTAATTTTAAAAAGAGAACAGCAGGGAGAATTTAGAAAGAATAAGTTCTCAGGGAAAGTTGGGGGAAATCAAATTAGCTGGGAAGATTTAATTTTCACAAAAATATTGCCTTTACACTGAGTTCTCTCTCAGGCTGGATCTATAAATGAATGAAATCTGTGGAAGAAAAGTGCAGTGGGATTTGATGATAGTAAAAGCATGTTATTTTTAAGAATTAAGGAAAGAAGTCATGACTCCAGCTCTTCTCAAAAGCATAGAGACTGCCTGGAGCCATAAAACTTTACAATGGGAGAGACCTCAGAGATTAAAAAATTCAGTCCCTTCATTTTACTGATGATAAGCCTGAAATCTGAAAGCATTACTGGACTTTCTCATAGTCACACAAATTCTTAAACTGAGCTGAAGAAAACTCAAGACATCTCTTCTACGGGCCAGCATCTTTATATTATCATAATAACCAATTTAGGTCATTGTATCAGTTAGGATTCTCCAGAGAAACAGGGCCAGTAGAAGATATATAAATTTAAGAAAGAGTTATTGTGAGGACTTGGCTCATGTGATTTTGGAGGCTGAGAAGTCCCACTATCTGTGGTCTGCAAGCCAGAGGCCCGGGAGAACTGGTGGTTTAGTTCCAGGCAAGTTCTGAAGGTCCAAGAACTGAAGGACTGATGGCGTAAGTCCTGGTCCAAGTTCAAACGCCCAAGACCCAGGAGTGTCTATGGCTAGGGGAAGTGAAGATGGATGTTCCAGCTCAAGCAGAGAGAGCAAATTCACTCTCCCTCCATTCTTCTTGTTCTGTTGAGGCCATAACCGATTGGACCATGTCCACTTGCATTGCCAAAGGCCTTCTTCGGTACTCAGATTAAAATGCTAATCTTTTCTGGAAACATTTTCACAGACACACCCAGAAATAATGTTTTCCCAGCTATCTGGGCATCCCTTAGCCCAGTCAAGTCAACTCATAAAATTAACCATCACAGTCACCATGTATTTTCAAATATGTCTTAATAGTAATCTCCTCTTATTTATGAGACCCTCAAACATAACAGAAGGGGACCTTGTTGGTTATATTTATCATCACATTCCAGTGCCCGCACTGGTTTCTGACACCTGGTAGACAATCTGGCTACCTGCCAGGTAGCACAGGGAGTGAATGCTAGGCCTATTCTCAGGGGTATACTTGTCTGTGTAGGCCTGCAGATCAAAGTTTGTCAAAGGACTCTTGAGGCTCCTTGCCTCTATGGTGAATTAAAGATGCCCACAAATTCCTCACTCCAGTTGGGAGGTAGGAGTAAGTCCGCTTGGCCCAGAACCTACAGAAGTTCTGTAACTGCTTTGACCAACACAACACTGGAAGTGATGCAGTGCCTATTTCCCGAGCCAGGTTTGAGAAACTGAAAACTTCTATCTTTTTGGAGCTCTTTCTGGGTGCCCTGAGCCACCATGATGTCTGGCCAGCCTGACGCATTTGTGCTGAGAAGCCCTGTGTAAGTGCACCTGCTGAGAGACCCCACTGAGCCCTGCTTTACAGGTTCCCAGCCCCACCTAACAGGTGGGTGAAGCTCCTTGGATCCTCCGGCGCAGACCATCTATCAGCTGAGTATCCCCCAGTGACCTCAGTCTATGCCACGTGGAATAGAAAATTGCACAGCTGACACTGCCTGAATGCCTGACCCACAAAACTGAGACAGATAATAAAATAGTTGTTGCTTTAAGCCGTGAGTTTTGGAGTGATTTGTTTTGCAGTAATAGGTAATGAGAATGAGTCTCAACCAAAAAAAACACCCTCTCTATGCCCTAATGGAGGGTCTCAATTAAGAAAATGTTGGGCTATAAGTAACAGAAAACCTTATTTAGTGGCTTAAACAGATAACAGAAGTCCAGAGCTGGGCAGCCTGGATGGCACAGCTTCTCCGGGCCGCCGCCAGGGAGCCAGGCTCCCTCCGCCTTCCAGCCCCCGTCCACACAGCCACTGCAGCGCCTTCAGGACAGCAAACGAGGCTGGGGCAGGGCGGCGCAGGGACAGTGGCCTACGAGGCTGCCAGGCAAACCTGCTTCTTTCGAAAGTTTGTCTAGAGGTTTCATTCCATGACTTTCCCTTACATTTCATTGGCAAGATGAAGTCACACAGGGCCCCTCTAGCTGCAAAGGGAACCCGAGAAGGCATGACTTTCGGCACAGCACACTGTTACCCGCATACGGCCTGGAGTCTGCTGGCGAGAAAGAACAGACGTTGGGCAAGCAATGCATGTACACCACGAGGAATTCTTCCCGCCCTGGGCCTCCAGCTCGCTGCCACAGCTTCCCAGTTCCTGCAGAGAAATGCTTCTGAACACAGATCTCTTTAGAAGGGTAGGTGAGGGAACCTGCCTTGAAGCCAAACTTTCATGGCAAGTTCACTGTTTTTTGCTTAAACTGTACATTCATTTGGGGTGGCCTAGGGGAGCCTATAAGTTTGGTAGGGAGCACCTCCCCTCCCCCTCCAAGCACCCACTGGAACTGACCCTGTCTTCTTGGGCGATGAGGCACCAATACAGCTACTCTAAGGAGGGGCCTGAGACTTGCTCTTCACAAACATAAAAGGCCCAGTAGCCAGGTGAGCCCGGACAGTCACGTCTGCACATCTTTGCGTGATGAGTGAACGCAGACCCACGTCCAGTAGCACCCACACACACAGCACTCATTACACACAGCACTCATTACAGAAATGGAGGCGCGTCACGTTGGGGACAAAATCTTTTTAAAGAAACCACCTCATCTGAAATCCAAATCCCTCCCAAGCCCTTGAACATGTAACTCGGCCTAAATGTTAATGAAGCAATTCGGCTCGCTCAGCAGGAGGAACAACAAAAGGGAACGCTTTTCAGGACACAGCTGCGGACAATTACACTGAGTGGGAGGAGCTGGCGGATGCTCAGCATCTGAAAACCCACGGAAATGCAGAGCCTGTTCCACCAAAACCATTCCAGGCTCCAGGGAAGACTGACCCCCGTTTATTTGGCAGATGAGACAATAGGATATTTTGGTGAGCTGGGTATCCCCACCCAGCTCAGAAATAAATGACACATTTTTGTAAAGACTTCAGGATGATACATAAAGCTCTAATTTGAGACTAATGTTTGATCTAATCTGCTCTTCTCTTGATGTGGTGATTCAGGCGGCATTCAGGGTCGGGTGGGGCTTTGATGATTTCATATTGTCAGGGGAAGTTTTTACATTTTACTTTCTGATTATCTGTATTTTATAAACTGAATTTCGTTTTACTGTATTATGGTTACTACAGAAGACAGCCCCTGTTCTGGCTGAGGAGGGCTCCTATGAGAATTACTCTTTCTTACCCCAACACACACACACACACACACACACACACACACACACACGCACACACTAGGACCAAGCAGACATGCTTGTAGCATGTGGCCCTTTGACCACAGACAGTTGGGCCAGGAGCAGCCCCTGACTAAAGGGCGATGATTGGATTCTCCTTCCTGGCAAGTTGAAAGTTGGAATTCAGCGGTCTCCTTAAGGAAAAGACACAAGAACCAGGGAGCCAGGAGGGACCTTCTGCCTTGTTCACAGAGACACAAAGAGCTGAAGGGGAGAGGAATAAAGTAGGAGGTAATCATGCTGAGTGAAGAGCAGACCAGAAACCACCTCGCCCCAGAAAGAGGCCCCCAGAGTAGACCCTGGCTTCCCAATACCTTGTCACTCCTGGTGCTTGCCCCTGCCCCATGAGGCCTGTGCTCCCGGTGCTTGCCCCTGCCCCACGAGGACTGTGCCCCTGGTGCTTGCCCCTGCCCCACGAGGACTGTGCCCCTGGTGCTTGCCCCTGCCCCACGAGGCCTGTGCTCCCGGTGCTTGCCCCTGCCCCACGAGGCCCCTGCCCCACGAGGCCTGTGCCCCTGGTGCTTGCCCCTGCCCCATGAGGCCTGTGCCCCTGGTGCTTGCCCCTGCCCCATGAGGCCTGTGCCCCTGGTGCTTGCCCCTGCCCCACGAGGCCCCTGCCCCATGAGGCCTGTGCCCCTGGTGCTTGCCCCTGCCCCACGAGGCCTGACTGCACTTCCTGCCTATGGTTTCCTTGGGGCTTCCCTGGATCATTCCCTTTTGACATAGGGAGTGGTGTGGATGAGGCTGTCGGTTGCCTCTCCAATGTTCCTTCTCCCCTGCATCCTCACTAACTGAAACCAGCTCTATTCAGAGCAACTGAAAACACCACAATTCCTAGACTCTCTTACTACTGGGGTAGTTCATGCGAGGTAATCAGAAGTCATTGGGTGGCCTTTCAGGAAGTTTCTAAACCATTTTGCTGTTCTCCTTTCCTTCTCGGTGCATGGGAAGGAAGCAGCCGTGATCGCTGGAGCCCCAGCAGCCACCGTGGTCACATCCCTGGAGAATGGAGGCCAGGCTAAGGGTGGTGCAGCAGAGAGACAGAGGAGCTAGGTCCCTGGTGACAAGGTGAAGCCTTGGTAAGAACCCAAGACTGTGGCCCTTTAGGTTTTATGTTAAGTGTGTGTGTTGGGGGGGGGGGGGTTCAAATTTACTTAGGCCACTGTCAGTCAGTAGCAGCAAATGAAATTCTGAATGACAGTCTTGAAAAGAATTTCATGTATCTTCCTACAAGTGTTACCAAAGTTCCCATGGGTGTTATGAGCAGTGGCTGCGCATTTCCTGCGTATGAAGCGCTCTCTTCAAAGGGCTGAAGGAGCGCAATGCAGAAAGCACAGCCCCGGCGTCATTCACAGCCTCCGGTCAGAGCTGGTGGATGGGGCCCAGGAAGCTTAGGAAAGGGTCAGGCCTTCTCCTTTTCTCTCGTCCATCCTGGACAGAGTCAAGAGAAAAAAGTACTTTCTTTCTCTCTGGGAAGATGGGGGTGAGAGGCAGTGGTAGGCCAGGCCGGGATTAACTCCTTGGGTTAACTTCACTATCTAGAGAAACAATGCTTTTGTCTTAAAGTGTCTGACAATAACCTTTATATAGGACTTACAGATCCCACACTGGTTTTGCTCCTGTAGCACACAGGCATTATTCTGTCTGCCCCCCTCGGGCCTGCCCCCTCCGCTCCCCCTCTCCCGTCTATAGGCACAATCGGGACTGTCATTGTACCTAGCGACCGCTTACTAGCCCAGGGTGGGGCAGTAGCAACCCCTCCTTCTTCACCTAACCAGCCCTCCCCTCAGCTGTCAGGTTTGGCTCAGGGGTTGGGTACCTAACCCAGGCTGCTCCAGTCAAGTCTCTTTTCAGCGACCTGGAATTTATACTAAGAAATCACAGCTTCAGTGTGATGACTTCTTGGCCAATCCCAATCCAGAGATAACAATTTTAAGGATGATGCTTTAAATGTCTGCTCTAGAGATGCGAAGGTTGTGCTCAAGTAGGATAAATCCAGAGAGCTTACATCACTTGCTTTCAACCCACTAATTATCTGAGCAACAGAAGCCGCGTCATTGCTCCAGCTTCCCAACTAAAAAAAGAGAGATAATTCATATACAGGGCGGGGCAAACATAGGTTTACAGTTGTGAGTACTTGAAATAAAGTTTATTCTTGTATTATTTATTGCATTATTTTCCATACGAACAACTGTAAACCTACTTTTGTCCCGCCCTGTACCATAAAATTCAGTGTTTTAAAGTGTACAACTCAGTTGTTTTTAGTATATTCATAGAATTATGAAACCATCACCATTGTCTAATTCTGGAACATTTCACCACCCCAAAGAGAAACCCCCATACCACTGGCACTCCCTCCCCTTCCTCCCTCCTCCAAGGCTCTGACAACCACTAATCTATTTTTATCTCCACAAATTTGCCAATTCCTCATATTTTGAATAAATGGAATTATACAATACATGGCCTTTTGTGTGTGGCTTCTTTCACTTACTAAGTTTTCAAGGTTCACCCATGTTGGACATATGTCAGTACTGCATTTCTTTTTATTGCCAAATTATATTCCATTGTATGGATAGAGCACGTTTTGTTTACCTGTCAGTGTTTATCCACATTTTAGCAACTGGGAATGATGCTGCTAGGAACACTGGTGGACGAGAATCTGTTAGAGTTCTTGCTTTCGGCTCTCTGGGTATATACCCAGAGTTGAATTCCTGTACTTCTGTGTTTAATTATTTTGAGGAATAGTCACATAATTATTTTATTATTTTTGACACTGTCCTTAATATAATGTTTTTAAGTTTTATTTTCAGAGTGTTCATTGCTTGTGTGTAGAAAGATCATTGATTTTTATATTGATTTTGTTACAAATTTGTTTGTAAATGCTGAAGTTCCAGTTTTGGGTGTAGCACCCGCAAGCTCATTCCTTTCCCCCTTTGCACATTCCGGCCTGGAGTGGCATTCCTCCAGTCTGGCTCCTCCTTCATCCCTCCCAAGCTGAAATCTAAGGTCTGTGGACTGAAGGAAGAACCTGAATGTGTTCAAACTCCCCAGCTGAAGTCACAGTGTCCCTGAAGTCAGGAGTCAAGAGCTAAACACCCAGTTAGACACTTTGCTGGCATAGCCAGCACATGCCTCAGACTCTGCAGGTTTAGGGTGAAACCAGGGGACTGATGGGCTCTTCAGCACCCTCAGATTCAGGTGGCCCACAGGCTCTGCTTTGTGCTTTGGGGTAAGAAAATATGACATAATGACTCACAGAGTCTTAGACCTTGGGGGCGTTCTGGGGCCTTAACTCTTAAACTCTTGGCTTTATCCAATCCTACCCAAGGCCCCATCCTCCAAGCCCCCGCCTCCCATTGAAAGACCCACCTTACACCAGACTTCAAAGTCTCAGCAAATATCCCAGTGTCTTCCTCCTCTAAGACACCACCGGGCTCCATCAAGGCATCACTTCCCCTTTCCACAGTAAGCAATCGACTGAACTTTGTCTTATCAGCACTCTGTTTTGGTGACATTTATGGAGACGAACATTCAACAAGATAAAGACTACAAGGGAATAGGCAAAAGTTAAATCTATTAGTGAGTGACAATAATGTGACTTTTCTATAAAAAGCATCAGTTTGGGTCCAACAGGGAAAATTAATATTAAATAGTTTATGGAATTTTAATTGTCATGTACAGTTATGGCATTGGGAAATATGTGACGGAGTTAAGGGTGAAATGTCATGATTATCTTTAACTTACTTTCACATCAAAGAGAATAAAAAATATATGAATATATTTTCATGCATAAGCACAGACAAAGAAGGAACTAAAATATGGTGCATGCATAAACAGAGAGAGAGGAAGAGTGACTGACTATATGGCATATATAGCACTATGTTAACAGTTGGGACAAGCTAGGTGGAGTATGGTTGTTTATTGTACTAGTTCACCTTTAGGTGTGAAAGTGTTGAGGGAATGAAAGAGCTGAGGGAATTAATGATTAAGGGGAAAAAATTGGCTTCATTCTTCAAATGGAGGCCAAGTAATTTTGTTATTTATTTTTAGAGCCAAAATAGATTGACCTTTTCTGCAAATAACTTTATTTCTCTACTCTTTTCTCATTTGTGGAGGCATTTGGATGTAACCACTGAGAATACAAACTGTCCATAATGATTTTAATTTTAACCAGAAAGATTTTAAAAAATAACCCCTTCGAGACTGTGCCTCCCGCAAGGGGGCGCTACCCACATGGGCAACTTGGTGAAGCGCTCTCCCGGAGCTGCGCAAGTGGAAGGACCAGTTCAGCCCTGTTCGCCCGGGATGGCCTCAGTTTCGGCACTGCAGGCCTCGGGCTGTGGCTGGTTATTTTCTGAGCAGTGCAGAAAGCCTGGCTGTTTTACCACATTGAACAATGTTCATCCTCGACACTTTGCTTGCCTGAATTAAGCTGTTGTTCTGTCAATCGATGGTTTTAGCCCTATGCCTAATTCCACTAGGCCACACCTCTACCTGTCCCCAGGTGCTTTCCACTCAAAATCTAGCCCAAAGAAGTGGCATCAACAGCAGGGACACACTTCAGAAACTATGACATAGGCTTTAGGGGGCAGAGACTGAAGGTTCCTCAAAGTCCCCAACATAGGCAGAACAGAAGGCCAACGCCACCAGCCCACCATGTGAAACTTATTTTGACACACTGCCTTCCCATGTTACCTCCCCTCTTAGTGCTTGTAAACCCTCCCACTCTCCCCACGTCCCCTGCCTGCCTCCAACCCTTGTAATCATGTAGTAACTATTACTTTCCAAGGAGAAAAATGAGACCTGGAGAAGTCAGGCCGTTTGTCCAACGTCCCAGGGCTTGTGAGGGCAGGAGCAGGGTTTGAGGCCAGAGTTCCTGCTCCTAATCACTCCATTCCCACTGTGGGCTGTGCCCCTCCCTCCATTCATATGCTGAAATCCTAATCCCCAGTGTGGAGGTGTTAGGAGGTGGGGCCTTTGGGTGCTTAGGTCACCACAGCAGAGCCTCATAAACGGTCTTGGTGTTCTTATAAAGGCTCAGAGCCAGCGTGCTCTCTCTGCCGTGTGAGGACACAGCCAGAAGCAGGCAGTCTGCAACCTGGAAGAGGGCTCTCCCCAAAACCGGCCATGCCGACACCCTGATCTCAGACTGCCAGCCCCCAGACCCATGAGAAGTAAATTTCTTTTGTTTATAAGCCCCCCAGTCTGTGGTAGTTTGTGACAACAGCTGGAACAAACTAAGACAGTTCCCTTCCAGCTCATCACGTTCATGAGAGACAAATTCATCTCTCTGGTTCTGCCCTTCCAGGACGAGCCTGCATTTTCACAGGGGTGAATAAAGACAGACACCCCTGTGGGACCCCAGGAAAGGAGAGCACAGGGGTAGGGGTGGCTTTTGCAACAGCACAGAGCCATAGAACCCTCTCTGCCACTCTCGGAGGGATCCCACCCACAGCTGGAGCTTCGCAGCCTCCCGCACAGCCTCCTGCATAACGTCCCTTATGTCATAAAGTTACAGGGAACTTAAACAAGGTAGTTCATGTGAACTACTGAGAGAAATCTGAAGAGAGACACACTTTCTGAGATGCCTACCACATTGAGTGAAAATCCTGCGATTCACTTGCTTTGTAAGATAAACTAACACACTTAACCTACCCTGGTAGAGCCAAGTCCCACATGGTTCAACCTGAGAATAGTCTTATTTTTAACATTTAAGTATGAAAAACTAGGTTCATAAAATTTAGTCTTTATTGGAGACTTTCAAAGGAACCTGAGGGTGATCGAATATAATCCCAACAATCTTTCTAGCGTCGCTTTGCCTCTTCCTGTTTTGGTGAAACTGAGATCCCGAGCCTCTCCGCCAGCTCACTCCAAACCCTCTCCAGCCCCAGTCCAGCAGCTCTTCCTTACGCAGATTTGGAGGACTCCCTCCCATCTCCCGGCCCCTCTCTTCCTCCCACTGCCCTTCCCCTCCTCCTCCAGGTTTTTTCCAGCTCCATCCCTCCCTGTCCAGCCCCCGATTTCACAGCATAGAAGTCTTGGAATTTTATATATATATTGAGAACCCACTGAAGTATGTGGGGCTGAAATAACATGATGTTTGAGATCTCTTTAAAATGCCTCAGAAAAGATAAAAGATGCATGAAACAGATGTGGCAAAACCCTGACAATTGTTAAATCTGGGTGATGGGAATATGGGTGTTTTTGTTTTGAATTTTTCTCTTTTCTTTTGTGAAGGTTAGGATTTTTTCACTACTTAAAAAAAAAGTCTTGGATGAGTGTCGCAGAAAGATTTCACAAAGTGGATGGGGAGAGCAGGGAGCAGGAGAGGAAGGACATTTGTGATCATTCTGACATCAACCCATTTCACCCGAGGGGGGTCTGAGAAATCTCCCCAAACTATTACCTGTGGTTACCTCTGGGGAGTGAATTGGGGTAAAGGGGACTTTTTACTTTGTACCCTAATGGAATCTTCGATGTTTTTTAAAAGAGCAACTAAAAGATAGACTTGCAATGTATCCTAAAGTCTACTTCCCTGTACTTTCACGCCCTTGCTCTACTCCATCTTCAATCAAGAGCTCTTCAAATAATTGGAGATTATTAAGGAACCCCATGTTGAATGAGGAGCATTTAATGGACACTTGAGAGCCAAGGGTTCTGCTTTTAAACGCTCCTCATCGGTGTGTTGTGCATGTTCAGCAAATGCTTCAATGTAATCGTTGCCCTTCTCGGGGACTATTTTTCTAGCTTGGCTGTTATCTTCTTGAATTGTGATTCCAAAAATTGAATATAACACTTTATATCAGTGGTTCTCAAGTGGGAATGATTTTGTCTCCCTGAGGACACTTGGCAATGCCTGGAGACATTTTTGATGGTCATAACTTGGGGACCACAGAGGGGGTAGGTTGCTGCTACTGGCATCTAGTAGTAGAGGCCAGGGATGCTGCTAAATACCACACATAGCACACAACAGCCCCCACAACAAAGAAGTGTCTGGCCCAAAGTGTGAACAGTGCCAAGGCTGAGGCACTCTGCTATAAAGTAATGTGTCCAGAGTGGACAGAACCATTATATTTTAAGGTCAGGACTCCTTCTAAAATCCAATTCCTTTTACTACCCATTCTCACGGCTCTTGCATTCTTGTTCCACATCAGACTTGATATTGAATAAAACCTCTCTCCACAAGGAACGATCTCATTCCCTCTTCCCGCATGTTTTACATAAGCTGTTGATTCTTTGAACCCAAATGAAAGCTTCCTTTGCTTTGTTGAGTTTCACTTTGCTGAATTCATTCAGCAGGAATTGTTTTCCTTCCTTGCCTTGAGTCAGCTATAAATAACTAGATAAGCGACTGTATGGTGTCTTCATTAAAATTACTGATAGAAAATTATTGCCCAGGAAAGGGCCAACATTGTATACTTTGTAGCATGTCAAAAATAACCATCAGCTGGACACAGATATGAGTCACTACATCATATGTGCTATGTTCAACCAGAAATGACTTAGGACAACTGTCGTCCAAATGATCACACCATCTCACTGGCAATGGTATTGGCTATGGACTGGATTGTGTCTGCCCTCCACACCACCCCTGAATTTACATGTTAAAGCCCTAACCCCAGTTCAATGATATTTGGAGATGAAACTTTTGGGAAATGTTATGACTTGAATGTTTTTGTTTCCCAAAATTCATATGCTGAAATCTTAATCCCCAGGGTTAGGAGGTGTTAGGAGGTGGTACCTTTGGGAGGTGATTAGGTCATGAGGGTGGAGCCCTCGTGAATGGGATTAGTGCCTCTATAAAAGAGGCTTCAGAGAGCTCCCTTTCCCCTTCCGCCTTGTGAGGACACAATAAGAAATCAGCAGTCTGAAGCCCAGAAGAGGGCTCTCACCTAACCCTGAGTCTGCTGGCATCCTGATCTTGGCCTTCCAGCCTCCAGAACTGTGAGCAATAAATTTCTGCTGTTAGTCAGTTAATGGTATTTTTGTATAGCAGCTGAAACAGACTAAGATAAGGGGTAGTTAGGTCTAGATAAGGCCTGGAGGCTGGAGTCCTCACGATGGGATTAGGGCTCTTATAAGAAGAGATGAGACCAGAGCTTTCCCTCATTCCTTTCCCCTCTCTCTCCCCTCCGACTTGAGGACATAGAAGGTGGCTGTCTGCAAGCCAAAAAGGGAGCCCTCACCAAGAACCAAATCTGCCCGCACCTTTGTCTTGGATTTCCCATTCTCCAGAACTGTGAGAAATAAATGTCTGTTGTTTAAGCTGCCCAGTCTATGATATTTTGTTACAGCAGCCCAAGCTGACTAAGGCAGGATACTTTGACACTCTGGAAATAGTTCTGTTCTTTGCAGTCTGATAACCCCATCAAAAGTGCAACCCAAAATTTCTTCACAGCACATTTCCCACTGATGAATTTCAAGAAAGGCTCTCTCTACCACTGCTTTGTCTTTTAGTTGTATCTCATAAAATTGATACTACTATTCATTATAAGTCACACCATTCTTTTATGCACTGTGAAAGAAATAAAACCATACTGCCCAATGTCATGATGACAACAGACGTACAAGATTTTAAAGCTGGTAAAATGTTAAGAAATGCGTGTTTTGGAATTGAGGCCCATAGCGGCCCTGGGTACAAGGTGTGGCTCCAGGGGGAGATAGAACCAAGTATTTCAGACCATGGTGCTGGACCTAAAGCTGGAAGTCCCAGTCTTACTCGGTGTCCCCTTTCCAAGGTCCACGTTGACAATGCTTCGCTTTCGTCAGTGGCGCTAACAGGAGCAGAGGCCACTCTGCCGTCCCCATCTGCTGGGGGAAAGGCCGCTGCTCAGCAGCGAAAGTCCTGCTTAGGGAAGTTTCCACAAGGCGCTGTTTTTGCTGTCTGAGCAGAAAGATGAGATGTTTGTGTCTGGCCAGAGAATGTAAATGAAATCGGGCCCTCCACTCCTAGCTTGAAGCAGAAATGATTCCCTGTAGATCTGGAACTACGGGAGAGGCGGAGACTCCTGCCGAACAGGAACCAGCGCAGACTCGAATATGCTGCACTTGGCGGAGCAAGTCCGCCCCACCGCTGAGTGCCTGGGCTCCCGAGCTGCACCGCCCCCGGGCTCTCCTCCGCGGTCTCGAACCTTAACTCCCGCATCCCGATGAACAGAACGGCACAGGCTCTCCCGCTCCGGTCCTGCGGGAAGCGCCCGGAGAGGGGACGCACTGGTGGTGCCGGGAGCAGCGAGGTTTCCTGCGCGGCTTCGCTCTAGCACCTCATTAAAAACCGCCCCCGGATTCTGAGGTCCCAAGGCGCCGGGGCCGCGGGTTTGCGGGCGAGCAGCTCTAGTCTCAGCCTCCCTGAGGAGCCCTTGCGGCGGGGATTCCCGGAGGAAACCCTCCTGCGGGGGCGCGCGGGGGCGCGCGGGGGCGCGCGGGCCTTGCGCGTCTCCTTGCCGTGTGGCAGGAGGATCAGTGTGCGGAGCTGCCCGGCAGCGCGCAGGCCGAGCGCGAGCCGGGGCCGTGCCCACCGGGTACCCAGCCTCGCTCGGGCGCGCGGGAGGGCCGGGGGCAGGTGGGGGCTCCGCCCTTCTCGGGGCCCTCGGTTTGGGTGGCGGCGCCTTTTGCTTTTCGGCTGGGAATCAAGCTGCAGTTCTCCGTTTCACCCTGGCGGCTGCAGGAACGAGCGTCGGCGACCCCTTTCCGGCGGAGCCCCAGATCTTGCGAACTAAGCAGAGCGGCCGAGTCGCCGGCAGCCCTGGCCGGGCCGAGCCCGCGGGCGGGCGGCTCCCTGCGGCGCGCGGCGCCCCGACCCCCGGGTCTCCCGGCTGCGCCCGGGCGCGCGGCTCCGCTGGAAGCCGCCGCGGTGCGAGCAGGGGCGCTGCAGGGGCTGCTTTCTCGGCCATTCCCACTTCGGGGGATTTGTATTTTTAATTTCAATATTGTCATCTTGCCAAACAAGCAAAAAACCCTTATACCCAAAGTGTTGTAAATATTTAACAGTGTCTCCTTTCTCAGAGTGACAACCTCCAGCAACAAACCCAGCGGCACGTGGGCGGCGAGGGCCCCTGAATGGTGACGCCTCAGCGCAGCAGCGACCTCCTGGGGCACGTTGGAAATTTGTGGGGGAGTTTTACTGTGGTGGGGGAGGGGTCTCCTGGCCTGTAGTGAATGAGTTCCTGTCCCAAACGAGAACCGTTTTGCGTCCTGGGATGACCCGCGGATGTCTCTCTAGCGGGAGGTGTGTCTACTAGTCGCACGCGCATTAGGCCTGACTAGGTCACCGGGTATTTTCACAAGGTTTTAATATACACTGAGATTTGGGGGAATGCAACCAGCGTACAGATGGACAGAAGATTGTACTTTGTTTTGTATAGAATTTTAACAGGGATTGTTCACTATTTTGGAAAAATCACGTGCAGTGTTGGGGACACGGGGTCAGTCTGCATTTGCCCCTGTGACAGTCTGTGGTTCTAGGTCCAGGTGTAAACATCTGGCTCTTTCACGTATCTTCCAGTATGACTGGGGCTGGCACTCGCTGACACACATATGTATAGTATTGTCCTTTGGAAAGTACCTTCCTTTTACTTCTCAAATATATTAGAACATGACATTGAATTTTAGGACATCACGTTAAATACACATACATTTTTAAATTATATGTATAAATAGACAATATTATTCTTGAATTTTATCTCAAGTGGAAAAGACGTATTAGTTTTCCATTACTATGTAACAAATTACCACAAATTTAGTTGCTTAAAACCACACCAATTTCTTCTCCCCAGTTTTGTGGGTAAGGGTCCGGTACAGCTCCAGCGGGCTCCTGCTCAGGACCTCACCAGGCTGACATCAAGGTAGGGCTCGCTGGCTAGGTCCTCATCTGCGGGGTCAACTAGGAGAAAATCTGTTCCATGCTCACTTGGGTTGTTGATAAAAGTCAGTTCCCTGTGCTTGGAGGATGAGGTCCCTGTTCCCTTGTTGGCCGCTGGCCAGGGTTGCTCTTAGCATCTAGAAACAGCCCTGGCCCGTGCCAAGTGGCTCCTGCTGCAGACCCTCTCACCAGGAGGCAGCTTGTTTGTCCCAGCCAGGAGAGCATCTAATAGCTCACGCTCACTTGCGACCATCTTTTTTATCAACTCACAGTCAATTGCTTAGTAACCTAATGGTAGGCAGGGCACCCCACCATATTCACAGGCCCTGCCCATGCTCCCAGTGAGAGGGTTAGAGAGAGTGTGTCCCTCAGGCAGTAGGGATCTGCCTGCCACCATCTGTAAACAGATAGCTATTATAAAAGGGGCATCTGGTCTCCTAGGACTGAAGGACACTGGATGCCATGGTGGGACTTTTCATACACATTTATCTTACTTAAGCTTTAAAACCACTTCTTGAGGTAGATGTTGTTTTTCTGGCAACTCTCCCCACAGCCAGTGTGAACGGCCACTCAGGGTGACTGGAAAAATGCTTAGGGGACCAGCGCAGCAGGATCGAAAAAGAGAGAGGAAAAATTTAAGCTTCAATAAACCTATCTGAAATTTGAAAAATCTCAATATTTAGGGGAATAAAGCTATTACAATGTTAGTGTATGAATTTTTATTTTAGTATTTTACTATTTTTATGTTTAATTTTGAAATAATGTTATTGCTTAAACTTCTAAATTAACTCAACCCCATCCCACTTCCACTTCACAGTGAATATTTTTTGATCATTTCTCAAGTGCCAAGCACTATTTTTAAAAACTTTACACAAATTAACTCATCCAACCCTAACCCCAGTGAGGTAAGTAAGTAGCATTGTCTCCATTTTACAGGTGGGGTAAACAGAGCCAGGCAGGTGCAGGCAGAGCCCTTGCTCTGACGCACTGCACTCTGCTGCCTCCTCGGGGAGAAAACCCAGGATTTGTCCAGGGTGTCAGGACTTGCCCATGGTCACACTCGTAGTAAATGGCCAGTAAATCCAACTCCAGCCCCTCTGCCTCCAGAGCCTTTGTTCATATACCTGCCCATTGGAGTGCTCTTTCTTTACTTTCATTTGAAATATTTTTTTTTATTGTGGTAAAATACATATGACAAAATTTGCCATTTTAAGTGTATAATTTAGTGACATTAGTCACATTCACAATGTTGTGACATCGTTACCACTATTTATTTCCAAAAATGTTTTATTAACCCAAGCAGAAACACTGTGCCATTAAGCAACAACTCCCCCTCTAACTTTCCCCCAGCCCCTGGAACCTTCTGACCTGCTCTCTGTGTCTATGAATCTGCCTATTCTATCTATTTCACAGACGTGGAGCCATGTGATTCTTGTCCTTCTGTGACTGAATTATTTAATGTAGCATAATGTTTTCAGGATTCATCCATATTGTAGCATGTATCAGAATGTCATTCTTTTTTATGGTTGAGTAGTATTCTGTTGTATTGGGTTTTACCATATTTTGTTTATCCATTCATCTGTTGATGAACCCTTGGGTTGTTTCCACCTTTTGGCTCTTGTGAATTATGCTGTGATAAACATTGGCATACTAGGGTCTGTTTGAGTCCCCATTTTCCATTCTTTGGGGTATTTACATAGGAGCAGAATTGCCAAATTATTTTATACAACGCCTGTTCAATTTTACATTCCCACTAGCAGTTATTCCCACTAGCAGTGGACCAAAGTTTCAATTTCTCTGCATCCTTGGCCACACTTATTTTTCATTGTTTTGATTCCAGCTCTCCAGTAGATATAAAGTGTTATTTCATTGTAGTTTGGCTTTGCATTTCCTTAAAGGATAATGTTACTGAGCATGGTTACATGTGCTTATTGGCTATTTGCAGAGCTTCTTTGGAGAAATGTCTCTTCAGGTTCTTTTTCCATTTTTAATAGGGTTCTTTGCCTTTTTGTTGTTGAGCTGTAGGAATTCTTTATATATTCTGGAGATTGCTTGACTGATCATTGCTAATCCTCAGTCACCCTCCTGTCAGATAGTATTAGAGATCCAGATGGAAGCCAGCATGCCTCTAATGAGAGAGACAAGAAGCTGGGTGCAGAGAGAGTGGGAGATGAGGCGGGAACTGAGCAGTGACCTACCACTCCATCCATCTGCTCCGCCCGAAGCCAGTCACCCTCTACCATTAAGAAAAACCTGCATTCTGCTTCTCAGTGCTTGTTACTCTCATCCACAGAAGCGTGGCCAACTAGCCTGGCACAGGGATAGAGGGACACCCATCCACATTCTCGGCCCTACGTGCCCAACCACAGCTGCAGCAGAGGGTCAGGGTTGGAGGGAGGGGGGCTGTGTGGGTGGGAGAAGAAGACCAGAGGACCTGCAATATGGGAGGGCGTGTCCTGTCAGATGAAGATCCAAGGGTGAGAAGTGGAGCCTGGAGGAGATGAGCTTACAGGAAAATGATGGGAGGGGAGCAAGGCGGGGAGAGGCTAAGAAAGAAAGTCATGGGAGAGTGAGGGGCACACATCAGAAAGAGGAAGGCAGCTATAGGCTGATCAGGGACAAGCCCACCCGTGGAGGAGAGAGCGCAGACCTCTGTGTTTCAGAGACAGCACTTCTGAATTCACCCCAGAAGAGGCTCCCTCCTCTCTGGCTGTGGTAATCTTAGCTTGTGGTGAGCAACAGGCTTTCCAACTTCCTTAATTGTTTATTCATCAGCCCGCAGATGGGAGGCTAAGATGAGAATGCGAACGCTTATTTCTACCACTAGACGTGAGCCAGGCCTCCGGAACCTAATTCTCAGCAGCCAGTGAGCGCAAGTGTCGCTCTCCCCGAGCAGCACCTGCTTTGTGGAGGGGAGCAGCGCCCGCAGAGCAGGCAGCCATCTGAGTGTAGCGGCTATGCCACCTTGCCAGGACTCGGGATGTGGGAGTGGGGCGGGGCTCGCCAATTCCTTCCAGGCACTTCTTCCTTCCTTAAAGTTAACCAACCACTCGAGGAGGGGACCCCCAACTTCAAGAGTGTCACTGGCTTCTGTGTGATCTTTTCCAAATAGCTGGTGCGCGATTTACCGTGGCCTGTATAGACAGGCTGCCCCAGTGAGCTGGAAACTGAAATCCTGGCCCCATTCCTCCTGCTGTAGTACCTGCAGCCACGGGGCGCTGGGCCGTGTGAGGCTGGGGCAGGGGAATGGTGCAGGTGGCCACGTTAGTCATCCAACAGCCTTGCACTGAGTGGGGGCAGTACAGGAACCTGGGGGGGGGGGACCAGTGGTGGTGAGAAGTTCAGGTTTCCATAATGAAATCAGATGTGATTTTAGGAAAAGAGCCTCAGAGTGATGATTAAGTTGGAGGAAACAAGTATAGCCTTTTTATCGAGGTTCCACTGACAGGATCAGATGTGTATGATTCTGTGACTAATTTTGTAGCCGCCTGAACAGGTATGCAGAATCATAACAATATTGGGAGGGATACAGTTTAAATGTTTGCTATTGCCAGCCACTGTTCTCAGCGCTTTCCTATGTTATCTTGGTTTACTACATAGGCCGTTATCCTGGGAGGAAACTGAGGCCTGCAGAAGTTCCATCACTCAGAGTTCGGCAGGGTGAGCTGAACTTGGAAGGCTCAGGACAGAGACACAAATTCTGGCTGCTGGAAAGAGGGGGAGGTGCCCAGTCTGGTTCTCCAGGGAGAGGCATCAGGAGGAGGCCCTGTCAGCAGAGAGGTGACACAGTGTCTCTGACCTGGCCAATCCCTGTGGGTTCTCCAGGCACCCACTGGCCTCTGAGAGGACTGCAGCAGGACACAGGGTTCTAGGCAAGAGGTCTGAAGGAAAGAAACTCTGTACATATAAAAGGTGACTTTTCCACTGGCCCACCAGCATTGTATGTGGCACATGTAGGCCTCAATATATACTTGTTGAATGAAGGAGTAAATGAGCGAATATAAAGGAGATACTAACAAGAATCAAGTGGTGCTCCTATCCTAAGGGGATGGGGCAATCAGTGCATAACCCAGATAGAGCCTCAGAGAAGGGAACAAGGGTAGACGTCTGGGGGAGTGCGGTGGGTCACTTCTGTGATGACGAACATTGCCTCCTGCCTTCTCTTACTTACCCTCTGTGTAATTTCCTCCCTTTGAGTATCGGCTGGGCTTATGGAGACAGATTACGAGTGAAGTAATAGGATATCCCTCCCAAGATTAAGTTACAAATCTAGTGGCTTTTTCGCTCTCTTGCTTGCTAACTCTGAAGGAAGTCCGCTGCCCTGTTATGAAAACTGCCCCATGGAAAGACTCATGTGGCAAGGAACTGGGGAAGGTTCCAGCCAAAAGCCAGCCAGGAATTGAGGTCCTCAGTCCAAGAGCCCACAAGGAACTAAATCCTGCCAACAGCCATGCAATGAGCTTAGAAGCTGATCCTCCCCTATCGAGTCTTCAGATGAAACTGCAACCCCATGAGGGACCTTACTCCAGAGGCACCAGCTAGGCCCATGTGATTCCTGACACACAGAACTATGAGAGAGCAAGTGTTCATTGTTTTAAGCTGCTAAGTTTGGGGGTAAGCTGTCACTTAGTGAGGGGCTACATACAAATGAGAGGTACAAAGCTGCTACTGATATGAGAAGAAGCCCACTTACAAAGCTAATTTCATGCTGACCCACCTAAGCATTAGGTGCTTCTGAAACACAGCAGAATTCTTGATCTGCAGATAACAGAGAACTACAATATAAGATAGGAAGAGGCAGGTTGTTCCAACATGAGAAGCTTAATATCCGAGTGAGTGCTGTTTCTTTCAAAGTAGTCACCTTGGGTTGTTGTGCACTTACTCCAATAACAGCATTGTTCCAACCACATCTGCAACAATGTTTAGATATTCCACTTTGAAAAGCAGAGAGGTTGTTGGTCACATCTTAATAGCAACAGATACCCTCAGATAGGGATCCTAAAACATCTTTGTGTGTCTGTGGCTATCCCCAGTGAGCTCCAAGGGACCTTGTGCTGGGTGCAAAGTGAGCTGAGGGCACTCCAATGCCTGTGGAGCTGTGGCCTGGGTCCCCCTCCCTCCTCTCCCTGAGGAGCTGGCTGAGCAGGCTGTGAGCGGAGAAGACTCCCAGGGTCCAACGTGGAGGAGTGCTTCCCGCAGTGATTTGTAGTGGGGTGTACAAAATGGCCTACCAGTGTGCCTGAAGACCCCAAATTTCTGAGGCCTCCAGGCTGGAGAGTCTGGGGCCTCACTAGTGACATTTGTGTTGGTTGCTGCGCAGGTGTGATCTGTGGGCAGCAAAGGAGGTGCCCTCCACCTGGGCAGCTACATCCCCTGTAGAGGGCAGCAGTGCCTGTCCAGATGAGGGGCCTATTCAGCTGCCGGAAGAATCTGGCTCCAGGGACCCAAGAAGCAAGAATGCAGCCCAAGGTGTGCCCCACAGAGGCAGAAGTTCCAGCCTGACTTCCAGCCTCTGTAGCTCCCTGACTGTCTCCGTATCCCGGCGGCGCCTCTGGCTGTTTGCTGTGAGGAAGGCACTCTGGTGGGGCAGGCAAGCTGGAGCCCTTATTGTGAAATACGGCTCTGAAAACATTCCACTGCTTTCCAAGTCCTTTCCCCCCATCACAGGAAACGGCCAGATTCCTTTTGTCAATGAAAGAGGAGGAAGACGAGCTGGATTCTCTTTTGCTATAATTTCAAATGTTGTAAATTTTTGAATGGTTGTAAAATTGGCCATAAAATTTTATCACCTTCTTTTGCAGACAAAGTCATTAATGGTGACTCTCAAAACTCAGAAGAGCTTATTTTAAAATGTCTTGAGGAACTGATGCGAGGAGCCATTTTAAGCATAAAACCTGATTTTTAAAAATTATGTTGATGGAAGCAAACTCACTAAAATGTTAAAATATATTATTTAGACTTTTCATACAAGTTTAATGCTCATCATTACATAATATAAGGAAAATGTAATGAATTTTCACCAATCCCCAGGTAGATGCCTCCAGATGCCTGCAGTTCCAGCATTTTGTTCCAGCTTTTTATACAGATATTAGCCCTCGCTGTGGATTTTTGATAAGCAGATGGCTGGGAAGCTCTGGACAGTGAGCTGTGTGGGACAGGGAGAGGCTCTGAAGGCATCACACACAGACAGACAGGGCGTCAACCTCTCCCACCAAACAGAGAACTGCAGCCCAGCACCAAGGCCGGGCGCCGTTTGTTCCCCACTCCTTCTGGGACCGGAGCCTCTAATCCTCTAATGCAGGTGGCGAGTCTTATCCTCCGAGGGTGGATTAATTTCCAGAAAAGCTTTGAGTCCCAAAGAAGCATGACATAAATTTATTTTATTTTATTTTTCCTAAATGGCCTCAGAGGGCGATTTCCTAACCAAGGCTTCGATGCCTGTAATAACCATATTGGTTCCCATGGTTGGCAGGAAAGTGTCAATTACATATATGAGGCCTAAGGTGTTTAATTAAATCATTCTCATTGTTTTATAGCTGTGCCTCTTAGGACACACAAAACAAATTCTCTAAATGGAGGTTTCCAGGAGGCAACTAAAAGAGTTTTACTATTGTTTCTAATGACGTTCTAGTAATTAAAAATTTATAGCTCATTAATAGCATCACTCATGTGTGGATTTATCTTCACAAAGGAGTGGAAATGATAACAGCTTCAGTTAAGAATCATTGTGAAACATTGACACTATCTGCTATGAATTCATTTCTGTTAAATTTCGGGCTGGAGGTAGTGTGCCCAGAAGGTGATTACAGTTCACGAGGGAATGAATGAAGAAAGTGGGGACAATGACATAAGTGTAGAGATGGTGGCATGGGGGCAGGGCCTCATAACCCGAAAAAAAACCAGCACCGACATTGATTTTTCCCAGAACGGCAGAGTAACTTTGGAGTTTTGCTGGCTGCTTGTTTTATGTTTCCCAGTTGTCTTAAAGACATGTGTGCTCATTCTTAATTATGAAAATATTGTATGTTTCTTCCCCGCCCCCACAAAAAAGTCAGAATAGTGCTAAGTAAAACGATGAAAGTTCCCCACCCAATTATTTTTTATGTAAAATATGGCCAGGTAAAATTGCACCCCTTCCTCATGTGTTTTACCCGACAGTTGTTTTTCCCCCACTTTCTCTCTGTTCTGCTCCTCAGTCTTCCTCCCCCCGCTTCCGCTGTCTGTCCAGAGTCCTGTGGGTTCAGCCTCGGCAGGGCCACTGCTGCTGCAGGCGGCTCGTTTAAGCCGGGCTCCCCACACCATTGCTTCCCTCTTGTGGCTCCAGAAGGTCACTGCATACTCCTGAACCGCTGGCCCCTCGGAGGCCGCCGGACCCAGGAGAGGTCCCAGCCAGGGAGCCCGGTCATTCTGAACACGGTCGGGAGTCAGTGGAGGTTCCACTGGCCAACAGTAGGGACATTCCCAGAGAGCAGTTTGTGCTTCCTACAGCACGTGAGGGCTCCTCCCATCCCCTCTGGTTTAGATCTCTCAGGTTCTATAGTGTGAGGGTTTCCAAGAAGCATCAAGGGAGCAAAGCTTGCAGAATTGAAGTGGTGTGTGTGTGTGTGTGTGTGTCTGTGCATGTGTTGTGTGTAAGTCTAGTTGGGAGGAGCGACAAAGAAAAGGAGTTAACAAAGGCTGCTATATCCCTTTACAAGTCTCTGGGGGGATTTGGAAATTCCTTGGCTGAGCAGACAGATGCTAAACACTTGGAATATGCTGGCGCTGGGGATGCTAAAGCAACCCAGACGTTGCTGCTACCAGGGGCTCTCCAACAGCCAAAGGGAGAGACAGCTTAGGGGAAATGCTGGCCTCGGAACGAGCACAGGATGACACGGAGCCCGAAGAAGTGAGGTTAGGCCTCTCCCCTACCACTCCCCGGCTTTCTGAACTTGGAGCTGGTCACTTAACCCTGCTGAGCCTCAGTTTTCTCATCTGTGACAAGAGGACAAAAGTGCCCACCCTCATTCGTCTGCACTGGGCTGTTATGAGGATCGACCGGGTTACTACGTGAACATGACTGAAAACCCTCTGCAGTGCAGGCAGACACTCTTAGTATTTCCCACATAATTGAGGGGCCTAAAAAAACTGTGCCTCAAAATAGCTTTCTTACAGCGTGTGCCTGAAATCTCACCCAAGCAGTCACTCTCTAAGGGGTCGTCTTAACTGGGGCCAGGCGTTGTTACCTGGAAGGACAGTTTAACCTGCAGCAGGGGTTTGTCGGATAAATCCTTCCATGGACCACGTGTCCCGGTGTTAGTGGGAAGTCTCAAGGGGGAACTGGCCTGGCAAGTCACACCACACGGGGTGGGGGGGGGGCAGCATCCTAGCTCTCCAGCTGGAACTGTGGTTCCAGAACATGCGCCACCCTGTGGCTCCAGCACCAAGGTCACCTGCCTCTACCATGTCTTTCCCCAAGAATTCCCAGCACCATCCCCATTTGGGCTGGGTCTACTCTTGATTGTGTGTGTGTGTGTGTGTGTGTGTGTGTGTGTGTGTGTGGCATTGCTACTACCACCAGGGTAGGGTGACCCTTACATTAACTCTATGATACCAGGTCAGCAGAGGCTGACATGCCCAGCCCATAGCTCCTTGGCACTCACCTCTAAACACTACTGGCTATTTTGTAAACATCTGATTTTTCTCTGCTGTGGGCTGTTTGGGGCTGCCAGGGAGTTAATGTCCCAGACCCAGCCCTCAAGCAATGACTGCTGAGGTGTGGATGGATAAATACATGAACTTACTCATCCCTCGGGGCAGGTGGGTAACTCTGAGAAATGTCCCTGGGTGTTTCCAGTGTCCCCAGGCGCTCCTGCTTGCTAGCACACCCTTTATTGGCTTCCTGCCCTTCCCTGACTTTACTGCTGCTTCCTGGGATCCCCTTACAGGTGAACGACTTGCATTGAAGTCCCTGTGTCTAGGTCCAATTCTGGAGAACCCAGCCTGAGGCGGCTGGTGCTGGAGGTGGTCCTGGGAAGCAGACCCCCGGGGGGTTCTGGGATTGGATCACCTACCAGCCCAATGGTAACAGGCTCAATTGCTGGCATTACACGGAGTTTTGTAGATAAGTTCTGTAAGGTTGTCACTTGAGAATTAGGATGAAGTCGGCCAGAGATGTGTCAGCTTATGCAGGAACTCTGGCATGCTGGGAATAGCAAAAGATCACAGAGTCGGGTAGTTGTTGTTAACTGCAGTTGAAGCCCTGAAAGAAGAAAGGACAGGCTCAGATCAGCCAACCGTCAGCTTAGAACAGGGTGAACACTGAAGGCTTCCATGGTAGCATTTAAACCCTTGTCTCCTGCAGCCCGAGGCTGGTCATGAAGAAAACCAGGTCCAGGAGCTGATTGTCTGAGTGTCAGAGTAACAAAGGCAATTGGAGTCACAGCTTCAGCGTGTCTCCCTTGGGGAAGGGCGGGCCCTGATAAGAAAGGAATGGAACCCCAAAATCTGAGGTGGGGAACCCGGGGTGATGCGTTTGAGAACCTTAAACTCTCAGATTCCCTGGCACCTCTGGGCTGGCAGAAGTAGCCTCTGCCACTAGCTAGAGGGCAGCCTCCCCCTGCTAGAGCTCAGCCGGAGGCTTCCCCCACGCACATACCTGGAGACAGTGTTTGCTGTCCTGAAGGTCTGCTCCTGCGCCTCCTAGTTGCTGCTAGGCCAGTGGTGATGGTGAAGCCTCAGTGAGGCTGGGCGGTAAGCAGTGTCCCTGTCCCTGCCGTGGGAGGGAAGGGATCATTCGCCAAAACAGCCACTGGACCCGGCCTGCACTCTAACGGCCTCCCAGATGACTCCTGCTTGTGTCCAATGCATCCATCTTCTTCCTGCATCTCCCAAATTCATGTTATATCACTTCACATGGATGGCTTGACACTGGCCGTCATGGGAGTGAGTATAACAGAAAAACTAACAAATGCCCTTTCCAATCAGGCTTTTTTTCTTTTCTTCTCCTTCTCACCCCTCCTCCCCCTTCCCCCTCTCGCCCATCTCCCTCCCCTTCTATGTGGCGAGCTGGTTTACCAGCATACCATTGGGATGGGGGAATGAACCCACTGGGCCCATTTGGAGACGGCCCGGGCCATTATTGCATGGTTCTCTGTGCTCCTTTCTCAAGAGGCCGCGGTGGTGTTTTGGGTCTCCTGCTATCAGCGCCAATTCAGACCTTGACAGGTCTAGGTATTCTCCTTGCCCACTGTGGAATTATTGGGGTAAATGGCTGTGGGAATCCTGGGAGAATTAGGGGAAGGCCACCAAATATATTTGATGTGGTACATTGCAGGATTCCTCCCAAAGGAACCTGGCCTCCCTCTCAGTGAATGAGCTCTGGGTCTGAGAACTGACTCGCTGCTAGAAACTGAACGAGGGGCTGTGATTTTCCATGGTGGCAGCTGACACCAGCCTCTGCTCACTTGCTCTTGACCCTTTTGGTCACACAGGTCAAGCAGTGCCTGCATTGGCTGCCCACGGCCTCACCCCTAGGATACCACATTCTATCGGCCATCACCAGAGGCCCTTGCAGGTCAGCGCCCAGGGTTGTCTTTCTGCCTGGCTTCCGCTTTCTCTGATGGTCCACTGCCTCAGCATGCCTTTGGTATTCCAGAATAATGCCATCCCCGCTCACTGTGCAGCCCAACTCTTTTTTTTTTTTTAATTTAATTTTTTTCATCACTATTTATCCCCTCCATGCCCTCTTCCACCTCCACCCCCTCCCCCGCCCCACAATCATCACACTATCATTCATGCCCATAAGTTCTCTCTCTCTCTTTTCTTTTTTGCTCAATCCCTCCACTCCCCAATGCCTCCCCCTCCCCCAACAGCACTGGTGGAGCCCAATTCTAACAACATCTCCCATAGTCAGTCTTTGCCTGCAGAAGACAGCCACTGCTCTACTCAAAGAAGGCTGCTGTGTTCCCCCCCCCCCCAACAGATTCTCTATTGCTTTAGTAAAGAGAGTGTCCTGTGTGCCCTGGCCTGAGAGAGAGCCCCCACATTGACAAGCTTTACCTTACTTTCTGCCCCACCCCGACTGGACACTCTGGAGACCCATTCCCAGACATGGGCTCCCGGCCCCTCGTGTGTAAACAGGCGATGCCTGGGCGGCCGGCAGGACTCACCTGGGAGCGCGCTGGAAATGCAGATTCCCGGGCTCGTGCCAGACTCCGAGTCAGAGCCTGGCCTGACTGATCGCAGGCGACTCACACGGGGAAGGGTAGAAGGCTGCCTCCGAGCTATCCCGACGCCCCAGCAGAAAGGGATAAAATAACTGACTTTCTGCAACACCATCATTGCCATCCGTCATTGTCATCGTCACTGACTGTCATCGTTATCGCCACCGAGCAGTATCCGTTAGGCATCCATTTAATGAGGGACCATTTTTATAACAGCAGACTGGGCAGACAATGCCTTGCCCTGGCTGACCCCATTTCCACAGATATTTTACAAAGTAATCAGGCTGCTCTTCACCCTCTAACGGGTTCTACAACTTACTTGCTTTCACTTAGTTTTAAATCACCTTCCCTGACAAGCCCCACTTTCCCAGCTCGACGTTTCACCGTCTCATCTACCGATTCGACCGGGTTCCTCCCTCCCCGGCCCCCCCACCTTTGTCTACTTACTCAAAGGTTCCTGCTGTTGTCCAAACAGCCAAAGACAACAATCCTTCAGCTGGCAGGAAACAGTCTTCACACTCTCAGGATTTCCTATTATGTGATGTGCAGCCTTTTCCAGAAACACAATTGCATCCAAAAATAGAAACTGCCTGGATTTACCTTCATCTCAACACAATGACTCCGTGGCCAATGGGACTGGCCTTGAATTAGGGCCAAATGCTTTGAAACATGGAGACTCTCCATCAGCAGAGGAGATGGAGGCCACTTCCAGAGACTTCCATGCTCGGGAGGCAGCTGTTTACTTACTCCCTGCTCTTTTGTTATTTCGTTTGATTTTGCCAGTAACGCTTGGGTGGGAGGAAGCAAAGAGAGGAAGAGAGGGGGCCCTGGACAGAAAGGAAGGACCCGAGCAGAGGGGGCTAAGGAAGGCCGGGAGGTGGGAGGGGTAACTGTGGGGGGGAGGCGATGACTCAAAAGAAAAGGAAAGTGGCAGGTGAGTGTTGAAGGAGGGAGTATGAGCTGGGGAAGGAGAGGAAGAGAGATTTCAAAGGACTGTGGCCGGCTCTGCAGAGCCAGGGCTTCCCAGCTGGCCCACAGCTTCCTGAGGGTGCAGGATGGAGCCAGCCAGTGTCCCATCGGTGCCAGTGTCCCGTCGGCGCAGGGCCTGTCCTGTCCATCTCTTCCTTTACAATGCCCCGAGCAGCATGGGTGCCTCTTCGAGGGGTGTTCACCTCTATCCTCACCCCCTTTTGTGTGTGTGTTGCCTGGTGGGGGGGGCGGGAGTAAAAGCAGCATCTTCAAAACTAGAGAGTTTGGGTGTGTGTTCCAACAACCTGAGACCAGAGAGAATATACTGCGATTGAACTGTATGGGGTTAAATGCAATTAAATGGCATTAGGCTACTGTTCTAAAAGAAACCCCAGCTTGGAAATAAAGCCCTGGGTTGGATAGTATTGGAGAAGGTGGTCCTGGAAGAGAGTTTTAAAGGATGATTCTGGGAGGACATTTTTCATGACCTGGAAATTCAGAAGAAAATAGAGAACTGGTGAGAAGCCAGGAGGCCAGTGAGTTCAGTTACCTGAAGAGAAAGCAGCAGAAGACTGAGTCCTAGGCTGGCGAGCTCCCACGATCCACAGCTGAGCAGACTTGGGTTCTAACCCCAGCTCTCCCATTGCCGCTGGAGACCTGGAAGTCTTTCGCCTTTCTAAGCCTCGGGTTCCCCGTGTTTAAACCAGGAGAGTGACATTCATTTCATAAGGTGTTTGTGAAGATTACATAACTTGTAAGTGAAAACTGTCACTTCCCATACAGTCTGTTCAGGGCATTTTTGGGCAGAGTCAAGACTCAGGAAGTTGGGGGAAGTAAAAGCAGCATCTTTTACTGGTAAGAAAATAGCTTTGACCTGAAGTCAGATGTTGGACCAGAGGTGAGAAGATTCTGGAGAGAAAGCAGAGGGTTCAGATTGGACGTGGTGAAGGAGCAAAAGTCCTAGGAGCCTAGGGACCTGAAGTATGTGAGAGGAGAAAAAACGGCAGCAGCAGAGAAAGAGCCAGGTTTGTGGACCCTGTCTCAGGGACAGCCAAAGAGATGCGGGAAGTTTCTTTCTCTAAAAGCATTCCAGCTAATATACGAAATTAGCTAGAATTAGAACATAACCATCTTGCAAGCCTAATGAAATAATGCACCTAGCCACTGATCATTGTGTCAGTTATCGATTCACCGCCTCTCAGCCCCCAAGCCACCCTTCAATACCCGCTTTGTGATGATGAACTGGACTCGAAGCACTTCTGACAGTGAGCGCCATACTAAGCTTTGTCAGTAGAGGGCGCTAGAGGGACGCTGCAGGAGGAAGGGGCCTTCTCTTGGTCTCAGTGTATGAGCTTTTTTTCTTGCCCCAGCTGCAGGGCCTGTCAACAGTGTGTGCTCTGCCCCACCCAGATGCTTAGAAAACGCAGTACCTCGCAGACCTCAGGACCACATCCTGGGCCCAGTGACCACCTTGCCTCAGCACTGGGATGTGGCTGCTGTGCACGCCAGGCCTCACCTCGCAGTGGAGGCCTAGCTCCTCCTGTGCCTTGTTCTCCAAGGTCAGCTGGCCTGGGCCCCAGGAAGTGGTTTCAGGTCTCCTGCCCTCCACCCCCATGGAGGGAGGGCCCACCGGCCTCAACCAGCCTGCGCCCCTGCTTCTTTCTGGGCTGCCTGGGGACAGGGACCTGCCCTGGCCGAGGGCCCAGAGAACTTGTCTGCTGCCCAGTGTGCTGCACCTTCTCCCACTAAGTCGGAGCCCCAGCCTGGCAAGCAGCCCTCCTTTCCAAGCTTGTTTCCCCGGGTAGCCTCCCTTGGATATAGGATACCCTTCAGAGGTCTCTTTACATCTCCATCATAGCTAATAATCCTTGATACTAAACGCCATCTATTTGAAATACCGTGTGGTTTCAGCTGCCCGAGTGGACCCAGACCAACACAACCACAAATGGCTGCTGACCTCGCAAAGAGACACCCAGAGTTGTGTAGCCTCTTTGGAAATACACGACACCCCTCTGAAGCATTCTTGTCAGAACATCAGTCCTGAATCTGATCAAGCCTTGGGTCTAACTACAAGTATTTAAGAAATACTCAGGACAAAGGGACATGGTAAATGATAGCATCGGATTCGATCAGCAAAGTTCAGGCTGTGGGAAACTCCAAAGGAAAAATAACCAGAATTCTTCAGCAAATGAGAGAAAGAACCTATAAATTAAAGGGAACTTAAAAGGCATATTAACCAATTAAAATTCATGGACCTTCTTTGAGTCTAAATTCAAACAAATTGTTAAAAAAGATTTGTGAGATAATGAAGGAAACTTAAACACTTACTGGACATTTGATGACATTGAAGTAATTATTTTTAAAAATGTAAGAGCTAACAGAAGAAATATGAACACTGCATATTTGATAATATAAGAGAATTATTTTTCTCTTTAGATGTGATGATAATATTGTGGATTTTTTAAAGCTTTGATCTTTTAGATTCACTTGCAAAAATATTAACAAATGAAATAGTATGGTGTTTGGGGATTTGCTTCTAGATAATCCTTACACTGGGTAGAAGTGATTGGGGAATATATCGGCCATGAGTTGGTAATATTGAAGCTAGGTAATGAGTACATAAGTTCAAAGAAAGGTAAAAAAAAATTTTTTTTTAAGACGCTTACAAATTGATAAGAAAAAAATGCAACTTCTCTGAAAAATGAGCGAAGGGTATAAATAGGCAATCCATGACAGAAATATACATGGCCAAAAAACATATGTCAGCGCGCTCAACCTTGCCAGTAATGAAGAAAATGCAAATATTAAGAAAAAGAAAGATCAATGAGAATTCAGGGACATGGGGATTCCCATTGGTACTACCATCCTGATGAACAACTTGGCAGAATTTTTAGATATGCAAAATGTGCATTTTTGTAAACTCAACAGTTTTGCTTCTAGATATATGTATCTTAGAGAAATTATTAAATATGTAGACAAGAATATTAGTTTATTGTAGCTTTTTTTGAAATAATAACACCCTAGAAGCAAACTAAACCTTCCTCGATGGGACCATGATTAACAAAAATAAGTAGTTATACAAAGCATGATATATCCACTCAGTGGACCCTCTGCAGAGTTAAAAAGAAAGACTACGTGGGCTGACATGGCAAAAAACCCCAAGGTATATTGTTAAGTGAAAAAAGCATGTTACAGACTAATGTGCTTTATTTGATCCCATTTCTGTACAAATAAAACTAAACTAAGACACCTAGAACAGGTCTCCCTAAAAATGATATATTTGTAAATGCTTATAGATATTCATACGATTCCGAATATATACATATTCTTCTTTGTTGATTTTTCATAAGAACATATTCATAGCGCTTTCATAATTTTCTTTTACTTTATAAGTGTTTTCTGAATTTGTCAACAAAAAGTCATTAGTGATCTGTGCAAGAGCACTCTTCCCCGTGTGGTGGGAGATGACTGCCGGGGACTGGGAGCTGCAGTGGACGGGGAGCCAGGCCCTGCCCGCCCTGTCTGTTCCCATTAGCATGTAGGTAAGTAGCCAAGTTTCAAGACATAGAAAATTCAATTTCTCCTATTTAAAAGAATTTCCTCAAATGTGTCTTGTGATAGGATTTCAGGGCCAAAAAGGATCTTTGAGACCAGTTAGTGCAACTTCTGATGTTTAAGGAAGAGAAAGCTGAGATCCAGAGAAACTGAGTTGCCCAGACCCCAGACTATTTGACGTTTTAAAAGGGTCTCTTGCTAAGCACCAAGAGGACACTAGAGAAGCATGCCCAGGAAGCCTCTGAACATTTGGGAACCATGAGGAAGTAACTAGGGAATTATGTGTTCAGGACAAGCATCCAGATAAGAATTCCTGCAAAGCTGCTGACAGCGTCCAGCGATAAATCTCCAACCGGGATCAGGAGAGTGAATCATCCCCGGCTTTGTTCTCTGTAGGACAGCACATTATTCTTTGGCTCTCTCTGCTCTATATCAGGGGATTGTTTCCACCGGGGTCACCAGGCTGAAGGACCCACTAAATTTGGCCTCATTCCTGTCTCGGCAAGCCGCCACGGCCAGCGTGATGGAGGAGTGTTTACACGTGTCCTTTCCCAGGAACATATTCTCCGCTCTGTCTGATAAAGCCCAGAGTCAGATAGGCAGAGTGGTAAAAAGAGCACTGGACAAAGAGTCAGCTCGGGGGTACTGGTCTCGTTCGGCCATGAACCCAGCTGTGTGAGCTTGAGCCAGTCATTCAAGGTTTTTTAAGCGTGCAAAACCAACGGTTAGGCGTGATCCCCCCCTGCTCCTGTGCTTTGGGAACCAGTTTTGGGATGAAAGTAGCTTCCAGCCTGAGTATGTTCTCTCAAGCAGAGTGGAAGGAAGTGCAAAGATGTGACCATGATTGGTAAAGAAACAAAGCCAGGTACCAAGGGGAAAAGGGATCAGTGTGGACATCACTGCTCCACAGGGAGAGCAGGTAGATTCAGCCTTGGAGCCACTCCCTTTGGTACCGCCTGGAACCCATGCTGGGAAGGCTCTGCGTGAAGGCCCAGCTCAGGGAAGAGAGGTCCCTGTCTCACTAGTGATGACCACCAGGGCGAGGGGAGGCACAGAGCAGGGCGAGGGGACGTGATCAAATCTCTTCAGAAAGATCTCAGAAAGCTGGCTCCTTTGACAAGAGCGGATAAGAGCACAGCGCGTCAGGAAGCTTGGGTCTGTTCTTGGGTCTGCCACCAAGTAATTAAGAGTCTGGGGGGAAATCAGTAACAGGCTGGGGTCGCTATGCTCTGGCTCTGTCGCCGTCTGAGGCGGGATAAGAAAGGCTGCTATGGGTCTTTGGAAGCGAGGTGACATATGGACCAGCTCTGACGGTTCTGCAGCCACGGGAAGTGTTTCTTATGGGACTTTTGGCCCAGTTTTGTCTTGACTTAATTAATCGGTAATTGTACAGAAATTTCTAAAACTAAGGTGAATTATATATTTTTCCGTTGTGATATATTAAAAAGGGCAATAAAAAAAGAGACCAAAAGAAAATTAACTATATCCCCATTCCTCAAGTTCAACATTTGACATCTTGTATTCCCTGGATATGAAAAGAATTTGATGTAAAGGACTTCTTTAAGTAATAGATTTACTTTTTTTTTTTGCTTATATTTAGGAAAATAAACAGTAACCCAGGAGAAGGGAATACATTAAAAATTTATGAACTAATAATTACTTAATAAACGTAATTGGTAAAAATAATTTCATATAATTATTATTATTATTATTATTACTGAATGACTAACCGGGGCCAGGTGAGGGTGACACTCTTTATGATATCATCGCTTCTAAGTAAACTTGAGGCAAGCTAGGGCCCTTTTTGAAATTACACGTAAAAGTGAAAAAGGCCTAGAAAGTAGCACATAAAAATAATAAACTATTTTTAAATTTTTATTTGATGTTGCAAAGTTATCTTATCCAATAAAATAAAATGAAAATCACTTGAAATGCGAAGGGCAGCCCCAGGGTTGTTTCCTGCGGCAGGCTCTGGAGGGAGCACACCCGCTGCCCTGGGTAAGCCTCCCAGCTCCCAAGGGCAACTGGCCGAAATCCCGGCTCCCCCAAATCGTGAGGCTGATGGTGCTGCTGACCTCACAGGGTTGCTGTGAGGATTCAACCAAGTAACACATATATGATAGTTAACTTTATGTGTCAACTTGACCGGGTCTTCGGGTGCCCAGATATTTGGACAAGTATTATTTCAGAGTGTGTCTGTGAGGTGTGTCTGGATGAGATTAACACTGGAATCAGCAGGCCGAGTAAAGCAGATTGTCCTCCCCAGTGTGGGTGGGCCTCATCCAGTCTGGTGAAGGCAGGAATGGAGCAAAAAGGTTGATAAGGAAGAGTCCCCTCCCCCACCTCTCTTTCTCGCCCTCTTTCTACCCTCTCTCCAGCCCCTCTCTGGCTGACTGCCTTCAAGCTGGGATATTAGTCATCTCCTGCCTTCAGACTTGAACTTGGACTAGACCTATACCCTCAGCTCTCCTATGTCTCCAGCTTGCCAACTGCCGATCTGGGATTTCTGAGCCTCCGTAATCACGTGAGCCAATTCCTTTTAACAAATCTAGTTATATATATATATGTGATATATCCTATTGTTTCTGATTCTCTGGAGAACCCTGACTAATTCAACATGTCATTTTCTTAGGACAGTGTCTAGCACATACTAAGCACTGAATGAATCTGGGTATTAAATACAACATGTTGAACGAAATTACTGCTGCATGAAGGGCTCTGTCAGAAGATACCTTATGGTGAGTACCCAGTGCAGAAACTGCGGCTATGATTGAGAAGAGGGGTGTCCTCACTGACAAAAACTAAAATATGCCTACAACAAATTCCGGAAAATTCTCAAGTTCAGAAGCTATTAAAGCTCTGGTTCTGAGTCACTCGCTCTGTAATTTATGTAATGTACCATTGCCAGGACACTCTGAAGCATTTTTTTAAAAGCTACCCATGGGAGCCCAGGCCTAGTGATTCTCTCTCTCTCTTTCTCCCTTCCTCTGTCTCTAAAAAAAACAATAAACAACTGAGGCTTAGGGGAAAAAAGCTACCCATGGGAGATCCAAGAAGGTGGCGGAGTAGATGGCAGCTACACTAAACTCCTCCCAGGACTAAACTGGAATTACAAGTAAACTATAGAACAATCAACCTGAATAACCAACTGAAGATTAGCTGAAGAGAAGTCTTAGAACCAAGGATTTACATAAGAAGCCACATAGAGACAGCTAGGAAGGGCAGAGACATGAAAAGGGCTGGCCCAGCTCGCATGGGTGGCTGCTGAGGTTCCAGAGGGATATGTCAGCTGCAGGGAGTTCCACCTGAGAAGTGTGGGGTCTCAACCCGAAACCAGGCTTCCCAGCCCAAAGAACCAGAGCCAGGAAGAGGTGCTCACATAATATCTGGCTATGAAAATTAGTGGGGTTCCTGTCCATCAGGGAGAGACTGAGAGTCTTCTAGAGACATAGGTACCCTCTTAAAGGGTTAATGCACAAAATTTTCTTTGTAGCCACTCATCCTGGGCTCCAGTGGACAGAGGACTAGAGTCACATGAGGAGAGTATGGAGTTTGTGGTTCTAGGAAGAGAGGTGAGGGGACAGCCACTGGGACCCCTTGTGTTGAGTCACTCTACCACACTCCAGACACCATCTTACTTAGGTAGAGTACACTCCTCCATACAGCATCAGCTTGGGGGAAAGCAATAGCTCCACCCTCTGGCCTCCCTCTCGCCTCACCCTACATATATTATTTCAGTCTTTTTAAATTTATTGAGACTTGTTTCATTTCCTAACATGTAGCCTATCCTAGAAAATGTTCTATGTACACTTGAAAAGAATGTATATTCTGCTGCTTTGGCATGAAATGCTCTATAAATATCAATTAAATTCATCCAATCTAGTGTGTCATTTAAGGCCACTGTTTCCTTGTTGATTTTCTGTCTGGAATATCTAACCATTGATGTCAATGGGGTGTTAAAATTTTCTACTATGACTGTATTACTGTCAATCTCTCCCTTTATGTCCATCAAGATTTGCTTTACATATGTAGGAGCTCTTATGTTGGATGCATAAATGCTTACAAGGGTTGTATCCTCTTGTTGGGTTGCTCCTTTTATCATTATGTAGTGTTCTTCTTTGTCTCTTACTGTAGTCTTTGTTTTAAAGTCTATTTTGTCAGATATAAGTATTGCTACCCCAGCTTATTTTTCATTTTCATGAAATATATTTTTCCATCTCTTTTAGTCTCTGTGTATCTTTTATTCTGAGCTGGGTCTCTTATAAAGAGCACATATTTGGGTATTGTTTTCTTATCCATTCAGCTACCTTATCTCTCTTTATTGGAGCATTTAAGCCATTTACATTCAAAGTGATTGATAGTTACATATTTATTACCATTTTATTCTTTTAACACCAGTCAGAAATGAAGACTACAATATCTGAAATGAAGAATACACTGGAAGGAATAAACAATAGGTTGGATGAAGCAGAGGATCAAGTCAGTGATTTGGAAGACAAGGTAGGAAAAAACACCCAACTGAAGAAACAAAAAGAAAAAAGAATTTTAAAAATGAGGATAGTTTAGGGGACCTTTGTGACAACATGAAACATAAAAACATCTTCATCACAGGAGTACCAGAAGAAGAAGAGAGAGAATAAGGGATTGAGAACCTATTTGAAGAAATAATGACTAAAAACTTCTCTAACCTGGTGAAGAAAAAAGACACAAGTCCAGGAAGGTCAAGGAGTTCCAAACACAATGACCCCAAAGAGGCCCGCCCACACCAAGGCACAATATCATGAAAATGGCAAAGGCTAAAGACAAAGAGAGAATCTTAAAAGCAGCAAAAGAATGACAGTTACCTACAAGAAAGCACCCATAAGACTGTCTGCTGACTTCTCAACAGAAACACTTCAGGCCAGAAGGGACTGGCATGAAATATTCAAAGCGATGACAAGCAAGGTCCTACAACCAAGACTATTTTACCCAGCAAAGCCATCATTTAAAATTGAAGGAGAAATTAAAGAGCTTCCTAGACAAGAAAAAGCTAAAGGAGTTTGTGACCACCAAACCAATAATACAAGAAATGTTAAAGGGCCTTCAAGAAGAAGGGGGGGGGTGAAGAAGGAGGAGAAATAGAGGACCATGATCAAGGGGTTTATTCTAGGGATGCAAGGTTGGTATAATATCTGCAAATCAGTAAACATGACATACTACATACATAAGTAAAATGAAAGGTAAAAACCACATGATCATATCAGTAGATGCAGAAATAGCATTTGATAAAATCCAGCACCAATTTATGATAAAAACTCTCAGCAAAGTGGGAATAGAATGAACACACCTCAATGTAAGAATGTCATATATGACACCCTCCCAGCTAACATCATACTTAATGGGGAAAAGTAAAAGCCTTTCCCTTAAGATTGGGAACAAGACAGGGATGTCCAGCCCAGCCAGTGTGGCTAAGTTGGTTGAGCACCAAGAGGCTGCCAGTTCGATTCCAGGTCAGCGCACATGCTCTGGGCTGCTGGCTCGATTCCCAGTAGAGGGGGTGCAGGAGGCAGCCGATTGATGTTTTTCTCTCATCAATGTTTCTGTCTCTCTCTCCCTCTCCCTTCCTCTGTCTCTAATGTCAATAAAAACATATTTTTAAAAAAGAAAGAAAGAAACACACAGACCAACACAAGAAATGGCACTGTGCCTCTCTGAAGTGTCACACTTCTAAATTAAATAAATTAAATTATATTTAAAAACCAATAATGTCCACTTTCACCACTCTTATTCAACATAGTATTGGAAGTCCTAGCCACAACAATCAAACAAGAAGAAGAAATAAAAGGCATCCAAATTGGAAAGCAAGATGTAAAACTGTCATTATTTGCAGATGACATGATACTGTACATAGAGAACACTAAAGATTCCAGCAAAAACTACTAGAACTGATAAATGAATTCAGTAAAGTAGCTGTATACAAAATAAATGTCCAGAAAGCAGTTGCATTTTTATACACCAATAATGAACTATCAGAAAGGGAAACTAAGAAAATAATCCCATTTACAATTGCATCAAAAAATAATAATACCTAGGAAAAAATTTAACTAAGGATGTAAAAGACCTGTACTCAAAAATTATAAGACACTGAAGAAAGAAATAAAAGATACAAATAAGTGGAAGCATATACTATGTTTATGGATAGGAAGAATTAACATCAGTATAATGTTCATACTATCCAAAACAATTTTTGGATTCAATGCAATTCCTATCAAGATATCAATGGCATATTTCACAGAACTAAAACAAATATTCCAAAAATTTATATGGAACCACCAAAGACCCCAAATAGTTATAGCAATCTTGAGAAACAAGAACAAAGTTGGAGGACTCATACTACCAGATATCAAACTATATTACAAGGTCATAGTAATCAAAATGGCATGATATTGGCATAAAAAAAGACAAATAGCCTGGCCAAGCGTGGCTCAGCAGTTGAGCGTCGACCTAGGATCCAGAAGATCAAGATTCAATTCCCGGTCAGGGTGCATGCCCGGGTTAAGGGCTTGATCTCCAATGATTCTCTCATCATTGGTGTTTCTATCTCTTCCTCTTCTTTCCTCTTTCTGAAATCAATAAAGATATATTTTTTAAAAAAAGACAAATAGATCAATGGAAAAGAATAGAGAACCCACAAATAAACCCACACCTTTATGGTCAATGTTGACAAAGGAGGCATAAACATACAATGAACTAAAGATAGTCTATTCAATAAATGGTGCTGGGAAAATTGGACAGGTACATGCAAAAAAACACAACTAGGCCACCAACTTACACCATACACAAGAATAAACTAAAAATGAACTAAAGACTTAAATGTTAGACTCCATACCATAAAAATCCTAGGAGAAAACATAGGCAATAAAATCTCAGACAATTCTCTTAGCAATACTTTTTCTGATATATTTCCTTGGGCAAGGGGAACAAAATAAAAAAATTAAAAAATGGGACTACGTCAAACTAAAGAGGTTTTGCACAGCAAAGGAAACCATCAACAAAATCAATAAACAACCCACTGAATGGGAGAACATATTCACTGGTACATCTGATATAAGGTTAATATCCAAAATTTATAAAGAACTTATAAAACTCAACACTAAAAAAATAAAAAATCCAATTAAAAATGGGCAAAGGACCTGAATTGAAACTTCTCCAAAGAGGACATACAGATGGCCAATAGACATATGAAAAGATGCTCATTGTCACTAACCATCAAAGAAATGCAAATTAAAACCACAATGAGATATCACCTCATACCTGTCAGAATGGCTACCATCAATAAGTCAACAAATCACAAGTGTTGGCGAGGATGTGGAGGAAAGGGAACTCTCAAACCTGAAACACTAACATGAAAGACTATATGCACCCCTATGTTCATAGCAGCATTATTTACAATAGCCAAAATTTGGAAGCAGCCCAAGTGCCCATCAGTAGATGAGTGGATAAAAAGCTGTGGGACATTCACACCATGGAATATTACGCAGCTGTAAAAAAGAAGGAAACCTCACCCTAGTGACAGCATGCATGGACCTGGAGAGCATTATGCTAAGTGAAATAAGCCAGCCAGAGAAAGAAAAGTACCATATGATTTCACTCATATGTGGAATCTAATGAACAAAATAAACTACCAAACAAAGTAAAAACAGACTCATAGATAGACAACAGACTGACAGCTGTCAGAGGGGTGAGGTGGTTAGAGCGCTCAGTGAAAAAGGTGAAGGGATTAAGAAAAAAACCTCATAGATAACAGTGGGAAAGGGATATGGGGAGGCAATTGTGATGGAATGAGACTTAACTTGGGAAGTGAACACACAATACAATATACAGATGATGTATTATAGATTTGTACACCTGAAACCTATATAATTCATTAACAAATGTCATCCCAATAAATTCAATAAAAAAGTAAACATAAAATATTTTCAATAAAAATTTATTCAATAAATATATATTCAATAAAAAATTATAAAATACTATCCATTTTTTGAGGGTGAACTCATTCATTTATACCATGCATAGCTGTTGAGGCACGGGCTGGACCCTGGGAACACAACAGTGAGTGCAAATACCATGCCCCTGTCCTGCGAGCATACAGCCTAGTGAGGGAGCCAGACACCCACACATACATACAGCTCCCCAGGCCTCAGCTGACACAGGGCAACAATAGCAAAAAGAACCATTCTGTGGGAGCAGTGCTGTGGGGACCTAATTCAGAAAGCCTTCCCGAAACTTCCTTTACCTTATACCCTCCTCATCGCAGCGCACTACTTTCGTTTATCTGTGTTACAGATCCTATGGGCCGTCACTCACAAAGCCTTTGGTGGCAGGTCTCTGCGAGTAGATGAACCGGAGGCTCCCAGGCATGTCATTGTTTCCTCCATATCACTGAGCTCAGGAGTGGAGGGACCTGGATTTGAACTTGAATCCACCTCCCTCCCCCATGCTCCCCTGTTCTCTCCCGTTCTCTCCCTTCCCCTCCATCACTGGGGCACACGCCATCTGCCTTTGCCCATGCCATCACGGAGATGTTAGGTGCAATAGGAGGGGAGAGAAAGGAGCGACCAGCACAGGCTATAGTCACTGTGGAACGACAGGGGTTCATGCTGGCCCTTGAAGGGTGTGTGGGATGTAGGAATCAGTAAGTGAAATGTGGAGAAACAGGGCCTGGACTTAGAGAGCACGGGGGAGAGGTGATGGATACCGCCAGTGACCAAAACCAGGTTGTGTTGAGTGGCCTGGGACAACCGTAGAAGACGGGCCATTAATTTAGCTGGACAGTTGGGTTGTATTATGGGAAAATAAGTGATGCGCCTGTCTCAAGGAATTTTCTGTTAACTGGGGATTCAGAAACACAAAAAGTCATTTCTCTTTAATAATTCCTCATGCCCAGGCCCAATACTGGGCACAGCCGTAGTTTGCAAAGTTCAATACCAGACTGACTGACTGGCTGAAATTCTTTTGAACTCAGTTGGGAGCCAACTCCAGACCTTTCCATTTGCTGACTCCTTCTTTGTACACAAAGACCACATTTTCCATTTGCCTTAAAACAGCTTAACATTTTTGCTGCATTACAGAGGTCACTTTAATTTATCACTTTGTTTTAAAGAACCACACCATCCAAAAATAGCACATTCTATTCCAGGGTAGATGGTGCTGCAGCCTTTATATGAGAAGTGCAATCTTTCGCTGATGGGCCAGCGTAAATAGTCTTGATTTTCTGTGAGTTCTGACAGTCACAAATGGCAGCCCCTTGTCTTTCTGAAGCAAGTTATAAGCTTTTTTTCCTATTCTTCCCCCCTTCCTTCCCCCCTTCCTTCCCCCCTTCCTTCCTTCCTTCCCCCCTTCCTTCCCTCCTTCCTTCCTTCCTTCCTTCCTTCCTTCCTTCCTTCCTTCCTTCCTTCCTTCCTTCCTTCCTTCCTTCCTTCCTTCCTTCCTTCCTCCCTCCCTCCCTCCCTCCCTCCCTCCCTCCCTCCCTCCCTCCCTCCCTTCTTTCTTTCTTTCTTTCTTTCTTTCTTTCTTTCTTTCTTTCTTTCTTTCTTTCTTTCTTTCTTTCTTTCCTTCTTTCTTTCTTTCTTTCCTCCTTTCTTCCTTTCTTTCTTTCTCTCTTTTCTGTTTAACCACGAGAGCCACTGAAGAATGTCTGCGCGGCCACAGGGGGAGGCTGTGCGGGGAGTACTGAATTCCTCCCTTGTCTGGATCGGGACAGGCTGAAATCTCTTACAGGGTTGACTTACCAAACCTTCTTTCGCCTTCTTTCCACAATGTCATCTCATGTGTCTATTTTTAAAATGTTTAGTTTCACACTGGATTTCATGTTTCAAGCATATAAAGAACTTACTTTGGGATTTCACTGGAGCCTGGCAGATAATTTAAAGGGAGAATTTCTTGAGAAATAAAAATCAGGGTTTGCTTTTCCATAGGTTCCGCTGGGATTCTTTGTGATGGCTCTTATAATGATCATAGTCCCTCCTCCACCTCCCTGCCTGTCGCCCTGCTCTCTTGTGCATAAGGGGCCTGGTTTTAGTGGTCTGTCTTGAAAAATCACCATAATGGAATATATATGAGGATTAGGCATAGAAATGTCAGGCCTTATTAAATCTCAGTAGTCGGCCTTGCTCGTGTTTCCCATTACCGCTCCAGCCCTCCAGACTTTCCAGAGAGGAAGAATTCTGCGCGCCCCAGAGGAAACACTGCCCCCTCCCCTAGGCTTAGCAGAACCTCGCCTGGGGTCAGTCATTATTGGGAGACTGCAGTGTTTTCCACTTTTGTTGACTTTTAGAAAATTCTATTTCGGGGAAGACCTTTGGGAAATTCATGTAATCAAATTCTGTCTAGGAGGGGAAAGTGTAACTGTTCGTGGCATTATTAAATGCCCTGGATAAACCACAGCATCTGGGCATTCATAATCCTTCTCCCCAGAGAGCTCAGAGAGCTTTGGATACATTACTTTCTTTTATTCATCCTCACGAGGGACATGAAGAAAAAGAGGGACCAGACTGCTTTCCACAGTCCTCCCAGAACGCTCTGTGGCTTCAGGCCACGGTCCCGGCCTCCCTTTCTGGGCACCTCCAACCAAGTGCACAGGTGGAGACCTGACAAGGTTGAGAGGAACCTAAAATAACTATTAAAGGCAGAGGCGCCAGAACAGAGGCAGTGTCAGGGTTTGGAGGCACCCCTAGGCCATGACCTTGGCAGCCCCGCTGTGAAGGAAGGCAGGGCCTCCTTGTTTCTCGCTTGGGAATGAGCAGGTGACTCCAGGAGCCGAGAAACGAGCTGCTGGCGCAGGATACACCCTGTGGGAAAGACGAGCTCTCCCGCCCTCTGCCACCAAGGATTGCTGCTGACACATCTCCCTGGCAGCCTTCCACTGTGAAGAGCTAATCTGATGATCGGCATATACTCATGTTCCTGTGGCTGCCCAGAGGAATCTGGGTCAGCGGGAGTTTCCGGCTGTCAGAGCAGCCAGGCTAGGATGTGAACTATGGTGACTCGCATCCCACTTTGTGCCCAGGGTGACCATGAACACCGTGGAGGGGAAAGTCCTTCATGTTAGAACCTCTCTAGGCAAAAAGTAAACCCAGAGCCATCTCTTTTTTTTGGCATCTATTTCCCTCTGGGGCAGTGGAACTAACATACACACACACACACACACACACACACACACACACACTCCTCTCCCCCAGGCCCTTAGTGGCCCACAACTACCTTTGCTCAATGTTTTACAGAACAGAAAAGAATTAATAAAATTATTCCCAGTGAGGCTGCGTTGTCTCTCTCAGGGACACCTGCATTTGGAAAAGAACCGAACTTGGGGTCGAACAATAAAACTAACATGTAGGGCTTGGCAAGTCCTGCGGAGGAGCTATTTCAGCCGGAGTGCACTTCTCCCTAGACAGAGTTCCCCAGCAGGTGGCAGACACCTGTCCTACCTACTCAGGCGCCGGGCATAGGAAGGGTGAGGCGAGGGTGGAGACCTGAGCTCCCTCGGGGGCTCCACGGGCTGGCCAGCTGAGGGGCCTGGGCCTGAGCCTTCCTCTCTGGGCGTCAGTTTGCTTCTCTGTAGAGTGAAAGGGAGGAAGAGCCAGTCCACACATCCCTTCCACCGGCTCCTGGCCTCCTCCCCTTCCTTTCCCTCACGCTGGGGCCACTGTGTAGATCCCAGAGTTTATTGGCTGGCTGTCTAAGCCAGACTGGGGACTTGTGGCTTACGGCCTGTGTGCTCCTGAACTTCTATGGGGTCTGACCCACTGGCTGCTTCAGGTGGACTCTCTCTCCAGTCCTGTCTGTGCTCTTTGCCTTCTCTCCTTCCCTGCTCTGCCCTCCGTGGTCAAGCAGGCTGGAGAAACGCAATCCCTTTGGGGCTCCAGCTGTGAGTCATAAATAGGAGGGCGTGTGGAGGCGTTGGGCAGACCTTCAGCTCCTGCCAACCCCAGCAGGGGCACTGGGATGGGCAGAGCTGCAGTCAGAAAGGGGCATAACTGACCCAGTTGTCTTGGAGCCACCTGCCTGAGAGAGATCAGGCAGGGCACTGATTAAAATGTTAGTAAAAATAAAAAATAGAGTCTCCAGAACAGGTACTGCTCTTTTTCGGTCGGCGGGAGCCTCCAAGGATGTGAGGTGCGGGGAAGGCAGAGCAGGAACTGGCCGAGGCCGGCAGGATTTGGGCCGTTTTAACCTTTCTGAAATGCTATCTCAGAGTCCGCACACCTTGTCCCAGCTCCGGTGCCGTCCACATGATTCTGCCTAATGTTGGCTTCAGCACAGATTTCATGGTAGCTAGACCAAGTGTACACCGTGTCAGGAGCCACCCAGCCCGAAGCCCTTCAGCTCAGGTCACTGGTTGTGTCACTGGGCCCTGTTGCCTTCTAATAGTGGAACAGGGTGCTAAGGGTACACGGTGAGCAAGGTGAGTTCCTTTCCACGCCTCAGGGCCCAGAAGTGTAGACAGATAACTTTAAAATAATATGCGATGCAGCCCGGCCGGGCGTGGCTCAGCGGTTGAGCATCAACCTAGGATCCAGGCGATCAGGGTTCGATTCCCGGTCAGGGCACATGCCCGGGTTGCGGGCTGCAGCCGATCAATGACTCTCTCATCATTGATGTTTCTATCTCTCTTTCTCCCTCTCCCTTCCTTTCTCTGAAATCAATAAAGAAAAAATAAAAATAAAAATAAATAAAATAATATGCGATGCAAAAAACAGCCAGGGGCATAGAGGAGGGGCCCTTGACCTACCCAGGGTGGTGGCCTGGGGCCTTCGGGAGATGAAAAGGGAGGTGTAACGCAGGATGTAAAGTGACCCCGATGAGAGGGAGGGAGGGAGGAGCACTCCCAGCAGGGGGAGCTCTCTTTTTGTCTGTTGTGCAGGGAACTCAGGTGGGAGAAGGGATGGAGGTGACCCTCGGAGTAAAATGATGGCATTCTCCCCCTTTGCTGTTCTCCCCGCCCCCACTCTTCTGCCGCAGAGAGAAAGAAAAGTCACATCGAGGGATGGTTTTTAGCAGTTTAAAGGAGGTAGAATAATACTGGAGTGCTGTTTTTAATAGCAGCTAAACAAACCAACAAAAATCCAACCTGAAAACAACCAGAAAGTCCACGCACAGGGAAATGGCTAAACAAATACGTGCATCTGTGTCATGCAATAGCATGAAGTTGTTTAAAAGAATCAGGTAATCTCTATGAACAAACGCAAGGAGACATCTAACAAATAGTGGTACCTAAAAAGCAAGTCATAGAAAAATATGTATAATTATAATATATCCCCACCTATTTAAAGAAAGATGTTTTATATGCATTTGTATTTTCTATGCATTTACATGCATATGCATATATAAACACTCAGAAAAAGTTCTGGCAGGGGCGTGGGATTGGAGGTTGGCGAAGGAAGAGGGACTTTCAATTTTTATTCACTGCACTCTGTACATCTGGATTTTGCCCTGAGCATATACTACTTTGGTAATCCACTTGCCAGTGGTGAAAAAGCAGCTGAATGGAAAGACAAAGTTCTTCAGAGGAGCCCTATAAAGTCACCTTTGTTCATGCCTTTTACTCCCCACATTTCTGCATCCCTAAATCCAGGAAAATCCAAGATGCCCCAGAAGCTCAATTGTGGACTTGTCATCATGAGAAATGCCAAAATGAGAGGACCAAAGTCAGTCAGTACTAGGAGCAATGGACTTATCTGCGGGCTCTCATATTGTTGGAAGAGGAGGGTTAATTTGACTTACTCTCAGGAGTTATTTTCCTAATATTAAGTAATTCTGAGGAGGCTTTCTGTGATCACCTACAGATAAATATAGAAATAAAACTGCAGTTAAAATAAATAATTAATCAACTTTAATGCTGTCATAAAAAATATAATCTAAATTGTAATATGACTAAATTATAATGTGTCCCAGGCTATTATACTCAAGGGCAATAGTTTCTAAAATGATTCCTGTTACCCAGCTCCCACCTCACTGACACATTCATGATTTCACTTGATCCAGTATAAAATCAACCACGAAACAGAAGTATCTGGCACTAATAACGCTTCAATGACACATTGTTAGAGCAGTTCCTGCCAACACCAGATGGGTTTGCGGGTTCATGTAGCTCTTTAGAGTCTCCCCTGCAGAAGCCTGCAGACAGGCTCCAGGTTAGGGCCTGTGTCGAATCAACCCCACTAGACCATGATGTGCAAGATTCCTGTTCTGAACCTTGGGTGAAGTCACATGTAGAAAAAGCTTTTGGCCTTCTTAACTCTTCAGCTGGCCAAGGATAGAAGATGACCGTAAGTGACAGAGCTGAATCTGCTCTAGGAGTCAGAGGCTGCAGCAGGCCATGGCCTTGCCCAAGGTTTAGTTCAGGAGGTCAGCTCTCTTCACCTGCTCAGCCTCCCATCCCCTCCCATCTGCCGGGCGCATGGTTCCTAAGCCAGAGAACGTGTTGCAGGCTTGTGACCCTCAAGGGGAAGGCTCTGAAAGCCGAGAAGCTCCCCTTTTTGACAGGAGGAGCATGGCAGTCTCACAGGGAAGCAAAGCAATTGCACAGGGCCCTTTTCTTTTGTGTAACGTAGTGTCTAAATGAAGAACTAGAAAAGTAGGAATGTGGCCTCATAGCCCAGAGATGCCTCATGTCCAGATTTGTCCAAGTCCGAGGTTTGTACCTGGGATCCCAGGACATAATTCAGAGGGTTCATGAACTAGTTGGATGCAGGGGGGAAGTCCATCTTTATTTTCACTAACCTCTTTCTGAAATTTAGCGACTTTTCTATTTTAAATGTGATCACAAAGACAGAGTATTATTAGTCAGAACCTGTCACTGGGTCACCAGTCAAAATAATAGATAATTTTATAGAACATTACAGTTGTCTCAGGTATCTCCAAATAATTGCCCTCATCTTTATTCCAAAATTACGGTAATTATTTGACCTGCAGTTAGATGTTGTTATATTTAATGCTTAATAAAGTAGCAGATATATTACAACATCAAGGATTTTAAAAAATATTGCAATAACCTATTTCAATATAATCAAGGTTTCTTTATAAGCCAGTATGCTTTCTTTAGTTGTTCTATTTAAAGACAATATTCTGAGAGGGGTTGGTCCATAAACTTCGCCAGACTGCCAAGGAGGTCCATTCCCAATAAAGATTAAGAACCTCTGCTCTAAGTGGGGTTGGAATGGGGCTGGCAAATGTCCTAAAGGTCTGTGTCAATGCCACTTTATTTACACATTCCTGAGATTCAGCCCCCTCCCAGCTCATTGAGCTACTCACCAAATATGCTGAGGAAGAGATGCATCTGTATAAACACGGTCCAGCTGAAGTGTCGGGTTTCTTCCTCCCGACACAGTTGTTTGAAACCAACAGCTAATGGCATTAGAAGGATCGAATATCCTGTGTGGCTGGAAGAAGGGAGGAAGTTCTATGGGATTACAACCCAGGCATTTTGGTTTAGCTCTGCTACCCTGTTTGCTTTGCTTTGAATTAAGTGCAACCAATAAGTGTTCTGAAATGAAAGACTAAGTCACAAACCAGTAAGTGGCTGGTTTAGTTTTCTCAGTAGGGCATTTAGGGCATCACCTAATAGCTACTTAACAGGTTGAGTAGAAGGAGTCTGCTTCTGATCAGTGCCTAGGCCAGGCGTGACAAGCGATTTCACCCTGATCTGATCCAGTTGCCACTGTGTTGGGAAGGGCTCTGTGGCCATCTCCAGGCATAAGGAGGGGGAAGGTGCGGTGACTGATTGCTGGTCTGCTATGGCAGGGAAGACTTAACTGTGTGTATGCCGCAACTACCCTGCGTCCAGCCCTAACTGGTGCCAGTGGCCCGGACAGAAAGACATTCTTGAACATTCATTCATGTCCACTTTCTGTGCTGAAGAGAAAGGGAAACCTCAGTGACTGCAACCTTTTGCCAAGTCACTGTTTTAAATTGGTTAAGGAGCATTTAACACAAAATGACATTGTAGGAAACTGCCTGGGATGCCCAAGAACTTGAGAGAACAATCAGTAGCTGGGGGGGGGGGGATTTACTCAAAATAATATTTTTGATCAAAGAAAATGTGATTCTTGTGCTTCCCTCCGGCTTATTAGTATCATAAAGTTTGATCTCAGGATGTGTGCTCAGAAACACTTCAGTTTCCCTGCCTTTGTCTCCTCCGTAGCCAGGATGAGCGGGGTGGGTGCTTCCCTGCATTTACAGCCGGCTTTGTCTCTACAGAGCTGTTTCTCAGACACTCTCTCCCTGGTGTCCCTCAGCTGGCAGGGACGGCTGAGTGCCTCCACTCTGCCCACTTACAGATGAGGAAACCGGGGCTCCGAGAGGCTGGGTCAGCTCCTCAGAATCCTATGTCAGTTCAGCGCCCTTCCAAGCACAGGATGCTGCCTTTCAGCATTCTGCTTGCTTATACCATGGTCCCCTAAAGAGAGTCTTTTAAAAGGAAAACCAAACCAGCACTCCTCCATCCATTCAAAGCATATTGCCATCTACCCACCAACCCTTTGCACATAGGCCAGGATGGAGGGCACATTTCTGGTTTTCTTATCTTTCCTCTTATTTTAGCAGAATTTAAGAATCTGCTTAACTGTTTGCACTTGGACCTTCCACCAGCCTGGTTTCCATTAATAGGCTCCCAAGGCAAGATTCTAACACAACCCACAGGCATCCTCACTTGACTGTGATTTGGGTTAGGTTGTTTTTAGGGTTGGCAGGGGGTTGTGCTTTGTTTGTCTGGTTATTTAGAAATGATGAAATAGGCAATTTGTCCGACATGTAATTATTGATGACTGGGAAGGGCTGCTAGTTTCTTCCAGGTACAATATGCAAGAATAGATGATGGGTGGATTTGCTTAAATGCCTTAAACGAAACTGATTAAGGGGGTAGTTTACCAAGTGATTCATGGTTCCCAGTGGTCTTGTCATGTGGTTGGGACCCTGGCCACATTTTGTCCCAACTACTCATCCCATCCTGTCATCTCCATTTATTCATACCATAGCCGTGGGCTCTGGCTCCAGACCTGTGTCTCTGTTTCTTCTCTTCTTGCACATGCATTTGTGCACCAAGTACGTGCTATCACCCTCGAGGAACATCCAGCCAAGTCAGAGACAGGCGAGTTCAGGGCTGTTCTAATTTAAAATAAAGACTCTACAGCGTGCGTGACTTAGCACCTCAGTCTTTGGGGCTCAGGGAAAACCTCCTGAAGGAAGGGACATTTAAGCTAAAACATTAAAGGGGAGTGGGAGATAGCAAGGGAGAGGGGGGAGGAAGCCCACGTAAAAGGCAGGAAGGGAAAACAGTGAGCTCAGGGAAGAGAGCGTGGCTCTAGCAGAGCCTGTGAGCAGAAGGATGGAGCGGGGGAGGCAGTGGGAATGCGGCTGGAGGCGTGAGCAAGGGCCCACCAAGGTCTCAGGCACACTATGGGTTTGGGCTTGTGTCCTGAGAGCGATGGGTAGCCACTCGGATTAATTGTGCAATGCTTGCTTGGGTGGCCCTGTGGAGAATGGAGCTGGGGGGGCAAGACTGCAGGCAGGGAGGCAGCCTCAGTCCAGATGAAGGGTTCTAGTAACCTGAAATATAGCGGAGAGAGGAGAGGGGAAGGAAAGGGTAAGACTCACCGGGCCAGCACTCCGGTGCTCCAGGCAGTGCCTGCTGGGCCCCTTCAGTGGGTTAGCATCCTGGCGTTGCCGGCTTTCACTTGCCCCTGAGCTGCAGGGTGTGAGCAGAGGGAAGCTCCACAGTTAGTGTGAACAGGGGTTAGTTAGCACAGGAAGTCTGCGGGAGGGTTCCTTTCAGGGCCTCAAGTGAAATGACCAAGACCAGGGTTTGTAAATACGTTTCATTCTGGGCACCATTTCTGATGGTAGAGGCTGCGACAGGTGTTGAGAGTTTATTTTAGGACACACAGGGCAGTAAGGAAGCAGAGGAAACCATCCTGACAGTGATAAAGCTTAGCTTCCTGGAGCACTGAACTGGTCTTCAGCACACCCAGTAACCCACGAGGCTCAGAGCAGCTCGGCAGCAAGCATTTCTCTGCCTCTGCCATCGCCAGCTATCAGCTCACTGGGTACCTCATAGCTTCTGCTGCCTCATGGCTTCTGCTACTCTCTTTTATATGTTGGCCTCAGTCTCCCTCCACTGCTGTAGGAAAGAGATCCACACACTTGGCAGCCCTAACTCTATATTTTTCCAGGATGCCCAAAGCCCAGAGATCATCTTGCCTGATAGTTCAGGGAAAAATTCTTTTTTTAAAAAAATATACCTTTATTGATTTCAGAGAGAGGAAAGGAGAGGGAGAGAGAGAGATAGAAACATCAATGATGAGAGAGTCATTGATCGAGCCCACAACCCCGGGCATGTGCCCTGACCGGGAATTGAACCCCAATCGACGTTCAACCCCTGAGCCCAGCCGGGCAAAAAAAATTCTTGATTATGTTTTCTTCTTGGTTTTCAATTCTTCTATTGGAGTATTATTATTAGTTTCTTGGGTGTCACATGCCTATCCCTGCACCAGTCACTGAGGTTAACGGGTTGGGAAAACAATGTGTAGTCAGGGGTTTGGGATCCTACCTCAACCAAATGTTGTGGGGAGCTCTCCAAGAAAGTGGTCATCCATTAGCAACCTGAAGCCACTTTTCTGGAAAGAAAAGAGTGCCACCGGCAGGTACTTAGGGCTTCATGACCTGTCCTGAAGATAATATTTTCCTAAATATGGGAACTGCTTTCACAACATTATTTAAATTTCCTTCCCTAGAAAATAAAAATTTGTCATGGTGGATGTTAGTTGTTTTTTTTTTTTTAATAAATCTCAAATCAATGAAGTGCTCATCAGACTTTGGTGTACGTACAGAAAGAAACAAAACAAACTATCATACACTGTCTTTTTTTAACAGACTGTACAGTTGTGTTTCTTTGGTTGCAGGCAACAGAAATCAGCATTGGCAAAAGTAGGCAAAAAAAAAAAATGTATTGGGGGAATAGTAGAAGGAAGCAGATAGGGCATCTCTGGGGGTTATGAGACAGAAATCACTGGATTGGTAGGCTTATAGCACAGGACACTCCTGAGCATGGAGCCCTGTGCATCTGCTCAGCTCACATGCCTATGAAGCCATCCCTGAGTGAGTGAGAGGCTTTAAATCAGTGAGGAGCCCACAGGAGGCTTTAGGAGGTTAATAACCTTGACAGTGGGGCAACATGGGCGCTTGCAATTATTTTTAAATATTTCATGTAGTTAAAGCACTCTTCCTTAAGTGTTGTTATATTTCACAATTTAAAAAAATCCAACCATATCTTCTGCCCTGTGTCAAGCACACAGCATTGACTATGCCAGGAGAGAGTCTGAGTGGCCAAGTTCAGGTAAAATGCCACTGTCCTGGCTGCCAGAGGAAGACAGTGATCAGATAATAATAACAAACATGAGAAGGAAAATGAGAGCACCATAAAGGAAAGCAATAACTAAAGCGGAAGAGCTAACATTTAGCAGTTACTACATGTTTCAGGCGCTGTTCTAAATTAACTCATTATGATCCGTCAGCTTCCAGAATGAGACGTGTGTACTTGGACCTGTTAGCTAGGATCTCACACGGTGAAGGAGATAATTCTCTGAAAGGAAAGTGGGTAGGCTGGGTGTAGGATAATTGTGGGTGACTCAGAAATGCCAAAGTCCACCACACAGGTCAGGTAAGAAAAGAGGGCCTCGCTGGAGCTTATCCCTTCTCTTTTATCTTAGTTCCTTCACCCTTTCCACCCATATTACTTTTTTCACACCTCTGCTAGGTAACAGAGAGAGAAAACAAAGTTGAATAAAACCACGACCTTCAAGTTACAATATGTCACTTAAAAAGGGGGGAAGGAAAAGGCCTCTGAGGAAAGTCCTCTTACAAAGAAGTAATATGTGAAGTGCTTAGAATCTAAAGATGAGTGTTGGCCCGTCCAGGGTCATCACGAGCGCACTGCGTGTTGCATTCTCAAGGCAGCTTCAGCCCTGTGGAGACGGTTCAGAAACGCACACGCTGCTATGAGGCCCATTCTTTCCGCAGTAAGCCTGTCCTCTGAGTTAACCTGACCACAGACACCATCGAATTTTTGCCAGACTGGAACAGCTGAGGAGCGCGACTCACACATTAGATTCACGGATACGAAAGGTTGCCAAGTGAGGGCTCTCGAAGAGGCAGAAATCTGGAAATCCCATTAGTGACAGATGCAGCCCAGCATGGGTGTCTGGGAAGGAACTGGCTCTTGCCCTGGAGAACAAGGCGGATTCATTGCAGATCGTGACAGCCACTCCAGACCAGCCTGAGACCAACTGGAGGTCTAAAGGGAAGAGCAGATAAAGCCAGGCAGGTGGCAGCCAGCCCCTTGCCCCAGGGCAAGGCAAAGAGGCCAACTGGCAATGCCTCGGAGGTTCTCTAGCCTGATGTTAAATTAGGAACCTGAGTGCCTGAGTCTGAAACCTACCTACATCTACCACTTCACCTTGGGCAAGTTATTTCATCTGTCTGTGCCTCTGTTTCCCATCTGTAAAATGGTGATTTACACATTCTAAGGTTGTTGGAATTAAATGAAATAATACAGAAACACCAGCAATGGTAATCATTATTAACTGTGTACCATATAAAATGAGGGGTTGAATGAAAAGATCTCTAAGTCTCTTTCTAACTCTAACATTCTGTGATAATCTTAAAGCAAAAGTATTTATGATTTTGGATTTCTATGAACAAAACTAGCCATTCAATTGAAGGCATTTCCTGTGTACGTATTTCCATTTCTGTTTTTATGCCTATTAAAATCTCTGATGATAATCATGTCCTGGCTCATGCAAAAGACAGCTACTTTACCCAAACTACGTTAACACTTATAACCAGTGTAGCCAAGTGTTGAACAAGGAGGGAAACTTGGAGACCTAGTTTGTTCTATTTGTAACCAGCCCTACCTTTCACGGGAGTTCATTCAGGAAGGGCGGAGTGGGGGCTGAAAGGGGCACAGAAATATGAACGGGTCACGTGTCAGGCGAATTCTAGATTTAGAAGTTCAACGTGGAGATTATACTTGCTGAAAATATTCTTAATGTATATTTTAGTGGTAAATTGTTAGCATTCTTTCCATATTTCCTGACCTCAGCTATTCCCTTTCCTCCCCTGTGGTTAAGGGTAAAATTCAGGAATGGGTAACTTTCAGAGGACCAAGGAGACAAGACTTTGCTTGTGGTCAGGGAAAAAAAAAAGGGAAATTTCAGTTTTTTGAAGCTGGTTTGTGAGAAATCAGGGGTGGGGAGGCAGTGGGAGGAGGCCTCTCCCGGGGCCCAGCTGAGGCTCCAACTCCCCATTTGTCTTCATTTGGCTTGTGGTCCTGCAGGCCCAGGAAAACACAGACGTGCACTGATGCAGCCCAGGCGAAATATTGGAAAGAAAAAAGGCTGAGGCATTTTGTGCAAACTACAGAAAATAAAAGCAATAAGTTGCAAATGCAGATGAGGCTTTCCTGATGGAGAGAACATAATTTCTCAAAGCCAATAAAAGAGTCCTCAAATACATCCTCAAAGAACTTGGCTGTTTATTGTGGTGTCACATTTATGACTCGCATCAGTAGCAGCCAACTAATATTGTTGTAAAACTCTGATTTATAGGCACTTATATTGGATTTTCCCCCTACCAGGACCTCAGATTTGACAGGAATACCTTCGGATTTGCATGAGGAATTTCTGTTGTATTTGGGGACTGTGGGTGTCTGGTGGCCAAGATGGTTATGGTCCATGACAGTTTTACATATTCCATTATTTAGGGGGCAAAAGTCACATGCATATGATTGAATTCTTGGTAGAAACTCTAGCAGTTTCCATTACTTTGATATCAGATACAAAGACTTTCCTTGGAAAAAGATCTCTAATAAAATTATGAATAAATCACTTGGACTGATCCCAGATGAAGAAACAAACCAATGTGCTTTTCAGAAGTCAAAACCTTTAAATTCTTCAGCAACATTTTAGTAAATTCATTTTTTAAAAAAGGCAGCAAACCATAAACTGGTCCTTTGAATCACGCAGATCCCCAGATTTGTGAGGAAGAGGATTGGAAAAGATGACGACAGTAATCCAGCCAATGGATTTCTAACACCCCTCCACCCCCACCTTCCCCCCCACCCCAGGGAACAACCACTCTTTCAGAGCCAAGTCCTGACTCTAGTCTGCCCCCAGTCCTGCTCTCAGAAAGCCCTGTAGAAAACCGGGGGGCGGGGGCGGAAGGCAATCATTTAAAAGAGATCACATTCAGTTTTATTAAAAAACCAAAACAGCTGGGGCATTGATTTGCAAGCTCTGTAATGCCATTGGTATGCCTGACCTGGCCAAGATATTAAACAGATATTTAAGGAAATGTCAGTAAGTGTCTCCGGCACAAGCCTTGGCGTATCCCAACAGCAGGATGGCGCTTTGGGCAGTCGCCTCCTTTATGTTTCGCTATGCGGACAGGAGGGGAGGGAACATATACATGATTTACTGTGACACATCCCTTCTGATGAAAGCGTGTGCCGCTTGCCAGCACTCCTGGCCGGTCTGTCCCCTCCCAGATGCTCTGCCATATGTCCCATGCTTGGCGTGAGCAACAATTGTGTTGGTGGAGGGCGGTTCTTGGGATCTGGGTGTTTTTCACAGAAATCCAGCTGGCTCTGAGGTTGCTGGCTCAGGTAAGGAAGGCCGCAGGACGGCGTCTGAGTGTTTGTAAAGGTGCTTGCGTGGAATAGCCACGGCCCGAGCGAGGCTTTGGCTCCCGGGGCGGGAGGATCGCTGCGGATTGAGGCTGCGTGTGCGAAGCTCCCGCGCGCCCCGGCTCCCCTTTCCCGCCCCGCCCGCCCGCACCCGCTGCTCGGGGCCGTAGGCTCCAGCGTTCCTCCCGCGCCTCCCGCGCTCCTCCCCTGCCTCCCGCGCTCCTCCCGCGCCGGCGGCCCTGCATCCCCGCGCCCTCCGCTGCACAGCCTGCTCCAGGCCTCCAAGCAGCTGCGCCTGTCCCGTGTGCGTTTCTACCCTGCCTATTGCAACACTCGCTTAACTGCCTCTTGGTATGAGATCAACCTTTACTGAACACCGACTAGAGGGGAGACATAATTTTAGACAGAAAGAAATTTGGTATACAATGGGTCCTTGCCCCCCAAAAGTCTACAGTCCAGCTGTAAATTAATGCTCCCATCTTATGTCCGCGTGAAACGTAAGCAAGTTTCTTAACTTCTTTGTACCTCGGTGTCTCCATCTGTAAAATAGGAGAGTATTAGTACATAAGATTGCTGTAAGTTAATGTGTGCAAGATGCTTAGAATAGCACATGACACTTAATAAGCACTCAATAAATGTTAGCTAGTTTTGAGCTCTAGTTAAAGGCGGAAAAAGGTAAGCAAAATAATAGTTACCTGTACCATGTAAGGCATTATTATTACCCTTCTTTTTTGAGTGAAGGGAGCTCTCCCAGGTTAATAACTTGTGCAAGTTCCCAATGTTGGCAGAGTTTACAGCCAAGGTCAAAACTACTCTGTGCCAAAGCCTATGATTTTGAAAAGACAAATAATTTAACATTTAAATAATGTTTCCAAAACACTAGAGGAGGCATGGCAAGGTGGCATCGGATGTATTTCCCAAACAATTGCATAGGAAGACATCGCACGTGGGACATGGGACACAGGGCGAGATGGCGGATGGAAACGTGGGGCTGGAGGAGCATCTTGAGGGCTGAGTGCACTTGTGGAGCTTGCGGAGGAGCTGGGCAGAGCCGCCCTCTGCGTGTGCGGTGTGCGCGGTGTGTGTGCGCGGTGTGTGTGTGCGGTGGGTGTGCCCGGTGTGTGTGCGCGGTGTGTGCTGTGTGTGCGCGGTGTGTGTGCACGGTGTGCGCTGTGTGTGTGCGCGCGGTGTGCGCTTGTGTGTGCGCTGTGTGTGTGCGCTGTGTGTGCGCGGTGTGTGTGCGCGGTGTGTGTGCGCGGTGGGTGTGCCCGGTGTGTGTGCACGGTGTGCGCTGTGTGTGCGCGCGCGGTGTGCGCTTGTGTGTGCGCTGTGTGTGTGCGCTGTGTGCGCTGTGGGTGTGCGCGGTGGGTGTGTGGGTTGTGTGCGCGGTGTGCGCGGTCCCGTGCAGGAGAAAACTGCCTGCCTGCCCGAGGCGCAGCACCATCTGCTTGCCCGAAGCTCCGAGCTCAGGAAGGCCTGAAGCTGGCAGCTTTGACTGCTTCCCTGTGGTCGGCTGAATGTCTTAGTCTTTAGAAATATTTGCTTTGCAACATTACCTAAAAGAAGCTGGAAAGGAGTCAGTGAGGGGGTATTACAATCTTCTCAACAAGAACTATCCGAGGGCTCCTGGAGGACGCTGCGGGGTCACAGGTAAGCGGGGAACCAAAGGGGTGCTGGACGAAGGTTAACACAGTCCTTGCAGAGATCTGGGTAGGGCTGGACTCGACCGTCAGGGGCAGAGGACTCCCCTGGAAGGAGCAACGGCAGGCAGCTCCCACCACGACGAGACCTGATGCGGCAGAGCGAGGAGCAATTCCTGCACTCGGGAGTGGAGGGCTGCCTGGCAGAAGCTGTGACTCTGGGTGGAGGGACACAGCCAACCTGCCATAACCGGCAGGGAAGGAGCCAGGAAAACAAATACTCATCTTTCCCTCCTCCCTCCTCTCTCCTGCCAGTGCCCTTGGTCAAGAGAGCCCTTTGCCACACTCCATACAGGTCACTGTTCCTGAGCAGAGAACAGGATGGGGAAGAGTGGGGGGTGGCCCCGGGTGCAAGGGGAAGTCCACCCCCAGACATGTGAGGAGATTAGATCACTTAGATGCATGGTGACTGGCACACAGAAGACACTGAACGCTTGATGGTAATTATTACTTCTTTTTGTTTTTCCTGCTTTGGTTGGCTTGCTCTCCATGTGTCCAGCTCAGCCCCCTGGCCTCATGGCAAATGAAAACATTTTCACATCCCTGCAGTAGCCTGAGAAGTGACTCACTAAAAAGTCAATTGAGTTTTTTGCCTAAAATCTTTGGCCTCTATTTTTTTTTAAAGGAAGATTTTTTTTTTTTTTTCTTTAAAGAGGCTTGGAAATCATCTTTTTAAAACACAACCTTTGTGATTTGTTTTATTGGAAAGTTTTTAACAGAGGAAAGGGGCTTGTTTGTTTAGATTGCTATGCAACAGGAGGCATTGAGTAAATGGCTTCTCTGCTTTTATTATTTTAAACTTCACACAGGAGAAAATCCATCCAAGTTTAAGAATGAGAGGAGGGATGGAATATAGACTCTAGTGTTTTCAAAATTCCACATGGCATTGCAAATAATAGACCCTTGAAACAGCTTTCACATCTAGAAAACTACCTTCTCAAGTCTCATCTCCGGGTAAAGGCAATAGAAAGTATGTCCTCATGCACCCAAACGGATTTTTCCCTAGCCAGTTTACACACAACATGCTAAATAATCCATGAAGGTGGAAAATGTATCACTTTCAAACAAATATTAGGGGGGGAAAAAGTGAAGGGGCTCCGGAAGAATTCTCTTTCATCCCTCTTCCTGGCCCTCAAGTGGCACAAAGCACAAGTAGGCGGGAGGAGTCAGAGGTGAAGAGAGAAGGGGGCAGATGCCTCCTCAAATTCTCACCCTATTTTAAGCTCAATCCTCAGCTTTGTTTACAAAGCTTCAAATTCCCCGTTGAACTATTTTCATTATGCCAGGAGGTTTCTGGTTGACGTTCATGTCGGTGCTGACTCTACCAGATTGGCAGCTTTGATGTAACTCTGAATTTTCTGTCCAAGCTCAAGGGGCCAATGCATACGAGTAAAATGCCCTGAACGTGGTTAAATCAGACATCTGGAAGCCAATGGTGGGGAAAGAGCGCAAAGGTTAGGAGAAAAACAACACTCGGTAGCAACCAGCAAAACAAACTTTTGTCTGGAGCAACAAGAAAGCACTGCAAACAGCCATGAGCTCATGTGGCCCCAGCGCCTCACTTCCAGAGCAATGTCTCACTGCTTTATCTAGTGTTGGAATACACAAAAGGGCAGAAAGCACTAAGGACAAGTAATTAAAATACAGCTGCCCGGAGACTACCAATACTTTGATATGTTTCCTTCCAGTTTTTTTTTAACACATACATAGTCTATATGCACATACATATACGTAAAATTGTAAAGAAATACAATGAATATTTTTCAACCCAAAAAACAGGATTATTTCACACATGCAGATTTATGTCTTGCATTTTGAGCCTAACATTATATTTATGCATTTCCCCATATCATCAAGTATTCTTGGAATGGTTATTTTAAAAAATTAGCTACATAATAAGTAGCCCCCCAGGTTTGGCATAATTTATTTGAACAACCTCATATTGTTGGCACTCGTGTTGTTTACAGTTTTTACTGTTACAAATAATACTCTGATGAATATCCTTGAAGCAATATCATTGTGATTCTCTCTCTGTAGAGTGAGTTCCTAGAAGTGAAATTACTGGGTGAAAAGCAGCACAGAAAATGAATGAACTGCCATCTAGAAAAGTTATGTCAACCCTTGGTCTCGTGGGCGGCTTATGAAAGTATTTCATTACACCTCACCAATCTTGAGAATTATCATCTTCAAAATTCTTTGCCTGTTTGAGAAGTGGAAAATGGTGACTTGATATTTTGAATTTTTTTTTTCTGAACATTTATTTGCCATGCCAAACCAACTTTTACCTCTTTGAAAAAACCAATTTCCTTTTAAGTGGAATTTGGAGTGCTGACTTCCTGAGAAAAGTCCACTTCCCTGGGACGTGTGAATACAACCTTCGTACTATAAATGTCTCAAATTTCCTAGTAGCCTTCATTTTAATAATAATCCCAAACAATGGATTCCTTCCTGTCACATTTTGTCATGTAGTCATACCAGCTTTCAAAGGCTGGCGCGCCCTGGAATTACCAGCACAGTCTGTGGCCAGAGACACTGGCAGCTCTCCAACCCAGATGACAAGTGAGCATCTCTGTCACTCTCAGCCCACAGACTGATGGGACAGGGACATGGGACTGAGTGACATGGGTATCCATCAGCAACCCGACACTCACTCTTCCCCCACACTCAGGGGTTCCTAATCTTTGTGCCAGGTCCCCTTTGACAGCCAGGTGACGTCTACGGAACCCCTCTCAGAATAATGCCTTTAACAGTATCAAATAAAACACACAGAATTATAAAGGAATCTAATTATATTGAAATTTGTTATCAAAATCTTTATAAAAATCTGTGGTGTGGTAATAGATGCGCTTAGTTATTAAACATAAAGTAGATGATCTAGTGGCAGATCTAACTGCCATAATCACAAAATGGTAATGACGGTAAAGATATGTCAAGATATCTACCACGATTGATTTAAGAGAATATTTATTATTTCTATTAGTGACAGTGCCCAAGTACTGCAAATACTGTGTGGCTTCCTAATGAAGGAAATGCCACCTTTCAGGGAGAGGTTAGTAGAAGATGTAATTTTCTTTCCCATCATGGAATGCCTGGGTTCTGCACATGGACCCATGGTGGCTTGAAATGCCCTAAAAGTAAGAAATTACATAAATGCATTATCTCCACCTCCTCCCACTTCTAGAAATGTGACATTTTTCCTGGGCCCTATCCATTTATTTTATTTTTATTTTTTGCTCTAATTACTACCATTCTGGGAAGCTGTTGGAACAGGCCAGTAGGGTTGGCCACAGTGGAAGATCTTAGTCAGAGGGTGGAAGCCACTGTGTTAAAAGTACTGGCCTTGGTGAAGTTGCAGAACTGATCACACACCATGTCAAGGACAGCCCCACCGTGCCTGAGGGTAGGACCTTGGGGTTCTAGCTACGGCTTTGCCACTAACAGCCTGTGTGACAGTGAAAAGGCCCCTTGATGTCCCTGAGCCTCAGACTTTCTTAACTCAAAAGAATAATTTGGAAAAGACAACCTCTAAGTTCTTGCTTACAGCTCTCACAATATTTGACTTTAAAACTTTAAAAACTTCTATTGTATTTTGATGATTCAAGTATCTTTCCAGGAGGTCTTTAGCACCAGAACAGAAAGCCTTACCCGTTTCTAAAATTAAGTTTCTTTCTTTCTGTGTCCCTGTCAGTCCCCTCTTCTATTCCTTCCTCACCATCCTTCCAGAACTAGAACTTTCTTTTCCTTAAAGACAGAATTCTTATGTTGATTCTAGAGTGGACTCGCTCCCCATCAGATCTGGGTGCCCGGACAGCCAGTGCCCTTTTGGCCTTGGTTCTCAGGTGCCCCAGTCTCTGTTCATAGAGCGTCCTACGTGCCTTGGCAGCTAAGGTTTCCCTCTTGCGCTGTGTTCCTTGAGGCCTTGGACGTGGACTTCTTAGCTCTGCGTGTTGTTGCGCTGGAGAAGCTGAGTAGAGTATTCTGTTCTACTCAAGCAGAGATCACAGAGTAAATGTTTCTCATGAATTTTCCTTCCTGATCACCCAGCATTTTTAAACACCTGGCCTTCTGCTCTGTTCAAGTGGTCTAGGCAAGGCTCAGGAAGAGCCTGAGCTTCAGGTGCCGGTGAGCAGGAGTGCTGGGCGAATGAGGGGCCCGGCAGGAGCGCCAGGAGCCCCTGGGCCCTGAGAATGCTACGGAGACTGAAGGGAGAGGCACGGAGGCAGCCCTGCTCTTGGCAAGCCCAGGCAGGGCTCCCTTTGATGTGAGGTCTCGCTTGATATTGCTTTGTGTGTCTGCATTTGTCCTTGGCAGGCAGAAGGCAGTTCCTTTCCAGCAGTGAGGTGCCCTTGTGCATTGCTGCCATCCACTAAAACAGTGATGTATGCAGGCGGCTTCCAGGGTGGCGGGAGGTGGGGGCGGGGCTGCTGGGCTGGCTGGGGGGTGGGGAGCAGGCTCCAGGAAAACCCAAGTGCCACGGATGGTGGCAAGGAAGCTGAGACAGGCCTGGGAGTTCGCGCCAGGGCTCTCGAAACATTCTACCTTGAAACAGAACCATTTGAGAGGGATACAGAGTAATCAGGAGAAAAATATTGAATTAAGGATTTGATTAATCCTTTAATTAAAACACAAAGAGGTTTGGAAATGTGGATGGCAATTGCCTCAAGTTAGCCCAGCTTGTGAATAATCACAACTGGCTAGACTTTTCTTAGCCTCTATGAAACTTATTATATTATCTCTAAATATTTCCAGTTCTTTACCCTTTCAAGCATAAGGTGGACAGCGTTTCCTGGTCTCCTTGGGGCTGGATAGGACCATGTGGCTAGTTCTAGCCAATGAGTAGAAGTGACATGAGTCTCTTCCTGGCTGAGCCCGGCTGGCGTAGCTCAGCGGTTGAGCATCGACCTAGGATCCAGGAGATCGAGGTTCGACTCCCAGCCAGGGTGCATGCCTGGGTTTCGGGCTCGATCCCCAATAGGGGGGGTACAGGTGGCAGCTGATCAATGACTCTCTCTCATCATTGATCTCTCTCTCTCTCTCTCTCTCTCTCTCTCTCTCTCTCTCTCTCTCCCTTCTTCTCTCTGAAATCAATAAAATATATATTTTTTAAAAGACCCCCCAGAGCTCCTTTCTTCTCTGAAATGGAGACCACCAGGGTTTGAGATAAAGCTTTCCCATCAGTCCAAGTCTTTAAATATCTATAATGTCGGAGTCCCCCTGCCAACCCACAAGGGACAAGTAGCATGGGCAAGAAAACAAACCTTTATGGTTTAAAACCAGTGAGATTTGAAAGCTGTTTGTTACAGCAGCTTAACTTAGACTATTGTAATTGCTGAAGGTCCAGAAGACTCTCTTTCCCTTGTCTCTTGCACCGACGGAGAGATGTTGAATTGTATTGAACTGATCCTCCCCTTCCTTGGGAAAGCATCTCCACCTTATTAGGCAATCAAAACTTTCACCGCCAGGGAATTTCTCTAGGGAATAGCATTGCAGGTCGGCTGTCTACGGCTGCATCTCAAAGCCTTAAGCTTCGGGAAGCCCAAAGTGTTGTAGATAAGGGCCATGGTAGGTCTCAGAAGATGCAGGAAGATGTTCATTGAGTCTTGCTTAAACTAAAGGGAGTCAAGAGAGAAACTTCTTCAACAGAATGCGTGAATTAAATGCCTATTTTCATATATTTCTGTGGTCACAGGGCTTCAGTCCCTGAAAAGGTTTTAATGTAAAAGCAGCAAAAGCAGAAAAGGAAAAGTATGGTTGGAGAAAACTCACAGACTGAAAAGGCCCCTGAAGGAATACTGGCTGGAGACCAGAAGTGATGCAGTTGACACAGCAGGAGATGACCCTGGTCAGGTGCAGAGCAAGGGACATTCATCAGAGCTTCATGTGAAATGCACAAAGGGCCACAGTGGGTCCAGAAAACTTCAAGGAAAATATTGTTTCCAAGAACTGCTGACAGGAGGAGGGCAACACAGCCTGCAAGCCTCTTGGGAAAGGATCTGTAATCCAGGTCAAGGCGGCTTTTCAAGAGGCAGTGTCAAGTTTTGGCACGAGGGGCCTAGTGGGGTATTAAACTTTCAGGTAGACATATAAGAAGAGAGGGGAAAGTAAAGTGCTCTAGGGTAGGCTGATAGAGAAAGATCTTATTATTTTTTTTACTTTTTATTTTTTTAATCTTTATTGATTTAAGAGAGAGGAAAGGAGAGGGACAGAGAGATAGAAACATCAATGATGAGAGAGTCATTGATCAAGCCCACAACCGGGCATGTGCCCTGACCGGGAATCGAACCCTGATGGCCTGGATCCTAGGCCGACACTCAACCGTTGAGCCACACCCTGCCGGGTGAGAAAGATTTTAAAAGCAAAGTAATTAGTGCCAAGAGAAGTACTCCACAGCAGATTAGTAGAAGCCAAGGATCGGATCAGTGAACTAGAAGAGAGAGTAGAAAAAAAATCACTCAATCGGAGATCCAAAAAGAAGTACTCCAAGCAAAATGCTCCAGCGGGAAAAGGACAAAGTGACAAAAATGGCACCAGCAGTAGCGTTACTGGGATGGGGCAGTGTTGGTACCTGAGAGGTCAAGAAAAGGAAAACTGCAAGGTTCCATATGAGGGGACTGGATGGTTACGGTGATGTGACAGAGAGAGAACTGTCCTCCAATATCTTTTCTTGTCTCCTTCCTTGGGATGGAACCCTCCATTTTTAGCTGAGTACATGGCTACACAGAATACAGATTGCATTTCTCACCTTCCTCTTCAGATAGAGGTGACCACTGGGGGCAAAGGAACATAAGAAAGTGTCACATGTGATTTCCTTAAAGAGAGGGGAGAAGCTCTTTTTTCTGTCTCCCTTCCTACTGGCTGGACTGCAGATATGATAGAAGGAGCTAGAGCCATCATCCTGAACAGTGAAGTGAAGCCATGTATCAAAAGTAGCAGAGCTACAAGAGAGAAGGAGCCTGGGTTCCTGGTGGTCACGGAACCTCCTCACCGTTTCTGGCCTGCTTACCCATAAATTTCCTTTATATGAAAGAAAGAATATGTCTACTTCACTTAAGTTACTGCTATAGTGAGTTTTCTGTCATTTATAGATGAACCTCATCCTTACTGATTCAAGAAGTTATCTCTTGAGTGGTAGAATTACGGGTGATTTTTATTTCCTTCTTTATAAATATCTATACAGTAGTTCCCCCTTATTTACAGTTTCTTTTTTCTTGATTTCAGTTACCCATGGTCAACTACAGTCGGAAAACATTAGATGAAAAATTCCATACGTTTTTCAATTGCACGTCATTCTAAGTAGTGTTAGGAAATCTCTTGTGATCCCACTTCATCCCCCCACCCCCCGGGGCCATGAGTCACCCCTTTGTCCAGTGTATCCACCCTGTATGTGTGGCTAAGTTATCAGATCAACTACCACAGTATCACTGTGCTTGGGTTCAAGTCACCTTACTTTACTTAATAATGGCTCCAGAGCCATTCACATAACTTTTACTACAGTATATTATTATAACTGTTCTATTTTACTATTAGTTGTTAATCTCTTACTGTGCCTAATTTATAAGTCAAACTTTATCATAGGAGTGTATGTATAGAAAAAATGGTATATAAAGGGCTTGGTGCTATCTGCAGTTTCAGGCATCCTCTGAGGGTCTTGGAACATATGCCCCACATAAGAGGAGACTTCTATATATCCCAAGTTTTCTACAGTGAGTATATATTATTTTTGTAATTGGGGAAAAGTGTTTGTTGTTAAGGCAGAGGAAAGAGAGGACTGAGAACAAGGGCCTGTATTGAGGTACAGGCCGGGTGGTCCGGGAGGACCTCTGACTTGAATTTTGTTTCTTCCATCCCATAACAACTTGTCCTTGGATAACTCTTGCCCTGCTCTGTGCACATGTCCTTGTCTCCTGTTCCTGTCAGGCTTCAGGGCAGCAAACAGAAGCCGTTTTAGGTGTCCCAGGTAGAAAGAAATTTCATGCAGGGCATTGGGTGCCCCCAGACCATTGGAAGTGCTGGAGACGTGAGTGAGAGGCCCTCTAGACAGAAATCTCACGCTACTTTTAGTTTCTGAGGCTATAACCCTGTAGCTGGGAACCAGAGGTCAGGAATCACCGTCCACCCCCAGAGGTCCAGGAACTGCTGCCGGTTTCACACTTGTCCCTCATTTATGAAGATGGTCACTGACAGTGGGATGAAGCCGGGCCACAGTGAGGATGCATTTCTGCCAGAACCTGCCGCTGCTGTGGAAACAGAGGTGGCCTCCACCTGCACTGCACCTCCCATGTCTCACAGGAGCATCTCAAACCCTGGGGGCGAGGGGGCCTGAGAAATGCAGCCGGCAGCCTTCCCGCCTGGGACCCAGGCAGCGCACAGAATGGGGGGCTCTGGGCACCGAGCGCCAGCAGAGCATCGGCCACCCCTGTCTGCTCCCTGTAAGATGTCAGGCATCCTCAGTTTCTTAGATGGCTTCCCTGCTCATGTATTTCTCTACAGCCAGTTCCAAAATATCGCTGTGCATTTACTGCATCCTAACACTGAGTTAGGTGCTTCTGAGTGTACGGAGTCATAGCCTGGCTCAGATCAGCTCACGCCTCAGCCACTCATAAAACACATGCCCGGTGTCCATCAGGTACTCAAAGCCATTGATAGCTCCTCGTCATCTACCAAACGAGGTCCAAGCGCCTCCATTTAAAACCCAACAGACTCTCCAAAATCTGACCTCAACTTATGTTCCCAACCTTATTTTTCTGCTTAATGAGCTTATGGGCCAGGAGAACTGGATTGTTTCCTGTTCGCTATACATACGCCTCTCTTTCCTGCCACCAACACTTGAGCTGTACTCCAGTGTTCTTCCATCTCCCTATGTCAAAACGCTGCTGGTCCCTGAGTAGCCAGCTCAAGTGTCGCCTCTTCTACGAAGCCCTTCTTGATGTCATACAGCTGGAGATAATCTTTCATCTCAGAATCCCCAGAACTGGACCTATGTTCCTGCCATGGGATTTAAAACAGTCCACTTTCTATTGCAGCTTTTGTATAAACATCATTTCCTCTCTAGTAGGCCATGGTCCATAGCAGAGCAAGGATTATTTCTTATTTATTTTTTATCCCCCATAGTACCACAGTGTTTATTGAGTGGATAAATGTACACCTGAAGACAGTTACTACTCTCAAAGATTTTATAACCTGAAAGCGGGAATGTTTTAAAGAGCACATCACTCTCTGTTTCTCAGTTCATGAAATCTGGAATTCTTTGCCCAGGATGTCATACTCCCAGCTAACTGTTACCCCGCCTCTTACTTCTTTAACTTTCTGTGACAACACATAAGCTTTTTTGCTGTCCTCACATGTCTTGGTCACCTTTCATTTTCTGTTATTCTTGCAGCTAAGTATGTAATTTGTATGATGCTATTTTCCATTTGTTATTAAACCAGAAATGAGGTGGGAATGCTTCCTTAATGTCCATAACAATAAAAACAATTAGCAAATCGTGTTTGCTTCTAATCTAAACCAACCATTAATGTAAAAGATGTAGCTTGAGTATAAATGATGAAGAATATATTTCACAGGTATATTTTAAAATTTCATGTCAGGAAACCCCATTCACTGACTCGTTTTATTTAGTAACACCTCCAATTATAAAACAAGTCATAGACCTTAATGTTTTTTATCAAGCAAAAGACCTTAAACATGAAATTAGACACAAAAGCACTATAATTCAATTGTGCTTCTTTCTGCTCAATGTAGAATCTACCCTTTATTAAAACAACAGTGATTTAAGTTCTGGTTTCCTTTCTCAGATATGTGTTTTATGTGCCCCTCCCCCAACTAGTTCACTAGCTCTTCAAGGGGAAGTTCATCTTCCTTCCCTTGAGCCTTATGTTCTAGTGTCTGGCCCACTGCACCGACATTCCAGTCTTCAAGCACGAAGATTTCAAATACTGCTTATTTCAAGTAATTGCTACTGAAAATAGCATAAAATAAGTTGTGATTGGTTTCTCGTGTAAAGCTGTGCCCCCAAATATCACTTAAGCAACTACTATCCACTGTTCAATAAAAAAAAATTTTTTTTTCCTAAATTTTTCTAAAAACATGTCTAAGGCTATTATGAAAAGTAACATGGTCTGGTGCTCCAAAGTGAGTAGGTTTGTAGCCAGTCACAGAGCTACAGAAATCCAGACTGTACCTACTATCATTGAGATAGAGACAGAGTGGTAGGGGGATATAACGCAAAGAATGATTATTTCCCCCCGGGGCTCATCTTCACCAGTCAGTGAATGCTTATCCATCGGGCATATGTCTTGGTTATGCGTCTGAATTTGTAGAAGGAGCACTTAACGCCCCTCTCTCACAGGACAGACACCTGTCCTGATCAGCAATGCAGGCTTTTGTGCTCCAGGTAGGCTTGGCTGGAGATTACAGCCTTAAACTCCCCGTGGTCCCATTCTTACTCAGAATTCAATTGTGAGATATAATATTGATGAAGGAGTGGTTTGAGGGTATCGCTGTTCACACTTTACTCTAGGTAAATGCTACCCTTGGATTAAACCAGATTATAACAAGGCTGTGAACTTGATGTGTTGTTTTGCTTCCTTACAGACCTGCCTCCTCCAGGTTTCTGTTAGCTTAGGCATCAGCCCATAGACAGACACGTGAAGCTCCCTGGAGTGTGATGGGAGTTGCTGCTGCATTTACTGGAGGGGCTGATGTTTAAGACATAGTCCGAAGTGTCACACAGTGTCCTCATTTTGAAGACATCCAGGAATGAGGTTGCTCAGCATCAGGAGAACTGTTTTCTATTGTGTAGAAGACACTAACCCAGAGCCACTCCCAAGGCCTTCCCTTGCCCTCCTTTCTTTATAAAGGCCCAAAAGGCAGATGCTCGTTTTCCGGTCTCTCTATAAGAGGAAGGGGTATTCATAGGGCCAGTTCCGGCCATGAGATATAGAAGGCAGTCTGCAAGGAAGCTTCTTGGGTGCAATTTCTTTCTTGATGAGAGGTCAATATGGAAGAGAGTGTGTCCTTACTACTTCTCCCTGCCTTGGGCACGATGTGATGTCCAGTTGCAGCAGCTCACTTGAGGCAATGAGGCTACCAGAGTGGTGAAAAGCAAGCAGAGAAGACAGATAAAAAAGGCCCTGATCTTTGACAACATGACTGAAGAACTGTTCACCTCGGAATTTCTTGTTAAGTGAGAAAAGTAACCACCAAGTGATGTTCATCATTATCAGGTTGTTTTTCTGTTACTTGCAGCCTAATACACCCTAACCAATAATTCAATAACTACATTCACTTTTATGTTTTGGGTTATAAATCTTATAATTTAAGCATACCTCTGCCTTCACTTTGGCCACCAGGACAATACAAAGTTGTAAGTTATGTCTACCGTGGGACTATTTTCTGTGCTAATTTTTATCTCTGGATTTTGTCTTTTTATCCATGATTTCCTTTTACCCGGACTCCACCACATATTTATTTTGTTATTTTGTATTATATGCATTTTATAAGTCAAATTTTTTTCCCCTAGAATACATAAACAAACCGAAAATCTGAACTCTGCTGGGAGGCTGAGGAAGTAGTTGTTTTAATAAAGATTTCACAGAGGGACAATCTCTGTGCCTCACTCTTAGTTACTTACATTTGGCAATTCCAATAATTCCTCAGGTTGTAACTGGAGGGAATCAGTAAGCAGTTTAAATAGTGGCGTCTTCGAAATTGTATCTCGGTGAAATTCAGAACTCTTAACACCTTAAACTAGGGCGAACACAGACTTCCAGAGATCTTTAACCCTCCCGACAGAAACAAAAGCTTGTTTGTACATACAAATGTGTTTTTTCCTGGGTAAAAGTCTGAGGCTTGCATCAAAAATGGGAAGTCTATTATTCCAAAAAGGGTTAAGAACTTTCAGACTAATTATGTTTACCCTTTTGGGGGCCCCCTCCCCCAAATCACCATTGGAGGTCAGCTGGGCCCTCACCCGGGGGGCGCCCTGGGCCGGGGGCTCTGCCTTGCGTGGCTTTCATTATTTACACCGCATGGGGGTCTGCAACCCGGTCCCCGCTGATCATCGTGGAAGCTCCGAAGCCACTGGCGGCCCCCCAGCGGGCTCGGTGTGCTGTAGACACACGAATCAAAGTACTGCGAGGGGAAGAGAAAGCATCGTCTTCTAGGATGATGCATTTCTCATGAGAAACAGGTCGGTACAGAGCCAGCGCCCGTGCTTGCCCTCGCTCTCCCTCGCCGCCCTCCCTCTCTTGTCAAATCATTTACCGCCTTCTTCTCTTAGGGTGCCTCCCCTCTGCTTTACTGCTCTGTGTTTGGTTATTTTCCCAGCTCCTTCTTTCTGATATATTTAAATAATCTCTGCCTAATATGTATCCCTGAAGTGTTTCCTTGGGAACCTGCCTCCTGTTCCTTTGTCACTGTGTGGCGCCTGTCCCCTCGTTAGTCCGTGTGATTATACATTATGCTATCACCTTCCAGTTGATGCCTTGCACGGATTTTCTCAAACGTATCGTTTCAATTCCCAACGCCTAAAAAGACACTGCTCATATCCTGTTTTTCCATGACACTCCGGTTCTCCCTGAAGATTTAATTTTACTGCCCATTATAATATTTTCCTATTCCCTTTTACATCTGTGAATGCAGACTCATTAATTTACTGGCACCAATTTTCTATTCTGTCATGCAAATTTTGTGGCAATTTCCTCCCAAATGATGGGCTGGACGCGATCAATCCGTCACATTTTCTAGCGCAACTTTCTCTTCTTTGATTAAAATTAGGATTGGATTTAAGAAAGCCAGCGACTTTTGAGGAAGGAGATTTCTGTCATGAGAGGAGTGACTCCTATGGGGGAAACAATATCTCAATGAAAACGTCTCTCATGTTTTTGTTGAGAGGTGTGTGTGTGTGTGTGTGTGTGTGTGTGTGTGTCTTTAAAGCAGCTGAGTAAGCTACAATTTTTACCAAAATTTAATTACATGCAGAGAGTAAACATCTGGAAATCATCCTGGGTAATCAGTGTGAATTTATATGGTGAATCAGAGACTTATATCATATGCTAGAGTTTAGAGATTGCAATCTTAATGATCTGTACATTATTCATAAAAGTCTTTGTTTTAAATCTGTTTTCAAGGAATAATTAGAATTCAAGGCATTCGTGAGACAGGAAACTTGCCACTTTATTTCTTATTTTATGTATATCTCCCTCCGGACATGGGGAGTTAAGTATTGTTTTGTTTTTGGCGTGTCTGCTTTTTTCTTGAACTCATTTATTTGTGAAATTTAAGAAGCGGCGGGGATCCTAAGTGAGGCGAGCAAGCTGGAAAACAATAAAACTTGAAAATTACCCAGGCGTGAAATCCCTTGGACTAAGGAATGCTTCCAACGTTGAGTTCTCTGTGAGCAAAAACTACAAATGATAACATTTCAAAATTGGTTTTGAAGGAAGGTTCATAATAAGAAACTTGATCATCTAAAATTAGCCAAACCTACCTCTTCTTAACCTAAAAGAATAGCTTATACCCCCTAACTAACATGACCTAAAAATAATAGACTGCATTTCACCCCCTTGGTAACCTGGCTCGAGCCCAAGAATTAATACATACATGACACTCAGACTTGCTCCAGAAAAAAGAAGCGCCCGTCACTCTTTCTTGTGAGCTGTCACAGCCGGAGCCTCCGGGCCTGTGATCCTAATGAAGGGTCCAAGTGTCCTCCGGGCGGGGGTGAGCCACAGCAGGGCTGGGGGTGGGCGCGCTCAGGAAGCTGCGGCTTCAGAAGGTGGGTGTCAAGCGCCCCCCGAGTCTCCCACCCTACAGGGATCTGTGCCTTCACTCTGTAAATTCAGAACCTGCAGAAGTGAGCAGCTGGGACAGGAGAGACAAGTTAACCCAAGGAAAATGGTTGTTTTTATTTTTTCATTTTATACGAGAGTCATATGGATTTAGGCCAGAAAATGGTAGAGGTAGGAGAGCAGTAAATGGTAAAGCGTAGGGAGGGGCGGGTGGAGAACAGCGTGGAAAGAGCAGAGGCAGGGAGCAGGGCTGCGGAGGCCTTCGGGAGCCCTGGGAACCTTTGCCTCCGTGGGTCTCTTCCTCCCTAAGAAAATATTAAAAAACAGATTTCACCACTGCATGGGAATAAAGAGGAATATAATTCCATTGTGTATTAATATATTTTTCAATCTAAAAGTTCTTTTTTCTCTTCTGATTTTTTCTTCTTTTTTTTAATTGATTTTTTTAGAGAAAGGGAGGGAAAGAGAGAGAGACACTGATGTGAGAAACACTGATCAGCTGCCTTCTGCAGGCACCAGGATCGAGCCCTCAACCCAGGCATGTGCCCTGACCGGGAATCAAACCTTGACCTCCAGGTCCATGGGCCGAAGCTCAACCACTGAGCATCACCAGCCGGCTGATAATCTCTCTCTCTTTTTAAAAAGATATGTTTTTATTGATTTCAGAGAGAGGAAGGGAGAGAGAGTAAGAGAAAGAGAGAAACATTGATGAGAGAGAAACATTGATGGGCTGCCTCCTGCGCGCTCCCCACTGGTGATCAAGCCTGAAGCCCGGGCAGTGTGTCCCAGCTGGGAATTGAACTGGCAACCTCTTGGTTCATGGAATGATGCTCGGCCAACTGAGTCACACTGACCGGGACTAGAAAACCTCTTTAATGTCGCTGGTTTTAGCTGTTCCACACTGGCTGGTGACCACCAAATGTATAGCTTCAGCTGTTTCAGTTAAGATGTTTTCAACTGTTGTTAACAAGATCCTCACCCAAATGATCATAAAAGATACAGAAGTGCTCACCGAGGAGGCCGTCCAGAAGTGGTATAAGCTTGCCAGGTGGCCGGTGCACAGGTTCAGTGATGTCCTCAAGAACGCAAGTTCTCTGTCTCCACGTGGCCGTCCACAGCGTCGGCCTCACTCTGTGGCTGGATATCTTTGTGGCTCTAGGAAAGCTGTCAGGAGCTCAGGACTGTACACAGGCTTCCTCACACAAATCCACTGAGAGAGGAAGCCTGGATTCCCATACCTGCCCCAGAAGCCTCTTGTGACTTTTATTGATGCAAATTCGATCACATGCCTATTCCTGAACCAATTACTGGCACGTAGCATGACTTTCAGATCAGTACTTTTAGATCAATCAAGCCCATCTTTGAAAGGAGGTCAATTTCCCAAGTCACAATTCGAGAGGAGTGGAATAGATATTGGGGAGTCACAACAATGTCTACAATGTCAGCTCCAGACCTCATTCTATGAGTGCCCAGGTGGGGCCTTCCCACATCACTGTCCACAAATTCAGGGCAACGTGTCCAAAGTGGAGCTCACAGTCTTCCTCTAGAAACTGTTCCTTGTCCCATGTGCCTTGTTTTGATCAGAAATACAAAACCAGACCAGAGAAAGCAATCCCCAACTTCTCTCAGTCCCTCACTACCCCTCCTCTCACTCCCTCACCACCCCTCATACCCAGTCAGTCATCAAAGCTACCCACCCACACTATCCTTGGCATCACCCTAATTCACTCCTTCAGCCTTTACTTGAGTCATTGCTGTACACTCTTATGTGGCCACGCTAGCTCAAGTCTCCTTTGATACAGGTCACCACTGCTACCAGAATTATGTTTCCAGTTGGATCAATAAAGAAAGAGAAAAGCATGCCACTAGTTCATGTAACTTCTTTTAGTAGTTCCCCGTTAGCTTCTGGATATGGTTTGTTTATTTATTTATTCAACAAATAGTTATTGGGAGTTTCCATATGTCAGGTTCTGAGCTCAGTGATATGTTCACCCCTTCAAATCAAGTCTCCTTCCATCACCATTTGTCCCCCCTTGCTCTCTTCTGCCCTCTCCAATCCCCTTTTCCCCTCTGGCAATCACCATATTGTTAGTCTGTGTCTATGAGGCATTTTTTGTTTCTTTGTGGGTTTTTTGTGTGTGTGCTTAATGCCTTCACCCAGCCCCCAACCCCTTCCCCTCTGACAGCTGTCTGTATGTTCTCTATGAGTCTGTTTCTATTTTGTTTGTTAGTTTATTTTGTTCATTAGATTCCACATGTGAGTGAAATTATATGGTATTTGTCTTTCTCTGACTGGCTTATTTCACTTAACATAATACTCTCCAGGTCCATCCATGCTATGACAAAGGGTAAGGTTTCCTTTTTTTTCTTTTTTACAGCTGAGTAGTATCCCATTGCATAAACGTCCCACAGCTTTTTTATCCACTTATCTACTGATGGGCACTTGGGCTGCTTCCAGATCTTTGCTATTGCAAATTATGCTGCAATGAACATAGGGGTGCATGTATTCTTTTGAATTAGTGTTTTGGGTTTCTTTGGATATATTCCCAGAAGTAGAATTGCTGGGTCATAAGGCAGTTTCTTTTTTAATTTTGCGAGGTAACTCCACACTGCTTTCCCCAGGGGCTGCACCAGTCTGCATTCCCAGCAAGCACGCACGAGGTCCCCTTTCTCCACACCCTCGCCAGCACTTGTTTGTTGACTTGTTGATGGAGCCATTCTGACAGGTGTGAGGTGATATCTCGTTGTGGTTTTAATTTACATTCCTCTGATGATTAGTGACGTTGAGCATCTTTTCATATGTCTATTGACATCTGTATGTCCTCTTTGGAAAAGTTTTAATTCAGGTCTTTGCCTATTTTTCAATTGGGTTGTTTGTTTCTTTAGTGTTGAGTTTTATAAGTTTTTTATAAATTTTAGATATTAACCCCTTATCAGATGCATCATTGGTGAATATGTTCTTTCATTCAGTGGTTTGTGTTTTCATTTTGTTGATGGTTTTCTTTGCTGTGCAAGACTTTAGTTTGATGTAGTCCCACTTGTTTATTTCTTTATTTTATTTCCCTTTCCCAAAGAGATATAGCAGAAAAAATAATGCTACATGAAATGTCCCAGATATTACTGCTTATCTTTTCTTCTAGGATTTTTATGGTTTCGAGTCTAACATTTAAGTTTGTTTTTTTTAAAAATATGTCTTTATTGATTTCAGAGAGAGGAAGGGAGAGGGAGAGAGAGAAACATCAACGGTGAGAGAGTCATTGATCCGCTGCCTCCTGCACACCCCCGACTGGGGATGGAGCCCGCAACCTGGGCATGTGCCCTGACCGGGAATCGAACCTCAATCTCCCGGATCCTAGGTCACGCTCAACTGCAGAGCTATGCCTGGCTGGCAACATTTAAGTCTTTAATCCACTTTTAGTTTATTCTTGCGTGTGGTGTAAGAAGGTGGTCTAGTTTCATTTTTTTGCACAAATGTCCAGTTTCCCCAGCACCATGTATTGAATAGACTATCTCTAATCCATTGCATGTTCTTGCCTCCTTTGTCAATATGAATTGACTCTACAGGCCTGGGTTTATTTCTGGGCTCTCTGTTCCGTTTCATTCATCTATATGTCTGTGGTTATGCGGGCACCAGGCTGTTTTGTGCTCGGTGATATGAATAAAAGGAGGAACAAACAGATGGCGTCCCTGCTATCAGAGGAGTTGCCAGTCTAGGGGACTTGGGGTGGAGGGCAATGGGAGTCACCCTGGGGGATATCCTGATCCAGAAAGCATAGCCGCTGGCAGGTTTCTATAGGAAAGTAGCACTTTGAGGTTGGATGGAAAGGAGCTGCTAAAAGAGCAAATAGCAGTACTGCCAGTGTTTCCAGAATTCCTTGTACCTTATTAAATTGCTCATTGCATTGTTTGTTTATGTCCCAGTCACCCCCTTTAGGCTATTGTCTCCTTCAACTTTATATCCTCAAAGACTAAAATTTCTGTGCACCTTATTTTTTATTTTAACTATCCGTTTACTGATACCCTGCCTTGGTTCCCCTCAAAATATTTGGGATTGCCTCATCCATAGTAGAAATGCAAAGAAATGTCTTAAACATCTTTACAAGTTAAAAAATGAGACCCAGAAAGGTTGAAACTTTGATCAAAGTAAAGCAGACATTACCTCTGAGAGCTGAGTAAAGGTGGAGGGGTTATCATGCAAGGTGAGTTCCCCCCATAGGAGCTGTCTGAGGACAGGCTGGCTGGTGTGGGTCATAGGCCATCCTTAGGCCCATGTGGTCTTGTCTAAGCTGTGATTTTACAGAGCACATCACAAGTCAGTGGTTTACAATCCTTTAAAGAACTTCTTAAATACATTTATAATGATTTTATTTCTGAAGTTCAAGATTTTAGAGAATTTTTGGTTAATATCTATAAATATTTACATAAAGAAGTTTAGTAGGTTCTAGACAAATATGTACTTTAATGAGAATCCAAAGTGATGTTTAAGTATATAATGTAAATTTGCCTCATAGAATATGAATGTGGTATAATAAAAACAATACATTTTGAATTTTTTCCAGGAAAGCACTTTTAACAGAGCGAGTTGTGCTGAATACCCCAGAAGAGTCATGCACCTGCGGGAAATCCCATGAAGCCAGCCAGAGTTGTCAACAAAACAAGAATTAAGCTTGAGGGATATTTTAATATATGACTACTCCTGATGAGTATGCTAAAATCAAGTGAAATATCTCTCATAAGCATCAACAAATACTTGTTAGGTTTATTATGTGGATGGAACAAAGAGGATATAAAAGTATTAAATATCCAAAAGCTGAATGTTGCCTCAGCATGCTCCTTGGGTTCTTAAATGCAATTTTTATTTAATTGGAGTCTATAACATTTTATTGGATATTTTATCTCCAAATTATAATAAAAGTAATTGTGGAAAATGACTGTTCTTATTTTGACTGTGCAACCAAAATTTCTGGAATACATTTTTATACAGAGCAGGATGAAATTGGACTTAAAAAAAATACAACTTTCAAGACATTTGGATAGAATTTACCTCTCCTGAAAACCTTTTGGTCTATTACATGACATCTCATTGAGTAGTGTTGCAAATTTTATGACTTCAACGTTTTTTTGTAGACTCTAAAATGAGTATTTTTCCTACCTCTCTAGAAGTGCTAGAGAGGTATCTAACAAAACTCTAAGCTCATGAGATATGTTAATATTTTTCTAAAAGCACCTACTTAAATGCCTCCATTCCAGGCATTTTCTGCTTTGTGGAAATGAGCTGCTAAGACCTGCGATTCAACTCTCAGTTATAAACAAAGCTTACTGGCCTTAAAACTTTGTCAAGGCAGAATTCTACCTATTAATCTTTTTTCAAATTGTTCGTAGTATTTTGCCTTGTGTTTTTGGAAGACACAGCTTGTTAACAGTAGAGCTCAAATACTAAACTTAGAAAGATAGTCCAAGATGAAGGACCCAAGGTAAACAGAAACTTCCAAAAGTTGTAAATAACAAATGCACAATTGATGTGTGTTTTCATTGAGTTGCCACATCATAGACTCGTAGTAAATGATTGCAACATGGCTCAAGATCCACGCATAGTTTCTCCTATTGCCTGACACAACGTGGACATGAACGTCACTCTCAGATCTTTGCCTTCACTTAAGAAAAGCAAACAGTGTAATGACATCATTCACAGCCAATCAAAGCACAGCCACAGTGGCAAAGGAAATGTTGGGAGAATCCTGTTGCAACTGAGAGTGAGGGTGAGCATGCAATATGTTTGATAAGCTACCTAACACATGCCCAGGGGTTCTGAGCTGCATTTATAAAATAGCATTTTTTGGTGGCTCAAAAATTGCCAAGGGAGGCCAGCAATATGTCACATTCCATAAGAGAAGCAATTGTGGTGGAAAACCCAAGGTGACCAAGGACAACCTTTGTTCACTGTTCCATCACATGGCCCTATAATAAATATTAGTCATCCAGTGTACACATCGGATGTGGAGAGGCTTCCTGAGAGGGCAAAACCCTCCCCCAGAGGTCAGAGTACACTCCCTGTTCCAGGCAGATCCCTAATCACATTTAATTTTTTTACCTTGGAGAACTACAGCTTTCACATTAAATGGAAGCCATCGCAAGGCAGCAGCATTGGGGTTCATTTATTACAGTCTCTTCCAAGTTTTCCTTCTTCCTTCTGAGTCCCAAACAGTTCATGGTCCCCTGGTTTTGATTAAACAGGATTGCATTTTAAAGTTTTGCTTTCCCTCTTATCAAGCCTCCCCCAAGTTAATATAAAATGTTCCAAGTGATCTCACCTTATGGGTTCATTGATTAGAGATACCGCAAAATCAGAAAGCACTGCTGTTATACTTGGAAGCACAGGCCTGTTTTATCAGACTGTCTCTTCCGTTCTCCATGAAAACAGAGCCTTCTCTCAACATGGGGTTGGAGATCCGTTACCAGGCCTTAGCAGAAGCTAAAAAAAAATTGCACTATGATATGCAATACACAGCATCATCAAGTTAACACAAAATATTGTATTCCTTGGCTATTTTTATTTAAAAATATAAAATACTGTGGTTTTGACTTTTTTCTACAATAGAACAGTCTGCTTTTTTTAAAAAAAGAAATTCTCAATATTATAGGAAAACCACACTCTAGCACTTCCTATTCAAAAAAGTAAAGAGAAAATTAGAACTGATAGAAAGAACTGGCACTAGATACCTGCCTTAGATTTATCGAGAAAAATATAACACAAGATTATACACTGAGCATATCTTCTGAGTATCTGTACTAACTAACAATATACCCATTTAATAGATACTGCTTCATAGAGGACCAAGCCTGAGCCAAGCTAGATCCCTTCACTGTGAACACTGCCTTTCCAAGAAGGACTGCGAAGATTAAACAAATGCCTTGCCTAGTAGCCTAATAGCCTGAAGAGTGGAACAGACCTTTTCTTAGTCCCAACCCATTCAGCCCACCAACCAAGTACTTTATATTTGTTCTTATTTTCCTAGTTGGAGCAAAATATTTAAAATTAGAAATCACTGGGAATCTGGGTTCATTTGATATATTTTAAATTCCTCCATGTTGAATAAAAAGCTCTCTCAGTGACACTGGCATTTAACAAGATCTACAGCTGGTTCAGTATAAAAAGAGCTTGAGAGTTACCATTCTGTCTTAACAACAAGTAAAAAGGTGAACAGGTTGAAAAATCAATAACTTTTCTTGGATCCATAAGAGAGGGGAGGACATATGGCAGACCCCTGCCCTGAATACTGGAGAGACAGACAAGTGAACCCAGGAAGTCATGGCTTCATGGAGCAGAGACTCGGGAGTGGAAACCAGCCACAGAACGTGCCTGGGTAGGAAAACCTAAACAGTAACTGATGAGTTGCTGGCCACCTAATGGGGACAAGCCCAAGAGTTAAAAACTCCAGTGGGACCCAGGCATGGGAGACCCTCACAATATTATGAGATTTACCTCTAAGAGTTCAACCAGGTTCTCACAGTAAATATCAAAGAAAAATCACCTCTTGTTTTCCCAAGGACAAGGGGGAAAAGAATCATTTAAAAATCTCCAGAGCATTCTGTTCTTCTAAATCAGGCCCCCCCTCAGGGGAAACCATTTACCCAGAGCCTAGACTACTGGGGTATTATCAGAGCCTAACTGACCTGAGGAATGGAAAAACAGAAATAGCTTGTTATAATGTGCTTTGCTTTATTACACGTCATAGGTACAGTATTGCATTTTCATCAACATCGAAGCAAGACCTGTACCAGCAAAAAGATTATGACTCACTGAACGTTCAGATGATGGTTGGTATTTTTCAGCTATAAAGTATTTGTTAATTAAGGCATGTACATTGTTTTTTAAGATATAATGCTATTGCACATTTAAGACCACAGTAGAGTGCAAGCATAAGTTTATATGCACTAGGAAACAAAAAATTTGTGTGACTTGCTTTAGTGTGAAATTTGCTTTATTGTGGCACTCTGGAACCAAACCTGCAATATCTCCGAGGTGTGCCTGTACCCAATTCCAGTCCACTCTACCCAATCTGTCTCATTTAAAGGGAAAGGAAAAATACTGAGAAACACTTGTGAAGTTCAAAGTCCAGGGGAATTGGCTCCCTAAAAGACTGAGACCTAATTATAGGGCTATAGAATGCTTTCCCTAACCCCACACCTCACAGCACATTACTAAAGGCCTATTTACAGCAGTTCCTTTTACTTGGTAAATTATGTCTGGTTATCAATAAAAAATTAAAAGGCATACCAAAAGGCAAAGAACACATTTGAAGGAACAGAGCAAGCATCAGAACCAAGCATGGTAGGGATTTAGCAATTATCAGACCAGGAATTTGAAACAACTATGATTAACATGATAAGGGATCTAGTGGATAAAGTAGACAACATGAAAGAACAAATGGACAATGTAAACAGAGAAATACAAATTCTAAGAAAGAACAACAACATTCTAAAGATCAAGAACACTGTGACAGAAATAAAGAATGCCTTTGATAAGCTTATTACCGGACAGGACATGACTTAGAAAGGGTTGCTGAGATTGAGGATATTTCAGTAGAAATGTGCAAAACTCACCTGGCCAGCATGGCTCAGTGCTTGAGCATGAACCTATAAACCAGCAGGTCATGGTTCAATTCCTGGTCAGGGCATATGCTCTGGCTCTGGGCTCAGTCCTCAGTAGGGGGAATGCAGGAGGCAACTGATCAATGATTCTTTCTCATCATTGATGTTTCTATATCTTTCTCCCTCTTCCTTCCTCTGTGAAATCAATAAAAAACATATTTAAAAAAAGGAAGAAATCTGAAAAACTGAAAAGCAAGGAGAACGAAGACTGAAAAAAACAGAACAGAATATCCAAGTGTTGTGAGACAACTACAAAAGGTATAACATGCATATAATGGTAATACCAGAAGGAGAAGAAAGAGAGACAGGAACAGATGAAATCTCTGAAATGATAATTTCAAATTGTTGAAATTTATAAATGGTATTCAAAAGTGAGAGCTTCCCCAAAATTAATGTCAGATACAAACAAATCACAGATCAGAAACCTCAGAGAATGCCAAGCAAAATAAATGCTCCAAAACTACACCCAAGCATATCACTTTCAAACAACAGAAAATCAAAGATAAAGAAAAAATATTGAAAGAAGCCAGAGGGGGGAAATCTTACCTATAGAGGAGCAAAGGTAAGGTTTATATCCAACCTCCTCAGAAAACATGGAAGCAAGAAGAAAGTGCCATGAAATATTTAAAGTGTTGAGAGAGAAAAAACACACCAACCTATAATTGTACCCTGCACAGTTATCCTTCAAATGTAAAGGAGAAGTAAGTATACTTTCTCAGACAGAAATTGAAGGAATTTGTTGCTACTAGACCTGCCTTACAAGAAATGTTAAAAGTATTTCTTAGAGAGAGAGAAAATGATATAGGTCAGAAATTTGTATCTACATAAAGAAGAGAAGAACATTGAAGAAGGAATAAGTGAAGGTAAAATAAAAACATATATTTCCTAATCTTAATTGGTCTTACAGATAACAATTAGTTCAAAATAATAATAACAACAACGTACAGTTAAACCTTGGTTCTCAAACGTCTCTCATCCAGAACAATTCGGTTCTCAACCAAGTTGTTCATGAAAAAAATGTCTCAGTCTTTGAACAAAACTTTGGTTTTCCACCTGACAACCTTTTTAAGCTGATACATCAGCATGACAAAAAGCATCTGTCAAGTCACAAACAAAGGAGAGAATGCAAGTCAGTTTACCACTAAACTTTGCTTAACATCTCAGGAAATTGTGTTGTGAATATTATTGTGTTTTTATGCTTTTGTTGCTGGCCAAATGGATGATTAGCCCAATTTTAATACATAAAGAGTCCATCAAGAGTGCTAATGTTGCTAAGAGTATGAAATAAACAATGCTCATAGGCAACTGAAGAGGCAGTTGTTGATTTGGATAAATGAAAAGCAGTCAGTTGGTGACAGGAGGGAGTGATATGTGAAAAAGCAAAGATGCTGCATACTGACTTCCTGAAAGACACCCCTAAAATGAGTGCTGAAAGTGATTCATTTAAGGCTAGTAGGGGGTGGCTCAATAAATTTAAGGAAATAAATGTTTGTTTATAGACACATTCTGTATATAAGAAAGATTTTTTATAAATATATCTTTATTGATTTCAGAGAGAGGAAAGGAGAGGGAGAGAGAGAGATAGAAACATCAATGGTGAGAGAGTCATTGATCAGCTGCAGCCTGCAACCCAGGCCTGTGCCCTGACCAGGAATCGAACCCCGATCACCTGGATCCTAGGTCGATGCTCAACTGCTGAGCCACGCCCGGCTGGGCAAGAAAGATTTTTAAACAGAATCATTTGGGGGCCTGGAATGAATTGATCAATTTATTTCTAACAGAAAAAAATGATTCCATGTTCAAACAAATCGCTTCTCAAACAACCTTCTGGAACGAATTTAATTCAAGAACCGAGGTTCCACTGTATTTGATTATGTATGTTTATATCTTATGAGTGTATATATGTTTATGTATGCATATATATATGTGAAATGAATGGCTGTAGTGACATGAGGGATAGGAGAGTGGAACTGGGAATATTTTGTTATTATAAGCTACTCACACTACCCATGAAACAGTGGGATCCAAAAGTAGACTTGGGTTAGTTATAAACGTATATTGCAAACTCTAGAGCAACCATTAACAAGGAGGAGAAAGAAGTAAGCATAACTGATATGCTTTAAAAAGGAGAAAAAATAGAATCATATGCTCAGTTAAAACCACAAAAGGCAAGAGAAGGGTGGAAAACAGAGACAAAGAACAAGGGCTACAAATAGAAAACAGTTAACAGGCAGGATAACGATTAATCCAAACTTATCAATAATTACTTTGAACATCAATGGTCTGAAGGCAATAATTAGGAGACAGAGACTGTCAAAGTGGATCAAGAAGCAAAACCTAACTATATATCTTAGACAAGAATCCATTTTAAACATAAAGACACATACAGATTAAAAGTAAAAATAAGGGGAGGGGGGAGGGAATACCATGCTAGCATTAGTCAAAAGAAAGTAGGAATCGCTATATTAATTTCAGACTGAGCAGACATGGAAGCAAGGAAAGTTATCAACGATTAAGAGTGGCATAATGATAAAGGGGTCAATTCTTCAAGAGGACATAGCAATCTTTAATGTGTATACACCTAACAACCAACAGTATCAAACTTCATGAGGCAAATATATTGGAGCTGCAAGGAATAGATGAACCCACTCTCATAGCTGAAGATTCACCACCCCTCTATCAGAAATGGGCACACCCAGCAGGCAGCAAATCAGTAAGGACATACTTGAACTCAACAACACCATCAATCAAATGGGTATAATTGATATCTGTGGACTGCTTCGTCAAACAACAGCAGAACACACATTCTTCTCAAACTCACGTGGAACACTCACCAAGACAGACACATTTTGAGCCATAAAATATATCAACAGATTTAAAATAATAGGAATCACACAGTGTCTGCTCTCAGACCACAATGGAATTAAACTAGGAATCAATAATAGAAAGATAACCAGAAAATCCCAAAACACATGTAGATTAAACAACGTACTTTTAAGTAACTCATGGGGTCAAAGGAGAAATCTCAAGAGAAATTAAAAACAAGGTTTACACCTACCACACACCTAAAATCCAGGCTTATTCTTAGGCTGAGAATGCAAGGCTGACCAGTTCCAAGGTCAGGGACGGTTCAGTCTTGCTTGTGGCTTAGCACTCAGCCGAGCCATCACTGTGTCCTTACCTTTGCTTGCCCATTTCCCTCTAATCCCTGGGAAACTCTTCCTGCTCACTGATCTGTTTGTCCTCTATAACATGGATGTCTTGTCTTAGACTTTCAGCCAACTTTGCTGTCACAACCAGGACCAACACCAGGATGCCAAGACTCCCAGAACTAACCATAAACCCTCATTTTCTACACCTTTATGAGAGCTGCTCAGGGCCCCTTGTAAATGTGCCCATTTGACTTAATTCTGATCATAAGTGTGAAGGGCTGTGGGGGAGAAGAGTGAGTTACCGTCTCTCAAACTTCAAATCCTAGCTCCTCAACGAAAAAAATTCCAGGGGCAATTTACCCTCCATAGCTTTCAATACTTTCCATTCTTACTCCTAAGCCAAGCAGAGATTTTTATCTGAATGTTAAAGAAATGATGCCCGTGGTGGTTTTGGTCAGTTCGAATCAGTTATTTAGTAATTTTGCACTTTGTAATATTTTAAAGGACCTCTGAAAGTATCCTAAAATTGTTTTTGACACTGTTAAAAGAGTTGTTTTGGAACAACTCCAGCACAGATCATAAATTAAGGATTGGAGAAAAGCACTAAGGGCATAATATATTTTGTATTTAGAGTTTCTTCATATCAGATAAGATTATTTTATAGAAAATCCCTTTTTCTTAACTTATTTTTTTAAAACTACATTTTGCTTGCTGAGGTGTGGCCAATGGAATTACTGAATGCCAAACTTTTTTCTTAAAAGGGACAGAAAAGGTACTTCACTTCCTAGAGAGGTGACATTTGTGAAGTGGAGTTATTTGTGGAAATTCCTAAGTTTCTCAGGGAATTTTTCTCTCACTCCAAAGGATCGACTACAAAATAGGTGGTCCATACTTATAAATAAGGTCTGATATATAAATAAGATAACCAAGAGCTTCTCTGTTTAGAGCTCTTCCCCTTCCCAAAGAGGGAACCTGAAAGTCCCCAGAGACTTAGAAAACTATCAATCTAATCCAATCCCTTTAATTCACAAATGACAAACCTGAGCCCAAAATTGAACGAACTTGTCTAACATTGCCCAATGAAATGATAACAAAGGTCAAATGTTCCTCCAGGGCATGTCTTTACTGTCACTGATCCTGGCGCAGGCCCTCAGAGGCCCAGCAGTAAATGGTTATTACCTGAATTCAACAATTTATGCTATGGTGTTAATGACTGATACCATCTTTACACATAACCCCTCTTAAGGGTATTTACTTTCATTTAAACAGGATTCAGTTTCTTAGATCAAAGAAAGGAATCTAAGAGCAAATATGTAGATGTTATCAATAAGCTTGTTGGTACAGGAAAATTTTGAGGATAGTAAAACAGAACCTCCAGAGAGGGCTATGCTATCATTAGAAAATCACACACAATTTTATAATACGGTTGTGTGTGTGTTGGGTTGGGAGCAGGGGGGAGAATCAAAAGTAATACCTGTTGTTTGCATAAAAGTACATAAAATAAGAAACCAAATCACATTGACTGGTCTGGTATGCTGAAATTAGAATTAGAGAGTTATTCAGAGTTGGTTCTACAATTAATGCAAAAATAGGACATGTTAGCTACCTGTGACGTCAGCATCCATGCGGTGTAATATATACCACGCTAGGTCATAACACAAGCAGAATGCTTTCTGTTTTAAGATGAGTGCAAGCTTTATTTTAATTTAAAGTTTGTCTTGATGTTATTGTAATATAGTACAAACATTGAGCTTGTTAAACCCTGAAAATGCATTTCTATTTCTTATTCTATTTCTTCCAGCCCCAAAATTGAGAAAGCTGCAAAAATATTGAGGATTATCAAAGTAAATTTGTTGAGATTTCACAATGGACACCATCTAATGGCAACACATATTACACTGTGAGCAAACACATCAATAGAAGAGAAGCAAGAATTTAACTTATTAGCAATCTAGGAAAATTGATTCCCTGGAAAAAACAACTACACCACTCATCACCGCCAACAGCCTCATTCACCGTTTGAGCAGCCTGGCCACACACTTCCCTTAATACTCCTCATTTTTACTTTTTTCCAGGTGGCTGCTCTCAGAAGCCCAGGCCGTCTACCTTGCTGTGTGAAAGCTGCAGGCTTCCCACACAGAGTTCCTTCTGGTCTAGATTTGTTGAAAAATAGGATTAGCTACATTCAAGAACTGGCAAACTCAGCCGCTCTATATTTGGAAAACTGAGAAAGAACTAGGAATAATTTTTCAAAATATTTAAAAGTCAGTGTGGCACAGGCAGGGGCAAGCCAGGACCGATGCTGGCCACTAATACCGCGCGTGGCCTCCCTGGAGCGTACCTGCTGAATATCTTTATGTCCCCCTTCAGAAATACGACGAGATCCCACATAGGGAGCGACGCAGAAAGGTGTCCAAGTTACGGCCAAAGGAGAAAAGAAAAGCTGCAAACCTATGGATATAACATGACTCCATTTAGAAGTATGTAGCAGAACCTAAAGAGACTTATGAAACCCCCGGGTAGGGTTCTGACAAACATGTGCAGAAGCTTGGGCAAAGAAACCTCTGAGAGTCGGATTCCTAAATTCTAGTCCTGACTCCACCACATTGCTTAACCCTTTCACGCCTTGGGATCTGTAAAATCGAGTAATTAGATCAGAAAACCACCACCTCAATTTCCTGTTCTAATTTGCTATGAGAGTAAAAGTATTCTGCCTTAGTGTCCTTTTGTGAAATAAAGGATTAAAAATATATTCTTCAAGGATATTTGTGAGGTTTTAAAATAGCAGATTTGTGAATGCACTTTGTAAACTTGTGCATATAGTTTAGCAATAATAATGCATAGCTTGAACAATCTGCACTACAATGCATTGGTTGTTTGTACGAGCTCTTCCCAACTTTAGCTCAGTTATTAGCTAGGAATTGCCTACACATATTCTTCATAATAAAGCAAGGGGCTTTATGTTTAAGGTTATTTAGGGGACTGAACTGTATCAAATGTCAGCCTTGGGGGGGAAATCTGCTCAGCAAAGTTGACTTAATTAAACTTCTGAAAAGTGAACTCTATTTTCCTACTAATGTCCTTAATGAAATCAGAATCATGTTTCCTAGAAAAATATTCCAGTAGATTAGGTTACAAATTCATTTTCCTATTTGAAGAATTATAGAAGTTGGCTGAATAGACTTAGCAGGGTCTCTGTCTACTAAAATAGTCCATGGTTCTGATTCTATTTTAAAATTCGGTCCAGGAGTCACCTCCCCCAAACCGAGATGCCAGTGAATGGGCCCCTCTCATATTTTCCTATGTCTTAGGAATGTGTGTCCTTTCTTGATGTCTTTCCAGTAAAGCTGAGTTTACTTCAGATTTGTTTCTTATTAAACTGTGTGTCTACAGAAGACAGAGATTGGTAAAGGAAACAATTTGATATAAAGAAATTCCTAACAACCAGCACTGTCCAATATAGAAATAAAAAATATATTTTATAGAAATATAGAAATAGCGGGTCATTGGAGGAACTAAGCTCCCTGTGAGGAAAGACAGTCAGGAGAGGCATCTCACTGCTTGTTTGGGAAGACTGTGTGCTTTGGGTTAGGGTACTTAGCTCATCTTTTATCCCCTTTAATGAATTGTAGTCATGCTCAGGACAGGTTCTTTATTGGCTTGTTTCTGGATTTCCGGATATATTGTAGATATTCAATAAATATATTTTTAATGAATGAAGGAATAACATTTTATGATCCCTTAACTGGGAAATTCTTGGAAGGGTTCATTGTCCTTTGGAAAAGTAAATTTGATAGTAAAAGTGCAATGTCACAGTGAGTGTTTTGCAATTTTTCAGAACTCTTTACTACCTCTAGACTGTTGTCCAATCCTCTCGCAATTGTCCATTTAGACTATTTTCTTTCTTATTTCAAGCCCCAACTAGCACTAAGTAATCATTATTTTTATTGCAAAATGTATAATATTTAAAAGAGCTATACTTCCAAGTTGTCTTTTATCAGCATGAGCCACTTACTGACTGCAAAAAAATGCTTAATTCCAAAAATTTTGAAATTTTACTTTATGGCAATAAATCAAATTTAGTAATTTCTGGATCCTACAAAACTTGTTTGTTTCAAATAAAATGTACTTGAATCTCATATTGTTCTCAAGTGCAACCAGTACCTTGATTTATTCATGCCTCTTTCATACTCTGAATCTTGGTTCTTTAGTTGGGGAGGTAAAATCAATTTAATGAGTTATAAACCAGAATTTTGGGGGGAAAATGATTAGAGTGGAGTGGAAATATCAGAGTCCATCTTATATAGTAAGTAAAAGTATTTTTTTCATGAAACTTTTATTTCATTCATTTACATTTACATGTGTGTATGTGTGTGTTGTGATTTAAAATGTATTTCTTACAATGGGTCATGTGCAAAAAGAGTTTTGACAACCAAAGAGTTTTACAGCATGTTCCAGGGCCCTTAAAATAATGTCCACACTATAGGGCTGGTTTAAAAGGTCCACTAACTATCCAATTTTCTCAGAAGACACCTCTGATGGATAATCAGGTTCACACATGGTGAAATGAGTCAGTTCATCAGCAATTAGAGGAATAGATGACCCAGTTCTCAGGGTTCATGCACTTGAGCCAAGTGGAATTAAAACAAGAAGTGTAGGATGTTATTTATTTTACACCGCGCACAGATGAACTGCAGGTCAAGTGCTCCGCAGCTCCACCGCCCAGACGCGGGCCGTCCTGCTCCAGTGTTTGCTCGCGGGCGCTGGGCCTCTCCCGGCCTTATCGCGGTGGCCTTTCTTCTTGCGCCTTTACAGCCCACTCTCACGGTCCCTTACTCTTTCCTAGCACTTGGCAAACACGTGAGCCAAAGTTTACAGGAGTTAAATATTTCTAAGACCCCTGCTTGTAAAGGCTGTTAGAAAGAATTTCTTTCTCCTGCCTCCTCGCTGTTTTTCTCTCCTTGCCCTCTCCCCAGCCACCAGATGGGTGTTTAAAGCCGCTTCCCTTCCGAGTGGCCTCAGGTCAGAGGAAAGAGTATCTGTGGGGACAGTGGTTGGAATAAAAAAAAATAAAAGATCAGCTAATGTTAACAGTTTTAAGTTGCCTTTTCCTATTTTCTTTCAGTAGCTTTAAGTGGCTATAAATAATGTACAGTTCATAAGAAGAAAGTTAATTCTTAGAAGGAACTTATTCTTGCAGAACTGAAACTAAGTGCGTTTTACTTGGTAATATGTTTTCCATTTACTGGTTCCTGTCAAAAAAGCCTTCGCCCCATTCCTGTCTTATCAGTATGGTGCATAGAGAATATTTGACTTGAAGCTGAATCTGTTTTCTCAATTTTTCTGAGCGTCTATTTTCTAAAGAAAGTATTATTAAAAGCAGACTTCTACAAAATGGACTTTAACAGTAATTATTTTCTTTGAATATGAGAAGGATATTTTGATTTCCCGAATGCACATCGACTGAATTCTTTAACTGGATCCTTTGTGGCTGACTTTTCTCTATTTTTTCTGTAAAAGAGACATGACATTGTCTCCCAGAGAACTTGAGAGCTTAAGGCTCCTTGGTGTGTCCTGTGTGGACTAAAACTGAAGATGCCATCTTCGTTTTTCTGTGGCTCCTCCAAGTCACTAACTGTTGAATGATGGACGTGCCCAGTTCATCTCCTTGTCAAACCCTGTGAAGCTGCTCTTGAGAGACAGCAAAGGCCACTGTTTTCCACGAAGGAACCTGTGACAGCGGGCAGGTCCCTTTGTTTTGGGGGCTTCGGTAACCTCACTGTATAAAGTAAGAAGTTTATAGCATAAGCTCCAGGGGATTTTTTTTTTTAAAATCTTTCTAGCTCTAAAAATTCTTTGATTCTATTAACCAATAGTTAATCATTTCAAGTTGACAAAACCAATTTTTACATTATTATGATGTTACAAATGTATTAGGCTCCTAGAGTGGAATTCTTAGAAATATATTATATTTCATTCTATTATATGTAAATTTGAGCATTTACTAATGGGAGAAAAAGATTAAAGTTAATGCTGGTTTAATTGTTAAATAAGCAAAGTAAAGACACTGAAAGGGTGTGAGAAAATCTTACAAGGCAAGAGCAGAAACAACCTTTGCATTTCTTCTCTCCTTTCTTTAAACGTGTTACCAGTGCAGTGAACATGATCAAAGAGACTCAGAAATTAGACGGTCAGGACAGTGGCGGCCACGCAGACGGGCCACAGTGCAATCTGGCCAAGGTGCACCAGTTCCGTTGCTCAGACTCTTGGCTTCCTCTAGTAGCTATATAAACAGTTAGGTGTGTTTGCTGATTTCAAAGGCTAGGGAAGAGAAAAACTGCCAACATGATTTAACAAAATAATTACTGAAAACCAGCCCAGGCAGCAACAGCTGATTTCAGCTGTTGCAAGCGGACCTTGAGGCAACAGAACAGGTCCTTGCAGCCCTTTCCTCAGTGAGCACCACCGCGCCTGCCCCCCGCAGGTTGCTTCACCTAAAGGTCATTTCCCCACAATCCAGAACAGAAGGCAAAGGGAGCTCAGGCAGGCTGCTCAACCATAAGTCTTCCAGAAGCCTTAGCTTCTGCCCAGAAACCCTGAGAGGTGCTAGGCCCTGGGAGATAAGCATCACTATCACATTTGTCTTTAAGGAAGGTGCCCAGAAGGGAAAAGAAATACTTGGGAGAGACCAGGAATTATATCACACAGGCCCCTAGCTCCACCTCGCCAATCATTTGTTTTAGCCTTATATACTGAAAAATTTCCAATATATACAGAAGTAGAGAAAATAGTATAGTGCACTCCAATGGGCTCATCCTTCAGCTTCAGCGATTTCAGCTCACAGCCAGTCTTGCCCATCTCCGCACCTCCCACGACCTGCCGCCCACCCCATTATTTTGCAGCAAATCCCACACATCGCAGTATTTCAGAGGTTTTAGAGGTGACTCTTTTTGATGGCTTAAAATTACCTTTCTCTTTTCAGAGGTCAGGAAATCCAAATGCAGAAAAAATAAAAACTTTAAGTAAAATCTTTACTGCGATACAAATAAATTATATAAACATAATAACCCAAGTGGAATTTTCACTATATCCCTGAAATTGATATCTGCTAACCATCAGTCAGTCAACAGACATTTATTGAGTCTCTTATGTGCCACGTTCCATCAAAACACAAGGCCTTAAAAAAAGGCCATTGGCTCTGATATATGAATATACAATTATTTTCCTAGGAGCAGACCAAAAAAATGGAAATGGATACACATTGCTAAAAACAACCAGATCTTTGTTTTCACAAAGTTAATAAGCTTTTATTATTTATTAGAGCTCTAAAACAACAGGAATTCAATTTATTAGACATTTCCAAGGATCAATAGAAAGTATCCTTAGATATTTGGTAAGCTTTTTTTTAATAGATTTTTTAGCTAGCAAAAATAAAATACCCCGAGAAGATGAGGCCCTCGCGATGCCGATGGGGCCCCCTCTCCCAGCCGGTCCTCCGGAAGTGAATGTAATCTTGTCCACACAGGTTTGCTCGCACCCGCATTCCTGGAGAGGCTGCAGGGAAGGTAAATACGGGCCTCATTAAGGGGCCACTTTACATTTCAAGCTGCAGCTCTTCCTAATCTAACAGGCGATCTTTACAAGCCAGCAGCGAGGCTTTTCTAAAATAAATAAATACATACATACATACATACATACATACATAAATAAATAAATAAATAAATAAATAAAGCCCTCTTAACAACAAAGAGCCCCTTAGCTAAAGCAATTTCTTTTTCTTTCCTTTACTCAAAATTCTATTTTCTGATGTGTTAAAGATTCCTGTCTTAAATTAGTGCATTAAAAATATCCACTTCTATCCATAGGCTTCCAAATTTAGTTTATCTTGAAAAAATGTTTCGCTCTGTTCTGAAAGAATTCTGTCTCCAGGCGGGGCCGCTGGCTGCTCCCGCCTCAGCAGGACCCGGGTTCCAGGGCAGGACCGTGGGGCTCACCACTCCCTCCGCCTCAAGCAGACGGGGGACAGTGGCTCTCCGCCGGCCCCACTGCCCAGCTCGTGTTGGGCCCTTTCTGATGTCTTCCAGGGCTCAGACAGTTTGGACAGAGTTTCGTTTTATGGCAGAATCAGTATGAACGGTTGTTCTTACATTCACCATCATATGCATTTTTCAGTGTTTATCCATTGCATCAGTGTAGAAATTTAAAATGTGTTGAGGGAAGCTTAGTAACCTTTTCCTCCCGTTTTCATTACTCTCAAATGCCTTGGACACAAACTGAAAGAAAGTGAGATTTTTTTTGGTTTCCCAGTTCATATAACAGTTATGTTTACAGTAGCACTATGTTTTTTAAAACAATGTATATACCTTAATTAAAAATTCTTTATTGCTAAAAACACTAATCATCTTGATCCTTCAGTGAGTCATAATCTTTTTGATGGTGAAGGGTCTTGTTTTCAGTCTGTAAAAAACACAATTTCTGTGGAGCACAATAAAACAAAGCGCAATAAAATGAGGTATGCCTGTGTTTACTAAGTACCACTTTGTGGTCCTTGAGTCAAATGTTAAAACTTGGTATGTTGGGAAAGTTAACTAAAGGGAGCTCTAGGACAATGGGAAGAAATATTCTAGAACTTTCCATGAGCCAGTATGTCTTCAAGTTGAAAAATACATAAATGTGGACTTCTTTGACCTCTTCATAGAATAGATGTTTTTCTCTGAAAAAGAATTATTTATACAATTACTTATACCGTAAAGAAATCTCTTCAGTTTCACCTTTGCTAGTAATTACAGAGCTATTTTCCATTCCCACCTCCAATATTAACACATCACATGCAGCATTCAACCCTACAGAACCAAAAAGGTATTCAAAAGCACTCATAAAGAAAGACTTGAAAGCCAAAAGTGGAGTGATCCTCACAAAATACATATTTTTTAAATTTATCTTTATTGTTGAAAGTATTACAGGTGACCCCTTTTTTCCCCCCAGTGACTCCCTCCACCCCGCTCCCCCTCTGTTCCCCAGGCCTTCACAGCATATGTGTCATACATATATGCATATAAGTTCTTTGGTTCATCTCTTCCAGATTCCCCCCTCCCCTTCCCTCTGAAATTCATCAGTCTGTTGCATGCTTCTGTGTCTCTGGATCTATTTCTTACAAAATATTTTTATGATAAAAATAATGACAGACTCACAGATTCTTCAGGAACTTCAAGTCCAAAACCTCTAAGTTTATAAATGATAAAATCGAGACCTAAGGCATCATGCTTAAAGTTTTAGTGGCAAGAACCACTTGTCTATTTCAACAGGCATTTTCTTAACATCTACTCCATAGCTGGCCCTAAAGATGTACTGGAATGAAGAGATGCAAGACACACTCCCCCAGGCAGCCCCCTGTCCAGTGGGGGTGGCTGCCTGGCGAGCAGATGCACAGAGAGATGGACATCTCGACAGAGGAAGCCACAGGGTGAGGCCCAGACCCCAGGGAGCACGACATCCAGAAAACCTTGCTGGACGGGATGGGCCCTGAGATGGTTCTTGAAGAAGGTAAAGGGAAGCAAGAGGTCAGGGAAAAACGGGCTGGCTCCCTAGGTCTTCCTGCATTCACATTAGACTGAGTGTACTATTTAAAATTTTGGTTATGAGTTTGTTTTTATCCTTGAATGATTGTATCTCAAGGTCCGAACATGTTGCTAAAGGATTCAAAGCCACCCAGGGAAGGCAACGCACACCAGCCGCCTTAAATACGTCTCCCAATGACCACAAGGGGGAGCAGGCTGGAGGTGGCTGAATGTGGGCAGAGGGCCTATCACTAGAGCTAAAAACTCCCCGCAGGCAGCCTGGCGTCGCAGCCCAGGCAGAACTTCCCTCTAAAGACAGCTTTGCTCGCAGAGTTATTCATTTTATCAGTCCGGGTTCTTTTCAACAATCATTGTAATATGTAAGAAAATCAGAAATCAGGAAAGAGTATGTGAAACACAAATTCATTAATTCAAGAATTTTTTGAGTTCCTAATATTTACCGTGTAGATTTGTAAAGGATATTTTAATGATACTTTTAAACCTTTTAAAAAGAGTTTTGGTCTTTACTTTATTCTCATTTATGTACTTGTTTATCCAGGCCCTACGTTGAAGAAGTTATTAGTCTAGAAAGACAGTTACATAAAGAACAACTCCAGCCCAGCCCGGTGTGGCTCAGCGGTAGAGCGTCAACCTAGGATCCAGGCGATCGGGGTTCGATTCTCGGTCAGGGCACAGCCCGGGTTGCAGGCTTGATCCCCAGTCCGGGGCTTGCAGGAGGCAGCCGATCGATGGCTCTCTCATCACTGATGTTTCTCTCTCTCTCCCTTCCTCTCTCTGAAATCAATAAAGATATATGTATTTTTTTAAAAAACAAAAACAGACAACTCCAGTATGATACTGTGAAGATTATAATTGCACTATGAACAAAAGTAAATCAATGTATGCAGAATGGAGCCCTGTTGATTGCAGGAGACAATTAGACTAAGAATCTGATGAAAGAAAGGAAGGAGGGTTTAGAGAACATCCTCAGAAAGGCTGTATAAATGACTCAGAGTTATTATAAGTGGAATTTCTGGATATGTTAAATTTGTGTGTAATGCCAAGGTGTGTAGAGTCAGAGGCTCATTCATTAATTCATAGAAGCTGTGGGCTCTTCGATGTCCTCTAGGTTCTAAACAACTGGCTGTCTTCTGGACGTGTAGAAGAGAGACCACATTTCTGAACAAAATTTAGGAGGAAAATGGGTTGAACATTTAAAATCAGAATTGTCACAGAAAATCCAGGACATGTGGTTGCCATAGCCAGCAAAGGTCCATGGGCTTCCTGAAGAAAAAGAACATTATCTCTCATGCATAAGGAAGTTCTTTGGCCTAAAAATTAATGTGATAAACAGTAAATTGTGAATCAATAACCGGTCACGTCCAGCCTGCTTCAAACTCATTTCCTGTCAGCTATGCTCATGAGTCTCAATTGAGCTCAGAAAATTTCCACTGTCAATGGATTCCACATTGAGAATATATGATCAAGATCTAGCAAAGAGCTTTGGTTGCTGGAAAATCTAGAAAGTTTGTTTTTCTTTAATCTACCCCAAGTCTACAAATATTTATATTTTCTGCAGTTTTTACTAGAGGAACTATTGGCCAGATATTTCCATCTCTCCACAATCTGACACATAGTCAGCTTGTACTTTCTTGACCTTTTTTGCCTGGTTCAGGCCATGTGAATATTTCTGACAAACAATTGAAGAAAATGAAATAAATCAGAGCATTTAATTGCTGCCTTCAAAGCACTTTGTTCTCTCTGGCACAGAGGTCTGCTGTGTTCAAGATGGCAGTTGCCCTGTCAGCCCAGGTCCTTCAGCGATGACAAAAAAGTTAACTTTTCTCAAAAAATTTAACCTTTCTGCCTAGTTTCCTTAAAGACACACTCCTGCAGCCTGGTGTTTTCAATGACTGCCATTGGTTTTCTTATATCACCCCAAGACTGTAACAGTCTCTCTACCCCTCCTCTCTCTCTTAAAATAATAGGCCATTGCCCTGGCCGGTTTTGCTCAGTGGTTGCAGCGGCAGCCGGCAGACTGAAGGGTCCCTGGTTCCATCCTGGCCAAGGGCATGTGCCTCGGTTGCAGGCTTGGTCCCCAGCCCCGGTCGGGGCGTGTGCAAGAAGCAACTAATCGACATTTACACCTAGATGTTTCTCTCTCTCTCTCTCCCTTCCACTCTCTCTGAGTAAAAAAAAAAAAAAAATCATAGGCCATCCTCTTCAAATACCAAATTATGTCCCTAGTTCATTTCTTTACCTAAGTGGGAGGTAGTTTTCCTTCTCTTTTGTCTACAACATTGCCTGAAAGTCATAACAAAAACTGTGCTAGATTGTAAACCAGCAGCCCAGGCACCGTACAGGAGGAACACCAGAACCCTCGAAGCTTTCCTTTGGCTCTGAATTCCCGTGACAGAAAAGACAGCGTGAAGGAAATAATAACTACTAAAAGGTGCCGGGGCCTTACTGGTGTCCACGTGAGCAACATGCGGACCTGTAGAGGATTTGTGTGAGAGTCTATTTGAGGCAAACTGGGACACAGGCCGGGGAGCAAAATCTCAAAAGCTCCAGAGAATAACAGTCTGCAGTTTCTTTTATGTATTTGAGATTAAGGAGGGGACATAAGGAAGATTTACATGAATGTGGGAGAAGCAAGGCAGGGATGGGACTACAGGCCAGTTAAGATTAGGTGCGCTCATGCTTCAGAAGGAGGGGTCTGGAAGGGTGGTCAGGTATTAGGAGTGTGAAAGGGGGCATTTCAAAGGTGTGTTAACCTAGACCTAGATGCCCAGAAACAATGGACAAAGCTTGCTTAAGGCAAAGATAAGCCTTTTGCTAAAAAAGTTATGTGCCTGAGTGTGACTACCCACCATGACCTGCCCAGTTAGGAGTTTATGATTTATTGCAACACTCCTTTTTCATTCACACTGAGAACCAAGCACCCTTCAAAGTGCCTTTCATTGAATCCTCACAACTCTTTGGGTAGGTATACTATTATTTAACATCTGAGGTGATCAAGGCACAGAGAAGTTGTGTAACTTGCTCAAGATCTCCCAGACAGCAGGTCACAGTGTCTTCTTTGTTCAAGAGTGCATGCTTTTGATCACCACATTACATTTGCCATCTCCTTAGGAATTGGGTGGGGGCAAAGAGTAGTTTATATATATTATTGTTGACAATATTACAGATGTCCCCCATTTTCCCCTCCTTTTCCCCCCTCCACCCAGCCCCTGCCCTACCCCAGGCCTTCACCACACTATTGTCTGTGCCCATGGCCTATGCATATATATATCCAAGTTCTTTGGTTGATCTCTTCCATCCCCCCCACACACACCTTTTCTCTCTGAGCTCTGTCAGTCTGCTCCACATATCCGTGCCTCTGGGCCTATTTTGTTCTGCAGTTTATTTTGTTCCTTGGATTCCACGTATAAGTGAGATCATGTGAAACTTGTCTTTCTCTGACTGGCTTACCTTGCTTAGCATAATAGTCTCCAGGTCCCTCCATGCTGTCTCAAAGGGTATGAGATCCTTCTTTTTAACAGCTGCATAGTATTCCACAGTGTAAATGTCCCACAGCTTTTTATCCACTCAGCTACTGGTGGGCACTTGGGCTGCTTGCAGATCTCGGCTCTTGTAAATAACACTTTTATGAACATAGGGGCGCATATATTCTTTCTGATTGGTGTTCCAGGATTCTTAGGATATATTCCTAGAAGTGGGGTCACTGGGTCAAATGGCAGCTCCATTTTTAACTTTTTGAGGAACCTCCATACTGTTTCCCACAGTGGCTGCACCAGTCAGCACTCCCACCAGCAGTGTGCTAGGGTCCCCTTTCCCCACACCCTCGCCAGCAGATTTATTGATTGTGGCCATTCTGGCAGGTGTGAGGTGATACCTCATTGTAGTTTTAATTTGCATCTCTCTGATGATTAGTGACGATGAGATCTTTTCATATGTCTATTGGCCACTATGCCAGAAATAAGGGTTGAAAAGAATATCTATACATATATATGTACGTACACATACATACACATATATAATATTATATTAGGTCATCTTGGGCTTGACAATGAGTTTCTTAGATATAACACCAAAAGTATAACCCATGAAAGAAAGAATTGATAAGTTGGATTTCTTTAAAATTAAAAACATCTGCTCTGTGAAAGGCACCATTAAGAGAATAAAATGACAAGCCACAAACTGGGACAAAATATTTGCAAAAGACATATCTGAGAAAGAACTTGTATCTAAAATATACAAAGAAATCTGTCGGAGGGGAGGGGGATTGCAGGGCTGGGTGGAAAAGGTGAAGGAATTAAGCAAAACAAAAAAAACAACAACAAAAAAAAGCAAAAAAACCCAACTATGGCAATTACCTACCAGAGGGAAAGGGAGTGGGGAAGGTAGAAGAGGGTGTAGGGGAGATAAATGATGATAGAAGGAGACTTGACTTGGGGTGGTGAACATACAATATATAGCTGATGTATTATAGAATTGTACACCTTAAACCTATATAATTTTATTAACCAAAGTCACTCCAATAAATAAATTAAATTTAAAAGTTAAAAAAAATAAAATATACAAAGAAATCTTAAAACTTAACAATAAAAAACCAAACAACCCAATTAAAAAGTGGGCACAAGATCTGAACAGACACCTCACCAAAAAAGATATACAGATAGCAAATAAGCATATAAAAAGATGCTAAACATCACATATCATTAAGGAAATGCAAAATAAAACAACAGTGAGATATTTCTACATACCTATTGGAATGGTTAAAATCCAAAACAGTAACATCAAATGCTGGCAGGGGTGCGGAGCAAGAGGAACTCTCATTCATTGCTGGTAGGAGTGTAAAATGGTCCAGGCACTTTCAAAGACAGTTTGACAGTATCTTACAAAGCTAAACATAGTCTTATTTTATTATCCAGCAATTGAGCTCCTGGATATTTGTCCAAGTGAGTTGAAAATTTATGTCCACATGCACAAAAAACCTGCACATGAATGTTTATAGCAACTTTAATCATATCATACATAACTATGCCAAAAATTGGAAGCAACGAAGATGTCCTTCAATAGGTGAATGGACAAACAAACTGTGGTACATCCATACAATGGAATATTATTTAGCAATAAAAAGAAATGGGTGCCGGGCCAGTGTGGTTCCGTGGTTGAGCGCTGACCCACGAACCTGGAGGTCACAGTTCGATTCCTGGTCGGAGCACATGCCCAGGTTTCGGACTTGATTCCCAGTAAGGGGTGTGCAGGAGACAGCTGATCAATGATTCTCTCTCATCAGTGATGTTTCTACTTTTCTCTCCTCTTCCTTCCTCTCTCTGAAATCAATAAAAACATTAAAAAAAGAAAAAAAAAGAAAGGAGTTATCAAACCACAAAAAGTCATGGAGGCGAAATCTTAAATACTTACCGCTAAGTAAAAGAAACCAGACTGAAAAAACTACGTTTGGTATGATTCCAACTATAATACATTCTGCAAAAGGCCAAACCACACAGACAGTAAAAAGATCAGGGGTTTTCAGGGATTTGGGGAGAGAGTGGGAAGGAATGAACAGACGGAGCCCAGGGCAATTTTAGGACAGTGAAACTATTGTGTATGATACTGTAATGGTGGGCATGTAACTAGGCATCTGTCAGAACCCATAGAACTGTACAACACTAATGTAAATTATGGGCTTCGTTAATAATTAGGCATCAACATTGGTTCGTCCATTATAACAAATGCACACTAATAAGATGTTAATAACTAGGGATGGTTGGAGGGAGTAAATGGGAACTCTCTGGATTTCTGTTTGATTTTTCTGTAAACCTAAAACTGCCCTAAAAAATAGTCTATTAATTAAAAACAACAGCATCATGACAAGTCAGGAGAAAGAGGGGGCATGGAATAAAAGGAATGCTTAGTATTTTAATACCTTTACCAGCATTTTTTTCCTACTTTTTGAACAAAAGGCCCCACATTTTCGCTTTGCCTGAAAATTATGTACCTGGCCCTGTTTGTCACTTTGTATGAGTAACAATAGCTAATGTTCATTGAGCACGTACTATGTACAGGCACTGTGCTGAGTGCTTTTTATATATTATTTCATTTGATTTTCACAACAACCCTACAAGGTAGGTAACAGTTTCATGCCACACTTACAAATAAGGAAATCAGGCTTAAAATATTGAGTGCTTTGCCTGGCTGGTGTGGCTCAATGGTTAAAGCGTCAACCTGCACACTGAAGGGTTGTGGGTTCGACTCCCGGCCAAGGGCATGTACCTGGGTTGCAAGTTCAATCCTTGGCCCTGGTTGGGACAGGAGCCGGAGGCAACCAATCAATGTGCCTTTCTCACATCGATGTTTCTCTCTCTGTCTCTCCCCCCCTCCCCCATCCTTTCCCCTTTTCTAAAAACCAATGGAAAAAATACCCTCTGGGGAGGATTAACAAAAAATAAATAAATAAATATAATCGAGTGCCTTGATCAAAGTCACTTAGCTGGTAGGAGAAAGTCAAATTTGGACGAAGCTGTCTGATTTCAGAGTCAGCTCCAGCTCGGAGCCACCAACTGTGCTCGCCGCCACCTTAGGTTTCCAGCTTTCTGGGGAACTTCTTAGCTGTGCTGACCATCAAATATGAGCCTCCCTGACCGACCTCACTGAGCACTGACTGCAAAGCTCAGGCATCTGTCCAAAGGACAGTCTTGCAATTTTAATTATCCTGGGTATAATGTGGAATATTCCCAACCAGCAGATACTTTTTACAAACACCTCAAATTCTTTGGACGATGTCAGCCACATGAACGCACAGTTTTATGGACATCACGGACAGTCCTTTAGAGCTCTATACATCATGGAGGGATTAACTTTCTCTGAGAAAGCACGCAATGTGTATATGCTATTATAAAGCAGACTCCTGCAATCTTGATTTTGAACGGAGAAGGCACACACTAGATTTCAACATCTATAACCAAAAACTGAAATTAATCCTCTCAGCCTCTTGGGCTAAGTTATTCTCCGTACTTACTCCAGCTTTTTTTTTTTTTTCTCTTTTCACTTGCTCAGCACATAACTATGGGGCTGAGCAAAGGAGACCTTTTCATCTGTGCAGATTTGAGACGCAGTTGTCTGCGGTAGGAAGGTCAGGGCTCTGTGCCAATGCGTAGGCCCAGCTCTGCCACACAGATGTATGCCTCAACTTACCAGATCGCCTCTGCGCCGGGGAAAGCAATCTCTCTTCCAGTAACCACTGATCTTAAAAGGACCCTGATCTGAATGAGCCTGATCTGAAAGCTGACGCGGGCTCTGCACTCCTGACGGAAAACCACATCTGAGCAGTCAAGCCTGAAGGGAGAGCCTTTGGAGGTTTGAAGTAGATGTTTCTAATCCTGCTGTGATAGAGAGAACCAGCCCTTACATCTTTGCTTCTTTGGTGCGTGATGGAAGCATGGGGGATATGTTATGATAAAAATCCCAATTATGCCTTCCACCATCTGTTAATAGCATGTGCTTGTGGACACGTTGCCAGGAAATCTCGAGAACAAAGGAATGAGAGGCTCTCATTTCAGAGAAATGAATTTCGGCTCCCACTGTGGCTCACCGGTTTGGTTACAGATGTGTCCCTGTCCTCAGCACCCAGCCCCACAGAGCACAGAAGGCTGTGGCCCTGGGGGAGCTAGACTGATCCAGGTCTGTGGAAAATGGACTCAGTGGAAGGCGACATTGATGTTTTCCTTACAGTGTCTCAGAAATACAATTCAAACAGAGAGAAAGAACCAGCTAGCTCCCACTTCATATATTTATAGAGCCTTGCTCACTGATAAAGTCATTAAAAAACCACAGGCTCCTTCAGGAAAAGGCATGCACATGGCAGGTCTTAAATCAAGTTTTATAAAAAGATAAAAACTTACTATTCTAAATATGCGGCTGGAACCATCATATCTTATCACATCAGGGAAATTATTTTTCTTCAAGATGATCGAGAGGAACTGTAGTAAACATAAAACAATCTGTAGGAAAATGTAACAACTCTGCATACATCATTAGGACCCACACATAAAGCAATACATTCAACTATCAGTTTCGACCTCTATCTAACTAAACAGGTATCAGAGTTCACAACTGGTAAAAATTCTACTATATTTTTGAGATTTGTCTATTTTATAATATGAGCCTAGAAAAGATCTGGACTTTTAAGAGATGAGTCTAAAGTACTACAAGATGGAAATTACGAGTTCCAGGAACCCGACAGCACGTGTTAGAAGGTCCCCAATTTTCTCATTATAACATATAATCAGGAATCTTGTCATGCAGACCACTTTCAGAAATTACTTGGTAGGTGTTAGAAATGTAACTGTGAAGGCAAGAGTTCCTCATCTACGTATAAAATAAAACAAAACTGGAATCTAATTTTTGTCCCTAAACATCCTTTTGATAATACCTTTGAGCCTTTTCATTAGTAAAAAGCTTTCTTCCAGCACCACATCTAAATAACACCTAACTTGCCAAAATTCATTCCCTTCCCCTTCAGCAAACATTCCTTTTCTGCAAACTCCTGGCACTGCCTCTCCTTGGTCAGGTGAGCTGCTAGCTGCCCCACACCTACCATGAAGGCTATAGGGAACATCTTGATTAGAATAATTACTTTCCTTTTTTTAATTTTTAAGTTTACTTGTAATTGTGGTTGACATACAATAGCTGGCATTTCGTGGTGTAAATACTCCTCTTGTGGCTGATTTCAGGCTACCAAAATTTAACAATTGGCTTATAAAAGTTCTGGAAAATTGACAATAGCTCTTGTAAGCTGGCATGAGGCAGCCACTGACTGAGAGTCACTGACTGAGAGTCATATTTCTGCCATCAGAAAGCCACCACTCAAGCAGGGTGTCAGAGAGGCCGGCCATCAGCAAGGCAACAGCAGCTCACCTTGCGTGCATTTCGTCTGGGTGATAACCTTCCCTTCACTGAGCGGCCCGTCCCTGCCAGGACTCAGCAGAAGCCGGGCAACGCTGGGAATAGCCTTCCCTACCTTTCCTCACATTCCTTACCCTGCTCCCTCAAAGTCACTTTCCCTGGGCTTCTGCTTCCTGCTTTTCATTGCTTTTCTGCTCTAATGGTTTCCAGCTGTGTGACTTCCTGTCAGGTGTGGTTACATATGTTTCGAACATGGAAAAAGACAGTTAATCTGAATTTATTTTTTTTAAAAAGCTAACATGCATCTAACTTTGTGGGTCGGAGGAATGAACTTTCAAGTCGTGTATTCACTGACTGCTGACTTGTTCCTTTAAAAAGTCTCAAAAGTGTAAGATTAGCATCAAATGCAGGGTTTTCCTGAAAGTGAGATCGCCTACAATGGGACTCTCTGGGCCACAAGCTTCAGAAGAAATGGGCTGAATTCCAATGTTTCATGCATCATCGTATTATTAAAACTCCTGATCTTCTTAGCTAAGTAGACAGTTAAATATAAATTTCAGATTCCATCTGAATTTATTTCACAAAGTGTTTACGTGTGATGACAATTCTCAACAAATATTTGTTGAATGAGTGAAGACCGACATGGGCGTAGAATGTATAACAGCAGAGAAAAGGTTGAGTATTAGGGGGTTAGTTGTGTCATAAATAAAGCTTAAGAAGTGAAAGGAGCTGGGTTAAATCCAAATAAAATTTAAGAAGTGAAAGGAGCTGGGTTAGGTGAGTAATTTAATATTTCTGTACCTTAGTTTACTCATCTAAATATTTGGGTAATCTCTATTTTTATAGGGTAAGATTGTGAGGTGTTTTAGCTATCTATTGCTCTGTAACAAACTACCCAAAGCTTAGTGCCTTAAAACTACCATTTATTTTGCTTTTGCTATTTTGAGTGAGGAATTTGAGGATGGCTCAGCTGGGCAACTTTCCTCTGTTCCGTGTGGCCTCGGATGAGTTGGCTGCGGCTGGAGGGCTGAGCCGAGGGGTTCACACTCACCTGTGTCAGGCCTGGGTGTTCCCTGGTCTCTCCCTCTCCTCCTCTGCGGGTGGTTGGGGTGGGGTTGGGGGTTCCCTTTAAAGAGCCAGATAGTGAATATTTTAGGCTTTGAAGGCCATATGATTTCTGTCACAGCTATTCAACCCTGCCAGGATAGTGTAAAAACAGCCACAGATAATATAAAAAAATGAATGTGGCTGTTTTTCAATAAAACTTTACTTATGACACTAAAATATAAACCTCATCTATTTTTCACATATCACAAAATATGATTTTGGTTCTTCCCACAACAATTTTTAAAAAATGTCAAAACCATTCTTAGCTTGAAGCCCATACAAACAGGCATGGGTTGGATCTGGTCCCCAGGCTATGGTTTGCTGAACCTACTCTAGGGCCTCTCCGTGGTCAGGGCTGCTCCCGGTCCGGCTGTCCCAGGGTGGTCACACTTCCTACACAGTCGCTGGCTTCTGGCAGCAAGTATCTGAGGGATGGGAAGTAGAAGCGGCGAGGCTCTCACACCCTGGGTCTGGACCTGGCACTTCTGCGCTAGGGCCAGAGCAGTCCTGGGGCCTCCTGGAGACAGAAAGGGGGGTGGCAAGGTCACAATGTGGAGGAGCATGTGGAAGGAAGGGAGATATTATTGTGACTACAAATGCAATCTGCCACATGCTAATCAGAAATAACGTCTATGAAGTACTTGGCTGGTGGCATGCGCTCAATGAAAGATAACTCATATCACTATTAATAGTAGCACTGGTAACTGAGAGGGGAGCTGAGCGCTGAGACTCAGGCTCCGTGTTATAGAGGAGCAAGGCAGTGAAAAACAGGCAAAAAATAGGCTTTAAAAATAATTTTCACTTGCATTTTCCTCATCTGCAGTAATGGGGCTTCTAATAGGTACCTACATTTCAGAGTAGTTTTTGAGAAGTTCATGAAATAAAGTATGAAAAATGCTCAGGCTGAACAGGCCTGGTATAAAAGGGATAGCTGCTGTTGCTATTATTGTTATTCTTGCTTCATGTCAAGTTTTGGAAATAATTTATCATTTTGTTATCTAGGCTTTTCTAGGACTGCTAAAACCTAGACTCTACAAATACAGCAAGGTGTCAAATCACCTTGTTAATAGCTTCAGGATCTAACAACTTCAAGAATTATTAATTGATATACTTGAAAGAAAGTTTTTAAAAGCTGGGCTTGTATGATTTAAAATTACATTATAAAATATGATAAAGACACATATTCATTCATGTACACATCACGATCCTATTTTGAGATTAATTTTCTCTTTGCTTTCCATCTTTAACAACCTTGTTTAATGAACATGTTTTAGATGCATTTTGAAGAAATAAAGTGCTAGGCAAATGTGAAATATTGCTTTGATCACCCTGGTAGCAATGGCATGAGAAGAGAAACAATAAAGAAGAAAAGAAAGGAAAGTGAAATTGTAAAGAGGGTGCAGACCGAAGCCTTTGGGGATGTGATGATTGGTGTCGTCTTCAGTTGGGGAGTTTCTAAAATAAGGCAGCAACTGGATAAGGGGATTTGGATGCAAATGAAAGCTCTAGGCAACTGCAAATTAACTAGATTCCAGAGTAATGAATCTTTGATCACCCTTATCAGGCTGAAGCTGAGAAAATAGAAGAGCTCTCCATCCTGCCCAGAAGGTCAAGGACACACTTGGCATCACCAGCTCCGCATTCCTAAGGGGAGGACCCTCTACTGAGAATGCAAACAGTGGCTCCTTGGTCTGGGCAGAACCCCTGCCAGGGGGCTGCACCTCTGCAGGGCCCTGGCAAGGAGCTTGCATGTGGCAGTTTAAGAATTATACACTCCCACTAAACAGAATCTATGCACTTCCATTACACAGAATCTACACACTTCCACTACACAGGATCTACACACTTCCATTACACAGAATCTACACACTTCCATTAAATAGTATCTACACACTTCCACTACACAGGATCTACACACTTCCACTACACAGAATCTACACACTTCCACTACACAGAATCTACACACTTCCATTACACAGAATCTACACACTTCCATTAAATAGTATCTACACACTTCCACTACACAGGATCTACACACTTCCACTACACAGAATCTACACACTTCCACTACACAGAATCTACACACTTCCATTACACAGAATCTACACACTTCCATTAAATAGTATCTACACACTTCCACTACACAGGATCTACCACTTCCACTACACAGGATCTACACACTTCCACTACACAGGATCTACACATTTCCACTACACAGAATCTACACACTTCCATTAAATAGTATCTACACACTTCCATTACACAGGATCTACACACTTCCACTAAACAGTATCTACACACTTCTACTACACAGAATCTACACACTTCCATTTCACAGAATCTACACACTTCCACTACACAGAATCTACACACTTCCATTTCACAGAATCTACACACTTCCATTACACAAAATCTACACATTTCCATTAAACAGAATCTTTGTTGAAATGAGAAATGGCCCTGATATAGTGTTAAGGGAGGAAAACAAATGCAAAGTTTTAAGTATAATGTGATAAAATTTTCCTCAAGCAACGTAAGATAAATGTACATTAAAAAAGTATCTTAAGGCCTCACCAATCGTAACAAAATCTGTGTGTATGGCAGGGTTTGTGTGACTTATGTACTTGCTTCCTTTTAGTTTTTCTTTGTTTCCCAAGTTTTCTGCAGTATGTGTTCCTTCTAAAATAAAGAAGTTAATTTTAAACAACTAGAATAGAAAGAAGTAAAACAACCCAACCAAGCGTGGCTCAGCAGTTGAGCATTGGCCTAGGACCCAGGAGATCAAGGTTCGATTTCCAGTCAGGGCACATGCCCCGGTTTCGGGCTCGATCCCCAGCAGGGGGCATGCAGGAGGCAGCCGATCAATGACTCTCTCATCATTGATGTTTTCTCCCTCTCCCTCTCCCTGTCCCTGTCCCTCTCCCTGTCCCTGTCCCTCTCCCTCTCCCTCTCCTTCTTCCTCTCCCTCTCCCTCTCCCTTCCTCTCTCTGAAATCAATAAAGATATATTTTTTAAAAAAAGAAAGAAGTAAAACAACAGCATTGTGATATTGAAAATAAATAAGACAATCTATATGACAGTGTTTGCCAAACAAAGCAGTGCTCTGTCTCAGTATATAATATCTAAATTCAACCACAACATGCTATATTAAAGACTTAAACTTTTATATAAAGCTCAATAAGGAGGTATTAAAAATACTGTATAGTATACTTAAGTAAATAATCAAAATTTATCAAGAAAATGAATATGAAATTGCAGTTTCCAACATAGAGACTTGTAGCAAACTTGAGCCTGTGGCTTCCATCACTTAAGGATCTTTAAAAAACCACACCGTCCTGTTGGAGACCATGACATCATCAGGTCTGAATGACCCATCTATTCAGAGGCTGTGGTGGAGGGAGGTCAGGGGTGGGGCCAGGAAGTCAACTAGACCAACCAATATACGAGTTATCCTTTCAAGGAAAAACACAAAAGCCATTGTAAGATTGAATTTCTCAGCTTCCCCAGGTTGTGTGGAGTCACAAAATCCCCCTTCAGCAAGGCAGGTTCTCTGTCCTTGATTTCTTTATCTCCAGGGACTAGCACACAGCACATGGCATTGCCCCGTAGTAAATATTTGTGCGATGATGCGGGCCAAAGTCTTGCTTACAGGTGACAAATGTGCTAAAAGCAATCCCAAGGTCCATATTGTAGAAATCCTTCTTTCAATTAGAGTTGTGTCAACAAATGGCGCATTTAATTACTATTGAGCTGATAAGAAATAATCATCACTTCCTGCCACTTGTCCTGCACTTGCTTAGTCACTGCCTAGTCACCAGTCCCGGGCCATGCCGGTGGAGGGACATGCACTGCCGAGTCGCCCCCAGTTCTCCAGCCATGCTTGTATTTCCATTTTGTTCCCTTCGCTTTGCCAGCTCCCAAGTTGTCCCTCCATTAACATGAGAAATTCTTTGGGTTTAGCCCGCTATCCCCTGACTTTGTGGGAAAAGGAGTGGCTTTGTGTCCAATCAGATCTGTATGTCAGTGCGGTAACAGAAATTCCCCAAAAGTGTGATTTTGATCTCCTCGTATTTGATTTTGTCGGGCTTTCTGTGCTGCCTCTCTTGTATGATTACTTAGCAAAGGCTGTTCTGAATGCCCCGCTTACAGGTGACAAATGTGCTAAAAGCAATCCCAAGGCCCATAGTGTAGAAACTCTACTTTCAATTAGAGTCGAAGGCCCGGGTAAGCGATACACTCTGGGCCTTACAGTGGCCGTGTGGAACTGTTTCGGAGCACTCTGTAAACCGGGAACCGGGGTGCCCGTTCCCCCGGGCCTCGACAGCGAGGGGCTGACCCTGCTGTTCCCATATTAAAAGCAAATCCGGGAAGAAAGACCCCATTCGTGTGCACGTGTCTGTTCACCCCCTTCCGGATGGGGGAGCACAGGGCCCGCGCCACTCGGGGTCCTTTCCACCTCCACTGAAATTTGGTTTTCACTCCTTTGTGGGCTGACTCAACAAGTATTGGTTAAGTGCCGCCAATGTAGAGTCCTGTGCTAGGTTCTGTGGGGATGTAAGTTTGCAAAAGACACACCTCTAGCCCTCAATAAATTTTATTACATGCCAGTTTGCAGTCTAGTGAGGACACGCAAATTCTCTTCCAAATAAACAATACAAAAGGAACACCTCCACCCGTCAGGGGCCTACCTTTTTCAAGAAATATTTCAAACTGTTAACTTCTGTGTGATTGAAAGAAAAGAAAAAGTACATCTGGAGATTGCCATAGAGAAAATCTGAACTGTGAATCCCTGTGTACAAATTTAAGTCCCTGCTGTTCTTCGTTAGGACACTAGGTGTCTGGGAACCTGGGGCCAGTCCTTTCAAAAGGAAGCTCGGCCCGTGTGGGCAACGTGGCCCTTCTCTACAGTAAGTTAGAAAGTCATCAAGGTGAGGCGAGCAACAGTTTAACACACCTGCCGGGATCTCGCAGGCAAGCGCCTGTGTTTTCACCCGCACTTAGGTTCCCCTCACCAGCAGCTATTTTAATCTCCCCTGTTTCCCAGTCCCTGAAGCCTCTGCTGGGACACTCCTACCCTTCCTCAGCCCCTGCACTATTAGTTCTCTGACATTTCCGGCAGTGCTGTCTAACTCCCTTCAGAGGCCACTGGAGCCTATTAAATATCTATTCCAGAAACTCCTCTGAGGCGCACGTCAGCGAGGCCGGAGAGGCGCACTCCCGGAGGACGTCCTGAAAGAGAAGCTCTGGCAGCCGACCCCTCGATGAAAGGAGAGTTAAGGTCCTCTAGCAAACCAAGTAGCAGTGGCTAATCATCTCTCTGTTCTTATCATCTGGTTTTCCTCTATTCTCTTCATTGGAATAGGTCACAGCATCATGCAGGTTGTAAAACAGTCCCTGAAGCCCAGAGAGGAGCTGGGACAAGCAGAGAGAAGACACTGAGTCCTAAGCTGGAAGACTTAGGAAAGGAACACAGGTACACATGGAAGTGCACAGTATGTCCATACGCTATTTTCTTGAAAGAAAGAAAGAAAAGTCTTCAGCCCAGCCGGCATGGCTCAGTGGTTGAGCGTCGACCTATGAGCCAGGAGCTCAGGGTTCGATTCCCGGTCAGGGCACCTGGGAGAGGCAGCCGATCAATGACTGACTTTCATCATTGGTGTTTCTTTTGCCCTCTCTCTGAAATCAATGAAAACATATTTAAATATATATATATAGTATTAAAAAAATAAAAGTAAAGAAGTTATGGATCTAGGCCCTGGCCAGGTAGCTCAGTTGGTTAGAGTGTCTTCCAGATACGCCAAGGTTGCGGGTTTGATCCCCAGTGAGGGCACATACAAGGAGCAACCAATGAATGCGTAAGTGGGACAACAAATTGATGTTTCTCTCTCTAAAAATCAATCAATAAATTTTTAAAAATTAAAAAGAAAAGTCATTGGTGGCAAAGAACAAAGCACAGACCTGCATAAGGAGATGAGGCACTAAAAGGAGGAGTGAAAGGCAGTGGGAATAAGTAGAAAAGTGCACATAGGAAATGCCCTAGTAAAGGGAAAGAAAGTAAAAAGGCATCAGCTTGAACCAAAAGGAATTCAATGAAAGGAGACTTATGAAAAACCAGAAACAAGTCAGAAACAAAGAGAATCTAAAACTTTATAGGAACTTAGAGAAAAGAGCATGAAGAAATTTTAAAGACAAGTGAGAGAGGGTAGCTTAAGGGTATCTAAAATGATCCTTAATTTCACCTCCCCCAAATTATAAATAGAAAAAAGTAATCTTTAATATTTTACATAGGAAGTTTCAGAGAGTTATAATCCTAAATGTCTGGATACTCAGTCAGCTGCTTTAATTGAAATTCCACAGAAAAATCATTCCTCCTGAATCTGATCTTTGAGAAAAGATTGTGGTGGTTTCTGCCATTTACATCAGGAAAATTATGCTGCTTTGGGGAAAATCAAGGATTCTCAACTTTGGGGGTGGGATGAAGAAAAACTCACCACAGCTGTCTGGAATAAGATGAATATAAATCCCTTTCAACAGGACTCAGCACATGTTAGTTCTGCCATCAATTTAGGTATCCTCGCTCTCTCTTACAATATCCACTGAGGCATCTACACAGGGACTTGGTGTCATTAGTTAACTACCTCAGTATTACCAGATGTTGCTTGGATACACTCTGTCTTTCTCTGAGCTCTGAAGTCGGTGGCACAGAACAAACCCTGGAAGAAAACTCAGAAGATGTGGAGCTTAGGTTGGGATAATAGAAGAATACAGAAGTCCATAACTGGCATGCATAGGACACTAAGGGAAATGTTCCTCTAGCCAAGGGTGGGGAACATCTGGCTCTTGAGCTGTGTACGGCCTGCAAAATCATTTGGTCTGGCCCTGCCAAGGCAACTGCAGGTAGGACTCAAAATTCAATAAATCTTTGAGCTTTTTACATAGCTAATTTTTAAGTTGATAATTTTGTATGGCCTGTGAATGATGTTATAAATATCTAAATGGCCCTTGGCAGAAAAGAGGTTCCCCACCCCCCAGGTCTAGACAAATGCCTTTCTTCTTTCCCACTTGTTTCAAGATGTAGGATGTGGAACATCTGTGACTTCCCCATTTTATAAGCTCTCAGAAACTCAGAGCTCTGCTGCAATTGTGGATTTACCCACAAGATAGAAGACTGGAATGTATAATCACCAAGTAAAACCAACCATGTCACATATGAAGAAGCTGTAGCCAGAGTTTAAGGTTCATAGTCAACTTTTAAATGATGCTGGCATAGATCTAGAGGCTACATGCTAAATGATGGTCTCTGGAGGCAGGGGACTGGCGAGGAAGTAGGCTTTGATGGTCTGTTTTACGCTATGCACCTTTGCATGGAAAGTCCATGGGAAAATGCCTCAGGCTTCAGCCAACAGCAAGTGCATAATAAAATTTGGCTGGTGGAATGAGTAAATGATTTTCCTTTAATTTCTCTCAAAGAATCAGGGAGTTTCTGTCACTTCCCTCATCTCCTGACCACCTCCCAGTTCACTATATAGAGTCAACATAAGCAAAATTCTAAAACTAGTAATACTTTTACCTTGGCAGCCCCTTTATCTGTGACTTTCTCTTAATGTTTGATAAAAATCATTTAATACAAAGTATGAAAAACTTCTGTGTTTCCCTTCATCAATCTTTTTGTTTTAACAGACTTCAGTTTTTAGAGCAGTTTTAAGTTCACAGCAATGTTGAGCAGAAGGTGCAGAGATTTCCCCTGCCTTCCCCATGTGCACAGCCTCCCCTACTGGGGGGTACATTCCTTATCCTTGATGATACAGTGACACATCACTCTTACCTGAAGTCCTCAGTTTACATTATGGTTCACTCTTGGTGTTATACATTCTACGGGTTTTTACAAATGGATAATGACATTATCTGTATCTATACGAATAGTTTCACTGCCCTAAAAATCCTCTGTGCTCTGTCTAGTCATCCCTCCCCCTCCCTAATCCCTAGCAACCACTGATATTTCCATTGTCCCCAAAATTTTGCCTTTTCCAGAATATCACGTAGTTAGAATCATACAATATGCATCAGATTGACTTTTCAGATTGACTTCATTCACTTTCCTATATGCAGTTAAGGCCATTCCATGTCTTTTCATGGCTTGATAATTTATTTATTTTTAGCACCGAATAATATTCCATTGTATAGATGTACCACAGTTTACTGACCCATTCACCTACTAAAAGATATCTTGGTTGCTTCCGAGTTTTGGCAATTATGAATAAAGCTTCTATAAATATTTATGTCTAAATTTTTCTGTGATATAACTTTTTGATATGTTTTTTTTTTAAATTAATTTCAGAGAGGAAGGGAGAGGGAGAAATAGAAACATCAATAAGAGAGAGTCGCCCATCGGCTGCCTCCTGAACGTGCCCTACTAAGGCCTGAGCCTGAAACCCAGGCACGTGCCCTGATCAGGAATCCAGCACTGACCTCCTGATTCATAGGTCAATGCTCAACCACTGAGCAACGCCGGCCGGGTGTGTGATATAACTTTTCAACTCACTTGGGTAAATACCAAGGGGTGTGATTGCTAGATTGGAGGGTAAGAGAGTAGCTGTATCGTTTTGCATTCCCACCACCAATGAATGACGGTTTCTATTGCTCCATGTCCTCTATAGCATTTGTTGTCAGTGTTTTGGATTTTCGCAATTCTAATAGGTGTGTAGTGATATCCTGCATTGTTGTTTTAACTTGCATTTCCCTGATGACATATGACACGTAGCATCTTTTCCTGTGCTTGTTTGGTATCCGTAAATCTTCTTGGATGAGGTGTCCAGGTCTTTTGCCCATTTTAAAATTAGGTTGTTTGTTTTCTTATTGTTGAGTTTTAAGAGGTTTTGTTTTGTTTTTGGTTTTTTGTTTATTTTGGATCACAGTCCTTTCTCAGATGTTTTTCGCAAATATTTCCTCTCAGTCTGTGGCTTGTCGTCTCATTCTTTTGACCCTCCTGTATCTTCAAATGGGAGCCAGAGGAAAGGCAATGCTTAATCAAAAGCAGGGTTTCTCAACCTCAGAATTATTGAAATTTTAGGCTGAATAATCCTTTTTTGTGGGAGCCTGTCTCTTGCACTGTAGAATGTTTAGCAGCACCCCTGGCCTCTTCCCACTAGATGCCAGTAGCAGCACCACTGCCAGTTGTAACAATGAAAAATATCATCAGACATTGGCAAGTATCCCCTGGTGGGGGTCAGGGCAGAAAATCACCTCTGATTTAGAGGTTCTAATCCAAAGGAATAAATCAGTATTGATGAAATATAAGTCATCAATGAGGAAAGGGAGGCGTAGAAATATCTAGATTCAAAGGCCTTCCCGGTGCCCCAGGAACCATTCCTTGTAGGTTCCCCCTGATCTGATCCTGTTAGGTATGGCGATCATACATTCTGGTTTGTCTAAGGTATGTTTACACCTGTCTGTAGTCCTGGCAAAACTACTAATTGTTCTTCTGTTCTCTCTCAAAGATCTCTCATTTCAGCCCGGCAGGGCTTGGCTCAGCAGTTGAGCGTTGACCTAGGATCCAGGCCATCAGAGTTCGATTCCCAGTCAGGGCACATGCCCGGGTTGCGGGCTCGATCCCCAGTCAGGGGCGTGCTGGAGGCAGCCAATCAATGACTCTCATCATTGATGTTTCTGTCTCTGTCTCTCCCTCTCCTTTCCTCTCTCTGAAATCAATAAAGATATATATTTTTAAAAAATCTCTCATTTCAGATGATAAATTATAAATAAAGCTCACCTCAGATCTCTCAGAACCATAACCCAGTGTGCGGTCTCCTTGGCTGTCCTCTGCCTGAGGTGTCCGGGCTGCAGTTGGGGGTTCTGGTCATTCCTCTGCTTTATACTCTTGTGCATGTCCATGAGGAAGTAGAGATCTAGAAACTTTTCCGGGAACCCTTGGCTCTGTATTTTATGCAGCATTGGAGTATAGGCAAAAAAGGAAGGATCAGGCAGAGTATTTTGTGTGTGTGCATCTGATTTAATGAGTACCCATCAGTGTCAGACGCTTCCTTCTGCACTAGCAGCAAATTTACCACGGTGTAACTCTACACAGTGTGAACGGACAATTACTGTGTAATTTCAACAGCTGCTGAAATCTGTAACAGTAGAATATACTTTCATCCAGGAAAATATAACATGGGTCATAGTCAGGGCAGAAATAAAGCAAGTGGTTCAAAAAGACCCTGTCTATTAATTTCAGGTATATTTATCAACAGTAATAGCCCTCCTTTAGTTTTCATTCTGGACCCAGTACAAAAATCGGACAATGACACCCCAAAAAGCTCTTAAACATTAGCTTTTTAAAAATGAGAGTTATTATTTAACTATTATTATTAAACTCAGGATTGCTACTGCAGCTGAATATAAACACTGACTTCCTGACAGCTAAAGCAGAGAAATAAAATAGGGATTAAAAATCAGTTATTCATCTGCATTCACCTCAGTTCTAGGGAGAGATGTTTCTTTTTGTTTTTCTACCTTGAATGATCTAGCATGAATTTAGCAAGAGTATTTTCCATAAGGGACATTGAAAGGCAAAACAAGTAGTATCTTCAAACACAATTTTACAGTAATTACAAAAACATATTCCTATGATAAAATAATTTTTTATATTGTTCCCAATAAGTTGCAAAACCTAAAGGTGACAATGTGGACTCAGTGGTGACAGTCAGGCACTGCGCTAAGTGCTTTACCTGTTTTAACTCACTCAGCATTTACAACTAACTTAAGAGGGGAAAAGTGGAACTCAAATGCAGAGAACCTGGACCCCAGAGCCTGTGTCTTCAGCATTGCCACAAGGAGCTCAAGGGACTGGCAGAATTTAAATGTGTGGCTTCCCAGTTATGTGACTTGCTGCAGAATCAGAGACTATTGATACTAGAAAAGTGAATTGTTAGCACACACCACAGACCCTTTCTAGATTCTAAACTTTCAACATTCTAAAATACTTCTGTCCCTGGACAGTGTGGCTTAGTTGGTTGGAGCGTCAACCAACACCAAAAGGCTGCGGGTTCAATTCTCGGTCAGGGCACATACTTAGGTTGTGGGTTCAATCCTCTGTCAGGGTGGGTACGGGAAGCAACCAATCGATGTTTCTCTCTCACATTGATGTCTCTCTCTTTCTCTCTCTCCTTGAAATCAATAAGCATGTCCTTGGGTGAAGATTAAAAAATATAATAATAATAAATAAAATACTTCTGTAAAGTAGGTGTTAGTTGAAAATTCACCTAAGTTGCAAGGGTGTGTGTGTGTGTGTGTGAATTCTATTAGCCTTGGAAATCCAGCTGGAACTTCTGTTAGTTACATTTTGAAACATTCATTATCCAGACATGTGACAGAGTCCAATGAAGCACTAATGCTCCATACAACGGACTTTGGAAGACTACCAAAACACAGAAACTCTCCCCGCCAGCCAGGGCTCCATGGTGTTCCCCTGGGACTTTGATGGTTTTTCAGGAGGTAGTAATTTAAGTACGAAGAAGTTAAGTATGGTATGTGAGCGCTGACGTTTTCTCTCACTTCCCTAAGAGCCTCAGAATGAAGCCTTGGGCTGGCAGAGGAACAGCAGTAGCAAGAGCCTGGCAAGGACAAAAGACTCTCAAGGAGACCTTTAATTCCTAAACAATGAATGGTCACGGGGTTCCAGATAGGTTGTGTAAGGGAAGGAAATGGAGCACTAAATCTGGATTGTCCCAGGTGAGCCCAGCCCAAAGGCAGCACCCAGGTTGGGTCTCACCTGTCATCACCAGTGGGCTAGTCAGTGGGCAAGGTCAGGAAGGATTTGTCAGGAGGTAGTGGAAGCCTCCTGTGGACTCTGCATTCAGGCCGACACACTCACCCAGGCATGACTTGCATGAGGTCTGGTGACATTTGCTCAGGTGAAAAGTGCAGGGCGTGGTGTTATCAAGGCTTTGTTTAGCTGGGCAGTGATAATTCTTCCGAGGTCACAGGATCTTGGGTGTCGGGTAGCTTGGTTGGGAAAGGCAAGGGGATACAGCTGCCCCATGCTTGGAAATGTCTTTAAGGTTCACCTTAGCTGCTATGTAAATATAGTGTCAATAAAATGTTCTTTCATACCCATTGTGCTGTAAGTTAAACATCAAAAGCAGAATTATTCTGAGTAAAAATTAAAGCCTCATGACTAACTTAGCGTAGTTCCCTGATGACTTAACTTTTTTCACCTTCATGACTTGCAGATTTTTTTTTTAGTTTACATACAATAAATTACTACCCCCCCCCTTTATTGGTGTATAATGCTGTAAGTTTTAATAATTATCACCACAATCAGGATACAGAATAATTCCCTCATCCCCAAAATGTCCCTAATATTTTCCCTTTAAAGTCAAACCCTCTACGCACTCCCACACTCTGGAAACTTAGTCCTATAGTTCTGCTTTTCCAAGTGTCATATACATTGAATTATATATTATGTAACTTTTCGAGTCTGCTTCTTTCACTTAGCATAATGCATTTGAAAGCCATCGATATTACTGTTTGTATCTTTAGTCCTTCCTTTTTATTCTTTTTTTGTGTTAACCCTTACCCGAGGATATTTTTTCCATTGATTTTTAGAGAGAGTGGAAGGGAAGGGGTGAGACAGAGAGAGAAAAACATCGATGTGAGAGAGACACATCGATTGGTTGCCTCCTGAACATGCCCCAACCGAGGTGCGTGCCCTTGACCAGAAGTGAACCTGTGACCCTTCGGTCCACGGACCAACACTCTAACCACTGAGCCAAACCAGCTAGGGCCCTTTTTATTCTTGAGTAGTATTTCATTGTATGGATGGCCACAGTTTATCCATCTACCCATTGAAAAACACGTTGGTAGTTTTCAGTCCTTGGTGATTATAAAAAATGCTGTCTTAAACATTTGCATATAGGTTTTTGGATAAACTTGCATATCATTCCTCTAGGGTAAATACCTAAGAGCAGGAATCCTGAGTCATGTGGTTTGTGTATGTTTATTTCATAAGAAATTGCCAAACTCTTTTCCAGAGTGGCTATACCATTTTACATTCCTGCCAGCAATGTAAAAAGTTCTGGTTGGTCTACATCCTTGTCTGCACTTGGAAGTGTCTGTTTTGTTTTTTTCTTTTAATTATTTTAATAAGTATGTAGTATCTTGTGGCTTTAATTTACCACAAAGATAATTTACCACATTCTAACAAGTGTGTAGTAGTATCTTGTGGTTTTAATTTACTACAGATTTAATTTATCTTGTGGTCCCTAGTGATTGATACACTTTAGAGCAATTTTTCATATACTATTTTCTACCTATATGTCTTTTTTTTTGGTAAAATATCTGTTGAAATGTTTTGCCTAGTTTTATTTGCTAGTTTGTTTTTTATGTTAAATTTTAAGTTATTTAAAAAAAGAGTTATTTACATATTCTAAATACAAGGTCTTTGATGGATACGTGATTTCTGAAAATTTTGTCTCAGCCTGTAACTTACCTTTTCGTTCTCTTTAGAGTGTGTGTCCTTTACAGAGCAAAATTTTTAATTTTTTTGAAGACCAATATATCAGTTTTTTTGTGGATCATGCTTTTTGTGTTTTATCTGGGAACTCCTTACCTAGCCCAAGGTCATAAAATTTTTCTCTTATGTTTTCTTCTAAAAGTTGTATGATTTAACTTCTTATGTTTCTATCTGTGATCCATTTTGACTTAAAACTTTTTTAGAACTTTTCGGAAGGGGCCACTCATTAATTGAAATCAGCTTGTCCATTTACATTTGGTCCCTGGTATATAAGCTTAGAGCTACCAAGATATCTTTATCAGGGTATACCCAGTATTCATGTTCTTTAATCAATCAACAAATATTTATTAACCATGGCATTTCACTTTCATTAGTGCCTTCTGAGCAATTTAGAACAGCCCTGTACTCCTACTTCACATCTCTGGATTTCATTGTCTTCACAGTTATTCCCATGGAACCAGAGCTATTTTCATTAGCAGCCCACTGACAGATATACAACCAAGGATTTTGGAATCCAAAGGAGAAAATAAAGTATATCTGTCTTATGTCTCTCCCAGTAAAATTCCATTTATTTTTCTCCTTGACAAAAAACAAAAACAAAAGAAACTCCCACAAACCTTTATCTACACAATCAAAGTGAAGAACATAATGAAGGTAATTGGTCAGATAATTCAAACTTCCAAAGTTCTGCTGTTCCTCTTTGTCTCGACTACACAGATATCAGTGCTTTACACAGAGCTAAAAGGAGTTTGGAGGTCACCCCATCCTAGTCCCTCATCTGACTACTTAAGCCATCAAGTGCTATTGCTAAGAACTTCCTATGCCGGAAGAGAAAATCAAAGCTCAGCCAAGTGGAGGGAGCTGCCCACAGCCAGGGGCTTACCCAGGGGGCACTAAATCATAGTTCTGACATCTCTCACATCTCACAGCAACCTTCTCACATCTTCCCACATCTCCCACAGATCATGCATAACACCTAGGTACTTCTCTCCCAGGATCGGGTCCAGCCCCATTGCTCAGTAACAGACATGTGAGTCTTTTGGTTTTAGGCCATGGACTGCAGCTCAGGGACGCACATTTGGAGAGACTGTTTGAAATAAAGAGAAGTTTTTATAAAGGGTGCTGTGGTTTGGGGGATGAGGCAACTAGAAAGAAAAGGCCAATGGCTGTGGTTTAGAAATAGAGTTTTAAGAAGAGAACAAATGATTTAGGAAATTTTTGAGAGGAGGCTTTATAGTTTTTGAGAGAGGAAGAGGTGGGTGATGAGGCTGCAGTTTGGGAAAGAGGCTAAAAGATAAGTTAGGAGAAAGAGTGGTTTTAAGAAGTGATTTGTGGATTCAGACCAAGATTTACTGATCTTAAACTCAAATTCACATATAGATACATTTCAAAATTGAACCTAATATAACAAAAGTACAATTTTGAATATTATGCAGTGCTCAACATCACTAATCATCACAGAAATGCAAATTAAGACCACAATGAGATATCACCTCACACCTGTCAGAATGGTTTCCACCAATAGATCAACAAACAAGTGCTGGGGAGGGTGTGGAGAAAGAGAACCTAGTGCACTGCTGGTGGGAATGCAGACTGGGGCAGCCCCTGTGAAAAGCAGTGTGGAGTTTCCTCAAAACATTAAAAATGGAACTGCCTATGACCCAGTGATTCAACTTCTGAGAATATATCCGAAGAAATCCAAAACACTCATTCGAAAGGATATATATGTACACCTAGGTTCGTTGCAGCGTTATTTAGAATAGTCAAGATTTGGAGGCAGCCCAAGTTCCCATCAGTAGATAAGTGGGTAAAAAAACTGTGGGACATTTAACAATGGAATACTACACAGCCATAAAAAAGGAAAATCTTATGCTTTGAGACAGCGTGGAGGGACCTGGAGAGCATTATGCTAAGCGAAATAAGCCAGCCAGAGAAAGACAAGTGCCCTATGATTTCACTCATATGTGGAATCTAATGAACAAAATAAACTAGCAAACAAAATAGAAACAGACTCATAGATAGAGAGCAGACTGACAGCTGTCAGAGGGGAGGGGGTTGGGGGCTGGGTGAAAAAGGTGAAAGGATTAAGCAAAAAAAGAAAGAAACTCAGAGACAGACAACAGCATGGTAATTCCCAGAGGGAAAGGGGAAGGAGAGGTAGAAGAGGGTAATGGGGGGTAAATGATGATGGAAGGAGACTTGACTTGGGGTTGTCAATGCACAATACAATATACAGATGATGTGTTATAGAACTGTACACCTGAAACCTATATAATTTTATTAACTTATGTCACCCCAATAAATTTTTTAAAAAGGTGATAGCAATGATACTTTGAAACTAGGATTGTGAAGTTTAGAAGAAAAAATATGGGGTTCAGTTAAATTTGAATTTCAGATAAACAATGAATAATTTTTTGGTATGTGTATGTGCCATGTAATATTTGGGACATATATAAACTAAAAGCTATTCATATTTGATCTAGGGACCCAATTTAAGCATCAATGTAACACAGCACCACTACCTTTGGTAAAAATTAATATACATGGCTATCATTTACAAGTGTTAAGGGAAATCACATTTATTAGAAAATACAATGAATTGTTGACTTGGAACAAATTTTACTATAATTTTTTATTTGGCAATTTCCCACTTTAAATAAATCTATAAATTTGCTAGCAGAGAACCAATAAAAAGTCATATTTTATCTTGGGTTGAAATAAAAGTAATTCATAAATAAAGCATACAGAAATTTTTTTTAAAAAGATTTACTTATCTGAGACTCAAATTCACATATTAGACACATTTCAAAATTGTACCTAATAGAACAAAAGTACAGATTTGAATATTATGTGGGGAGTTTCTTTTAGCAATAGCTTTGAATGTTCATTCCTTTGAAATATGTGTGTAGGTACCATTCTCAGGTATTAATGTTGGTTTGAGAATGCCAAGGGTGTGGAGTTTTTTCTCTTCTGACTGTGGCAGGGTGGAATCCTGCCTCCCTGGGACAGCAGCGAAGGGCAGAGCAGTGCGCATAAGAACTGGAATCCCACCCCTGAAGTGACAAACGAGCTTGGCACAGACAGGTGGCAGCCTGAGCCTTCTTTGTACACTGAAGGAAGACGAAATGCCTGGTCTTAGGTTAAAAAGCTACCCAGGAAGAACTCAGGAATGGATTCACTCCAGAGACTGCAAAACAAAGCAACAACAACAACAAAAATGAACCAAGTTGTCCTCAAAAGTTTGTGCAAGTTCTTGAAGGATGAGCCAGAGGGAAACCAGAGGGAGACATTCAGATTCCTTGGCAGAAAAGAATCTGAATGTCTTGGAACTTCAGCCACTCAAGTGGATGCTCCCAGTGTATTTAAGATGCTATTATGGACTGAATGTTTGCCGCCCCCCAAGTTAGTATGTTGAGATCTTAACCCCCGATGTGGCAGTATTAGGAGGTGAGATTTTGAAAAGTGATTAGGCCATGAGGTGGAGCTTTCATAAATGGAAATGAAAGAAAGAAATATAATTATAATTAGTGCCCTGATAAAAGAGACCCCAGGAGCTCTGCAGTTCTTTTTCTGTTATGGGGGGATACACAGACAAGACGGCAATCTGCAACCTGGAAGCGGACCTCACCCCAACTCAGCCAGGCTGGCACCCTGATCTTGGGCCTCCAGTCTCCAGAACTATGAGAGTCAATTTCTGTCTATCAGCCACCCAGTCTGTGATTTTGTTTAGCAGCCTGGACTGACTAAGACAGGTGCCTGTGGTAAACAAATGCTCACGGCAGCATCACTCACAATAACCAAAAGGGGAAAGCGACCCGAATGTCCCTCGGCCGATGAATGGATCAACCAACTGTGGTCTATGCCTACAGTGGAATATTATGTGACCATAAAAAAGAATAAAGTTCTGACAGATAGTACAACATGGATGTACCTTAAGTGAAATAGGCCAGAGAAAGACAAGGACCACATGATTTCACTCACATGTGGAATCTAATGAACAAAATAAACTAGCAAACAAAATAGAAACAGACTCATAGATAGAGAGCAGACTGATAGCTGTCAGAGGGGAGGGGGTTGGGGGCTGGGTGAAAAAGGTGATGGGATTAAGCAAAAAAGAAAGAAAGAAACTCAGACACACACAACAGCACAGTGACTACCAGAGGGAAAGGGGGTAGAAGAGGGTGAAGGCGGGATAAATGGTGATGGAAGGAGACTTGACTTGGGGTGGTGAACACACAATACAATATACAGATGGTGTGTTATAGAACTGTACACCTGAAACCTATATAATTTTATTAACCAATGTCACTGCAGTAAATTCAATAAAAAGGTTAAAAAAAGATGCACCTTGAAAATATTATACTAAATGAAAGAAGTCAGACACAAAAAACCACATATTGTGTGATTCCATGAATGTAAAATGTCCCCAGTAGACAAATGCCTAGGGACAGAAAGTAGACCGGTGATTGCCAGGGGCTGGGGCAAGGGGAGGTGGCTAGTGAATACGGAGTGTCTTTTTGGAGTGATGAAATGTTCTGTAATCAGATAGTGGTGATGGTTGCACAACTAGTGGACATGCTAAGAAACCACTGAACTGTCCATTAAAAAAAATAAACTAAGAAAAGATCCCCATAGGACATAAATCTCTTTCTGTGCTTAAAGAAAACAAGACGAAACACAAACCACTGTTAGGTCTAAAGGCAGCGGGCTCTCGCCCTGCACGGCCCTGGTGCTCCCGTGCTCGCCTCTTCCCCACACGCCACCCGGGGGGAGCCATGCCCCCGCTCGGCTGGGCCGCCCACTGCTGTCCTCTCCCCTTTCTGCCTGTCCCAATCCTTGACCCATTTTTATGTCATCGGCATCAGCCCTTCCGTTGCCGCTTCCTTCTGTCAGCCCCCCGCTCACTCCCTCCAGCATTAAGGGATCTGTGTCCCTGCATAAGCTGCACCCCGCCTTGCCCTGGAAGCCTCTGAGAGTCACACCTGGGCCTCCCACGGCAGCCCGGGGGAGTCACACCTGGGCCTCCCACGGCAGCCCGGGGGAGTCACACCTGGGCCTCCCACGGCAGCCCGGGCGAGTCACACCTGGGCCTCCCACGGCAGCCCGGGCGAGTCACACCTGGGCCTCCCACGGCAGCCCGGGCGAGTCACACCTGGACCTCCCACGGCAGCCCGGGGGAGTCACACCTGGGCCTCCCACGGCAGCCCGGGCGAGTCACACCTGGGCCTCCCACGGCAGCCCGGGGGAGTCACACCTGGGCCTCCCACGGCAGCCCGGGGGAGTCACACCTGGACCTCCCACGGCAGCCCGGGCGAGTCACACCTGGGCCTCCCACGGCAGCCCGGGCGAGTCACACCTGGGCCTCCCACGGCAGCCCGGGGGAGTCACACCTGGGCCTCCCACGGCAGCCCGGGCGAGTCACACCTGGGCCTCCCACGGCAGCCCGGGGGAGTCACACCTGGGCCTCCCACGGCAGCCCGGGCGAGTCACACCTGGACCTCCCACGGCAGCCCGGGGGAGTCACACCTGGGCCTCCCACGGCAGCCCGGGGGAGTCACACCTGGGCCTCCCACGGCAGCCCGGGCGAGTCACACCTGGGCCTCCCACGGCAGCCCGGGGGAGTCACACCTGGGCCTCCCACGGCAGCCCGGGCGAGTCACACCTGGACCTCCCACGGCAGCCCGGGGGAGTCACACCTGGGCCTCCCACGGCAGCCCGGGCGAGTCACACCTGGACCTCCCACGGCAGCCCGGGCGAGTCACACCTGGGCCTCCCACGGCAGCCCGGGGGAGTCACACCTGGACCTCCCACGGCAGCCCGGGCGAGTCACACCTGGGCCTCCCACGGCAGCCCGGGGGAGTCACACCTGGACCTCCCACGGCAGCCCGGGCGAGTCACACCTGGGCCTCCCACGGCAGCCCGGGGGAGTCACACCTGGGCCTCCCACGGCAGCCCGGGGGAGTCACACCTGGGCCTCCCACGGCAGCCCGGGCGAGTCACACCTGGGCCTCCCACGGCAGCCCGGGGGAGTCACACCTGGGCCTCCCACGGCAGCCCGGGCGAGTCACACCTGGGCCTCCCACGGCAGCCCGGGCGAGTCACACCTGGGCCTCCCACGGCAGCCCGGGGGAGTCACACCTGGGCCTCCCACGGCAGCCCGGGGGAGTCACACCTGGGCCTCCCACGGCAGCCCGGGCGAGTCACACCTGGGCCTCCCACGGCAGCCCGGGCGAGTCACACCTGGGCCTCCCACGGCAGCCCGGGGGAGTCACACCTGGGCCTCCCACGGCAGCCCGGGGGAGTCACACCTGGGCCTCCCACGGCAGCCCGGGCGAGTCACACCTGGGCCTCCCACGGCAGCCCGGGGGAGTCACACCTGGGCCTCCCACGGCAGCCCGGGGGAGTCACACCTGGGCCTCCCACGGCAGCCCGGGGGAGTCACACCTGGGCCTCCCACGGCAGCCCGGGGGAGTCACACCTGGGCCTCCCACGGCAGCCCGGGGGAGTCACACCTGGGCCTCCCACGGCAGCCCGGGGGAGTCACACCTGGGCCTCCCACGGCAGCCCGGGCGAGTCACACCTGGGCCTCCCACGGCAGCCCGGGCGAGTCACACCTGGGCCTCCCACGGCAGCCCGGGGGAGTCACACCTGGGCCTCCCACGGCAGCCCGGGGGAGTCACACCTGGGCCTCCCACGGCAGCCCGGGGGAGTCACACCTGGGCCTCCCACGGCAGCCCGGGCGAGTCACACCTGGGCCTCCCACGGCAGCCCGGGGGAGTCACACCTGGACCTCCCACGGCAGCCCGGGGGAGTCACACCTGGGCCTCCCACGGCAGCCCGGGCGAGTCACACCTGGACCTCCCACGGCAGCCCGGGGGAGTCACACCTGGGCCTCCCACGGCAGCCCGGGGGAGTCACACCTGGACCTCCCACGGCAGCCCGGGGGAGTCACACCTGGGCCTCCCACGGCAGCCCGGGGGAGTCACACCTGGGCCTCCCACGGCAGCCCGGGCGAGTCACACCTGGACCTCCCACGGCAGCCCGGGCGAGTCACACCTGGGCCTCCCACGGCAGCCCGGGGGAGTCACACTGGACCTCCCACGGCAGCCCGGGCGAGTCACACCTGGGCCTCCCACGGCAGCCCGGGGGAGTCACACCTGGACCTCCCACGGCAGCCCGGGCGAGTCACACCTGGGCCTCCCACGGCAGCCCGGGCGAGTCACACCTGGGCCTCCCACGGCAGCCCGGGGGAGTCACACCTGGGCCTCCCACGGCAGCCGGGCGCCTGCACATGAGGACAGGGGAGAGATGGGCTCCGATGCGCATGGGAAGCCGCTCTTCCGAGCACACTGGCCTGACTCTCCTTTCTGCTGCCCCTGGTTATGGGGGGTCCTTATTTCTCTCCCTGAGCCCCTTACTGTTTCTGTTCCCATGGCAGAGAGCATGGAGTCTGAGCACCATAGCCCCCCTCATGGATCACACGAACGGCCTCTGATTGATGCTCAAGTCCTAGGGCTAACTGAAAACGGGAGGTCAGTGTTATTCTGTTCTTTGAGCACTAACACCGGGCCACGACACCAGGCTATGCGGCGTCTTTCCTCCCCCGCACACGCCTCACTGTGCGCTGCCTCCACTGTAGCCAACGCACCCGAAAGCAGGGGGAAGCGGGGAGGCCCGTGGGCGGCGGCCGGGGGGCTGCGTGGAGGCGGCGCGGCCTGCCCGCCTGCCAGGCCGGGCCGCAGGAGCGCACCCCTGCTGCAAACAGCGTCTGCGACTCTGTGATGAAATGAAGAGCCTTTTATCGGCGTCGTTTACTTTTCTCACTTATTGGTTCCAACTTGGATTAAAAAGCTAAAACCAAAAGGCCTGTGAATAATTTTAGCCCAATTTACAAAGTTTAAATTTACATTTCCCTCATTGTCGAGGCAAATTATTGCAAACTGGAGCAGATATTGAGGGCTGCAGCGCATTCTCTTTAAAACACCAGGTGGATCCATTTGTAAGATGAATGGTCACTTCCTAGTTTTTTTGTATGAATTTGGGATTTTTATGCATTGAGATTGTTTTTTCAAGGAGATAAAACTTTTCTTAATAGGTATGAAGAAGTCTTTGAAAATAGCTAATTTCTTATAACAAAAGAAACAGATGTTAGTACATCCTGTGCCTTTTAGAACATAAGAGAAAATATCTATTGAGGACTTATTACGCCCCAATCATGGTAGCCACTCAATGTTTGATGTCTGAGTGAGGAAGAAAGTGGAAAGAAAGCACTCATATTCCTGCCACCTAGAGGTAACCACTATTAACTCTGTGGTATCTATTCTAGTCTTTTCTGTGCACATTTTGAGTGTCCTGCTGTTTTATAAGCTGCTGTTTTCACTTAGCAGGCGTCATGAACATTTTCCAGATCACTAGCTAGTCGCAAGGTTCTGCCTTGTTCAGCTGGGCCCAGTCTCACTGTATCCCGTGTGCGGGCCCACAGGCCTGACGGGGCGGGGGAGGGGGGATGCCCGCCGAGTTAGCCCCCCTGTGGGCTGGCACTACACGGCACTAACACTGCCCTGTCCCATCCAAAAACACGAGGCCTAGAGAGGAAACTGCACACAGCAGAGACTTCGGGAGCCAGGCTGTGGCAGAGGGTGTGTAACCCGTCACCTGTCATGCTCTACCTGCTGGGTGACATAGCTTTTCTGTTGTTTTCTTTTCTTTTTTCAGCCCCAGAAGTTCCTTGAAGCCTCTGGCCATGGGAGGAGCTGATGGCAGCTTGATTGGGCTTGTGCCAAGTATGAGGAAAGAAAAAACCCACATACACTGCCCCTTATCACTGGCCCAAGCCCCAGAGATAAAGTGGTTTCCTCCGTCACAGTGCGGCATGAATTATAGACTCAGTGTTTCCTCTGAACTCTGTGACTGAGGGAGGCAATTCCTCCCCAGCAGCACCAGGTCGGCCTTGGAGGGCCTGCAAGGGTCTCAGGCGGCAACAGGGGAGCAGGCGGCTGGGTTTTCGTCCTTCGTGTCATTATGTTGTTAAGGACACATATGGTTTCATGTGTGTTCCATACGCACAGAAGGAGTGCAACTCAAAGCTATCCCTCCAAGGTGATGTTTCCAAACAGTTTAAATTCTGTTTAAAAATGGTTTAAGTTCGAAAGGAAGCTACAATAGGTAAGTGGATCCATCTTGCTTCCTCAGTAGATTAAAGTCAGGATTTCCTTAGGCTGGGGACGCAGTGTAATAATTCTGAGTGAGAGTAAAATGTCTTGGTTACGAACATTTACCAGCTAGGTGATCATGAGCAGATTCCTTAACCTCCCTGGTGCTCAGGCTCCTCAACTATATAACGACAATAAATACAATCATGCGTCGCTTAATGATGACAATATCTTCTGAGAAAGGGGTTGTTAGGCGATTCTGTGGTGCGAACTTCATAGGGCGCACGTCCACGCGCCTGGACGGGAGAGCCTCCTGCCCACCCAGGCTGCGTGGTGTAGCCTGGTGCTCCTGGGCCGCAGCCTGGACGGCAGTGTACTGTACTGGATAGCGCAGGCAAGCGTAGCAATGGTAAGCGTTTGTGTGCCTGAGCATGTCTAGACATAGAAAAGGTATGGTAAAAATATGATATAAGATGAAAATGGTCCACCCGTGTAAAGCACTCACCACGAAAGAAGGCTGCAGGACAGGGAGCTGTGAGTCAGTGAGCAAGTGGTGGGCGAGCGCGAAGGCCCAGGACATTCCCCCCCACGACTGCAGAGTTCACAACACTGTCCCACGAGCCCTCCCCCTGCTTCCTTGCGACAGGGTCAGAAATAGAACACTGAAGCCGTCAGTGCTGCCCCGTGAATGAGAATGTGGGCTGGACTGGCTGGAGAAACTGGCTGGGTGAGGCATCGATCTCTATAAGAGTGACTGTCAGGAGGGGGTGAAAGGCGGCCTGAGGACCCGTAGAAATGAAAATCAAGAGGGAGAGATAAAGGAGCCTGGCGGGTGTCGATAATGTGGTTTTGACCACTGCATGTTGAAGCAGTGGTCAGATTCAGGAGCCCTGTGGCATTCATTTAAGTAAAGGGTGCTTAACATGGGGAGGGTGTAGAACTGAGGACTCAGCATTTTCACTTCAGATATTTGTGTTTGGTTCCATTGACCTATGGGGAGCAAAGGGCTCTCTCTGGCGTTGAACTGATGGAAGAAATAAAACTGATCTATGCTTTATCTCATTACAAGCTAAAAATATTTCCAAAGCACAGGGACAGGCTGGACCCACACTACTCAGAAAGCTTTTACTCAAGCGGCAGTGGCACTTACTACTTGTTAAGGTAGCTCCTGTGGACCTGTGTTCTTGTACCGGATCTTAGGTCCTCAACAAGGAATCTACAGCACATTAGATTTCTGACTATGTAGCACTGGGGAACAGGCTCCCCTGTGCTGACAGGTCGGTGGCTAACTGACTGGGTTGTGAGCTGTGCACTCAAAATTGAGGTGCTGTGAGTGGGAGGGAATCTATTGCCAAGACCCACGGATATTCTCCCATCAGAGATTTAAAAATCCTCTTAAGCCACATATCTTTAGATTTCTTACAGGAAATTAATCTTATGGGACCACTGTCATACATGCGGTTTGTCGTTGCCAAAATATCATTATGTGATGCATGACTATGCAAGTCTACATTCTGTTTCAAAGGGGATGTGTCCAAATTGCATTATGCAATATACACAAGCACTTAGCCCAGTGCCAAGTTCACCATAATCACTCCATGAATATTAAATATTTTTACTGTCATTGCAATTGAGCTACTTGTCTTGTATAACGGTAAGTGATGGGTGTCTTATTGTGATCTTGGGTTTAACCTCAGGGTCTTCACCTTCTAGATAAAAATATGCAGACTACACTCATTGAACCAGGGAATATAATAAATATATTGCTCTTACTGTACCTCCATTTTTAGGAAGTAGAGTGGGAGAGGGAGAGAGGAGTTTCATTGAAGTACTTTGGCTAAAAAGAAAAGAAAAACAATTGATGAGGTAATTGAGATCAGCCCAATGTTACTTATCAACTGATTTACTTTTGTTTGACAATAATGGTAAATTCTGAGGCTTAAACATAATTTAAAAACTATCCATGGTGCCTGGCTGGTGGCTCAGTGGGTTAGAGCTTCGTCCAGTGCACTAGATGGCTGTGCACTAGATGGCTGTGGGTTCGATTCCCCTTCAAGCATAAGTACCTGGTTTGCGGGTTTGATCTGCAGGAGGCAGCTGATCGATGTTTCTATCTCTCTCACATCGATCGAGCTCTCTCTTTCTCTTTCTCTCTTTCCCACTCCCACTCTCTCTAAAATCAATGGGAGAAAAATACCTTCAAAAAGAGAACTATCCGTGGCTTCCGGAGGGTTTACTTTACCACTTTATGTTACCCCAGTAACTCAAAATGGTTTGCCCCAAAGCTGCTGCCACCAGCAGCAGAGATGGAAATTCAGCGTAGTTGTTGCTGACATGTTTTTCCCCCATCGCCTTGGAACACATGGGTCTACTGTGGTCCAGCCACCTGACACTCTGTTCACACCAACCCTACAACTTCTCCTTTTGCCTCGGACCTTCACGGGCCCAGGCTGGTCTCAGTGTTGCTGTGGCTTGGCAACTTTGCGCTAGTAGATGCAAACTGCCCATGCGGCAAGGACGGGAGTCTGCCAGGCTCTGGCCTTCTTGGAGCTGCCAGAAGAAACCTGAGAGCTGTGGTCCATATTCATTCAGTCCTCACTTTCCTTCTTAGTGGATTCAAAGTCACAGAAAACAAAGCAAGAGTCATTCTGCTTAGTAAACACTGGTCACTACCTTTATTGGAACTCATCAAGAATATGCCTGCCAACTGTCAAAGTCGGGAATTATTTGGTGAAATTTCAGAATCTCTTATCAAGAGTGAGTTGCTTTCACTCTCTTCCAAACTTCCTTCCTTGCCGTCACCAAAACTAAACCAAAACAAAGAGCCTACTTGCATAAACGCATCTGTCCTGTTCATAAGGGTATCCCAAAAATATGATGAGCTTACCCTGGAAATCCAGCTAAGCACACCTCCTCTCAGTACATCTGTCCTCACTTTTTCCTTCATTCCTTTCACCTTCCTTCAAAGCCTTCCTCCCTCCCTGCCTCCCTGCCTCCCTCCCTCCTTCCTTCCTTCCTCTTTCTTTTTCCCCTTTTGGCCCACCTTGACCTTTTTGATATTATTTAGGTTCATGGGATTAACCCATGCCAAGCATTTTGTGAGATTCTTGCCCAGTCTATGTACATCAGTGTTTCATCTCTATGCTCAGTATTTTCTTTGAATTGTTCACTATTGGCTGCTTTTACAGACAGATACACTGCGTATGTTCCAGTTCAAACTGTTTGAAGTGTAGTGCAGATGTCTTCTTAAGTTAGATTATCCATAACTAACCACTGAAATTGTGCCTAATTACAGATGAGGTGAAATATCTTGTTTAACATCCATTGTACAGCATTAATTATATCTGCTTGAAAATATCTCAGTTAGGACTTGAGAAAAAAATTTAACTGTGGAACTAGACTCAATAGCTATAGCAATTATACTCCAGATGTATCCTGGCCCCATTTTATTTCATTGCTTTGAAGTATATGCATCAGTTTTTATAATTTCCCCAAATCTAATCAATGATATGGAACCTATCTGTCTGTCTGTGTTTTCATTGATAGTTCTTTATCTAATGGCCCCTGTTCTCACTGGGCTCCTCAGCTCACCAAAACTTTTTCTCATCATAGCCAAGTGCTCAACTATGCTTGAACTGAACTTATATTTTAAGTCCTAGGGCTAATTGTTAGCATAAATTTTTCATCATTCTTTTAATATCATGAGCTCTATCAATAGAATTAGTTAAGGGCTGAAGAATCAGTTAAATAAATAAAATTTTACTTATGAATATTCAGAGCAGCTGAAACTTCATAAGGCATCTTTGAATAAACTTGAAAAGGAGCTTTTCTCCAGGGAACTCTGTCTTCCTCTGCCTGCACCCAGTGCACAGGTTTTTCGGCCAGTGGAGCACAGGCTAGATGTGAGCGCCCGCTGGCCCAGGCACTCTGTACAGCCACACCCAGGAGCAGTTTAATTTACAAAGCTATTGATCTTTAGTGTGTTCTGGCCAATTAATATGCATTTCCTTGGACCAGGCCCAGAAAAGGGCATTCTGACCAGATGATAATGACAGGTATTATCAAAATAACAATGGGTCAGGGGAAATAGTAGAGCCGTGAGTTAGCCAAATTCACAAGGATATCTGAAAGAGTAAAACCAAAACTAAATGACCTCCTTCTGGGGTGAAGGCCAATTGGGTGTAGGCACATTTGATTGTGTCTTATATTAGTTTCATGGGGCTTCTTTTCTTGACCACTTTCTTTAAAAATGTTCTTCATGAAGATATAAATTGATAAAGTCACCATGTGGTTTGGAAGTGCCTATCAGCAATTTGAAAGTGCAAATCTTTGACCTAGCAATTTCATTCTAGGAGTCTATCCTAAAGAAATACTCACACATACCCGTGAAGAGTACAGGGTTGCAGCAATGTCTCCAATAACAAAAATGTGGAGACTACACAAAAATTCATCAATACTGGGTCAGTTAACAGATTGTGGTATGCCCATATTATGGAATATAATGTAGCCATTCAATAAAAATAGTGAGAATTTTATTTGAATTTGATAAAATATAAAAGCAAGTTGCAGATGGGCCTAATTAGGGGGGAAACATACAAAATTACAAATTTTCATGATAAGAATGTTGCTACATGATAATCATAATTTTAGTATAAACTACATAACCATAGTATATGAATTGCCATTTTGTTGCAAATAACTATCATCTGGCATTCTGGTATTGACACGTAATACAGACAACCATCATACCAGAATGTAACTAAATATTTTATAGGGACACATATTGCCTGCTTTGAATTTTAATGCAGAAAAAAAAAATTTATAACATGTTATCTCTTTGGATTATATCTTTAAGGAAAATTCTAAGTAACAAAATAATCAAATTAAAACAAGAATTTAAACATTTTGTGGCTCTAAATATACATTGCTAATTTTCTTTACAAAAAAAAAAAAATTGTAATGTTATTGCCACAAAAAGCGTATTGGTCTTACTCCATATCTTGTTAGCATTGGTATTAATATTTTTAGTGTTTTAACTTACCTTTATTGTTGGAAGTATTGCAAATGTCCCCTTTTTTTCCTCATTGACCCCTTCCACCCATCCCCTGCCCCAGGCATTCTCCACACTATTGTAAGTATCCATGGGCTATGCATATATGCATATAAAGTCTTAGGATAATCTCTCCCCACCCGCCCTCCCACCCCCACCTTCTCTCTGAGATCCCTCAGTCTGTTTCATGCTTCTGTGTCTCTGGATCTGTTTTGTTCATTGGTTTATTTTGTTCATTAGATTCCACATATTAGTGAGATCAGGTGACACTCATCTTTCTCTGGCTGGCTTATTTCACTTAGCATAATACTCTCCAGGTCCCTCCATGCTGTCTCAAAGGGTAAGGGATCCTTCTTTTTTATAGCTGCATAGTATTCCATGGTGTAAATGTCCAAGAAGATGCTTGATATCATTTCAATCTTATTGAACTTGTAGAGACTTGTTTTGTGTCCTAACATGTGATCTATCTTTGAGAATGTCCCATGTGCACTTGAGGAGAATGCATATTCTGCAGCTTTGGGGTGAAATGTTCTGTAAATGTCAATTAAATCTATTTAGGCATTCGTTTTTTAAACTATTTTGGCAAAAGAATAATAACAGTTCTTGAATAAATTATAAATTTGGACATTTCCTTTGTGTTTATTAATTACATTAGTGAATTGACTTTCCAGATCCATTTATTTAATTAACAATGTTTTTCATTAATAACCATAATAGTGAGCACTTACTGTTTATCAAATGACACTGTTCTAAGTACTATGCAGACACACCACATATTTTTTCTTTATAATTTATTTTGTTTTTTAATTTATTTTTTTATTGTTGGCAGTGTTACAGATGTCCCCTATTTCTCCCCCTTTGCTTCCCTCCACCCAGCCCCTTACCCACCCTAGGCCTTCACCACACTATCGTCTGTGTCCATGGTCTATGTCTATATGTATATATGTTCTTTGTTAATCTTTTCCCATCCCCACTACCCCCCTCCCCTCTGAGATCTGCCAGTCTGATCCATGTATCCACGCCTCTGGATCTATTTTGTTCTTCAGTTTATTTTGTGCATTAGATTCCACATATAAGTGAGATCATGTGATATATGTCTTTCTCTGACTGGCTTTTGTTGCTTAGCATAATAATTTCCATGTCCCTCCATGCTGTCTCACAGGGTACGAGATCCTTCTTTTTTATAGCCACATAGTATTCCACGGTGTGACTGTCCCACAGCTTTTTTATTTACTCATCTACTGATGGGCACTTGGGCTGTTTCCAGATCTTAGCTATTGTAAATTGCTCTGCAATGAACATAGGGGTGCACATGTTCTTTCTGATTAGTGTTTCAGGATTCTTAGGATGTATTCCTAGAAGTGGGATCACTGGGTCATAGGCAGCTCCATTTTTAATTTTTTGAGGAACCTCCATACTGCTTTCCATAGTGGCTGCACCAGTCTGCATTCCCACCAGCAGTACACTAGGGTTCCCCTTTCTCCACACCCTCGCCAGCACTTGTTTGTTGATTTATTTTATTATTTTTTTTAATTTTTAATTTTTATTTTTGTTTAAAATATTACAGATGTCCCTTTTTCTCCCCAATGACCCATTCCACCCCATCCCATCCCCCTCCCCAGTCCCTCTCCCCACCATGTCCGTGTCCTTGGGTTGTGCATATATGCACATAAATTCTTTGGTTACTCTCTCCCCCTCCACCCACCAGCCCTCCTCCATCCCTCTGACATTCGTCAGTCTCATCTATGCTTCCATGTGATTGAATCTATTCTGTTCATCAGTTTATTAAGTTCTTTATATTCCACATATAAGTGAGACCATGTGATGTTTGTCTTTCTCTGCCTGGCTTATTTCACTTAGCATAATATTCTCCAGGTCCATCCATACTGTCCCGAAGGGTACGAGATCCTTCTTCTTTACAGCTGCGTAGTTTTCCATGGTGTGAATGTCCCACAGCTTTTTTATCCACTCAGCTACTGATGGGCGCTTGGGCTGTTTCCAGATCTTAGCTGTTGTAAACTGTGCTGCTATGAACATCGGGGTGCATATATTCTTTCTGATTAGTGTTTCAGGATTCTTAGGATACATTCCTAGGAGTGGAATCACTGGGTCAAAAGGCAGCTCCATGTCTAATTTTTTAAGGAAACTCCATACTGTTTTCCACAGTGGCTGCACCAGTCTGCATTCCCACCAGCAGTGCACCAGGGTCCCCTTTCCCCACACCCTCGCCAGCACGAGTCATTTGTTTATTTGTTGATGGAGCCATTCTGACAGGTGTGAGGTGATACTTCATTGTGGTTTTAATTGGCATCTCTCTGATGATTAGTGATGTCGAGCATTTTCTCATGTGTCTCTTGGCCATCTGTATGTCCTCTTTGGAGAAGTGTCTATTCAGGTCCTTTGCCCATTTCTTAATTGGGTTGTTTGTCTTCCTCTTGCTGAGTGCTATGAGTTCTTTGTACACTTTGGAAACTAGCCCCTTATCAGACACATCCTTGGCAAATATGTTTTCCCAGACCATGGGGTTCCTTTGTATTTTGAGGCTGTTTTCTTTTGCTGTGCAGAAGCTTTTTAGTTTGATGTAGTCCCATTTGTTAATTTTTTCTTTTGTTTCTCTTGCCCTAGGAGATGTATCAGTGAAAATTCCACTACATGGGATGTCTGTGACTTTACTGCCTATGTTTCTTCCAGGATTTTTATGGTTCGGTGACTTACATTTAAGTCTTTTATCCATTTTGAGTTTATTTTTGTGTATGGTGAAAGCTGGTGGTCTAGTTTCATTTTTTTGCATGTATCTGTCCAATTTTCCCAGCACCACTTATTGAAGAGACTGTCTTTACTCCATTGGATACTCTTGCCTCCTTTGTCAAATATTAACTGACCATAATGGCGTGGGTCTGTTTCTGGGGTCTCTGTTCTGTTCCATTGATGTTGATTTATTGATGGAGCCATTCTGGCTGGTGTGAAGTGATGCCTCATTATACTTTTAGTTCACATCTCTCTGATGATTAGTGACCTTGACCATTTTTTCATTTGTCTGTTGGCCATCTGTATGTCCTCTCTGGGGAAGTGTCTATTCAGGTCCTTTGCCCATTTTTTAATTGGATTGTTTTTCGTTCTGGTGTTGAGTTGTATGCGTTCTTTATATATTTTAGAAATTAACCCCTTATTAGATATATCATTGGCAAATACGTTCTCCCATACAGTGAGCTCCTTTTTCATTTTGAGGCTGTTTTCTTTTACTTTGCAGAAGCTTTTTAGTTTGATGGAGTCCCATTTGTTTATTTTTTCCTCTGTTTCTCTTGCCCTCAATGTATGGGTGAAAATCCTACTACGAGAGATGTCTGAGATTTTACTGCCTATGTTTTCCTCTAGGATTTTTATGGTTTGTTGACTTACATTTAAGTCTTCTATCCATTTTATCCTATGTACGGTGTAAGTTGTTGTCTAGTTTCATTCCACTGCATGTACCTGTCCAATTTTCCCAACACCATTTATTGAAGAGACTGTCTTTACCCCGTTGTATGCTCTTGCTCCTTTGTCAAATGTTAATTGACATCACATTTTAACCTCACAAACCCCCACTAAGTATTACTATTGCCACCATTTTACAAATAAAGAAACTGAGACCCAGATATATCCACAATATAGGAAGCCTAACATCAAAGCTGAGACTCTTGTTTTGACCACACTATATGTCCTCATATAAATGTGTTAAAATTAAAATATCATCCCTTTATCTGTCATACCTGTTCAAAGTATTTTCCCAATGTGTTGTGATTTTTTGTGTTCTTGTGCTTTCACGTGCAGACCATACCAATGTTCTTATAATCAACTGAATTTGTTTTTATCTTTGTTTTTTTCTATCATTTCTAAGCTTACAAAGGTATCCTTACTCCAGAGATGTGAGAAATTTTCAAACCCATTTCCTTCATGTTTGTATGTAATATGTATGAATGTATGTATGTTTTTGTATTGAATATATATGTAGGAGTACATATACACAATTTTTTTTAACTCATGTGGACATTATCTTGGTCTACAATATGAGGCATTTGCAACTTTTTTTCTGACCCTGACACTGTTGCCAGGCAGAGAAGTACTCTGACAATGTCCAGATGAGATACAGAGCCACCAGGGTTTAAATCTTTGACTTACTTTTGCTTCAAGCGAAATGATTAAGCCAAGATTATGTAACCCAAGTCCCAATGAGTCATTCCAAACCCTTGAATCATTCTGACAGACCTGACAAAACTTCTGCTGAATTACTGCCATGGAGGATTCTTTGCATGACTGGTTGAACGTTGGATGTCTGCAAGCCGGATGATTTATAGCTCTTCATCATCTAGGCATGTGTCTGACCCAGTGGGCTCACCCATTTCATTACCAAAGGGAAGAAATATCCTAGGTATTTAATTGGTACATCCCAAATGGTTTTAAAGTGTAGGTCAGTAGAGCAGTGCATATAGTATCCTACCTCTGGATGGGGGAAATATATTTTTCCATATGTAGAAAATGATAGACAGATATGGAAGATATTGAGATATGAATATAATCATAGCTATAGGTAGACACAGACATAGGCATAAATAGAGAGAGATATGTAGAAGTATACACACACAAAACTGGTCAGAGAGGTTGGAAAACTGGTCAGAGAGGTTGACTCTGGGTAAGAGAACAGGGAGGCTAAGGGTGGTAGGAATGACTGAGATATATCACTACTTGTCCTTATGTAAGTTTTTTTTAAGATTTTTTAAAACTTATTTTTCAATTACAGTTGACATACAAAATTATATTAGGTTTTGGTGTACAACACAGTGATTAAACATTTATATACCTTAAGAAGTTATCCCAATAATTATAGCACCCATCTGGAATCAGACATAGCTATTATAACTTGTTGACTGTTCCCTATGCAGTGCTTTACATCCCGTGACTATTTTAATAATTACTGATTTGTACTTAATCCCCTTCAGCTTTTTCACCCGGCCTCCAAACCCCCCTCCCCTCTGATGACCAACTGCTCTCGGTATGAGTTTATTTATGTTTTGTTTTCTTATTTATTTGGGGTTTTTTTTAGATTTCACAGATAAGTGAAATCACATGGTGTTTGTCTCTCTCTGTCTGACTTAATTCACTTAGAACAGTACCCTTTAGGTCCATCCATGTTGTCAAAAATGGCAAGATCTGCCCTGGCTGGTTTGGCTCACTGGTTAGAGTGTCCACCTGGGGCCTGCAGGGTCCCAGCTTCAATTCCGACCAAGTACCAGGGGCACGTTCCTCAGCCGCAATCTCAATTCCTGACCCCAGTCCCCTGGCCCCAGTCGGCAATGGAAAAAATACCCTCTGGTGAGGATTAAAAAATGGCAAGATTTCATTTTTTATTACATATATGTAGCACCTCTTCTTTATCCATTTGTCTAACAATGGACATTTGGGCTGCTTCCATATCCCAGCTATTATAAATAGTGCTGCATTGAACATAGGGGTGCGTAAATCATTTTGAATTAGAGTTTGGGGTTTCTTTGAATAAATACCTAGAAGTGGAATTGCTGAATCACATGGAAGTTCTAGTTTTAATTTTTTTTAGGAATTCCCTGCACCAGTTTACAATTATACCCATAGTGCAAGAAGGTTCCCTTTTCTCCACACCCTCACCAACACTTGCTATTTATTGATTTATTGATGGTAGTCATTCTGACAAGTATGAGGTGATTCTTGTGGTTTTAATTTGCATTTCACTGATGATTAGTGATGTTAAGCATCTTTTTATATATCTATTGACCATCTATATGTCCTCTTGGGAGAAATGTCTATTCAGGTCCTTTGCCCATTTTTTAATTGGATCGTTTGTTTTTTGAAGTTAAGTTGTATGAGTCCCTTATACATTTTGAATATTAACCTTTTATCTAATATATCATTGGTGAATATCTTCTCCCATTCAGTAGGTTGTCTTTTTGTTTTGTTGATAATTTCATCTGCTGTGTAAAAACTTTTTAGTTTGATGTAGTACCATTTGTTTATTTTTTTGTTTATTTGTTTGTTCATTTGTTTGTTTCCCTTGCCTGGGGAGACAGAGAAAAAAAATATTGCTAACAGTGATATCAAAGAGTTTATGGCCTATGTTTTCTCCTAGGAGTTTTATGGTTTCAAGTCTTACATTTAAGTCTTTAATCCATTTTGAATTTATTTTTGTGTAAAGTATAAGAAAGTGGTCTAGTTTAATTTTATTGCATGTTTCCAGTTTTCCCACCACCATTTATTTAAAAGACTGTCTTTACCCCATTGTATGTTCTTGTCTCTTTTGTCACAGATGAATTGACCAAGTAGGTGTGGATTTATTTCTGGGCTCTCTGTTCTGTTCCATTGATCTATGTGTCTGTTTTTATGCCAGTCACTCTGTTTTGATCACTGTAGTCTTGTAGTATAGTTTGATATCAGGTTGCGTGATACCTTCGACTTTGTTCTTTCTTAAGATCATGTTGGCTATTTGGAGTCTTTTGTGGTTCCATATAAATTTTAGGATTATTTGTTCTAGTTCCGTGAAAAATGCCATTGGGATTTTGATAGACATTGAACCTGTAGATTGTTTGGGTGGTATCAACATTTTCACAGTGTTAGTTTTTCCTCTCCATGAGCACAGTATAGCTTTCCATTTATTTGTATCTTCTTTTTAAAAAAAAAAATTAAAAATTATTTTTTCCATCACCATTTATGCCTTCTTCCACCTCTACCTTCCCCCAAACACCGCACGCCCCCACCAGAGCTGTCAGCCTGCTCTCTATCTATGAGCCTGTCTTTAATTTGCTTGTTAGTTCAGTTTGTTCTTTAGATTCCACATATGAGTAAAATCCTATGATACCTGTCTTTTCTCTGACTGGCTTATTCCACTTAGCATAATGCTCTCCAGCTCCATCCAGGCTGTTGCAAAGGGTAAAGTTTTCTTTCTTTTTATGGAACAATAGTATTCCATTGTGTAAATGCACCACAGTTTGTCAGAATGGCTCCCATCAATAAATCAACAAACAACAAGTGCTGATGAGGATGTGGAGAAAAGAGAACCCTAATACCCTGTAGCCCCTGTGGAAAACAGCATGGAGTTACCTCAAAAAATTAAGACTGGAACTGCTTTATGACCCAGTGATTTCACTTTTGGGAATTTATCTGAAGGAACTGGAGACACCCATCAGAAAGAATATGTGCACCCCTATGTTCATTGCAGCATACTGTATTGTAAATACAATAGGCAAGATCTGGAAGCAGCCCAAGTGCCCATCAGCCCTACTGAAGACTGGATAAAAAAGCTGTATCTTCTTCAATTAATTTCTTCAATGTGTTATAGATTTCTGAGTACACAAGTCTTTTTAAAAATATATCTTTATTGATTTCAGAGAGGAAAAGAGAGGGATAGAAAGATAGAAACATCAATGATGAGAGAGTCATTGATCGGCTGCCTCCTGCACGCCCCCGACCGGGGATCGAGCCCGAAACCCTGGCATGTGCCCTGACTGGGAATCGAACCCTGATCGCCTGGATCCTAGGTCGACGCTCAACCACTGAGCCACGCCCGGCCAGGCTGAGTACACAACTCTTTAACTTTCTTGGTTAAATTTGTTCTTAGGTTTCCCATTCTTTTTGATGCAATTGAAAATGGGATTGTTCTCTTAATTTCTCTTTCTGGTAGTTCACTATTAGTGTATAAAAATGCAACCAATTCCTGAATATTAATTTTGTATCCTGTTACTTTACTGAATTCATTTATTACTTCTAGTAGGTTTTTTGGTGGAATCTTTAGAGTTTCTTTTATATATAGTATCATGTCATCTATAAATAATAACAGTTTTACTTCTTTCTTTCCTATTTAGATATTTTTAATTTCCTTTTCTTCTTGTTTGTTTGGTTGTGTGGCTAGAACTTTCAATACTATGTTGAATAAAAGTGGTGAAACTGTATGTACATTCTTGTCTTGTTCCTGATCTTAAAGAAAAAGCTTTCAGCTATCACCTTTGAGTACAATGTTACCTATGAATTTGTTATATATAGTCTTTATTATGGTGAGGTATGTTCCCTGTATCACCACTTTGTTGAGAGTTTTTATCATGAATAAATGTTGGATTTTGTCAAATACTTTTTCTGCATCTATTGATATGATCACATGATTTTTTTACTTCATTTTGTTTATGCGGCATGTCATGTTAATTGTTTTGTGGATATTGAACCAACCTTGCATCCCAGAAATAAATCCCATTTGATCATGGTGAATGATCTTTTTCATGTATTGTTGAATTTGGTTTACTAAAATTTTTTGAGGATTCATTAAGAATAGTGACCTATAATTTTCTCTCTCTTTTTTTGTAGTGTCAGTGTCTGGTTTTTGGTATCAGGGTAATACTGGCCTTAAAAAATGAATTTGGGAGCCTTCCTTTCTCTTCAATTTTTCAAAATAGTTTGAGAAGGATAGGTGTTAATGCTTCTTTAAATGTTTGGTAAAATTCACCTGTGAAATCATCTGGTCTAGGACTTTTGTTTGTTGGGAGTTTTTCTTTCTTTCTTCTTTTTTTTAATCTTCACCTGAGGATATTTTTTCCATTGATTTTTAGAGAGAGTGGAAGTGAGGAAGGGAGAGAAAGAGAGAGAAACTTCGATGTGAGAGAGACACATCGATTGGTTGCCTTCCGCACACCACAGGAACGAATCTGCAACCCATGTGTGTGCCCTTGACCCGGAATAGAACCCACAACCATTCGGTGTGTGGGCCGATGCTCTTCCACTGAACTATACTGGCCAGGGCTGTTGGGAGTTTTTCAATTACTGATTTGATTATTTTTATAAATGAATGTTTGTTTTTTATGTTTTTTAAATGATGTTTTAGAGAGAGAGGGAGGGAAAAGGATAGAGAAATAGAAACATTGATGAGAGAGAAACATCATCGATTGGCTGCCTCCTGCACGCCCCCTACCAAAGATTGAGCCCTCAACCCCGGACATGTGCCTTGACCAGGAATCAAACCAGGGACCTCTTTGTTCATGGGTTGACGCTCAACCTTGAGCCACACTGGCCGGGCACGGATTTAATTTTGTTAGTAGTTTTTGGTCTGTTCAGACTTTCTGTTTTTCTTCTTGATTCAGTCTTTGGAAGGTTGTATGTTTCTAGGAGTTTATCTATTTTCTCCAGCTTGTCCAGCTTGTTGGAATATAATTGTTCATAGTGTTTTCTTATAATCCTTTGTATTTCTGTGTTATTAGTTGTCACTTCTCTTTCATTTCTAAAATATTTATTTGGGACTTCTCTCTTTTTTTTTTTTTTTTTTTTTGATCAGTCTGGTTAAAGTTTATCTTTTGTTTATATTTTCAAAGAACCAGCTCTTGGTGTTATTAATATTTTGTATTTTTTTAGACTCTATTTTGTTTATTTCTACTCTTATCTTTATTATTTTCTTTATTCTACTCACTTTGAGCTTTGTTTGTTCTTCTTTTCCTAGTTCATTTTGGTGTAAGTTTACATTGTTTATTTGATATTTTTCTTGTTTCTGGAGGTAGTCCTGAGTTGCTGTGGATTTCCCTCTTAGAACAGCTTTGGCTGTGTCCCAGAGATTTTTGGATCATTGTGTTTTTGTTTTTATTTGTCTCAGGTGTCTTTTGATTTATTCCTTGATCTCATTGCTAACCCATTCATTTTTTAGTAGTGTGTTTTTATCCTCCATGTGTTTGTGTGTTTTTCAATTTTCTTCTTATAATTGATTTCTAGGTTTATACCATTGTGATCAGAGTATTTGCTTGACATGGTTTCAGTCTTTTTAAATTTATTGAGACTTATTTTGTGGCCTCACATGTGGTCCATCCTGAAAAATGTTCCATGTGTACTTGAAAAGAATGTATATTCTGCCACTTCAGGTGAAATGCTCTAAAATATCAATTAAGTCCATCTAGTCTTAAATGTTATTTAAGGCCACTGTTTCCTTGTTGATTTTTAGTCTAAATGATCTACCTATTTATGTTAATGTAGTGTTAAAGTCCCCTACTATTATTGTTTTACTGTTATCTCCCCTTATATGTCAATATTTGCTTTATATATTCAGGTTCTCCTACATTGAATAGGTGTTTATGAGAGTTATAACCCTTTATCATTATAAAATCCTTTTTTCTCATTAAACAGCCTTAGTTTCAAAGTCTATTTCATCTGATACAAGTATTGCTACCCCTGCTTTTTAAAATTTCCATTTGCATGAAATATTTTTTCCCATCCCTTTACTTTTCATCTGTCTGTGTCTTTCCCATCTGAAGTGGGTCTTGTTATTTTTCTTAATTTAGCCACCCAATGTCTTTTAATTGGAACATTTAGTCCATTTACATTTAAGTTATTGCAATTTAATTAATTGTTTTCTGATTGTTCTTGTAGTTCTTTTCTGTTCTTTTCTCATTCTCTTGCTCTTTTCTCTTGTATACTGATGACTTTCTATTGTGTTATGATTGGGTCCCTTTCTCTTTGATTTTTTGTATATCTCTTATAAATTTTTAGCTTGTGGTTACCAAGTGCTTCATATATACCTAGCTATGTTTATAGCAGTCTATTTTAAGCTGATGTTCACTAAAATCTGACACATTCTAAAGTCACTACAATTTTTACTTGCCCCTCCATTTTTATGTTTTTGTCAATCTTTTTTACTTCTTGTGTGTGTGTGTGTGTGTGTGCATATCCCTTAGTTTATTGTTGTAATTATACATGATCTTCCTACTTTTGTCTTTCAGTCTTTGTACTAGCTTTATAGTTGTTTGATACACACTGCTTTTACTAAGTGTTTGCCCTTGGCAATGAGAAGTTTATTCTTTCCTATATTTTCTTATTCATATTTTTGATCTTTTCTTTTCTTCTTAAGGAAGTCCCTTTAACATTTCTTGTGATACTGGTTTGGTGGTGATTAACTTTTTTAGCTTTGTCTTGTCTGGGAAACTATCTCTCCTTCATTTCTAAATGATAGCCTTGCTGAGTTGAGCAATCTTTATTGTAGGTTCTTGCTTTTCATCACTTTGAATATTTCATGCCAATCCCTTCTGGCCTGCAAAGTCTTTGTTGAGAAATCAGCTGACAGTCTTATGGGAGCAGTCTTGTATGTTACTAACTGCTTTTCTCTTGCTACTTTTATGATTCTCTCTTTTTCTTTAATTTTTCGCATTTTAATTATGATGTCTTGGTGTGGGCCTCTTTGGGTTCATCTTGTTTGGAACTCTCTGCACTTTTTGGACTTGTATGTCTATTTCTTTTACCAGGTCAAAGAAGTTTTTCATCATTATTTCTTCAAATAGGTTTTCAATCTGAAATTCATTGAACATCCTTATGACCAATGTTTTGAACTTTGTATCTGGTAGATTTCTTATCTCTATTTCATTTAGTTCTTTCTCTAAAGTTTTATCCCATTCTTTCATTTGCTACAAGTGTCTTCGTCTCCCCATTTTGGCGGTCTCCCTGTGTTTAATTCTATATATTAAGCATATCTGCTACATCTCACAGTCTTGACAGAGTGGCCTCATGTAGAAGGTGTCCTGTGGGGCCCAGTGGCACTGTCTTCCTGGTTACCTGAGCTAAGCGCTCCAGAGGTGTCCCCTATGTGGGTTGTATGTGTCCTGTTGTAGCTGAGCCTCAATTGTTGATGGCATATCAGTAGGCTGGGTTGACCCTCAGGCTGACTGGCTTTGATGGCTGGCCATGACTACAGCTGATGAGCTGTTGTGCAGGGGCTGACCTCATGGAGTAAGAGTTGCTTTAGTGGGGCTTTGGTGCCAGCTGAGTCTACCCTTCAAGTGCTTCATTTTTGAAGCTGGTTAAATGGTGCTCTGATGTGGTCTGCAGCTGGCCACAAGATGTGTTGGTTCTGCCTGGCTGGGCATGGCTCAGCAGTTGAGCGTCAACCTGGGATCCAGGAGATCGGGGTTTGATTCCCAGTCAGGGCACATGCCCGGGTTGTGGGCTCAATCAGTGACTCTCTCATCATTGATGTTTCGATCTCTCTCTCTCCCTCTCCTTCCCTCTCTCTGAAATCAATAAAGATATATTTTTTAAAAAAAGAAAAAAAAAAAAAGATGTGTTGGTTCTACAGCCTCTTGGGAGGTGCTTCCATGCAGGCCAACGTCAGATACCACTTGCACTAGACTTGGGGTCTCTTGGTAAGAGCTACAAAATCATCTACAGTTGATTGCCACTTGTGCTGAGCCTGGAGGTGCCTGGGAGAGGTTATGCTGCTACTTGTGCTATGTTTGGGCCCCTTTGGAGGGCACCACCATGTGAGCTCAGGCCAGTTGCCACTTGTGCTGTGCTTGTGGCCACTTCATTTTGCTTTTTAAATATTTTTTTATTGATTTTTAGAGAGAGAGGGAGGGAGAGGGAGAGAAAGGGAGAGAAACATCGATGTGAGAGTGAAACATCAATCAGTTGCCTGCTGCACGACCCCCCCCCCATGAGGGATGGATGCCACAACCTGGGCATGTGCTCTGACCGGGAATCGAATCAGCAACTTTTTTGTGCCTGCAATGACACCCAACCAACTGAGCCACACCAACCAGGGCTTGTGGCCACTTAGCTTAAGCTATGTTCCAGGCCTAGACTGGAAACTTGGGACCACCTGATGGGTATTATAATTTAAGTTGAGACTAGTTACCACTTGTGCTGGTCTATTTAACAAGAGTTACAAGGCACACCAAGGTCAGTGCTGCTTATTTGTGGTTTGTAGGCCTCTGAGAGATTTGGGGAAAGTCCACAGCATAAGCCGATGCAAGCCACTTGTATGGAGGAACCTCTGGAAGAGGATCGGGCCAGGCAGTGAGTTGGGTGCTACAGGGAATCACCAGGACAAGGGCAATAGTGTTAGCTAGGTTAATGGAGAGCACTGATATTTTTAATATTTTTTATTGATTTTAGAGAGAGAGGAAGGGAGAGAGAGAGATAGAAAAGAAACATCGACCAGAGAGAAACATTGATCGGCTGCCTCCTGCATGCCTCTTACTGGGGATCGAGCCCACAACCTGGGCATGTGCCCTGACCAGGAATAGAACTGATCACCTCTCGGTGCACGGGTCAATGCTCAACCATTAAGCCACACTGTCTGGGCTAGAGAGCATCGATTTGGCACCCACCTGCACTGGGCCAGGTGGGTGGGAGGAGAGTCCCACAAAGAAACAATGGCATGGAACCTGTCAGCCTTTCCATCCCCAGAGAGTGTTGCTCCCACTCCTGCTCCTCCAGCCCTCACCCTGCACTTTGTTTCTGCTCCTGTGCCCCTGGCGCTTTTCATGCCGCTGTCCCTGTGCTGGAGCTTGGAGTGAGTGCGTCTGTGCACCAGAGTCTCTGCATGGGCCCCTTAAGAGGTTTGTCTCAGTCTCCAGCAGACCCCTGTGAGATCCCTGCTGGTTTTCACAGCCAGATGGCAGATGGCACAGAGACTCCTCTTCCAGGCACTGGTACCCAGGGCCCAGGATCCAGGTGTGGGGCTCGGGCCCTCCCTTTTTAGGGGGACTTCAGCAGCTGAGATATCTCTCCCAATTCTTAATTGCTACATTGTCAGTGTGCAACATGTCCTTTCCTTGTCTCCACCCCTCCTGCCAGTCTTGTTACGGCTTCTTCTTTATATCCTTAGTTATAGGAATTCTGTTCAGCTAGTCTTCAGGTGGTTAGCAGCGATGGTTGTTCTGTAATTTAGTTGTAAATTTGATGTGGTTTTGGGAGAAGGTTAAGCACAGAGTTTACCTACTTTGCTACCTTGCCCGGATGTCTCTCCTCTTTATGTAACTTTTGGATTTAGTTTCATGTGCCTGCATTAACAAATAACTATTATATTAAAAATAATAATATTTAAGTTTAGGAATTTCACTGATGATACAGTGACATTTTGTAGTCACCTTATGGAAATAATGAAGGGTTGATAATATAAGGAGTTACTAATTCCAAGGTGGTTTGCTAACATTTTGCATTATACTAAACTTAAATAATTTGTGACCTACAGTCCACGTCCAGTGTCCCTCATATGAATCCAGTCCTCTGTTTTGGTTGTAGGGAACTACATTTCCCAGGTTCCTTTGACATCTGGTTTCCATCTCGGTTCAGACAACGAAAGGCATGGGCACTGGTTGAAGGTGGAAGGAAGAAAGAAACCAGGGTATTTTTCTCTATTTCTTGTGTTATTTCCAGCACCAGTTATGTGGTCTCATCTCCAGATGGGAAGCCTCCACTGTGGTTCTAGTTCCCACTAGGTGACCTTGAGTTTTTTGTTTTGTTTTGTTTTTTTGTTCATTGTCACCCAAGGATATATTTTCCATTGACTTTTTAGGGTGGGGGAGGGAGACACATCAATTAGTTGCCTCCAGCACTCACCCAACCAGGCCGGAGATTGAACCTGCAGCCCAGGTACATGCCCTTGACTGGGAATCAAACCCGAGACCCTTCCTTGCTCAGCCGATGCTCTAACCACTGAGCACACTGGCCAGGACTGGGTGACCCTGGTTTCATCCTGTTGTCTTTCCAGTCTTAAGCTTCCTATTGTTGCTAATCTTTGGAATTTCTCTCTGGATTTTATGTTTGGCTTCTCAGGTCTTCCAGTTCCTAGGTAGCTAATTTTCTATATCCATTTTCCTCCTTTGGCTTCTCTTTTTTCTGGTCAGAGATATACTTCACAATACACCTTTTCTATTTCTTGCTTTGAAATACCCGGGGCCACGAGTAAACAAGACTCCTCAGGACTTCTTCCTATCGTGAAGGATCTTAGATTCAGATTGTAGGACTCCACCCCTATATTTCACAACTACCATTCTTTATCATTGCCCAATGCTGTAGATGGCTTTTTAATTAGCACTAGTTACAGATGCATACTTAGAAATAATAGGCTTTGCATTCTTTCCAGAACCAGAACATTCAGGGCATTAAATGTGAAAACCCCTCTGGTTAGGCTCGTCAGGATGGAGGCCTGGGACCACAGGAGGTTATGGAAAAGTCAGATTCAGAGCCTCTCTTTCACAGAGGTTTTAGGGGGGAATTACCGTGTGGTGCTCAAATGCAGACTTTCATTTCTCATTTGGCTTTGTTTCAAGCTCCTCTAATGTAAGAAATCAAAATCCCATTTCATTTGTTCCTCAGGAAAGACAATTATTCTTGACCAAGCCAGTGGCTTTTATTTAAAGATCATGGGCCTATTACTTGTCACCACAAGGTGTTCACTAAAGTATAACCTAAGCCTAACTACTACAGATGAATTACAAGTTCATGTGGGTTTCCTAACAAATTGTTTTAATTTATCTGAAATGACTGGGTTTTCTCAATTCCTAAGTATGCAAGGCACTTTCTGGCCTGGTATGATTACCATTCTTCATAATTACAGGCAGTGCCTGACTCATGTCTTCTGACTGACATATGGCCCTTACATCACTGCCCTTCTGGCCGTGGCGAGACCCAAGGCAACCACAAAACCTGGACCTGCCCTACTTAGGTGACAGCTCTCTCGATTATCTTGAAATCAGGGGAATGTTCCCACTCCCATCTCAATTCTGCTTTTAGAAAACTGCACTTCTCGTACCACAAATTGAACTCTGAATGCCCTCAGCCTTAGACACATTGTTAAACCTAGTGGTTAGTTCTAATTATAAGACCAGTGCTTTATTTCAACTACTTTATAAGCTAAATGGGTTTTTGCTGATTGGCTTTGGAAGCCAACCACCGAACAAGTGACTTGTAAACAAACTTCTGGAATGTAAGCCATTTCTAAATTGCAGGCTTCAGGGAATTAACATTAATGAAAGTGCATAAACCACAAGATACGCTCACTATTTTATACCCCATGTGGAAACCTATGTGCAAATGTTAATGTTTTGTCACCTGAAAAAAGTTACCCATTAAAATCAATCAAAGGATATAGCAAAATTTGTAATATCCAACAAGTTGTGTTGCATAATTATATTAGTCAATGTAGATTTTCTGAGGCAGGCAGTTTCAATTTTAAATGTTCTGCTCTATGATTAGCCCATGTGACTCTCTCGTTCATCACCATATACCCAGAAACTAGTTCATCACCATATACCCAGAAACTAGTGCAGTGCCATACAGTAGGCACTCAAACAATGCATGCAAAATGAATTAGTGTATGATACTGTTTGGCAGACAATGTGCTCTGCTTTTGGTTTTAAAACTATGGTCAATGACTGTATTTAGAATGGACATATACCAGCAATTTAACATACCTTTTTATGACTTTTAAGTATACATTGGCAATTGTGCAAATGTACTTAATTTTCCAAATCTCAATTGCAGAATAAAATAGCATGGATTTCAATGGGAGATATAATATATACACGAGTGTCTTTACCCTCAGTGAAGAGCTTCTTTACCAAACAATTTACAGCCTCTTCCCGAATATTGTGTTTATTTTCTTATTCATGTGAAAGAATGCTTTCATATCTGTTTTGGCAAATAAATAGTTTTATTTCTAAATAATCAGTATAGTTAGAGCATTCTAACCTCCCACATAATTCTGCTAAATGCTGCAAATATGTTATACACACTCCAATTTTTCGTCTAAGAACTCATTAACTTTCAGTGAGACTATGGATTCCCTCCAGCAAGTAGATTTACAAGGTGAGTTTGATGAAGAAAAATTTTTATGTAAATTATCTTAACCCTTCTAAGAATCCAAAAGGATTAACTCTAATAGAGTGACGACTGGGAATGCCTTTGATTTCTAGATTCTTAGGCCACACCAGTATTACAACTTGGTGGCAGCTTCTTTGCAGCCTCCTCTCCCACCCCTTCTATCTCTTTGCTCCACGAGATAAGTTAATAGTCAACTGTGGGTGTTTGGGGAGCACAACTGGGGGGAAAAGAACAAGAAGTTATTTAAAATTAAAATTGAAAATGAATTCTTGGTTCTAGGAAAACTGATAGCTTTGGAACTAGTTTTGGGATTAACAGTTCATCTCTCTATTGGAACACCAGTCATTAAACTAAGTATATATTCTCCCTGAACCGTTTGTCCTTTTGCTCCACCCCACCTCCCATCCACCAAAGACCACCCCAGAAGAAGTATTTTCTCCTGTCCTCTTTTCTGTACCACAGGCATTTTTCATCTCAAGCCGTAGCCAGGCGCATCAGGAATGGTCCTGGACTGCAACATGTGCATGTGTCCACTTCCCTCCCTGACTGTGAAGATCACTCCCTTTACCTTCATTCTTCATCCTGAACCAACAGAGTGAGATACAGCCAACTCCCTTCCCCACAGAACGTGACTCATGCCTTTCCTGGCTGGGAATTTACCCAGAACAGGCACCGAACGTGATAGATCTTACAGGTTTTTCTTTTCTAAGTGCATGAGCGGTCTCACACAAGCTAGGGAAGTTGCTGAAAGTTTGGAGAGGTTTTCAACATGCCTGAAAGCCAGATTCCACTTAGCAGTTCTTTGAAGAAGGAAATTGCAGGCATTTCAAAGGAGCAGACCATCGAGACAACTGGTGTTCCCATTGCAAACCAGCTTCCATGCTCCCCACCCACCCCTTCAAAAACCTCCCCATCGGAGTCATTACAATGCTGGTTGAGATGGTGGTGGTTGGGGGGAAATACCAGGTTCTCTCACTTCAAAGAACAACCAGCAGAGCTGTGAGTTATTGCTTCTCCCTGGAGAGCTCTCCCTGCCAGGAGTTCAAGGAGGTATTCCCATCTTTCCCTGTGCTGCCATGGCAGAGGGGGAGGATTTTTCCTTCCTATTTCTCTGAACTGTCCCAAAGAGAATTCCTTGTGAATTGCACTTAAGGCAAGATTTATGAAGCTCTCACATCTACTCCTTGTTTCATGGTTGCAAGGGAGGAAAAGTGGAAATTTGGGGGGAAGAAGTAGTGTTGAACTCAGTGCTTTGAAACAACAGAGCACACATGGTAAAATGGCTCATCTCCCTTCCCCCCAGCAGGAAGCAGCCTGCATGACCTTGGTGCCCAGGTACAGCAGGAGGAGGGAGCAGTTCCATCTAGTTCCAGGGAGATGGCCATGAAACTCTTTGCTCACTTACTTCCAGCCATTTGGGGTCTTTAATTACCAGCCTGTGCTCATAGAAAAGGGGAACTCAGCAAGAGGCTGGGAACCAGAGCTTATTTAAACACTAAATCTTTTCTGCCTAAGGCTTGCTAGGGCACCTGATGAATTCTTGACCTTGTTCATAAAATTTGTTTCCAGCAAAGTCAAATGGAGCAGCCTTAACACTATTGAATATTTGACTATATTAACCACCTTGCCTCTTAAAGCAACTTTCCACTTAGAGCAGGAGCCTCCATCCTTCAACCCTGGAAGAGACAACAATCTCTCTAACCCAAGCTGGGGAACCAGAAGCAAGTTGTCAGTGAACTCAGAACACCCCTTCCTGATTCTTCTTAGGCCTTCTCTGAATAACTGAGCATGAGCTCTGTCTCCTCTCAGAAGCCATTCTGGGATGTAGTGGGGTTTTCCCCCTTCCCTCCCCTCAAAAGCTGCTTGACCTCCATGGTGTTTCCTTCAGAAGGAGTCACTCAGTTTGCTCTTATGAGAAGGTAAGGATGCTCAACATCATTAGTTACCAGAGAACTGGAACTCAAAGCCACAAGGAGGGACCATTTTCCACCCACTAGCATACCTATAATATTTTTTTAAAGACAGGCAATAACAAGTGGTGTCAGGGATGTAGAGAAATGGAAACTCTCATATATAATAATAGGAATGTAAAATGGTGCAGCCACTGTGGAAAATAGTCTGGCAGTTCCTCAAAAGGTTAAATCTAGAGTTACCGTATAACCCAGCAGTTCTATTCCTAGGTATATACCCAAGAGAAATAAAAACATACAATCACACGAAACCTGTATGCAAATGTTCACAGCAGCATTATTCATAATATTCAAAAGGTAGAAGATCAGCTGTCCATCAACTAATAAATGGATAAGTATAATGTGGTATATCTGGGGTTTTTTAACCATTAAAAAGTATTTAACCATTAAAAAGTATTTAACCATTAAAAGAAATAAAATATTGATGCTACAACTTGGACGAACCTTGAAAACATTATGCTAAGTGAAAGAAGAAGCCAGTCACAAAGGATAGCATATTGTATAATTTGATTTATATACATGTCCAGAACAGGTCAATCCATAGAGACAGGAAGGAGGTTAATGGTGGTCAGGGCTGGAGGCGGGCGGGCCAGGAGGAATGACACAGGTTTTCTTTCTGCAGTGATGAAAGTGTTCTGGAATTAGATAGTGGTAATGGTTACACAGCTCTGTAAATATCTGATAAACCATTAAATTGTACACTTTAATGGGTGAATTTTATGGTACATGAATTATATCTCAATAAAATTGTTGAAAGAAGGAAGGAAGAAGAGAGAGAAAGGAGAGGCGGGGGGCAGGCTGGTTGGGGTGAGCACTGAGCTGTTTAATCTTGCCCCATCGGTATCTCTTTCCCCAACAAACCCCTCCCAGGGCTTTTGGGGAGGGAAGGCCCTCTTCCTCCAGTTGGCCAAATTTTTCCCCCAGGAAATGACCTCAGCCTCCTTGTCATTTACGAGGCCGGCCTCACCTCCATCCGCTTGACGGGTCTCCCTGCCCCACCGCCACTGTTCACCCACCCCGCTAAGGGTCTGCTGCTGGCAGGACGCTGCCAGGGCTTGGCTGGCACCTCCAGGCTGTCAGACTCACCGCTGCTGTGTGGCTGAGAGAGGCCCAGCCTCCTGCCTGGGCGGGTAACCACTGCCCTGCTCAAGCTCACCTGACCAGCTGTCACTGTCTCCAGGGGAGCAGAGAGCGAACTGGCCTTAGACTTACCTGTCCTTTACTGATCTGACCTGTGACTGGCTTCCTGTTGTGCTTCCATAATGGCGTTTTTGCTCTCTCATCGTGGTTACGCAGCCCCAGCCCCCGTCGGTGTGCTGGGAGAAGCTGGCCCTGCAGTGTGTACCCAGCATCTCCAGTCGCCACCTACCCACCCCAGGGAAATTCAGGATGGCTCCCACTTAAACTCTGAAAGAATTGCTTCTATGTGCCAGGCGCTTAGAATACAAAATTCCACTTGATCTTCACAACATCCCTGTAAAGAAGGAATTATTATCCTCATTTTTCAAGAAGATACAGATTCGAAGAGGGTAAGCAGCTTAATCAAAGCCACATTGCTACAACCGATGCTCTTTCTACTGCCTCAGATAATAATTCCTTCCCTTTGTGGAGCATCTGTCATATGTCATATTAACAATATTATGTCATTGATTCTCATAACCACCCCATGAGATAGGTATTAGCGTCCCATATAATAGATGGAGAAACTGAGTTCAGAGTGATTAAGTAACTCTTTTGAGATCATACATATTTTTCACTAACTGAATGTCTAGGAGTTTGGGAAGGTAGTTTTTTTTGTTTTTTTTTCCTGATAAAGGTGAAAGGTGCATATGGTACTGTCCTCTTTCCCCTTCCCCCTGCCTTCAAGCAACTGGCTCGGGACCATAAGAGAAGCCGCCGGAAGGGAAGATCACAGAAATATTTCCCCAAATATCATCAACCTGCTAAGCAAAAACCTACCTTCAGATCTGTTATACAAAAACTGAAGTTCTATTTGTTTAAGCCACTGTAGGTAAGTTTTCTGTTATTTGTAGCCAAACACATTCCTAACTCATATAGGAAGGCCTTATTACCACCTTCTTGTGGATAAATAACGTGGGTCACAGAGAGAGATTAAGTATTTTTTTTCAAAGCCACCCAAATAGTAAGTGACTGTGTCCTACTGATGGTTGCTCTCCCTATTCTTCTCTCTCTCTTTTTTTTTTTTTAATATATCTTTATTGATTTCAGAGAGAGGAAAGGAGAGGGAGAGAGAGAGGCAGAAACATCAATGATGAGAGAGTCATTGATCGAGCCCACAACCCGGGCATGTGCCCTGACTGGGAATCGAACCCCGATCACCTGGATCCTAGGTCGACGCTCAACCGCTGAGCCACACCCGGCCGGGCCCTGTTCTTCTCTTAACAACTGAAGTTCCCAAGCTATAGCTGAGCACATGCCTGCCCAGGAAAAGGTCTACATTTTCCAATCTTCCTTGGAGCTTTGTCAGCCACATGACTATATTTTGGATAACGGGATGTGCATGGAAGCAAGTCATTCCCTCCAGTTTCTCTTTCCTTGTTCCCACTGGTGGTGATGGTGAACCATCTTCAACCACATGGACCAGGGTAACACCTCAGGGGATGGCAGAGCAAAAAGATAGGAGGGGCCTGGGTTCCTGAATGACCTCATATATTAGAGCATCCCTGCATCCTGTGATCATCTACCAACTTGAACTTTTAAGTGAGAAATTTCTATCTCACTTACGCCACTGTATTTTGGTGTCTCTAAAAGCACTTATTTTAAGCAATTCTGTGGCCAACCAGTTTTCAAACATAAGCCTGTCTAATTCCAAATTTAGGTAATTTCCACTGCAACTCCCAATACCTAAACTGAGGATTATAAACTCAAATAATCCTAAAATACTAGGTAGATAACAAATTAGTGAAGATGATTCAGTGGGAACTATGGTGAACTAGAGCACACATAATGTGGTTGCTCTGTAGTTACCAAACTCTATTTCATTTTCTTCCTGCTAGACTATTTCTCTCAGCTTTCCTTATAATTAGGTGGGGCCATGTGACTGAGCTCTGGCCAGTATAATATGGACAGAGGAGTAAATGCTGCATGCAGGCCAGGCCCATGAAAAATTTCCCTCTCAGTTATACTATTGTTTTTCTCCCAACTGAAGCGGAGAAGATGCCACTGAGATCTTTTCCCATTGAATCTGGCAGAGCCACCGGATAGAAGCAGCCTGGGTCCCTGGGTCACTGCTTGGAGTAGAGCTGCTTAAATTACGTTGACATGTTGATTTTGACAAGAGTAAGAATCCAAGTTTTTCCATGTTGATTCATTACATGTTCAGGTCTATTGTTACTACAGTTTAGAATTACCTACCCTGACGAATGTACAAAGGCAGCTCCCATAGGAATGCAGGACCAGTATTGTCAAATGTTTGTGTGTTTTTTTAAAGAGAAGAGAGAAGTCCTAAAAATTATGAGAAAACTGCTGATTTTCAGTGTTAGCCAATGCCGTGAAAGTCAAACATGACTAAGATCCAGATCTGTCTCAAGGACTACAAGTTTTCTATCTCTGCCTCAGTGTTATAGTGGGTTTACTGATCCTGGGACTTCAGTCAGCCTCCCCTACTGATCCCTGCTTCCTGAGATACAGATTCAACTGTCCTTGAGAATTCAGTTAAGGTTGCCAAGACTTCTTCCTAATGGTCACACAGGCTTATTAAACTTTAAGCCAGTGACTACTGGAGTATAGTTATGAAAAGCAGAAAAACACCTACTATCTACAGCTATTCTCTCATCTAATGCAAGTAATCTTGCAAAGCACTTTTCTGGAGCGCCAGTGTTTCTCTTTCCCTCATATAGTCTTAAAATTAAACCTGATAACACCTACAAGTCCAACTACATTCACCAAAGCAAAAGTACTTCTAAACCTTTATTTAGCCACCTGCCAAAATTTCACTTCTCAAAGCCCAACTCAAAGATTATCTCCTCCATGGTATTTTTTCCAGAGAGTTCTTTGCCTCTCCCCAGGCAAAACACTCATTTCTCCTCTATGCACTCCTATGGGGCTTTCCTGCCTGCCAAAGCAGCATGTTCCCCTTCTTAGGTGTGAATTGGAACCAAGGGCATTGTCTGCAATAAATGAATTCAGAAAGGTCGAATACCTTAACTATTTAGAAAAACTCTAGAGCCAGACTGCCTGGGTTCCTATCACATTTACTAGCTATACAACTTTAGGCAAGTTACTTACTCTCTCTGTCTCTCAGTTTTGTGAACCATAAAATGGGAGTAATAATAACAGCGCTAGAGCTGCCATAACAATGTACCACAAACTGGGTGGCTTAAAAAATAGAAACTTATTGTGTAGCAGTTCTGGAGGCTAGAAATCTAAAATCAAGGTGTAAGCAAGATTGGTCTCTTCTGAGGGCTGTGAGGGAAGGATATATTCCAAGCATTTCTCCTCGGCTTGTAGATAATTGTCTTCTCCCTGTGTCTTTTCCCTTCATCTTCTCTCTATGTGTATCTATCTCTATGTCCAATTTTTCCCTTTTTATAAGGACACCAGCCATATTGAATTAAGGCCCACCCTAATGACCTTATTTTAACTTGATTACCCTTGTAAAGATTTTATCTCCAAATATTTGAGGCATGAAAGGATTAGGACGTCAACATATCACTGGGGGGGGGGGCACACAATTCAACCTAGGTCTATGTAACCTGATCTGATTGTTGTGTAGACTGAGTTAATACAGGTAATACATTTAGAACAGTGCCCGGCACCCCACAAGCACTCAAAAACATTAGCTGGTGTTATTATGCTTCTTAAAATCTAGCTATCCCAAGGTGACCCACTCTTAAAACTTAGTCATTAAAAAGTATGCTGTTTGGTTACGGTTATTTTGGAGGATTGGTTGGAAAGAGTTGGGGGTAGTTTGAGTCCTTGCTCTCAGAATACAGCCAAATGAAAGAAGTGGCAGTTCCTGACATTACTAATACAAAAGAAGATATGACAAGAGCTAGCAAGTCATCACAAGCTTTAAAATGACTCCATTTGAGGGGCATATCATACATCGAGAGGCACAGCACAATTAGAATTTATCCTTTGGTTTATTATTAGGTATTGCTAATTCATTTTTTAGCAATAATCACTACATCAAAAGTACAATAAAAGATTGTAGGTTGCATTTTGCAGTTCTGGAATTTGACTCTCTTAAGCATAAAGATTGGTTTCAAAGTCGTCTTAGATAGTCTAGAGTTAGAATTTTAAAATAAGTCTCTGAGGCCAGTTGATGGTTGTGTGACTCAGACTGAAATATAGCCCAACAAGCCATTCAAGGCACAAGATTTATAAACATTGCTATTTCTTAATAATGCCCTGGGATTAGTTTGCAATTCCGCAAAAATCTGAAGTTTGGATCACCACAAAAAGAGATGACTCTCTCTCTCTGATGAATAATATTTATTTTTCTTTTAACAAAGGAGAGAGTATGAAAAGCCAGTTCCCAATGTTTTGCTCTAGTTCTCTGGAGTATATATCAAACTTTTACTTTCAGTCTATCTGCCGTATGAATGCAATTCTGTGCTGGTGCGGTTTATACGCTCCTTTCAATCCTGACAGCATTTTAAATTAGGCGTCTGATTGAAAATTTCAGTACAGGTCCCACTGCATTTGTTGATTTTACAAATGAATAGACGTTCAGTAGGAAGAAGTGAGCCTCCTCTCAAAAGCCCTCTTCAAAGCAGAGGCTGCTTGGGTGGTGTGGGTGATCTCAGCACCGCCCGTGTAAAGGGGCAGCCAGCGATGCCAATGCCATCCAACCACACGTGTAACTTGTTCGGGATTACTATCCCAGGTCAAGAAACCTAGCTTGTTAGTATGCACCACAGCAATCCTCAAAGTTCAGATGTTTAATTTCAATTCTATTCCATCTGCAAATCCAGACTAATTTTTTCAAAAGCAGTGTTCCCATCATTGGTAAGCCTTGAGAAGGGCAGAAAAGTGTACCTGAGGCCTCTTCTCCTCCCTACTCCTACCTCCGTCCCTAACCCTCCCAACCTTCTCACCCCATTGCCTTACCCCTCTCTTTTCCATCTCTTTTTCATCTCGGACTTGGTCCAAATCAATTGCAGGATTTAATCTTTTCACCTTAGCTATAGCCATCAGCCCTGGGGTTAAAATTGCCTTTTACTTTATTTTGTTTAATTTGGTTTTACTGCTACTTGCAATGTGGTAAATACAGATTCAAAAGCAAGCCTCATATATACTTTTTAAATAAATTATTTTCTTATTACTGAAGTAATCATGTTCATTGTAGAAACTTTAGATATGCAGATATGCTTTTTTTTTTTTTTTTTTTTTTTAAGGAAAGATAATGCCCCACATCCTGAAACCCAGAAATAAACTGGCTTATATTCTGGTACATAGTTTGTCAGATCGCATATACTTTTAAAAGTCTGTATAACCATGCAGTCAGATCACCCAACCAGGCTGTCTAGAAGAAAGGTAGGGGCTGAGAGGGCCACCTACCAAGGTAAGGACCTTTCTCCGCGCCCTGCCCACTGCACCCATGTCCCAGGAGAGCTGCGAGGGGCCCTATCAGTCAGTTCCCAACCTCTTGCAAGAGTTTCTGTCCTGGCTGCTAAGTCTCCCCATTTGGCTCCAGTCAAATTTTATTCCTACATTGGCCACTTGGCCTCAGATCATCAACTTACATACAGAATATAAATATACAATAAAAAGAAAAGGACCCTTTAAATTTTTGGAAGGAGAAAACAGCTTTCACTAAAGCTAATTCAATGTAGTAGCTAGTCTAGTTGAGCCAGAAAGTACATATTCTGAACATGTGGACTCCATATTTTGAAAACTCAGCCCATGCTGAAGAAATTTACATCTACTAAGAAGAAAAATAATGTCTTATGGTATATATTTTTTTAAATGCCAACACTTGAGAAATGTATGTCCATGGACATGCCCAGACTCATTGTCCATGCAAAACATACGAAAACTTGCACATTTTAAGAACATTTACTAGAAGATGATATTTTTAACTCTAAGTAGTATGCTCAGAGAGAATAAAATATTAAGGCTATAATTCAAGTACAGGATGCTATAAAAAAACAAATGACCTAAGAATAAAAAGGAATTCTTAGAAAATAAAAATATTGTAGTTTAAGAAGAAATTTCAATAAAGAGACTGAAAGATAAACTCAAAGAAATCTCCAAGAAATTAGAAAATACACGTAGATTAGAAATGAGAAAGAATAAATTGTAATGTTTAAATCCAAGAGGCTAATGTCCAGTGAATAGAAACTCCAGAGAGAACAGACAAAATAAGAAGAGACTATAAACAAAAAAATTTAAGAAAGAAAACTTCTCAGCTGGAAGACATGAGTCTCTAGACTGAAGAAAGATGGAAAAAATTCTATAATGCCAGACACAGTGAATAAAAAATGATCCATACTTAGTCATAAATGGTGAAATTCCAGAATATGAAAGATTTTTTAAAAATAAAAATAAAATAACTGGAGAGAGAAAAAAATATTTTGTTTTAAGTAGCAGATTGGCATCAAACTTCATTTTAGTAATACTGGATCCTACAAAGCAATGTAACACTGCCTTCAAGTTCTGAGAGAAAAATGGTTTTAAATGAAAAATTTAACACTCAATCAAATTACCAACTAAATATGATAGTAGAATTAAAATATTCTAAGCCATGGGAGGACTCGGTAAGTTCCCTCCCACATTCCCTTTCTATGTAAGTGATTCAAGGACATGTTCCAGCAAAATAAGAAAGTAAACTAAAAGAGAGGAAAATGTGGGGTTCAAGAAACAAGTCAATCTGAAGAAAAATGTACGGCAGATCTAGGGTGACAGCTTTTCACCCAACCTAGAGCACAAAGGTCCAGTTTGGAGCTGGCAGAATGTGGGATCCAGAAGGCAGGTGTCTGGAAATGTATACGAGCAGAAAGAATTCACAAATTTGATGCTATCTTTAAGAAATTGAAATATCAATTTGTGAAGAAAGTGGCAATGCAGGAATTGGGGTGGGGAGGAGGAGACAGTAGAAATTCCAAGAAACATACAAAGCTATGTAAAAAAGATATATAATCATATACCATGTGGCCAACATGTGAACAGTCTTCACATAGTCATAATGTTGCAAACACTGTTGATCAGCTTTCAGCTCTTGGAATCAACCCACAGGCCAGGCAAAAGGAAGACTTAGGTTTGGTCACAGAACAAGGTCCATGTTTTCTTTCTTGATAATATGAGTTAAATTAAGCATTTGGTCATGATAAGAAGGAACACAAAGATGAAGGAAAGTGTAAGGACATTCCTATGCTTACCCCACAAAGTGAAGAGTCAGGAGATACTGTCAATAGTTGATATAATTAAAAATAAGGGTGTGAATATATAAAACTATAAATAGCTACAAAGGCAACTAATAAAAAGGATCTAAAAATAGTGGCTTCGTTTTATTGGGAAGGGGAGGAAAGGCAGGTCCGGTTTGGAAGATGGAAGATTAGTGAACTAAATCAATTTCCATCATCAGGGGAATCAATAGATAATATCCAAAGCTGTTAAGTAAAGAAATAGGAAAATAATAATAATGTATTGAAGGGTTTATAATAGGCAAAATGTATGACACCTGTAGCACAAAGGCTGGGAGGGAAGTAACAGAGCTACACTGCAGTTCTGACGCCCCCCGTGAAGTGGCGTCACGTCACTGAAAAGGGGATTATGGTAAGTTAAAGGGGTGCACATGATTTCTGCTCCCAGTCAAATGGAGTAAGAAAGGTCAGGCTTACCAGCCTGCCTGAAAGAACTAAAATGTCAGACAAAATACATGAAATGACGGCACTCAAGATATTGAACATTAGATAATAAATAATGACTATCATTGAAAGAGGGAAGAGAGAAGAACATATGTCCATACAAACACTTGTGCACAAGTGTTCACAGCAACTTTATTTGTAGCAGTTCAAAACTGGAAACAGCCCTAATGTCCAACAAAAGATGAATGGACTGGCCTGGCTGGTTTGGCTCAGTGGTTAGAGTGCCAGCCCCTGGACTGAAGGGTCTCTGGCTGGATTACAGTCAAGGGCACGTACCTCCGTTGAAGGCTCAGTTATCTCTTTCTCTCCCTTCAACTCTCTCTGAAAAGCAATGGGAAAAATATTCTTGGGTGAGATTTAAAAAAAAAAAAAAAAGAATGGATAAACAGATTATGCTCATCCATACAATGGAATATACAACTTAGCAATAAAAAAATGAATGACACACTAAATTGCATGGATAATTCTCAAATTAATTATGTTGAGTGAAAGAAGTTAGAAAAAATAGTACTTTATTATTCTATTTATACAAAATTGTAGAAAAATAAAAGTAAAATCTGTAGTGACAGAAAGATCAGGGACAGCAGAAAGAGATGGGAGGGGTGATTTTGAAGGGGCACGAGGAAACTTTCAGGGGTGATGGATATGTTCACTATCTTGATTGTGGTGATAGTTCCATGGTGTGTACACATGTCCAAAATTTTCAAATTGTTCGCTTAAATATAAGCCATTTACTGTATGTCAATTATACCTCAATGGTTAAAAAAAAGAAAGTTATAGCATTAACATATTACGGCAATAAACAGTAATAGCAAATACATCACATATCTTCACATTTATATTTACACATAACAAAAATATAAACTATCTAACAAATGAATAGCAAATAACAAAATACATAAGTAATAAAAAATACGACATAAACATATTATTTTAAAGATACGGAGGTAGCTGCCAAAGAGCCAAAAAGAGAAGCTGTTGGAAGTGTTTGCAGTGTGCGGGAACGGGGGCCCGGGTTAATCAACGGGAGGGGCAGGAGGTAAGTGTTGCCTCTGGATTAGGTGCGTTTTCGGCCCTGTGCAGGTGCGTGAGGTCAGGCGAGGTCAGGTGCTCGCAGAGGAGCCGCTGGGCCGGGGCCTGAAGGCGAGGGACCTGCTGCGGGAGGCCTGCGGAGCGGGCCCGGGAGGAGCGAGCAGCACTGAAGAGGGCGCGCGGTCAGGCTGCCACCCGGTCTGCTGCGGGGCAGGGACGGACGGACGGACGGACGGACGGAAGGGGCGCTGGGAAGGGCCTCAGAGCCGGAGCAGCCCGGGAAAGACGTGCGGGCGGCTGCGAAGCGTCCGAGCGGGCGTGCGGGCGGGAGGAGCCCCCGCCGCGCCGCGCGGGCCGCCGGACCCCGCGGCGCTCCCCCATTGGCTGGGAGCGCCCAGGGGGGCGGGGCCCGCAGGAGCCCGCGGCGCTTCCAGACGCGGGGGCGGGGCTGGCGGCTGCGGTGCTCCCGCAGCCGAACCCAGAGTCTCGGGCCTGCCAGGGGTTTTTAAATTTCAAAAAGTTTTTTTTTTTAAAAAGAGTAAATTCCTTCTGATCAACAGGTGAAATGAATACACGCTCAGAGAGTAACACGGTCTTTTATAGAGAAAATCATGCCCCTGGTGGGTATAATAAAAAGGATATTGCATTCCTTTTTTGTTCAAAGGTCTTGCATTAAGTTGGCTAAATTTATTTGGTTCTTCTTTTTTTTTTTTTTTTTTAAATATATTGATTTCAGAGAGAGGAAGGGAGAGGGAGAGAGAGAGAGAAACATCAATGAGCCCCGCCGGGCGTGGCTCAGAGGTTGAGTGTGGACTTAGGATCCAGAAAATCGGGGTTCGATTCCCGGTCAGGGCACATGCGGGGTTGCGGGCTCCATCCCCAGTCGGGGGCGTGCAGGAGGCAGCGGATCAATGACTCTCTCATCACTGATGTTTCTATCTCTCTCCCTCTCCTTTCATCTCTCTGTAATCAATAAAGATATATTTAAAAAAACAACAAACAAAAAAACATCAATGATGAGAGAGTCATTGATCCGCTGCCTTCTGCAAGCCCCCGACTGAGGATCGAGCCCGTAGCCCGGGCATGTGCCCTGACCGGGAATCAAACCCTGATCTCCTGGATCCTAGGTCCAAGCTCAACCGCTGAGCCACCCCTGGCGGGGCTATTTGGTTCTTTTTTAATTGAGGCATCAGAGTGAACCACTGGAGAGACGACCATCGTCTTCAAAAAGTGTCCAAGTGGAGCGGGCCTCTTGAGGACCTATGGATCCTGCACACAAACGGTTAGGACACATTGAGCTCATTAGAAACCTTCCAATTCTGTAACACTCACGGCTCTGAAATTCCCAATGACTGTGCAAATAGGACTAAAAAATAATAAAGAAATTATGTCCACAGAATAAAGCAGTTGAAAAACACTTTAAACACAAATTTTTTTGCAATTCAGAGACCAAGAGGGGCATCCAACGTTTTAGGTCTCAAAACATACATGCCTGGCTGGCGTGGCTCAGCGGTTGAGCATCTACCTAGGATCCAGGAGATCGCGGTTGGATTCCCGGTCAGGGCACATGTCTGGGTATCTGGTTCCATCCCCAGTTGGGGGCGTGCAGGAGGCTGCCAATCAATGATTCTCTCATCATTGGCGTTTCTCCCTCTCTCTTCCTCTCTCTAAAATCAATAAAGATTTTTTTTAAAAAAAAAAACAAACATACAATTTTTTAGGCCCTGTCAAGAAAAAAAAGAAAGAAAATTTATTAAAATAAAATACCCATGACCACTCAACACCACCCTGCATAAAGGAAAGTATCTGTGTGTTGGGGGCAGGGACAAAGTGGAAAGAGATAGTAGTGTTGACCAATTCTGATTAAAGCTCCTTAATTTTGCAAATTTTGTAAAAATATTTAACCATGTGAACACATTGCCAGCACCCCTCTCGGGAGCCTTGGGAAGGGCCCAGATGCTTACACTACATCAGCATCTCAGTAAACCCACATCTCCAAACAGCCCTGTTTGAAGGGGAACAGAGAATAAAGGAGTGTAGATTTCCTTAAGAAGTTCATGCATATACATATGAACTGTTGGGGGAAGGGAGTGGCCCTTTACACACATGTTAGCACTGAAAATAAAAAGAATATGCACAGAGCCGAGTGCTAGTTGGTATAAATCATCTTCATGTGTCTGGCACTCCCAGGCACTGATCACTCCCTGCCAGGGCCTGGCTCCAACCACCCGACACACTCACAGTCCTTCTGCACACCCAGGGCACAGTCGAGTCTGATTTTCCTGAGAACTTGTCGCTCTGAGCAGGGAGCTGCATGACAAGAATGAACAAGGTACATTATTGGGTTTTGTTATTTAAAAAAATGACTTTAGCTTGTTGAAAACATAGTATATAATGTATGGTCACAACTGCTTTTCAAACACCCCAAAAGAAAAATAGAGAAAAGTACATTCAAATGTTGACAGTAGTTCTCTTTGAGTGTCAACACTATGGGTAATTATTTTTAACTTGCCCTTCACATTTTCTATAATAAACATGTATTGTCTTTAAAGTAGAAAATGAACTTTAAAATGTTTATAAACATGAACTATATATATACACATATGTATATTTATATACATATAAATGAATTAACTCTATATATACATACATGGATAAATGTATCAATTAATGCATGTGATTAATTAATGTGCAGGGAACTAAGGAAATTTAAAACTTCCCAAGCCTCCTAGTAAAAATTTTTTTACATGGAAGACATTACCAGTGTGATATGAAAATCAGAGAATCAATGAACCTCAGGTTTGAAAGGGCCCTTGTATTAGTTATTGCTGTGTAATAAATTACCCCAAAACTTAGCAGCTTAATTCAACAAACATTTATTATTTCACACAGTTTCTATGGGCAAGGAATCTGGGTGTGACTTAGTTGAGTGGTTCTGGCTTAGAGTCTCTCATGAGGTTGTAGTCAAGTTGTCAGCAGAGGCTATAGGCATCTGAAGTCTTGTCCAGAGCTGGAAGATCTGCTTCCAAGATGGCTTTTTCCTGTGACTGTTGGCAGGAGGCCTCCGTACTTTGCCACATGATGATTCACAGGTCTGCTTGAGTGTCCTCACAACACAAGAGCTGATGTCCCTCAGAGGTAATAATCAGAGACAGAGACTGAGAGGCAAAAGCCACAATGATCTATCTCAGGAAAGGACATGCTATCACCTTTACCATATTCTTTTTATTTTATGTTTTATTGATTTCAGAGGGAGGAAGAGAGAGGGAGAGAGAGAAACATCAATGATGAGAGAGTCATTGATCGGCTGCCTCCTGCATTCTCCCAACTGGGGATCAAGCCCGCAACCCAGCATGTGCCCTGACCAGGAATCGAACCGCAATCTCCTAGATCATAGGGCGATGCTCAACCACTGAGCCACACCAGCCGGGCACCTTTGCCATATTCTTATGTCACACAGACCAGTCCTGACACAGTATGGGAGGGGACTACACAGGGCATAAATATCTAGAGGCAGGGATCTTAGGAGCCCTTAATGTCCCATCCCTATGGCATCTTTGAGAAACTTAAATGTTTCCATAAAGCCATAAATATTGAGATTGTTAGTCAAAGTAGTTTAAGCCTATCATAAAATAGATATTTCAATCCGTCAGAAATGGCTCTTCTGAAAACACTATTACGATCATGAGTGTGATGTGACATTCTAAAATGTTGACTGTTTTCACTTCTTGGAAAATTACAAAAATGTTTTCCCCTCCCTTTAGAGGGAATAGGGTAGGGCATAACAGTTGTTGTGTTCTTGTTTGTTTGTTTGTTTGCAAAGTTTTGTATATTAGTTGTATAGCTGCCAGTTAATAGTTTCACAGGAAAAAATAAATAAAAATCCTTTATCGGTTGTTTTCAGACTGGTTAGATGTCTAACTGATAAATAATCAATCTTCCCCAATAAATCAAATCTCTAATACTATTCATAGATTTCAACATATGGAAAAGGAAGCTCATGGAATCAACGTAGAAACCATTCTGTTAAAAAGTAACCATCAGAATGAAAGGTCTGTCTGACTTGGGATTTTCTTTTCTAATGAATAGAAAAAACCTTATATTCAATAGAAAAAACCGTATAAATAGCATCAAAATTAATCCCACTTTTGTACATTTAATAAATTGTTTTATTAAAAAAAGTAAATTTACATGAAATGAGAAGTACCTTGACATTAGAGACGTGCTGGTGTAGGAGCATGGGGCAGGGCGTCGCTTCAGGGCCGCGGTCCCAGCGGAATGGGAACCTGAAGCCAGTCAGTCCTGAAATCGCTGCCAGGCTCTGCAGGAGCAGGAATCCTCGGCTCTCATCTCTGAATCCCCGGTGCCCAGCAGAGCGCCTGGCACACAGAGAGGGTCCTGAAGCATTTGCTGAACCAATGAGGAAGGGAAAAGCGATAAATGTTTCTGGGGAAGGATATGACTACAAAGCCAGTTCTCACCCTAATTCCCATTCCTCGCTTAGTCGCTGGGTTCCCAACATTCCCTGACTTCAGAGAGAGTCCCCAGGAAGAGCCTGGCCTTGGCATCAATAAATCACCAAATTCCCTGATGGCTCCTAACTCTTCATGCCATCAAGTCCAATTACTTCCCTGTCCAAACTGGTATTTTAAATTCTAGTCCGTATTACTAAAGGAAAATAAATCTGCCCAACTTTTTGTCCAGGGCCTGTATGTTCAACACCATCCCTAAGTTTCCCTGCGCTTACTCTCTTCCTCAGTGTAAGCACTGAACACGGGCTCTGGAGCCCACAGATCTGCCTTTCTGTTCAGCTGGAAAGGTACTTACAAGTTCTTTGTCTTCTCTTAGTAAGAGATCTTCTCCCAGGAATCTGCGCTCTGGCTATTAAACTTCCCAGCAAGTTCAAAGGCGCTCTCATCTCCCCCAAATCTGCCAGTTAACTCACGGCTGCTACATAGTACTGCCTTTGATAATTTAGCCCTTCCCAGAATCAGGGTTTTTTCTATCTCAGGATTAAAATCAGATTTTATCAAGCTGTCAAAGCCCTGGATTTTGGCAATGTCTCCAAAAGAGTGTTAAAATAATCCCAAAGGATGAACCTTCTTGAACTAAGGAATCACTGAGGGGAAAGGAATGCAAGCGAGTCCGATGGGGCCTGCAGCTTTCCTCTGATTTATTGAGCCTTGCTTTGCGGGGTCTAAATGCTCATTCTCGAGGGCTCAGTAGAGATGAGACTCTGGATCGAGGGTTTCACCACGTTTGATTGGCTCATGCTTGTCGAGACTCAGGCGTGGTCCTCACTGCGGTAGGAACCTCATTATTTACTTAGTTTCAGACTGTTTATTCCAGCCAGTACTTTATTGCTGCAATATTTTTTCTTTTAGGGCTGAGATTTTTATCAGGCACCGTTACAGTTTCTGACAAGCTATTCAAAATTTAAAGCACATATTTTTTAAAAGTCAGAGGTTTACATCTTCGAGTGCAGGGTGGTCCAGGATAAATCAGACCCCCTAAAAATATAAGGCTATGGTTCGTCTTTTTGTTATTGTTGTTAGAAAAGTAATTGTCCCAAATTACAGAAAGAATAAAAACAGAAATAAAAAACATATGACAAAATAATTTTAGGCTATTTTCAGTATGTTTCCTTTTAGTCTTTTTTAAAAAAAACCCATAAACTTGCCCGACCGGGTGTGGCTCAGCAGTTGAGCATCAACCTAGGATCCTGGAGATCAAGGTTCAATTCCAGGTCGGGGCACATGCCTGGGTTTTGGGCTTGAACCCAAGTGCAGGAGGCAGCCGATCAGACTCTCTCGTCATTGATGTTTCTCTTTCACTTCCCCTTCCTCTCTCTGAAATCAATAAAGAGATATTTTAAAAACAACATGAGCTTTTGAATTTTTTCCCCCTTTACCCTCTTATCCAAATATTCTGCCCCCATTTTGCTACAGCTTGCTTCATAACCATGGCTTTTAGAGGTAGCTTTTGACAGGAACCAGTTTTAGTAAAATAAATTAGGTTGGATTTTTTTTTTTTTTTTTTTTAAGTAAAAGAAGGCAAGAAAGAAACCCAGGTTATCACATACTTTTATTAAATTTTTTTAGTCATCAAATTATTTTCCATATGTATTTTAGAGCATTGCTGTTCCAGGCGATACTGAATAATGCATTGTATGCACTTCGGGAGAAATCCTAAACTTGCTTTTTAAAGCTTATTGACTCAGCCACATGTCAATAACACTGTTTCATCTTTTTTCTTTTAAATTAGAGAATCCAGTCACATCAAGGAATATGAACTTCTGGAATTCTGAGTTCTATAGGAAACAGTTAATATGTCCCCGGAGGTATAAAAATGTTTTGCATGTTCCAACACAGGGCGAGGTCTTCGGAGATCCTAATGAATGACAGTGCAGTGGCCCACCCTGAGTCCCGAAGCCCTCAAAACACACACGCGAGGTTCCACTTGCTCCTCTTTAAAGTTTAATAAAGAAAACTAAGGTGATACGTGGGAGGATTCTGGAGATCGGGCAAAGATAAAAAGAGCAGTGTTTTACATTTGTATTTCCTTTACATCCGATACCCTGCGTGTTAGAGAGGGAAAGGGGAATACGCAAGGGTGCGAAGGGCAGTGTTTTTAATAAAACCTTGGCTGCTTTTCTATAAGAATCAATGCAAGTAATTTCATCTCTTTGGGGGTCATTTTCAAAGCAAGAGGAGAAATAAATTGACAGGATCCTATAAGGTATTTGGAAAATGCACTCTTTTTGTGCTTTATTTAACTCAGCTAGAGAAAAAAGAAAACCCAGTGAAAAGGCAAGATTTCACTAAGATCTAGTTCTGATTCATATTACTTTTAGGAAAAAGGAAGGAAGGGAGGGAGGGGGAAAACCCTCTCAAACCCCAAACCCTTAGCATAGCCTTTACAGTAATAACATATTTCAATTTTTTTTTCAACTAGGGTTTGATTAACTGCACAAATTTGAGTTATGGGTTTTTCAGTGATGGAGGGAAATGATATTTATAATTTTCTGACATGATTTTAAAATGTAAGTGAGCGTAGAAATCCTGCTGTCAGACTCGGGTGCCATTTGAACTCCTGAGGAAGGAACTCCTTGGGAAATACTGGATTTTATGGTCCTGCCCTCCGTGAGTGAGCTGTGCTTTATTCCAAGATGCATTTCTGCCTCATGTGTCATAATAACCAGCAAACCTTCTTGCCCTTGGAAGGCCATATTTGGAAGATCAAGAGGAAAATGTACTTGGGCCACCTTCTCTCCTAGGGCAGCTACAAGGTCAGCTGCCTTAGAAACCGAAACAGGGCACATTGACCAGCTCTGGGTTTTCTCCTGAAGGCAGGGTGTAGACCAGGCTTTCTGAAAGGGTTGCCAAAGTTTGCAAAACTCTCTCTACCCCTGACTGATTGAGTGGAACAGAGCCAACTCTTAGCTTGAACTGGAAATCATGTGAAACTTATTTATGCCATTTTTTATTTTTTCTCTTTAACTCCCTATCAGACATTGAGCAGAGGTTGCATCCAAGTCTGGAGCTGGTTAGCAATCATACTAGAAGTCAAGCTCAATACGGGGTGTGAATCCAGGTGAACAGAAGTCAACATGGACACTTTGGGAACCAAATCACTACTGTATGCCCCTCCTCAAAGCCCACAAGCTCCTGAGTAGCTCCAAAAATCTGAGCTGATTGAAAAGATTTTCTCCAAGCCTCCCACCAGTAGCTTGCATCCACATGCATCAGGTTCAGCTGTCTCTTAAATCTGCAAAATGTTATCTGTCTCACTGTGCACAAGCTACGGCCCTGACTGTGTTCAGTCCAGGTTGGCTGCTTTGCCACATCCTGGCTTCCCTTCTATTACAAGTATGAATATTTTGAGACCAGGCAACTGGAAACCAATATCCCCAGGAGGCTTATATTATTGGGGAGGAACTTTCTAGTGGCCTCCCAGAAAATGAGGAAATTATGCCCCAACCCCCTGCATGTCTGAAATTTTAAACCCCTAGAATGTGCTTCAGATCACATTTGCAAGAGGGCATGATCGGGGTCACACACAATTCTCAGTGAACTAGCTTGATCTCCACACCTTTCTTCTCACTCACAAAGGAAAATTAGAATATTAATTTGATATCACAGGAATAAGTGATTATCACAGGAATAAGCTCTAATCTATTTTTTAATTAATTTGCAAACACCGGTACTTTGTTAGTAACAGCAATTTACTGTGACAGCTGATCAGATGCTCTGGCATTTCAACCCTGATCCACTCAGACCACCACAGTGCCCTAAGTACCTCCAACAGGGCATTTATCCCTCATATGGGGGCAGCTGGTTTATGTGTCTATCTCCTCCGCAGGGGCAGGGGCAAGTCTTGCCTGTCACTTTATATAAACCAGTGCCCAGGTTGTAGCAGGGATTCAATAACAGTTATGAAAACCAAGAGGAAGGAACATTTATGCCTTGAATATCTCTAGAAAGATCCCCAAGAAATTGGTCACAGTGGTTGTCCCTAAGCAGGGGAACTGGGGGACTAGAGTGAGAAGTCTGCTTCTCACTGTGTTATTTTTGTACTCATTGAACTTTTTACCCTGTATTTTGTATTTCTGTGAGTAGATTAGAATAGATATTTATTGGCTGAATGAACAAGTTATATCCAGGAGCGCAAGCTTGTCGCCTGAATATTTTTAGCTGTACCAACTTAACGGCAGTGGCTGTACCTGACCCTGAGTTTCGAATCCTTCCAGTGACTCATATTAAGTGTGTGCCAGGTCAAGAGAGTGCTGAGCTGACTGACTCAGGGTGTGCAGACATTCTTTGCTGAGGAGGAAACAAAGAACTGTCACAAAAGCTAGACTTTATTGGTCCAGATTTGATTCATTCAGCAGAAATGGAAATTCTCACTGTTTTCCTCATTATTAGCTCTTATATCTCATCTGCAAAGAGCAACTATGGTTACTTCTTTAAGATGAAGCCTTAATCCAAGTTCAAGGAAAACTGACTTCTTTAGGAGAAAAAGCCTTTTTTTTTTTTTTTTTCCATGTCTTTAGATTTGTGTCTCCTTTTAGCCCCAGATGGGCATTTTAATACAGTTAATCTGAGGGCACTGGTTTTGGAGTCAGGCAGAACTTTCTTAACGTCCTGGGCTTTGGATCCTCAGCTGTACATAACCTGTGGGCAATGGTCCCCATCTGACAAGGCTGCTATCAGGTCTGAACTACCTAATGTGTTTAAAATCCTTAGAACACAGTGCTGAAAACGTAGTACCTATTATTTTTATCTTAAAATAGTCTCATGGTCTCTTTCACCCTTTAAAATGGCTGGGAATCAACATCAGTCTTTGCTATGAGACAAGCTTTGAGGTTACCTGTGACTGCACCTGCGCCACGTTTAAGACTGATTCACTCCCTCCTGTAATGAATACATTCTGGGTGTGGTGTTTTTGACATGTCACTTCTTCTGCCTATAGTGTAAAGACTGGCAATAAGCTTGCTACTCCCAGTATTCACCATGTCACCTGTCTGCCTGTCACAATCCCCAATTACCTTTGCTAGCGTCACTTTTTACCCAACCAGGTCAAGATTATAGAGTTTGATGGCTGCCCGGGTGCTGTTGGGAATTTGTCAGCCCTGTCGTTGGGAGGATGGTAGGAAGATATCGGAGCTACAATCAGACTTTGTAACAGTCTGCCATGCCAAAAGAATTTGTAATGAGGGTTTTTTTTATTTGTTTCCATAGTTGGGGGATGAGGGGACCGAGACCAGACTTTTTGAAACCACAATCCCCAAATTCCTGAATGGTCAGCAGCTTTGCCAAAAGGTGTAAGCTCCCCTCGCTAGTCTGGCGCCGGCTGCTGTCCAGGCCACCTGATGGCTGTGGGGCCGCCAGAGGCCCTGCCTTCCCCAGCATGGAAGCGTGTGGCTCTCCCCACACCCCCTGCCCCGACAATGCCAAGAATCAGAAACAAGGGCCCTGAGTGGGAGCTTAGAGGCCCATTGTGCTTGGTGCGCGGAAGCAGGTTGTTGCTCTGCAGCGTGAACTGGAGCCCGGGCAGAGGGCGCTCGCTCCTGCACACCCTGTGGTGTCTCGCTGCTGCTGGCGAGGGAGGGGGCTGCTGTTGAACAGAACTTCTGTGAGCCAAGTTCCAAGACTTGTCTCTGGAGGGCCCATCAGGAAGGAAAAACATTTATTTTCTGAATTCATAACACTGTCAAATTCCATTTGTCTATTATTTCCCCCCACCTCCCTTGCTGCAAAATAGCATCATTTTATTAACCCCATTCAGGTATGTTTATATTCTCACTACTTCAATTTATCATCACTTGAAAATTTATACTTTGCATAAAGTTTTATTTAAAAAAATCTAAGTTGAAAACCATTCTCCCCCTTGTCTGTTCAATTGTCATACAGATGCTACTCCATGGCAGGCCGGCTACTATAGATTCAGCCCACCTGCTAAAAGAATGAAGGCAGCCTGTTTTTACAGACATTTCTGGCGGCATCAGTCCATGAAATGAAGCCCTCTTTCCTGCAGGTATTGAAAACCCAGTTCTCCATGCTGTCTCATTGGCATGGACTTACAACAACTAAATTCATGTAAAAGATCTCAACTTCAGGATCACCTACAACAAAACATCCATTAGGCTGCAAAGTTAAATAATCGCTGCTTTTGAAAAGTCCTCCTGATTTCTCTGCCAACAAAGATGTGCTAGAATCAGTATCACACTCTTCTGGTGGTGGGATGCTGACTGGATTTCAACAACCAGAAAAAAATCTACAAATGCATCTGGGCAAACTGAATGGCAGGAAGTGGTGACCAAAGAGATTTGCAGAGAACATTTGGGGAAAAGTTTGTAAAAGACTTAACAGGCCTCTAGCCTCTCTACCTCACCCTGCCTCCAGCCTCCGCCCCCAGCCCCCAAAGTGGAATCCATTAGCTTTGAAGGACTGAGAAAGCAGGGCAGCGTCTTGGGTGGAGTCTGGCCTTTCCACTCCCCTTCTCCTCCCACTCACCCCTCCCATTGGGGCCTCGGTATCAAAGAGCCGAAGGTGTTGAAACTCCTCTCGCACTGACTCAGCCTGCAGCCCTGGGCGGGGATGGCGGGGCCCTGTGCGTGATTTTCTCTAAGCCCTTTTTCTGGTTCAAGCAAAACGCAAAGGAAATCAAGGAATCTGCCTGGTGCGCAAGGCACAGACGATGACTCCCCTCTAAGACATGTGCCCACAAGTAGGCTATCATTATTTGAGGCAACTGTGAGTATAATTAAAACCTTTCAGAGCTCCAGTCATATTTCCTGTCACAAGGATGAGATGACACACTGGGAGCTGATCGGGCTTCACCCTGTTGGCAATGGAAGTAGAGAGGACACTGTTTGGACGTATCTCTTGTATACATATATGTGCAGTGACAAAAACGGACATCCTTCCACCATTCTGGAAAACATTATGCTTTATTCAAATCTTTTTTTACAAGAAACAGAATTAGGGGGATGTAGAAACCTCTTGTTCATGCATTCACTATAAATATTTTTTGAATATATAATAGAGAGTCCATATTGTTGAATGGATAAATAAATGAATGAATGGTTTCTGTAACTCCTTAATTCTACTCCTGAATTCATGTACTTTAGTGGCCCTATATTTTAGAGTGATGTTGAAAATCATTTTCAATCACAGGGAATGTAATCACAAGACTGTAGTAGATTTTATGTTCTTTTTTTTGTATTCAACCTAAGAAAAATTAATACGAAGAGTAGAAAAAAGGAACACCTGTTTGCCACATGTAGCTTTTGCCTGAGAAGCCTGCTGCCTGCTTCTGATGGCCTTCCCTCAAAAATGTCTAGGGTGGATCCAGGCATAGCCTTTCTTCAAACCTGCAACCTTTTTGGTGTACGGAACGACACTCCAACCACTGAGCAACCAGGCTGGGGCAAAGCACAGTCCTTTGAAACGACTCGCTCACAGAGCTCGGCTGCCTGAGCTTGGAAAAGAGAGCTGAACCACCAGGAGCAGTGTTTTCCACACCGCTTCCTTCCTCTGCCAGCCTCGAGTCCAAAGCTGGACCAACATGCTCTTGCTTCAAATGTCTTCTTTTCCAAATATCAAAATAAGACCCAGGAATTTTGGCTTTAAAAATAGGTGAACTAATCAAAGGTGGGATTTTTTTTATCTGATTCTAAGGCAAGGAGTAACAATGCTTCCTTCCCCAGAGTATGAAAAATTGCCTGTAATTAAAAAGGCCACTTATTCACCTCTTTTGCACTTTAGCTAATTGTAAAGGCCAAAATGTAGTAAATCTGGTAGCAATAACAAGACTGTTTGTTGTGTAATGTTCACTGAGCATCCAGTGTTTACAAGTTGGAAGTAGCATTTTAAAAGCATGGTCTCTACCTTAAAGGAGCTCACCTAATCAGGAAGGAAAAATATTGTTTGCTGGTTCTATGGGTGATGATTAATTATGATGATCCACAGTTTCTATTCTGAGCTCTGCCACTCTACTCTGAGTAGCCCTGGGCAAATCATTTAAATCTCCCCATGCCTCAATTTTCTCATCTGTAAAATAGAACTAAGAATACCAGTCTTTCTCAGCAATTCAGTGAGAATTAATTAATGCTTGAGCTCCTCAGATGAAAGACTCTCTGGATGTGCAAAGGGCTATTACACAAACAATAAAGCTTCATTTATACCCAGCTGGGCATGAATCACGTGAGAAGAGACAAATTCCTTAAGCTCTGCATCCTGTCAGAACCGAGATGTGTATCTGCCCCAGGAGACTGGAAGCTCCATAGAGTCTGGCTGTGAGTTTTTACCTCGTGTCCCAGACCCAGTGGAGTGTGGAATATGGTAAATCTTCATTAAGTATCATATTAAGCTGACTCTTGGCTAGTCAATAGATAAGCACTTTTATGTACTACCCCCTTTCATCCACAGGAAAAAGGTAAATTATTAAACAAAACAAAATGTACATTCTAGAGACATAGAAGTCATAAAATATACATATTTAGACCTGCTCATTTTGGGGACTGACTTTAATACAAATGGAGGACCACATACCTACCATTTGCAAAATATTTTGTAGTTATGAAGGCAATCTAATTATTAAATTAAATATAGTCTATCTTTTTGCCTTGAAAACTATAGCTTCAAAATTATCTGGAAAACAGGATTGAATTTACAATTCTCAATGGTCGTATGAGGATAGACATCCCTGGCCCTTGGTCCCTGGGCACAACTCTTTCTACCCCTAGCTCAGTTCCACACTGTGAAGTGCCCACCACACACACACACCACACACACACACTCACAAAGACATCCAGTCACCTGAGACAGTTGTCCCTTGGCTACCTTTCAACATCACAATGGTGCAGCCTGCTACCTCAGGAGGGTAGGCCCTGGGGTGGTGAGGTCTTTGGGGCAAGGAATTCTTGGTCTCATGTAACTAGAATCCCTGAATTTCCTTGGGTAACAGCCATTAAACATTATGTTGGAAATGAAAAAGTATCCATGTTATAGTATATTTTAAAAGCAGGGTTTGAAGATGTTAAGACATCTGTATGATAATCTATTTGTGTGAAACACTGTACATGTGTAAAGGTACATAGAGAAAAATCTAAAGTGTACCTCAAATTTATTATGGTTGCTATTATCTCCAGGTGGTGGGATCAGGTGTGATATTTTTCTTTTTACTTACTTATATTTTATATGGTTTCACTATAAACACACATTACTCATGTTATATTTAAAATAATAAAAGTTAAAATCAAAAACATAAAAAGTGTACTTATACTGAGATAATTTCTACACTGTGTAAGTGAAACATATCTGTTGAACCCTCAGAAATTAAGAACGTCCTATCCAGAAGTAGTAGAAGATTTATTAAATATACTTGAGAGCTCCCTAGCTTGTGGGGAAAATGCATGAAGCTATTGAGATGCCCATATTTACAGAATGTGCTCATGAGGCTATGAATGTATACATTTATAGCGAGTCATATAAAAACGCTCAAAGGACACAGGCATGTGTGTTCATCCTGGTGCCCGAAATTCTGTGGACAGAGAAGTGCTCTGTTCTCCATGGAGCCTGTCACCAGCTCACTGTCTGGACGTGGCGAACTGCTGTGGGCCCCAAGCGGTGGAGTGAGGATGAAACTAGCAGTAGCAGGATGCTTGCAGAGTCCCGCAGAATGACCATCTGTGTGGCTAATACTACTGGACTAACACGGAGGGGAGGGATGTTAGTTAATATTCCAAGTTGCCCGGCTGGCGTGGCTCAGCGGTTGAGCATCGACCTAGGATCCAGGGGATCGCAGTTCAGTGCCCGGTCAGGGCACATGCCCGGGTTGCGGGTTCGATCCCCAGTGGGGGGCGTGCAGGAGGCAGCCAATCCATGACTCTCATCATTGATGTTTCTCTCTCTCTCCCTCTCCCTCTCCCTTCCTCTCTCTGAAATCAATAAAGATATGTATATATATATATTCCAAGTAATTTTAAATTTGTGTGTGTGTGTGTGCATGCGCACACCAGATCCTACATACACATGGAAACTGCAAGTGGAGCCTGGATGCTTACATGCAGCATTTCAATAACCTATCTAAAAATTGTTGAGCTTTTCCCACTGAAAATAACCTTCTGCCTAGAGATAGAATCAGAATAATCATCATATATATTTTAACAATCTCAGTGAATAAGGAATTGACCCAAATACTCCCTTAAAGTGTTCAAGCTATAAATTAATTCTAAACTAAGCTTCTCTGAACTCATTTTTAAGAGTGTTTTAAATTAGCATTTCCTGCCATACTTGTAATAAATAAGTGTTACATATAAACAAGAATGTGACATTTCTATTTTCAAGGGATTCTATCTGGGCCATAAATATTCACTCCAGGATAAACGTCTAAGGGGAGGGGAAAAAATATGTTCCCCAAAGAACTGCGTATTTTATCCACATTCTGAAAAATTGATTTGTTCAAAAACATGAAAGTATTATACATCAGAAGGTTTATGTATGCTGCTATCAATTTTGTTCCTCAAAATACCAAAGTAGAAACACAATTGCCTTTATGAGCCACACAAATAGCAAGTGAGCAATCGAAGGAACATTCTATGGTGAAAGAATGTGAAACACTGAACACATCCCCGTAACCGGCCACATTCCCTCCCAGCATCTTATAATTATCCATTATATTACTTGTTTAGGCAGTTCTCTGCTCATCATAAGGATGGGTTCCAAAAGCTGGGCCTCTGGCCATTAGAGCACACATATACTTGGGATCAATATTCAATTTGATAGCTGGGTTTACAAGGTAGCCTGAGAAGCCTGCACCTAACCTCTCCCAGAATGGGGTAGCCTTGGAAACTCATCACTTTTATAACATTGCTCCTGTGGGAAATGCATTCCAAAGCATAGCTCAGGAAGCCATTAACTGCCCTCCCTAGACACCCCCTTGCACTTTTAAACACAGGAAGATGGGAAGATAGCTGCTGGGGAAGGCTCTGGCACTCCAGGGTGAGGGGTGGCCTCTCTCTCTCTGTTTACTGGGGTTTTTGTTTTTATTAACTGTGCTTTGTTTTTCTAATTGTAAAAGAAATGTATGTCTGTTGCTATAAAAATTAACAGTGCAGAAGGTAGAACTTAAGAAGTGAACATCTCCTATGATCTAATTCTTCAGCTCTGCTCACTACTAACAGTTTGGTGCATGAACTCCTTATGCTTTTTATGTATTTTTTATGAGTGTTGATAAGTTGCATTCTTAAAAAATGTATCACAGCCTGGCCGGGCGTGGCTCACCGGTTGAGCATCGACCTAGGATCCAGGAGATTGAGGTTCGATTCCCGGTCAGGGCACATGCCTGGGTTGCGGGTTCGATCCCCAATGACTCTCTCATCATTGATGTTTCTATCTCTCTCTCCCTCTGCTGCCCTCTCTCTGAAATCAATAGAGATATAGAAAAAAAAAATTTCAAAAAAAAAAAAATGTATCACAGTCTACATAATATTCTGCCAGTAAGCACATGAAAAAATATTCAACATCATTAGCCATGAGAAAAATGTAAATTAAAATCTTTTCACACCCACTAGAATGGCTATCATCAAAAAGGCAGGAATCAAGTACTAGTGACAGTTCTGAGAAGTTAGACCTCTTAGGCACTGCTGGGGGAACGTAAGGGGGAGCACCCACTGCGGAAAATAGTCTGGCAGTTCCTCAAAAGGTTGAAATAGAGTTGCCATGTGATCCAGAAATTCCACCTCTAGATTTACACCCAAGAGAAATGAAAAGGTATGGCCACACAAAACTCGTACACAGATGTTCATAGCAGCATTATTCATAATAGCCAAAAGGTAAGAACAACCCAAATGTCCACCACCTGACACATGTATCAGTAAAAAGTGGTATATACATATAATGGAGCATTATTTGGCAATAAAACTGAAGTACTGTTATTGCTACAATATGAATAGCCCTGAGAAGCCAGACGATTCCACTTATATGAAATGTCCAGAATCGGCAGATCCACAGAAAGAAAGCAGAGATTAGTGATTACCAGGGGCTGCGAGGAGAGGAAATGAGGAGTGAAAGCTAATGTGTGAAGGTTTCTTTTGGGGGTGATGCAAACGATCTAAAATGAATAGTAATTCACTAAATATACTAAATATAATAAAAATTACTGAATTCTATGCTATGTAAATTGTATATCAATAAAGTGTTATATAGCCCAGCTGGCTTGGCTCAGTGGTTGAGCGTCAACCTAGGATCCAGGAGATGGCAGCTCGATTCAGGTGGGGGCACGTGCCCGGGCTGGGGGCTCCATCCCCAGTGGGGGGCAGCCGATCAATGACTCGCTCATCACTGATGCTTTTCTCTCTCTCTCTCCCTCTCCTTCTCCCTTCTTCTCTCTGAAAGCAATAAAATAAAATAAAATAAATTTTAAAATAAAAATAAAGTGTTTTATATATGTGTGTGTGTATATATATATATATATATATATATATATATATATATATAAACTGTGTGACCTTAGGTTATTTAATCTCTCTGGGTCTTTATTTCTTATCTCTGTAGGGTTCTATGAAGGTTTATTTACACATAAGTTTAATAACTATTGATATATAATCACTATTATATACATGATCACTGATATATGTGTATACATATATAATATCACTATTTTCAGTGAGCTATATCTATTTTTATATATTTTAAGTGAGATATATCTATACATATATATCACTTAATACCATCCCTGGCACAGGGAAGGCCTGTGGATATGTCAGCTACTACATTAAATTCTTTATACCACATCAAACCTCCTTTTTAATGCTTTTTCATGTCTTTTCTCAATGTAAATAGCTAGCCATTCTCATCCATATAATTCGTTATTATATATTTGAAAATCATAATTACTAAGCTACTCCTCAGTTCATCTCGCTTCTTGATGAAAAACAACAAAATAACCCCAGATTATAACAACTACCTGACTGATGATTTTACACTTATCTCCTTGATTTCATTAATGCGTGTTCTGTACTAAACCATCCCAAAAAGGCAGGGCTCTTGCCTGGTGTTTGTTTGTTTTGTTTTTGTTTTGTTTTCGATAGTGGCAAGATTTATCAGCATGATAAGCGATAGAGCACTCTCAGAGAGACTGAGCGGGGCGGGACAGAGGGCAGTGCTGCCCACTGCTCCCCTGGTTGCAGGCCTTGTGGGGACCCTTAGGGTTCAGAAGGAAAGACGGCAAAAAGTACAAGTACCTGCCCCAGAGGAGGAAGGGCACCGTGTGCGCCAAGAAGGGAGCGCTCATCCTGCTTTTCTTCAACCCTGAATCATCAGTGCTAGCTCAGGGCAAGACACAGAGAGCTTAAGAAAAAGGTGTTTAATGAATGAATGAATGGATAGATACTCTATCTGTGCCAGTGAGTGTCCTTCCTGTAAATGGGTGGTTCTCGGTGAGGGATGGGGCGTGGAGAGAAGGCAGGTTGTCATACAGGATACAGGTTGTCATATCTGAATCACCTGTGATGGTTTGTTGTTTTTTGGGGTGTTTTTTTTTAACTTCCCTGATACCTTCTCCCTAGGGCATACCATACCAGAGCTTACAATGTGCTACTTCAGGGGGAGAAAGACCCACTTCACCCAAAATACACCTCATACCGCCAGTACCCTAATAGAAGTTTCTTTAATAGGACACAAAACCTTTCAAACATAATCAGAGATAAAGGTTAAGGTACAACTACCTTCAGCCAGTGTGATATGATAGAAGCACCACTGACTAGGCCAAGAGTCAACAAAACGGGCCTTTAGATCTGCCTTTACTTCGGACATGGGTATATGACAGGAAGGGAAGCTTGTCACAAGTACACAGGCTGCTGAGTGTCCAAAGGTGTGAAAAAGCAGAGCACAAGCAGGGACAAGCACAAATGGGACAAGGTGTTTAAAGCTTCATCTTCAAATGCTGCTAGCATCAAGCCCAGCTTCTCTTGGCTCATCTGCCTTCTGCTCAATCCAGATCTGACCACTGGCCCACCAGAGAGGCTTCCACATATAAGCCGGCAGGACAGTCTCTTGTCTACTGCGTACTACCTTCATTCTTATTTCCCAGCGTGTGTTAACTATTTTATAACTGAGCCCTAATTGCTATCTCATGTTCACTTTGATCCAGTCTGACTCCCAAGATCTGCTGTGTTCAAACTCTATTTTTAACTTTTTAAACTGTAAAATATAACACATATAGTGCATAGAATACAAATGTACAGTTTAAAGAAATATTATAAACTCAACATCTATGTAACTAATATACAGGTTACTAATATACATTACATATATATATACATTATACACATGTTTACATTAGTTTTATTGTATGTAAGTTAAACCTCAATAGGAATGATTTTTTTAAGGAAAAACAAAAAGAAATGATACATTGTAAACATCTCTGAAAGTCCCCACCAAAGGCCCCTTTTTAATCCCAGCTCCTGCACCCCTCCTTATTCTGACTTTTATGGATTCATTTTTCTTTTCTTAATGGATTTACCACTTAACTTAATATCCCTTAGACAATAGTTTAATTTCATCTGCTTTTGAACTTTCCACAAATAGAATCATGCTGGATATATTCCTTTGTGCTGGATCTCTTCCACTCAACCTTGTTTCTAAGATTCATCCACATTTAAGTATTTATAGTATTCTAGTGAATGGATGTTTCATAATTTGTTTACACCTTCTACTGTTGATGGGTACTTGGGTTGTTTCCAGTTTTAGTCCATTATGAACGTTCATGTGTGTGTCCTTTGATGTACATATGCACTTATTTCTGTTGCCTGTGTATCTAGGACTAGGATTCTGGTAACTTATCGGGTGATATGTGTATCTTTACCTTTATTAGATAATGCCAAACTACTTTCTGAAATGACTACCAATTTACATTCTGACCAGCAGTGCTTGAGAATTCCCGATAGCTGGCACTGTCAGAATTTTATATTTTAGCTAATCTGGTGAGAAGTAGGATCTTGTCATCATTCTAATATGCATTCCTACCCCATGTTTTTGGTACAGTTTCTTTTTAGTATTTGTTCTTCTTTAACATTTTTCTGATGATCTTTCCTACCCACCAGCATGAATGCATTATTTATTGCTGTGTAGCAAATTATATCAAAAAGTAGTGGCTTAAAACAATACGCATTTATTATCACACCCACTCATTTTGTAGGTCAGAAATCCAGGAGGGCCTTAGGTGCGGGGTTGTGGCCCAGGATCTCTTTTGAGGCTGCACTCAAGGTATCTACCAGGGCTGCAGTCATCTGAAGGCTTATCTGGGGCCGGAGGATTCACTTCTAAGGTGGCTCACTCATTAAACTTGCTGGCAATTGGCAGGAAGCCCCAGTCCCTCTCCACAAGGAGCCTCCATAGGGCTCCTTGAGTGTCTTCATGACATGGTGGCTGATTCCCCTAAAGTGAGTGATCTAAGAGAGAGAAAACAAAAAGGAAATCACAGTGCTTTTTATGACCTGGACTTGGGAGTCACTTCTGTCACATTCTATTCATTAGAAGATAGGCACTAAGTATGACCTATACACAGGAGAAGAGAATTCCATGCCATTTCTTGAGAGGTGGAGTACCAAAGAACATGTGGACATCTTTTAAAACCACTAAGCAACACAATTAAAAATCTCTTGATTTTCACCATTTGGCAAGCACCAAAGTCATCATATTTCAGGAATCAACAGTTAAAATGACTAGACAAAAGCTTGTTTAAAAACAAGGAAATGTACTTAGTTAATTACACAGAGAACCATAATAATTTTATAGTGGGAAAACTTAGCAAACATGACCTTGACCAACTTATGATAATTAACATCATCAATGAGACACATCATGTGACTTCCAATATGATGCATTGAGGACACATAACATTATTTCTGTGGTATTCTTGCCTAAAAGGCATAACAAATTTAACCATGGGGAAACCTCTGAGAAGCTAAATTCAAGTTGACAAACATCCTACAAGAGAAGTGGGCGGGACTCTTCAACAGTGTCAAGGCTATGAAGACAAAGAGAGGCTAAGCGATTGTCCCAGGTTAAAGGAGACTCCAGAGGCATAACTGAAAGTAAGCTGTGACTCTTGGACCAGAAAAAGTACACCAATTAGGTAACTGGTGAAAGTTGAACAAAGTTAGTAAACTAGTTTAAAGTGTATCAACATCAATATCCTGATTTTCATAATTGTACTTTAGTTATATAAAAGGTTAATATTTGAGGAAGCTGGGTGAAGAGTATATAGGAATTCCTTGTATAAGTTTTGCAACTTTTGGTAAATCTGAAATCATTTCAAAATATAAACAAAAAAAAGGGAAAATTATTATAAAAATATATATCTGAATTAAAGGATCAGTGAAACACTATGAGTGATATGGTCACATCAGAAGCTCACTAGTCTTTTCCAGGAGTAGCTACTGAGAACTACAGTAGTTTTCTATATGGCCTCCAACCTTCCGGGCTTCTAGTCCTACTAGGCCCTTCTGGTAAAACCCACAACAGCTATCTGTCTGAAACATATCCTGTCGATCTCTTGCTTAAACCCTGTCAATGTTTTCTCATATCTTAGAATGAATCCATTTCCTAGCAAAAAAAAACCCTCACGCCCGGCTGGGCGTGGTTCAGTGGTTGAGCGTCGACCTAGGATCCAGGCAATCAGGGTTCGATTCCCCATCAGGGCACATGCCCGGGTTGTGGGCTGCAGCCGATCAATGACTCTCTCATCATTGATGTTTCTATCTCTCTCTCTCCTTCTCCTTTCCTCTCTCTGAAATCAATAAATATATATTTTAAAAAAAAACAAAAAACCCTCACATGTATCCTTGGCCATAACTATATGGATGTGAGCACATTCCCTAAGACATGCCATGAGTCTTCTACCTTCAGATCTTTGCATATGCTATTCCATCTTTTTTGCTGGAAAAGTCCTGATTTTTCTTGGAGATTAGTCTCCAAATGTCTATTTGTAAAGTGTTTTTCGAGCCCTTTATCTCTGCAAATAGAGTTGTTATATCCCATGCTTCCTAGGGCATTTGGTAAGAGATCTTCTTTGTAGCATTAGTTGTACTGTGTTGTAAGTAGGTGCTTATATATCTGTCACTGTTGTTTTGAGTACTGTTGGCTTCTAGAGGGCAAGATCTAAACTACATTCATTCTCAGCACCTGGCACAGAAACAAAAAAGTGGTAGGTATATTATTGCTATGTTAAAAAACAGACAAACAAACAAACAAACAAAAAACACCTCCAAAATTAGCAGCTTAAAGCAACAGACATTTATCATCTCATACAGTTTCTGAGGTCAGGAGTTCAAGAGCAGCTTAGATGGCTGCGTTTGGCTCGGCTCCACAGGCTCAAATCAAGGTGTCAGGAAGGGCTGCAGCCATTCAAGGGCTCGACTAGGCTGTTAAATCTGCTTTCAACATGGCTGACTCTCAGAACAGTTGGCAAAAGGCCTCAATCCTTCTTCAGCTGTTGGCAGAGGCCCTCAGTTCCTCACCACATGGGCCTCTCTGAAAGTCACTGACTGTCCTCGTGACATGGCAGCTGGCTTCCTCGGAGCCAGTGGTCTAAAAGAGCAAGCAAGGCAGAAGCCACAGTATTTTTCATAATCTATCTCAGACGTGACATGCCATCACTTTTTCCATACTCTATTGGTCACACAAAATGACCCTGGTAAGTTTGGAAGGGAACCACACAGGGCATGCAGAACAGAAGGCAGGGGTTGTTGGGAGCCATCTGAGAGGCCGACATCCACAACAGGCACACACTCAGTGTCTACATGGATGGATGGATGGATGGATGGATGGATGGATGGATGGATGGATGGTTGGATGGATGGATGGAGTGACCTCATCTGGACCATATCCCTCCGCACTTAGTGATCAAAGGGCCAGTCTCGGCTCTAATAAAGCCCCTCCCGGACACTGATGAGGACCACAAACAGTACTTCAGAGACGTTCCTCTGCGTTAGTCACCCACTCTCTGACCAGAAGGACCTTGTCATTTTGCAGGAATATGGACTTAGACCAGGGCAGGCAGGCAGTTGACCTGAGGTCACTCAGGAGGTCAGATGACCCAGGAGTAGACTCCTTGTCTGCTTAGAGTTACCAGAGTGAGTTCTAGATGACCACGCCTTCTGGGTGCTGTTGAGTTGTTTGGGATGCTGAATTTCCTCCTATCTTAATCATTAAACGGAGATCCATGGGTTTAGGGATGACCAGCTCATAGCATATCAATACGTTAAGATTTTTCCTTTTCCAATTTTGGGACAATACACACTTTCCCACTACATTGAAATATCTGGTATAAAAACAGAACAAATAACCAGCCATACCTGCAGATTCTTATAGATGGTTCTCAACATTGCTTAATAGTTGTGTACATGGCCTTATACCTTCACCTTGTCTTTTTGTCTCTCACTAGTCCCCTGTAATTCTGCTAGTCCCCTATTGTAATTCTACCAGTTATTCTAGTTTCAGCCAAGTATCTGCTCCTTCAAGAAGTTTCCCTGATCATTTCATCCAGAGTCTACTTTTCATTGGACCAACCCTACCTCCCAATTTATTTCACTCTTATAACAGTTGAGGATTTTTTTAAAAAGTATTTAAGTACTTGCAAAATGTGTCATGCATATTTTTATTCTGTACTTCCCAAAGTAAATATTTCTTAAATGAATAGATACATTTTACTTCCTTTAATAGAGTAACATCTAAAAAGGGCTCTTTACCCTTAAAAGCTCTCAGTAATATTCAAACTATTTTATTTATTTAGTTATTTAGTTATTTAGTTATTTGAGAGGGAGGACTGGGGAGAGAGAGAGAGACATTGATGTGACAGAGACTCATCGACAGTTTGCCTCATATGCACCCCCACAGAGGATCGAGCCTGCAACCTGTGTATGTGCCCTAAGAAGAAATCGAACCCACAAACTCCTGGCGTATAGGAAAACTCTCCAACCAACTGATCCACACTGGCCAAGGTGTATTCAAACTATTTTTAAATCTTTTGTTTGTTTTATAGTTTGTTTATTTTGCTTATTGTGTTGATTTCAGAATTTTTAGATCATTGCACTCTTGAACGCAGGATATCAATATTGTAAAATTAACAGGTTACACATCTGCAGTATCGACACTCATCTCTTTTAACAAAATTAAATTCACTAATCAGATTCACTTCCAAACACTTTTAAAAATGTGTGTCATGCTTATGGGTGGCCACATGCCAGAGAATTGAATATGTGCTATGAAAAGAAAGGAGGCTTGGGGGAGGGGAGAACCCTTACAAGAGAGAGCCGAGCATGTGCAAGGCTCTGTATCAATGAAGGAGGCCAGAGAAGTTCCGTTTGGGAAATATTAAGGGGAATGAAAAGAAAAGAGGAAATTAAGGGTTAGAGGGGAATCTGACCACATTCAGGAGCTTACCCAGAATCCACAAATGGGGAGGGTCTACTCAAGAAAGGACATCTTTTATTTATTTATTTATTTATTTATTTATTTATTTATTTATTTATTTATTTTATTTATTTTTTTTCAAAACTATTTATCCCCTCTATGCCCTCTTCCATCTCCACCCACCTACCCCACCCTTTGCAAACACCACACTGTTGTCCATGTCCATGGTTCTCTCTCTTTTTTTTCTCCCTCCTTTTCACTCAATCCCTCCACACACGCCCACCAGAGACTGTCTCTGTTTTGCTTGGCAGTTCGGTTTGTTCATTAAATTGCACATATGAGTGAAATCTTATGGTCTTTGTCTTTCTCTGGCTGGCTTATTTCACTCAGCATAATGTTCTCCAGGTCCATCCATGCAGTTGCAAAGGGTAAAATGTTCTTCCTTTTTATGGCAGAGTAGTATTCCATGGTGTGAATGCACCACAGCTGTTTTATCCACTCATCTACTGATGGGCACTTGGGCTGCTTCCAGATCTTGGTTATTGTACCTAACACTGCAGTGGACATAGGGGTGCATATAGTCTCTCAAATTAGTGTTTCAGGTTTCATTGGATAAATTCCCAGAAGTGGAATCATTGGGTCATGAGGCAATTACAGTTTTAATTTTGTTTAAAATATGTTTTTATTGATTGTAAAGAGAGAGGAAGGAAGAGCGGAGAGAGAGAGAGAGAGAGAGAGAGAGAGAGAGAGAGAGAGAGAGAGATCCATGTGAGAGAAAAACATCAATCAGTTGCTTTCCACACACACACCCCCTGGGGACCAAACCCAAAACCTGGGCCATGTGCCCTGACCAGGAATTAAACCAACAACCTTTCAGTGCACAAGACAACGCTCAACCAACTGAGCCACACCAGCCAGGGCCCATTTTTAATTTTCTGAGGAACCTCCATACTGCTTTCCACAGTGGCTGCCCCAGTCTGCATTCCCACCAGCAGTGCACCAGGGCTCCCCTTTCTCCACACCCTCGCCAGCCTTGTTTGTTGATTTGTTGATGGAGCCATTCTGACAGGTGTGAGATGATATTGTGGTTTTAACTTGCATCTCTCTGATGATTAGTAAAGTTGAGCGTCTTTTCATATGTCTCTTGGCCATCTGTATGTCCTCTTTGGTGAAGTTTCAATTCAGGTCCTTTGCCCATTTTTTAATTAGTTTGTTTGCTATTTTGGTGTTGAGTTTTATAAGTTCTTTATAAATTTTGGATATTAACCCCTTATCAGATGTATCATTGGCAAATAAGTTCTCCCATTCAGTGGTTTGTCTTTTAATTCTGTTGATGGTTTCCTTTGCTGTGCAAAAACCCTTTAGTTTGATATAGTTCCCATTTGTTTATTTTCTCTTTTGTTCTCCTTGCCCGAGGAGATATGTCAGAAAAAATATTGCTACAAGAAATGTGTGAGATTTTACTGCCTATGTTTTCTTCTAGGATTTTTATGGTTTCGAGTCTAACATTTAAGTCTAACATTTAGTTTATTCTTGTGTGTGGTGTAAGAAGGTGGTCTAGTTTCATTTTTTGCACCTATCTGTCCAATTTTTCCAACACCATTTAGTCCATTGTATTTTTTTGCCTCCTTTGTCAAATATTGATTGAATATAAAGCCGTGGGTTTATTTCTGGGCTCTCTATTCTGTTCCATTGATATATTTGTTTGTTTTTATGCTGGTACCATGCTGTTTTGATTATTATGGCCTTGTAGTATAGTTTGATATCAGGTAGCATGATTCCTCCAACTTTGTTCTTCTTTCCCAAGATTGCTGTTGCCATTCAAGGATCCTCCATGGTTCCATATAAATTTTTGAAACATTTGGTCTAATTCTGTAAAATACACCACTGGTATCTTGATAGAAATTGTTTTGAATCTGTAGATCGCTTTAAGTAGTATGGATATTTTTTATGATGTTAATTCTAAGAAAGGACATCTTTTAATCAGAGCACATTCCAGAATACTCCAGGCATCTCTTCACCAGGCCCTACCCTTTCAGGATGCCTAGATATCACTCCTCATACTCAGTGACTCCTGAGATTTCAGTCCTTTACCTGGCATACATTCTGACACCTACAGCAGAATTGTAAGTTTGGATTTTTGAGAGCTAGTGTGGTATGGTGGAGTCCAATGGGTTTGAAAGAATTCTGGCTCTGTTTCTTAGAAGCTGGCAAGTTACCCCATCTCCTGTAGCCTCTGTTTTCTTATCTATAAAGTGGGGGTGATAATGAAAATATCAAATGCAAGTATTATTGTGGGTAACAAGTACCATAGGTATCAAAGGATTGCTGTGAGGACTACATATTAGTAGGGACTCAATAAGTAGTAGCTATGAAAAGGGGTATAGCATGGTGGTTAGAAGCATGGCATCTGGATGTAAATAGTCTGGGTCTGAACCCTTGTTTTCTCATCTCTCTCCGTATGACTTATTTTTTGTGTACGTCACTTCCCTAATCTATCTCACAGAGTTGATGAAAGAATATGAGGGTTATAAATACAGTGCCTGTCATATAAAAAATTTCTGTAGATGGAAGTAGTAGTAGTGGTTGTTGTTATTATTATTATAAAAGAGGCAGTGGAAGGCAGCAATTAAGACTGTGCACTCTAATGCTGAATCTAATGAGTTCAGGTCCTCATTCCACTGTTTACCAGCTGTACGATCCCAGCATCTTCACCCCCGTATCTGTAATTTGGGGATAATAATATTGCCTACTTCATAAGATTAAATGAAGGTATATGTGTAAAGTACCTAGACAGTGCTGGTGCACAGTAGCCACTGTTATCATAAATTCCAATCAGTCATAGCTCCTCTTTTTATGCAATTCTGAGGGGAATTTTAAAGCTTGATATTTTGCACAATTAAATAAATGTATGTATTCCGTGCATTCTGTATTCTGTGGTGATTAACCTGGACTACCAGTTCCCTTGGAAAGAAGCCAGGCTTTTAAACCGTAAAAGGTTTTCAACTGGGCCCCAGCTGCCCATCTCTTCAGTGTCTATGTGCACAGCAGATGGTGGGCTGCGTTTTTTAAACATTCCCTCCAAAGAGAAGACTGTGGAATCCTTAGAAAAATTAAGTGCCCTCATTACAAAAGTGTGCCATTGTCTCAGCTCCCCCCCCAGCTTAGTAACTGGCACCGGGAGTCCCTCAGGAAAGGAAGAGACCGGGGTCAGGCTCCGCCTCCCAGTGACACACCAAATGCCAGTCGCTTCAACTCACACTTTTCCTTCGCTCTCGGCTGAACTGCAGCAACAGTACAAGCTGCTCATTCAGATCCCGGAAAGGCTGACAGTTCAGGAAACTTTTTTTTTTTTGGTCTCTTCAGCCAATAATCTTGGAGCACGGTGATGTCACCTAACAGTTATGCAATATGACTTAACAGTTGGATAGGTGACAGGAATTCCATGGACACCAAGATCACAATGAAACTGCTTAGCTGCTAAATTAGTCATATTGTACATGACTCGTCGAGTATGATTAACCGCCGGTTCCGACGGCCGGCCGTCTAGTTGGGGAAGTCCGGCCCGTCACTCAGAGGCGGCGAGTCCCGGCCAGTTATCCCGGGGTCTGGAGAATGGAAGCGAGGTGGCTGTTGAACTTCAACACCGTGGGCCACTTGCAAAAAGACACAGTGGGAGGGGGAACACCTTTTAACCTCTCTGCTCAGGGGAAATTGTGTACAATATTCCCTAGACCGTATCCTAAAACTTGTTATTTCTGTCCCTTGATGATTTTCTCAATCCAGATAGAATGACAATAGGATTCTGTTCCTCAGGGAAACGGGGATTACTCAGCGTTGTTTTCTTTTTCTCAAACGAGCTGGCCTCTGTCCTACAATTCACCTGCACTGCCCTGTGAGCGGGGACTTTTTACTGACCGCAAACCATGAGGTCGATACCGCTTATTCCACTTTATCAGTTGTAGAACTAATGTTTGAATTTCCCCATTGAAAAAGTATATGTGTGCCCAGCCTGCAAACTGTGTGCCTTCTGATGTAACTGCAGGCGTTTGCTATCACTTTAAGGTTGGGGGTTGCAAAGGAACTATTCACAAGTCTTTCTTTTGATTTATTTGATCACTCCAAAAAAATTTATTGACCACCTACTGTGTACCCAGATGGATACTAAGTGCTATGAATACAATTGTGAACAAGAAAGAAAGAAAAAAAGTATATGTGCGTTAGAGCCCTGGCCAGTGTGGCTAAGTGGTTAGAGGCCCACTGGCCTGCGCACCGCCACCGCAGAGTTGAGGGTTTGATTCCTGGCCCCGGTTGGGGTGCATGTGGGAGGCAACCAATCAATGGGTCTCTCTCACATCAATGTTTCTCCCCCGCTTGTTCCCCCCCCCCCTTCCATTCTCAAAAAAAATCAGTGGGAAAAATATCCTCTGGTAAGGATTAACAAAAATAAAATAAAATAATAAAATATAAAATAATATAATAAAATAAAATGTATATGTGTGTTAGAAACAATTTAGGAAATACTAAAAAATAAAAAAGGAAAGCCCCCACAACCTCACCCTCCCCACCCCCAAGACAACCCTAACTAAACCTTTGCAAATTTCTTGTAGCCTCAATAAAGAATAAATACAACAAATTCCTTGCCTGGCAGTGTGGTGGCTGCTGGGCATAGAAAGATAAGTAACTTTCTATCCCTTTTCCTTAAGGAGCACACAGCTTAAAGCAATGGGGTATCTGAATACAAAAGAGGCATTTAGTGCAGGCTGGAGAGAGTGGAATGTGGAGTGGAGGAGATGGAAGAGATTATCAGGGCAGATGAGAGAAATCCTAGAGCAGGGCTACTCAAAGTGTGGTCCGCAAGGTGACACCAGATCTTACAAACTACCTACAGAATCTGAGGGAAAGCATTTAAAGCAATTTGACAGAGTAATTATATGTCTTTTGAATCTCATAATAATTTTTTTAATTGTATCTATATTTTTACATCTTTTTTATTTCATTTTTGTTGCATTTTTATTACATTTTCAAAAATCAGTCCACAGAGGACTAGAAATTACAAATGAAAAACTACTCTGTTGCTATAAGTAGTTAGAAAACCACTGCCCTCAGGGACACAATAGCTTAGCTAAGGGTAGGGTAACCAACCGTCCTAGTTTGTGATAAACCTGGCAAAGTCCCTGGCAAACTGGGATGAGTTGCCCACCTTACAAGTGTTTAATTCCAAGAAAAAGCTAGTTGCATAAGAGAATAGATCAGATGAAGGGGAAACAATCATCAAAGAAATAAGAGAAGAAAATTTCTCTGAGCCAAAGAGAGGTTTTAGTCTTTACGTCAAGAAGGTTCATTAATGGGCAACTAAGAGTATTGAAAAGAGTCACAGCTAGCTACATCCTGAGGCATTTTCTAATTTCCAAGTATCAGGAGAAAATCCTATGAGATTATACACACAGCAAATTGAAATGAACAAAACAAATTAATAAGGAGTTAAAACATAATATTTATGATATTACATTCCTTTAACAAAATGATATTTGCTTTAGCTTTCTAAATTAAGAAAAAAAGAAATAAGAACTACCCTTTATATACAAATATAGCAATGAGGATAATAGATGGAAATAGAAAACAATACCACAAAAGAGGAAAATGTAAACACATTGACTTTATTAACATAATTTACTTGGCATACAATTTAGCTCCAAGTTTCTTAGTTGGTGATAGTGAAGTTGGGAATCACATTCATGCAAATTGCTGTTATAACAATGAAGGAAGAAGTATATAAGTTTCTCAGCAAGACATTTTTTTCTGGCACTAAAATCTAAAATTCTCCCAAAGAGTTTAATATTGGGAGCATCAGTGGAGTGGTAGACACTGTCCTCGGTACCTTTCTACAGCCAATGTAGGAGTTAATGTCACATTCCCACTTCCTATGGGGTTCCTCATTAGAGTCAGTGATTTCAAGACGAATGAACACATGGCAGCAGAAAGGCCTTATGTGATCCAAGGACAGAACCTAGGGTGCCCCAGAAGAGAAGATGAGTAGTATGTCACCTAGTTTTCCTGCATATTATATTTCTCAGCCAGGCTAATGTAATAACATAATGTAATAACATAACCACAAGACGCTACTCTCATGGTCTCTGTGCTGAGGGCATGTAAACATTCCAATTTCAAAGGAAATTCATTTAGATTTTGTGCACCCAGCTCTTTCAGCACTGATTATGAGCGCTGGACATCGAATTTGTATGAGATTAGCCATGGCTGGTGTTGCTGTGTTGCTGGGTGTCATCCCCGGCACCTGGGGATTCCTGGTCAGGGCACATGCCCGGGTTTCGGGTTCAATCCCCGGTAGGGGGCGTGCAGGAGGCAGCCGATCAATGTTGCCTTCTCTCACATCGATATTTCTCTCTTCTCCCTCCCTCTCTAAAAAAAAATCAATATACTATTTAAAAAGTTAAATTATCTTCTATTTTTTTTTAATTGTGAGATTAGGCTGGTATGCTTCACATAATAAGTATTATTTTAGAAGATGCAGTGTAAACACTTAATTAGTTTTACTTCTCCTCTGGCCCACTCAATAAACTTAATAAATATTGTAACACTTTTACTAATGCAAATGAAATTGCTTATCAAAATATTGTTACAATACCAGTCCTAATAATTTTAAGGTAGAGAAACTTCTTTCATATGCCATTTGTTTGAGAAAAATTTGCAAATCAAATATGTATATACATTATAAACACTTTGTAAATACATATTTGTATAAACCTAATATTTATAAATATATAAGCATAGAAAAAAGCATTAAAGAGATATGATAAAAATGTTAATCCTGTTTATCTCTCAGTGGCAGGATTTGAGTGACTTTCATTTTCTTCTTTTTATTTGTCCGTAGGTTTGAATAACTTGTATCATCTTTGCAAGAAGAAAAATAATATTATTATTGTTTTAGTTAAAGGCATGTGGGGTGGGAGCCAGTGATGTCTATAAATCATCCCTAAAGCATATCACCAGGTGATCTTCCAGCACCACCAGCTTCCTCTTGCATCAAAGCTGCCCTTTCATGACCTACAGGATGGTAGTAAAGTTTGGATCATTTAAGAAAGAGTACAATGTGGGTTGGAGACAAACCCCAACTTTGCCTTGTTAGCAGCTATATGATTTGGGGCCAATTTTTACACTTCTGACTCTCTGGTTCCTCATCTTCCTGGGAGACTAGATTGTTGTGAGCATAAAATGAAATTGCTGACACATAGAAAAGTGCCTGGAACAAAGTAGGCGCTCGATAAACATCATGTTTTAAATTGCTCACCCCGTTCCTACATGAATTTGCCCTGATTCCACAGACTCGAGCTCTCCTCCCTGGAGCAGCTTCACGTAGTCTGGCTTCAGTCCAGTGAGTGCTGGAGGAACTGAGCAGCCCCAGGCTCGCCTTTCCCATGTGTGTGTCTCCCCCCCACCCCCCGCGCCCCCCGCCCCCAAGAGGAGAGAAAGGGCAAGAAGGGTGGCTTCCCCAAGATCTGCTGGGTCTCGGGCGCTGTGGTATATGTGCCACTTTGCTTAAGGAAGGCTCCAGATTTTCCCAAACACTTGAACATCTGTGAAGTCTCAAGTTCTGCCTTATTGTTAATGCATTTGCCTCTTGAGAACTATCTTACGTGATGTCATCATTCACCCTAAACCGGGTTCTTTATTCCTGTTTTTATCTTCACAGACTCTTGGTTGTGACATAAAAGTTGGGTTGGTTATGTCATTATCACGGGTCACATGTTACTTCATTTCATAGCATTTGAGGCCCTAAAATGTACATTCTATTTTTCTATCACTTTACATGCAAAAAGACCTCCAGTCTCTACCTCCTGCATTAACTGGCTTGCAGTCAGCGTCTCCGACAGGTGCTAAGCTTGCCTACTTAAAGGAGCCTTTCTCAATGTGGAGAAAATTAGGCAGACAGATAACGAAATGGAGATCTCTAATTACCAAGCCCCAGTTTTGAAAATGTGACTAGGTTTACCCTTCTAAAAAGAACTGAATCTCATTAAATTCATAATGCAGAACAGCATTCCAGAACAAGAACGCTTCTGGGTCTATGACTTGTTCTCTTGATAACTTTGCCTCAATAGCTCAGACAGAGATAGTTAAGCAATTGCAGAGAGTCCTGCAAGACTTGGGAGTGGGGCCTCCCTTCCAGTGATCTATTGCAGTTGGATTGCACATGGATTACACAACAAAGCTTTCTGTTTTCCTACTTTTTTTCTTTAGCATGTGCCAATTAAGCCTTTTCTCCCCTCACTCCCTTAAAATCTCACCCTTTCTCATCTTTTAAGCTTTTGTTTCCCTGAAATGAATACTCAAAGAAGCCGAATTGTTAATTGTAACCCTCAAAGCCCCAAATAAATATGATATAATAAACATGACCTGCATCTTCTCTGCTGCAAGCTTTCCCAGCAATTTATCTCCTAAAGCTTGGGTTTTCTACAAACGCATTTCCGAGGAAATGTCCCCAGATGGCATGTGATCTTTCCATTTTAGACAGGCTGCCTTGATCAGGTGTCACCCAACTGACCTGCTTTTCTCCACCTTTATTCTCAGCACAATGTTGTCTCAACAGACTCTCCACTAAGTCCTGGTTTTTCTTCACTGAATTCCATTCTGGGCCCTAACCCTGCACCACACCTGCCACATGCACTGGTTGCTAACATACCTTTTGCCATTCCCTCAGGATTCTCAGGGGCCTCTGAACGACCTTGACAGTTTGGAAGCATTTCCCCAGTGCTCTCCAATACTCCAGCTGTGTGGAACCTGGCTTCAGGCTTGTCATCACCTCAATTCCTTTTTTAGTTTCCAGTTGGCCGGGAGCCAGCCCTGCGCGCCCTGCCCCACGCACCTCGCCAGCTACCCACCTATCTGGGTCATCTTTATTCATATTTCTTTCACTAGTCAAAGGAGTAAATCCTGCCTAAAGCAGTGAAGATGAGGAAGGGGGAAGAAGCCAGGGGGCTCCAGGGTGGTCTTAGATCACAGAGCAGGGAGCAGAAGGGCTCCTTGATGCCAGCCAGCTCGATTCTGCCATTTCACAGGTGACAGAGCTGGGACCACAGAGTCCAGAATCACAGACCATTCAAATGAATCAGTACCAGAGCTGCCAGGAAGAGCATCTTCAAGTGCTTAAAATCATTGACTTCAGAATCATATAGGCCTGGGTTCAAATCCCAAGCTGTGTGGCTTTGTACAATTAATTTAAACCCTCTAATCCACAACACATTTACTATTAAAATGGGGATTATAACACCTATCTTACTGAATTATTGAGCTGGATATATGGTCACTATTAATTATTAACTATAATCAAGCTCTTTCAACCTGTACAAGATTCTACTTTTAATCTTTACTAATGGTGGTGTTTCTTTGAACAACTTAATTTATAAAACTGTGCTTCAGTTGATTAATCCATAATTAAAGTTAATAATAGTTAGTATACAGTAGTTATGAGGATTAAATATAGCATTTCATACAGTGTCTGGCATGTAGGTACCAACAAACCATTGACTAGTTCTGTATAGTCACAAATGCCCAAGACAAACGCAAGAATGATCAGGATAATCTCCCACCACATACCTTCAGAACCAGATCCAGGGTTATGTCTCGGTTCTCTTTCACCCACAGCGCCCATATTCATTCATCCAAACTGCACCTTAGACAACGGGCGGTGTTGCAGCCTGTGGAGAGAGAAGAGAAGACGGTCCCCCGGAGCAGCAACCATGGGCAAGGAAAGAGCAAAGCGCGTGGCGGGTCTCTTAAAGACTAAGTCATTCTGCTTGGTTTCAAACGCTTCAGATTGGCCTCCCCGCCTGTAGTCTCATCCCCTCCTATCTATCATCACTTCTGCTGCCAGAAATAAAAGACTAAATTGAAAAATACGATCCTTCCCATTTTACTGCTCCCCATCAATTTCAGAATAAGTCCCAGCTCCTTAGCACAACCTTCCAGTCCTGTCACTGTTTCTTCCTGCTGGCCTTGCCAGCCTCAGTTCCTCTACTCTGCCAACTGGCCTCCCTAGACCACTCACACTTTTCTGAATCATCTAACTCAACTTCAGCCCTTTGCATGGGCTGTTTCTTTGACCAAAAACATTATACTCGGCCTTTAAGACTCAGTTCAGAGGCTGCCTGTATGAAGTCTTCTATAACACCTTTGCTCACCCTACCACTGCTGCCCACGAGCAGAATTCCTCCTTGGAGATCCCATGGCAGCCAATGTTTTCGTCAAAGACAGCTGGTAACATGTGGGATTCCATGTTTGTATCTCCCTTTAGAATGCACATTCCCTGACCGCAGAGGCTGGGCCCACTGTGTATCATGCACAGTTGTAGGAACTGAGAATATAAAGAACAAGAGAGACAAAGTCCCTGATATCTTGAAGCTTAAGGTCCAGTGAGGGAAATCAGGCAATTAACAGATAGATAAATGAATAAATAAATATTTTCACTTAGCAACAAGTGCAGTGAACATAATAAAATGGCACAATATGCTAAGGAGTAATAAGGGAGGGAAAGAGCAACATAAAAGTGGTCTGATCATGGCACTTAAGCAAAAAACTGCTGAGGAGCCAGGCATGCCCAGGAATATCAAACGCAAGGTTGTTCCAAGCTAAGGGAAGTGGAAGAGCTCATAAGTGTTTGTTGGAGGGAGGAAGGGATTAGTTAGGGTCTGGCTCTGGGATGAAGAGGGGACTCAAACTCCACCTATAGAGAAACCAGAATTATGCTGACTTTTCAGTCCAGGAATATAAGGCAGAGAAAAGCACCAAAAGTATCGGTGCTTTTTAGACTTGGGACCTTTGGAGAGTTGAGGGGCGTGGTCAGGGGCTAGGCTGAACAGGTGGCCTTAAGGAGAAGCAAGTTTCTGTAAGCCAGTATTTCTTGAAGGATGTTCCAGAATTGCTGCACTAGACTCTGGAGTCACCTTCAAGTCTCAATTTGGGAAACACTGCTCCTCTTCCACAGCTCCCACCCCCTACCTCACCACCGCCAGGGCGCTCACACTGCACAGTGGCCTGTGAAAGGCCCTGAAAACTCAGCATTTGGAAAATCTGCTTCATCTTTATTTTCCAACTTAATTTGACCACTGTATGTGATTTGTTTTGTTTTTTGTTTTGTTTTGTCTGAACACAACACTGCTTAAATTCAGTGAACCAGTATTTTGTGAAACATACCCTGGGAAACCCTGGTCTAAATCACTCTTCTCAACCCACAGGCCTTGCCGTGGTAATTTCTTGCTTCCATCTGTTGAGTGGCAGCATAGAATAAATAAAGGGATATGATTTTTAAAAACATACGGTACTTTGGTTTGAATATGTGAAAGTAAAAGGTGCAGGAATCTCAATAAATTTAATTTCATCACATTTATTCACCTTAAAATTATCTCAACAGAACTAAAAATAGTTAATACATGTAAGGATAAATATGTGTAAATACATACTAATTTAAGGTCTACGAAAAATAAGAAATCTAATTACTAAAGGTTAAAGTCCAATGGAAGTGCATTTTATGCATCAAAGATTAATTAGGTTTTTAAAATTAAAATTAATAATTTCTGCTCAACCAAGTGCAAAAAATTAAGTTTACTCACTCATCACAAACCCATATTGCTTATTTTGATTGCAACCATTTTAAATGGCAGAACTATTAAGACCTTTAAGATTAATTTTTTAAAATATAGTACATTAGACTTCATAATAATATAGATCCTTAATAGAGGGGAAAAAATCCATGTCAGAGGTTAATTAATACCACTAACACTCTTCAGGTAGCTAAAAATAAAACTAATAGCAAGTCCCTCCAGTTCCAAGCTATATTATAATATATTTAAAGTCCACTTGGGAAACTAACTCTATGTTTCCTGATTAAGTTTATTCTAATAAATCTAACCATGCAAAATGATTGTTCTAAACATATGAAAGTGTTAAGTTTCAATCATAAAGTTCACACATATATCATCAGAATAGACATAACCCACTTTGTAGCTCAGTTTTGATTATAGCAGTCTTGGTCAAATAACTCTTCATAAGTTTCTATTTTTCTAATATCTTTAAGATTGTGAGTTATCTAGCCCTGGCCGGTGTTGCTTAGTGGTTAGAGTGTCAATCCACACACCAAAGGGCTATGGGTTCAATTCCCAGTCTCAGGCACATACTTGGGTTGCAGATTTGATCCCACCCTAGTCAGGGTAGGAGGCAACCAATCAACATGTCTCTCTCACATCGATGTTTCTGTCTCTCTCTCCTCCCTCCCTCCCTTCTACTCTCTCTAAAAATCAATGGAAAAAATATCCTCAGGTGAGGATTAACAAAGAATAAATAAATAAAATAAAATTATGAGTTATTTCAATAAAGTGACCTCAAAACAAGTCACTGAGAAAATGAATGCTAGTCGTGTAATAATAATAAATTCATTCTCAAACTAAATTTCCTCTGGTAGATATCAAATCATTTGTTATACTCCCCAAATTGGTCTTCAAAATATAAAAAAGTAACTTAATTATTCAGCTGACTAATATGTATCTAATAAAATAAGAACAGCATCACCGTTAACTAGAATTAAGCTAAGCCCACAAAAGTACTGATGGATACAAGTCTCCAGTCAAAATTTACTTTTTAAAGTCTACTTTTTATTTTACCTTATAACAGTCGATTCATAAATATAACTAAGAATTTTTATCACATTTTAACAAATGCTTGGCTGTTTCTAGAATCTCAATTTTATTCTTTATAGAATAAAATATGTTAGCATTCATTCCAGTAAATTTTTTTTGGAAGTCACTCAGGCCAAATATCAAGGAAGAATATACAAAATGCTCAATTAAAATGCTTTCTCAACTGATTAAACTGCGCATCTATATGACATACTTGTAAAACTTAAGGTTGTGTGAAGAGAGAATGGCCTTATCAATAAACAATACTGTGTTAATTAAATACCTATATGAAAAAAACAAACTATACATAAAAATCAACTTTGGATGTATTGTAGATCTAAATGTAAGAGTTAAAATATATGACTTATAGAAGAAAACATAAGGGAATATCTTCGTGACCTTAAAATAAGCCAAGATTTTTCAAACAGGACACAGAAAAAATATATAGATAAATTGGGCTATGTCGAAACTAAGAACTTCTATTCCATGAAAAGTCAGCATTAAGAATGAAGGGCAAGCCATAGAGTGAAAGCAGATATTTGTACTACATATCTGACAAAGGATTCATCCAAAGATACGAAGAACTCCTACAAGTCAATATAAAAAAGAGAAAAATAGGTAAATGACTTTAACAGTCATTTGACAAATCAGAATATTCAAATGCCCGATAAACATATGAAATGAAAATTAAAACCACAAGATACCACTAACCTCCATCTAAATGACAAAAATTTTCTTGGATTTCTTTATGTGAACATATCACCATGGTAATAAATAAATATATATATGCACACATATATATATAATCTATATGCTTTTGTATAAGTTTGTAGAACTTATACAAAAAGAATAAATATATGGGCCTTATCTGTCTAGGTAAAAGAAGAGTTAAAAGCAGTTACCTTCAATGCCCTGCCTTTTTAAATTGAAAGTACCAAGTGTTGGCTAGAATGTGAAACAGTGGACCACTTATACATTACTGGTGAGAACGTGAAATTGGTTTAGCCACTTAGGAAAAGTGTTCGGCATTATCTGGTAAAGCTCAACCTATGCCTACAGTAAGACCCAACAGTCCATTTTCTAGGAGAGAAAGGGGTGCGTATGTCCACCCGCAGAAATACACAATGATGTTCACAGCAGCACTATTCACCATAGCTCAGGAGGGGCAAACACACAAATGATGCTCATCAGAAATAGAATGCTTAAATAAATCGTGGTGCATGCAGACAGTGCCATACTATACCTCAATGAGAGTGAGCAAACCACAGCCACAAACAAAAATGGAATGAGCCTCACAATCATGATGAGAGGAACTAGGCCAAAAACCACCCAAACCTGCCCAGCCATCATAGTTCAGTGGCTGAGCATTGGCTCAGGGTTTGAGCATCGACCTAAGATCCAGGAGATCGAGGTTCGATTCCCGCTCAGGGCACATGCCCGGGTTGTGGGCTCCATCCCCATAGGGGGGTGTTCAGGAGGCAGCCAACCAATGACTCTCTCATCATTGATGTTTCTATCTCTCTCTCTCCCTCTCCCTTCCTCTCTCTGAAATCAATAAAGATATATTTAAAATAATAATAATAATCCTTAAAAAAAACCCTTACAACTGTATTTTTTATAAATATTTTATAATATCCCATTTGTTTTATAAATATGCCTTTTATATAAAGTTCAAAACAGGGGTGGGTGGTGGCGGAATCCATGCTTTAGAAGGCAGAATAGTGGTGGCACTTGAGATGGAGCATAGTGCCTGGGAGGGCCTGAGGGAGGTTTGGGGGTGCTGGTATGTCCCATTCCAGGGTGCCCATTGTGTTTCATTGGTTACATGGATGTGTTTGCTTAGTGAATAGTCATCAAGCTGCACACTTACAATTTGTGCCATTTGTGCAATTTGTGCAAAAGTTCCGTCGTATCCATAGGACTATGTCCATGGTACAGTGTGATAGATGAAAGGAAGGCTGCAGAGCAGAACAGCAGGGCCCCCACTGGGGAGAGAGAGGGAGAAGTGGGTGTGTGTATAGAAGGCTGTCTGGAATGGACACCTGACAAACATTACTAGCAATTTCCTCTGAGGGTCGGGCTTTTTAAATTTTTTTGGTACTTTGTCTATTTCCTGGATTTCCTCAAGTGAACGTATCACCATTGCAATAAGAAAGATAAATGTCATCTATATATGGTCCTGCCAGGATTTATGCAAAAACGATAAATCCAACATATCAGCACATAGGCCTTGTCTGTATAAGTAAAAGAAAGAGCTTTAGGCAATTACCTTCAATGGCCTGGAAAACCGAGTCAGAACAGCAACCTGATGTGAACTACACGTCACATGAAATATGTTATTGAAGAGCTGTGAAGTAAGCTTGGATATAACTATGGTCAACAAGCGACTGTCTCTTCAGAAACTTCTTGCTTGGGAAGTATCTGAAAAATTGCCTCATTTTGCCCATAAAATCCTAGCATAGCAATAGCTCACCTACCACTTGGACCTTTTATTTATTTATTTATTTATTTATTTTTAAATATATCTTTATTGATTTCAGAGAGAGGAAAGGAGAGGGAGAGAGAGAGACAGAAACATCAATGATGAGAGAGTCATTGATCGGCTGCAGCCTGCAACCCGGGCATGTGCCCTGTCCGGGAATCGAACCCTGATCCCCTGGATCCTAGGTCGATGCTCAACTGCTGAGCCACGCCCGGCCGGGCTGGACCTTTTAAAATATCTTGTCAGAAGTCTGTGAAATGCATTTTAATGGAGTAAGGCACAGGATAAGCCAGCTTTCTTCCAACATAAGAAACAGATGAAAGGGGAAATGTCGTGTCGTGTCCTCCCCCCCCCCCCCCCCCCCCCCCCCGCCCCCAGCCCCTCTCTTCTCTCACCTCTCTCCTCCCCCTCTTCCTAGCACTGCCTTGCACTGCCCTGGCGCCTCCTCTTTCCCTCCCTTTCTTTCTTTGGTCCCAGCCTGGGGCTAAAAGGTCCCAAGCTCAGCTGTCCCGCTGTCCTTGAAGCACAAGTTGAAGCGGAGGCCTCACTTACAGAGGGGCCTTTGCCTCCAGTCCTCTAAAATTGGAAGTGCACAGAGAGAAGACAAAGCGAACAATAATCGGTTTCTTCTCCCAGATCCCGGCTGCCCCCCCCCCCCAGGTCCCAGCCCGGGCCCAGCTACAGGTCAGGGGCCCGCTGCTGCCAGCCCGGGATGCAGGCTCACGCCGACCCGGCTTTCCCGGTGGGTCACCGAGCACTCTGGGGGAAAGGGAAGCGGTGATGCAACGGCTCGTCGCCGAGCGGGGGCCCAGGCAGCCGGTAGGTGACACGCAGATCCGGGCAGTGGGGTGGATGCAGAGCCGCGAGGGCCCGTGTCACCGGCAGTCGCAGCCCGTGCACGGCGGCGCTGTGTGGGACGGTCGGCGACGGCTCGGATGAGCCAACTCGTATGCGAGGTATTCGAAAAGCCTGCAGCTCTCCAAGTGTGAGGGATTAATTATAATTATGAAGATAAATGCTTTAGGGACTTTCAGGACAACTCATTATTTAAAAAGAGTACAAAAACCTCGGGAAAATTAATGGGCATCCTAAAAATTCCCCCAACAGAACCTCTGAAAGCTGCCTCTAGACTTTCCATTTCACAGACAATGGAGGGGGTGGTTTCCACCGGGCCTCACGGAGGAAGCAGAAAGGTCACCTCCCCCCGGCCGCCAGCGTCTAAAATCCCCGCAGGCAGGCCTGGGACCCGAGGCTGGAAGGGGCAGGGCGCGGGGGGCGAGCCTCAGGCCGCAGCCGGGAGACCCGGCGCAGCCGGCGGAGCGGCGGGGACGCGGCTCCCTCGGCCCGGCTCGCGCCCCGCCCCGAGCCCCGCCCCGAGCCCCGCGCCGCCCCGGCCCGCCGAGCAGGTGGGGCGAGCGCTCGGCCGCGGACGCTGCGGGGCCTGAGCACCCCGCGTCTGCGGGCGACCCGGGGGGAGGCAGATGACAAATGATTTACGGGAAAACCGTATAGGCACGTGAAGGAGACCAGGGAGAAGAGGGGGTGCGAACTGCAGAGAAGTGGTGGTCGGCAGGTTGGCGGACGTGGGGGAGGGGAGGGGGAGGGGTGGGGAAGGGGAGAAGAGGAGAGGGGGGAGGGAGAGGGGAGGGGGAGGGGGGAGGGGAGGAGGGAGAGGGGGAGGGGAGGGGAGGGAGAGGGAAAGGGGGAGGGGGAGGGAGGGGAGGAGAGGGAAGGGGAGGGGGGAGGGAGGGGAGGGGGGAGGGAGGGGAGGGGGGAGGGAGAGGGGGAGGGGGTGAAGAGAGGGAAGGGGGAGGGGGGAGGGGGGGGGGAGGGGGAGGGGGGAGGGGGAGGGGGAGGGAGGGAGAAACAGCCCCGGGGAGCAGAATTCACTGCAGAACGCAGTTGAGGCCCACATCTGAAACTGCTCAGGCCCAAGAGCTGTGGCTTGGGATACCCTTATCATAGTGGGCTGATGGTTTTCTTTTTAAGTAAATGAATCATAAAGGATCCAAAGAGGATTTTTTATAAAAAAAAAACTTTTATTATAGAAAGTTGAGCATACAAAAAAAGTAAGCAGGATATAATAATGACTTTCCTGTACCCATAATTCTGAATCAAGAATTGTCAAATCCCAGTTAGTTATGCATCATCCAATCTCCATCCATTCCCTCCTCTCATATTAGTTTTTTTAATTATTGTGGTTAAATATACTCTCGTATTAGTTTAAAGCACATTCCATGCACTGTTTCATTCCATCCATAAATATTACAGTATTAATCTTTTTAAAAATTAGGATTCCTTTTAAATAATCATAATTATATCTTTAAAATTATTACATATTATATTCCTCAATATCAGGAGATATTTTGTAGAAATTTCCACATTAAAGCCTCTCCCACAAGTTCTTGCGCATTTGAGAGTAGCTTAGGGGGTGGAGGAAAATGTTACTGCGAGCAGGGGCCAGGACAGGGGCTATATCAGGGGCCTGGTAAAGGGCTGAGGTCCAGCAAGAGAGACTATATCCTGCAGCTTTTCGTACAGTACTGCTCCTTCTGGGGCTGTGGGGTGGAGGACAGACATCATGACTCCATGCATAGCTCTAGAAGACTCTGCAGCTTTCAGTAGGCACAAAAGCCAACATCTGAGCTGCCCTTGGTGACAGCAATGAATTGAGACCTAAGTAATTGGCAAAAGATGTTTTAGTTCTGCCTATCTCAAAAGTTGTGGACATTTTAATGGTGTATCCCCATCTGCCACAAAAAAAAAACACAACAAAAAACCCACACACAAAAACAGGCTATTGTACTAATACAGTATGTGCACCATAAAGTATTCTAAAAAGAGATATTGTTAGAGAATGAGAATAAGAAACAGACAGACATTCTCATACATTTCCCATGTCCTAATAAATCATCCTGAGCTCCCCTCCTTTGAGACCACTGCACTCGATTGTCACAGTTATCCCAAGCAGTCCTTAAGTGGGTGATAGGGAAGTCAAGTTTGGCAGGTTGAAGATGAGCCTGGGAATACCTGTACAGAGGACAGTAGAGGTCAGTGGTCTCAACTCTGCTGCTCATTAGAGTCAGCTTGGGAGGCTTTAAGAAGTGAGAACACCCAGCCCCCACCCCGTGCCAATCAAATCAGTAATTCTGGGGGTGGCGTTTGCATCGCTACTTTTTAACAGTACTCCACATGACTCTAATGCACAGGCAGGATTGAAGAACCATAGTACAGGTACTTAAAAACAGTTGCTTGACATGAGAGTATTACTTCTGGCTTAAAAGTGCTCTATTTGGCTACTTTCCCACTTGAGACTGGGGAAAGCGTTTCCCTCTCCAATAAGGGACGCTGAGAAGTAAGGAAATAAGAAATGCAAAGAAATTTAAAGTAAAAACCACACTAATAAAGTAATAGTAAAGTTCTCTCAGAAAAAAGGTGGTTTTCATTTTTATATTCCAACTTACTACATCTTAAACTGTTCCAATTTTGACAGACCTTATTTTCATTTAACCAAAAACACAGATCCTATTAGATTATTAAAATTATCTAATGACTATTTCACATTGCAAGCATGGTTATTTCCTATGTCAAAATAATTAATTCTGGCTACTTAAATATTTTCTGTTTAATCAAGTTTATCTCTCAATTGGGAAAGAAAAACAAACAAACCTAACCTTAAAAAAATAAAAGGACATTTTTCTCTCTCTGAGGAACTGACTTCATCAAATTATCCTGGAGGGAAAAGCAAGTACGAAAATGCGAACTACAGGCAGCTAGAAAGCAAAATTCTGCACAGCGAATGACACACGAAATCCTGCAGGGAAATGTGCACTACAATACATTGTTTCCTGTGGCTTCCGGCCTGAGGAACACTGAAGAACAGTAAAAATTCTTCCAGAAATTATTTCTTCAGCTGTGTCATTGATGGATTTAGCATAGGTATTTAGTTAAATCCCTATCAAATCTAAACATGTCTGCTTACAAACCTTTACATATCTAATCATAAGTGCCACTTGGTTCCTCAAAATGAAGGTTAAAAGAAACTCAAACTTGATTCCATTTCATCACAAGCCTGGAATGCTGGAAATGCTGTGGGAATGCCATCAATTCATTCATGTAAGTGAAAAGCCTGGAAGATCACAGCACCTTTAGCCACGTCTTTAAATTTCATCATTCTACCAATTCCACCAAAGATTTATTGACATTTTCTTTTGTGCTAGAAGCAAAGTTAATTGTCTTCTGCAGGATACTTAAAGAAAACCAAGTGGTCAATCTAAATTTATATCATGATGCTTAAAGAGACTAAAATGAGTTTGTCCCACAAACAGCCTTTATAATCAATGCTGAGAGGTCATAAGGAGACTGATGGCAGTGCATACCTTCTGTAGATGGCACTGTGCTTTAGATTGGCACACAAAATATTTATTAAACTGGAGATGGGTTGCCCTAGCCGATTTTGCTCAGTGGTTAGAGCACTGGCCTTCGGACTGAAGGGTCCTGGGTTCAGTTCCCACCAACGGTACGTACCTCTGTTGCAGGCTCGACCCCCGGCCTGGGTCAGGACAAGGGCAGGAGACAACCAATTGATGTGTCTCTCTCATACTGATGTTTCTCTCTCTCTCTCCCCACTCCCCTCCACTCTCTCTGAAAAGTAAAGGAAAAAGTATCCTCAGCTGAGAATTAAAGTAAAAAAATAAAATAAAATAAAGTAAACTGGAGATGGGTTGCCACAACAGACTCCAAGTTAGGACAGATAATAATACTAATAATACCTTTTATAATTTTACACAGTAATTTACATTTCAAAATGATTCCTAATTATTTATCGCCGCCCTTGACCTGCTTGTTGCCATACTTCAGGGCTCCCTCTCTCACCAGGGCTTCTCCCAGCTATTCTCACCCCGCGCCCGCCCTTCCTCGCTGTCAGCCGTGTTCTCTACGCAACAGGCCCTGGAGCCTGCCACTCCTGCTACTCATCTAAGGGACGCTCTCCGTCTTGTTCCTCACCTCTCCCCACCTTCCCACATGCGCCCCTTACCCCAGCCACACGGCTTCTCACGCCGTTGCCTAAACACACTGGTTCTAAACTGGATTCCTTACCTTATGCTGCTCCTTTGCTATTCTTAACCCATGTTCTCAATGTCTCCTTTGCCTGACTGGCAAACTCCTGCAAGGCCTTTGAGACCAAGCCAAAACTTCACCTCACCTGTGGGAGCCTTTCTGGACAGCCCCAGGGTTGGCCTTACCAGTTTTTGTGATATTTTAATCTCTGTGCCTACTTTTATTGTCATTCTTATCACCATAGTCCATCTCCAAATCTAGGTTCCCCTCCCCCCACCATTATCCCTAAATAGAAAACGAGCTCCTCCAGGCCAGCTACTGCTCTGGCATAGTCATTTGGTATCCCCAGAGTCTATCAGGTGCTCAGTTCAGGGAACTGATGAATTCAATTGATAAAAGATTGGAAGGATATATTTTTTTAAATTTTTATGAGTTTGTTTGAGCCAAACTGATAACATATGCTGGGGAGCAAGCTCTCAAATGCTCCTGAGAACAATAGTTATGCAGCTTTTTTTATGCATCTGAAATTAAGGAGGGAACCTACATAAAGGTGGGAGAAAGCAAGGCAGGGATTGGATTACAAAATAGTTAACACAATTATGTGCTTTCTTGAGGGTGGTTAACTCTTTCAAAGGTGTGTTAACTAGGTTACTAGATGCACAGAAACAATGGACAGGGCTTGCTTAAGGGAAAGATAAATCCTTTACTAAAAAGTTATATACCTAGAGTGTAACTACTTACCATGACCTGCCCAGTCAGAATTTTATGATGAGATCACCCTGTGAGGTTTCTTTCCATAGAACCCCATTTTTTACCCACAGTTCCCCCTTTTGGTCATCAAGCAATCCAAAAGATACACCGATGACCAACCTTTTAATCATGGTGTAGTCTCACGGCACTAGGAAGGCTCATTCCTAGGAAGTATCAGGATTGACATCTTATTGACCACTGGGGATGGGGCAATATCATAACCATAGGATCTGAGCTGAGGTCAGATTTTTCCCAAAAGGGAAAAGCAGATCTTTTGGCCTTCATTAAGAAAAAACTCTGGGTCCCGGCTGGGTAGCTCAGTTGGTTAGAGCATCGTCCCAATAAGCCAAGGATGTGGGTTCGATCCCCAGTCAGAGCACATACAAGAATCAACCAAAGAATGCATAACTAAGTGGAACAACAAATCCATGTTTCTCTCTCTCTCTCCCTTTCTCTGTCTCTCTAAAATCAATAAATAAAAATGTTTAAGGAAAAACAACACTCCAGATGATTTCTATTCTTTGAACTCTCAGGATCCAAGTTTTGCCATTCATCTCCTTTTTTCGTGTTTGGCATCTCGCGTAACATTTACATAAGCCATGAAAAGAGTATCAACAGTTATCTTATACATCTTCAGTAACCATAAACACTGGGCCTACATAGAAAAACTCAAGGAACAGGTGTAACTATTATTATGACTAGTATCAGTAGGAGGCAGGTAAAGGCAATCAAACAAAATGGATTCTGAGTTCAGTATCAATCCATAGGTATATAGGCTTCGTCAATATCTTAGAAAAGCTAATTGAAAGGATTTTTGCTTCTGTTTTAGATCAAGGAAACAGAATAATACGAAGTAGGAACTCAGCCCTGGCTGGTGTGGCTCAGTGGGTTGAGTGTCCTCCTGTGCACTGAAAGGTTGCCAGTCAGGGCCCAGTCAGGGCCATACCAGGTTGCAGGCTTGATCCCCAGTTGGGATGCGTGCAGGAGGCAACTGATTGATGTTTCTCTCTCACACCTATGTTTCTCTCTCTCCCTTCCTCTCTCTCTAAAAAATTAATAAGTACTTTTTTTTTTTAAAGTAGGAACTCAATGCTCTTTCACCTAGATCAAAAGTGAGAAATCTACTTACTATGAGCTGATTCTGGAAAAATAAAAATGGTTACTGGCTGCATTATTAAAAATACATAAAATGAAAATATTTCTATTGAATGAAAAAAATTTCAACATGAAAATAGGCACTCCTGTTATAGGCACTGAACTATTTATATCTGAGCAGATTTGAGAGGCAGGAACATAGAGATTTTTTTTTTTACTCTTTCATCTGGAAATCCACTTTGGGCAGAATCACAAAACTGAGTAACTGGCAGTTGCTCTTCATCAACCAGGATCCTTTATTCTTGGCTTCTGGACTTGGAGGACCATGGGGCTACATGGTCCCTGCTCCCTAGAAAGACTTTTCTTCAAAGGCTCACTTCTCTTTGCCATCCCCTCTTGAAAGGGGCCTCTTCAGCCTCTTTTCCTGAGTGGATTCTTCCTCACTCTCCCACCTCGCTGCCTTTGTGAGCCAGGTGCCAGGGTTAATACTTAGCAAGGCAAAAAAAAAAAAAAAAAAAATTGCTCTTTAACAGCCTCACATAAATAATACCCTAGGGGAAATACCTGTATTTATGAATAGTTGTTTACAAACCATGATTCACAAGGTCTCAGGGGTTATGTAGCAACTTGGGAGACTGGTTGGATGGGGCATCACCTACGGGCTTTGAGCATTTCTAAAGTATTCTCACAATACTACACCGCATGTAGCGCATAAATACTCAGGTTGTGTCTACAAGACATCAAAATAGTTATCTAAGTTGAGCAAATCAATTATTTTTAAAGCATATCCATCTAGGATGGGAGAACTAGTTGTTTTGCATCATGTAAAAGGTAAAACAAGGATGTATTTAAATATGCATCTTAATTCTCTACCTGATTGTATTAGAGTTGAATAGACACCATCATAAGATGATTCATGTGATTACTGCTCTGAACCTATGAGGGGAAGGAACTAATATTTTTTGAGCTTCTGCCAGGTACTTTATAAGCATAATTTTATTTACTCACTTAGCTCTGCTATGAGGTGCGTATCACATAGCCCCATTTTACAGATGAGTAAATTATGGTTCAGAGCAGTCAGGTAACTTTTCTGAGGTCATACAAGTAGCATATGATTGAGCTCGAGTGTGACCTTAGGTCTGTGTGTCTACAAAGCCAGTGTTCTGTCCTTCATGCCGCGTCTCTGCCAGAGTTATAAGGAACCCAGAAGAGGAGCCAGGGCAATGTACTCAGGCCTTACCCCATAACTGCACATGAGACGCCAGCCTGCTGAGTGCGGATCGCTAGTCCCCACAGCTTCAGGCAAGGAGATGCCTCGTGTTCAGAAACAACTGTGGAACAAGCCTAACCAGAGCACAGCATCAGCCAAAATCCCGACTTCACCAATACAACAAGCAGTTAGTTATCACCCTGAGAAAAGACAAATGTCCCCACATTTGGATATTATTAGGTCACCTTCTAACTATATTTTTATGTAGTTATATAATTTGATTTTTTTGTTTTTGTTTTTAATCAAAGCTATATAGTACATACACATCATCTAAAGAATCCAATTTATAGTTTGCTATAAAAAAAAACAGCAGTCTCCTGCTGCCCCACACATTTTAGCTGTTTCATTTTGTTTATTTGATTAATTAGTTGACTAATGTTTTTGGTGTTTACTTCCACAACTTGAAGTATGTTTTATTTGCTTATGTTGCTAATTTGATTTTTCAAGTGTAGGCATTTTCCATGACTTCTCACTGTGAATTACAAGGATGTAGCTTTCTTTCACCACCCTTCCCTCCCCCCCCACATATCTCCCCTTCTCAGCTCTTCATCCACTCAGTATCATTAGATAATAATTTATGTTAGTGTTTATATTACAGTTGGTATATAAATAAATGTTATTTATAGCTAAGCTCTGTCATATACAGGGGTGGGAAAAATTAGGTTTACAGTTGTTTGTATGGTTATGATTATTACAATAGCTTTATTAATTCAAAAGAATGTCACAGTGGCACAGTGCACTTAGGTACAATCTCGTAAGTGCTCAAATTGCCAGCCTTCATTATTTACACATTCTTGCTACACTCCAGCACACTTTGGCACAGAGTTCTTTATTGTCATCAATAAACCTACTTTTGCCCACCCTGTATATAATTCTTTTCTTTTTGGCTCAAAGTTTGTTTCCCTGGAGTTCATTTCTGTTTGTTTTGTCAAATATTCTAAGTACTACCAATAATTTAACCCAAACTCTCCATCAATTGTTTAACCTTTTTTTAAAAAATGTTCAAACACATCTGGATTTTTTTCCTTTTCATCTTAAGGAACTCTCTCCTCATACCTTGTAACATGCACCGACCAGATGGAGGGTCTTGGATACCAAGTGTGTACTTGCCCCGGGCTCAGCCTCCCTTCGCTCCTGGGAACTTCCTTGGCCTGTATCCGGTATCCACTGTCTTCCTCGGCCTCAATCAAATCCCCCCTTCTGGTGGAGTGCATCCTGGAGCAGCTTCTAAGAATATGTTTGAGAGGTAAAAATTTTTGAGACCTTACATGGCTGAAATTCAACTTATTTTCTATGTTTTCACATTCCCAAATTTCCAACCTTTAACTATTTTCTATATTATCTGAATCTCATACAATTTGTTATAAATTCCTTAAACTGGTACCCATGACTGACCCAATATTTCCATTACCATCTGAAGAAGGTAATACAAGAATTATCTTGTGATTACTGAATTTGGTACTCTGAATTCCTTCCTACCACATTTGCATATTAGAGTTATCGTATACTTATCTTTCCTGCCTCATGCGTTCCTCTTTAGGATTAACAACTTTCAATTTTGCCAAGGTCATTATGAGTTCCATTTTTATATTCTAAAGTGCTAATAACTCTGTATCTTAGCATCAGCCATAAACTGAATCCATAAATAACATCCAAACAGCTAATAAAGCATGCAAAGTACTTCTGGACTCTCAAACTTGCTTCCATCCCTTCTAATGGCCAATTCAAAATTATTTCAAACCATTAAACAATAGGCAAGCTTGATACATATGATAATTGTTTCTTCATTAAAAAAAAAAAAAAAAAGTACTTTGATAGTTGAGTTTCAAGGTCCTTGTGTTTTTGCAAGGGTGTTCAGCATCTGCTTTTCAAAGCAATCTCTTTCCTTATTTAAAAAAGTAGGTAGTACATAATTCTTTTCCCAGACCTCAAGTGCCCATTCTGTTAATACTAAACAGATATAATTAAAGAAGCAGCAGGACATCGTGAAAGAGCACTTGCTTGAAGAGTGAGAAGATTAATGCTACTAATGCTTGTCTGTGATCCAATATTTGTTGGATGTACTAATAATCCAATGCTTATTAATGCATTACATGTGTATTGAGAACCTATTGTGTTCCAGGTACTGTGCTAGGCCCTGGGGACTACAGACTAAAAAAGACAGACAAGAAAAAGTCCCAGACTTTGTTCAATAGAACCACAAATACTGAGCAAGTAATAAAAAGTTGACTATTACAATAACTTAAACTCTATGAGACTCAGTTTCCTCATGAGTAAAATAAAGAAAATAATACCACCTCCTTGTTCAAATGAGGTAATACAGTAGAAAGACCTTTTTCCAGATGAACAACAAGCATCTTCTGCTGGCTTTGGTTTTCCCGGGGTAGGGACATATCTGACTCATCTGTGAAACCCCAGCAAGTAGACAGTGCTTGTTAAGTTAGCAGGAACTCAAAGCAGGTGTGCTGAGCAAAGGCAACTCCAAAAGATACATCCATATTTTCACATGATTAAGTCTTTTTGCTTTCTTACCAAGATTATCCCCCCATTTGTGAACTAATGAGCCTTATGCAGTAGAAAAACATAAAGCGATACTACATCATTAAGGTGTATATGTTTGAATAACAAAAATATTATAACATTTAAATTTCCATCTACTCCCTTTCATATAGCAGGCAATTATCCCTAAAATAATTTCCAAGGGCAGAGTGTAATTTTTGGAGTGTTTGACAAAATCATATGAGATTTAAAAGCACTAACACAGGACAATAAAAATAAGTCAATTACTTGAAATTTCAAAATGAGATGCAAAAAAATATTTTTTGTAAGTAACTCCCAGCAAAGTTTCAGACTACAAACAATTGTCTGACAAGGCTAAAACACATTCATATGTGTATGAAAATGTCAACAACCTGCTTCCTACAAGTCTACAGGGTTAATGGGCTTTAAATCTTTGGACACTAAAATCTGAATAGCAGAGTTTTACCATGGGAGCGCCTAAGGGATAAACTGTGATCACTGTTCTTCTCCTGGAATCACAGAGCGGAAGGGCTGGGAGGGGTCTAGGAATTATCCCGTTCAGCCTTCTTATTTTTCAGAGGAGGAAAAACAGAGGCCCAGAGAGGTGAGATGAGTTGCCAGTTGCAGAGCTGGAACTAGAACCAAAGACTCCTCTTCTCTGGGACAGGAAGCAGCCACAGCCTGCTGAAAACATTGCCTGGTATCCTGGGAATTTGCTTGTCTGCTGTGTAGAGCTAGTCTGACCCTGGAGTGTCTAATTCCAAGACAACTACACATACATTCCAGCTAAAGATGCATCTTCATTTTAACTGAAATAGACTGGCAGACCAACACCTCCAATTGTTTGTTTTTTTAGGAATAGAAAAATAAAATTCCTTATCTCATTATAAAAACTCAACTCCGTAATATAAGTGCACAGAAAGTCTTCAGAGTCTTATCCAACCACAGCAGCAGTTCCAACCACCAGGTAACTGCTCGGTGCACCTCAAAGGCTGCACTGGTCCCTTGCTCCTTTCACATGGCAAAGCAACTGCTTGCTGCCCACTTCCCTCCCCCTCAAGAGCTTCACGTCAGCAGCCCTTCCCTTTGAATTACTCTGTAAGAATTTCAGCCCCTTTCTCTTGGTCTCTCCTTCCACCACGTAAGGTCTCAAAACAAAACAAAAACCCACGAAGTAGTTCCTCTTCACAAGTTTGAGAACATCTAATCTAAGTTCATAAATTATAAAATGGAGTAAATGGAGAAAACATGGGCCTGGGGAGCACTCAGGTCCAGTTCAAATGTGGCTCAGGTCCTGAACTCTTGAGGAAGCACTCAACATCTCTGAGGTTCAATTTCTTTATCTCTAAATTAGCAATAATAATGCTCATCCCATAGTGTTGTTGTAGAGATTAAATGAAGACAATTTAAGTGTCTACCACACTGCCTGGCACATACTAAACATTCATTCTTTCCTATCTCTCTCTGCTGCTCACTTTCTTCTCCATTTTCTAGAAACCCAGCTGAATTTATAAGTATTGTCATTCATTATACAATTCTTTCTACTTTTATATATAGTATTGAACTTTCCCGCAATAAAAAAATTTTTAAATAAAATCATTTTAAAATGATCATTTCTGATGTTAGCAATGTTTAGTAAGTACAAATAATCTATCAATCACGTGAATTTGGGAAACAATCTATTTTTTAAAGAACAATAATTTAGCCCCGGCCCATGTGGATCAGTTGGGTGGGTGCTGCCCAGTGCACCGAAAGGTTACGCATTTGATTCCTGTCAGGGCACATGCCTGGTCTGCAGGCTCAGTCCCCGGGAGGGGGTGTGCAGCAGGCAGCCAAAGGATGTTTTGCTCTCTGTCTCTCTCTCCCTGTCTCTCTCTCGCTCCCCTCCCTTCCTATCTCTCTAAAAATCAATAAAAATATATATATTTTAAAAAGAACAACAATTTAGAAGCTAGAGAATATCATTTCATTTAAATTGAGATATTACAATTCTTAATATTATAAATTAGTTAATGTTCTTAAGGAGGTTTTATTCTAATACGTAAGCTATATCACAAGGCTGTAGTACCCAACCACCTTAAATATTACTTATGAAATAGTTTTCTGATTAATATGAAAAATATAAAAATAAAAAATATTACCTGTTTCTTCAGTTTATATAAATCATAACAATTATAGGAATAATTACCCCCAAATTGGGTATCTTTTCAAACAAATTGATTTTGTTATCAGTTGTCACATGGAGCTTGAATGGTAATCAATAACGGATGAAATCATGTTCATTTTGATGGACTTAAATAAAAGGAGTTCTTGGTTCAGAATGAATATTCCATTATATTTTTTAGAAATTACTAAGAGGCAATATTTTACCCTTTGTGATAAAATCTCATGCTTTTTATCGAAGTTGTAAACTATAAACATTTTAATCCATGGTTCAATGTGTTTCTTGGGATCAATGTGGTTAAATACTAAAGTCAACTCACATACGCTCTCTAAATTTATTTCCCAAGTTAGAGGAATAATAATACCTTACGTTTATAATAATACCTTTGTTTTAAAGGGTTCATAATGTGTTGGACTACTCTGTTATTAATTCTGAAGCATTCCTGTAGACTTGGTAGAGGGCATCTATTAAACGCAGCTCACCAAATGGCAGCCATGGCCGTGGGTGAGTGACTTGCCCAGGGTCACCCAGATCAGATATAGGGTGTAAGGATCAAATGATACGATGCGCGGCAAGAGTCTGACAACCAGAAAGTGTTTCACAAGTGCAAGGCATATTGAGAGACAGAAACAGAGCTGTGGTGAGTTCTTACAATTCCTGACAGCTATTCCCGACACCTGTTCCCCTTGACTTGCTAGCGAGAACCAAAACAACCCTTGCCACCCCAAAACAGTCTCGCGGAGCAGCGAGGAAGAAGTTGAGAAGTATACAGAACTTCTTGGAAATACGGTGCCATGCTATTTTCACGGATATTAATAGTGAGTGACCCTGCTATTGAAATAACCGCCACGACTCATTTATTTATTTAAAGAAGAAACAGGTAAGTTTGGAATCCTGACCAAACCCTGGCTGGGGGGTTGACTTTCAGTACTTCCCAATCTCCTGTGCATCTCCTCTTCCTACTCGGCTGGAGGATTCTCGAAAACTCGTGTGGTGCTTTGAAAGGCCTCACTGCATGATGTTCTCTACAGGCTGCAGAATACCAGCGAGGCCTGCGTACGACTCTCCTGAATTCTCCGACCTGTTTCACGGGTAATGATCTGCTTCGAAGGCGCTTAAGACGTGCCAAGCACCATGGTTGCTATGAAAATTATCAACCAGCTAGAAACATTAGCTACTTTATGCCAAAAAAACACACAAACCTAGTGTTTTAACAATGATTCATTTTTGGTCATTAGCTGGTTATTCTGAGTTCTCATTATCTTGAAATTATATTGGCCACGAGAAAAAAAAAAAAATGTTTTCAAATTTGGCTTCTTTTATGTGATAGTTCCATCTCTCATGTACCAATCATAAATTCTTTGCCTTTGGGACTGCAAATGCTTCAGGATGTAATGGAAAGTTAGTATCACATGGCAAGACATTTGTTCCCCTTGCAGAGAGGCCAGCTCTGAAATTCAAACCCTAATGAGAACAAGTATGTAAATGAGAGCAGCCAAACCAAACAGATGAAAAAACAAAGCCAAAGGAGTCTATAAAAGACATTTTTTTCGCCGAGGTACTCATTAATCGGGAGCATTTAGACTCTGTGAATTCAAAGTAGAGCCTTTTCCCCAATAGTTTGTTACTATAGTGACATATCTATAGACTTATATTTTTAAAAACTAAATGATAAGAACATTTTACCTGAAGTGGCTCTATTTATTAAATTTTTCTATGTAAAAAATGTTATTTAAACTAGACTAGTATACCAAATAAAAATATTTCAATGCACCTTGAATTAAATATGATTAAAAATGGCTTGTGTCAAAGGAATGTATCTTGATCAAAATTTCAATCTTATGCTTCTACAGAATACTGAAGTGCTGTATTATCAGAATACTAATGATACTTTCTACAGGAACTTCTGCATATGACCTAATATATAGCTTTCATATTTTCTGAAATTTCTGCAAAGAATAAAACTGCTTCAACAAAAAGGTTTTTAAAATTCTTTGTCTAATAATTAAAATTTCTTTTTTTCCCCTCTTAAAGATACATGTTTAATAAAGATACCTGGTTTTGCAGGGAATTTCCCACTGTACTGATTTTACATGATTTGGGGAATGTTTATTGCTTTATTTTCATAATATTGAATGAAAATGTAGGATGTAAAAATGCAAAATTTATTTATTTATACAATGCTTACTGATAATCTAATATGTGCCAGGCTCTCTCATAGACCTTGGGAATACAAGAAGGAATAAAACAGATGAAAGCCTTTGCCCTCCTTGGAGTAAGTAACCTGCTTTAGTGTAGGAAGATAGGCAACAGACAGAATAAGTAAATAACAATCTGTTGGAAGGTAGTAAGTGCTATAGGGAAAAATACAGCAGGAAAAAGGGATGGGAGTGGGAGAGGCTTGTAGTTGTGTTTTGTTTTGTTGTTGTTGTTAATCCTTACCCGAGGATATTTTTTCCATTAATTTTTAGAGAGAATAGAAGGAAGGGGGGGAGGGGAGATAGAGAGAAACATTGATGTGAGAGAAGCACATCAATTGGTTGCCTCTCCAACTGGGGCCAGGGATAGAACCTGCAACCCAGGTATGTGCCCTTTTCAGGGACCCTTTGGTGTGTGGGCCAACGCTCTAACCACTGAGCCGTACCAGCCAAGGTGAAGCTTGTAGTTTTAAATGGTGTAGTCAGGGTAGGTCTCAGTGAAAAGGTGATATTTGAGCAAAGACTTGAAGGAGGTGAGGGAATTAGGCATGGAATATTTCAGGGAATAAGCAGTAAATACAGTGAGTGCAAAGGTCCTGAGGCAGAAGAGTACTTTGGGGAATCAGGCAATAACTAGCAAATGTGAGGGTTACCAAAGCTGAAGCAAAAAAATTTTGTGGACCCATTTACATGCTGGCTGTTTCATGCAAAACCAAGACTCTAAACTTGTCCTTTGAGAGCCTAGAATCACAAAATTATCGAACCAAAAATAGTCTTCTCAACCTCTTTATTGTACAGATAAAGATGTGAGACCCCGAAAGGTTATGACCTCTTCAAAGACACATAGCTAGTTAGAATGTTGTAGAGCCTACAAACAGATCAAAGGTTTCCTGACACCCCATTTCCTTTCAACTTTCCTTCTCATATTTTAATTATTTTCCTGTCCTTTATGTCCTTTAATTCCTTTTTATACTTGATCTTAGCCAAAAGGCTGAGAAGCAATTAATTCCTTTTTAATTTCATAAATTAACTCTTTAAAGTGTCTTTGCATTAATTTAATTCAACTGAAAAAGCACTAATTATTCCTAATATTATCTTTTGATGGCATTTGAATATGTATTCCTGAGGGGAAATTTATCTTTGGAAAGCAATTATGAAATGACATGTATCACATAACTAAAATTGTAGTCTTGTCTATTGTTATACTTTTACTTTTGGTTTAGGTGATGTGTGTGAGTACATTTTTTTACATTAAAATCATATGTGATTATTGCAGAAAATTTAGAAAATATTAAAAAATCAGGCAAAAAAAGCCTATAATCACATCACCCAGAGATAGCCACTATTCAAATTCTGATGTATTTTCTTTCCCCCAAATTCTTTTCCTATGCATGCAATTTTTTTTTTTCAAAGATGAGATACAATTTTAATGTTTTTTAATTGGGTATTCTACCATATTTAACATTTTTAAAATATCATTAAATAACAAACATTCACCTTCAAAATAGTTTTAATTTTTGAAAATAGAAACCAGCTAGAAATAAAGTTCATTAATAAGGTGGGCTATATAAAGTTTGTGTAATATTTTTCAACCCATAACAAGGTGCTATTGTAAAGTAATATGATCAATATTCATAAACTTCATAATTTAGTTGTAAGATAATTTAAGAGTTTAGAATGATATTTAACAAAAATGCAACACTAGAACATGTGTATCCCTCTAAAAGAAAGGCAACCCCACTAATAACAAAATGTGTGGCCTTGCCTCCTACCTCTTCCATAAAGTCACCTCCTCTGTGGCTCTTCTATGACTTGCTGAATGCTTCAAAGCATCCCTAGATTTATCTAAGTATATTTTTATCTCATTGGAAAAATGAGGTTCAACTCTGAGCCTCCCTAAAATTAGCTCTACTTGTTAGAAGTTGTCCTTCTCAGGTAGTCTATCACACTTATCTAATAATTACATTTAAACAAAATGGTTTCTTTTTTCCCTGTTGTTCAGAGTTGTTTGTTGTTGTTTTTAAGTGGTGCATTTCAAATTCTTCTCTGCCATTAAAATCCCTGCCATTAAGTCACTTAGGATTTCATTGGAAAAAATATTTGTCTTTTACAGGTATTTAATCAGTCATTTTGCTGCAAAGTTATTAAATCTCTGCATAAGAAATGTCATGTAAATTCTTAAATATTTCTACCATTTTGGTATGATACAGTATTATGGCCCTATAAAGATAAACTCATCTTTGACTATGTAAGAGAAGTTTTTTTAGATGTGTCTAAACATAAACTCAACATATTCTAGACTGAGAGGTAAAAAATTTAAAAAGATTATTTTTAAATGTAAATCCTCTCTTGGATTCCCATTACATTTAAAATAAAATGCAAGTTCTTTACTTGACCCATGAGGTCCATGAGGTCTGGCTCTTGATCCCTCCAGATACCCTTTTAAATGCCCTGCTTCCTCTCAGATGCCCCAAGCTTCCTCCCCACCACACACTAGTTTCTACCAGAGGGCCACTGTCTGACTCTCTCTCTTCCTTAAATACTGGCTATCCATGAGCTTGCTCTTGGCTCAAAGAGCCTTTCCTGGGGTTCATTTGCTAGATGCCTAAGGTGCCCTTGCCCTCACCTTCCACTGTTATTTTCATTCTTCTTAACACTTATGAGTATTTGAAATTACCACGTTCAGTTGTTTATTTCTTTGGTATCTGTTCCTCTATTAAAATATAAGACCTATTAAAACGAGGGCTTTCCTGTCTGGCTGGCTGGTGTTGCTCAGTGGTGGAGCTTCGACCCATGCACCAGGAGGTGATGGTTCAATTCCGGTCAGGGAACATGTCTGGGTTGTGGGCTTGATCCCCAGTAGGGGGCGTGCAGGAGGAAGTCAATGTTTCTATCTTTCTCTCCCTCTCCCTCTCTCTGAAATCAATAAAAAATATATTTTAAAAATAAACAAGGGCTTTCCTTTTCTTGTCTATTCATAACTGTTTTCCCAAAGTCTGGCAAAGAGGCCTGCACATAGGAGGTTTCTAAATATATGCTGAATGAATGAACAAACAGATATTTGGAGCTGTTTGTTAAAATGTAAAGTTGTTGTTACTAGAAAATTTTTTAATTTTTTTCTTACACCAAAATAAAATCTTTCCAATGAAATAGTAATAAGCAAAATTATTTTAAACACAGTAATTAAGCTTAAAGAAATTCAGTGGAGAGTATTTGATTAATATGAATTATTACCACATAATCTATCTTTCTTGAAAAGATGCATTATTGTGGGATAGGTGTGTTTTTTTCTTAGAAGAATAATTGTGTTAATGGTGTACATATAAAATAGGTAAGAATGTAATATTAATAAGCTAAAAATCTAGAATTAGATCAGTTATTGAATAAACATATGCAATATGCAAAAAAGAAAGATTAGTATCAAAATCCAGGAACAAATTGGGGTGAAGGTGGAAAAATATTCTAAATATTTGAAAATGAAAATATATGTTTATCTAGTCAATCTAGTTTAAAAATAGGTAAGTACCACAAAATGGGCGACATAGTAATGCCTTTGATGGCCACAACTGGAATGACCCTATGGTTATTTCACCTTGATTTTGCATTTTCTCCCTATTTCTAACTATCTTTCTTCTTCTCCAAAAATCCCACGTTACAGATGGAGGAGCAGAATAAGTATTAATTTGCAGAGTAGCAGCTTATTACATAGCCATTTTAAGTAACACCCAAATCCTTGTGCAAACATGGATCATGGGTTGAGCTTTTAATGAGTATGAATGCTGTCAAAGTAGGATTTCAAGTATTCTAAAGTTAAATGCTAAAAGTGTTTTGCATACAGTGACTAAAGAGTTAGTTATTTTAGAGTTAAAACATTGAGAATACAAAGTAGTCAAGATTCTGTGCCTTTCAGTCCTTTGTTCCTATGAATGAATTTCAGATAGATTATCAATCAAGAAAAAAAGAGAAAGGACCCAAATAAATAAAATCAGAAATGAAAGAAGACAAGTAACAACTGATTCCACAAAGATACAAAGAATTGTAAGAAAATATTATGGGCAACTATATGCCAACAAATTGGACAATCTGGACAAAATGGATATTCCTAGAAACATACAATCTTCCAAAACTGTATCAGAAAGAATCAGAAAATCTGAATAGACAGATTACAGCTAGTGAAATTGAAGCAGTACTAAAAAAACTCCCAACAAGCGGAAGTCCTGGACAGGATGACTTTACAGGTGAATTTTACCAAACATTCAAAAAAGAACTAACACCTATCCTTCTCAAACTAATCCAAAAAAATCCAAGAGGGAAGGCTCCCAAGCTCATTTTACAAGGCCAGCATGATCCCAATTCCAAAACCAGATTAGTAATACAAAGAAAGAAAATTATAGGCCAATATCCCTAATGAACATAGATGCTAAAATCCTCAACAAAATATTAGTAAACCAGATACAGCAATACATTAAAAAGATCATAAACTATGATCAAGTGGGGTTTATTCCAGGGATGCAAGGTCGGTACAATACACCATATAATAAATGAAAGATAAATATCACATGATCATGTCAATATATGCAGAAAAAGCATTTGATAAAATCTAGCATCCATTTATGATAAAAACCCTCAGCAAAGTGGAAATAGAGGGAATATACTTCAAAGTAATGAAGGCCATATATGACAAACTCACAGTCAACATCATACTCAATGGGCAAAAACTAAAAGCTGTTCCCCTAAGATAGGGAACAAGACAGGAACATCCACCTTCACCACTCCTATTCAACATTGTACTGGAAGTCCTAGCCACAGCAATCAGGCAAGAAGAAGAAATAAAAGGCATCCAAATTGGAAAGGAAGAAATAAAACTATCATTATTTGCAGATGACACAATAATGTATATAGAGAACCCTAAAGATCCCACCAAAAAAAACTACTAGAACTGATAAATGAATTCAAGAAAGTAGCAGGATACAAACTAAATATCCAGAAACCAGTTGCATTTTTATACACCAATAACTATCAGAATGAGAAACTAAGAAAACAATTCCATTTACAAATACATCAAAAAATAAAAAGAAATAAAATATCTAGGAATAAATTTAACCAAAGATGTTAAAGATCTGTACTCAGAAAATAATAAGGCACTGAAGAAACTGAAGATACAAATAAGTGGAAGCATATACCATGTTCATGGATAGGAAAATTAATATCATTAAAATGTCCATATTACACAAAGCAACCTATACATTCAACCAATTCCTATCAAGACACCAATGGCACATTTCTCAGAACTAGAACAAACATTTTAAACATATATATGGAACCACAAAAGGCCCCAAATAGCCCTAGCTGGTTTGGCCCAGTGGTTAGAGTGTCAGCCTGAGGGCTGAAGGGTCCCAGGTTCAATTCTGGCCAAAGCACATACCTTGGTTTCAGGCCCTTCCCTGGCCCTGGTTGGGGTCATGCGGGAGGCAACCAATTGATATGTCTCTCTCACATTGATGTTTCTCTCTCTCTCTCTCTCCCTTCCACTCTCTCTGAAAAGCAATGGAAAAAATATCTTCAGAAAGAACAAAGTTGGAAGAATCACACTACCTGATATCAAACTATACCACAAAGCCATAGCAATCAAGAAAAAATGGTACTGGCATAAAAACAGACATATAGATCAATGAAACAGAATAAATCCACAACTTTATAGTCAATTAATATTTGACATAGGAGGCAAAAACATACAATGGACTAAAGATAGTCTATTCAATAAATGGTGCTGGGAAAATTGGACAGATAGGTGCAAAAAATGAAACTAGACAACCTTCTTACACCACACACAGGAATAAACTCAAAATGGATTAAAGACTTAAAATGTTAGACTTAAAACCATAAAAATCCTAGAAGAAAACATAGGCAGTAATATCTTGGATATTTCTTGAAGCATTATTTTTTCTGATATGTCTCCTTGGGCAAGGAAAACCAAAAAAACAATGGGACTACATCAAACTAAAAGTTTCTGCACAGCAAAAAAAACTATCAACAAAATGAAAAGACAAACTACTGAATGAGAGAACATATTCACCAATGATACATCTGATAAGGCGTTAATTTATTAAGAAACTTATAAAACACCACCAAAAAAACAAACCATTCCATTAAAAAATGGACAAAAGACCTGAATAGACACTTCTCCAAAGCAGACATACAGATGGCCAAGAGACAAATGAAAAGATGCTCAATGTCACTAATCATCAGAGAAATGCAGATTAAAACCACAATGACACTTGTCAGAATGGTTATCATCAATAAATCAATAAACAAGCGCTGGCAAGAATATGGAGAAAAGGGAACCCTTTTCTCGTGCACTGTTGGTGGGAATACAGATTGGTGCATCCATTGTGGAAAGCAGTATGAAGTTCCCTCAAAAAATTAAAAATGGAACTGCCTTATGACTCAGTGATTCCAATTCTCAGAATATATCAGGAAAAAACAAAAACACTGATCCAAAAGAATATATGCACCCATATGTTCACTGCTGTTTTATTTAGAATAGCCAAGATTTGGAAGCAGCCCAAGTGCCCATCAGTAGATGAGTGGATCAAAAACCTGTGGGACATTTACACCATGGAATACTACCTGGCTGTAAAAAAGGAAATCTTACCTTTTGTGACAGCATGAGTGGACCTGGAAATTATTATGCTAAGTGAAATAAGCCAGTCAGAAAAAGAAAAATAGCATATGATTTCACTTATATGTGGAATCTAATGAACAAAATAAACAAACAAAATGGAAACAGACTCATAAATACAAAAAACAGATGGACAGCTGTTAGTGGGGAGGGAGGTTGGGGGACTGGGTAAAAAAGGTGAAGGGGTTAAGCAAAAAAACCCTCATAGACACAGATAACAGTATGGTGATTACTAGAGGGAAAGTGGGTTGGGGGTGGTAGAAAGTGGTATAAAGGGGATAAATGGTGATGGAAAGGGACTTGACTTGGGGTGGAGAACACACAGTACAACATACAGATGATGTATTATAGATTTGTACACCTGAAACCTATATAATTTTATTAACCAATGTCACCCCAATAAATTCAATAAAAATTTAATATATACATATATGTACGTATATGTAAAACAAAAAAGAACACTTAGACCATTATCCACGTCTAACTCAGTTTATACAAGTTTCTACACCCAAATACATTTTTCCCTTTTTTTAATTTTACTTTTCAATTATAGTTTGCATTCAACACTTTTTTGTATTAGTTTCAGGTGTACAGCATAGCAGATACACATTCATGTAAGTTACAAAGTGTTCCCTCCATTAATTCAAGTGCCCCCCTGGCATGATAGTTATTACGATATTGTTAACTATATTTCCTATGTTTTACCTTATATTCCCATGCCTACTTTGTAACTACCAATTAGTGCTTCTTAATGCCATTACATTTTTTAAACCCTGTCCCTCAATATTCTGCCCCTCAGGTCTCCATCAGTTTGTTCTCTGTACCTATAAGTTTGTTTTTATTTTGTTTGATCATTTATTTTGTTCTTTAGAATCCACATATAAGTAATAGCATATGGTATTTGTCTTTCTTTGTCTGGCTTATTTCACTTAGCATAATACCCTCTAAGTCACTGATTTTCAACCAATGTGCTGTGGCAGGCACACTGGTGTGCCGCAAGAATTTTTAAAACATGCAATTCCTGACAATTTAGTCAGGGGCACTGAACCTTTTCCCGTTAGATCATCAAATTTTAAAAAAGGACAACAGCCAACACAACAATAGCCATCCAGTGTGAATGCCCTCTCTTGAACCATAAATATATAGGTCATATAACAGAGTTGCATGTTATCGGTCACATCACATAATAAGGTTGCATCTGAGTGGTTAATTCTTGGTACCAGAAATCCTTATATACAAGTCCAGGCACTCCATTTTTTTTTTTAATCTTCACCCGAGGATATTTTTTCCATTGCTTTTCAGAGAGTGGAAGGACAAGAGAGAGGGAAAGAGAGGGAGAGAGAGAAACACCAATTTGAGAGAGATACACTGATTGGGTGCTTCCTGCACGTGCCCTGACCTAGGGTGGGGATGGAGCCTGCAACCGAGGTACATGCCATTGCCTGGAATCGAACCCAGGACCCTCCAGTCCATGGGCTGACACTCTAACCACTGAGCCAAACCAGCTAGGGTACACCAGATTTTTTAAAAAGCAACTTTGAAGCAAAAGGGTAGGTAATTACTATTATTATTGTTTTGTAAAGCACTAAAATTTTATGCCTTTTTTTGTCAGATGGGCAAAAAATATATTTTTTGGTGCACCACAGAATTTTAGTAATTAGTTTATGTGTGCCACGAGATGAAAACAGGTTGAAAATTGCTGCTCTAGGTCCATTCATGCTGTCACAAACGGTAAGATCTCCTTCTTTTTTATGACCAAGTAATATTCCATTGTATATATGTACCAGAAAACTTTTTAAGCTGATAATAGCAACATTGAGAAAGAACTATAACCCAGGAGTCTAGAAATCGGCAATGTGTTTCAGTGTTTTTTGTGTTAAAGTTACAACTTAAAATTACAGGTATATTACCCACCTCTTAAAAAGATATAAAATTACACCTGCTCATACACCAAATTCATACACACAAGAAAGACAAAATACCTTACCAAAGAATATACCTCTAAATACCTGTAAATAACATCTTCATCTATGATAGAATATGGCTTCTTCGTAAAATCATGTACACCTAGGAACATTTTCTTTTTTAACTAACACATGGCATTGAAAATATTACTGCCAATAGTATCACGCTGAGTTGTACTCCTTTCTCCCAAAGATGCCAAAACACTGCCACATGTTATCTTTTCTCATCTACTCTTTCAATGGGATTGGTAGTTCAAGACCTCATCTGCACCATGTTTCTTCTTTTTAGTAATGGAAAACGGAGTGATTAATACACTTGTGAGCAGTCACAAAACAAGTTGATAGCAAAACTGGAGTGTACTCTTGATCTCAAGTTTTTTCCAGTTAGGCAATGTAGATATCTTTAATTTTATGCCAAGTGGTCACATGCAATATGAAAAAGAAGAAATATAGTCATTAATAGATTTTTCTATTGAAGTTGCCATACACTGCAGTATTTAAGCTAGATTTCAGAACCACAGAACTAATATTTTGGATTCTAAAAAGTTCCATAGTGCCCGGCCGGGTGTGGCTCAGCGGTTAAGCGTCAACCTGGGATTCAGGCGACTGGGGTTCGATTCCTAGTCAGGGCATGTGCTCGGACAATGACTCTCTCATCATTGATGTTTCTATCTCTCTCTCTCCTTCTCCTTTCCTCTCTCTGAAATCAATAAAGATATACTTTTTAAAAAAGTTTATAGTAAAAGGAAATAGGCTTTTATATTTTATTAAACAGGACATTATATTTATTAGTTCAAAATGCACCTCCCCCACCCCCCCAAATTGCTGTGTTTTGCCTGACCTTCAAAGGTCTTTGGGACTCAAGGAAACCTTAACTATTTAAAAAAGACATCATCGCTTCATAGCATAGCAGACTCTAGAAGAGTATTTTATAGAACTTATCTTAAATGTGAACATTTTACACACTCCGTTCTCAAGTAAAATTTGTGCATCTCAATCACATTATGTTTTCCTTTATAAAAGTATTCATGGAATTTCATTAGCCTAGGTCTTTCTTTCATTGCATTTCCCCCCCTTTTTGGATATTACACAATGGCCTCACTGCATTAATAAGATATTGTTCCAGAAATGGGACCCTAGGAAGATCATAGTAATAAATCAAGTACTATTTGTTTAGACAACTGATATTTATTTCAAGCAAATGCTTTTTGGGATCTGAAAACTGTCTTCCATTTTTTATTTTTCTAACAATTTGGTGATACAAACATAGAAAATAAATATAAGCTATTTATAAATCCCAGAAAAAATTGTTGGCTGGGATACAGGCTGTCCAATTTCTAACTCACACAGGGAGTGCTCAATAAATGTCACTGACTGATAATATAGTTCTATAGGGTTTCTTCTCTTAACCCAAGCAGTTGCTTAATTTTCACCAAAAGTATGATTTTCTTTTCTCTATCCCAGCATGTTTAGATTAACATACCATTACTATTTTAAATGTAATATGTATTCATTAAAAAAACAGTCAGTTTTTCTTGAGTATCTGCAGATCACATTCCAGGATCTTGTGACACTGAAACAATTTACCATCTGGTACTGATATGGTTAGATAATAACCTAGTAGAATTTGGGGGTATGGTGCTTTCAAATGATGAAAAGATCTTGCTGCAATACTTTTTTGTTTGTTTTCCATCAGTGGAAAGTCCTTATTTTCTAAGTCTTTCCCCCACCCCCACCCCATCTATTGTTCTTCCTAAAGGTACTTCCAATACATCGCTTCAAATTAAGTCTTTGAGGGAAGTACCAGGTATAGGACAGTAAAGTTGGGGACTCTTGAGTAGTAATCAAAGATTCCCACAGTTTCCACCTATGGTTTCTGGGTGTAGGCATGGAGCTAGGATTGCATAAAACCTCTGGTCTTGAGGTTTGGGACTTCAGGGATCTCCCCATTTCCAGTGAGTTATTTGATTACTTAGTATCAACTCTCCATACACAGAGAATACATACCTGCCCATAAATACTGCTTTCTATCATTTTAATTATTTATGTGAAGGCCTTTAATCCATTGTGGACCAACCATGAATCACACAGCTTTTTGTAGTTTGATAGTTATACAATTTTTTGTACCCTGTAAAATGATTTCAAACCTATTTGCAACAACCAAAATTCTTATCATTCTTCATAGGAGTTTTATGCAATAAATTCTCTACATTTTTAAAAGAGTAAATGTATAAAAGAAACTAGAACCTTTAAAATGCTTGGAAAACTTACCTTTAAGAGAACTATTTTATTAGTTTAAACACACACAAACCTTTAAACATATAAATAAAACATTTAACTTTTTAAATCTTATTTTTTGCTAAGATGTCTTTTGACATTTCTAACCCCACCCTTACCAGAAATGTAGCTCACTGATTATCGCTTCTAAATCTTTATCATCAGTTTAATTTCATAATAAATCCTTTACATATTCATCAAGGAGAAATGGTCTTACATATTAAGATTTTTCCTTAAACTGTGTGGTTTAAGAGTACCATAACAAGTAATCAAGAAGTCCACATAATAAGAAAGTAATGGGACAAACAGGCATACGATACTTACTTTTCCAAAAGCTGAATGCACTTATCGCCACTTTTAACAATCTGGTAAATCAATCCAAAATTATATTAAGCTTTTATAAATTCATATTGGATTTAGCCAGTTAATCTAACTTATTGATGAAAAAGTGTTTCTAACAATTACTGAAATTACAGATTTAGAAGTGAAACATTCCATTAGCTATCTGCCACTACAGCGGCATAATGTTACACTTTGTTCCTTTTTTCTCCCACCCCCTTAAGAAACACGAATATTTATGTGGTCTTATTTCAAATCCTGACTTCAGTCACTTGGGTTTGGAAGACATGGTTTCTTAATAAGATTAAAATACATATCTCTGTATATTATTTACAATTAAGGACATAAAAAATTCTCTGTAAGTATTAATTATGAAAACATCCTTTGGAATAAAAAGTATTTCTATTCTTCAAAGATTAAAGAACTGAGTATAATGACTAACTGATTTATGTAAGTGATCATATGACTGTTAAAACTGTAACAGAAATGACATTTTGATTTCCAGCAAGACTTCTTAAACTTTACCTAAAAGATGCATTAGAATGTCAAAGTTCAAGAGCCTCCTTCCTCATTTTTTAAAAACTGTTTACAAGAATGGCCTTACCATTTTCATTTGCCAGAAAGTAGCTAAAAGATAGTAAGTTTGCCAGTACTTTCATAGCTGCTCTCTGTACTTGAAAGGGTGCTTGAATTGTGCTGGTTTTCATGGCCCAATCCAAACCATATAACACTCTGGCTCCAACTAAGAGTTTTAAAATAAACAAAAGAAAGAACTGTAACTATTTAACGCAGTAGGTTCTACATTTATGGAACCCATAAGCTGATTTCCCGGGGAAAGTGAAAACAGTCTCAGGACTTTAAATGAACTCTTGGATGCTGGAATCGCAGAAAATACAGGAAAATTAGGAATATGTTGGTAACCTCTGATCTTTTTTTAAACTGACCTCACCCTGGGCAAGTAACCATCTCCTGATGCCATTGTTGGAGACAATTTCTGGCTGAAAGATCATTTTTTCTGACTCAATCTGGCTTGCTATTCTTGGTTAATCATCCCCATTGCTCTCAACATCTCACTCCTCTGACTATGGCGGTCAACATTTACTTTCAGGAAAGGCTTTTTAGGTGATTTGGTTCCTCCGGCCGTCTCCCTCTTTATCCTGGCTAAATCCCCCCGGCCCCATTCCTATGCCCTTGTTTCGCTAAGATTTTGCTAAACATTAGACACAGCACATGACCTCCAGTCTTTTCACTGTCTGAACAGATAAAAACATTCGATCGGTGCGGTCGCAAGCTTTCCTGTGCTTGGAATTTAAGAATCATTAGCTCTTCTCTTGGACTCCTAAAGACCTACAGCGCAAAATTTAAATTTAAAAAAATTTAAATAAAAAAACCGCTCCCTTTTTTTATAACCTTTAGCCACGCCCACCCCCCCTCAGGCCTCCACGCGAAACTGCAGGAAACCGGAGGGGGCGGGACGGTGACGTCACGACGCCAGTGCGTCACGGAACGGCGGCGGCTGCGGCGCTGGCGGTGGCTGCGGCAGCGGCGGCATTTTAGTCGACAGCGGCGGCGGCAGCGGGGCTGCTGCTCCTCCCAGCATCCCTGGCGCGGCCATTTCAGCCCCATCTTGGCCGAGGGGAGGGAGCTGCAGCCGCCGCTTCAGCAGTTTGAATTTCAGTTTCTCCAGGGTCTGAGAACCGGGCGCGCCGAGGAGCAGCCGAAGAAGCTACCGCCGCTACCTCACACAACCGGAGCGCCTCCGCTCGCCGGCCACCCGGCCGCCGCCCCTCTCTTCTCTCAAGAGCTGTGAGGGGAGGCCGGGGCTGCTGCCGCCGCCCGCGGGGGTGGCTCCCCCTGTAAGGGGAGGACCGAGCCGGCTTTCCCCTCCCTCCCCTGGAGCGGGTTTCCGCCAGAGACCGTCGACATGTCCCTGGGGCTGAGCTCCGGCTAGTGCCGGGGAGGGAGGGCCGCCCGCCCGCGCCGAAGCTCTGCCGCCCGCCCGCGGACCTTCAGCCAGCCCCAGCCCGCGGCTCTGGGCTGAATCAGAAATCCCCGGCTCCGGACCCGCCGCTCCTTTCCCTTCTCGCCTCGTCCGAGAGCCCGGAGCTGACGCCGGCACCAGCCTGAGGAGCCGGAGCGGGGCAGCACCGCCCCTCACGCCGCCGCCGCCTCCTCCCCTTCGCCCTCCCACTCCCACCCCCAGCCAAGGCCTGCTGACCGCGCGGCGCTGGACTGACCACGGCGGCCCGGAGACGGGAGGAGGAAGCAGCCGGCCCGCCCCTAGGATCGCGCTCTCGCCGCCACTGAGGGGATTGAATTGAGGCGCCGCGGCTGCGGGAGGCGAAAAAGGAGGAGGAGCAGCGGCCGCGCGAGTGAGACGGGGGCAGAGCTGAAGAGACCGACACAGAAGGAAACGGAGAGGAGGATGTCTCACAGAGCGGGCGCCCCGAGGAGCCCGTGACTCTGCCGGCGGCTGGCCTCAGACCCCAGCGCGAACTCGGACTTTGTCTTTGGGGGCCCGTGCTCTGCCCTTCCTGGTTTCCAGCAAGTTCGCGGAGGAGCCGGAGTGCCTCTCTGCCCTCCAGCCTTCTTCACCATGTCCAAGATGCCGGCCAAGAAGAAGAGCTGCTTCCAGATCACCAGTGTCACTACGGCCCAGGTGGCCACTAGCATCACCGAGGATACCGAGAGCCTGGACGACCCGGACGAGTCACGCACGGAGGACGTCTCCTCAGAGATATTCGATGTGTCTCGGGCCACGGATTATGGGCCCGAGGAGGTCTGCGAGCGTAGCTCCTCTGAAGAGACTCTCAACAACGTTGGGGATGCGGAGACTCCTGGGACGGTCTCCCCAAACCTTCTCCTGGACGGGCAGCTGGCCGCGGCGGCGGCTGCTCCCGCCAACGGAGGAGGAGCCGTTTCGGCCCGGAGCGTGGCTGGGGCGCTGGCCAATACTCTGGCGGCGGCTGCCACCTCAGCCCCCTCCTCGGGGGCACCCGGCGCCCCACCGGCCGCGGGCTCATCTGCGGGGTCAGGGACTGCAGCTCCATCGCAGCCCCCCACTACTTGTAGTTCCCGTTTTCGCGTGATTAAGCTGGACCACGGGAGCGGGGAGCCCTATAGACGCGGTCGATGGACGTGTATGGAATACTATGAGCGGGATTCCGACAGCAGCGTCTTGACCAGGTCGGGGGATTGCATTAGGCACAGCAATACTTTTGACCAGACTGCGGAGCGGGACAGCGGCCTGGGCGCCACCGGAGGGTCTGTGGTGGTGGTGGTGGCCTCCATGCAGGGGGCGCACGGGCCCGACTCAGGAACTGACAGTTCCCTGACTGCTGTGTCACAGCTACCCCCGTCGGAGAAAATGAGCCTGTCCGCTCCGGCCCCGCCGCAGAGTTTTGGCGTTGGGCAGCTCCAGCCGCCGCCGCCCGTAGGTGGGGCTGTGGCTCCAAGCTCAGCTCCGATGCAGTCGTTCCCGGGAGCCGTGGCCGGACCGCAGCAAGTGATGACAGCCCCGCAGCCCAGCCAGCCCCAGGGAACCGGGCCCGGCGTCGTTCCGGGGCCCAGTGGACAGGGTCTCCCGCCAACGAATGTAGCCCTGGCGCAGCCCGGCATGTCTCTGCCTCCGCAGCCTGGCCCGGCTACCGGCTCTTCTGCAACGCAGCAGCCCCAGCAGTTCGCGTATCCCCAGCCTCAGATTACGCCGGGGCATATCCTGCCCGTCCAGCCCTCCGGCCCGAGTGAGTACCTGCAGCAGCACGTGGCTGGCCTGCAGCCCTCGAGCCCCGCGCAGCCCTCGGCCTCCGGCGCCGGAGCGAGCCTCGCTGCTGCTGCCAGCCTTCCGGTGGGCACCGGCCAGAATGCCCCCTCAGGGGCTGCGCAGATCATGGGCGCCTCTTCCCTGCCTAGTGAAGCCGTGGCTCCGGGGCCGGGACCCGCGCCAGGCGGACAGGCCGCGCCTTGTCAGCCGGCTGGAGTTCCCCCCGCTGCTGTGGGAGGCGCGGTGCAACCGGGCCTGGTTCCTACCGGGGCCGGGCAGCCCCAGCCCGCTCCTCCGCCGCAGATGGGAGGCAGCGGTGCGCCGTCAGCTGGGTCTGGTGGCCCTCACGCCATGGTGCCCGGAGTTCCTAACGTGCCTGCCACCGTGCCCGCTCCAAACGTGCCCAGTGTGTCTACCACATCTGTTACTATGCCAAATGTACCCACGGCCCTGGTCCAGTCTCAGCAACTGAGCAGCCATACGCCAGTCAGCAGGAGCGGCAGCATAATCCAGCAAGTCGGGCTGCCCTTAGCGCAAGGCACACCCAGTGCACCAACAAGTCTACCACAGTCTGACTTAAGCCAGTTTCAGACACAGACTGGGCAAGCTGACGATACTAGAAGAAAATCAGAACCCCTACCTCAACCACCACTTTCTCTCATTGCTGAAAATAAGCCTGTTGTGAAGCCTCCTGTTGCAGATGCCCTGGCAAACCCCCTTCAGTTAACACCTATGAACAGTCTTGCCACCTCTGTATTCAGCATAGCTATTCCTGTTGATGGTGATGAAGACAGGTATGAAAATCTTATTTAAAATATTTTATAGGAATGTTTGGCCAAACATCGTAGTTTAGGATACAGCTTTGGGAGAGTTCCTTTTTCAACTTGAGGCCCTTAGCAGTTTTAAATATAACAGTTGGTTTGTGTTTAGTAAAGTTGACTTATCAGTTCTTGAAAAAAAAAACTTTAGTTTTAGATTGCTGATGTAAAGGTGGCTAATGAGAGAATTAGTCTTGTCACAGTTGCTTAAAAATACTAAAGTGGATAAGGAGGCAATATTATTTATTCAGAAAGGATTTTATCTTAATCTCAGTTTAGAGGTGGTAGCTAGTAGGTTATGCCCCTTAGGATTGTCCCTTTTTTAGATGACAATCACACTTGAACACTTAGGGCAGACTTGAGTCAGTGTGAGTTTTGAGACTGAAACAATTAGAAGTTTCCCATTCTGGAAAACCAGAAGGCCCTCTAGTACAGAAAGATCTGTGTAAGGTATCTATCTCCTCCAGTGTATCTGGGAAGGCTGGAGAGATAATGTTGAAATGTCAAATCCGCTTTGAAGATCATATCTTTGTTCAGCCTTTTAATGAAAGAGAATAGAAAGTCTAGAGGTTGCCCAGTGACTTCTTTAGATACTTTTTTTTAAGTAAAAGTGTCTGAAGGTGCTTTTGCCTTCCATCAGTCTTTTTGCTATAGGAAAGGGAGGTATGAGCTGCAGTAAAAGCTGTAGTTCTTGAAATTAGAGGAATTTTATAGTAAAAGGGTAAATGTAAGCAATTGGCTCCCTCTATTTAAGGGAAACTTTTTAATGGTTTAAGTGACAATTGGTGTATTTGCCATATCAATTCTATAACAGTTGATGTTTGGTTATGGTTTAATGAGGACTTTAAATGGTTTTGAGGAAATGTCACCTGAAAACTTGGCGTAATACATTTAACGCAAGTTTTAAAAACTGATTTGTTACAAAGCTTTAAAATTATATTTTAAAATTACAGAGAAAGTTTCACATACTTCGCGGGTAGACATTTATTTGCTTGGGGCTTTGTTTTCAGAGAGGTTAATTTCAGATGTGTTAAAAGATCACAGCTGTTTTGATGGATTTCTAGAATAATTGGTATGTAGAATACAATGAGATCTGTTAAAGCTTTTTCTTATGTTTCCTCTGGGTTCCTTCACATTCTTTCTTAATTTTTCATTTCTGTTTAGACTTGTATTTTATTTCTGTTGGTTTGAAAAATGCTCACTGAAATTCATCTTCTCTGCTTTTTGTAATTCAAAGTTCATCTTTTTTTGTAGGTGACTTGCTTGTGGGGAGTCTTTCTTCCATTTGAGAACTCTTAGAGAATACCACGTGTCCATAAGTGAGCTCAGCTAGCTAGTCATTGAGAAATTTTATGTGGATGGGACTACCAAGTAAAGAAACTTATTCCACAAGCCACTGAGAAAATCCCTCTTTTGTTCCCATATTTCACTTTTCACACATAGAGGCACACCTAAAATGCAGATCGAATTTAATTGTTCACCTTTGGTAATAGTCAACAGGTGATCTTCCCTTTTCTAGCTGCCAGAAGCTATTTTTTCTGGTGGGTTTGCCTACCTCCCTGTTCCTGTTGTACACTGCCCCCATATTTCTTCAAGAAATGATGACTCATTTTCCAACCCTTTCCCCACTCCTAAAACACACGCACACCTGTGAATGAAGAATGTATCTTCTCTCCTCTTCACACCTTTCTCAGTTCACAGCATATGTAATTATATTCCTCATAACTTTAATATGATGATATGACATGAAGCAGAGAGATCTGTTGACAAATGGAAACTCTGGGATGTATTCTTTAGGGTATACCACAAAGATGCATTTATTTCTCCTCTCTCTATTAAATGAGTTAATGGTCTCATCTCATTTCTGAACGTGAATGTTTGAACTACAGATACTACTGTATCTGTATCAGTTATCAATTGCAACAGTTAATCCAGTGTAGGAATTTTGATGTGTGTGCAGTCCTATTTTAAATGTGGCACTTATCCTCCCGCACCCAGTCTTTTAAAATCTGTGTTGCTTATCAAATGTGCATTTCTAATTTTTGTTATATAGTCTTTCATTGGTTTTCAATTTAACATGCTAGTTTCCAAGATGTAATCTTACACGTTTGACTATTTTGTCACTGCAACCAACATACCTGGTGAAGGAATAAATCCATTAAGTAGAAATAGTTGTGTGTTTTTTAATGGAAAGCTTTTGTAAAAGGACATTTTAAAGTTGTGGACTTGAAATTAAGTAACGCAGTTTTTCCAGGCGTATGCTTAAGTTACTGAGTATTTTTAAGGATACAGTACTAACAAAATTGTAATTTTAGTATGGCGATTTTGGGTTGCCTTATTCAATTAAAATCTGCATACAGTGTAAAAAAAATTTTATTGCATTTATTGGGGTGACATTGGTTAGTAAAATTATGTAGGTCATATACAGCTTTATTTAATCATTCAAATGTAAAATAAAATGGAGTGAGAAATTTTGAGTATTGTGACTTAAACTTTATGAATAGGTTGAAACAAATTTCAGATCCTAAGAAAATATTTGTAAATAAGGTGTTTGCTTTTTTAAAAAAAATGTTGAGAAAAGGAAGGAAAGTGGAAGATTAACAAAAATGATTGAGGTGATTTAGGTTGATATATTGAAAACTATCTAGTGATTTTGGTTCCACTACCCAATACAAGGCTCTCTATATTGGCTCATTTTGAGACCTTTTCTGAAAGACTTTATATTAATACATCATAATATTATCATACCTTTAATAAAAGGGCTGATGATTGTATATACAAAGTAAGAAAATGTCTTAAAGTTGTTGGTTAATGTTGCCCATTGGCCATATATTATTAATCACCATAAAGTTAAATCTATTATTTTAGCTTTTCTCATTAGGCATATGGTCAGTTTTTGAGATTCATCAAATTGATTTTGTAAACTGCAGGATATAATCGTGGTTGAAAATATAGTTCATAGAAAAATGTGTAGCCAGTTTTACAGTGAACGTTACAAAATTTGTTTAAACTACCTGTACACTTAAGAGACTCCTTTTTGGTAAAGGTGGGAGGTGCAAAATGTTACTGGCCCTTTTTGAAAACGAATGCAGTACAGATAATTTTCCATAGATAGCTGACCAGTGTGAACTTTGTAGGTCACATTCCAGGCAGTCTTATGAATGACTGCAATTGTGAACTGTCAACTACAACCAAAAGACTGTTGAAAACATGATTGTAAGGATCCCTTAGTGGCAGATATCTCTATATCTTGTTCATGATTTTATTTGTGTAGTTTGCTAATTACTACTGATAAAGTATTATAAATTGTGAGTTCTTAGTGCTGTGTCCTGGTATGTGCTATAAATACAAATTTTGTTTATACAGTTTTATACATATATATGTACATAAATGTATATCAGGAGGCAGAACTGTCACTATAGATACTTAGAACTCTGAAAGTCTCACTGTATTTAGTCTTTAAAAGTGAAAGCTCCTTACTTAAATCTCTATTTCTTTGGAGCTTATTTTTCTTTTATCCGTATTGAATTATGGAGGTAATTTTGCCCTTCCAGTTTTATAGTTGATGTTTAAATCATACACTAGATACCATCTATGCCTATCTAAGTATCTAACTACTCTTACCAAGGATTTTGTAATCTAAGTGTAAAATCCTGTGTATGAGTGACATAATATTTACTATAAAATCTGATGTTGATGCATTCATCAGAATGCCATGTAGATGACTAAAATATACTCTAGTCATCAACATGGCTCTAAGTTAAGGAAATTATAGATTTCCAGAAAGGCTGATGATCCAAAAGTGCTTCCAATTCCCAAAACCAAGAGTTGTATGAGTAGGAATATGGCCTTTTTAATTCACAGTGACACATATATTGTTTAAAGTTTTGTGTAGACTAAATCATATAGGCTGAACATTGATTAACTTTTTAGAAAACATATTGGCTTGTATGTGTGAGGATAAGACATACTCCAAGTAACTATTTTAGTTACGCCTGTTTTTTCCTTGCCAGGGGAAGGAGAGTATCTTGAACTTAATTACTTTTATGAGAAGTCATTTTTTATAGTACTGGTAGTGGGTATATATGTTTTCTAATTCCTCCAAATAAATGTAATACCAATCTGTTTGATAGCACTAATTTGTAAATAGCAAAACATGATTCTGGATTTATGGATCTGGTACTTGCTAATTTGGAGTGGTGTTTAGTCTTTCTCTGTACCAAAGGAGATTGGAAGCAGTCATGCTCTCTAGTGTCCTCCAGTAGCAAAGAGCAGCCCTACCAATCAGATGGTAAAAGAATCTCTTTCCTGAAGAATGGTTGATAGGGGAGTATAAAAGAATCTTGATTTTTCTTTCCTAAAATGGAAAAATTAGAAGGTGGGGAGCAGAGTGATGGCAGATAACCAAAGCAAACAAAGTATAGTGAAATGGCATGAAATGTGATCTCAGAAGGAATAGGAACACTTGTTACTAGTGAGGAACCATGGTCTAATTCCTTCTTCTAATAATTATTTAACCAGTATGTATTTCCTTTTCTGAACAGATACTGTTTATTTGTTAATTGTATTACTCTTTAAATACTTGAGTGTGAGAAAGAGAGTCTTTAAATAAACAGGTCTGGTTAAATGTAGCCTGAATGAAGATGTACCCTAAGTAATTTCTTATGAATGGGAAGAGCAGATTTTTAGTAAGAAATCTATATAATTGACCCGCATTAAAGGAGTATATGGAACACAATTCTTGAGTTGGAATAAATCATTCAAGGTTGTTTATTTTTAAATACTAAACCAGTGGACTTGTGATTAGATGGTATAATACCAATTACTACATCCACAAAGATTATGTATACCTGAATGGTTATAATTTAGGTCTTTCCACAGCAATTCTTGAACATAACAAGTTACTCAGTGTTTGCTATATTCTTAATTTCAATTCTTTTTTTTTTTTTAACTATATCTTTATTGATTTCAGAGAGAGGAAAGGAGAGGGAGAGAGAGATAGAAACATCAATGATGAGAGAGTCATTGATCAACTACCTCGAGCCGGCAACCCGGGCATGTGCCCTGACCAGGATTCAAACCCGGATCGCCTGGATCCTAGGTTGACACTTAGCTGCTGAGCCACGCCCGGCTGGGCTAATTTGAATTCTTAAGACAAAAATTGGGACTCTTCCATAAAGATTTAGGAATAATAATAAATTTGTATTGTTATCTTTCATTATATATTTTACTGTATACACATCAAATTTGACTGGTAATAAATAGTAAAGGTATAGTGATTGTCTGCTTTACCTGTAAAAAGTATGTGCATAATTTCTACTTCTAAATCAGGTGAATTAAATTTCACCTATGCCACTCTGGGTTGTTTACCTTTCAAATTTAATGCCCAAAATTAGATACAAATTTTAGTTTTCTTTGTACCCAAGCTAACATTTGTTTAAAAGAATGAATTCTTATCCATTAAGTTGTACATTGACATATGATGGTTTTGTGAAAATTCTGCATATCATTGAGTTAATTTTAGTAAGTTCACCTAGTACACAGATTATTAGTAAACATCTTGCTAATATATACTAATCAGAGTAGGCAAGACACATAAATAGTGAAGTTCGAGTGTTAAATTGCGTAAAGCCCCCTTTCCCATAACCTTTCACTAAAATTTGACTGAAGATTATTGATGTATAGAAGAGAAGCTCTTATGAATGTGTTGATTATTGTGAATACTGTTGGTGTATTTTAATGTTATTTTTAATGTTTTAGGCTATCCCTCTTCATTATTACACAAGTAAGTTATTTAATTTGTGAATGAAGGATTCCCAAAGCAAAATTTAAAGCCAACTAATTTCTAAAGTAGAATTAGAATTTAGTTTTACTTAATGGCTTTGTAAGGTAAACCAAAATAAATCCTTGTTTGGTATATGGTCTACCTAGACTTTGAAAACAAAAGAGGAGAAGGGCTGTTATTCAAAGAAAATCAATGGTGTGTTTAATTATGCATTAGCATATTATATGACTGACCATTTCAGACAGTAGAGTCCAACTGCCTGGGACAAAATCCAATTTTGCTTCATGCTTGAGGCATCTGTCCTTGAGCTTTTTATTTAGCCCTCTTAGCCTCTGTTTCCCCATATGAAAAATGGGGATAATACCTCCCATTGAGAGTTTGAAAATTAATGAGTTATGCAAGTAATTTGTGAACAATCCATACATAACATAAGGCACTTTGTATGGCAAGCATACATCATAGAAACATCAATATTTCAGTGTCCTAATTGCCTTCCTAGATCACTGCTTGACATTATACAGATCATACCAAGAGTCGTCAGTTTGATCTGAAAGTGTAATTGCATGGTATAGATGTAATCAGAAGAGGAGACATTGTTTTAGGCCAGAAGTACAGCAAATTGTTTTAATCCTGGCTCTTCTACCACTTAGCTGGTTTCTTTGGTCAAGTAATTTGACGTCTCTCAGTTTTACTCATTGGTAAAATTAGAATTTGAGACTTGGTCCGGTTTTTGAAGTTCCCTATGTGTGAGTTCATACATTTAGACGTTTCATAGTAGAGCTGCTTACTTAAGCCTTCCCCTTGTCAAACTCTTTTCCTACCACCAGACTACTGTGTGACCAAAAAATGAAGTTTACAGCCCTGGCTGGTGTAGCTCAGTTGGTTGGAGCATTGTCCTGTATACTGAAGGGTCTTGGGTTTGATTCCCAGTCAGAGCACATACCTCGGAGTGGGTTGTTCCCTGGTCAGAGTGCATAGGGGAGACAGCCAATTGATGTTTCTCATATCAGTGTTTCTCTCTCTGTCTCTAAAAATCAATGAAGACATATCCTCAGGTGAGGATTAAGAAAAGAAGTAAGGTTGAATGCCCAAGAAAACATTTAAAGCAATATGTCAGTCATTCAACTATCTTAGTGCTCTCTGGGTAGTAAGTACTGGGATATAGAAATAGGACTATTCTGCCCTTAAACATCTCAGGCTGTATGAAAATAATTAGTAAATATAAGGTGCTAATGGAAACAATTTAGGATATCCATATGTTAAATTGGTATGAGGAGGAAGTAGTTAGACTGACTTACAGTTTAATTTACTTTCTGCATAGGTAATATATTTATACAGTTTAAAATTCAAAATGTACAAGAGTATGTAAATTGAAAGCCTCTCTGACATCTCTTTCCTCCAGCCACCCAGTTTCTGTCCTCAGAAGCTAACTCTTGAACTGGATCTTAAAAGGGTCATTTATATTAGGCTACTAATAAAATAAGGGGATGATTTTTCCAGATAGAGGGAAAAGGCAGTTTGTATAACAGTGTGAAAGAGTGAGACTGTGTCAGATTTGGGAAATGATGTGATTAATTTGACAGGAACCAGAGTGATGGGCTAAAATGTCATGGTAAGAAATTGAGATTTTTATCATAAGTGTATGCTTGCTGTTAAAGGTGTTTCTTGAAGCTTTTATTATTAGAGTAATGTATCTTGAAACCTTTACAGTATACTTTTCAGTGAAAATTCTATTTTTAATTAAAATCCTGTGATAAAATTGTGTATAAGAAAATCCTTCGGGAGCTTGGAGTTCCAAAAGTCAGGATTCTCATCCAGTGGAAAGTACTGAATAGCTTAGTATACCTAGCTCTAACTTAAGTGTTCTGTTTGCCTTAGGTTGTTTGTTTGCCTCAATATTACTTTAATTTTGATGAAATATTTTGGTATATGTAAAGTTAGCCTACAAAAATTGATTTTTAATACAGCATGACTTGGAAACTGTAACCTTAGAATATTAAACACAAACCAAGCTTGTTTTAGGCCCTATGTATACATAATCTGATTTGATCTTTTAAGCAACTCTAAGGAAGTGTTTCTGTCCCCTTTTTATGAATTAAAGAAACTGAGACTCAGAATTTGAGTCACATAGCTATTAAGTGACAAAGCATAGATTCAAACTCAGGCCTTCTGACTCCAAAGCCAGTGCTCTTGGATATTCCCAGAGTTAGATTTGTTTTATTACTTTGCTGACTGTAAGATAGGAGGAAGGAAAAACCTACTGTAGCCACTGATCTGTTGTAACCCTTTACCTAAAGGATATGTTTAATCTTTTTAAACCCCTAAATACTAATGTTGGAGATAGCCTTGTTGTTCCTCTGCTTATTGTATTTCCCTGATTTCCATTTAGAGATCTCTAAAGTTGAGTTTTGACATAAGAGAAGAAGAAATTTGCTGAGTTCTGGTCTGATGTATGTACCTCATCCTTTAAACTTCAGTAGTTTTTGTAGCTTAGTTTTGAGGTATAGTATATATGTATGGTTTTTCTCTCTCTCTGTTTTAGTTAGTTACCTGACAAAGATAGTAGCTTAGTAAAGCAAGTAGACAAATGTCACATTTGAGTCAACTTTCTGATGTATTACTTTTGTGTACTTGGAAATTAATATGACAGACTATTTAGTATGTAGTCAGGGAGAAAAGAATGTACTTTGCTCATTGGTTTTGAAAAATGATCAGGCCCGTCAGTATTTACAAATGGATATTTTTTAAGTTCTTGATCAGCTAGATTTTACAGACTCAACTCCTTTAATCTATGCCTGTTAATCAATGCTTTGAGACTAATTCTTGTTACAATTTGCTAAAAAATCCCTCAGTTAATGGATAACATCCCAGCTGAAGTATTCCAGGAATCAAAAATTTCATATTTTATACTACTGTCTTTATCCTTGCAATATACACTATTTAAATTTTTCTGTAGTACATAGATTGTATAACATCATATGGTTTCTTCATTTTGAATATATGTAGAAAGTGATTGTTAACTGCAAACTTTAGCAACCTGAGTGTATTTGTTCTGACATTTAGGTTCATTTATAGTATTTTATTTCACAGGTTCTTTTCTCACCCCAAGATATATGACTAACGGCAGATAAGTTCTTTTTTCACTTCTACATTTGACTTATGAGAACATTTCATTATTAGTTTATGCTGTAAAAATACTGGAATTTCACAACTTAAATCATATGACTTTATTTAAGACCAATTTATTTGGCATATGAATTTGATTTAAATTAAATATATGTATATGTTTTTCCAAAGTCAGGATCTGAAGTTCTTTTAAAGAATGCCATCCTTATACACATATTGTAAATACTCTTTAATAAATTTTAAATTTCAGACTTGAAGAATAACTTCCAAGTTTACTCTTTGTTACTCTCTTATATTTACTACATTTCTTTTTAAGTCATTCTGTTTATTTTAAACCAAAGATCTCCAAACAGACCTGTGTGAATAGTGTACTTGTTCCCATATGGTCCTGGGTAAGCCTTGTAAAAAAGCCAAATTGAGTTTTCAATTGGTTCAGTTGGCTTTCATTTAATTTGGTAGACCAATTTTAAGTACAGTGAAAAAAAGAGGCCTGACAAATACATCTTGAGAGGATACAAGCTGTTAGATAAACAGTAGTTAGCAGCCTCTTAATCCTTTCTTGATATTGTAGGTCTAATCAGTGCCTTTGATTGCCTTAGACTAGTCAAGAGAAAAATAAAGAGTTTTTAAAAAGTAGAAAGGAGTTGAAGTAGGACAAGCGAAGAGAAGCACACATACAGAAGACTCCTAATTAATCAAATAGTTGCTCTGGTGACACTCTGGCATCTAGTGTCTGTCTACCTTTCCTCGTTTTGGATCATCTATGAGGCACCCTACTGGTTAAAGTTAAAAATTGTCTTTTAAAAATGCTTCTTAAAGTTCAATATATAACACAGTGAGTCTTAATCTGATTTTTGAAGTCATGGAATTCTATTATTTGTTTTGTTTGATGATCATTGATATTTGATTGGTATTCTAGTAGAACTTGGAAACAGTTTTCTTATTGTACTAATAATACTGCAGAGACCCTCTTAAGGTACCTGTTAGGGTCTTAGAGTTGTCATATTGTGTCTGAACCTTATTTTGATGATAAAATAATAGCAGTCTCAGTTCTTGAACCACCCTGCATTATTTAACTGATAAGTGACAGACCTAGAGAGGTTAAAATTTAACTCTGCTATATGTTTAGCGTAGTGATTTAAGAGCATGAACTCTGGGACCAGATTGCCACCTACTAACTCTGTGACATAAGGCAAGTTACTTCTGTCTGACCCAGTTTTCTTATCTTTGATGTGGGAATAGTAATAGCACCTACTCTTAGGGCTGTTGTAGAATTGAATTAATAAATTAAAACAGTTGGAGTAGTGTCGAGTATATAATAACTCATATTCTTAGCTTGCTGCTGTTATTCTGCTTCAGCATGGATCAAGAATTTTAGAAGTGATGTTTCAAGTTTTTGTTATTCCCTAATGTGTAGGTTGGGGGTGAGAGAGAATTTAGAAATATGCTGAGCTGGAGGGGGAACTGTTAGAGAGCAGGTTTGTCAAAAGTTTTGTCCCCTGAGAAGCCACTCCTGAGATGTGAGGTGAATCATGCTTGCTGGGAGCTTGCCCAGATGAGCCCATCAGTGAAGATTCTATGGTTATAGCCCTAGGGAAAGTGTCCCCAGGGAATAGTAGAAATGGAAGGTAATTAAGGTGCATAAGCTATTAGCTCTTAAAGGGGCACACTACTAATGCTAGAAATTAGAAAGCTGCCATACAATTACAGCACCATTTTTTGCCCTAACTCAGAGAAACCACACATAAATAAATGGACTCTGAACCTAGAAAAGGACTCATTGTTCATCATTAAACCCTATCAAATAGATCCTATGAAGGATTTTTGCATTATGAAGGTACAGTTTAAATTATTTTACATGTACCTCAGAACAGCTTTATTAAACTGCTAAACATATAGGGATTTATGAAGGTATCTGATAAAGAGTAGTGTTCATTAGGCAATTAGCTGGTCACATTCATGTGTAAATAAACGTGTATCCACAAACACAATTGAACTAGTTAATATTTGATTTTATTTCTATTACCTCTTTCTATTAGAACTGTGATCCTGAATTGTCATAGTCTGCTGGATTTTTGTCCAGTTTTAATTTCTTTCAGAATGCTTTTAAGCAATCTTATTGTCTCTCTCTCTCTCTCTCCCCTCTCCTCTCTCCTAGCTGTTACACTGTATTAAAAATCTAAAATCTTCCATCTTTTTTTTGAAAAGTAGTGATTTTACTGTATTTTCTCAACCTCGTTTCCATTTGACTCTTGGATCTCACAGGAATCCTTCAACTGCTTTCTACCAAGCGTTCCATTTGAACACGTTTCAGGAATCAAAGAACCTCTGGGATAGGTATGAATACTTACATATGGAATGCATACATGCAAAGGTGTATGCATGAATTGCTTTGCACTGTACTGGTTTCTCATCACTAAAACTGATCTTTGTTATTTTAGGGGGGGAAATCACGTATCTAGCATGGGACAAAGCAGCAAAATAAACCAAAAGGACAGTCTATATTTTAAATAGAATAAAAACATTTCTTCTTACTGAACTTTTAAATTATATTTAATTTTTGGAAGGATTTACATATTCTTTTGGATTTTATTATATGAAATATTTATTTACCCTTGTGTATTTTAGTGTAAAAATATATTCTATAAAATAAACTACCTACAGTTATTTAATTTGTGCTATTTTTATTTCTCTGCAAAAGCCTTAGTGACTCAAAACAAAATATTATTTTATATTAAGACATTGGAGGAGGGACAAGACCAAGGAATCAAAGTAGTAGTCATTGTTTAACTCTTAGTGAAAAACTTTACCATCCAGCTTGTTTGCTAGAATTCACTAGATCTGCATTACTGTTTTTGTAAACCCCTAAAATGTTTTCACACAGAAATGTGTAAATTTTATTTTTAACTTAAAAATATTGAATGAAGTCTTGAGTTCATTTATGGTAAAAGATACTTTGGTTTATCTTTCTGCTTAATACACATTTTAAGTAGTATATGCTCTGTTGAGTTATTTTGCTGAATATTTATTAGCACTCCATCATTCTGTGTCTAATTACTAGAAGCTGCGCACAAACAATGTTTTTAAAATTCTCACAAAGCTTTGTAAAGTTCTTTTAACTCTGCCTGGCAACACATTTGTGTCCTCTGGCATAGTTTGGATAACACTCATGGACTCAACAACATCTCTTTCATTTAAAACGAGTATTGCTAAGTGCATGTCATGCTTAACATGTCATGTTAAGATGTGGTCTGTGTTGCCTAGAAATGGTAACAGTCTTAATTCTTTGGCTTGATTTGCTTTGTGTGTCACTCTAAAGAAATTTTCTAACAAACTATCTTTTTTGTCATGTGTTCCTTACTAAAAATGTTTTTAAATAGTTACTTGTAGAACAAGAAGTTTTAAAATTTATAGTGCCATGTTTATAAATTCATCTTTTAAATTGTTTGGGTAAAATAAATAAATAAATAATAAATAAATAAATTTGTTCCGCTGTAGCAATAAAATAAATGTAAATTGTGGCATGAAATAAGCATGAAGATTTAATCATTCAAATGGCTCACCAGATGTAGCCAGGGTGAGTACTTTGGGGTATATTTTATACTTTTCCCTTAGAAAAAGGAAAAATAGCACTCTATATAGAAATGTAAGAATAGTTTTCAGATATATGATAATTTATTTCAAATACCTAACTTTTGTGAGCTACCATGACATTAATATGAAAGGTATCTATTTTTATCAAATCCAGTGTAGAAAGGTTTGAGCTTTATTTTTTTATAATTTGGATTTAATACTAAAAGATTTCTTTTGTTTGATTATAAAACAACCATAGAAACTGCTTGTTCCTCATTTGTTTTTACAACTAAATGCTCCTTCTTTCTTTTTAAGATACCAGAAACATTTATGGTATCAGAAATGAGGCAAGTTGCTGTACCTATAGTTCCTCATGGGTTGAAAATACATTCTTTTCTCCTTGGAGCCTGTTGTCCAGAGCCAAAGAAGTTAACAAATACTTGTCTATAGTCTGTTAAAGCCAAAATATAATCAGAATTCATATTCTAGATCAGCCATTCTTCACTTGTAAATTGGCCTATTGGTACTGAGACTATAAACCGGACCTGGTAGAAACTGACTAATGACTTTCTTTTAACTTTTTAACTAGCTTATCAAATTTTCAGTTGAGAAGAGTAGTAGTGGCTAGCTTTATTAGTTCCAACACATCTATAACTTCACTTGGCAGATATCTAGACTTTTTAATTAGCTAAAAAGTATTGTGGGACTATTCTTTTTCATTGCAGACAGGGGTTGAAGATTTGTGTGTGTTAAGCTTTAAAAAAATATTATATATAACTTCTCCTCACCTCATTTGTGTTAGATCTCACCAAATTGTCCTGTTCATGTTTGACTATTATGAATTTGGAATTTTAAAAAATTTTACAACTAATTTGGCAAATAATTATTTTGGTGGGATGATTCTATTAAATAGAACCATTCAAGAGTTTAAGAGATTGTGAATACCTTACATCATCTGCTTGCTTTGAGATATAAATTTGCCTATTTAAGGCTCTTATTTATTAAATTTTGAAAATAATTTTCAGTATGGGCAGCTTTTAAGCCCTGTGCCAGTTTTAATTAAGCCTGCCCTAGAAATCTGAAGATCCCTGGTTTTGCCTTACTTGAAAAACGAGTCTTTTTCTAGGATTCTTTTCAGAGTATCCTTTCATCAAAATATAAGTAACTAATAACATCTTCCTCACGTTGACTTCGAGTTCTCTTGTGGCCCCCCTGTTTTCTTCTCTATTTAAATTAAAATTACCAAGTTGAGAAGCTTTTCACCAATCAGTCTGCTTCTGCCTATATTTAGATATTCTCTTTCCTATCCCTTTTCCTGTAGGTGCCATCATTGTTTTCTGGCTCCCCTATGTCATTTGCAGAGTCCTCAGAGAATCATTCAGCTGAAACCATCACTAAATACGTAGAAGGATAATAAATACGTAGAAGGATAATAAATACTGATATCTCAGAAATAATTCAGGCCTTTCTTAGGAAGTCCAAATGTTTGTGTGAACTGGTTATTAACGTGAATAAAGTAGCTTCCTGGGGCTTTTCTTACCATGAAGAAATTCATTTTTAGTGATATCATAGCCTATTAGTATTTCCTTATAGTAGCTTTAAATTTTGATTTTCTACTTTTCTGCTTTAAAGAACAGCTTTCCAAATTTAAATATTGCATTGCTTTGTTAAATCAATAGAATTAGTTTTGAAACTTGATGATCACTAGGGAACAGACTCTCACTATGAGTCCTTTGTCTGCAAAGGCTCACAGTAAGAATTTACAGCAAACAGTTTTACTCTCTTGTAAATATCAGGTCAGTAAGGTAGAGTATTAGAGGGAAGAAACTTTAGCTTAGGTAGATTAAATAAGGAAATCAGGTAGCTTGTAAGGATTTAACCAAATTGCTAAACAACTTGCAGTATTTCTGCCTTAATGAAGAAAATGCATAAATGTAGTTAACAAATAAGAGTTATAGTTGCTGGTTGCACCATCCCCTTGAGTCAACTTATCCTTCCTTATGATAGCACCAGTATTTTAAGAGAAATAAATGAAATAGTACACAAGGGTTTATTAAAGTTAATGTCTAAGTAAGTTTATGGCATGTCTTCTACTAGATACTTGATTTTGCTAAAATTTTATACAGTAATTACTCATTTATAACTAGTTTTAAAATTATTACATTAAAAAAATTTCTTGTTTAAATAACCTAAAGTATTTTGTGTTAGAAAAGGCTTCCAGTGTTTCCTATCACTTTCCCCTATGAGATTTTATTTTTGAATTAGGAGTAAATCAGAACTAAGCTGCTTATATGAGACTGTTTGCTTTGTTTTGCTCATCCTCCAAGAAGCTTCAGTTCATCATTAGCACCCACCAGTACTTGTTAACCCAAATGGTAAAACTCAGGTTTCAGAGCTTGTCCAATCTATTTTTTGAATGCTCAGTGATATGTCTTTTTAAAAATCTTTTTATGGAAATATAATTTGTATCAGAAAAGTACACCATTCATAAATGTACAGCGCAAATTGAGCACACCTGTGTAACCAGCTCCAGCTCTTCATGACCTCTTCCTATCACTTTCCATCCTCAAACTAGCTTCTAATAAATTGAATCATTTCACTATATATTTTGTTTCTGTCCCCTTTGATCCAGTATTATGTTTGAGATTCACCCATATCATTCAGGATAATTGTAGATCTGAACCACATACTTTTAAAGAATCATCAGTAGTGGATCACTTGTTTGAGATTGTTATTGGTTTACTGTTCTCTCCTAGTGATTATATTATTAAGTACCTCGAGGATATGAATCTGAACTATTTTATAATCACCCCAAACACGTTCTTTAATAATTTAGATCTAGTACTTAAATAAGTTATTATCCTATTACATTTTTCCTATTGCGGTTAAGGCTGTCTAGTAGGGGATAATCAAAGACACTGAAAATTAGAACAAATTTTTAATGACTTGTCACCTTTTAGTACTGGATCTCAGATTTAGATGAAGACCTAAAGACATGCTTATAAAATGTTCAGATGACATTAAAGCAGGAAGTCATAGCTATTACTGGATGACAACATTTATAAATTTAATAATCTGAAGCACAAACAGAAATTGAAAAATTGAAACAACTTGTATGTAAATTCAGGAAGGTTGAATAGGTAGAGTAAAAAATAACTTGTATTGATCACATTTATAGTTTTGGTTAGCAAGTGCCACAAAAGCTAATGAAATTTTAGGCAGTGTTTCTATAGCTAGAATAAACAAGAAAAGATGGTGACAAACCTATTGTGTTCCATTTCTATAGGATAGTTATGCCAAATACAAAGCTAACTTGACAGTTTACTTTCTTTATACTTTACAACCAGGTGGGTGTTTCAACAGGCAGGCTGGAGCTAAGTTTCTGAAAGTGGATGGGCCCCCTGAAAAATAATCTTGCCATCACTAGAAGTAATAAAGCTGTCTTCCTGGCTGTTAATCAGGAATGTTAATTTTGAGTGACATTTAGAGCCAAGTACTTTTAAAATCCCTACTCTGTGGAATTTTATTTCCCTTACTTAGTTATAAATGGAAAAGAGGTAAGAAAAGCATTAGATTTGAGCTTCTTTACTTCTTTTTTGTCATTATTGGCCGTGATTATCAGAAAACTCCAGAGAGTTGTATCTTTGCTTAAGGAATGGAAGGCTAGCAAACTGTTCTCTGTTAGGAAAGAATATCCTACGTCATAGGCAATTAAGTGGTGTTCCCAAATAGGGAAACCAATGAGCTGTCTCAATATGGAAAAAGATAGGTAAAAACATCACATGATTGAAAGTGATAACTATCATTTAAAATTCAAGCATTTTCTGCCTCTCAAGTACAGCTGGAGGGATTGGTCAAGGCTTCTTCATTAGGAGGTGGCTTTTTGGGTTGGAACCTGAAAGGTGGGTAGAATTTTGTCATGAGTTAAAGAACTGAGGGAAAAGGAGCATTCATTCCACTTACAGGAAATACTGTGAACCACTGTGATAGTAAAGGGCTTATCTGATAAAGATGGTTAAATTTGGTGCATAAAACATTGGAAGATGAGAGATCTTGGATTGGATAGATACTAGAAAGGTAATGAAGGCCTTAACTAGGCAACGAAGATGAGGAAAGAAAGGTTATCATAGGTAGGAATTACACAATTTTGCAACAGATGGGATATGATAGGGAAGCAGTCCAATTTGACTCCAGAATGTCAAACCTAATTGACTGAGGGGATGATGGTATCATTGGAAGTTTTAGTGAAAGAATTGGTTTGGGAAGAAGAAAATAGTGATGAGATTCTGTTTTTAGCTGGTTTTGGATGAGTTGAAGAGCTGATGAAAAGTCGAGGTGGAAATACTTGGGATACAGCTGGAGCTTGCAGACCTGCAGCTTGGTAGAGAGGTTAAGGATAGAAGAGATTGAAGACTGATGGCCTGATTGACTTATATATAATATGAGATACCTGACATGCTGACATTATTTTCAGCACATGACCGAACTTCAGAATTGGTGATGAGAAATTATTCATTGCTCATCCATTATATGCTTCTGCTCATGTGTTTACCACCTTCCTCTTCACTTAGTAATTTTCTCAACATAAGCCACCACAGCCTACTCTTGATATATCATGGTAATTACTTTCAGGGTGAAATTTGAGAAACAGTTGAAAAAGGTGGAAATAGTTGGTAAGGTGTCATAATATTTTGTTTTTACTTTTCACCAAATGGATTTTAAGTAAACCAAGCCTTTGAAAAGAACAGAAACTTGTGTGTTTATAAGTGTGTTAAATAATTTGCTAAACAGTTTATTTTTTCTACAGAATTTAGAACTCTGTAGCATAGCTTTTTAAGAAAAAACTCTTACTGAACTTGTTCAGATGAGAAGGAAATTTAAATATAGAAGTTGTTGAACCAAAACAAACATTTAACGTCTGTTTTGTTTTGTTTTCATTCTAGTCCTCAGTAATTTAAAATTTTAAACTCATACTTCTTCAATGTATTTAAATCTGCAGATAGTGTGGCAAACTTTTGGGAAGAAATATTAAGTGAAATTATTTTAATTTTTGTTTTCATTAAGATTTGAGTTGATAGTAGTTAGATGAGAGAAATGACTGATTATATTCTAGCTGGCAGCATTTGTGTGTGTGTGTGCATGCACACATATTAATATTCTAAATCACTTAAATCGGGAAATGTATTAGATCTTTAAATGTGTTAGCTTACCAAAAATTAGCATCTGTATTTAGGTATCAGTTGACTACTTCTAAAATGTTTTTCATATTTGACAGAAATAAATTTAAGTGTGATTATTTAAATGTGTATTCATTGATAAATATCGTTAAGAAACAGCATTTTATACCATTTTGTTTCCTGATTGTTTTCCAAGTTTGAAGATCATTATAAATACTTAATGATTCGGAAGATGCTCAATGTAATTTTTTTTTTTTTTTTTTTTTAGTTTTTCATTGTGGTAATTGGCCCAGAAATAGTGGAATCCAAAAATAATATCTTTCTACATATCTACTTGATAATGCCAAGATAAATAAGGTAGTCTCTCCCAAGACCCACACACTATTAGAAGGTGAACAAGGAAGGAAAAGAGTTGATCTGACTAATCTCATTCCTTCTGTTCACAGTGACTATTAACCATTGAGTTTCAGAAAATTTCTGTGTTTATTTGAGCAACTGTTTCTGTTTTAGGAATTGTTTACTTTTCCAGGAGGAAAAAAAATGTTAGTTGTATATCTGGGATGATCATAACATACTTTGTTTCAAGAAATGAGTTGCCAATTCTTAAAAACATAATATGTGATGATATCTTAAATTTTAAGAACAGTTATACTCAGCTTTCTGTTAGCAAAGCCTGCAGGTCCTTATTGCATATATTTGAGTGATATATAACTGGCTTCCACTCTTCCATTTTTATCTTCTTTTCCCATCCCCATTTTCTTTCTTTTTTTGAATCTCTATAAACTATTTTTACTTTTGAAAGAGTGGGGAGTATAAATCATTTGTGAATAAACATGATCTATTAAAAATATTAATAACCTATCTTATTAGAACTTTTTTTCAAAACTGTATTAAGCAAAATTTTTAAGCTATACATTTTACATATCTTCCAGTAGATGCATTCGATATAATGCATAACATGCTAAACAACTTTTTATATTTAGTATCTTGGCTCAACCACAGATATATGAGGTTTCCTGTAATTGTGTGTCTTTTTCTATATGACTTTCTGCGAACACAGTCTTTCTAGTGTTCTCATTCTCTTAGGTACTTTTGGACTAATTTTTCCCCATAAGTTTATCTTTGATATTTCCAGCATTATTTCCCCAATAGTGTATGGAGAGACAGTATATAATTTATTGGAGGCATGCAGTATTGCTCCATTTTCCCCTTTCTCCATGCAAAAATAAGCATTTCTGACCTTTAGAGCAAGCATTGATTTATCATGTCTAGGATTTCTCAAAGCAGGCCTGGTCTGTGTGGCTCAGTGGTTGAACATCAACCCAGGAACCAAGAGGTCACCAGTTTGATTCCTCATCAGGGCACATGCTCAGGTTTGGGCTGGATCCCCAATAGCAGGTGTGCAGGAGGCAGCCAATCAGTGATGTTTCTCTCTCATCGATGTCTCTATCTCTCTATCCCTCTCCATTCCTCTGACTCTAAAAATCAATTTAAAAAAACAACTATGTAGTGAACTTTTTAAAGTGGTTGATACTTGAAAATGAAATTTCGTATCAAACAAAGCTAAGCATATTTATTCAGATAATAAGTTCCTTTAGCAACGCTTTTAAGTTTGTTTGATTTCACTTACTAATTTTCAAATAATGACTTGGAAATTGCAAATCACCCGCCTTTTTGCCCCCATGCTCTCTATTTTGTTCTATTAATATAAATTTGCCATAAACTATCTAAATAATGGTAAACTTAAGCCTAGTTCTTGCTGGACTATACTATAAGAACTTTTGATAGCATGTTCTCAGTTAAATGGGATTTTCCTCCTCTCAAATTGAAAAAGAATGAAATAACTATCAGAAATTATCAGAATGTGTTTTTTATTGTGATCTTGGGACAGATTCAAGATTACGATTGATATATTAGAACACATTTCTAAGTAATATTTTTAGGAGACTTCTAATTTCAAATTAATTTTTAAAGGATATCTAATTAATCTAAATTCATCCATAAGCCCTTCAGTTACCTAAGTTTATTTTATATTTTAAAAAGGATTTTTTACATGTTGGATTTTAGTTATTGAAACTCTTCAAGTGTGACACCCTGTACTTGGTAGCAGCTAATTTTGAAAATGCATGCTCAGGAAAATTTTGATTTAGAAGTTTTATATTTTTTTAAATGTATATAGCTCTTAAGTTCAAAATTTACTATTTTGAACATTTGAATAATGCACACAAACTTTAAAAATTTTTTCTGTAAGCTTCATAGTGAAATAACCAAATTTGCTTTTTTTTGGCTGGTTTAAATTCTGTTTTCAAAGGCTTTCCAGGCATTTGTCATAACAATGCTTGTTGGCAGGCCTTTTAACAAAGTGTCAGGTAATCTCCCCTTTAAGTGATGAGCTCATCAAAGCCTTACAAGCAAATTACCAGCATACATATATTTCAGGAAGCATTTACTTTGCTTAATATGGCTAGGTTTTGTATCTTCTCTCAGGAGACTTGTCCCACAAAAGAGTAAATTATCAACATTTTTAAAAATATGGTATTACTTTGGTTGATAGGAGACAACAGTTGCATTAAACATTCAAAAACCATTTCAGTAATATGTTGATGAAATGACTACAACTTTAAATTATTATTTATCCTCATAAATATGGATTTTTGCCTTCACCAGGTGATTACATTATAAGACTGTGCTTTGACAAATGACAGTAAAGTTGTATGATTTTATTGAAGTCAATTGTGTTGTGAGATTACATTTGGAAAGATATTTGTAAATTGGAAAAATCCTAATAGTTCTTCAGATTGTGTGGGAGACTTTTAATTGACAATGTATAATAGAAAAATGCCACTAAAAGTTTAAAACCTGTAACAAAATAACTCCAGCCCCTACATTTGGGTCAAATATCTCTGGAGATGGCTGCAGAGTTTTCTTTACAATGCTGTCTTTGAGTCTTCTATAGCTTTGCACATACTTATCTTCCTTAACAATGGCCTCCTTTCCCTTCCCCCTTACCCCATTACATCATTAGGGGGTTAATTTAGGCAAAAATATGCCCATAAATATGTGGGTTGCCTTTTCTCTGGATTACTGGCAACTGAAAATATAAATGACCATTCTTATCAGACAGAAAATGTTAATAATACCCTTCAGTGATTAAAATAGATGCCCAAGTTAAAGTTTTCTTGTAAAAATTCAGTAAATATAAGATTATATTCTAATGAAGTGATTGGTACCATTATTAAATCTTCCTACTCCCAATTTTATGTGCCCATACACAGATGAACAGTAGGACCACTTCTGAATAGGACACATTGTTATGGCTATTATATAAAACACATAAAATAACATTATTTCCATCATGTTGTCTAATTTTAAAATGGGGGGGTAGTAGAGACAGACTAGGATTTAGGTATAAAAATTGCTGTCTTGATCATTTAAATGATCAATATAGATTATAACTGATCCACCCACCTGTGCTATAATCTAGAAACTCATAGATAGATGTGGACCAAACAGTAGAATTCCAGTTTCATTCTATAGGACTACAAAGCTATCTATAGCAAGTTATGGTGTTAAATCATAATTTCTGGATCATGATCTTAAACCTATAATTGATTCCATTTCTGTTGACTCTTTACTAACAAGTATTCCTGATGGCCTGAAAGTCCATGCTGAAATTTAAAGTTTGAAGTATCCAGATCAAATATGAACTTATTTTTACATTTAAAAATACTTAAGTATAAAATATCAGTTGTGTAATCATGGTAAAACATAAAACTTTGCTATAAAAGATTTTTAAAGGCTATTTGATTAAAACATTTATTTACTTAAACTCTTTGCTAGAATTTTTTTTAGAATTCAGCATCGGAGGAGGAATGTGACATAATAATGATCGAAAGCCGAAAGTTTAAAAGTTGTGATGCCCTCACATGGTTGGAGGGTTATTCTAGCTTCTAAGGACTGAATGTTGTCCACAAGAGTGTCTCATCAGGTCATAAATTGGTAAGACTTAATGGATTAGATTTTATGTATTATACCTGATGTTATTGTATTGAGATGACTATTTATGAACAAAATGAGCACATTGTATAACTAAGAATATAGTATTAAATATAAGTTAAAACTCAGAATTTTAAATACTTGATGTATTCCTTTCAAAGTCTCATGAAATTAAAGGCCATATCTTTGCATTGGTGTTTAATAAAAAATCAGTTTTTAAAATAAAGTGACATCCTGTATTATAGTAAGATTATTTAAATATTGCTATTGCATCTGCTGTAGATGCTTACAATATAGGTAAGCGCCCCAAATACTTTCTAGTTATTATCTCAGGAGATATTTGAGAAATAATTTTTTTTTTAACTTACATTCGTTTTCTTTATAAACTAGAGTTTAATTTATTGCTTTGGGGATTTTATTTCTCTTAATAAAAGACATCCTTCTTGATGTCTCTAAAAATAAAACCAAGAAATTTTTCTCAGTTCTTGCATTGAGAACACCTAAGATGCCAATATCAAATGAAAATATATTAGAAGTCAATATACATTTTTGTATGCCCTCAAAATTAAAACATTTCCTTTCAGAATTATATTCAGCTTAGAAAACAGATTTTTTAACCTGTTTAGTGTGCCTACTTATTTTGCTTTGTTTTTTACACAGCTGTATTTTATAGGGGGCTTCTTGGAATAATACAATTTAGATGAGAAGGAGATCTTAATCTGCAATCTGAAGATAATCATATTTTGCAGATGAAGAAAAAGACTTGGGTTAAGTTGTATATCCAAGATCATACAGTTGTCAAATTAATATTTTCATTAAAGTGCAGTGCACTGCAAGTCTATTAAAGATTATTTGAAATTATCATCTAAACAGGCTACCATATCTATTTCTGACTTTATTCTTAACCAGAGATAGGTTATTCTCTCCCTTACACACACACACACACTCTCAGTCACTTACACCCATCTTTATTTTTTGAATAATATTCTGAATTGTTTCTGATATGGCATTCCATGACTTCATATTGAACATATTCTATAAACTTAGATTTCTTAAACCAATAATTACAGTCAGTGGTAGTGTTGAAGGAAATACAACAAACTTAACAAAAGTTATCCCTTATTTTATATACTTTCTTTTTTCTCTACAATGAATTACATCACTTTGGTAATTAGGAAAATAATTTCTAGATTTTAGTGTAGGATATCCATATTTAGTAGTCAGTGGGTGAGCTTCAGGGGATCATGACCCCTATGGAGTTTTAGATTGAACATTATGTACAGTTTTCAGTGAAAGGTTCAGGGCGTTTGTCGGATTTTCAAAAACAGTTGAGTAACATTGCTATTGAATGTTTGTGTCTAAGGAACAAGCCTTGCTAGACACCTCAGTGTGTAACTTATGAAAGAAATTTTTAATGAATACACTTATTATAACTGTTACTGATATTTATCCAAGTCTTCTTTATTGTAAGTGACCATTAGACTGATGGGACAAATAGACCCTATCTGCTTTTGGTATACTGTCTATCTTTGTGTGCAAGTGTTGATTGGATTTCTCCACAGAGTAGTTGTGGTTTTGGTACTGAGGGGTTACTACATGTCAGACACAGCTGCGTATTTTTGGCGTGTTATTTAATTTTCACAACAGCTATGTTATATAGATACTATCAATATCCTCAATTTACCGAGAAGGAAATTCAAAGTTTTACACAGATTAAGTGACTTGCTAAGGTCACATAGCTGTTACCTATGATTCGAATCTAGGTTTCTAACTGGAACTTGGGCTTTCAATTGGTATGGCAGTATGCAGAGTAACCCTAGAAAACTTGAAGGGTAACCTAAGAGAGAATTTATATTGTATGTTGATGTGAATACATAAATTTGATTTCCTTTGAACTTAAGTAATGATGGCTCATCCTCTATTATAAAACCAACTTTTAAAGCACTTGCCAAAAAATAAATTTGGTAAGTTGCTTACTATCTGAAATTAAGTATTTATTGCATTAGAAAATAGCCTATTTAAATTTAATGCTTATTATTATAAGCACATTTATTATTTATGTATTATAAAAGTTTTAGTACTTACTAGAATGGTATTGTACTAACCATTAAGGAACTCAACCTTCAATATTTAAGGTTATAAATAGCAAACATTGGGAAGGGGTTTCAAAAGCTACTTTCAGCTGCAAATGTTTCTTGGTAGAGGGATGAATCCCATGTAAAACCCTTTACTAAGTGCTACATTAGTTTCCCATTTGTTGTGAATAATTCCATTAAAATCCTCTTTTATGTCCACTTTTAAAATAGTTATGCAGCAAAATATATATTTTGAATATGTAGAATTTTTTATTGAACACCTACTTTGTTTGAATTCTTTAGGTTGGTTTAATTTTATTCTCAAATGAGCTCCAAACCTTATAACTGTTTTCCTATTTTAAGTGTTTATAACAAAGTTTCTTTGTCTAAATATGGCTTAAAAGTTAAATACACAATAATAGTACTGCTTTAAAAAAAGCACAAGTGAAACCATTTATTTTTCAGTTAAATTGAAATAGCCTACAGATCAGGTATAAGCTTAATTTCTTTAGGGCCATGGTTAAAAATATACAGACAATTTGATATATCATCAGAAAATGAGAATTCTATCTTAAAAGTTTTCCTTTAGATATTACATTTGTACACCAGCTCTTTATTAGTAATATATTTGCCTTTTCAAAATTGAAATTATGGAAAGTTTGGGAAATAAAATAAGAATAATCAAACTTAATCCAAGTTTTTAACACTGTTACTTCTCAGTTTTCACATATTCCTTTCCTGACCTTGAGTACATTTGCATAGACATTAATAATTGCAATCATGGTTAAGTAGTTTTTAGTCTTCCAAATATGTGTCTATTTATACAAAACTAATACTGATATGTCATAGGTTTTAAATTTTGGACTGATATTTCGACATCTTTGAAACCATCCCTTCCAGCTTTTTGTTTCTTTCCTTCTACTTCTGATTATTTCTTCTCAGTACCCTTAGCAGGCTTTTCCTTTCTATTTGTCCTTTTAAATATTATTGATGTCCTCAGGATCTGTCACATTCTTCACCATGCTAAGGCATATAGATTGTGTTGGGTGTCACCTACATGCTGTAGGAAGCTAGCTATATGCTCTAGGCACCCAAACATGTTACCTAGGCATCTGTCCTTACAGTCAAACTTCCCTGATATCTCATAGCCAGGTAATCACATAGTACTACCATGCTTGTCTCCCGAGTATTTCTTCAGCCTTTTCACTTCTCTCATCCCCATTCAGGGCGCAGTTCTTTCTTAGGAGGAAATACAACAACCTTCTAACTGGTTACATTATTTGAATTTTCTAGCATGGTTAACTGTACCTACTGTTTTTACTTGGAACATTTTTGTGTGTGCTCTTTTTATCTCTGCTCAACTGTGGCACTTCTTCTACTAAACATTCTTTCCTTACCCTAAATCAATATGTGCCCCCAGAATACCCTGTAAAATCTTTTCCTGTCTTAGCATTTCTCATATCTCTAACTTGAAGGATGACCTAAGAGAGAATTTATGTTGTATGTTGATGTGAATACATAAATTTGATTTCCTTTGAACTTAAGTAGTGATGGCTCATCCTCTATTATAAAACCAACTTTTAAAGCACTTGCCAAAAAATAAACTAAAGCACTTGCCTGCAACTAAACTAAACTCAAACTCTAGGTTATGTTTATTTGATATTGTAACCCTGTAGTTAGCATCTGATAAATGTTTAAGTACATTAAAATCCCTTTGCAGTGTGGTATCTCAAAATTTGGTATCTGGAAAGAATGTTAGAAATTATTATATACAGTTAGAGGTATGAGTCAGGTGTAGAAACCAGATCACCTGACTCCTAAGTCAATATTCTTTGTGTATTTCATGATATTTAGATTTTTATCACTAAACCTTACTAATACAAATTATATAGTTAATATATTGAGTACTTACCATGTTCCAGACACTAAACTAAAGCATTATCTCACTGAATCCCAGTATCTAGTCCTATTATTATCCTTTGGAGAAGCTAAGTAACTTGGTGAAGTCATATTATAAAAGTAATGAGGTTCGGAATCAAACCTGGGTATGACTCCAGAGCCAAAGCCTTTTATTCAGTACTATCTCTGAGTCTAAAGTTATAAATCTGACTTGCAAGAGAATTTAGTAGCATTTATTCCAGCCACTTTTCTCATACTTGAATCATGTCTACAACACACCTTCGAAGTTGTCATTTAACCTTTGGACACTTCCAGTGATGTTTATCTTGGCATCTTGGTCTTCTTTCTTTTTCCATTTTATGTTCAAACCTTTTTATAAACCCTTTCTGTACAGCAGGGAGTCTAAAATGTGAAGCAGAAAAACCAGATGATTGCCATCACTAAAAGCATTTAGTAAAGGGATTAGGTTCATGTGAAAATATAAACTGCACTACAAATTCCGTGGAAACGCTGAGCTGAGAACATTCTCTAGTTAGTTCTTTGGTTTCATAGTTGCCATATTCAAGAATATGGGTTCCTGTTCATGGCCATAAGTTATTGGTGTTAGTACAGAGGTAGCTCTGAAGTTTTTTTCAAAAATGGATACAAGGAGACATTGTTTAACATATTAGAGATAACAAGGATGTTTTTCCACTGTAAAATTATTGATTCTGGTGGTGATGCAAGGATTTCATGGAACTCCTTTAGGTGTGCTTTGGTCCACTAGTGTAAAAAAACTGGAGTACATTTGAATTTCTTCATACTCTGGGCTCCTGGTTCGCTTGGAACTTCTGTTTGTTCATGAGCATGTTTAAAGGCATGCCACTTTGAGTTGTCTTTTATTTCTCTTTAGATTCAGTTCTAATTGTCTGTAGAATATGATATTGGGCAATTGAGAGAACCCACAGATTAGATATTTATGAGGTATTAGATTATGCATTTAAGCCTTTCACCTGGTTTACAAAATGACTTCTCCCTAAATCCATGATTCTAATGTAAAAAGATATTTGTCAAGGTTTTTATCTAAAAGATCATTAAGAGGTTTGAAAGTCCACTTTATTTTCCACAAAGTCTTCCATGACTTTGCCATCACCGTGATCAGTATGTGAGACTGCTAAGTTTCACTGGCATAATTTTGTCAGAAGTAACCTGAAAATCCATAGAGCTTTAGCTTTTCTGTTCCTCAAACCTAAACAGTTTTTGTCCTTACTTCAGTTACCAGTAATATATAGACACTGCTACACTGTCTTCCTCCTCAGTAAAAACCAGATGCAGGGAACATAACCAAAAGGTTTATTACCTTTGTATTTAGGCTATCTTTGTCAGGAATAAAAAACTCAGGAGGTCTGCCTGTTTTTTACTATATTCCAGTGATACCCTTCTAATTAGTTTCCAATAGGTAAAAGAGCTGATTAATTCCTTAGTTCTTCTCACTGGCATAATAAGCCTAACATAAGTTTATACTGAACTTACAAATTTAATTAGCTAATGTATTAAATACTATAAGCTTCATTCCATCTTTGTCTTCAATTAATTATGTTTAATATCAGTTATATACGAAGTGTTATAATAAATAGACCCTTGAGATGGACACAGTTCCTACCTTTAACAAGGAGAAGAATATTCAACAAAGGCAACAAAAACAAAATTATCTGTGGAGGGGGCCCTACTGGCAAGAAAGAAAGAAAGCAAAGAGAATGTAGGTGAAGCATCCCATTTCAGATGACAGTCTTAACTCTAGAATCTAAATTGAATTAACATTTTCAGGTTATGATGTAAGTCTAGAATTTATCATAAAAGCTTTTACAAAAATTGATGTGTACAAACTGTAAAATTCTGTCATTTACCACATCTATATTATAGAATTGTTATTACCTAGAACTCAAGGACATGGATCTATATTGAAATGAGAAAAAGTTGTTAGCTGTTAAAAACTCTTTGTCACTGAAAATGAACCTATTTGAGGATAGTTCTGCTTGAGTAAACTTAAACCCTTTAGATTTTATAGTAGTGCTACTTTATACTTTTCTTTGTTGTCCTGTACCAGAATCACTTTTTGAATTACATAATTTCAAAGCATGATCCTCAGCTAGAGTAATATGTGGTTCAGAAGCAAAACAACACTTTATCCCACTCTTTTGATTTGTGTTTAGTAATATTGGTTGTTGAAATTTCATATAACACTAAAGGGAAGGCATGGAATATTTTTAGTTAAACACTGTTTTGGAAATTTTTTATAATTAAATTAGTTATGTTATACCTCAGTGGTCTTTGGAAAAATTTCCCACAGGAAGTTAAGATTATTTTTATCCTATACAATGAAACATTGAGATCTTAGAATCAATAAGAATTTTATTAAAGTGCAGTCCACAGGAATGCTGTGCTAATTAGTAATGCTGTAACTTTAAATCTCAAATAATTTTTATTAGGACATATTTTGTGACTGCATTAAATCTTTAACATGTGACTAATTTGAGTACAAAGAAATTAAAATTAAGGCATAACTAGGATTATTTCATTTTTGGTGTGAGACATACATACAAAGGCTGTTTTTTAATACTAATTATAATTTATTTTTATTTGTGCCTCACTGCTTCATTTGTAATTTAAGATATACTGGGATAGTAGACATTATATAGTGTCAAAGTCTAATTGATCCAAACAGTAGACGAAACTAACTTTTTAAGTGTTTACTATTGTAAAAAGTCTCATATAATCCTCACAACAGTCCTCTAAAGTAGATATAACTGTGAACCCATTTTACAGATGAGGAAACCCACTTCAGTATGTTAGCTGGTAGAATCACCCCACTAGTAAGTAGTGGAGTTGGGATTTAAAACCAGGTTGTATAATGCTAAAGCGTGTACTCTTAAACCAGTTTATTATTCCTTGATAATTTTTCTTAGGTAGATGCAAAGAAGTAAACTCTCTCACCCCTAAAATGAAGTAAAGAGCAAAAGAGAGTTAAGCCAAGTGGTAGTAAACTGATAGCCTAGAAAACTAACTCTTTAGGGCAAATATTCCCTGTACTTTCTTTATATTTATTGAAGATGGGCAATGTAATTCTTTGCTCAAACCCAAGCCAATCTAAATCTTTAAAACATCCCAAGTGCAAAACATTCATTGATTTATTAAAAGTAAAGTAGGACAGATTTTTTTTTTCCTGATACAAAATTCTCTTCTTAAGGGGTGATAACCATGCTTGGTGCTGTCCCTTTGGTCTAAATCTGAATGAAGCAACTATCTCTTTAAAAACCTCATGGTACTCTTTTATTATTCTGGGTTTTCTGTTTTGAAACAGTTCCTCGATAACCTCTATTTTTATTATTACTATCCCTGGATTTTGGGGACAAATTAGGAAGGAATGTAAGGTAGCAATTTAGGAACAAAAGCTGGGTTTTGGTCAGATAATCCTAATGGCTAGCCTAATATAATTTTACTTTGTCAAATAGGTTGCCCATAGAATTATGCTTTTTCTATAATACTATTTTAAGTAACATCTCTGCACCTTCAAAAAATTGGCATAAATAAATGATTAGCTATGAAATGAGCAAAATTATCGATGTGCTCTTCAATGGTATTTGGCAATTGGTATTCCAGGGCATAGTCTCATTTTCACTCATTTGTTTAATCATGGAAATGGGATTGAGAGGATTTGTTCAAGAATAGCTGTTTAGTTGAAAAGAGTAATAGAGCCCGGGCGGGCGTGGCTCAGCAGTTGAGCGTTTACCTAGGATCCAGGCGATCAGGGTTCGATTCTCGGTCGGGGCACATGCCCAGGTTGTGGGCTCCATCAATGACTCTTCTCATCATTGATGTTTCTATCTTTCTCTCTCCCTCTCCTTTCCTCTCTCTGACATCAATAAAGATATATTTTTTTAAAAAAGAAAAAAGTAGTAGAATGCCTGAGAAAAGAGATAAATATGAAACTAGTCAGTGAAGTAAATGATGAGGTTTCCCAAGAAGGTTAGTTTCTTTCCAAGCCTGCCTTCCATAAGTCTTTACATGTTGGTGTTTTCCAGTGTTTTGACCCCATTTGTCCTCTCACTGTTTAAGCAAGCTTATTCTCACAGTTTGAGCATCTACCACGTTTGGACAACTCTCAAGTTTAGACTTCTAGGCTAGAGATTACTCCTGAGTTCTAGATATCTATTTCCAGCAACCTTCTTTCTATGTTTCCAGGATCTACGATTCAGATGTCTCGAAATTCACTCCCAAGTGAAGCTTAATTTCTCATTTTCTTATCTTTTTTCCCAGGTTCCTCTGCTGCTCACTCTTCACCTCCAACAAAATCTAGCTTTCTTCCTATGACACATTAACTACCTCCCCAATCCTAGTTGCTCCAAGCTAAACACTCCAGTCATCCTTGACTTTTTTTTTTTTCATTATCATCCCTCTGATCTCTCACAGATTCTCTGTGCTTCAATTGTAAAAAAAATGTATCATTTTACCTTGCTTAATGCCCATGACCAAGCATTTTGCTGTGTCCTGCTATACTCCTTGCCCCTTGCTTACTTAAGTAACTTCTTTTCAATATCTATCTTGAATGTACTATCTTTCCCTCTCCCTAAAACCAGCCCTCTCCTGCCTCTCCAGACAAAAAGAAATCACATTTGAGTGGTTACACTAAGTTCTATAAAAGTTTTTGAAACTAATGATGAAGGAAAAAAACTCAGTGAGAGTATAACTTGCTTCAGAATACTGCATATCTGAGGTGAGGCCAAGCTGCAACTAATTCCACATCCAGTGATCTTCCCACCGCTGAACACTGTCCAATTTCATATTATTCCAACCAGTGTTATCAAGTGTTGGGCATTGTGCAGAGGAGACAGACTGGGATTTATCATTTTTTACCAAAGTGTTATCTAGAAAGATAAGCATTACTGAGACTTGGCTGTATAGGAAATAAAAGGCAAAGTTAGTTCAGTTCAGCATTTATGACCCATTGCCTCCAAAGGAATTTGTATTACCTAGATGTATGGAGGATTATATATAGGGCAGCAAGAACATATGGCAGGTTTGGTTTTGGACTGAAAATGAGGAATGAGTTAAATCATTTTTCCTATTATTTGTTTTGAGTTTAGTTAAAATGATAGCATTACCCATATCCAGGAACTGCTTGGAAAAAATAATTTTGCTGTTAAGTGTAGGGGGTGATCCAGTACAGCTCTCTCATGTTATAGCTAGAGAAACTACAGTTGTGATATATTTAGGACTCAAATTCCAAGTATACAATTTGCGAATCCAGGCTTCTACAGCATGTGAATTCTTTAGTAGATGGCTGTCAGCCTTGTAGTAGATTTTGTATACCACATAGACCTTTGTCTAGTAAGAGACAGATAGGCTGTTAAAACATAGCCTATGTGGTTAGTGCTATAAGAGTGGTGTGGGGCATGACTCACTATACTACTTCTGAAAGCATTAGAGAAGCCTTTACAGGAAATATTTTAGCTGAAAGCTGTAAAAGAATGATAGAATATCCACGGAAGTATTCAAATAGTAAGAAAGAGTATGAGCAAAGAGAGTGCGAGTAAACCATGGAGGGTCTCGAGAAGTTTAGGATATCCAATTTAAAAGTTGAACTGGCATTTGGAATGGGGGAAAGAATGTAATGGTCAGCATTAGAAATCAATTAGTAAAATAGTTTCTGTTCCGCCCCCCCCCCCGACCTATTATTATGTCATTGCTGAAGAATTCTGAATTACTTTTAGAAATGATAGATGGATTTAGCTTGCATAAAAAAGTTTTTATTTTTACTACTGGGTGAAAATTTATTCAGTGTTTGTTGGTCTCTGAAATGAAACACAAATCTTAAGAGTTTTTGTTTTTATTTCCCTTGATACTCTTTTCTGTCATGTTCTTTCTCCAGTTTTGTTCATTTTTATACACTTACACCATGAAAATTTCCTTAAGTAGTGAAAGTGCTATTATTTCCGTGTAGTCAAAGGGAAGGAATGCTATTGTCGACCTTTTGAAGGAGAATTGATCTTTACAACAAAATGGCTGTTAAACATAATTAGGCTTTTTCTAAATCTTTATTCTTTTCCTAACACAGCTGAAGTAATTTGAACTCCTATTTAGGCTTTTAATGTCTTAATTTATATTAAGAAATTTTATTGAATATTTCTCTCCTTTCCTACTTAAATTTTGTACTTTCTAGGAAAGATAGTTCTTAATATCAGTATTGAAAAACGGAGATCTTGCCCTGGTCCGTGTGGCTCAGTTGGTTTGGGCGTTGTCCTGAAGGGTTGCTGGTTCGATTCCCCAGTCAGGGCACATGCAGCCAATTAATGTGTTGCTCTCACATGGATGTTTCTCTAAAAAAAATCAATAAAAGTATTTAAAAAAGAAAAACATATTTTACTAAATTAAGGTATAATTTAATCACTAAATTCTGATGTTTTTAGAAGCGGTTGCCATCAACTTCTATCCCAAAAGACTCAAGGAACTGGTTTTAGAATATCTAGAATGAATATATGAAACTACATCCACTCCATTCCTTTTTAGTATAACTACGTTATTTAGATTTTTGTTCAGTATTCTTGGCTAGACATCAACTGGCAAAATTTAAAATCCTTTCTAATCCCTCTCCGCTTTTTTACTCTTAGGTAACAGTGTACATCTCAGTCTAGATAATTGTCAGTCATTTACTATTTTCCCAGTCTCCAGGAAATAATTTAAAGTAGCCAGGACTATAGTGTCAAATTTTTAATTTGGACGTAAGCCCCTTAGCATGTATCCTTCATTCCCTAGTAATGAATTGTGCTATCATCAAATTATCTATTGCTGTTGTGTAAACAGTACAATGAAATCTCTGTCAAGAGAGCCTGCTCTAAATGTAAGCACTCCAACATTGAGGAAATGCCACCCTCCTCCCACCCCTTTCTCACACCCTTTCTTATTTCATTCTGACTCAGGGGAAGGAAATAAATTTTTCATCCTGTCAAGCCTTGCTTAATGTTAGTCTAATAAGAAATAACTAGCTAGTGCACATGCTCATTTATCTTAAGTAGATATGATCTCATGTTCTTATAGCATTTAAGTATTTGACTTGAAATAATAGAATAGTAATTAAACTTTCATAATTTGGAATATTTGGGTTGTAATGGTAAAATTGCTATGTGTGTTTCACTTTTGTATCAGTCTCTAGTATTTCCAGACTGAATTTTTATATCTCCCATCTTGAATGTTTTAATAGAATTTTAATTCAGCTAGTTTTTTAATTGTTTATTTAGAGTGGCTCTACAAGAAAAAACTATAAGTATATCAGAATTTTACTACCAAGTACTAAAATAATTCCCCCCAAATATCATAACTTAGAAGTATAAAGAGATCTGGAAAAAGAAGGTAAAGTTAATATTAATCTTATCTATACCTTCTTTGGAATGCATTTTTAATGTAACATTTTTATTGTATAAGTTTATGTAGCCTATTATATCATAGATGTTTATTACAAACTCACTATTTACATATCAGAATCACTTTTAAGTGACTATAATTCACCCTAAGCCAAGGAAATAAATTTTACAAATCACAAATATTACTGTTTCTTATGTTGAACATAGTACCTTTTCTTCTAGAATGAGATAGTTCCTAAAGAAAGTGGAGTTGTTGGCTCCACTTCCCTTCTTTCCCCCTTTCCTGTTTGCCATTTGTTCATGTCTTGAGTTCACACTGTATAAGGTGATAACTCTGTGAGTCATTTTCATTTTGGAATGTTTTTCATTATTCTCCAAAACTCAGTAGTAGGAGGAGTCTTATTCCTGCCCCTGTCCCCCATCTGCCTGCCTTCCCAGATAACCACTTTCTTAGTTTGTGTATATCCTTCCCATTTCTTTATGCATGTACAAGCAAATACAATATATGATATTTCCCCCTTCACATAAATGCTAGTAGACACACGTCTGTACCTTTACTTTTAAAGATCTCCAAGGCACATTGTTTCCATTTCAGTACACAGAAAAGCATCTTTGTGGAGATTTTTATAAACGGGTAGTATTCAGTTGAATGGATGGCTCTACCATGATTTCTTTAACCAGTTCCCTATTGATACAAGCATTGCTGTTATAAACAGTGCTGTAATGAGTAACCTTGTAAATACATTATTTCCTATGTATGTGTAAATATCTATAGGATAAATTCTTAGATGTAGGTGTATGTGTGTGTAAAATTGTGTTAAGTAAAACCAAATTGCTCTCTATACAGGTTATACCACATGTAACAGCACTGCATGAGAAAACCCATTTTCCCACAGCCTCACTAACAGTGTATTAAATTTTAATATGTTTGCCAGTCTATTTAGGCAAATGGTATTGCATTATAGTTTTAATCTGTATTATTATGAATGAGATATTGAGTATTATTTCTTGTCATTTCTTGTGAACTGTCTGAATTCTATCCATTTTTCTCTTGGGCTTCTAGTCTTACAGATTTGTACAAGTACTTTATATTTTAGGGAAATTATTGAAATTTTTATTTTACTGTATTTTGAGTCATAATTAAAAAGGTCTTTCCCACTCTAAAGTATTAAAGACATTCTTCATAAATGGGCTTTTTAAAAGGCCGTTAATACAGATATTATAGTTGGCTAGAGACAAAGGGAGTATGAGGTAGGAAAGGGACTTTGTATTGATTGTATACCTTTTTGTGTATACTCTTTGAATTTATTTTTTACCATGTGCGTGTATCTTTTTTAACTCTATTTTGAAATAATTGTAAATTACAATTATAGAGTCATAAGAAGTTGCATTAAAAAAAAAAAAAGGCAGGGAAGTCTCATGTATCCCTTCACCCAGTCCCCCCAGTGATTATATCTTACATGACTACAGTATAACATCCAAAGCCAGGAAATTGACATTGATACAATTCACAACATGTATCCTTTTTTCCTCTTTTTAAGCATTCTTGTCTTGCCAGGATTTTGACCTAAAATTAATTAGATGAATGTAAAATATGCTGAGGGCATTGGTGAGCAAGGTTTCTGTAGATGCTAAAAACAAATGTCAATTTTTATATAAATATCTAGCCAGGTTTTTTGTGGGCTTTTAAAAATATATTTTTATTGATTTCAGAGAGAGAGGAAGGGAAAGGGAGAGAGAGAGAGAAACAGCAGTTTTGAAAGAGTCATTGATTGGCTGCCTCCTGCACACCCCCTACTGGGGATCTAGCCCAAAACCCGGGCATGTGCCCTGACCCGGAATCAAACCTCGATCTTCTGGATCTTAGGTCGATGCTCAACCATTAAGCCACAGTGGCCAGACTTTAGGCCGGGTTTTTAATAGTTCCTTGGTAAAAGCTTTTATCACACCATTGTAAGACTGGTTACTTGAGAAAATAGTATTTAGCTTTGTGAGTATTCATTTTACCTGCTTTGTTTAGCATGAATAACAGCTTTCATCATTCACAAAAATCACTTAGTTTGTGTTACCAATAATAAAAATCCCCATGGGGCATTTTTGTGAGTTTTTTAAATCATGAAATGTAGCACATTGTTTTTACATTGGTAGAACTTATGATCAATAGTTAGAATACATAAATATTTGAGGTCTTAGCTTAGTTTCATTTTAATGATGTGTACATTTGGCCAGAGATTAAGTCTACATGAATTTATCTATTTAGGCTCTCTCTTTTTTTTTTTAAATATATCTTGATTGATTTCAGAGAGAGGAAAGGAGGGGGGAGAGAGAGGGATAGAAGCATCAATGATGAGAGAGTCATTGATCGGTTGCCTAGCCCGCAACCCGGGCATGTGCCCTGACCGGGAATCGAACCCCAATCTCCTGGATCCTAGGTCAATGCTCAACTGCTGAGCCACGCCCTGCTGGGCTAGGCTCTTTTTTGAAAGAATTGCTATTTGCTCTTAAGTGTTAAGCTATAAATATTTTTTAAATTTTCTTATAGAAGAGTGATGGATTTCTTTTCCTCCATAACCTTTACAAGTTTGCTAAGCTAGGTTCATTAGATTTATTTTTTTGAAATCAGCTTAACAGTTTCTTTTTTTAAACAAAGTGTACATTTCTTAGAGAAGAGGCAAAATGTTACCCAGGTTAGAATTAATGCATTTTAGTAGTAGTAATGTTATTTATAGAGCTTACGGCGGGGGAGGGGGGGGGTGAAGGTTTTAGATGCTTTGTTGGAAACAGTAGGTGATTCCTGATGCCTGGCCTCCAAGAATGATTGTAGCTTCTACCTGAGAATTTATGAAGAATCATTTTTACCTGGTTTGGGTAAGGGGGCTTGACCATAAATATATCAGATTTACCAGCTCGATCAAAGAAGTTTGTTCTTAATACAAAAGATTTGATTTTGTAATTTGAGAAATTCCTATAGTGGATTTTGTGATTGTGACTCAACACAGAAAGTTAGAAGGGTCTTTGAGTAAAGCAAGGTAATTTTTTTTTGCGATATTCTATGTATAGATACATATATTTTGAAGATGTCTTAAGCTTTCTAACAAACCAAAAGAACCATTAGTTCTTAGCGAATAGGTAAACTATACTGGCTGTCTAAAGATCACTGAGCCAGTGCCTTTTCCAAGAAGTTACCTCCCTTGTTCTCAGAGCAGAACCTCTGCTAGGAATGTGCTAGATAAGATAAATGGCAATTATGAACAGTTGTAATTTTTGGATTCATGCTTATGGTTTCTCAGCTAGCATGCATTGCTCAGTCAAAGCACTCTTCATGCACAACTCTTTATTTCTTTCAGGTCATTGTAGATACTTGCTTTTTTTCATAGTCTTACTGTTATGGTAGAAAAGGCATGTGTTTTGACATTAGGTTTAGGTTTGAATCCTGTCCCTAGCATTGTGTCTTTGAGTAAGCTACTTGACCTCAGTTTTCTCAACTGTAAAATGAGAATGTTGCTCATGTTTTAGCAAGGACTCACTAAAGTGATGTGTGCCTGCTATAAAGTAGGCAATCATGTAAGTGTTCTTTTCCTTTACCTTATTGCTTTGTTAATTAGCATTTGTGTTCTGGGGAGAACAGAAGAAAGAAAAAGTAGTCAAAATGTAAGAGAAGAAATTTGCACTATTTTTATTTTAAACAAGTAGCCATGATGTCTCTGTTCACGTTAATAAAGAAAAAAATCGATTCCTTATAGTTGTTTTGTTTTACGTGAGATCAAATTAGCATGACTCCCTGGTTTTAATTTTTAGAAAGGAAAGACTAGGGATGGTTTGTACAAAGTTACTAGGCTGAGAGTATGAATGAAGCTGTTAATTATTAAGAAGGATGAAAATATGGGCAATTTGTGAAGCTGGAGGTGTATATCTGGCCTCTTGTCTTCTCAGTGAAGTTACAAGTGATCTGTTGTAAAAAGTAAGGAGGCCTGGAAAGAAAAGCTGTGGTCAGGAGCAAGTTGAGATGAATTAAAACATGAACAGCAGCATGGAAAGCCAGGCTATCTTGCTGTAGCATTGACTCTTTTGAGTTTTACTTCTCCATTGAATGTGATTGTAATGTACTTTTTAGAAACGCTAAATTAAAGCTCATTTGGTTCTTTGGGGGCTGCAATTCCAGTAAATCAAAATCCATCATACAAAAAAATAGTCATTCTTGTTTTATTCCCCAAAGTTATATATTTCTGTCCATTTCTCCATACCTATAATTGTTAATTCATCTAGCAAATGCTAATGAAGGTATGATTTTATTCTAAATGAGTGACCCATAGTACACAAGAAGTTTCTTTTTTTAAAAATTATCCCTTGCCTTTTTATAGCACTTAAAGTTTACAAGAATAGTTATGAAGTCTTAGGAAGCCTTCCCTTAAGGACCTTAAGTTCAGAAACTAGTTAACCATCAAGTTACAGTGTGGTGAATGCAATAATAAAAAAGAAAATAAGGTATAATACTTTAGTTTAGGTTAAGGAAGCAAATGAAGGAAAATTATTCATTCTGCTTCAGTTGATCTTTCTCATTGTAAAAGAGAACATGAAGCCCAAACCACTGTGTTGACTTTGAACACAATAGAAAACTTGTTACTCTCATTGAAACAATTTTCTTCAACCACATTCTGGGACCTTAAAATAGAATAGCTTCTTATCTGCTTAAGACTACCTACCATATTGATATCTTTATTGTAAATCAGGCTGTTTAAAGCAGTGGCTCTCAAACTTTAGTTTTTATCAGAATCACCTGGAGAAGTTATACTAGACTTCCTGGTTCCTACCTCAAGAGTATCTAATTCAGTAAGTCTGGGGTAGGCCCAAATACTTACATTTCCAACAAGTTCCACTAATGCTGATGCTGCTGGTCCAGGAACCGTACTTTGAGAATACTGATTTAGTTAAACTCAAAAGTTTTTAATGGCTTCCTAGTATAAACCAGTAGGTTTCGAATCCAGTTACTATCCTGTTGACTCTGTCAGCATGCATTTGAGCGCCTGTGTGCCAAACACTGTGCTCACCCTTCACAGAGGTGAAGATGATAAGCAGCCTCTCTCCACGAGCACAGTTAACAGTGGCAGTATTGTTTAAACTCTTAATCATCACAGGAATTTATGAATCAGGGCATATAATCCTCCTTTTAGATGAAAAAAAAAAAAAAAATGAAGCCTAGAAAGGTTAAATAATTTCTCAGAATTCACACAGTGAGTATATGGAGAAGCCAGAGTTTGCTAATCTGCTTTGCTGGTTATGCACTATAAAAAGTTTGTCAAGATTTGTGGACCACAGGAGGGATGGAGTAATTAGTTTTACCTTAGGAAATCAGAAGGCAGCACAGAAAAGATGGCACTGGAGTATCTAAGGAACAAGTAGAAGATAGCCAAATGAATTGGAACTGTCAGCATTTCCAGTTGAGGGAGCAGTTTCTGCAAAGGCATGAAAACCTGAGAGATTGTGTTGCACAGGCCGAAAATAGTTATGTAAGACCATGACACAATAGGCCAGATGGAGTATGAGAGGAAAGGGGACTATAGAAGGCAGGGTTTGAGGTCATGAAAGGTTTTGTATCCTGGGCTAAGAAGTTTTTAAAGTAGAATTAGGTTCTATTCTTTCTTTTATAACTTTCATCTCTAAGTAGTGGTTCTCACAGTGCATATGATATGGTCTGTCAGGCAGCAGAATCAGCATCACCTGGAAACTTGTAAGAAATTAAAATTTCTACTCCCCACCCCAGACCTACTGTATCAGAAACTGAGGTGGAGCCCAGCAGTCTGTGTTTTAACAAGTCCACAAGATGACTCTGGTGCTAAAGTTGGAGAACCACTGCAGTAGGTTATAGAATTCTCAAGTAACAGCCTTCAAAATAGCTAAAGGTCACTATAGTGATAGTAATTATATCTGTGACTGACTTAATTCTGTTAGAGTACAATACTTAACAGAATTGAAATATTAATACCTTTTAAGGGACACATATTTTCAGCATGATTTATTTATGTTTTGAAAACCTGTTCCTCTGTGTTCCTCTATTGCTGTTAAAAGAGGGCTGAGTCAAGACTAGAGTTTATTAAATCAGCAAAGAATAGCATGCTAATTATTGTTTTTTAGCTAAGGGAATGGTTTGGAAACTTACTAATTTTAATTATCAAAAAAGAGAAGCAATGAACCCTTTTTTAAGAGTTTGGGTTTTTTGTTTTGGCTTAATATATAAATTTGGTGCTAAAATTAGCATTTAAGATGTTTTATTTAAAACGTGTTGAAAGAACTGAATGTATTTAAGTAATGAAATGACTAAAACTAATTCAGTTTTTCCTTGACATAGAAATAAAGAATGTAGAAAGTATAATCTAAGATTCTCAGGCAAACTTGAATCTAAATGCCTGCCACTATCTTTTTACCAAGTCATGGCCAATATAAGTATTTATTAATTTATATATAATATATATGAAGGATATATATGTGTGTGTGTGTGTGTGTGTATATCCTTTCCAGTTTAGGTATAAGAAGCCTTTTTTCATCCTATAAAAAACAGCAGCACAAGGTGAAGCAGTATCTGCAGTTAACGTGGTTAATGCGCAGATAAACGAGCTTAGTGTTTTCTGTGTAGTGATTCAGTTTTGAGGGTTTAGAAGTGGCAAGTCCCATGAGGCACTGACACCAACCCCTTCCTTTTACAGATGAGGAAACGGAGGTCCAGGGAAGTTAAATAGTTGATTTGGTAATGGTCACCTAGGTAGTAACTAGCAGCACCAGGATTATGGCCAGGCCTACTTGAACTGTAATGTAAAAGGCACTACTATATCAGACATATTTCTGAGCCCCCCTTTGGTATAACATGGAGGGTCCACATCAGCTAAAGTACAGTAGTCTTCAGATATATTGGCATCTAGATTTTCTTGAGGGATATATTTTATGAAGAGTATTTACTGAAATTTTATATAAAAGTCACCTAAAGACCTTTTTTGTATTGATACAGTGGACTAAAGTATTGGATTTGTCTTTATATGAAAACCTAATAACTGTTCTTCAAAATTTATAAAAACACCAAGAAAAGGATATAGATCCTTGCTACTCTCATTATTTCACTTAATACATGGGAGAACGTAAACTGCCAAAGATGACAGTTATTCAGCCTTATGTATCACTGTCATACAAATGCTAAGCTGATGTTTGAACTTGGGATGTACTTACCTGCTAGACTACTTCCAATTATTTCCAGGAAAAACTGGTCCAAACCACATACCTTAGTACGTGATTTTGCCAGCTGGTAACCTACAATCAAAGCTTGTAGATCTGCCAGAATGTTGAGTTCCTTGTTAACCAACACTTCAAGTACTGTTTGCCCTAAAGCCCTCTGAATCATTTTTATAAGCCAGTTTTAAAAATTTTAAACCAGATGTTAAAATATCAAATCTATAGGAAAAAAGTCATCATCTGAAGTTTAATGCAATAAGTAACTAATGGGATTTCCACCTGAAAGGCAATTTAGGATATATAGTCGGTAAATGAAGTTTTAAGTGGTGTGGAGAGGGTACTGCTCATTCAAGATTTACCTTTTTAAATTTACTGAATTGAGAACTGAATAAAATTGGGAGTTACTTTTAAAGTAGCATATTTTGCCATAGGCACATTATGAAAGTTAGAACTATAAAGGATTTTTAGGAGTCATCTATTTACTGAGACCTTCCTTTTTCAAAATGAGAGCTCTGAGTACTGAAATTGTGACAATAGACTTAATAAATTACTATTTTTTTTATGTAAAACACAGATAGATGTTCTTATTTTAAGAGTTGGAAAGGAGATTACATTTTTTTAGAATAATTTAATGAAATATTGTAATTTTTTCCAGTGCATCTGGGGGAGGTGGTGTAGCCATTGACAACAAAATAGAACAAGCAATGGTAAGTAAAAGTGTATAGTCCTCTCATTTGATAGATTGGTTGTATAGAGCATTTGGTTTTTATCAATTCTAAAAACAAACACCTAATTTCTTTAAACCAAGATGACCAAAGCATATTTTTTGATAATGAGATTTAGTTGAAGATGTTGGAACAGTGAGAATTTTTAGTCTAAAAATACCAGTGGAGTAATATTTTCCCCATTTGAACATCTCACATTTCATGTATTACCATTGATCCAGGCCGTTTTGGGGGGTATACATAATCAAAATGCATTATGTGCCCCCAAATATTTCAGCATCAAAAATAGCTTAGAGACGAAAGAGCATTAAAATGAAAACTTAATTTGGAAATTTTTGTCATTCTTTGGTCATTTACAGACACTGTTTTACTCAGTTTTAATAAATAGACCTGTTTCTGTTGATTCTGGCTCTGATTTCTATTACTATCAAAAATTTTTGTTCCCTTGTAGATATATTGTTCATATTATATAAAATATTTTTATTCAAGTGTATTAAAACTGTAGCAAAGCTATAAATATAAATAAGGACCATTAGTCTCAAACTTGTAAAAGAACAAGGTTTTAAAGTTGGAAATTGCAGATCACCTTATCTCTTAAAATCAGTACTATATAAAACTAGTTTAATATCAGACAGTATGATACCCTTTTTTCTCTTAATCTAACATGTAAGCATGTGGTTTTCAATTTTTTTTTTTAATTCTAAGCTTATAATTGACAATTTAAGGAGCTAGTATTTTTGGAAATCTCTCCAGACTTTGGAAAGAAAATCCTGGGCTTGCTGCCCTAGTTGGAAACTGGATTTTTTCTAACCCATTTCCCTTAGGGCCAGTCAAAATACAGTAGAAACATTAAAAGCAAGAGCAGGAAAACTAATACAAAAACACTTTATGTTTTTGTATTAGTAGTAGGCTAGAACCAAATAGCAACACTTTTTCCTTTCTTTCTGACGTTCTAATTTTGTTTTTCACAGGATCTGGTGAAAAGCCATTTGATGTATGCAGTAAGAGAAGAAGTGGAAGTTCTAAAGGAACAAATAAAAGAATTAGTTGAAAGAAACTCTTTACTTGAACGAGAAAATGCACTGTTAAAATCTCTTTCAAACAATGATCAATTATCCCAACTCCCAGCCCAACAGGCCAATCCTGGTAGCACTTCTCAACAGCAAGCAGTGATAGCACAGCCTCCGCAGCCAACGCAACCTCCACAGCAGCCGAATGTCTCCTCAGCATAAAGCTTTCTTGCCTCATTAAGAAACAAACTGAAAGCAATCTATCCTGTGTGCCACTGGTGTTCTTCCCACTTTATACGAAAGCAAGTAGCCATGCTTCGGTTGTGTGTTTGGCCTTTTCAGTATTAGACAATCATTCTACAAGAGCTTTTCCTCTCTTTGAGATGTCATGCAGCGCTGTTGATGTCCAGTTTTATGTCATCAGTGCACAAGGAGAATACTAGATGGGGTTTATTAAAGCAAAGTCTGCATTTCACCTGGTGCGATGAGCGGGGTCCTTTAAGAGCTTTGGTGGCTCTTCCATGTGTCTGTCACCCATGGATTTACCCTGAGCCTTCCTATAATATTATAAATAACAGTTCATCTAAAGAGCCACTTTTCTTTCAGTATCAGTAACATTTATCAGTTTTCATTTATTTGTGTTTTATTTATTACAGGGCTGCTATTTTCATAATGTACATGAACAATGTCACAGAACTTTTTAATTTTTTGAATAATTATAAGTATCAGTAAAGGAATTGAAAGACAGGATTGCATTTAACAGATAAAACGTTTTGGCAATAATTGAACAAAAGAATCCTGGCATATTTCTAACACTAATGGCAATTTACCTTCGGTATTTATTTTTAGTAGTAAAGACCCAGCTTGAATGTAAATTTTGTATAGTGTAAGTATGAAGAACATAGTGCAACTGTACAGGTAGTCACCAGTTATTGTGATATAATAAATAATTGGGCTATTTTGATGAAGAAAACTTTGTTCATTTGTTTCTACTTTCTAATAGAGAAATTGCCACGATTCCTCTGCTTTTCAACATTTCGTATGACTTTTTTTGGGGGGGGTGGGAATAAAAAGCTGTGAAATTGTTCAACCTACTTTGTAACCAAAGAAGCAAAGCTGTGTAATGGAGTTTTTTGTTTTTGTTTTTGTTTTTTTTTTATAATGCACATTCTTTATGTATTTTTATTTAGTGTTTTCTTGGTCACAATTTTCTTTGCTGTCTAGCATGATCTGCATGACCTATACTCTTTGAACCACTTTCGTACCTCATGTTTTTATCCAGCACTCTTATTGTAATATGTACTAGTCTGTGAACAATGTCAAATAAAAAAGAGCGAACAGGTAGTATGGTGGAGCAGAGCTAGTGTACTATACACTAGTTGTAAAATACAAAAAAAAAAAAAAAAAATGAAGTGAGCCATCTTTTGTTCATTTAAAATGGTGTTTTGAATTTCGTATGCAGAAGACGTTTTGTTACATTGCAGATTTTAATGTATTTAATAAATGCAACATGCAGATAAAGTGCAGTGTATACTGAGTATTTAAATTAAAATGTACATTTCATAAATACAGTTTCAAGAGAAAGCATCATTTTGTGTATACTAACACATTAAGTGTATGTCAGAAATTGATGTATAAATATATATTTTAACACATTTTCTGAAATTAAACTGCAGTTTTGTTGAAATATTTGGCTCTATATGTGTTCAAAATTTAATTTGATTCAATTTGTATTTTCACAGTTCAAAATATTCCTTAAATGAAAACCTATGTTAATGACTTAATGATAGATCTTAAATTTTCAAAGTAAAATAATTTAAAGAATGGTGAGCAATATTTGTACTTAATATTCATATTATGTCAATGACATTTAAGTAGGAAATCCTTGTCTACCAAAACATTTACTTGAATTCAGGAAGGTGCCTATAGAAATTAACATGCTCTGTACCTATAGCCAGCTCACTAATCAGGAGTTAATGAGAACCAGTAGTTAGCTCTTCATGTTAAAACAGGATAAATAAGTATTCTTTATCTATTTAAAATAGAAATTTAATCAGATTAGCCACAAACTAAATGCATAAAATCCGGTATATGTGGGATTACCAAGTATTTTATATCCTAGTTGTGCTGCAGGATATATTCAATATAAACAAATTTTAATGTTAATGGATAACAATAATAACTAAAGGAACTAAGTACATAGGCTTGAAAAAGCAGCCCTGAAGATGTGAGTGGAGTATAAGATGAGGTAGAAAGTGAAACTTCCACGTTGGAATGTTAACCAAAAGGCTCATTAGTTGTGCCCCTCAGGTGTGAACAGCATGATATTTAATACAGGTGGAGAATTAGTATTAGAAAAGGGGGGAATTTGTGAAAATACAACTTGGTTTGGGGGATAGAAAAACACTTCATAAACAGTAATAGGCACAAGGGAAGTGATTAATATTAGTTTAACATGGTAATTAGAAGCAATTATTACTGCCTTTACATTTAAAAAAATAACCATAGAGAAGAAAAAACATGGATAGTTCACAGAAGAAGTGACAGTTTCTAGTAACCTAAGACATGCAAATTAACATTTAGCAAATTATAATTTGTCTTAAATAGCAGGACCTAATGTAGAAAGGCAAGCTTTCCTGTGTGCTTCTAGAAAGTAATTTGGCAATATATATCTAGAGCCTTAAATATTAATACACTCTTCAGTTTAATGACATGAGAAGATAACTCATGGTGCAATGTTCAAAAAATGCAAAATTATACTAGTCCTCTGCGCTTATCCCTCCCTTCCCTTTGAACCCTTCCCCCACATACACCCCCAAAAATAACTGAAAGGAAGCCTTGACACCCAAACCTACTCTCATGAGGCACACCCCCACGCCAGAGTCAGGGCCAAACTTGAGGGTGGGAAAACTTGTACTTCCCAGCATCGGATATACTGTATTTGGAAACATTGGCATTCTCCCAATTGATTAGTTTTTGTTTAAGGATCTGAAGTAAATTTCAGTTTTACCTCAGAGATTTAGTCTTCTGCTCCACATAGCTAGAATATTAATTTATTGAGATGCCAGTTTGGGGGCATAGTCTTATAGAAATGCCATCTATAATTTTCTCAGTGTGATGCACATAGACCAGGGTGCCATATGTTTTCTGTTTAGCCAATCAGAAAACGATAGGTAGAAAATTTTGTTTCTGATATGGCAATGTGTCTGTAATACACATTAGGTTTGTACCTAACTTTCCCCATAGAAAATTCATTTTAGGTACAGTGTGATTTTACAGCTTGCTACCCCCCACCCCCAGCTATTAAGTATACAGTTATTTTGATTCCTATGTCCCAAATAGCTGAGTGTTTTCAATGCTTTTTCCAAAGTTCTGAGATAAGTAGAGATATTGAGACAAGGATGCTTTATCATCAAGCCCCTGGTGGTGGGTAATCACAACTGCCATTATTCAAGAATTGTCACAGGCCAGATGTTGTCCTTCTCCAAGTCCCAAACTCTGGTCACTCCAGACCTTAAAAGGGGGGCGGGGGGAGCCTTAAGATTAGGATCATCAAAATACCTGTTCTTCATGGAAATAGATCTGTGGAACCAGAAATGGCTAATTTTCTGGAAACAAATTTTTGAGACAATCTGAAGTCACTTTTTTTTAAGGCAGCTTTGTAGTTCAGTGGCAGGCACTTCGTAATGACTCTGTTCTCTTAACCCCACTAAAAGGACAAAACCCAGTCCTCCAGATTCACAGTTTGATGGAGGGCACAGCAAATCTTCAGACACAGTGCAACAATAACAGAAACACAGTCCAGCATGGCTCCGTCAGAGGTTTCCTCGAGAGGTGACACCTGATCGACACTTGAAGGTCAGGAGACTAAGAAACCTGCTCAGAGTTTTACAGGAGAATGTAGAGCTCGGTTAGCCACAGACTGTCCCACTGGAGGCAGGCAGGCCTCACCCACCTCAGAAGTTTGGCTTCTGTTCATTCAGAAGGTAACCGATTTATTGAATGATTTTAAGCAGTGGGATTGTGATCAGATTGCATTTTAGAAAAATTAATCACTCCAGTGACAGATGGGAGGTAGACGGGGGGCTGAAACTAGAAGCTGAGAACTAATTGAGGAGGGACAATAATCCAGAAAGAAATGATGAATCGGCAGAGTTAGAGGCAGCCTCGGATGCCCGTGAAGGAGGTCGGCCTCGACCTCGGGCCTTCCTGGGCAGCTTTCCCGCCTCGGTGAGGCGAGCCTTCCATTCCCAGCCCCAGGCTCCTGTTCTTTATGGCTCCAAGGAAAGATCAGAGAGTCTTGAGTCAGATTTTCCCTTCCAACAGTCACATATCTCTAGGAAATGAAAGTCTTTGTTTCCTGTTAAAGAAATTTCCAGAGTTTAGCAAAAGGAATAGGAGTGGGGACTAGAAGCAGCGTGGCTGTCACCTTATGCCTCTGTGTAAGTTCGGCCGCAAAGGTAAACCAAATGTAGTCCTTTTATGGTGATTGAGGTTAGAGTGGTTCAAAGCCTGTCCCTCAGAGCTATCCCTTCTCCCAGAGTACAAAAGGGCTCCCCCCATTGCAGGCACTCACAGCCCAGGTCAGAACAGGTTTTGCTAGGCTTCCACCTTGCCGCCTTTGCCATAGTTCAGTCCAAAAGCTGCTTTCTTTCCTTCAAGTCCTCGCCTACGAGAGATGGGACCTTTTCTCTCACCTCCTCCTGCCTCAAGCCTAGTAAGCCTAGAAAATCCTATTTTCTAGCACTACTAATAGTTTATTATTTAGTCACATACATTTGAACCCTGTTTTTTCTCCTTTCTGACATTCCAGAATGTACCCCTTTCATAGATTTCTATACCAGGTCACAGAATTTCTGTAGCAAGATCTGTTCTCTGAATGCATATATTCCCTTTGTCGGTGGAGCAATCACTGTACGGTGCTATTTTACAGTTTCCTTAGTGGGCTGCAGTTGGTGTGACATGCTGTGTTCACAGATGAAAAAGGCTAAGTGAGGCTATACAAAGCAAGCTAAAGGTCACAGACACTCTTTTGTTGTTTTTAACAGAATCATCATAAAGTAAAGACAGCCTTTCAGGATTGGCAGTGGTAAAGTAAGAAGCAGGTGTTTTGCACTTTGCGTAGTCTACTTGGTCATAGAATTTGTTGAACATACTTAGATGGCGAATTAGCTTTATTTTTTCTTCTCACAGGGGAAACTGATAGATTAGGCAGTTTAAGGAGTTTTCCCATGTTCTTATGTCATGGGTTGAGCTATAAAACACAGCATCTAACTTTATGGACTAAGACACTGTCCACAGAAGCCAAAGGTAACCCCTTTGAAAGAGGGAAGGAAATAAAATTATAAAAATTATAAAAATAACAGGGAAATGCTACACTTCTCCCTTCCCATAAAAAAGCTGAGTTTATCTTTTCATTTCATTCTTTTGCATGCCTGAGATTTCTATATAGCAACTGTAAAGTATTCTTGCCTACTGCAGTCTAAAATGTTTCCCGGGTCACAGTTTTGCTGTCATTTCACAAGCACGTAACACATCTATCAATAAATTGCACCTGAGGAAGTCCACAGACAGCAAGAGACCATTTCCCCACACTTGGGCATGAAATAGTATCAGGTCAGTGTATGTTCCTACTAAAGAAATGCATATATGTAATTCAATCAGGTGGCAAATGGACAAAAAAGAATATGTGTAACTTTGTAAAGCCCTAAAATGAAGGGTTTGTTTTTGAGAAGTTTGGGTTTTATTTTTTATTTTGTAGAAACCCTATTGAATTGCAATGGAATTCTATTTCTGTTGAGGTGCTGCACACTGTGCTATATGTTTGGGGACAAAAAGATGAATGGAACATGATTTGCGCACTTCAGGAGCTCATAGTCCAATACAAAAGTTAAAGTGCCATAATGTTTATTCAAAGTCTATGTCATAGTTTGTGGACCTCATGTCATTTGTTAATGAAAGGCTCATATAACTCAACAGTGACATTGTCATGCCCTGTGAAACTCTGACATTGCCAGGAGGCAACTTTAAATCACCAAAAAGCTTTGATGTCAGATGAAGCTTTCAGAAAGAGGAGACCTGGTGGAAAGCCTCCCCACCTCTACACTGAGCCTATGAGGTGTCCCCTAAAAAAGAGGAACCAATCTGAGAGAGAAGTTTACACATTTTTTAATACTTCAAGTTTATAGATAAAGGAACTGATTTAAATCAAACAACTAGAATAGGATTTGTGTCAATGAATTGTGTCATCTATTCTCTCACAAGCAACACATTTTATTGGCTGACAAAATCAGCTACCATTCAATGAACCAAGTTAAGAAGAATTCAGGTGCCTCATGCCAAAAATAAATCTGATAGAGCTGGGAATCTGCAAACAAAAACAAATATACATTGAGTAAATGATAAAAGTGACTTTTCAAATCAGTAGCAGAAAAATAATTTATTTTAAAAATAGTACTGAAACAACATAACCATTTGGGAAGAAATAAATTTAGGTCTCTAATTCATAAAAATTAATTCCAGCTAGACTAGCAGTGAGTCTTATGCTTTTCAGTCACATATCCCTTTTAGAAATCTCGCGGTGAAATGCACACAAACAAAATGTTTTACACAGAGGTTATGAAGAGATGTCCAATCTCAGCAAAATAAAGGAAATGCACATTAAAACACAAGAAACTATCTCAGACCCAGCTGGCAAATATTTCAAACCCGTATAAATCGGTGGAAACGCAGGAATCTGACATTGCGGTGAGTGTATAAGTTGGCCCGGCCACTTTTAAATGCAATTAAGTGGTATCCATTAAAATTTAAAATTCACATGCCCTGTGACTCAACAATTCCAATTTTCAATGAAACACACTTGTGTTCACAAAGTGGCTTGTACAATGTCAGTCACACCCTTCTAACAGTATAAAATGGGAAACACCAAAACGCCCGGCAAGAGGAGGGAGGTGGTGAAGTGCCAGGATGAGGAGAAAGAATGCGAGGCCCCATGTGCCGCCGTGCAAAGATCGCGAAGGTGCAATGTTCACGTTTTTTAAGTTTGGGGGGAAACTGAAGGACAATACATGTGCGACATGGCCCCGTCGATGTTGAACACATGCGCACAGGCCCCCATGCTGAGCGTGTGCCCCTGAAGCCGCACCTGTGCACGGGAAGGTGCGCAGCGGAGCCCGCGGGCCGGCCCACGCGCGGGTGAGCGTCGCGTTCTCTGTACCGCTTGCTGTGTTTGAGGGTGCGTCCTGTACTGTCTGTGTCATGGCAACGTTAATAAATTAGAAATAAAATGAAACACAAGGCGTTTTCTTCTTGTCTGCGCTGTCTCCCCGTGCTCGGGGCTCGTCCCCGCAGGGCCCCGCTCCCAGGCTCCCGTTTCTCCCACTCCCGCCGCCGGTTCCCCGCGTCAGCCTTGACGGGGCGCCACGGGCCACTAGGGGGGGACGCGGGCCCTCGTCTCCCATCTGGCAGCGTGCTGCCTCCGCTGCCCCTTCCTTCCCCTCGGCTTCCCCGCCGCCTGCCCACTGCCCGCCTGCCCACTGCCCGCTGCCCGCCTGCCCGCTGCCCGCCTGCCCACTGCCCGCCTGCCCACTGCCCACTGCCCGCCTGCCCACTGCCCGCTGCCCGCCTGCCCGCTGCCAGCCTGCCCGCTGCCCGCCTGCCCGCTGCCCGCCTGCCCGCTGCCAGCCTGCCCACTGCCCGCCTGCCCACTGCCCACCTGCCCGCCTGCCCACTGCCCACTGCCCGCCTGCCCACTGCCCGCTGCCCGCCTGCCCACTGCCCGCCTGCCCACTGCCCGCCTGCCCACTGCCCACTGCCCGCCTGCCCACTGCCCGCTGCCCGCCTGCCCGCTGCCAGCCTGCCCGCTGCCCGCCTGCCCGCTGCCCGCCTGCCCGCTGCCAGCCTGCCCACTGCCCGCCTGCCCACTGCCAGCCTGCCCACCTGCTCGCCTGCCCACTGCCCGCCTGCCCACTGCCCGCCTGCCCACTGCCCACTGCCCGCCTGCCCACTGCCCACTGCCCGCCTGCCCACTGCCAGCCTGCCCACCTGCTCGCCTGCCCACTGCCCGCCTGCCCACTGCCCGCCTGCCCACTGCCCGCCTGCCCGCCTGCCCACTGCCCACCTGCCCGCCTGCCCACTGCCTGCCTGCCCGCCTGCCCACTGCCCGCTGCCCGCCTGCCCGCTGCCCGCCTGCCCGCTGCCCGCCTGCCCACTGCCCACCTGCCCGCCTGCCCACTGCCCACTGCCCGCCTGCCCACTGCCCGCCTGCCCACTGCCCGCCTGCCCACTGCCCACTGCCCGCCTGCCCACTGCCCGCTGCCCGCCTGCCCGCTGCCAGCCTGCCCGCTGCCCGCCTGCCCGCTGCCCGCCTGCCCGCTGCCAGCCTGCCCACTGCCCGCCTGCCCACTGCCAGCCTGCCCACCTGCTCGCCTGCCCACTGCCCGCCTGCCCACTGCCCGCCTGCCCACTGCCCACTGCCCGCCTGCCCACTGCCCGCCTGCCCGCTGCCCGCCTGCCCGCTGCCCGCCTGCCCGCTGCCAGCCTGCCCACTGCCCGCCTGCCCACTGCCAGCCTGCCCACCTGCTCGCCTGCCCACTGCCCGCCTGCCCACTGCCAGCCTGCCCACTGCCCGCCTGCCCACTGCCCACTGCCCGCCTGCCCACTGCCCGCCTGCCCACTGCCCGCCTGCCCGCCTGCCCACTGCCCACCTGCCCGCCTGCCCGCCTGCCCACTGCCCGCCTGCCCATCTGCCCACTGCCCACCTGCCCGCCTGCCCGTCTGCCCACTGCCCACCTGCCCGCCTGCCCGTCTGCCCACTGCCCACCTGCCCGCCTGCCCACCTGCCCGCCTGCCCGCCTGCCCACTGCCCACCTGCCCGCCTGCCCGCCTGCCCACTGCCCACCTGCCCGCCTGCCCGCCTGCCCGCCTGCCCACTGCCCACCTGCCCGCCTGCCCACTGCCTGCCTGCCCGCCTGCCCACTGCCCGCCTGCCCGCCTGCCCGTCTGCCCACTGCCCACCTGCCCGCCTGCCCGCCTGCCCACTGCCCACCTGCCCGCCTGCCCGTCTGCCCACTGCCCACCTGCCCGCCTGCCCACCTGCCGGCCTGCGCACCTGCCCACCGGCCGCGCGTGCTGCTGGGGCTCGGGCTGCGCTGCCCGACCCTTCTCACAGTCACCAGCAATCACTTTGGTGCGAACCCACCTGACATGCTTCCGTTCTTACCTTATGTGCCGTTTTACCTAATTTCTGTTTATCATTTAAGTCTAATAGATGGCTTTCTATTTCATTTTCCTCTTTTTCATTTTTTAGAATTTTTCTTGTAAAAAAAAAATATATATATGTATGTATATGTATATATCTGAAATTTTTAACCCAATCTGTCTTTTAATAGATTAATCTTTTTCCATTAATGATCATTACTGGCATATTTAGATGTATTTCTGTCATCTTATTTTGTGTTATCTCCTCAAAATGCTGGGTTATTTTTCCTTTTTCTTGGCTTTTATTCAATTAAGTGTTTTCTTACTCATTATTTTACTCCTCTAATGGTAGGGAAGTGATGTCCATTCTTCCAGGGGCTTAATCTTACAAATGTATCATTTTGTGGAAATCTTCAACCACTTACAAAAGTAAACAATATAATAAACTCCTATGTACCTATGACCCAGCTAAAACGGTTACCTAGTCATGGCCAGTCTTGTATTATTTACACTCACACCCATTTACCCCAATATCCTCTGGATTATTTCAAAAGAAATTCAAGATATCACACTGCTTCAACCATATATAAATACTATATTATATTTCAGTAGGTACCTCTCAAAGATACTCTTAAAAAACAACCATAATACCACTATCCTACTTCAACATTAATAATAATTCCTTAATATCATTAAAAATCTAGTCAATGTCTACATTCCCTTGCTTAATTTTTTATAGTGCATTGGTTTGAATTTGGATAAAATAAAATCATACATCACAATTGGTTAGTATGCCTCTTAAGTCTCTTAATCTATCCTTTTGTTTCCCTTGAAATTCTTTTTAAAAATTGGGTTGTTTGTCCTTGGGTGGTTTTTCCCAAGTCTGAATTTTCCCGATCACATTCTTGTACAGTCATCTGTCACCTGTATTTTCTGTAAATTAGTTCAGTCTAGAAGCTTAATCAGATTCGGGTTTATACTTGGTCAAGATTAATTCATAAGTAATGGTATATATTTCTATCATCTAATGTTCGGTTGTCTCAATTTTGTGATTTTGGCAGCACTGGGAATCATTGCCTAGACACATTAGCCTGTTAAGTCCATCACTCCTCAGTCATTAGTGAAACACTTCCCTAAAGAGAAACTTGCCTTTATCTACTGCTCAGTTACCTTGAGCTACAGTTCCTATAAGGAAGGCGGGGACTTAATTCTTTCCTTTTATTTCTAAGTTTATTTCTGAGTTGAGTAGCCAGAAAGGAATAAAAATAAATAAGGCGCGATTGAAGAAGACTTACTCTAGTATTTTATTCTGAGAAGGAGAAAGAGAATGAAGTGAGTTGATTTAGGATGCTATATATTTCAGGTGTAATTGGGGAGATGCCAGAAAATTATAACCCCTAAAAAGTTGACGTCCGGGGATGGCAACCTGAAGACTTGTCTGCTTAGTGCTGAATTTGGGAGTAACTTCTGAGTCAAGAGTACCTTGAGGGATTGAGGGTAGGAAATCCACTTCTGGGCAAAGTGGGAGCTGGTTCAGAAGCGGCATTCGCAGCCAAAAATAAAGCAGGTCAGGGTGCCCTGAGGATCCAGGAGTGAAGACTTACACAAATGAGCAGTGGACTTTCGTGTGCTTACTTTCTGCCAAATGGAGGCTGGAGATAGTCTCCTTACAAGCCGACAAGAAGTCAAGAAGTTTCCTAAGAAACACCGCAGGGGATGGGTAACAATTTAGCTTATGCAGCTTGACCACTAAGCAAGGCAATAAAGATCAGCAACGCTGGTACCGTGTGCACGACTGCCTTTGTTAACCAGGCCTCGACTCCATGAGGATGGGTTTCTTTATCATCCTACGGTCTTTCCCTGGACACAAGAAGAGGTTTCAGTGCTGGGACACGAGCCTAAGGACCTAGATGGCTGGCCCAAGAACCTTGACCTGCGTGGCTCATCCGTAGCCACTGGGCTCATACCCATCTTCTCTCCCTTAGAACCCCAACCCACCCTGCCCCAGCTGACTTCCCTTGTTAAACACTCATCGGGAAAGATTGAAAAGGAGCCCCTATCAGGAACATCACCCCCTTTCTAAATGGGATTCTTGAAAGCTACCCTGTTGCGTCTCCAGAGAGAAGGGACAAGCAAAGACTTGGCGCGGGCCGCAGGGCCAGGGCCAGGCGCTGCGAGCTGAGTTCCAAAGCTGTGAGGCTTAGCTTTCTCACTGACGCCAGCTTCCCGGCCGGCGGTTCAGCATTAGGTAATGGCTGTGATGACAGCTGACTCACCCAGAAATGCAGCTTTCCTGGAAGTTTCCTTTGCTCAGATAACCACCCTGGGAGGAAAAACTGGTTAATACAAGCTTTTACTCCTGAATATTCACGAGGGTTGGCACAGAGCGGGGAGCCTCAGGGAAGGGGAAAGGGCCCCAGGGTCCTGGGATGGCCATGTGGCACTTAAAGTGAACAGTGTAGGAAGAGTGGGGTGGAGGTGCCAGCGCTAGAGCCAGAAGCTGGGCGGTAACACTGAGCGAGAACCCCCTTTGCCCACTGGGAGCTGGGAAGCTTCGAACCAGGCTGCCTTGGCAGTAGGATCTGTGCGGGCAGGAACTTCCACTTCTTTACTCACAGTTGCATTCCAGCTGCCCAGTACTATTAGTAAATGGATGGGTGGATGGATGCGGGTTCGCATTTATGTTACACATTCTTAATTCTTTAGTTCTGATCTGCAGATGTAGCCTGAGATAACGACATCATGGGTTTGCTGTGAGGATTAAATAAGATAAAATATGCATATCACTTAACCCGCACCTGGCCCGTAGGAAGCATGCAGTTACATGTTTGCTCTTACTTTCCTTTCTACCTCCTTTAAAAAAAAAAAAAAATTATTTAAAGAGAAAGAGAGAGAGCCGTCGATTTGTCGTCCCTCTCTGTGCATTCATTGGTTGCTCCTTGGCGCATGGGGTTGACGCTCTAACCGACTGAGCTACCCGGCCAGGGCCTTTTCCCCCTTTCTGGGCATCTGGTTGAGGTCATGCTCTTTCCTCATCACTTTTTGACCAAAAGCTCTAGGGAAAGATTAGGTGATTTTAAGCCCTGGCAATAGCACTTACGATAATTCAGGCGACCTAAATAAGTTAAACCACCTTCTTCAAAATCTTTTCCCCCCTTTATCTCATTAAATCCTCCCAACTACCATAGTTAGTCTCAGGAAAGCAAGGATTTTACTCAGTTGACAGATAGGTTCACGGAATCCAGAGAGCCTGCAACCTGCCAAGGATCTTGGACCTGGTTAGTGGTAGAGTTAGATTCCAGGCTGTGGGACACCTTATCTTACATTTTTCTCCCTGTATTTAAATGGGTTAGAGGTCACAGAAAAAAAGAACTCTTTTTCTGGAACAAATTACATTGAAGCTGTACCCAGATTATTCCTAATCAGTGATCCACCTATTTGATTTCATTGAGGCAGCTCGGCAGTTCAAAAGTTAACTGTGTGGGACAGACAAAATGAGAATATATGACAATATGTCCTCTTCGGAATGAAGGCAGGTAAGTGTCCACTCACAGAATACCAAACAGATTGCAATCAGCTTACTGGTAGGTCTGAGTTCTGCAGCCTCAGTACAAGGGAGGGGTACTGACAGTTTATTTGTTAGAAATGTGTATTTTCTTAATAAGTAGCACATGCTCTCTGAAAAATTCTAATAAAGAAGTTCATTTTTTTTAAAGGCAAAACATCTCCTCCCTACCCATCCTCAACCCCACTCTGCAGTTCATCTCTGCTATCAGATAGTTTTCTCTGCATGAGATACACACACATATGGGGGATTAGTGGTGTGGGTTTTTGTGGGAGTTTTTTTAACATATATGGGATTATATTAAACATATTTTTCTTCAACTTGCTTTCTACAAATCAATAATGAACAGTAATGAACATCCTTCCATAAGAGCACAGAGAGCCTGGCCGGGCGTGGCTCAGCGTTTGAGCATCGACCTAGGATCCAGGTGATCGGGGTTCGATTCCTAGTCCGGGCACATGCCTGGGTTGCAGACTCAACCCCCACTGGGGGATGTGCAGGAGGCAGCTGATCAGTAACTCTCCCATCATGGATGTTTCTATCTCTCTCCCTCTCTCTGAAATCACTAAAGACAGATTTTTAAAATAATAAGTAAATAAAATGAACAGTTTGAGGACTTTTGACAAATGTATGCAGTCATACAACCACAACCAGAACCGAGATGACAGTCCTTTCCCTGCAAAAAGTTCCCTCCTGGAATTCCAAGATGGTAGCGGGTTGAGTGGAAGGCACACTGACCTTCTCCCAGGACCAAACTGGAATTACAACTGAAATATAGAAAAACCATCCTGAATAATCAACTGCAACTGAAGACTAGCTGGAAAGCACCTTCATAACCCAGGACTTAAAGTGGAGACCACGTAGAGACTGGTAGGAAGTGCAGAGGAACGAGAGGGCTGGTCAGGCTCCCACAGGCAGCAGCTGAAATTCTGGAGGGATAGCTCAGCTGTGGGGGTTTAAAACCCAAGTTGGGCTTCCCAGCCCAGAGCACCAGAACTGATAAAGGTGCCCACATAACATCTGGCTGTGAAAAGCAGTGGGGTTTCTGTCTGCCAGGGAGAGACAACCTGAAATGCAGAAACCCTCTTTAAGGGCCAACGCACAAAATTTTGTGTGCAGCCACTCACCTTGGGCTTCAGCAGAGGGATGGTAGAGTGGACTAGAGCTGTGTGAGGAGAATCCAAGGTTACTGGCTCTGAGGATAGAGCTCAGAGGGCAGCCATTTGGATTCCTGTGCTGAGTCATTCCCCCATACTGCAGAGGACATCTTTCTCAGGCAGACATTTACCATCCAAGCAGCTTTTGACTGGGGGGAGGGGAGGGGGGACAGGAGACAATTGCCCCACCCATTAGAAAACCTCTCATACCACCCTGTGGAGTTTACTGCCTTGCTGTGGTCTATGGCCTGAGGCTCATTAAGAGACTGAGACTAACAATGAGCCTATGGGCATAGGTGGACCTCTAGGTGCTTTGAGTCTTTGCCTGATCTGCTTCTGGACCCGGGCCTTGGAAAAGTAGACCTTGGTGGGCATCTTGGTCCTTTCCAAACACACCCAGCTCCAGCAGAGGGAGCCAAAAGCTGTGGATTGCTGATAGCTCCAAACAGGGTACTGAAGGCCAGTCACAAACAGTGTCTGACAATGGCCTGCACCATAAACCCTCCAAAAAGACTGAGAGTTCTGGCAGGTCTACCTAATACACAGAAACAAAATCAAACAGGCAGCCAAAATGGGGAGACAAAAAAACAAGTCCCAAATGAAAGAACAAGAGAAGTCTCCAGAAGAAGAGCTAAATGAAATGGAGATAAGCAATCTATCAGCTACAGAGTTCAGAATACTGATTGTAAAGATGCTCAACAGCATGAAAAAAGATATGGAAACTATGAAGGAAATTGCAGAGATAAAGAATACATTGGAAGGGATAAATAGCAGATTAGTGGAAGCTGAGGATCAGATCAGTGAATTAGAAGACAGGGTAGAAAAAAGCACTTAATCAGAGATCCAAAAAGAAAAAAACAATTAAAAAACAGGACAGTTAAAGGGAGCTGTGGGACAACACGAAACTTAACAATATTCACATCATAGGAGTCACAGAAGGTGAAGACAGTGAGCAGGGGATAGAGAACCTGTTTGAAGAAATAAAGGCAGAAAACTTCCTTAACCTGGTCAAGGAAAAAGTCACACAAGTTCAGGAGGCACAGAGAGTCCCACAGAAGAAGAATCCAAAGAGGCCCACACCCAGGTACATTGTAATTAAAATGCCAAAAATTCAAGACAAAGAAAGAATCTTAAAGGCAGCAAGAGAAAGGTAATCTGTTACCTACAAAAGAGCCCCCATAAAGCTGTCAGATGATTTCTCATCAGAAACTCTATAGGCCAGAAGGGAATGGCATGAAGTATTCAAGGTAATGAAAAGCAAGGATCTGATACCAAGACTACTCTATCCAGCAAGGCTATCATTCAAAATAGATGGTGAAATAAAGAGCTTCCCAGACAAAAAAAAAAAAAAAGGCTAAAGGAGTTTATCACCACCAAACCAGCATTGCAAGAAATGTTAAAGGGACTGCTGTAATAAAAGGTAGAATGCTTTGTAAGCCTCCCCTGTGAAGCCGTCTGGACCAGGGTTTTGTTTCCTGGAAGTTTCTTCATTACTGCTTCAATTTCATCAAGCAGTTGTTGGCCTATTCAGGTTTTCTGATTCTTCCTGATTCAGTTTTGCATGTTCTCACTCATATGTGGAATCTAATGAACGAAATAAACTGATGAACAGATCAAGAGACATAGAAGCATGGAACAGACTAACAAATCTCTGAGGGAAAGCAGGGGTGGTGGAGTGGGTGGGAGTAGATTAATCAAAGAACTTATATGGATATATGCATAACCCATGGACACACACAATAGTGTGGTAAAGGCTTGGGGAATGGGTGCAGATGTGGGGAGGAGGGGATCAATGGGGGTAAACAAGGGGACATCTGTAATACTTTCAACAATAAAGATAAATTTTTTTTTTAAAGAAGCAAAGGTGCCCAGCCAGGCGTGGCTCAGCGGTTGAGCGTCAACCTAGGATCCAGGCAATCGGGGTTCGATTCCCAGTCAGGGCACATGCCCGGGCTGCGGGCTCAATCAATGACTCTCTCATCATTGATGTTTCTGTCTCTCTCTCTCTCTCCCTCTCCTTTCCTCTCTCTGAATCAATAAAGATATATTTAAAAAAAAAAAAAAAAGAAGCAAAGGTGTACAGATACCACAGGAAGAAGAAGATGATCTAGAAAAGGTCATTAAAATTGTGCAAGAAGAATTTTTTCCACAGATTATTAAAAGGAGCATACAAGATATGCATACTAATGTGCCCTTTATCTTCCAGAATATCTGCTATTAATATATGTCTAAATTTTATTTTCAGAAAATGAACTGAATAATTTTATAAAATTAAAAGTTTATTTAAAAAGTTTCCTCCTGCCCCTTTGCAGCTGAGTCCCACCCATTCCCTGTCCTTGTCTGTTCTTTTTGACACTTTAGATCTCCTGTTCCTTGAATTTCATATAAATGAAATCATGCAGAATTAATCTTTAAAGTCTGGCTTCTTTTGCTCAGTGAAGTGTTTTTGGAGATTCATAAATGTTGCTCTGTCACTAATTTCAATCAGCTCAGCTTTCCCAAACTCCAATCTCAGTGTTCTCACTGCAGTGACACTGCAGTTCCCTATGTGAGTCTTCTCTCCCTGTGCACTGATCGGAAATTACCTTAATGCAGAGAGCTAAGGCAATAGGGCTCATCTCATTTATTTTCCTTCTACCAGTGACCACAGCTCTGCATTGTCTTTTAACCAGTGTTAGAAAACAGTTATTTCAGCTATTTGTCCAGTTTTCTGCTTGTTTACAGCAAAAGGTTAGATATGGTTCAGTTACTTCATCTGAGGTAGAAATCCATTTATTTTATTTTGAAAACTTACAAACTTATCCAAACTAAAACTGTATAGGCTCATTACTTAAGTGTATCAATTATCCTAGTGAATAAGTTCTGAGAATCTAATAGTTAATAATATAATATTGTATACTTAAAAATTGCTGAGAGTAGATCTTAACCATTCTTGCCACACAGACACACACACACGCACACACACAGAGTTAACTATGTGAGATGATGGAGGAGTTAATTATCTTGATCTTGGTAATCATTCCACAATATATGTTTATATCAGATCATCATGTTCTACACTTTAAATACATACAATTATATTTGTCAATTATTCCTTAATAAAGTTGGAAAAATAAATTAATAGATTGAGTCGATCAATTATCAAGATTTTGCATTTCATCCTGTAGTGGACTCTCCAAAAGATATGCCCATCCCCTAATTCCTGGAACCTGTGATTAATACAGCCTTGTATATGGCAAGAGATTATTATCTTATATGGCAAAAGATGTGATTAAGTGAAAGACAGTGAGAGGAGGCACTTATCCTGAATTACCCAAGCAGACTGTAAATACAGCCCCGTGTGTCCTTATATGGAAGAGACAGAGAGCGTTTTGAAACAGAAGAGGAGGCAGCGAGACCGGAGTGACGCAGCCACAAGCCAAGGATGCCTGGAGTCGACGGAAGCTGGGAGGGGCGAGGAATGAACCCTCCCCTAGAGTCTTTGGAGGAAGCGCAGCTTTACCAACACTTTGATTTTGGACTTTTGGCCTCCACAACTGAAAGAGAATACACTTCTGCTGTTTTAAGCCACCAAATTTGTTGTAATTTGTTATGGGAGCCACAGGAAAGTAATGCATATTCCTTTTACTTCTTTTTTCTTACTGAAGCATTTTAAAGAAAATCTCAGCTCCAATGTTCTCATTTAATCCCTTCTTTTCCTGTCCCACCCCTACTTCCTGTAAAAAGGCATTACCTCTGGGGCCTGCTTAGCGTCCAGATCTACTTTGCTGGTGAGAAGCTTCTATATGGTGCTCTGGGCCTCGCTGCACTGACATTAGCAGCTCACAGGCTCTGTTTTATGCATTTTTAATCAGACTCAGCTTTCAAGTAAATTATATAATCCTTGCTTAAAGAGAATTTCCAAACTAATATAAAATCCATGCTTAAAATGTGTATTCTAATCTAAGCATAAATCCTGAAACACCAATCAGAAAGAATATGGGCACCCCTATGTTCATAGCAGCACAGTTTACAATAGCTAAGATCTGGAAACAGCCCAAGTGCCCATCAGTAGATGAGTGGATAAAACAGCTGTGGGACATTCACACCATGGAATACTACGCAGCTGTGAAAAGGAAAGATCTCTTACCCTTTGGGACAGTATGGATGGACCTGGAGAGTATTATGCTAAGCGAAATTAGCAAGGCAGAGAAAGACTAATATTACATGATCTCACTTATATGTGGAATCTAAAGAACACAATAAACTGATGAACAAAATAGATCCAGAGGCATTGAAGCATGGAACAGACTGAGGGATCTCAGAGGAAAGGTGGAGGTGGGGAGGAGGGGAGGAGAGATTAACCAAAGAATTCATATGCATAAATGTATTCATATGCATAACCCATGGACACAGACAGTAGTGTGGTGAAGGCCTGGGAAGGGGAGGGGTGAGGTCGATGGGGTCAATGGGGAAGAAAAAAGGGGACATCTGTAATTCTTTCAACAGTAAAGATAAATTTAAAAAATTTTTAAAAGTGTAAAAGAAAATAAGAATAAAAATATATATAATAATAGTGCTTCAAATAATATTTGGCTTGGAAAACTATTCCCATTCACACTTACCCAAATTATTCCCAACCTTTCTTGCTTCTAACTAGATTAAATGCCTCTAAGCATCTGTCTCCAGCTATCACTGAATAACTCCCCATGCTCCAGGGCCCCCAGAATAATCAAAGAAAGCAGGAATAAAATCGACAACTACGGAATAACTTCCATTTTCCAAGAGGCCTATGGTTTGCCACTTTCAAGCATGGATCTTCACTTTCCTCCTCAGTTGCACTGTAATGATACAGTAGAGGTGGCGTTTATTTTTTCTGGTCACTCTCTCTCTCTTTGGCACTTTACTTCTGCTCCCAATCTCCCTGGCCTCCCCTGGAAACTCAAAGCTCCAAGTGTTTCTTCTTTCTCTATTCTTCACCTCGAAACGCTTCACCGCTCACCACCCAGCCAACAGGGCTGCTACGCTCAGTTTGTTTCCGGATCCAACACCTAAGGGACAGATGGGATTCTTTCAAAATAGAAGGTATTTTGTATCATAAGGAATATGTCCTGCTGGACTAAGAGTCAAAGGGCCTAGGTCTGAGCCTGGCTCCCGCTCCGTGTGGCCTCCGCCTTTTCTAGGGGAAGTTACCACTGATAGACGGCAGAGTATCCCACCCTGAGAGATGGCCTGTGTTGACATTCATCCAGCAAAAATAATACTGACTCATATAGAAAGTTCTCCAAATGTCAATGGACACTCTGTTTGTGTGATTTAGACGACCTCAGTTTTGTGCTATCATGCCTCTACAAGGGAGTTTTGGCAATATCTAGACACATTTTTTGTCGTCACAACTTGATGGGGCATGGGGGGGGGGGAGTTGCTACTGGCATCTAGTTGGCAGAGGCCAGAGGCTGCTAATTATCCTTAAAACCCAGGAAAGACCCTCACCCCTTCTACCAGGTAAGGATACAGCAAAAAGATGGCCATCTATGAACCTAGAAGCAAGTTTTCACCACACACCAAATCTGCCAGCAGCTTGCTTTCAGCTTCCCATCCTCCTAACTGTGACAAATACAGTTCTGCAGTTTGTAAGCCATCTATTCTAAGGGCCTTTGTTATAGCAGCCTGAACACACGAGGACAATTTTTATTGCCCAGGACCGTACAGTGCTAAGTGTTAAAGTTTTTCTCAATTAATTATAATTATATCAGCATAATTATATAAGTATACAATTGATCAAAACACTAAGTATATTGAAAAGCATGATAAATTTCTAACTTAAAAAGAAAAGCTGTACTGGAAACACAGATCTTAATAAGATGAATATGGCCGATAACTTTTAGTTATGAATATTATTTACTGATTGAGATTTAGCATCAATTCTATTTGTTTTTCATTTTCATAGATGTTACCTCTGAAAAACCTTGTTGGCATAAGTAGATGAGAATCGGACTTTTCTTACAGCAATGCAGATCTTTGAATTCATTTGAGTTCTACCCCAAAATGCACATAGTGATGTCTCCTCAGATATTATTTTTAGTGATCAACAAGCTGAAAACTCAATTAGGTCTCGCTCCAATTTTGCCAAAATCAAAACTGGAGAAACTCCTACCTTACAAAATGGCTCGGTACCCATCACTGCTGAAGCTGATATTTTAATTGCCCATTTGTTTGGACCCCAGAGATTTTTATCCCCAGGGCAAGGCCACACAATGGAAACAGAATGAGGGAGAAGGAAGGGCACGTTCTCGGTGTTAGGAGAGAGCCTATGGGAGCTGAGGGTCTGAAAGTCAGTGGCCTTAAGATGATCCTTGCCTGGCTCCCTTCGTCAAGTCATTATCCCCTGCTTTGAAGATTACTAATAATTTTTTTTACAATATGCTTATGTAAAACCAAAAAAAAAGAGTTGATTTAAAAATATACCTTAACCAATAAATAAAGCAGAGGTACATGTGGCAAATGTTAGCAGTGAGTAAACGACCAAAGCCCAGCAAATCCTGCCCCGGTGAGCACAACACAGGCTTTGGCATCAAACAAGCACAAGTTCGAATTCGAGGGACCTTGCACAAGTCAGTCACTCTACCACTCTGAGCCTCAGTCTCCTCATCTGTCAAATGGCAACACCACCAGTTTCACAGGGTGTTTCTAAGGGCTGAATAAAACAACAGACAGGAAAATGCTTCTATAGATCATAAAAGAAAGTTACAAAGCCTCTTCGGAAGTGATGGAAGGGTGCGTCCTCTCCGCCCCAATATGAAATGAATTAAGAGCAGACATCTCGGTAAAGGAATAGCATCCTCCCCTGGGCCTGAGTCCCAACCAGAATAATCCAGATTTGAGACTTTGCTTCTTATATTGGAAAAAATTAACCAAAAAGTTAAATTTATAGCATGGTACTAGCATTTATTTATTCCCTTGCTACATGTAACAACTGTGTCCTAAACCATAAAGATTCAGCGAATACTAAGGTTGCTTTCTACCCCAGAATGCTGGGAAATTGCAGAAGGAAAACCCTCATGTGTAAGTGCATGAGGTGCTTACTGGGAAACAGACGCCGTCTGCCGCACACCTCTCCCGGGTGACAGCAGGTGTCTCACCGCGTAACTGCCACACACCTTTGAGGCTACTACTGAATGTTATACACTTGTATACAGACTTGCTCCTCATGGACCTGAGGCCGAAAGAAAAAAGTTCTAAGTGAAAAACAGTCTTGCAGTTCAAGAGCTCTGTGCAAATTAAAAAAGGAAAATAGTTGAACATGTCAACATAAAAATGAATGAATACAGCCATCAGATTCTAGAAAAATCAGCAGAGAGCTATCAAACAGGATATAATTAAGGATTTTTAGAGCATCTAAATCAAGAATACAGTAAGACCATAAAGTGTATTGTGTATGTGCTTATTTCCTTAGTGTTCTTACATAAAAAATGGGATTTTGAAAATATCATGCTAAGACAACATATAAGAAGATATCTGATATTTTATCACACATAAGATTTTTACCCCAAGACGGTATTACAGCTATTAAACTATGTGATAACATAACCCCAAAATGCTATTTTTATTTTAATAGTTTGTTTTATAACAAAATATAAAATGAAAACATTTTACTTAATCTCAGTATACTTTGTTCTTAGTAAAATATGATGATTTAATTTTTCATCATTATTCTTCCTGTTATAAAGATTAAAAAATTCAATAAATTAAATTTTATATAGCATTTCTTGCAGCATTAATCTCTTCAGAGACATCGTCTATCTGTCTCCTTCCATCCAAGCACACATTGTCTGCCTGGAGCTCTTGCAGATACACAGTCAAAATACATTCTCATTTTCAATTAAGTTTAGGAGCCATTCAATTAAGCATTTAAAATCTGCTGGTGTTCAAAAAAATTGGCTAGATACGTAATGACACAGCAAAACATCCATGCTCTATTGTCTACTGACAGATTACAGCATAGCATCAGTAATCACTCTGTTTCTTTAAAGGTTATATGTATGGATATTAAAAAATCAGAAAATATCCTCCATAACATAGCAATGGTTATTTGGGAGATCGAGGCTGAGAATGGGAGTGGACCAAAGGAGAAGGTTTTCAGATTTTTAGATGTATTTTTGTTGAATATAATGTGCACACATTATTTGTATAAAGTGTTATTTTTAATTATAGTCAACTGGGAATGAAGTTTTAGCAGTAACACCACCAAGTGCGTTGTGATTGTCACTTTTGAAGTGGGGACTCTACCCTCCAATGTGTTTGAAATGTGCCTGCTTTAGCTGTGGAGGAATTTAAGGACAACTATTCCCGCCCCTGCCCAAACTCTGAGTGGAGGAGCCCCGCTGCCCAGGAGAGAGGCCGCGGGCAGGGCTCACCCCCAGCTCCTCGGGCGCCCGGTGACCCCGCAGGCTGCAGAGTGGGCCGCAGACGCATCTCGGGCTCAGCTCACTCAGAAGGAGACAAAGGCCATCGCGGTCCACTTAGAAATGTTCAGCTAGTTCTTAGCTTTTAAATTTCTGGTTTGAGTTGCCTATTTCCCTGCCTTAAACTTGGTTTCCCTACAACAGTGGATCTGCTCTGTAAAACAGTTACATTCTACGGATTCTCTGACCTCCACGTTTCTTAGTGAAAGTGTCTCCCCAACTTGTCTGAGCACAAGAATCACCAGAGATGTTTGTCAGAAATAAGATTTGAAGATAAATAAATTAACAAGATTCCAAGCCCCTAACCCCCGCCCCACACCTGCCTGGTCAGGATCTCCGAGGCACTTCTAAATCACCCAGGCGATTCTCGTGATCAGGTAAGTCTGCAAAACATTGCCTTAGTTAAAGGAATATCTGAACAGAGGCTTAAGCTTTTGTAATCAGGTGAGTCCTGGGATGTTCTAGGCCAGGGGCTCTAGGTTGCAGCTCTCATCAAAACCCCCAGAAGCGTTCGCTGAGCCTTAACTGCTGGGCTGCAGCCCACTTTCCGACAGTGAACCTGGGGTGAGAGGGGAAATTTGGTCTTCCTAATAAATTCCGATGCGCACTGCGGCTCGCCCAAGGACGGTGCTTGGAGAACCACTGCTCTAGTCCAGTTCTTAATTTTTTTAACCACAAGCCACAATAGGAGAAGGTTTTACATCAGCAACTAGTACTCTCAAGTATTCATCTGAAAAGTTTCACAGAATAATACTTAATTCTTACTGGGAGCAACGCACTCTGATATTGTATTTCTCTTTAAAAATACACTAACTTGACTTTACAAGCAAACAATAGGCTGCAACCAGTAATATGAATAAACACCATTATCTAGCCTAATCTTTGAAAGGTATAGACTGGTCATCTCCACACTTTTTTTTATTGTTGACAGCATTACAGATGTCCCCCATTTTCTTCTCCTTAGCCCCCAGCCCATCCCAGGCCTTCCCCACACTATTGTCTGTATCATGGTTTATGCATAAGCTGTTAACAGTATAACATTTTTGAGCAAGCACTTCTAAAAACTGTACATTTTTAAACAATGTACTTGAATTCTCTTGATCCAAATATCAAGTATTAGTAAAGCTTAATATTTTTCTTCACATTTCAGATGGGAAAAATGTAAGTAAAGGTTCTAACATTTCCTCCAGCTGCCAGTGGATCACTTGGCACAGGTTCCAGGGATGTGTGCTCTAGGCACATGTGCACCAGGGATGTGTGTGGTCCAGGGACTGTGCACTCCAGGGATGTGTGCACTCCAGGGACATGCTCTCCAAGGGACATGGGCTCCAGGGGACACGTTGCTGGGGACTGTGTGCTCCTCCATTGTCGAGACTCAGATACCCAGAGACATTCCATGAGTAGCCCAAGGTCACACAGCTGCTTCCAGTAAGGCAGTTTTGTTCTTGTTTTAAAGCTCTTGCAAGTAAGTAGCTACTGGTTAGTATGGCTATGTGGTTAGAGCATTGGCTGGCGCAGCGCAGGGTTGTGGGTTCGATTCCCGATCAAGGGCACGTACCTAGGTTTCGGGTTTGTTCCTGGCATGCAGGAGGTAACCAACCAATGCCTCTCTCACATCCACATTTCTCCCCCCACCCCTCACTCCCTTCCATGCTCTCTAAAAATCAGGGGAGACAAATATCCTCAATGAGGATTAACAACAACAAAAAGCACAAGTAGGTGCTTGTTAAATAAAAAGACAGTGTCTTTTTCTGGTTTTTTGCTCCATTTTTTAAAATCCCCAGATGGTATAGGAAGAAATGTGAATAATGTTCATTTTTGTCCAAAGATTGCCAACTTCCACATGATGTAGCCTCACAGAAGCTTCACATAAGTGGTGGAGGGCTCACATTACCCATGAGACAGGCTTTTCTGCAACAACCAGGCTGGTTCCAATACCTTGTTACTCTCCAGTGACAGTGACACCTGTGCCAGACAGTTTGCTAGATATTTCATCGGAACAATAAGACCCTCGCAGAGAAGTTCTGCCCACACCTGGGATCTGGCTCCTAACTGCACTGCGTCCGGTTCCTGGTAGGGAAGGAGAAGTGAGCCACAGACACAGGGCCATTTCCCCTCTTCGTGGGGAGCTGTAGTCACTGAAACTTTTGGATCCCTCAAGAGACAGGAAGCTGGGGCTGCTGCTACCCCATGTTCCCCGAAGGGAAATTTTTTGTTCCAGTCATAGAACATCTTCACAGGGCTCTAATTAGGTATGCAGGCCTGGGCTGTGGCTCTCACACACATAGGCAAGAGGTTTGATTGGCAATGGGTGGCCACTAGAATTACTATAACTTCCAAATACGATGGAATGAAAACCCCTAACTTAAAAAAAATAGACAGAAGGCTACCTGACTATTTCTGAACATATTAAATAGCTCATGCCCAGAGCAAGCACTTGTGAAATTAGAAAGAGAAGACTTTAAAAACTCAAGTGATTCCTTTACATAGGGTGGGAAATTTTTTACGTTCAAGGGAAAAAGAAATCTTCATTTTTAAATTAAACTTTGAAGTTTGCAAATAAAAGCAGCCCAATTCCCAGTTCAGAAAGGGGGAGCTTGGAGGCTAGTCGGCCTCTGAAAGTGCCCTGTGGGATTGCTGACTGGGGTCCCCTCAATGCACCGGACAAGAGGGTCAAAGGGAGCTGGCCCCAGACAGACGACAGACAGCCGGCCTCGCCCGGCCCCGCTCCACTCCGCGTTCCCCTCTCCTCTCTCGCCCAGCCCGCCCTCCCCACTCTGTAGGCCTGTCTGTCTGCATTTCTTTCTTCCTCTTTTTTTTGACTGTTTTTCTTCACTTCATCTCACCCATCCCCTAACTGGCAATAATATAGCATGGAAATACATTCACTTTTGTTAAACTTATTTAAAATATACAGGTTTCCCAATTTTAAGTCATTCGTTGATTTGAACACATTATGGTTCCCTTTGAAAACCTGTATTTGTTTCGAATCTGCACATGGCTCTGATCTCAGAGGTTTTATTTCCTGAGAGGTCGGTGGCTCTCACAAGACAAAAAGTAACTCTCCTGCCCCTGCCTTAGCTTAGAGTTGTTCCCTGTAAAGCAGGAGACGTGCAGGGCAGCCCTTAATTACTTCTGTTCGATCTCCACCTGGTGGCTGGAAATCAGAACACAAACCCTTCATGGGACTGGAAAAAATACTCATTTCAGTTCCTCTGCAAACACGGAACCCACAAATAATGAGGACCGGCTGTGTCTCCCTAAGGTCAGTGTCCCTGCCGAGCTGTAAGCTACACGAGGGTAGGACCTTGGCTCTGCCTGTTCACTGCTGTTTCCTCAGGGCACAGGGCCTTGTCTCTAGTCAACAACAAATGCACTGTGAACAAATATGCACAAGGCACTTACACAGCTTCATTTCCAGTGTCTTTCCTTGCCCTTCTATTGTTATGGTTCTTTTAATATACCATAATTATACTTTACATATATTTTTATATTTAATATTGCGGAGAAATCAGGGTGAGTCATACAGCCTGGCTGTGTCCCGTGTTCACTGTCTTCCAGGCAGCTGCTGTGGCATCCAATGCTGTCACTGTGCATTCACGACCTTGGCCACGGCTCCCCATAGTCCCTTCTGTTCAGTTGTTTGCATTGTCCCATTGGATGTGCTAAGCTTTACTGCCCTTTAAAATGTCTTCAAAGTTTTTACACTGTGATTCAACATTGAAGCAAAAAGTCATAGTATGCAAAGAAAGTCCGTGTAGCAAAGGTGTGGGACTTAAGTTTGATATTTGTAAAGCAAATATTTGTTGTTGGAGGAATTTCTGCAGCTCTACGTTTTCAGTTTTTTGTTTGTTTGGGGTTTTTTTTGGAAAGCATTAATCAAGTGCTTTAGAATACCTAAAAAAGAAGATGCACATGAGCAATGAAGAGGAGTTCCATTTAGTTAAAGAGATATATGTAAAGGACTGCCTGTCACTGTTCTACACAATGAGTGTTGTGCAACCAGGAGCATCAGCATTAGCTGGGAGCTTATTAGAAATGCAGAATTTTAGCCCCACCCCAGACTCACTGAATCAGAATCTGCATTTTAACCAGACTCCCAAGTGATTCACATGCCCAGTCAAGAAGAGCTAGCATATCACAAGCCAAGAAATGCACCTGAATGAACTTGGCGATTTCGCCAAATCCCTCAGAACAGATGAAAGAATTGTCAAAGTAATGAGAGATCAGTGTGACCAATTATTGCGTAAGGACTTTAGCTGAGGCTCCGTGTCATAGTTTAATTGGCAGCATTCTTTTTTGTTCTTCGTGATACTAGAAGATATGGCAGGTTTGGCACCACAATGAAGCGATTCATAATCTTTTTGCTAGTGGAGGGTCTTGCCTTTAATTTGCAAAAAAAAAAGCAACATCTGTGAGGCCCAATAAAGTGAAGTACAGTAAAACAAAGTATGGCTGTACATAAAATAATGGTCCTTCCTATGGTCAGCAGCATCTTAGAGTTGATGAAATGCAGTACTATTGGCTCAAGACCTTGTTTGCTCTAAATTATCGTGATCACAGGTGTTGGAGACCCAAGAGGAGATAATGTGTCACAATTTACAGTCACTGAAGCAGAAAACCCTCAAATCAATAATGTTTTTCAGTTTCAGCTCTAAGAAAAGCCGGGGTCAAAGCACCCGTGGAGCAGAGAGGGAGACAAAGGCCGCTCTGTGGGGAGAAGGTAATAAGCCACCTCTTCCCAGGTGACCAGAGTACATGAAAGAGACGACTATGACTGATGCTGGAAGGGGGCTTGAAAGGCAGAGAACTATGCAAAACTGCGCTTCATTCTGAGAGGTAGGTCGTCTTCAAAATTTCCATTAAGATGTTATGCTGTTCCTTCATTCCTCATTACTTTGCTCCACAGTGGGGCACAGTACATAAAAAATGAATAGGACTGGTGGGAAATGTACCAATGGGTTTATTATTATTATTATTATTGTTTAAAATATTACAGAGGTCCCTTTTTCTCCCCAATGACCCGTTCCACCCCGTCCCATCCCCCTCCCCAGGCCTTCTCCCCACCATGTCCGTGTCCTTGGGTTGTGCATATATGCATATAAATTCTTTGGTTACTCTCTCCCCCTCCACCCACCAGCCTCCTCCATCCCTCTGATATTCATCAGTCTCATCCATGCTTCCATGTCATTGAATCATTTCTGTTCATCAGTTTATTAAGTTCTTTAGATTCCACGTATAAGCGAGATCGTGTGATGTTTGTCATTCTTTGCCTGGCTTATTTCACTTAGCATAATATTCTCCAGGTCCATCCATACTGTCCCAAAGGGTACGAGATTCTTCTTCTTTACAGCTGCTAGTATTCCATGGTGTGAATGTCCCACAGCTTTTATCCACTTATCTCCTGATGGGCACTGGGGCTGTTTCCAGATCTTAGCTATTGTAAACTGTGCTGCTATGAACATCGGGGTGCATATATTCTTCCTGATTGTGTTTCAGGATTCTTAGGGTATATTCCTAGAAGTGGGGGATTTATTATTAAGAACAGTGATTGTTTTTCTTAAGCATCTCTGAGTTTGCAATAGGTTCATGCATGAGTATATGAAAAATATACTATTTCAAGCCATCAGATACCTTACTTGATGTTGCAGAGGCTCATGTAAACCCGCAGGCTCTGAAACTACCAAGAGTACACAGCCCAGCACCGGCACCTACAGCGTGGCCTCGAGAAAGACAGTTCTCTGTGCCTCAGTTTCCTCGTTTGAAAATAGAAGCAGCAGAAGTTGCTGTAAAGACAAAATGAATAAAGCACGTAGAAGAGTGTCCTGTGTGCAGGTGGCGGATCAGGTAAGAGGCGGCTCTTTTCCATGGTACTGTTTACCCTCGAGCATTCGTTCTCGGTGCGGGCGCTGCACCAGCAGCACTGGCATCGCCTGGGCATTTGTTAGGAGTGCGAGTCCTGCGAGCCCAGCCCAGAAATGCCCGGCGTCCCCCGGCCATGCTCAGCTTCCCCTTGCCGTGGGGGGCTGCGTGCGGCCGCCGCTGGGCACCGCCCCTGGGGAACCGTGGGGCTCCCTGCGGGGGGGGGGGGCAGGAGGCCGCCCTGGAACCTCGGGCAGGGGCCTCGGGAGGGGCGGCACCGCCTCGGGCCTCGTTGCAGCGACCAGGCGACGGCGCGGCAGGTCCCGAGGCGCCGGGCGCACGGCGGCGCGAGCTCGGCCTGGAGACGGAGCGACGGCGCGGGCACCGGGCGCCCCGGGCGGAGCGCGCGGAGGGCCGAGGCCCGAGATGCCCGCGCCCGTTGCAGTGAGTGCCCGGGGGAGGCGCCCGTGAGCCCGGGGCGCTGGGGGCGCGGCGCGAGGGGCCCAGGCTGGGGCTCCCCGCGGGGCCGGGGGCTGGGGCGAGTCCCCGGAGCTTGGCGCTGGCGCCCCGGTTGCCGAGCTGGGCGCTGGCTGCCAGTCTGTCGCATCCCCGTGTCTGTCTGCCGCCCTCGCCACGAGCCGGCCGCCCCCGAAGACGCTCTGAAGCCGCCGAGGGTGGTCCGGCGCCTCCGACGCCCGGGCAGCGGGCAGCCACCCCGGCCCCGGGCGCACGCGGCTGCTTCGTGCCCTGTTGTCCCAGAGACGGTTTCCTTTGTCATCTGTCAGCCTCGCGAAGCAGTTTCAGGAGCCGGCCGGCGTGGCGCAGCGGGGAGCGTCGCCCTGTGACCAGGGGCCGGGGTTCCATGCCCGTCGGGGCACCTGCGGCTGTGGGCCTGGTCCCCGGGGCGCGGGAGGCAGCCGGTCACCACTGAGGTTTCTCTCTCTCTCTCTATTTCTCTCTCCCTTCCTCTCTCTGAAATCAATAAAATTATTTTTAAAAATAATAATAATAAAATAAAAACTGTTGAAGTCACTCCCCACCCCTTTTGTCTCTTCCCCGACTTTGCCCAAGACCAGGAACCACCCCTTCTCCACCGCCGGCTAGGTCTGGAGACGTCACCGCCCTGTGCAGGGCACTGACCCGATGAAAATATAAATCCTCGGAGGACGCTGAAACTGCCGCTTGGTTCAGCTGATCACACAACATTCCGCAAACATGTGGTGCTACATGAAATCTCAACAGGAAGAAATAGTGCCCCTGCTGAGGGGCTGTGTGGGACGGTGCCATCGAACTGCCGCGTCCTCGCTGGCCTGTCCCAGGGTAGCCCCTGAGTCACACTCAGACTGTGAGCCCCGGAACCCAACACTACACAGGAGGGTAAGACATGGGATCAGAGGCCCAAGGTCCAACACAATGGACCAGAATGTTCTTCTAAAGCTGTACAGCCGCTTAGAATACACAAACACCATGAAGTGACCCATGATCCCTGCTATTTACTTTTCTTGTAAATATATGCTGTCCTCGAATCACAAATATTCCTTATAGCAAAAGTAATCCAAAAAGTCAAAAGGTGGAAGCAACCCAAGTGCATCAATGGATAAACAAGATGTGGTGTATTCATAAATGTGATATTATTCTGCCTTAAAAAGGAGGAATATTTTGACATATGACATATTCTGACATATGCCACAGCAGAGATGAACCTTGAGGACACTGTGCTAAGTTAAAAAGAACAGTCACAAAAAGACAAATGCTATATAATTCCACTTATATGAGGTATCTAGAGTTGTCAGATTCACAGAAAAAGGAAGTCGAATGGTGGTTGCCGGGCCTGGGGGATACGGGAATGGGAGTTATTTTCAATAGGTACTGTATAGAGGTTCACTTTGGCAAGATGTAAAATGTAGACCAAAAGGGGGCCACATGCTAAACCTGAGAAGCTCAGGAGGCCTGCACAGTGGCCTCGCAAACTCAGAGACCTACGGTAACCACAAAGGGTGGTCTGAACATAAAACTCCTACCTAAACGTCAGTCGTGGCCGGTGGTCACATCTCAGGCCTGTAGCTTCCTTGACAAAGGTCAATTTTTACCTTAGGTAAGCCTGTCTATTGTCTTTTTGCATCTATGATAACATACCTTGGAATGTCAGGGTGATCCCCTTTTTCCGGATCCCTCAGGGCACAGCCACTGCGCCAGAGCAGGGACCACAGAGCCCCTCATTGTTACCTTGTTCCCCGCGCGCCATCTCTGTGTGCTGAAAATGTTATTTACTGTCCTGGACCCACCCGTGTAAAAGAAGTACATGTCTCTCCATTTTTAAATCCAATCTCAGAGATTTCTCTGCTTTGCTTTCTCCTGCCTCTTTAATCTACCACCAGTGAATCTCCTGTAACCCCCCTACGTCTCTTCCTTTGATTGTAAGGTATAAAATAAACTGCAAAACTGCCATTCTCCAGACCATTAGATTTTGCTTTCTGGCAATTGCCACTAGTTTGGCGCAAATAAACTCATAAAAATTCTCTACAAGTTTGAATGTTTCTTGTGCTGACAAAAAGTACTGGAGACCTACCTGTTTCACAACGATCTGAATGTACTTAAAACTACTGAACTGTACACTTAAAAATGGCTGAGCTGCCTGGCGGACATAGCTCAGTGGCTGAGCATCGACCTAGGATCCAGGCGATCGGGGTTCGATTCCCGGTCAGGGCATGTGCCCAGGTTGTGGGCTCCATCCCCAGTCGGGGGTGTGCAGGAGGCAGCCAATCAATGACTCTCTCATCATTGATGTTTCTCTCTCTCTCCCCCTCTCCCTTCCTCTCCCTTTCTTTCTCTGAAATCAATAAAGACTTTTTTTTTTAATGGCTGAGCTACTAAACAATATGTAGTTAGTTATTTACTACAATAAAAAGAAATTGGTTCCCCTAAAAAAACTGGCTGAAATGGTAAATTATGTGTTATACCACAGTTAAAAATAAAAAATAAATGTAAAAAAGAATTAAAATAATTCAAAAATCAAAGTGCCACAAGAACACTACACTTATTTCTTTATCCTTGAGTCCAAAAACAGTCCTATTGGACAGTAGCTATTAGTGAAATAATAATGTTTTTATTTTTGCTGAGAAAAAACTGAAGCCCAGAAAGAGCCCCAAAATATAACCTAGGTAGTCTGCCTCGGCATCTACGTTGTTATAAATGCTGAAATAAGCAATGTTCCTGCAAGGGAAGGGAGAGAGACAAGTTTAAAAAGAAGAGGCTCCTTGTCAACCCAGGGACCCCGTTGGGTCCTGCAGATAGGGAGAAACTGGGCCTCTGACCCCGTGGGTAAAGCTGGAGTGTGGAGGCGTGTGCAGGACTGTCCCCGCAGAGGTGGCAGCAGCTGTGCCTGGCAGGTCTGAGAAAGGGACAAGAAGGGAGGAGCTTAAATTTCATCAGAGAGATTGGGGTGAATGTTCACAAAACTTTCTGTCTTCAGAAATAACAAGTGAAGGTTTCTGAAAGAAGGTGGTGAAATTCTCTGGAATAGAGTTTTTGTTGTTGTTTTTGGTAATCCTCACCAGAGGATATTTTTCCATCAATTTTTAAAGGGAGTGGAAAGGAGGGAGGGAGGGGGAGAGAGAGAGAGAGAGAGAGAGAGAGAGAGAGAGAGAGAGAGAGAGAGAGAGAGAGAGAGAAACATCGATGTGAGAGAGACACATTGATTGGTTGCCTCCTGCACGTGCCCCAACCGGGGCCTGGGATCGAACCCGCAACCCAGGTACATGCCCTTGATGGGTAATCGAACCCACAACCCTGCTGCTGCTCTAACACTTAGCCACACCAACCAGGGCATGGAATAGTTTTCTAAAATGTTGGTGCAATCCTGTGCAAGGTCAAAAGGATAAGGGGGGAAAACCTCACCAGGGTCTCTTTTTAACTCCATGATTCTTATTAATTAAGATTATTCGAATTCTCAGGAATTTAAGCTGAGGTCAGCAGGAGCTCTGTAGATATCAATTCACCAGATAACAAAGAAGAGATGAAACTGTGGTCAAGAAAACGACCAGTGTGTGTGTGTAAAATTACAGAAGTGGAGTCAGGACTGAGACTAGATTAGAGATGAGTATAATTTCCCCATTTTGACTTTAGGTTTTAGGTATGTCCATGGTTTCCAAATGTCCTACAATGAACAAGTGTGACCAGGAAAAAAAACAAAAACAAAACTCCTTCCAAATCTGTAGCAATGCTCTCTTATAATTAACAAGAGAGCAGAGATTAACACGGCCCCTGTCAAAGTTATGAAAAGTCACAGACTATTGTATATTCCTTCCATTTTCAAGATGTATTTTAACACAATATTAAAGAAAACCAAAGGTAAATTCCTGCTCCACATCATGTATGAAAACAAGTTTCTGTTACATTAAAGAATAAATGTTGCCTGTCCAGTGTGGCTCAGTGGTTGAGCATCAACCCATGAACCTGGAGGTCAAGGTTCAATTCCCGTCAGGGCACATGCCCGGGGTGCAGGCTCGATCCCCAGCAGGCAGCCGATCAATGACTCTCTCATCATTGATGTTTCTATCTCTCTCTCTCCCTCTCCCTTCTTTCTGAAATCAATAAAAACATATTTATTTTAAAAAAGAATAAATGTTTAAAAACAACACACAGAAGAATACAGATGCTCCTTGACTTACAATGGGGTTACACCCTGATAAACCCATAGTAAATTAAAAATATTTTAAGTCAAAAATGCACTTAATCCACCTCACCTGCTGAACATCATATCGTAGCCTAGCCTATTTCAAACATGCTCAGACCACAATATCCACAAATGCTGCCAGCACAGAACCCTGGAGAGCATCCGTTGTTTACCCTCATGTCCATGTGCTCACAGGGGGCTGCAGCCCACTGCGGCTGCCCAGCATCATGGCAAAATACCGGACCACATATTGCTAGCCCAGGGGAAGGCCAAAAGTATAGTTTCTACTGAAGTCATATTGCTTTCACGCCATTGTGAAGCCAAAAAATCCTGAGTCAGAACTGTCTGTACCAGGAAAATAGAAACTACAGTCATGCTGCTTAACAATGAGCATGTGCTCTGAGGAATGTGTCATTAGGCGGTTTTGTTGTGTGAACGTCATAGGGTGCACTTAGGCAAACCTAGGTGGTCTAGCCTGCTACACACCTAGGCTACATGGGATAGCCGATTGCTCCTAGGCAACAACCCTGTACAGATGTTACTACAGTGAATAGTGTAGGCAACTGTAACATAATGGTAACTAGCTGTGTGTCTACATATAGAAAAAGTACAGTAAAATATGGTATAATACATAAAAAATAATACACCTGTATAGGGCACGGCCTATGGAAGGGGTCGCAGGACTGGAAGTTGCTCTGGGTGAGTGAGTGAGTGCGTGGTGAGTGAATGTGAGGCCCAGGACATGACTGTGCAGCACTGTAGGCTTTATAAACACTGTACACTATAGGCTACAATAAATGTATAAAACAACACAAGATTAAATCACAAGAGAAAACGATGTGACCAGGAGACGCAGTAAACATGAGATGTGCGAGGCTGTTGCAGGCTAACACAACATATTATTTTACAGCCAACTTCTCTTAAGTAGAAAGAGTACACTCTAAAAGAATGACCAAAAGTGCAGAATAGTAAATATACTAACCAGTAGCACAGTCATTTACAATCATTCTCAAGGATTACGTACTGGACATAATTATATGTGTATACGTTTATGCCCCTGCAGTGCAGTGGGTTCGCTTGCACCAGCATCACCACAATCAGGTGAGTGCTGCGTTGTGCTAACACAGTAAGATGGCGATGAGGTCACTGGCACAGGAATTTCTCAGTGCCATAGTAATCTCATGGGAGCACCACTGTATTTGTGGGCCAGCGCTGACCGAAATGTCATTATGACACATGCTGGTATTTGTATACCTCTACATGAGAAAGGCCTTTCCTAGCATGGCACCAATGCCAAAACCATAAGGAAACAACTGGCAGATCTACATCCATAAAATTAAAAACCACCAAGGTAAACAGTGATTCTGAAAATTATTAAAAATAAAAATATCACAGATAAAGGCACAATGTCTTTATTAATAAAGATGGCTTAAACCCAATTAAAAAATCAAATACTTTAATTTTTAAAGGCAAAGGGCATGAAAAGAAAAATCACATAATAGGAATGACCAATAAAGCTAGGAAATTTTGTTTTATATCATTAATAGTAAAAGAAACATAAAATAAAAATGTTTTTATTTTTCATATATTGTGTTGGCAAATATTAAAACCTTTCTCTTCCACCCCACAAGCTAGAATAAAGAAGACAGGTAATAACAAGGGTTGGTGAAGACATGGAGAAATTAAAATCCTCCTACAGTGATAGAAATGTAAAATGGTACAGCTGCTTTGGAAAATAGTCTGGCAATTCTTCAAATAGGTAAATAGAGTTACCATCTGATCCAGGAATGACCCTCCCCCACCCCCAGGTATAAACCCAAGAAAAATGAAAACATGTCCATCGCCCTGGGCAGTGTCACTCAGTGGTTAGAGCATTGGCCCATGCACCAAAGGGTTGTGGGTTCGATTCCTGGTCAAGGCAAAGTACCTGGGTTGCAGGTTTGATCCCCAGCCCTGGCTGAGGCACGTGCGTGAAGCAACCAATTGATGTATCTCTCTTACATCAATGTCTCTCTCTCTCTCTCTCCACTCCCCTCCACTCTCTCTAAAAGTCAATGGGAAAAAAATATCCTCAGGTGAAGATTGATAAAAAAACACAAAAACAACTACTGTCCACACAAAAAGTTGTACACAAATGTTCATTGCAGCATTATTCATAACAGCCAAAAGGTGGGAAAATGCCCATCAACTGATGAATGAATAAATAAAATGCAGTATGTTCATACAATGGAATATTTGGGGGCAATAAAAGGAAGTGAAGTATTGATATAAGCTACAAAATGGAGGAACCCTGGAAACATGTGAAGTGAAAGAAACCGCTCACAAAGGACCACATAGTACGTGATTTCATTTATATGAAATGTTCAAAATAGAAAAGTCTACAGATACAGAAAGTAAGTTAGTGATTTCATAGGGCTGAGGGAGTGGGGTGATTGGGATGCTAGCTAAGCCATCAGGCTTTCTTTTTGGAATAATTAAAATATTCTCAATTGATTGTGGTAATGGTTGTGTTATCAGAGAACTGTACAGGTGGAATTTCTCCATTACTAGTGGGAGTGGGGTTCTTGTGATACCTTGAGAAAATGAATTTTCTAAGACTCGCACAGGAGGATGAGTGTTTTTTATTTGCAGAGAGTTACTTCCCTCAGTTCCCAAAGTCCCATTCCCTTAATCCAGTCCTGGAAAATGTGCAGCTGGGGCTTCAGCAGAGCTAGAAACAAGTCCAGTGTCGAGAGTTTCCGTTCCACGGTGGAGCTGGGTCTGGCACAGCATCAGGCTAGCCACAGTCCGTTAGTCCATTGTAGGTGGGGCCCACGAGGCTGTGGGCCATGTGGGCAAATGCAGGAGCGTGAGCACACCCCCTGCAACAAGAGTCCCAGGAGAGCAAGAGGGCCAGAGAGCAAGAGAGAGGAATTCCTTTGTTTAGGAGTTTAAATACCAAACCTTCCTGTGCTTGCAGTGGCCACGCCTATTCTGGTCAATGGCCTGTTCCCAGGTGTGACTGACGGACAAGCACCTTCCCACACCACCCAGGCCTTACTGGACATGTGTCTATTGTCAAGTCCCTTCCCCCAGTGACCTGTGGGGAACAGACCTGGAGAGTGCTGAACTGCAGCTTCCTGGCAAAGCTGTACAAATGGAATATCTATATTATGTAGCCTTCCTTTTGCTCCTTTCCTGTTATTAATAACCGGTTATTACAAAGGTTTCAGTTGCACAACTCTATGAAGATAATAAAAGCACTGAATTGTACACTTTAAATGGGTAAAGTATTTGGTATATGAATTATATCTCAATAAAGCTGTATGTTCATAGCAACTTTATTCATAATAGCAAAAACTGGAAACAACTTGTGTCTACTTACAGTAGATAACTAGAAATTGTACTATATTTCCATGGTGGAATAATACATTACATCGAAAAAAACAACCTCTTGATACATGCAACAATGTAGGTGAATTTAACAGACATAAACTTGAGTGAAAGAAGCCAGACACAAAATGGCACGTACTGTATGATTCTGTTTATGTTCAGTGTAAGAACGGGTAAAACTGTTCGGTGAAAACAGAGGTCCGCAGTGGTTACCTTTGGGGGTATTTCCTGGGAGTAGACACGAAGAAGCCTTTGAGATACTGGGAATACTCGACATCTGGATCTGGAAGACAGGGTACAAGAGTGTGCGTGTGTGTGTGTGTGTGTGTGTGTACACATGTATGTAAAAAATTCATTCAGTTGTACACTATTTGTTCACTTTACTATGTCAGGTAAACCACAATTATAAAAATGTTTTAAAGAAGGGGTAAATAAAATAAAAAGCACCATCCCACCCGTCTAGTTAGTTTGAGCACTTACCCATCACCAAAGCAAACTGGGCCATAATGCTTCTCTCCAATGTGTACTTTTTTCCCCTTTAACCCTTAGCTAAAGATATTTTTTCCATTGCTTTTTCAGAGAGTATAAGGGAGAGAGAGGAGAGACATATCCATTGGGGTTGCCTCCCGCACGTGCTCCAACCGGGGATGAGCCTGCGCCGAGGGGCGTGCCCTTGACCGGAATCAAACCCAAGACCCTTCAGTCTGCGGGGGGGGGGCGGGGAGCGGAGCTCTAACCACTGAGCCAAACTGGCCGGAGCAAGGCCCCAGCTCTCGTTTCCCTCCCTCAAATCTCACCTCCCCCCGCTTGCAGGCTCCCATCCCCCACAGCGCTCACTTCCTCCACCTGCCAAGGTCGAGCCCGGCCTGCCTCGGACCCTGTGCCCCGCTGCAGCCCCGCGGAAGCGAAGGTGAACAGAGCAGAGCGACCGGGCAGGAAGCGGGGTGCGCGGGACTTCAGGGGACGCCCTGAATTTAAAGAGCAGCGGTGGGCCCCCGTCAGTTTCGGAATATAGGCATTTGGGCGTCAACCTGCCTGAGAAAGCGTTTCCCCTGCGGGGGCCGCCTCCTCCTTCCAGCCCACGGCTTACGGGGAGGACCCGGGCGCCCACCAGCTGCAGAGCCCGCGCGCGAGGGGTCCCCACGGAGTCGGGGGAGGGATCCTTGGCCTCTCGCGCGTCGCAGGCGCCACCCCGCGCGCGCCCACCAGGGGGCGGTGTGGAGCTCGCCCGGCGCCGATCCGCCCGGTGAGCCGGAAAACCCGCTCGCGGCTGCCTCGCGGGACCGCGGCTGCAGCGCCCACGACACGCGGGGGTTACCCTGCCCGGGAAACACATGCGAAAGCTGCACTACCCGGCAGAGGCCACACAGATTAGCCTTTAGTTACGGGCTCCCCTGAGACTTACGGTCCCTGTGCAGCGAGTCAGCTCTTTTGGACCCGCGCGGGCAGCAGGCACGGGGGGCGCCCCAAGGATTTTTAAAACACGCAGCACCTCTTTAGTCAGGGGCGCTGCCCCCTTTCCCTTAGGTCGTCAGATGAAAAATGACACCAGGCAACACAGCAATAGCCGCCGGTGTGAAGGAAACCAAAGTCTACCTGCCTTATGTGCAGATCGGCAAAAACGTATGTTGGTGTGCCGCAGAACTTCAGTCACCAGTTCATGTGCGTGAGATTAAAAAACAAGGTTGAAAATCGCCGAAGTGAAAGTTTGGGAACAACTTTCTCCAAAGGAGCCTTTGAATGAATCTAATAAACTCCAAATGCTCTATTCTTAAATCTGACAACAATCCCAGCCAGAGGCAAGAACGGTAATGTCTGGTAAAAGGCGTCGCACCAGGTCAGCAAGTGCTGGCAGCCGCTGAGAAGGTTAGTAACAAAGTATCTGAAAAACACACGCCGGCCGATCGCCAGGGTGTTGTCGGGGGCCAGCAGCATCCCCTCACGTGGGAACGGGCTAGAAATGCGGGTTCTCAGGCCTCCGGGGTGGGCGCAGAAGCCCCGCGTTGGCTCTCAGAGGGCCCGGTGCACGCTCAGGCTGGGGAGCCGCGGCTGCACCCGGCTGCGGGTGTGGGTGGCGAGGGCTTCGCAGAGGGTCGGCGCCTGCCTGCAGCCTGCGGGCGCTGGGACAGGCCCCTTTCTCGCCCTGTGCTGGGTTTATGTGCTCTGTGGTCCGAACCTCAGGCCCGGGGTGCGGGCGATGCCGTCTGGGTCCTGCTGCGGCCTCGCGCCTTCCTGACCGTGCAGCTCCCGAGCCGGCTCTGGGCCGGGAAGGTGGGCCTCCCTTCCAGCCTCCCATGACTCAGGCTCCCTGGGGGTCCTCGCTCACTGTGGGGCTGAGGGACTCCCCGCCATTCCTCACTAGGGCTTGGGCATTCTCCAAAGGGTCCCCTCCAGCACCTGCCCTTGTCACTCCCCGCCCCAGGGGACCCTCTGCGCCTCTCCACTCCCCCACCCTCCACTCCCACCAGCTGTGTCACTCTCTGGGCTTTGACAAAAGCCCAGAACAACTGACTTCTGGTTGCTTCTGCCTTTAATCCTGCAAGAATGCCTGAAGCCTCAAAGCCTGAGGACCCAGAATTTAGAGAGAACACATTTAACAATGTCATAAGCTATCTTGCCATAGGTATTTCTCACTATGACTAAAATGACCTGATATGTATTATTTATTACACTCCAAGGTTATATAATAAGGGTAGAATGTGAAAGGTTGCAACTAAGTTGTAATTACAATAACAGGCAAAGACATATTTTTTCTCTTGCTTTACTTTTGGTTTTAAAAATTACCCAATTATTATTACGGATACATTGATCAAAATATAAACAATTTTTTAAAACACACACATGACCCTATCATAGTTTAAAAAAACAAAACACCCACCAAGTTAATATTATGCATATTCATTTCCCATTTTAGTATGGTTAATTTATATCCTGCCTTTCTCACGTATTGATTTCCATGTTACCATATAAACTTTATTAGTTTATAGCAACTGCATAAAACTGATTAAAATATGCACATATCTTTCAATCTAGTAATTTCTCTCAGAATTCTAGTTAATACAAGTGTTTAGAGCAAACTTATCAGTCATTTCTTCCTTGTAAATTTTTCATTCCTCCCCACATTTTAAGAAAACAATGCCTCTGAATTTTACCCCATTCCCTCAATCTCTTCTATTTAAGACAGCAACTTTCTCATTCAAGGGCTTCTCTGTATAGGACACTGTTGCCGCCTCAAACACAAAGGCACAAAGTCAGTGATTTGCAGAGCCAGCTGCTTGCCCATTGCGGGAGGAGGTCGTCTTTCCTGCCTTTTCCTCCACCTGAAGATGCTGCTTCAGCCCTCTGACTCCTCCAGAGTGCCCGGGGCTGGGAATGCAGGGCTTTTAGCCCCATGATAATATGTGAGCAAATGCTATTTAAACTTCTAGAAAAAAAAATTATAAAGCCCTGGCCAGTGGCTCAGTTGGTTGGAGCGTTGTCCACGCACCACAGGTTGCGGGCTAAGAAACTGAGGATGGGAGATGCTAACTCAGCAGGAGTCTTCCTCAAATTGCATAATGAAAAGATGAACACAGAAGCCCAAAAGTGAGAGCCAAGTTGAGAAGAAATGTCATAGTTCGGACTGTTACAACAGAAATACGATCAACTGGGTGGATTAAACAACAGGCATTATTTCCGAGGGTTCTGGAGGCTGGAAGTCCAACATCAAGGTGCTGGCAGATTTGGTGCCTGGTGAGAGCCCACTTCCTAGCTCACAGATGTCTTCACGTAGTAGAAGAGGCGAGGAGGCTCCAGAGCATCTTTAATAAGCACACGAACCTCATTCCTGAGAACTCCACCCACAGGGCCCTGATCATCCCCCAATGGCCCCCCTGCTAATACGATCAAGGGGGGCAGGGGGGGAGACACCGGCACTTAGTCCACAACAACAATGTCCAGAGGACCCTGGTTAAAGTTTGGCCAGAGACTTTGTCAATCAAAGAACATGTGGAAAGAGCAGAGAAGGTTATTGGGAGTCTCCAACAGAAAACTAAGCACTGGTTAGAGCCTGCTTTTTCGGATTACCTGATTCTAGCCCCTCAGTGCTTTCCAGCTACTTTACAGTAAATCTTGTCTATAGGCATGCAATATAGTCTGTCTGTCTGTCTGTCAGAGGCATGCAATATAGTCTGTCTGTCAGAGGGATGTTCAATTGCCTTTCCTCCTCCCCATGGGAAAAAAACCCAAAACAAAAGTTTCCCTGTTTATTTGTAAGTTTATTTCTACATACCTTTATTCCACGTAAACGTGTGCTTATTTTAGTTTTCGTCTGAATTGGTTAACATCTCACAGGTTCCCTCATTAATAATGAGCTACGTAAATCTTTAACACGTGTTCATATTACCTCTGTAGGAGAGTTACGGCTGTAGCCTCTTTTAAAATCACCCTATAACAAGGTCAAGCCTCCCAGTACCAGTAAGAGGACCAGAGCAAAGAATTGCTAAATGAAGCACAATAATCCCTGCGAGTAGCTAAACTCACAGGTTTTAAAAGAAAATCTCCAAGTGCCAGAGGATGAAGGAAGGAAAACCAAGGCAGTGAGCATGGGAGACAGCAGCTGTCTGGGAAGTGAGAAGGGTCCTGGCTCCACAGGGGCAGGCAGGGGGAGGGAGTGAATGGGCCTCTTGAAGGTCAACGCCCTCAGGGAAACAGTGGGTCACAGTGAAATGTGCTCAAGTCAAGAGGACGTCAGGTGCCCTTGCAGGGAACTCAGCTGGTTAGACTGTTGTCCCATACGCCAAGGTTTCGGGTTCAGGGGACATTCAGGAATCAACTAATGACTGTATAAATAAGTGGAACAACAAATCGGTGTTTCTCTCCCTTTCCCTCCCATGCACCGAAAGCTTGAGGGTTTGATTCCCAGTCAGGGCACACGCCCGGGTTGTGGGCTTGGTCCCCCGTGGGGGGGGGGGTGCAGGAGGCAACAGATCAGTGTTTCTGTCTCTCTCCCTTCCTGTCTCTCTAAAATCAATAAAAACTTTTTTTTTTTTTTTAAAATGAGTTTACTGTAAAAATGCTTAAAGCCTGAGGAAACATTCCACCATTAGTGAGAGGCAGTGAATACTCTCAAGTACCAGAGCTTGAGATCATTAAAAGGACAAACTAAAGGAGGGAAAAAATTTTTTAAATTATTTAAAACATTTTTAAAATAATCAAAACCAAAGAAAACAATGACTCTATTTTTTATGTTTTTATTGATTTTTTTTTTAGAGAGAGGGGAAGGGGGAGAGAGAGAAAAGCATTAATGAGAGACCTTGGTTCAGCAGCCTCAGTTCTGGCTAGGAAAGAATTCAGAGCCAAGATTCAAACTATAGAAAGTCACAAAGGTAGAAGAAGTGAGTGGTACAATAAATGGGCTCAGGAAACAAGTTACAGAGGCAAAAGAAGGGCCCTTGGGGTTTAGGAGAGAGGAAGGTAAAGGTTACTGCCTGGGGGGAGGAGGAGAGGAAGGCTCCACCTGCTCCTGAGAGGGAGAGCACATTGGGTACACCGCCTAAGGGTTTTGTTTTGTTTAATATATTTTTATTGATTTCAGAAACAGGAAGGGGGGGAGAGAGAGAGAGAGAGAGAAATATTAATGATGAGCGATGCATTGATCAGCTGCCTACTGCACACCCTGAACTGGGGATCAAGCCCACAGCCCAGGCATGTGCCCTGACAGGGAATTGAACCTTGATCTCCTGGATCCTAGGTGGATGCTCAAAGGCTGAGCCATGCCAGCCAGGTGCCTCCCAGGGGTTTTAGGGGCAGAGATTTTAGGGGCGGATTCAATAGAATATTCATCAGCTTTCCAGGTGTGTCCTTTCAGGGTTGTGGTCCTGATTGGTCGGCACAGGGAGGGGGGGTGTCATTACTCAATGCAGCTGGTCCTGAGGTCAGCCATGGGGTCACTTGTCTGGTTTTGCTGCTTTTCTGGGCCTGCAGCTGAAATACAACTGAGGCCTAGATGCTATCTCTAGGGAGGAAAGGTCAGGGGGTCCAAACCACATGGCCAGCGATATGCTAGGGGAGGAAAGGTCACCCTGGATGCAACGACCTTGCTTTCCCAGTTTTGACCTTTGCTAGACACTGCAGGCCTTCCACCCTGGTGACCTGTACCTGGCCTATTGTCCTTGCTCTGCTCATGTCTGTCCAACTGCCTATCACAAAAACAGTGAGGATACCTTAATTGAACTCCATACTTTACATTCTGATTTTTCTGAGGATTGTTGTGTGGTGGCAGTTAGACATGAGCAGAGCAAGAACAATAGCCCAGGTACAGAAAGTCACATGAGTGGAAAGCCCCGGGTGCCTAGCAATGGACAACTGTAAGGCAGGACTTTGCCCCCAGGTGGCCTTTTCTCCCCTAGCACACTGGTCATGTGCTTTGGACCCCCTGACCTGTCCTCCCTAGAGATAATATCTAAGCCTCAGCTGTATTTCAGCTCCAGGCCCCAAAAGCAACAAAACCAGCCACAGCTGAGCTCAGGACCAGCTGCATTGGATAATAACACCCCACCCCCTGCCCTGGTGCTGACCGATCAATCAGTGGAGACCACAACCCTGAAAGGACACGTCTGGGAAGCTGAATATTCTATTGAGATCTTCCCCTGGAGCTCCCCTAACATCTCCACCCTTAAAACTGATAGACAGAGGACTCAGGCTCTCCCTCCAGGGAGCACGCTTGCATCTTTCCCTTTCCCTTCCCTGTCCCCCAGGCCTGTCACCATCAGCTTCCTCACTTCCAAGCTCCTAAAGCCCTTCCTTTACCTCTAGAACTCGTTTCCTAAGCCCATTTCTTCCAGGAATTACTTTTTCTACCTCTGTGATTTAACAAATAAATGTTCTCTTATAGTTGGGGCCTTGGCTCTGAATTCTTTCCCAAAAGCCGAGGTTGCTGTCCCAGGTCCGGTCCAGCCCCACTGGTCTAACACCCAGTGCCGTTTCCACCGCCCGCAGCAGTTGCACGTTTCGGACCATAACCACCATCCTGAAGAAGACGAAAGCAAGATAAGCATGAGTAAAGCTTGTTGAACATATTGTTTTCAATGTTGGTTTGAAAATATTATGTTTTCTTCAAAACTTAAGATACTAATTTATCTTAAGTCAGATGTTAAACCCGCTTTGTTCTTATACTGTAATGTAATTTACTTGGGTTAAAAAAGAAAACACACCACATCTGCAGTTTAGAAAGATAAAGAAAAAAAGTGTTCCGAGTTTTCTTGCCATCCCACTTCATCTGACGTAAAGGAATGTTGTGAGCAAACTCCGAGCCCTACAGCTACCATGGGCTGGGTGTCAGCCCCAGTCGGACTGGTCTGCGCACTGCTCAGTCTGAGCTCCGGCTGCTTTGACATCTCTTGAGATTTGATCGAATTGAAGGGAGCAGAAATCTGCATTTGACATCACAATGCACGGTTCTTTTTTTATATTTTAGTAGCTCCTGGGTTTGTGAGTTTGCTTGTTTTTTACTCATTTTGACCACATACATCATTTTCATAATCTTATGTTGCCACCATAAAGAAATAAACAAAAAGCCAGTTCCAAATACAGTTTTGAGAGGTTAGGTTTGATAGTAGTTGCAGAGATTGAACACTGGGTGGCACCTAATCAGCGTCAAAAATAGCAATGTATGCGTTTACTTTTCAAACTTAATGTGAATGAAAATTTTCAAAAACAAAAGAAACTCTTTTAAATATTTTGCTAAACATGAGGTTTTAAAATTTTTTCTTTGGAAATAATTTCAAAGTTATAAAATATTGCAAATATAAAAATAGTACCAAAACAGTCTTACACTTTTTATCCTAATTTACCTATCATTAACATTTTATACCATTCACTTTTATCATTCTATCTCTTTTTTCATATCTATTTATAGTTATTTTCCTGAACCATTTGCAGATGAGTTAACACAGCAAGAGTCTTCATCCCCCTAAATATTTTAGTGTGTCTTTCCTAGTAACAGGGATATTACTATCTTTTGATGATATTTAGAGAATATTTCTACAGTACAAAAGATCAAGATAAAAATATTTTTCAAAAGACTTATACATTGTAAACCACAGTTCTGTGTGCTTTATGTACACTTAAATTATGATTTAGAAATTAAAATAATTTCATATTAACTTCTACAAAATAAGCCTTTCTCAAATGATCCCCAAGCCAAGAAGAAAGGAAGGAGCTGCAATTTAATGAAAAGATGGTCTCCAATTCTGAGATAAAGGAGCCACAGATAAAAATTATAATAATAAATGTCAATGCTGCCGAGATAACTTTTACCCGTAAGAAAAAAAACCAGAAATCCCCAATCTCAATCAATTCAATAGAAAGCAGAAACAGAAGTTGAAAATAAGCAAAATAAAATATTTTTTTAATAATGAAAGTAAAATCACATGGTAAACAGAAAATAATAAATATGATAGTAGAAACAACTCCAAATGTATTGCTAATTATAATATATGTAAATAAACAGTTTAAAGAAAACTGCATTAAAGTATAATAAAAATTCAGGTATATGTTAATTAAAATAGGTACTTAAACATAATGGCATAGAAAGATTGAGCACAGCCCCGTCGGTGTGGCTCAGTGAGTTGGGCATCATCTCATGCACCAAGAGGTCGCCGGTTCGATTCCTGGTCAGGGCACATGCCCCTGTTGGGGGCTTGACCCTGAGTAGGGGGCGTCCAGGAGGCAGCCGATGGATGTTTCTCTCTCATCAATGTTTCTATCTCTCCTTCTCCCTTCCTCTCTTTCTAAAAAAAATCAATAAAAACATATTTTAGAAAAAAGAAAGATTGAACACAAAGCCATAGAAAAAGATACTACATAAGAGCATCCAAAAGAAAGGTGAATATATATGTGTGTGTGTGTGTGTGTGTGTGTGTATTCAACATGAAATACAGATTAAATAAAAAATCATTACTAAAGATTAGAATTGATACATAATGGGAAAAGGTATAACTTAAATATACCTAATTAGCCTCAAAGTATTTAAAGCAAAAATGTATAGAAATAAAATACCAGAAGAAATTTACAAACCCATAAACTTCTATTAAGAAGTTAAAAAAAATATTAAGAAGCTAGATTTGAAAATCATAATTAATAATTTGATCGAAGTACAAATACAGAACTGGCACCAAAGTCTAAATAATACACATTGTTATTGTGAATCATATACGGGGGTGGACAAAATAGGTTTCCAGTTGTTCGTATGGAAAAAGACGTGCAGGTCATGATTTTGCAGTAGCTTTATGAAGCCTGTGTTTCCTGTACTCACAACTATAAGTCTACTGTTGCCCATCCTGCGCAGTACGTTAGAAAAAGTAACCACATGGGGATACTGGCTGGGAATATAAAACAGAGCAACCTTAATGGGAAGGAACTTGATGATGCCTGACTGAATCTATCCTTTCACCCAGACATCTCACTTCTAAGAACTTATCCCAAAAATACATCTGCAAAATATGAAAAAATATATATACAGCAATATATTCCCATTCAGTTTGTAATAGCAAGAAGGCTGTAAAACAACCCAAAGGTGCACAAGCAGGTTGCTGGCTGAATAAACCCCGGCACGTCCCGATCATGCAGCTGTAAGAAGTGAGGAGCGTCTGTTTACTGACATGGACTAATGCCCAGTACATACAGCTTTTATTTTGTTTTCCAGGATATAGTTTAAGTGAAAAAGGCAAAGTGAAGTATATGTGTGCGATGCTACTACTTACCCGAGAGAGTAATGATATCTATGTATCTATATCCATGTCTTTATATCTCAATATTCAGGGTGCCCAAGAATTGTATCCACACTGTAACAGCTGGTAGCTCAATTTTGAAAATGAAGGTTTATTTTAATAAACCTTGCCTTTATAATTCTTCAAAGTGCATGTATACATTTTGGGGGGACACCCTATATATCTATCTATGGAAGACTAAACCAAAAAAATATTTTAATCTATAATCCAGCAATTGTATTCCTAGGCATATACCAAAGAGAAGACATACATATCCACACAGAAACTTGACCAGGAGAGCTCACATTATTCATAATAGAGGAGAGCATTATTCATAATAGCCCCAAATGGAAACAACCCAGATGTCTATCAACTGATACATAACAAATTGTGTTATATCCTTATAATAGAATATTATTCAGCCATTAAAAAATGAAATATTGATTCATGCTACAAAATGAATGAACCTTGACTGCATTTTGCTAAATGAAAGAAGTCAGTCACAAAAGGCCACATCTTGAAAAGTCCAGACTAGGCCCATGCAAAGAGAAAGAAAGTAGATTAGTGGTTGCCGGGAACCAGAGGGAAGGGGAACTAGAGAGTGGCTACTAATAGGTCTGGAGTTCCTTTGGGGGGAGATGAAATATTACGAAATTAGTGATGATGGTTGCACAACCTTGTAAACATAATTTTCAAAAACACTGAATTATATACTTTAAAGGGTGACTATTATAGTATATTAATTATATCTCAATAAAAATGTTTTTGACCTTAATAGAGAGAGGCCACAGAGCAGAAGGGTAGGGATAAGAATGGGATTTCTCTGAACACACATTGATAGAGTTGATTTTAGAATCATGTAAATGTTAAATAGTTATAAAAGCAAACTTAAAAATTAAAAAGCAACCCCTACAAGTCTACTTCTGGCATGGCAATGTGAGAACCTCCACGGTCCCATAGTGCAACTGGAAAAATCACTTTAAAAAATTCAATTATTTATAAACGGTCTTTAGACCATACAGCAAATGAAGAAACATTTATTCAAGGAATCCTACTAAGACTCAGTGAGAACAGTGAGAGTCTTTGGCATCTGAACAACCCATTCCCTCCCCCATCCCAACTCAGAGTGATGGAAACTCCACTCCAGAGGGATGCAGCAAAAACCCCAGGGTCCCATCTCCCACCCAATCCCCACTCCTAGGGCACAGGCTCTGCCCTGAGTTTGGCACACTGAAAATACTGGGATCTAATTCCCCTCACCCCAATTCATTCATAAAGCAGAGGTTTTATGCCCAGACAAGCAAAGAAATGGAGAATAGAAAAGCAGAGAAAATTAATACATCCCAAAGTTGGTTCTTTAAAAAAAACAGCGAAGTTGATAAACCTTCAGCTAGATTAATAGAGAAGGGGTGGAGGGAGAGGGCTCAAATGTAAAAAGGGACATTACTACTCATGTTACTGTAGCCTGGCAGGTGTGGCTCTGTGGTTGAGCGACCCATGCACCAAGGGGTCACCCATTCGATTCCCAGCCAGGGCACATGCCCCAGTTGCCAACTTGGTCCCCAGTAGCAGCAGATCAATGTTTCTCTCTCACCAATGTTTCTACCTCTCTCTCCCTCTCCCCTCTCTAAAATCAATAAAAACATATTTTTTAAAAAAGAATTATAAAGAAATATTATGAACAACTGTATACCAATAAATTAGGTAACTTAGATCAAATGGACAAGTTCCTTAAAAGACACAAACTAAATGAGTCGAGAAGAAATAGAAAATCTGAACAGACCTAAACAAGTAAAAAGACTGAATTTGTAATTTAAAAAATTATCCACAAAGTTTATACCCAGATGACTTAGTTGATGAATTCCCCATCCAGTTTTATTGATATAATTTAAATGTAATTTTGTATAAGTTTAAGGTGTATAACACAATGATATCATATATGTATATATTGTGAGATGATTACCATCCCCTGGTGAATGCTACCAAACATTTAAAAAGGGATTAACACTAACTCTTTATAAACGTTTCCAGGATATAAAAGATGAGGGAATTCTTCCCATTTTATTCTCTAAAACCAGTATCAAACTGATACCAAAACCAGACAAATATATCTCAAGAAATAAAAACTGCACCAAGACCCTTATCAGAGCATCACTTTTCCAGAGTTAGGCAATAAAGGAAGCTATTCTTTGTCTCATGTTCACACACCAAATGAAGTCCATACAATGATTAATTGTACCCGATCACAGGGACTCAAGTCATACAGGATTTGATACCCCTGGGCATACAGTCTTGGGGGAAAGGTCAAAAAATCTCCTGACTCCCTGTTACGGTGAGCATCGGTCTGGGATTTTGGACCTATAAACCCTATTTTGAATACAATTTACAGCTTCCTGTCTAAATTTTTCAAAGATATTAGTTTATTTCCAGATCGGTTCATTCATTTGGGAGATGAAGTGAATTTGATTGTTGGGAGTCCAATCCAGACATCCAGGATTTCATGAAGCAGAAAGGCTTAGGCAAAGATGTTAGAAAACTAGAATCTTTCTGTGTTCAAAAGCTTTTGGATATTATTTCAACTGTAAAGAAGGGACCCAGAGTCTGGCAAGAGGTTTTGATGATAAAATGAAGCTTCAGCAAAGCCTGTAATTCAAGTGCAGAGACAGGAAGGGATGCTAATGAACTGGGTGTAATCACAGCAGCTGGCTTCCCTGTGATCCTTTCTGTTCTGTGGTACTCAGATTGGATCAGTTATGGACAAGACTGGATAAATTACTATAGAGTGGAACCTCTTATTTTTTAAAATGTCTACCAGTTTAAATATATATATTTTCCATTTGCAGTTAGTAATGAAATGTACCAAATATTCTCCCTCACACTTATAAGTGTAGATGCAGAAATCCTCAACAAGATACTAGCAAACCAAAATCTCTACCTGAAAAAGGCATCTACAAAAAACCCACAGCTGATATCATCGTACTCAGTGATGAAGGACTGAATGCCTTCCCCCTAAGATCATCCAGTTAGGACATCCTCCTAAGATACCCACAGCTGCCACTTCTAGTCAGTGTTGTACTGGAGGTTCTACCCAGAATAATTGGGGGGGGGGGAAGGGGGACAGGAATAAAAGATTGGAAAGAAAAGAAGTAAAGCCATCATTATTTGCAGGTAATGTAATTTTGTATGTTGAAAAGCCTAGGAAATCCACTAAAAAACTATTAGAACTAATAAATGAGCTCATTAAGGTTGCAGGACACAAGGCCAATATACAGAAACAAATATTTCTATATAGTAGCATTGAGTAAACAAAAAATGAAATTAAGAAAATAATTCTGGCCCTGGCCAGGTAGCTCAGGTGGTTGGAGCATCATCCTGATACACCAAGGTTTCAGGATCAATCCCTGGTCGGGGCACATGCAAGAGTCAACCAATGAAACAATAAGTCTCTCCCCCCCACTTCCCTCCATCCTTCCCTCCCGTCCTCTCTCTCTAAAACCAATCAATAAATAAAAGCAAATAATTCCATTTACAATGGAATAAAAAATAAAGTACTTAGAAATAAATTTAACAAAAGTGCAAAATGTATATCCCCAAAACTCAAGACATTGTTCAAATAAATGCAAGGAAACCTAAATAAATGAAAAGATATCCCATGTTCTTAAATTGGAAGACTTAACATTGCTAAAATGGCAATGCTCCCCAAATTGATCTACGGGTTCAACACCATCCCTCCCAGAATGCCAGCCGGCTATTTTGTAGAAATTGACAAACAGATCATAAAATTCATATGGAAACTCAAGGGACCCAGAATAGTTAAAATAATCATGAAAAGGAAGAGCAAAGTTGGATGACTCATACCTCCTGATTTCACAACTTACTATGACGCAAGAGTAATAAGACATTGTGCCCCTGGCACGAAGCTAATGGTGATCAATGGGCAGTCCAGAAATAAGCCGTTGTATAGATGGTGAACTGAGTTTTCAACAAGAATGCCAAAACAATTCAATGGGGAAACAATAGTCTTTTCAATAAATAGTGCTGGGACAACTGGATAGCCACACACCCAAAAATAAAATTGGGCACTTACCTCACACCATATATGAAAATTAACTCAAAATTTACCAAAGACCTAAATGTAAGAGCCAAAACTATGAAACCCCTAGAGGAAAACATAGGGGTAAATCTTTATGACCTTGAATTTGGCAATGGATTCTTGGACACCAAAAGCACAAGCAACAAAAGAAATAGATAAATGGGACTTTACCTAACTTTAAAACTTTTGTGCTTCAAAAAATATTATCAAAAAAGTTAAAAAGGGCCCGGCGAGTGTGGCTAAGTGGTTGAGCATCAACCCATGAGGCAAGAGGTCACTGTTTTGATTTCTGGTCAGGACACATGCCCTGATTGTGGGCTCCATCCCCAGAAGGGGGCATGCAGGAGGCAGCCGATCGATGTTTCTGTCTCTCTCTCTCCCTTCCTCTCTCTCTAAAGTCAATAAAAACATATTTTGAAAAAAAGTTGAAAAGACAACCCAAAGCCTGGGGGAAAATATTTGCAAACCACATATCTGATAAAGGTCTTGTATCTAGAGTTATATAAAGAGCTCTTAAAACTAAATAATAAAATAAATAATTCTATTTTTTAAATGGGCAAAAGAGATCTTGTATTAAATGTTCTTACCAAAATAAAATAAAAATGAGCAAAGGATCTGCATAGATATTTCACCAAAGAAGATACACACATGGCCAATAAGACGACGAAATTCATTAGCCACCAGGGAAATGCAAATGAAAACCATAGTGAGATACCACTTGACATCCACTAGGATGACTAGAATCAGAAAGACAAGAATAACAAATGTTGACATGGATGTAGAGAAAAGGGAACCCGCATACACTGCTGGTGGGAATGCAAAGCAGGGCAGCCACTTTGGAAAGCAACCTGGCGGTCCTCAAAACCTTAAACACGGTTACCATTGACCAAGCAATTCTACTCCTAAGCATGTATCCAAGAGAACTAGAAGCATATGTCCACACAAAAACTTTACGAATGTTTATAGCGGCATTGCTTTTTTCATTTATCAATTTTATTTTTTTTATTTACATTTTGTCCCGCCACCATTTTCTACTCCTACCCCACTCCCCCCTACCCTTCGACGACCATCAGTTTGTTCTCTGTATCTATGTGTCTGTTTCCATTTTGTTTATGCATTTGTTTGGGGGTTTTTTAGATTCCACATATAAGTGAAATCATATGGTGTTTGTCTTTCTCTGACTTATTTCACTCAGTACAATAACCTCTAAATCCATCCATGTTTTCTCAAATAGCAAGATTTTATTCTTTTTAACAGGGAATAATATTCCATTGTATATATGTACCACTTCTTCTTTATCCAATCATCTTTTGATGGACACTTACACACTGCTTCCATATCTTGGCTATTGTAAAGAATGCTGCAATGAACATAGGGGCGTATGTGTCTCTTTGAATTAGTGCTATTGTTTTCTTTGGATAAATACTCAGAGTGGGGGTTGGGAAGCTGGCGGCCCTGTGAGAAGCAGCAGAGGCCCCGCTCCCAGCCACGGGCTCGATTTCCTCCTAATATCCTACGGAGCCAGCTTGGAAAAGCCAGAGGAACATACCCGAGTGGACGGAGCGCGAGTGGGGAGCACTGAAGACACATCACAGAGTCCGGCAAGAGAGGGGGGGCGTAGGAAGGGGGAGGCCCCCTGAAGCCCGTGCTGGGCCCCGAGCCCGGAGGCCTAGAGGCTGCAAAGCTCCCGCCCCTCGGGAGTGCGGACGTCCTCCAAAAGCGGGGATCCCACACCCGGGGCGACAAGAAGGTAAGGAGCGCCCCGCACACAGGACAGAGGGAGCCGGGGGAGCGGGGTGCCCGCGAGGAGGGGACGGCGCCTTCCTAGGAAACAGAGCCTCTAATGGCGGCCGGCGCCTTCCTAGGGAACAGAGCCTCTAATGGCGGACGGCGCCGCCTTCCTAGCAAAACGAGGCTTCTAGTGGCAGCTGCGACCGGTGTCTAGTGTTCAGGGTGCCAATGATAGGGAAGGCTGTCCCAAGGTCTGCGGCACCTGAGTGGTGAGGGACCAGAGGACTGCGCTGAGCAGCGCACATGGGGACCCCCTGCCTCCCTGTGGGGCACTGTGCTGAGCCCCAGAAAGCGCTGAATCTGCGGGGCGCGGGGGAGGGGAGGAGCCCTCCCGCCCTGAGCCCCCGGTGCCCAGAGGCTGGGACCTGTGAACAGCCCTGCGGGGCCCCGTGGTGTCACATGAAGCCGCCCCAGCTTTGCTGAGACCAGCGGTGCTGGGAGCTGCGTGGAGCTGACTTTGGGTCCCCTTCCCTGGGTGCCTTGGCACATGGGCGGCGGGACCTTGCGGGGCAGACTCTCGGCCTGTGTGTTGCTTTGTGCATTTGTGAGTTTGATCAGGGAACTGGCTCCCACCTTCCCGGCCTGCACTGGGGGACAGACCAGCGGAGGCTGGGACTGGGGTCTGCGCAGTAGACGGTCTGAGGGGCGGGCCTGGTGCGACCAGCCAACCAGAGCTGAGCAGGGAGGGGCGGGGCCCGCCGGCCTCTCCTGCAGCAGGAGCCCCGCCCCCAACAGGAAAGGGGCGGGTCCCGCTCACTGAGGCCCCAGACACCCCGCAGGGCACAGTCCTTGGGGGGAAGGGAGAGCAGCTCACAGGAGGACATCACAAGAATAAGACTCTTGGGGACTGTTGTTTGGGAGCTGGAGGAAACGCTGAAAACCCCTGCTGGGGGCTGGGCAGGCACAGGGCTCACGGGAATGTTTTTTTAATCGAATCCACTGAGCCCAGGCTGCTGAAATGGCCCCTACAGAAAAGGCAACAGGCTGAAATCAATCTGAAATCAATCCGCAGGACAGAGCCTGCGGAACTAGAATCAGAGGACAAGGTAGGGACTGAGGAGCTGGCAATGGAGCAGAGACTAACTCCCGCAGAGTGAGCGACACCTCTAAGGGGAGTGATACCCTGAGCTACACTAGCCACCCTGCACCCTAAAGACTCTACAGAAGGCTCTGGAGCAAGACCAGGAAACTACAAGGTTGCAAAATAGTTGACAAGAGGAGGTGGCCCAAGGAGAGCCTCAGAGCAACCATCTACCTAAGGACACCAGAGCCAAACCTAGACGGCTCCTCACATTGGGTGATACACAAGCACCTCCCAGGAGAACAGAAATCAGCCCACAAAACAGTGAGCCTCAGACAACACAAGCTGCCCAGAAGAGACTCACCTGGTTGACTGTCTTTTTTTTCTTCTGGTTTTTTTTTTTTTTTTTTTTTTGGTTTGGTTTGGTTTGTTTTTGTGTGTGTGTTTTTTGTTTTTAATTTTTTGTTTGTGTGTTTGTTTGTTTTTTCTCTTTTTTCCTTAGGAAAAAGAGAAAGGGGAGAAATTTTGTTTTTTCTTCTTTTTCACATTTTATAATAATTTTTTAAAAAACATTTTTTAACTAAATTTTTTTCTTTTTTATAAAAGAATTTTGTCTTGCTTGTTTTTATTTTTGTTTTGTTTATTTGCTTTGTTTTGTTTTATCCTTGCTTCTACTCTCAAGACTTTCTTGATATCCCTGCTTAATGACTGGGACTTCATCATTATAACTAAGTTTACTGCTTTCCTCTATAGTTTCCCCCAAATCTCTTACCAGACTCCCTCCCTGCCTGGGCTATAACTCTCTCTCTCCTGTTGATCCATTGGCATAACTTTTTTTCTTTTTCTTTTTTCTTTTTCTACTTTTCTTTCATTCTTTTGTTATCCTCCCTTCTGTCTTCTTGTCTGTCTGTTTGATTGTTAGTTTCTCTTATTCTCTGTATTGTATTTTTGTTTTCTCATTTTCAACTATTATCCTATTCCTATTCTCTCCCTTAATTTTTTGCTGGCCCTTCTTTCAGAATCTTTTCTGTGCTTCTGTTATCTCTCAGTAGTTTCTCTATTTTTTACATTTTAGTTTTTTATTATTTTCTAAATTATCACCACTATTAACAAGAATATACATCTCTCTCTCTAAGCGTTACTTTTCTTTCTCTCTTTCCTTCTTTTAAGCATTTGTGTGTGTGTGTGTGTGTGTTCTCCCTTCACTCTCCCAGTTCTATTTTCATGTGGGTTGTTTTCATTGTGACTGTCAAGATATTTTGTAAGATACCCCTTGTTTCCTGGAAGTTTAGTTGGGTATTGTCCTGCCTTGCCAGCACACAACAAGGTTGGGGCTGAGACACAGCCAACCTGAGAGGAGGGTCCTCCCAAGGACTGATCAACGGCAATCTAGACCCAACCACAACAGGAGAACAAAAAGAAACCACAAAAGGGACACCCACAAGAGGGACACTCCTAGAGCAAAGAGCTCAGAAGTATGAGGAAAACACACCTCTGGGCTCCACTGGACCCACAAGACAATATCCCATCCCACAAGACTGGGAGACAGCAAAAATATTTAATATATAGATACAAACACTAAGACCTACCAAAATGGGGAGACAAAGAAACAACCCCCAAATTAAAGAAAAGGAAACATCGCCAAAAAAATACTTTGATGAGATGGAGTTAAGCAAGTTATCAGAAACGGAGTTCAAAGTACTGATTATGAAGATGTTCAAGGAACTTAAGAAGACACTGGATGATAAGATCGAAGATCTTAGTGAAAACATGAAAAAAGACACATACCATAAACAAAACTCAGACACAGATAAAGAATGCTGTATCTGATATCAAGAATGCACTGGAAGGAATTAAAAGCAGGCTCAATGAAGCAGAGGATAGAATAAGTGACTTAGAAGACAAGGTAGAAAAAATCAATCAGAGCAGCAAAAAGAAAAAACACTTAAAAAGCATGAGGACAGTCTGAGGGGGCTTTGGGACAACATGAAGCAAAACAACATTCACATTATAGGAGTGCCAGAGGGGGAGGAAAGACAGCAAGGGATAGAGAACTTGGTGGAGGATATAATGATAAAAAACTTCCCTAGGCTGGCGAAGGAGAAAGCCACACAAGTTCAGGAGGCACAGAGGGTTCCAAACAAGAGGGACCCAAAGAGACCCACTCCAAGACACATCATAGTTAAAATGGCAAATGTCAAGGACAAAGAGAAAATATTAAGGGTTGCAAGAGAGAGACAAGCAGTGACCTACAAGGGAACCCCCATAAGGCTGACAGCTGATTTCTCAACAGAAACTCTACAGGCCAGAAGGCAGTGGCATGAAATTCTCCAAGTAATGAAAAGCAAGAACATGCAACCAAGATTGCTTTATCCAGCAAGGTTATCATTTAAAATTGAAGGTGAAATAAAAAGCTTCCCAGACAAAAAAAGGCTAAAGGAGTTCAGTACCACTAAACCAGCATTGCAAGAAATGCTAAAAGGACTGCTCTAAGAAAAAGAAAGAATAGTGAGAGAAAGGTACATCAGCATCAACAGGGAAAATGGCATTAAATAAGTTTATATCAATAGTAACCTTAAATGTAAATGGAATAAATGGTCCAATCAAAAGACATAGAGTAGCAGAATGGATAAGAAAACAGGACCCAAATACATGCTGTTTACAAGAGACCCACCTGAGAGCAAAAGACTCACACAGGCTAAAAGTGAAGGGATGGAGTAAAATATTCCTTGCAAAGGGAAAGGAAAAGAAAGCTGGAGTAGCAATTCTTATTTCTGACAAAACAGACTTCAAAATAAAGACCACAATAAGAGACAAAGATGGTCACTACATAATACTAAAGGGATCAATCCAATAGGAGGAAATAACCCTTATAAACATTTATGCACCCAAAATAGGAACACCTAAATATATTAAAAATTTCTTGGGGGACTTTAAAGGGGAGATTGACAGCAACACAATCATAGTGGGGGACTTTAACACCCCACTGTCAGCATTGGACAGATCATCAGGACAAAAAATCAACAGGGAAACAGACCTTAAATGACTCACTAGACCTAATGGATTTAATTGACATTTACAGAACATTTCACCCCAAAGCAGCAGAGTACACATTCTTCTAAAGTGCACATGGAACATTCTCAAAAATAGACCACATGTTAGGGCACAGGGCAAGCCTCTACAAATATAAGAAGATTGAAATCATATCAAGCATTTTCTCAGATCACAATGCCATGAAACTAGAAATCAACCACTATAAAAAAACTCAAAAATATTCAAACACATGGAGCTAAATAGCATGTTATTAAACAATGAATGGGTTACCAAGGAGATCAAGGAAGAAATCAAACACTTCATAGAAAGTCACGAAAATAACAGACAACAACCCAAAATCTATGGGACACGGCAAAAGCAGTCTTGAGAGGAAAACTCATAGCATTACAGGCCTATCTCAAGAAACAAGAAAAAGATCTAATGAACCATCTAACACAACAACTAAAAGAACTAGAATGAGAACAGCAAAAAAAAGCCCCGAGGAAGTAGAAGGAAGGAAATAATAAAAATCAGAGCAGAAATTAATGACATAGAGACTAAAAAAAAAAAAATACAAAAAAAAATCAATGAAACCAAGAGCTGGTTCTTTGAAAAGGTAAATAAGATTGATGCACCTTTAGCCAGACTCACTAAGAAACAAAGAGAGAGGACCCAAATAAATAAAATCAGAAATGAAAGAGGCGATATAACAACTGACCCAATAGAAATACAAAGGATTGTAAGAAAATATTATGAGCAACTATATGCCAACAAACTGGACAACATGGATAAATTGGACAAATTCCTAAAAGCATACAACCTTCCAAAGCTGAATCAAGAAGAGGCAGAAAACCTGAATAGGCCAATAACAACTAATGAAATTGAAGCAGTAATCAAAAACTCCCAGCAAACAAAAGTCCTAGGCCAGATGGATTTACAGGAGAGTTTTACCAAACATTCAAAGAAGAATTAACACCTATTCTATTCAAACTATTCCAGAAAATTCAAGAGGAGGGAAAACTCCCAAACTCTTTTTATGAGGCAGCATCATCCTAATCCCAAAAACAGATAAAGATACTACAAAGAAAGAAAATTACAGGCCAATAGGCCTGATGAACATAGGTGCTAAAATCCTCACTAAAATACTAGCAAACCGGATCCAGCAATACATTAAAAAGATCATATATCACGACCAAGTGGGATTTATTCCAGCGATGCAAGGCTGGTACGACATCCGCAAATCAATAAATATGATACATCACATAAACAAAATGAAGGACAAAAATCACATGATCATATCCATAGACGCAGAAAAAGCATTCGACAAAATCCAGCACCCATTTCTGATAAAAACTCTCAGCAAAGTGGGAATAGAGGGATCATACCTCAACATAATAAAGGCCATATATGACAGACCTATAGCCAACATCATACTCAATGGGCATAAACTGAAACCATTTCCATTAAAAACAGGAACAAGACAGGGATGTCCACTTTCACCACTCTTATTCAACATAGTACTGGAAGTCCTTGCCACAGCCATCAGACAGGAAGGAAACATAAAAGGTATCCCAATTGGAAACGAGGAAGTAAAACTGTCATTATTTGCAGATGACATGATATTGTACACAGAAAACCCTAAAGACTCCATCAAAGTACTACTAGATTTGATAAACAAATTTGGAAAGGTAGCTGGATACAAAATCAACATCCGGAAATCAGTGGCATTCTTATACACCAACAATTAACCTTCAGAGAGAGAAACTAAAAAAACAATACCATTTACCAACTAAAAAAATAAGATACCTAGGAATAAACTTAACCAAGAATGTAAAAGACCTGTACTTGGAAAACTACATGACACTGAAAAAAGAAATAGAGGAAGATTTAAACAAGTGGAAGACTATACCATGCTCATGGGTTGGAAGAATTATTATTAAAATGTCCAACTACCCAAAGCAATTGATAAATTCAATGCAATTCCTATTAAAATACCAACAGCATATTTCACAGACCTAAAAACAAACATTTCGAAAATTTATATGGAACCAAAAAAGACCCTGAATAGCTGCAACCTTCTTGAGAAAAAAGAACAGAGTGGGAGGGATCACATTACTGGACTTCAAACTGTATTACAAAGCCACTGTAATCAAAACGGCCTGGTATTGGTACAACAACAGGCATATAGATCAATGGAACAGAACAGAGACCCCAGAAATAGACCCACACAATTATGGTCAGTTAATATTTGACAAAAGAGGCAAGAGTATCCAATGGAGTAAAGACAGTCTCTTCAATAAGTGGTGCTGGGAAAATTGGACAGATACATGCAAAAAAATGAAACTAGACCACCAACTTTCACCATACACAAAAATAAACTCAAAATGGATAAAAGACTTAAATGTAAGTCACGAAACCATAAAAATCCTGGAAGAAAACATAGGCAGTAAAGTCACAGACATCCCATGTAGTGGAATTTTCACTGATACATCTCCTAGGGCAAGAGAAACAAAAGAAAGAATAAACATATAGGACTGCATCAAACTAAAAAGCTTCTGCACAGCAAAAGAAAACAGCCTCAAATTACAAAGGAACCGCTCGGTCTGGGAAAACATATTTGCCAAGGATGTATCTGATAAAGGGCTAATTTCCAAAGTGTACAAAGAACTCACATTACTCAGCAAGAGGAAGACAAACAACCCAATTAAGAAATGGGCAAAGGACTTAAATAGACACTTCTCCAAGGAGGACATACAAATGGCCAAGAGACACATGAGAAAATGCTCAATGTCACTAATCATCAGACAGATGCAAATTAAAACCACAATGAGGTATCACCTCACACCTGTCAGAATGGCTCCATCAACAAATCAACAAACGACATGTGCTGGCGAGGGTGTGGAGAAAGGGGAACCCTAGTGCACTGCCGGTGGGAATGCCAACTGGTGCAACCACTGTGGAAAACAGTATGGAGGTTCCTTAAAAAATTAGACATGGAGCTGCCCTTTGACCCAGTCATTCCACTCCTAGGAATGTATCCTAAGAATCCTGAAACTCTAATCAGAGAGAATACATGTACCCCGATGTTCATAGCAGCACAGTTTACAATAGCTAAGATCTGGAAACAGCCCAAGTACCCATCAGTAGATGAGTGGATAAAAAAGCTGTGAGACATTTACACCATGGAAAACTACGCAGCTGTAAAGAAGGGGAATCTTATACCTTTGGGACAGTATGGATGGACCTGGAGAATATTATGCTAAGTGAAATAAGCCAGGCAGAGAAAAACAAACATCACATGATCTCACTTAATAAACTGATAAACAGAATAGATTCAATGACATGGAAGCAGAGATCAGACTGACAAATGTCAGAGGGATGGAGGAGGGCGGGTGGGTGGAGGGGGAGAGAGTAACCAAAGAATTTATATGCATATATGCACAACCCAAGGACACGGACAATGGTGGGGAGAGGGCCTGGGGAGGGGGATGGGACCTAGGGGAATGGGTCATTGGGGAGAAAAAGGGACATCTGTAATATTTTAAACAAAAATAAAAATTAATAATTAATAAAATAAATAAACACAGCACCATTAAAAAATCAAAAAATAAAAATCAAAAAAATAATAGCATCCTAAAAATAAATAAATAAATCCTGAAAATCAAAGTCAAATGGATCAATGAACCTAACTGTGCTTCAAGTTAGTGGCATGACCTCAGAGAAATTTCAGGTGATTTAAAAGCCAGTAATCTGCCCTGGCTGTGTGGCTCAGTTGGTTGGAATGTCATCTTGTATACCAAAGAGGTTGTGGGTTCAATTCCCAGTCAGGGTACATACTTAGGTTTCAGGATCAATCCCTGGTCAGGGCACATACAGGAGGCAACTAATCAATCTCTCTCTCTATCTCTCTATCTCTCTCTCTCTCTAGCATCAATAAACATATCCTTGGGTGAAGATTTTTTTTTTTTTAAATCCAGTAACTTGATTTTATATCCCTCATGAAATATTGCCCAAGGACAAAAAACTGCAAAGAAATATTTTTTAAAAATTGTTTTCAGTAATCATATTGTTGATAATAAAATTATTATATTTTGAAACTATTACATATTTAGTAGAATAAATCAACTATGTAATTAATGTTGTTAGGAACCAAGATTTTGAATTTAAGAAAAAAGGATACAAATATAACATTCAAGAAATAAGTGAAAACCTGTAAATTTACATTTGAATTGGAAAATATCAATATGAATGTATGATGCATTTTCTTAAATATACTTATTTTCTAGCTTTGTTCACTCAGGAGCAGTGAGAGCACAGTTGCAGTGAGCTCCCCTAGTGTTCAGATTGTGAGTTCTAAACACCATCTGGTAAAAAGAACCACAGCTCCTTGGGAAAACGGCTGATTCAAAGTCGAGGGGAGAAAGCACATCAGGTGAATTGGGCCATCTTATTATGCCAGTCTTTTCTATGTGCCTTGCTTGTATCCACTCATTTATCTCATTTTATAGCTGAGAAAACTGAGCATTAAATAGATTGCCCAAGGTCACATAGATTCATGTGACAAAAAACAAATACAAGCCCAGGTTTCAGAGCCAACTTGAAAAGTTGCTCAGCCTTGCCAGTAACAGAGAAACACATATTAAGAAAAACTTTACTTACTTATTTGAAGGGCAGAAGTTAATGTCTGATATGTGATATTTTAGCGAGCACTTGAAATCGGAACTCTTACACATTGCTGGTAGAAATTTAATTTTTTAGAACTTTTTTGGATCGTGATTTCACCATACTTAATACATTTGAAGATGTGCACTCCCTATGCCCAGCAGTCCCACTTCTAGGCTAGAGAAATTCAATAAACACCTATACAGCATACTGGCGTATAAACATCCACGTTCATTACAGCTCAGTTTGCAACAGCCTCAGCACCTCTCAGGAGTCTAGATACATAAATGCATTTAAGGGTATACGCTACGTAGTAATTCAAATGAATGAATCAGATCCACTGGAGAAACCTCAAATTAATGTTGAGTGGAAAGTAAAACTGCATATAAAACATACAGCTTGCCCTGGCCGGTGTGGCTCAGTTGGCTGGGTGTAGTCCCAGGCACTGAAAAGTTGCCAGTTCGATTCCAGGTCAGGGCACATGCCCAGGTAGCAGGCTTGATCCTCGGTAGGGAGTATGCCGGAGGCAGGCAATCAGTTTCACTCTCATATCGATGTTTCTCTCTCTCTCCCTCTTCCTTTCTCTCTCTAAAAATCAATAAAAACATATTTTTAAGAATGTATATAGCTTGATAGTACCTATGCAAATCTTAAAAGTTCACAAAATAAGTATATGTATTGTTTGTGAATTTATATGTGTGCAGTAAAAAGTATATATGAATGGCCTATACTGACCAGAAGGCAAAGAAGGGATGTTTTGTCATATCTTTAATATTTTATAGTTTTAAAAAAGAGATTGAAGGCAAATATGGTAAAATTCTAACAACTGTGGCATTCTGATGATGGCATATAGACATGTTATTTTGTGTATAGTAATTTAAATTTTAATAATTAAAAGATTTAAACATTCAAAGCACCAATATCTTATATTAGGCACAAAAGAGTGAAAGCTAAATTGCAATGTGCTAGCTTGGACTGGATCCTAAACTAGAAAAAGGACATTGGTGGAAAAACTGGTGAAATCCAAATAAACTCCTAATTTAGTTAATGGCATTGCTCTGATGTTAATTTCTTGGTTTGGACAAAAGTGCTGTGGTTACGGAAGATGTTTACATTAGGGGACGCTGAGAGAAGGGTATAAAGGAACTTTTTGTATTATCTTTGCAACTTTTCTGTAAATCTAAGCTTATCTCAAAAAATGAGAAGGTATTAAATCAAATTCCATATATTTCTCTAAATGTTTTTCTTTTGATGGAAATTCAACCCTTTTCAAGGGTAAGTTTTATGAGCCTCTATACTTACCTAGTGGCCTTTTCAGGTCTGAGTGGCATTGTCTGTAGGTGCCATCACCACATTTCTGCAGCAATGCAAATGTTGATGTGAGTACTGGGAGGGTGTCACATGAGCCGCTTCAGGGACAGGCCTCTGTGGACAGGCAGTCTTTGAGGAAAAAATAAAATAATAAATAACACAAGAATAAGCTCTGTTTCACAACTGTAACCCTACTTTTGCCCACCGTATGTGTCTCCTGGTTTCTCTTCAGTTTTCCAAATACAACAGATTTTCCTGGAGAGCCTGGGATATGCCAAGTATTTCGTGGCAGCGGCTAATTAGGTGAACATGACTCACGGAGCTGTAAGTTTTGAGAGGCCATTCAAAAGGCAAAACTTTGGAAAGGTAAAATTATAGCTCAAGATGTGTAAGTAGCAAGTGATCCTAAGAAAGTCGGCAGCGTCCTGCCAAGTAAAACATAGAGGCCGCTGTTGCTTTCTGTTTTCAGAGAGGAGGCCTTTCACCCTTTTTTTTTTTTTTTTGCCGTTCACAAAGTTAGTGGGATCTTATTTGTATAGAGTATTTTAGATTTTCAATGAGCTTTTACGATCATTAGGTTTCCTAACAGTTGCATGACACAGGAGGGTGGGTGTTTCCTTTCCCTCTGAGAGGAGAGTGAAGCCCCAGGAACTTGGGGGTTTGTTTAAGGCTCCGGAACTACACCCCTGAGCCCTCCAGAATGGCGCTCAGAGTTTAACCTGCATACGACTCACCTGGGCATCCTGTGAAGATGAAAGTTTTGATTCAGTGGCAGTGTGTGGGGCCTGAGATTCTGCGTTCCTAATAGGCTTCCAGGTCACTGCTGGTCCTCTGGCCCCACTCTGAGTGATGGGTTACTCCCTTCTGACCTTTGACACAGGCTGGTGTTAAACTGCACTGGCCCACTTTCCCTGTGCCCACCTGTCAGTGCAGATGGACTTCTTGTAATGTTTAGCAAAAAAAAGGGATCTCACCGTAAAAAGCATCCTGATTGCTGTTCTCAATCAAGCAGAAATGACTTCAGGGCTCTGGGGTGGTTTTCATTCTTGGGGCACCTTCCTTCTTCATGTAATCCACCTGTAACTAACAGGCAGGGTGTGCAGGGGTAACCAAGGCTGGAGGTAGGCAGAAACATGTTTGGATGCTCCCAGCATTTATCTTTATGATTTAGGTTTTGTCGGAAATTATAATCTATCTCAATCCCAGATGAATTTGAGCCTTGGAATCTGGTCGAAAGGCACCCCTGGGTGCCGGAACCTAAGCACTCTGCCCAAGCTCTGCGTGTCTGCGTGGACGGCATTTTCCCACACAAGCCCTGGGAATCTCCTTTGCACAACATATGAAATCTGGTTTGGTCATCCCACCACATCCGAAATGCTAGTCAATATGGTGTGACCTTACTGTATGTAGAAAATTTGTTTCTGAGGAGAGAGGGAGCTATGCCTTCCAGAGACTGGATCTGCTTTCGGGGATCCAGAGCCACTCTGGCTTTGTGGTCCGGTGTGGAGAAGGGTGCTCCATGTGGCACTCTTGCCCCTCCTGTGCTCTGGGATAAGACAGGACAGAGGCCAGCTGACAGCCCACGGGCCCCTGTTCTAAGCAGCAAGCATGGGTGTTCGACTCTTTCCTTCTAACCGGACAGACTGGTATGATGAGGTGTCAGCTTTCTTTATAGAACACTTTTTGGTTTCCTCAATGACACTTATTATGAACGGTTCTCAAATATTACTGAAGGACAAATACCTCTGTTGATGTATTTCCAAATATCAAACCTATCCTGGGAGAGTTTGCTTCAAGGGAAGACTGAATTCTGGTGCTGAGCCCAGCCGTTAAGCAGGGGTTGCCAGGACTGGAAGAAGTTAACTGTTGTATCAGCAATAGATGATTTTACAAAACATGCTCTTACTCTAAGATTCTGATACGACAGGGCCCTCACTTGATCACTCAGCTGAGATGGTGAGCTCCTCTTTGTGTGTAAAGTTTCATACTAGCCCTGGGGGTGGTGAGAGTATATATATATATATATATATATATAAAGTGAAACAGAAAGATATGGCATTAGTTCTTAAGGACTCCATACTCTGACTGAGAAACTAAGAAATAAAACTAGTAAAAAAAAAATAAAACTAATAAATATGGCAATGTAATAAACGCTAACTGGTCCAGTCATAAATCCCAAAGAGAGTGTTCCTGATGGCAAGAGAAAACTTCACAGAGGAGGTGAAATTTAAGCTGGACTCTGACAGATGGGTAGTGTGGTAATGAAGTGGAAATGAACATTAACACTTAAAGCTCAAGGTATCTGAAAGTGAAAGGGGGCTCTTGGACTAGACCATGCCTATGGAGGGAGGCTGTGGGAACAGGTTGGAAAGGTAGGTTGTTGCCACGTTGCAGAGTCCAGAAAATCAAAGCTAAAGCATTGTTTCCACCCCAGGGGCAGTGGGAACACACTGAAGTTTAGTAAATCTTCAGATTTACCTTAGTGGAACACTCATGGGGGTTCCTGAGGTTAATCTCCTAAAGTAAAAGGAGACATTCCTACACAATCATAATCCCCGGGCACTCAGAACACTAAAAGGGCCAGGTTGGTCATCACAAAACCAACTTTCTCATCCTTGCTCTGCTGCAGGCTCATTGGTGATGGGAAAGACAACCTCTAGGCCACAATGTCTTTGACTATAAATAAAAGGGTTAATCAAGATCATTCCTAAAGTTCCTTCTAGCTCATTCTCCTGTTTGACTTTCTCCATCACAGTGAGAAAAGAAAAACCTGTTATACCCTATTTAATGACATTGAAATCAGTTTTAATTACTTAAATTTGCAGATTTGTTCTAATTCTAGCTGCACTGCAAAGCAGACATTTGCATGCTGGAAAAGAAGTCATACATGACTTATTCTCTAAAACTTTGTCATAAAAAGCATCTATGGAGGGCAGATGAAGGCATTTTTTGACTACTGAATTGTCAAATAAGAATCATTTTTCAAAATCACAGATGAAAATTTTTAAAGCAAAATACAGTAAAATTATAGCAAAATACTTTTTAAAAAGTGTACTCTTGAATGTTACAGTGGATAACAATACTGATTCGATCTTTGTATTTTTGTGATGTACAGGAAACACCAATACTAAATTTGTCACCAACTCATTTTCAAAAGAAATTGTATCCATAAAGGGACAAGTCCCTTTTTTTTTTTTCCTTTGAATTACCAACATGAAAAAAAAATTAAGAGCTTTTCTAAAAACAGAAGCAAAGAGTCATGAAAACATGGTAGTCCTTTGTAAGAAGTGTTCTGTGTGGGTTTCACAGCCATTCCTAGGTTCTGCAGAAAACCTTGTTTCCAGTTTCTGTTCTACCTCGACTAGCTCTGTGAGGGCAAAGACACCATTTATCTCACTTCACCTTTCCTTTGAAATACCACAATTATGGTTATTATTGTCCTTTCCCTCCCTGAGATACCTGAGTGCCGGGACTCTGTATTCACAGCTTACTTTCTCTATCCAGCACGTAAGTTACTCAATATTCACTGAATGAGTTTTTTTATCTGTAAAGTGAGGCAGTTGGACAAAATTTCCCATGTCCTTTCCATCTTGGATTCTAATACATATGAACTTACTTTTAATTATCTAAGTCCAGACAGCTGAATTTTCCCCTTCAGCTTACATTATAGCCTCTTACTGCATACTAGTACTTTTTCCAAATTAGGACATTTTTATCTTACTTCAACTTAAAGATAAAGCAGTACAAGCAGCTAAAGTAGGACTATGTTTAGACAAGGAAGGATTCTGATGCAGTGATGTAGAATGTGTTCTTGAACCCAACTCCTACCTCTTGTGTTTTGTGTCTAAAACAAGTTAAAAAAAAAACACAACTAACTAAAAAGGTAGGTAAAGACAAATCAAACTTCAGAACAATTTATAAATATAAAAAATATAAAACATGATGATCTAAATTTTACAGATGCTAAAGCACAATTTTGTTGAGCCTCCCAAGAACATAACCCAGCACTACATGGTAGTCCTTTGTACCAACAAAACTCCAGTAGCCTCTGTGAGAAGAGCCATGGTCCTGCAGTTGAGTATATCTATTTCTTTAATGTAAGTCAAAATCTATTACAATGCATCCTGTTACAACGAAAATCTTTTACTTATTCTGGAAGCCCACCCAATTATTTTGAGCAACATTACATACAACCCAACAGATATAATGAAATTTGTGACAAGTCTTTGAAATGTAGCTAAATTACAAAGAGTAACTGGATAATGTAGACAACTGCAACAAAACATTCTCACACTGTGCTCAATATTAGATGATATATAAAATTCAATTGAGAGAGGGAGATCAAAAGAACTGTGCTTTGTCCTTGAACAACTTGGGTAAGAATGAGATGATCGTAAACTGCAGGTGGGGAAGCATTTAATTCATTGTGCTTTTCTATGTTTTTCCTGCTACCTACTCCCAGTTATAAACCTTAAATCTGTGCATCTGGGTACTATTTCTTTTATCTCAAATACAACATAATACTAGGCAGTCTTTAAAATCATTTCCTATTAGCTGTGAAAAGTGCACTCAGATAAGAACTCTGCAAAATCATTTTCTTTGAGAAGACATCAAATATTCAGGGAACTTTATTTTTAAAGAACAAATCAAATAAGACATAGCTTTGATTGACCCAAACATGCACAATCCACCCTTAATATAAAATGCACTCAATTGCAAAATTACACAAGAAATACAAAGGGAATGCAACTTTACATATGTAAAATGATTGCTAGCTATAGCAATTTTAACAGTCAAATTAATAGACGTTGTACATTAAAAACAACACCACCATCTTAAAGTCAATTATCTATAGTACACCAAGGGAAATTCTGATATGGAATGGTTTGACTCAAAGCAAAGAATAAGGCACCTGCTATGAATTTAGAACAATAACTTTCATTTTTAAAGTTACAATAAAATAGAATTAGTTAACCAAGACACTTGTTTCAAAGAGGGAAACAAGTATAGGGTTTGACTTCCTGGGTGAGAAAGGCAGGTAACAATGACGATAAAACCTGCTGGCCCCAGGTCAGCTGAATCTTTTCCTATTCTAGAGTAGTCAAATTCCTGACAGTCCTTAACCACTCCTCTCCCTCACTTTTCCCCCTTCTTTGGGGGTATCAGAAGCTCTCTCTGAGGTTCACACTGTGTATAGACTAGGTAGCAGATTTCCCTTCTGTTCCTCTTAAAACAGCTTATTTTTAAAAGAAATATCCTGAGGCAATTAACAAAGCAAACAAGCAGCTTTCTTTCCAATTAATACATAGACATCTCTCAGGCTTTTTTTCATTAAGTTATGGCTAAGTATTTAAATAGCCAATGCTTTCAGTTTTTAACAGTACCAGAAAAACCCCAAATCTGCTTTCTCTCTCACCCTTACCATTAGTACAAAGAAAGTCTGATCATAATCTATAAAATCATACAACAAAGGGAAGACTAAAGACTGTTCCCTTATCAGTAAATCCATTTAATTCCAAGTGACATAAAGGTCTGATGTATCTAGAACCCTAACAAAATTTTAATGATAAATCCAGAAAAAGCATTTTCAAACTAAGTGTAACTTTTTAGTTGATGTGCCTTTTTGGTGGTAAAAGTGCTAGTAACATGCTAAGATGTTTTATGGCACATTGGGCTCAACAGTATGTCCTAATGAGGCATCCATTTTTAGTAGTATTTCCCCCAAGACGTTGTCTACCATAGTAGACCCCTTTGATCCATGAAAGTAATTCTGGTGAAATCACTGGTGACATAAACAAATTTTCCCTGACTTTACTCCACCATGATAGCTTTTAGTAAAACTGAAGTGACTGATAAAGTTACAAGATGCTCAACCAAGTTATTTTCTTACGGCATCTTAGGTTAGTATATTCACTCATGCAAAATCCAAGGTAGTGTAACAGAAATAATATTGTTAAAATAAACGTGGCTATAAGCATCTCCCTTTACATCAGGCATTTGGAAGCTTTTAAAATTTCCTAGGTGCTAGAGATTGTGGGAAAACTAGGCTAACTGTATAGTCGTTCCATTTATAAGCACCTTATTACAGGACAGGTACATGACCCTATATGGGAGTGTGCTTTCAATTCAAGATATTGTAGTAAGTGCCTAGCTATATAAAAAAACGTAAGTTTTCAAATTTTAAATTAAGCTAATTGCATGTACACATTAGGGTTAACAAAATCTAGACCCTGTCTACACAGACTTAATCTAATATTTATACTGTATACTGTTTAATAACCACATTAAAAAACTTACTCTTAAATGACTGAATAAGTAGGGTCCACTACTGTAGCTTAACAATCAAATTTTATTGCTTTACTCATGTGGTGCTTTTGCAAGGCACTGTGGTATGGACTAGAAAACTTGGAATGACTCGTGAAGAAACCTTGGAATGACACATGAATGATGATGTGAAAAGTCATTCTGAGGCAGGATGATTTACTGAATTGTTTTTAACCAGGGTATCAAACATCGGGAATGAGTTCAAGTTAAAATTCACAGGAGAATGGAAACATCTTAAGGTCAGTCACTTCACATGCCCATCCTGATACTTTGAATAATCTGGAAAATCGCTGTAAAGAGAAAGAGCAAATATTAAAACATGCTTTGAATAAAATAGGTCTGGCAAGCGGCAAATATTTATTAAGGTAGTTTGTGCCGAAGAGTACCGTAAACAGTTACTTGAAAATGCAATATAACTTCATTGTAATAAGAAACGAAGACAGACCTACCTTAATAAAACAATTAAATGTCCATAAGTTATTTTTTAAAATCTCAGCTTCTCTGAGTTTTATGTCTAAATGTTGAAGAGAGTTTGAAAATAAGCAATCATTTTAGAAAGAACTTAAAGTACCAAAGCAAACAGGTTTTTCAAGCACAGATTTGGTTTATCGCTAAATATTATGTGTCCTCTGAAGGCCTGGCCTATAACATATGCATGTTTCCTCATTCTCACAAAGCTGACACTCAATAATCTTTAGGTTATATAAATTGCTTGGCTCTTGGCCATTTATTAAGAAGCTTCCAATTGGTAAGTTGAGGAGACAGGCAAAGTGAAATGTTTAAAAGAAACCTCAATACTTTAGGATGTCAGGACTTGAAACACAGAAACATGTCCTTCAGTACCAACAGCTTATATAAGATAATAAATGAAGAGAGGAAAGACATTTGGTAATTCATTTGCAGAAGCAAGAGACTCTTAACTCTAACAGCTGGCTGCCCTGATAATGAATTTTTCTACCATATGTCAAACGTTTCTTTTATTAATCTAAAAACATGTGTCACATATTAAATTGCCACGTTTCCTTTACAGTGAATCAATTCTTTGCACTAGTTTACCCTGTAAAATATACCCAGCTTTGACATAAATACGTTATATTCTGGGGCATCTTAAATTAAGTTCGAACGTCGGTATGTACAAAATGTTCAAAAGTTTCTTTTTTGCTAAGGTATTGATAATGGAATTGCAAAACATCCTATCTCCTTCCATGAGATGTTTCGGTTTTGGTCTAAATTTCTTCCAACTTGATCATTACCAAGGACCTGACGACCTCCTTTCCTGATGCCCCGAGAGCACAGATCAAGCTGGGAGAAGTTTCTGGAGCACCACCCTCTGTGCATATGTGGGACACGTAAATTGGTTCAGATGAAATAGAATTATGTGGAGCTCCCGGCAGGTGAGCTGAGAACTACGAGGTTACGATTCACCACTAATGGGTCACCACGTCATCCCAAACCCGTGATCCAACACCCAGCCCGACGGTAGCCCCCAAACACTTACCAGAACCGCAGACAACAAAAATGAAGAGAGCCAATAACCAGGGTCCTACAGACGCCTTCTCTTCGGGAGCATTTCTCTGCAAAAAGGAAAACCCACCGTTTCAAATGCAAAAAACCACTCCGACCCAGGGCTCCCGCCGCCGGCTCTCGGGCCGGGTCTCCCCTGCGCCCCCGAGCCGCCCAGCTCCTGCACCCACCTCCCCGAGCCCCCGAGCCCGCCTCCGGCTCGCGGCCTCGGGCCCCCACGGCCGGCCGGGCCTCGGCTCCGGCTGCAGAGCGGAGGCGCGTCCGCTCTCCTTACCGAGGTCTTGGCGACGTTGCCGCGCTGGGTGATGTTCTTGCTGTGCTTCTCGTTAGCCATACGGATCCGCTGTTTGGCGACCATCTTCGCGGCGCCACCACCTGCCCAAGCCCCTGGGACTCGCTCGCTCACCCCCCTCGGGCCGCCGCGACGCGACGCTCCGCTCCCGGTGCCGGTGCCCGCGCCGCCGCAACGAGCAGGTCCTCAGGCGGGGCGCTAGCTCGGCCACGGCCTGAGCCGGTGAGCGCGGGGGCGGCCGCTGCCTGGGGACGCCGGGCTGACCGGCCGGGAGAGGCGGGCGCGCGGGAGGACAGCAGGCCCGGGACAGGCTCGCCCCGCCGCCGCCGCCGCGAGCGTGGAGCGAAAGAGGAAGGAAACGCAACAAGCGGACCTCGCAGCTCTCCGCTGGAACTACTTGGGTTCGGCTGCCAACGTCAGCACTGGCTGGACTCCGCCCCGCGGAAGTGCGGGCCCCGCCTGCGGGAGAGGGCGAGCGGGAGGGGGAAGGCGGGAGCCGCGGCCCGGGCCCAACCCCCCTGAGTTCCGTAAAAACGCGTCGCCTCGGCTGCGCGTGCGCGCGGGGGCTCCCTCTCCGCTACCGTCTCCAAACGGAGGCGCGCTGGCGGCGAGGCTGGCGACCCCGGAAGTGCCAGATGGCCGTGCCCGCGCCGGGGTAGACGTGTAGAGGCCGGGTTTGGCCCTCGTGAACTCTGACCCGAGTGCGTGGGTTTCTCTTTCCGGGACAAGATGGCGCCGTCCACGCCGCTTCTAACAGGTGAGTTCTGGGCGAGCGAGGGTCTGTTTCTTCGGACGTTTCTTTTTTGTGTCTCTGTGCTTAGGCTTGGAGCCTGGGCGGCCTTTTCTTGCGGACCGCGAGAGAGCCGGAGGGTCTTTTGGGTTTCTTCGTGGGGCGTGGCAGTGGGAAGTGAGGGCCTCCGCCGCCGGGCTGCCGCGTTCCCCCTCCCTCGGGCGCATCCCTCGTTCTTCCCGTCGCAGGACTAGAGGAGGGGAGAGAGCCGAAGGCGCTGGCCGAGCTGATCACCCTAGGCTGCAGTTACTAGGGTTGTACGAACGCTTATTTGTTGACAGACTCTGTTGACAGTGCGACGTCATTTAGCTCTGTGATATGGAAAAAGATACGAAAACATGACCGCCCCCTGGAATGACCACACACGAAAAACACGCGAATTTAAGGAATACGGAGCTCTGGAGCCCTTGCTTTGGTGGATTTGTGGGACTGGCGTGAGGGGCGCTGCGGCCGCGTACGCTTCACGGGGCGCGGGCGCGGCCTGGGATGGCAGCGGCGCGCGCTGGGGAGAGAATACAGTGTCCGGTGTTGAAGTGGTTATGGGCACTTTAGAGTTAGAATTTTGAAGCTGAGGCAGAGTTTATAATGTTGGAGAAGATAACAAACAGCCTTGGACAGTGTCAGGGAAGACTCTGGACTAGGTAATGGCCCGGGGTCCCACGCGAGTATCCAGCACGGCGGGGGGAGTTGGGAGGGCAAAAGAAAGCTTTGATTAAATCACCAGCGGCTTCATAAGGAAAAAGTCATTAACGGGAAGTATGTTTACTTTTGTGGAAAGGGAATATTTCTTCCTGAGACTTGAAAGGAACCTTTCTAGCTTTTGCGCTTTTTCCTAGTCTACATTTTAAGATCTTTGTTACTACGCGCTGTGCCCACTCATATTCAATCCGTCTACCGCAGTTTATTCATCAAACATTTATCAAATACTGGCTATAATTTGTTAGTATGCTAGGCAGATACCGTTTAAAAGGGATAATTATATAGTTAAATAAGTTTTTCCCCTCTAGCTTTATCAAGGTAACTTGTATGCTAGTCATAATTTTGGAATACTAAATGCTTATTTGAACTCTAATAAAAAAATCAGTACGTTTTAAAATCTGATAAATTTTCTCCCCTTTTAAAATTTGAGCAGTGGCTCCTCACTGCCTGCAGAGTAAATTTCATCCTGTTTAGCATGGCAAGTGGAATCTTTATAATCCTTGAATAGCTCTTGACATTCGCCGCCTTGCCATTCCATCCTATTTTGTGCTCCACCTTTATTGAACTGCTTATAAAACACTTGGACAACCTGTTTCGTCAGTCTAGGACTGTCACAGTTTTCTTTGTTTGGCTAGCATCTTTTTACCTTTTTAAAATCATTTCAGACATCATTGCTTTGTGAAGCTTTCCTCACTCTCCCCATATAGTCACTCCCCAGGCTATTTTTTGTACCTCATATATACTTGAATTTTTTTTTCATACTTATCGCATGGGATAATTTTCTAGTTACTAGTTAGGTGCTTTTCTCCCCTGCTAGACTGAACTCCTTGATTGTAGGGATAGTCTTATTCATTCCTATATTTTCAGTACCAAGTACAGTGTTTGGTAAACAGTAGATACTCTAAATGTTTGATGGAGGAATAAATTAATGAAAAATAACCACTTCATTTTTAATCAAATTAACCAAGAATGACAATTTTCTTAGAGTGCTTCAAATCAAGGACTTTGTATGAGCTTAAAGGTTATCTAGTCAGTGCACCCATCATATTCTCATATCCATAGAGGCCCAAGGGGATTAAGTGGTCAGATTCATATGGCAAATTGGTAGAGTCAAGATTATACTCAGTCATTCAACTTCATGGTCTTTTTTTTTTTTCCCCCCACTAGAACATACTGATTGTTGACTTAAGAAATGTCCAAACCTGTAGAGATTTTTTTATAAGAGTTTGAGCCAAATTGATGACATATGCAGGGGAGCAAGATCTCCGTTGCTCCAGAGAATAAGTTCTGCAGCTTCTTTTATGCATTTGAAATTAAGGAGGGAGCTTAAGGAAGATTACCTGGAGAGGGATTGGATTATAGGATAGTTAACAAGATACATGCTTTCTTAAGGGTGTTTATTTCAAAGGTGTGTTAACCTAGATACACAGAAACAATGGACAGAGACTGCTTAGGGCAAAGACAAAGCTTTCACCAAAAAGTTATGTCTGGGGCATGACTGCCCACCATGACCTCCCCAGTTAGCAGTTTATGATCTGGTCACCCTGTGAGGTTACTTTCCATAGAACCCCTCTTTTTCATCCACATGATTAATCTTGTACACAGTTTTAGTATAGATATTTTAGTTAACAATAGATCATTTTACTTCCAGAATCTTCTTTGGAGATTATCCAGTAAATTTTATTAGTCACAACTTTTAATTGGAAATGGCAAAAAAAAACAAAGCCAGTGAAAAGGGGATTTTTTAGAAAACTGTGTAACCTTAAAGCTTCATTCAGTATTGCCACATCTGAGTATTTGCATGACTCCAAAAATCTGTTTTTCTTCATCACTGTGCTCTTGATTTCTTCTCCGTTAAATTCATTCCCAGGCTAACGTTCTGAGAGGTTTATATTCAACCAGATTAGCAGCCCCAAAGGAAAGAGTACATGTTTGCTAGTCACAAGGCTGGCTGTTGTTAGCTTGGCTTGGTTCTTGCTCTTCTTCAAATCAGTCAATTTTTAATTAGATCACCAGGACCAAATTGTATTCTCACCCCTGGATACTTTTCAAAGGAAAATTAGAGTCATCTGAAAAGGAGGGCCTGGATGCCAGGCATGTAAAACAACAGTGCCCTTACAGGAAACCCATATTGTCTAGTCAGCTTGCTCTGTTGAGACCATTGAGAAAATTTATTAAAAATTACATCATTTCTTCTAAACTGATATATACTTCAGTGGATGTAAAGGTTGGAAAGAGTATCATTGTAATAATCACCCTACCCCTACCATAGGACCTTTGTTTGTTGAAGCCCAGTAGTTTTCTCATATTAACTCAGGCCCTGGAGTAATAAATGATACGTGAGTATCTGGAAAGGATAGTAAGTTTTAAAAATATATTATGTATGTACAATATTTGATATAATTATTGTTTTTTAAACAGTTATTCTGTGTGAAACTCTGGCACTTATTTGTTGCTTTAATGAAAAGAACTGTTTACATTCTAGATTTTTCTTTCTAATTGAATATATTGCCAGATCCCCTTTGATTGAAAGGGAAATTATTAAAAACAAGAAATCATATCAAGTCTCAATACGCTATTAAGTTAGCTGCACATTCTATTCACTGTTTCAGTCACTTCTAATTAAAATCAATTCCTGCCCGCCCAGGCATGACCTAGGATCCAGGAGATTGAGGTTCGATTCCCAGTCAGCGCACATTGCCCCGGTTGAGGGCTCGATCTCCAGTGACTCTCATCATTAGTGTTTCTATCTCTCTCTCCCTCTCCTTTCCTCTCTCTGAAATCAATAAAGATACATAAAAAATAAATAAGTAAAATAAAATTAATTCCTCATTAGAAAGTCCTGTGTAGAAAAAAATTATTGAAAAGAGTTTGTTTTGAGTTTATATTTATTCTTTTGCTTTTATTAACTTGTGATACAGTTTGTATTCTGTTATGAACCTGATCTTGTGTTTCTTCTAATAAACTTTGTATATCTGTTTATTCAAAGTTGTGTAAAAGTTGCTCAAACTGATTAAATCCAGTAAAATATCTTTAGTGGTACCAAAATGTCTTACAGCACTTTCTCATAATTACGCTTCTATGTAGGGAGATGTGAAGTAAAATATTTGTTTTAAATAATGTTTATATGTATGAACAAAACTGACAAATCAGTATGATTTATATAATGAATTCAATTGATAATTAGTTCCCCCAAAATAGGTATATTTATTGTAAAGCATCATGTACAAAGGTTACCTAATTTAATGAGTACTTTTGTCTCGTGGAGTATGTTTTTTGCCTTAATAGAAAAATCTTGGTCTATTCAACTTTTGATTTTAATTTAAAATTTTTGATGAATGTTAAACAACTTTTGATTGGCTTAATTTCTTGCTGTGTTGTGAAGAAAGCATTACCCCAAACCACAGGCTTTTTAAAGGCCCTTTATTTTGATATAACTCAAGACTATGAGAAGGTGCAAAACAGTCAAGCTTCCGTGGACCCTCTACCCAGCTTTCCCCAGAGGCCTCATATAACCATAGTACATCATCAAAACCAGGAAATTGACATTGGCACAGTAGTCTGTACTAAACTATAGTCCTTATTTGGATTTCGCTAGTTTGTGTGTGTGTATCATCTAAGGAAATTTATCCCATGTAGTTCATGTAATCATCGCTGTCAGAATATAGAACTGCTCCATCACCACAAAGAAGACACCAGCCTCTTATATAGCACCTGCTTCCAGCTCTGCCCTTTGGCAACCACTGATCGGTCCTCTGTCATGATAGTTTTGTCATTTCTAGAGTGTCATATAAATGAAATCATAGCATATATAACCTTTGGATTTTTGTTTTTAAAGTGTTCTTTATGTAGAGTGGGAACATATGCGTGTTGAAAAGCAGTTGATTAATTTGACTCAAGATTTTCACTTCTCCAGAAACATATTCAAACCAGGAGTTGAAAAGCACATGAGACTGACTGCTACTTGAGCAGGAAAGACATGACACTTTTCACACTGACTTCTCTGTCCTGTTGCCTTGTAAGATTTTGGGTTAATCTACATGAAATGTGGGTTAGGTGAGGTTTTCCCCTCCTACTTCAGTCTTAGTTCATTTGGGCTCCTATAACAAAAGACCACAGGCTGGGTGGCCTGTAAACAATATAAATGTGTTTCTCACAGTTCTGGAGACTGGGGAGTCCAAGATCAAGGCACTGGCAGAATCTGTGTCTAGTGAGCCCTCGCATTCTGATTCATATGGCTGTCTTCCTCTGTGTCCTCACATGGTGGAAGTGGCAGAGGACCTCCCTGGCGTCTCTTTTATAAGGGCACTTATGTTACCTCACAAAGGTCTCACCTCCAGATACCATCAAATTAGGGATTAAATCTCAACATACGAATTTGAGGGGTGGGGTACACAAACAGTCTGGCAACTCCTTTGGGGCCTTTGACCTATCTTAGTTTGGGGTGTAGGTATGAAATAGAAATTTAGGAAAGGAAAGCCTTGCACTGGTTTCTTCGAATACCCTGAAAGTTCAGTTTTCCCCAAGTAAGCATTGTGGTCAGTGATAACGGCAATACAAGTATGAGGACCAAGGTCATTAGTTACAAGTGTCATGAGAACATAAGAAACTGAGTTAGGGAAGGCCTTTTTTCTTTTTTGCCAATCATCTTAAGCATATGTTCTTGGGGCAGGCAGTTAAGTCAATAGAATGTGGTTTGATTACATCACCATATGGCACATTTTCTAATTACACCGCAGCTTAATCAGGACTACACTGGAGATAAGCTGTTTTGTTTTCCTAGACCTGCATGTGATTTCTCTGAAAGAGCTCTCCTTGTGTGCAGTTACCACTGCAGCTTGTGGGAGGGACCTCATTAAGCTGACAAAATGTTATGTAACCTAGTTAAAGTAAAATCTGGTAACTGAATTCCCTAGTTCGGGAAATTCATTTTTTATCAATCCCTCAAATAAGTGTTTGTTAAAACCTTAATTACAATATTAAGAAAAGAATGTCCTGTTCTAAATCATACTGTGTTGTATGTGATATCGCAGCAGGTGACCGATTTGGTGATAAGAAATAGCATTGTTTGCTGGTGTAGTAAGAGAATAGTCAGAAGGCCAAGAAGCGATTAAGAATTTTCAAAACATTTTCTAAATGTCATTAGATTTTTAGATATCTTTAGTGTTTCACTCAATGTGTGGCAATAGAGTGAGCTCCTTTGAAATCAACTTGAGTGCAGTGATGGATTCATTTTAAATTCCTAGTGCCTAGCATATGCAGTTATGCAGGGGCCAGGTCTTATAGAGAGAGCCTCGTAGGCCGTGATGTAAGGAGTTCAGATTTTAATATATGCAGAGTACTTTGCTGGGCTCCATCCTATTCAAGGGCAAAGTACCCACAGCAGTTTGGCAGCTCAGTCTGGTGCTCTGCTTACAGTGTGAGAAAACATGGTATCCAGTTGTATACTTGTATACTCATCGTTCCTGTATGTGTTTACTTATTTTTTCTGCTCCACTAAAATGGAAGCCCCCTGAGGATACAGATTTTGTTTATCAGCAGTTCTTTTACTTTAATTCTAACTTTAAATTATTTTCTTTGGGAGTGTCTAAATTATATTACTTTTGATATCTGACAATTGAGGTAATTAATTCTCGGGTAGAATATTAGTGATCTGAGAAGTGTCCCTGGAGAAGGGAAGGGAAATATGGACTAGAGTTGGAGCCAAGAGTGGCCCCTCTACCAACTTGGCTGTTTTCCCAGTAACCAAAAGAAGAGGGGAAGATTTGGGAATAGCTTGCAGAAAAAGCAGCAGCTGTAATTATGGCATGGACCTCAGTAAAATGTTTTCTTTTAGCTCATAAAATAGTAATTCTAGCTCACAAAATAGTAGCTCAATCACTAAGTCCTGTTAGTTTTAGCTCTTATGTATTGAATGCTCATCCTCCGCCTTCCATTTCCACTGCCCCACCCTAGCCCAAGTTTTCTTAATCTCTCCTGTGGGGGCTACTGCAGAACCATCTTGATTAGTCTCTTCATGTCCACTCTTACTCCCTTTGGGTTATTCTCTAAACTGACCTTTTCAAAATGCAAATCTGGTTTTCAAAATCTGCTTAAAATCCTCTTGAAGTCTCCCAACATTCTTAGGCTACAGACCAGCATTGCCTAATTTAGGCCGCAAGACTCTGCTTGGTCTTAGCCCTGTTTTATTCCCCAGCTCCATCTCCTTCCAGCCACACAGGTCTTCTTTCCCTTCCTCTGATGCTTCGCCATCTCTCTTGCACTTGTTCCTGTTCTTGTTGCTTGTTAACTGCTATTCATCCTTCAGATCTCAGCGCACAATTACTTAATCAAAGACATGTTCCATAGCCTTCCATTTTTAAATCAAATTTTTATTATTCATTCTATTATCCCCTTATATCTTTCCTTTGTAGCACTAAACATAGATATAGAATTCCATATATTTGACTAGCTATTTGATTAATGAGGTCAGGGACAAGGTTGTTGTATCTCCAGTATTTCAACATAGGGTCTGGAAGGTGGTGGTGGTTTCCCCCCAACAAGCATTTGTTGACTATTGAATGAATTTAGTTGGTTCAACTTTGGAAGCATCTGATTCAGCCATTGTGAAAAGTATAGTCTAGTTCTATAGATGTTTTTGCTTATTAAATCTTGAATTTTGTTCACACAATATTTTGGGATATTACTATCATTGGAGACTTCGTCAATGAATGTGTCTAATCCCACTTGTTCTCTAAGTTTGAGAAATTGTAAATATATTAGTAATGCCTTACATTTTTAAGAACTTTGAATATATACTGTATTTTTATGTCATTGTTTTATATAAAGCACACTGCCACCCTCTATTCTAATGTTTTCATTTTTACAGATTAGGGAACAGATTTAGAGGTGATGCAGCCAGGGTTCCACAGCTAGATAGGAACAAAAGTCTGCCTTTGCATTCAGGTCCTTTCTACTTCGGCACAACTACGTTTTCACTGATAGTTAAAATTTTGAGTTTTTATTTGTAAAAGTTACTTGACAGAGTAAGCTGATACAAAGAAGATTGAACTTAGACTCAGCTTATAATTCTGTTTCCAACATCCACACATTCTGAAAATGAGATTAAAAATGTGAAAATAGCCCTGGCCAGGTAGTTCAGTCGGTTAGAGCCATCATCCCAAATAGTCAAGGTTGTGGGTTCGATCTCTGGTCAGGGCACATATAAGAAACAACCAACAAATGCATAAATAAGTGGAACAACAAATCAATGTTTCTCCCACTCTCTAAAATCAATCAGTCAATAAAATTTTATAAAAATGTGCAAATATACTAAGATCACCTTTTTTCACTTGAATGAAGGAACGTAATATCTCAGTACACATGCATAGATTTCTTATAAAATAGTAAAAGTCGCCCGGCCGGGCGTGGCTCAGAGGTTGAGCATCGTCCTAGGATCCAGGCAAACAGGGTTCAATTCCTGGTCAGGGCACATGCCCGGGTTGCAGGCTAGCCGATCAGTGACTCATCATCATTGATGTTTCTATCTCTCTCCTTCTCCTTTCCTCTCTCTGAGATCAATAAAGACATATTAAAAATAAATAAATAAAATAAAATAGTAAAAGTGGATCTATTGACGTAGTCTCCTAGGAGACTAAATGAATATGCTTTATAGGAAAAGAAATAAAGAGGGGTATTACCTGTCTGAGTTTGGGCTGCTATAACAAACTGGGTAGCTTATAAATAACAGAAATTAATTTCTCACAGTTCTAGAGGCTGGAAGTCTGAGATCAGTGTGCCAGCATGGTCCAGTTCTGGTGAAGGCCCTCCAGGTTGCAGACTGCCAACTTCTTACTGTATCCTCACATGGCAGAGAGCTAGCTAGCTCTCTGGGCTCTTATAAGGGCACATCCCATTTATGAGAGCTCCACCCTTGTGGTCTGAGTATCTCCCAAAGGCCTCACCTTCAAATATCACATTGGGATTAGGTTTCAACTTAAGGATTTGGGAGAGAGACAAACATTCAGTCTATTGCATTACCTATTTATTCTTATCAGTTTTATGATTTCATGTAATAGGGTAAGAAAAATGTGCCCTTTTAACACTAACATTCCATAAGTCTAAGAAATGTTTAATTTTGTTAATATTTTGACTGAAAGCTTTTTGTTTTTCAAGACATTTGTGGTAACTGAGTATTTATTAACAGTCATGGTGCTTCTTTCCATTTTATTTCTTTAGTCCGAGGATCAGAAGGACTATACATGGTGAATGGACCACCACATTTTACAGAGAGTACAGTGCTTCCAAGGTATGTTTTTTTTTGTTGAGATGTTAGTAGGAACTGTATAATACATTCTAAATTATTTTAGTCTTTGTTATATTCTGAGAAGGAAAAAGAACAGCTGGTTTCTTGGGACATATTGTGTAATAACAGAAGCTGGAAAGAATGCATATGTTCTGTCAAGATCTTCAGATTTGAAAATAATAGATTAAGCATGTTTAAAAGAAAAGGTGTAGACAATAGTGTAATTGAGGTCAAGCCACTAGCTTTGAAGAATTTTATCTTAGGGAATGAGGAAAAACTTAAAAAAACAAACACTGGCTGTAATTTTCATGAAATTACAGAATGAAAAAGGTATAAAAAAGGAAGAAAATGTGAAAAAAAAGTATATGTATATAATATACAGCTAGGTAGGTATAGATATATATTTTATTCTCCAAAAGAAACAATGACTGGGCAAACCAAAAATGAATCAAAGTGATTATCTATAGGGGGGAAAGAGTTATAGGACTCAAGGCACATGTCTGTGAATGAACTTTGGTATATATAGTTTTGACTTTGGACCATGTTATGTTTTAAATTTTTTAAAAATTAAAATAGAAACAAGTGAACCTTGCTTTATATTTAGTGGGTGGCATAACCAACTGATGACCTGAATAATTCTTAAATGCATTCAATAGTTTTATTATTAACAGAAAATTGATACTATCATTTTAAATTTATTGTAGGAACCAAGATTTCCAGCATAGAAATGAAGGGATACACTTGCACATGTCAATACGAACTCATGATTTTTTTAATTTTTATCTTTAGTCATAATTCCCCCCTCCCCCCTTAAAATCACTTGTATTTCCTAGTTCTGTCCACTGAAAAGGTCTAGAAGTAGTGATAACGTAGTAGCAGTGACTACCCCTGAATCACAGATTGTGACCTCTAAACACCGTTCTTCACTGAAAGGAACCAGGTCCTTTGAGAAGTGGCTGACTCCAGGTCTAGGACAGAAAATGTACAAGTTGAGCTAGAGACATCTAGTACCGGAAAGCAAGGAAGCTATAAAAGACTAATGGAGTTTTGTTAAAGGATTAGAGTCAACTTGAAGGAGCTAACACCAGCCTAAGATGTGAAAGTTTGAGCATTAAGAATTATGACTGCCCTGGCCAGCTGGCTTGGTTGGTTGGAGCATAGTCCCATACCAAAGGATGACGAGTTTGATTCCTGGGCGGGGCACATACCTAGGTTTTGGGTTTGATCCCTGGTTGGGGCACCTGCAGGTGGCAACCAATTGATGTTTCTCTCCCACGTCAGTGTTTCTCTTTCTCTCTCTCTCTCTCTCTCCCTTCCTTTCTCTCTAAAATCAATTTTTAAAAATTAGGAAAAAAAAAGAATTATGACTAAAAGGTTAAGGCATGTCAAGTATATAAACACTCTCCCCAAACCCTTCCTCCAAACTTACTGGTCAACATTAAGGATCGATGTGGTTTGCACTCTCATTACTTTGAAAATTGATCAATAAAAAGGAATCAGCACTTATCCTGCCTTTTCTGTACATACTTTCTCAGTTAATGAGGAAAACTTCTTTATAGAAGAATTCCAGTTAGTGTGAAGTGATGGGATTAGATCATCACTATTTCATAATTCTAAAGAAATCATCTGTCAGCGGTTCTCAAACTTTAGCGTGCATCAGAATCATCTGAAGAGCTTGTTAAAACACAGATTGCTGTTCTCTCCCCAGATTTTCTGATTTATTAAATCTGAGGTCAGGGCCAAGAAGTGGAATTGTTTGTTTGTTTGTTTGTTTGTTTTTTATAATCCTCACATGAGGACATTTTTCCATTGATTTTTAGAGAGAGTGGGAGTGAGGGGGAGACAGAGAGAGAGAAGTCACACTGATGTGATAGAGAGACATTAATTGGTTGCCTCCTTGCACATGCCCATCCAGTGTCGGGAATGAACCTACAACCCAGGTATGTGCCCTTGACCAGGAATCAACCCTTCCTTGCAAGGGTTGATGGTCTACCACTGAGCAACACCAGCCAGGGCAAGAAGTGGAATTTTAACAAGTTCCCTGGTAATACTGAAGCTGCAAGTCTGTGGACTCCACTTTGAAAAGCACTGATCTATGCAAATGATCATTAAAAGATGTTGAAACTAGGGGATGAACTGTAAATGGGGAACTTTATAATCAGGCTGATATCACCTAAATCTATTGATCAATTTTTATTAGATCCAGTTCTCTAGAATCTTGTTATAGAAGGTATGTGCCCAAGACTAGCCATATTGGTATTACGTTTCAGTCCCTACCCACCTTCCTGAGTCAGAATCTGAACTTTCACCAACTCCTTGGGTGATTTGAAAAGCACTGCTCTAGAAAACAAGAATCTGTGCCAGAGCTTTTGTGCTTCACTTCATTGCTGTGTGCAGTCCAAGGCATCAGGAATGAGGGGGAGAGAGAATGAGCTAAAGAAGTGAAAGCCAATGTAACACTGGGTGCGCTGAGCTGACCCCAGATTCCCAGAGTACAGCTGGGTTGCTAGGTCATGCAGAGTGTCTCTAGAGAGGCTGTATAGAACCACTGCGCATCCAACAGTCTGTTGTGGAGAAGACGGGTAAGAAATGTATCTGCGGCCACAGCTTCTCTTGGTCTGTAAGGGTTGAATCTGAATGCCAGAGCTGCCTCCTGGTTCATCAGTTGGCATAATAGAAGCCATGCTGAAATATGGCCCTCACTCCTGGAGAGTCTGAGACAGCCAGTGGTGTTAGGTGATGACATGGCCAGGACTTTTCATTGAATAGCTGATGCCTGGGAGCAGGAAGGGTTAGGTGAATCAGGAGGCACATAATGAGTCCGGTACAATCTCAGCATCACTAAGAGTAGAACAAGGAGACATTATGACATGGTACTTACCTTCTATGAAGATTTTAAAGAAAAGCTTGGGGGGCAGATGTGGGGTGGAGGGGATCAATGGAGAAAAAAGGGTACATCTGTAATACTTTCAACAATAAAGATGAAACGTTTAAAAAACCCCAAAAACCTGGTTCTAATCAAGCTTTTGGATGAATGGTTCTCAAATTTGGTTGCATATTAGAATGACCTGAGGAGCTTTTAAAAACCCAAATATCAAAGTACTGGGTATTAAGTGACAGTAAGGAGTTATTAATTTTGTGAGATGAGTGACATGGTGGTGATTATGTTTTTTTAAAATGTCCTCATCAGTTAGAGATGTATACTAAAGTATAGTGTAAAATAATATGAGATCAGAGATCAGTTTTGCTTTAAAATATTCCGGCATTGGCCCAGCTGTGTTGCTTAGTGGTTGCACTTACACCCATGATTCCCAGTCAGGGCACATGCCTGGATTGCAGGCTCAGTCCCCAGTAGGGGGCGTGCAGGAGGCAGCCAATTGATGTTTCTCTTTTTGATGTTTCTAACTCTATCCCTCTCCCTTCCTCTCTAAAATCAATATTTAAAAAAAAATATATTAAATTCTGGCATTAAATAGAAAGGTAGGGAGTAAATTAAACAAAATTGGCTATGAGTTAATAATTATTTAACCTTGGTGATAGGTACACAGGTGGATTATCATACTCTTTCTCTTTTTTTGTGTGTGTATATTTGAAATGTTTCATTTAAAAGATTATACCAGAAGAAAATAGACAAAAATTCCCAATTGCCAAGATTGAGAAAAGAAGTAAATTCTGGATACTGTAGTCTAGTAAGCGTGCCTTCAACCTTAAACACAATTCTAGAATAAGTTATTAAAAGGACAATTTATAATCATGATATAAAGGACTGATTATTGGAATCAAAATGAGCTTGCTAAAAACAAATTGTTTTAAGCTTATCTCATTTCCTTTCTGAGTAGAATTTTCAGACACATCAGAATAGAACTGAACATGATTTTGGCAAAGTATCTGAGAAATGACAAAGTTGTTCAGTTGGATGATGATAGTGATAGAGTTGTCATTGGTTAAGAGATGTGAAGTCAGCTGATTAACGAATTGATTTTAGTTTGAGGGAAGGACTATGGGTGAGCCACAGGATCTTGTTCAGAGCTCATTCAACATTCTTAATACTTAATTTAGATTATAGTTTAGGATTATGTTTTATAATTTATACATTTCATAAAGCTGTAAGGAGTAACTAGTGTCTTAAAAGAGGAAAATCAGAATGTGAATACACCTCAGTAGGCTGGAACAATAGGCCCAAACCTGAGTGGAATTGAATATGATCATTGTGAAGTTCTGCCTTAAGACTCAGAAATGATTTTCACAATGTAGGATAGAGGACACCTTGGTCATGCTGTCTCTTGTAAGAGACAAAAAATAATATTTTGGTAACCACAAACTGAGTGTAAGCTACTATTATTGTGTGATTGCAGAAACACAAATGTTTTCTTCAAATGAATTCATGCAAAGATAATAACCAGTTTAAAAGGTTATTTAAAAGTACACTGGTTAGTTCTCAGTGCACTTTTGTTTAATAATTCAAATACTTATTAGCCATGAAATTCTGATCTAATGTTTTGACTAAACATGTAGACATCAACATGTACACACATACAGCATCTGTTTGGGTCTTCACTGTTACTGGGAGATGTAATCATAGTAGCCGTCTCCAGTTGAGAGATACAGTACTTAGAGTTTTAATCATTTGATAGAATATTGCCAAGAAGTCTGGTTTTCACAGATCTGTTTTTATACAGAATCCTGCATCTGCATTTAATGTGAAGATCCTCTTGTTGTACTTTCTGTCTCCACATGAGAAAGTGATGGGAGGTACTTGTCCTTCAAATCCAAGGGCATTTCTTGGCCACTTGAGGATATTCTGTTCACTATCATCTTTTATTCAAGTGGTCTGGGGCATTCTTCACAATGTCTCCCTCTCAGTTTCAGGGCTGATTGCTGGTAACTCCACATTTGCTTACATTTTTGGGTTGTCACACAAACTAGATATTCACCCGAAAGGGCTCTTTTCCCCCCCTTAATATTGACCTGTTGGTATAAAATCAATTTCCAGCTTACCTCTACAGTGTATGTTGATGCTGCATTTTAAGAGAGAAAGTATTTTGGTAGACAGAAGCATTTTGGAATTATTTTCTAAAATTTATTTACATTCTTAGTTATTAAATTAGTAGTAAGATTGTGAATTTTTTATCAGATTTTTTGGAAAAGTATTAATGCTTGTTAATTTAAACTTTTTTTATTGTCCTTTTCAGGGAATCTGGAAAAAATTGCAAAGTCTATACCTTTAGTAAGGATGGGACCTTGTTTGCCTGGAGCAACGGAGACAAGTTAGTGTTCATTTATATAGCATTTTATGTATGTGTCTTGAATGTGAAACACAGCCAGCATTATTTGAGTAACATGTATTTGGGTGTCATTAATAAAATCCATCTTTTGATGTCATGATACAGTTAGGTGTTATCTCCAACATAACTTCCATACCTCTAAGGGTGTTAGTTTCTACTTACATGCCATGACTCATTTGAGTTATCTAGTTACTTAGAATTTAAAAGTAACATATGAAAAAGGACATTAATTTAATGCTGAATAACCGGAGAGATTGTTTTAAATAGTGCTCTAGGTCATTGGTTAGGATTTCTTAAGTTCTGCACTAACATTTAGAGAATAATTCTTGCTTGTTTACCTTAGGTTTAGGTCTCCATATGAGAAAGTAATGGAAGGTACTTGTCCTTCAAATCCAGGGGCATTTCTTGGCCACTTGAGGATATTCTGTTCACCATCATCTTTTATGCAAGTGGTCTGGGGCATTCTTCACAAAGTCTCCCTCAAATATCTCAACTTAGATATTTTATATCTCTGCTCTTAAATTGGTGACATTGTCTGCAGCTATTGCTTTTAGTTGTTTTTTGTATATAAAAGTATATCATCTAAGTATAAGTTATTCAAAAGTATGTTCAGTATCGTCTATATTAATATACATAAAATAATCAAAAGTGTGTTTAGTATAATCTATATTACATAAAAAATCAGATTACAAAAATAAGTATTTTGATTAAATGCTCAAATTTTATTAAGGAAACCAGTCCTTTTTAATTTTTCCATAGTCAATGTAGCATTTCAGTTCACAGAACCAGGAAAATGCCCAAATATTTGCTGTTTGGTTTAAAGTTATTTTTGTTGTTGTTGTTTTTTAAATAAGGCTTTATTGATATCAGAGAGAGAAAAGGAGAGGGAGAGAGAGACATAGAAACAATGATGAGAGAGTCATTGATCGGCTGCCTCCTGCACACCCCACACCGGGGATTGAGCTCACAATCCAGGCATGTGCCCTGACCGGGAATCGAACCTCAGTCTCCTGGATCATAGGTCGATACTCAGCCACTGGGCCACGCTAGTTGGGCTGTTGTTGTTTTTAACCAGATGTAATAGCTTAGTTTTTTTTAAAGGGGGAAAATACGTACATTAATTTCTAAAGTACATTTTAAGTGATTTTTACACAGTGGTAATGTGTTCTGAAGCCTTTAAACTATCAGTTTAGATTGGGTTAAACACGTGATTTTTTAAAGTTAATGCTAAAAAGATTGTGTTGAATTAGTTGACTCACTTTTTGTGACTATAAGCTGGCAGGATTAGCTTTTACAATTAAAAACATTAGTCAGTTTTTTATTTTTTTAAATTATTAAATCCAACTAATAAACTCTACTACTCTCAAATTAAGTTACAGAGTTTCCCCCAAAAATGTATACACACTTTGAATAATTGTAAAAGCAGTGTTTGTTAAAATACATTTCATTTTCAAAATGTAGTAATAGAATCTCCAGACATTGTGCATATACATTTTTGGGGTGATACCCTATATAATCATGTTGAGTCTTATCTGCGATGTTGACAGACTGTCTTAATCTCAGCCTCAATGAAAGTTGTGATATCAAATTGTCTTATTATTTATTTTACTTTTTTATTTTTTGGTGAACCTATTGTGGCTATTTGGCTTCTATTTTTTTAAATCCATATTTTAATTTATACTATTTGAGTAATGAGTTAATAGGAATTTACTGTCTAGTGGGACCTACCATACTTTTCATTGTTTGTTATCTTTTTGTGAGAACCCTAGTCTACTAGCTTAGAGTTTGTTGAGTAAATCTGTTTTTACCTTGGCAATTATTATAATTATTTTATATACATCATATCTCCAATTAGTGTTCTATTGGATTCAACTCTGAATATTTTTAATATGTTATGTCCATCTTTTCAATAGATATTTTCTGTACCTGGTTTTAGCATTTATTTCCTTAAAGTGCTGTGGTCACAAAGATATGTAATGTTCCTGGAGCAAGAAAAACAGATATAGTATATGTGGTCTTTGCTGAGTTCATGGTTAACTACATCAGAAGCTATAGCTGATTTTTCCTTAAACATTTTTTTTTTTAATAAACACCCTTCATTAAACTAAGAATAACTATTAAAGTTTATCAACTACAAAAAAGAAAGCTTCATGTAATTCTAAAATGTGTAATTTATAGTGACTTGTAAAAAATCTCATGTGTCTGCTTTAAAACAATAGTGGTAATTTTGTATTCTTACCCATTTCTGCTTGTCCTGACCCAGTGTACTCAAACTTGAGTAGAACAAAGTAACTTTAAACAATTTCTGGAATAAGAAGGACTATCTATTTTTTTTAACCCCAAAGCGTACATAATAGCAAGTCACCAAACTGGTTTTAAAGGTTGACTCTGGCATGTATCAGTAGTATGATCTTGGACAAATCATCAAATCATTTAATTTTTCTAAGCCCCAGTTTCATTGTTTGTAAAACTGAGGTGATAATACCTATCTTATAAGACTGTTGTGAGGATTAAATGAGAAAATGTATATAGAGTGGTTAGACCAGACATTGTACATCGAAAACATACAAAAAAATGGAAACTGCTTTTATTTTACAATTATTGTAATCTTTGTCATTGTCATACCACAATAATTTTTACAGCCTATCTTTTGGAGGCTGCTTCTGAGGTTTTAATAGACATCAAAAGTCTCTCTGCTGATTTCCTCAGCTGCTACTCCAATTTTAAAATATCCCTTTTCTGTACTATGTGAGAACTCAGAAAGAAGGCAGCTTTCTATAAGCCAGAAAGAGGGCTCTCACCAGGATCCCAGTCTGCCAGCACCTTGGTCATGTACTTCATAGGCTCCAGAACTTTAAGAAATAGACGCCTGTTAGTTAAGCCAAAAATAAAAACTGAAAAAGGGAATCAGATATACTTTTGTTTTAGCACCTCTCTCTTTGGTTTGACACATCTCACCTTGTCTTTAGGTTAGCTCTGTTCACTTAAAGGCCTGTTTCCTTTTCAGCTGAAGGTGGAGTCATCTATTGTGTCTTTGTACTAATTGCATATTATTTCTCAACACCAGCCTTATATAGGGGCCTTTTGGTAAAATGTGTACTTTTTTCAGTTAAGGTGTTTATTAGATATTTTCTAGAACTAACCAAAAATGGATTTTTATGAAAAATAGACACTTAAAGAGTGATCTGTATTTGAAAAGAGATACGAATATTTTTTATAGTGCTGGCTATTGTGAAACAGTATTTCGTTGCTGAAGTAATTTCTTTTGAAACCAGAATAAATATTATCAATGTCACTAACAAGGGACTACTGCACTCCTTCGACCTCCCGAAGGCAGTTTGCCTTGAATTCTCGCCAAAAAACACTGTCCTGGCAACGTGGCAGCCTTACACTAGTAAGTATTTTCCAATTACAAAAATATTCTAATAGGCCCAATTCAGTTCAGGGAAAAAAGAAAGTTTATAAGCTTATAAGAAAGTAATTAATCTTTATGAAAGTAAATAGTGTGTGAATATTCTTCATCAACAATGAATCTTGTATTCCTCAAATATAATGTACTTTAAGTAATTTCAAGGTATAGTAAGTTAGTGAAAAGATCCATCATGAGATAAGAGCAAAAGAAAAAGCCAGGGGAAAATTTAGAAAGTAAATAACCACTGGATAGAGAAGATCTCAAAACTTAAGAAGAAGAGTAACCTTTAAAATGAAAAACATTTTAAAAAATCATTATAAGTGAAAGAGGAAGTACAGTGGAAATGTGTATGGTATGACAAAGCATAGGACATGATATGCCATTGTCTAAACTATTGGAGATATTGTAATAATGTTATGTGAACATTTTATGTAGCTGTGCTTCATAGATGAGTAATAAAATAAGGGGAGTTGGAGTTTATTTTAAGAAACATGTTCTATATTCATATATATATTGTTTAAGAATTCAATGAGATGATGAAAACAAAATACCTCACACAGTGTCTGGCAGATGAGTACTCAAAGTTCTCTACTAAAGAAAAGGAAACATGTTCTAATTATGTGGTTATTGTTAGGTAAAATATGATCATAGTTCTGTGTTGGATTGTATACCTCCTGGGTTTGTTCTTCCGAGAGGCATGAACTCTAATGAATCTTCTTTTTCCAAGTAGATAAAAGGGAAATTGAGAATCATGAGTGATTTTATATAACTGTGTGTGTGTGTGACTTACAGATACCAGTTTTCATAAGATAATTTAATCCAGCAAACCATGTAAACCTTAATAAACAAGAAATCTCTTAAGTATTCTTAAAATTCATAGTAATGAACTCATTTCAGAAATGCCAAACTTTTGCTCAAACAGCTGGCATATTGTTATGGCTTTAGGAATGGATGAGTAAATCCCCAATTAAAGATAGTGGGAAAAGTTGATTTAAAGCAACTCTCTTGCTTGATCTGTATAGTCTTGTTCAAATTGTTTCTAAAAGTGACATCTTTTTTACTTGTTAGGAGACAATTACTATAAAAAATTTCATTTTTATTGCAGCTTCTAAAGATGGCACAGCTGGGATTCCCAACCTACAACTTTATGATATGAAAACTGGGACATGTTTGAAGTCTTTCATCCAGAAAAAGATGCAAAATTGGTAAACAAATGTTTTAGAATACTTATTATTTACAAAATATTTTAAATATATTCATTGTATAATATTTGTTTCTTTGATATTGGCTTAGAAAATAACTTGTCAGACCAAAATCTAGATCTTTAAAGATTTTGTATGTGGGAATGTAATAAAAACTTGATCTTTCTTTTGTCTAGTATTTTTTCTGTTATATGTGCTGACTAAAACTATTAGTAACTGACTTAACATCATATTATAAGTATTTTTACTTAAATAGTAAGCAATATCACAAACTTTAACATAAGTTTACATGTGATGTTACATTCTGTTTAAAATTTTTTAATATTCTTTCTTTTCACTATAGGTGTCCATCCTGGTCAGAAGATGAAACTATTTGTGCCCGAAATGTTAACAATGAAGTTCATTTCTTCGAAAATAACAATTTCAGTATGGAAAGATTTATCAAATAATTTTATTATTTACTATAAATGTATATAGTTTTTATTGCCTTATATGGTATCATAGAGTTCTCTAAAATACTGTTAATATAGTAATATTAATAGGTTGCTATATACTTATATACATAAACATAAAAGATATATTAATAATTACTGTTATATTCATTTGAATAACTTATAAATGCTAGTGAAATTTTATTACAAATTTTCTTTTATAACAACTTTTTATTACCTAAATTTCTATTAAACTAAGACATTTAAATGTCTCTTTCTGAATTTATTTGCTATTGAAATTCTGTGATGCAAATGTTTTATTGTGTAGAATTTCAAATACAAAATTAGATGCCTAGTCCCAGTAACCATCGACCCATTTCCAGTCCTATCTCACCCGTGCATCTGCCCATCCTCCGTCTCTTAACTCTGCTACAGCAAATCCTGGATCATATCATTTTACCAGTAAATATCTCAGTATGTATCTCAGAAGATTAGGACTCTTAAATTTTTTTTAACTTAGCCAAAAGACCATTATCCCATATTATAAAATATCTGTCCAGTCTTAAATTTCTAATAATCGCAAATGTGGCAATTATTTTAAAACTCAAAATCCAAATAAGATTTCTCACATTGCAATTGATTGATATATCTTTTAAGTTTCTTTTAAGCTACAGGTTCCCTCTCCATCTCCTTTTTCCCTTTTGCAGTTTATTACTTAAAACAAGATTACTTGTCTTATATATTTTTCATTGTTTGAATTGTATCCCATCCTGTAATTTAACTTGTTCATCTGTTTCCTATAAGTAACTAATTTGGATCTAGAGTTGGTCAACTTCAGCATCTTCTTATCTGGGAGAGATGGGTCTAAGACTACATCATAAGGCAGTATTGAATTCTTTTATCAAGAAGCGCATACTGTCTTACTGTCTTTGATTTTGTAGGGTTAGCTGATACTGACGTTCAGTGCCTAGGTCCATTATTTCATGAGTGGTTGCAAATTGGTGATATTCTGATTACCCTCCTCTCCTCTCGTTTATTGGCTGTACTGCTTCTATAAAGATATTGCTCATCTATCTGGGTACCTAGTAGTACCATATATAGAGGAAAATCAGGATAAATATTTTTTCCTTTTATCACTTGAAATGAGTTCTTTCTCTAGTAATCTTTTTTTAAAAAATATATATGTCTTTATTGATTTCAGAGAGAGGAAGGGAAAGAGAGAGAGATAGAAACATCAGTAATGAGAGAGTCATTGATTGGTTGCCTCCTGCACGCCCCCCACTGTGGATCAAGCCCGAAACCCAGGCATGTGTCCTGACCAGGAACTGAACCTTGATCTCTTGGATCATAGGTCAGTGCTCAACTGCTGAGCCATGCTGGCCAGGCTCTAGCGATTTTCGTTGCAACCAGTTAGTACCCCCCCATCTTTATCAACCATAAATCTAAATATCTATGATGTGTTTCAATCCATTGCAATTACTATTCTTATTGGTGCTCAAATTACCCCACCATTACTCAATTAGTCTTTAATGACTTTTTGCTATATGGTAAGACAAGCTGTTCTAAGACTGTCTTGTATATTATTTCCTGTCATATACCTAGGATCAGTCAATTCTTGGAGCCACGGATTCCTTTTAGTGGAAAATGGTACTTAGAGACCACAATCTGGATGAGGGGTTCTTATTGCTACTGTGTTGATCATTGTTTCTAGGCCGTTCTCTTTCTTTTTTTAATATCCTACATCTGTATTGCCTTTTGCCAACACCAGGAATCCTGGTTCTCTGGGATTTCATCTGCTTTGTTTCACATTAACCACATAGTATTCTTAGAATAGCAACACCAACAGTAATACCAATAACATGATTACTGAAAATAATTTAAAGTTTTGCAGTTTCTTTTGTCCTTAGAGTATACCATTAGTGATTATACACCTTTGAGTATATTAAAATAGAATAGGAATTGGTAACTCCATTCACATATACCAAAGGTGGCATGCAGGCTGATTTTGAGCACCATTCATATAATCGTTATAACTATATTTCATTTTCTTGTTTTTGAGGCTCATTCCAGCCCCCACTGATTTGGGGTTTGCTTGCTGGCTTATCTTGCTTGCCATTTTGTGAGCACGCCAAAAGAAGGGGGTGTAGTTTGGCAGTTTAGTGTACTCCTTTTGATGAATAGCTATTGATCTCTGAGTTTGAACAAAGGAAGAGTAACAGCTCTTGATCCTGTTAACTAGTGAAGCAGTATTGTTTATAACATGGGTTCTGACTGCCTGGCACAGAGTTAGTACTCAGTAAATGTCAGCCATTGTTACTCTTGTTGTGAGCATTATTGTCATGTAATTGGTTACAGAATATCTGTATCCACATTTTATATTAGCAGGCTAAAGTTATCTTTCCCACCTAATGGGCTCTAAAACAACTTTATTTCAGAGGTTGAAGAGAACTAACATTTATTGAATACCTACTATGTGCTCTTAAAAATCAGCCACTGAGAATTAGGTGTATAATCTCATTACTTGCCCAAGCTCACAGCTAATAAGTGACTGAGTAGGAATTTAAGTTTAGGTCTTTCTGCTCCCACCCCATTGCTTTTTCCGCTATGTTGCTCTGCCTCATCTACATGAGACGACAATGAGCAGTATTAGTGTATAGTTATACTAACCTTTTAAAATGCATTCAGAACTTAACATCACTATTAGCATCTCTCATCAATCTTAACACCATTTCCTTTTTTTCTTCTTAGATACAATTGCAAATAAGTTGCATTTGCAAAAAATTAATGATTTTGTGTTATCGCCTGGACCTCAACCATACAAGGTAATGGCTATGTTTTTGTTTGTTCATGTGGGATATTATAAGATTAACCTTTTTCTTAGTTTTTAGCCCATCTTAGTTTATATGCTTCAAAAAGTTAAATGATCCATGTCTGTGTATCTTAGGTGGCTGTTTATGTTCCAGGAAGTAAGGGTGCACCTTCATTTGTTCGATTATACCAGTACCCCAACTTTGATGGACCTCATGCAGCTTTAGCCAATAAAAGTTTCTTTAAGGCGGATAAGGTTACAATGCTATGGAATAAAAAAGGTATGATAAATATGTTTTCTCTCATTTTCTTTATCAAGTATTTATTTAGACTTTATTCCTATGTGTATAGAAGAAAAGTCTCAATGCTTATTTAATGAAAATTTACATGGCTGTTACTTGTTTAATATATTTTTTATCGCCATTAGGTTAATTTCTGTTTTAAATCTAATTAAAGTTTTTACTGTTATAGCTACTGCTGTGCTGGTAATAGCTAGTACAGAAGTTGACAAGACCGGAGCTTCCTACTACGGGGAACAAACACTGCACTACATTGCAACAAACGGAGAAAGTGCTGTGGTGCAATTACGTGAGTATTTCAGCTGTCTTCCTTTGATAAAAACAAGGACTTTAAAAAAGATGATATAATCTAAATTGTCGCTCAGATGATAAGACAAGTATTTTATAACCTTTAAGATAAAGTTCCTCTTGATTAAGAAACTTAAAATCATCTCCAGATGTACCTGATTTTGACAAAACCCAGTTAGTTGATTTAGTTATGCTAGTGCTTTAGTAGGAAGCTTGCTGAGTGAAGCATTTCAGTTGCTGTAGCTCTTTTGGGACTTATTGAACTTACTAGGACAGTAAATTGATTTAGTGAGTTTAGCACTATCTTCAGAACTGAAGAATGGTAGCACTTTATCTTTTGTTTTGTTGAGCTAAATTAACTGTAGAATAATACAGTTTTAAAATGCTCACAACTCCCTAATTTTTTCATGTTGAATTGAACATGTAAAGAAAACTATTCTTGTGAAAAACTGTATAAACTATTGAAGTGAGAAACAAAACAAGGGTTACTCCCCGTTACACTCTTAGTTACCGTTCTGAAAGATGTATTCAGTGTAACTGATCAAAAGATCAAGTATGCAGCTTTAAAAGGAAGAAACAGAGTCATCTCTGCTCATAGATGAAGTCACAGTACAAACAACAGCCACTTAAACATAATAGAAGGAAAGATTTCACATATAGCAACAAAATACAAGAAATAGTATATGTCTGATGGTCAGTTTCTCTCCAAAATGATCTAAAAATGAAATTTAAATGCCAGTAGATTTAACTAGGTAAGCTGATTCTAAAGTTGATATTGAAAAATAAACACGCAAGAATGTTTTGAAAACTGCAAAAGAAGAATAGGGCAGGGGGGATTCTTACATTACTAGATATGAAAATGTAAAGCAGTCATAATTAAGACACTTTGGTTCTGGCTGGTAGGTAGACAGATAAATCAGTGAAATAGAACCGAACCCAGGAAGACATCCACACTTCTATAGCTGCTGCTGTGTAATAAAGTCAGCATTTGAACCAATGGTGGAAAATACTGGTTTTTTAGTATGTGGTAGGGGACAACTGTCTAGCTATTTGGAACAAAATGTTAATAATGCTGCCTCTTCACCAAAGTAAAATCCAGTTGGACCAAAAAATTATACCTAAAACTACAGAACTAGAAGCAGATATTTGAGGTTTTTTTCCTAATCTTAAAATGGAAAAAGACTTTCTAAAGGCAGAAGTCATGAGGGAAAAGGGATAAATTTAAATATATAAAACTTATAGATGTCTACATTAGGGAAAGAAAAGAGTTCATAAATTAAGCAAAACAAAAATTGGGGAGAAAGTTTTTTTAGACAGGCAAGGAATGAGTGTAAGAAAAAGTGAGTTTTGTTAATATATCAAGTAAAGCAATAGACAGTAAAACATGGTCTACAGAAAAAGAAATGAAATTATATATAAATATATTTAAAAAGTGCTTAGTTTGTAATAAAAGAAATAGAAAGGAAAACACGATACAGTTTTCACCTTAGTAGGTTGGCAAAGGTAAAAATATGAAACCACGCAGCATGAGTGAGAGTGAGGGGGAACTCTGTATTGTCAAATGTTATTGAGAGTGTAAATTGGTACAACTTCCTTGAAGGACATTTTGGTGGTATGTCATCCACTTAACTGTATTTGCCTTTTGACCAGGCAATTGCACTTCTACAGATGTGTTTGTGAACGCTCAGAGGGTTTGTAATGGAGCACAATGCTGCTGAAAAAGATGAGGCAGATCATAATGCACTTCTGTGGGAAAAATCTCCAAAATAGAATAGTGAAATGAAACAACAGAGGTTTAGAACTTTGGGGATTTAGGGATGTGTTTAAGAGAGAGAGGCTTAACTGCAACAAAAATATTCTGAAAGCACATTCAAGAAACATAACCAGAGATGCCCTGGCAGGTGTTGTGCGGTCAGTGGTTAGAGCATCGGCCCTCGCACAGATTTCCTGTCAAAGGCATGTACCTGGGTTGCAGGTTCAATTTCAAGCTGCAGTTGGCATGCATGTGGGAGGCAACCAATTGATGTCTCTCTCCCCCTCCCTCCCTCCCTCCCACTCTCTTTAAAAATCAAGGGAAAAAATATCCTCAGGGGAGGATTAACAACAAAAAAGAAAAGAAATATATCAGAGGGTTGCCTTTGTGTAGAGGGATTTATTTTTGTGGCATGTCTATTTATATAGTTTATATTTTTATTGCTATGTGCATATACTACTACCTAGTTCAATAAAAACTAGTTGTTAATAACTAGTAGTAATAACCTGTGCTAGTTATTATTTATTACCAAAATGTAAAAGAAATTAAGATTTAGTAGGGATTCTTGAATAAATTTATGGTTATACAATAATTTTTGTAGTATATCATGTAAAAGTTATTTTAATTTTAACATATCATGAAGTTTGGGGTTTTTTTTATTTACTGTTTGACATGTTTGAGTAGTATGATTATAATTTGTGCTAATAAATATTCATATAATTCTTTATTGCTAATTTGGGTTTTGTATTATTTTTCTAGCAAAAAATGGCCCCATTTATGATGTAGTTTGGAATTCTAGTTCCACTGAGTTTTGTGCTGTTTATGGTTTTATGCCTGCCAAAGCGACAGTTTTCAACTTGAAATGTGATCCTGTGTTTGACTTTGGAACTGGTCCTCGTAACGCAGCGTACTATAGCCCTCATGGACATATATTAGTCCTGGCTGGATTTGGAAATCTGAGGGGACAAATGGAAGTGTGGGATGTTAAAAACTACAAACTTATTTCTAAACCAGTGGCCTCTGATTCTACATATTTTGCTTGGTGCCCAGATGGTGAGCATATTTTAACAGCCACGTGTGCTCCCAGGTTACGTGTTAATAATGGGTACAAAATTTGGCATTACACTGGCTCCGTCTTGCACAAGCATGATGTGCCGTCAAATGGGGAATTATGGCAGGTGTCTTGGCAGCCATTTTTAGATGGAATATTTCCAGCAAAAACAATAACTTACCAAGCAGTTCCAAGTGATGTGCCCAGTGAAGAACCTAAAACTGCAACAGCTTATAGACCCCCAGCTTTAAGAAATAAACCAACCACCAATTCCAAACTGGTAAGTCAAGTTTTACTACATTGGTGGAAAAAGGTTTTTCAGGGTGTGGAGTTGTTTCTCAGGCATGTATTGTTTCCATAAGAGCTTTTAGGCCCAGTTTGCCAAAATGTTTGATTTTTCAAGGCAAAACTAGTCTGGATATTCATGTAAAATTTCTCAGTTTCTGAAATACTGTTGCTCAAACAAAACATTTGTTGTTGTTAGGCCATCAGTTCCCACCTTTGCTGTAAAGTTATGACCAGAGTATTGGTTAGATTCTTATCTGCTTTAAAACGTTAGCATTTCAGAGCTCAGGAGAAAGCATTTATGAAAGACTCCTAAGTTTCTGTGGTGATGTTAAGGAATAAAGTTGCTCTGTAAATCTTTCTGTTGTTTATTAGAAAGGTGACAATACAGTCGGCATAAGCTGGAACTGTTCCAAGTAAACGGAGATATACAGTTACTTAATTCCTAGGCACTCAGGGAAGTAAATACTTTAAGTATTCCTATGCCTTCCTTGTGCCACTCCTCACCCTCTCAAAAACAAAAGAGCAGCCGTCCTTCTCCTAAAATAAAGCAGTGGTCTGTAACTTCTTCAAATGTTCTGTTGAAACATTTTTGTTGTATTATGTTATTTAGTAAATGTATATAAAAACTTATTTAACCAATTAAGCCCTATTTATGATATTTTTATTAGCTTAAAAAAGAAAGTATATTGTAGTCTTTGGATTTGTCCCATGTATATTGAAATTTTTCTTACCTAAGGTAAGAACAGGAATAACCTCAATGTAAGATAGCACAAGAGGAAGAAATTCTGAAGTGGTGTATATTTTTATTCTCTGAGCCATAAAACTAGTTTGTTTTGGTGGAGGAAGGTAGAGAAATTAATGTAGAAAGATTGTACTTTGAAAACGGTGGTAAAACTAGGTAAGAACTTCTTAAAACCAAGATTTTTAAACATTTAAGATTTTCACTAAGTTTTTCCTTTTGTATGTGACATGGTATTTATGTGATCCTAACAATCATTTCAGTCAAAGTAACCACTAAGGAGAAATTTTTGTTTGTATCTAATTACAGAAATTAGGTAAATGACAAAGAAAATACTGTCAAGAAATTACTAGAAACAAAGATCTTCTAGTTGATAGCTTCACAAAGGAAGGAGGTTACATAACAGAAAGAACTAAAAAAGTGTTGGGGTTTTTCCCCTTGAAGAAAAAAAATTACTTTTTTTATAAATAAACATTTATATAGAAATTATACTTAAGGAAATATTTATTGGCTTTCAAAAAAATCACTATGGCCCGGCCGGGCGTGGCTCAGCAGTTGAGTGTCGACCTAGGATCCAGGCGATCGGGGTTCGATTCCTGGTCAGGGCACATGCCCGGGTTGCGGGCTCAATCAATGACCCTCTCATCATTGATGTTTCTATCTCTCTCTCTCTCCCTCTCCTTTCCTCTCTCTGAAATCAATAAAGATATATTAAAAAAAAAAAAAAAATCACTATGTGTTCATCAAAACAGTCACATAGTAATTGATATAACTCAAGAAAAACTTTATTTTGTTTATTATTATTATTTTTAATCCTCACCCAAGGACATGCTTAGAGAGAAGAAGCAGGGAGAGGGGGGAAACATCAGTGTGAGAGAGAAACATTGATCAGTTGCCTTCTGTACGTGCCCTGAGTGGGGATCAAACCTGCAACCTGGGTAAGTGCCGTGAGCGAGAATCGAACCTGCAACCTTTCAACCAACTGAGCCACTCTGGCTGGGCGAAGAAACAAATTTTATTAGTAAGAATGAGATTATGTACAATGGGCACATACTACTAAAGCCAGAAAAGCCCATGATGTATAGGAGCTGTGTGGATTTTTGTTTATTTTATCTTAAATGAAAGTCTGTCAGTGGCTACGTGGTGCTCATGGTGTGGGAGAGATTTGTAACTCTCTTATTGTGTCATTTTTAATTGCTTTGTCATTTTTTGAAGTTCTTATGAGTAGAAACTTTCTGCCAAAGCAAGGTACTATAGAAGAGCCCACTACTAAAAGGATTTTGATGTATAAAACAAATGTTCAGCACATTTTAGTATATCTTAACTCACATCGCACTCAGAGTGGAGACAAAAAAAGAGGTGACAGAGACTTTGTCCTCCAGGTTTCTCTGTTCTACCAATGTGGGTTTTTATATACAGGGTGGGGCAAAAGTAGGTTTACAGTTTATATGGAAAATAACACAATAAATAATAATAATAATACAGGAATAAACTCTGTTTCGAGTACTCACAACTGTAAACCTGCCTTACCCCACCCCGTGTTCAGTTGCTTCACGTAGGATGTGTATGCATGCAGAACTTCGGTGCTCTGAGATAGTTAATGCAAATACTAAGATAAAGTCAGGACAGTTTCCTACTCACTCCCCTGTCTCTCGAGTGTTTGAGGCCTGCTCGTTTCCTCAGAACACTTACAAGTGGAACACAGATCTGAGATCTAGCACTCAAGAAACTTCATGAAGATCTGGTCCTTTTGATGTGCTAAGTATGATAGAGTCTAAGAGACAGTTAACACTAAGATAATAGCAGTGTAGAGAGAATTAAGTAGTAGACACATTTTTTTGGTTGGGGTGAGAACATTTCCGTTCTCCTCTCCTCAAATTTCGATTATACAATACCGTGTTATTTACTATAGTCCCATGTTCTACATTAGATGATCCTTGGTCCTATACTTTCCTCACCCTCTTTCTGTTGTGGAATGTAGTTGATAGGTGGTTATATAAATATATAGTGATGGAAATGATTGTCTGTTTTCATTGTATAATCTGACAAGTTACTTAGTTTTTCATAGGCCAAAAAACTGACAGACTTTCATTTAAGACAAAACAAACAAAAATCCACACAGCTCCTGGATTTAAAATTATGCAGTTACTTATTCCTTCCTATTGGATCTATTTTCTTGACGTCTGTTTTAGTTTTTCTATTTGCTTTTATTTTTAATCTTCTAATCTCTGTAAAGATCTAAAAGATAATTCTTAATGCTAAGAAAAAAAATGAGGAAACGGTTTCTGTTGGCAGTAGTGAGATCCAAAAAGATTTCAGAAGAAACTATTGTTGGTACCTAATTTACTTTTATAAGAATCATGTGTCATTTTTTAGTAGTACTAAAAAAAATTCCAGCCCTTGCTGGGTGCACAGTGGGTTGAGCATCATTCCATACACCAAAAGTCAGTGGATTTGATTCCTGATCAGGGTACGCACCCAGGTTTCAGGTTCAGTCTCTGGTTGGGGCACATGTGAGAGGCAACCAATCAATGTTTCTCTCTCACATTGATGTTTCTCTGTCTCTCTCTTTTCCTCCCTTCTTCTCTCTAAAAATTAATTTTTTTAAAAAAATTAAAATAAATAAATTCCATTGCTTACACAAAATTAAAGTGAATTTTGCCGTGTCTTATGTAAGATGTATCTGTCAACTAATAGGAAGGCCCTCATTAAATCCACCCTGACAGTTGGAGCGCGCCTACTGCTGATCAGAGTTAGAAATATTCTTTGCTGGTGACTTTAAATTTGATGAAATAAGTTTATCCCATACTAGCAAAATTTGTGGTATATATATATATATATATATTTAAACATAGACTCTATTTCAAAATCATTCATTTTACATTTTCCGTAGCACGAGGAGGAACCACCTCAGAATATGAAACCACAACCAGGAAATGATAAGCCATTATCAAAAACAGCCCTTAAAAATCAAAGGAAACATGAAGCTAAGAAAGCTGCAAAGCAGGTACGCGGGGTACTGATGTCTTCAAAACAAAATCTGCTAAATTAGCTTCAAGCCTTCAAGTTTCGTTGTACTAAAGTCTTAACTGTTACGTTGTAAAATGAAGTTGGAGTTAGACTTCATCAGAATGTCTTTCTTTTGTGTTTGACTCTGAATTTTTAAGTCTTCTCATGTATATAATAGGAGATGAAGGAAACCGGATCTGACCTTAAAACTTGAAACCCTGATGGGATTATGTAGTATGTTGCTTGCTAGACCTCTGCAGTTAAGCCTTTGTGAAGTTAGGTATAGTTTGCTTTCTTGAAAATGTGTTTGTTAAGAGAGACCAAAAAGCGCATGACTATAAAGCCATTTTGTTACTCAGTATTTCATTACTATAGGAAACTATTCAGTTGGGAATCTAAATACCAGAACTACCCAAACAAATGGAATTGTTCTAAAACAGTTTTTTATATGATTTTGTAGTTGAAAAACCACACCAGTGTAACAATTGACAAATTGCAGTCTTGTATGGCTTATCGTGAAACCTGCTGGGCTGGGACTCTGGTTAGTGAAGTCATGGTAACTACATATTTGAGATTCAAACAATGTGGTTTTGCTGGTAATACTTGAATTTTTTTGACAATTCTAGGTTGCTATGGGTTTTGGAGGCAATTAACTGTTTTAAGCTGTAGAATTGCATTATACAACATTCTGCTAAAATCCTGGCTTTAACAAATCAGTGTACTCTTTTGTTGTTAGTAGATTTCATCCAGAAATATCTTTCAATAGCTCAGGTTCAAGTCATTCTGAGCAAAATAATCTACTCCATGTGTTAGACTTGTGTAAAAGCAGGACTGTCCTTTCATCATTATGGGTAGAGACACCTCTGCTGGCCCTGAATGTTACAAGTCAGTAGTATCCTTATAACTACTAGTAGGTAACATTCCTTCTTTCTTTTTTTCTAGCTAGTATAATTGACAAATAAAATTTTTAAGTGTGCAGTGGGGTGATTTGATATACATATACATGGTGAAAGGATTCCCACAATCAAGTTAATTACACATCCATCAACTCACACATTTACCTTTTTGGGGAGGTGAGAACATTAAGTTCTACTCTTTCAGCAAATTTTAATGATATAGTACAGTGCTATCAGCTGTAGTCACCACGTTCTACGTTAGCTCCTCAGACACTATCTTCTAACTGAAAGTTGTATCAACGCCTTTATCAATCTCTACACTCTCCCGCCCCCAGCCCCTTGCAACCACCGTACTACTCTCTGTTTCTGAGTTTAACTGATTTTAGACTCCACATACAAAGTGATACCATGCAGTATTTTATCTTTCTCTGTCTGGCTTATTTCATTTAGCATAATGCCCCCAGTACACTCATGTTGATGCAAATGACAGGATTTTCATTTTTAAAAAATATTTATATATCACTTACCTTGTTTTTCATACCTTGGCTATTGTGCATAATGCTACAGTGAACGTGGGAGTACAGATATCCTTTTGAGATAATGATTTTGTTTCCTCTGTTATGTAGATATATACCCAAAAGTGGGATTGCTGAGTCATATGGTACCTCTGTTTTTAATTTCTTGAGGAACGTCCATACTGTTTTCCATAGCAGCTGTGCAAGATTCTTTCTAATAGAGACTTAAAGACCTTCTGAAACCAACTCACCTTAGAATCTATTTTATAAATATTTCTTCCTTTTATCAGATATTTTATCAGATATCTGATAAAATTTGTGTCGGGGATCATGGAATCAGTGTCTCTTATTTATAAAAATCAGTATTAAAATATTTGGACTTTCTTAAAGAAAGCCCTTGTGGCTTTTTTAAAAAAAGCATTCAGTGCCATTCATGTAAAACATACCCTCCCCACACCATACAACTATGTAGTCACCCACATGTGTTACATACCAAAGATAATACCATTAATCCATCATTTATGGAGTTGATCTTTGCGTGTTTTCCCAGTGATGGCAAACGCTGGGGGCATAAGTTTTCTACTTGCAAGATAATCCTTTTCAGTATGCTTTTTTTTTTTTTCTTTTCTGTTTTAATTTATCTTTATTGTTGAAACAGTTTGCATTTTTGAGACAACTGGCTAGAGTTAGTAAAAGTTATGACTGTGTTATAGAACAAAGTAAATGGTCCATGACAGTATCACCTTGACCACACTTTCTCAGCCCTGGCTCCAAATTAAGCAACCAAAGATAAAGGAGTCAGATGTATATAATCTAACCAAATACTTTTATAACTGGTGATGGTTTATAAGCTTATGAACTGTACCAAAAAGAATTGAAACTAAAAATTTAGTTTTATTGTATACATACCCTTTCCAGAGAATGACCAGAATTTAAATATAATAATGCAGACATTTTAACTTATTGTTGGTATTTAAAATATAGAAAATTAAATTTCATATTTCCCTTAACTTTAATAGTTGTTTTACATTTATAACATTAACCTTCCTCCTTAGTAGAAAAATATTCTCAACTTATTACAAACAACTGAATTTTAAATATTTTAATCTGATATCAGAAGTGAACTTTGTTAGCAAAGTATCTCTCTTCTCCTTTATCCCTCTTCTCCTTAGGAGTAGAAACGAAATTGTTTCTTTCTGAATACTCTGTTAAAATGCTCAGGAATGTGTTTCCCCAAAGAAGATACGGAGTTAATGTTTTTTCATTGGAGTATACAAAAGAGTGCAACTAACGTGACTGAAAACGTGATTTTGTACTCTCTAAACTCTCGGGCACACATTTTTCAATTGGAAATCTAGGAGTGACACCCATTCCGTGTCCCCCTGGGATGCTTTGGGAATTCACAGTATTCTGCCCCGAACTCTGAGTAAGAGGTTTTGGATTCTTGGGGGTCAGTGTATTCCACCGGGAACTCTATGAAGGAGCAGAAGCCCTACCTTGAGGGCAGTAAAGACTTAAATAACTTTGTTCCCCTTTGTCAAAATATATGTCTTGTCTTAAATACAGAAGGAATATCACTCCTTTTCCCTTCATTTATTTAGCGTGTGCAGTAAAGCACGTGTTATGCTGGGGGCACAAGTAGAAGAGTAAGCAAGGAAACCTCAGGTGCAGTCTGATGGGGGATAGTGCACAGGGTGTTCAGTGGGGATACATTCCACATGTGCAACTAATCCGGTCTCTCGGGAGATGGAGAAATTCGGGGGAGGCCTAAAGGATAAGTAGAATCAGTCAGGTCCCCTGAAAGTATTCTAGGCACAAGGAACAGTCAACAAGAGTAGTGAACACAAAGGCTAAGAAACAAGAGTTTATAGCACTTTAGGGGAAATAAATGTGCTTCAGAATCAGTGGTTCCTTGGTGAGAAGGGATGAGGCTCGAAGGGTCATCAGAGGCTGATCATGTTGGGACTGAGCTAGACTACAGATGCTTGGGGTGCCCGTGTCGGGGCAACGGCACAGCATCTCTGGGCCCTGTCCCTCCTCCTGGGCCTGTGGCCCCCTGCACTGGGCTTCTTCCTGCAGTGAGACAGAGCTGAGCCACCTGGTCGTGGGTGAGGCAGTGTGGCAGCCTCTTCAGGGGCATCTCTGGCCTCCGCACCCTTCCATCAAATCTGCCACTATGCCTTGTGTCCTATGTACGAGTCTCCAAAATGCTTTTCTTGTGACTCTGCAAGAACCCATTTCCAGACTGGTCCAGCAGACCTGCCTTGGTCCCATCCATGTTCAGCAACAGAATGGTGCCCAACACAGGGAAAAAGTTCTCCATGGCACTTTGTTAGAGAGTTCAGATCAGCTCATCTGATCTGATGATAGATAAATCTCCGTAGGACTTGTCCTGTAGCATCATTCATCACATGTACTTGATCGTGTGTACTATCATTTTGGAGGATATCACAAGAGTGAAATTTCAAATACCTTGATTAGAAAGGCCCCCTCACATTGCCAAAACATTCATATAATGGCACCTCCCAAAATATCCAGAAATTTTGAATGCTTATTGGCTGATACAGAAACCTCCTAGATTTCTCTGCTACGGTCATTTCATTTCTTTTCATTTGTTCTTTTATATTCTTTTTTTTTTTTTTAAACATATCTTTATTGATTTCAGAGAGAGAGAGAGAAAGATAGAAACATCAATGATGAGAGAGAGTCATTGATCGGCTGCCTCCTGCACGCCCCCGACTGGGGATCGAGTCTGAAACCTGGGCATGTGCCCTGACCAAGAATCGAACCCTGAACACCTGGATCCTAGGTCAACGCTCAACCACTGAGCCAACCCTGGCCGGGCCTTTTGTTATATTCTAACATATTTTTTAATTCTTTGTTATGATACTTTAAATTGTAGATCTAGCAAAGTGTTCCCTATGACAAATATTATAGTAAAAACCTTTTGGGTATCGTTATACTATGATACCTTTTTAAGCTGCATTATATTTATCATGGGACAATGTCGCATACTTTGTGAGACCTTCAGTTCAGACCCTCTCTTTATATAAAATGTAGCATAAAAGATAAAATCACATTTTGGTTTCTGCATTTTATATACCAAGGCTGTTTTGGTTGAAATACTTTAATGTTTTTATTTTAGAAAATTGAATTTTGAAAATATTTCTTGCAGGAAGCAAGAAATGACAAGAGTCTGGATTTGGTACCTATACCTGCCCCACAGAGCTCCGCACGAAATACTGTCTCTCAGCCAACTTCTGGAGACCCTGAGGTAGACAAAAAAATCAAGAACCTAAAGAAGGTGAGAGAATTAAATGCAAATCAGATGTGTTTATTGAAAGAAATGCACGACAATTCTATTAAGAATTATTTAAACACCTAAAGATAGGCATCTAAGAAGTTTATAGCAATTCTCATTGTTGCTTTCTCACTATGAAATACTGTAACAGGGATGATTTAAGTTCTATTCACAATCTTCTAATGCCTATTAGTCTTTTTATTACTGATTTTGGAGTAATAAGAAATAATGTACATTTGTACAGAAATGTGCTGAACACTTTTATACTTAGTATTTTGTCAGACACTTGTGAGACAGGTAGGAACAGACCTTTGCCCCGGTTTTAAAGATGAGGAAACAGAGAAGTTGATTAGCTCGTCAAATTGCAACCAGTTGTGGAAGTAAAATTCAGTTGCTAGAGCCCTTCCCAGGCCGCACTATTAAGTTTCTCTCAAAGCCAAAGATGTGCTCTGGCCAGTTTGGCTCAGTGGTTAGAGCTTCGGCCCGAGGACTGAAGAGTCCCCGGTTCCATTCCAGCCAAGGGCACGAACCTCGGGTGCAGGCTTGATCCCCGGCCCTGGTTGGGGTGTGTGCGGGAAGCAACCAGTGTACTGTCTCTTTCCCATCTCCCTCTCTCTCTCCCTTCCACTTTCTCTGAAAAGCAATGGAAAAAAATGTCCTCAGGTGAGGATTTAAAAAAAAAAAAAAAAAAGCCAAAGGTGTCATCCAGGTACAGTGAGGTGCTAAAATAAATGAAGTTGGTGATATATTTACATACATATATGTGTACATATATACACATACATAACATTAATTAAAAGCTTGGAAATATTTCACCAAGCCCTATATTATTATCCCCCCCCCCCAGAGCTGGAGCATATTTATTTAATTAATTAATTAATTTTAAACTTTGCAATTAAAGTTGACAGTCAATATTATGTTAGTTTCAGGTGTGCAGCATAGCAGTTAGGCATTTGTATAACTTATGAATTGACTCTATTCCCTATGCTGTACTTTACATCCCCCTATATTCTTAGCATATCTCATTCTATAGTTAATTTTTTTTTTTTTCCTTTTAAAATATATCTTTATTGATTTCAAGAGAGGAAAGGAGAGGGAGAGAGAGAGATAGAAACATCAGTGATGAGAGAGTCATTGATCGGCTGTTTAGCCCACAACCCGGGCATGTGCCCTGACCAGGGATCGAACCCCGATCGCCTGGATCCTAGGTCGACGCTCAACCGCTGAGCCATGCTCGGCCGGGCTATAGTTAATTTTTTAAAATAGTTTACCTTAGCATTTTAACAGCCCATTCTTTTCTTTTTTTAAAATATATCTTTATTGATTTCAGAGAGAGGAAGAGAGAGAGAAAGAGAAACATCAATGATGAGAGAGTCATTGATCGGCTGCCTCCTGCACGCCCCCAACTGGGAATCAAGCCCGCAACCTGAGCATGTGCCCTGATCAGGAATCGAACCGCGATCTGGATCCTAGATCAGTGCTCAACCGCTGAGCCATGCCTGGCTGGGTTTAATAAATCCCATTCTTAATACAAATGTAAAATAATTGATTCCCTTTGTTCAGGTTTCACATTCTATAACTGAGTTGTTAAGAGGGAAATTTGCATCTAAAATGCCTTGTTTTCCCCCCTCTTTACATTTGCAGAAACTGAAAGCGATTGAACAACTGAAAGAACAAGCAGCAACTGGAAAACAGCTAGAAAAAAATCAGGTCTTTTCTGCATTTTTAATTTGGGCTCATAGTCATGACTCTCCTTGCCCTTTGTGTTATAAGCACTTGTTTAATTGGGTAAAAGAGCACATAGATTTTAAAAACATCTTTTGGAAATTATGTCATATTTCTTAATGTTTTTACTCTTAAACGGAAGGATAGAGGGAGACATGATGTAGATCACGGTGAATGAGAAAGTCACTATTTCTAAGAGGTGTGTTAATGCTATTGCAGCTGAAAATAAAAGCATTTTTTATGTTAGACAAATAGAAGGTTCTTTTCTTTCCTGTATCTCAGGTTGCACTGCTCTGTTTCTGCCCTTCATCCTTTCCTCAGCACTTTTAAGCCCAGGTATAGAAGGGAAAGTTTACTGGACCTAAAGGAATGCAGTAAGACAGCTTCTGTACTTTGCCCGGATTCATACCAGATAACAATTAGAATGTTTCCAATCTGCACTTTTAAATCTGTGTTTACCAGTGGATCCGATAAACTGTCAGCAATATTCTGTCTAAATATTTTCTTCTTTGCTATTTTGGCTATAGAGCCAATAATTATTTCCTATTTAATAACTTTATTGTTTTAAACTTTTCTAGTTGGAGAAAATTCAGAAAGAGAAAGCCCTTCTCCAGGAGCTGGAAGATTTGGAATTGGGTATTTAAGGATTCAAAAAAAGCAAGTTGGTTACCAGAAATCAGTGGAAACTGGTGTAACGGAATGGTCATGTGCCCACATGTAATGTTCATCTCTAATTTTAACCGTTTTTCAGGATTCTGCATATATGTGAAATTATTTAATAATGCCTATTAAAATTGATTTTTGCAGCCTGCATCCTCTATCATGTTAACATAAGATATAAAAAAGAGACACATGAATTTTCTAGCTAAGCTTGACAGATTGAAAGACAAATGTCATTGTTTTTTAGGAGGAGACGGTATTTATCATTTAAATGAATAAAGACATTTTAAATTTAATCAATTTTGGCTTTGATATAAGTTTCTTACTCAAGAGGTCCTTTATTAACTTAGAAGGCAAGTTTGGGAAAATTGCCTTTGAATATATAATGTGGCTTTTTTTATCCTAAAATATTACTGTATTATCAAAACTTTAAATAAATCCTTAAAAATCAGGTTGTAGTAAATGTGTTAAATTGTTTATACTTTTGTATTATTTGAAGTAAAGTTTTTCTTAGTTCTAAAGTAAATATAGACTTTAAAAACAGAAAATAGTACAATATTTTATTTTGATATTTCAAATAATAAACCTAGTGATCTGAGGATGCGATAAATACTTTCCACATGTGACCTATGATTGTTTTGTTTGTATTTTTATATGATGAAAAAAAATGACAGTGATAATCCAAGACATTTGACTATCAAAAACAATTCATATTTGGTTTTGGAGCTTATTACAATTAATTATTTTCATCAGGTTTACATTTGAAATTATTTTTATTTCATCTACATTGATATAGGTTTTCATTTTCCAGAGCTAATATTTAAACTGATAGGTAAAGGAAAAGAATCCAGAAACACCTTGGGAGACACACATGAACAGATGACTGAGTTTACTGATGTCCCAAAGTTTCTATCAAGATTTGGTAAAGACCTAAAGCATTAAATTTGAGTGGTATTTTAAGCTTTGTGTGTGGAGTGTATGTGTGCATACATGTACATATAATTGCTTTCAACATTTACTAATTTATTTCTGATAATAGAAATTGATGCAGATTACTTTTACAATATATTACTTTAAAAAATATTTTTCTAATAAAAATGTTAAATAATGTGTTCTGAAACAGTGTAATGTTTTCTTGGCTTGGAAGCCTAGCAGTTGTTTTAATTAATTCCCATTTATAGCATAGTTTATAGTAAACTTATTAATCATTCATAAAATGTTATCTCAGAGGTAGTATTATTGAAACTTTCACTTTAGTCAGATGTATTTTAATTTCTCAGGAATCACTGTTCCTTCCAAAATGCTTAGACTCATTTTTTTAAAGATTTTTTTTTCTATAATGATTTAATCCATTTAATTCTTTGTAAAGAATTACCAAGCACACGTCAATATAAAAATCACTGAAGTGTTCTTTGACTACCATTTTCTTTGGTTTTTATTTTAAATATATTATACTCTGGGAGTAAGAGTTAGGTGATACACAAGAAAGAGAGTATGGCAATGACAGTCTGCTTGAAAAGAGATTTAAAGTACACTAGTCCTCTCTTATCTGAGGGGGGATACCTTCTGAGATCCCCAGAGGATGCCTGAAACTGCAGATAATACTGAACTCTATATATACTGTTTTTTCCTGTACATTCATACCTATGATAAAGTTTAATTTATAAACTAGGCACAGTAAGAGATTAACAACAATGATAATAAAATAGAACAGTTATAACAATATACTGTAATAAAGTTATGTGAATGTGGTCTCTCTGCCTCTGATAAGCAGTCTGATAACAGAGCCCTTCAGTGGCTAACGCATATACAGTGTTAGCGTATACGGCGTGGACACACTGACAGGGATGATTCACATCCCAGGCAGAATGGCGTGGGATTTCATCCTGCTACTCAGAATGGTGTGCAACTTAAAACTTGTAAATTGTTTATTTCTGGAATTTTCCATGTAATATTTTCAGAATACAGTTGACCACAGGTAACTGAAACCACAGAAAACAAAACAATAAGGGGGGTGCTACTGCCTTTCTTTGACTTAATGAGATACTGGAAAGACAGCTAGGAATATTAAGAATTCTTATTCAAGGGAGGTTTCAAAGCAGCTTCTGGGCTCATCCGCCTGTGTGAAAACGTTAATATTCAGAGCAGAGCAAACTGGCAAGAATTCAGTCTTTTGTTCTGAAGGAAGGAGGAATAGTGGAGTAAGCCCGCAGCAGGTTCGTCCCAGGGTCATCCTCAGCTACCGATGCCGTAGTCAAACCAGATTTAGAAGGAATGGCCTTCACACTTGTTTTTAAAACTACTTGATCAATTCATCAACTGCTTTCTGGGTACAGTGCAGGTTACAAAGGAAATACAATGTGCCATTTAGTAATGTCATATTTGTAGGTGTAAGATTGGTTTATGAAATGAAATAGAAGAAAACTAAAGCATCGAGACCTGGTACCGAAAGATGTGGCAAGGTGTCTTAGTTCGCCCAGCTACCGTAACAGAATGCCATAGACAGGTGGCGTGTCAGCCGCAGAAACGTTTCTCACAGTCCTGGCGGCTGTGAAGTCCAAGACTGGGGTCTGGTGCGGCCTGCGGCCTGGCTCAGCCGCCCTGCTGTGCCGCAGGAAGAGCGGGGAGCTCTCTGGGTTCCCTTGCAGGGAAGGGCACAAGTCCCATTCATTAGGGCTCTGCCCTCGTGACCTTATCACCTCCCAGATGCCCCACCTCCAAATTGCATCACCTTGGGAATTCAGCTTCAACATAAATTTAGGGGGAACAAAAACATTTTGTCTTTAACACCAGGGAAAATCATTAAAACAAGCATTCAATATATATTGATTTAAAAAGGATGGAAGAGCCCTGACTGGGTGGCTCAGTTGGTCAGAGTGTTCTGCCATGCACCAAAAGTGTGCGGGTTTGATTCCCGGTCACGGCAGCATGCCTGAGTTGTGGTTTCAGTCCCCGGTCAGTGTGCGGGAGACAGCCAGTCAGTGTTTCTCTTCCTCTCTCAAATCGCTAAAAACACATCCTCGGGTGAGGGTTAAAACCAATTAAAAAGATGGGAGGTATTGTCCTGGTACCTCTTGTTCCCACCTCCTGGGCGTGTGGGGAGCTGCACTTCCACAGCAGGCGGTGGCCTGCTTCAGCCACTGGAACGTCAGGAGAGTGAAGCGGGTCTTTTCCGAGTGAAGTGGGTCATTTCCGAGCGAGCGCATCTAAGAGCCAACTTGCGGTTCATGCCTCCCTCCTGTGGTGGCCCTGAGGCCTGGGGCTGAGAGCGCTGCCCGAGATGGTGTGTTTCTTCACGTTGCACTTGGAGCATGAATGAGAAATAAACTTTTGCTTTTAAGTCATTGAGAGTTTGGAGGGGTTTTTTTTAGATCCCCAGGTAACAGTCCAGTGATTCCCAAGTTTTGTTGCATGTTAGAATCATCCGGGGAGCTTTTAGAACACCCAATGCCCAAATCCTCCTTTATGCCAACTAAATAACAATGACAGGCGGAAATCAGGCATCAGTGTTCTTTAAAGACTCCCCAGGTGCTTCCAGCGTGTTAGCAGAGTTTGGGAACCACATACCTAGCCTATGCTGTTCAGTCTCCTATAGTTTTAATACATTCGTGAAGATATATGTGGAAGTCAAGTGATCTTTTTTCTGTTGTAGGGTGTGTCCATCCCTATGGAGCTTAAAATACTAATGTTTTGCATCTTGCCCTATGGACATACTGTTCACTAAGTAATGTTTCATATTATTGTAATGTACATTTTTGCTTACATTTGAACACCTGTGGACATCTGGTGCTAAATATTTTAGGCACACCTAATAAATTCTATCTTTTACCAGTATTAAGTTGGATTGTTAAAATGTATTGGGAGCCCTGGCCAGTGTGGCTCAGTTGGCTGAGCTTCCTCCCATGCACCTGGAAATCAAACTAGCGACTCTTCGGTTTCTCATTGTGGTTTAGATTTTCGTTTCCCTTATAACTAGTAATGTTGAGCACCTTTTCATATATCTGTTGGCCATCTGTATGCCTTTCTTGGAAAAGTGTCTATTCGGGTCCTCCGTTTATTTTTTAATCCAGTTATTTGATTTTTGTTGTTGAGTTGTATGAGTTCTTTATATATTTTGGATATTGGCCCCTTATCAGAATTTTTTTAATATACAGAAGCCCTTTAGTTTGATGTCCCATTTATTTATTTTTGCTTTTACATCCCTTGCCTTTGGGGTTAAGTTTACAAAAACCCTCCTGAGACCAAGGTCCAAGGTCCATAAGTTTAGTGCCTATTTTTTCTCTCTATGTATTTTATTGTTCCAGGTCTTATATTCAAGTCTTTATTTGAGTTCATTTTTGTATATGGTGTTAGGATAGCAGTTTCGTTCTTTTGCATGTGGCTTTCAAGTTTTCCAAACACCATTTATTGAAGAGGCTTTTCTTTCTCCAGTGTATGTCTTTGACTCCTTTGTAAAAAATTAGTTGCACATATGTAGGATGTCCCAAAAAAATGTATGCACACTTTAACAGCTGATAACTCACTTAATCTTCACGCCTTTTCAGGTTTAATTGATTTGAAATAATGGGTGAAGCCAGACTAAGCATTGAACAAAGAAAATTTATTCTAAAGTGCCACTAGACTTTTTAAATGGGGATGCATAAAAGATAAAGCTTATGGTACAAAACCGACAACAGTCGATAAGTTGAGGGCGTACAGCTACCAAACAAAATGATGCTTGATGTTTATGATCCCATTGCTTCGAGTTATCAGCAGTGCCTGGACTAGGTTGGTCATCAGTTTGAAAACAGCCATTGGCAAAAAAAGTATTTACTTCTGTATGTTCTTTTAAATTTTGTAAATGAACTCTATGTTAATAAACACTGGCTTTATAATCATTCAAAGTGTGTATATATTTTGGGGGGACACCCTGTACATGTGGATTGATTTCTAGACTCTCAATTACATTCCATTGGTCTGTGTGTCTGTTTTTCTGCCAATATCATATTGTTTAGATTATTGTAGCTTTATAGTATAGTTTCAATTCAGGGAGTGTGATATCTTGGGATACCTCCAGCTTTATTCTTTTTCTTTTTCAGGGTTGCTTTGCCTATTCTGGTTTTGTGTGTTCCATACAAATGTAAGAATATTTTTTTTATTCTAGTTCTTTGAGAAGATTTATTGGGATTCTGATAGGGATTGCATTAAGTTTGCGAATTGCATTTAGGTAATGCAGCCATTTTAACTATGCTAATTCTTCCAATCCATGAGCGCTGAATATCTTTCTATTTTTTTATGTCTTGAGTTTCTTTCAACAATGTCTTGTAGTTTTAGTGTACAAGCCCTTGACCTTCTTTGTTAAATTTATTCCTTGATATTTTATTCTTTTTGTTTCAACTGTAAATGGGATCATTTTCTTCATTTCTATTACTGATGTTTTGTTGTTAGTATATAGGAATATGATAGATTTTTGCATGTTGCTTTTGTAACATACTGCTTTTATAATAATTACAACTTTACTGTATCTATTTTTTCTAATAGTTTTTGTAGAGTTTTAGGGTTTTACATATATAGAAGCAGATCATCTGCAAATAGTTTTACTTCTTCATTCCCAATTTGGATACCTTTTATTTCCCTTTCTTGTCTAGTTGCTCTGGCTAGGACTTCCAGTGCTATGTTGACCAACAGTGGTGAGAGTGGGCATCCTTGTTTAATCTTAGAGGAAGTTTTCAGTTTTTCACCACTGAGTATGATGTTGGCTGAGGATCTGTCATGTATGGTCTTCATTATGTTGAGGTATTTTCTTTCTATACCCACTTTAGTGAGTGTTTTTATCATAAAGTGATGTTGTATCTTATGAAATGCTTTTTATGCGTCTAGTAATATCTTTTAGTTTGTTAATGTGGTGTATCACATTGATTGATTTGCAAGTGTTTAACCATCCTTGCATCCCTGGAATGAATCCCACTTGATTGTGATGTATGATCCTTTTAGTATATTATTGTATTTGATTTGCTAATATTTTGTTTAGAATTTTTGTACGTTCATCAAAGATATTGGCCTGTAATTTTCTTTTTTGTATGTGTTTTCCTTGTCTGGTTTTGGTATTAGGGTACTGTGGGCATTGTAAAATGAGTTAGGAAGTATTCCCTCTTCCTAAGTTTTTTGAAAGAGGTTGAAAAGGATTGGTAGAAAATCTTCTTTGAGTGTTTGGTGGAATTCACCAGTGAAGCCATCTGGTTCTGGACTTTTGTGTTTTGGGAGGTTTTTGATTACTGTTTCAGTTTTCTTGCTAGTGATAAGTCTACTTAGGTTTTCCACTTCTTCATGACTTAGTCTAGGAAGGTCCTATACGTCTATGAATGTTTCCATTTCTTCTAGGTTATTGAATTTGGTGGCATGTAACCTTTCACAGCATTCTTGTATAGTTCTTTGTATTTCTGTGGTATACAGTGTAACTTCTCTGACATTATTTGAGTCTTTTCTCTTTTCTCCTTAATAAGTTTAACCAGAGGTATGTCAATTTTATTTTTTCAGAGAACCAGCTCTTCGCTTCATTAATTTTCTATATTGTCTTTTTGCTTTGTATTCATTTATTTCTGTTCTGATTTTAATTATTTCCTTTATTCTACTGACTTTGGGCTTCATTTGTTTTCTCATTCTTTAAGGTGTAATGTTAGGTTGTTTGGTTTTTTTCTTGTTTTTTGATGTAGGCTGGTAATGCTGTACACTTCTCTCTTAGTACTGCTTTTACCGCATCTTAAGCATCTTGGTGTGTCATATTTCATTTTCATTTGTGTCTATGTTTCTTCTGATTTGTTCTGTTATTTCTTCTTTGACTCTGTAGTTGTTTAGTAGCATGTTGCTTAGTCTCCAGATATTTGTGGTTTCGCCAACTTTCTTCTTGTAGTTAATTTCAGTTTTATATTGTTGCTGGAAAATATGCTTGGTCTGATTTCAATCTTCTCAAATTTATTGAGACTAGTTTTGTGCCCCAACATATGGTCTGTACTTGAGAATGTTCTATGTGCACTTGAGAGGATTTTGTATTTTGTTTTGGGATGGAAAGTTCTATAAATATCAAGTAAGTCAATTTAGTCTAATGTCTCATTTAAGGCCTTTCTGTCTGGATGATTTGTCTAGGCTCTGAGTGGGGTAATCCCATCCCTTACTATAATTGTATTTTTATCACTTTCTCCCTTTAGGTCTGTTAGTAATTGCTTTATATATTTGGGTCCTCCCAGGTTGGGTGCATATATGTTGATAAGTGTTACCTCTTCTTGATGAATTGTTTCCACTGTCATTATAAAATGTCCGTTTTTGTCTCTTATTTCCTTTTTTATTTTTAAATCTATTTTGTCTGATATAAATACCGCTACACCTGCTTTGCTTGGAATGCTATTTGCTTGGAGTATCTCTTCCACCTCTTCACTTTGGGCCTTTGTTTGTCTCTGGAGCTGAGATGAGTCTCCTGCAGGCAACATATAGTTGGGTCTTGTTTTGTTTTTAAATAGTGTTATTTTTAATTATTATTTTTGATTTTACAGAGGGGGAGAGAGAGAGATCTATGGGAGAGAGAAACATCGATCCACTGCCTTGGTTGCCTCCCATACATGCCTGGACCAGGAAGGAACCCACAACCTAGGCATGAGCCCTGACCAGGAATTGAACCTGGCCTTTTGGTGTACAGATGACCCTCTAACCAACTGAGCCACACCAGCCAGGGCAGGTCTTGTTTTTTAATCCATCACACTACTCTGTGCTCTTCGATTGGTGAGTTCAGTTCATTTACATTTTGGGTGATGATTGATATATAAATACTACAGCCATTTAATCTTTTGTGTTCTGGTTGCTCTGTATCTCCATTGTTTCTTTCCCCTTGTGTTTCTGTCTGCTGTTTTGGTTTGGTAGTTTTCTGTGCTTTTTTTTCTTTTTCTTCTTTTTTCTTGTTTTGTGTCTCAGCTCTAGACTTCTGTTTTGTGGTTACCATTAGGTTTGTGTAAAATTTCTCATATATACAATAGTCTTTTTTTCTTCTAATTACCTCTTATGTTCATTCACCTCTACATATTCAGTCCTTTTTCTCTCCCCCATTATGATTTTTGTTGTCATAAATTATCTCTTTTTATGTTGTGCCTTCATTACCAAATTGCAGTATAGTTATTTTTAATGCCCCTTTTCACCCTTAAACTTTTTGTTGAAATTAAGTGTTTAATATCCTGCTCTGAAGTAAAGTTGCAATGTCCAGCTTGCCTGTTATCTTACTCAAACTTTTGGGGGGTTTTTTTGAGAAGTTAGTTTATTATTTTTTTAAAAGTTTCTTTATCTTTATTGTTGAAAATATTACAGATGTCCCTTTTTACCCCCATTGATCCCCTCTACCCCGCATCCATCCCACCCCCAGGCTTTCCCCAGACCAGTGTCTGTGTCCATGGGTTATGCTTATAAACATATAAGTTCTTTGATTAATCTCTCCCCACCCCCTCTCCCCTCCCCACCTTCCCTCTGAGATCCCTCAGTCTGTTCCATGCTTCTATGTCTCTGGTTCCATTTTGTTCATCAGTTTATTTTGTTTATTATATTCCGCATATATGTGAGATCATGTGGTATTTGTCTTTCTCGAACTGGCTCGTTTCACTTAGCATAATACTTTCTAGTTCCCTCCATGCTGTCCCAAAGGATAAAAGATCCTTCTCTATTACTGCTGCATAGTATTCCATGGTGTGAATGTCCCACAGCTGTTTTATCCACTCATCTACTGATGGGCACTTGGGCTGTTTCCAGATCTTAGCTATTGTAAATTGTGCTGCTTTGAACACAGGGGTGCAGAAGTTCTTTGTGATTGGTGTTTCGGGTTTCTTAGGACATATTCCTAGAAGTGGGATCACTGGGTCAAATCACAGGTCAATTTTTAATCTTCTGAGGAAACTCCATATTGCTTTCCATAGTGGTTGCACCAGTCTGCATTCCTACCAGCAGTGCACTAGGATGCCCTTTTCTCCACACCCTCACCAGCACTTGTAGTTCATTGATTTGCTGATGGAGCCATTCTGACAGGTGTGAAGTGATATCTCTTTGTGGTTTTAAGTTGCATCTCTGATGATTAGCAACGTTGAGCATTTCTGCATTTGTCTCTTAGCCATTTGTATGTCCTCTTTGGAGAAGTGTCTTTAGGTCCTTTGCCTGTTTTTTAATTGGATTGTTTGTATTCCTTTAGTTAAGTTATATGAGTTCCTTATATATTTTGGATATTAACCCTTTATCAGATGTGTCCTTGGCAAATATGTTCTCCCATACAGTGGGCTCCCTTTTGGTTTTGTTGATGGTTTCTTTTGCTGTGCAGAAGCTTTTTATTTTGATGCAGTCCCATTTGTTTATTTTCTTCTTAGTTTCTCTTGCCCTAGGAGATGTATCAGCAAACATATTGCTATGAGAGATGTCTGAGATCTTGCTGCCTATGTTTTCCTCTAGGATTTTTATGGTTTTGTGTCTTACATTTAAGTCTTTTATCCATTTTGAGTTTACTTTTGTGAATGGTGTAAGTTGGTGGTCTAGTATCATATTTTTGCATGTACCTATCCAATTTTCCCAACACCATTTATTATTGAAGAGACTGTCTTTACTCCATTGTATGCTCTTGGCTCTTTTGTCAAATATTAATTGACCATAATGGCGTGGGTAAATTTCTGGGTTCTCTGTTCTGTTCCACTGATCAATATGTCTGTTCTTGTGCCAGTACCAGGCTGTTTTGATTACAGTGGCTTTGATATCTGGTATTGTGATCCCGCCAACTTTGTTCTTCTTTCTCACAATTGCTGTAGCTATTTGGGGTCTTTTTTGCTTCCATATAAATTTTCCAAGTGTTTGTTCTAGATCTGTGAACTATGCTGTTGGTATTTTAATAGGGATTGCATTGAATTTATAGATTGCTTTGGGTAGAATGGACATTTTAATGATATTAATTCTTCCAATCCATGAACATGGTATATTTTCCCATTTGTTTATATCTTCCTCTATTTCTTTTCTCAGTGTCCTGTAGTTTTCTGAGTACAGGTCTTTTACATCTTTGGTTAAGTTTATTCCTAGGTATGTTATTTTTTAGTTGCAGTGGTAAATGGGATTGTATTTTTAGTTTCTTTTTCTGAGAGTTCATTATTAGTGTATAAAAATGCCATCGATTTCTGGGTGTTAATTTTCTATCCTGCTACCTTGCTGAATTCATTTGTTAAATCTAGTCATTTTTTGGTGGAGCCTTTAGGATTTTCTATGTACAATATCATGTCATCTGCAAATAATGAGAGTTTTTTTTCTCCTTTCCAATTTGGATGCCTTTTATGTTTTCTTCTTGTCTGATTGCTGTGGCTAGGACTTCCAGTACTATGCTGAATAAGAGTGGTGAAAGTAGACACCCCTGTTTTGTTCCTGGTCTTAGGGGAAATGGTTTTAGTTTTTGCCCATTGAGTATGATGTTGGCTGTAGGTTTGTCACATATGGCCTTTATTATGTTGAAGTATATTCCCTCTATTCTCTCTTTGCTGAGTTTTTATCAAAAATGGGTGTTCGATTTCATCGAATTCTATTTCTGCATCTATTACTATGATCATGTGACTTTTTGTCTTTCAATTTATTTATGTGATATATCATGTTTATTGATTTGCAAATATTGTACCAGCCTTGCACCCCTGGAATAAATCCCACTCTTGGCCATGGTGTATGATCTTTTTAATATATTGCTGGATCTGGTTTGCTAATATTTTGTTGAGGATTTTAGCATCTATGTTCATCAGAGATATTGGCCTGTAATTCTCTTTCTTTCTTTGTAGTGTCTTTATCTGGGCTTGGAATTAGGCAAGTGCTGGCCTTGTAAAAAGAGCTTGGATTTTTTGAAATAGTTTTAGGAAGGTAGGTGTTAATTCTTCTTTGAATGTTTAGTAAAACTCCCTTGTGAAGCCATCTGGAACAGGGCTTTTGTGTGCTGGGAGCCCTTTGGTTTCTGCTTCAACTTCATCAGCAGTTATCAGCCTATTCAGGTTTTCTGACTCTTCCTGATTGAGTTTTGGAAGGTTGTATTTTTCTAGGAATTTGTCCATTTTATCCAGATTGTCCAGGTGGTGGCATATCGTTGTTCATAGTATTTTCTTTTTCTTTTTTTTAATATATCTTTATTGATTTCAGAGAGAGGAAAGGAGAGGGAGGGAGAGAGAGAGAGAGAAAGAGAGAGAGAGAGAGAGAGAGAGAGAGAGAAACATCAATGATGAGAGAGTCATTGATCAAGCCCGCAACCGGGCATGTGCCCTGACGGGGAACCGAACCCTGATCGCCTGGATCCTAGGTCAACACTCAACTGCTGAGCCATGCCTGGCCAGGCCATAGTATTTTCTTACAGTCCTTTGTATTTCTGTTGGATCAGTTGTTATTTCACCCCTTTCATTTCTTATTTTGTTTATTTGGGTCCTCTCTCTTTGTTTCTTGATGACTCCGGCTAAAGGTTCATCAATCTTGTTTATCTTTTCCAAGAACCAGCTCTTGGTTTCACTGATCTTTTGTATTGTTTTTTTAGTCTCCATGCCATTTATTTCTACTCTGATCTTTATTACTTCCTTCCTTCTACTTACTCTGGGCTTTTCCTGCTGTTCTCTTTCTAAGTTTTTAAGCTGTGGGGTTAGAGTCTATTAGAAGTTTTTCTTGTTTTTTGAGGTAGGCTTGTAGTGCTATCAGCTTCCCTCTCAGGACTGTTTTCATTGTGTCCCATAGATTTGGAGTTGTCATGTGTTCATTTTCATTTGTTTCCAGGAATTTTTTTTGTTCTTTCTTGATCTCTTTGGTAACCCATTCATTGTTTAAAAGCATGCTTTTTAGCCTCCATGTGTTTGAATGTTTTTTTGTGTTTTTATTGTAGTTGATTTCTAATTTCATGCCATTGTGGTCTGAGAAGATGCCTGATAAGATTTCAATCTTCTTGACTTGTAGAGACTGGTTTTGTGTCCTAACATGTGGTCTATCTTTGAGAATGTTCCGTGTGCACTTGAGAAGAATGTGTATTCTGCAGCTTTCGTGTGACATGTTCTGTAAATGTCAATTAAATCCATCTGATCGAGTGTATTGTTTAGGTTCACTGTTTCCTTGTTGATTTTTTGTCTGAAAAATCCAATGAAGTCAGTGGGGTGTTAAAGTCCCCTAGTATGACTGTATTGCTGTTGATCTCTCCCTTTAAATCCCCTAGAAGTTTTTGTATAAATTTAGGTGTTCCTATGTTGGGTGCATATGTGTTTATCAGGGTTATATCCTCTTGCTGGATTGATCCCTTTAGTATTATCTAATGACCTTTCTTGTCTCTCATTATGGTCTTCATTTTGAAGTCTATTTTGTCTGATATGGGTATTACTACCCTAGGTTTTTTTTCATTTCCATTTGCATGGAAAATTTTTTTCCATCCCTTCACTCTCACCCTATGTGAGTCTTTTGTTCTGAGGTGGGTCTCTTGTAGACAGCATGAAACATGATCTCTTGGGTGATGTTTTCTTATCCATTCAGCCACTCTATGTCTTTTTATTGGGGCATTTAATCCATTTACATTTAAAGTTATTATTGAAAGATACTTATCTACTGTCATTTTATTTCTTTATGCCTATGTTTCTCATTCTATTTCTACTTCTAATTACAGCAGTGCCTTTAACATTTCCTGTAATGCTGGTTTTGTGGTGATAAACCCCTTTAGCCTTTTTTGTCTGGGAAACTCTTTATTCATCTACCCTGAATGATAATCTTGCTGGATAGAGTAGTCTTGTTTTCAGATTCTTCTTTTGTATTACCTTGAATACTTCATGCCATTCCCTTCTGGCCTGTAGAGTTTCTGATGAGAAGTCAGCTGACAGCCTTACGGAGCTCCTTTATAGGTAACAGATTCTTTCTCTAGCTTCCTTTAAGATTCTCTCTTTGTCTTGAATTTTTGGCATTTTAATTATGATGTATCTGGGTGTGGGCCTCTTTGGATTCTTCTTGCTTGGAACTCTCTGTGCCTCCTGAACTTGTGTGACTTTCTCCTTGACCAGTTTACAGAAGGTTTCTGTCATTATTTCATCAAACAGGTTCTCTAACCCTTGCTCACTTTCAACCTCCTCTGGTACTCATATGATGTGAATATTGTTAAGTTTCATGTTGTCCCACAGCTCCCTTAGATTGTCCTCTTGTTTTTTAATTGTTTTTCCTTTTTGGGTCTCTGGTTGAGTGATATTTTCTACCCTGTCTTCTAATTCACTGATCCGGTCCTCAGCTTCCTCTAATCTGCTGTTTATTCCTTCCAGTGTATTCTTTATTTCTGCTATGTCATTCTTAACTTCCTTCATAGTTTCCATATCTTTTTTTCATGCTGCTGAGCATCCGTACAATCAGTATTCTGACTCTATATCTGATAGACTCCTTATCTCCATTTCATTTAGGCCTTTTACTGGAGACTTCCCTGTTCTTTCATTTGGGGCCTGGTTTTTGGTCTCCCCATTTTGGCTACCTTTTTGGATTTGTTTCTAAGTATTAGGTAGATCTGCTGGGACTCTCAGTCTTTTTGGAGGGTCTCTGGTATAGGCCAATGTCAGATGCAGTTTGGGTGTGACCCTGAGTACCCTGTTTGGAGCTATCAACAACCCATGGCTTGAGGTCTCCTCTACTGGGGCTGGGTACATTTGGACAGGACCAAGATGCACACCAAAGTCTGCTTTTCCAAGGCCCACGTCCCAAAGCAGATCAGGCAAAGACTCAAGCACTCTGAGATCTGTCTCTGCCTGCAGGCTGATTAATCTGATCCTGTTAACAAGCCTAAGGCTGTAGAAACTCCTCTGGGTAGGGCAAGAGGTTTCCCAGTAGGGTGGGGCAATTGCTTCCCTCACTCAGCCAAAACTGAAAATTGTCTGCCCGACAATTACTCAAAGTAATTGTATCCTTACTTACTCAAAACTTACTCAAAGTTTTGTATACTTTTGTCTTTTTGTTTCTAGTGGAAGAACTCCTTTTAACATTTCTTGTAATGTATGTCTTATGATTGTAAATTTTCTCAGCTTTTGTTTGTCTGGGAAAGCCTTTATTTCTTCACAGTGAAAGGATAACTTCGCTGGATATATTATCCTTGGCTGCCCTTAGTTCCTCTTTTTCAATATTTTTAATATTTCCTTTCACTCTCTCCTAGCTTGTAATGTTTCTACTGAAAAATCTGATGATAATTTAATGGGGTTTTGTTTGTATAGGTTATAGTGTGTAGAACCCCTCTCCCCCCGCCCCAGCTTCCTTGAGAATTTTTTATCATTAATTTTTAATAGTTTGAATGAGATGTGTCTTGGAGAAGATCTTTGTGTTGATATAATTAGGTATTCTGCTAGCTTTCTCTATTTTAAGGTTAGCTGTTTCCATAGGCTTAAGAAGTTTTCATCAATGATTTGAGTAGGCTCTCTGTTTTCTTCTTCCTCTCTTATCCTTCTGGTATATCCATTATTATGTTGCATTTTATGATGGAGTCAGATAGTTCTTGTAAAGGTCATTTTTCTTTTTTTTCCCACTCTTAAATCTCTGTCTTTCTCCTGGGTAATTTCTAGTTTTCTATCTTCAAGCTCGCTAATTCTTTCTTCCATGTTGTCTGCTCTGTTTCCAGTGCTCTCTGATGCATTCCTCATCTCATTTATTTAGTTCTTTAGCTCCAGAATATCTGTTCAATTCTTTCTTTATAGTTTTAATCTCTTTGGTGAAGTACTCCTTTTGTTCATTGATTTTAGTCTTGAGCTAACTGAACTGCCTGACTTCTCTTGTATCCTGTTAAGCTTCTTTCATAAATGCAGTCTTATATTCTCTGTTATTTAAGTCACAGTTTTCCATGACTTTGTGTTTGGTTTCTGGAGACTTCATTTTATTTCTGTGCTCTCATGTTACCTTGGCTGTTCATAGTATTTGATGGATTGTTTCTCTGCCTGCACACTTGAGGTAGTGAATTCACTTCTTGTTTAGGTTATGTTTTGATCTCAACAATTCAGGTTGAGAAGTTGGATACTTTCTTCTGTTTTCCAAGAGGTGGTATTATAGCACAGTTGTTTTTTTCCTCTTATGTGCAGTATTTGTGCCTCGGAGATCACAGTGGAGGGCCATGGCTTCAGTGAAGGAAAATGCTGTGTACCAACTTCGATGGTGGGTCCCCTTGTGGCCAGCTTGCCTCAGTTGGGAGATATCACCAGCGGGGCAATGTGGTGGATGCACCCAGTGCTACTTCCATTTTACTATTGTCCCTGGATGCACTGTGTTTCTGAAGGTGTCTCCACTGTCTCTATGCTGGGCTTTTCCATGATCAGGGGAAGCAAGTTCACAATTTTGTGGCTCCACCCCTTTGCCAGCCAGGGCTGTTGAAGGCATCTCATCTTTCTCTACCTGGCTCTGTCTGGATGTGACTAGGGAGACAAGTTCATCATCCTGTAGTTCCACCCCGCTGACAGATGACTGATAGCACCTCTGTGCTGTTTGGGGCTTCTCAGCTTTCTTTACCAGCCTCTGCTAAGATGGGTGGGGTGATGGAGGCAAGTTTGCAATTTCATGGTTCCACTCCTTTGCCAGCAATGGCTGTTGGCACGGCCGTCGTGTTTAAGGCTTACTAGCCACTACTACTAGGATCTGCCGCCCTGGGGTGTTGAGAAGGGAGGTCCCTTTTCCAGGGGGAGCATTGCTCTGTCCCTCTTACACTCCAGGCTGTAGTGTGAAGGCTGCAGTCCAGCTTCTCCACTGCTGCACACTCGCTGGAGCCACGTGAGCACTGAGCTGTGTCTGTAGCCACTGTGGCCCTCCTTCCACCCAGCCTGCCTCCCCTATTCATCACAATCTTCCCCGCTTTCAGAGGTTTTTTGCAGTTCTTTTGATATGGAATAAAATTAAAACCCTGCCTTTTGCTTTGTTTATGAGAAGCAGCTGGCTGCTGGCTTCTCTGTTTAAAGAGTGGAATGAGTTAAGACTGTATTCTTCCTCCCCCCTCCTTCCCCCTCCTGTTGTTTTTTAGTTTGTTTCAGGGTGATGTAAGCTATGAATCCCTTTGCCTCCTGCCCGCTATCATCCAGTCACTCCCTGTGCACCAACCCCATCCTCTGTGCTCAGAAATGTTCAACTAGGAGTATCCGAGTAGAAATAAGACTAGCCTGTTATGACTGAGTTTAGGAAGCCTCTTTGTTCTGTTTTAAACTCTGAACCTTTATAAACTATAAACTTTCCTGTAGAAGGTGCTCAGACTTTGGACTTGGACTCCTCTGGGCCTGCTGGCGTGAAATAAACCTCCTGAACCCCCAGCCTCCGAGTGCTGCTTGGTCTTTCTGTCAGGTGAACGTCACCGGTTCCGCAACACTTTCAGGAGTGTTCATGTCTTGAGCAGGGGATACTATGTTGAGTTATAGTTGACTTGTGAATTTAAGGGCAGAAACAAAGGCGCCTTCTCGCCCCACCATGATGCTGATGTCCTCAGTATTAAATTTATAAGACTAATGGCTCTTATTCCAAGCATCAGCACTATCTTTCTATTTTCATTGTCAATCATCTGAGTAAAATGTAAAATGATAATGTTAGATAGAGATAACAGATGATTGCACACATACTGGTTGATTGAGAAGGCAACAAATACTGGTTGTCAGGGGGCAGCACTGTGTGATTGTTCAAAACGTTCATCCATCAGGGTACTTAACTATGAAATTGGCATAAGAAAGGTAGGTTGGGGTGTGTTATAAATTGAGTGTTTGTGTCCCCGCAGATTTCTTGTTGAAGCCCTAAACCCTAATGCGATGGGATGCAGAGACAGAGCCTTTGGGAGGTAATTAGGGTTAGATGAGGTTATGAGGATTGAGCCCTCATTATGGGATTAGTGTCCTTATAAGGAGACACTAGAAAGCTTGCTCGCTCTCTCTCTACCATGTGAGGACTTAGTGAGAAGGCAGTTGTCTGCAAGCCAGGAAGAGATGTGTTGTCACAACCTCACTGTGCACACACCCTGATCTTGGACTTCCAGCCTTCAGAACTGGGAAAAAAGCAATTTCTGTTGTTTGAGACACCCAGCTGAAGCAGACTAATGCAAGGCGGGTGTATAAATTTGAGGTGGTTTAAAAGTCAAGGACAACCAATTAATCAGGAGGACTTCATGGAAAAAAGCCCTACTAAGACTTAATGTGTATCTGTTTGGGGTGCTCTATGTAGGAAAAAAGTTTGCTTTGTTTATGGTTTATCATGTCTATCATGGTTGGCAGCTAAGTAGAGGACAGGCCCAGTCCAGACAGAATCTAACATTTGGACTTTCCTTCCATATAAGCAGTGATGGAAGTATTTACAATCCTGTTCTTTTCTCTTTGATTTGTGTGTCATAAAATTTTTAATTCTGCCGGTGCAATGCACTCACATTGAGTAATTTACTTTTCATTGTAAACTCAGTGAAGGTAAGGTCAGCACACCATCAACTTGACAGCCTTTCTCAGCTTCAGTTGAGTAGCTGGGACAAAATCATTTGGGTCAATGACACGTCTACTGGCCTAGTATTTTAAAAAAGGAAGCTAAAAGGGATAAATCAAAAGAATTTAAACTGAAAGAGGTTGAAATAAAAAGAGGAGGTAAGCCTGGCTGGGGTGGTTAAGTGTCGACCTTAACCAGGAGGTCACTGTTCGATTCCCAGTCAGGGCACATGCCCGGGTTGCGGGCTCGATCCCCAGCAAGGGGCGTGCAGGAGGCAGCTGATCAATGACTCTCTCATCATTGATGTTTCTCTCTCTCTCCCTCTCCCTTCCTCTTTCTGAAATAAATAAAAGCATATTTAAAAAAATTTTTTTTAAAAAGTGGAGGTGAAGAAAAGACAAAAATCAGAAGTCAAAACAACATAACAAAAAGGGGTACGGTTGCCTAGAACTTCGTATATCCTTTAGACCCATATAGTTTACATCTAGAAATTTGTCCTAAGGAAATAGGGATTGTGTAAAACTATACTAGAAAAAAAAAAAGTCCATCCTAGTGATGCTTATAATAGTGAATTATTTTCATTATAGAATGGAATTCCGTGAAGCCTTTTTTTAAAAAAAATATATATCTTTATTGATTTCAGAAGAGGAAGGGAGAGGGAGGGAGAGAGAGAAACATCAATGATGAGAGTCATTGATCGGCTGCATCCTGCTGGGGAACAAGCCCGAAACCCCGGCATGTGCCCTGACCGGGAATCGAACTGCAATCTTCTGGATCCTAGGTTGATATTCGCTGGCTGGGCCCATGCAGCCTTTAAAAAATGATACTGTAGACAAGGCTCAGCAAACAACAGCCCTTGGGCTAAATCCTGTGTGTTACAGATTAGTTTTGACATTTTTAAATGGTTGACAAATCAAACAGTTTTTTGGTGCTGTGAAAACTGTATGAAATTCCAATTTCTGTGTCCTTAAAAAAGTTTTCCTGGATACAGCCACAGCTGCTTCCAGGCTACAACTGCAGAGTTGAGTAGTTGCAGCAGACTGCCTGCCTTGCAAACTCTAAAACATGTATTCTCTGGCTGTTACAGAAAAGGCTTGCTAACCCTGCTGTACTAGAATAGAAAGTAACAAGGAGATACTCACTGTGTAGCTATTTGCCTCTCACATTCTTCACTGTATAAATTCCTAGAAGTGCAATTGCTGCGTCCCATCATAGTGGGAATTTTACGTGCTCCTTTATTATTTTTTTCTTCACCAACCTCACCTGTTTGATTTTTTTCTCAATAAGGTTTCACATTTAGTACTGTTGTTATTCTGAGACTATTGTTTTTATTAGGTGACTGTGCAAATTGGCATTTTAACGTTTAAACTTTTTTTTTTTTAAGAAAAGGTAAAAAGGTGAAGGGATTAAGCAATAAACAAACAAACAAATTCATGGACACAGACAACAGGATGGTGATTACCAGAGGGAAATAGGGGGGGAGCAAGTAGAAGAGAGTAAAGGGGGGATAAATGGTGATGGAGGGAGACTTGACTTGGGGTGGTGAACACACAGTACAATACACAGATAATGTGTTATAGAACTGTACACCTGAAACATAAGTCATTTTATTACCAATTTCACCCCAATAAGTTCAATAAAAAAAGAAATACGGTAATAGGCCAGATTGATTTTTACATAGATTGAACCATTTAAACACTTACTGCTTATAAGATTAATGAAAAAGTCCATGGGCCAACCCGCTTCAGATAAAATGTTATGCCACTTTTTATAAAGTAAATTGTACACTTCCTGACTTTATACCCCCTACCAAGTAAAAATAATACACCTGTTTCAAAAGAAATTTTATATCAGAAAGTCTATGAAACGTGAAAAAAGATGTTGAGTTTTCCAAAAGTAAATCGAAAGGTGAGCATGTTATTGGTGGCTCTTCCGCTGTCTACCTAACGGCACCATCCATTAACAGCCATCGTCCTGAGACTGTCTGTAGCCCATCACATCAGGTGTCAGTCCCAGGCCCCGCAATAAGATTGCCACTCCACAGGGGCAGCTCAGCCCTGTAGAGTCTATACCGTTAGGTGCCAGGCAGAGCCGATGCTGCAGTCGTGGACGCTTGTTTCTACTGAGGGCCGCTCCTGAAAGGGGGCCAACTGCCTATTCTAATCGGTTACTCAAGTTGCTACTTAATCCACTCCTTCCCTTTATGTTGCTTTATTTGGTTCTTGGAGCCTCGCTAGGGCTTCACCAGCTTATGTCTTCACTTCTTTCCCGGCATGTTTTAGAAATGATAGGAAAGCCAATGAGTATGGTTCCCTCAACTTTCTGTTTCTAGAGTTTCTAGTCTCTGGCCAACTGCCTTCTCTCCGATCTTGTGACGGATTCATTGCTTTCAACACTTTCCTGCCATGTCTCCGAGCTGCTGAGAAAGGAGAGAGGCAGATGCATGTGCTTACTTTGCTATCTTAAATTTAAGACAGAAAAGCACACTTCTAATGGTTTTTTACATGTAATAACATATAATATCTTTATCTTTTAAATGAATTTGAAAATTAAAAGCATTTAATAGGTTCATGCAAAACACAGTTCCTGATATGACCACTAGAGGATTCCAAAGATCAAGGTATAGGAAAATTAAGGCATTAGAAATTTTAGAACATATCTGGAAAATACATGCACTCGTATGTTCACTCACTTAAAACTTGCCAGTTTAATAGCCTGTGATGCTTTTTCTTTTTGCATTGCCAACTTCTTGTGTGTGTGTGTTTTATTTTTTATTTTATTTTTTGCCAAACTTCTTGCATTAACCCTCATACTTGTTCTTACACTTCCCCTGAGTCCTGTCCCTGATCTCCTACTGGCTACAAACGAACCACGTCTGAAGACTTTATTTGCAGATTAACTGTTTACAACATGGAATGTGTTTTCCCATAGAGGTAATACTATAAGTGGTTATTGGTGCTGAGGTGAGCCCATGAAAACCTTAAATAAAAGAAATAGGTATAGATAGATTTTTTTAAAAAAACAGTTTAAAATTATTGTACCCTAAATGTCCACTTTCTCATGAAGTGTTTTCTTACTACATTAACTTAAATCTGTTTTTCCTACTCCAAATATCCATTCCCATTGACATTGATTAAGATACGGTTTTGCAGTTCCTATTGTCCTAAAACATCTAAGATTTGTATTAGTCACTTAAAGTTTGAGTGAGCTCAAATTAACTGCTGTGAAATGTTTTCAGACTTGACTGCATCCTTAAATAAGGAAAAAAAAATTGATCATGTGCTACATTTGAACTGCTAGATATGAGGAACTGCAGAAGCACATGTACTAAGAACTTCCTACTCAACTGTTTCTCCAACTCATATCTGATGTATTTCATGATTGCAATACCTGGGCTAAATGAACCAGAATTACCACTACTTATTAATACTGAGACTTTTTCTGAAGGTATTTATGGTTAGATGGGCCAGGTGCAGAAACTCAGCAGGGCAGGAAGCCCTGGATACCTAGCAAGGGGCCAAACTGGGAAAACAAAAAACTTGTCCCCAGGGTAATCTCTCTTCCCCTAGCAAATCGTTGGTCATACGGGTTAGACCCCTGAGCGTTCCTCCCTAAAGATAACATCTAGGCCTCAGTTGTAGTTCAGCTCCAGGCCCAGAAAAGCAGGGAAACCAGACAAGTGGCACCTTGGCTGCCTCAGGACCAGATATACTGACTACTGACCCCCTGCCCTGGCACTGACCAATCAGTGGGGACCGTGACCAGGAAAGAGCACCTGAGAGCTGATGAATATTCTATTAAGAAACTCCCCTGAGCCCGGCTGGGCGTGGCTCCGCGGTTGAGCATTGACCTAGGATCCAGGAGATCCTGGTTTGATGCCCAGTCAGGGCACCTGCAGGGTTGCCTGCCATCCCCAGTTGGGGGCGTGCAGGAGGCAGCCGATCAGCGACAACTCTCTCATCATTGATGTTTCTCTCTCTCTCTCTCTCCCTCTCTCTGAAATCAGTAAAGATATATTTAAAAAAATTTTGAAACTCCCCTGAAACCTCCCCTAAGATTTCCATCTTTAAGAAAGAGATAAACAGACTTGGGACAAAGGCCTCAGCTTGCCCTCCTCCCTCCTCCCGCCCCAGGGAGCACACCAGGGCCCTCTCCTTCCCCTTCTTCCCTGGCAGGGGATCCCAGCAACCAGGGGAGGCGGGCCATGGGCAGCAGGCGCCCCCCTGCCCCCGAGCCTGTCTCCCGGGCCCCCTTCCCTCTCTGACGGCTCCGTGAGGCTCTCCTGTCCTCTCTGTTCCTCCTGGTTTCACTGTCCCAAGAATATTTTTGCTGCCACCATGGACCCAGTCCCCCTGACTCAGTGCTGTGTGCCCTTCCCTTTGCATTTCCCCATCCCCCACCCCTTCCTTAAATAAATTCAATTTTTCTTTATCTACGTCTGCGGTGCTATTTACCCTGCCCGAGTACCAGCACCTAACCCTCCAGGTAGGACCATTTTCCCCACCGCCGCCCGGCTCTCCGGGGGGCGCGCGGAGGGGGGGGGGCGCGCGGAGGGGGGGGGGGCGCGGAGGCCCGGGGGCGCAGGCGCAGGCGCAGCAGCCGCACGAGCCGCCTTCGGGCCCTGCCAGGCGCGGCTCCCGGGAAGACGGGCTCTCTTCCAATCCCCGTGTATTCTTGGACTCGAAGGTTTTGGCAGGACCAAAAGACCTATCAAGTAATGGCACTAGATTAGTTTTATTTTGGCCCTGATTTGAATAAATGAACAATAGAAAAACAAATATTTCCTAACGCAGGAGACATTTGAACACTGACTGGCTACTAAACAGTATCTTTTTTCTTAAGTGGAATAACGGTATTGGGGTCAGATTTTTTTCTTAAAGGAGTTTTTTTAGAGGTACATACTGAAATATCTGTGGATGAAATGGTGTGATGTCTGATATTTGCTCCCTAGAAGAAGTTAGCGCTACAATCAAGAGTCAAAATACCAGTAATTGTTAAAGTCACTCATGGGTAATTATTCTGTTCTTGTGTATGATTGTAATTTTCTAAAGTTAAAAAAAAAATATATATATATATATATATATTTTACGAGAGAGCAATATTGAGATCCAATGCAAGTCCGCAGCAAGGCGCCCCGGAACAGTCAGCACGCCGGTTACGAGGGCCTGGCCTTCTCTTCTCTCCCACCCCTGAATCGCGGCTGTTCCGTGTGAAATCGCATGTAGAGCCCAGGTGGACCGGAGCTGCAGCTAACAGGCCACCCTGCCAGCCCGCCAGCGCTCCTTCCCCTCCCGCCTCCCTCTTCCCACCGGGTCTTTGCACACAACCAAGATGGTGGGTCAGGACGGTGAAACCAGTCATTTCCCCCCCCGCGCATGCGCAGGCCCCGGGCTGCGCAGGCGCATTCCTGCCTCCCTCGCGACCTTGGCGCACCGCGCCTGCGCCGTGGGGAGCGGCTCACTGCCCCCTCGCCCCGGCTGGCTGCGGTCTGCCTCTGAGCGCGGCTGAAGTGGCTGGCTCGGAAAAGATGAGGCTTTCGCTACTGCTCCTGGTGGCGGCGTCGGCGCTGGTCCGGAGCGATGCCTCGGCCAACCTGGGCGGCGTGCCTAGCAAGAGATTAAAGATGCAGTACGCCGCGGGGCCGCTGCTCAAGTTCCAGATTTGGTGAGTACGTGCGTCGCCCCGCAGCGCCTCCGCTCGGCCCCTCTCGCTACGCGAGTCCCCGGCTTCGCGGCCTAGCGGGCTGAACCTCCGCTGGCCGGGAAGAACGGCACCCGCAGCCGCCCGCAGCCTGCCTTCTCGTAGCCCGTCCCGGAACGGCCGGGCCTGTCTTTTCTCCTCCTAGCATAACTGCCTATTTCTTTTTTGGTTCCTGTAATGGTGGGAATGCGGAAGGGGAAGGCATGAGAAGGCTAAATACTGAAAGGCGAGGATGTGGGGACACTTGTCAGTACCGAGGGCCGGTTGGCGGTGTCGCGCTATGGCTGCCCCCGCTGCCTGCGGCGCTGGGCGTGAGTCGGCGCGGCCTTGGCGGAGGCTCGCCCCGCGCGGGGGCCCGGGTCACTTTTCCTCTCCCGTTTCCCAGGGTTATGCCCGGCGGCCTCGCTGCCCCGCTGGGGGAAGGTTTATTCGGGTCCTGGGAGGGGAGCCGCGAGTGATGGACGCCGTTTTCCCCAGGACCTACCTGGCGGGGTGACTGTGGATTGAGGGCGTGGAGAGGCCTGGGGAGGCTGATTATCAGTTTGCAGTTTTCAGTGTGTCTGAAAAAGGAGTACGTTGCCCTTCTGACAGCCGTTCTCTCCGGGAAACCTGGATCTTCTCCCTTTCTTTCCCTACACCCGCCTCCCAGGAGTTGCCTTTCTACCTTTCATTTCACATTTCTCCTTCTGCATTCAGAGAAGTAGAAAAAAAAATCCTGGCAGTTTTCGACATTGTGCTTTTAAGTCATTTTGTTGTTACCTAGTTTAATATTAGAAGCAGAGCGGTAATGTGTCTACAGCAGAACGACGGCCCTCGATGAACCAGGAAGCTGGCCCTCGTCAGACAGTGAATCTGCCTGCACCTTGATCTTGGCCTTGAAATTTCTGTTGTTATAAGTCAAAAAAAGAAAAATGCTCCCTGTACTGTTTACTATGTGCACGACATATATCATATTTCCTATAATACTGCAAATGGGAGTTATGGCTTGACCATTCTGATTTTTTCCCCCATATATATATTTTTTTTATTAGGAACTGGCAGTCGTATTAGCAACCTATAAATATTGTAATGTTAAGGCTTAAATGTGATACTTTTGGATTTAAGTAGTTTAAAAAAGGCTGCAGTTTTTATGTAGTTTTTCTGTTTTTTACTTTTGTATCTCACAGTTTCATTTGCACTTTTCACAGAATACTCTTTTATAGTGGCTTGTATCAGACTAATTGTCACAGAAACAAGTGTACCTCCACTAAGGATAGTCATAACAAAGTATTTAAAATGTGTAAAGCAAATGTAGGGAGAGCATTCAGTCCTTCAAATTAAACTTTTAAAAAAACTGAAGTACTTCAGTTGAACTTTTGATACTTAGTTTTTGTTTCTTTTCTTGCTTTAAGAATAAACTTGTCCGAAAAGTCTAATAAGTTTTCTTTTGCAGTCACCCTGAGCATGTTATGTGCAAAAGTGCTTTAGGTTGTTTGTTTGTTTGTTCTGTAGATGAAAAATAACTTTATTAATAGCCCTACCAAATGCAGGTAAATTTAGCTTGTTTGTTACTTTTCCCCCCCAGAGATTAATCTGTATATAGAAGGTGATTATTGGATTTCTGGTAGACTCTCTTAGACTTTGGTAGAATCTCTTAGACATTCATTTGCAAGATTGAGAAAGGAGAGGAGGCTAAGACAATTGAGGGTAAATATGAAAATTCTTTTAATTCTGTTTGAAATCTGAGTGTGGTAAAATGCAGTCATTCATTAATCACCTCTGTTAGCAGAAGACAGAACTATTTTTACCTATTTTCAGTTGCTTTTTCCCTTTATTTTATATTTCTTGTGAGTACTCTAACTTTAGCTCAATAGATCATTTGTTAATTGTACCACATTTGTTGTTGCTAATAGAACAAAAGAGCAACACAACACACAAATGGAAGTGAAGAGAGAAAGATCAAGCATGCAAAATAGCCTAAAACAAACTTTCCTATTCTACGGTCATGTATTTTTTTCAATAATATTCATTCAATACTGGCTTGTGCCAAGGACTAAAGATACTATGGTGAACAAGACAGATATGGTTCCTCATGAAGCCTACTAAAATGGCACAGCATTACTCACATACCTGAGCATTTGGTTTATTATGTCAATTGATTAAGCAATCCAGTTGGGTAAGTTTGATGACACTGATTTCATATTTGGGGAAAAAAGTTATTCTACTTATTTGGATGTTTAAACATTGAACATAAAAAAGGAAATTCTCTAATCTGAACTTAAAGTTTCCTTTTCACGTTTTCCTTTCTTGTGATTTTTATGTGTAAATGGATTCTGACAGGTACTTTTGGCATGATGTTTTGTATGCATGCTTTAATTTCCCCTTATATGTTACTTAACATGTAACCAGATCTATTGTATTAATTAGTTGTTGCAGTTTAAATTGTACAATTAATACTTATTTGAACATAGGATGATTGATTTACTAAGCATAGTAGATAAAATAGTTAAAATTTCAAAACATAAGCAGAATATAACAGAACTTTCCAATTTTTGTTAATTTAAGAAACCACTGCTATATTTTTAGGACAACCAAATTATAAGTGGAGTTTCTTTAGTATAATTTTTATTTTTAAAAAAATTTATTGATCTTTAGGGTAATGGAGAGCGAGATATATCAATTTGTTTTTCCACTTATATATGCATTCATTAGTTGCTTCTTCTATGTGTCCTGACTAGAGATCGAACCCTCAACCTCAGTCGTATCCAGACGATGCTCTAACCAACTGAGTTTTGGACCAGGGCCTAAGTGGAGATTTAAGAAGTAAATGAAGTTGCTACTACAAGAACAGTTTATTTAAATTTATACAAACTCAGCCTTTGATTTCATGGTATGGAGGCAGAAAATAAAGACCTGAGACTGGCCCTGGCAGGTATGGCTCAGTTGGAGTGTGGTCCAGTACACCAGAAGGTGGTAGGTTCGATTCCCAATTGGGGCACCTGCAGGATGCAACTGATTGATGTCTCTCTCTCATATAAATGTTTCTTTCACTCTCTCCTTTCCTCTCTGTAAAATCAAGTAAAAAATAAATAAAATAAAGTGAGAAAAATAAGACCTGACACTAATTTGGATGTTGACACTGATCAAGATAGTAAAATGCTGAGTGTTGAAGAAATCTGAGAAATTGTGAGTTGTAGAGATCATGTTAGTTACTTAGATTTAATAGTTGCATATTCAACAAATATTTGAGCATCGGCTTTGTGCAGGCACTTTGCTTGGTGCTGAGAATTCAGTTCAGTGCTGTCACAGATGTAACAGGCAAAAGTGGAAAGCAGTCATTAATCTGTGGACAAAACATATAAATTACAGTTCTGTTAAGTGCTGTGAAGGAAAGTTATATGGTATGGGAGAGGCCTAGTTAAGGAATTGGGGAAAGTTTCCATGAAGAAATGAACTTTGAACTGATATTTGAAGGATACAATTTATTTAGAGCTTTCAAGTAATGGGAAGAACATGTTCAGTGGCCTTGTAAGTGGGAAAGAACATAATTTTATTTTCATTTATTGATTTTAAGAGGGGGGGGAGGGGGTGAGAGAGAGAGAGGAACATCGATTTATTGTTCCACTTATTTATACATTCCTTGGTTGCTGCTTGTATGTGCCCTGACTGGAGATCGAACCCACAACCTTGGTGTATCCCGACGATTCTCTAACTAAATGAGAGCTACCTGGCCAGGGCCAAGAACATAATTTCTTAAGGAGGCCAAGGCTACTGACCAAAGGAAAGTGACATGGGCCCTGGATGGTCTGGCAGGCCATGTTAAGGAAAGATCAACTAGGATCTCTGTGGAAAAGACATTAGAGGGGACAAAGAATAGATGTCGGGAAAGCTTTAAGGGGAACTGTTGGGAATTGCCCAGGCAAGAGATGTTGGAGCTTAGAATAGAAAGGTGGTGGCAGTAGAAGTAGAGAGTAAAGGGACAGATCTTTAGGAGATAAATTAAGTTTTAGGTGATGGATTACATATTTGTGGGGGAGAGAAGTATCAGAGATGACTCCTGAGTTCTGGAACAATGCTGTGCCAGTCACTGGAATGGTAAGACAGATTTTATGGATTTGGGGCAGGGGAGAGGGGGAGGAATCCTGCATTTTTAAGACTAAAAACACTGTAGCCAGGGGAAAATCATGCAAAGTAATTTTCATTTCCTCCAGATAGCCACAGTTTTTAAACTAAAAACTTTAACAGTTACTGTTTTTCACCAAACCTAAGAATATTATGGATTGTAAAATACACCATTATTTTATATACCACTCAGAAGAAAAAAAAATACTGCCATTTAAACTGTGACACACTAATGATTGTAAGATCAGTCCTGATTTTTTTAAAAAGATGCTAAATAGAGGGAAAGTACTTTTTGGAATCGGTGAAATAGAGGAGTAATAAATAAGTTGATCCAAATAGTAGAGTGATAGAGTGTTAATAGAGAACAAATAAAATGGTGGCTACTACAACTACCACTGCGTTAGATTTTTAAAGTTCTGTAATGTTTGCGTGGAATTTAATCACCATTTTGTTTTGTTTTACCATTTTAAGCAACAAATAACTGCAGTATGTAACAATACTGTGTACATAATAGTTGTTTTTACTTAATAATGAAGATTTTAGTTCAAAGCTGTTTAGATGTAGGAAAAATATGAATGATTTTAAAAGTTTTAATCTCTTACAAAAAATTGAAACATTGTTTCTTTGCAGTTTGCCATTACAGTAAGTGGTAGAATTCAAATTGAATATATCATTTAGAAATACGAAGATAACCTCATAAATTTTGAATTTGGAGAGTTAATGGAAAATGCGTATTTACTGGACTAGCAGTTTGGCGGCCCAGGTTTTTATTTGATCTGTCTCATATTTTGAATGACTTTGGGGGAAATACTTTAATGTCTTTAGCTTTTACCTTGTTCATCTGTAAAATGAGGATGTTAGTTGTACTCCACTTACCTCTAGTATCCTATTGTTCTATTTTGTACTGTTAGGAAGCTTAAAGGTAAAAAAATGAAAGGATGCATGTGTGCATTATTTCTGTTTTTGTCACTGAAGAGTGTTGTTGGAACCCCCTGGCTTCTCTGCTAGTCACCTTCCCTGCTTTCCAAAAAAGCAGTCTTGTTTTTACATACCTTACCTTGATTGGAGTGCAGCTTGGGATTGGTGAGGAAGAAATCTTGCCACATAGATAGGTTTTAGCAGGAGCTGCTGATAATGAAGTCCTCATTTTTATGCCCTGTTTTCATGCTACTTGTTTGCCTCTTTTGTCTAGTTTTTAGGAAGTTATGAATTTGGTCTTTTACAGTAACATTTGGAAACCAGTTGTTTGCTGGGAGAGACACACATACATAAAACATTGTATTCTGAATGTTCTAAAACAGAGTAATTGAGGACTTTAAAAATCCAAAAGGTAGAAAGATTTCCTATTCAGGGGAGTGGGAGGCCCTTGCAGAGGAGGAAATGAAATTTGAAGGGCATGGGGAACCTCACCTGGAGATACAAAGAGCTTTATAATCTGAGGGAAGAATGTATGCAAATAAAGCCTTACTCAGCATAGAGGAGGGGAGGAGACAGGAAATGAGGAAAGCTGGAGTCAGATAATCAGTTAAAGACACCTACCTAGCATAGTGTACATGCTACCATTTAGCAAGTGCTCATTTTTTAAATTTGTCATTTGTATTGTCTCTAATGCTGTTATGAGAACTTAGGGAAATAAACCTTTAAAATGTTACTCTCACTTTCATTTAAAAAAAAAATGAAAATAGCTTTCTGGTTTGAAAATAATACATGTTTATTGTATGTGAGCACTCCTCTTTGTAATTTTTCTAATGTTTTTATTGATTTCAGAAAGAGGAAGGGAGAGGGGGAGAGAGAGACATCAGTGATGAGTCATTGATCGGCTGCCTCTTGCACGCCCTATACTGGGAATCGAGCCCGAAACTGGGGCATGAGTGAGGAGCTCGAAGTTCCATTCCCGGTCTGACCACGAGCTCCTTGTTCATGGGTGAATGTTCAGCCTCTGAGCCATGCTGGCTGGGCTGTTTGTAATTTTTTAAAGAAGCATTTATCAGATTAGTTTATTATTCAGTCCCTGAATATCTTGTTTCTTGTGTGGTGTATAGAGCACCTTGTTCAGAATTCATTGCTGAAAACACTTAGAGCAGGTGATGTACCAGACAAATGTCTATTACTACATCCACTAAGGAGAACAAGGAGAAATAGAGATTACGTCTGAAAATGCAGTGCTCAGTGGTTGGTGAGCTACTGGACTGGTCATTGTTGTAAACAATTAGAAACCACAGTATTTACAAAATGTTTTCTTGATTTTTTTTTTTGGTATAGCATGTGGGAAATATTAGTTGAAATTCTTGGAATGCAAGTAGCAGAAAATTATTTGAACTGGTTTGGACAACACATTTAGAAGTGCATTTTAAAATTACCAAAGAGCCCGGCTGGGCGTGGCTCAGAGGTTGAGCATCGACCTAGGATCCAGGCGATCAGGGTTCGATTCCCTGTCAGGGCACATGCCTGGGTTGTGGGCTCGATCAATGACTCTCTCATCATTGATGTTCCTGTCTCTCTCTCTTCCTCTCTCTGAAATCAATAAAGATATAAAAAAAGAATTTAAAAAATAAATAAATAAATAAAATAAAATTACCAAAGAATAGTTTTAGAACCCAAAGGTAGGGGTGCAGCAGGGCCTCAAGACAGGCTGAAAACAGAAAACTGGGAAGTCTGAGAAGACTTCACCCAGGCTTCCTCTGGTTCACATTGGTACTTTAAAAAAATAAATTATTGATTGATTTTAGAGAGAGAGGAAGGAGGAGAAAGAGGAACATTGATTTGTTGTTCCACTTACGTATAACATTCATTGGTTGATTATTGTATGTGGCCTCACCTGGGGTTGAACCAGCAACCTTGGCATTTCGGGATGACGCTCTATCCAACTGAGCTACCTGGCCAGGGCCACATAGGTACTTTTCTCAGTAACATGTGCTTCATTTTTCTCTTTTCTCTGAAGATTGACTCATTTCCTCCTCTTAGTCCTTTTGAAAGGTCATCACTGCCCCCTACTCACAATGGCTCTGGTGTTAAACATTCATCTGTGTGGAGATAATCACTTTTTAAAATCCCAGTTCAGCCTGGCAGGGCGTGGCTCAGAGGTTGAGCGTCGACCTAGGATCCAGGTGATTGGGGTTCGATTCCTGGTCAGGTCACATGCCCGGGTTGCGGGCTGGATCCCCATTCGGGGGCATGCAGGAGGCAGCCGATCAATTACTCTCTCATCATTGATGTTTCTATCTCTCTCTCTACCTCTCCTTTCCTCTCTCTCAAATCAATAAAGATATATTTAAATAAAATAAAATCCCAGTTCATCTGAAATCTCAACTGTGGCAAGGGGTTGGGTCTCACCATGTAGCAGGAGCTAATTCGATGTGTGGGTGAGAAGACAGTTGGAGGGGGTGGTTATTATAAATAAAAGGGGAAGGTAATTTTAAGAAATGCTAAAAACAGAAATTATAAGTATTTCATAATAGTAATAGTAAATGTCTGAGATTTTTCTGTCTTTTTTAAGCACTTGTGAGAGGCTGGGATTTGTGACAGGCTCAACTTTGATATAAGTAAGGTATTTGACTACAGTTAGGTGCAGATGTAGTATAGAAAAGGGAAAAATCCTGGCCTGCAGCTCAGTGGTTAGAGCATCAGCCAGGCACCGGAGGCTTGTGGGTTCGATTCCCAGTCAAGGGCATGTACCTGATTAAGGACTCGTGTGGGAGGCAACCAGTCAGTTTCTTCCTCCTCTCTCCTTTCTTCTCTCTCTCTCTTTCTCTCCGCCCTGAACCCCTTACCCTCCTCCCTTCCACTCTCTGAAAATCAGTGGAAAAAATATCCTCGGGTGAGGATTAAGCAAAAAAAAAAAAGGAAAAGTGTGTTGGTTGGCACCATGAATTAGGAGACCAAAAACATGATGGACTTTAAAAAGCACAGAATCTATTTGAAATAGTGAGCATGGACAAAGGATTTTTCTGTAATTTCCTTTCTATTTATTACACAAAGATCATGTAATTTATATGCAAGTTCTTTTAGAAAAGTAGTGTGTGAAAATATTTTAAATTGAGCAATTACAAAAGTTGACTCCGTAAGTAAGATATTTCTGTATTACTAGAAAGAGATTTGCAAAGTGATTAGGACTTAAATTTAAAATTTCTTTTCAAAGTTTAAATTTACTTCTTAAGGACCTTTGGTCCAGGGGCAGAGGGAAGGGGTAGCTACTGCAGCATATTTTTAGCATGTTGAGATACTTATTTGTTGGATGTATACTAGAAGTCATAGTTTTTGTTGTTGTTGTTAATCCTCACCTGAGGGTATTTTTTCCATTGCTTTTCAGAGAGAGTGGGGGGTGGGGAGAGAGAAACATACATGTGAGAGACACATACCAACTGGTTGCCTCCTGCACCCACCCTAGCTGGGGGCAGGGAAAAACCCGCAACCAAGGTACATGCCCTTGACTGTGAATTGAACCTGAGACCCTTCAGTGTGCAGGCCAGCGCTCTAACCAGAGTCACACCGGCCAGGGCTAGAAGTTATAGTTTTATTCACTGACCCAGAAAAAAAGGAATAACTTAAAAGAGCTGGGTTTGATGGTAGAAGTGGAATGACTACTGCTCCTTACCATATGTATGCTTTCAATTTAACATTTTGTCCACCTCGATAAACACTAGGTATGTTTTGTTTTCTGTCAGCAGTATTGATTGCTATTTCAAAACAAAAATTATTGTGAGGAAAACAATTATATAGGGAAAAAGTTCCTTGGTTTTCTTTATGAATCTGGAGGCAAATATAGAGAAGGAAGTTTACTGACCTATAGTATAAATAGACTTGTCTAAAAATGTGGGGTTTTTTCTTTGTTTTTTGGTCTTGTAAACAGCTTCATTTTTCAGAAATAAGAAAGTTACAGTTTAAAAGCCTTTTTTGGATTTCAAGGTTATGGGCCGATTCTGTTTGGAGTTTGGTGAAAAGATCTGAGACTAAACTGAAGACATGGTGCTGGGAGAACCAAGGATAAGAGTCAGGCTTCCGAGCACAGTAGCCAGAAAAATGGGTTACTGGGAGGAATCTGACCAATAGTGTTATCTCCACATAGACACACCTCTCTAGCCTGGGCCCTTTGGCTTCCCTTGGTGAAGGATTGGAACTCCCAGAGCACATGTGAGGGACTTCTTGGGACCCACAGGTTTAGATCTCGAGGGAGAATCTATGTCTTCATCATGGAAGAACCTCGGAGACCTCTGCCGCCAGGAGGCCAACTATATGGGAACTCGATTGTGGCATTGTGGACAAAAAGAACTTACTTCCTGGACACAGGGATGGATAGCTCTTATATTATCTAATTGTTCTATTGGGGTCTAGTGGAAGTGGCCTTAGGATCTCATGTCCTGAAGTCTGTTCTAGTCTGTGTTAACTAAGGTCACTCACCACTACCCACCCACCACCTAATATAATGCTTGGCACCTAGTAGGCATTTGATAAATATTTGAGTGAATTAATAAATGATACATGAATATATAACCATGGAAAAGTCACTTGATCTCTCTGGGCTTCATGTTTTTCCGTTCATCTATAAAAAAGTTTCACTTCAATTAATTAGATCTTGAGTTCTGAATATATTGCATTAAAAGTTAGTTAGATAATCAACTCTATTGTAAACACCAGTGCAAACTTGGGCATTGCAATCAGGTGGCATTTCTTGGTTTCACGGTAGATAGGTATGTAGGTAATCTCGATTATTTTTATAATAGCATCATTAAAAATTTCTTATAGAAAAAGCAATTGTGGCAAAATTCAAATACTTGACAAGTCTAACAACAGTAATAAGAAAATATTAGATAAGGTGAATGCTTAGTAAAGATAACATAGCTAGAGATTTCTAAGTTCTTTTAAGAATTTAGCTATAGAGATTTGTTTCCCTGTGAAAATATTTCATGCTTTTTAGGTCTATAATCTTTTGGACCTAAAATTTAGAAATTTTTATTCTAAATACAGAGGAAGTATTAATTGTTAAGAAAGACTAAATTTCTCATTTTTTTTTTTTAAAAAGTGAGTTTCTTAAAATTGAGATCTATTGATAATTGGACTGTCTCACCCTGTCAGATATAAACTTGATGCCCTTCCCTTGGTGGTGGTTGATGGTTGGTATGTTTTTTCTTGATGACAGTGTAATTAAAAAAGCTGGCACCTGAGGTTTTACTCCACTATAACTTAATTGCTGATCTTGCTTTCTCTGTACCAAGTGGTACTTCCATTGCTTTATATTTATGTGCTCCTTAACTTAGAACTTAATGTATTTAAGTGCTTAACAATCCTACCTGAATTTGTAAGCTCTTCTGTTGATATGGTGGCACCACCCGCCTCTCCCTTCCCAGTTTTATTGAAGTATGATTGACAAATAGAAATTGTATATACTTAAGGTGATGACATATGCATTTACAAGGTATGTTGTGAAACAATTACTACAAAAGGTTAGTTAACACATCCATCACCTCACATAATTACCTCTGTTTTGGTGAGAACATTTAATATCTATTCTCTTTCAAGTATACAGTACAGTATTGTTATCATGCTGTACATTTGATCTCCAGAATTTATTCATTTTAAAACTGGAAGTTTTCATCCTTTGACCAACATCTCCCTATTCTTCCCACTCCCAGGACCTGGCCACTACCAATCTACTTTGTGTCTATGAGTTCACCTTTTTTAGATTCCACATATAAGTGAGATCTTACAGTACTTGTGTTTCTCTGACTTATTTCTCTTAGCATAATGTGGTCAAGATCCATCCATGTTATTCCTAATGACAGCATCTCCCCCTTTTTTGGCTGAATAATATTTCATTGTATTATATGTACCATGTTTTCTTCATTCATTCATTCATTCATTGATAGATGAGACATGGTTTTTTCCGTGTTTTGGCTATTGTAAATAATGCTGCAACAAACATGGGGGTGCAGATATTTCTTTGAGATAGTGATTTCATTTATTTCAGATATATACCTAGAAGTGGTAGCTAGATCAAATGGTAGTTCTGTTTTTAATATTTTAAGGAACTTATGTACTGTTTTCCATAGTGGCTGCACCAATTTACATTTCCACCAGTAGTGCACAGGGTTCCCTTTTCTGTCCTCACCGAACTTCTCTCCTCTTTTTTTACAATAGACATCCTAGCAGGTGTGATATGCTGTCTCATTGTGGTTTTGATTTGCATTTCCCTCATGTTTTCATGTACATGTTGGCCATTTGTTCAGGGCTTTTCCCAGTTTTTAAATGTATTATTAATTTTTTGGTTATTGAGTTATATGATCCTTATGTATTTTGGCTAGTAACTCCTTATTAGATAATTTGAAAATACTTTCTCCTATCTGTAGTTTGCTGTCTTATTTTGTTGATGGTTTCCTTTGCTTTTTAGTTTGATGTAGTCCCACTTGTTTATTTTTGCTTTTGATGCCTTTGCTTTTGATGTCAAATCCAAAAAATGATTGCCAGGACTGTGGTCAAGGAGCTTACTTCCTATGTTTTCTGTAATTTTATGGTTTCAGGTCCTTAATCCATTTTGAGTTGATTTTTGTGTATGATGTAAGATAGTGGTCCAATTTCATTCTTTGTATGTGGCTCTCCAGTTTTCCCACCACCATTATTGAAGAGACTGTCCTTTCCCCATTGTATGTTCTTGGCTTCTTTATTTTAAAGTAGTTGACCATATATGCGTGGGTTTATTTTTGAGCTCTCTGTTCTCATTGATCTGTGTGTATGTTTTATGCAAATACCATACTTGTTTTTGTTTGTTTGTTTACTTTGGGAATACATTTATTAAAACAAGGGCGGGCTTAGGACAGAAGAATTAACAGGAGAGAGCCAAGGCAGGGCTGGTTTGTCTCTCTAGAAATGTTACAGTGGTGAAGGCCTTGGGTGGAGGGTGGGAGCAGGGTGGAAGAGTTCAATGGGGAAAAAAAGGGACATCTGTAGTACTTTCAACAATAAAGATTTTAAAAAGGGGTGGGAAGAAATGCGGGGCTGCTTTGGCTCACTGAGAAATAAGTGTCTCAGTGATACAAGTGAGCCAAGGCAGGACTGCTGTCAGCTCACTGGAAAGTCAGAGAAAAGGGGGCCTTGGAGACAGGTTCAGGGGGTTAGCCTGGGAGGAGCTGCTGAGGAGCTGCAGCTGCCCATTGCTCTCTTGGTTGCAAGTCTTTTGGAGAGTTTAGAATTTAGGAGATGCACACCTGTTAGGGAAGAAGGGGGGGGGGGGGAAGAGAAAGGTATGGGGGTGCTTCGGGAGGGCACACTAATACCATACTGTTTTGATTACTAAGGCTTTGTAATAGTTTGAAATCAGGAAGTGTGATGCCTCCAGCTTTGTTTTTCCTTCTTTTTTTTGTTTTTTTTTGTTTGTTTTAAAAATATATCTTTATTGATTTCAGAGAGAGGAAAGGAGAGGGAGAGAGAGAGACAGAAACATCAATGATGAGTCATTGATCAAGCCCGCAACTGGGCATGTGCCCTGACTGGGAGTCGAACCCCGATGGTCTGGATCCTAGGTCAACGTTCAACCGCTGAGCCATGCCCGGCCGGGCTGTTTTTCTTTTTGAAGATTGGGCTATTTGGGGTCTTTTGTGGTTTCATAAAAATTTTAGGATTGTACTATTTCTGTGAAAAATGCATTGGAATTTTGGTAGGGATTGCATTGAATCTGTAGATTGCTTTGACATTTTAACAGTAATAATTCTTCTGACCCATGAACACGAGATACCTTTTTATGTGTGTCTTCAGTTGCTTTGATCAGTATACTTTTCCCCCCTCATATATGCACTCTGGTGGCGTATTTCCCCTTCTCTTGCTGAGGCAACGTATATCCATAATTTAATTGTTCAGAGATTTTAATGAAGACAATTGGGTGCTGTTGACTTAATTTCTGGAGTAATGGTATAGATTACTATCATATTGCTGAAAATTATCTTCCCAGTCTTTGTTTTCTTCTGCAAAGTGGAATCAAACTTTAGAGTCAAGGGATCTAAAAGTTATTTATGTTCCTCTTATTGTGATTAAGCAGGTATGTTTGCCCAGTTAGGGGCAGAGTGGAAATAAGAACCAGAGTTTTATGTCTTATGCCGTGGGTGTTTTTTTAAAGCTTCTTGTGCCCCACTTTTGAATGTCTCTATTTCAGATGAATAAGAGTTGTTTTTATTTCAGTGTTTATGTAATCATTGATTTGAGAGCTCAAAATACACTGACATATGTGAGTAGGTATTCGCTGTTGTCCAAGAGTAACCCAAATCTATAGAGTATGATATTCTAATGGAAGGGTTTGCTTGAGGGTGAGGTAACTTAAATATGTGAAATTTGTGGGGGAAAACCTCCCTATACCCACCATCCAGCATCAGTTATTAATTTGTGACTGTTCTTGAGAAACACTTTTAATCTTGGCAGTTTTAGGCTTTGTCTAACACAAAAGCAGTCTAGGCATATTCTAAACCAGTTAACAGGAAGCACTTTTATTTCTCTGCAGTGTTTCCTGAGGTTATAGGCGGGTGTTTGAGGAGTACATGCGGGTTATCAGCCAGCGGTACCCAGACATCCGCATTGAAGGAGAGAATTACCTCCCTCAACCAATATATAGGTAAGTAAATTTTAGTAACTTAGAAGGACAATAATTTGAGTTTGTAAACTTTTGTGAATTGGTTCAGTTAACTTTCTTGGTTATTATAATCTCTTAACTAGTTGTAATAATATACATAGAACACTTTCATAAATAGCAAATATAGAAGAATTTTTCTGTGAAAAGGGGAATTGTTTTCTAGGTGACAGTTCTTCAGAAGATGTGTTTTTTTTTCTGTAATTGTTATTGTGGAGGTAGACCACGAACTCCCAAATTTTTATAGTCAGTCAGTGGCATAAAATTCTGTACTGTTAAAATAATATTTTTTAAAGGCTACTGCTATATATGTAATCTTATAAATTATTTTTTGATTGATTTAAAATATATTAAATATTTTTATTTTAAAACTGTAAAATAAACTAGTTACTATCTTTTTAAAAAAAATTTATTTTTTTAAATATATATTTTTATTGATTTCAGGGAGAGGAAGGGAGAGGTAGAGAGTGAGTTGAAACATCAATGATGAGAGTTTCATCATTGATCAGCTGCCTCCTGCACGCCCCTTGACTGGGGATCATCAGGCCCACGTCCTGGGCATGTGCCCTTACTGGGAATCAAACCGTGATCTCCTGGATCCTATTCCGATACTGAGTTATAACTTTTAGATTTGGTGTCTAGAAAATGTCTGTGTACATATGTTTGAGTTATGAAATTTTGAAGTAAATGAGAAATTGCAGCTTCTGATGAATTTTTCTTTTCTCTTCATAGACACATAGCTTCTTTCCTGTCAGTCTTCAAACTAGTTTTAATAGGCTTAATAATTGTTGGCAAGGATCCTTTTGCTTTCTTTGGCATGCAAGCTCCTAGCATCTGGCAGTGGGGCCAAGAAAATAAGGTATGTAACTTAATAGCTTTGGCAGCTGTAAGTTTTTAGGTTGTCAATGAGTATACTTTAATGAACTTTCTTAAGTACCTGTTGCTGATTAACCTTTTTACATATATTTTTGCAACTTAAACCATTTTTTATTTCTGGGCAAGGCACTTAACTTCCCTTGGCCTTAGTTTTCATATTTATGTAAGAATGATTAGGTCTTATGTTTTTATTACTTGAAGGATAGGGAGGTGTTACTGTAGTAGAACCTGAGCACAAAATAATTTAAAACCTGATTTTGATTATAAAATAAGGCCTAGTCATGTCCAGCAAAACATAATATATACTTAATGTAGGCCTTTTATACTAACTGATACCGGTATTAATGGTTTTATTCACATTAAAAACGGTATTTTACTGAATTGTTCTTATCAAAACACATACACACTCACTCTGTTATTATTTGTCCTTTGATTCTTCTGTTCATGGGGAATCTGTTTAGCAAATTACCTGAAACAATATATGCATAAAACTTTTGTACTATTTCTTTTTATCTCTGTAGGGTCCTGCTGCAGCATACATTCTTTTTAGATATCTTTTCATCCGTTTTATTTAAACTCATCTTTTCTGAAGGGTATACCTTTCTGCTGTAAGAAATGGGACTAATTGTTATTTCTCTTGAGATTGCACAAGTTTCTAAGAAGCATTATCTTTTGGAATCTTACATGGTCTTGGCCTTTACTTCTAGGCTGAGACTATCTTTAGCTGACTCCTACATAGCTGTACTACTTTTTCTTAGGGAACGTCAGGTGCTGCCTCTAAGCATGTCTCTGCCCTGTTATTAACAAAACATTGATTCTCATAGGATTGAGAATTGGAAGTTAAGTACTTAATGATAATATTTTGTTATACTTATTAATTCTGATTTCAAAATATTTTCAGTACATTTTACTTTTATAGACGTATAAAATTGTTGATCTACTGTGGAAGATGAATGTGCTTGAAAGCTGTAGCTTGCATGACACTTTCTTGTGTACTGTTCCCCTGAGAGTAGACTTGTATTTCCAAATGCTAGGGTAACGTCTATGAAATCAAAGCCACCTAGCTTAAGGGGAATGTGGGCGGGGAAAACTTTCTCATCTGCTGTGGGCTTTTTGACTTGTTTTTCTGAAACACCTTTCTGTGAATTGGCATCCTCACTACATCCGACTTTTAGTCAGTGATTTTGTTAAATTAAAACCCCTCTGTCCATGAGGGAGCTTTTAGTCTCTTTTGGGAGGATACAGATTTGCATTCAAAGGTGGGTGAATGTAATTTAATATGCCAGTGCTTCTTAACCTTTTTTCTTAGTTTGTCTTTTGGGTTAATGGACCCAATTTAAACGGGGGGGGGGGGGGGGGGGCCTCCCACCATACCAACAGTTATTGGACATCAGCAGGGTGTCTGAGAATTCAACTCAATTCTTACACTTATCTACCTGGAGGTGGCAGTAAATTTCACAGGTTAAGAATTCAGTACTCTAAGACCCCCCCCCCCCCCCCCCGCCACACACACACACTCACTCCCCCCCCCCCCCCCCCCCCCGGTATTCAAATACTAGTTGCAAACCTGTGCTTCTGATCAACTTGCTACAGAGTGGAGGTTCCCACAGCCTCCTCCATGGGTTTGTTTAATTTGCTAGAGTGGCTCACAGAGCTTAAGTGAGACATTTTACTTACTAGATTACTAGCTTATTGCAAAAGGATATAACTCAGAAACAGCCAGATGGAAGAGATGCATGGGGCAAGGTATGTGGGAAGGAGCTTCCATGCCCTCTCCAGGTGAACCATTCTCCTTGCCTCTTTTTTTTTTTTTTTTTTTTTAAATATATCTTTATTGATTCCAGAGAGAGGAAAGGAGAGGGAGAGAGAGAGAGAGAAACATTAATGATGAGAGAGTCATTGATCAAGCCTGCAACCGGGCATGTGCCCTGACCGGGAATCGAACCCTGATCTATATCCTAGGTCGATGCTCAACCGCTGAGCCACACCCGGCCAAGCGTCTCTTTGCCTCTTTACGTAAAGGTTCACCAACCTGGAAGCTCTTCAATCCCAGTCCTTTTGGGTTTTTGTGGCAACTTAATGAAGCACAAGCATGACTGATTAAATCACTGGCAGTTGGCAACCAGTAAAGATTAACAGCCCCTCTTTCCTTCCTTAGAACGGCTATGTCCAACACTTGAAGCATGGTTGGCTTTCCTCTTTCCAGGCAGTGCGCCCCATCCTTAGGTGCTCTTCAAAATCACTTATTAACATAACAAAAGACACCTTTCCAGTTCTCAACACTTAGGAAATTCCAAGGGTTTTAGATGCTCAGTGCCAGAAACTGGAAGGAAGATCAAATACATATTTCACAATTTGACTTAAAATTATTTGTTTGGAACATAGACAAGTTGTATTGAAAACATAGAGTTGCTGATTGTTGCATCAGTAGTCTCTTGTGAATTCATTCATTATATTATAAAAATGGTAAAATGAATCCTCCTTACGCTGGTATTCTTTCATTAAACTTACTAAGGCTATTGAGAGATCTCTAGAAATTCTGTCTCTATGTTATGACTATCATATATATAAGTTCTTCAGCATGTATAGAACTGTGAATTCTGCATTTTTCTTTTCTTGTATATCTTGAACATAAGGAATAGCAGTAATAGTTTGTATAGAAACTTTTAAAGTAGAGTTAAAAAGAGCAATTACCAAATAAAAATGAGACTACTTAAAGGTTACTGTGTCTTAAATTGTCATGTTCTGATTTCAAAATGACTTTGCCTACTGTACTGAATTATATTGTCTTTTAGGTCTATGCATGTATGATGGTTTTCTTCTTGAGCAACATGATTGAGAACCAGTGTATGTCAACGGGTGCATTTGAGATAACTTTGAATGGTGAGTTCTGAATAGTTTGCATTCTGTGATACATTTTAGGTGATTTATAATGAGCATTGGGCTTTTCTGTTTTTTGATAATGTGCTAAATTATCTCTTTATATGGTTCTCATCTACTTTCATGGCTTTAAAATAACATCTGTATGATGACCCCTGAATGTATAGCTCTGCAGAGCTCTAGATCTCTCTTCTATGTGCTACACCCAGAATCTTAAACTCCTACTTCCAAACCGTTGATTACCTCTGCTTCCTGTAATTCTTGTATATTCCAGTTTGTTCCTTCCCTGGCATTTCTCATTTATTTAATGGCACCATTATCATTCTACCCAGTTGCCCATGTCAGAAACCTAAGATAACATCACTTTTCCCCTTTCTCTCTATACCTAATGGGTTACCAAGTCTTCTCAGTTCCACCTTTTACATTTCTCAAAACAGCCTCATCCTTAGGTCCCCCATCTTTTTATCTTCATTGGCACCACTCTAGTCTAAGCCACAAATACCTTGTTCCCCTCTAATATATTCTCTAAACCAAAGGTTATCAAATATGGCCTATATCTCAAGGTAACAATAGTTTTTATATTTTTTAATTGTTTAAAAAATATCACAGGAATATTTTGTGATACACAACAATGAAAAACTTTTAGAAATTTAAATTTATCGCTTAGTTGTATAAGTACCTATATAATATCCTTGATTTTGCCTCTTGATCCATAAAGCCTGAAATATTTACTGTTTGGCTTCTTATAGAAAAATTTGCTGACACCTGATCCAGACAGTGATTTTTTAAAAATGCACATTTCATCTTCTTGCTTCACTGCTCAGATTCATTAAATGTCTTTACTTTGATCTCAAGATAAAGACAACATTTAACATATCCAAAAGGCCCTGCATGATATAGCCTAGGGATCAGCAAACCATGACTTTGTGGACCATATTCCATGCTGCCTGTTTTGTAAATACAGTTTTATTGGAACACAGCCATTCCCATTCGTTTATGTATTGCCTGTTTCTGCTTTCAGGCTACCATGAGAGTTGAGTAGCTGTGACAGATTGTATACCCTTTTGAGCTGAAAATGCTTACTATCTGTCCCTTTGCAATCTCTGATCAACAAATTCAGGCTAGTTCCTGCCTACCTCTCTAGCCTCCCTTGTACCATTCTTCTATATTTTAGCTCTCACTTTTAATTATAATCTCTCACTTTTAATAATAGTACATGCAACGGCTCCTTTCCAGCCTCTCGAATCTCCCTCTCATAGCATCTTCTCATTTTAATTCTTAGTGCACATTTGTGATCTTGTAGCTATTTGTATAGTTTTTTTGTATTCTCTTACTAGAATGTAAACTCAATAAAAGCAAGAAGCTTAATTCTTTTGCTCATTTTTGTATTCCCAGTTGTGTACCTAGACAATAAATATTTGTGGAACGAGTGTTTATTACAGAATCATCTTTAATTTGGGGGGCTGGTACCATTTATTTTTATAGATGTACCTGTGTGGTCTAAGCTGGAATCTGGTCACCTTCCATCGATGCAACAGCTTGTTCAAATTCTTGACAATGAAATGAAGCTCAATGTGCATATGGATTCAATCCCACATCATCGATCATAGCCCCACCTATCAGCACTGAAAACTCTTTTGTAAGTAGTTTAAAAATATAAGAACTATGTATAGATATCAGTTAATTCTCATCATGAATCTGAAAAGATATTAGATACTACGTAGATTATCGCTTGAGTTTCCAACTTGGGATTTAACAGATGGATGTTTTCTTCATTAAAATTTAGAAGATATAAGGTTGTATTAAGTTATCTTCAAAGCTTAATAATTGGGCTTATAACATCATTTTTTACTGTGAACTTCTAATGGCCAGAATTGATGTATTATACTAGGATGTTTATATGCATATTCTCTCCCTACCTTCAAATAACTAGTTCCTAAGACTGTGCAAATTCTTTTAGCATGCTCAAAATAGAGAATTTATAAGCAAATATGTGTGAATGTGGAGAGGTAACTGTTAACTTTTGCTTAGCAGAGATGTTCTCAGTTCTTTTCTGATCAAGGAGTTGATTTTATAAGAGTGAAGTTTGAAGTAAAATATTCTTTTTTCTGTATGTCTTTCAGACATTAAGGGATTTTTGCAAGAGCAGCGTGACTGACATTATGAAGGCCTGTACTGAAGACAGCAAGCTGTTGGTACAGACCAGATGCTTTTTTGGCAGGCTCGTTGTACCTCTTGGAAAACCTCAATGCAAGACAGTTTTTCAGTGCTGGCACATTTTGGAAATCTGCACATTCGTGGAGTGCAATAATACTGTATAGTTATTTTTTCTCCCCCCAACCCATTCAGTTAATAGTTTTTTAAAAATGTAAACATTGCTACTTGTACCTTTTTTCCTTAGTCACATTTGAAAAAATTGCAAAATGAGTTAGAATTTGATTTTTTTTTCAAGGATGTCTGTTAAATCTGTTGTGATTTTTATATGAATTTTCCTTTTTTATAGTTTAGAATTGATCCTTTTGGGAATACAGCTGAAGTTCTCACTTTGTAAGAGTTTATCAGACATCTCTAATTTGGTCATGTCCAACTTACATAGGTTTCAAAATACTGCAGATTGTGAACAGTGCATTATACAAGATTATGGGGGGGAGATCCTATATGCAGAGTACTCTACCTATTTGTGTGTATGTGTGTATGCACGCTCGCATGCGTTGCGCGCGAGTGTGATTGTCAGAGAAACTACTAAAAGACCAACGGCTTTTTAAATCCTGTTATAGTTCAAGTGTCTTGCCTTGACCAATCTAATGAATTGATTAACTGGGCCTTTATACTTAACTCAATAAAAAATAAGCAGATATAAGTAAAATAAAAACTTTGAATTTATTGCCCAGCGTACCTGTTAACATATTTAACCGTCGTCTGCTTAAATTTTTGTTTTTGACTTACAAATAATTTCATTAGGTACACACTTTCTATTCACAACAAATAATAGATCATTTACCATTTTTAGGATAATTGAAACTCACCTCACTAAAGAAAGTTTAGTTGAACTTGGAGATCACTTGTCTAATTTAACTTGCCTCACATATCAGAATTTTATTATAGTTGAGGGACAAAATTGAAAAATTTTTTATTCAGTGAATTTAATATAATTTCATAGTTCTAAAAAGATTATAGGAATAATTTAGCAGAAGTAGGACCATAATGTGGAAAAGTCATAGCAACAGTTATTTTAGCTTCCGTAAAGGAATAAAAGTGTTAGTGGAAGTAAAGGGATTTATGGAAAAGTTTGGAGATAATTCAACATTGGGTCCACGAAACACTTAGCACAACCATATACTTTGTTTGTCACTGAATATTTGTTAAATGCATGTATGGTAATGATCGTGATTGTACAGCCTCAAGGTGGAACATGCTGTAATCTCTGGCTAACGGAGTTAGACTGCAGAAAATTGATTAAAATGGTTTATCCTTTGCATTAAGACTACAGAACTGTTAACCTAAGTTCATATAGTGGCCAATATAATTTAAGCTGAGAAGTTACATACAGGTTATTATTCAGGTGTAGTAACATTTTGTTATCTTTGACTAGGGCTAAAACCTTGTTAACTTGATCTGTACCAACTCAGACTTCTATCTTCTGCAAGTTGAACATACTGCTGAGTGTGCCCAGGGTTTTTCTTCAGCTGATGGACATTCCACTAGTGACAGTTAATCTTTTGGTATTTAGACTTTTCAACCTTGAGCCTTGGAAATGTTCCCATGTACTGTATTGGACAGGTCAGTTGTGAAGAACTGAAGATTCTAACTTTTTCCATGTTTGCCTTGGGTAGATTAAATTGTCTTTTCGAGAATAGCTTTAGGTAGCTTAGACTGATAAAACTCAGCTATTTTGTTGATACCCATCTCAATATTATTGTTTTATCTTTGGCCGTATTTAAATCTTTGGCCATATTTAATGGAGTTTAGTGAAAAATTAATGGGAAGCATGAATATAAAAAAAAAAAAATTTAAGGGAAAAGGGAAAGTTTAAATGAAGCTATTTGGAATATAGTTTTATTCCTAACATTTTAGAATTTGTTAGTTGCTTGCAAATTTATGTGTCTCTGTAGTTTATAAATATCTATGTACTATATTAATTAGGAGACCATAGAACATGACAGCAGGGTCTCTAATGTTATTAGGGTTTTTATCGCAGTTACTATTGTGGAAGAAATTGTTAGATTAATAAAAAAATGTTGGGGAAACATGGCTTTATACCTCAGTATCAAGATGTGCAAGACAAACATGCTTTCAGAATATACACGCGTTATTTCCTTGTGGCACTAACAGTAACAGCAGCAGTTGATCAGCCTTTACCACTATCAAAATACAACAGGATCCCAATAGTAATTCTTATTTTGACTGTTTTTAGTTTGGGATTTTGTTGGCATTTTATCAATGTCATAATTTTAAATAATTCAGATTTTAAAAATAGCCTATAGAATTTTTTAAGCATGATTTGATATTTAATTTTAAAGCTTTTAAAAAAATCTTTTGAGAGAAATGTGAGGGATTGTAAAGTTTGGGGCTTACCTCTCTAACATTGTGAAAATAAACTTTTATTAAGCTCATGTGAAAGGAACCCCTCCATTGTGTAATTAAATCTGTGCCAGAGCACTTTATATGTTAACTGTATTTGGAAAACTTTATGTTGTAAAAATTTGTGTCCTCAAATAATGTTTATTTTATAATGACTTAAACCAACCAGTGCTAACCCAGAGGCTGGCACTCAAGTTCTTACCACTCTTGGACCTTAGGCTACTTCTCAAGTCTGCAGCCCACTTGTGCTTCAGTGTTGCTGAGCTGCCATCCACTCTGATGGCTTCTGTGCTGGGGCGGGACAGAAAGGAACCACTCACATCATGGTGCACCTTTACCCCCATCCTCCATAAATCCTGAGATTGTTACACATCATCTCCAGACCTGGAGAGAAATGAAATTTAACAGTTTCAGAAGAGAAAACCAAGTTCAGATATTTTAAAAAATTCAGCCAAGGCTTTTTGTTCACCATTCCTGGCTCTTTTCCCTAGGCTACCCGGAAGCGGATAGAAATAGACCTGGGTCTGAACAGGATCCTGAAGAAAAACATAAACTGGTCTCACTTACTGTGGGCTGAGTGTTCCGTCACCCACTCTCAGGACTTACAGAATGTCTCCTGTTGCCTAGGGTTAAGCATAAACAAAATAAAAACAAAGCAGTTACTCTGTAAGCAAACCACAGCAAGCAATGGTTTTAAAACTTGAGTGTGTCTAAGAATCATTGGTGCAAATCCCTGGATCCTGTCCTTAGGGAGGCTGGTTCAGTTGGTCTGAAATGGGACCCGATTGTTTGCATTTCAGCCAAGCTTCCTGACAATGCTGATGCCAGCCTGTGGTCCACAACGAGGAGCACTGTGCCACAGAGCAAACGCCAGAGTTAGGGCTCAGCCTGGAAGAAAATGTAGCTCGTAGGGCAGAAGGAGGTTTTGTGGATTGCTTCATGTCTGTAGAATGACAAGAACAAGACTTCAATAAAATGGGAACTCGAGAGACAATGAAATGAGAGGGAAATTGTTTCTTTTTTAATGTATTTTAAATTTTTGAATTATAGTTGACATTCAATATTATTTGATTTCAGGTAAGGTTTTTAAATTTTTTTAATTGAATTTACTGCGGTGACATTGGTTAATAAAAGTATATAGGTTTCAGGTGTATGATTCTATAACACATCATCTGTATGTTGTATTGTGTGTTGACTACCCCAAGCCAAGTCTCCTGTCACAGATTATGTTTCTAAGGAAACAAGTTGAGGACTTAATTGTCCCAATTAATTTAATAATGTGACATGTTTGTTAACCTTTGTTGGGTTAGTATTTTAGATCTTTTGGATAGATGTTTTAAAAGGAAATGTTAAATCTTTTAGTGTAAAATAACATGTGGATTGCTGGATTTTCTCAGAGTAAAGCAGGCAACATGCTTGCGTTATGCTTATATTTTATGACAACTGATCTTTATAGTCACATAAAACGAGTCTTTAAATTTTTAATAGTTTTAAGTAAGGGAATTGCATACTTCTTATTTTATTGTAGTAATCATGGTAGAGCTCTCTAAATTACTAGGAAAACCCAATCTGAGCTTAATTAAGCACCCTCCCCTCCCCCCCAACACACACAAAGTGAAGGATTTATTGATTCATGTCGCTGAAAAAGCCAATGTAGAGTTGGTCTTAGGGAGTCAAATGTGAGTATCAGAACCCTTCATCTAAGTTGTTCGGCCTCGTTTCTCCATGAGCCTCCACCATCGCTGGGGGGAGGATCGGGTAGGGCTGGGGGGAGGGGAGAAATAAGAGCATGGATAAAGTCCCAGAAATGAACTCTGTCCGAGTAGGTCATGTTCCTATCTTTGGATTGTATTTCTCACTTGATATCCATTCAAATAATTTTATTGTCTATTAACTCTTTTTTTCTGTTTATTCCCTTCACTCAATCTCCTGCTTAATTATAATTGGTTAAGACAAGTTTGTGTATGGCTTTATAAGGTTATTAGCTGCTCTCAGACCAATTTCTTTGTTATTTGGGAATTATCTGGAATGGGTGGAGCTAACATTGGGTTGCTTGGCTTGGTTAATAACAGTGTTAGAATCTGGCAGGCAGGTTGCTACCAACTCTCCCTTGGGCCACTGGCTATACTCATTTAGTTTGTGTACTAGCAACTTAAGAAAGGAAAAAACCAATTATTGTTCCTTTGTCTATTGTTGCTAAGAGGTCTGTTCGCAGAGAAATGTGCAGATGACATTCCCCCCTAAACATTTAGAATATATATATATATTAGAAATTGCTGTTAGATTTCATCGTTCAATAGCCCATAGGATCTGGAGATGAGACACTATTTTTAGGTATTAAAATACAGATTTTTTTTTTTATGCACCTGCATGCTGGGGGAGCATAATCCGTGTCTTCATCAGAAAGGCCCTTGGTATTGAGAATGTGACTACCATGCCTTTCAGTGCTTTATGAAACCTCAGATGTTTGGCCTTTGGCCAAGGGTCTGTGATTTCATATTGTTGAAGGGGTCATTGTATCCCTAGGGGCTGCAGCTTCCTGTGTCTGCTGTGGCTGAACCAAGAAAGGCATATGTAGATTTCTCCGGAAATTATGATTCTGTCATGGGACCTGTTCTGAGCCTGGGGATGGCTCTGCCTTGGCATGGTCCAGGACTTTCTGTGTGTCAGGCAACCTTTAGGCTCTTGACTTGTGCAGGAAGATTTTCAAGAAAAGTCGGAGTGAGAGTGAAAGTAAGTTTTATTCAGGTAGAGACAGGACAGGACGTGCGCCAACTGGAGAGTTGTGCACGTGGTCAGTTCTTGGGATTTTATGTGTTTCCATTTTTTAATTTTGTGCCAAATTCTGACCCTGCCTCCTGGCTGGGAGGGGGCGTTTTAATATGGTCCCTTCAGGAAGTATCATGGCGCTTGCCCCCCCTTAGCCCCCTTCTACTTGTAGTATTAGGGCAGGATAGTAAGAAGCTAAGAAGCTAGAAAAATTCCTTGGCAAATGGAATGAGAGAACCTGAGACAAAATAGTTAAACAAGGCCGAGCAATTAGCAGCTTGCTGATAAATTGCAAGATCTTCCTAACCAAGGACACCTAGCAGCAGATGATTTGTACCTCTCCTCCCCAATCAGAGGGTGAGTAGCTTAAGTCTCCCTGGTCTGGAAAGTAGTTGATGACATTAGTGCCAGCCAAACCCCAGAACGGATGATGTCAGGGGAATAAATAACCAAAAAAGCCCAATTAGAGCCAGACAGACCCAAGGTAAAAGTAAAGTGCACCAGAGAATGATCCCAAACTCCCCTGTCTATACACTCATGATACATCAGCATATTAAAGGGCACACCTGGAAAGCTTGAATATTCTGTTGAGACCCTCTCCTAAGACCTCCCCTGAAACTACCACCTTTAGAATAGAGATTTTAAAAATCCCCTAAGACAAGGGACCCAGCATGTGCTCTTGCCTTTCTCTCTCCCCCTCCCTTTCTTCCTCAGGCATGTAGTTCTGCTTCTTTCTCCTAAGCTCTAAGGGTCCCCACGAGATTTGCAACCAGGGGATCAGTGGGCAGCAGCAACGCGTCCCGGGCTAACCCCCTGAACCTGTCTCTAAGGGCTCTCCTTTTGCCCCTGTAACTTGTTTCCTTTTTTAAAAAATTGATTTTAGAGAGGAAGGAAGAGAGAAAAATGTGGATTTGCTGTTCCACTTATTCATGCATTCATTGGTTGAATCTTGTTTGTGTTCTGACCAGGGATTGAACCTGCAACTTTGGCATATTGGGAAGACGCTCTAAGCAACTGAGCCACCGGCCAGGGCTTGTAACTTCCTTTCCTGAGGCCACGAAGCCCAGTCTAGGTTCACTCCTGTTGCTGTGATCTTGCCTCTTCTTTTTTTAAAAAATAGGTTTTTATTGATTTTTAGAGGAATGGAGAGGGAGAGAGAGAAACATCAATGAGAGAAACATCATCAATTGGCTGCCTCCTACATGCCCCCTACTGGAGATTGAGCCCACAACCCGGGCAAGTGGCCTGACCAGGAATCGAACCCGTGGCCTCCTAGTTCATGGGTGGACACTCAACCACTGAGACACACCGGCCTGGCTTGCCCCTCTGTCTTAAGCCTTTCCTTTGTTTCGCTGTCCCCAGCTTTAATAAATGTACTCTCGAAATCACCTGGACTTGTACTGTGAAATCTTACACAAAGTCAAGAGCCCACACGTTCCAGACTGCGCTGGGGCCGACTGGCCTGTCCTGGTCCCTTTCCAGTGACAGTGTCAGTGTCAGTTTTCATTATAATGATGGTACAATGAGCTTTGGTGTGGGTCTGTGGTCAGTTTTGGGATAATATGGTTTTAGCTAGCCCTTGTCAACTTCCGCAACTACCACAGGGGCTTCCTGCCATAACCTTTCCCTTTGATCGTGTGCAAAGGTGGGGGCCTGTGCTGTCAGCTCCCACTTCCTCGTTCCACTTGTTGGGATTTCCCCCAGCATCTTTCAACCCAGCGATGAGGAAGGCTGCCAAGTGAGGTGGGAATGTAAAGAATTCCTCTGAGTTGAGTTGCATGGAAGTTTGTCATCGATGTGAATATTTGGACTAAGGAATAGTTTCAATAAGTAAAAAATTAACAAATACTATGGACCTTGAAATATATTTAAACAGTAGCTTGCTTATTACTGCGATTCTGCCAGTAAGATTCTGTAGCGTGTTACACAGGTATTTGATGGTGTGAAAGATTTTTAGGATCTACCTCAGCACTCTCAAGACCAAGAGTGAGGTTATCATGCCCTGATTCTGCAGCTTGTGGCAGTGCTGGGAAAACAGCAAAACCGTAGGTGGGGCTTGGGTGGCAGAAATTACTCCAGGGGTGAAGAGCAGGGACAGTAACAAAGCAAACTTAAAATCTCCATTTCACTTCACAACTGATTTACTTTTACTTTAGCTAAAATGGACTAGAACTTTTCAAATCAACTAAACTGAAGGATAAAGAATGAGAAGGCAAGTTTACATGATAAATTTTTGTCCTAACATATCTAAATTCTAGATACAGATTGATTCAGCCTATTTCTCTCTCCAAACGTGGACTTATGAATTGCAGTTTTTCCAACCACTTATCTTCCTTCCGTTTCCATGATGAGAATTGCAAAGCTTGGAGAGAGACTACCAGTTACACGTCCTAGGCAGGGCAGTTACTTCATAAGGAGATTTAAAAATTCCACACCTGCCTCTGAGCTAGAGTTTGGGTCATATGTTCTCTCGAGCTTCTTGCAGTTTTAATTCAATGAAGATGCTCCATTCCACTAAACTAGGACTGCTCAGCATTTCTGCTGAAACACTGGTCTGCCCAGGACCGTGGCTTGCTGGGACCCCTTGCAAAACAATTTTGTTGATGTCTCTCATTTTAAAATTCATGCAAAATTTTCACTCCAAATTGTAGATGTTGGTTTTAACACAAAAAAATATGTTTTAATAAATTTCTACATCTTTCAGGAAAATTCATATTCCAGGAAGTTGTGTTTCTCCTGAGCTGTGTGTAACCCTTGCTCTGCATCTCACTCCTTTGGGTGGGGGTGTAAGCTATACCACACTCATTTTCTTTAAACTGACATAAACTTTCTGTATAATCTGAAGTGAAGCACAGTAACTGAAGAGGGTGTGGTGCTGGAAATTTGTATCCAGAAGAGCATGTGGAGATAATATGGGAAGCATAACTATAACTTTGCTGATTTTTGAATGTCGTGACTGGGGGTGGGGGTGCATCGCTCCCAGCATCTAGCGGGTGGAGCCAGAGATGCTGCAAAATGCCCTACGCTGCCCGTCAGCTCCCCACAACAAGGAGTCTCCCGTATGTCAGTAGGGCCGTTGTCAGAGCCCTGGGTTAAGGCTGGGTTGGAGGAAGGTGCTGGAAAAGGAGGAAACCGGGCCGGGGGACACATGCTCATGCAGTGCCCTCAGTCCCAGAAAGGAGCCCCGGAACCCAGCCTCTGGCTGAAAGCAGGGAAGAGCCTTGGCCTAAGAACCCCTTAGGCTGGGGGACAGCCCGTTTCTAGCCAGGCCTGAGGGGGATTTGCTACAGGGAGGCCCGCTGTGGTTTCAGAGGATCTCTGCCTCCCTGAGTAGTTGTTTCTTATTTATGTTTAAAATTAACGGGATGCCTTTAAGAGGTTGAATGAAACAAAAGACTAAATTGAGGGTGAGAAACATTTTCGTGGGAAAGACTGTCAAATGTAACAATCCAACGAAGAGAAAGGGCTCTTGTTAAATCCTTTCTTTTTGATGTAGGAGAGAGAGGACTCCGAGGGCTTGGGGCTTGGAGTCGGTAGTGTTTACCCCAGAGCGGAGTGCGCAAGGGGCATTACAGTGTTTCTGGGGAGTGCCCGTTTCCCTGCAACCTGTGTGGGAAAGAAGCTGTGATCAGAGGCAGCTTTGAAATATGTAACTTTAAAAAAAAAGTACTGGCTTTGGTGTAGGAGTGTCCTGTCCCCACCCCCGGGCATCTGTATTAAAGAGTTGGGTGGTGAAAGTGATCATTTCAGACCAACAGAGTTCAGAAATGTCTAACCATTAAAATAGCGGGTTTTAACCCTCTGGGCTTCTACCTTTCCTTAGGTTGACTAAGGGGGCAGGAAACGGCTTTGGAGTCTGCAGTGAGGGGCAAGCAAATCACAACTTGAAAGTCAAACCTATTCTTGGAATTTCCAACTTCAGAATAACGTTTCCATTTGGCATCTTAAAAGCACATTTAAGGGGTTTCTGTGCTCTGTAGTAGAGGTAGATACTTTGAAGGTGAATAATACAGTTCCCGCCTCCAAGGAGCTTATAGCAGAAGAGACACCACACAAAACATTAAACTCCGCAAAACATGGCAAGTCCTGGAAACAGAAGCCTAATGTGAGGGCGCAGGAGCAGAGGTGTGGGGCATGGGATCTAAACCTTTGAAGGCAGAATCTTCACTAAATTGCAGCAGCGGGGTGGAGGGGAGGCAGGAAGAAGGTGAGGAAGCAGAGGCGGGTCTTTGTGACCCAGCCTGTAGGGGAAGGGGCTGGGCCGTAGAGAAGGGGGCAGGTGGAGGGATGTGGGATATGGTGAGAAACAGGCTGGAGAGGTAGGCTAGGGAGAGATGATTGAGGGCGCCGAGAGCTAGGAACTGGGCAGCATCCTACGGAAGACAGCCAAGGAAGGCGCTTGTGCAGATGAGCAGCAGGGTCAGAGCTGGGTTTTAAGAGATGTAGTGAGGATACTGGGGCATGAGGGGGGTGGGAGTGGAGTGGGAGGGGAGGGGTGATGGAGGCTCTAAGAAAAGCATTCTGGGATCTTCATACTATCTCATTCTTCAGACACCTTTGGTCTTTTATATATAAGAATTTATTCTATTAAAGTCAGTGTCAGCTTTTGTGGTCACAGTCTCAACGTTCCAGAGGTTTTTTTATTTTTAAACTAGGTTTCAGTTTAATGCTGAAACTTAAACTCCTTTAGAATTATCCTCATTACATCTAAAGTCTCGTGTTTACAATTTAGCTTTTAACCCTTGGGTACCATTTAAATTCCTCTTGGTATTTATTTTCTGTTCATTGGCTAAGGAGCAACCCTTCTTGCCCTGAGAGCATGAAACTCTCTGTAATTCAAGTGCCTGGTGGTTTAGTATGATCAGTCTTGTTTTTCTGAAAAGTCAGTCTTACCCTTTGTGGCCCAGCCCAGGATATATATAATCTTGGCTTTAATTTCCAGGGACAATACTCTGCATATCCTGTGAGTGTTATTTCAGGAAGGACACTGAGCCCAGGCGTTCACTTAGGGGATTAATTTTTCTTAATTCCAAAGAAAATTGTATGATAGAAATTAAATTGATGACCCTATTGGACTGAATAACTCCATGTAAATACAAGTATGAGCAGGACCTAGAAGTCCAATTTTGCTGAAATCTGAAATCTTGCTAGGCCTCTGCTGTGCTGCCTGACACGTGTAGGGTCCTCACTCCCACCCCAGTCAACAGGTCATAATGCACTTGCTTTTCTCTGGAGAAGAGTGGGCAGTGAAGATTTCTCAGGGCTACCTCATGATGGGGTTGGGACTCCATCTTTTTCCCTTCTCAGAAAAAATTTTTAAAAATTTTATTGATTTGAGAGAGAGACATAGATTTGTTGTTCCATTTATTTATGCATTCATTGCTTGATTCTTGTATGTGCCCTGACTGGGGATCGAATCTGCAACCTTGGTGTATTGGGAGGTCTCTCTAACCATTCTCAGAAATTCCTGAAAATCCTTTAGTTAAAAGATAAAAAAATATGTTGCTGTGGGACTCATGCTTTAGGCCATGGTGGAGTAACTGGGACCCAATTAGCCTGTCGGAATAGACAACTAGAAGTAGGTGAACTATGTGAAACAACTTCTTTCAGAAATTGGACAACAGGCAGTGCAGGCTTTGATCCCCAAAAGAAAGGAAAATAGCAAAGAACTACATAGTTGGAGGCTGTATTAGTCAGCTCGGGCTATCACAACAAAATACCATAGACAGGTGGCTTAAGCAACAGAAATATAGTCTCACAGTTCTGGAGAACAGAAGGCCCAAAGCAAGGTGCTCTCAAGATTGCCTTCTGGCGAGGCTTCTTTCCCTGGCTTATGAATGGCCTATGCCCACAGGTGATTTTTATTTTGTCCCAGAGAGAGGGAGGGAGAGGGAGAGATTATCTGGGATCACTTCTTATAAGGACACCAGTCCTATGGAATTAGAATAGGATACACCCACCTTTATGGTTTTATTTAACTTTAATTACTGCCCTAAAGGCCCTATCTGCAAGTACGGTCACATTGAGAGTTAGGGCTTCAATGCAACGAATTTAGGAGAACACAGTTTAGTCCATAACAGAGGCACTTTTCAGACTAAGGTGCAGAGGGGGGATTCCAACAGAGCAGTCTTTTCACTAAGTTGAGACTGCAGATTGGAGTTCAAGGAGGTGGCTAGAATTTGTAGGGCAGAAAATAAGAGAAGGGAGCTATGCAAAGAGCCCCAGATATTTCCCTAGGGTTCTCTTAAATGTATTGCTAAAACCCAGAGGCCAAGCAAAGAATGGAGAGTTGTAAGATGAACAATTCCCAGAGCTCAAAAGGGCTGAGGGAAACATACATGTTCTGAGCTGGCAGAATGGAGAGTTATACATTTAAGGCATTCGGTGGGGACCCCAGAAGGGTCATGCCTTGGCGGTAGAGCTAAACTAGCCCAAAGTAAAGACTACCCCGGACTCACACCTCTAACCTTACTAACAAGCCTCGAAGGACTCACCATGATCCAAAGGTAACTGCCTCACAGAAGCCTTACACCATTTGAAGGAAACAACAAAATTGAACTTCCCAATATAGAGTTCGCAGTATTACTCCAACAAAAAATTACTACACGTGGAAAGAAACAGGAAAATGTGAACCATAGCCAGGAGAAAAACTAATAATTAGAAACCACCCAGAAATGACTAATGATGGAATTAGCAAAGATTTTAAAAGAGTTCATACATATGCTCAACTATTTAAAGAAAAACATGAATACAATAATGAGAGAAATTGAAGGTATAAAGAGAGAACCAAATGGAACTTCTAGCAATAAAACAATACAATATCCTATATGAATAACTCACTGGAGGGCTTAAAAGAAGATTAGACACTGATAAGAAGGTCACTGAACTTAAAGATGCAGCAAATAAACCAAACTGAAGAAAGAGAAATAAACTGAAAAAAATCAACAGCATCAGTGACCCGTAGGACAATATTCAGAGACACAATCTTTGAGTAACTAGGTCTCGGAGGAGGCAAGGAGAAGAAAATATTTGAAAAATAATGGTGAAAAATGTTCCAATTTTTAAAAAAGTTTTGAGATATAATTCAGATGCCATACAATTTACCCATTTAAAGTGCACAATTTGATACTTTTTAGTAACATTCACAGGCTTGTGCAACCATCACAACAACCCAATTTTAGGACATTTTTTTCATCTCCAAAGCCAACCCCTCCAATCACCAACAGTCAATTGGAGAATATTTTCATCACCTCAAAGGGAAGCCTATGTCCTCTAGCTATCTCCTCCCTGTTCCGGCATCCGCCAGTCCTAAACAACTACTAATCTATGTTCTGTCTCTATAGATTTTCCTATTCTGGACAATTTGTATAAATGAAATCATATAATATGTGGTATTTTGTGACTAGTTGTTAGTTTTTTTACATATCTATCTATCATCTATCTATGTATCTATCTATCTATGTATCTATCTATCTATCTATCTATCTAATCTATCTATATATATATAGATATATATGAAATCCTCACCTGCGGATATGCTTTTTTATTGATTTTAGAGAGAGAGGAAGCGAGAAGGAGAGAGAGAGAAACATCGATGGCAGAAAGAAACATTGATTGGTTGCCTCCCATATGCATCCTGACCAGGACTGAACCTGCAAACTGGGTATATGTGCTGATGGGGAATCAAACCTGTAAGCTTTTGGTGCACGGGATGATGGTCCGACCACCTGAGCCGTACTGGACAGGGCTAGCATAGTATTTTTAAGGTTCATTCATGCTGTAGCATGAGTCAGCACTTTATTATCAGTTGGTGGACATTTGCATTGTTTTCTTTTGGCTATTGAGAATAATATCACTGTAAACATTTCTGTACAATTTTTGTATGGAAATGTGTTTTTAATTCTCTTGGGTGAATTTTAATTCCCTTGGGTGAATTTCACCTAGGAGTGAAATTACTGGATCATATGGTAGCTTTATGTTTAATATTTTGAGGAACTGCCAGACTGTTTTCCAAAGTGGCTGTGCCATTTTACATTCCCACCAGCAGTGTATATGTGTTTCAATTTCTCTGCATATTCACTAACACTTGTTATTTTCTCTGACTTTATTATAGCCATCCTAGTAGTTGTAAGGTGGTATTTCATTGTGGTTTTTTATTTGAATTAAACAAATTTTTTTTTTTTCCCCAGAGAGAGGAAAGAAGAGAGAGAGAGAGAGAGAGAGAGAGAGAAGCATCATGATATCATGATGAGTCATTGATCAGCTGCTTCCTGCACACCCCCTACTGAGGATTGAGCCTGCAACCCAGGCATGTGCCCTGACCAGGAATCGAACCAGTGACCTCTTGGTTCATGGATCAGTGTGCAACCATTGAGATCAGATAGATATAATTGATATCTTCAGACCATTTCACCCCAAAGCAGCAGAATATACATTCTTTCATGTGCACATGGAACATTTTCTAAGATAGACCACATTAGGACACAAAACAAGTTTCAATAAATTTAAGAAGACTGAAATCATATCAAGCATCTCTGATCATAATGGTATGGAACTAGAAACCAATCACAAGAAAAACACTGAAAAGCACACAAACACATAAAGGCTAAATAACGTGCTACTAAACAATGAATGGATCAGCAACAAGACTAAGGAAGAAATCAAAAGGCACCTTGAAACAAATGAAAATGAGAACACCGTAATCCAAAATCTGTGGGACACAGCAAATTGCGAAAGCAGTCAGAAGAGGGAAATTCATAGCATTACAAGCCTACCTCAAGAAACAAGAAAAATTCAAATGAACAACCTAACTTTACACTTAAAGTAACTAGAAAAAGAACAACTAACAAAGAGTGAGCAGAAGGAAGGAAATAATAAAGATCAGAGCAGAAATAAACAAAATAGAGTCTAAAAAAACAATACAAAAAGATCAATGAAACCAAGAGCTTATTCTTTGAAAAGATAAACAAGATTGACAAACCTTTAACCAGACACATTAAGGAAAAAAGAGAGAGGACCCAAATAAGGTCAGAAATGAAAGAGAAGAAATAACAGCTGACTCCACAGACATACAAGGGATTGTAAGAAAATATTACAAACAACTATATGCCAACAAATTGGACAGTCCATCTGGGTGAAATGGACATATTTATAGAAACATACAATCTTCCAAAACTGAATCAGGAAGAATCAAAGAGCCTGAATAGACAGATTTTAGGTAGTGAAATTAAAGCAGTAATAACAAAACTCTGAACAAACAAAAGTTCTGGACCAGATGGCTTCAAAGGAGAACTTTACCATACATTCAAAGAAGAACTAACACCTATCCTCAAACTTTTCCAAAAAAATTCGAGAGGGAATACTCCCAAGCTCATTTTATGTGGCCAGAATTATCATAATTCTAAAACCAGATAAAGACACCACAAAGAAAGAAAATTATAGGCCAATATCCCTGATGAACATAGATGCTAAAAATCCTCAAAAAAATATTAGCACACCAAATCCAGCATGGCTCAGTGGTTGAGCATTGACCTATGAACCAGGAAGTCAAGGTTCAATTACCCATCAGGGCACATGCCCGGTTGTGGGCTTAATCCCCAGTGGGGGGCATGCAGGAGGCAGCTGATCAATGATTCTCTCATCATTGATGTTTCTATCTCTGTCTCCCTCTCCCTTCCTCTCTCTGAAATCAATAAAAGCATATTAAAAAAACAAAAAGAGCATACACCATTATCAAGTGGGATTTATTCTTGAGATACAAGGTTGGTACAATAGTCACAAGTCAATTATTATGATACATCACATAAACAAAATGAAGGAGAAAAACCAGATGATCATATCAATAAATGCAGAAAAAGCATTCCATAAAATCAAGGACCCATTTATGATAATACTCTCAGCAAAATGTAATAAAGGCTGTAGATGACAAACACAGCCAACATCATACTCTGGGCAAAGAGTAAAAACGTTTCCCTTAATATCTGGGAACTTATCGGAAGAAACCCAAAACACTAATTTGAAAGAGTATATGCCCCCGTGTTCATGGCAGCGTTATTTACAATAGCGAAGATTTGGAAGCAGCCCAAGTGCCCATCAGCAGATGAGTGGATAAAAAAGCTGTGGGACATTCACACATTTACACAGCATAATAGTACTCAGCCATAAGAAAGAAGGAAATCTTTTGGGACAGCGTGGATGGACCTGGAAATTATTATGATAAGTGAAATAAACCAGTCAGAGAAAGACAAGTTCCATGTGATTTCACTTGTATGTGGAATCCAGTGAACAAAATAAACTAACAAAGTGGAGAAGACACATGGATTCAGAGAACAGAGTGACAGCTGTCGGGGGAAGGAGGTGGGAGCTGGGTGAGATGGGCAAAGGGATTAAGCAAAGGAAAAAAAGAAAAACTCTTTGACACAAACAACAGTATGGTGACTGCCAGAGGTAGGGGCCTGGGGGGGGTAGAAGAGGTAAAGGGGTAAATGAAGATGGAAGGAGACTCAACCTGGGGTGGCGAACACACAGTGCAATATTCAGATAATGTATAATTGTACACGTGAAACCTGCATAATTTTATTAACCAATGTCACCCCAATAAATTCTATTAAAGATAGATAAATGAGAAGAAAAAACAAACCAACCTGTGGTAGCAGTCTCATTCCCTGAAATTTGAAGAGTTAATTCTTCAAAGTTTATGTTTGAGAGCAGTGAGCTGGACCCCCGCTGAGGTGGCAGAGTGCCAGCTCGCTAACTAAATCCATTCATCCCTTCTGCAGTAACTGAACCCCAGGTTTACTCAGTGAGGCAACTAGGCATGGCCAATGAGACGTAAGTTGAAGATTATTGGAAGAGCTCTTTCTATGAAGCTACCTTAACTGGGAGCATTCTGTCTTTGTTTTTCCCTCTTCCTTCCCTTCCTTCTTGTCTGAAATTCAAAAATGTTCCAGGAGTTCCAGTAACCCTATTGGACTATGAGGTAACTTAAGGGTAGATGCCTTTTCTCAGGATAGCAAATTACAAGGATCAAGAAGTTATGATACTGTGACGACATGACATCGCCGAACAGCCATACATATCCTGGATCGTCTACCTCTGGGCTGTTTTTACATTTGAGGAAAATAAACCCACATTTTTTAAAGCAAAAAGAAGCAACATGGTTTAAAATGTCATCTCATCACACAGCTAATATTGTACCCAATGGGGAAAAACTAAAAGTGTTTCCCTTAAGATCAGGAGCAAGCCTGGGGTGTCCACTCTTACCTCTCTTAGTCAACGTGGTACTGGAAGTCCCAGCCACAGTGACCAAACAGGAAGGAAACATAAAGGCACCCAAACTGGAAAGGAGGAAGTAAAACTGTCATGTGCAAAACTGATAAATGATTTCATCAAAATGGGATTAAAAAAAAATTTTCAGAAATCAGTTGAATTTTTTTTTTAATTCTCACCAAAGGATATTTTTTTCCATTGATTTTTAGAGAGTGGAAGGGAGTGGGGGAGGGGGGAGAGAGAGAGGAGAGAGAAACATCGATGTAAGAGACACATCAATTGGTTGCCTCCCACCTATGCCCCAACTGGAGCTTTAGGACAAACCTGCAACCCAGGTATGTCCCCTTGACCAGGAATTGAACTGTTGACCCTGCGGTGTGTGGGTCAATGCTCTAACCATTGAGCCACACCGGCCGGGGCAATTGGTTGCATTTCTATACACCAACAATGAACTACCAGAAAGATAAACTAAGAAAACAGTTCCATTTACAACTGTGTAATAAGAAAAAATAAAATACCAAGGAATGAATTTAACCAAGCTGGTAAAAGACCTGTATTTGGAAAATTATAAGACACTGATGAAAGAAATTAGAGAATATACAAATACTGTAAATGGAAGCATATACTGTGCTCATGGATAGGAAGAATTAATCTTGTTAAAATATGTCCATACTACCCAAAGCAATCTATAGATTCAATGCAATCCCTATCAAAATACCAATGGCATTTCTCACAGAACTAGAACAAATAATGCAAAAATGTATATGGAACCACAAAAGACCCCAAATAGCCACATCAATCTTAAGAAAGAACAAAGTTGGAGGTATCATGCTACCTGATAATTAAACTATACTACAAGGCCTTGGTAATCAAAATAGCATGGTACTGGCATAAAACAGACATATAGCCCGGCTGGCGTGGCTCAGTGGTTGAGCGTCAACCTAGGATCCAGGCGATTGGGGTTCGATTCCCAGTCAGGGCACATGCCCGGGTTGCGGGCTTGATCCCCAGTTGGGGGCGTGCCCAATGACTCTCTCGTCATTGATGTTTCTATCTCTCTCTCCCCCTCTCCTCTCTCTGAAATCAATAGATATATTTTAAAAACAACAACAACCACAAAACAGACATATAGATCAAAAGAACAGCATAGAGAGCCCAGAAGTAAACCCACACTTATATGGTCAATCAATACATGACAAAGGAGGCAAAAACATACGAGGTAAAAACAGTCTATTCAGTGAATGGTGTCAGGAAAAATTGACAGATACATGAAAAAAAGAACAGAAGAAAGAAAGAAACTAGACCACCTTATTACACCACATACAAGAGTGGATTAAACTCAAAGTGGATTAAAGTCTTAAATGTAAGACTTGAAACCTTGTAACTCCTAGAAGAAAACACAGACAGTAAAATCCCCAACATTTCTCATAGCAATATTTTTTCTGACATATTGCCTCGGGCAAGGGAAACTAACTAACTAACTAAATAATAAATAGGACTCCATCAAACCAAAAAATTTTTGCACAGCAAAGGAAACCACTAACAAAACAGAAAGACAACCTACTGAATAGAAGAAGATATTTGCCAATGATATATTCGATCAGGAGTTAATATCCAAAATTTATAAAGAAATACAACTCAACACCAAAATAAGTAATCCAATTAAAAAATGGCAGAGGACCTGGATATGTACTTCTCCAAAGAGGACATACAGATGGCCAACAGACATATGAAAAGATGCTCAACATCACTAATCATCAGAGAGATGCAAATTAAAACCACAATGAGATAGCACCTCACACCTGTCAGAATGGCTCCATCAACAAATCAACAAACAAGTGCTGGCGAGGGTGTGGAGAAAGGGGAACCTTAGTACACTGCTGGTGGGAATGCAGACTGGTGCAGCCACTGTGGAAAACAATATAGAGGTTCCTCAAGAAATTAAAAATGGAGCTGCCTTATGACCCAGCAATTCTGCTTCTGCATATATACCCAAAGAAACCAGAACACTAATTCAAAAGAATATATGCACCCTTATGTTCATTGCAGCTTTATTTATAATAGCCAAGCTATGGAAGCAGCCCAAGTGTCCATCAGTAGACCGGTGAATAAAGAAGAGGGGTACATACATAGGGGAATATTACTTGGGTATAAAAGAGAATGAAATCTTACCATTTGTGACAACATGAATGGACCTGGAGAGTATTGTGCCAAGTGAAATAAGACAGAGAAAGACAAATAAATACCACATGATTTCGCTTACATGTGGAATCTAAAGAACAAAATAAACAAACAAAATAGAAACGGACTCACTGATACAGAGATCAGACTGATGATTGGCAGAGGGGAGGGAGGCGGTGTTGAAAAAGGTGAAGGGGTTAAGAATTACAAGTTGGTAGTCACAAAATAATTACAGAGATGTAAAGTATAGCATAGAGAATATAGTCAATAATATTGTAATAACTTTTTATGGTGCCAGGTGGGTACTTGAAATATTGAAGGATTACTTTGTAAAGTATATGATTATATAACCACTATGCTGTACATCTGAAACTACTGAAAAAAAAAAAAAAATCTTATCATTCGGCCTTCACCCAATCAATCAAGGCCTTATTCAGGATCTGCTGTGGGCTTCGCGCCCCGAGGTAGGTTTTACTGATGTACAAGAAGAGATTCAGTTGAAGCTTCCTTGTGACTGTTATCTGTACTGTCATGTGCTATTTTTCAGAGATATGCTTGTACACATTAGCTCAATTAATTTACTATTTCTCTCTCACTTGATGGAAACTAAGTTTCCTCATCAATGAAAAGGAAGAAGCAAGAGTCAGAAACAGAAGAGAGATTTAGCTTTGATCAAGACCGCGAGGAACTGCCCCTCAGACATCTCCTGGAGAACAGACACGGGGCAGAAAGGGCGGAGGGGTTACGAAGCGTAAATGCCCAGTTACAGTGTAAGTCACGGAGATGTGCTGTAAAGCACAGGGGACAGCGTTAACAATCGTAATAGCGACGTATCGCGACAGATGCTTACTAGACTTACTGTGATCACCTTGTAAGTCAGTGTTGAATCACTATGTTGTACACTGAAACTAATATAATAGTGCATGTCGACTATAATTAAAAATAAATTTAAAAAATAAAGGTGAATGATAGCTTTAGGCTCTATGTGGCCATTCCATGTCACTAGAACTATTATAAAATTTAAAAGAAAAGAACAGGGAAGTGAGAAGTCTGGGAAGTCAGGAGAGGCAATGTTTGGGTGCTCCAAGCATATCCCATTTCTCAACTCTGCTTTGTGCTCTAAAGCACCTTTATCGTTGACAGAAGAAACTGCTGGGCTGTCCCTGTCCCTGCCGACTGGGCAACACCCCACTTCTCTCCCCTTGGAAGGGGAGATGCAGCATGTTCCAGAACCCTTTGCCAGCGGTTCCAGGTACGATTCCCCAGCAGGAGGCGCCTGCCTGAGGTTTGCCAGGAGGGAGAGCAGCCGCCGCCATTCATTCAGGCAGGTGGTGGGTTCTCATTATTTCCGCGCTAACGTGAGGAGCAGCTTCCAGGAGAGCTCCTGCCACTAGCACCTGCGTGCTGTTGGCTTCCTGGCTTCCCGAGATCCTCTCACTTCCAGATTTCCTGAAAGCCAGCGGGGCTTTCTTCCCTTTGCGGCCGGCAGTTAGACAGATGTGAGCAAGCAAGGACGATGGGCCAGGTACAGAAGGTCACCAGGATGGAAAGCCCTGGGTGCCTAGCAAAGGACAGCTGTAGGGTGGGACCTCGCCCCCAGGGTGGCCTTTCCTCCCCTAGCGTATCACTGGTCATGTGATTTGGACCCCCTGACCTTTCCTCCTTAGAGATAACATTTAGGCCTCATTTGTGTTTCTTAGGCCTCAGTAGTGTTTCAGCTCCAGGCCCAGAAAAGCAACAAAATCAGCCACAGCCGACCTCAGGACCAGCTGCACTGAATGATGACCCCAAGCGCTAAGGACCCTTCCTTTGCCTCTATAACTTGTTCCCTAAGCCCTTTTCTTCTAGAAATTACTTCTTCCACCTCTGTAATTTTACCAAATAAATGTTCTCCTGTAGTTTGGGTCTTGGCTCTGACTTCTTTCCTAGCCAGAACCCAAGTACAGAGGCTGCTGACTCCAGGTCGGCCTGACCCCATCGGCCTAACACCCAGCGCCACCCCCGCCGCCTACGACACCAGCCCTTCCCCAGCCCTTAGGATGGTTCGGAAGCAGCCACCTCTCCCTGCGTTCTCTTTGCCTGATGGGACTCTAACTGACATGGGCACTTCTGCTGATTCGCTCATTCTCTGGTGTCCCCAAAGTGAGTTGTTTTTTTCCCCTGTGAATGAAAAGGGGCCACATACTAAACCTGACAAACTCAGGGGAGGCCTGCATGGCGGTCTTGCAAACTCAGGCCTAAAAGTAACCACAAAAGATGGTCTGAAATTAAACTAAAAGCAGTCTGTGGTTGTGGTGGGTAGTCACACTCTAAGGCAGTATTTTTCCTTCACAAAGGTTAATTTTCACTTAAACCAGGCCTGTGGCTTGTCTTTTTTATTTGAGCTAACACCTGACTAACATGCCTTTGCAAACGCAGTAATTCCCTTTTCCCAGCCCTCAGTGCACTAGGCAGAGACCTCCCATTGCTGCTGCTGTCTTGTGAACTGTGCCCACCTATGTAAGAGAAGCATGTGTCTATCATTTTACTTTTACCCAATCCCAGAGGTCCCCTCCTTTGCTTTCTCCCACCCCCCTGATCTATCACCAATAGATTCCGTGTACCCCACTTATGCCTCCTCCTTTGATGGTCATCGATAAAGCAAGGTGCAAAACTGCCATTCCCCGGAGCATCATCGCAATCCATTAATGTTTTCCTTGGCATATGTCCACAGTCTTTTTGGCTCAAATAAACTCACAAAAACTCTTCACAGGTTTGAATGTTTCTTACATTAACACCCCCGACCACGAACAACTCAGGATATGTTCCAAATTTATAATAAAGCATATTTCTTGGTCTTTCCTAGTCATTTTATACACTTTTCTTGAAATCTCCCAGACCCCCTCCTAAAAAAATCAACAAAACCAATGAAAACATCATCATTCTTGGTTAATTTTTTTCATTTATTAGGGCTGTAATCGCTGCCATTGTATCTGGCTTTATTCCGGAATTGTGACAAAGGGCCATTAGTTTTACAGAGAGTCCGGAAAGGTAGGAAGGTGGTTTAAATTTTTCCCACACCTGGCCCGAGGGAAAATTCACACATCCTTCAAGTTTATGCAACAGGCGCCGAATCTTTACCAAGGTGGCCAGCAGCAGCAGGTCGTCCCCGCTCACGTACGGGAGAGCTGGGATCTCCTCCGGCCTCCAGAGCTGCTCAGCAGAGAGAAGGGAAGCTGAGCGCCGGTGGGAATGGTGCCTGCGCCACCACGGAGGTGGGGGAGGCCCATGGCGGCCCTGACTTGGGGTTGGGTTCCCTCCTGAGTCTAATTATCTGTAAACGGGCAGGGGTGTTACTCTGACCTGGACAAGGGAGGAGCTGAAGTGCTGTGGAGACTTGAGCGACTCAAGCAGGCAGAGCAAACAATTTGGATTCTTTCAAATGCTTACAATTAATTCAAGTAACTTAACCAGCATATACTGAGGGGAGCTCAAAGATGTCACACACACAGTTCCTTCCCTGGGAAACACCAAGCAGGGGAGAGCGCTGTGAGCCTGGCAGCCTTCCTCAGAGGAGGGAGCACCTGAGCTGGGTTTTCAAGAAGGACTGGCAGGACTAAAGCTCCTTTCCTTCTCCTAAAATGTGCCCTCCCTCCAGGAGGCCATTCTGCATTAACCTCCCTCCCCATGACCTCCTTTGGCCTCAGCTCTCCCCTCTTCCTCACAGCCCTGGGTGATGTAGTCTGGTGGGTGATGTAGGCTGGTGGGTGATGCAGGCTGGTGGGTGATGTAGGCTGGTGGGTGATGCAGGCTGGTGGGTGATGCAGGCTGGTGGGTGATGCAGGCTGGCGTCTCCTTGCAGCTGGGGGAATGTGAGTGGGGCTGCTGGCACAGCCTTGCCCTAGGAGCTTGCAGTCTGCAGCTTCAGGATCAGCCGGGGGCAGGCTAAACAGAAGCTAAACTACTACGTCTGCAAGCTGAGTGCCCACTTACCTGCAACAGACACAAGAGCTCACAGTGTCTTTCTGCATTTTCATCCCCACCCCCATGGGAAGGAAGGGAGGGGGAGTATGAGACGGATGAGCAACAAGAATGGATCAGCATTTTTAACTTCCCTTCAATTCCAAATCCCATATGACAGAAAACTTTTTTAGAGAACAAATCAATAACGGTTCTAGGCTATAGGAAAAACTTTCATCAGCAGAAATAATCTTAAGGAATTCCTAAAAATCAAAAAGCACATGGGACCATATCCAGAGTGATAAATGACCAACTGAAACCACTAACCCGAAACACACACATTCTGAGCTCCAAGTCAGCAGCAACGAGAGGCGGGAAGGGCCTGAGGTGAATGTTGGGATGGTCAAGCGGGGGGTAGCCCCCGCCCTCCCCCTCTGCGCTGAGCCCCACTTGGGGCTGGAAGCCTGGCACCCTGGCTAGCCTTCGACCCCTCAGCGGCAAGTACCACTTCTCCACAGTTATCAGAAGCAAACTTCTAAGCACGACATGCAGGAAAGCAGAGATTCTCAAAAATGAACACACCCCCAAAATCACAAACACCTGAGGAAATTCGAGACCGTGACAGAGGCGCCAGGTTTCCCTCTCAGATGCTTGTATTCAAGAGGACAGAATCAGGAGCTAGAAACTGGAAGTTAATTCTATACATATAAAAGAAAGTAACAGTTTTAGAGTAATCATTAAAATACAATGTATTAAAAGATTGATCTGGCCCTAGCCAGTATGGCTCAGTGGTTACAGCATTGGCCTGTGGACTGAAGGGTCCCGGGTTCAATTCTGGCCAAGGGCATGTACCTCAGTTGTGACTCAATCCCAGGAACCGGTTGGGGCCCGTGCGAGAGGCAGCTGTCTCTCTTACATCGATGTTTCTCTCTCTCTCTTTCTCTCTCCCTCCCACTCTCTCTGAAAAAGCAATGGGGAAAAAATTGATTGTTAGGTTGAGGAAACCAACAAAATCCATCTCAGTGCTCTTCACAAGAGACACATCCAACTCAGAACTAGATAAAGTTTGAATACCTAAGGGTGAAACAGCGCACCAAGGATGCTAACTAAAGGAAGCAGGGGTAGCAATTTAACATCAGGTGGAATAGCGTTTACGCCAAAGACCACTAAAAGAGAAATATATGTGGAATCTAAAGAACTTAATAAACTGACGAGCAGAATAGATTCAATGACATGGAAGCATAGTTGAGACTGACGAATGTCAGAGGGAAGGGGGAGAGGGGGTGGAGGGGGAGAGAGTAACCAAAGAATTTATATGCATATATGCACAACCCAAGGACATGGACAATGGTGGGGAGAAGGACTGGGAAGGGGGAAGGAACGGGGGGGAAAGGGTCATTGGGGAGAAAAAGGGACATCTGTAATACTTTAAACAAAAATAAAAATTATTAAAAAAAAAACAAAAAAAACTACTTAACTAATGGCCTGTCTGGAAAAAAAAAAAAAAAGAGAGAACTTGGGAATCATACACATTGATATTATTAAAATTTTTGTCAAAAAAGCCCCCACCAAAACCCCTCACTGATACACTGAGTCTCATAATAGGTACAGCTGAAGAGCAAATAAGTGAGGTGGAGGCTGGCATAGGGGTGAGGGGCACAACTCACCAAGAAGGTAACCAACATCTTTAATTTCCTAACCACAGAGTTTCAAGATATATAAATAAAAATCTGGTAGAAATAGTAGGGAAAGTTGCCCTGGCCCCTGTGGCTCAGTTGGTTGGGCACTGTCCCGTGCATAAAACGGTTGCTGGTTCCATTCTAGCTCAGGGCACATGCCCAGGTTGTGGGCTTAAACCCTGGTAGGGGGCGTGGAGGAGGCAGCTGATTGATGTTTTGCTCTCACATTAATGTTTCTCTCTCTCTCTTTACCTCTTCCTCTCTCTCTAAAAAAGAAAAAGTTCATAAAAATATTTTTAAAAAATATTTTAAAAAAAGAAATAGTAGGAAAAATAGACAAAGGCACAATAATATTGGGAGACTTTCATACATTTCTCAGAAATAAACCAACAATATAAAAAGAAATGAAACAGAGAAGTGTGGATCAAACAATTAGACATACAATTTTTGCCAAAATACTGTATTTGGGGAGGGGGTTCAAACATACCTTGCATAAATATTATGCCATCAGTCACAAAGAAAATATCAGTACTTTTTAAACAGCAGGAAAACATGCAAGCCATGTTCCTTGACCATTTAGAAATGAACAAGAAGGGGTAGTAATTTTTAAATATCTGTTTGAAAACTCAATAACTACTGAGTTGAACTAATTGAAATAGAAATCAAACTATTTAGAAATGAAAGAAAATTAGAGTACTACATATTAAAACTTGTGGCACAGGGCCAAAGAGGCATTCAGAATGCCAGGCTGGAGGTGGGGGTGGGGTGCTGCTGGTTTGGATAGCGTGGTCAGGAAAGGACCCTGTGAGCAGAAACCTGAAGGAAGTGAGGCGGCAGCTCTGTGCTCAAGTGTGGGAGGAACATTTTAGGTTGAAGAAATAGCAAGTGCAAAAGCCCTGTGGCAGGGACATGGCTGGCATTATCTAGGAACAGCAAAAAAGGAGCAGGGTGAGAGGGAAGAGGGCATGTTGAAAGAAGCCCAGGTCAGGTACTGTACTGCAGGTCTTTCATAGCACCTTGGATTATTTAAGATTAGATGCCCCTGGATAGTTTTGACCAGAATTATGTTTTCAAAGTATCACTCCAGCTATTGTGTGGGAGTAGACTTTAGGGAGACCAGATGCAGGGAGCCCTCTAGGAGGCTACTATAATAATCTAAACGAGAGGCGGATTAGGGACAGGGGGCAGACAAGGGTGAGAGTGCTGGAGGATGTGAGAAGTCTGAGAGTCTGGAGACAGGGTTTACAGGACTTGCAGATAACAGACGTGGGGCTGAGAAGCAGAGAGGAGCAAGGCTCATTCAAAGCCTTTGCCCTGAGCAACCGAAAGAAGGTGCTGCCATCTTCGGAGATGGAGAAGATGGAGGGTGGAGAGAGCTTTCAAATCTAACTTTGCTATGTTAAGTTTTAATGTTCTCTCAGGCCCCCAGATAGAGGTGCGGGCTTGGAATCGGAGATTTGAAAGTCTCGAGTTCATGGGACATCCCCCTGGAGATAAAACTAAAGGGCTCTCAGCATGCAGGAGACATGTAAGGACGGCAGACTCCATGGGAGCACCTCGCACGTGCGTGCAGCTCGAGAAGAGAGGAGCCGAGGTCAAGCCCTGGGAGCCCTCAGCCCCTGGGGAAAAGAGATGGAGAAAATCCCCAGAGAAAAATGAGGGGGAGCAAGAGCATGGGGGAGCAGTGGCCGGGAAGCAGTGGAGGGCAGAGCGAGCGACTGCGAGCTGCAGAGAGGGCATTAGGTTGAGCACGAAATAACTATAGTACATGTGAAATAGTATGTAGCAATGAAAAACAACACAGACAAATACAGACATGCTGGTAAATACAGACATGCAAAACCTTTACTACTTGTTAACTGGAAAACAAAAATAAATTGAACCCCTAACAATATAATCTGGAGAGTATAATCTAATTTCTATTTAAAAAGATATTTGAGGGGAGGAAAACAAGATGGTGGCGTAGGTAACAGCTGCACCTGCAGCCTCCTGCAATCACATCAAAATCACAACTAAAATGCAGAACCACCATCACTCTGAGCCTCCTGAGATCTGGCTGCACAGAAGCCCCACAACCAGGGAGCTGAAGCAGCACCTAGACCGGGAGGAGGGGCGGAGACGCGGGCGGATAAGGGCTGAATCCCAGAGATACAGCCCCGAGCCCACACCCAGTGCCTCGGATTAAACCCGGGAGGGAATCTCGGCGGTGGGGGTTTCCTGGAGGAGGGAGGGGTCCCAGCCCCACAGCAGGCCCCCAGCCCAGGGCTCCAGGGCGCGAAGAGACGTCCCCACAACTCCGGGCTGTGAAACCCTCGGGGACTGTCGCTGAGGGTCTCGGAGGCTGCGGGAGCCCCAGCAGCTCCTCTAAAGGGCCCGGCACGGACTCACTCGGACGCTCCCTCTGAGCCCAGCGCCGGGCAGCAGCCGGAAAGGACCCGGGACCCTCGGGGAGGAACTAACCTGCCTGAGATCCGGGCGAGAGGCGGAGGGCGGCTTCCTCCCAGGCAGAAGGGCTGGCGGAGGCCATGGCTCCTGTGGCGAGTCCTCCCCGCACACAGCCGGCAGGCAGGCGCCATGTTTGAATCCCCAGCTCCTGACTCGCACCTTTGGCCCCGCCCCGTGATTCCCGGAGGCCCCGCCCCTCCCCACCTGCAGCTCATCCAGGCCATTTCCAGGGGCTTTTCTGTGCAAGTGGCCTCTCGAGCCTCATGCTTAGGACTTTCCTGAAATCTCTCAAACAAGCAGCAGCTGCCCCATAGGGCTTGATAAGTGGCCCCAGGCATTGCACTAGTGGCAGCTGCACTGGCTCATAGCTTGGCCTCTCCTGGGCACCTCCAAGCCCAGCACAAGTAGCAGCCATCTACGGTTTTCTGAGTAGCTCTTGCTGGGTGGCCCTGGGCAAGGCACTGGCAACAGGCTGACTTTGCACCTCCCGGGAGGCCTCAGAGACAGTGCACCTGGGGGTCAGACTTGACCACGCTGGATTACAACCCTACCACATCCACGAGTGACACACTCAAGGGGCGCACTTGGTGAACACCAAAGCTCCACTGAAGTAAATCCTGCTCCACAGGGGTGTCTCCAGCACAGCAGCTCTCTGGCTGTAGTTGCAGCTGGTGCTCACAGCTGATTGGTCTGAGGGTCAATTCCTCCCAGTAACACCAACAGCAACCAAGGCTCAGCTACAACAGGATAGTGCACACAGCCCACACAGGGGAGCACCTAGAAGGCCCAGCTCAGGGGACTGGGGAGGCTGAGCCACTGGACCCTACAGGACACCTACCACACAAAGCCACTCTACAAATTCCAGGAGACATAGCAGCTCTACCTAATACATAGAAACAAACACCTGGAAGCAGCTAAAATGCAGAGGCAAAGAAACATGTCACAAAAGAAAGAACAGAAGAAATCTCTAGAAAAGGAACTAACTGAAATAGATTGAAGCAAGCTAACAGATACAGAGTTCAGAATAATGGTTATAAGGATGTGTAAGCAGACTATTAGGGAAATAACTGAGAAAATCGATAACATAATAAAGTACAAATTTGAAATGAAGGCTACATGAACTGAAATAAAGAATAATTTACAGGGAATCAACAGTAGAGTAGAGGACACTGAGAATCAAATCAGCAATTTGGAACATGAAGAAACAAAAAACACCCAATCAGAAGAGCAAAAAGAAAAAAGAATCTAGAAATATGAAGATAGCATAAGGAGCTTCTGGGACAACTTCAAGAGGCCCAACATTCGTATTATTGGGGTGCCAGAAGGAGAGGAAAGAGCAAGAAATTGAAAACCTATTTGAAAAAATAATGACAGAAAACTTCCCCTACCTGGGGAAAGAAATAGACTTACAAGTCCAGGAAGCACAGAGGGTCCCAAACAAGAGGAACCCAAAGAGGCCCACAGGAAGACACATCATAATTAAAATGCCAAAGGTTAAAGACAAAGAGAGAATCTTAAAAGCAGCAAGAGAAAAGCAGTTAATTACATATAAGGGAGCACCCATACAACTGTCAGCTGATTCCTCAACAGAAACTTTGCAGGCCAGAAGGGAATGGCAAGAAATATTCAGTGATGAAAAACATGGAACTACAACCAAGATTACTCTACCCAGCAAAGCTATCATTTAGAATTGAAGGTTAGATAAAGACCTTCTCAGACAAGGAAAAGCTAAAGGAGTTCATCACCACCAGATGAGCACTACAGGAAATGTTGAAGGGTCTTCTTTAAGAAGAAGCTAATGAACAAAAGAATGTGATGAACTAGACAGATCCAGAGACATCGATGCATGTAACAGATGATCATATTTCAGAGGGAAGAGGGAAGGGGGGTGGAGGGTGGGAAGAGATTAACCAAAGAAGTTATATGCATATATGCATAACCCATGGACACAGACAATGATGGGGTGAAGGCCTGGGGAGGGGGTGGGAGTGAGGTGGAGGGGGTCAATTGGGGTGGGGGGAAATGGGACACCTGTAATACTTTCAACAATAAAGATAAATTAAAAAAAAAAAAAGATGTATGTAAGTAATTTATAAATGCATAGAAAAGAGAAATACACACCAAATTTTGGATGGTGGTTACCTTTGGGGACAGTGTTGGAATAGAAGGAAGGGAAAATGGGGTATATTTAACTTGGTATATTTCTGTATTATTAGAATCTTCAAATAAGAGAATGTATTCACATGTTTCGTATTTTTTAAAAATCTAAAGAAAGGGCGATCATGAGAACAATGAGAAAAGTAAAAACTTTAACACCAAATTTTTTCTTTTGCATCCAAGTGACTGTTTTTCTGATTAAAACTCATTTCTTTGGAGGAAGGGGAGGGCGAGCAAGCACGGTTTGTACGTTTTCGGCAAGAATGCACTTACCATGGATGCAATGTACCGAAAGAAGGCTCTAGTGTATATTTCCATGTCTGGAGCCCAAACAGCCGGCTGCAGTAGCTAGACCCACGGAGTAGCTAGAATAATCTCTAGCACATTGTGGACCCTCACTCCATGCTGACTGAATCTGAAGCCCCCTTTTGTTTGTGTTTATGAGGGATCCTGCCTGTGCTGAATACTGCCACTTAGTTGAAAGTATAGACTTTTAGAGGCTGAAGGCGCCTTTGAAGTTGGAGCAGTCTCTCCCTTTAATAACAGATGAAACAACGGGCACAGTTTAAGGGAGTGTTCGAAGTCACACACCATATATGCTACATGTGTATATAGACACGCATGTATCTCTATCTATGTCTATGTCTGAGTATATATTTCAGCTCTGTTGAGGTATAACTGGTAAACTCTACATCCGCCTTGAGCTATCACTGACTGATAGTACCTTGCATTCTCGTTGAATTGTCACAACAATCTAGAAGGGAGCAATCTGTATCCCCTTTCTGTAGGCGAGCTGTGGACAGGCTGCCCCGTGACGGGACTGTTGCCGGGCCTGAGAGCTAGACCTAGGCCAGAACAGAGGCTGCTCCCGTACACCCCGAGGGACTGTGACTGTGAAGGAGTTTCCTTCTGACAGAAACAGTACCTCTGCGTTAAGCACCACGGTGTGCAGGTCCTGCAATGGCCCTTGTCTTGACCTGGGCAAGCAGGTAAGGCATTTTCCCTTACCTGGGATGGGTCCCCGACCAGTGCCCCATCCACCCTGCCTTGTCCTGTGTGATGCTTCGTGCCTGTCGAGCAGTGGGGAGGACATCCCCTTCCTCTGCCCAAGATGCACCTTGTATGGAAGCTTCCCCTCATAAGCTCTGTGCATTGCCGAACTGGAGGGCCTGCCTCTTTCCTCAGCCTTTCCCTGCCCACCACTTACGAAAGTGGGTTTCCAGTGTTGGGGCTTTGCTCTGGGTCTGCGTGGACTAACATGGGGAACTGAAGTGCAAGTTTACCACTTAATGGCAGAGCTGAGGTTTGAAACTACAGCTTCTATAACCTGAAGTCCATGTTCTTTTTTTAAATTTTTTAAAAAATTAATTTCAGAGAGAGGAAGGGAGAGAGAGAGAAACAGAAACATCAATGATGAGAGAGTCATTGACTGGCTGCCTCCTGCACGCCCCTCACTGAAGATCGAGCCCGCAACCCGGGCAAGTGCCCTAACCGGGAATCCAACCGTGATCTCCTGGATCCTAGGTCGACGCTCAACCACTGAGCCACACTGCCAGGCTGAAGTCCATGTTCTTAACCATTGCACAGTATTGCCAGTTACTGAGAGTGTAGTCTGGGCTGTGCCCTGGGCAGGATAGAGGAGTCGGTAAGATAGAGACCACAGTTTAGGAGCTCACACCCAGCAGGGCGGGCAGCCTTGAGGGCAATGAAGGAGCGAGGTGCAGCAAGCCTGGGGACAGAGGGGAGTGTGCCCACAGCCCAGAGAAGGGCATGACTGACCCTCACTGGGCCACGGGCGAGGCAGGAGGGAAGTGTCTCCGAAGAGAGGAGGCTTGTGCTTGGACTTGACCATGGTTAGGACCCAGGTCTCCTGACTTCGCTCCAGGCTCCCTACTATAGCACAGAGGGAAGCAGACGCAATCCTAAAGCCAGACCCTCGACGCAGCGCTCTGAGCTCACAGAGGAAACGCACGGTAAGGGTGGCTTGGGCCTAACTCTGAACTAGAAGCAACTTTTGAGGGTGATGACACAACTAATGAGACCCCCCACTCCACATGGGACTCTCACTATGTTTTTTTCATTGAATTCCAACATTCTTAGTGGACAGTGGATTACACACAAGGATAATGTATCAGTAATAACACTAACACAAGTTATTTTACTATTTAACTGTTTTTAAAAATGCACCTACCTTCACTTTGGTTCCGACACTGATTCTTGCCTGCTGGCCCATTGCTAGGAAAGTGATTGAAATCTTGTCTTGTTCTAAGATGCGGACTCCCACATAATGGTTCAGGGCCAGGAAGACGGGTTTAAATGAAACAAAGGGCGAGGAAGCAGGAGCGATGGAACTTGACCATTTCCAGGCCCTTACTCTGTTGCCAGCTTGATCTGAATATTGACCTCCCAAGATATTGATGTATACCCTGGGCAGAAAGGAAATTAATAAACACAAACAGAAACATTGCAGTTCAGCGCTGAAATTCACCCTGACATCTGCTAACCAAGGGGAGTAGCAGTTTGTGCTCGCCACCAGCACACAAGTGATGGAAAACCCCAGCTGATCCTAGGAGTGATGAGACTGTGACTGAACTCTATGCTAACTTGCAGTACTGGGTTGAATTCAAGAGCTACTGATACACCAAGGTGGCTCTGATGGTGGAATCAGGATGGTAAAGGGATCTGGAAAATGATGTGCTGGGAAGAAGAATGGAGTGGGAAGGTTTAATCTGGACAAGAAGAAATGCAGGGGGCAGGCTAAACCTGAAGGACAGAAGACCAGTGCTTAGATTTTCCCTAGGCCAAAATGAAGACCATGGGGTGTAAATTCTGGTCTTCAGGCCAAACTGACCTCAGTACAAGAGAGCTGTTTTCTAACAACATCCAGAGCCTGGGAGCCAGAAGTCCTGGGAGGCCTCTCCCAGGGCAGGGTGTGGGCAGGAGAGCTCAGGGGACATCTCTGAGGTCACTGTGGTGGGGAAGAGCTCCATGACAGGGCAGAAGGTGGAACTTAGACCAGCCAGGCTCCCCAAGCTCTTAGCATCACTAATGCCACATTTTACTACATACATAGAAATTCAGCCCTGCACAGTCTGAGCTCGGGCCTGAATGGCTTCCATTCTACTTAGTTATCGCCTTCTCATCCTCTCTCACCTTCTTCCAACTTGGATTGCCATCCCTTTCTTCAGAAGACAGATAGGTAGAGTTCTGGGTGCTTAGAAAGGTGGCTTAATTTGATAATGAATTATTTTTTTAAAACTAGATTAATTGGCCATGAATTTCCACAGTATTGGTTAGTGGCAGTAATCTAATAGTAAAAGTACAAATGAGAAATTGAGGAGATCATCTTATTGTATCTGGAAAGAGGTATACAAATTTATCTAGGTAAATTATTTATTTAATAAACATTCTCTGAGTCTATACCATGTACAGATACATGCTATGCAGTGGCAAAGATTCGGGTGTGCCTTCAAAGATCTTCACCAGCATGGGAGATGGGCTCATTTCACAGGGGTCAGCCAGAAGGGGTTAGGAGCATATCAAGGAATCATGACAGAGGGCCCAGGAGGTGAGATGGTAGGTCGGGGGCTTCGCTGGGAAGGGAAAGGTCCTAGGAACTAAGGACTATCTGGTGACCATTCTTACAGTGCCCCACAAACATGACACGGAGTCGCTGTCGAACCCTGAAGGATAAGTAGAAATTCTCCAGTATAATGGGGATAATGGATTGACGACTGCTCTGGGCTAAAAACACAAACAGCTTTCTGTGTCCTCACTCTCTCAACTTCTGACAGTGGCCAGACTTTGTCAATTATTGGCAGAATTTCTCAAGATGAGACTGTTATACCTTTAAATAATTTAAAGGGAGAGAATATCTCTTTCTGAAAAAGCTCAAAAAGTTTATATTTAAGCTATAACCTAAATTCCACTTGCTCAGGCTAAATGAAATAGTATAGTCAGAGTATATGAGTTACTAGATCAAAACAGGATCAGGATCTTAATTTCTCTAGAGATTTTATTTGTATATTATTGTTGTTAGTTGTGGCTATAGGAAGCTTACTAGTTAAAAATATAGGGTGTCCCAAAAAATGTATACACACTCTTTGAATGATTATAAAGGCAGTGCTTGTTAAAGTACATTACATTTAAAAAATTGAGCTATTAGCTGTTAAAGTGTGTATACTTTTGGGGGGACACCCTGTATATCTCAAACAACAACAACCCAGTGTAGCACCTGCTCGGTGTAACTTATTTCCATAGGTGAGGCCACATAACATCATTAGGGCACAGGCTCTAGAGAGACCATCTGTGTTCATATTCCAGGTCCCCGGGGCGACCACATAATTTATATAGAGGTTTTCTAATATTGAAATTGTATACTTCATATTTCCTTTTCATTTATAAAAAGAACATGATGAAAAAAGAAATAAAAAAAGAACATTAAAAAAAGAAAAAAACATTAAAAAAAGAAAAAAGAAGTAAACAAAAAGAAAAAAAGAATATGCTTTGTTTCATAAAGTTGCCCAGGATTTTTCCAGAGAAGTGGATGGAAAGGCATAAATCAAATAGTTCTCTGATTTGAACATTCCTATCTAAAGACTGTTAACTTAAATAAATGTTCTTAAAGCCATTTCTATCATTTAAAAGAAAAAATAAAACTTCTAGTTATTAGATGAATAAATTCTGGGGATCTAATGGACAGCATAATAATTATACTTAATGATACTATGTTACATATGTGAAAGTTGGTAACAAAGTATATCTTAAATGTTCTCAACACATACCAAAAAGGTAATTAGGTGGCTTGATGCAGGTATTAACTAATGGTGGTAATCATCATTTTGCAATTTTTAAGAGTATCACATCAGTGTAGTTGTACACCTTTAACTTAAACAATGTTGTATGTCAATTATATCTCAATACAGTTGTAAAAAATAAAAGTAAAAATAAAATTTCACAAACCCAAAAAGCACAATGGCAGCAGGAGGAAACTAGAAGCCTACCAGACATTTCCGTTGGGATGATAGCAGGAACTTCTGCCAGCAGAGTCCAGCACTGCCAGGATGGCAGGGTTAGTGGGTATGTCCTCTTGGATGATACAAGTGAAACCACTGATCTTGTTGGGCACTCGGATGATGGCAAGGTTTCCAGATGGGTAGCTAAGATCAGATAAGGTCATTGTTCTAATGGCCCTTGGCTATTCTGGGAATAAATTCAATTTATGAGAACCCTTTGAAACTCTAAAGCATTAAAACAGGAGGTACTGTTTTTATTTTTAAATGTTATGCTTTTTATGTAGATCAAATATACTTATAAGACACACAAATACTTCAACATAACATTAGAAAATGGAATCTGGCATCATGCAAAAGGGATTATGTACGAGACAAAATGGAGCTTTTCCCAGTAATGCAAGGTTGGTTTAACATTTCAAAATCAATTAATGAAATATACTATATTGATAGAATAAAAAAAAATAGGAAAACCTAATAAAGACTGAGTGTTTTCCCTTTAAGATCAGGAACTAAACAAAAATATCCACTCTCCCCACTTCTATTCAGCATTGCACTGGAGGCTCTAGTCAGGGAAATTTTATCAAAAAGAAGAAATGAAAGGCATCCAGATTGGAAATGGAAGAAGGAAAACAATCCCTATTTTCAGAAGACAGGCTCTTATATAGAGAAAATCCTAAGGAGTTTACAAAACACTATAGTAGAACTAACAAATGAATTCAGCAGGGTTGTCAGCTACAAGGTCAATATATAAAAATAAATTGTATCTCTTTACTCTAGCAGTGAACATTCTGAAAGTGAAATTAAGAAAATAATTCCAGCCCAGCCGGGTGTGGCTCAGCGGTTGAGCATCGACCTAGGATCCAGGAGATCGGGGTTTGATTCCCGGTCAGGGCACATGCCCAGGTTGTGGGCTGCAGCCAATCAATGACTCTCTCATCATTGATGTTTCTATCTCTCTCTCTCCCTCTCCCTTCCTCTCTCTGAAATCAATAAAGATATTTTAAAAAAACCAAAAAAACAAAATAATTCCATTTATAATAGCACCAAAAGGAATAAAATATACTGAGGATAACTCACTAACTGTTAATACTTAGTTCTATCCAAACTGACCAGAAGTCCAGAGATGAAGTAAACACAAGATTGATACTGAACCATTTTGAAAATCAGCCACAGTTCTCAAGAGTTAAGAATTACAGCCAGGTCGGCCGGGCGTGGCTCAGCGGTTGAGCGTCAACCTGGGATCCAGGCGATGGGGGTTTGATTCCTGGTCAGGGCACATGCCGGGGTTGCGGGCTCCATCCCCAGTCGGGGGCGTGCAGGAGGCAGCCGATCAATGACTCTCTCATCATTGATGTTTCTCTCTCCCTCTCCCTTTCCTTTCCTCTCTGAAATCAATAAAGATATATTAAAAAAAAGAAGAAAAAAAAAAGAATTACAGCCAGGCCTGGCTGGGCGTGGCTCAGCGGTTGAATGTGGACCTGGGATCCAGGCGATTGGGGTTCGATTCCTGGTCAGGGCACATGCCCGGGTTGCGGGCTCGATCAATGACTCTCTCATCACTGATGTTTCTATCTCTCTCTCCCTCCCTCTCCCTTCCTCTCTCTGAAATCAATAAAGATAAAAAAAAGAATTATAGCCAGGGCATGGAAATTATTTAAAATTTATTGGTACAATTAAAACAAAACCTACACACTTTCTCATAGGGTCTAGGGAACTAAACCTTCATCACACTTCCTGTGCCATGAAAGTCGTTTTCTGGTTAATTATTGAGCTTTGACTAAACATTTAGAAAACTACTAAAAATGACTTTCTCCTTCAAAGTGAGGCCCTGATTCACCAAAAAGTCCTCCCCATTTCATTGGGATTTTTGTTTGTTCTTGCTTTCCTCAAGGTATTAAATAGCCTTTATGTCAAAATACTGAATGGCCTGGCCATCGGGCAGAATTTCAAGTGATCAATAACGTACTTCCCATAAAATGGATATTGAATTTTTGTATTAAAAAATAACATGCTGCTCATGTGTAAACTTCTGCACATTTTCTGGAGGCAAAAATCTATCAAAGCTTTAAAAATGCCCCAACTTCTTACCTAGAATTTCTACTACTAGGTATTTAGTTCAAGAAAATAAGTGATAAGTATGAAAGGAAATATGCACAAATCTGCTCATTTAGCTATTGTATATCATAGCAAAAAATTGTGAAAACACCTTTGTTTAGCAATAGGGGACAGGTTAAAAGAATTATAGTACATTTCTATGATGAAATACCATGTAGTTATAAAATGATGTTATATCTCTATATTTATTGCACATTATATACTCATAACATTATCTATTGTATAATATATGTAAAATATGAATAGTTGAAGAACTGATTTAAAAAATTACATGCCTATAGAAAAAAGTAAGAAATGTTATATGAAAAGATGTTAACAGCTTTTCTGTGGTAGAATTTGGTGGTAATATCTATTTAAAAAATATATTTCTATGAATTTTTTCTTTATGTCTTTTTGTGAAGAAATAAAGCTAATAAAAGTAACTTGTTTCTAGAAAGGATACAATATTTGCATTGTCCCATCTGGAAATGAAGTCAGAAACTTGCCCCCATGTTTATAGTGCTTCTCCAAGAGCTCATTCCTCACGATCTGTGACCCACAGAAGATAAAAGGACACTTAACTGTTAATTGTTTCCTATAGAATGCATTAAGTATCACAACAGACATCCTTTGCTCGCTAGACAGTGATACAAATTATTTCTTAATTTAAATTTTTGGAGACAGGGAAAAATCCTTAAAAATCCTTTAATGATTTAGGGAAAATCATTAAAGATGGTCCCTAATCCCTGCAGATAATTTGATAAAACCTTCTGGCAAAAATCTGACATTACATATCTGTTTAAAGGGTTTTTGTTTTACTTTATACACAAATTACTATAAAAACAAAACAGAAGATAAAAACCAGCCCTACAACAATGAAAATATTCTATATCCTGATTGTCTTGGTAGTTACATAACTCAAAATTCATAGAGTTGTACATCCAAAAGAGGCAAATTTTACTCTATGTAAGTTATACTTCAGTAAACTGACTTTAAGTCCCAGTGGCAGCTGCAGTACCTGCTGTCTTTCAAGGGTGATCTTGAAGTTCATCTGAGCAAAGCACTAGCGGAGCGAGCTCCTACTTCACCTCCGAGTTTAGCTCTTTCATAGATAATGCTTCATAGGGAGATGAATTTGGCCCCAACAATGTTTTATAAGAAAATAAAGATTCAATTTGATTCTATTTATTTCTAATTTTGAATTGTGATAAAATGGATACAAGAGTTCCTAAGGCCAAACAGTGGAGCAATCTAAATTTTTATGTAAATGTTGCCATTTATTTTAGAAGATAATACATTTTTCACTTTTAAAAATTATGAAATATGAAATACATTTAGATAATTGCTAAAACATGCTATTTTCTGAATCAGTAATTGTAAACACCCATGTTATCACCACCCGAGTCAAGAAAGAGAACAGTGCTGAGAGTCTAGAGGCGCTCAGTGTCTCTCCCAAAGCCAATATCCTTCCTACACACAACCACGAGTCTGATTTCAAAGTAGCTTCTCTGTACTTTCATAATTTCTAGACAGTATAGTTTAATTTTTCCCATTTTGAATTCTACACAAATGGAATCATACATTATGTATTTTTAATATTTTATTTTTCTGTCAACATTTATACATGTCCCAGTATGTAGCTGTAGCCCAATAAGTTTTATTTGTATATTATAAACAATGATACTACGAGCATTCTTATGCATGTATACTGGTACCCAGTTCCTCTCGGATACTACACCCAGAGGTGGGATTGCTAAATCCCAAGATGCCTGTATTCCAGTTCCCTAGATGATGCCAAAATAATTTCCATGTTGTACCAACTTACATTCCCACTAGAGGCAAATGATAGCAACTGTTGCTCTATATTTTTTCCAACACAGTATTATCAGGCTTTACTTTTTTTTTTTTTTTTTTTTTGCCAATATGATAAGTATGTAGGTATGTACTGATCCCTAATTGTATTTTAATTTTCCTTTCCCAGGTTACTAATGGGGTTGAGCTCCTTCACATATGTTTATAGGTCATTTGAATTTTCTCCTTTGAGAAGTATGCAAGTTTTTTTGGCTCACTTTCTATTATCTTTTTAGAAAATAGATTGTTTATTATCTATTGACTTTTTAAATGTCTTTTTACATTTAGCACGTAAGCGTTTGTATGTCACACGTGCTGCAAATATCTATCTACCTTCTCTTGGCTTGTCTTTCACAACTTTAATTTTTTTTTTTAATGTCTTTATTGATTTCAGAGAGAAGGGAGAGGGAGAGAGAGAGATAGAAACATCAATGATGAGAGGGTATTGATCGGCTGCCTCCCGAATGCCCTCCACTGGGGATGGAGCCTGCAACCCGGGCATGTGCCCTGACCGGGAATCGAACCTCAATCTCCTGGATCCTAGGTCGATGCTCAACTGCTGAGCCACGCTGGCCTGGACACAACTTAAATTTTTTTTAAAGATTTTTTATTGATATTTAGAGAGAAAGGAAGGGAGAGGGAGAGAGAGAGAAACACCAATGTGAGAGCTCAACATTGATCTGCTGCCTCATACATGCCCCCTACTGGGGATCAAGCCCACAACCCGGGCATATGCTCTGACCCAGAATCAAACCAGCAACTTTTCAGTGCAAAGGATGATGGCCGACCAACTGAACCACACTTGCCAGGGCCACAACTTTAATTTTAATTTATCAAATCTTTATGGTTACTGCTTTTTTCATCAGTTAGTAAATCTTTCCCTAACCTGAGGTAATACGGCTATTTTCCTATATTAAGGAAATCTTTATAGTTTTGCATTTCACACTTAGGTCTTTAATCCACTTGGAATTGATTTTTACATATGCTGTGATGTAGTGGTTCCAATTTCACTGAAATAATTTGGATACCTGACTGTCCCAGCACTATGTATTGGACAGACTTTCCTCTCTCCATTACTGTGCAGGGCCACTGCTGTCACTCATCAGCTGTTTACACACGTGTGTCTGCTTCTGGACTCTAATCTGTTTGCCCTGCCCTAGCACTGCACCATCTTAATTCCTCTGTTTTGTAAGAGATTTTACTAACTGGTTAAGCACTTTTCCTTCCTCCCAGCCTGTTCTCAGGAATGTCTTGGCTATTCTACATTCTTTATATTTCCATGTAAACTTTAGAATCAACTTGTCAACACCTCCCTTTCCCAGCTTACACAACTATACCATCCTGTAGGAATTTGAAATTTGGGAAGAATGTCATATTTAAAATATTTAATCTGCCATTCCATGAACAAACTTGTTAAATGGGTTGTTCAAGTATCCTATTGTATTATTGCTCCTTTTTGGTCTAATAGTCCTCTCACTTATGAGAGAGGTAGGTTAAAGTATTCCATTATGATTATGGATTGAAAATATTTTCTTTTGTCTCTATGAAATTTTCTTTTATATATTTTGAGGCTATGTTAATATGGGAAAATATATTATAATGTTCTGTATTTGTGGTGGACTAAAACTTTTCTCATTATTAAGTGATCCTCTTTATCTCTAGTAATGCACTTTAGTATTTTCATGATCTATCATTTTTACTTATTTAATCTTTTTGTATCCTTATATTTTAGATGTGTCTCTTATAAACAGTATATGGTTGACATTTTATTTTTTTAGTGGACAGCCTTTGTCTATTAATGAGTATTTAGTCTATTTACATATAATTACTGACATTCCTTGATGTTTTGCACTTGTCCCTCGTTACCTGTTTTCCTTTTCTCTTATCCTTTCTTGTCCTTTGGGGGTATTTAAAATAAATTGTTCTATTTTTTTGTTCTACCACTACTAGCTGGGAGATTGTACTCTCTGCTTCTGTTATTTTTCTGGCTACTCTAGACATTTCAGTAAGCAAACTTAATTTATCAAAATCTGAAGTTAAGTTATGTATTTGCCACTGCAAAGTGTCTAGGATTTACAAAAAATAAAAATAAAAAAAATCACCTTGCTTGGGATTCGTTGGGCTTCTTAAATCTGTGGGTCAGTCACTTTTCTCAGTTCTGGAAAACTATCCATTATCTCTTCAAATACTACCTCTGCCTGATTATCTTTCTGTTCTCCTTTTTATTTTTTATTTTCAAACCTGTTTTGTCACTTTATAGTTTTCTGTTCCCTCCAAATATCTTGAAGCCAATCTTTTGTTTTCATAAAAATGGTTAGATTACTTCAGTTTCCAAAGTCTTTGCAGATCTTTTCTTATTAGATGTTATTTCTCTGGATTTTTTATTGTGGTGTTGTTTCCTAATGTTCTTGATTCTTTTACATATGTACTGGTAATTGAACTTGAAAGATAATTTATAGGAGTAATTTGAGGGCTGGATGAGTAATCTTCCCCCAGACAGTATTTGTATTTGATTTTGTCAGGCTCCTCAGTTCACTGCCTCCCCTAAAGTTCTATGTCACCCAAGAGAAACAAACCTGGTCTCAGTAATTTAACTTCTATGAATCTATTCTGAGAAATTACACTTATATAAAAAATATATTTTTAAAAATTCTCACAGAAGATATTCCCTCCATTGCTTTTCAGAGAGAGTGGAAGGGAGAGAGAGAGAGAGAGAGACAGAGAGAGAAACACCAATATGAGAGAAACTGAGCCTGCAACTGAGGCATGTGCCCTTGGCTGGAATTGAACATGAGACCCTTCAGACCACGGGTTGACCTTCTAGCCACTGAACTAAACTGGCGGCCAGAGCTAAAAAATAAATTTATACACAAAGATATTCAGAGCTATGTTACTTAGTATAGCAAAAAATTGTTAATAATCTATGTCCAATAAGAGGGGAATGGTTAGATAAACTATATGAAAAAAGCACAAAGATATTAAAATAATGTCAATATAAGCTACACAACATCATGGTAAATTTTTTTTATAATTGAGTTTAAAAAGAGGTAAAAATTACATATATAATGTAAGGACAGGAAAAGGGCATCTCTTTTTTCTTGCTGTGGCCTTCCACAATTTATGAGAAGCACCTGGTAATTAAGCCCCAAGATTGATGTCCTCTCTGTTCAAACTGCGGGACAAGGTAAGCTACCCTCAAGGCTACATTCCTGCATCCCCCTTCTCCCTGCTGTTTGCACAGCTCAGGGATAATTCGCACCAAGCAGTCTCTAGTTAGTAGAAAGTTCCCTTCCTCCTCCCCTTCAAACTGGCCTTTTTTGAACTCCTCATAACTTTTGCTCAAAGCATGTTTTACAGGCCTGGGAAAAATACTGATAAGACCCCTCCCTAGGACATCTGCTGGACTGTCTCCTGGAAAGCAAACAAACTGTAACTTTTCAAGACAACCTCCCTGCGAACTGCTCAACTTCAAGACAAGCATCACCTCCTTGTTGCCTAGCAACAGCACCTGCCTAAAAGAGCAGGCTGCCCTTTGTTTCTGGTCCTTGTATTGATCAGCAATGCACGGGCCCTTTCCTCTCTTGGAAAGTAAAATAAATTTCCTCTCTGCATGTCTTCTCTTAGTTGTGAATTCTTTCACAGCCCGCATCACTGGCCAAACCCTAACATGCAATATAAGTACAAGGATGTTAACAAAAATCCAATCATAAAAAAGTCTAGAATGGCATTATCTAATAGAACTTTTGGTGACCATAAAAATGTTCCATATCTGCACTGCAATTTGGTAGCCATTAGTTACACACAGCTTTTTAATACTTGACATGTGGCTAATGTGACTAAAGAATTACATTTTAAATTATATTCAATTTTAATTATTTTAAATTTAGCCGTATGTAATAGTTGCTACTATTTTGGCTACTGCAGGTCTAGAAAATATTGAAATATTAATAATAATTTTTAGGAAGTGGTTGAGACTTTTGGTGACTCCCCCTCCTTTTTTTTTAGTTTTCAAAGGGTTCCAAATGTTCCTTAATGTACAATTAACACATTTTAAAGTAGAAGGGCTTTAACCAAACTAGTCCCCCATAAATCATATGTAAAGTATTGTTGTAAAGTCTAGAAGAAGTTAAAAGGCCAAGTCTATACCAATTCTTTTTGACATATAGTTAAATATGCCATGTACCCAAGCTGCCACATTCATCATGACAGCTTTTAAAATTTAGGTAAAACTAATTTTTAAAGAGTAGCAAGTAAAAAAATTACAAGCTAATTACCTTCCCACATGCTGTCCTAGAATCACAACAAGCAATGGATATGTGTCTTTTGTCTAATATAAAATCAAATAGTCTGTCATCAGGTTTCTTTTTTTCTGAAATATCCACGGAAAGTTGATAAGAAATTGTTTTATAGTGCTTTGAATCTAATGGGAAAAGAAGCACATGAAAGTACATATATGTTTTAAATTTTCCAAAACTTCTATTCTAAAGTGAAATTGTAAACTCTATTGCAAATGCATTGATTTGTCAGGCATTTTTTAATGGAATAAAAATGAAGACCTTCACTAAATTAAAGTGAGGAACCTTCTTTGGTTAAAAAAGAAAAAGATACCATTCCTTTGTTAAAAGAAGAAAAGCGATCGGCTAAGTGCAATTTTCTGGACTTAGATTTAGTAGGAAACAGTTGACTATCAAGGAACTTTATACTAGAGATTTAGTTAAAAACAAAAACAAACAAACACATATCGTCTCTCAATGTCTTCTCAATAGCACTGAGTGGTAGAGGAGGAGCCTGATGCTCAGAAAGATTAAGAAATTTACCCCAAAGCAGACAGTCTATGAGTAGGAAAGAAAAGATATAAATCCAGAACTTGTGGTTCTAAAATGAGTGCTTCTTCAACTGTTCCAGCGCTATAATTAGACTGGCTGGCTGACTGCTGGGACCTGTGTGAAGAAAGAAATCTGATTTCTTTTTGACAGACTTTCTATACCTCAAAATGGAATGTGTGCTTAATAAAACAAGAGACAATGAACTCAAGAGCTCTTTGCAGTTATCTGTAAAGTGCTCAATAGATGTTGCTAATTCATTTCAATCACTAACAGCGAGATGAAGACTAAAAACTTCCAAAGCTGGACGACTTGAAACTGGATTTTCTGAGCTGTTCTGACTAATGCATCAACAAAAATGAAAACTTGAAGTAGTGTTTTTTAAATATGCCAGTGTTAGCTCTTGGTCAAACATGTGAGGTTTCTGATGTACACCTGATCTGTAACATGAGCATTGATGAACTCACCTTCTTCAGAGAAACTAGTATGTTCATTTCTTTTTATTGCCCAATGTCTGGCCATTTGTTGCTCCTGTTTTCTACAAAACAAAAATAAAAATGATGCATAAATCTGAAATGTTTTAAGCTTTAAAAAGTATATGACTAATTTTAACTGTTTAAATGTCATCCCCTGTGATTTTTACCTGTTATTACTTGTGAATCTAGTTATTTAATCAAAACACATGGATCTCCACTCTAGTGGACAAATTTCTCCAATATAGGAATTCTGAATCACCCTGAGATTCTGGGTTGGTAAATTTCTACCTTAAATCAGTGAGCTCATTGAGTTTCTGGGAGTTTCTGAATCTCATAACATCCACAGGAATTGCAATAGGTTTGTTTGGCCAATTTTATTTCTTCATTGGGAATTTATCTTCGCAATTATGTACTTTGAAAAACAAGGTTCATTTTACGAAGAGCTCTCTAAGTGAACCTGAGTTTCTTTTCTTTTTAATCTCTTTATTTTATTTTTGCCATCACCATTTATCCCTCCCACACCCTTCTCCATCTCCAGCCCTCCCCGCCCCCCCATCACCACACTGCTGTCCTAGTCCCTGAAGGTGAAGAACCACTTTGACAAATGCAGATTAAGCTTCAATATTAAAGGCTCAATGTCACCTCCCGAGGGCCTTTTCCTTTTCTTTGAGTCTGTCCATCTCAGTGCCGTGGGCTGCATGAGGGTAGATACTGATGAATTCTTCTTTAGAGCTTTGGATTTTTTGTTTTTCCTCATAGATGTAGTCAATCAGATTTTGGAAATTATTACAACAGGAAGCCTAAAAACGAAGATCATTTTCATCTTTTTAGTTCTGGATAAAGGTAACTACAGGGGGTAAAAACCAAACATGGCTAATGCGGTTGAATAACAATCTATAGTAACTTTTTTTATAACAAATTTATTGAGTTATAATTCATACACCATACAATTAACTTATTTAAAGTGTGCAGTTCAATGGTGTTTAGTGTATACAGAGTTGTGTAATCATCACCACAATCAATTTTAGAACATGAAATCGTTACCCATTAACACTCCCTCCCTCTCCTCCCCTCCTCTCAGCCCTTGGCAACCACTGACCTATTTTGTCTCTGTACATTGCCTGTTCTGTACAATTCATATACATGGAATCATACAGTATGTGGTACTTTGTGATTGGCTTCTTTCACTGAGCATAATGTTTTCAAGGTTCATCTAGGTTGTAGCACGTATTAGTACTTCAGTTCTTGTGACTGAATAATATTTTTATGAATACACCATATTTATTTGCCCATTTATCAGTGGAAGGGCATTGGATTGTTTTCACCTTTGGGCTGTTATAAATCATGCTGCTGGGAACACTTGTGTACAAGTTTTTGTGTGGACAAATATTGTCAGTTTTCTTGGGTATGTACCTAGAAATGGAATTGCTGGATTATATGGCAATTGTACCTTTAACTTTTTCAGGAACTACCCGACTTTTTTCCAACATGGCTGTACCATCTTACATTCCCCTTCAACAGAGTATGAGAGTTCCAGTTTCTCCACCTCCTTGCCAACACTCGTTATTATCTGTCTTTTTTATTATAGCCATCCTAGTGGCTGTGGAATGGTATCCCATTGTGGTTAGGATTTGTGTTTCCCAGACTGCTAACACATAACTTTTAAGAATGGTAATGCAAGGGAAAGATGCAGGAGAAAATACTACATATTTAAAAGTGGTATTTAAAAACAACACTATTTCCTCAGTAAACCTGCTTTAGAACTTACCTGTTTTATTGGTTCAGAGTTATTGTCGTCAGAATAAACATCCAAATCAGAAAGAAATGCTCTTAGATCGCTCCCACAAAATTCACACTTGGGCAACATCTCCTCCTCTTGTTCCTTGAGAGAGGGAAAAAGTGAACACCTGCCCACAAGAGCCTCTGAGAGCAGCAGGAGCCAGAGCTCTGGGGGAGGCCAGTGAGCGTTCACCAGGACAGTAGGGACAGGGAAGATGTACAGACATTGAGAACACCTGTCAGACCCCCTGAAGACCCCCAGAAATGGTTGGTGGGAAACCTCCAGGAGGCTGAGATCCTATACTAGAAGGAAGCAAGCCAGAAAAATATGTATATTCCAGAATGACACATCACTTCTGTTCATGGGTTGGTGAGGGTTGAGGACTCTGAAGTGGTGTTTGAGGGCCTCTGTCTGGTGCAGTTCACCTGAGCACAGCCGAGCCCATCAGGAGCTGTGTGGGGTCCTGCGGATGCCTCCTTAGTGTAAGAAGAAAGTTGCAGAAATGACTGTTGAAACCAGAGCCCCTTGCTGGGGAGGGAGATACAGTGTGTAACCAGATGCGAGAGGCAGAAGATTACACATATCAGATTGTAGGTAAATGTTCTATGGAGTTTGAATACCATAAACCCTTTCAAGAAGTGTCAGGTAAAAAAGTCTTGACATTACTATGTAGGCCACCTTTACAATGATCACCTTCCTAAATTCGAGTCCTTTCTCAAGGGGAAGCCCAGGATGGGGCTCTGAATTCTCCTGTCTGAGCTTTGAAGGGAACTCAGGAGGGGGAGGAGGAGACCAGGGGAAGCAAGAGGGAGATCTGGAGTTAGAAGTTCAGGTGGCTCAGTGAGTGACTGATGCACCGTGAGTGGCCATGTTGGAGATCTGAGGTCATGACTGCAAGCAGGCCTCAGCACAGGCCTCCAGGAAAGGACCAAGATCATCACTTACAGTCACAAATGCAACCAGGGTATCTGTATTTGCCATAGAAACCATTCTCTGGGACTGGCAAGATGACCATTGTGGGGCCAAAGTGCAGCTGAGGTGGCCAGTACAGTCAGGGGTTCATCACCCAATACCTTTAGCCATTGAAACTACACAAGAGTGTAGCTGAAAGCAGAGGACTTAGTGGGTGGGTGGGGTAATAGAGATAGCCTAGTAATAGAGATATGGTGGTGTAAAATCTAGGATGGCTCCCAGACGAGGGAGCAGGGCACAAGGAGGGCTTGACAAGGCCAGGCCATCTACAACTTGTTCCATACAAGGGTCTTGGTAGTGAGCTCCTCAGCCCACAATCCCTCTACCCCTTCACCTGGGGTGAAGCGAGGTGGAGATGCTTCAGAAGACCAGGAGTGGGGCTGAGGCCTACACTGAAGAGGGAGCGACTGGAGGGGAAGTGGGCAAGCTGGCTGCATTGCTCCGGAACTAGACAGTGTTCAAGCCCATCTCAGAGGGCCTGGAAGGTCTGGCCAAGGAGCAGGAGGAGCCGGCCCTGCCCAGGTGCTAATGCAGGGAAGCTCCTGGAAGAAAGGCTCTTCCTTATGTTCAGGCCCATCTCTGGGGGTCAGAGGAAGAAAGCTCAAGAAGCTTCCCTGGATACCAGCCTTTGTGGTTCAGAAGAAGGAAGCTGTTATGATTGAATAAAGAATTTCAACCCAGAGAGTCAACAGGGTGACCAGAATGTTTAGAGACCTGGGCTTGGTTGATGTTAAATGGCATGATATAGTCGATGTGCTGCACAAGGAGCAACGTGTCAGGATGTCCACGCAGTGTTCCCGCCAACTCCTGCACACCACCTGCGACAGGCTGACTTGCATGATTGGCCTTAGGGCACCCAGAAGAAGTAACCAGAGGGGCTGTGATGTGGGGCTATGTCCTCTCTCCAAGTGGCCGTCACACCAAGTTTGGAAATAATCATCCCCCAGGCAATCCCTCGCCACTCTGGAGAAGCAGGTGCTGGATCATCCTGTTGGAATGACTAAGGTGGCCTTTCCCTTGCCCATCAAGCACAGGCATTAATTGGTCAGTTAACAAGATCAAATATGGCAAACCTATGTTTCCAGGTGCTATGGTCACTGTTACAGGTTGAATTATGCTCCCGTGAAAAGACACATTGAAGTCCTAACGCTTGGAAACTGTGAATGTCGCCTTATCTAGAAAAGGGGTATTTGTAGATGTCATCAGGTTTAGATGAGGTCATTAGGGTGGGCCCTAATCCAACACGACTGGTGTCCTTGGAGAAGAGAGATACTTGGACACAGGCAAGCAGAACGCCGGGACCGCAAAGATCGAGAGGGAGAGATGCGTCTGCCAGCCAAGTATAAGGACTGACGCCCACAACCAGGAGCCAGGAAGAGGCAAGAAGTGCTTCCCTCTTGGACGCTGGATGCTGACTCCCTGATTCTGGACTCCTGACCTTCAGAACTGGAAGACAATGTGTGTTTGTCATTTTAAGCCACCTTCTCTGTGGTCCTTTGTGACAGCAGCCCTAGGAAACTAATCTAGCCTCCTGTCCAAGGGCTGTTTCAAGTAATGGACTCTTTGCCTGTGTTTTTTTAAAGTATGTTCACTGTCTTTTGTGCAAATCATCATGTGGCTTTTCACATCATTTATTAAAGTAAAAAAATGAAAGAGTTAAAATCACCTTGAAGTCACTTCCTATAGGGGAAAGCTCCCCTTTGAATGCCAGGCAGGGTGGCGGGCCCACGCTGGGTAACGTTCTCAGAGAAGGCTCAAACAGTGTTATGAAGTCTTCCTCAAACTAAATTTTAGAGAGAAAGACAGAAAGAGAAAGTTGAAGATTGAATGATCAACTTTCACCATGAGGAGGGTTTGCTAGTTGGGCTGATAAACATTTCTTACCTCCAGCTCACATAAAATACTTAGTTTTAGCTCTTCTGGATTAATTACCCATTTTTCTGAAGAAAGAAGGATAGATTTAGAAGGAAAGCGTAAAGCCTTAGTGCAGCGTGTCCCATCCTCTCTAGTTGGAGATCCCAGCCCATCACGCACACGCAGACACGCACACACGCACACACGCACACGCAGGCACACTTTAAATGCGCTGAAGCCCTGCCTTTCACCACCTTCTTGCATACATTCTTAGGGGAGGGCTTTTCTAAAGGGCATGGGAACCATCCAAGTTAAGTTGGCTCCCTAATAGCGGTTTGCCTTTGCAGGCACAGGGATGACTCCAAACATCCATTCACCTCTTAACGTAGAAGCTGTATTTTCACGTTTAGGTTCCTTCTGTATAGAGGCTTTCTTCTTCCCTGTAAAAAGAGTATATGTTTGTCATTAATCCTGACAAAGTAGGAAAGAAGTTTAATGTACAAGAAAAAAATGGCCCTGGCTGGTTTGGCTCAGTGGTTAGAGAGTCAGTCCATGGACCAAAGGGTTTCGGGTTTGATTCCCAGTCAAGGGCATGTACCTGGGTTGCAGGCTCAATCCCCGGCCGGGTCAGGCTCTTTCAGGAGGCAGCGGATCGATGTGTCTCTCTCATCGATGTTTCTCTCCCTCTCTCTCTCCCCTCCACTCCCTTCCACTCTATCTAAAAGCAAAGGAAGCCCCAGCCGGGTGTGGCTCAGCGGTTGAGCATCGACCTAGGATCCAGGCTATCGGGGTTCGATTCCCGGTGAGGGCACATGCCCGGGTTGTGGGCTCCATCCCCAGTCGGGGGCGTGCAGGAGGCAGCTGATCAGTGACTCTCTCATCATTGATGTTTCTATCTCTCTCTCTCCCTCTCCCTTCTTCTCTCTGAAATCAATAAAGATACATTTTAAAAATAAATAAATAAATAAAAGCAAAGGAAAAATATCCTCGGGTGAGGGTAAAAAATAAAGAAAAGAAAGAAGATATGCCTCTTGGAAAAATAATTACCATTATTGTGTTTATAACTTTTTTTGGGCCTTTTTCTAAATAACATTTTATCAACAATAAGGAACAAAGAGAGGAAACCCACCACTCTAATGCCTCACATTTTAAAATGTTTCTGTCCCTTTCTAGCACTAGAACACTACATGGATGCATATTTTACTTGATTATAATCATGACTTGCAGATCCTGTTATTTTGTGCTTTTCTTAAGTACTATGTGTTTACTTTATGTCTGCTATTCTATGAAAGATTTTTCAGGTAGACTGGTGCTGGGGCAGGGGTAGGGGGTTCAAGTTCAACACTGTGAACCAAACCACCAGTCTTATTTCCTCCACAGACTCCAGGGCAGGACTGGAAATGGGGAAGGGAAGGCAGCTATCAACACACAGTGACTTTCAGTAAATCTAGAAGTTTAAGCACATGGGATTGGAATGATGAAAAACCAATCAGAACAATCTACAATCGCTCAGAGGCAAAGGGAGGGGGCTGGCCCGTCTCCCAGCAGAGCAGGGACAGCGAGAGCTGCTGCTGGGGAAAGAGACAGGCTCCAGAGGTGACACACTTTCTACGTGGAGTATTTGAAAACATTTTAAATATGTCTTAAGCATTTTGCCCAACAGAAATGCAAGCACTGGTACAGTATAAGTCCTCATTTAAGTCATCAACAGGTTCTGTGACTTTAAGTGAAATAACCTATAACAAAATTGATTTTACCATTGACTATTGGTATACAAGTAGTAAGTTCCTATGGTAACTCATCAACATTATATGAAATGACATTATTCAAGGACCTGCTGTATAAAAACATCAGTGCACAAAGATTTTCATTAAGGCATCACTTGCTATTGGGAAGAGCTTGAAGAACCAAATCAAACCAACCCTGAAATGCCCAGCACTCAGATTTATTACATAAGTCACAATAATTGTACATATGGGATCCCATGTAGTCATTCAGATAATTAGACACCCTTTCCTGACATGGAAAGATGTGCACAACACATTGCTCAGTAAAAAAATTAAAGAAGAAATAAAACTGCTGTTATTCACAGGAAATGTAATTGTCTAATAGGCTTTCAACTGACAAAGTATTAGAATTAATAAGAGGGTCAGAGATACAAGATTAACACATAGAAATCAACAGCTTTCCTATACAGTGACATAACCAATTAGAAAATATAATAGGAAAAAAGATTCTAATTGTTATATCAATAAAAAGACTAAAAAGTACCTAGGAATAAACTAATAAGAGCTGCATATGAGTTGCCTATGGAAAGAAAAACTGGAAAAGAATCATTAAAAAATGGACAGGGACTGGCTGGGTGTGGCTCAGTGGTTGAGCATTGACCTAGGATCCAGGATATCGGGGTTCAGTTCCTGGTCAGGGCACATGCCTGGGCTACAGGCTCGATCCCCAGTTAGGGGCTTGTAGGAGGCAGCCAATCAATGACTCTCATCATTGATGTTTCTGTCTCTCTCTCTCTCCCTTCTTCTTTCTGAAATCAATAAAGATATATTTAGGAAAAAAAAAAAAAAAGGACAGGTACGCTAATCAAACAAGGAGGCCATTAGAGGTGGTGGCAGTGCTTTGGTGTCCTATGTAAGCAAACTGAAACCTAAGTCAGAGTCAATTCCTGTAAATGCCTCAGGGTTCAGAACAGCCGATCACAAACAGCCAACTAGGCTTCCCCAAACAGTGTGACCCTGAAGCTGCAGCCAATCAAGTCATTTCCCCGGTGTGCTCCGTGTGTTCTTTATAAAAACCTCTCCCGTAGCTCTTGTCAGTGGAGGGTTGCTAAACACTTCTGGCCTGATGCTGCAGGATTCGAATGAATGTCTGCTCAAACACACACTTAAACATTTGAAAATGCCTCAGTTTATCTTTTAACACTGCCAACCCAGATCAAAGAATCAACTTGTCAAATTTCAATGAAAAATCCAATCAGAATTACATTGACTATAGAGATTAATTTGGCAATAATTAACATTTAAAAAAATATATTTGGTCCATTTTTACGCTAGGTTGTGTCACTCCTTTGTGCAAACCCTCCAGTGACTTCCCACTTCATTCCCACTGAAAATGACTTGGTCCTCATTGTCTCTTTGACTTGTCCCCTAAGGTTCTCCTCCTTAATTATGCCCCTGTAGCCACAGGGGATGCCTCCTTGATCTGGAACACTCTTCCGGCAGAGATGGTCGTGGCTCACAGTCTCACCTCCTTGAGGTCTTTGCTCAAATTTTTCAGCTTCTCAGTGAAGATTTCCCTAAGCACCCTGTGTAATCTTGCATCCTTCCTGCCCAACATTTTCCATCCCTTTTACCTGCTTGATTTCTCCTTAGCACTTACGTCACCTCATGTATTATATATTTACTTGTTTTGGTGTCACTTATCTCACCATTACCTCTACCTCCCACACTTTAATAGGAGATCATTGAGACAGGGGTTTTGCTTGTTTTGTTCACTGCTGTTTCCCTGGAATAGGGTTTGGTCTCTGATAGGTGCTCAAAAAGCCCCTGATGAGTAAGTGATACAACACAAAACAAATATAAAAAGGAAAGGTTATTCGTAAAGATTACTTTTGAGGACTATATTGGGGTATGTTAAAAATTTAATTTTTACATTATATATTCCTTAATGGTTTGACATTTAAAAAACAGCACGCATCTGTTACTTCTATAATAAAAATAAAGATATACATCAAAATATAATGGCAGATTATTTCTTGCTTTGGACATAAATGCTACAATTTTTTAAAGACTAAGTGCCAAGTAGTTTACATATTCAACCTTGTTTTATTATTGCCGACATATGAGGAGGAAGCAACTTGCCCAACCATCACAATGTTAGTGTTGGGCTGGGATTCAAACCTGATCTACCAATGGCCTACACTGCTCTTTCCATCCCACCACTCAGCAAAAGCTAAGAAATCAAACTACTCACCAGGCTTCTTTCTGTTGGACAAATCTTGAAGCCAACTTTCTTCTGTTTGGACTGACATTTGGATTCTTGGATAGAAATCCCTATAGATCATCCTGAAATTTAGACAAAACATCATTTATGAGTATACCTATATAGTTGTCAGCAGTTCTTCTAAATACAGTACATTTAACAATCAAATAGCAAATGTACAAAGAAGATCCTGAATTCTATTTTCTTTGAAATATTTTCTCCCATTTTTATCTCTTCAGTAAAATCAGGCACAGTATATTTGCATCTTATCTGTTCTTTAGAAAGTACTCCTTTCCAAATTCTGGAGGCTCCCAATGCCATATGGTCTCCCCAGGGACGAACTTCCTACCACTCTGTGCATGTGTGCTGCTAGTGGTGGTGGCAGTGATGTTGTGTGTGTTTAAACATTTCCTTAGATTTAAATGAGAACATATTGCTTGTTTTAAATAACTTAAAAATAATCCAAACTCTTTTTAGAAGGCTGAAGTTAAATGCATTGTAATTTAACAACCTGCATTCTTTCTGCAAGTAGTTTAATCAGTTACCTGAGTTATCACTAACATGATAGAAAGGCAGGAATTTATTGACTTTTACTAGTTAAAATGACTGTTACTGGTAACAAGTACAAGATAACTATTGTTTTTCAAGTTCCTTTGCCTCTTTGGATTTCATTTTCTTGTAATAATTTGGGGTATCGTCAAAAATTATCAAACAAAATTTTTCCAAATAATTTAGTCAATTTCAGAACTGTCCCTTTTTTCATGTTTCTCAGTTCTCTTGTGTCTCCACCTTCCATTTTTGGTGCTTTGCTCCTCGGTACATTGCATTAGTGGGGTGTTTTGTTTTCATTCTTAAATGACTGTGCCCTGTAATGGGTGAAGAACTCCTCTGCCAAACCTACCTGTGCAAGTCCCTGGGGGTGCTCTGTCTGTCTAACCTCCTGGAGAAGCAAGGTATAGGGACCAAGAGTACAGGCACATTGAAGAACAATCCCTAGACAACATTTAAAGTTTAGATTCCCCTCCCCCCCAATGAAACAGTTAACAAAATCAATATATTATTCATCTACGTCTCTGTTTTCCTTAAATCAGCACCAAAGATTGTTTCTGAAATTCTGTGTCAAGATGGCAGATGACCAAGGGTAACAACAAAATCCACATTTCCTGAGAACTTACTGTGTGGTAAGTACGTACATAGTATTTGCTTTCTCACATTATTTCATTTATCTTTGTAAAAAACAATCCAGGCAGGTATTAGCATCCCTTTCTACAGGCAAGGAAACTGAGGCTCTAAGGAGCCTCTCAGAAATTATGTGCAGCAGAGGCAGTTGGGGGCCCAGGCCTGTTTGGCTCCCAAATCTGTGCTCCTCTGCACTCACCTGCTCCTAAAGAGTAACAACATTGCTCGACCTGAAGAGATAGGGCCATTATAAATGGAAGGTGAGCCAATAGTGGTGGCATTTTTATGGCCTTTTAGGACAGATTTCCTTAAAAACACACCTCACCAAATTCACCAGAGAATGCTATGGAATATCAAAGAAGCATCTTCTTAGGAAGATTTATGAGAGGAAATGGAGATTTGATCTGGGAAAGAGCTTCCCATGTAGGAAACCAAGGTCAAGAGGGCTCCTGAGCACACAGGTCTGTCCTTCCTTCCTGAGATAACAAATACTTAAAAGCAAACAAAAAACAGCCCTGGGAAACAAGCAAGCTGTCATCAGTACACAAGTAATATTGAAGAAGTTCTTACAAGAAAGAAAATAAGTGGCCTCCGGTTGATGGAAAACCAGAGCAGGGGACACCAGGGCTCCAGACAAGAGAGGTAAGCTCTATATGGAATTCCCGAGGAGCTCCGAGCTCAGGCTCCACCAAATGCAGAGAGGGGGCTGGGGCCTGTCATTCAAGTTCAAGGAGTGAACTTGGAACAGCTGCCAGGCAGGCTCCTTCTCTCCCCTTATACAGAGCATTTGGCAGGAGTTGCTTCTATTTCCACAAGAAGCCCAAAGAACTGCTTTCTAAAAATTGTGAGCAGCCTGCCTGAGGGGTTTGGGGCCTGACAGACAAGCAGAGCACAGTTTGAGGTTACTTAGGACCTGCTCAGCAGGCTTGGGTGAGGGACAGGCACATTCTACCCAGAAAGAGCTCCAGCCACACAGTAAAGTGTCCTTACCCTAACTCTAGTGATAGTGGGGATGTCCATCTTGTCTGCTCCCTGCTGACACTTCGCAGGAAGCTGGCTCTGACATACGTCACCCACCTACACAGGACTCACAGTCAAACTCCCCTCTGCACGCCCTGTTGGAGAACAGAACTACTTAGGCCCTGGCAGGGCAGCTCATTTGGTTAGAGCGTTGCCCTGCCAGGATCATGTGCCAGGATTGCAGGTTCAATCCCCGGTCAGGGCACGTTTGGGAATCAGCCCGTGAATGCATAAATAGGTGGAACAGCAAATCAGTGTTTCTCTCTCTTTTCCCATTCTTCCCTCTCTCTAAAAATCAATAAATAAAAATTTAAAACACACACACAAAAACAGACCTACTCAGCTGCAGGACTCCATTTTAGCTCCCTAACAGTCATTAATTTAAGAATACAAATGGATAACCAAGGATTACCAGGCACTTAAGGTCAATCAGTAGCATAGAAGAGGAAGGACCAAGATAAACAAACTGAACAACTAACTGATCCTGAAAGAAAAAAAGCAAAACAAAGAACAAAGAGCAACTTGAGTGTATTGTAAGAGCATCTCAAAGACATTACCCCCCCAAACCCCCTCACGCGCTATTTGAACAGCAGCAGAGAACAAGAACTGGATCTTAGAAACTACAAATATGAATCCTGAAATAAATCCTGTACAAGGGCTGCACAGGAGCACGGAAACGCCTACAGCCTTGAAGGCATCCAAGAGGCCCAACAGCCATCCTTCCGGAGCCCTGAAGGAAAGAGCAGGGGCAGGGACGGGCGCAGATAAGCAGGTATCCAGCGGCTTGAGAGTCGCTGCTGAGCGGTGCTGGGTGCTAGAGTGCAGCGAAGCATGGGCGTCTTCAGAGCGCAGAGGGCAAGCGGCTTTAAGCCTATTGTTTTATGCCAGGTTATAGGATTATTAAAGAATGAAGCAAAATGAAGAAATTTCAGGACAGGCAAGGACTCAGAAGTTGAACTTCTCATGGCATCTATATGAAATAATTCCCCGAGGAGTTTCTCAGCAGAAAGAAAGAAAGAATAAAAGAAAGAAAGCAATATGGGGATCAAGAAAGTGTGGCCATTGAGCCCAACTCAGAAACACTGAAGACAACTAAAAGCAACTGAACGTTGGAAGTTCATCTTTTAAGAGTCAAGTTTTATGAACATAGGATTTAATTTTCTTGTGCATAAATCCAGTCACATTATTGGGTCTTAGCATGAAATTATGAGTATTGTCTATTGGTTTTTAATTTTCAGAATCAATCTGTACCCAAAGCACTAAGAGTTCATTATAATTACAAAATATAATACAAATATAATAAAGTTTGGCAAAGCAATATGACTTTATATTAATATGTAAGTTTTAATATAGTTTGTTATACAATTTGTTGTTAGATGGGAAAGGGTAAGAGGAGCTGGAAGAAAGTAGAAGTGCATTAATATGTTAATTTTTCAAAGGTTAATAGTCACTAAAATTGACAAATCAAGTAGAGGTTTAAATATCTTAACGTCCTAAAGGTTAGAAAAACTAAAAATAAGCCCCGCTGGCATGGCTCATTGGTTGAGCATTGACCCATGAACCAGGAGCTCATGGTTCAATTCCTGGCACATGTT